>NC_140753.1:11895000-16695000 GCF_051527215.1 Medicago sativa | reverse complement strand
TCCCAGGACTCACGTATCAGCATTTCAATTTTTAGGCCTCCTTGTTCTTTGGAATCCTCCTTTTTCGCCTGCAGATGCCGAAAAGGTTGTAGTACTTACCATCTAAAAAAAAAAAATTCATTGTCCTATTTTTCATATAATGTTTGTTTGGTTAACTGATTATTGAGAAGTGTAGAATGTTTTTGAGGGATGACAATAACATGTGATTGGTACTTGTTTGGTAACAGATTATTGAGACATGTGGAATGTTTCTAAGGGATGACAGTGACAATTACACGGAGCATGATAAAAGTGTACGGTAAGTTCATTTTTGAATAAATTATTTTGTTAATATTTTAAGTTTTGATAATTTTGAGTAGTTGCTTATGAGAGTTCATTATCCGTGCAGCCTTTTCTCCTGTCATCCCAAAACAAAAATGATGTTTTTGGTGAAAGTCTTGGTTTATAGGTTCCGATTTTTAACCAATGCACCAAATGATTTGCATGATAAGAATACATTCGATCACCTGGCCTCTTTACTGAATGGCATCAATCTGATTGTGTGCTCATTTACAAAGTCGAAGTACCAAGACTCAATCGATGGGGCAAATATTGATGTGTGGGAAGAAACAGTTTCAATCTACTTTCGGAATTTATTTGACTGTTTTCCCCTTCTCTTAATCAGTCAACCTACAGATAAGGTACACATTTATATTCATTTGACTTATTCTAATATATCTATGATTCAATCTATCTATGCAGATGTATTTAGAAAATGTAATTTTCATCTATAAATGATAGATTAGTCTATTATACCTTGACTCTTCCTGTTTGTTGTGTTGTTGAAACAAACAAATATTTCTTTGTAGGAGAGTAATGAAAGGCTAATTGACCTAAACCTTGTCATAGCAAAAACATTCTTTCAATGTCTTCCTCAGTACTCGGAGTATTTGGGCAATTTTCTAGGTTTCATTGGAAACGTACTGGACGGAAAGGTTAGATCAACCGCTAACTCATTTCTAGTTTTATAAGTGAAATTCGTTGTAATTCCATATCATAATTTATTTGTAATGTTCAAAATGTAGCTATGCAAGGTTGAAGAGTCGAACGAAGCATTATGGTCAGTACACTTAAATGAACTTGTGTATCTGATTCCAAGAATGATTTCATTTGAAGCAAAATCAACAAATAACAAGCCATCTCATCTTTTAAAGGTTTGATTTGCCACTTAAATTATTAATTATTACTGCAAGATATAAATGAACTCATTGAGATGGTTTGATGGTTAAATATGTATAATCAGGGACACAACCAATTTCCTCCAATTTTTAACTGACATGCCTTCTGTTTTGGGTAGTTTCCATAATTTATCGACATTTAAAGATCAATTTGTAAAACTGGTTTTGACATGTTGTGTTGTTGCATTTCTTATTACTTTCAGGCATTCACACATGCCTTCAGGGAAAGTAGACCAGGCTCTTCATTAAAAATGGCTTGCTTATATGTGATTGAAGATATCCTGTTGCCTGTGAGTGTAATAACATTTTTATCCTTTGAATATTTTAAGTTATATCTTTTGAATGACCTTTTAATCGATATACGTCTCTCTCTTCTCCATTTTACATACTTTTGATTCAAATCAAGATGCATACATCCTGTGTTTGTCCGCGGATAGATAGTCGAAGAAAGTCAGAATATGTGGATAATATAATTGAATGGATGAGCGAGTTTACATCATTGTTGAAGGAACTTTCCCCTGCTGAGTCTTTGGTAATCTATTTTTTATTTCAATGATAGTTTTTTTTTTTAATGAAATAGATAAACATGTTTTAGTATTTATGTTCAGTGATCATTGTTCATTCATTATAGGTAGGAATCCAGTTACTACTTAGTTTTGGAAAATGGGTTCAAGAAGATCCATCACTTCTTGAGATGTATAATAAAATACAGGGTTCATTACCTGATTTTTTGGGTAAATGTAATGAAGAAGGAGGTAAGATCAATCAACTGATACTACGTTAAATCAACTGATACTACGTTGCTTGTAAAGTTTCTATTTGATCTCTAATGATGGCCTCTAATTTGATTGATTTTTTTATATTGCAGAGCCCCTAAATGGTCATTTTCTTTGCCTTCCCCCATCATCTAAAAATATGATGCTGTCCTGTTTGATGAATTTTTCTAGTTTGGAATGGCCTCTTCTGAACTTTCTGCTTGAATGTTGCTCAAGTGAGCTTTTTATGGCTGTTTAAATTTTCATCTAACATGATTTCTTTTGTTTTTTCTTCATATTTATTTTGTTTTTTTCGTATTGCAGGTCCTAGTATCGATTTTGATACGATATTCGTATTGATTGGAATTGTAAATACATTTGAGATTCCTGATGTGAAAGTCGATGATTATATAAATTTCTCATTTGCTTTGGTCTCGCGATTCAAATCTTGTTCTTCAACTTTGAAGAAGATGGGAAATATGTTTGGCTCTTATATGAAAAAGAATGCTGTTTATTTTGGTGAAAGTTTTCATGTAATTGAGAATCTAGTTGTTGATGCTATTGTAAGTTCTTTTATATTTGTTGTGTTTATTTAAGTGATGATTGCTACTTTGTTTCCTACAGGGGCTGTTGCATTACTACAATTCTGATTTTGTTATTTTGTGCTATAGGTGGGGGAGCTTTATGTAGATAACGTTTTTACACTCTTAAAGATGATTGCTTCCTTAGTTGAGGTCACACAGCTCACTGAAGGAAACCTTTTGACCGTTTGCCCATATTTGTTCAAGTATCTCAAAGATTTGGGGGTAAATCTTCTCACTTATAATCCTTGGTATATTTATTTTTATTTTTTTGTTTTCCACATCTATCCATTTCATGTCTCATTTTATTCTTTTGAATTTCCTAGACCATGTCTTATATTTTAAAAAAAAACCATGCTCCATGTTGCTTAGATATGCTTAACTCAACTAGTGTATGCCTTGATTTTCCTATATTTGATATGTTATCATAATTTTGGAAATAATTGCTGATTGAGATTTCATCAACACATACAATAAGAGACTTCTTTTATGTTTAATTCTTTCTAATCATAATCAGGTTTTAACTACACCTAGTTTATCCTGTTTTAATTTACACTATGTTCTAAGTTGATTGAGATTTGAGACTGTCATCTGGTATTTTTTTTTTTGACAATGATTTGTTGGTTTGCTCTTCAGGAACTGAAGCAGCTAAATCAATTGCCTTCATCCGGTGATAATCATTCATTAGCTATTCAGGTGGCAGTTAATATATGGGAAACTGCACAATGCTATGCCAAAAAGCATTACTAGTTGGACAATTCAATGACAGAGATATTTTTTTTTTTTTTTGGTTTGAATCTCATTACACAAAAACTCAAACACAATTGTTTTAGTTGGATGAGTTAGACAAAAGAATTATTGAGGTGGAATTCCGGTGATGCTATACATTTTGGGTTACGGGACTATTATTAGATATGTTGGATACTCGGTTCTAACACTTGAATGTTGTCCCCAATCACAATTCTATGACTTTCTTTCCCCACCATCTGTCTTTCTCAGGTGCTCCTCGTTTTATATACTATTTTATAATCGGAAGCGTACTTCACGTTTTTCAAATTATAAAATCTAATATCTCTAATAATAGAGTAGTATCTATATTTGATTTATAGAGATGACATAATTTAAATATGACAACAATTTTTTGTTTTTAACAAGTTAAAATGAAATTAGATTAAATAACAAAGTAAGCATCTCCTCAGTGTGCCAGAGAGAAGCTTCAAGTTCGATACAAAAAGTCACAATAAAGCACAAGTGACATAAAAAACACTATTAACCCACACCCAAACAATCAAAGAGGCACCGCCACCAACCATAATAACCTACATAAACATTAGCAATTTTTATCTTCAATTAACTTTATCAAACAACTTAGTCATAGATTTTTCCTTATTAGTAAAGATTCGATCATTTCTTTCTTGTCAAATGACCTAAACGCAAGCAAACCAGATTAAATGCATGAAAGATCGTCGAGCTTTAGAACCATCTATTAAATTAGCATAATGCACACAATGATCCAAAATAGAACTAGGGTCAACCAAAGAGAATGCCAAACAATCATGAACCAGAACCCAAAGAGTGCCAAAAAAAATTACAATTTAAGAACATATGATTTGACGATTCCTCCTCACCACAACCACTGGTACAAAAGTGTGCTTCATTAGTAATAATGTCGTGTGAAACCAAATTATCGGAAACCTGTTGCGAAGAAGTCGCCACACAAAAACTAAAATCTTCAAAGGGACATCCTTATGCCATACCAAATCCGAAATTGAACTCATCATTTGTGTTTGGGAACTAGTGAGATGGAGATACACACTGCAAACGGAATAATCACCGTCCATGTCTAAATGCCACTTCCACTCATCTTCCATATCAACCTACAATTGCACGTTAGAAAGAAAAAGCGAGCACTCCTTAACCAACTTCTCTTCCCACGCCGAAACTTCCAAACCTCACCCCAACCTAAAGCAAACATATCCGCCACCGTTACTGTCCTATCCGTCATCAACTCAAACAAATTTAATAATGTGACAAAAAATTATGAACTCAACGCAATTTCATAATCCATTTACACTAACATCACCATCGAATAAAAATTCAGACACATCAAATAAATCATGCAACATCAATAAAAAACACAAAAATATTGTTCTTAAAAATCATCGAGTGTCTGGGTTTAACATTTAAAGCCAACATATATAATTGAGAAAATGTACATTTTTGTTAAGGGCGCTGCTACTTGTCGTGACTAAATTCCTCGCAAATATTGTACAGTTATTTATTTATTTATTATTACCATACTAATGTTAATCCGCAACATACTATTAAAATCAATCACAAGTCTGCAACACTACGTTCACTTTTATCTCACAATTCTTTTGTACAATAAACCATTTTTATTGCTAATTGCTGCACAAACTTTTTTTTTCCCACTATGACAGCATTAACCGGATTTGAACTGGAAGAGGTGATGAAGGAGGTAGATAAGTAGATTTAGGAGTGCTTTGTTTTTCTTCCTTTTTTGAGTTTATTTTTCGAATTGGAATGAATTTGATTCCAGTTTTTTTTCTCTCTCAGTTTGGATGCATTTGATGATAAATTTGGCAAGGAAGATGAAGAAGAAGAAAATAAATTTTAAAAAATGTTTATTTTATCTAATCATTTTTAAAGAAACTAGACTCTAACTTGTGCGATACACTCGTATGCTAGAGTTTCACTTGTAGGTATTAAATTAGCTATATCATTATTTTTAGAGTTACCTTCAATAATAATATACTATTAAACCACTGCAAAAAGCAACAAATAAAATGTAAAAATTATACCAATTTAAGCTATTAACTTTATTTTCTCACCAAATAATATCATCATATTGTCTTCTTTAATTACCTTCATATTTGATTACATTCATGTAATTAAGAACAGCTAAAATATTCAAATTGAAAGGTTTGTAAGAGTTTTGTATATAAGTATCAAATTAAATATATTATTATTTGTCACCATCATTAAATGCATTATATATATATATATATATATATATATATATATATATATATATATATATATAATATGATGTTCAAATAATGACTACAATGATACTATTGAAAAAAGATTAAATTATGTATTTTACATTAGCACTTTCATATACCTTTTTAAAAAAAATAAAAGAGACTCCATAAATGCAATGTATAAAAATACCTGAATAGATGGAATACTATCCTCATCAGCATGCATTTGTCGTGAATATCATGTTGATCTCATTGTTACCATCCAATAAATATCCACATTTGTAAAATAAAAAGGAACGTGAGCATGGGGTTGAATGGAGCGGGGGGAGGGAACGAGGAGGTTGTACTCTTGAGAAGTTAACGTGAGCATGGGGTTGCATGGAGCGGGGGAAGGGAACGAGGAGGTTGTAAAGGAGGGAGGGGATGTGGGCGGGTCGAAGGATGCGAGGGTGGGTGAGGTGGTGGTTCGGGTGAGGGGTTTGGCGCAACTGAAGGAGGTCGCTCCGGATGCTAATGCACGACAACCTCCTTGTCAGAAGTTGTTCCGGATGTTTAGGTCTCAAGAGGACGATCTGAAGTGGGCTCGTAAGGGCGTGATCGCTACGATAGCTAATGGTGAGGTAATTTCGGTGGTTCAGAACAGAGTGGAGGACACCGAGTTTACGAATCTTGATATCATTCTGATGGGGGCCGACAAGGTGATTAATCATACCTTATTAGATACATATGTTAAGACTTTAGAGGAAGCAAATAAATTTTTTGATCATCTGTTTTCTAATATTATATTGTAAGATGGGATAAGAAGGTGATGCCTTTTCAGAGGGGAGCCTGGCTGAGGTTATATGGTATACTGCTTCATGTGTGGAATGAAAAGTTCTTTAAGTTATGTGTCGTTGACTGTGGTCGGTTTCTCTGCACGAATAGTTGTTCGTTGGATAGGGAACAATTTGACTTTGCACGGGTGTTGGTTGCAACGTCTTCTTTGGAGATTGTTAATTCCGTCGATAAGTTGTTAATAGACGGGGAGCTCGTGGAGGTTAAGATCATTGAAGTATAGGGGTTCAATCTTAGGGAGGATGCATGTCTTTTCGAGGAAGATGATAGGACCAAATCGTCTCAGTCTAATCAGGAGGATATACTGGGGGACCCGGAAGCTGGTAACAATGTCGATACCTTAGTTGAGAAATTAGTCGACGAGTTAGCGGTGGAGAAGCCTAAGGGTTCAATCTTTGAGGGACATGTGGACCAAGCTATTCATGCTTCTGAAATTGTGGCATCATCGACAAGGCTTGCTAGTAGGGTGCAGTCGTCAGGTAAGGCAGATGTCGCATGGTTATCTGCAAGAATCCAATTAACTCAAAATTCGATTTCTAGGGTGGGGTTTTCATTGTTTTTATTTTTTATATTTTGTTTATAATTTTTGTGTTTTAAAAATTCATAATTAATTCATCTTTAGTTGAAAAAATCTAATTTTTTGTGTAAAGTTATATTTTAATGTCGTAAACATGTTTGAAAAAATTTATGAAAAAATTCAACCTATAAGTATTTTTTTTTTTGGACTTCAACTATACTACAAGGTAAAATGTAATAAGAATATCAAATCACAGAGTTAGAATATGTGCTTTTTATTTTACACGGTCATTTTCAGACTTCGTATATTTTGCGGGGACAATTTCAATAATTAACCTTTTTTTAAGAAAAAAAATTCCACTCCAACTATGAGGTATTGGTCTTTTTTTAAGAAAACTTATTGTTGTTAAAAGAGTTTTTCTATCATGGGCAATTGAGTATGTTAAGATGTTCGAAATAGTAAATTTATTTTGAAACTTGTGTATTTTACATTAAATTTATGACTTTCTAAATAAAATAGTAGCATTACTTTCATATTTTCTACTCTAATTTTATGTATATGCATTGACCCCGCAATTTTCTGGATCCATCCATGGTTGTAAGTTAACCATTTAAAAACGAGGATTAGATTAGTAGCCTATGTCCGCTCCTATTGTGATCCCTTTTAAAGAATAAGTTTATGCGTCTTTTCGTATCTGGAAACTCATTGAGATAATGTGTATATCATCATATGTTGTTGTTCTTTTTTCAAGTATTGAATACATTGAAGAACTAAGGTCTAAGGAGAATTTAATAAGATCGTTGGTCGCTCAATTAGTTGGAGTCTTATCCCACCTTTTGTCTAGGATTAGAGTCACTTTCATTGACATACGATTAAATGTTTTCAAATGTATTAATTGTATTATAAATGACCATTTTCCTTAATTTTAACTACTCCCCCGTCTCATATATAAGAAAAAAAAATCACACTTATTAAGAAAACTAAAACATATTAGTTTGAAACATAGTTTTTTTTGTTATCTTCGAAATAAGTTATATAGGAAGATGTAAAAACAATTTTCATTGATAGTCGATTATAGAGAAAATGAAAAAGAGAGCAAATTGAATGTACTTTACGGTATGTCTTAATTGGCCAATAAGCTTCCTCGTACAATGTTGATAAAGTGAAGACATTCTTCGTTCAATATAAAAAGAAATCAATACAAGGGAAGTGAAGGAAAAGCTCCAAACTGTATGCTAGCAAATATTAAAACTGAAATAAAAAGTTGGCAATAATTAACTCCAAGTGATTGATAGAAAAAAACTTAAATGTTGCTTCTTGTCTGAGTCTTTTAATTCACCATTTGATGGTATCTGCAAGAATCGAATTAAACATTTAGGAGGCATAATCAAATTGTAAAAACAGTTAACATAACATAATATACAATTAAAAAAAAAAAAACGAACCATATTTCAAAGCAAAAATTAATAATTCAAAGCATCACTATTTTACGAAACAACTCAATTCAGCAAATGACATTTGTGGAAACATAAAATCAGAGTTATCAGCATGTCAGCATAGTCCCAATCATCTACCATGATTTTGAAACTAAAGAAGTTCCAAAAACTTGTCTTATGATTCCGATTTCTGAATATACAAATAATTATGATTTTCAGAACAACAATTTAAAATAGGGTCGTTAACTTGTGCCGTAAGGGCACATGTTAAGTAATCCAAAAAGAACAACTTTACATTGAAAAAATCAATCTTAATAACCACACCGTAGTGAGAGAAACTCCAACTTCTCTCTAAGTTTTCCTTCTCTTTCCCTCATCGAGGAGGGGTGGTTTTAGATCATTTTTTGACCTAAAATCACCCCTCTGCATTTTTTTTCCATTTCTTTCGATCTAAATAAATGATTTTCACAAATATCAAGCATTTTCTTTTGTGTTTTTTTTTGTGATTTCGTCGTCTGAGTGCGACCTTGTGTTGTTCGTCGTCTTGTGCGGCGTTGTTTGGTTTGGCATCTTGTTGCGATGTTCGTTGGTTCATATTGAAAGATCAACTTCAGTCAATCACAGATTCAATCAATGATTTGGACGTCAACGTTGCAGATCCAGAAGCAAGAGTATTCTGGTGATTTAGATTTTATCATATTATTTGTAGGCATTTTGTCGTTGTATGCTATTAACTTGGGTGCTGTGAGTTTGTTCACAGATTCATCCTTTACGTTTTTAGCGATCTTGATTCTGATGTATTCTATCGATTTGAATGAATGAATATCGTTTTGTTTTTGTCAAAAAAAAATCAATCTTAATCTTAATAATATACAAACATGAAGCAACAAATAGTAAAAAATCAAACCCCAATCCAATGTGTCAATTTCTTAAGCATCCAATGCCAAATCATCAATTCTTGAAAGCTCTTTTTATCATCTAAAATAGTAAGTAGGAGCTTTTTAACAATTTTTAAATGATCAAATTTCAATTTATGGAACAAAATTTAAAATAAGTTGATTTCCCTCCAAGAAAGGTTGCTATCGGGCCTTTTTTTAGCAAAACAACAAAAATATAATTTCAAATTTGGCCCATTTACTAACCCGGCCCAGCTCTGGCACCCAACCCGTATCAGCTTTTATCTGTTTCATTAAATGCATTTTCTGAAAAGAGACCATCTTTCCCTTCATCTCCGCCGATTACCAAACTCTAACCCTCCAAATGAACATTTTCATTTGCTATGAGACAAAACCCCATCTGATCAACCCACTTATAATTTTTCCCAATTGATGATTTAATCTCCAAACCCGTCACCGTCGTTCTTCACCAAAAAATGAGATTTGCCATTCAAGGTGTTTTCACCCCAAGTAAATTCTGGATTTTTTCAAAGGAAATCTCCTATAATCTGTATTGGAGTATGCAACTGAAGATAAGGATAAATTGGAGGTAAAATTTTTAACCCAATCCGATTTCAATTCCCCCCCCCCCCCCAAATTCATCCCCAAATTTTATTGTATTTTAATCCTTATCTAACCCTAGAAATTTAGTATAAAATGGGTCATTGTGCGTCTGTCCAATTTGCCCCAACTTTGCAAAGTGTTAAACATTGCATTGTTTTCTTTCTCCCTCCTTTTACTTTTGCATTCAAGTAACTTTAATTTTGGGGTCTTATAATTCTTGATTTTCAAACAATTTATCATTTTCGAAACTAAACAAATGGCCAATTGATAAAGCCAAACCGCAAGTGCACGGTCTATCGAAGTAATAGTAGTAAAAGAAAGTATCGTTTCGACAGGGAGTTATGAATTCAATTAACTTTAGATAACGATTAGATGAAGGTTTTGAGAATAAAGTTTGGATTTTTAATTATAAGAAAATAACAATAATAAAGTAAAAGTGCCTTGGGATATTGGTTCATCCTAATGACAAATTCTTCACTAGCCAAAACCTTAACTTCTAATCTCATGTTTTACACCTTAATTTCTAAAGACCGGTTTCCCTTTAGCCCATCACCTTTTCGGTAAAAGTCTGGTGAGAGTTTACCCCTAGTAACCAAGCCTATTTCGCTGACTTGATTACTATAAGAAGCTTATAAGGATTGAAACTACACATGTCTCAATAATTGCAAAGACTATTTCGCTGCCTTTGCAATTATTGTCTAGATTCACTTGTTCCAATATCAAAGCTCCGCTTTCGCTTTATGAATTGATATTTGGGATGATGGATTAACAATTATCAAACCCTCCACTTTCGCTTCTACAGTTTGATAATGGTTAATTGATGACAGTCAGTCATGCACTATTTTTAGAGTCTTTTTCATGATATTTTTGAGTTCACAAGCAAGTTTAAGCAGCAAGAAGAGCAAGAAAAGCAAGAAAATTGGAACAACTGCAAGCTGCCAATCGTATTGCGATTTTCACCATCGCAATACGATTTTTAAAGTCAGAACGCATGTTTTTGAAGAAGCCAAATCGCAGTGCGATTCCTCCTGGCGTGGTACGATTGCAAGATGGATCTGGAAGGATTTTTAGGGTTTAAGGCCAAATCATGATACGATAATTGGCATCGTGATACGATTTTGGTGCGGCCAGATTTGCCTAATTAAGCTGAAGACAGTCTCAAACATGAGAAAATATGACAAAATAGGAGGTGTCAAGAAGTAATATTAATTAATGGGCTTTGTTGGTCCAAAAAGAGAAAAACCACGTGAGCTAACTTGGAAAGAAAGAAAGGAATTAGGTTTGGAAACATTATAAAAGAAGCCACACTATTGAGGTTGCAAATTCATTCACGTTTGGCATAAGGTGCATCACGTTTTGGAACCAAGTGTAGCCGCACGGATCCCGAGAACAGAGAAGAGGCAAGGCTTCACGCATGCATAAAGGAAACAAGGCATATCAATTGAAGAAGTTCTCAATATCAAAACATTGTAATTTCTTTATTTATATTGCTTAATTCTTTTTATCTATGTCTAGCTAATTCTCTAGAAATTAGGTCTGAGATGATTTTATGTAACCCTAATTGAACCATGTTGCTGTGAAACTTTATTTATTGTGAATGATTATTTAGTCTTTATTCAATTCAATTGTTCTTAATGCTTTTTATATCCTGATCAAATATAAATATGATTTAGTGAGAATGAATGACTACTGACCATAGCTTTCTACTTAGACCTAATTGAATTGTTCTAATAAACATGGTTAGTCTAGGAATGGATAATCGTTTATTAGTGATATTAAGTTAACGTGCTTTAAACCTTCAAAGATTATTAGACCACCTAAGGAATTAGGGACTGTAGTTTAAGAGGAGGGTCCTAACTCAAGGGATTGATTAGGACTATTTTGTTAACTATCGTGGGACTAGGAAATCATTCATAAGAATAGGTGCAGCATACCAATTAGGGGAACATAGATGATTCGAAAGACCTAATATCATCTCTCTTTATCTTTTCCAAAACTATATCTATTTTCTGTTTATTTACTTTTTATGCAAATCAAATCTACTGCCTAGTGGCAAACAAAATATTTTACACATCCTAAATATTAACCTTATTGCTGAATTGAGATTAACACAGTCCTCGTGGGATCGATATTTTTACTACTTCGATAGCGTTTTGGTACACTTGCCAGAGATCTATCAAGTTTTTGGCGCCGTTGCCGGGGACTGTTGAGTCATTTCAATTTGGCAATTTTGTTTTTTATTTAGGATTTCTGTCATTTATATTTTTGTATATATATTTATAAAAAAAAAAATTTATGCTCTTCTTTTTCTTCTTATTGTACTGTGCTACTGAAAAGTTTATCCAAGTTTTGCAGCTATGATAGACAGGGTACTCCTCTATGACACAAAAGAGATTGCTAAGTTGCAATATAAAAAATATATGCTATCTTTTAAGATCAAAATTTTGGACCACAAAATCTCGAGTTGTGGTCATTATGAGGCAAATCAACCAGGTAGTGATGGTGAAGGGAAGAAAGAGGTGATCAACATCGATTACAATACTCAACTTCAGAATATTTTAGATGATTTCTTGGTGTCAAATCAAGTTTCATTTGAGAAGTTTGATGTTCAGTGTGGTGATCTTGTTAAGAAAGCACATGAGTCTCAGAGGAAACTGGTTCAGATGGAGACTGAGTGTCACAAGGTTGTGGTGGAAGAAAATCCAAAAGTGAGGAGTGCTGACATTTTCCTGAAGTCTGAACAAACATGGGTTAAGGAAATCACTCGTGTGCAGATGGTTGCTTGTCCTTCTCTAAGGTGGGAGAGCTTAAATTCCAAAGGTTTAACGGTGAGAGCATGGGAGCATCTACATCTTTGCTACAAATTCATGAAATTCTTACCAAACAAGAGGAAGAAGAAGGATGATGTGTTCTTTCTGACATATTTGCCACCCTAACAATGGTTGAAGCGTCAAGCTCAATGACGTAAAAGAAAGCGCTTGGTGGGAGGCAACCCATCCTTTTTATTATGTCTTTATTTTCAGTATTTATTTCTACTGTTGATTCAAACAATTTGTCTTTAATTTTCATTTTTGTTTAACTCGGTTATACCCCCCCGTTAATGTAATTGTTCTTGAACTTGTTTATTATTGATGAATTTGCTTGTTTGTTGACTTTTTCCAGTTTAGTAACAAATGTTTGATCAAAGTGATATTCCAAAAGTTCAAAAGGATGAGTGACTTGGTATTTCAAAGGTGAAGTGTACGGCAGTTCAAGATAGGTAGTCACAACTCCCAGAAATCTCAGCCATAAGGTTCATTGCCAAATTTTATTTTTCAATTTACATATATTAGAATATTCCATGCATCTACATTTCTAGAACTTGCGAATTTTCTCTATTGTTGATTGATCTTTGTCATTAGCACACTGAGGCAAAAGTGCTTGGTCCTGTGAGCCTTTTGAAGCCTACCCTGATTTTAATTGTTATATATTATCCATTTCTTAGCCAATTTGAGCCGGTAGGATTAGAACTTTTTGTTCGGTGACAAACTACATTACAAGTCTAGAGACTTTTAGGATTTGTCCCTTAATGTATTTTATGAGTTAAGGCATTGTAGAATGTTGCTAAAGATTAAGTTTGGGGTTGCTATTGGAATTTGCAACCAATTAAGTTTGGGGTGGGGGTACTAGAGAATAAGAGAACAAAAATGAAAGAAAAAGAAATTGTCATGCAAAATACACACAAAAATGGTGTATGAAAAAAAAAATAAAAAAAAAATGAAAATGAATGATGAAAAGAAAGGGACAAAACATTGAAAATCCGAGTAACTTCAAACTCGAGTGTCCCTAAATTGTTAAAAATATTCTCTAGTACCTTTGCATTGATTGTTATTCCACAAGGTGAATGAAGTAAGGATTGAATTTTGTACTTTAACTTTCGTAGGAATGCCTAACTCAAATTTTGTGTAACCTACTTATCCAAATATATCCCACCTTTCACCTAAGCCCCGTTATAACCCTAAAGACCTCAAAAGTGTGTAATGATATTGACTTTGATTGATATTTAGAAACTTTTCAAGCGTATGGTAATATGTAGACCTGCATGTCGACTGGTAGAACCCTATTTCATATTGATGCGAGGAGTTGTGAATTGGTGGATGCGAACAAGTCAAACTAGCTCATCTTCAGCTAGTAAGGTGTTGAACTTTTGGGTACTATCGCTTGATCAGGTAATTGTTATTTTACTGTCGATTGTCAATATTGCAAGTAGATTCCTTGAGGACAAGGAATGGTTCAAGTTTGGGGTTGTGATGACAGTCAGTCATGCACTATTTTTAGAGTCTTTTTCATGATATTTTTGAGTTCACAAGCAAGTTTAAGCAGCAAGAAGAGCAAGAAAAGCAAGAAAATTGGAACAACTGCAAGCTGCCAATCGTATTGCGATTTTCACCATCGCAATACGATTTTTGAAGTCAGAACGCATGTTTTTGAAGAAGCCAAATCGCAGTGCGATTCCTCCTGGCGTGGTACGATTGCAAGATGGATCTGGAAGGATTTTTAGGGTTTAAGGCCAAATCATGATACGATAATTGGCATCGTGATACAATTTTGGTGCGGCCAGATTTGCCTAATTAAGCTGAAGACAGTCTCAAACATGAGAAAATATGACAAAATAGGAGGTGTCAAGAAGTAATATTAATTAATGGGCTTTGTTGGTCCAAAAAGAGAAAAACCACGTGAGCTAACTTGGAAAGAAAGAAAGGAATTAGGTTTGGAAACATTATAAAAGAAGCCACACTATTGAGGTTGCAAATTCATTCACGTTTGGCATAAGGTGCATCACGTTTTGGAACCAAGTGTAGCCGCACGGATCCCGAGAACAGAGAAGAGGCAAGGCTTCACGCATGCATAAAGGAAACAAGGCATATCAATTGAAGAAGTTCTCAATATCAAAACATTGTAATTTCTTTATTTATATTGCTTAATTCTTTTTATCTATGTCTAGCTAATTCTCTAGAAATTAGGTCTGAGATGATTTTATGTAACCCTAATTGAACCATGTTGCTGTGAAACTTTATTTATTGTGAATGATTATTTAGTCTTTATTCAATTCAATTGTTCTTAATGCTTTTTATATCCTGATCAAATATAAATATGATTTAGTGAGAATGAATGACTACTGAGCATAGCTTTCTACTTAGACCTAATTGAATTGTTCTAATAAACATGGTTAGTCTAGGAATGGATAATCGTTTATTAGTGATATTAAGTTAACGTGCTTTAAACCTTCAAAGATTATTAGACCACCTAAGGAATTAGGGACTGTAGTTTAAGAGGAGGGTCCTAACTCAAGGGATTGATTAGGACTATTTTGTTAACTATCGTGGGACTAGGAAATCATTCATAAGAATAGGTGCAGCATACCAATTAGGGGAACATAGATGATTCGAAAGACCTAATCTCATCTCTCTTTATCTTTTCCAAAACTATATCTATTTTCTGTTTATTTACTTTTTATGCAAATCAAATCTACTGCCTAGTGGCAAACAAAATATTTTACACATCCTAAATATTAACCTTATTGCTGAATTGAGATTAACACAGTCCTCGTGGGATCGATATTTTTACTACTTCGATAGCGTTTTGGTACACTTGCCAGAGATCTATCATTAATCCATGTTAAAACGGTGAATCTAAATTAGAAATTACGGCTACATGAAATTAGGGTTAAAGCTATGTTCGATTAGGATTATGTCATTAGACTTATCCAATAATCCCAAGACAAGAGAAGTCTACTCACTAACGTTCATCGTAGACATGGGGGAGAAGAGAGAAGGCATAAAATAAATAACAAGAAATAAAAGGTGAACTTTATTTAGAAAACAATTGTCACTATTGATTCCAAGAATAAAGATGAATATTTGTGGTGGAGAGCTACTCTATTTATAGCTTAACAATCGACTTAAAATCTAAGCTATTACAAGGGCCTTTCGGTAATTCTAAAACATAGTAACTTGGCCTCGAAGCAAAAGCAGCAAAAGCAATCCTGGGAGGTGGCACGATCGTGCCAAGCTTTTGACTTGGGGGAGACTTATTTTTGTCTCCGAATCTTCGTATTTCGCTCCAAATCAGCTCCAGACTCCTTTCTTGTGCTCCAAGGCTCCTTCCACCATATATTCGTTCCTGAAATATAAAATATGCAATTGTAGTAAAAAGACTCAAAAAGGAAATAAAATTTAAATAAAATAAAACTAAATCTAAATAAAACTAAACTAAATAATGCATAAAATTAGACTAAATATTGACTCATCAAACTCCCCCACACTTGAATCTTTGCTTGTCCTCAAGCAAAAGACAATGGATATAGCAGCAATAAAAAGATTAATTATGGAAATGCAATTGAAAACAACATGTCTCTTTGCAGGCCTTGTCTCAAGTATACTAATCACAATTTCAAACATTCCTTGTGAACCTATTCAACCCAACATCAAGTCTCAAGTGAGTGTGTGTGTGCAGTCCAACCTTTTTCTTGCTCCTGTATAAGACATATATTATGAGGAACAGGTTCTATCCTTAATGCTAAAGTAACCGAGAAAAGTCCTTTCTTCATTTCATATAAGAGTGATGGGAATTTGGTTAAAATTAGATAAGATTAATAATTTAAGCACAAGGGGCTGCAGATGCTTAGGGGCTATCTATCCTCATAGGAAGTCTTTCTGGATGTAATTGTCATTTCCTCCTAGATTCAAAATCACCCTAAGCAGTGCTGCAAAATTTTTGATTCATCTCCGCGTAGGAAGTCTTTTTGGATGTAATTGTCCTTTCCCCCTAGCATTGATGAATTTATTTTCCTCATTTGAGGGATTTGGAACTTAAGTTCAAATTTGGGAGTCACCACCACAATTAGGAAGTTAGGGATTGTCCTTTCCCCCACATGTTGGTGCCATTTTCCCGCCCCTTTTTAACTTTAACAATTTAAGAATAAAACAATAAAGCACAATTGATTAATTTCCCACACAAACTTATACTACTTTTACTCTAAAGACTTTTAAGGGTCTAAGTTAACACTAAAGATAGAACGTGCTCCTTAAAATACCTATTCATACACTTGCTCAAAGATTGCAACTGGGTGCTTTTCTCATTGGAGATTTTTCATAATAAAACAAGATGTGGGTATAGCAAGAACACAAGAAACCACTTTCATGTACAAGAAACAACAACCTTTAAAGAAGAGACAAAACAAAAAATTTATGCCATATTTTACATTAAAAACGAGCTACTTAATCATGCCTTTCGCTATAAAAACAAAACAAAAGAATAAAATTCAAGGGAGTTTGGGACACTACGACTCTAGCCACTTTATTAGGCCCCCCCACCCCCCCCCCCCCCCCCCCCCACACACACTTAGGGGAAGCATTGTCCTCAATGATTCAAAAAGAAAAAGAAATTAAAAGAGAAGAAGAAGTAGAAGAGGAAGAAGGAGGAGTAGAAGAAGAATAGGAGAAAGAGAGAAGAGAGAAGGGAAAAGAGGAAGAGGAAAGCTCACAATGTCTATTGAGGTCCATAAGGAGGACCTTGGAGTTGTAGGTGTTGCATCATTCGGCGGAGCATCTCATTGTTTTCTTGTGTTAATCGGTTGCCCCTTTGAACATCATTTCGAAGCTCGAAGATTTCAACACCTTGCCTTTGTTGCTCGGTGTTTATTCTTTCAACTTAATTGTGAATCCATGCCCATCTTTGGTCTTTATTGAGCTTATTGGTGTCATGGCCATGGTGCTCTTCCTCATTGTGCAATGTAGCACTTCCTCCCACATCATGGTGCAAGTTAGCACCTTTTCCTTCATCTTGGCCTTGCTCATCATGTACCTGGTCATTATCAACATACAACAAATTTTCTTCCACCTCGATGTTAGTCCGAGATGGGTTAGGAAGTAGAAGCAAAATAGGCACATTTAGTTTGAGTTGGTATTTCATGGGTGGACGATGTTTTATGAAGTTCATTGCAATGAGAGTTTCAATGTTTAACCTATTGTTTCCCTCAATTTTGTTTATCCCCTCATCTTTACCCACTCCAAATTGCCTAAATATGTATGTGATAATCCCCCCCACCACTATCTCTCCTTTACCGGCAGGCCTAGTACCTACATGGTCAAGGTAATCAAGCAAATAGAAACAAGTGTTCACGGGGTGGTTGTAAAGCATTGCCCATAACATGAAGAGCTCATCCGTCCTAGTGTTCCCCAACTCGGTTCCACCCCAAATAGTGCAAGCTATGATCCTTTGAAGGTACCTAAGCACGGGATTATGAATGTTACTAGCTTTGTTGGATCTAGGGATAAAGTCCCTACGGCTGGTGATGCGTTCCCAAAAGATAGCGGGTTGATAGTCAACCGGCTTTAAACTTTGGTCCCAAGAGTCATGTATATACCCCTCATTTGCAAAGCCTAAAGTATCACAAAAGTGCTGAAGAGATATATCATAATCAACATTCATTATCCGGAAAACAACTCTATGGTTAGGGTTATCATAATTCAACTTATCCTTAGTGAAAGTAATAGAACTTAGAAACTCATAGGTGAAGTTCTCATAACCTCTCATAGGTCTCAACATCTCAATCCAACCTATGTTTCCTAACAACTTATAAACATCATCCATAATCCCTAGCAATTTCAAACTATAAGAATCAGGATATCTAGATGGATGCAAGGGTTTAGAGATTAGAATTTTATACCTATCCCTTTGCTTGTTGTCTTTGAACTTGATTCCATGATTCTTTTCTTGTGCTTGCTTCTTTAAGGGAGGTCCTCCGGAAGAGCTTGCTGGTTCCTTACCACTTCTCCTTGAAGCCATTGTCCTTGACCTTGAGTTGACTTTGTGTGGTTTAGTGAAGGTTAGGGTTTAGGAAAGAATTTTGGTGCAATAGGGTGGTTTAGGGTTAGGGTTGATGTTTTAGTAAGGTTTATGGGTTTGGTTATGGAGATTGGTTGATAATTTGTGGTTTTTGGGTTAGGTTTTATGGAGATAAGGGTTTGGTGAATTATGGATTTTGGTGGATGAAAGTTGTTTTTGATTGGTGGTTTGTGTTTTGAATGAAGTTTGTGATTGATTTGTGGAAGAATTGGATTGATTTGGTGGAGTTTTGATGAAGATATGAAGGTTTGAGGTTTAATGGTTATGGAGCTTTTAGAGAGATGTTTGAAGGTAGAGAGAGGTTTGTGTTTGAGAATGAATGGAGAAGAAGAGAAAAATTGAGGTTATAGGGTTATAGATGTCGGGCACGGCCGTGCCAACTTTATGGAGTTTGCATGGTTTTTAGCTTCACAATCTGGCACGGCCGTGCCAGCCTTAGCACGGGCCGTGCCAGCCTTAGCACGGGCCGTGCCAACCTTCTGGTCATGGGGACTTCAAAATTTTCACTTTTTCTTGAATCACACTCGGACAATTACCTACAAAACAACTTAAAACAAAGAAAAACAAACAAAACAAAAACAATTAAATGCGTGGGTTGCCTCCCACGAAGCGTTCGTTTAAAGTCATTAGCTTGACGATCAAAATGTTTCTCTATCCGATACCTAATCTCTCACTAAGGGACAATGGCATCAAACTAATATTCTCCCCCAAATCACACGTTGCTCTTTCTATAGTCTTGGATCCTATGACATATGGTATGGAAAAACTCTCTGGATCCTTAAGTTTAGATGACAATCTGCTTTGAATGATTGCAATAAATCTCCTAAACTGCTCTTCTAACTTGGAATCATCAAACCCTTGTGGGAAATGAATTTTTTGCTCATATGGTGGTGATATGTGAGGCTTACCACTTTCTACTACAACTTTCTCACTTTGTGGCTTTTCACTCTCTACCTCAACCTCAATTTTCTTGGTTTCCACAACGGGGTCTTCTAATTGCTTACCATCCCTAGGTGTAATAGCATTTATCGGGCTTTTAGGGTTGGTTTCAGTTTGACTCGGGAAGACTCCGGAGGGTAGTGGGGAAAAGGTTACCTGTTGGGCTACTTGAAGGATTTGAGTCTCAAGCATTTTGTTGTGAGTAGAAAGAGAATCCACTTTTGCAGAAAGCCTATTGAGAGAGTCATTCAAAATTCCAGCTTTGACTTTAAACTCTTGGTTATGCCTAATGTTATCTAATTCAAAATTTTCTATCAAAAGTTCCAAGTCGGATTTTTGAGGGACTCCTTGGTTGTTAGCAAAAACAGGTCGTGTTGTTTGTTGTCCAAAAAAAATTTGAGGGGTGAAATTTTTTTTGACTATTCCTAATCCCTTGATTAAATTGAGCATAGTTTACTTGCTAAGGACTTCTAACAACACTACCTAGTTGACATTCAACACGAGTATGACCAAATATTACATAATCCTTACAAGGTGGTGAAAGGGGGGAAAAGGTCCATTGATAAAGGTTTTGAGCCATGCCTGAAATCAAAACAGTTAGAGATAGAATAGAAAAGAGAGAGAGAGAGAGAGAGAGAGAGAGAGAGAGAGAGAGAGAGAGAGAGAGAGAGAAGGAAATAATATATATATATATATATATATATATATTTTTTATTTTTTATTTTTTTTTGTCTAATCACTATTAAAAAGTTAATCAAATTACAACAACTCCCCGGCAACGGTGCCAAAAACTTGATAAAGTCAAACCACAAGTGCACGATCTATCAAAGTAATAGTAGTAAAAGAGAGTATCGTTCCGACAGGGAGTTATGAATTCAATTAACTTTAGATAACGATTAGATGAAGGTTTTGAGAATAAAGTTTGGATTTTTAATTATAAGAAAATAACAATAATAAAGTAAAAGTGCCTTGGAATTATTGGTTCATCCTAATGAAAAATTCTTCACTAGCCAAAACCTTAACTTCTAATATCATGTTTTACACCTTAATTTCTAAAGACCGGTTTCCCTTTAGCCCCTCACCTTTCCGGTAAAAGTCCGGTGAGAGTTTACCCTTAGTAACCAAGCCTATTTCGCTGACTTGATTACTAGAAGAAGCTTATAAGGATTGAAACTACACATGTCTCAATAATTGCAAAGACTATTTCGCTGCCTTTGCAATTATTGTCTAGATTCACTTGTTCCAATATCAAAGCTCCGCTTTCGCTTTATGAATTGATATTTGGGATGATGGATTAACAATTATCAAACCCTCCACTTTCGCTTCTACAGTTTGATAATGGTTAATCCATGTTAAAATGGTGAATCTAAATTAGAAATTACGGCTACATGAAATTAGGGTTAAAGCTTGGTTCGATTAGGATTATGTCATTAGACTTATCCAACAATCCCAAGACAAGAGAAGTCTACTCACTAACGTTCATCGTAGACATGGGGGAGAAGAGAGAAGGCATAAAATAAATAACAAGAAATAAAAGGTGAACTTTATTTAGAAAACAATTGTCACTATTGATTCCAAGAATAAAGATGAATATTTGTGGTGGAGAGCTACTCTATTTATAGCTTTACAATCGACTTAAAATCTAAGCTATTACAAGGGCCTTTCGGTAAAACTAAAACATAGTAGCCTTTCGGTAAAACTAAAACATAGTAACTTGGCCTCGAAGCAAAAGCAGCAAAAGCAATCCTGGGAGGTGGCACGGCCGTGCCATCCTTAGCACGGGCCGTGCCAAGCTTCTGACTTGGGGGAGACTTATTTTTGTCTCCGAATCTTCGTATTTTCGCTTCAAATCAGCTCCAGACTCCTTTCTTGTGCTCCAAGGCTCCTTCCACCATATATTCGTTCCTGAAATATAAAATATGCAATTGTAGTAAAAAGACTCAAAAAGGAAATAATATTTAAATAAAATAAAACTAAATCTAAATAAAACTAAATTAAATAATGCATAAAATTAGACTAAATATTGACTCATCACCAATCTTGCTGAGTTTTCTCCAATTTCTGAAATATCAACTGAAATTTTTTTCTGGAATGTGAAAGCTAGGGTCATTCGATTATGGCAAGTCTCTGACTTTAACAGGAACACTTTGCCATTTTCGACTGAGATGGTATTGATGGATGAAGCTGGAAACAGAATCCATGCTACCATAAAAAAAATCCTTCTTTACAAGTTTAAAAATGACATTTTTGAAGGGAGATGCTTTAGCTTTGAGAATATAGGTGTTGCTAACAATGGGGGTAACTATAGGACCACTAGACACAACTTTAAACTGAACATTCAGTTTAGCAGCGAGGTTGTTTTTTTTTACCAAATCTCTCAATCACCAAGTCTCCATATAATTTTGTTCCAATCCCTGAAATTGTTGGAGGGGTCTTATGACACGGATTACTTGCCTGGTAATATTATTTGTTTTCTTTTTATAGTTTGGTTTTACTCTAAGTAGTTTTTGGTTGCTGTTTATTTCAGACCTCTGTGGATTTTTGACTGGTGTTGGTAGTGAAAGGGAAATACAAAAGGGTGGTAAGACTTACAAGTTGAATGTCATTGAATTGGAATCACTTGGGTAATGTTCTAACTCCTACTTTATTTTTTTTTTTCTTGGAGTTATAGTTATTTTACTTATATAAAATATTTTTTAATTTTAGGCATAAGGTTTAGTGTACTCTGTTTGATAGCTATGTTGATGATTTAAACAACTTTATTGCAAGTGGTGATGTCCAGAATGCCATTGTTATCATTCAACTTGCTAAAACAAAAATCTTCCAAGGTAAGTTTCACAATAGAAATTTGTTTGCATTGATAAAGCCAACAATTTAGTTTTATTACTGTTTTTTTTGTTTTTTTGTATGTCAACACTTTAATTTGATATCATTCATATCCTTTTCGTTATAGACAAGCTTCATGTCCAGAACTGTTTGAATTGTACAAGAGTTATTTACAACCCAACATGTGCTGATGGTTTGACGCTAAGGAATAGGTATTCATAAGTTTGACTTTGAAAATTGTTTTCCTTAAATGTTTCTTTTGTTTTCAATAAGTTACATTTATTGATGTTTTTTAATAAGTTTTAATGTTTTGTCTTAGGCTTGTTGAGACTCCTGACACACCTTCACCACTATCTCTAACACAACTGCTACCTCAAACCAAAGTTGACCCAAAGGAGGAGTTCCTTTATCATACTCCTAGAGCTACCATGCAAGGCCTTAAGGATGCCTCTACTGTGAGTTATTAACCTATTGCTGTCAGTTTAGTTTTTCAAATATCAATGATAGGGAATCATATGTGTTTAACAATGATATCTGTCATTTATTATTGTTTTATATGTTTATAAACAACAAAACTGAAAGATGAGCATGTTAATATTTAAGAAAGTTTTTATTTTTATGTTGTTGCTGATTGAATTTTATGTTTAAGTCATATTCAAGTCCCATTTAAAATTAATAAGTATTGGTGTTTTGTTGGTAGGATTCTGTCTTTGTTGTTGTGGGCACCATCAAGAGAGTGGTGAACAAGGAGAACTTTTGGTACACTGCCTGTGTGTGTTCCAAGGCTGTCATTCCAGATTCATCTATGTTCTTTTGTGAAAAGTGCGACAAGCATGTTAGAAAGGTTTTTCCTAGGTAATTTATTTTACTCATATGTTAATTATGAATGATTTCTGGACATTACAAGTCTCCACCAGCAAACACTCAT
Source organism: Medicago sativa (assembly GCF_051527215.1). NCBI lineage: Eukaryota > Viridiplantae > Streptophyta > Magnoliopsida > Fabales > Fabaceae > Medicago > Medicago sativa. The sequence continues at coordinate 16,671,574 of NC_140753.1, read as the reverse complement.
TTTATATACTTTGTGTTAGGTATTGCTTGAGGGTGAGGGCCATTGACCAGACAGATTGTGCAACTCTGGTCATCTTTGACAGAGATTGCTCGACCCTCTTTAATAAGAGTTGTGCTGATCTCTTAGCTGAGCATGAAGTGGTAAGCTTTTAGTATTTTAATATTATTCAAAAAACTGTTTCTCTATTACATTTCCTTGGATGATTTTATAAGAAAATGGAATATATTTTTGATAGGCTATCCATGAGGGTCAGCTTGCACCTGAGCTTGCTGCACTTATTGGGAAGACCTATTTATTCAAAGTGGAGACCAAAGCAGATTTCAGTCCACGATTTGAACAGTCATTCCGTGTGCGCAAGATATGTCTTGACCCTGCAATCATGAAGGAGTTTATGTCAAAGTGGGAGAAGGAAGAATCCTCATTCCTCAAGCTAACTAATGTACGATCCTCTTTGGACTGATTCTGTTTTTCATATTAAACAGGAGAGTGCATCTCTTAGTGTGTTGATGGACAAGGGCAAGCACACAATGCACATAGGAGAATCCAGTCTTTTATCTCAAGTAAAAACATGACCTTACTTTTCTGTTTATTTTAAAACCACTGAGTTGATGGTCTGATATGGTGTATTTCATATATAATTTAGGATCCAATTTCCCTATCTGAACCTGTGCAGAAGATTCAAAGGCAGCTTGCTAAGGTTCCTCAATCTACTTCTGATGTGGTCAAACAGGTTAGTATTTATTCCCCACTAAATTGTTAATTTGGTTGATATTTGTAGTGTTTTACTATTAATATACTGCCATGCTTATAATCAATTTCAGGATTTGATGACTAAGTTTGGAGGTGTTGATTCAGAGCCTGATTGCCAGGAGATACCCCCCTCACATTCTGCATCTTCATCCAGCAAAAGGGCATCTCCCACAAATGATGATGATGACATGAATGTTCCTATTAAGAAGCTGATTAGGAGGACTGTCAAGATTGAGAAGATTTAGACAATCTTCTTGATAGCTGTATTTTGAATACAAGAACTATTAGTCATTAATATCTTAAGTGACAAAAGTCTTGATGTTATTTTCCTAAGTTGTAATGTTTTGGTACTTTAACACTCTGTCATTTTGGACATGTAATGGGGATGTAAACTTAATTATGACTATCTGTTTGACTTCATCTATTATAATTAGCAGTTATGTTGTTGATTTATTATGAATTGATTTGCATTCTATTATTAGTCTGTTGGATTTATACCTAGAATTAATTTGACTTTTTTTTTTTTTTGACAGAAGAATTAATTTGACTTTTATACTTATACTAACATGAAATGTTTATTTTTTCAGGATTTTGAATGAAATATGTATGGACATCCATAGATCAAACATTGAATATGCACAAGGTATGTATTTCTAGGACTTCATTTGTGTTTTTTCAAGTGTTTCGATTGATTATTTTAAATATATACTGACAACTTATTACTTTGCTTCTCCACAGGTTTGAATGTGGGATTTAATATAACAACAAAGAGAGACCATTGGCTACTTAATGTCTATTTCAAATACCTTAATAGTTTCATTAGTGTAGTCAATTAGGTTTCATATCTTGGAGACACAACTGATGTAATGAGATCAAACTCTTTGTAATTTTAAGTTATTATATAATAGATCAATTCCTATTACACTGGTTTTATTTTATATACTTAATAATTCGATTTTATAAATTGTCTATTATTTAATTTCTAATTTTAATTCCTCACATGCATAGGTGAACCACACTTAAAAATAGTAATAATTTTCATTGTATAATAATAAGATTTACATTATAAATAGCCGAAACAAAATTTGGGAAAATCCTACAAGTACTCTTTTATAACCAAACTAAAATACAAGATTCAGTCATGATTTGGACTCAACCATCCTATATGAATTATGAATTTATTTTAAAATTGTTTATAAGTTAGAATTCATGAACATATAAATATCTAAGACTCACAATAAGAGATTTGTATTGTTTAAGAAAAATGCTCAAATAAGTAAAATCTTTAGTTTGAGAGGGGTAAAACTAAGTAAATGAATGCTTGGCCAAAATCATGGGTGGGAGATGTTCAGCCCATTTATATTATTAATTCCATAAAAGGAAGTTGAAAAGTCTTATTATTTTATGAAAACAGAATATTGTTTATGTAACAATCCCATTAAGTGTTTATTTTGGTTGCAATTTTAGTCGACTTACCTTTGAGCAATGCCACTAAAAAACTTTTTACGCACGGGTTGAATTCCTAGTATATTAACATTTAAGTAGTTGAATGCACGACTTTTGATACGTATATTTCTATAACGAGTTCCTTAACATGTGCCCTTAAGGGCACAAGTTACCATTTTTGCCTTTAAAATAATATATTTGAACCAACATCCTTATTCCTTACCATGAATTGACACTCTGCACTTCAATGTTGTTTCCTTTCACAACATCCTTCAATGATACAAGACTCGGAATATGAAAGATTGATTCAAACAAGATTGATTCGTCCCCTTCAACACAAAAAGTTGTCAATCGATGTTTTTCGGGTTCAAAATAAATAAAGGAATTCCAAAGATGGGACCTCTGAAGCAATAAGGCTCCCTCACCATTCTCAAAGTGTTTTATTGGCCTACATACACCAAAACGCCGAGGACGAGGAGATCCTTTGAAATTATCGCTGTAATAAACCTTTGTCCATGATTCACCGATACCATATTTCTTCATAAGCCATACTACACAAGAGTCGAAAGTTGTTTCGCATATGTACAGAAATCCCTTTAATTCCACCATGGTGATACGACTTCTAAGAGGAGAAGGAGGAGAAGGGAAGGATTCAAACCTCTCACTTTCAAGGTTGAAACACAATATTGAACGTATCTTTCTATCAAAATTGATCCAATGAAGTACTCCGTTCACAGAAGCTGCATATTTAAGTTCAAGGCTCAAAGATGAAAACTTAGGATCAACTTCAACATTCCTCCATGTTGTTGTTCCTAGTGTATGCACTTCAGCAGCCATAACATCAGATTTAGAGCACCATCTATCATATATCTTCCACATTCTTATCACCTTATATTCATTAGTTTTAGGTTGGAAGCCAAAACCAACACATATTGGTTTTCGATTAGGCGCAGTTTCTGGAAGTCTTATGAACTCACCTGTGATTGGGTTGCAAACAACTAAATGGTTTACACTATCTGGCTCACGTAAACAAAGCAAGCCATTGCAGGAATTCACCACAGCAAATTTATCATCTTCTGGATAGTAAGAAGGTAAATGACATGTTGTATTTGCATTACGGAGAGGAAGCTTGAATTTTGGGTCAAATTTGGTGTAGACAACTCTCAACAAATTTTCAGGTTGGTACTCAAAAAGGTGCAATGTATTTGACACTCGTCCTGAATCAGCGTTCCGAATCATTAAACCAAGTGATGCACGTTCAAAGTATAATGTGGCAAAATATGAGTCTGAAATCAGTGCATTCCATGTTTTACAAACACATTTGCAAATGGAAACAGCTTTGATGGGGAGTTGAAGTAGAATGTGGGTGGTGATTGAGGATGGAAGATCCGGAAAATATCCACCAACTTTCTCTCTTGTTGGTTTGCATTTGTGCCTAGTTGTGGAAGATGCAATTAAGTTACTTTTTCTTTTCATGGTGATGCTGAAACAAAAATAAATTAATGAGAAAATAAAACACATAAGAGGGATTCTTATTTGATACATATCATGTAATAGATGTCGGAAGAGAAACATAGGAGCAAATGGGACGAAACAACAGGTTCCTATCTTTCATTTTTTAGACCTATGTATTAAAAAAATGAAAATTAAACAAAGAAAATTCTAAGTATGAATATTGTATAAAAAAAGGACAGCATTAGTTAAAGATATTGTTTGTATTACCATGTTAGTCTCTTGAATAAGAGAGAAAAGAGAGACATGTGATGAAATTATGTGTCGTTCAACCGTTTTTTTGAATCATTGATTGTATTGTATCGCGTATCTTAAGATACATATAAAAAAAACTATGACTTAAAATATCATATATATAAACTTCAACATAATTCAAATATTGTTAGATATATAAGAGAGGAGACTCATTCATCTAAAGCCTTAAGGTTCTTGGTGGAGATGTTAATGTCTAAGTCTCTTAGTGGTCTTCGAGTTTTAGTCCACTTCCATCTAAAGCCTTAAGGTTCTTGGTGGAGATGTGGAAGTCTAAGTCTCTTAGTGGTCTTCGAGTTTTAGTCCACTGTCGCCCCCACACTCCTCAACGAGTGGTATCTGTGCCTTGATTAGACTCGAGGGTGACTCACACTTGAGGGGAAGATTGTTGGGAATCAAGTGTGGGTAATTATGTCCCACATCGGCTTGAAATATAGGAACTATTCGATATATAAGAGAGGGGACCATATGCCTAAAACCTAAGGTTTTGGATGGAGATGTGATGTGTAAGTTTCTTATTGATCCTATACGTTTAGTTTATTGCCGCTCTCGACGCTCCCTGGGCTCTTCAAAAAATATCATACATAAACTTCAAAAATATTTCAATACTAAAGTTATATAATAAAATAAAAGACTAATATTTCAATACTAAATTATATAATAAAATAAAAAACATAAAACATCCTTAATTCAATCAAAATCAAACATAAAGTGTATTATTATGTTAAGCAACATTATGTATCATACAATACAAGGTGTTTTCGGATATATTGTTAGATAGGTTCCCAGTGGCGGAGCTAGAAAAAAAAGCTAGGGTGGGCCATTAAAATTAACCGTTAATTTGAAAAATTGTTTAAAGCCTCGCAAAATAGACCTATAATTGAATTATTTAAATTTTTCGGGTGGGCCACTACATCACTTTGCGGGAATTTGGATCAACCGAAACCTAAAACCGACATAAAATTGTATAAAAGCTCGCAAAAAATAGACCTATAATTGAATTATTTAAATTTTTCGGGTGGGCCACTGCATTACTTTGCGGGAATTTGAATCAACCGAAACCTAAAACCGACACCAAATTATATAAAATCTCGCAAAATAGACCTATAATCGTTGATTTTTTAATTTTTGGGGGGTGGGCCGTGGCCCACCTCAGCCCATGAAGGGCTCGCCACTGTAGGTTCCACTTAGATGACTTTGAGTTTGGTGATTTTGTCTATATCTTACTCTTAACTAATCATACTCTCTCATATAAATAATTTTAATTTTTCACACGTCAAAATATATTTAAAGTCACCAAAAGACATCATAGTATGCCTAATTACCAAATCATGTTTGTTTCTATTTGTTATTGTGAAATTAGTACCGATCCTGTACACCTTCTCAATCATAGTAACAAGGATCATCGTAGATTTCTACCTACATGACATAGATAGTACAAAAACAACTGGGAATTAAAAGTTTAGGTTTATATGAAACACGGCAACGAATGAATTGTATAAATAGTAAAATCAAAGAGCGTGAAATTATATTAAAATGCTTACATGCTGAGTGAGTGATATCAAGCGATCAAGAGTACGACTTCCACCGTTTTGCGATTTTGATTTTGAGTGACGGCAAATCTTACTATGATTTGATTATGTTAATTCTAATACTAGGTTTAGTTTGCTCAGAACTATATACTTATATATAGACTGATATTGTTTTTTTTAAATAAAATAAATAACTGCTACAGAAATTTTAGCCCAGCCCGAGCTTTTTATTTTTCAATATAAATTTAATAACCTACCTCTCTCTCTCCCCCTCTCCTCCAATTATATAAAGGCACTGAAATTAAAATGTTGCCACTATTTTCGTATGCGTAAGTAATTAGACTTGACTTAGTATAAGATAACGAATAGCATTGACTAGGAAAACAAAAACGTGCACTATACTTTTTCAAAAAGAAACCACTCAATTATAATAACTAATAAAAATAATACTCCCTCCGTTTCAAAATACATGTCCAAGTCAATCACTTCACACATGCCAATGCACAATTTTGACCGTTAATATCTTTAATTATCTAAAGTAAAAAATTATAAAAATTTAATATTTTGAAAATATTTGTCGAGACAAATCAAACAACATCTTACATGCTAATATTTGTATTTATACATTAGTTAAAAAATATGGTCAAAGTAAGTCAAGTGAATAGTGCACATTGTAAAAATTGGACATGTATTTTGACGATTCCTCCTAACCACAACCACTAGTACAAAAGTGTGCCTCATTAGTAATAATGTCGTGTGAAACCAAATTATCGGAAACCTGTTGCGAAGAAGTCGCCACACAAAAACTAAAATCTTCAAAGCGACATCCTTATGCCATACCAAATCCGAAATTGAACTCGTCATTTGTGTTTGGGAACTAGTGAGATGGAGATACACACTGCAAACGGAATAATCACCGTCCATGTCTAAATGCCACTTCCACTCATCTTCCATATCAACCTACAATTGCACGTTAGAAAGAAAAAGCGAGCACTCCTTAACCAACTTCTCCTCCCACGCCGAAACTTCCAAACCTCACCCCAACCTAGAGCAAACATATCCGCCACCGTTACTGTCCTATCCGTCGTCAACTCAAACAAAATTAATAATGTGACAAAAAATTATGAACTCAACGCAATTTCATAATCCATTTACACTAACATCACCATCGAATAAAAATTCAGACACATCAAATAAATCATGCAACATCAATAAAAAACACAAAAATATTGTTCTTAAAAATCATCGAGTGTCAGGGTTTAACATTTAAAGCCAACATATATAATTGAGAAAATGTACATTTTTGTTAAGGGCGCTGCTACTTGTCGTGACTAAATTCCTCGCAAATATTGTACAGTTATTTATTTATTTATTTATTTATTTATTTATTTATTATTAGCATACTAATGTTAATCCGCAACATACTATTAAAATCAATCACAAGTCTGCAACACTACGACACCATTCACTTTTATCTCACAATTCTTTTGTACAATAAACCATTTTTATTGCTAATTGCTGCACAAACCATTTTTTCCCCCACTATGACAGCATTAACCGAATTTGAACTGGAAGAGGTGATGAAGGAGGTAGATAAGTAGATTTAGGAGTGCTTTGTTTTTCTTCCTTTTTTGAGTTTATTTTTCGAATTGGAATGAATTTGATTCCAGTTTTTTTTTTTTTTTCTCTCAGTTTGGATGCATTTGATGATAAATTTGGCAAGGAAGATGAAGAAGAAGAAAATAAATTTTAAAAAATGTTTATTTTATCTAATCATTTTTAAACAAACTAGACTCTAACTTGTGCGATACACTCGTATGCTAGAGTTTCACTTGTAGGTATTAAATTAGCTATATCATTATTTTTAGAGTTACCTTCAATAATAATATACTATTAAACCACTGCAAAAAGCAACAAATAAAATGTAAAAATTATACCAATTTAAGCTATTAACTTTATTTTCTCACCAAATAATATCATCATATTGTCTTCTTTAATTACCTTCATATTTGATTACATTCATGTAATTAAGAACAGCTAAAATATTCAAATTGAAAGGTTTGTAAGAGTTTTGTATATAAGTTATATATATATATATATATATATATATATATAATATGATGTTCAAATAATGACTACAATGATACTGTTGAAAAAAGATTAAATTATGTATTTTACATTAGCACTTTCATATACCTTTTTAAAAAAAATAAAAGAGACTCCATAAATGCAATGTATAAAAATACCTGAATAGATGGAATGCTATCCTCATCAGCATGCATTTGTCGTGAATATCATGTTGATCTCATTGTTACCATCCAATAAATATCCACATTTGTAAAATAAAAAGGAAAGCATGGGGTTGCATGGAGCGGGGGGAGGGAACGAGGAGGTTGTACTCTTGAGAAGTTAACGTGAGCATGGGGTTGCATGGAGCGGGGGAAGGGAACGAGGAGGTTGTAAAGGAGGGAGGGGATGTGGGAGGGTCGAAGGATGCGAGGGTGGGTGAGGTGGTGGTTCGGGTGAGGGCTTTGGCGCAACTGAAGGAGGTCGCTCCGGATGCTAATGCACGACAACCTCCTTGTCAGAAGTTGTTCCGGATGTTTAGGTCTCAAGAGGACGATCTGAAGTGGGCTCGTAAGGGCGTGATCGCTACGATAGCTAATGGTGAGGTAATTCCGGTGGTTCAGAACAGAGTGGAGGACACCGAGTTTACGAATCTTGATATCATTCTGATGGGGGCCGACAAGGTGATTAATCATACCTTATTAGATACATATGTTAAGACTTTAGAGGAAGCAAATAAATTTTTTGATCATCTGTTTTCTAATATTATATTGTGAGATGGGATAAGAAGGTGATGCCTTTTCAGAGGGGAGCCTGGCTGAGGTTATATGGTATACTGCTTCATGTGTGGAATGAAAAGTTCTTTAAGTTATGTGTTGTTGACTGTGGTCGGTTTCTCTGCACGAATAGTTGTTCGTTGGATAGGGAACAATTTGACTTTGCACGGGTGTTGGTTGCAACATCTTCTTTGGAGATTGTTAATTCCGTCGATAAGTTGTTAATAGACGGGGAGCTCGTGGAGGTTAAGATCATTGAAGAATAGGGGTTCAATCTTAGGGAGGATGCATGTCTTTTCGAGGAAGATGATAGGACCAAATCGTCTCAGTCTGATCAGGAGGATATACTGGGTGACCCGGAAGCTGGTAACAATGTCGATACCTTAGTTGAGAAATTAGTCGACGAGTTAGCGGTGGAGAAGCCTGAGGGTTCAATCTTTGAGGGACATGTGGACCAAGCTATTCATGCTTCTGAAATTGTGGCATCATCGACAAGGCTTGCTAGTAGGGTGCAGTCGTCAGGTAAGGCAAATGTCGCATGGTTATCTGCAAGAATCCAATTAACTCAAAATTCGATTTCTAGGTCGGGGTTTTCATTGTTTTTATTTTTTATTTTTTGTTTATAATTTTTGCGATTTAAAAATTCATAATTAATTCGTCTTTAGTTGAAAAATATAATTTTTTGTGTAAAGTTATATTTTAATGTCATAACATGTTTGAAAAAATTTATGAAAAAATTCAACCTATAAGTATTTTTTTTTGGACTTCAACTATACTACAAAGGTAAAATGTAATAAGAATATCAAATCACAGAGTTAGAATATGTGCTTTTTATTTTACACGGTCATTTTCAGACTTCGTATATTTTGCGGGGACAATTTCAATAATTAACCTTTTTTTTAAGAAAAAAATTCCACTCCAACTATGAGGTATTGGTCTTTTTTTAAGAAAACTTATTTTTGTTAAAAGAGTTTTTCTATCATGGGCAATTGAGTATGTTAAGATGTTCAAAATAGTAAATTTATTTTAAAACTTGTGTATTTTACATTAAATTTATGACTTTCTAAATAAAATAGTAGCATTACTTTCATATTTTCTACTCTAATTTTATGTATATGCATTGACCCCGCTTATTGAATTTTCTGGATCCATCCATGGTTGTAAGTTAACCATTTAAAAACGAGGATTAGATTAGTAGCCTATGTCGGCTCCTATTGTGATCCCTTTTAAAGAATAAGTTTATGCGTCTTTTCGTATCTGGAAACTCATTGAGATGATGTGTATATCATCATATGTTGTTGTTCTTTTTTCAAGTATTGAATACATTGAAGAACTAAGGAGAATTTGATAAGATCGTTGGTCGCTCAATTAGTTGGAGTCTTATCCCACCTTTTGTCTAGGATTAGAGTCACTTTCATTGACATACGATTAAATGTTTTCAAATGTATTAATTGTATTATAAATGATCATTTTCCTTAATTTTAACTACTCCCCAGTCTCATATATAAGGAAAAAAAATCACACTTTGTTAAGAAAACTAAAACATATTAGTTTGAAACATAGTTTTTTGTGTTATCTTTGAAATAAGTTATATAGGAAGATGTAAAAACAATTTTCATTGGTAGTTGATTATAGAGAAAATGAAAAAGAGAGCAAACTAAATGCACTTTGCATTTAATTTTCCTTTGGAAAAGATAATTTTTTAAAGGGTCTTATTAACTTGTGCACTTGAGTTAAGAAACTAAAAGTAGAAGTTTTTCTTGGAAATTGTGCATTCAATGTCTTAAAAGTTTCAAAAGTTATATTTTCAACATAAAATTTATTACTTAATTCTATTTTAAGTACTCTTTTTGAAAAAACATAGGTTGTGTTTGGTAATACAAATAAGCTAGCTTATAGCTTGTTGGACTAGCTTATATGCTTGTTTTGATAGAATAAGATGTGTTTGGTAAAAAGCTTTTCCCACTAGCTTATAGCGTTTTTTGAGAAGCTATTTCAAGTAGCTTTTAAGCTTATGGCTGGTAGCTTTTCATAACTTTTTCCAATATTAACCTTATTGCATTAATTTTAATATTTTATAAAAGAAAAATAAACTACCCACGTTCCCATGTTTTAATAGTTTACTGCAACCAACCTGAGTTCGGTATACATTTTTATATTGAAAATTGTTGTTCACACATTAGAGAAGGCTGGGACACACATGTAAAATACGCTTTTGCCCCCTTGGCAATTAACTACTGAGGATTTCAAAATCCGGCTGCAGTTAACTACCGAGGAATTCCTCGGCAGTTAACTGCCGCGGATCTTCTGCTACAAGTTTGGCAGAAGCTCACTCATCTCCACTATTCATCTCATATTCCAATTTTTTCCTCAAATCTCTCTCACAAATCTCTCTAAAAAACCCAACCAAATCCAACCAAATTTATTCAACAAAATCACAAGTAAGTAATTATAATGCTATTAACTTAAATTTTAGTTGTTATAAATGTTTTTATTTTTTAGTTTTTGAGTAGATTTATTTTATTTTAGTTTTTGAGTAGATTTACATAGTATAATTCATTTTTAGAGTAAATGTTAGTTGATTAATTTAGTTAAAATGTTGGTATGATGTTTATGTTTTAGTTTAAAATTTATTGGTTATATTTTAATTTGGTGTTTTAAATTAATTTTTTTATTTTAGTTTTTAATTAGATTTACATGTTATAAATCATTATTAGATTAGATGTTAGTTGATTAATTTTGTTAAAATGTTTGCATGATGATTATATTATAATTTAAAAATTTTAGGGTTATTTTTTAATTTGGTGTTTTATATTTTTTATTTTATTTTAGTAAGACTATATGATTTATTTTAAGAGTAAATATAATTTGAATAATTTTGCTATATTTTACGTTAATTTTTTTTTTTTTAGACAATTACATTTTAGGGTTATTTTTATGATTTTTAGAGTCTATGTATAATTTGTACATTAAGTGTTTGATGAAATGTTTGAATGAGTTTTTCATTGATTATTTTAAATTTCTATGTGTGTAGATTTGAAACAATGGTCGGATGGATCGACGTTCATGCAACATTCAACGGCGGAGAACCTCAGAGGTTGAAGGTTCGGTGCCTTGATGTAACGTTAAGAGATCTCAAGGATCAACTGAATGAATTCAACCAAGGAGTCAACCCAGGAGACACAAGAAGGGTGCAAAATGTTCGGTATAAATGTCCAAAGCTCGACGAGGGGAGCGTATCATTCACTTGGGTGGAGTTAAAGAACGACGAAAACGTGACGAGTATGTTTTGGGAGCACACCAAGTTCCAGTGGATCGATATGCGAGTGACGTTGCTGAGATCAACTGAAGATATCATCAACAACTTGATTCCGCCAGAAGATCGTCATTAGTTAGGGTAAGGTGCATTCAAACTACAACATTTGTCTCACCTCTGAAATCGGGTAATTCAAACTTGCCAAACGGCGAGGACTCAAGCATTTCGCTCAGCATTTATGTTTTTCCTTTGAAAAGATTAAATTTTTGTTTGGCTGGTTTAGATGAAGGTATTAAGTGTCAAGGAATGGACCTCATTTCGGTGGCACTGCAATACATTCATTTAAATCAAGCCTAACAAAAATTTATTCTTTTCAAAGGAATGCATGAATGCTGAGCGAAATGCTTGAGTCCTGTTGTTTGGCAAGTTTGAATTTACCCCATTTCAGAGGTAAGACAATTGTTGTAGTTGGAATGCACATTCCAACTACAACAATTGTCTTCCTTTGGATGGGGTCATTCAAACTAGTTAAATGGCAGGACACCGGCATTCGTCCGGGAGTGTTTTTGTTCCATTCTAAATGTTAATTTCTGGTTGGCTTCGTTTAAATGATGGTATCGAAGTGTCAAGGTCTGGACCTCATTCCGTTGGCTCCAAGACCAACTAGAATTTAACATTTGGAATGGAACAAAAGCACTTCTGGACGAATGCTGGAGTCCTGATGTTTAGCTAGTTTGAATTGACCCCATTCAAAGGTAAGATAATTGTTGTAGTTGGAAGGTACATTTTCGAATGTAATGTAATGATAGTTGACGTACATGTCTTTTACGTAATGTAATTATATGTAAATAAAATTGTCTACGAATTAATGTCGCAATATTTATTGGAATTCACTCTATCGCAATATTTCAAATAACATAAAATAATTTCTAAATAATTCCTAACATTTTCTAACATAATTCTATTCTAAACAAAATAAAACAAAACATTCCCTCAAAAAAAAAAATAATAAAACAAAACCTCGGCACTTAAGTCCCGAGGAAAACCTCAGCAGTTAAGTACCGAGGAAAACCTCGGCAGTTAACTACCGTCGGTTTCATTATTTCCTCAGAAGTTAACTGCCGAGTCGTCCTGAAGCCAGAAAATGGCAGAACCTGTTGAAGGCAGAACCTGTTACATGTGTTTTTGCACATTGTAAACACATTGTTTGAATGCCAAACCATAAAACCTAATCAAAGAAAATTAGCAACATAATTGAAATTGAAAATATAATACGGAAACGAACAATTGTCATAAAAAAATGTCATCGAAACAAAGTAACAACAAATGTACTGAAAGTACTAACAAAACGGCCAAATGTCATGAAAATAAACACCAAGTCCTAAAAATATATCCTAAACATAAAATACTAGCAGTCCTAATCCTACTGCTGGTCCTAGTCCTGCTGATGCTGCTGCTGCCTCCTCCTCGGTCTCTGGGCTCTCCTCCTGGTAATGATCGGCGCGATCTGCTGCCTAACATCCTGCAAGGCCGCATACAACTGCTGAGGGGTCATGCTCATCACCTCCTGACCCAAAAACTCATCAGCATGGGCAAAACGCCGCTAACCATGTCATAGGTGTCAGGGGAGCTTCTCGCCTCGTACCGCTCCCACTGCTCTGCAACGATCTGCTCCTCGTTTGGAGGCCTCGGAACATCTCCCGGAAGAAGTGGCAAAATCTGAGGGTGAGACACAACCGTGTACCATTGTACATAGCCTTCTGACATACGCCATGGTTGCTCTCCTGCATGCTCACCCCAATCGGCCGCCTTAAGCGTGTGAGGGCGGAAGTCGACGAAGGCCTGCACAATCTCAGTCGGTGACAGCTCTGCAACATCAGTCAGAGGTCTAGGGACGAACTGGACGTATCCGTACTGCCTCAAAACCCTCTCCGGCAGGTGACGGTACAACCTACGATCGCCACACATGATCCAGCCAGAATAACAGAATACCTCCTCGAAAGCCTGGAACTCCCTGTGCCCTTCGTACGGCCTCCAGCATACGTCATCAAACGTAATACGATCAAGTGTCAACCGATACGTGGTCCCCTCTCCATGACCCATCTGAAGAGTCCACCTCGTCGCAACCGGTAAATTTTCAATGTAGTACGGGTTTGGATCAACAGTATAAAACTTAAGGAAAATGCGCCAAAAACCATGCCTGCACAAACCATACAAATCAAATTTATAAATAAATTAAAGTTAACTAAAAAAATAAAATTTAAAGTTAACAAAAAAATATAACAAAATAATAATAGTTAACAAAAAAAATTAAAGTTAACAAAAAAATATAACAAAATATAACAAAATACTAATAGTTAACAAAAAAAATTAAATTTAAATTTAATTTTTACTTACAGTGAGCAGTGTCACGCTTCCCTCAAGCTGGCTGTCTCCGGGCAAACAGGCATGAGCTAACTCATCGTACAGGTATGCAAGTGTCATCCCTCCCCACGAATAAGCACGCATCCCCGCGTAGCCGTCCGCCATAGTCGTCAAATAGATCAACTGGATGCGTTTGTTGCTTCTATCCCCAAACAACAAGCATCCAACCAAGTATAGAAGGTAGCACTTCACACAATAAGTCTTAACCCTCTCCAACTCCTCCAGCTCCTCTGGATCCTGTGTATCCGCCAAAATGTTGGCTCTACCAAGGTGCGTTGTATAAAACTCCCTCAACTTTCGATAACTAATGTATCCACCATACTCTGTATTGCAGATTTTCTCTGCCTCCTTCTTCGACGCACCCAAGTGATTCATCAGTAGTGCCTCTCCCTCGTGTCTCAGCATCTTCTTCCGGTGGCCCAACATCCGCCCTTCAATCAGGACATGCATAAGACATGCGACATCATCCAAAGTCACAGTCATCTCCCCCATGGGCATGTGAAAAGTGCTGGTCTCGGAATGCCACCTCTCGCATAGAGTCATCAGCAAAGCGTGAGGCACAGTGGCGTAGCCCAAGTAGACCAAATCATGTAAGCCACTCTCCCTAAGAGGATCCCAAAACCATCTCTGATTGGCGTTTGGACGTCCGAGACTCAAAATCTTAGGGCCATGATTAATTGGTTTTACAAAACGCTTCTTGCGGCACTGAAAAAATAGAAAAATAAACATAGTTTAAACAATGTAAACATTTAACTAATAAATATAAAACTTATCAAATGCGAAAATAAAAATAAAGAAAACATATAAAGAAACATATAAAGAAAATCACATATAAATAAAACATATAAATAAAACATATAAATAAAACAATTTAAATCAAGAAAGAAAACATATAAATAAAACATATAAAGAAAACATATAAAGAAAATCACATATAAAGAAAACATATAAATAAAACAATTTAAATCAAGAAAGAAAAAATAAAGAAAATAATTAAACATAAAGAAAGGAATTAAAAAAAAACACATATAAAAGTTGATATAATAATTAAACAAACACACACATAATTAAACATAAAGAAAGAACATTTAAAAAAACAATACTTACGTTCTCTGAATTATACCAAAGCGGCAATGCCACATGATTGGCATAAGAGTGAAGCAGAGATATGTCTGCGGTCCTCCAGGAAAGGGAGCGTCCGTAGGCAACACCTCCGGGGCAGTCGCTGCTGCAATGTCATCCTTGTCTAGCTCCCCTGGCATATGCGGCTGCTCTGGCATATACTGCTCGTCGTACCCACCATCAGTCACATCATGGTGATCCTGATAGTTCAGGTACTCCACCCCCTGGGTCGGGTCAACCACCTGCGACTCTTCAGGCTGTGCCTGAGAAGCCTCAGAAGGCTGAGAAGTCCCTGAACCATCCCCCCCCCCCCCCTCCGACCTCTTCCCCTCTTTTGGATATGTGCGTTTCTCCTCTCCTTCTCCTTCCGGTAGCTTTGTGTCTGAGCACGCCTACCACCAATCATCTTAGATGGATCAATGGGGTCCTGATCGGCCATATCTACACAAATTTTTAATAAATTAACATCATTTTCCATAACATAATCAAACACATTAAACACACTAATCATAACTTAATCATTAACATTAACAACAATGAACATCATTTCCATAACCTAAAATCATTCATACAATCATCATTACAATAAAATCAATAACCTAAACTAATCATTTCTATACACTTACAATAAAATCATTCATACAATCATCATTATGTCCATCATTTCCATCATAACTTAATCATTTCTATACACTTAATCATTTACATCATAACCTAAATACAATAAAAAATCAATATACACTTAATCAAACTATAATTAACATCACTTCTATCATTTCCATAACCTAAACTAACTAAATAATCAATATAATTTTCATTGAGGCATTTGATCAAACACTTTGTGTGCAAAGTATAAAACATATTCAAATTGTGTTCATTTGCCACCATTCAAAGCCACATTATCATTTAAACAACATAGGCAACAACTACATTCATTTATCAATTCAAAAACTACACATGCAATCATCAAATTGTCAATTTTAAAATCAACCCTAACCACATGCAAACTACTCTAATTTTTTTAAAAAATAAACCTAAACAAACTAACATTAACATTGCAATGATTAAGGGTACTTACTTGTGATAATGAGGTGATGATTGGCTTGCAATTCGTGAAAATGTGCTTTTGGAGAGAATTTGTTAGTGTTTGAAGGAAAATGTGAAACTGGAAACTGCTTTTGTTCGATCTGTTTATGTTCAGAAAACCTCGGCAGTTAACTACCAAGGAATTCCTCGGCAATTAACTGCAGCCGGATTTTGAATTCCTCGGCAGTTAACTGCCGAGGGGGCAAAAGCGTATTTTACATGTATGTCTCAGCCTTCTCAAATGTGTGAACATCAATTTTCTTTTATATTTTGTACTTCACTTTTTTTTATGACATTGCTTTTAATTAATGTAGTATTTAATTTTAAATATAATATAATAATAAATAAATTGTGAAGCTAATTTAGTTAAATAAAATTCGTCAAAAAATTAAAATTTGTTGAATAAAAAATGTCAATTGAGTTCATAAAACACATTTATTATTTTAGAGTTGAAAGTAATTGGAAATAAATTTTGATATTTAAAAAGAAATACATTAAGTAAAAAAAAATTACATATATAATTTATAAAAAAATAAATAAACAAACATGTCATTTAATGTCATTTTATATTTATAAAAAAAATTGTTAAAAAAATGTCAATTAAATTCATAAAATACATTTATCATCTTGGAGATGAAAATAATTTGAAATATTAAAAAGAAATACATTAGGAAAAAAAATCATATATTTGATTTATATAAAGAAATAAAAATAACCAAATATGTCCTTTTATGTCATTTTATATTTATCGGTCATTTCAACAGCTAATTTTACCAAACACTTTAAAGGGTTAATTATGTTTCTAGTCCCTATAAAATAGCGACCTTGTAAGTTTAGTCCTTACTTAATTTTAATAGCATTTTTAGTCCCTATAAAAAAAAAATTACTTATAATTTTAGTCCCTGCTAAAACAAAGTTTGATTAATTATCCTTAAACTCTTAAATTTTTGAACGATTTTTTTGAGACAAGATTAGAACACTATGAAAGGTTCGTTTACTAAAATTTAGAATTTTCAGACATGAAATGAATTAAATATGAATTTTTTAAAACGACAAAAATTAAAGATAAAAAGTAATAAAAATCTGGATGTAAAAATCAAATTTTGAGATAATTTTTTGCGGAGGAACTTTTAGTAATGTTCTAAACATGTCTGCAAAAAATTGTTCAAAAATTTAAGAGTTTAAGCATAAATTAAACAAATTTGAATTGAGTAGGGACTAATACTCAGGGCAAAAAAACAAAATTAGGGACTAAAAATGCTATTAAAATTAAGTAAGGACTAAACTTACAAGGTCGCTATTTTATAGGGACTAGAAACATAATTAACCCTTAATTTTAATAAGCTAGCTTTTTAGCTATCAGTTATCAGCTATCAGTCATCAGCTATAAGCTAGCTTATACCTTATTTTTACCAAACACACCCATAATTAAATATGATAAAAGTTGGTCTTTTTTGCTTATAATTTGGGACAAAGAAAATGAATTTTTTTTGCTTATAATTTGGGACGAAGGGAGTATGTTGTAAACTTCTTGTAAAAAAAAAAAAAAAAAACTATGTTGTAATCTTCAACAATAATTTTAAAAAGAAGTTGATCGACTTATTTCACTCGATCCTTAGTACACTATTGAAATTTATTTATAAAAAAATGTCTCGTTTAAAGCCTAACAATATGTTTTTATTTATTTAATGAAAAGCCTAACAATATGTTGTTAGGCTTCTTTATGGTATGTCTTAATTGGCCAATAAGCTTCCTCGTACAATGCTGATAAAGTGAAGACATTCTTCGTTCAATATAAAGAAATCAATACAAGGAAGTGAAGGAAAAGCTCCAAAACTGTATGCTAGCAAATATTAAAACTGAAATAAAGAGTTGGCAATAATTAACTCCAAAAACTTCAATGTTGCTTCTTGTCTGAGCCTTTTAATTCACCATTTGATGGTATCTGCAAGAATCGAATTAAACATTTAGAGGCATAATCAAATTGTAAAAACAGTTAACATAACATAATATACAATAAAAAAAACGAACCATATTTCAAAGCAAAAATTAATAATTCAAAGCATCACTATTTTACGAAACAACTCAATTCAGCGAATGACATTTGTGGAAACATAAAATCAGAGTTCCAAAAACTAAAGAAGTTCCAAAAACTTGTCTTATGATTCCGATTTCTGAATATACAAATAATTATGATTTTCAGAACTGCAATTTAAAATAGGGTCGTTAACTTGTGCCCTAAGGGCACATGTTAAGCAATCCAAAAAGAGCAACTTTACATTGGAAAAAACAATATATTAACATTTAAGTAGTTGAATGCACGACTTTTGATACGTATATTTCTATAACGAGTTCCTTAACATGTGCCCTTAAGGGCACAAGTTACCATTTTTGCCTTTAAAATAATATATTTGAACCAACATCCTTATTCCTTACCATGAATTGACACTCTGCACTTCAATGTTGTTTCCTTTCACAACATCCTTCAATGATACAAGACTCGGAATATGAAAGATTGATTCAAACAAGATTGATTCGTCCCCTTCAACACAAAAAGTTGTCAATCGATGTTTTTCGGGTTCAAAATAAATAAAGGAATTCCAAAGATGGGACCTCTGAAGCAATAAGGCTCCCTCACCATTCTCAAAGTGTTTTATTGGCCTACATACACCAAAACGCCGAGGACGAGGAGATCCTTTGAAATTATCGCTGTAATAAACCTTTGTCCATGATTCACCGATACCATATTTCTTCATAAGCCATACTACACAAGAGTCGAAAGTTGTTTCGCATATGTACAGAAATCCCTTTAATTCCACCATGGTGATACGACTTCTAAGAGGAGAAGGAGGAGAAGGGAAGGATTCAAACCTCTCACTTTCAAGGTTGAAACACAATATTGAACGTATCTTTCTATCAAAATTGATCCAATGAAGTACTCCGTTCACAGAAGCTGCATATTTAAGTTCAAGGCTCAAAGATGAAAACTTAGGATCAACTTCAACATTCCTCCATGTTGTTGTTCCTAGTGTATGCACTTCAGCAGCCATAACATCAGATTTAGAGCACCATCTATCATATATCTTCCACATTCTTATCACCTTATATTCATTAGTTTTAGGTTGGAAGCCAAAACCAACACATATTGGTTTTCGATTAGGCGCAGTTTCTGGAAGTCTTATGAACTCACCTGTGATTGGGTTGCAAACAACTAAATGGTTTACACTATCTGGCTCACGTAAACAAAGCAAGCCATTGCAGGAATTCACCACAGCAAATTTATCATCTTCTGGATAGTAAGAAGGTAAATGACATGTTGTATTTGCATTACGGAGAGGAAGCTTGAATTTTGGGTCAAATTTGGTGTAGACAACTCTCAACAAATTTTCAGGTTGGTACTCAAAAAGGTGCAATGTATTTGACACTCGTCCTGAATCAGCGTTCCGAATCATTAAACCAAGTGATGCACGTTCAAAGTATAATGTGGCAAAATATGAGTCTGAAATCAGTGCATTCCATGTTTTACAAACACATTTGCAAATGGAAACAGCTTTGATGGGGAGTTGAAGTAGAATGTGGGTGGTGATTGAGGATGGAAGATCCGGAAAATATCCACCAACTTTCTCTCTTGTTGGTTTGCATTTGTGCCTAGTTGTGGAAGATGCAATTAAGTTACTTTTTCTTTTCATGGTGATGCTGAAACAAAAATAAATTAATGAGAAAATAAAACACATAAGAGGGATTCTTATTTGATACATATCATGTAATAGATGTCGGAAGAGAAACATAGGAGCAAATGGGACGAAACAACAGGTTCCTATCTTTCATTTTTTAGACCTATGTATTAAAAAAATGAAAATTAAACAAAGAAAATTCTAAGTATGAATATTGTATAAAAAAAGGACAGCATTAGTTAAAGATATTGTTTGTATTACCATGTTAGTCTCTTGAATAAGAGAGAAAAGAGAGACATGTGATGAAATTATGTGTCGTTCAACCGTTTTTTTGAATCATTGATTGTATTGTATCGCGTATCTTAAGATACATATAAAAAAAACTATGACTTAAAATATCATATATATAAACTTCAACATAATTCAAATATTGTTAGATATATAAGAGAGGAGACTCATTCATCTAAAGCCTTAAGGTTCTTGGTGGAGATGTTAATGTCTAAGTCTCTTAGTGGTCTTCGAGTTTTAGTCCACTTCCATCTAAAGCCTTAAGGTTCTTGGTGGAGATGTGGAAGTCTAAGTCTCTTAGTGGTCTTCGAGTTTTAGTCCATTGTCGCCCCCACACTCCTCAACAAGTGGTATCTGTGTCTTGATTAGACTCGAGGGTGACTCACACTGGAGGGCAAGATTGTTGGGAATCAAGTGTGGGTAATTATGCCTAAAACCTAAGGTTTTGGATGAAGATGCGATGTCTAAGTTTCTTATTGATCCTATACGTTTAGTTTACTACCGCTCTCGACGCTCCCCGGGCTCTTAAAAAATATCATATATAAACTTCAAAAATATTTCAATACTAAAGTTATATAATAAAATAAAAAGACATAAAGCATCCTTAATTCAATCAAAATCAAACATAAAGTGTATTATTATGTTAAGCAACATTATGTATCATACAATATAAGGTGTTTTCGGATATATTGTCAGATAGGTTCCACTTAGATGACTTTGAGTTTAGTGATTTTGTCTATATCTTACTCTTAACTAATCATACTCTCTCATATAAATAATTTTAATTTTTCACACGTCATTCTCCGGTCGTCAAAATATATTTAAAGTCACCAAAAGACATCATAGTATGCCTAATTACCAAATCATGTTTGTTTCTATTTGTTATTGTGAAATTAGTACCGATCCTGTACACCTTCTCAATCATAGTAACAAGGATCATCGTAGATTTCTACCTACATGACATAGATAGTACAAAAACAACTGGGAATTAAAAGTTTAGGTTTATATGAAACACGGCAACGAATGAATTGTATAAATAGTAAAATCAAAGAGCGTGAAATTATATTAAAATGCTTACATGCTGAGTGAGTGATATCAAGCGATCAAGAGTACGACTTCCACCGTTTTGCGATTTTGATTTTGAGTGACGGCAAATCCTACTATGATTTGATTATGTTAATTCTAATACTAGGTTTAGTTTGCTCAGAACTATATACTTATATATAATTTGATTATGTTAATTCTAATATTAGGTTTATGGGGATGTATTGGATTAGGATTCTAAGGGATTTTAAAAGACTTTTTAATTATGAAAAAGTCTTGTGGTATTCAATCAAGACTCTTTGCAATTTAAAAAAAGTCTTATGGTATTCAATCAAGATTCTTTGTCATTTTAAAAAAGTCTTGAGGTATTCAATCAAGACTTTTCATCACTTAAAAAAAGTCTCATGGTATTCAAAATCATTCAAATTTCAAAGGATTGTTTAATAAATTAGATTTTGATTGATTTTGTGAGATTGTCTAGTGAAATTTTAACAAAAAAAAGTCTTTCATGAAGACATAAGATTTCTTGGGATTGTTTTTCTTTAAAAGTTTTTACTATCTCTTTCTTATCCCTTCTTCCTTCTCTCTTCTCCCTTCCCTCTCTCCTCTCTTTTCTCCCTCCTCTCTCTCTCCCTCTTCTCTCTCTCCCTTCTCTCTTCGTCTCTCTTCTCCTCTCTCTCTCTCTCTCTCTCCTCTTTTCTCTCTCTCTCTCTCTCTCTCTCTCTCTCTCTCTCTCTCTCTCTCTCTCTCTCTCTTCTCCCTCTATCTCCTCTCTTTTATCCCTTCTTTCCCTCCTCTCTTCCCCCCTCTCTCTATCTCTCATAAAAATAAAATAAAAAATAAGAGTATGTATTCAAAATATTATGATAGAGAGTGTGTTGTAATCATTTCTTTTCAATGAGTCCTTAAAATTCATAAAATCTTTTGAAATCTTATAAATCCATAAAATCCTTTAAAATCTTATGATGTAAATCCATTGAAATCCAAATTGAAAATCCTGATTGTCTTTTAAAATCATGAAAGTCATTAAAATCTTTTAAAATCTTTGAGACTTTTTTAAGCAAAAATTGTCCTTCAAAATCCTAATCCAATACACCCCCCTTAGTTTGCTCAGAACTATATACTTATATATAGGCTGGAGAAATTCTTAGGTGCAAACAAACATAACACGTCATAGTTTAGAAACAACCAATCAATTTTTTTTGTTCAATTTAATAAAATAAAAACTAAAATAAAATAGACACGTTCTCTCTATTCTTCTCTCACCGTCTCTCTGGAAACAAAAACACAGCAACAATGTTGTTTTAGAATTCTTTCTTCTTTTCTCTAAATTACATCATGTGTTTGTTGCTTCTTCCTCAGACAATATCCTTAATTTTAACTTTCTGATTTAAACAAATCCAATTCTTATCCACATCCAAAATGTTTTCCAATTGCCCATCACCTAAAGTTTCATTCTTCTCCATTTAATCTCCCGCATGAAGGTCATTGATGTTGGGTCTTTTCTTCTGCAACTACACTTGTGTTGTGTGCATCCTTCATAAGGGTTTCCCAATTTCTTTGGTTTTTGTATTTAATCAAATACATGTACTTTTGGTATGAAGAATTGATCATAGAGAAAGACACATTCAAAGAGAAAAGTAAAAACATTGAAAGAGAACGTGCCAATTTTAATTTTAGTTTTTATTTAATTAAATTGAATAAAAAAATTTGATTGGTTATTTCTAAACTATGACGTGTTATGTTCGTTTGCACCTAAGAATTTCTCTATAGGCTGATATTGTTTTTTTTTTTAATTAAATAAATAACTGCTACAAAAAATTTAGCCCGCCCAAGCTTTTTATTTTTCAATATAAATTTAATAACCTACCCCTCTCTTTCCTCCAATTATATAATGAATAATTATACTTGACTTAGTACTCCCTCCGTCCTATTTATAAGAGAAATTTTGGTCAACAAAAGTTGATATATCTGGTTAACAATTTGGTTCAGTGAGAGAATCACCGGTTTTGATGTTGAAGGAGGAGGAACGAGGGCCGAGGGTGGAGAGGAAGGTTAATGTTACATTTTTGGATGTTGATGAAGACGGGAAGGTTACTAGGGTGTCTGAAAGTGAGATGGATCGATTAGAGAAGCCATCTATGGCTGTAGCGTTGGAAGGAAAGATGGCTAAAATTGTTAAACTTCAGTATCAATCAGATAAACAAGACCGCGAGTGGGCTAGTGCGGGTATTGTGGCGACGGTTACTTCAGGTGAATCTATTTTATCTATTCAGCAACGGGTGGAAGATGCTGGTTTTATTACTATGGGTGTCATTCCGATGGGCGGTGATAAAGTCTTTATTCGTGGTAGCAATAATGAGAATATATGGGAGGTTTATAATTTAGCTAAGGATTTTTTTGGGATGTTTCTATCGGATGTGCAGAAATGGTCTTCAAAGAAGTTACGATATGAACGCGGCGCTTGGGTACGTGTTTATGGGACACCGGCTCATGCATGGAATATTAATTTTTTCAAGCTTTGTGTTTCGGAATGTGGTAAATTTGTTAGAGCTGATGATTGTACGCTTGATAGGGGACGAATTGACTATGCCCGTGTTCTCATCACCACTACTTCTTTGGAAGTGTTGAATTTATCAACGGATGTGTTGGTTGATGGTTCGACGTTTTCTATTAAATTGGTCGAAGAATGGGGGTGTAATCTAGGTGAGGATGCTTTCCTATCGGAGGATAATATTGAACAGAATTTGTTTAAAGATGAAGGCTTTGATAATTTCGACAGTCATGACATTGAGGGGGAAGGAGGGGAGGTCGAAGCTATACTTGATGATCTACGCAACGATTGGAAGGAGCATGAAGCATCTGCTCCTATCATTTCCTCTGTGAAGCACGATAACAAATCAGTAGAGCATGAAGACTTGAATGTAGCAGTGGTGCATCCTACTCAACAACCGTTACAAGTTAATGCACCATGCAGCGTTGAGGCAGTAACGAAGGCACAAGGCAAATCAGTACCTAAAAATTCAAATGGTGGTTCCTCAATGGCTGAAAGTACTATAAAGATTATTTCTTCTCCAGGAGCTACTAAGAAAAATAATTCATCTATGAAGCATGATACCAAAGTAGTGGCGTGTGAAGCAGCTGATCCTAATATTCTTTCTTTGAAGCATGACATCACTAATGTAGCTCTTGAGAATTTGAACATGGTAGTGGGGCCTCTTGATCAACAACCTACACAAGTTACTGTACCATGTATCTTTAATGCAACAAGGAATATACAAGGCCAATCACTACCACCAAATTTAAATGTCGGTTCCTCTTTGGATGGAAGTATTAAAAAGTTTATTCCTTCTTCTGGAGCTACCATTAAAAATAAAGGCGGTGGGTTCAGGTATTCGTCTCGCAATTTGAGAAGAGTAGCAAGGATGCCTGCTAAGGATAGGAGGGAAATTCTAAAAATATTGAAAAAGCAAGCACATGAACAAAAAGCTAGATTCATAGCTAATTCTAGTAGAAAAAAGGGTACTGTAACATCTAATTCATCAAAAATAGATTCAACTACTTCACTTTCTTCAGTTAACAAAGACTTGGAGCACTGGGTGTCGCTACGGAGTGGTTTGGAGGCGAGGGACAAGGATGTGTGTGATATTGGGGAGGTGTTAGGTGTGAAGTTTAAGGAGGAAAACTTGAATAAATTTAATACTTTATCGAAGGAGGGTCGGAGGGAGCTTAGAGAGCAGGTGGGGAGGATTTTGGCAAAAGGGGTGACGGGAGGGAGCGGAGGAGGTAGTCAGTAGGTTCTGATCGGTGGTTGTGATTGGGGTGTGGGAAGGTAAGAATGAAGATTATTTCTTATAATGTGCGGGGTCTTGGTGGTTTTGAGAAACGAAGCGAGGTTAGGAGGATGTTGTCTGAAAAAAGCCATATGTTTTATGTTTACAAGAAACTAAGTTAACTGTAGTCGATGATGTGTTGTTTCAGTCTTTATGGCCGAACCCGTCGGTGGGGTTCTCGTTTCAACCGTCAATTGGGGCATCTGGTGGTATTTTGACGGCGTGGGACCGTAATGTTGTTGAAGTATGGTCGACGTCTAGGCTTGCTCATGTTTTGGTGATTCGTGGGAGGGTTATTCAGACTGGTCACGAATTCATTATTGCTAATGTTTATGCACCTTGTGACACTGTTGCTAAACAGTTGTTGTAGGATACACTATTGCCTTTTGTTATACACAATAATAATGCAAATTTGTGTCTTTGCGGTGACTTTAATTATGTTCGATCTATTGAGGAGAGGAAAGGTCGGGGTACTATTTTTCGTCAACATGATTCTAATATTTTTAATAAATTCATTGATGATGGTTTTTTGGAGGATTTGCCGATTTGTGGGAGATTATTCACTTGGTATAGCGGTGATGGGTATTCGATGAGCCGTCTGGATAGGTTTTTGTTGTCAGTAAACTGGTGCTCTGTTTGGCCAAATAGTGTTCAAGTGGCAAACCAGCGGGGTCTGTCAGATCATGTTCCGTTGGTGTTGTCAGTGGATGAAGTTAACTGGGGACCGCGCCCTCTTCGTATGTTAAAATGCTGGGCGGATTTTCCTGGATATGCACAGTTTGTTAGAGACAAATGGAATTCTCTTCATATTGATGGGTGGGGTGGTTTTGTCTTGAAAGAAAAGCTAAAGTTGATAAAAGGTAGTTTAAAGGAGTGGCACCAGAGTCATGCTCAGAATCTGGAGAGTAAGTGTTTTGCAGTTAAGGATCAGATGTCATCTCTTGACATTAAGGGAGAGGCAGTCGCCCTTGATGAGGAGGAAGTTGCCGAGCTCAATGATTTTTCTGTGAATTTGCACTCATTGTCGCGAATACAGACTAGTATAAGGTGGCAGCAGGCGCGTCTTAACTGGTTAAAGGAGGGAGATGCTAACACAAGATTTTTTAATGGGATCATGTCTTCTCGGCGGCGTCATAATGCTATACAGTTGTTACATGTCAACGGTGTCCAAGTTGAGGGAGTTCAAAATATTCGTGATGCTGTTTATTGTCATTTTTCAGCTCATTACAAAGCCTTAAGTATGGATCGGCCAGGGGTGGAAAATTTACAATTTAACCGTTTGACTATGGCGGAGTCGAGTAATCTTATTCGACCTTTTACTATGGATGAGGTGAGAAAGGCGGTTTGGGACTGCGACAGTTTTAAGAGCCCAGGGCCGGACGGGATCAATTTTGGTTTTATAAAGCAATTTTGGTCGGAGTTGAAGGATGACTTTATGCGTTTTGTTGTTGAATTTCATCGGAATGGGCGGTTGACTAAGGGGGTAAATTCCACTTGTATTGCTCTTATTCCCAAGGTTGACAGTCCTCAAAGATTAAATGACTTTTGTCCTATATCCTTGGTAGGATGCCTCTATAAGGTGTTGGCTAAGATTCTTGCCAACAGACTTCGAGATGTTATTGGAAGTGTGGTCTCAGATTCCCAGTCATCCTTTGTTAAGGGGAAACAAATTTTAGACAGTATTTTGGTAGCGAATGAGGCGGTTGACGATGCACGTCGCCTTGATAAGGAAATGTTGCTCTTTAAGGTTGATTTTGAGAAAGGCTACGACTCGGTTGACTTAAAATACTTAGAGGCGGTTATGGTTAGAATGAATTTCCCGACTTTGTGGAGGAAGTGGATGTTAGAATGTGTCGGTACGGCCACAGCTTCAGTGTTGGTTAACGGCTGCCCCACGGATGAGTTTCCCATCGAGAGAGGTCTTCGACAAGGTGATCCTTTGTCTCTGTTTCTGTTTTTACTGGCTGCTGAAGGTTTTAATGTTCTTATGACGTCGTCAGTAGAGTCAGGATTGTTTCATGGTTATCACGTGGGTCAAGGTACTGAACTAAGTCTTTCTCATTTACAATTTGCTGACGACACTTTGATTATTGGCAAAAAATGTTGGGCGAATGTGCGATCTATACGGGTTGTGCTAGTGATTTTCGAACACTTGTCTGGTCTTAAGATGAATTTCCAAAAAAGTTTATTGACTGGAGTGAATGTATCTGATACCTGGTTGAATGAGGCATCTCTTTTGTTGAATTGTCGAGTTGGGACTTTTCCCTTTCTGTATTTGGGCCTTCCTATCGGAGGGGATCCTCGTAGGTTAGATTTTTGGAAACCGATTATGAACAATATTATCTCTAGATTGTCGAACTGGAAAAGCAAATTTCTCTCGTTTGGTGGTCGCCTGATTCTCCTAAAATCTGTCCTATCATCTCTTCCGGTTTACTTTCTTTCCTTCTTCAAGGCCCCCACAGGTATAATTTCTTCTATCGAATCTTTATTTAAAAAAAAATTTTGGGGGGGAAGTGAGGATTATAGAAAAATTGCGTGGGTTGACTGGGATTCTGTTTGTTTACTGAAGGAGGTGGGAGGTTTAGGTGTCAGAAGACTAAGAGAATTTAATATTGCTTTGCTTGGTAAATGGTGTTGGCGTATGTTGGTTGATAAGGAGGGTTTATGGTACCGGGTCTTAAAAGCTAGGTACGGGGAGGAGGGTGGGCGGTTGAAGGATGGGGGTAGGGAGAGTTCGGTGTGGTGGCGGATGATGACTGACATTCGTCAGGGTGTCGGTTTAGGTGTAGGGGACTGGTTTGGTGATAATGTGCGTAGGGTGGTAGGCGGTGGTGATAGGACTTTTTTTTGGACTGATAACTGGGTGGGAGGAGTGCCCTTAAGGGTGCGATTCCCTCGATTATTTGATTTAGCCGTTGACAAGTGGGTGACGGTGAAGGAGATGGAGAGTAGGGGTTGGATGGACGGGGGCGGTGCCTGGGAGTGGAGGAGGCGCCTTTTGGCTTGGGAGGAGGAGTCTGTTACAAATTGTTCTTTCTTGCTGCATGATATTGTTTTGCAGGACAGTGCTCCAGATAGATGGCGGTGGCTACTTGATACCGTTGTCGGTTACTCCGTCAAGGGCACATATCAGTATATTACAACATCTGTTAACTCCATAGAACGGGGTATGTTCGACGCAGTGTGGCAAAGGCAAGTCCCTCTTAAGGTCTCTGTGTTTACTTGGAGGCTCCTTCGTCAACGACTTCCAACTCGAGATAACCTTCTTCGTAGGGGAATTATTCATCAGGATGGCACTTTTTGCATTGGGGGGTGCGGCTGTGCTGAGACTGCAGCTCATCTCATTCTTCATTGTGAAGTCTTCGGTTCAGTGTGGCACTATGTTTATCGGTGGGTAGGCATTTCTTTTATTGCTCCAGCTACAATAGGCGACCACTTTCAACAATTTGGTCAGTTGGCAGGTTTTTCGAGGTCTACTCATTCTTTTATGACATTAATCTGGCATGCTTGTGTTTGGGTTATATGGAAGGAAAGAAATAACAGGATTTTTCAGCAAAAGTTATTGACTTCGGATCGTTTAGCAGAAATGGTCAAGATTATGTCTTTTAATTGGCTTAAGGCAAATATGTCTAGCTTTGCCTTCAGTTATAATGACTGGGGACAACATCCTTTATTATGCATGGGTGTGCTGGTGTAGCTTTTTGTTTATGTTCTTCTGTTATTCGTTTTATCTTTTGAAGTAAGACTGTAACTAAACTCTGTTTATGTTGGGTGTTCTCTTTTGCACATCTTGTGCGAGATGAATCACCTTTGGTAATCTAATATATTCCATTTTGGCTTGTTCAAAAAAAAACTTTTGTTGACTCAATTTTCTCTTATAAATAGGACCGGATGGAGTATAAGATAACAAATAGCATTGACTAGGAAAACAAAAACGTGCACTATACTTTTTCAAAAAGAAACCACTCAATTATAATACTCCGTAACTAATAAAAATAATAATAATTAACTTTAAAATAAATTATTAAATAAAATTCCAACAAGTACCACAACTTGCTCTGAGATAGATAAAACCATCAAGAATAAGACCAGGTAAGGTAGACACAAATAACACAACATGATCAAACCAAAGAGTCATACATGTTGATCTCCATCTCATTCATCCAATTGGCTTCACGAAGAGCTCGTACAAAAACCTTTTTTAACACAGTAAGATGATAAAATATATAAGCTTGCTAACAATCTCACTTGTTATGGTAAAATACTCAAACCAAAATCTGAAATATTCATATTTCCTAGTAAATCAATAAAAAGATTTTCACTTGAATGAAAATCTTTGCTCTAAAAGTGTGGATAGAGCATTGATTTACGTCTGTTCTTCCAAGTTCCAACATCTATTGGTCATATGCTACAATTGCATTTACCGCAAGAAACAAATACTACTAATTGATTTCAGTGAATTAAAGCAATCAATCATCAATGCACTAACTAACTGACCTATACATATAGTTACTACAAACATACTAAACCATCTTCCATTCGAATAAATAAATGTTGATGCACAGCCATGCATAGTATCACATTAAACCCCTAATTAGAAAAATAAAAGAGTAAATTACAATCTCCTTCCTTTAAAGATGTTCTCCTCCCCTCTTATGGTAAAATATACATTTCCTTCCCCTCTTATTCAAAACATATTAGAAAATATTTCACTCCCCTCCCCTAAGAGAAGCTTGATTTACATTCTCCTTCCCTCTTATGTTAAAATCTACACTTTGCTCCCTCAATAAATTTTTTTCATTTCTATTAATCTAGCAAAAATAAAAAGTAATCTAATACATTTCGGAAAAAAAATAGTATTGCAGGATCATTTTAATGTAACAAAATTTGAATACATATTTTCGCTATTTTTTATTCACAATTTCATTAACATATAGCTTTAAACCCTATTAAAAAATGAAACAACCCAAAATAAAATTAAAATATGTGAAGAAGTTTCTAAAGGTGATAAAGTATGGTTATTTAAAAGTTAATATTATACTCAAAATTATAAAACTAATAGCAAAATATTTAAATTTAATTATCATTAACATTTAAAATATTATAAATAAATGAAATTATTTTTATCAAATGGTGGTTCAAAATAAATATATATTATAAAAATATTTATTTATGTTAAAATAAATTAAAGTGTGTTGCATATTTAATTATTAAGGGAGGGGCTTGTTATTTAAGCATCTTATTATTCTGACGAGATCTCACTACCTCATGTGTTTGTGACGTGTTTCCAAACCAAAAAATCCCACTCAAAGACACTCAACAATTAGTCTCTAAATTTTTTAAAAGTTTCCTCTATTAGTTTGACAAGATCACATAAAAAAAAACGTGAGAAATTTCTTAAGAGGTAGTGCAAAAATCCTCTAAAAAGTGAGAAATGACACTCAACCCATGCACCCCATGCATTACACAGCACGATGCAAATGTTGACAACTGGAAAATGCGCCTCACGCATGAACAAACTCGAGAGAAGATCCTCTCCAATGATAGGAGAGTGCAGTGGAATAACAACCCCACATTTTTCTATAATTGACTTAGTCAAAATTATTAAATAACCATTCAATGGTGGAGATTGGCACTGGACTGTATCCACTGAAAAATTCACCGGAGAGAATCCCCATCCCACAAACTTGCCTAGCACAAGAGGTAGTGTCAAAGTCCTCTATTACATTTTTTTCCTTCCTCCTTTCTTGAGGGTAGTTGACGTTTGATCTTGAAAAAACAACATTGGACACTATGAGTGATTTTGAAAGATTTAATTTTTTTTTAATATGTGAAAAGGTATTACGAAGAATGTGAATTGGAAAACCAATATAATTGTCACAAGAGAGACCAAAACCAGGGTAGCCACAAAAAAGTTTTTTGTGTTCCAATTGTAGATGATAGATTCAGAGTGGATTGGAGGAAAAAGATAATAGGGTTGTGCCACCAACATTTTTCTCAATTCTTATATCTCAACCACACATTCAATATCCTCTTTTCATTATAATATTATATATATTTTTCTTTCATGTTTAATGTTGTAGACGTAACAATAGAAAAAATTAGAGAAAATTCCACTTGAGAGAATCCATCCCCAGTACCTATTACTTTACTATATATGTATTGTATAAAAGGAATATATGATTTTGGGGTAACATTTTCACTTTTAATTATACTCTTAAAAAAAAAATTGTCTATATGAATGCTATATTATTGAAGTCGTTCAAAAATATAAGCGGTGACTCTTTGTCACCATACTTTTTTATACTTTGTGCTGAAGGTCTATCTTCTCAAATCAGGAAAGTAGAGGCTAGAGGTGATATACATAGAGTTAAAATTTGCACTAATGTGCCTATAGTCTCCCACTTGCTATTTGCAGACGACTATTTCTTGTTTTTTAGGGCTGATTTGTCTGAAGTTACAGTTATGAAAAATATTTTATCTGTATATGAACTGGCATCAAGACATGCATTTAATTTTCAGAAGTCACAAATTTTCTTCAGCAGGAATGTTATGCAATATGAGCAAAATAATATTACAAACATTCTCGATGTACAAGTTGTTCTAGGCACGGGGAAATATCTCGGGTTGTCTTCAATGATTGGAAGAAGCAAAAAAAACGACTTTCAATTTTATTAAAGACCACATTTGGAAGAAAATTAATTCCTTGAGCAGCAAAATGGCTTTCCAAAGCAGGAAGAGCGGTGCTTATCAAGTCGGTACGTCAATCTATTCACACATATTTTATGAGCATCTTTACTCTACCCACAACTTTATGTGATGAAATTGAAAAAATGCTTAATTCTTTCTGGTGGGGTTACTCTAGCACTCAAAATAAAGGTGTTCATTGGCTTTCTTGTGATAAATTATCCATCCATAAAAATGATGGAGGAATGAGCTTTAAATGTTTACCAGTGTTTAATCTTGCTATGTTGGGTAAGCAAGGATGGCGTATTATGTCAAACCCAAACTCTCTTATTGCGCGTATTTACAAAGCTAGGTATTTCCATAGGTGTGATTGTCTACAATCTACCTTGGGACACAAAAGCTAGGTCTGGAGAAGTTTGTAAAATTATAAGTTCATATTGAAGGCAAGAAGTGGATGGAAGATGTTTTGGCACAACAAGTGGATTGCAGGTGATATCCCATTGGTTCCACCATTGGGAGAGGATTTTCCTCTTTCAAATCTTCGAGTTTCTCACTGTATGGTTCACAATAAAAAATTGTGGGATGTTCCTTTCCTAGAATTGATTTTTGACCATGATGGTCGGATTTAGGCAAATGTACTAAATGATTTACCAAATAATAAAGTGATATAAGTAGCATCCACATGAATTGTTGTTTCAATCAAAATTCCAAAATAGTCCCTTATTGTGCAATGTGTTAGTCAAAATAGTATTTGGTGTTAAAAAAAAACCTCAATTTGGATAATAACTTTTTTTCCTATAGGGACGAACACTTGATATGTTGAAGTGTTAATTCGAGTCTCAAATTTTTTACATTTTAACTCTTAGTATCTTTGTTGAGGATTTTTTTTTTTTAATATAATAGCATGTCAAATTTTCGACGATAAGATGTTAGTGATACTATTTTCACATCAAAAAAAATTTAGCCAACCATACATGTATGTTAAAAACTCTAAAAGAGAACTCTCTAGCTTGTTTTATCTAAAACAGAAACTCTGAAAAAAGAAAATTTAAAAACCGGAACTACATGCTATTGTGAGTTTTAGCCAAATTTATGTAAAACAGAAACTCTCTAGCTCTTTTTTTTTATCTAAAACAGAAACCCTAAAAGTCACCAACTCCAAGTGATTGATAGAAAGAAAGCTTCAACTTTGTTTCTTGTTTGAGCCTTTCAATTCACCAATTGATGGTATCTGCAAGAATCCAAATAAAATATTTGCAAACACGGTTCATAAAGAAAACACAAAGCACAATAATAATATACATAATAAAGAGTCAACTAATGATTCTATTGGGATGTATAAACACAATACAAGAAAATGAACCATATTTCAACAAAGCCGAAATCAATAATTCAAAGCATTTGTGGAAACATAAAATCAAAGTTACCATCATCTACTACTTTGCAACCAAAGACGATCCAAAAACTTGTCCTGCCATGAATGGACGTTCTGGACCTCAATGTTGTTTCGTTTAACAACGTTCTTCAATGATACGAGACTTGGAATATGAGGGACTGATTCAAGCCAGATTGATTCAGCTCCAACAACAAAAAAAGTTATGGATCTTTGTTTTTCAGGTTCAAAATAAATAAAGGAATCACTCTTATAGGTCTTCTGAAGCAATAAGGCACCCCCACCATTCTCAAAGTGTTTTATTGGCCTACATACACCAAAACCCCAAGGAGATCCTTTGAAATTGTCGCTGCAATAAACCTTGGTCCATGATTCACCGATGCCATATTTCTTCATAAGCCATACTACACAAGAGTCGAAAGTTGATTCACATATGTAAAGAAAACCTTTTAATTCTACCATTGTGATACCGTCACTATAAGGAAGAAGAGGAGGAGAAGGGAAGGATTGAAACCTCTCACTCTCAAGGTTGAAACACAATATTGAACGTATCTTGCTATCAAAATTGATCCAATGAAGTGCCCCGTTCACAGAAGCTGGACATTCAAGCCTCAAAGATGAAAACTTGGGATCAAATTCAATATTCCTCCATGTCGTTGTTCCTAGCGTGTGCATTTCAACAACCATAACAAAATTGATCCAATGAAGTGCCCCGTTCACAGAAGCTGGACATTCAAGCCTCAAAGATGAAAACTTGGGATCAAATTCAATATTCCTCCATGTCGTTGTTCCTAGCGTGTGCATTTCAACAACCATAACATTAGATTTACACCGCCATCTATCGTATGTCTTCCACATTCTTATCACCTTATATTCATTAGTTTTAGGTTGGAAGCCAAGACCAACACATATTGGTTTCTGTGTAGTTGTAATTCTGGTAGGTTCTGGAAGTCTTATGAACTCACCTGTGATTGGGTTACAAACAACTAAATTGTTTACACTACTTAGCTCACGAAATAAATTATATGGCTCACATAAGCAAAGCAAGCCATTGCAGGAATTCGCCACACCAAATTTATCATCTTCTGGATTGTAAGAAGGTAAACGACATGTCGTATTCACATTACGAAGTGGAAGCTTGAATTTAGGGTCAAATTTGGTGTAGACAACGTGCGGCAAATTTTCAGGTTGGTACTCTAAAAGGTGCAATGTATTTGACACTAGTCCTGAATCAGCGTTCCGAATCATGAAACCAAGTGATGCACGTTCAAAGTATAATGTGGCAAAATATGGATCTGAAATCAGTGCATTCCATGTTTTACAAACACATTTGCAAATGGAAACAGCTTTGATGGGGAGTTGAAGTAGAATGTGGGTGGTGATTGAGGATGGAAGATCCGCAAAATATCCACCAACTTTCTCTCTAGTTGTGGCAAAAGCAATTAACTTACTTCTTTTCATGGTGATGCTGAAACAAAAATAAAATAATGAGAAAATAAAACACATAAGAGGGATTCTTATTTGATAAATATCATGCAATAGATGTCGAAAAAGAAACATGGGAGCAAATGGGAAAAACAAAAGGTTCCTATCTTTCATTTTTTGGACCTATGTATAAAAAAATTGAAATTAAACAAAGAAAATTGAAATTATGAATTTTGTATTAAAAAAGGACAGCATTAGTTAAAGATATTGTTGGTATTGCCATGTTAGTCTCTTGAATAAAAGAGAAAAAAGAGACATGTGATGAAATTGTGTGTCGTTCGACCACTTTTTTCAATCATTATTTATATTGTATCGCGTATCGTATGATACACACATATATATATACACACACACACATACTCCAAAATAATTCAAATATTTTCAAAAATCAAGTGTGAGTAATAATTATGTCCCACGTTAATTAGAAATGGAGTAAACGTTGATGTATAAAAGAGGGGACTCATATATCTAAAGCCTTAGGATTTTGGGTGAAGATGTGATGTCTTAGTCTCTTAGTGGTCTTGGACATTTAGCCCATTGCCGCTCCCCGAACTCTTCAACAAGTGGTATTCGAGCCCTGGTTAGGCTCGGTGGGGGAGCGGGGGTGGGATCCTAGTGTGGATCAGGCTAGTGATGTGGGAGACTCACACTTGAGGGGAAGATTGTTGGGAATCAAGTGTGAGTAGTTATGTCCTAGCTTGAAATATAGGAAACATTGGATATATAAGAGAGGGGACCCATATGCCTAAAACCTAAGGTTTTGAGTGGAGATGTGGTGTCTAAGTTTCTTATTGATCATATCCATTTATTGGTCATATACGTTTAGTTTATTGCCGCTCTCAGCGCTCACCGAGCTCCTCAACAAATATCATATATAAACTTCAAAATACTTCAATACTAAAGTCATAAAATAAAATACTCCCTCCGTTTCAAAATGAGTGTCGTTTTAGGTGTTTACACACATATTAAGAAATGCAATGATTAAGAGAAAGATAATGGTTATTTCACCAAATTATCCTTATTAACTATTGGTTAGTTTTAAAAGTAATACTTTTGAAGTAGTGTGCAGAGTATTAATTGGAGGGTACAATTGAAAAGAAAAAGTTATTATTGCATTGGAAACTGAAAGCGTCACTCATTTTGAAACAATTTTTACACTCATTTTGAAACTGAGGGAGTAAATAACATAAAGCATCCTTAATTCAATCAAAATCAAACATAAAGTGTATTATTATGTTCAACAACATTATGTCTCATACAATACAAGGTGTTTTCGGATACAGTGTTAGATAGGTTCCACTTAGATGACTTTGAGTCTGAATTTGGTGATTTTAATTTTTCACATATCATTCTTCGAGTCACCAAAAGACATCAAAGTATTTTCGTAAAATAAGTATGATGAAAGTTGTTCGCAAGTGTTCCACGTTAGACCAACAATTGAAAATCATTCAAAACTTGTCACTTACGGCTCTAATTAATCATTTTAAAGACTCAAATAAATAACGATATGATTAGTATGCCTAATTACCAAAATCAAATTTGTTTCTTGTTGTTATTGTCAAATTAGTCACAGTCTTACTTCCAATTTTGCAGCATATGAAACACAAATATAAGTACCTAAATATTTTGTGTTAAATTTTAATTGAATCCTCGACTTCCAAGGGTAGTTGCTACTTGCTGGTTTTTTGATCGATTTCAAAGTTGTTTATTAGAGACTATATGAAACAGAGCAACAATCCTTTTTTTGTTGGAAGGAGAACAACAATCCTAGAATCAGAATGAATTACATAAAAAGAAAAATCAAAGACCGTGAAATTAAAATGCTTACATGCTGAGTGAGTGATATCAAGCGATCAAGAGGATGAATTCCACCGTTTTGGGATTTTGATTTTGAGTGACGGCAAATCCTATTGTGATTTGATCATCTTAATTCTAAAGGTTTAGTTTGCTCAGAACTATATACTTTTTTTTTTTTGACAAAAACTATATACTTATATCTAGGCTGATATTTTTTTTTTTAATAAAATAAATAACTGCTACAGAAATTTTAGCCCTGCCCGAGCTTTTTATTTTTCAATATATAAAATTTAATAATCTCTCTCTCTCTCTCTCTCTCTCTCTCTCTCTCTCTCTCTCTCTCTCTCTCTCTCTCTCTCTCTCTCTCTCTCTCTCTCTCTCTCTCTCTCTCTCTCTGATTGGGGTCTCTCTTTTGGCTTTTTATTTATAAAAAATTTCAGGATATTCTATCCATAATTTCTGTTGTAATTATTATATATTTAAAAAAAAGTTGGCTTTTTTATTTATAAAAAATTTCAGGATATTCTATCCATAATTTATGTTGTAATTATTATATATTTAAAAAAAGTATTTTGTATATCTTTTTATCATCATCGGTCAATCAATTTTTTCCTTGCTATTTGAGAAATTCAAGTAGTTTTTCAATAATTATTTAGGTATGCCGTCGATGATTGGTAGAAGTAAGAAGGCTACTTTTTCTTTTATCAAAGATAGGGTGTGGAGGAAGATAAATTCTTGGAATGGTCGTGCCTTATCTCGAGCTTGCAAAGAAGTTATGTTGAAATCAGTCATTCAGGCTATTTCATCCTATATCATGAGTCTTTATCTTATTCCGTCGTCGATTATTGATGAGATAGAAAGGATGATGAATTCCTTTTGGTGGGGCGGGGGAGGAAACCGTAAGGGAATTAGGTGGATGGCGTGGGATAAACTTGCATGTCCTAAATCTCAAGGCGGTCTGGGGTTTCGAAACCTCCGAGCATTTAATATGGCGATGCTTGCTAAACAAGATTGGAATCTTCTCAATAAACCGGATGCTTTGGCCTCAAAATTATTAAAATCTAGATATTTTCCAAATAGCTCTTTTCTTGAGGCTAAGCTTGGACATAATCCTAGTTATGTGGCGAAGTATTTGGTCTTCTCGATCTATTCTCATTCATGGTCACAGATGGAAGATTGGTGACGGCTCTAGAGTGCGAGTTATGCAAGATCCGTGGCTGAGTAATAGTTCTTCATCTTGGATGCCATCTCCTCAAAATATTGATGTGCATAATATGTATGTTTGCGATCTGATGAATGAAGGCAGTAACTCATGAAATATGAACCTTATTAGTGGAATGTTTCCTCCCTGTATTGTGGATAGTATTATGCAGGTTCCTGTGCTTGATGTGGTCACACATGATACACTTATTTGGAAGGAGGATAAATCTTGTGTTTATACTGTCAAAACTGGCTATAGGTTATGTATGGAGAAGATTATGAAAGTCGCTAAACATTTTGTTCCATGAGAGTGGAAGCGGATTTGGAGGATTAAATCGCCCCCGAAAGTGCGGAATCTTATTTGGAGAATTTGTCGAAATTGTTTGCCTACGCGAAAGAAGTTGCAAGAGAGGGGTGTGGACTGTCCTAGTAGCTGCCCTGTTTGTGACAACAATGTCGAACAAACAATCCATCTTCTGTTTGGATGTCAGTTCAGCAAAGAAGTTTGGGACGTGGCTGGTTTGAAGGATGTGATTGAGAAACGAATGACTATTACTTCATCTCCTCATAGTGTTATCATGGATATTTGTGCATCAGAGGAT
Organism: Medicago sativa; assembly: GCF_051527215.1. Lineage (NCBI taxonomy): Eukaryota > Viridiplantae > Streptophyta > Magnoliopsida > Fabales > Fabaceae > Medicago > Medicago sativa. Next base: position 16,633,348 of record NC_140753.1, on the reverse strand, counting down.
AATACAGTGGTGAGTAAAATGGCTATGGTCATTTGGAGTCTTTGGTACAATCGAAATAATATTATTTGGAATAATAAGAGATCAACACCTTCTCAAGTCAATATGATGGCTAATTCTCTATGGGATGATTGGAGGCTAGCAAATTGTATTAGTGAGAACTCATCAGACAGCCAAAGTCATAATCCTATTCAAAGGTGGGTGAAACCTCCAGAGGGTTGGTTGAAGTGCAATGTTGATGCAGGCTTTCATCCTCACCAAGGAGTGTCTTCTTTGGGTGCTTGTATTCATGATGAGAGGGGAGTTTTTGTTAGAGCGCATACGGCATTGCGGGAACCGATGTTGCAGGTGATAGAAGGTGAAGCAATGGCTTTACTTGGAGCCATCCAATGGGTTCTTAGTTCGGGATTTCAGAATGTCATTTTTGAGACTGATTCAAAGATTCTATCAGATGCTATTTTTCGGAAGAAAGAAGACATTTCTGAATTTGGATCCATCGTTACAGAAATTAATAGGTTGCTATCTCTTAATTCAAACTTTGTGGTTAAGTTTATTCGGCGACAAGCGAATATGGTTGCTCATTCCCTTGCAAGGGCGGCCATTTCTTGTGCTAGTCTCGAATTTTTTGATTTCCTACCTTTTTGTATTAATGATCTTGTTATTAATGAAATGAGTTGATTTGGTTGTTGTCAAAAAAAAAAAACTTCAAAAACTTTTTTTAATTTTGGCGGAAGGGTTTGGGGTTGTGGAAGGCTTGGGATTTGAATTCTCTTGTTAACATAACAATAAATTATAAATGGGTCAACAAATAACTAAGGTCATTACTAACATCCACACCTCTCATTAGAATTTAAGTAATTTTTTTAGGGCCCAATGAACCCCTATTTTTTTTGGTTGGGGCCTAAATTTTGTACTTATACTTTTGGGCCTAAGACAGCTCCCCTGCTCGCCCTGCCCTGATACGGCCATGCCTATATACGATGCAACATTGTTTTTTATTTGTTTATAGCTAAAAATACTCTAAAATGACCTATAATTGAAGTTAGGGTTAAATATGTTTTTGGTCCTTATAAATATGTCAACTTTTCATTTTAATCCCTCTAAAATTTTCCTTCAACTTTTACTCCATATAAAATTTTCAATTACTACTCTTGGTCCCTATTTTTATGTTATTTTTTTAATGAAATTGTGCATAAATACGTAGAATATTGTAAAAACCTTTCCCATTGGTTACCTTTGTTATTATCTTTCTCTTAATCACTCATTATCTCCTATCTATACTATATATAAAGAATACAACCCCTTTCAACACTTTTGGGCTGAATTTTTTCTTCCAAAAATGCCCTCAATTTTCAATATAAAATAACTCATGTTACAAATAGATAAGAATAAATTTTAATATTAAAAAAATGTAACAAACACGGTGTGAATATATATATGTCATTTTTTTCCTTTATCATTTAAAAAGTGTAACAAACTAGATGAGTATATTTATACTTACTTTTTATTTATTCAATTATACCCTTAAACTACTTTTTCTATAATAAAGATTATCGTTGGTGTTAAAAAAAAGAATTTATATTATATCTTTTGTTATATTGTTGGTGTTATTGAAATAGATAATCATGTTTAATTTGGTTTGTCATAACTAGGAAACAACAAACATTTATATTTTGTCAAAAAAAAAAAAACAAACATTTATATTTTTAGTTTTAATCAAAATCAAAATTTCATTAAAAAAAACATATTTCATAATTTTCAAATTTTACGTGCCCATCTTTTCGCTAATCTAAATAATTTATTTTAATAATTCATTCATCATTTTCTCTCATCTAAAATGAACCAATGACATCGATGGCACCCAAGTATTTCCCATATCATGGTCAGCAAAGACCTTTTTCTCAAACTACAGGAGTGTATTTAAGTAAAGTCAAACCAAAAGTATGGAGCCCGGTCATAACCCAAAATGAGTTGGGCTTATTATATTTGTTTTATGAATTTTGCTCTTTATCCAACAAAAAATACTCATTCCCAACTGAAATTACTATAATGCCCGTGGTGAGTTAACTCACACAGGGGTATTTTTGGAATTTCAGTTGGGAATGAGCAAAATGTGTTGGGTAAAGAGCAGAATTCTTGTTTTATTTAACTTTAGTACTAGAATTAGGGAAATCAATCAAATTGCCAAACCGATCGAGAAACTCAATTCATCCCATCCTCTTGGTCGTTCGATCGAAATCCACTCACTCTGTAAGTAAGCATAATAAGCAACGTTTTCACTCTGTTTCTTAGATTATTCTTCTCTTTGTTTTTTTACAATACTTTTTTGTTGTTATGTAAATTCAATATTGATGATATCTGTTTTGGGCTTGTTTGGATAACAAAAGCGTTTATCATGATGATAAGCCCTAATGTATAAGCTTGCATATGTTTTTCACAAAAAATTTAATAATGTTCAATTGTTTTTTGTATTTGCTATAAACTATATTGTAGAACTTATGATAATAAGTTGAAAAGAGCTTATCAAAACTGTCATAAGCTGTTTCCATCACTTATGCCAGTATATAAGCTCAAATAAGTCAATCCAAACATGCCCAAGTTTGAATGGAAAATTGGTTGGTTACCTTTAGGCAGATTTTTATGCGCTCTTGTAGTCAAAGCAAAGAAATTTTCTAGCTTTGTGGTGCTTTCACCATTCATTTATCAATATTTTACTCTAATTTTGCAATTTGTATCTCAGTTTCAGCTTATCTTTGATTGAAGTTGTAATTTTTGTACCCCTTGGTCTCTCTTTCGGCGTCTATTGCATGATATTTATCAAATATGAATCCCTTTTTCGTAATTTATTTACTCATTGTTTTATTTTTGCTTGTTTGCATAACAGCATTGCCATGAAAAGAACAAGCGAGTCAGTTGCCTCTTCCACGACTAGGCACAGAAGCAAACCAGCAAAAGAACTTGGATCGTTTGCAGATCTTTCATCCTTAATCATAACCAACATTCTGCTTCAACTCCCTATCAAAGATGTTTCCATTTGTAAATGTGTTTGCAAAACATGGAATGCACTGATTTCAGAACCATATTTTGCCACATTATACTCTCAACATGCATCACTTGGTTTCATGCTTCGGACTAGAAATTTAAAACAAGTGTCAAGAACTCTGCACCTTTTGGAGTATCAGCCTAAAAAGTTTCGCCGTGCATTCAACATTGATGTCGTCAATTTTAATCCTAAATTCAAGCTTCCTCTTCGCAATGCTAATGACACATATCAGCCAACTCCTTACAAGCCAGAAGATGACAAATTTGGTGTGGTGAATTCCTGCAATGGCTTGCTTTGTTTATGTGAGCCATATACTGTAAACCATTTAGTTGTTTGCAATCCAATTATAGGTGAGTTTATAAGACTACCAGAAGCTATCGGAATTGCAAATACTCGGAAACCAATATGTGCTGCTCTTGGCTTCCAACCTAAAACTAATGAATATAAGGTGATAAGAATGTGGAAGAGATGTGATGGGTTGTGCTATAAATCTAATGTTATGGTTGTTGAAATGCACACACTGGGAACGACAACATGGAGGACTGTGGATGTTGACCCTATGTTTTCATTTACGAGGCTTGGATCTCCAACTTGTGTGAATGGGGCACTTCATTGGATCAATTATGATGGCAAGAATAAGATACGGTCAATATTGTGTTTCAACTTTGAAAGTGAGAAGTTTCAAGCCTTCCCTTCTCCCCCGCCTCCTCCTCCTCAGCATAAAAGACAGAGCATCACCATGGTAGAATTAAAGGGATTTCTTTACGTATGTGAATCAACTGTGAATTCTTGTGTAGTGTGGCTTATGAAAAAATACGGTATCGGTGAATCATGGACTAGGGTTTTCTGCTCCGATAATTTCAATGGAATTCCCTCTTGTTTTGGTTTATGTAGGCCAGTAAAACACTTTGATAATGGTGGTGGTGCCTTGTTGATACAAAAGTCCTATAGCTGTGATTCCTTTATATACTATGAACCAGACAAACACGTATTCAAAGTTTATTCCGTTGATGGGGCTGTATCACCCTGGTTTGAATTATTCCCTCATAGTCCAGGTCTCATCTCATTGAAGGATGTTGTCGAAGGAAGCAACATTGTGGTGCAAAATGTTTATTCACGGTAAGGATTTTGGTTCCAATATTTTATTTTAATTGCCAATTGAATTTATTGCTTTTATTTATGAAAATCAAAATAATTTTGATACGAGGAATCAAAATAAACTCTTTTGATGTGCTAAATTATACGACAAGGTTTTGGGTCTGCTTTAGTTGAAAAGTAGTAAAATATTTCAGGAAACAATAGAAGTGGACCACATTACCTGTGATTTTAACGACATTACATAATTATCATCAAATTCCCTAATATTTTTGTTATTTCATATAGGTGTGCAAAGGTTAAAGTGCCAGAAGAAAATGAAAGTTTATTAAAAAAAAGAAGAATATGAAATGATTTCTTTGGCTGAAGATGCATTCATTTGATGGTGAAGAATGTGCGAAGAATATTCCTCCTCGGGCCTAAGATTGTTTGAGTCAATAGTTCATTATTTGTTTGTTTTGGGTTATTTTCTGCAAAAAAGCAGAACTTCAGTTAATTTTAGGGTCAATTGTTTTGAACAATGGCACACCATGTAGATAAATGTTTATTCATGATTTATTAGAGATGTCATTCTGGCAACATTGAAAACGTTGTATGAAACTCACCAATATCTATAAATGTATTATTCCCCTTTTATAACTTTTACTTTTGCACGCACTGTGCATGTATTTTTCATTTTCTTGTTCATTTTACTTTGATAATGTCGTCCACAATGTTTCTTGCACCCTAATAGAACATTTGTATTCTTAAATCTATCACTAGGAACTCGGATAGATTGATCTGTCTTGTTCACTTGTTTGAAGGAAAGGTTTACACGTCAAGAAATTGACACGCTCAGTGAGACGTTAGTTTGAGATAATTGGTGGCAAATTTCTAAGTTATACGAAAAAATGGAAACGCGCCTCTAAACCCATATTTTGGCTCATGCACTTAAAAATCCATAGCTTTTTCATTTATTTATTATTGTTTTTCTTTAAAATATCCTTTACACTGACCACCATTTTTGCCTGTTGATCTTCTTCATTATTTCCACTTTCATAAGTACAAGGTTTCCATGGCCAATCTCTTATTCACAGCTAAAATCTAATCTAATCTAATCAAGTGGGATGCAAAATATTATATTGTATCATAAAATGTTGAGTATTTGTTATACTTTAAGCAACATGACAAGCAAAGTATAACAAATACTTAAAGTTCAAGAGATGTTGGTTGTATCAAGTCGGTATGTGTTTTTTTGAGTTTGTTCTGTTAAAAAGTTCAAGAGAAAAATGGTGAAGACTATAACCAACATCGTTTTCCATATAGCCACGGTGTTGGTGAGTTTTCGTCAAAAGCAACCTTTATGCCTTTAAGCACTATTCTTTTCTGATGAAATGAATAAAAATAAATCTTAAGATAAGTAATTTAATATAATTGTTATAGATAAACTGATGATTGCCAATATTTAAAAGAATTCTCTTAAACATAAGCGTGGGTGTAGTGGTCGTAAAAGTATAACCGATTAAGCATTTTTACAAGTATGGCTTAGAGTAAAAATTGTGGTCCAAAGAATAGTTAACTCAGATTAATTTTAGAAGCATAAAGCAAGCGTAGAACTAAGTGTATGTTTCACTTTTGGACGAGGCAATATTAATTTTAGAAGTGTAGAAATAAATTTTGATATGTTTGATTCATATAAAAAGAGTATAATTGATTTTATTCTCTAGAATTTGATTATACATGAAGCTAAAAATCATAGCTTCTCACTCTAGAATAAACTTATAACTTAAATCTATAGTTTAATTCATTTTTACATAAATGTATTTAAATGTAAATTATTTTACTTATAACTTAATTTTAATCAAAATGGGAAGTACTTGTGAAAGAAAGAGAAAAAGGTCACTTGTGACATTGTGATTGGCCAATGTCACCCATTGGGTGTGGTTTTCTCCAAAAGCCCAACCGTGAACCATATACAAGCCAATTGGCACCGCATGGTGGACCATATACAACAAGCTTTGTCAACACTAATCATAGCCTATTTTAAATTGACTACATCAGTAACAACTGGAATAAGTGTCAAATGCATATTACAAACTTACATCCAAATTAACATCACACCAAAGTTTCTCACAATAATGTCACCAAGCAAAACTTCAAAAACATAAATGTCAAAGGGTACCAAGGTTTACTAAAAACTTCAAATAACATCATCGGTCCAATATAAGAAACTTTTCTACTCAGATGATATCTCTGAGTTGATCCAATATAAATTGTATTGCATGCCTTTCCTCATCTGTGAAACTAATAACCTGCTCAGATGACTGCAAACACAAATATAATGATCAAAAAAAGCAACAATAAATTTTGAAAAACAAACATTAACAAAACAAGCTAAACAACACTTACGACTTTACCTGCAAGAGATGAACTTCATCTATGATGTAATCAATTTCGTTTTTGAAGACAGACATAGATTTTAAGCTATTGTCTTTACTCATCAACACAATTACAGATGTAATGACATTTGCCCTTGTCAAACAATTTCTCATCTCTTTATAAGTGTCTTCAGTTACCAAGTAGAAACCTTTGCCTGATGTCATTGTCTTTAATTCATCATATCTTATAGTTGATGCCATTGTTTTCAAAGCATTACTCAAAAGCTCAGGGCATTGACTAAACAATGAAAAGCAAGGTTCCAAAAAATAAAACCCAGGAAAGATTTGATCACAGTGAATAAACTTCTCATAATCTTCCACTTGAATGCGCTGTGAGACAATTGACAATTAAATTTATGATCAACAACTCAGATCATATCAACCAAAATAAGAAAACTACAAAAAGTAGGAAAAAATTGATTGATTATTTGTTAAAAATTGTAAGATGTCATGTCAACCAATAATTTTATATCTTTTTCCAGGTGCCTAACTGTAAACAAGAGTTTACAAAGATATAAAGAGCTTAAAACTCCATGCCCACAGACCCCACGACAGCATATAAAATAAAACAACGCCTAATTTGCAAAACAGTGATACACCCGTTTTCAAAAACAACACACCAATCCCTGCACCTAATGTGTCAAATTTCGTCAAAAAATGCAATGTCAACTTATAAACATCTCATTACAGCAACAAAAACTCATACATAATCATTAATTCTTGCATTGCAGCCGCTTAAACCAAGCAAAGATGCGCATCAATCAATAATAAATAATCGATTCATAATATTTCAAATACCAAAATACACTGACTTCCAAAACATAAATAAGGAAGACCAAAAAACCAAGGTTTAATTTTATTAAACCATGACCTTAAACCCCAATAAGAAATGAAATGGGTAGATGAAAACATTAAGAGTATCTTTACCTTCACAGCTTCCATCAGAAATTCGGAAATACAGTAGCTTAGAGCGATAATACTTTCACCAGAAAGCCTTGAAAGCTTAGAATATAGCGTAACAAGGATCTTTATAAGACATGCAACATTATGAGAAGAAGGCTTTAGCAGCTGATTCAAAAAACAAAGAAAACAAATAAGCACCGGAGAAAAGTAGCAACGGACAATAAATAGTCAAATAAAAATCAGATCAACTTACTATCTCCTTAATTATCTTTTTCTCTACAAGAAGAAGATAATTGTGTCCCTTCTTCTGTGACATGTAACAACAAATGACATCAATCAGCTTCTTCAAAGTTTGTTGGGGGGCATCATTCTTCATATCAATGTAACCAACTCCTGCAAAGTTAAAAAAAAAAATAAAACATAACATTCCTTAGGCGGCCAAAAGAATACCCTAAAGGTAGGTTTAAAGAATAACATTTTTTAAGACAAAATGATATCAAACATGACTAATTAAATAATCCAAAATAACTAAGTCAAACTTTTTAAATATCTGCCTAGTAAGTTAATCATTCATCAAATAAAATAGATCAAGAACATGTGAATACGACTATATAATTTTGTTATCCAGTGGTTAACAAGAGTGGCAGACTGAAACTTAGCTTTGGTGTGGATGAAAGTTAGCAATGAACCATATGTCCAAACCCTTTATGATCATTCATAGGGCAGATCAAACAATTAATTTTTAAAAACTGAAATATGAAATCTTGCATTGCTAATTTTAACCTACATCCAATCATTTATTATCATTCACATTGAAGAGGGTAGACAAAACAAAAAGTTAATCATTGCAACTTACCATAAGAAACATTGAACTGGGAGATCAATGTTATGAAGAAATTCACGTAATCTTCAATTCTCATTTGAGTAGCCGTATTAAAAGAATTGACCACCTCTATGATCCGAATGAGCATATCAGGATCTACATCAAGAGCTGCAGCAAACAAAAAGCAAAAGGCAAAATTAATATGGATAAGCTTTAACCCATAGATCTTCAATATCATATAAATCCAAGTTAAAACATAATTAAATACAATGCCAAGTGAAAACTATCAAGCAAAAAATAATCCATATCATGTATATACAAATCATAACATGAGCTAACTTATCAAGTGAAAAATATATGGAGAAAAGATAAAAAATGAAGTTAGGTGAAATTTTAGAAAACCATAGAAAACTCACTTGTGCAAAAGCATAGAAGAGAATTCAAAATTGGCGTGTCCAACCAAGAAAAATACTCCACACAGCATAAAAATAGCTCCTGAGTATCTTTTGGAAGAAAAAGAAAAGGACCATAAAGAATAGGCTCTGCAAGATAAAAGTTGAAAGAATTAGAGGCCAAGTAGCATATTATCAACTTATCAATGTTAAAGCATGTTCAGGTTTATGTTTACCTCCTCCTCCTTCTTCTTCGTCTTCTTCTTCTTCTTGACGTATGCAAAAGAAATCATGGAGTTGGTACTGTATATTGTCATACGAGTGTCGAAGCGATGAATCTTTCACAGCCACTTTTCCCATGCCATGCAGAACTTGTATGACAAGCTATATTGAACATTGAAATATAGAATGTAAATGCTACAAGACATTAATAATTAATCTGTCATTATTATAATATAATATGCTCTTTTACTTTCTATTTTTAGATCATTAGTTAAGTTAGTTTTAATAATGTTGCATGCACTTGGTTAAGTTAGTTTTTTATGTTTTAGATCAGTTTTTGACTAATTCAAAGGAAATGCCTATATAAGCTTCTTGTTTTTTTTTTTAAACCGCAAATTTTATTAAACAATCTCTAGCATAAGACATGCCAAAGGTGTAAAGAAGAACAATATTGTTACAATACCACTATTACAAATGCATATAACAGAAGAAGGAGACGTATAAAGACTCCCAGGTGAGAAACCTAATACCAAACCAGAGGTCCAAAACAGACCAGGTATGCCACCACCAAACCGCGCGTTCCAATTCAAGACCACCAAAACAGACCGCCTGCAAACGCATCATAAGGCAAAGCACAAAATTGGGTTCCACCACCATTCGTATCATAAACAAGAGCTCTTCGCCATTCTACTAAGGAACCTCTTCCAAGACACCACTTTTATTTTCTCGATCACTTCTTCCTGTTCACAATCTTTATTCTTGAAGAGTTTACCATTTCTCACACTCCATAACACCCATAAGGTCACATTCCAAACCAACGTTGTTCCTTTACGAATCACTTTATTACTCCTCGAGTGTGTCATCATAACCGGAAAGTTGGTGAACCGTTAAGGTCATGCTATGGAGGCCTGACCTCTTACCCACTCCCTCCCCACGAAGCTTCGCACTACCCAAACTTCCCTCCTCTCACTGTTGACACCGCCGATTTCCCCTATTCTCACTCTTCCTCGCTCACCTTCTCTCTCTCTCTCTCTCTCTCTCTCTCTCTCTCTCTCTCTCTCTCTCTCTTTCTTCCTCTCTCCCCATTTCTATATCCATTGACAGTACTAAAAGGAAATTTTTTGAACTTTTTAGTAAGGCATTTCATCAATTTTTTAACTGATGCTGTATTCTCAAACCATTCAATAGAGTAATGGATGTTATTCAGTATCTTCTTTCTCTTATCCATTTAAGTCCTTAATTGATACTGTATTGCAATATGTTTTTGAAATTGGAAATAATTATTACCAAAGAGTAGTCAGTTGGATTATATCCAATTTTCAACAGCAACTCAGTAAGCTCTAACATCCATGCATGTAAAGCTTTTAGATACTCTGACTTTTCTTGAAAAGGAAAGCTCTCGTGAATCTAAATTTAAATCAAAAGTACAAACAAACTAACTTAGAAAATGGAGGACAGAGGCATCAAAAATGTTATCTAAAAAGCAAGAATTTCATATCTGTAGGATAGAAATGAAAAAGCCAGACTCACATGCGAGAGCATGTCTTTAATAGCATGAAGACATGTCAATTTCAACAAGGAAACAGGCATGCTTACTGTGAAAATATGTGTCAATGCCTGCAAGAGTAACAAACAAATCCCATGTCACAATAGTGGTTTCCAAAGTTCTATTTTAAAGAAAAAACGCACACAGCACGGTACAATAATGTAAAACCTGTGTTTTTGGAAAATATCATTCCCTTACCATTTTGATATAAAATTTTTATGGTAATTATTATAAGTAAAATAAAAAAAGAAAAAGAAATCGAGTGAGAAATCAGAATGTCCAAACAATGCAAATAAATTATTATAATCAAGGCAAGTCGAACCGGTAGTAGACGAGATGCCCTATTGCTGTTGTTGTTTGCTCCATGTAAAATAAGTTTAGAAACAAAAGGGATAAGCTGTGATAAATGTCTTTCCCATACAGCATTACCAGACTCAGAAACCTGGCAGAACTGCATTTTAAAATACAAGTCAAAATCAGATGTTTGTCCATTGCTTTTCAAATATAAAACTTGAAACATTTAGTCGTGTATCAGTCAGACCTTTCCAAGTAATGCGCTTTCAACAAATTCTAGATACTTCTCCAACAATGAATTAAGGCAAATCCATTCATTTAATTCCAAAAATATTTTTGAAATAAAAAAGTTAAGGTCAAGCAATTTATCATTAGTCCCCTACAAAACAAAGGAAGAAATAATTAACTTATTTGAAATCAATGGAATATTACATACTATTGCACATCCAATACTAAAAACGAAAGGGACTTCAACAACACAACAATAAAGGTTAACCAAACCATTATAATGATTAAGTGATCAATAGTATGTACCTTATCTAGAAAATTAGTGACTAGATGAATGGGAAAGTGATGAAATAGGTTCCCCAAGAATGCAGCCACCTCTGGTCCACTTTGAGAATTTAGGTCTTTTGTCGTCTTAAAGTATATGACAATTAAATCAATGCAGTGAAGAATAGATGTCAAACATCCAAAAGTCAGCTCATCAAGGCATTCTGTAGCTGATGGAATCAGTCGTTGAAAACTGTCAACTAATAATGGGATTAGATCCTTCATGTTACGAGATAAACCTACACACATAGTAAATAAACATTATAAACACAATATTTAAACAATCATCAAGAACATAAAAGATTAACAAAACCTTTTAGATAATTGAAAATCTTGCAACTCATACAACACCATTCAATTATTCATTTCATCCGAAATCTAAATTGTATTCTAATTTCTAAATTTAACTTACCATTAAAGCTCATAAAGCTATCATCTTCACAAGCATGCAATAGCCTCTCTCCAATATCCCCCTATTAGATTAGAGAAAGCCTTAGAAATAAATTGAATGCAACATCAATATATAAATAATGGGCTCCCTAAATCACGGTGGAAAATATAGAATATGTAGCTAGAGTCTTGATACGTTTCACAAGACCGAAAGTGACATACCATAGTTTCAAAATTTAATCATATCTGCCAAGCTACTCATACCCAGCTAAGAGTATTACGATTTCGCAAGTAACTCAACCAATATTAAGATGCAATGCTAAGATGCAAAATATGTTTATGTGATGCAAAGATATTCAGCAGTTTAAAAAGAATGACCAATGTACTGTTGTTTCAGGTAACAAAAACTCACCAAAATTCAATGTTAATAGAATACAAGATATACCTTGTCAAGCAAATCATTCTCTACATCATTCTTAACAAGATGTGACAAGCATCTGATCAATCCAGGCAGAGAAACCTTTAGATTCGTTTTTTGATCCTTAATGAATTGCAAGATTTTTCCAAAAAAATCTTTATAGTTCTGGAAAATCTGCAAACAATGCAAACAACATTATATGGATTTCTAAACTCCCAGTATAGGAATGTAACAAATATAATCACAAGACTGTGAAAATTAGCAAGAGAAAACATTTTCTGAATGCTCTTGTAAAAAAACCGTTTGATTTATACACATAAATATTACATGGATAATAGATGTCATATGCAATTTACAAGATGAGAAATTAAGCTATACCTATTCCCTTAGATGCATGGAACTTATTCTACTTCCTCTATAATAAATCTAAACTATTTGGGAGTGGAAAAAAAACGTGGTTCTATTTCCAACAAGACTGATGTAAAGTTAAACTCACAAAAGTTTTAAGGAATAAAGTATATAGATGAAGAGAATAGAATGAAATAACAGACTTCAAACTAAATAAATAAATAGATGAAAACACAGAACCAATTGTAGAAAACCATGTGAAATTGAAATACATTCACATTGTTGATATTATTGAGTTTAAATTTAAGAAAGAAAAAGAATAACAATTTTAAAATGATTGTAAGATTCGATGATACAAAATGGATTAAGCACCAACTAAATCATGTTTATACCAATACCAGACTCCAGATCCTAGTTCAATAGAGAAACGGTTCATTTTAAACCAAGTAACAAGATAACTAATATTAAGAGTTAATGTAAGAAAAGAACTAATTGAATGAGATAATTTAAGATACTCTAAAATAATGTTAACATGAATGAACATATTATACATGTAAATGAAATTAGGGAAACCAATCTAACATAGCACTACCTTTTTTGCATCAGAAAGCAATAAAGTGGCGTTCAGCCAAAGAATATGGCTTAAAAATTCAAATGATGTGCTTTGAATATCTAACTTTGAATGTTGCATTGCATTCAAAATTGATCCCATCATCCTCCGGGTGAGCATCTGTTGATCCTCCTACAAAATATAGGCAGACCTCATTAACGAAGGAAGGAGTTGTCAACAATGGGGAAAAACATTGTTAGTGTCCCATAATAAGTAAATTACAACATCCTTTAGTGTTAGTGTTATTGTTGTCATAAATATCACTTTTTCTTGAAATATAAAAATAGCTGTTTAGTGTTAGTGTCCCATAATAAATTCCAACATCCTGAATTGAAATTAGAGAAGCCATGGGGAAGTTATAAATTCTATTTATGACCTCCCTATCTTAAATATGGAAACCATGACTGCTACTGAAAGATGTTCAAGTGATTAAATCTGTTAGGAAAAATATAATTTTCTTAAACAAATAACTAGTGAACAGATTATTATTTGAATAGCTAAATGTGCTAAAATCAGAAAGTGAAAGATATAAAAAATATATATTCATATAAGCAAAAAAAAATATCTATATTCATATTAGATTAATTAGATCATATCAAAAAGATAAATTGGAAATTAAAATAATAAGCTTGGAATGAAATCTTTTAAAATTAGAGTATACTACTATTACTCTACTACTCGAAGAAACACTTTTATCGAAAGTGAAAGAGAGTACCACATCAAGATGTGGAAAGACCAGTTCAAAAACATCATAAGCTAAGTTCCGAATCTGTCCGTCTTCATTATTCACAAGCCCCCGGAGTCTTTCCACAAGAATATAACTGTACGGTTTAAGTTCTGCTGGACTTTTTTGGAACAAACTTTCAATAGCACGCAACTCATCTGTATTTAGGAAATTAGGAGTGGTTGTAGGAAAAAAGAGCATTAATCCATAATAATAATAATAATAATAATAATAATAATAATAATAATAATAATAATAATAATAATAATAATAAAGAGTACTAATCGATAATATATGTATTTGGCACAAAATGTACCTATTTTATTAGGGTGTGTAGGCCAAGAGAGTAGCTTAAGATGACGTCTTAAAGCTGTAACGTTCGATTCTGCTCAATTATAAAATATAGAACATTTAAATTAGATTACTTATATAGTGTGTGCATGACTTATCAAAAATAAAATATAGTATGTGTGTCTGCACTGTTTGCAATAATATAGTTTGTGTGCAAGATGATTAAACAAAAGTGTCTTTTATTAAAAAGTCACCTTCGGGCACTTGGCTTCCGGTTGCAATTCGAACCTCAAATTTTCTCTGCAAACACATAATTTAAATACAAGTAATTAAGAGGAACTTAAGCATGAGGAAGACCACCAAAATTTCTATGATGTTTAAGATAAAGAAGATCAAAATGGAATCTATAATTCAAAAAACTTCAAGCAAATTAAACAACGTAATATGAGGATCAAATCACTTCCGGTGATATAACCAGAATTGTGCCATTAATAGAAAGATCGAATTATAAAGTGTTGAAATAGTATTCTAAGTAGCTTAGATTTCAGATTTTACAATTTACTAACCAGAAGCTTCTTAGCCGCTTCCCAGATTTTATCAACCGTTTCCTCAGATAGACCGTTGATTCGAGTCAAGTTCTACAGAAAAATATCAATAATAACAAAGCTATTTAAGTGCAAAGTAATTCCACATCTATAGATATCCAAATCAGAAACGTGTTTAAAGTTAAACTAAACCTTCTTTGCTTGTAGCAATAAGCTATTGCAGGTAAAGATCCCTGCATCCAGAAGCTTCTTCACATCGTCGGCGCCAATATCTTGAGAAATCACTATGAAGATGCACATTGTTGTCAGTAGGAGACAAAACATGATTGTTCAATGAAACGTACAAGTTAAACTAGCCAAAATTTAAATTAAAAAACCGAGAGAACAAAAGCATATACATAGTTACATACCACTGATAATGATTTTACCATTCTAATAGATTTATTAAGTGGAAAAGTGACTTAGAATTGTATAATCATCATCATCAGTGGAGTTAGATCTGAAATTAGGCTATGATTATCAAATTAAACATAATAAGCTAACTAGCCAAAATTTTCGAAAAACCGGTGTGACAGAAAACCTATACTATTGAGTTGAGGATATGACTATATTATACGGAAATTCTCAATGACGAGTAGAGAAACAAATATAGAAAGTACTACTATGATATGAAACTACTACTAGGCTATATGTTACAGACAAAAATTCAAATACAGAGATCAGTTTTTTTGAACGTTGATGTAGCAAAACGGAAATCACAAATACAAAAATAGAATTGAGAGAAATTACGTTTGTTGATAGATTCCTCTTCCATAACTATGTCTTCTTCATCTTCAATAAACTGCATGTGATTGTTCGTTTCTTCCATAACCATATCTGCTGGTACCAGCTGCAACTGATTGACAGATTCTTCCGATCTAAGAAAATGGAACAGAAACTCATCAATCGATTAAAATGCAAGTAGAATTGAAATTGTGAAGTGGAGAAGAAATTTTGTGTTACTAACTCAACGTCTTCATTCATCGTTGTTGAGGGAAAATGATAGAAGAGATGACGATATAGTGAGAGAGAAAGAGTGTGTGTGTGTGTGTGAGAGAGAGAGAGAGAGAGAGAGAGAGAGTGAATTTTGATGTGAAAAGGGTTTCAAAATGTGATGGAATAAAAGCGTGAGTGAGGGAAATGAGAAGTTCACTGATCAGTTAGAGATGAGAAGAAGAGAGTTCCCGCGTTTCTCCTTGCTTCCCCGGAGAAAGTGGGTTGCTAATTTTATTAAATTTGAAAACATGCACAGCTACAAATTCAAATTTCGTCAATTAAAAAAACTCCAAATTCAAATTAGTTGGACGCTCACACGTGGAAATAAAAATTTAAAAACAAATGAATGAAATGATTTCATTAATTATTTCTCTTTTTTATTTTATTTACATATGAGAGTGCTCAAATAATGTTAATTTGAGATTGTGGCCAATTAAAAGCATCTATAAGACTATAACATCGACACTAATTTTTTTAATAGTAGTAACTAATTGTATCTTACTTTTACACATCATTTATTTATATTTTTCTAATAATAATATCTAATAAATAGTGGATCACTATTGTTTAAATGTGGCGTGGCTCAGCTATGAATAATTTTTGGATAGACGCAAGAATTTGGACCCTCTATTTAATCACACACACAAAAGTAGACATGCTATAATTATCTGAAAGTTAGTGATTATTTAATTATTTATTTTTTTTAACTTTTTCATTTTTATATGTGTGTGATCAAACAGAGGATCTAAATCTTTGTGTCCACCCAAAAATTGTTCACGATTTAAATCGATTCCACCAATAAATTATATTATCTATCAATAACTATATATATCATTATATTTTAATACTAAAATGTTATGAATCCGCAAAGAGAGAGAGCTTAACTGAACTCTCTTACTCTACATTCTACAAACACCAAATAATAACAACAAACAATTTTCGGTAAAATGTTGTGAGCAGTGGTAATTTGTGGTGTTTAGAAAGTTAAAAAATAGATCTACAACCAAGATCTTAAGATAAAAAAATATAAAAAAAAGGGGAAAGAACCATTACTTTGTTCCATGAGCTCAACCACAACTTGTAATGGAGAGAGGGTCTCTTGATTTTTGAAGGAGATGGTGACAGGTGAAAGAAGGTTGCATATTTGTGGGGGTGAAAGACTCAAAGAGAAGATGAGAAAACATGTTGAAGAGGAAAAGGTAAGAGAAAGAGAGTGTGAGAATATGGAAATATGTGTAGTATAAAAATGGAATGAAATTTGGATTTGGATTTGAATTTTAAAACAACCAATTTTCCCACGTTTACTTTTGACGTTAATGTACTTTTTACTTCCACCGTTACATTGCATCCTTCACTTTGAGTTTTAATTATAGTTTTTTTTGTTTAAATGTGTGTTTAGTCCTCCACATTGATTTAATTTTGGCTTTGGTTCCTGCATTTTTTTTTTTGTTAGGCATTGATCTATGCACTTTATAAAACTTTTGACATTAATCCTTTTGTTAAGTATTTGTTAAAAAAAAAAAAGAAAACCAAAACTAACAGTGTGCCACATGGACCAATCATGGCACGCCACGTGGCGCACTAAAAGACAAAAAAATCAACTTTTTAATTATTATTTTATTCTTTATTTTTTAACTTAAAAATATCATTAGTCCCTGCACTTTCAATATTTTTTGATATTAGTCCCTGCATTTTGGTATTGGTCCCTGATTTTTTATTTTTTTTAAAAAAAACATTCAATGAAATTACAGTTAAAACTCTATAAATTAATAATGTCAGGACCGGAGAAATTTATTAATTTAGAGAGTTATTAATTTATCGATAAATTAATAATTATTAATTTAAAGAGTTTTTAAGTAATTACACTGTACCTACCAAACAAAAAGGCAAATTAGTCTATGCCTCTTAGAATTACGTTGCAGCGAACCTTGGAACTCAACGTAAATTAGTAACTACTGTGTTCATATGCATTGGAAATCAATAATGACTTTTGAAGTGCAGCAAATGTAAACAAGAGGAACAAATGTGTTCAATGTATTCTTAATGTTTTTTTTTTCAGTTTCTATGAATTATTAATTTATGATTTTCTTGGGACCGAAAATTATAAAGGGATCTCCCGAAAAATTATTATCTTATTATTTTATCGAGTTTTTCAATTTTTTACATTGGCCCAAGTCGGGACCGGACAAATTTATTATTTTAGAGAGTTTATTAATTTACCGAGTATTAAATTAAAGAGTTTCTACTGTATTATTGTTTTGTTCATTATTTTTAGGCTTAATAGCAGTTTTAGCCCTCTAACTTTTCCAAAGTTGTGATTTTGGCCCCCTAAGAAAAAAAAAACTACAAAACCGCCCTCTAAGTTTTGCATCTGTGGCAGTTTTGGCCCCTAAGACCAATTTTGACTCGGCCTACGCTGACGTGACACCCTAATTGAGGTGACACATGTTATTTTTTTTATTTTTTTTTTGCCTTGGGGGGCCAAAACTGCTACAGTTGCAAAACTTAGGGGGCAGTTTTGTAGTTTTTTTGCTTAGGGGGCGAAAACTGCTATTAAGCCTTATTTTTATTGAGAATAATCATAAAAAAAATAAAATCAGAAAAAACTTCTTTAAAAAATAAGAAAGTTTAATAAAAATTAACTTGAAAAATAACAATTGTATAACATTATATTTTGCTTAACAATCACGATTTTACTTGTAATAAGTACGTTTAATAAATATAAATGTTGTTAGCACAATTTGTACCCCAATAATATATTTTACTTACAAAAATAGAATTTCTATGACATGAACCAACATAAACAAATGAGAGAGGTGTATAAGACATTGACAACCATCGTATAATTTGTTGAATCTCTATAACATGGATCAAATACATAATAGTGTGAATGTTAAGTCGTTGTCCAAAAGCAATGCACTATATAACTCGAGTACTGTGTCGCATGAGCAAGGATTGTTGCATCCCCATTTGAGGTTTGAAATATGATCTATGATAGAAGATTATAATATAATTTGATTTAGTTAGCCGGTGATAAACTTGATCATTTTTGGTATAAAAAAAATCATTAGAATGATCCACATTGGAATTACTACACATTTTACTCTAAAAAAGTTTATTTATTATATAAAAAGTAGTAGAGTTAAGTAAGATATTTATTACCCTTTAAAAAAAAAAGCTAAGATATTTATTGTCAAATAGAAGGTATAAGTAAGATATTTTGCTCTTTAAAAAGATTTTTAAAAAAAAATCTTTTTAAAAATAAAATAAAAAAATCTTTTATTGATCTTTTATTAAACTTTAATCAATTTTTTTAAAAATATTTTTTTGATTTTTTTATGATTAATCCAATAAAAATAATGAACAAAACAATAATAAAACTTAATAATTTCATTGAATGTTTTTTAAAAATAATAATAAAAATTCAGGGACCAATACCAAAGTACAGGGACTAATATAAAAAATTTTTGAAAGTGCAGGAACTAATGATATTTTTAAGTTAAAAAGTTGATTTTTTTTGTCTTTTAGTGTGCCATGTGGCGTGCCATGATTGGTCCACGTGACACACCGTTAGTTTTGGTTTTTTTTTAACAGATACTTAACAGAAGGGCTAATGCCAAAAGTTTTATAAAGTGCAGGGACCAATGCCAAACAAAAAAAAGTGTAGGGACCAAAACCAAAATTGGATGAAAATGTAGGGACTAAACACACATTTAAACCTAGTTTTTTTAGGCAAAATTACACGATTAGTCCCTTAACTTAATTTTAGGTAACATTTTTCGTCCTTTATCTTTTTTTTTTGTCATGATTTAATCCTTTATGTTATAAAATAACAACATAGTTATCCTTTTTTATGTAAAAAATAATCAAAAACTCCAAAAAAAAATTCATCAAACTCATAGACAAACGCAAATCGTCATCATACAAGCCTAGAAAATTAAATTTCATTGAAAAAATCTCATATAAAATGATAAGATATTGTCATTTTATAACATAAGGACTAAATCGTGACAAAAAAAAATAAAGGGCGAAAGTGTTACCTAAAATTAAATTAAGGGACTAATTGTGTAATTTTGCCTTTTTTTTTTATCATTTTAAAATTTACATAAGTTAAAGAGTTAAAAATAGGAAATTTAGATTAAAACTTGTATATTTAATATTAAATATATAACTTTTAAATAAATAATTATTGTTTTTTCTAAAAAAAATAATTATTGTTTTTTAATAAAAAAATTACTACTTTTATTTGTTTTAACATGTGTAATATTGAACATGTTAAATAAACTCTTTGATTATTTTGTGAACTTAGCTCAGTCGGTAAAGACAATGCATAATATATGCAAGGTCCGGACACCACAATCCAAAAAAAAACTCTTTGATTATTTAATATTTGTGATTTAAACACCATGGAGTGGAGAATCACATCACCAATACAAATTTTCATTACCAATACAAATTTAAACACCATGTGATTTAAATTATATAGGTAGAGATAAGAATAATAGACGTGGTTGAAGTGAATGCATTCTTTTTTTTTTTGGGGGAATCTTTTTTGGAAGATTCACTTGTTGATTTAACATATCATAATATCTCGTTTTTTTATTTGTCGATTTTTTTAGTCAAGTAATCTAGTATGTAGAAAGTCATATTTTTTTACGGTGAATAAGTGGAGTGGTGAGGGTTCAAACTCCGATCCTTAAATAAATTATATATTATTTTTATCAAATGTGTTAAGCTCGCGAGATTTAACATATCACAATACCTCTTTTTTTAAGGGACATCATAATACCTCTTAAAAATATATTTCAAAAAATGTACATGAAATATTCTAAGAAACTGTCCGAAATTACACAATTTACAAACTAAAGATGGATTACTCTTCTATAGTCACAACACTAAATATAATTCTTTTAGACACATCACAAGGTATCAATTTTACATTTTATTTTGTTAATTATTTAAAAATATAACCAAAAACTTAATTTGATATTTAGTTTCATGTGAGTGTGCCTAAATTATTTTTTGAGGGGAGTGTGCCTAAACTTGTGTCCATAATATTGTGACTATGCAAGACTTACTTACCAAAGATAGTCAAAATCAATGATGTTTTTTTTAAAGAAAAATCAATGAGCTATAAGCTATGTAGAGTGTGGCACGATAAATCACCATGGAGTGGAGAAGCAATGATTTATCAAGGAGCATTGGTTCTTGAACTTGAACGAATAACTAAAACAACATGTTGTCAAAGAGAGGCTAAAACAACATAAACGGAGATTGAATAATTCTATGAAGCTATGGTGATGAGTTTTTTTAGGGACTAAACGTTTAACAAAAAATTTAGGGGGATTTTCTTCAAAAAAAAAAAAAAAAAAATTTAGGGGGATTAAACGAAAAATTGATATATTTATAAAGACAAAAATACATATTTAACCTAAAAATAAATAACTTCATTTGGGAGAATACAAGTGTCAGAAGAAATAAACGCAACATCACGCTTCCTTTTCTAAATCTATAAATGAAGTAGGAATCTATACTTATATCATAGGAAAAACAAAATGGATCACACCGGTTCTCAATGTTGAGCTGGGTAAAGCTATGGGACTCTTGCGAGCTTTAAAGTGGGCGAAGGATCTACACTTGAGTGAAGTTGATTTTGAAATGGATGCGAAGACAATGGTGGACAAGCTCCACAACAAGAAACTAGATCATTCAAAATTTGGTGATATCCTTAGGGATGTACGAGTATTTTTAGTTTTTTTTTTTTTTTTTTACAAACTCTAATGTCGAGTTAATAAGAAGTCAAGCAAATGAAATTGTTCATGTTTTAGAAAATGTGGCCACATTTATATCTAGTATTTTTCGCATGGTAATATTCCATCATGTATCCAACATACTATTATGAATTAAATGTTATAAGTCTTTTACTGTTAAATAAAAAATAAACAATAATTATTAAAATTTACTTATGCAGTTTGATTCAGCTTTAAAAAAGTGATATGAAATCTGATCCATGTAGTTTTCACAAAACATCATCTAAACACATAAAATAATATTCTATTTTGCACGATTTAGGTTTTTTTATATTGGTTTACGGTTTAATTTTTTATCGGTTTTAATTTGAACGCTCAATCAAAAATATACTATAAATACTCCTTTAAATATATAGTAGAAATATAATATTGGCTCTTTATCCTGAACTGTGTGCTTCCATGACTGCTATCGAGATAGCTTTTAACAAAAGATTGTTCAATTTATGGCTTGAAATTGAAATTGATTATAAAACTGGTTTTGATGCCCTTCTCAAATCATTTTATTATTCCCTAACAATATAGATGGCTGAACTCATTAAGACTTATTGATAGCATGACATTCATGGTCTCTCATGTATATAGAGAAGGCAATTCTTGTGTTGATATGCTAATAAAATTAGGCATAGAACTTACTGATAATTTTGTTTTTTGGAAGAATAACATTCTTCAATCTGTCTATTATGAATATATTTGAAAAAGACAAGGTCAACCTAACTATATGTTTGTTTATTGGGTAAATTACACCAAGGGTCCTTTAAGTTTGAGGTTTGCAACAGATTGGTCCTTTAAGATATTTTGTTCTCACATAAGTCCTTTAAGTTTGTGGTTTGTAACATATTGGTCCTTTAAGTTATTTTGGTCACACATAAGTTCTTTAAGTTTGTAAAAGTTTTCAATTTAGTCCTTATGTTAACCAAACAAATGATGTGGCAGAAGGACTAAATCGAAAACGTTTACAAATTTAAAGGACTTATGTGTGACCAAAATAACTTAAAGGATTAATATGTTACAAACCACAAACTTAAAGGACTTATGTGGGAACAAAATAACTTAAAGGACCAATCTGTTACAAATCTCAAACTTAAAGGACCCCGGATGTAATTTAGCTTGTTTATTTGAAAGAGGTTTTGGTTTGGCCCCCTATTTTTTCCTGTATTTTGCTTCCATTTTATTTTTATAGAATCTCGATGGTGCACTTTGCATCATCTTTTTTCTAAAAAATAATATAGTGGAAATATTGTGTTACTAACATAAAAACGAAATAGTGTGATATTACTATTTACTAATCAATAATATTAAGTAAATAGTAGAAATAATATTTACGTAATTCAGAGCAAATGGATGTGATGCGAAAAGATCTCTTTTAGATTAACTATGAAAATGCAATGGTCGTTATATAAAAAGATATTTTGTCATGAATGCAATAAAAATCCAAACCCAAAAAAAAGGATCACTCCATGATTTATGACCTAATAGTTTTCTTATGATATTGTCATGAAACTATATTTTTTACTTTCACTTTCATTATGATATTGAGAGAATTGACCCAATGTTTATGATATTGAGAGAACAAAATTGAAGAGAGAACAAAAAAAAGTTCAAACACAGTAAAATATAGTACGGGTTTCCCATTCAAACAAAAGAAGAAGAAAAATGCTTTGAATTCATATTTTCCTGCAACACAATGAAATTCAGCGGTGTTAACCTTGCTACGCTCTCTTTTTTCCCTTCTCGGCGCTCCTATTCTAGGCCAGTATCGTGAACACTTCCCATGGATTATGGGCATAGATGTTAAAAATTGTACTTAATATTTTAGAATGGTCAGTGTAAAATATTTCATTCTTTTGGGTATAAATATAAGTTAATTTAAACTAGTGTATAACACTCCTTATGGCAAGTTAAATGTCAACTTATGTATGATGGACAATTTTACTCATAGTCCATGTTAAATAATAAATACCACCTCATACCACAATGGTATCATTCCACTACACTCATTGTTTTTCCTTATTTTGCTTGAGAGGAATGAGATGGAATTCTTCCTCATTCTTTGCACTTCACATATATAGTTACTCACTAGAGAGTTCGTAAAAGCAACACACCATGAACTAAAATTTGGTATTATTTTTCATCTTATGATTTTCAATCATGGTGTTCTATAGTTACTCTCTAGAGCGATATGTTTTCCTACGAACCCATGTACATAACCACCATTACTTGTATCTATACCGTCTAATTGAATTCTAGTGTCTCTTATCAGAAAGGATCATGAAAGATTGTTTTGTTTCTCATAATAAGAGGTACGTATCCTGGTGGTAGTCCATAAGGAAACATTTGTCCTTCGAAGGTAATCCCTTAGGGGAATAATGTAGTCCTCTACAAAAAAGAGAGGTATTCTTTTGATTCAAAACACATTGTGTTGGTCAAGCTTATAATTTATTTCTGGAAAATGCTAGAAACTGCGACAAGCATTTTCGTGAGTGCTTCCCGAACTTGTTGGCATGTTATAGCCATTGGATTTAATGCTAATTTGACTGTTTCATAAAAAAATTGAAAATCAAAACCTAACCCCCCATGTTTTATTGGTTGGAATGGAAATCGTGAGTCCTTCGGGATATATATCATTGCTCTTTATTTCTAGAAGTAGAACTAAGAAGATAACATAAGCACCCAAAACCCAAATGTGAGAGTAGGACCGTTGTTTGGTAAATAATTTTTGTCGGTGTATGAAAATCAAACTTTTTGTTGGGGAGTTTATTGAAAAGATAAGTGACCATTTGTGGTCTAATCGAATTCTAGTGTCTCTTATTGGAAATGATATTGGAAGATTGTTTCCCATATATAATAAGATGTATGTATCCCATCCCAGCGGTAGTCTATGACATTGGTTGTTCAAATTTATGGACTTGTCACATAATCACTAAATTTGAGTGATTACATTCAAAGGCAATTCCCTTTGGAGAATTGGATCAACATTTCAAGGCATGTAAACCTCATGCTCATCCTCGTTCTAATTAATTGTTATTATTTTGGTTGGCATTTCTACACCTGGAAGGATTAGCCATATTTTTTTTTGGGTCATGTTAACTTGTGCCCTAAGGGCACATGTTAAGGAACCCAAAATGAGCAACTTTGCATTAGAAAACATGATAATTTAACTTTTAAAAAGTTGACTGCACGACTTTTAATACGTATATTTCTATAATAAGTTCCTTAACATGTGCCCTTGAGGGCACAAGTTAACATTTGCTTTTTTTTTAATATGCATTTCTTAATGTCCCACTAAACATGTCAATTTTTGACGTGTAAACTTTTCCTTCCAACTAATGAACTCGAAAGACCATCTTTAAGGGGTTCTTTTTTATTTGAAGGAGTCATTAAGGGGTTCTTAGTGATAGCATTAAGAATACAAAGCGTTCAATTAGGGTGCAAGAAACAATGTGTACGAAATTATCAAAGTAAACTGCACAGGAAAATGGAAAATACATGCACAAAGCGTTCAATTAGTAACAAAGGAAAGAAAAAAATACATATATTTATAGATACGAATGAGATTTGTACATCGTTCTTTCAATGTTGCTAGTATGACATCTAATAAATCATGAATATATATTTATCTACACGGTGTGTTATTGTTCAAAAGAACATACAAATATTGACCCTAAAATTAAGTGAAGTTCTGCTTTTTTGCAGGAAATATTTTCCTGCAAAAATCTTGGGGACACTCCGAGTGATGCCTTCCTGATGAGGATTATTCTTCACACATTCTTCACCATCAAATGAATGTATCTTCAGCCAAATAAATCATTTCATATTCTTCTTTTTTTTGATAAACTTTCATTTTCTTCTGGCACTTTAACCTTTGCACACCTATATGAAATAACAAAAATATTAGGGAATTTGATGATAATTATGTAATGCATTAAAATCACAGGTAATGTGGTCCACTTCTATTGTTTCCTGAAATATTTTACTACTTTTCAACCAAGGCAGACCCATAATTTAGCATATCAAATAGTTTATTTTGATTCCTAGTATCAAAATTATTTTGATTTTCATAAACGCAATAAATTCAATTGGAAATTTAAAATAAAATATTGGAACCAAAATCCTTACCGTGAATAGACATTCTGCACCTCGATGTTGCTTCCTTTAACAACATCCTTCAATGAGATGAGACCTGGACTATGAGGGAATAATTCAAACCAGGGTGATACAGCCCTATCAACAGAATACATTTTGAATACATGTTTTTCTGGTTCATAGTATATAAAGGAATCACAGCTATAGGACTTTTGTATCAACAAGGCACCGCCACCATTATCAAAGTGTTTTACTGGCCTACATAAACCAAAACAAGAGGGAATTCCATTGAAATTATCGGAGCAGAAAACCCTAGTCCATGATTCACCGATACCGTATTTTTTCATAAGCCACACTACACAAGAATTCACAGTTGATTCACATACGTAAAGAAATCCCTTTAATTCTACCATGGTGATGCTATGCCTTTTATGATGAGGAGGAGGAGGCGGGGGAGAAGGGAAGGATTGAAACTTCTCACTTTCAAAGTTGAAACACAATATTGACCGAATCTTGTCATCATAATTGATCCAATGAAGTGCCCCATTCACACAAGTTGGAGATCCAAGCCTCGAAAATGAAAACATAGAGTCAACTTCCACAGTCCTCCATGTTGCCGTTCCCAGTGTGTGCATTTCAACAACCATAACATCAGACTTATAGCACAACCCATCACATCTCTTCCACATTCTTATCACCTTGTATTCATTTGTTTTAGGTTGGAAGCCAAGAGCAGCACATATTGGTTTCCGAGTATTTGCAATTCCGATAGCTTCTGGTAGTCTTATAAACTCACCTATAATTGGATTGCAAACAACTAAATGGTTTACAGTATATGGCTCACATAAACAAAGCAAGCCATTGCAGGAATTCACCACACCAAATTTGTCATCTTCTGGCTTGTAAGGAGTTGGCTGATATGTGTCATTAGCATTGCGAAGAGGAAGCTTGAATTTAGGATTAAAATTGACGACATCAATGTTGAATGCACGGCGAAACTTTTTAGGCTGATACTCCAAAAGGTGCAGAGTTCTTGACACTTGTTTTAAATTTCTAGTCCGAAGCATGAAACCAAGTGATGCATGTTGAGAGTATAATGTGGCAAAATATGGTTCTGAAATCAGTGCATTCCATGTTTTGCAAACACATTTACAAATGGAAACATCTTTGATAGGGAGTTGAAGCAGAATGTTGGTGATGATTAAGGATGAAAGATCTGCAAACGATCCAAGTTCTTTTGCTGGTTTGCTTCTGTGCCTAGTCGTGGAAGAGGCAACTGACTCGCTTGTTCTTTTCATGGCAATGCTGTTATGCAAACAAGCAAAAATAAAACAATGAGTAAAAAAACACGTAAAAGGAATTCATATTTGATAAATATCATGAATAGACACGTAAAAGGCTCCTTCTTTCATTTTTTTCAGATCTATAAATTTGAAAATGAAACAATGAAAAATTGAAGTATGAGTTTTGTATAAAAATTAAAACTTCAATATCAAATGAATGGTGAAAGCATCTCAAAGCTAGCAAATTTCTTTGTTTTGACTACAAATCTGCCTAAGGGTAACCAACCAATTTTCCATTCAAACTTGGGCATGTTTGGATTGACTTATTTGAGCTTATCTACTGGCATAAGTTATGGAAACAGCTTAAGACAGTTTTTCATAAGCTTTTTTCAACTTATTTGCATAAGTTCTACAGAATAGCTTAACGAAACAACAGCTTATAGCAAATACAAAATCAATTGAACATTATTTTACTTTTTGTTATAAAATAAAGGGTTAATTATGTTTCTAGTCCCTATAAAATAGCGACCTTGTAAGTTTAGTCCCTACTTAATTTTAATAGCATTTTTAGTCCCTATAAAAAAAAATTACTTATAATTTTAGTCCCTGCTAAAACAAAGTTTGATTAATTATCCTTAAACTCTTAAATTTTTGAACGATTTTTTTGAGACAAGATTAGAACACTATGAAAGGTTCGTTTACTAAAATTCAGAATTTTCTGACATGAAATGAATTAAATATGAATTTTTTAAAACGACAAAAGTTAAAGATAAAAAGTAATAAAATCTGGATGTAGAAATCAAATTTTGCGATAATTTTTTGCGGACGAACTTTTAGTAATGTTCTAAACATGTCTGCAAAAAATTGTTCAAAAATTTAAGAGTTTAAGCATAAATTAAACAAATTTGAATTGAGTAGGGACTAATACTCAGTGCAGAAAAACAAAATTAGGGACTAAAAATGCTATTAAAATTAAGTAGAGACTAAACTTACAAGGTCGCTATTTTATAGGGACTAGAAACATAATTAACCCTAAAATAAAAAAATAAAAAAAAAAATGCAAGCTTAAACATGATAAGCGCTTTTGTTATATAAGCTGCAAATAAATAGGCTGTTTATCCAGACAAGCCCAAAATAGATACCATGATTATTGAATTACTCGATACCCATAACAGTACAGAAACAACTAGGAATTAGTAAAACAGAACAATAAAGTATTCCAGAAAGAAAAAAAAAAAAAAAAAAAGAGAAACAATCAAAAACAATAATCTAAGAAACAGAATGAATTGGTAAAACAGGAAACGTTGTTTACTTACAGAGTGAGTGATTTCGAACGACCAAGAGAATGAATTGAGTTTCTCGATCGATTTCCCTAATCCTGGTAACTAGGTTTGTACTTTGGTTGTTGGTCGGATTTTAAGGAATATATACACATTGGTCGGACTTTCCTTAAATTAAACAAATAATAAGCCCAATTCTTTTTGGGTTTCATTTTACTTAAATACACTCCTATAGTTTGAAACTTGAATTTTGCTCTCCACCCATCACGTTTTGCTCCCACCCTGCAGCTCTTCCATATTTACCCTTGCGCATGTTAACTAACGCAAGTGTAATACTATGTGTTAGTTAACATGCGTTGCGCAACTTAAGTAACGCAAGTGTTAAACACTGCGTGAGTTAACTTGCGTACTCATTAATATTGCGTGAGTTAACTCACACACCCAAATTGTACATGCGTGAGTTAACTCACGCACACTCTGTGCATACAACCAGAAGAGGCAGAAACCTCTTTTTTCCCTGTTTTTTCAATCATTATTTCATACATTCATTCAAGAACAGAATTTTCATCATTCATTCAATAATACATTGGCTTAATGGTGTGTTTCACCCCTGCAAATAGGCGGCGTTTAAAAATTGGTCCTTGCAATCGCTAATCCTGGCAAATTGCCCTTGCAAAGTTTAATCATTTAAAATTTCGTCCTTTGACCAACTTAATCACTGCCACGTCATCAAATTAACAAAATGGCATGCGAATTGACGAAAATACCCCTGGCTTATTTTTTTTTGTTTTTTTTTCCTTCAAAAAAAATTTCAGTTTTTTCCTGAATTTTTTTTTACGATTTTTTCCCGAAAATTTTTCAGTTTTAATTTAACAGTTTTTTTCCGAAATTTTTTTTGACTTTTAATTATTTTTTTCAGATTTTTTTTAATTCAAAATTTTGAAAAAAAAATTAGCCCAGGGGTATTTTGGTCAATTCCCATGCCATTTTGCTAATCTGGTGACGTGGCAGTGATTAAGTTGGTCAAAGGACGAAATTTTAAATGATTAAACTTTGCAAGGGCAATTTGCCAGGATTAGCGATTGCAAGGACCAATTTTTAAACGCCGCCTATTTGCAGGGGTGAAACACACCATTAAGCCTAATACATTCAATCAACATCAACTCATAATTATATTACGAAAAATAACGGGATAAAATAAGCGAATAAGATAACGGATAATGTCATAAAAACGCTAAAAAGCGTAAGTGTAATAGGAGTACAACGAAATCCAACAAAATGTCAAACAAAAAATAAAACTACACAAGTCATAAAACATAAAAGCCAAGTCATGCTGGTCCATCCCGTGGACTCCTACTCCTCCTCCGCGGTGTCGGCATCTGCTCCAGCATGCTCCACTCAGACTGTATGCCCTGTATGATCCGAAGAACCTCTTGATTACCAAACACATCTGGATGCCCAAGTGCACTGTCCACTCTAGCCCTGATGTTGCTGATGATCTGGTATGGGTCCGGAGGATGTCTGGCCCACTGCTGCTCAACAAGAACCTCCTCGTAAGCAGGGATAGGACGAGGAGGGGCATCAGCTGCGTAGTCAGGAATGGCCGCAAGGGGGTTCACAATAGGATGTGATACTCTAACAAACCATTTCATGTACCCCTTAGTATGAAACCACGACTAGTTATCTGGAACCGGATGACCCCTCTGCTGATGGCAGAGGACATGTAGAGCAAACTCAGTGAAGGCCTGGGCCACATCATCCGCCGCAAGATCCTATATGTCTGTAGGAGGCCTGGGAATTCTCTGGACATACCCGTACTGCCTAAGAACCCGCTCTGGCAAGTGACGGACCATCCTATCTCTGCCGGCCATGATCCATCCTGAGTACCAGCATATATCCTGAAAGGGCGTGAGGTGTCGTCGTCTCTCGTACGGCATCCAGGTGACATGAGAAAGGTCCATCGCATCGATGGCAGCTCTGTAGTGACGAGGATCAGTAAAGCCCCTGGGAGGTTTCCATTGACTCACAAGTGGGGAAACAGTAGGGTCGTAGGCATCATCATCAATCCTCGGAATGATGTTCGAGAAGTGCGCCAAAGTCCATCCCTGCAAACACAAAGAAACAAATATTTATATCACAAGCAATTATTACCACAAGTATTATTAACACAAAGAAACAAATATTTATATCACAAATATTTATATCCAATAAGTAAAAAAGAAGAAAAACAATTATTACCACAAGCAATGTCATGTAACCGCCAATGGAGGCCACAGCTGAGTCGGAGGTAAGAGATAGCTGCTCATATAGGAAAGCAAGTCCCATCCCACCCCATGACCAGTTGTCCAACTCGTCCATATCTTGCAGAGCAAGCAGCCAAAGCAGATTAATGTTTTTGCTGTTCTTGGCGGAAAAAATGGTCCAGCCAAGCAAGAGCAACTACAGCTCGCTCGTTCTCCTCCTCAACTGTGTCAACCTCAAGAAGTTGATTACACCTATTCAAGAGCTCCTCATATCGCCTCTTCAGTACACCAAAACTGATGTGAGAACCACCCTGTTTTATCAGCTCCTTAGCGGCTTCCTCCTCTGTAAACAGTAGGTCCGTCTGCATCATCTCTAACCCCTCCTCACGGGTTAACTCTCTATCAGGAAGGAGTCTCCCAGTGATGGGAATGCCTAGGAGACACGCCACATCATCTAGTGTGATGGTCATCTCTCCAACCGGTAGATGGAAGCTGCTGGTCTCCGCATGCCATCTATCTGTCATGGCACAAACGAACCCGTGAGATATGTTCTCGTACCCACTAGTCAGGAGGGGAGTCAGACCGGACATATTCACTTCATTCCAAAACCACTCATTTTGTTCCCCCGGAATAGGCAATGCCAAATTTTTAATGCTCAGCTTCTTCCCGTGGGAGATACCTTTCACCCTATGTTTTCTTCGAAACTGAAATACAAAAACAAAACACAACAAACAATAAGTCGTTAAATAAATAATAAGTAAAACAAACATTAAATATATGCTAACATAAATGTTAATTCTAACATTAAATAAGTAAAATAATAATTAGAATAATTTGTATAAATAGTAAAAGAAGTAAAATAAACACTAAGAAGTAAAATAAACAACATTAATTATTTTAATTGAATTTCAAAACAAAAAATAAGTAAAATAAACATTAAATTATACTTACATCGGCATCAACTCATATCCTACAAGCCACATGTCCACCAAAGTTAGGTAAAAGCGAGAGTTCAGAAGGCCCCCCTGCATAGCCGTCCGGACCGGCCTCGTACACTACCCTCGGCACCCCCTGAAAATGAGGCTCGGGCTGCTCATGCTGTTGAGGCTGCTCAGGCTCATCATTCTGTTGATGCTCCTCAATAACAGGCGGCTCCTCAACAACAGGCTCCTCAATAACAAACTGGTACTGGTGAGGCTGAGGCTCCTGAAACTGATACGCATCATGCGGCTGCTGATAGACTTCATAATGCGGCTGATACTGCGTCGGGTCCATAGTCTGGGATGGACCCGTCTGCGACGTTGACCCCTCTGCAACGTCATCTCCATCTCTAGCAAGTCTCGTGCCCCCACCTCTCCCTCGACCAGCCATAGGAGGGCGTACTGTTTGCTTCTCCCTCCGTGCACTGCTAGTAGAATTCTGCACTCTCCCTAACCTAAGTCTGTCATTCGTCACCTCAGGCGGCCTCTGAGACGTATTCCTCCGAGACATATTTGCACAACATTTAAAGAAGCAAAAAATCAATGACACATTTTCACACGGACATTGTGTCATTTCTAACAATTCAACAACAACACTAATATTTTGACAGTGTCATTTCAATCCGTAAACTACCACATTGCAGTCAAACATGTTATAATCAAAATTAACAAATCATGTGTTAACTAATTTGTTAAGTCACAATCCAAAACAACAAAATAATTACCATTGAGACATTTTACCAAACACATGGTGTGCAATTTTCAAACAACTACCTTAATCTAACAATTTGTAGACCCTAAACTACCACATTCTACTCTAAGCAACTTCTAAACAACAATTCCTAAGTTAATTCGTCACTAACAATCATCAAAACTAACATGCAAACCAAATCTATAAAAACCTAAAAATGTCATATTTCTTAAAAAAAACTAAAATTTCTACAAGTTAAATGCAATTAAGTAGGGTAATCATCACTTACTTGATAATGTGGGAGAAATTGGCTTTGAATGGTGCAAGAATGATGAAAATCGGATATGGGGGGAAAATTTTCGAAGTTGAGAAGTTGGAGAAATGAGGGAAATGTGTTTCTGTGTTGCTGTTAAATGACTTAACTAACGCCGCACAAGTTAACTTGCGCAACGCATGTTAAGTCACGCATAAAATATACCTTGCGCAAGTTAAGGTGCGCAGCGTGACCTAACTTGCGCAGGGGTAAAAATGGAATGGCTGCAGGGTGCGAGTGATTTGTGCTGGGTGGAGAGCAAAAATCTTGAAACTTTACTCTATGCATTTATATTTGTCTCAAATAATTTATAATTGAGACGAAGGTCCTGACCATCATATCATATCCATAAAAAGTTGTTTTGATTTGTCACATTTCTTGTTTAGATTTGTGAGTCTTTAACTAATGATAACCATGCAATACATGTAGACTTGATGAATTTGGAAGGGAGTCTTGGTGATAATTGGTTTTCTAATAAGGTGGTGAGGAAGGTTTCAAGTGGGAGGGAGACGAGTTTTTTGGAAGGATAGGTGGATAGGGGACAAACCATTAGCAAGTATTTTCCCTAGGCTTTTCTCCATTTCGCTCCAAAAGGAGGCAAAGGTGCGGGATTTGTGGTACTTACAAAATGGAGTGGTCTCTTGGAATCTTATGTGGAGGAGGCGCACCTTCATTTGGGAAAATAATTTAATTGTAGCGTGTTTGGCTATGATAGACGGTACACTCTTGGGGGAGGATGTGGATAGATGATGGTGGCTGCCGGAAGATGGAGGGGTGTACTCGGTGAACTCGTCATATAGAGTTCTCAAGGATTTGGTGCTTACGGAAGATGGTTTGAGTGAGGAAGTGGAAGTGTCGTTTACAAAGCTTTGGAAGAGTCCGGCTCCGTCAAAGATGGTGGCTTTCTCATGGTTGGCCATTATTGATCGTATTCCAACACGTTCAAATCTAGAGAGAAGGCATGCTTTAGCTCCCAGAGAGTCCCGTGAGTGTTTTTTATGTGGTCATGGGGAAGAGTCAACGACTCATCTTTTTGTTCATTGTGACGTAGTGGTGTTGATATGGAGGAAGATTATGGATTGGCTAGAGATTAATTTTATTACCCCTCAACATTTATTGATGCACTTTGACGGTTGGAGTGAGGCTTGTAATTCTAGGCGCCTCTTGAAAGCGTTTTGGTTAATTTGGCATGCGGCGGTTTGGGCAATTTGGAAAGAAAGGAATGCTAGGATTTTTAAAAATCAAGCGAAGCATGTGGATGAGGTGGTGGATGAGATCAAGGCGCTTTCTTGGTATTGGGCGATGAGTAGACTACGGATACCTACATGTCTATTTTACGAGTGGATATGGAATCCAAAGGAGTGTCTGAACAGGCGCTAATGGTGAGAGTCTTGCTGGCTGTTTTGCTTCGCAGCTGGGAAGAGGTTGGTTTTGGTGTTGTCAGCTGATGCCTTGCTGTTTTTGCCGCATGTTGTTATCTGTTTTTCTGCTGAATATTAGCAGTTTTTCTGTTAGTGTTTTTTTACCCTGTGCGCGGTGGATTGTTGTTAGCTACTGGGGTTTTTTTGTTGTAATTGTGAACTGATGTAACTTTTGCCTTTTTGCACTCCTTGTGCAAGGTTGTTTCTAATATATATGATGTTTCAAAAAAAAAAAAAAGAGAAATTTCTCACTATATGGTTATAATAAAAGTAGTTACGTACTTATTCACATTTCCATCAATAGCTAACAATTCTTTTTATGTTTGATTGAGGACTAAAATAGATTATATTACTATAGAAAAATGTCCCCGTAAATGTAGCTCAGTTGGTAGCTATCAGAGATAATTTGTGCAGGGGCTGGGGTTCGAACCTCGGAATCCCCACTTCTCCACACATAATGTGTGTTAATCTAACCACTAGGCTACTTGACCCAAAAAAAAATGCATTTTGAACAGCACAATGAGTGCAAAACCAGAACACTTGATAGTTAAGGTATCATTACAATACATGAACCAAAAATTATATGCAAAACTCAAACAAACAATGGGATTAAGCCACCAGTTGTGGTAATCAAAAGCAAAAGTAACATTATTTGTCTTCAACTACCAAATAGAGCGAAATTTAGTTATATCTAATAGATGATGCCCCGTTTCTTCTTTATTGTTGAAAATCCTATTATTTCTTTCTCTTCAAATCACCCAAATACACGAAAACCAAATTAACTATAAAGTGTTGAATAGGTTTGAAGTTACCACCCATATTGCCAAACTGAAGAAAGTGATGTGTCAAGAGAATTAGAGCAACAGATGAAACACTAAACCATTGTCATAAGAGATGTCAATTAGATCCGAAGAAGGGACAATTCAAAAAAAAGGTGATCCACCGATTAGGTCGAGCCACACCCAGATGTACATAATTGTAAGTCTTGAGGAAAAATGTCGGGCCAAAACAAATTGTCTTTGGTTGGGATCCAATCATGAAGGAGACGACAAGCAAAAAAAAAAGATAACTTTCAATGCCACATGTACCAAAAAATATTAAAAATGAAAGTTAATTAAACAATCAAGATATATTTGTTGTTGTTGGCTCACTGTAAGATATAGTAGACTTTTATGATCCAACAATTTACCTTTTAGAAAATAAATCGAATGGTTTAACTTAAAAAAATTAATAAGGTCTATGGTGAACCATCTATAATGTTGGTCCATCTTAGATATTTGGGGTTAAAGTTAATATAAATGGACCAAACTGACTGACAGAGGTAAAATTAAAGGACCATTATGGACGTTTTAGTAGTTATGGTACCAAAATGAAACTAAGAAAATAGTTAGGAGACCAAATGACCAATTTAGCCAAAAAAATAAGAGAAATTTTTTTCCACCTTATGAGTTACACGTGCCTCATATGTTATTTCAATTTTATCCTTGTTCATATTCTATAATCTGAATTCAAAAAATGGATCCAACTTGTGACATTGTGGCGGGAATGTCACATGACATTGTCCAACCAAAATGTGACAAATATGTTTGTTGTTTTCTTTTCTCTCTCTCCTTCACAAGGTTTTTTCGTTTTTATTTTATTTTAAAATGAGGTTGTTCATGTGTCAGATTGTGGTTAGACATAGACATGGCAACAAAAATCATACCCGCGGGTACCCATCCGAACCAAACTCAATTTGACGGGAACCCATCCGAGTCAAATTGGGTTTGGTTCGGACAGGTAACCACGAGTATGGGTTTTGTTGCCATGCCTATATGAGAGTAGGGTATGGAGACGGGGAAAGTAAAATCCGTCTCCACCCCACCCCATTGTCATGTCTACTATCATGTGACATTTTCGTCACAATGTCAAACAAGTGGGATGTCAAAAAAAATGTGGTTCGAAATTTATAATTCGAAACATGCATAAGTCTAACAAACGATAAGAACATCCTCCAATTTCAATAGTTGTGAATTTTTTCCTAAAAAACCTCCCAAAAAGTGAAAAATGAAAAAACGTATCAAATAAAATCTCAAGAATACCACTAAAAAATTCTAGAAATCAAACAAAACTAATGTAATATTTTTTAGATTTTATCAAAATATGAAGAAGAAAGAAAGGTCCAAATGATAAAATTTTGAATTTTAAAAACAAAATCTTGAAAGAAATCCCTTCTACCAAAATAATTCTAATCCTTAATCATCACAATTTTAAAGCAAATACCTCATTTTCAACTCAATCTTCTCATCATCACTCCACCATAAAACCTAACCTTCCATTTACCCTTTCTACTACATTCTTAACCAAATCACATCATGGTGCTTCAAAGATATCAGAAGGTGCTTTCAGATGGTTCTTGAATTTTGTCAATTTATGTTCAAAATGAGGAGAAATCGGACACAGTTACCCAAAAATTGTTTTCTTTCTTCAATTAAAAATGTGCACTTTCAAGATTTGAAATACAATAAACACATGAGAGGATTGATTAGAATGATTCATACTAGATTGATGACCCGTGCGCCGCACGGGTCTTTTAGAATTAAAGACTTAATTATATTTTCTTCTAAAAAACATACTAAGTTATATTTTCTTCATTTTGAAAAAATTATGTAGACACTCAAATACTACCCAATACCTTGAAAGATAAAGAGAGGGAGAGTGTGAGGCAGTAGATGTGTTATGTGATAGAAAAAGATTGATAAAGAGAAAATAGAATGATGAATTGGTGTGAGAAAATAAATGATGTCTAAATTTCATTGTTGTATATTTTGTTTACAATAATATATTTTCAAGATACAAATGATTTTTTTTTTCTTTTTTGAAGAATCAAGATACAAATCATATATTTCGTTTTTATTAACTTGCTACTTCGATCCCGACCAAGCATGTAAGACATTAATATACATTTGGACTTTAAAGTGTATTTTATTCTTCAAGCATTCGTATTTGGTCTTTAAAATGCCCATCTAATTAATCATCATATTTGCATTTCTTCTTCATATTATATACTATTAACTTCGGATAAAAAAGGAGAAAAAAACGTTAGCATCATCTCAGCATTTTGAAGTCTTTTTTATTGTTTCTAGTTATCAATTTTCTAAATTGTTTATATAAAACTAAGCCTCTAAGATTTTAAGCACTTGTTTTTTCATATTATTTAGTATGTTGACTTGGATAATAACTCGCTTTCAGTTCATTATTGGTCATCAGTTGATTCTTATCATGCTAACTAAGAAGCATATGATCTATATTTTGTATCAGGTTCTCACGTTGTTATGTATTTTGAATCCAAAGTTGCTAAGATCAAAACTCATTCAATTGTAAGCAGATTTCTAGTGTATTATGAGCAGATTTCTAAGGAGAGGGTTGTTTAAAAGGAAATGAAGTCTGGCAGAACAAATATAGTAGTCAAAGCAAAACAACATTAAATTAGTGTTGATCAAACATGACAATAACCCACAAAACTGAAATCCAGTCGCAAAAGATCAACACAACATAACATAACAGCGCAACAAAACAACATCACCCAAAAAGTGCATAAAAAATGTGCATTACATGTCCCAAACTAAAAAGAAAAAACCAAAACATCAAGATAACATTGAACAAAAGGAAATATATGAGCAGATTTCCAAGTTAGGTGACAGTCCATCTCCACTAATTCTTCCAGAAATACTAATAAGAGGAATCCTTGAATGGAGAACCAACATCAGAGGCAGAAGTATGAAAATGATCCTATGATTTGCAGCATCCGTCACACCAAACTTAACCATTGATCATTTAGTGAACTTACGTGCTTCACAAATATGTTCCATTGCCCATAAATGATGCACGACAGATCCTTGCCATTACTGAACTTCATGTTACATTTCTAGCTATACCCCAAGTAATCAAGTATCGTAAGTTCGGGCGCTTCAGTGAAATAGACCTTACCATTCTTCTTCTAAATCTTAACCTTGAATTTATTCTTGTTTGGATCACGAAGCATAACAAAGGGAGCCATTTCCATTCCATACTCCCTTGAGAAGCAAGCGGGTAGCTTTGCCTTGCGATGAAATAAATTAAGTATGAATCTATAAGTAGATTGACTGAAAGTAACAAACACATTCTGATATAAAGTGCAATAAAATTTGTCAAAGTGATAGACTTTCAGGTAGTTAACAAACTATAAATGAATGTAAAAGACATGCAACACTACTAACATGAAATACGGTCTTTCATGTAATGATATCCTAACATGAAATAGTTTTTACAAAAATGCAACGCCAAATACGGACCAGCAGCTCTAATATTTTAACTTATAATTCCTAAACCCTAATCTTTTAAGTCTTTATAAATAAACATAGTCCCTATAACATTTAACTTCTGCACATAAGCATTTACTGGCCAAGTTTATAAGTCGCATAAGTAGCCAAGATATTAATCAATGAAAGATATCTAACAACTAAGTATAATAACATGAGTATCCAAATATTTAACATATGCAAGGCAGAATGACATCATTTATCTCTTTGGTGAAGTATGATACGGAAGGCAAAATACATAAACGAACAATCTGCTACTTACAATTCCGACATCATATTCGAACTAAAATGTTCTCATCTTGATCAAATCATCACGAACGGTCTTCCCTTATTTTTATTAGTATGTTGAAAACTAATTTGTGTGAATCAAGTATAGTGTTTGCAGCAATTCATTCTCTTCATCTTCTCTCTCGTAGCTTATGTTTGTGTGAGATTTATGTTATGGTTATGTCTGATTGATATCAGTAGCAATTGAAAGAAAAAAAATCATTTAGAAGCAAGTTTGGAGTTGAGATGCACACAAAGCCATAAAACCAAAATAATAGACAAAGAAGATTGAATGTTGTACACTTGCCATGAATAGAAGCAATTGAAAAAAAAACTGTATATGTAGCTTACTTACAATCACAACCAAGAGAGAACCCTAGAAAAAAAATTAACCTAATGTTACTAAAAATCCAAAAATCAAAAATGAAAAGCCTCTGAAGAACAAAAAGACCGTGTTTAATAAAAGAGAGAAAGTTGAATTGAAAATCAAATTGCATAAATAATAGTAAGCCTAAAAATAAGGAAAGCCAAACAAAATTTCAAAACCATAAAACCACAATTAAATGTATTGTGTATACCAGGCATGAAAATTTGAAAATAACTTTGCATAGAAACCATAAAGCCACAATGACCCAATTAACAATACAAACTCCACTAAGTTCCACCAAAATTTAAATTTCAAATAGGATGGGAGGGAAAAATTTAGGGTTGCTCTCATTAGTAATTAATGCATTAGAAATAGAGGGAAATTTTTAGGGTTTAGTGTTTGCAAACCTAATAAGATTAAGGAGTAACTAGACCATCGACCCGTGCTCCGCACGGGTCCTACCAGCTTACACATGCGCGTTTGAAGTTACGATTATTAGTCTCTTCCTATATTAATTGGTTATAACTGAATCAATATGTAAGTAATATTTTATAAAATTCCAATTACGATAAATATTAGTCGCATAATGGTGACTTTAGTAATATAATTTGTTGCTACCATTGGAATGCAATAAATCAAAATATCGTACAAAAATCATTGATTTTTAGCACAACTTATCTTACATTACGAAATACTTTTGGATATACTACATTTGAAGTCACATTGGCATCTTGAACATTTTCATCCATTGTAATCATCTTCAATCCATCTCTGGAGGTAACTCTTGATATTGCAACATATAACTGACCATGTGAAAACACATGACTTGGCAAATATATCTCAACTTTCTTCAGATATTGTTCTTGACTTTTGTTAATAGTCATTGCGAAAGAAACAACTATTGGAAACTGTCTCCGTTGAAATTTGAAAGGTATCATGACATCAGAAGGAGTAAGAGATAATCTTGGTATAAAAAAATTTCTTGCATATATTGCTTCGAAATATGACCTTTCCTTCAGGCACAAATTTACCCATTCTAGTTATGATTAGTCTTGTGCCATTGCATAATCCTGATCTTTGATCTGTATTCCTTAACAACATCACTGGAACACCAACCTTTAACCTGAGTTTGTGATTTGGAAGACCAGGTGTATTAATTGTGTTGAGAAATTCAGGAGTGTGGACAACATCAATTGCATCGCCATTCGGGTTTGTTGCTAACGGCGAATCTTAACTCAGATACATTTTTGCTTCGCCTGGAATCAAATCCAATATATAATCGTTTATTTGTTTGACAACTGAATGCTTTGGAGTTAATATGGACTTGTCTTGAAAATAAGCTATATCAGTCATGCTATCTAATATATTTGGATAGGTGATCTTGACAATAGTCGCAATAGAATTCTTTGTGTTCATTATAACTTATAGTATTATTATTGCTTTCCATTAGTGATATCGGCAAAAGGAGTGCGCGAACTTATGTTACGACTTTTTTACCTCATATGAATACAATGATTCTCTTTAGAGGATTCTTGTGAAACTTGTTGCCCATTTCATGCTCAGTTTGGTTTTTTTTCCTTCAATGCTTTAGATAACAAAGTCAATGGTTCATTTTTTGCAATGCCGATTAGTTGTCCATCAGT
This sequence comes from Medicago sativa, assembly GCF_051527215.1. NCBI lineage: Eukaryota > Viridiplantae > Streptophyta > Magnoliopsida > Fabales > Fabaceae > Medicago > Medicago sativa. The sequence goes on along the minus strand of NC_140753.1, from coordinate 16,592,982 downwards.
TAGGTATACACACACACACGTGTGGAGTCCTCCCATACACATGCGGCTCATATCATAAGTACTGCACAATTATATATGTAAAACCAGTGCATGCTTGCTGATATATACGTGCTTTGTGTATCTCAATACAATAACAACTCTTCGTTTTATGCATGATTGCATTTTGGATCCACCAAAGTTACATAACGGTACAACTCATAACCAATGTCTTTTGTATGGTGTGTACCCAAAAACATATAATCATGCGACACATATTGCATAACAAAAAAATGCAATGTCAATTAAACTTTTCTAAATAGCGGCAAAAAGAGCATTGTAAACAAAGTGCATCAATAAACAATAAAAGCACAGAAACTAACAACAATATCTTATGACCTTAGTTTGTGAATCGATCTAAATAAATTTATTACTTAAAAAAAACACGTCAATTAAACTTTTCTAAACAACGGCAAAAAAGAGCAATGTAAAGGAAGTGCATCAATAAACAAAAACACCACAGAAACTAATGGAGAGCATTAGCATATGACCTTCATATGTGAATCAATCTAAAAGGCCCTAAGCCCCAAAATTTCTACAAATAAATTTTTTTACCGAAAAAAAACTATTTTTTTAAAAAAAAATTATTGGAAAAAAATATGGAAAAAAATTACCGGGATTTTTTTTTACCTGAAAATTTTTTTTACCGGGAATTTTTTTTTACCGAATTTTTTTTTAAAGTAAAAAAAATATTTTACCGAAACTTTTTTACGAAAAAATATTTACTTGAAATCAACATTAAATGATGGTACCAAAGCTTGCATAACACACCAAGGAGACATTAATGATGACATGTCCACACTTGAGAGGGAAATTCAAATTTGAAAACTTGAAATCAACATTAAATGCATCATTAAATGATGGTACCAAAGCTTGCATAACACACCTAGGAGATGTGTTTGGGAGGGAAAACACAAAAGCAATTAGGGTTAAGCATTTGCTTGACCTAACTGGCTTTTATAATAAGTATGAAGGATGGCTCTTAAAGTGTATACCCTTGTTACAAACGGGTGTTCAGTCTATGTGCTAATACAATTCGAATTATATATAGTCCATGCATTAGCTAGTCCAAATGAGTGGACTAACGAAGAGGTGGATTTTTTTTTTTTTTGGGTTAAATATGTTTTTGGTCCCTATAAAATTGCAACCTTCTAAGTTTAGTCCTTACTTAATTTTAATAGTTTTTTTAATCCCTACAAAAAAAAATTTACTTATAATTTTAGTCCCTGCTAAAATAAATTTTGTTTAATTATCCTTAAATTTTAAAATTTTTTAACGATTCTTTTTATAGAAGTTTAGAACACTATGAAAGGTTCATTTACTAAAATCTATAATTTTTTAACATGAAATAAATTAAATATGAATTTTTTAAAACGACAAAAGTTTAAGATATAAGTAACAAAAATATGGACGTAGAAATCAAATTTTTGCGATATTTTTTTCGGAGGACCTTTTAATAACGTTCTTAACACGCCTGTAAAAAATTGTTGAAAAACTTAAGAGTTTAAGCATAAATTAAACAAATTTGGATTGAGTAAGGACTAATATTGAGTGCAGAAATTTTTTGTAGGGATTAAAAAAACTATTAAAATTAAGTAAGGACTAAACTTACAAGGTCGCAATTTTGTAGGGACCAAAAACATAATTAACCCTTTTTTTTTTTGTGTTCATTTAGAACCTTTTTTTTTTGTTTGCTTTTTTCCTTTCTCCAACTCAATGAATCCCAAAAGAAAATATTCACCTCTTCATTAGTCTACTCATTTGGGAGCTGAGATCCACTTCATTTATAAAAATAAATGAAGATTGTATTATGAAAGAAATAGACAAAAAAAAGTGGTAGTTCCAATCATCAAATAGGTTTTACCATCATGAATTGTTTTTAAAATTTATTGTGTATTTATTTTTTTAAATAAAAGAAATGGAATGGATCTTTACTCAATCGTTCCAACCACTTGAAAATAGAGTGCTTAATTGCAATGACGACAGTATTGGACATGAAAAGAACAAGTGGTTGTGAGTTTGTACTTCAAACCAAGTTATTGATAAATGTCTCCAATTATTGTACGTCTCCAATTATTATGCCTCGAAAATTGCTGTATCATTTAATTTAGTTGCCAACTAAGAGCATCCACAATGGTAGTTCTCTAACCAGGACTCCTTAAATGGACCATACGTGACACATCACTTATTTATAATTTTTTAATAAAAGTATCTATTAAGGACTCAATGACTTCAATGACAATACACTAATAAGGACTCCAATGAAAAGTACTTCAATATGTCCCACTATCTTTACATCATTAAACAAAAATAATTTACATATTACTCCTTTTTACAAGTGGGACCAAGTAGTACACATTTTATTACTCCTTTATGCAAGTGGGACCAAGTAGTACACATTTTATTATTTTTTTAAATGTGGGACCCGTTAGTTACCCAGGAGAGAGAGGGTCCTCATATAGTTGTCCGTTCCTTAACGGGGACTCATTTTTTCTTCCTCCAATGGAGGGTCCTTAACGGGGAGTGGTCCTTGTTAAGTAAGGACCCCCATTAGAGATGCTCTAATTTACAGCTCCTTCAAAGGTGAATATTTTTTTGTTGGAGGTTGTTTCAGTACCGACACAGATGAAATTACCATAAAGAGGAATAATTAGAGATATTTATCAATAGGGGTGGCAAAACGGGTCTAACCCGCCGGGCCAGTCCGTTTGGCCCGATTTTTTTGGCGGGTTGAGTCGAAGTTTTGAACTCGCTTTCTATAGTTGGCTCGTCTCGTCTCGTTAAAATACGGGACGGGCACGGGGAGGGTCGGCCCGCATAACTCGTTGAAAACGGGACAGGCACGAGGCGTGGTTGGGCGTCCCGCTTAACTCGTGTTTTAATTTGTTAGTTTGAGTCTTATTTTATGTTTTTGGATTTATTTTGCTTGTTAGATATATTTTGAGACTTATTTTATGCTTTTGGATTTATCTTGGTTGTTGAGTTTATTTATTTTGAGACTTATTTTATAATTTGGTTGTTGGATTTATTTTATGATTTGTTTTATGTTGCACATTTGCCTTATTTTGCTATTAGTTATGATGTTGAATTCGACAATTTGATAATTATCTTGTTTTTCACAAATTTACTTGCTACCTATTCTTTTATATTTTTTTTACGGTAAAAGCAACATAGTTTTTTTTTGTAACAAGTTGTAAAAAAACAAAAAATAATTTTTTTTTGTTTGGCGGACCGGCCCGCCAACTCGCAAGCCCGTCACTAAATGGGGCGGGTGAGATTTTGGACTCGGTCACAAAATTTGACTCGGCTCGTCTCGTCTCGTTTTTAGCGGGCTTAGACGGGACCTGCCTAAATGGGGCGGGCCGGCCCGCTTTGCCATCCCTATTTATCAATAATGTTGTGTGATGTCTGAAATGGAAACTCACAATTAGTTATTCTTTACTTATATTTAATCATGGCAACAAAGCTCATACATGTGGATGATACCTACCTAAACTAAACTTAAATTGACGGATTTTCTGTGCTTTGAGTGAGTTCGGGTATGAATTTGAGTTTTCCGCGATTTCAAAACATGGGTATGAGGACGAATAATGAGAATATAAGTGTCCACCCCGAGGCCCGACTCCATACCCAAACTCGTTCCGAATATTGAAAATCAATTTATTATCCTTTTATATAAATAGAAACACAAACTATAAATCATTTCACTCGCTCAATCAAAGTCTCAGTCTGCCACACGACACTCGTTTCTCTAAGTTCTATCTCTTCTCCTTCCACGTCTAACACCCTCTCTCTTTTTCTTCTCTATCACCATAGCCATTGATCGACATCATATCATTGTTGGATATAATGCATTACAACATTGAGACTGAGGCTGAAAAATACTTTTTTTATTAAAAATAATTATCCACCGTGGCGGTGGGGATGGAGCGGGGATACTCGAACCCGTCGGGGACGGGGATGAGATTCGATTTATCATCTTCATTTGATATGGGTGGGGTAAAAAGTAAGTATTTGGAAGCCCCATCCCCACCACGACCTATTGCCATGCCTACTAGTGTTTGGTTTTCAAGACAAACCGTGAAGATATAAATAGATAAGGAGAGTATGAGAAAAGAGAGATATGAGAAATGTGATTAATTTGAAAGAGAGATTGTTTGGTATAAGAGATAAAGAAAATAAATAAAGAAGAGAATATAGATAGTAGCTCCAATGAGTCCTAAGGAAGATTTGCCAATAACAACAGAGACACCCATTTCTCGATACCTAAGTGGGTCTCTCTTGTACACACCACTAATTTTATAATTTTTTTAAGGCTTAATACATACGCAGGTCCCTTAACTTATTTTTTTCTTCTCACTTCAGTCCCTTAACTTTTAAATGTGTCAATTTGGTCCTGTAAGTCCTCTTCCGTTTATCCATTTGGTCCTTTCTGTTAACTTTTTTTAAAAAAAAGTTAAGTCTGCATAGAATGTATTAAAAAATTAAAAAAAATTAAAAAAATCAGAAAAAAAATAAAAATTAAAAGAAAAGGAAAATGGAAGAGGCGTGAGAGAAGAAGAAACTTTAATCTTATTCTTCTACAACTTATTCTTCTCCAAAAATCATAAATATTCAATTTCAAAACCCATAAAAGAAAAAACTTTAATCTTTAACTCAAAACCCATAACAATTTCCTTCAACCCTTTGATCTTTTTGAATTTCTACCTTCATCTTCTTCCTATTATTTTCATCTTCATCGTTGACATTCATCAAAAATCCAGAAAAATCAAAAATTGAAATTGAACCAAAATCATCACAAAACACTCGCAGCAGATTCTGTGTTGCTTCCTTGCATAATCAAATCAACCCATGGAGAATAAACATTCAAAATTTCTTTTTGATTTTCATCAACAACAACTCTATTTTTTTTTTCATTTAAAACTAAATTCAATATTCATTTGAATTGCTTCATCATCGTTTCCCAATTTCCCAAATTCTGTAATGCTTTTCTCGCTGACCCATTTTGAATTCATTCCATCAACTTCTTTACACCGTATGCGTGAACCTGACTCTTGTTTTGTTGTTTCTCTTTGTTGTCTCTGTTAGAAAGCTTCTTGTGTACAAGAGAATTGGAATCGTTAAGGACAGTACTACCTCAAATGATAGTCCAATTTGCAGTGTTCTTGATAGATAAACGAGTTATGTTTCAATAGGTGTTTGGTTTGTGTTAAGCTTCTCAGCTTTGAATTGCAAATTCAAGGTGTTAGAGAAGTTTCAGATCCATAATTTTTGGGTAGAGATTGAAGGAAAACGAACAGGATTTGTGAGGTGAAGTAGAAATTGAAGGAAAACGAAAGAAAAAAAATCCAGGATTTTGAGTTGAAGGAAAACTAAAAAACTTTCCAGGAAGATGCATGGTTCTTCTTCTCTCACGCCTCTTCCATTTTCCTTTTCTTTTAATTTTTTTTTCTGATTTTTTTAATTTTTTTTAATTTTTTAATGCATACTGTGCAGACTTAACGTTTTTTTTTAAAAGTTAACAGAAAGGATCAAATGGGTAAACGAAAGAGGACTTACAGGACTAAATTGACACATTTAAAAATTAAGGGACTGAAGTGAGAAGAAAAAATACGTTAAGAGACCTGCGTATGTATTAAACCATTTTTTAATAATAGTACATAATAAACACCAAATCAGTCTCATCAATAACTTTATATCATCTATCATTAACTTTATATCATTTTATTTTAATATTAAAATCATGTGGGACTCGGAGAGAGATGATGGTTAATTGAACACTCTCGCTCTATGAGCACCAACAAATTTTTCTTCTTCTCAATTCCTTAAAATAAACCGAAGGTATCTATTACTCCTTCCGTTTTAAAATAAGTGTCGTTTTAGTCAAAAAAAATTGTTTCAAAATAAATGTCACTTTCAGTTTCCAATGCAATAATAACTTTTTCTTTTCAATTTTACCCTTCAATTAATACTATGTTACACTACTTCCAAAATATTATTTTTTCTTTAATGAAAAATAAACCAATAGTTGATTAGGATAATTTTGTAAAATTGCTATGACATTTGACTACTTTATTCCATTCCTTAATATGTGTGCAATTAGCTAAAGCGACACTTATTTTGAAACGGAGGGAGTAAATACCAATGCTTAATAAAATAAATGAATAATAAAATTAATAATCAAAATAATGAAATGGAAACAAATTAACTCTTGCCATCTAAGCGTCATGTCATTAATAAAAGGGGTACATCATCAAAACTGATAGGCGATTAAAATACAAAGAAATATATAATAGAGAGATAAAAAATTTGGTTTTAAAAAGGGGGATTAAAAGTTTAGTCAAGGTAAAATAGAGGGATCAAAAGTTCATTTAATCTTAAGTTACATTATTATCTTGGCTTAATAGCATTTTTGGTTCCTTATGTTTGCAAAAGTTGCGATTTTGGCCCCCTATGTTTAAAAACTACAAAACCGCCCCTTATGTATTGGTTTCGTTGCACTTTTGGCCCCATGGTCAATTTTGACCTGGTCCACGCTGGCATGGCACCCACATCACTTATGTGAGGTGCCACGTGGAATTTAATTTATTTTTTTATTTTTTAATTCATTTTTGTTTTTTTCTTTTTGAAAAAAAAAGAAAAAGAAAAAGGCTTAATAGCACTTTTGGCCCCCTATGTTTGCAAAAGTTGCGATTTTGGCCCCCTATGTTTAAAAACTACAAAACCGCCCCTTATTGCTTCCTTCAAATGCTCCTCTGCATGTCTCTTCTTAAAGTTCCCATACAGATGCTTTACACCCAATCTATGCTCATGAGTATCATGAATTGATGCAATTGTGTTCACCAGTCCCTTCAGTTAAATAACACATCATTAAAACATAATTAAACAGGAACACATTTATAAATAACAACTATAATCTAATAACAATTGCATACCTTTTGATGGTCTGATATGAAAGACATACTCACCCCATGTTTCAAGAGTATGGTCTATCTTACTGTAGGATATGAGATTTGTGTATAGGTATGAGAACGGTGTACTAAACTCAATAGCTGCAAGAAATCATTGCAGGGCCTCTCATCTTCTCCTTAGCCTTATCTCATGTGCGCTGGTGATGACTGGCTAGCTCACCAAGAACATCAGGATATGTCGATGGGGACTTTCCCACGGCTCGTTATAGCCCTCCATAGTCTCAGAGCTGAGATAATGGACAGCTTTCCTCTAAGAGTGGTATCAGAGCGATTCGAGATCAAACAGAGGGTTAAAAGAAAGTCTTAACTTCGTCTCGGAAGTTCCGCAGGAACGTAAGCCAACTCAACTCCCAACTCTCATTAGCAAAGCTAGAGTAGCAATCTTTCTATCAATGACTTTCCTTGCCATCTTGATTGCCGCTCCGTGTGGAATTGGACCTAGAAGAATGAGTCTGGACTGAAAGCCCTTCCCACCTCCTTGGAATAGAAAGTTTTTTTCTCTGTTGTTGAATCGGTTCTATCTGAATCCTTCCCTGAGACTGGAAAAAGGGACTACGGGCGGCTACCAACAAGACTGACGAGTCCAGATGACTAATCTAAAGAATCCAGAACCACATTCCTTTTGCGTGCGGATTTAGCTAAGTGTCCGACTCTATTGGTCATAGTTCCCTGTTATTGCGGCCGTTTGCTCGTTTGCTAAATCTCATGTAGAATGGACAATTGTCATCACACTTAGCCACAATACATAAAGGGCGGTTTTGTAGTTTTTAAACATAGGGGGCCAAAATCGCAACTTTTGCAAACATAGAGGGCCAAAAGTGCTATTAAGCCTTTTTCTTTTTCTTGTTTTTCAAAAAAAACAAAAATGAATTAAAAAAAATAAAAAAAAAAAATAAATTAAACTCCACGTGGCACCTCACATAAGTGATGTGGGTGCCATGTCAGCGTGGACCAGGTCAAAATTGACCATGGGGGCCAAAAGTGCAACGAAACCAATACATAAGGGGCGGTTTTGTAGTTTTTAAACATAGGGGGCCAAAAGTGCTATTAAGCCTATTATCTTAACAAAAGTTATCCCATTATACTGTTTTGAAGGCAATATTATATTAAAGGAACCCTTTACCTTAATATAAGGCTTTGTTTTCTGTTATCATTTTTTGTGGTTGAATCCTTTACTTTGTTTGGGTATCTATTTGTAATAGGGGTTTCGACACTTGGCCACTTTTTGTTTTGTATCCAATGATTTTCTGATGTAACTTGATACTTTTTCAGTTGGTTTTTTTGGCACTTCTTGTGCTGATTTTCCAGGCTTTTGGTAATATATTCCATTTTATCTTCTTAACAAAATATATACTAAGGGAAACACTAATATATACCATCAAGGCATATGTTAGTATACCAAAAATAAAATTATATATTAAAAATTGTGCCAATTTATTTTATAAAAGTTTGAAAGTTAATTTTTTTTATAAATATTTGTTATTTGTGGAATCTTATGATATGTTAACAGTTAACATGGCTCTTATATTAACTAGAGTATAAGAAAAGTCACATTATTTTTTTATATTTTTGAGGAAAAAGGTCACATTATTTTGTTATAAATAGTTGGCACAGGAAAAATTGAACTATAGGTACAAGATAGAAAAACAATAATGGGAAAGAGTAAGGTTCTAGTTGTGGGGGGTACTGGGTATATTGGGAGGCGAATAGTGAAGGCAAGTTTAGAACAAGGTCATGAAACCTACGTACTTCAACGTCCTGATATAGGGCTTGATACTGAGAAGATGCAAATGCTTCTTTCATTCAAGAAACTAGGTGCTCATCTTGTGGAAGGTTCTTTTTCTAATCATCAGAGTTTGGTAGATGCTGTGAAACTAGTTGATGTTGTTATTTGCACCATGTCTGGAGTTCATTTTCGATCTCACAACTTGATGTTGCAACTCAAACTTGTTGAGGCCATCAAGGATGCAGGGAACGTCAAGGTATGTACATCATTATAATTATAATTCATGTACTCCACTCCCCTAAAAAAAATGAGTTTTGCTAACCAGTGTTCTCAGGGCAATGGTTAAGGAATCTGCAAATAGAAATTTTATCTTGAAAATATAAGATGTTCATTTTGATCAATTAATGATTACATAACTTTTTTATAAAAACTTACTTGTTTTGGATGCTTAAGTAATGACTTTGGGACATTGGTTAGCATTCTCCAAAAAAAATTCATATACTCTACTAGAAGAAATGGAAATAACCACTAGATTAGTTGAAGAACAAAAACAACGATGAAAATAACAAAATTGAAAATAAAATGATCATTGAAATTAGCTTCTTTAACACCGTAATCCTATGTGACAAAATAAGAAAGAGAAGAATTTTTCATTTTTCCATCTTTAAATTAATAAAATTAATCATGAATTTTTCAATTTTCAAGTAGTAACATACAGATTAAATTAATATGGAAATAACCACTAGATTAGTTGAAGAACAAAAACAACGATGAAAATAACAAAATTGAAAATAAAATGATCATTGAAATTAGCGTCTTTAACACCGTAATCCTATGTGACAAAATAAGAAAGAGAAGAATTTTTCATTTTTCCATCTTTAAATTAATAAAATTAATCATGAATTTTTTAATTTTCAAGTAGTAACATACAGATTAAATTAATAAATCATATTTTTTTTAATGAAAAAATATTGAACAGATACTTGAAAGTATTATTTTTTAATATTTACACCTAGAAGTTGAAAATATTTACATTATTTATATGAAATTGTTTATTTAAGAAGAGTTAAATTCATCTATTTTCAAACAACAAATTACCATTAGTTGTCCCTACATGAAATGGTTGGGGCTATGTTTGGTAAAAATAATAAATGACAAACTAAGTTATAGTTTATAATAGTTGATTGCAGATAACTTATAATTTATGGATAATAAATGATAGTTTATAAGTTTATTGAAGTGTTTGATAAAATTAACAATTCAATTAGATGAAAAATGTAAAATAACACAAAAGAACATTATTAATTTATAATAAAAATTGTTTAAAAATTTAAGATACTTAGAATTTACTAATTTGAATTTAATATATATTATTAAATTAATTTTTTTATGAAATTTTATTTTAAATTTATATAGAATATTATTATATATGTATATATACAAAAAAATTACACATAAGTTGAAAGTAAGCAGACCTAACCCATAAGTAGAGATAGCTAGAAGAAAATCATGTGCATGTGTTGCTTACAAAAGTCCAAAAATTGATTTATGTCTTGTGGTCATGTCAAACTTGACATCCATATCTTGAACACTTTTATTAAAAAAAGGCACTCGCTGATACATGTTGTGCTTTAGGAGGGTTAGTGTCCTTGCTAGTGAAACTGTTATGGTCAAAATCTGAATTAGTACCACAAAGACCATCCAAAACATTGTCAAAATCAAAGTTCATACCACTTATCCTAGTGTCTCTCAAAATATAATCTTGTTGCCCCAAAGATTGGACCCTAGAAGTCACAAAAACTTACGAGGAAGCCACACAATTTACATTCATTCGAATTTTTATACTTTATATAAAAAAAATAACAATAAAATATCTTTCAATTAATTCATTTTAAATTATAAATGTAACAATAAAAGTTATAAGCTATAAACGTAACAATAAAAAGTAAACCCGTTTAATTTTAAATCTATGCTATATATAAAATAAAATAAAAATCATGATTTGGAGTGGCTTTTTCACTTCCAACTCTAAAAAAAATTGTTTATAAAAAGTTATATTGACGGTGTCATTCGAGAATTTGTCTATAAAAAGTTATATTGTCGGTGTTATTGAAAAAGACAAGTATTATTTGTTACAGTTTGAAAATACAAAATAAATATATACCTATAATTTAAATAGAAATCAATGGAAGATAAAAATAATATGGCTAACAATGGAAGAAAAAAAAATGATAAGTTATAAACTTAAATACTGTGTGAAATAGCGTTGGGTAATAAATTATAAGCTAGTAAAATAATTTATAACGTAATGAAATGACAGTACCAAAAATGACTTTTTTTTATTAAGCAAGCTTATAAGCTATAAGTAAGCTTATTGGTTTTCTCAAACAGACCCAATTCAAACATGTGATAATGCAGTTGTATGAGTGTTTTAGATGGTGTTTGTCATTTGGTATATATTCAAGTGAAATAAGATGTGTGGATGTTTGTTTAGGCATTCTAATATAGAACTCTAAAAAATTGTTTAATAGTAGGCAAATGACTCTTTATTTCATAAAAATGATCGTTAATCCATAAATTTATGAAGCAAGAGTCCCAATACACCTCAATTTATGAGTGTATTGTAGAAGTTCCCTTAAAAGTATGGTATGTCTAATTTTGACTTAGTCAAACTCCACCTAACGAATGCATCCAACCAACCTTGGCGGAGCCGAAGGTTTAAGGAGAAGAGGTGATGACTGATGAGGCTGAGAGCTAGCGCACCACCGATGTACTGCTACAATGAATGCGAACAATTTTGATATGTCAGAGAAGAGAAAGGGTGGCAATGGTAGAGGTTGTGGTGAGGTGAACAAAGGTTGTTGAAGACACTCGTGTGATCGTGGTAGTGATGAGATTTTAAAATGAAATGTTTGTGGATAAAATTAGATTTAGAAGTAATATATGTAGAATGTTTTATCCAAAAATAATTTGAAACTAGTTAAAAAATGAAGTAAAGTATTTAGCAGTGGCGGAGCCAGACAATTTTTTTTGGGGTGGCCGCTAAATTTTTTTTTTTTTGCTTACCTCTTGAACGAATTGTGAAGGTTTGAGGGAATGCTTGGTGGAATGGAGATGGGAAGAGGCGTGAGAGAGTAGAGGAGGAAGGAGAAGAAGATTGAGAAAAAAGAAAAGAAAGAGGACGCGAGAGATAGAAAGGAAAGAGCAGAATATAATTATGTCCAAACAGTAAAAGTGCCTTGCATAGTAACATAAAAGAATTATTGCTTCAGCCCGTGACTGCTATCCAGTTTCTTCTTTGTCTTGAACGTGTTTATTCTATCTCTTAAACGTAACTTGGGCTTGTCCAAAAATTAATTAAACAAACTTTTCCTGTCATATTTATTTTTCTATGAACATTAGTCCTCTTAACACATTAATCCGATAATATTCCAAATATTAACGGGATATTACAGTGTTGATTGGCTAAAGCCGACCAACTTTGTTCTACAATCTGTCACCATAGACAAGAGAGGAAAGCGTTTCAGAAAAAGGTGGGATGGCATGGTTGTAAATCTCATATTAACACAGGGGTATTTTGGTAATTTCCTAGAAATAATGGGGTGGCCATGGCCTTCCCATGTCCTAACGTGGCTCCGCCACTGGTATTTAGTGGATAGGATTTTATATATAGAGGGCATATCATGTGAGAGCACCTCTTAAAATGAGAGATGAGAGGGTTAGATCTTGACCCTTGAACTAATCTTTATTGTGTTATATATATATATATATATATATATATATATATATATGGTTATGTTACAAGACACCTTCATAAAAAGTAGTGTGGTGTCTTTTATCAAGTCACACCTCAAGGTGTGATTTTCACTTTTTTAGTTATAACTTTGATAAAAGACACCTTCATAAAAAGTAGTTGGTGTCTTTTAACAAATGCTCATAGAGTAACTTGATAAAAGACACCTTCACAAAAGGTGTCTTCTATCATAACCCATATATATATATATATATATATATATATATATATATATATTACACACTTTCTTTAGGGAATCTACAAACTTACAAACTTTGACTTGAATCACTTTTTTAGGGAGTGTCTGCACAAAATGAATTGATTTTATCTCACATGGTTACGTATTTTTTTTTTCTTACTTGAACAAAATGTATTTTTTTTTCCTTCCGCTAGCGTTTCCTACCTTCAGAATTTGGGATGGACCCAGCTCTTATGGGACATGCACTTGAACCAGGAAGAGTCACATTTGATGATAAAATGGCCATAAGGAAAGCAATTGAGGATGCCAACATCCCTTTCACTTACATCTCCGCCAACTGTTTCGCGGGCTACTTTGCCGGTAACCTCTCTCAAATGGGAACACTCTTTCCTCCACGAGACAAGGTTGTTCTCTATGGCGACGGCAATGTCAAAGGTACTTAAAACCTTAGAAAAAATAGTTAACATTTTTTTTTGTTGCTAATGTGTGCTTAGCTAGGGCACACAAATATTAATCTTAGAATTTACACAATAAGATACATGAGTTGTACATGTTTGTGGCAGTTGTTTATATGGATGAAGATGATGTTGCAACATACACAATTAAGACAATTGATGATCCTCGAACGTTGAACAAGACAATATATATAAGGCCACCAGAAAACATCCTCACTCAAAGAGAGCTAGTTGAGAAATGGGAGAAACTTACTGGAAAGCAACTAGAGAAATCTACCATATCCGAACAAGACTTTCTTTCTTCCATGAAAGGTAAAACACATCTTTTAATAAATAACTAATTTTCTTTATTAATTCATATTAAGAAATATTTATAAGGGTTAATTATGTTTTTGGTCCCTACAAAATTGCGACCTTGTAAGTTTAGTCCTTACTTAATTTTAATAGCATTTTTAATCCCTACAAAAAAATTTTGCACTCAATATTAGTCCTTACTCAATCCAAATTTGTTTAATTTATGCTTAAACTCTTAAGTTTTTCAACAATTTTTTACTGGCGTGTTAAGAACGTTATTAAAAGGTCCTCCGAAAAAAATATCGCAAAAATTTGATTTCTACGTCCATATTTTTGTTACTTATATCTTAAACTTTTGTCGTTTTAAAAAATTCATATTTAATTTATTTCATGTTAAAAAATTATAGATTTTAGTAAATGAACCTTTCATAGTGTTCTAAACTTGTATAAAAAGAATCGTTAAAAAATTTAAGAGTTTAAGGATAATTAAACAAAATTTATTTTAGCAGGGACTAAAATTATAAGTAAATATTTTTTTGTAGGGATTAAAAAAGCTATTAAAATTAAGTAAGGACTAAACTTAGAAGGTCGCAATTTTATAGGGACCAAAAACATATTTAACCCTATTTATAATTGACTCTTGATTGGTGTGGAATGCAGGTTTGGACCTTGCAGGCCAAGTAGCAGTGGGGCATTTCTATCATATTTTCTTTGAAGGGTGTTTGACAAATTTTGAACTGAAGGATGGAGAAGAAGCATCAAAGCTTTATCCAGAGGTGCAATACACACGCATGGATGAATTTTTAAAAGTATATGCGTGACGAGATTATATATATAATATAAGCATGAAAATATGTACTTTTTATTCTTCAAATAAAAGATTAATCATGATTATCATGTTATATAATGAAGTAATTGAGGGGAAAGAACATTGATTATGTTAGATAATAAAGTGTTGGGCTTATAAGTTATTGACTCTTTATATTAGTAAGTTAGAGTCTATTAAGTTTTATTATATATTCTCTTGTAACCTTTTGTAATGTTAAGCTATTGATATTTTAAGAAACCCTAGCCGTCTTTATTATTCATGTTCTCTCTTTCTCTATTGTGTATTTGGAGTTCATCTTCCCTCCATTTAGGAAGCCTTCATTTACCCCAGTTCAGCTCTTAGATGTGTGACATTCGGCAAAAATAAAAGCAAGGGCTGTGACTAAAAGGTTTGGAAAAAGCAATTGTTTAATAAAAAAAGAAGCCACGCGCACTTACTCTTCTGGTTCAAACTTCACACGACCCTCAGGGGCGGACCTGAGCAAGGCAGGGTGTGGCAATAGCCACACCAGCCCAGGCCCAGCCCATACCTTTTTTTTTTTTTTTTATACAAAGCCAATTTTAAATAATATATATCTTCTATTTCATAACATTAGCAATTCAATAGCTGTGGCTTGGTGGTGTAGGTTTTGAGTACAAACTTGAATGTCTCAGGTTCAACTCTAACTTTTTGCACTTAATTTTTTTTTCTTTTCAAGTTTCAAGTTCAACTCTACTCTCGTTTGCAATTTTCTTAATTTTTTCAGATAATAATATAAACAATATAAATTATATATGAATATATATATTAAGATTTTATTTTGCAACTTATGTCATGCATTATCTAATCTATAAAAAAAATATATAAAGGGAAGACCCATTTTTGGATTGAGATTTTTTACTCCGAATTTATTTAAATTATTTTATCATTTTTATGATGTCATTTAAATTATTATTGAAAAGTTAAATTCACTAAAATATAAACAACTTTACCACACTAGGAACAAAATGATTGACGATTTGTTACGATTAATACAAATGTTATTATTTGTATAATTTATTTCGGCAAAATTTTAGTCATACTTTTTTCAAAAAAAAAAATTAGCCCCACTAATAATTTAATCCCAGATCCGCCCCTGACGACCCTTCTTCTTCTTCATTTGACCATCAGCACTGCCCTGTCTCTCCCTCTACCTCTCTCTGGTGCCGCCGCCACCGCCCCTTATAGTCTATACATAGGCAGCATCCTCCCCTTATACTCCATGTTACCTCGCCCAACTCACCCTCATTATCACACGTCGTTATCTTCACCGTTGTCGCCTCCGCTTCAAACTGTTATCTTAACCTCATCTTAAAAAGAAATTTATAAGATTCATCTTAGGACAGATGAATATAATTCAATTAGGAAAAGTTTTAAGGGACTTACATACTATTATCACTTATTAACACTGTCAAATTTTGTTCAGAAAAATAAAAATACAACTTGAAGTTGTTTTAAGGTTTTGGAGCTATAAAAACACCATTGTAAAACAACCATGAATGATGAAGCGGCGACGCTTTGGCGGTTTGAAGCGGTGGTGGAGACAAAAATTTGACTTAGGGTGATTTGGGTGAGGTGATGTCGAGCAGAATGGCCAATGGGGATAGCGTGCCGGTGGATGTAAGGAGAGGGGAGTCGGCAGAGTCGCCGGTGGGAGGGAGAGACATCAGTTATTATGAGATAAGGAAGAAAGGAATGTGCGTGTTGTATCAGAGAGAAGAGAAGAGGAGATGCGCGCGTAGGCTTTTTTGTTCATCTAAATAGTGTTTTTTCCGGGTAAAGATCCTCTCCATTTGTAATTTGTTCCATTTGTTGCAATTTGGAGAGAGATAGACACAAAAAATAAGTGGTGGATCCTATCACTAAGTGGATCCCACCATCATTAATTTTTTTGTATCTATCTCTCTCCAAATTGCAACAAATGGAACAAATTACAAATGGAGAGGATCTTAACCCGTTTTTTCCAAACCTTTTAATCCCAACCCTTGCTTTTATTTTGCCACATGTCACACATCTAAGAGTTGGACTGGGGTAAATGGAGGCTTCCTAAATGGAGGAAAGATGAACTCGTGTATTTGTGTTGTTTACATGGTATCAAGAGCACGGTTTGATCCTCCTTAAATTACTTGTCGCTTCCGCTATTGGGTTCCCAAAATTATGGAAATGTGTTTGCTTTGTTTTTTTTTTTTTGTGATCTTTATTTTGATTGAAGACTTATTGTATTTGTTGGTTATTGTGCATTCGCTGCTAAAAAATAATATTCGAAACATTGTGTTGACTTTTACGGTTTGGATATTATGAAAAGAATGCAATGGTCGTATTTTTAAGCATAAAGATCATAATTTGAAAACTTTAAGCGGGAAGATTAATCTTTAAACTTATTGGTGGTTGAAATCAAACCTTAAGTATCAGTTTTGAAGGTTACATCCTCATCATCGTTTATCATCTTTATTTTTGTTCATTGCTTGGCCTTTTTCTTGTCATTACAAACCTTTTATTGACTGATTTTACATTTGGCAATCCTTCTGGTAGGTCTTGTGCCGAAAATGATTCTTGTGCAAATTATAATATTGATAATATTAATGTGCAAATTATTTATCTTTATGTCTGCTGGATTATTAATATAAAAAGGATCTCACAGGGTACATGTGCTTTTGCTCAAAAAAGTGTTTACATTTGTATTGTATGTTGTATGTGCCTTAGAGCATCCACATCCATACCACTCTTATGGGTGGTATAAATGGACCCCACTCAATACATTATATTACTTCACAAATCCCAATTATTTAAACGGGTTCCACTTGTGTAACATTGGGCATTTATGTTATATAACATTGCCCAATCAGGGTGTGCCATGTGGCACACCTTTTTTTTTAAAAAAAAAATCAATTAAAGCTGATGGAAGAAAACAGCACGTGATAGAGGGAAAAAAACTCAAGCTCCACACCCTTTTCTTCTTCTTCCTCCCCTTCATCTTCAAAACAAAACTCACCCACCACCATCATCAAATTTTCCTCCACCGCCGGTCACCGCCGCCTCCGCCGCCGTCGACCTGCCACACCGTTTTCTTCTACCTTCCTTCCTCTTCAAAATAAAACCCACCCGCCGTCGATTTTTCACCAATTGTCGATAACTTCAAATTTGTTCTGAAATTTTAGAATTATTTGATTTTTACTCATGGCTATTGTTTTTGTGTGGCCATCTGCTTGCGTTTTGAATTCAATGTTTATAGTGTTATTTTGTTCTGGTTTGTTATTGGGTGATTTGGAATTGGATTTAATGGAGATATATGTGAGAATTCAATTTGGCTGAAGATGTACCGCTGCACATAAATTTGACATAAAAGCATAATCTCAAAGGCAGATTTGAAGTTGATAGAAGCATAGTTGTAGTTCTATTGGAAAATATGTTCTTTTGATATAAGTTTGTAACTCTTTCTAAAACATAATTGAGATTCTTGGTTTCATTACTATTACTCTTGTCCATTTAATAGAACCATTATCAAAATACAAAATGAAAGCAGAAACATAGTACTGTAATTGCAGAAAGGGGTGGAGGAAAAGTTGATGATATGGTGGTGGGTGGGTTTTGTTTTGAAGAGGAAGGGAGGAAGAAGAAGAAAAGGATGTGGAGCTTGAGTTTTTTTTTCCCTCCATCACGTGTTGTTTTCTTCCATCAGCTTTAATTGATTTTTTTTTTTTAAAAAGGTGTGCCACGTGGCACACCCTGATTGGGCAATGTTATATAACATAAAATGCCCAATGTTACACAAGTGGAACCCCACGAAACCCCACTATATACACCACAATTATATTTTACATTAATATATAGCATCCTTTTAATATCATAAATAATTTTATATTAGTTTATAACTTCAGCAAAACTCAAAGGCACCGTAGCATTACAGAGCAACGATTGCAACAATATACCACTGCCTAAAAGTTAAATATCCTTGCCACTCTGACATAGTGTCTTTGGGAAAAGTGAAGACACACCAATAGTCAACCGATATTGGTGCTCTTATGGGTATGGATAGCATTGATGTCAGGGGTTGCAGACTACTCTCGATCAAGTATGATATCATATTAGCTTCCTGTCTCTTTCTCATGAGCTTCAATTTTTTTAACCTAATTTGAATGCGAAAGAAATCAATTGGTGTTGCAGAGCGTCTTAGCTAGACTCAATGTCTAGTTGCATAAACGTCGATGTTGCAATGCGGACCAACTAATTTGGATGATCGATTTTGTCTATTAATGGAAGGCTAAATTGAAGTCAGAGCAAAATTGTGTATAGATCGACTTAACTCATGTACGTGCCTTATGGTTTTTTAGACAAAACCAAATATATATTATTAGGGAAAATTATATTAACCTCCCTTAAGTTTTGATTAAATGTCACAAACCTGCTTTATATAAAAATGAATCATAAAAAAATGTCACAAACCTTCCCTCTAGTTTTTAAATGATTGTTGACCTCCTTTAAATTTTCATTAATTGTCACACACCTCCCTTAACCTCTAACACCGTTAATGACTCCTTAAACGGTAGAAATAACTTGCTTACATCCCCAAAAAGTTAGAGATATTCTTGCATGAACTCTCACCCAACACATTATTCATACACCCAACCAATAAATACATAACACATGTTATTAACTGTTGTTTTCGGATTTCCAAACTGTTGTATTTGGATTTCCAAATTCTATTATCTACCGAAGTTGTTACTAGGTTGAGTCACGACCAGGTCGCTCTCTTTAAGACGTTTCGTGGCACTGCCCAAAATTGTGCAAAGCAGACTATCAACCACGCCGCCTCCAGGATAAAACAAGCTCAGCTACAACTGCGGTTAACTACTGCACTGTAGAAAATCGTTCGAGATTTACACCCTCAAATATGGTGCTAAGAACACTCTTAATATTGAAACCACTTTAATATGGTATTGTTACCACTCTGTTATGGTGCTGAGACCACTCAAATATGGTGTTACCACCATTCAAACTTTAATTTCTCCAAAACATCAATATGGCACTACGACCACTCAAATATGGTGATACCACCATTTCTCCTCAAATAGAAAAATATTGAAATAATTTTTGTAATCATTGATGACACTAGGTCATATAGCACTTTTGCTTTGATTTTTATGTATTTTAAGTCAAGTTCAGGTGATTTGCATGGGTTATGAGCTACAAAGAAATGAAAAAATTCAAGTGCTCAAGTTCACAATCCATCGTACTACGATCTGCAGCATCGTACTACGATTTGAGGCGTTTTGGAAAGCTGTGGCTACTGGAAATATCGTAGTACGATCTGCCAGCATCGTACTACGATGTAAGAGGAGCGTTGATTGCTGATATGGATTAATGAAGCATCGTACTACGATATTCCAGCATCGTAGTACGATTTGGGCGTGACCTAACTTCTTCTATAAAAGCCAAAACGTTTTCTGGAGCAAGGGTTCGGAATTTTTATGGAGAAAGATTGATTTGGAGTCTGAGGCATTGAGCCAACGGTGGGAGACCATCAAAACTCATAGTCAGTCATCAATTGAATGTAATGAATTTTTATTTATCATTAGTTATTTATGCTTTAGCCATGAGTAGCTAGATCTATTGTGATTAGGTCAAGAGATGATTCTGTACTAGCTTATGTGATGTAACCTGAAACTCTTATGCTATTGAATTTCAATCTAGTTTATTCATCATCATTTATTCTTAATGCTTTTATGATCCTGACCAGATATAATTGATCTTCGAGATTATATGACTACTGACACTAGAGTGTATCTCAGAAATAGTTATCCTGTTCTTTCTAACGGACAATCTAGGGATAGAGCGTTGTTAGATAGTGACAATTGAATTAACGCACTAATTAGCCTTTGATGATTATAGGTTCACCTAAGGAATTAGGGAATTATAATTAGATGAGAGGACTTAGGATCAAGGGATTGAACTAAGTTAAATTGTTAATTCGTCGTTGACTTTGAGACATTCATAGGCTTAAGAATCAGGTTACTGAATGGGTGATGTATAGATGAATCGATTGACCTAGTCATCTCTTTAAAACATTCCAAAAACCAAATTTATTTTTCAGTTATCTATTTATTATTACAAACAAATCCAATTTGCCTACGTCAACCCCCTGATTTAATTAAATCTTAACACTAATGTTTTTGTTAAGGAGAGATCAAAACAGTCCCTGAGGAAACGAATTATTTTATTACTTCGATATTAATTAGTACACTTGCTAATTTTCTATCAATCATTCTTAATTTCGACGGGACATTGTTATTCCAAATAGAGACTATGATCTTAAAAGTACTCTTTATTCCGAAGGGACATATATTATCGAAGGGACTATGTTTTTAAGACCATTCTTAATTCTGAAGGGACATTACACCGAAAAGGGACTATGGTCTTAAGAACACTTTTAATTCTGAAGGCACGGAAAAAGGAGATGAAGAGAAGAAAAACTCGTCAACACAAGTCAAGAAAGGGAGAAGAGAGAAAGAGTTCCCGACAACTCAATGAAACTCTTTGGTGTGATTTTTGAACTGAGTGGAGTCCTCTATTTATATAGAGATTCTGTAACTGTTTTAGCAAAAATTGTGACAGCAATTACTCTAATGGATAAGATGAAAATGGAGTTTATCCATTAATCAGTTTAACAACACTTGTGGATAGGATCAAAAGAAACAAATCCACAAAAGTGGAGAAAACAAACTATTGGATTTGAATGAAGGAAATATAAGAAATTCAATTAAATTCTTATTCTTATCACAACCACCATAAGCTAAATTTATGGGAAGTGATATTCTCGAATAAAAATAATAATTAGTATTATTTTTATCATTATCAAGTATTTAAAATTAAATACTGCAGTTTAAACACTACTAATGTGTGAGTTCTATTTTATGGTGGGACCCCCACAGTCTATTTTTTCAATTCACACAACATTAGATCAAAGTATAGTTACTTGGTGTTTAATCTTCCGATTTATTTTCTAACATTACACTAATGTTCCAACATTAACTTTAAAAAAAGTGTGATTTTAATTAAGGAAATAGAAACATAAATGGTGGTGGGTGGTTCTTGTCGGTTAAAGAAAATGGAAAAAGGAGAGAGAAATATTAAAAACAATGAGAAAAAATTCTGATATTAATTCTTTTTATTATTTTAATGAGGTGTTTGATTTTAATTGATTGAGTGTAAGAATGATGTGTTGGGTAAGAGCTCACATCAGAATTTCTTAAAAAGTTATTCACAAGGCTGCTCTCATTCTTTATGGTTTTCATACTGAAGCATGCATATTTGTGTCATTTGAGATCTATTGTATTGAATAGAGAAACATGCTGATAGAAGAAACACCAGAAATTGTGACATTTGTTTTTTTGGAAAATGAGGAATTGTGACCCTTGTTAATATAGAGATAATTAATATAGAGATGAGTGTAATTGTCACTTGCTCAAGCAGTTTGTTCAATATAATTGTCACTTTTTATTTACATATGTAAGCAGTGGTTAATGGAATTTTTCAGATCCTTTAATAACTAAGGATTTATCAGGGTCCAAGTGCACCCTTAAAGAGAAAGGATCCCAAACACAACAAATGCATGAACTCTTAATCAGCACCAATGGATGAGCTCCGATGAACAAATGGAGGCACAAAACACATATATCCATATATGGAACAAGGAAGACGATGGAAAAGAAGATGAATGATAATGTTAGCAAGAAATCTTCAAGAAAGTGTAAAAAGCCTATTTGGGCCAAAGACTATGTTATGAATGGATAAGTTGGACCGGTTTCTCCTTAGGCCCTTTTGGCTAGTCTTTTAATTTTCTAATTTTCCTAAAGTGGCCCAGGGCCCAGCTTGTATTAGGTCTAGCTTGACCTAGCTATTTAAGCACTGTTCCTCCTTCTGGAGATGATATGAATGAAGTAAATTTTTATTATTTGTTTTCCTTTTGTTTTGTGTTCTTAGTTTTCTTGCTCAGCTCAATTTGGTTACTATCTTGAACAAGGATCCATCATTTGGTGCTTTCATTGCCCATCTCCATGCCTCCCAAACCTGCCAACCCTTCCTCCTCTCGAGATCACGATGAAGCCATCCTAGCTACACAACAGCGGCTGGAAGAATCCATCCACTCCACCAACCTTCGCTTAACCGAACAACTTGGTATCATCCATACCAAAATGGATAACCAACAACAACTCATGGATTCTCGAGACCAGAACCTCCAACGTCAGATGACGGCTCAACATGACTCTCTCACAGCCCTCCTCCAGACAGCACTACAAGCTCGACCCTCCCCTGCCGTCAGTGCCAACGTCACCGAAGGTATCACCGTCTCTCCCTCTATTCCTCCTGGTTTTGAAACCATCATCCCTACACAACCACACAACACCTCACAACCCATTCCCTTGTCCGTACCTCAAACACAACCCATTCCCTTGTCCGTACCACAAACCCTAATTCTCCCTACTACCCCAACCACACCCATTTTTACTACACCCCTACCACACACCGGCACAGTACACACACCTTTACCCATATACCCTTACCTCACATCTTTTACTCAGCCCGTTATACACCCTTCTGGATATCCTCCACCACCTCTTTTCACTTCTAGTAGCACTACAACAAACCAACAACCTTTTGTCTACCCTACAAATACACCCCAACATCCTCTCTACCCAAACTCATTCAATCAACTCTACTCCCCATATACCAGTGTTTACCCTCCCCAACCACAACCTCCATTTCGTTCTCCCAAAGTCGAAATGAACAGCTTTGACGGAACAGACCCCCTTGAATGGGTATTTCAGGCGGACCAATTCTTTGCCTTCTATAACATTCCCAACGAAGCTAAACTGCCTATGGTCTCCTTTTATATGAAGGGAGAAGCCCTTAGTTGGTACAAATGGATGTACCAAAATCATCAATTATCAGATTGGGAGTCTTTTACTCGGGCTATGGAACTGCGTTTTGGGCATTCAACATATGAGAATCACCATGCCCAACTGTTCAAATTGAAGCAAAATGGTTCAGTAGCTGATTACCAAAGCAGCTTTAAGAAATTGGGTAACAGAGTCCTCGGCCTTTCCCAAGAAGCCCTCCTCAACTGTTTTATCTCCGGTTTGATACCAGAAATTCGTCACGAACTAGCAATACTACGGCCTTTTTCTCTTTCCCAAGCTATTGGTTTGGCTAAGCTTGTTGAAGCCAAAATCAAAGACTCAAAACTCAAATTCTCTCGACCCTTCACACCCTCCTCCACAACTACTACAAACACCTCTACAGCACCACAAAGAAACCACCTTCCATCAAACACCACCACCAAACCTACAACCTTCACCAACTCACCTAACCCAAACCCCACAAAAATACCCATTCGACGTCTCTCACCAACACAAATGCAAGAGCGCCGCGCCCAAGGGCTTTGCTATAATTGTGACGAAAAATATGTTGCGGGCCATCGTTGTGCAACCGGCCGCTATCTCTTACTCATTTTAGACCCAGATGAGACAATTGATGAAGAGAATATCCAACCAGAACTGAGCTCTCATTCCCTGAAACTGACAGCACTTATTTCCACCTTTCCCCACAGGCATTCAAAGGCCAACCTTCACCCAAAACCTTGAAATTCATAGGCCTGCTACATGAACTTGCTGTCACGGTACTAATAGACACTGGTAGTACCCATAACATACTTCAGCCCCGCATTTCCTCACACCTACACCTACCTAACACACATATCCCCAATTTCTCCGTAATGGTGGGAAATGGCAATCGCATTAACTGTGCCGGGTTTTGCCCATAAATTCCCATTAACCTACAAAGCCACATCTTCACAATTCCATTCTATCTATTCCCAATTGAGGGCGCTGACGTCGTCCTAGGTATGGCGTGGCTTCGAACCTTAGGTCTAATCAACGCTGATTTCTCAGTTCCATCCATCTCCTTTAAACACAATGACAACACAGTCACTCTTTGTGGTGAAACAATACCGACCACACCATCAACTTTCCACCAGATCAGACACTTACTACACACAGATTCAGTGGCATCTATGCATTTGTTAGCCGTGTCCCCAATTCCCAACACTAAACCCCAACCTACCTACACATATGCTGACCCAAAACCTTCCCCACTTAACTCCTTGCACAAAGACGTTCAAAATCTCTTGCAATCCTTCCCCACAATTTTCCAACCCCCTCATGGCTTACCTACACCTCGCCCTCATGACCACAAAATCCCTCTTATCCCTAACACTTCCCCAATTAACGTTAAGCCTTATCGTTACCCTCACTCCTAAAAAGAAGCCATGACTTCTATTATACATGATATGCTCAAAGAAGGTACTATTGTCCCAAGCAACAACCCTTACTCTTCACCCGTACTACTTGTCCGAAAAAAAAATGGTAGTTGGCGTTTTTGCGTTGATTATCGAGCTCTTAACGCGATTACCATTCGTGATCGTTTTCCAATACCTACCATTGACGAACTTCTTGATGAACTAGGTGGCGCATCAGTTTTTACCAAGATAGATCTACGTTCCGGATATCACCAAATTCGGGTTGTGCCGGAAGACACACACAAAACAGCTTTTCGTACTTTTGATGGTCACTATGAATTTTTGGTTATGCCTTTTGGCTTAACTAATGCTCCCTCTACATTTCAGTTCGCTATGAATGATCTTTTTCGACCTTTTCTTAGACGGTTTGTTTTAGTATTTTTCGATGACATACTCATTTACAGCCGTTCTATGACTGACCATTTGATTCATTTACGTTTGGTATTAGATTTACTTGCTACGCATAAATTTTTTGCCAAACTCTCAAAGTGTGTTTTTGCAGTTTCAAAGGTTGATTATTTAGGTCATGTGATTTCCGCACAAGGTGTCTCTCCGGACCCGGAGAAAATTCAGGCCATCCTTGATTGGCCAACGCCACGATCTCTCACGGCACTCAGAGGTTTCTTAGGCCTCACAGGTTTTTATAGACGCTTTGTGCGTCATTATGCCACCATCGCCGCTCCTCTCACCGACTTGCTCAAATTTACAAAATTTTCATGGAACATACAAGCAGAAAAGGCATTTACAGAATTAAAGCATCTAATGACTACTACTCCTGTACTGCAGCTTCCTGATTTTTCCAAGCCATTATGTCTGGAGACCGATGCATCTGCCATTGATGTTGGCGCGGTTCTGTCACAGGCAGGGCATCCCCTTGCCTTTTTCAGCTGGAAAATGTGTATCAAGCTTCAAAATTCTTCTGTGTATACTCGTGAGCTCTTCGCCATCACTAAAGCAATAAAGAAGTGGCGTCAATACTTAATAGGAAGACATTTTCAAGTGTTCACGGATCAAAAAAGTCTCAAAGAGCTCATGGTGCAAACTGTCCAGACACCTGAACAACAAAAGTGGGCCGCAAAGTTGCAAGGCTACAACTTTGAAATATTATACAAACCTGGAAAGAGCAATCTAGTTGCTGATGCACTAAGCCGAAAATATGAAGAGAAAGCCTCAGCCGGTTTACTGTTGTCTCTGTCTTCTGCAGTCCCAACTATTTTGTCCCAGCTCAGAACATATTTTGCAACAGAGCCAGCCGGACAGAAGTTAGTCTCCCAGCTTCTTAATGATACCAGCACACAGCACTTGTACACTTTCAGAGATGGATTGTTATTTTACAAAGGGCACATTTACCTGCCTGATATTCCTGACTTACGGCACAGCATCCTCAAAGAATTCCATTATACCCCCTTAGCTGGTCATTCAGGCCTGAAACCAACTCTCTCCAGATTAACAGCTTCATTTCTTTGGCCAGGTGCTTATACTGAAACTCAACAATGCATCCGCTCTTGCAAAACATGTCAACAGAACAAATACTTACCTACAAAAAAACAAGGCCTGTTACAACCATTACCAATTCCTGAAAAAGTTTGGGATGAAATCACCATGGATTTCATAACTCACTTACCGGTTTCCTTCGGCCACTCCGTTGTTTGGGTCATTTGTGACCGTCTAACCAAGTATGTCCACTTCCTTGCTCTTCCATCCACATTTGCGGCCAAAGACATTGCTAATCGTTTCTCCACCGAAATCTATCGTCTGCATGGGTTCCCAAAATCCATTGTCTCAGATAGAGATCATGTGTTCCTGAGTCAGTTTTGGAAGGAATTATTCAGACTTCAAGGCACTTCTCTACAATACAGTACAACATACCATCCACAGACGGACGGACAAACAGAGGTAGTAAACCGCAGTTTAGAGACTTACCTTCGTTGTTTTGCAGGAGACCACCCCAAACAATGGTTCAAATTCCTCCACTTAGCGGAATTCTGGTATAATTCCTCATTTCACTCAGCAATCAAAATGTCCCCCTTTGAGGCATTGTATGGTCGGACTCCTCCCACTATCATTGATTATGTTACGGCCACATCCACCATTCCCAACCTGGACAGTACCCTGCATCAGAGACAGCAAATGTTATCAACTCTAAAGGAAAACCTCAAACGCACAAGACAACTCATAGAGAACCAAGCAAACAAGCAACGCAGATTCTGTGTTTTCCAACCTGGTGATCTGGTACTGCTAAAACTCCAGCCTTACAGACAACACACAGTGCAATGCCGTACTTCACCCAAGCTTTCGCCACGTTTCTTTGGTCTGTTCATTGTGCTCCGCCGCGTCGGACAGCTTGCCTACGAGCTGGATCTCCCTCCATCTTCAAAAATTCATCCGGTAATACATGTTTCACAGCTCAGAGCATATCATGGCCCAGAGTCGGTTCAAGATTTCCCTCCTATTACACCTGAGCTACATGGTACTTTAAGAGAAGAAGAAATCAACAGGCTGCACACTGGATCTCAACGCAGCTTGGAGGAGGAAGTGGAAGAAGAACTGGACAAAACCACTCCCACAAGTCTCTCTCCAACTAAGGCAAAACCAGGTTCTCTAGATTCTCCCTTGAATACTACATCAGAGACTTTACTCTCTCCATCTGAATTTGCTCTTCCCAAGACTCCACCCTTTCCCACTACTACACCATTGAATGACTTTCCCAAACCCCATACCATTTCTCAGCCCTTGGATTCTCTGACTCGTTCCCTTTCCCACTCTCATGTGGCCCCCACTCCCATTCAAGACACACTACCCCAAACTTCTCTTTCCCACAAACACCTCAACCGCCCGATTTACTTACCACCTCAACCCAACAATCTCAGCCATTGGATTCCCTTCCTTTTCTACCACACCCACCAACAGATAACAACCTTGAGGACAAGGTTGTGAGTGACCCGGGAAGTAATGTTAGCAAGAAATCTTCAAGAAAGTGTCAAAAGCCTATTTGGGCCAAAGACTATGTTATGAATGGATAAGTTGGACCGGTTTCTCCTTAGGCCCTTTTGGCTAGTCTTTTAATTTTCTAATTTTCCTAAAGTGGCCCAGGGCCCAGCTTGTATTAGGTCTAGCTTGACCTAGCTATTTAAGCATTGTTCCTCCTTCTGGAGATGATATGAATGAAGTAAATTTTTATTATTTGTTTTCCTTTTGTTTTGTGTTCTTAGTTTTCTTGCTCAGCTCAATTTGGTTACTATCTTGAACAAGGATCCATCAGATAAGTTCAATTTCCTTTCATTGGCGACGGTTTTGACAGTGTTAACATGAAGGGAGGTGAGTTAATTTTGGAAACTAGAGGATGTTTAGGTATAACTCAGGGGAGATGAATGTAATTTATCCATATTATTATGTTTTTAGGGAAACAAACTATATATTAACAAAACTATTAAATATACAAGGTTTGTCCAAAATAAATGGCACATTACACAAGAAATATATAATTTTTTAATAAGAAAGAATTATATCTTGTGTATTATGGTAAAATAATTATATCGTGGAAACATTTCAATATTTACAAAGCATCAGAATTCATTTATGAAAAAACATTGTCCTTAACTTTAAAGGCTTGGTCTAATGGTAAAAAGACAGATATTAAATTCAAGAGGTTCTAGATTTCAGCTACGATCATGTTTACAGAGGGAGATAAATATAAATATTTTTGTAAGTGGTCTTTGAGTCTCAAGATCTTCTCGACTTTAGGCTAGGACATCATCCTCTCATCTTAAATTTTGATTAGGAAAAAAAGGTGACAACTAGGGTACTCATGGAAGAATGATGGATAATTTACCTCAACCAATGAACATTCACCTTTTTAGATGGTATTCATGAACTATCTTAACCTCACCAATAAATTGCTCATTTTCATTGTTTGGTGGGTAAATTACCCGTCATTCTTCAAAGGTAATCTAGAAAAAACCGGAAAAAAAAAACATCATCCTCTGAGATCTCCATTAGGGATTATCGTTAGATATGTGATATTCAAAATGTTAATTAATAGATTGGTTGTTGAATGAAAATTAAATAACATATTTATCGCAAAAGGTAATAACAAGTTCTTTAGTTTAGAAGCTGGTTACAAGTAAAAACATGATATAGACCCATATATATGTTGAAAAGTGAACAAAATCATGTTTGAGGACTGCAAACTCATATGTTTGATGGAGTCCAATGTGTGACCAAGCATGTAAAGAATGGACAACACTTGAGTGTCAATGTCATGCAAACATCTTTCTCCATTTTGAAAGTAAGATATTAATATTATCTCGTCCAATATGCATTCGTCTCGAATAATTTTAAAATATAAGTAAGGGGAAATAAGATTGAGAAAATAAGGAGGTACTTGAGAGACATAATAATTAAAAGAGATGAGAGAAATAAAATATTACTTCCTTAAAAAAAAATTAAAGAAATAAAATATTACTTAGGAATATAAAAAATTGTTGAAGATGATCCAATCCTATCGCTGGTGTGTCAAAATAGATAGAGAAAGAGGATTTGGTGGGAGGCAGTTTCAAGTTTGAGGTGGACCTAGTTCATGGACAAATTTTGGTAATCTACATTTAGCTACTGTTTTTTTTTTTTTTAATGAAATGTAATCTACAAACATTACCTTGTGTGAATATGAATTATCGAAGCATAAATATCTTGCAAACTACGTGACATTACAAACAAAAAACTCTGACATTTATGAAAATGATATAAATAACCTTTTTCTAGAGACATCATGGTTTGACAAAGTTGAGTTTTTCTTTTTTTGTGGTAATAATAATACTTAGAAGTTGGTTTGAACCGGTGTCATCGTAATGATATAACAGCACACATGCAAAGAAAATGATGAAGAAACAAGACCCACCTAACTACCAAACAAACACCACCACCGCACCTCACCATATCTACATACAAATAATTTAATAGATTAATAAATATGGGAAAAACATAAATTAAACCTAAGATAATAGGATCAATATAGTGGATGCATGACGAATTCAAAGTTCTTTGTGATGATTTCTTATCTTCAAAATCGTTGAGTAGAAAGAAAAAAAAACTTCAAAATTGTCAAATGCAGAATAGTACTCATTACTTCGAATTTCAACCTGTCAAATATCAAGTGATGCATGATACCCTTCCTTTTTCTTCTTTCGGTAATAGACCTTTGGTCCAAGTTTTCTTTTATTTGGACTTTAATTTGTTCTGGCTTTGACAACCTTGCGTAAAAAATAGACTTCGATCCAAGTTTTTTCCCCTTAAAGGGATCCAAGTTTTCTTTTATTTGAGGGGAAAAATATACATGTTATCGATGTATTTATTTATTTATTCCCTCAAAAAAAAAATCAATGTATTTATTTATTTAATTAATTTAATTAGATAAATATTAATTTAGTCTATGTATAACTAGTTAATTGTCTTAGAACTTTGGTTAGATTTAGCACAACTTTTACAAATATAATATTATACTACTCTATATACTTATTTTAAATTATATTATATCTATTCTACGTGGTACTTAGGCTTTTTCTAATAAATTAAATATGCTTACCTTGAAACTATAATACTCTAATATGTTAATATATTAAAAAAAATGTTAACAAGTGTTCTTATAACATTGTTTAAACAACTCAAAGAAATAACTTTTACACAGAAAGTGATTTGATTGTTATTTTGAAACTAAATTGACTTGTATTTTTTTTTGAACTAGCTAAATTGACTTGTATTAAGACAAATTTTTTATTGTGTATCCCTTAAACAATTTCTTTAAAACACTTGTTAAGTACAAACTTCAAAATTGGCTTTCTATAGGCAAAATGAAGCGTTATTAATCATACAAGCTTCCTAAAAAAAAAAAAAATTCATATAAGCTTTACATTTTTAATGCTATCTAGCTACTCCAAACTAGGGGTGTTCGCGGTGCGGTTTGGTTCGATTTTGAGCAAAAAAGTCATCCAAACCGCGAGATAAAAAAGCATGCGGTTTGGTTCGGTTCGGTTGATTTTTAAAAAGTCATCCAAACCAAACCAAACCAAATCAATGCGGTTTGGATTGGTTCGGTTTGTGCGGTTTATCGCGAGATAAAAAAAATATTACATTAACTCTAATATTGCCAACTTGTTACAAAATAAACATAGGACATTTTATTTTGATGTTTATATGATAAAATATTAGGTAAAACTTATATCAAAATAGGTAAAATTAAGAATAAACATAAGCATGAAACAAATTATTGGAAAGTAAAGAAAACAAATTCATCACTGGAAATGAATTGAAAGAGATGGAAAGGAATTATAATCGAACCTGATGGTGCAACGATGGAAAAATCGAATCAAAAGAGATTATTCTTGAGCTATGTAATTGGGCAAGTAAATATTTAAGTAATATTCATTATTCTTGCGGTTTGGTTTGGTTTGGTTCGGTTGCTGAGATGCAAACCGCAAACCGAACCGAACCGTGCGGTTCAGTGCAAAAGTCATCCGAATTCATCCGAACCAAGTGCGGTTTTTTGCGGTTTCGGTTTGGATTGGTTTGGTTTGCGGTTTTTCTATTGGATTGGTTCGGTTTTGAACACCCCTACTCCAAACCTGTATTCATCACCTATTTAATTTTTGATTGTTTCTTTTCTCATCCTATCAGTTTCTCACGTACCCTTTGCAGTTCAGATTTTAGAATCTAGACTAACCTGTATTCATCACCTATTTAATTTTTGATTGTTTCTTTTCTCATCCTATCAGTTTCTCACGTACCCTTTGCAGTTCAGATTTTAGAATCTAGACTGCATAAAAATCCTATAAAATATCTAAAAACACGTTGAAATATTTTGGATTTTTAAATCCAAATAGATCGTGCGAGAAAACCATAAAATAGGAAAAATAATGGCCTTGATTTTTTTTCTTCTACTAAACCCATTTACCTTATTGATCCTTGTTTACCCCTCTTCATTTTAGCACCTGCCACATCACATATTTTCTTCATACTCTAGCTTTATCATCACATCCCCTCTCGGTCTAAATATAAATGCGACAGCTCCACATGGTCTCAACAACCAACTAAGTCACATCCAACATCGTTAGCCAAAAAACACTAAGTCACGTACGTCAAGAAATTCCTAAAAGAGATTGCTTTATATTGCTGCTTCATTCTCATATTATATGTGTCTTATTTAAAACATATACACTGAAGAATATTATTATTTCCTCTAAAAATAAATTTATGATTTATATCGATTTTTAATAAAAATTTTATTATATATATATAATGCTTAGGGGTGCAAGTGGTTCGGGTAAAACCGAAAACCTAAACCGAACGAAACTGAAAAATAATTGGACCTTATTTGGTTCGGATCAAAACCGAACCAACCTAAATTGATCTAGTTTGGTTTGGTTCTTGATTTTTAATTGAGATCTAATGAACTGATGAATCAAAACGATGCTAACCCCACTTCTCATTTTAGTAATATTATCCCTTCTCATACACACTTATGATTAAAATCAAAATTAAAGTCCAACATAAAATACTCCTTAATTCTTTCACTTTCTCTCATCATCATCTCATCTCATCACTCACGGTCTATTTCGTTTATACTGAAAAAGAACATTAGACACCAGTCACACCTAACTTATCTCCACATTGTCGGTGAGATTGTCCATCTCTTGTTAGTTTTTTCATGTTAGTTATACAAAGTAGTGTGAAAAACAGAGAACATGGAAAACAAAGTTCTATGAAATATTTGAGTGTGATGTACGCATGAAATACAAATATGTGAAAATATAGATTTTTTTAAGCTGTGTATTCAAACAAACCGATCAACTGAACCGATCTAAATCGAACCAAATCGAATCGATGAAGATTTCATTGGTTCGAACATTTTTTAACTAAAAACCGATCCAAAGCGAGTCGTTACACCCCTAATAATGCTAGTTATCACGAGATATTGTATCACAAATATGTCGCTAGCGTATTTGGAACAGTGAAAATAATTATTTCATTCAAACAAAAGGGGGGCATAGGTGATTTTTATAATAGCTGCTTATCTAGTTCGTGAAATATTGGCTATGGTTTTTTCGCTATACATTATACACACATATTATGGGGGATTAAATTTTAACAAAGTAATGTTATACTGTTTAATATCGTTTTAATTTATTCATATTTTTAAATTTGATCTTTAGATCGTAAGTTTTTGTCATATAGATAATCTATCTAAAATTTTATACAAATCAAAAACTATTTGATATGTTATTGAGACCACCAAAATTAAAAGTTTATCCCTACCAGATTATTTTGTTTGGTTGATTAAATATTGGAAGACATGACTCTTTGTGGCGGCTTGATGTGGAGATTATTGGAAAAGTAGATGAATTTGAGCTTCATTAGTTCTCACATGCCATTCCAAAGGGTATCGAGCAACAGTTGTAGTCTTTCTTTTTTGAAAGACCCCAATTGAAACTTAGATTCCTAAATCATTATTTGGTCTCTAGTGAAAAAAAAATGGGAGTAGAGCTTAAATTGTTACAAGTTTCGAGAAGCCTCAAAGGTGAATATTTTCGGTTGAAAGTTGTTTCAATGAAGGCTACCAACTCGGGTGGAATTATGGCAAACAGGTAGTAAGTAAGAAACATTTTATCAACAATGTTGTGTGATGTGGAAACTCAGGGAAATACTTGTGTGACATTAATGTCACGGTGATATTAAATCTGGGCCACACATTGGGTGACATTAGATGTGTTGTGTGGCCCAGATGCAATGACAATGGCAATGTGTGGTTCAGATTTAATGTCACCGTGACATTAATGTCACCAAAGTGCCACCCGGAAACTCACAACCACTTGTTTGTTCTTTACATGTCCAATGTTGGCACTCTATTTTCAAGTTGTTGGAATGGCATCCAAATGAGGTGGATTATTTTTGGCATTCAACGTATCGGTGAAAGGAAAAAGGCAAAAAATAAACAAAAATTTGCATCATTTAATTTAGTTGGCAACATATTTTTTATGAGAAGGTGGCGAATTTGACAGAGGTGATAGATAATGTTAAAAGGATGTTTTGATCTTAGTTTATTTGTAGGAATGGTAGTTGGAGAAATTTGTTTTTTTTAATGGATTTTAAGTACCTTTTCTACTCACATTAACTTATTTTGCTTATAAAAAAATTAATAGGAAAATTAAACTTTCAAATACAATTCCTCAAAAAAAAAAAAAAACTACAATCGTTTATTCTTTGAAACTGTATTATTATATAGGCTTAATGATGTCTTTAGTCCTTGCAAATAGGCGCCATTTAAAAATTGGTCCCTGTAATCGCTAATCCTGGCATTTTACCCCTGCAATTGTTAATCATTTAAAATTTGGTCCTTTGACCAACTTAATCAATGCCACATCACCAGATTAGCAAAAATGGCATGGGAATTGACGAAATTACCCCTGACTTATTTTTTTTCCTTAAAAAAAAAATTCAGTTTTTTCCCGAATTTTTTTTACGATTTTTTCCCGAAAATTTTTCAGTTTTAATTTTAACAGTTTTTTTCCGAAATTTTTTTTGACTTTTAATTATTTTTTCAGATTTTTTTAATTTAAAAAAGAATTTTCAAAATTTTGAAAAAAATTTTTTTGAAGAAAAAAAAATTAGACCAGGGGTATTTTGGTCAATTCCCATGCCATTTTTGCTAATCTGGTGACGTGGCAGTGATTAAGTTGGTCAAAGGACCAAATTTTAAATGATTAACAATTGCAGGGGTAAAATGCCAGGATTAGCGATTACAGGGACCAATTTTTAAACGCCGCCTATTTGCAGGGGTGAAACACACCATTAAGCCTATTATATACAACTTGTCTCAAAGTTTAGGAGATCAATCTATGTTTGAATAATCTTGTTTTGTGTACTTTTTATGTTTGGCGAATTGAATTAAAACAATATCTTACTATAAAATTGGTATGCCACCAACTATAATAGAGTAACTTTGACAAAACCCTTGTTTTGTGTACTTTTTATGTTTGGCGAATTGAATTAAAACAATATCTTACTATAAAATTGTAAAATACTAATCTTCTGAACAAAAAAAATATTAAAAAGATTTGTTTAACATTTATAATTTTCATGAAATTGAATTGTACTTTAACTTTTTCAAATAATATTAAGATATTGGATAAGCAGGTTTCTTTAAAGGTCAATTTATTTGTTTGGCGCTTATTTCGCAATCAACTGTCGACAAAAGACAATCTTGTGCGTCCTGGGAGTTCTTCGGTGGGTGACAATGTTTATGTGACCGGCTGACCATCTTTTTTTTATGTTGTAACTTCTTTAAAAGATTGTGGTATCTTATTCAGATTTGATTATGTTTTTCATCGGTTGATACTGCTGTCATAAAGGATCATTACGTGCAGTTTGGTCAGATAGCAGGTTTCCCTCGTTCATCACACTCTTTCTTGAAGTTAATATGGTTTCCGCGTTTGGACAATTTAGAAGGAAAGAAATAATATGATCTTCAACAACAAAGAAATGGATCTACATCAGATGCTCGACAAAGTGAAGCTGAAATCTTTCTTGTGGTCAAAGGCAAATATGCCTTCTATTGCTTTTGTCTTTCATGATTGGTGGCGTAACCCTTTAGCTTGTATGAGTATCACTTTGTAATTTTTTCGGTTAGTTGGTATGTCGTGTTGATTTTTTATCTTGGAACTTTTGTATTAACTATTTGTGTCCTACTTTAGCACTCCTTATACAAGGTAGGTCACTTGTGGCTTTTAATGTAGTATATCTCATTTTTGCTTGTTAAAAAAAATTGGATAACTTATCAAAAAATATTTATAGCTAGAAACATAAATATATGAAATGATATATATATATATATATAATCCCCCATTATATTGCTTTGAAGGCTGTACTATATTAGAGTATAAGAAAAGTCACATCCTTTTATTTTTTTGAGGCAAAAAGTCACATTCTTTTATGTTATAAATAGTTAGCCTTAGCTTGACACATGATATCCATATTGAGCATAAATTAAACTATAGGCTACAAGAAAGAAAAACAATAATGGGAAAAAGTAAGGTTCTAGTTGTGGGGGGTACTGGGTATATTGGTAGAAGAATAGTGAAGGCAAGTTTAGAACAAGGTCATGAAACCTATGTACTTCAACGTCCAGATATAGGGCTTGAAACTGAGAAGGTGCAAATGCTTCTTTCATTCAAGAAACTAGGTGCTCATCTTGTGGAAGGTTCTTTTTCTAATCATCAAAGTTTGGTAGATGCTGTGAAACTAGTTGATGTTGTTATTTGCACCATGTCTGGAGTTCATTTTCGATCTCACAACTTGATGTTGCAACTCAAACTTGTTGAGGCCATCAAGGATGCAGGGAACGTCAAGGTATATATGTATATCATTTTTCTTAGACAAATATCGGTAATTAGTTGTTATGTTAATGTTTTTCATTTGAGTTTGAATTCGAGTCCTTTAGTTCCTAAAACTTTTTCAAACCTTTAGTTTAAAAGTACTGATAAATATTACGATAGAATTTTCACAAGAAGAGCAAGAAGATATACATGTCTTTCTATACATATTATTATATGGTTCAGTCTTTTTTGTGTCTTTCATGCGTTGATGTTTTGAAATATTAATCATTACTCTTAGTGTAAACCAATTGAGATCTTCAACCTATCTTAATTATATATACATATTATAATCAAAATATATAAAAATATAATTTACCAAATAGTGTTGAATATGTTGAAGTACTAATTTTTAAATTTCTTCATCAAAAGTTAAAAATATTTACTTTATTTTGTGAAGTAATTAGTTGTTTGTTTAGAAAGAGTTAAATTCATCTATTTAATTTGAGCCACACAACAAATTACCATTAGCTGTCCCTTGATGAAATGATTGAATCAACCTAGTACCTAGCTAGCTCAAGCCGCAAGTTCAAGTATTGTATTGAATGGGAACTTTACTTGAAAGATCAATGTTACACACAACAATAGCAATATGTATGTATAAAATTTTAGCAACTAGACCAAAAAAAAAAAAAATTAGCAAATAATTGATCAAGGTAAAGAACATGTGTGGGTGTTTATTGGGCCATTCTAATAAATACCTCTAAAAAAATGGTATAAAAATTGATCCTTAATATTTTTAGTAAAATAATGAATTTTACAATTTATAAAAAAAAAAAAAAAAGGTGTAATATTTTATTAAAATTTCTAGAAATGGTAAGGGTTCAAAGGTGGACCCTTTTTTTTTGAGGTATTTTAGATCCACCAACCTTTGACCACATATGAAATTATAGATTTTGTATTACTTTTCTTTTCTCGTACTAAGAATTGATTTATTTTTCTTTGTCTGTAAAAAAAACTTATTTCTCTCATGGGTTCATCATTGTTAATTTTATCGAAAGCTATAGTGGTATATGTTTTATATTTACTATAGTGGTATATGTTGTCTCACATAGTTATGTATTTTTTTTCCTTTCCACTAGCGTTTCCTACCTTCAGAATTTGGAATGGACCCAGCTCTCATGGGACATGCACTTGAACCAGGAAGAGTCACATTTGATGAGAAAATGACTATAAGGAAAACAATTGAGGATGCCAACATTCCTTTCACTTACATCTCCGCCAACTGTTTTGCGGCCTACTTTGCCGGTAACCT
Organism: Medicago sativa; assembly: GCF_051527215.1. Lineage (NCBI taxonomy): Eukaryota > Viridiplantae > Streptophyta > Magnoliopsida > Fabales > Fabaceae > Medicago > Medicago sativa. The sequence continues at coordinate 16,555,632 of NC_140753.1, read as the reverse complement.
CTCTCAAATGGGAACACTCTTTCCTCCACGAGACAAGGTTGTTCTCTATGGCGACGGCAATGTCAAAGGTACGTAAAACCTTAGAAAAGATAGTTAACATTTGTTTTTTTGCCAATCATGTGAGCTAGGGCACAAATATTAATCTTAGAATTTACACAATAAGATATATGATATGAGGTGCGCATGTTTGTGGCAGTTGTTTTTATGGATGAAGATGATGTTGCAACATACACAATTAAGACAATTGATGACCCTCGAACATTGAACAAGACAATATATCTAAGGCCACCAGAAAACATCCTCACTCAAAGAGAGCTAGTTGAGAAATGGGAGAAACTTATTGGAAAGCAACTAGAGAAGTCTACCATATCCGAACAAGACTTTCTTTCTTCCATGAAAGGTAAAACACACCCTTTACCCAAAATAAAATTATGTACACCAAGAAAAGAAATAGCTAAAATTTTTTAACAATATTTCATATTATTAAATAATAATTGACTCTTCTTTTTATTTTTTTAGAAAATATTTATTGACTCTTGACTGGTGTGAAATTTAGGTTTGGACCTTGCAAGCCAAGTAGGAGTGGGGCATTTCTATCATATTTTCTATGAAGGGTGTTTGGCAAATTTTGAAATAGGTGATGGTGAAGAGGCATCAAAGCTTTATCCAGAGGTGCAATACACACGCATGGATGAATATCTAAAATTATATGCGTGATGAGATTATACAAGCATGAAAATTTGTACTTTTTTTAAGAGGAAATATTTGTACTTTTTATTCTTCGAATAATAAAAAATATACATTGGGGATTTTATACATTTGCAAGTTATTTTCTTTCTTTTTTTTTTACCCAAAAAATGATTTCATTAAACAACAAAATCAACTGCTATGAAGTAGCCAGTACAATGAGAATACTTCTCAATCCACATAGTACCAGCAAAAATTAAAGCAAAAACTTAGCTAAATTGTGTTCCACATTGCAAGTTATTTTCTTTGTCATGTAAAGGGTAATTTGTAATCATGTTTGCTTTAATTGTAAACTTGTTTCAATTTCTCAACATAACAAACCAACCTAAATAATGATGACCTCAATTGTGGATAATGTTGGATCCTCTCAACTAATGAGAAACAAATATGATGGTTTGGAATTTTTAACCAACATATCTTCAAATGAAATGGAGCAAAATATCTTGAAAAAATTGGAATTTACCTATGAGCAATGCTATTGATAGCGAGAGATATTTTTCCGTAGTCATCACAAAATATCTTTAGCCAATGAATCGTGCTACTTCCCTGAAAACACGGGCGAATTGGTGTAGTTTGAGAGATGGTATGTTGAGTAAACTCACTTTTGTGTTGCTGGCCTGGAAAATAAATGTGTGTTTTATGTGATAGTATTGAGTAACTAGTTCGTGAAAGTTCGGGAGAATATGTCTCGTGACATATAGCAAATTGTGAACGGAAGGGACCAAATTGTATAATATAGACGTATTTAAAAGACTAAAACGGATTAAGAATTAATTATGGAATCAAAACGATACCTTAAAAATAGTTAAGGGACAAAAAGAACAATAACTTCAATTACCCCCTGACATTACACAACGTTAATCAATTTACCTCCTCTGTCAAATTCTTCTGTTAGTCAACATGATGTTTTGCAAATACCCCCTGAAGTTTTGCACTTATGTGCAAAATGCCCTCGAACTTGTAATTTATATTTTTTTTTATACTTGACTCAAAAGATATTAAAGGCAAACAATTAACAGTTAGCTTTAATATTTAAGTTATTTAAGACGCATTCTCTGAATTATCATGATAGAAACTGGTATCAAACATAGAAATATAACAGAAATAACTTACCTTTATTGATGATACAATAGAAATATAGGGTACAATGGGTTCCCAAGAAAATTGAGAGTCTTGAGTCTCTCCCTCAAAGAATTCAAAAGCTTGGTCTCTTCCAAATCAATATTGTCAAATAGTGTTAGGCTCCATAGGGTAATGCTTATGTTGATTGTCATGTGCTTATTGTATTCACAAACGAAGTATTATTGAGTTTGGACTTCCATATCTAATAAAGTATTACAAAGTGCTTATGGATTAGTATATTGTTTTGCTTTTTGTTATCTAAAATATTGGATAGTAATAAAGGATCCAAATGTTAAATGTAATATTGAATTGTAATATTTATATTGGATTGTAATATTGTAGAGTTTAAAGTATTAAAATTAATTGTTTATTGTTTGCCTTTAATATCTTTTGAGCCAAGGATAAGAAAATATATATATAAATTTTCAAGTTCGGGAGACATTTTGCACATAAGTGCAAAACTTCAGGGACGGTTTTTGCAAAACATCATGTTGACTAACAGAAGAATTTAACGGAGGGGGTAAATGGATTAACATTGTGCAATTTTAGGGGGTAATTGAAGTTTTGTTAATTAATGTCGGAGGTAATTAACGAAACTTACAATTTAGGGGGTGTAATTGTATATTTACTCATTTAATTTCAGCCATGATAATGTGGAAATTTTGTTTTTTTTTTAATTCATTAATTACTCACGTGGCATGCCACACAAGCGTTAATCATATCAAAATAGAAGAAAATGATTATTATTGCAAATGGGTTAATTCATAGGGACTAAATTTGTCATTTTTTAATAGGGGACCAAAATCACAACATTTTGAAAGTTAGGGACCAAAAGTACACTTAAGTCAAAGAACAATTTAGCCTTTTTTTAACTAAAAGTTGGTTTTGTTTCACACATATATTAAATTGAATCTTGTGATTTTTTGTTTTCTGAGATTAAATTTAGGGCTTGTTTGAATCGGTTCTCAAAAACTCTTGAGTTTTTCAAAAACTTAAAAACAAAAAACTTGTTTGGAGCATCAATTTTCAAAAAGCTTTTTTGAAAACTATTTTTCATTATCAGTTTTTAAAAACTATAAAACGAAAACAAACTTGTTTGGCTTTTCAATTTTAGTTTTCAAAACCTAAAACACGCGAAAAATTTGCACTTTACATTAATTACAATTGTTGTAATTATATTGAAGTTATACATATATTTTACAATGTTGATCGTGTTATTCCTTTCAAAAAATGTTGATCGTGTTATTACTTGTTAGTTACGGTGTTGATAATGTATTGATTACATGCAACTTTCTCAACCTTTTTTATTTATTATTTATATTTTTCCAATTTTTTTCTCTTTCGATTTTTAAACCTTTTAACAATTGATATTTCATTATTGGATATCATTTAAATATGTAATTAATTTGATTTAGGGTCAGTTTTGTAAGATATGTTTTTGAGATTATAGTTTATAACCTATTTTTTATAAACTCGTTTGACTTGAAAAGACTCGTTTGTACTTTCTCATGAACTTATATCTTATTTTTACTTACATAATGGTTTTTGATAAGTTAATTCAAGTAGCTTGTAGCTTATAGCTTAAAGCTTATATCTTATTATTATTTATCTCAATTTTACCTCAACACTCTTGATTAAAATAAAAATTAATCAAATATATAATTTTTATGTCATTTAATATTTATAAAATAGTTATATCGCTAATTTTACCAATCACTATAAATACAATCAACTAGCTTATCCTCTATAAGTCCATCTATTATAACCTCACTCCAAGAATTTTGTTTTTTACTGACAGAATTAAACCCTTAGTAATGTAAAAATATCCTCTGTAATCCGTATTATTGGCGAATTAGTGACAAAACAAATCCCTCAGTAATGGAGAGGTGGTTATGATAAAGTATTATTGAGGGAATAATCTCTCAGTAATTACTGGCGGAACAGTCTGTAGTAATTACTAACGAAAAAATCCCTCAATAATGCACCATCAGATGGTCCTACTAGATTCGTCCCAAATGTTTATGCAGATCATTATTGATAGAAATTGTCGCCAGTAATGTTCTTCACACCTTTTTATTGTGATCCTTTCCCACTTTTTTATTTTAATTTAAAATATAAAATTAATTAAACACAAATAAACTAAAGAAATAAAATTTAAATTTAATAAGACACAAATTAACAAATTATATTAAAACATAACTTGGTATTTAAAGTTATTAAAATTAAAAGTAAGACTCGCTTTATTTCCACATGGATAAAAGTTGTCACTTTCATCCCTCATTCATAAATGAGTTATTTAGCACACGCACACTAGCGGTATCACCATTTCCCTTTATTAACTAATGTTTATTTCCAGAGGATTTAGACACAAGTGTTTAATTCAACAGGAACACAAAGAAATGGACATATATAAATATTTCTGAAAAGAGGGGCACTAAATTTCCCAAATCACTAAACCAAACGTAATAGCTCAAGGACTTCACAATCATGCAGAAATTTATCACGAGCCTTCTTAATGGAAACTCTGAGCGTCTTATACTCTTCATAAGTAAAAGGTTGATAAAGACGCGGGTGATCATGGTCCACCAACTCCTTTGGGGCCTCAACATTTCCCTTCCTCGATCCCAACATAAATGTAGCAATTGAATAGCGTGTAGTAGGTTCCTTGCATAGTACACGGTGCTTCACATTGCAAAACCTTCCATTGCTCCATACCTGCATAATGCATTCATTTTATATGCTAAGATCTTGCACAAAGCAAACAGTTTACAAATATCATGTTACTTTTTGCTTTTTTGTATCAAATTTTATAGCTTAACTAAGCTAAGGCCCAAGTGAAGGTGACTAATCACTCATTGAACAATTTAGTTTCAGAATGTAGACACTATATTTATTTATTTATTTTTCCCTTTTTGTGGTTTCTCATTGATTCCTCTACTTTAGGAATGCTTGTAGTGCGTTTTTTTTTTGTATGAACATACCGCATTGTTTGCGGTGTCGTATGAACGGGTTTTGAGCTAAAAAACTATCTGATCCAAAAATAAAATTATACGCGGTTCAATTTATTTTTGACAACTCATATAAAAAAAATTGGTCTGATCTAATTCAATTTAATGGGGTTTAATTTAGATCGATTTTAGGATGTCCTAATTACAATTATAAAAATGATATTAATATTATAAATACACGATAAGGTAGTGTGTGTGTGTGTGTGTGTGTGTGTGTCTATATATAATGCAAAATATAACATATACTTAATGTACTAAAAATTAACATTACGTACGGGACAATGATCGATTATGTTTGAAACATATGAAACAATTAAAAAAATAGATTAATTTAAACTAACAAGTATTATTAAAAAATAAATAAAAACAAACAAATAAATAAATGATTAATGAAATATATTATAGTAAAAAATACAAGTATTAATTCCTTCAGAAAAAAACATAAATATTAATATATATTATGCAATTTAGTTCGATTTGGTTTTGAAAAAGGAATCTGAAATTTGATTCGATCCGAGCGATTTTACAAGTCCAAAAACATTCAATAATATTCAATTTGTGTTGTTTTCTATTTCTTGGATCAGTTTGAATTTTAACATCCCTACTACACATAGACTTATTCGACACTAGACGCGGGTACCTTTTCCAGTCGAACTTCAAACTTTGGTTCACCAATTTGTGGGAGTTTGGTACCTTCCGCTAAACTCAATCATGTTGGTTGGAGTTCTCTCTTGTTTTATTTATCAAGTAAATAAAAATAGTTTGCCACTAATATTTGTAAGAAACCTATTAGGAAAAAAAACTATTTCCCAAATTGAATCAAGATTAGACTTAACCTCGATTAATAAAGATTGAAATTTCTCATTTTACAAAAAAAAAAATTGTAAGCATATCAATCGAGTCACCACCACATGTATCCATGCATCAAATGGCATGTTTTATAAGTTTGAATCATACTTAATATAAAATCTCAATTGTCTCTATATAATTGCAGAGGATGAACGAGGCTCTCTATAAAAATCTAATTGTCTCTAACTTTTTTCAACCTATATAATAGTAGAGACTAATGAGACGGTGGAACTAAACATTAGAGTCTAGTTAATATTTCCATTTAGTTGCAGTTTTAGTGATAAAATTAGTGAATTACTATGTACTTAGTACTTACTCGAGCAATATCTCCAAGATTGGCAAGGAGGGCTCCATGAAATGGTGCGACTGAAATAAATGAGCCAGAATTGTCCATCACTTCAAGACCACCAACATTTTCGTCATCTTGGAGAATTGTTAAGAACCCTGAATCTGTGTGCACTGCAGCTCCAAATGACCCTATTGTTTCTGAAGTGAAGTTATATTTGTTAATTCTGTACTGACAAGGCCAATCCTCAAAATCAGCATCCACTATGCCTAGTGATTCACCAATATTTTGTCCTAGTTTTACTGCCACATCATGTATTGCTTTACCGTATGTCTCCATTATTTGCCTGGTAATCAAAGAAAATCAACCGTTCACACTCTAAGTAAAATAATAAAGGTCAATAATTGACTAATAGTAAAAAAAAAAAAAAAAGGAAGCTATCTTTATCTCTATTATATATATTTGCCTTAATTTTTTTAAAAAGTACACTTGGCACTCTTCTATGTTAAATTTCATTTAATGTATTACACACCTAAGCATCACTAATACACAAGTGCACCTCATCATCTAATTGTAGCTTGATTATTGGTTATTGATAAATCATTGTTCCATATTAACACATGTTTGACCTTGCCATTTATTACAATTGATACAGATATGAATGCCAATACAAAAGTGGCATCCTATAAGAATATGCTCTCTATTGAACCTACAACCATTTCATTTTGTATGTGTATTTCCACTAATCAAACAATCACCCTTTAATGTCCATAAATGTCTTATAAGTGTGAAAAAAAGTTCTAAATTAAGATATGCATCAACAATTGTATTGCTCAATTTTTCTCTATAAATATTGGTTCAACTTTCACCATTTCATATTCATTCAAAGAATTCATAATTCTTTCCAAATATCGTAACGAAAGTTGTATATGATCGTGGTTCAGGTAAAAAGGTGTTTTCATTTATACTATTTTATGTTAGTTTTCTCTCATTGTATTGTTTTTATTTGATAGTATTATCTATCATTTTTTAAAAATTCACTTATAAATACTAGACTTCTATATCAAAATCCAGGGATTATGGATCTAATATGTAACGTGGAGGCTAGACCTAGCAATTAGACATCTAAATTTTGAACTCACACCTTTCAAGCGATCATTTGATATCAGGATCATTTGATATCAACACGTATCATGATCACCTTTCGAAGAATATTAAGATTGAGAAGGATTGATAAGGATCTATGAAACATGGAGATTTTTTTTTCTTTCTATGAAACATGTATATAAACACGTACTAATGTTCTTTTTAGTGTTTACTGGCATTATCATCAAATTGTTTGTTGATAATTTATTTTTTTTGGCTGAAATATATAATTTAGTTTTTTTTTGAAGGAATAATTTAGTTGTTTCTCCTTAAAAAAATAATTTGGTCGTTTCAAATTATAATTTTGCTACGTTGATGTTGTTGGTTTTTTTTTTTTGAAGGAATGTTGTTGGTTGGTTTTTATTGTCTTTGTTTATTTTTTCATATTTTTTAATTATATTTTAAAACAAAGCAATTTGATTAGATGCACCAATAAAACAAAGTGATTTGATATATCAATAAAAAAATTGTTGGTATATACAATTTAACTCATTCACTATATACGAAATTACGAATCTATATTATTATAAAGATAAAAAAATAGTACACGTGACATTTTAATTTGCTTACAACTTAATTGCTCTTAATTCTTCTTTTGTAAATTTCCTACAATAAACACGTTACTTCTTTTTTGTTATTATTACTTACTCATATTAATTTAGTAATTTTTATGAACATTCAAAGTTATTATTACTTACACATATTAATTTATTAATTTTTGTGAACATTCAAAATCAAATCAAGAGAAGATTTTCATGTGTCAAAGCAATTGTCCTTTTTTACTGTGAAAATTTTATAATTTTTTGTCAATCATTTCTATACATGTTAACAATTCAATAAATAATCTTAAACAAAATAAAAAATAATAATATGTACTTCGAATCTCTATAATAAACAAAAGGCATGCACAACAAAAATAAATCAAAATAGGCGAATAATTATTGATTTAAATTGTACTAGAAAAAAATTGATTATGATTTTATTATACAGTTTCAACTCTATTTTATTACTCAATTATAACTTAATCGTTGTATTTTCTTCATGATTTTTTTAGTCTATGAAAATAATATCCTAAGTAAATAGAAAATCATTTTTACGTATTAATTTTCCTATGAAAAATTTAATAAAATAATTTTCCAAAAAATTGTTTTAATTTTTGGAAAAATAAATCAAGGTAGGCAAATTTTCCAATCAAACTTATTAGGGTGTATTTTAGGGTGAGAGTTCAATTCAGTCCCTCACCGATAGACCACCATAAATAAGAATAAGAGTCATTAGATTAATTGAGTTCATATATCTTATTATACACCATATACATTGAATTACACTTATATTTTTCCTCTCTCCCCTCTTTCTCCCCTTCACCCCCTCTATTCCTTTAATCTTTAAATTCATAATCACAACGGACGGCATGGTAGTAATGGTAACGATCACAGATCATTCAGTTTTATTAGAGAAACTCATGATGTATTACATAGCAGTATCACACACTCTAATTCAACAAAAGTGATTTTGTGAAAATTAAGAATATAATAAAAAGAAAGTAAAGGGAGTAGAAATTCAATTGTCGAACATATGATTATTTTTTATTCTTTTTGGTACAGCGAATATATGAATATTTATTTATACAAGAATACACCAACTTTCATTAGAATTTGCAAGGCTTTTCTTTTGGTTTAATTTTTGGGTATTTGTCCAATATATGTGTTATTGTTTGATATAATTTACCAATATACACAACGAGAACATTGTAACCAAACTGCCAACAAGAAACTTTGTTAGAGAAAGAGCGTAGTTGGGGACATATGATTGAGTGTGGTTATAATTGATGAGATTGTATAGACTTATTTAATCCAATGGTCAATTAAAGTGGTACATCGATGACAGACTTAATTGAAGCCTCACCCTAGAATCCACCACTTATTAGACCATATTTTGTTAAAAAATTGAACAAGCAAGAATTTTGGTTAAGAAGTGTCCATTTAATCATACATTATCGCTGCAAGAATTTTGTTTTGAATGAAAATTATATGCATTGATTTTAGTTGATTACATAATATGCATGGTCAAAGATATTTCATAACACATTTACCTTCAATTCCTTAATGGTGATCATCATTTACCTTCAATTCCTTTTTCCTCTAAAAAATAATTTGTTCAATTCCTTCAACATGATAAATGGATGATTTGCGTTTTTAATTATATGTTTAATGTTCAATAATCTGCTAGCCTTTTTCCCTATATATAGTCAATCCATCTTACATCATTTTCACTTGCTTATTCATTTCATACGATCTTATTACCTTTGAAAAAATTGCAATGGTACCATACACATGTTCCATTTCCGTTGTTTCTAAATATGAATCAACCATTAACGTTAGAAAAAAAAATTAATCAAACAACGTGTTTTACTTCTCTTGCTTGAAACAGAAATTTTATAACATCAAATAATATGTATAATTAAATTAAATGAAGGATTAAATGACAATGAATATTCATGAATGAGTTTGAATGAAAAATAACCGTTAAAATAAAGCTTAATTCTCTCAAAAAAATAAAATAAAGCTTAATGAAAATTTTATTTAAAATAAAGCTTATAAAAATATCCAAATAAAAACAATTACATTGGACAAATCTTTTTGCATAGTAGTATTTGTTTTTTGGTACATTTTACTTTGTATTTTAATCTAAACAAGAGTGCACCAAAGATCATATGCAAATCTTCTTTCATTTTTAATTTCACTAAGATAATAAATAAAACGATGTTAACCCTTTTCAGCCGATTAAGGATCCATTTCCTAAAAAGAAATACCCATTCATTACCAAAAAAAATTGTGAAGAAAAAAATATTTATGAGTTGATTATTGTTTGTATAATATTACCAAGTTTACTCCACTAAATTTTTTTTTTTACCAAAAATGGTAACAATCACATTTGAATTGAATCCGTGTGAGACACACCAAAATATAAAGTTTTTTTTGATTGTTTTTCTTAAAAAAAAATTGGTATATGCAAATTTCACTATTGTAAACAAATAAAAAAATAGCTTCATTTTTTTTCAATTAAAAACTAATTGAATTTTTCATCACTTATTAATCATGTTTCAAAGGCAACCATCAAATTATCATCATTGTTTGATTTCTCAACCAATCAAATGGAGTCATGTACTCTTTGCCTTAACTTTCTACCAATTAGAGTAACTAAATCATCATAGGTTTCAATCATACACATATTTATTAACAAGTCAATATATATATATATATATATATATATATATATATATATATATATATATATATATATATATATATATATAGGTACAACAAATATAACTTTCTAACATGCAAAATCTTAAATGTTTTTCTGCTCAACTTTCAACTAGCATGGTGATATGACATTTTTTTTCTTGGGCTTTCATTTTCATTTTTTTTCGTTTCTCAAATATGAAACGTATCGTTGATGTCATTACAAGAACCATTGAATTGCTTCTAAAATGCAAGGACCATCGAGTACGAGTATATGATATAACATAATGAGTATATGTAACATTCCAATTTGAGTATTAAGAATTTAAAACTTTTTCAACTCAAATGGAGTTTTACTTTAAGATTTCAACTTAAAACTTCATATAAATGACTTTGAAAAACTTTATTTAGAAGAAAGATTTACAAAATATTTACATTGACATAAAAGACACCTTTAAAAATACAACGGATAATGAGACCCTAAACTAGACTCTACTGTGATCCGGCCTCTCATGATACTTTGAAAATTACTTATACTTGAAAAATAGAAATAAACATGGGGTGAGAGTATGAGTGTATGTCATTGCAAGGACCTTTGAATTGCTTCTAAATTATTTCTGGTCGATTTGTTTTGATAAAAAAAAACGGATCCTAAAAATATGTCAGATTATATAGTTGATTTAATTATAATGTTATGAAGAGTATCATTTTATTTTTCTACCAAAAGATGCAAAATCATCTTAGCATTTAATGAAATATCAATTATCTAATTGAATGTATTTATTAGTTTTCTTTGATTGTGTTTTTCCAATGATGTTAGAGGTTCTTGGCACAAACTCGGATGAAGAATAAAAAAATTAATTTTGTTTTGAGAAAGAAATAAAAATTAATCTAACAACTAATTATTAAAATTTGCCATTAAAAAGCCTTTGTTTAATAGGATTTATTTTTTCTTAAATAAATACATTAAATATATAACTTTTAACCTATGATGATCAATAAAATCTTAAGTCTTTCATTTTAAATAGTATTCTAGACATTTTTTAAATTAAAAATAGAAAATAATTGATATTTTAAGGATCTTTTCTAACAAGTTTTCTTAAGATAAATATTTATGGAGAAAAAACAAAAAAAAACTAGGAGACGTAAACCTAATCTGATAAAAATTTAGGGAAATAAATCGAATCCAAGAAAAGAGCTAACATGAACTAAGTTGTATAGTCACATTAGGTTAAGAACAACCACATTAATTAACACTGTATCTTCGTCAAAATCCTTAAGACATAAGATATATGGATCATCTCATTTATATGTTTCTCCTCATCTACTGATGCATTCAATATGAAACTTTAACACATATGACACATTAGCATCACATAGTGTGATTTAATGGATGCAGGTTTATGCTCATTTTTTTCATGAGAAAAGAGAAAGTAAATTAGGAAATGAAAGATGATAAAAAAAAATTGAACATGAGAGAAATGATAATGAATATCTCCACAATCAATACATCATAGAGTTCAGAGTTATGAGGAAGCCTACAATGAGTTGGATCATTACATTTGTCTAAGAGAAACCCCACAAATGAGATTGACACCACATCTTCATTCAAAACCTTAAGACATTAGGTATATTGGACATCTCATTTATATGTTTCTCAATATTTACTCTTGCATCAAATGTAAAAGGTTAACTCACACATGTCATAGTAAATTCTTCTCTCTAAGGGTGAGAATCTTAGTGTCTATGATTTGACGAAATATTCAAATAAGGTTGGAGACACAACCTGTAAAAAAGATGGGTTGGTGACACTTTTATAGAGGGGCGTTTTTACCCATTTTTTTCATAAGAAGAGCGTAAGTAAAATAGAAAAAGAAAGAAGATGAAAACGAAATTTAAACATGAGAGAAATGGTAAGGGAAAATAACGAGTTTTTGATAATTTATGAGTTTGTTGATGGAGTTATAGATTATTGGGTAATTTTTCTACCTAATATTAGAATCATTAAAAAAATGTCACATAAATTTAAAATGTCTAATAAACGTGTATTTTGTCAACTCATCATAACTCATCTACATTTTTCCCTTTTCGGATCCTCCAAAGACCAAAAGTGAAGGAATTTTAAATATTGCTTTCACCAAAAAATAATTCCATCAAAGTGAATGACATCAAAAGTTTAAAATGTAAGATAATAAAATTAACACAAATGCCACCTAAAAATTAACAAAAACAAATCATCGTAATGTTGAGACTTCCAATGAAGCTTACATTGAATTATATTCAACATCAGACTAACAGAAATCACACAAATGAGATTGACACCAAATTTTTATCCAAAATCTTTAGATACATGTATATGAGTCATTTCACTTATATGTTATTCATCATCTACTCTTCCATCTATTGTAAAATTTTAACTCATATTAAACACATTAACATCTATCTATCTATCTATCTATCTATCTATCTATCTATCTATCTATCTATCTATCTATCTATCTCTCTCTCTCTCTCTCTCTCTCTCTCTCTCTCTCTCTCTCTCTCTCTCTCTCTCTCTCTCTCTCTCTCTCTCTCTCTCTCTCTCTCTCTCCCTAATGTGCGACTCTATGTCCTAAATTATGTGACATAATACATAGTCAAATAAGGTCAAATTGAGCACAACATGGTCAAAAAGGTGGATTGATGTAATTTAATGGATTGGGGTTTATGTTCCTATCTTTTATGAGAATAGAGATAAAAAGAAAATTAGAAAAATAAAGAAAATCATGAAAAATAAATTTGAGATTAAGAGATATGATAGTGGTAAAAAAAAATAAGAATTGTGTGTTTTGTCCATGAGGTTATAAGTAATTTTATCGGTCTATTGAAGGAGTTTGAGATATTTGGGTAATCAATTTACCAAAAAATTAAACTCAATTAAAAATACGCCACAACATTTAAATATGTTCAATAAACATGTATTTTGTCAACTCAACGTAACACATCAACGTTTTTCTATCGTGAAATGCCAACGAAGACCAAAACTGAAGGAAGTTAAAATAATAGAGATTGATATTATAAAATATTGCATGAAAGCAAACAACATCAAAAAACTTCAATTTAATATAAAAATTATACAAACAACGTTGAAAATACTAACGAAATAATTCATCAAAATGTTTAGAGTTTCAAGGCCACCTACAATGAGGTAGATCATCACAAAGCACACAACTGAGATTGACACCACATCATCGCCCAAAACCTTAAAATATTATGTATATTGGTCATCTCACTTATATGTTTTTGAAGATCTACTTGCATATATTGTGGAATTTTAATTCACAATTGGCACTTTAACATATCTCCCATAAGTGTGAGACTCTTGCGCATGAGGTATGGTGACATAGCCAAATAAGGTCAACCAGAGACACAACATTGTAACAAATATGGGTTGATAGTGTTTTGATGGATATAGGTTTATGATCATCTTTTATAAAAAAGAGAAAGAAAATTAGAATAAGAAAGAATATAAAAAATCTATTTCAAGATAATAGAAATGATAAAGGAAAAAAGTAGTTTGTGTTTTATCCATTGAAGTGTTAGGAATATAACGGGTTACTGGTAATTTTATGAGATAGTTGAAGATTTATTAGTAATTATTTCACCAAAAAGAGAATCAATTAAAAAAATATCACATCATTTTTAAATGTCTGATAAGCATGTGATTTTTTTTTTGAGGGAGATAAGTATGTGATTTGTTAACTTAACATAACACGTCTACATTTTTCTATTACTAGATCCCACCAAAGACCAAAATTGAAAGTATTTAAAATAGTAGAGATTGGATATTTTTTTTCTTTCATGAGAGTGAACATCTAAAAACTTATATTTAATATAATAAAATTAAACTAATGACATCCAAAAACTAAAAAAAATAGTTCATCATAGTGTTTGGAGTTTTGAGCGAGCTTATATTGGATTGATCATCACATTTGACTAAGAGAAACCCCAAAAATGAGATTGACACCAAATCTTCACACAAAACCTGAAAGACATTATGTATATTGGTCATCTCACATTCATGTTTCTCAATATATAATTTTGCTTCCAAGGTAGAAGTTTAACTCACACATGACACATAAACATATCTCTATTATGTGTGAGACAGTCCGTATTTCTGATCTGGTGAGAGAGCCAAATAAGATCAGAGGCATAACATGTTAAAAAATGTGGGTTGGTAGTGGTTTTATAGAGAAATGTTTTTGTTCCTTTATTTTATGAGAAATGAGAAAGTATATTAGAAAAATAAAGAAGACGAAAAAGGAATTTGAACACGAGAGAAATGAAAAGAGAAACAAGTAAGGAGTGATTGTTTTTCTCTATGAGAATAAAGTATATAACGAGTTACTGCTGGTAATATTATACATTTATTGAAGGAGATAAGAATTAATCTGTAATTATCTTACCAAAATATTTGACTCATTAAAAAAAATGCCACGACAATTTAAAATTTCTATTAAACATGTATGTATTTTTTATCTCAACAAAACACATATACATTTTACTATTGTCAGATCTTACCAAAGATCAAAAGTGAATGAATTAGATATAACAGAGGTTGAATAATTTTTTGACATTTAAGATAAAAAATTAAACAAAACGACATTTAAAAACTAACAAATAAAAATATCACAACGTTGGAACTTCTGTGAGAGTCTAAATTGAGTTGTATGATCACATTAGGCTAAGAGCAATCACACAAGTGAGCTTAACATCACACCTTCATCCAATGTCTCAAGACATTACGGCATGGATCATATTATTTACATGTTGGTCACATCTACTCTTGCATACAATGTGAAATTTTAACTTACACTTAACACATTAACATCTCTCCATTAAGTGTCAGACTCTCCGTGTTCGTGATCCACCATCTAGAACACTCCCGCTCCCCTACAACGTTGAACCATGATATCATACCACAGTTGGACTTTATGGAGAAGCCAACAATAATGTGGATTAACTCATCGGAGAAAGGGCAACCACACAGTGAAAATGAGACTACAGTTTCATCCAAAAATTCAAGGCTTAAGTATGAGTTTTTCACTCTTTTGATGTTCAACCTGCACTCTTTCATCTAATGTTGAACTTTAACTGACTTTTGCTACATCACAATATATCTCTTAAGTTTGACGGAATTCTAGCCCGTGCTTGGCACGGGTTTCCATGCTAGTATAATACAAAAGCATACTTCTATGGGAAAAAGTACATGTGGCATCTTCACATTCTTCATCACATTTAATGTTTTCTTATCACCCAATCAAATTAAATTATGACTCATTTGTTTTTTTATTAGCCAATCAAGATGGACAATGACTCATTAAGTTTTCATCAACCAATCAAAATTGATCAAGCCATGATTTTTTTCCCTATATATAGACAATTTTTTTTCATTATTTTCATGTGTCTCTTCCCCCATCAACAAATCATTATTTTTTTCATTATTTTTTATGTGTTTTGAAATCATAGAAGTTTAATCAATTGGTCGTAGATTATGGGGTTGATTTTCTTTTTTATTTGTATCTAATTGTTAATGGATAATGTTACTTTCCCGGGATCTCATTGGAGAGCATGTGTCTACATTCTACGACTTCAAGATGTTCATCATCAACAATATAATTTTTAGTCAAGACAATGTTTTGTATTTGATATAGAATCAAGATGTTAGAGTTTAGATACCTTAGATTTATTGAATATTATTTAATGAATTTATATGTCGATAAACTAATCTCAATAAATTGATTTAGCCTTTATCTATATCTATTTTATGAATTTTTGTCTTGCACAAAAACGTATATTACACATGAACTCTTATTTGATGAATCCTACACATAAACTCTTATTTGATGAATCCTAATTGATGATTTTAAATACATCTCCGGACATGTTAAACATCATCATAAAGGTTGCATACAATTGGTTCACATCATCTAATTTGGACAAACCTTTTCTAATAAGAAGACATCTTAAATCATCATGTTTTACTATGACGGCTTTTCACTTATCATAGTTTCTTCAATAGAATGTATCAAAAGCTTCAATCAACCATTGAGCAATATACATGGTTTCTTTTTTATTTATTTTGACCATATATGAGATAATACACAATCCTTTAAGTGTCATTTCACCTTATTTATTTGACAATCAATATATGACTTTTTCTCCTTTAATTTGTCAATTAGATAGTTACTATTAAATAAATTTTTTGTGGGGACTATTAAATAATATTGTTAATTTTGTTATCTACCCTTTATTATAAATATCATCCATTTGCAAGCAATTCCACCCACCATTTCAATCAAAAATTGTATTATTTTCAATCTTTTGTCTCAATGTCATGTCTTTTTTCTTTTTGTTTTTTTTTCCTTTCTAAGTTTCGCGTATTTGGTATTTTTAACAAGCCAAAATGATTTTTTTTTGAGAAAAAAAAATCCATTTAATATAGTTCTCAAATATAACACAAAATGAATTATATTAACACAAAATTTTCATGTATTTTTGTATACTTAATAATTTAATATAGTTCTCAAATATAATTATTTTCGCATTTATTAAGGATAATATAATGATAAAGCAATTTAAGAGTAATTAATATGTCATTTAAATTAGAATGATTATATAAAGGTTAAAATGTGCCATTTAATTATTTAGAATGAAAATGCCTCATTTGGTGGATCAGACAGGAAACAGAAAAAAATTAAATGATAGCGTTAATTATAACCCTTAATTAAAGGAAACAACTAAACACTACCAAAAAAAAAGGAAACAACTAAACCAAAAAAAAAAGATGGAAACAAACAAATATTGAAGTAGTATATTATAACAAATAAATGGAAGACATTTAAAATTCAAATAGTTCGATTTTCCTATCTGTATAAAAAAAATGAATTATTTGAATCTTTTAACCTTTTAATTAATGTTTTATATTCATTTGTTTTAAGGGAATATTTAATTTACATAAAAAAGTTTTTGACAAATTCACAAAAAAAAATTCATTAAATTTTGATTTTTTTTAATGGATTAAATTTTGAAATTTATATTTTTATAATTTAAAATAATTATATTTTATGTGTCATTTTAATTGGGTTGATCCAATAAATATTAAACTTTGTCATTTAATAGGTCAGACAAACTTTGTCATTTTATGTGTCTCTTATTAAGTTTCTACTTTGCTGCTTTTTCTATTAAAAATGCATTTATGTGCTACTTGAACTCTTAGAGAATGATTAAAATTTTAGTCTTTTGTATTTCTTACAAAATAGGAGTACTTTTTGTCCACGTTTTAATTTGGTCTACGTAGTTGAAAACATTGTTGGATGAAAATAAAATTATAATGTTGGATTAAATTTAAAACATTCCTGAAAATATGTTGTGTTTTAGCTTTTTAATTTGATTTTAAAGTTGAAAAAAAAATATTATTGTCTAAAAAAACCGCACCAACCGATCCAATCCAAACCGGATTGGTTTGGTTTGGTTTGGTTTGGATTTTATTTTAAAAGTCAACCGAACCAAACCAAACCACGTACTTATTTATCTTGCGGTTCAGATGACTTTTACCCTTAAAACCGAACCAAACCGCACCGCGAACACCCCTACTAATACTAATAATAGCATTCCTAATCAAGATTGGTTTTGCTAATAATGAGTTGACTCAATTTCAAGGGTGTGGATACAATCTTCGCTATTAGAGTGAAGATCTCTTTGACAAGGGATCTTTAAAATTTTTGTAAGTGCTTATTGAGTCATGAGACATGTCCTGACCTTGATGTGTCCTAAATTTTTTTTTATGTAAAATTAAAGTCTATTTGCCAGATTCTAAAGGAATTTTTTTTTGTCAAATAATAATAACAAAGATAATTTAAAAGGAGAATCGAATGATATCTAAAATTAAATTTTACCAATAACTTGGTAATTTTTCAAATTTCAATTTTACGAATTTCCTACAATGTTTATCTTAATTTTTTTTTAAATTATGTCATATGTTTTAATAACAAATGCACGTAATTGTCAAAAAAAAAAAAATAACAAATGCACGTAAATGTGTTTTAATATATAAAAAAACTTTCTCTATTATAAAGATTTGGCTTCAGAGAATACAAAAGTACACGTGTACATATATGGTGCTTAAGCTCACTAAATGTTATCAAACTAATCCACATCAGCATGTACATTTTCAGTTTTTAGTGAGAAAGGAATGCATTAATATGATATTTAAGATTAGACATTTATCATATCATTAGTCAACTATGCATTTATCCTATAAGATATCCATACATTGATGATATCACAAAATTAAAGGGGTAATTGATGTTTTTCTTTTTTGAGGGGAAGGGGATAATTGAGGTTATTTAAGTGATTTTTATTTTATAAAATATTGTTTCTAACTTTCAACATTTTCACACTGTTTCAAAATTCAACGTTCATTCTAAAATTTGAAATTCTTCTCGAATTCTCAAATCCCTTTTTCGTTGAGTGGAGAGTTTGGTTTTCGATTGTGTCCTCCTTCAATATACGTTGACATCTAAATGTAAATTTTACATATCATATTTGTAATTTTTTTTCTAAATTAAAAGCACAATTTAAAGAGAATATATGACGTCTCAACTAGACTTTATTCATTTTTGCTTATATATATTATATTATTAAAAAAAGGGGGAGATACAAATACAAATTAGGGGGACATAAACCTACCCCAGTAAATCCACGCAAAAGTGTAGGTCGACCCTAAACGGATAATACAAAAAATTAAAACAACACAAGTGGGTCAGCTTCTAATTAATCCTAAAACTAATCAAAGGTTTTGCGTATATATGTAACTCATCAAATTATTTCCCTAATTTATCTATCATATATTTTTTTAATAAACATGTATTTTGTCAACTCAACATATCACATTAGCGTTTTTCCATTTTTAGATTCCTCCAAAGACCAAAAATGAAGGAATTTAAAATAACGCAAAAAAATAAAATGATTTTTTTTATATTTAATATAAAAAAATTAAGCTAATGATATTAAAATACTAACAAAATATTTCATCATAATGTTTGAAGTTATGAGGGAGTCTTCAATGGGTTGGATCTTCATATTTGGCTAAGAGAAACCCCACAAATGAGATTGACACACCCCTAAAAAAAATGAGATTGACACCACATCTCACTTATATGTTACTCAATATGTACTTTTGCATCTAATGTGTAGAAGTTTAACTCACACACGACACATTAACATCTCTCCCTTAAGCGTGAGACTCTTTGTATCTATGATATGGTGAAATAACCAAATAAGGCCATTTCGTAGAGAGATGTTTTCACTCATTTATTTCATGAGAAGAGAAAAAATAAAATAGAAAAAGAAATCAGATGAAAAAAGAATTGGAACATGAGAGAAAAAGTAAGGGAGAATAGTGAGTTGTTGGTAATTTTATGGGTTTGTTACGTTGAAGAAAATTGAGATAATTTAGTAATTATGCTATCAAAGTATCAAACTCATTAAAAAGTCAACATCAATTTAAAATGTCTAATAAACATCTACAATTTTCCTTTTTCAGATTCCACCAAAGACCAATAGTGAAGGAATTTGAAATAATAGATGTTGAATAAAAATATATATTGCCTTGACAAAAAAAATTGCATGAAAATGAATCACGTCCAACATCTAAATGTTAAGATTAAAAATATTAAAAAAAATAACACGCAAAACTAACAAAACAAATTATCATAATGTTGGAATTCCCAGTGTAGCCTACATTAGGTTATATCGTAACATTATGCTAAGAGAAACCACAAAAATTAGATTGATACCACATTTTCATACAATTTTTTTAGTTCATATCACTTATATGTTATTCAACATCTTCTCTTTTCTCCATTATAATTTTAACTCACATTTGACATATTAACATCTCTCTCTCAAGTGTGCGAGTCTCCACGTCTGTAATTATGTGACATAGGCAAATAAGGTCAAATGAAGGCACAACATGGTCATAAAGATGGGATGGTAATAATTAAATAGAAGGAGGTTTATATTTCTTACTTTTATGAGAAGAGAGAAAGGAAATTGAAAAAGAAAGAAGATGAAAAATAAATTTGAGATTGAGATAAATGATACAGGTAAAAAAAAAAAAGAATTGTGTATTTGTCGATGAGGTTATAAGAAATAAAGTGAGTTGCTGGTAATTTTATAGGTCTATCGAAGAAGTTTGATATTTTTGGGTAATTAATAAGCATGAATTATGTCAACTCAACATTCTACGTGAGAATTTTTCTATAGTTAAATCCAACCAATGATCAAAAGTGAAGAAATTTGAAATAATATAGATTGATTAAAAAATAGTGCATGAAAATGAATAACATCCAAAAACTTATATTTAATATAAAAATGAAATAAATGACATCAAAAAACTAACAAAATAGTTAATCATAATGTTCGGAGTTTTGAAGAAGACTAAAATAGGTCAGAACAACACATTAAGCTAAGTGCGACTATAAAAGTGAGATTGACACCACATCATCACCAAAATCTTAACACATTAGTTATATTGATCATCTCACGTATCTATTTCTTAACAATTGACACATTAACATATCTTCGTTAAATGTGAGACTCTCTTCGTTTGAGATATGGTGACATAGCCAAATAAAGCTAGACGAAGGCAAAACATAGTAAAAAAGGTTGCTTGATGGTGGTTTCATGGAAGGAGATTTATGTTTGCACATTTAATGAAAAAGAGAGAAAGAAAAATAGAAAAAGAAATAATATGAAAAAGAAATTTGAACATGAGAGAAATGATAACGGAAAAAAAGCAGTGTGTGTTTTGTCCGTGGAAATATTAAGAAAAGAGTGTGTTAGTGATAATTTGATGGGTTATTTGAAGGAGTACGAGATTTATGAGTAATTATTTCACCAAAAAATAGACTCAATAAAAAAACTCCACATCAATTTAAAATGTCTAATAAACATGTACACATGTACTTTATCAACTCATCATAACATATATGTAGTTTTCTATTGTTCAATCTCATCAAAGATCAAAAGTGAAGATATTTGAAATATAGAGGTTGGATAAAAAAATTGAATGAAATCGAACGACATCCAAAAATATACATTGAATATTAAAAAATTAAGATATTATATTAAAAAAATAAAAAAATTAAATAATTCATCATAATATTTGTAGTTATAAGGGAGCCTACAATGAATTGAATCATCACATTTGACTAATAAAACTCCAGAAGTGAGATTGACGCCACATCTTCACCTAAAACCTCAAGACATTAGGCATATTATCAATTCATTCATATGTTGCTCAATATATATTATTGCATCCAAAAGAGAAGTTTAACTCACATGACACATTAACATATCTCCCTTAAGGTTAGGAATCTCTGTGTATGTGATGTAGTGAGATAGCGAAATCATATCAAAGATACAACATCGTAAAAAAATTTGGTTGGTGGTGGTTTCATAGAGGAGTGTTTTTGTTTGTTTCTTTCATGCGAAGAAAGAAAGTAAATTAAAAAAGAAAGAAGATGAACAAGGAATTACGAGGGAACAAACTAAGGAAAGTATGTTTTACCCATGAGAGTATAGGTAATATAGTGAGTTACTGATAGTTTATGGATTTGTTGAAGGCGTTGGCGATTGCTGGTAATTATGCTACCAAAATATTAGACTCATTAAAAAAATACCACATCAATTTAAACTGTCTAATAAACATGTATTTTGTGACCTAAAACATCTATATTTTCCACTATGATTCCACCAAACACCAAAAGTAAAGAAATTTATAGTAACAAAGGTTGAATAAAAAAAATTGCATGAAAGCGAATGACATCTAAAAATTAAAATTTAAGGCTAAAAATTCAACAAATGACAGCCAAAAACTGAAACAAAAAAATCATCATAATATTATGTCTTATGTGGAAGCCTACAATGGGTTGTATCATCACATTAGACTAAGACCAATCATATAAGTGAAATTGATATTGCACCAATCGTAAGATATTAGATATATGAGTCACCATACTTATATGTTGCTCAACATCTATTCTTGCATATAATGTGAAATTGTTACTCACAGTTGACAAATTAACATCTCTCCACTAAGTATCATAGTCTCTGTATACGTGAACCACTACCAAGAACCGCTCCCCCACAAATGTTGAACCGGGATATGATACCGTCGTTGGACCTTCAAGGGGAGACATCACTGGTGTGGATCAGCACATTGGAGAAAGAACAACCACACAGGTGAGAATGATACCACATCTTCATTCAAAACTTTAAGGTTTAAGTATGTGTTTTTTTTTTCCATTTGTTTGTTGTTCAACCTCCACTATTTTATCAACTCTTTAGCTTTAATCGATACATGATACATAATAATATTCTCTATGTCAAGTATAACCAAATTCTAGCCCGTGCTTGGCACGGGTGTCCAAACTAGTTATATCTAATACCAATGGATGCTTTCAATCTCTATCTTTTATGAAAACAGATGCTTTAAATTACTTGATTTTATAAGAGGTAAGGACTAATAATGGTCAAAATATTTTTAAGAACAAAAAAGATTTTTAATAATTAAACTCAAAAAATTTGTTATTTCATAAGGACTAAAAACATACCTTACCTATAAGAAAACAATGTGTATAAATATAGGGAAAGTATGTGACACAAAGTGAGCTTTTTTATCATTTAACTTTTTAGAAATTTGCACAAATTTAGGATTGTATTGTCTGCATTTCACAACGATTGTCACTTTAGCAATAAATAATTGTTTCAAAACGAATCTCATTTTTAGTTTTCAATGCAGCAACATTATTTATTTAGTTTGAATTGTACCCTTTAATTTTTTGACCAATTGTACCCTCTAATTAATAATATGTTATCATTACTTTAAAATCAATTACTATTATATTTTACTATGCATTTATGACAGTAGAATATACACTAATATTTAATACGGATAATTCCGTAACGTTTCTATTCTCGTCTATTTAGTTTATATTGTAGATTGTAGGAGTATATGAGATTATATAATCTTATTAATCAACAATTCAAGTCTTGCTCAAAAAAAAATCATCAATTCAAGTCAAAGTGACCAGGGGTGGCAATTGAACTAAGCCTCCTAGGCACTCACAAAAATTACATGCATTGGACATGATAAAAACCCATATGTATGGGTCTTGGCCTAGGGTCGGGTAATTATCCTTAAATTTGAATGTGTGTGGGTAGAGATAGTGAAAAACTCGTGTTCATGGGCATCCACGGATAAAATTTGACACATGTACGGAGCAAGTAGTTTAACGAGTATCCACTAATATAATAAACAAATATTTAACTATCCGTTAATAAATTATGTAAATTATTAAAATATCCCTCTTCTCTCCATCTTCTCCTCCAGCATCGACTACAATCTTCTCTGCCACTTACTGTCGTTGACTCCATTCCACCTTCCTCCGGTTCTCAATCTCATGATTTTTTATTCTCCTTTTTTTTTTCTTCTTCTCCTTTGCTACCATGTTGCACTATAGGGATCGTTTAGGGTTCTCGAATTATAGATTTTGTTTATGATTTTAATCATTAATATTTTAAGGGTCATGTTAACTTGTGCCCTTAGGGCACATGTTAAGCATTAAATTTCTTGCCACTAATGGTAAATATTAAATGAAAAAAATTAATACTCCCTCCGTTTCAAAATACATGTCCAATTTTTGCAATGTGCACTATTCACTTGACTTACTTTGACCATACTTTTTAACTAAAGTATAAATACAAATATTAGCATGTAAGATGTTATTTGATTTGTCTCGACAAATATTTTCAAAATATTAAAATTTTATAATTTTTTACTTTATATAATTAAAGATATTAACGGTTAAAATTGTGCATTGGCATATGTGAAGTGGTTGACTTGGACATGTATTTTGAAACGGAGGGAGTATTAAATTTTTTAAGCAATAAATTAACACAATTTCCGATACATAATTTCTATTAGTGGAATCCTTAATATGTGCCCTAAGGGCACAATTTAACATTTCCCATATTTTAATTTGTTACATATTTTAATCATTGATATATGAAATTTGTGTTGTTTATGAAAATTAAATGAATTATGAAATTAAATATGAAATTTGTATGAAATCATTAATGTATTATCTCCTAAAAAAATTAATATAGTCTAATTTTTATTTTTATTGCTTTAGATTTCCACAAGTTCACCTCACCGGATGTATCTCTTTTGAAAGATTCACTGGATGTATCATGTTCTAGGAACTTTTGAGCGCCTATCTGAGAATCAAACCTGACTTTTTATGTTATGTTAGTCTTTTCATTTTTTTATTTTTAAATAAATATTTCTATTAGTTTTTATAACCAGAACAATAACAATTATATAAATAAAAATTCACATCATAGTTCAAAATAATTAACATTTTGAGTGTCAGAAATAAAACGTAGATAGCAATCATCATCTAACCAAACAACCACAAGGACTAAATAGTACCCATAGAAACTTTAGCATCCATCAAGATTAATTGTTAATTAAATATTTTTTAATGAAATTTATAATTAAATCTAACCATTAAAAAAAACACTTAAACAGTCACATGCTTCCCACAAATATTAAAAGTTTTTTTTTTAAAATAAACCTAAGCATACCTCTGATGAGGTGTAGCATTCAATTGAGAGCAGAAATCTTGTATAACTTGAGAAGAACACATATCATAGACGCCGAGAGATTCTATGATAGGGTTAAAAACAGTTGGTCCAAAGTAACCACTCACCCGTCATTTTTCTGTTGCTTTTTCTTTTTCTTATGTTAGGGGATACTAGAGGGAGAAAATATTGAGATAGAAATATATAAATACATATCAATTGTCAATTATACATAACTTTCTATATCTTGTCAAAAAAAAAAATACATAACTTTCTATATTAAAGATATCTTTAGTTAAAAAAAGATGTAAAGATATTTAATGCAGTCAAAAAAAATATTTAATGTGGAATACAATGTAATGAAAACATAAATTTAAATATATACAAAGTTTGTACCAATATATATATATATTCTTTAAAAATAAAAAAAACAGTCAAACTATTCACAACTTTCTATGTTAAACCATGTAATGTGGAACATAATGAATTGGAAAAATAATATCTTTTGACTAAACATATAAATTAAAATAGAGTAAAATGGAAAAATGTTCTATTTCCAACTTTCAAAAAGGAATAAAATCAAAGAAAAACAATGTTTTAATATATATATATATATATATATATATATATATTTTGAAAAAATTAAACGATATATACATACTTTCAAGTTGATAGAGTATGTCGATACAATACAAATTCAAAATCAATAAAAACAAAAAGGATAAATTTTCAAACAAACTCACAACATCCATATCAATAGCATAAAACGGAAATGTAGACATGTCTACAAATAGAACTATATTTAAGTTTTTGGAATATCATGTCTCTAAATCTCAATGTTGACACAACAAAGTCGTTAATTAGATCTGGACTTTTGATCAAGGCTAATCTTTCAACTTGAATCAATTAAACATCACACTAAGATGAGAAATCAAAAACACGCCGCACAAAGACAGGAAACCAAAACAAACAATGATGAAATCACAAAAGCGTATGAAAGATGACTGAAAATATGTGAAAATAATTTATATAACTAAAAAAGAAAGAGAAAAGAAAAAAAAACAATTTAATTTGGAAGGGGCGATTTACGGTTAAAACTAACTCTAAATCATCCATCTTCGATTAATCAATAAGAAGAAAAATAATAACGGTTAGGGTTTGAGAGAGAATAATAAAGTTGTTTCCATAATATTAAAATAAAAAATAGCCAATTTAAAAATATAAAATTACAAACACACACGATAACATCAATAGGTTCAATTTGCTTCATGTCATTTCGTGATTTATTATTTCTTTTATTTAAGGAAAATTTATGAGTTAGCAGCTATGAGACATTTGATTTTTCATTTTGTGTTTTGTTCTAGTCCTTTGACTTTGATTTTGACCATTAAATGTGCTAGACTTAGCACTTAATATGAGAGGTGCATGTTGTAAATGGTTCTATCCACACCACAACAATCATGTTCTCTTTTTCTCCAATAATAACACCCTCTTTCCTCCCATCTTCAACGGTATTAACAACTTCTTACACTTACTATTTTCCTTCAAAAATGTCTTCAATCAGTTCTCATACTCTATTGCTTTTCTGATTCTCTAGGTTCTCAAGTTGGAAACTTTTTCTCTTAAAAATGGTGGGTTTATCAGAATTGGAGGGATCACTGCTCCTTCAATGGTACCTACAAGTAGAAAATTAGCTATATGTTCTTCTGTTTCAGCTTCTGGTGATGGCAATGCTTCTGTTCAGACTGATGTTCCTTTTCCTTTTGATTACTCTGAGCTTCTGGAACAAGTTAGTGTTTCATTATCTATGATTTGATTGAATTTTTTGCTTCATTGCAATGTTGAGTTTTAATATTGATGGACAAATGTAGTTGGAGTTTAGTTGTATCAGTGTTGTGTAGAGTGATAATTTGAGTCAAAATATAACTTTATTGAACATTTAGGTTCTCTTTGGAAAAATAGCTCAATTAAGTCCTTATAGCATTAGCGCTTAATTATCATTAAAAAAAAAACTGAAATTGTATTATAAGCTATCGTTGAGAGCTATAAAACAAGCTGAAAATGGTTTCATAGACATATCTTGAGTTGTTTCCACAGACGTTAAGTTGTTTCCATGGACCAAAATTAACTCATAAAGTGAAGATTGCCTCCTGTTTTAAACTTTTATCAAGAGTCTTATCTAATCAATGTGGGATTAAATCCACCCCCTCAAAGCCAACATTCCACCCCTCAAAGGCAACACAAGGCCTAGGGACGGACCACAATAAAGGCGGAATTTCCAACATGTTCTTTCAAAGAGTCTTACAAGTGTTTATGCCACTAGGTTAGCTTAAATAAGCCAATTCAAACATACCCTGATACTTGAAGAGGGTGGAATTTATAACTGCGGTCGCAATGTTGTAGACATTGAAAACCATGGTCACAATGGGGGTTTGGTTATATCGGTATTGTGGAGAGTATTAACTTGGGTTAAAATGTATTTTTTTTATTGAACCATTTTGGTCTTATTTAGATAAGTAGCTTAATTAAAAACTTATTATAAAGTGCTTATGGATAAGTTATTTCTATAACAAAAGATAAAGAAAGGTAAAATTATTTTTTTTTTTTATCGAAAAAGTCAAATTGTGTATAAGCTATCGTTGAGAGCTTACGAAAATAAGCTGAAAACAGCTTAAGGGAATGTCATAAGTTGTTTTCATAAGCGCGTTTATGGCACTATAAGAGCTTAAATAAGTCAATCCAAATATACCCCAATACTTTAAATTTAAAGGGATATAATTTATTGTTTCTGTCAACATTTCAAATCGTGACGAGATCGTATACTACAGAAAATTGTGGTCAAATAGGAATAATGTGTGATGTAGTAAAAAGGCATGAAAAACTTTGATGTCGCAGGGGTTGATCGAACTGTTTTTTAAAACCTTGGTTTTCTATCATGTGCACTCAGAAGCATGCTAATAAAGCACTAAAATTGGTGTATTTCCGACAGGCTAGAGTTGCAGTGGAATTGGCCATGAAAGATAACAAACAGCTAATGGTGAGTTATATCTAATAATATTTGTATTAGTAATTAAGACTGAAAGTTACACACTACAAACTGAGGAGAAAATCTTGTATAAGGCCTATAATGAACAACGATCTTAAACAGGAGATTGAGTTTCCCACAGCTGGACTCGAATCCGTACCAGGTCCTATATATTTCATTTCCTGGTTTTTTTGGGCTACAGTTGTTTCAAATTATATATGCAACTTGATTCATCTCACTGATTATATCACAGGTGATGGTGAAGGTGGAATAGAGATGACCGGAAGCATGCAATTGATTCGTGAATTTTGCGACCTCTCCATTTCTGCAGAGAAAATCACGCGAACAAGAATAGTAATTTTCTTGATTTAGAGCACCGTTCTTCTTTATGCTCCCAGTATTCCTTTCTTGATGAAATGAAAAGGCCTATCTACACTACTTGTAAAAAAATTGTTTGTGCTCCTTGCTTTTCTTTCACTTAAATTGGAAGTTGATTTTGGTTAAAAGGATACGATCTATCGTTAGTTTCAAGTCTCTTGTTTTGTAACTCCTACTCATAGCATATGATACGAGCATCCATTATGATCGGTACACTACTTGCTCACCCTTAAGCCTAGATTTCATCATCGAGGATGAAGTTTGTTGATAGTTTGATTAGTCCAAATATTTACAACATTCACATTTCTGCTGCGTTGTCAATTACAAATCACGGAAAACAATGGTTTGTTCAAATTCTGCTTCACTACAGTGCTATAGCGCATCTATAGCTGCTATTTGATAGCACTGCATATATGTATGTGCTATCTTTCTTCATGTGCAGTTTTTACAAAGCTATTGCAATCACTCAAAATTTTGTCTAGTTTTGGAGAGATGGTCATAAGAAAATTTTTATTGCGCAACACTTCTTCATAACTTGCAGTTGAAATTGATGTTCAACCTTGTAAAAATCAGTTTTTTCCAGAAGCTAATGAAGTAGACTTTGCAAGACAATCGGCCTTCAGTGGAGCTTCTTTTAAGTTGGACTATCTGACAAAGCCTTCATTTTTTCAAGATTTTGGTTTTGTTGAGAAAGTAAAAATGTCGGACAGAGTGAAGGCAGAGGATGAACTTTTTGTAGTAGCCTACCCATATTTCAATGTCAACGGTAGATCCAAACTTCCTTCGTTATCTTTAATATAAACAATGGACGGAAGTTTCTGGTTCATGATTATTGGTTCATTGTATTTCAGAAATGCTTGTTGTGGAAGAACTTTACAAAGAAGCTGTCGTGAACACTGAACGGAAACTGATCATTTTCAATGGAGAAATCGACCGTATCAGATCTGGGTGTATCCTTTTGCAAAATTATGCAGATATTTATTAAGAATTATTTTCTTGCATAAGTATTTGTTTGGTGGTGATTAAGAAATGAGGAGTCAAAGATGAGATTTTGGGAAAACTATTTTTATTAGCAAGTCTCAATCTCCTTTCAGAAAATAGTAATCCTTGAATGGATCAAGATTATCCACCGTTCTTTTACCCAAAGCTTGCTGGACTTACGAAGTCCTTTCTACCTTCCATGGAAACTGTGTATTACATTCATAATTTCAAGGGTCGCGATAGAGGAATACTTTTCAGGTCTGTTAGCTAATTAACTTAATCAGTTTCTTTTCTCGAAAAAGTCATGCTGTAATGCTTGTCATGTGATAATTTGGGAAATGTTAATATCTTGCTTGGATATGTATGCAGTGAAATTTGGTGATATCTAGACTCTATTTGGCTTAGTGAAACGTCTTATGAAACTCATTTTTTTATGAGTTGTGTCTTGACTCAAGTGTGTTTATCAAATTTTATGTAGGTGCTATCCAGGACCCTGGAAGGTCCTGAGAAGAATGGGGAGTAGTAAATATGTCTGTCTATATCAGCAGGATACTATGCCATCTCTCAAAGAAGTTGCCCTTGAGATTCTTCCGAAAAATTGATGTATCAGTTTCAGTAATAATAGTAATGGTAAGAAATTCCTGCTTCCTTTGTGTGTGTCCTTAATTACTTGGTGAATCCACTAGCATGGTGTCTTTTACTTTTCAGAGCTACATTAGTCTTAATCTTAATTTATATGCCTCGGACTAACATTGGCATTAGCTTAAGGTTCTGTTTGGTTTCAGAAAACATTATCTTTTCAATTTTAGTTACAAAAATGGCACATTGTTTTCAAAACATTATTTTGGAAGCAGAAAACTAAGTGAAAATAACATGTCATTTTTGTAACTAAAACTGAAAACAAAACATGAAAATGAAAACCAAGGCCCTAACATGTCTATAGAAACAGCTCACAGTCCCTTCTTGTCTCTGAATGAAGAAAGATTAATTAATGAAAATAAAGTTATGAAATTTTATGTACTAATAAACGAACAGGGGTTGGTCTCCGGCTTCTTCGGAGAGTCTGCGGTTGGCATCTGATTAACGAAGGGTTGAAGTTGCGATTGTCAAAGAAATGGCGCCTTTGCAGTACTAAAGTGGTGTATTTTTAAAAGCTACCATGTTTGTTGCTGTACAGTTTGGAAATTCATCTGAGCAATACAAGTTTTCAGTCTGTGTTTGTGTATTTATTGTACAGAATTTTTCAACACTCAACAATCACTGAATCAATCCTATTGATCAAATCACTTCTTTTGTGTTAGAATACTAGCATGTGTTATTATTTAGTTTGTAATATATTACTTGACATAATATAATTATATGTCAGCAAAACTTAATTCATTTGAGTGATGAAATTGAAAATAAGAAAATATATACCTATAGCCTATAGGTAGGGTGAAGCTTTGTCCACCTTCAACTATAGAGTAATAACTTGCAATACAAGTAACAGTTACTCCTTCCTTCCTCTTATTGGTTGTAGCTAAACTAAAAAGCAGTACATCCATAATTGCACATATAAAGTCTGTCAGCTCATCTACAAGTCCAACCTAACAGTCAAATGATGTTTTTCTTGTTGAATCCTATGCTATACGGTAACCAATATTTTATAGTACTACTATAAATTAAATGAAACCCTCATCTCACACTCTGCAACTACAACATATATCCATCCATTGATACCTTCAGAACCAAAATGCCTCGAGAAATTTGCATACTGCCATTCTTCGGACAAGGCCATCTTTTACCATGCTTCCAACTATGCAACCACTTAACTTCCACAAACTTTCACGTCACTCTTCTCATCTCCTCCACCCTTGCCACCTCCATTCCCTCTTCTCTCCGTCAACACCCTCTCTTTCAACTTACCCTGATCCCATCACAACCCCCACCTCCTTCACCGGAACACCACCATGACGAGCTTACTAAAGGGCTCCAAAACATTTTCTCTAACTACCCTCGACCAACCCGACCTGTTTGTGCCATCGTCGATGTCATGATGAGTTGGTCGAACGATGTTTTCAAGAAATTTGAAATTCCTACGGTGGCATTCTTCACCTCAGGCGCATGCTCTGCCGCCATGGAGCTCGCAACATGGAAAGCACAACCCTTAGATTTGAAATACGGTGAAATTTGTTTTCTTTCCGGATTACCTGATGACATGGCGCTTACCTACTCTGACCTAAAACAACATCTTCACGACCCTCCTCCTCCTCCTCCGCAACATGGCATTCCTCCACCTCCACGTGAATGTGGGCCCAGTAAGATGGGTCCACCTAAACTTGGAGGGCAACCACCGTGGCTGGGTGAGATACAAGAAACAATAGCATTAATGATCAACACATGTGATGATCTAGAGCGTCCATTTATTAACTACATCGCGAACCATGTTAAAAAACCAGTATGGGGTGTTGGACCACTTTTGCCAGAGCAGTATTGGAAATCATCTGGTTCAATTATCCACGATCGTGATTTTAGGTCGAACCGGTTGTCCAGCGTCACCGAGGAGGAAGTGATCCAGTGGTTAGATTTGAAGCCACATAGCTCAGTTTTATACGTGTCGTTTGGTAGTGAGGTGGGTCCCACAATGGAAGAGTATACGAAACTAGCCCAAGCAATGGAGTCATGTGAGCAGCCGTTTATATGGGTGGTTCAAACCGGCTCGGGTAGACCAGGTCCTCCTCGATTGGGAGGAGAACCCGGTTTAGGAATACCTAAAGCAGAAGGATATTTTCCTCATGGATTGGATAAAAGAGTTGGGAATAGAGGTTTGATAATACGAGGATGGGCACCACAACTG
The DNA here is from genome assembly GCF_051527215.1 of Medicago sativa. Taxonomy (NCBI): domain Eukaryota; kingdom Viridiplantae; phylum Streptophyta; class Magnoliopsida; order Fabales; family Fabaceae; genus Medicago; species Medicago sativa. The sequence continues at coordinate 16,523,318 of NC_140753.1, read as the reverse complement.
TTGATACTGAGTCACACATCAACAGGTGGATTCTTATCACATTGTGGTTGGAATTCGACGATTGAGGCTATTGGACGTGGGATTCCATTGTTGGCTTGGCCTATCAGGGGTGATCAATACCATAATGCCAAGTTGGTGGTGAGTAGTCTTAGGGTGGGTTATATGGTCTCTAATGATCTATCTGAAAAGGTGGGCAAGGATGAAATAGTTATGGGAATAGAGAGGTTGATGGGTGATGAAGAAATGAAGAAAACTGCTGAGGTTCTTAGTGCTAAGTTTTGGAGTGGGTTTCCAAGAAGTTCGGTAGCTGCTTTAGATGCTTTTACGGATTTTATCAAACAGAGATTTGTTTAGGTTCCTTTGCTCAAACTTCTCTATAGACATAGTAGACAGACGGCCCTATGTCCCCACTATAAAGATTTACAATCAACTTAATCTAGTTTAATTCATATAAATAAATTAGTCAGAAAATGGGTATAAAATCTTTTGCTAGAATGAATTTAGTTTCGAGTCCTGAATCCTGATATCCTAGTATTGGTGCATTATTACTACTTTAAAACCTTTCAACCGTTGTCTTCAAATTAAAAATTATTAAATTAACATATTTCAGAGACAATGTTAACAAATTTTACTACCATGCGACTACAAGAATTCCAAATTTTTATCATCGGCGCTGATTTTTCACTGCGATCAGTAAAAAATGTCACTGGTTTATCAGGAAAGAATTAATGGAATTGATTCAGATTCAATACATAGTCAATAATAATAATAAAGAGAACAAAATTTTCCACAACTAAGACAGTTTTAAGACTATGGTGATACTTCATTATCAGATGAAATATATTCCAAAATCGAATATGAATATGTTGACAAAATACAGATCCTATACCAGCTTGAACCTGAACTAAATAATTACAAAATTAAAACAGAGAAAGAGAAGAAAATTTTCCTTTTAATATATCATAGAAAGAAAGAACCAATATGAAAACAATGAACCTACATCCCAGGAGATGAAAAATTATACAAGAGCGTATTGCAAACAAATGATTCTGTATAAAAGAACAATAGAAAAGATTTGGTCTTGTCATAATGATGGATCTGGATCCAGTTTTGGGTCTACCGCAGTTTTGAGCTCTAAATGAGAAATTCGAACAGCTCCAATAAGCCTCTCGGGCAACTCATCAGGAGTATTTCCCTGTTAATTGTAACAATCTTGTCAAGATTTCGCAATATAACTCAAAAGACATGGATTAACTGTCAACAATTTCATTGTCAAAATAATTCCCATGTTTGAACTTGTCAAGCACTTCCTCATAACAAATTACAAATTTTACATCCCAAACACATTCCCGTGCATAGTAGTAACACTACAATAAAAAAAAAAGGGCAACCCGGTGCACTGAAGCTCCCGCATACGCAGGGTCCGGGAAGGGGTCCCACCATTTGGTGTATTGTACGCAGCCTTACCCTGTTTTTACACAAGAGGCTGTTTCCAGGACTTGAACCCGTGACCTTACAGTCACATGACAACAACTTTATATAAAATAATTTTTCGTTCCACCAATAAAATCCTCCACAAGTTAAAATTAAGTATTTATAACTCCTAGCACATGCGGTGACAAGCAAAACAATTTGGGAAAATTAGGGGAAATGGTAAGGCAGATTTGTTCTCGATTTGAAGGTCTACACAATCAGCAATATTAAGGACCCACAGTCATCAGAAGTGAATTCAACTAAAATCTTTCTTCAAAAAGAAAATCAACAAAAATCAAGTATTTCATTATATGTGAATCCAAGTCATTATACTTTTAAAACATGAACACTGAAATTTTTCCACTGAATGCAACAGTTAAATAGGTCTATCCAATTACACTCCCATTTAAATCCTACGACTTGCTTAGACGTTCATTACTAGCCTATGATATCTACACCATAAAAAACATACCTGTACAAGAAAAGCCATATCAACCACCAGTGTTGTAATCACACCAATAACAAGCCCCAAAACTCCATTAGCAACAGTAGAAGAACCAATATCAACATCAACCTACAGACAAAAGTTATTTGATTAGATCATAACAAACAAGTTAGGGAACATACGCCATTCATTAGTGGGAAGCTTCGTACAACAAGAATAGGCAAAAATGTGAAGGTAAAGTTAATGAAATTTTACTTCTAAATACTTAGGACCACGAATATAGTTGCAATCAACTGCCTTTCCCAATAAACAAGGAGTGCTCCCAACACTTTGGCGTACAATCCATGAACCCTGCATTTTTTAGTTGGAAAATCAATAACAATCAAGAAGCATATAACATATACTTGTTTCTCTGGCTTTTAGCAAAAAAGACGGTAGTTATAATTACAAATAGAGGGAAAAAAAAAAAAGCATAGCAAAAAATTGTGGGAAAAATGAAGGGGAGTCCTACTCTATGAAACAAAAAATATGGTGATAAATGATTTAGACATGTGGATTGAGCCCGGCCAAAACATGTATGCAATGTAGTTGTAGCATGAAGTGCCATATTATAACTCGCCGTGCATCCAATTTAAAGGTTGTAAAGTTAAACCCTGGGAAAGTGAACTCGGCCATATGATATGTTTATATATATTACAAGTTATCCTGAGCATTACTGATTTCAAGGGAAAGGACATTTTTATGTTTTGCTAAATTTTTATTCTCATGATGAGGTGGATATGAAAGAAAACTATCCAACCCAACCATTAACTTACACTCAAGCTTACTTTACTTCTACATGATTCTTTGTCCTGGCATTTATGAAAACATTCTATTAAAAGCATAAGCCTGAAAGGAGAGCCCATTCCAAAATCTGTTATAACCAACAAACTCAGCCAACCTATATTTGATCTATCTTTTCTAAATTACTTTACTAAGCTATGCACTGGAATGCTAAGTCCATCTAAACATTTGCCAAACCATGAACTGAACATTTATAGAGTGCTTCTTACTTATGTATTGCAGTAAGAGTAGAAACTATAAAATTTATGAATCTTGTTCTGGACTATTGAACTAGTTTTACATTTTTACTTTTATCTGTTGCAGCATATAAAGCAAAATTTTGTTGTGATAGTGATAGCATTTTTTCAATAAGCATTTGATTGTTTCTCAGACTGAAAAACTCAATTGAGTTCCCAAGTTAAGTTATACCCTTCTCCTCATCCCCTCCAAAGGAAACACACAATAACACACAAGTTGATGTCAAACCTTGCTTGTAACATACTCCAAATTAACCATATGGAGAAACTAAGAAATAAAAAAGAAAAATAGTTAATGCAAGAAATAATTGGCAGAGTACAAATACAGCCATCACAAGAATGTGTTTGACAGTCACAAATTATATAATTAACTCACTGGAAGTAGTGAAAGTTGCCCAATCTAGTGATGACAATATTAAATGAATACCTTTGGGACTGATGGGATGAGCTTTAACCTGCTGTTTCGGAATTCGTCATCACCATCAACAAAGCGTTGCAAGAGTGTTCCAGGAACTAACTCCTTGGTCACAAAATAAAATACCATACTGTAATGTGATGAAGCTGGCACCTGCAGCCACACAACACACATTTACTTCAAAATTTTGTAGTTCAAAGTTTATTCTTAGTTATATTATTTGAAAAACTTGCCTGAACATTGATGATAATGGAGAAATATCCTTTTTCAGACGCAACCTGCATAGACACCAAAAAGAAAAGGTCCATTTGTCAGCAAAAGCCTCAACGAAAATAAAATATAAAATAAAATAAAATATATATAAAAAAAACACTAACAGACACCAATAACTTGAATAAATTATAAATAGTATAAGGGAAATTAAATTCACCACATTAAGGTCGCGCTTATTACAACTGATAACCCTCCTATTTAAGAAAAAAAAAGGGTCCCCCTTAATCTGTGTTTCTATCACAGATGGGTGGCCAGGTGGGTGAGCTATGTCTTGGCCTGCAATGAGGTGTTTAAACGACATGCTGGTGTGTGCTGTTTTGAAGTTATTGAACATTTAATGAAACAGAACAACAGTATAAAAATGTACATGTTCCATGTAGTGTTCACCACCTAAAGCAACCTTGCATTGATGACAAGGAGAAGCCCTGTGGGATAGTGTGTTAGGCAGGCTGAAAGGTATTCAACAACAATAAAATTTGGTTCATGGATCCAATTTTTATGAATAATTTTAATTATGTCTTGAAGAAAAAACAAAATGCAAAGGAAAAAGAATGGTTTCGATAATAATTTCCAAAAAAGTGAGGATGTGCCCTGTATCATATCGTGCTTTTAATAAAGGTCATAGAATTTGGATTAGATCTAACTCGACTACAAAAGATTGTTCAAGAGTTGAGGATTGTCCAACCTTTAACCACATCTCTAGTCAATGAGGAATCTCAACACACCCTCAATCCTAGGATTGGACAGCTGTAACATGAACAAATGGTGACCCGATAACGAAGACCCCAAACATGTTATCACACTCGCTATTTGACATCTAGAGTCTGAACGATAAGAACTCCAAAATAGATCTAATACCATGTTAAAATTTGGATTAGGCCCAACTCAAACTCAAAAGCTAGAGTGAGAAGGTTAGTTAAAAGCACTGAATCTGTGATACAGTAACCTGGCAGACAGCTGAGTCATTTCCCTATACAGTAACCTGCTTATGAGTGTGATACTTCTCTGTTTACCTAGACACATCAAGGTGACACAGTCTATATTTTGATTTATGTGGATTCATCACAGGTAACTCTTCCTCTCTCATTCAGAAAATCACTCATAAGCTTCATCACGTTTTTGCTCTTAAGCAACTTGGCAGTTTGGATTATTTTTTGGGCTTAGAAATTAAGCATCAGCCCAATGGTAGTTTACTTCTTACTCAAGCTAAATATATTAGTGACCTCCTCTCCAAAACTGATATGAGTGATGCCAACCCAGTTACCACTCCTGTGGTCTCTATTCTAACACTAAACTCTCTATAACTGGGTTTGTCTTTTGCTGATGCTTCTCAGTTCTCACTATAGGTCAGTGGTTGGTGCTCTTCAATACACCACCATTACCAGACTTGATACTAGTTACTAGTTACCTCTCCAGAACTGATATGAGTGATGCCAACCCAGTTACAACTCCTATGGTCTCGAACGCTAAACTCTCGATGCTTCTCACTATAGGTCAGTGGTTGCTGCTCTTCAATACACCACCATTACCAGACCTGATATTAGTTACTCTGTGAACATGGTGTGCCAGTTCATGTCACTTCCTCTTAAACCTCATTTGTAAGCTGTGAAATGAATTCTGCGCTATCTAAGAAGCACTCTGCATTATGGCCTCGTTTCAACCAGTTTCTCTGCATCAACCGTTCTCTCTCTCTACTTATTGTGATGTTGACTGGGCTGCTGACCCAGATGATAGGCATTCAACCTCAGATTCAGCTGTTTATCTGGGCGCTAACCTCATATCTTGGTGGTCTCGCAAGCAAACTGTGGTGGCACGCTCCAGTACAAAAGCTGAGTACCGTAGTTTAGCCCAAACTACAGCTAAAGTCTTATGGGTGCAGACTCTGCTCACAGAGCTGGCTGTTCCCTTTTCTCTACCAGTTCCTCTCTCCTCAGCTAAGTTTTTGGAGTTCAGAGAGAAGCTCAGTGTAACTGCATTGCATACAGCACAGTCCCATTGAGCTTGAGGGGGAGTGTAAGAATAGATTAGTTTTCTAGTTCAAATATTCTTTGTATTCAGTTTGCTGAGCTCACTGTGTATGCCAGCGATACTGCTTAGTCTATGCCAGTTGTTGCCAGCTGTCTGCCAGGTCACTGTAACTAACCTTCAGTTAGTTACAGTAGTGTAGGTTAAGCTCACAGTATATATAAAATGATGTTGCTCATTCTCTTTGTATCAATCACAATTACAATCAATACATAACAGATTTCTTTCTCTCTCTAGTTCAGCTTCACTCTAATAAAGTAAAATAATATAGACAAGGTTCTAATTCTCACTTGTGCTGCACAACCAGGACGCTTAGCCACATGGTCCATTCTTTTTGAGTCCTTAAACCAGTCAACCGCAACAAGATCCATTAGATGTTTTCCTGCAGGAGCCTTCACAGTTCACCATAAAGGAATCAGAATACACCGAAACAATGATAAATTTGATTTGGGAAAGGTGAAAGAACAATAGAAGACCTTTGACTTGTCATAGCAAAAATGCTTGCTTCTGACTCTAAAGTTACTTCCATCAGATATCTTCCAGCAATCCCGAGCATTATCACGATCATCTCGGCGTAAATTACCCGAAAAGGAAGATAAGTCAATCTCATCATCGGGCTCTTCATCCAAGGCTTCAGTTCAGAAATAATTTATGATTAGATATAATCAAGCCTAGGTCATGTGCTTGCATCGCTGTATGCAGATGCTTCATGCCCATGTATTATCATTATAGTATTATTATATTATATTAAAACTAGGTATAGCAAGCAGCTACCTGTTTTTCTAACATCACTCTCAAGACCAATTTGGAATGCCTGAAATATTAAATATTCACACTTAGTGTTTATAAAGAAAATGCCAACACTATAAATGAGGGAATGCACCAACACTATAAATGAGGGAATGCAAATAATACATCTTGATCTGATTCTGCTATTTGAAAATCCTCATCGTCATCTGAATATTCATCCATCAAAACAGAATTTCTATTTGCAGCATTTTGATCGAGAGAAGTAGAGTTAACGGAAATATCATTTGTCTTCTGACTCTTCTTTGAAGTAACAGATGTTGAGAACATATTAACCATGACAGGAATTCGTGGAGGAGCATTCCTTTCATCTGACTGGGCAAACCATTCACGTAAACCTGTAGAGAGAGAAAAGATCCAGCATTTGAAACTACTCATTGTAAAGCATGCCCTCCCACAAATCATATAAAATTGGGCAACCTCCATTCCGATATTTTCTATTTACTTTCATCCATACATGTACGTGTGTGTGTAAAGAGAGGTATGAAAAACTGATGATACAGAAGGGATGTCATTATCATTCCATAAGAAAACTCTATATCACATACAAGAAAATCAACTCACCAGCCACACTATTTAACATTTGGCGGAGACAATGCTGCTGGAAAGACGGTATATAACTCACTCCCCAACCCTTCAGATCAATCTGCATAAGATGCTGAACTTGTGTCCTGGGCCTCCCATTTCGAGGTTTTAAGGGGGAGATGTTATATCCTCCACCTATACAAACCAACTTTTAGACCCATGAAATTTCATTGACAATTTTCATCTATGAAGGTAAGGAGATTGTATATTAATTAAAATGATACGCTGTGTTTGTTTCAAGTCATTTAAATGCATTCCCGAAAAATATATGGGTAGAGAATGAGTATTGCAATATTTGTTACAAGGTTAAAAAATTATTCCTGCATATAAAAGATTCCAGAGAAAAAATAGCTTCACATTCCCATAGTTTTCATTCCCAAGGGATGGCTTTTTTTTAATTCCTATGATCACCCCTGCACCCCACTCTAATAAATGATTCCCAAGGGTATTCCTATAAATGTTAGTCAAACACTTTTTCAAAACCTACATAAGAATAGGATTCCCATCCTTATACTACTAGGAAACTTATTCCCAGGAATGGATTTAAACAACTTGAAACAAATGTCCGAATATTTTAATGACAGTTGCATAAAGCCAAACAAAAACCAATTGGTTTTAGGATTTAAGATTTGATGGTTTTCATATGCTTGCAATATCCACCTTTTTAGTAATTGATACAAACACTTGGAGTGGAAGGTCAAAAGACAATATCCTCAAAAGCAGAAAATAGAAGGTACAGTCAAGGCACAAAAAAGCCAAGCTGCTCAGTCTACCAAAGTCAAAAGAGCCAACGCCCTTATAACAACTATTAGCAAAACGCAAGAGTGGACATCTGCATAATCCCATTCTATTGACGACATCGAGACCCCTAGAAAATATAGACTTTTCTCTTGAACTTTGAAGGATGGAATCAGATCAAAAAGAAATCTTACTCTCGATATGTGCCCGAACACACCCTGGTTGTGGACCACAGTTATCATGTTCTCTAGAGCGAAATAAAACAACTGCATAAAGAAGAAATACAAATAAACCGACAAAAATAATAATACAGGGGATGATAACATGTACTAAGGAACATATAAAACCTTCTACTAAATGTTTTTAATTACTTCAAAAAGGAAATTATTCAATATTCTGAGTTCCCAATATAACAAATTATTGTTGCGTCAAAATAGAATATATAATAAATTATTCACTTTTCATTTAATATTTTCCAGTTCTAAACCAGTGCCGTCGCATAAACTGAAAACTTTGAGCGGAAAAAAACAAATTTCCTACCATAACTTCCATCATCATTTCGACGCCAGTAACGTACATAACAAAGATCACGGGGCCACACAAACCTGCCACAATGAACACATGACATTGGATCAATATAATTAATTACTCTCTGGATGTACACCCATTTTTCAGATAGTTTAAACAGTCCTGAATCATGCTTTCACAAGTACAAAAAACAATTCATATTTTAATAGGAGATCTAGATATAAGTCTACATGTTTGAAATTTATTCAGAAAATTAATATTAAAATATTACAAGAAAATTTGGTTCTATTGCGGAAGACGTTTATGTCCATTTATGCAAAAAGAATGATCAAGTTAACTAAAGTATAAACTACAAATTATTATCAATGATGGAGATGTTAGATTATCTTTACATTGGGAACCAGTCCAGCTGAAGTCGGTGATAAAGAATTGCTGTATGCCCATCCACCTCCTCAACTAACCTACCTTCCTGGAAACTGCAATCCCATCTGCAACAATGCAAATAACGAGAAGCTTACAAATTCAGGGATAAAATATTTGCAGAATTATAGATCATCACCATACAAGATTCACTTTATCTTTGTTGAGTCCCAAATTGAAAAAGATATAGCTTAAAAATGTGTTTATAAGGCATCCCTAGCCATAGAAGTCATTTTTGTAGGCATGAGATAAGTCCAACCCAAACTATAAGATGGCATCCGAGCTTATCCAAGATTCATTGAACCACCCATTATTCGGCAACTCGGGTCAAGCTCCAGATGTCAAGTCTTGGGCAAGAGGGGTGTGCGTTGGGAGTCCCATGTTAGATAAGATATGGTCTGAAAATGTGTTTATTAGTGGGATCTCTCATCTTACAAATTAGTTTGCAAGGTTGGGTATGGTCCAACCCAAATTCTAAGAGTCTCATTCAAATGGAATTGACTCTTGTTTCCTCCCTTCTTGTAAACTTAAACTCTCATATTCAAGACCATTGCAGCTCATGCAGTATCCATTCAAGTCTCCCTTAAACAAGAGTTCTAATACCGGTGGACAGGTACAAGAAAAATGGCAAAGAGCAGAGAGGAAACTGTTTTGTGTTCATTTATTAAAGCAAATTCCAGACCTGTATGAGTATGATAACATTCTGATTTGGAAAGGAAAAGAGGTGATTAAAAAAAAGAGAAACAACCCAGGCAGTTAGAGAATGCCTAATCTCTCCCAAAAGTGTGAGCTAATCCTAGCCTACCTCTAACGACTCCCGTTATCAGGTTATATAGCCCCTTACAACAAGATCCTCTCCCACTCCTTTTGCCAATTCAGATTCAGCAATTAGTTACGTAGAGGATGATATTGCATTCTCTCTACATCTCACCCATTTTTGTTCCTTCTTCCATACACTGATTATTACCACGTCCTATCAGATGGCTGTGCTTTTGAAGTTATATTACTTTATTGATAAGATAGTGGAACTACCCCTATGGTACCAAGAATAGCTTATCTCTTTTGGAGACTTGCATCAGCACCTTAGTCATAACTTTAGGTGCTTTGACTAGGTTGTCCAAGACTAGGTAAGTAGTTCTCTAAACATAGAATTAGATGGACGCTTTACAATCTCTTAAAATGACAATTCTAATTTTTCTCCCATGTCATAACAATTTTTTCCATAAACAAAAAGGAATAAGAATAACACATAATCTGCAATATATTATAGAATGACAGCAACAAACACAAAGCAGCATAAAAAAAGTGGAAATTATGCAGAACACATACTCAAACCGTGTCCCATCCATGCTCATCACAAGCTCAAAAATTTCTTCACAAGAGGCCTCCACAACTCCCACTGCCTTCATCGCTCTACTATAGCTCCTTGGCTACATAAAGAACCAACGAGAAGATGGTTGTGTTTCCAAAATATTCTAAGAAATGTAGCACACCAGAAAAATAAAGGACAGAAAATAACGCACAAGGTAATCAACTTCAAGAAGTTCTTCAAAAACACGAAGTCCTGTCGATGTCAGAAGGAAAATCAACTCAGTAATAACTTCATCTTTTATGTCACCACAGCAGTAGGTTGATATATCTTATCAGTGAATGCAGGAAACCATACCATTTTGGCATTGCAAAAGACGCCAATGCTTCCTTGAGAAAGCTTGGTTATTGACATTCTGATTTGACAAATCTGAATCTATTTCTCGCGTCCAATCAAAAATTGATTCCGGAGGCCCTGCAGCTCATAAAAGAAAAGGCATAAATATAAATTATAACAGATCAATTGCAAACCCACAAGCAGAAAGGATACAAAATGGACCATTTCCAATTGTTGTCCTCCTTAACAAATTTGAATGACGCTCATCATCTTCATCCTCCTGAGCACTAAACCTGGGGATCCAAAAACAATATCGTATGTTATGAATATATACGAGGAGGATATGCATGATAAAAATGGTATTCCAGAACTAAATACAGTAGAACTAGCTTAACAGTGCAACAAAAGAGCGAAGGACAGCTAAGTCATGATCTATTAAATCTTCTGAATAACTGCAGTTGCATCTCCAGAGAATGGACAAAGGAATGCGAGAAGACTATCTTAAGGAGGACAGGAATAATCCAATCACATAGGAAACAACATGACAGAAAAAGTGGGTATTCTTTACATGAGCAGTCTTCTACAAAATTAAGTGGAAAAAAGCAAAGCACATAAACACTTACTGGCTTTCACGATCCGAGGAAGAAGCCGTCTTCCCATTGTCCATCCCAGATTTGTATTCAAAAGAAATATATTTGTTACCATTTGACGGTTGTGCACCCTGATGCTGCATGCATTTAAGATTAATATCATATTATCATCATGCATTTTAAGTTTAATATCATATTATCATCAAATTTCTTTACCAAAAAAAAAAAATATTATCATCAACTTACACGACAGGAAAGCATGTCCTACTAAGATGAATTTACAAAAACTAAGATCACAATTTCATCCATGTAAAAAAATTGTCTCTTTTTAAACCAATCTACATCAGAGAGATAAAGTCTATCCAAAAATTTAAGAACACAGATATTGATGCACATTTAATGAATACAATAGGATTATGCCCTGATGAAACATACCTGATCAATGACATACTCAATTTTTTCCTTCCAAATTAGGGCCTCTTGGATGTTAAAAGCAGCCATCTGCTACAACAACCCAAATTATAAAATGTCAGCAACAGTTAAATCATTATATGAAAAAGGCTAAATAAAAACAAAGTAACATAAATAGACCAGTATAAATGTACATTAGATAAAAATCAACTCACCATAACCCGATGGTTCTTTTCTTTCTTGTTGTAAACAGACAAAACATATACCATCTACACAAAAATAAGTAAAAAATAAATACAGGGCTGCATATCTAAAAAAATGCAGGAAAAATTATGGACTAAATAAAATCACTGTCAGTATAGTAAATCTCTAAATGGTTTAAAGAAAATTATATTTCAACTACAAATAGGACTACTAAAACCCAGTATATGCCACTTTTAAATAAAACCTGTGGTCAAATTGTTTAATTAAACTTTACATGAAAGTGAAAAAAATATGTAATCAAAATTGTTGACATGTCATTCCCCTCTTCTAAAAGCATTCATGATTTTAACAGTAAAATAGGAATTTTTTTTTTTTGAATGGCAAAGAAAATATATAACGCTCGAGAGAATAAAAAAGGTTCATATACAACTGTAAAATAAGAATTTCTAACTACTTTACACAATGACTAGGAATACATCACATTCCAGTAAATGTAAAGTAGTAAAACTAAAAGAGTTGCCAGATAGCATGTATAAAATTATTATTGTCTATGAAATTGAAGCAGCTGGAGCATCGCTAATCGCAGAATGAAACATAGTTGCTCAGCTTGTAGAGTTTGGGTTTATCAAAATGCTGGTACTGAACAGGACAAGTGCAAATCGATGCAAGTAATAAACATCAGGTTCACAGACTATTGACGTATCTTTGTATCCGTATGTGTTTCTTTAATTTCAAGGAAAACTGCATATTTAATTTTGTAGCGTCCAGCTATATTTGGAGTAGGCACTTGCTTGTGGACTTGAAGCTTGGAGAATTTTGTTTGAACTTTGAATAGGTATAGTGGTTTGAGGAGGAATAAGGACAGAAAAGTTTTACAGCAGTGAGAAATTTATGCATTCATTTGACATCTTTGGAACCTGAATGTGAAAGCTTGGATTTTGAAGGAGAAGTATATGTTCTCACGTTTGCTACAAGACAGGACAGATTTCAGCTTCACTTTGGCATTTACCACACAAAAAAAGATTAGGGGATTTCTCTGGTAGTCACACAGATAGATTAAAAAGCTATTGTATCAATTTTGTTTTTTCATTTGATGTCTTGTTGAAGGAAGATACACCTCCTACTTTACAATATTTTCTTGTAAAGAATTCCTTTCTTTTCTTAATCTATGCAAGAAAAACTTAAGTCAGAAAATTCCCATAGAAGGTATTCATGGGACTCTACACAGCTCCATAACTAAACTGTAAACCTAATGGCACACAATAGGGTGAAAGTTTGTTTGTGCAAAATTACATATGTCTAGCATTACTTTACTACATTGAGGCTGATTTCATTTTTTTCAATGTTTTACTAGATGCCATTGGTGGTAAACAACCATAATTTGAATCAGTGTTGCCGGTGGCAGACCATGCTGGAAACCCAAAAATCCGGCATACTGACCGCCACCATATCCGAGTGTGGCGCCGCCATCCTTCATAAAATTGGCCATGACACTGCCATGACGGATATTTGACTTGAAAACACTGATTTGAATACATTGTACACGACTACACGTCATAAGATAATCCATGTTGACATCACCTCACTCCATCAATTTACTAGATTCCATTTAGTGCATTTTCAATTTCCTAACAGGGCTACTCTAGATACGTACAAAATCCAGTAAACGCTTATCAATGCATATCAATATAAAACAAAAACAACTATCAAACCCTATCCCACCGAGTGGGGTCAGCTTATATCAACATAAAACGATCCGAGAGGAGATAATCTTGACCACACAACCATATATGGATCGTCAAGATTGTGTTTACTTACATCAAATCCTGATAATCCATTGTAATTGTATGATTAGGATTAACTCCTCTGATTAGTATATCAGAAGAACTCACATGTCCATGATGCGTCTTCAATCCTCTATCCTCCACTCTACAGTTTCCATCAATTAGCAGTGTCTTAATTGGAACCTAATAACATCACAAAAATAAATATTAATAAATCTTAATGAATAAATAAATAAACAAGTAGTTCGTAATCATCAAGTTTTTTAGCAGCATATTCTCTCAAGCACTCTCAAGCATAATAATAATTTATGAAAAGTTAAAAGTCAAATTCACAAATTCCCTTCACTTTTCATATCGAAATAAAGTGATTATTATCTAAAAAAGTGATTATTCCATGAAGTGAAGACTTTAACCATCGAATTTGCATCAAAAAACGAAAATCTAACTGAATTTAGGTATCCCAACCCGAATGAAAATAATCAAAATCATGAAGTAACGGTGAAAATTCTACCTGATTATCTTGCGGTTTTCTTTTGTAATAAGCAAGTAACCGTGACTCCAAAACGAAGTACCTCATGTGAATAAACGATCGACCGATTTTTCGCCGGCCATATCTCACCATCCATCCTTCATACACGACTTTCGACGACATCGGAACAAGAATTTCAAACTTCGAAGGAAAATTGCGAACGAAATGGAAATTTTGCCGCCGGCGGAAGCTGGAGAAGAGGAATCTCTGCTTCGGCGAGATCGATTGGTAGTTAAGTGAATTTATAACTCATCGCCGGTGCCGGAGATGGAAGATCATGGAACTGGAGATTCCACTACACTGTCTGTTCTTGATTTTTCCACGGAATTGAGAATTTTGTTATGATTCGAAATTCGAATTCAGCATTGGCGGTGGTTGAAATTGTTGGTTCTCCGATTTCTCGTCGGAGTTTGTTCGCCGGGATCGGTGACGGCGATTAGATCGGTGTAACTGTGAAGAGAGAGAGAGAGAGAGAGAGAGAGAGAGATTTAACGAACGTGTTAGATCCCACGTAAGTTAGAAAAAGCTGTGACAGTGTAAGAAGCATTTGACACGTGGAATTATATGATTGGGCCGTGTGGTTAGGTGCGCGTTGGCGCCGTGACGTTTTCCAATTTTTTGAATAGAGGTGGCGTCTTGTTCCAATTAATACAGTAATCAATATTAATCGGAATTTTTGTTATTTCTTTGTAAACTTGTACTATCTCGTTCGATAATTGTCAACAAGTTTTGATTCAAGTTGATTCATCCTTAAGATTATGGATTTAATTTTCATTGTTGATATGAGTATTTCTTTAGAGAATGATCATTATCGAAAGTGCAATTTGGTTCAATGTTTCACTTATTTGAAAGATCAATTTTATCATATACTCACTAACTAAGCACAATTGAAGTGGAAATAAAACTCTATAGATCAGTTCAACGTGTAAATTAGTGGCACTTTGAAGATTATTACTTGAGATCTAAAAAGGATCAAATATTTTAGGTAGATTTTCGTCACCGAACTACAATTGAAATTATTTTTTGAATAAATTGTAGTTTGGTTTGACACCGGTGCCCCATACATAAAATTTGTTTAACATTTATATATATATATATATATATATATATATATATATATATATATATATATATATATATATATATATATATAGGGTTATGTTACAAGACACCTTCATAAAAAGTAGTGTGGTGTCTTTTATCAA
Source organism: Medicago sativa (assembly GCF_051527215.1). Classification (NCBI taxonomy): domain Eukaryota; kingdom Viridiplantae; phylum Streptophyta; class Magnoliopsida; order Fabales; family Fabaceae; genus Medicago; species Medicago sativa. The sequence goes on along the minus strand of NC_140753.1, from coordinate 16,508,162 downwards.
GTCACACCTCAAGGTGTGATTTTCACTTTTTTAGTTATAACTTTGATAAAAGACACCTTCATAAAAAGTAGTTGGTGTCTTTTAACAAATGCTCATAGAGTAACTTGATAAAAGACACCTTCACAAAAGGTGTCTTCTATCATAACCCATATATATATATATATATATATACACGGATATATATAAATTAATATAAAAATATGGCATGGGGTTGAAAAATTGAATGAAAATACGTACCAAAACAAATTTTATAGATTTTATTGTGTTCATCTAATTTTTGTTATTACACTTATTTATTAATTAATGTTGATATTTTGGTTGTTATTTATAGGAGATTGAAAATTTGTTTGTATTCAGATTTGTGGTAATTGTGTGTGGTTGTTGGATTTGAGTTGGGTATTAACTTGTGAAGGTACACAGTGTGTAAGTGGGATTAGGAATTGGAATTTAATTTGATTTTATGCGTGTGGGTGTGGTGTGCGTGTGTGGACAGCCAAAAAAGTGTGACGTTGTTGAGATTTCAAATGAAGGGCTCTTGTTTTGATAGTTTGGCAGATGGTAGAGTTTGAACAAACAATAAGGACATGGTAATGGTAATCATGTCGTTAGAACATTGTTATAGGTCCTCGTGAGCTTAGTTCAGTTGGTAAGGACAATGCATAATATTTGCAAGATTTGGGGTTTGAATTCCGGCCACCACCAAAAAAAAAAACATTGTTATAGAAAATGAGTAAAAATTGTCTATGTTAAATGAAAATTGTTGTTGACACATATGATAGGGCTGAAAAATACATGTAAAAGATGAAAATGCTCCTGCGGCAGTTAACTATCGAAGTAAGGAACCGGCTGCAGTTAACTGCCGAAGTTCGTGCCGAGGAAAAGAAAAAAAAAACTCGGCACTTAAGCAGGGACGGACCCAGGTTGCACACATTGTGGGCCTGGGCCCTCACTATATTTTGGGAAGAAAATTAAGTAATATCATTTGTATTGATTTCCCTTATTATTTTAGCTAAAAAAAATGATATATGTAATATTATACGTACAAAGTAATATACATATTTTGTCTATATATCCTAAATCAACCGATAAAAATACCGAAATTATTAGATTGAATATCGTGATCGAAGTTCGAACCTCGGCTCCTCCACTTGTGTGTGTGGATTTCATTAGTTATTTGTCATTTTATCTATTATAAGTAATATACGTATTTTGACTAATATTATAAATATATATTCATCTTTCTATTAAGTTAGCGTAGACGAGAAAACATGTTGGATACTCGTTGATATATTTATTTTAAGAGTTACTAGTTTGGACACCCGTGCCAAGCACGGGCTAGAATTTGGTTATACTTGACATAGAGAATATTATTATGTATCATGTATCGATTAAAGCTAAAGATTTGATAAAATAGTGGAGGTTGAACAACAAACAAATGGAAAAAAACACATACTTAAACCTTAAAGTTTTGAATGAAGATGTGGTATCATTCTCACCTGTGTCGTTGTTCTTTCTCCAATGTGTTGATCCACACCAGTGATGTCTCCCCTTGAAGGTCCAACGACGATATCATATCTCGGTTCAACATTGTGGGGGAGCGGTTCTTGGTAGTGGATCACGTATACAGAGACTATGATACTTAGTGGAGAGATGTTAATTTGTCAACTGTGAGTAACAATTTCACATTATATGCAAGAATAGATGTTGAGCAACATATAAGTATGGTGACTCATATATCTAATATCTTACGATTGGTGCAATATCAATTTCACTTATATGATTGGTCTTAGTCTAATGTGATGATACAACCCATTGTAGGCTTCCACAGAAGACATAATATTATGATGATTTTTTTGTTTCAGTTTTTGGCTGTCATTTGTTGAATTTTTAGCCTTAAATTTTAATTTTTAGATGTCATTCGCTTTCATGCAATTTTTTTTATTCAACCTTTGTTACTATAAATTTCTTTACTTTTGGTGTTTGGTGGAATCATAGTGGAAAATATAGATGTGTTAGGCCACAAAATACATGTTTATTAGACAGTTTAAATTGATGTGGTATTTTTTTAATGAGTCTAATATTTTGGTAGCATAATTACCAGCAATCGCCAACGCCTTCAACAAATCCATAAACTATCAGTAGCTCACTATATTACCTATACTCTCATGGGTAAAACATATTTTCCTTAGTTTGTTCCCTCGTAATTTCTCTCATGTTCAAATTCCTTGTTCATCTTCTTTATTTTTTTAATTTACTTTCTTTCTTCGCATGAAAGAAACAAACAAAACACTCCTCTCTGAAACCACCACCAACCAAATTTTTTTACGATGTTGTATCTTTGATCTGATTTCGCTATCTCACTATATCACATACACAGAGATTCCTAACCTTAAGGGAGATATGTTAATGTGTCATGTGAGTTAAACTTCTCTTTTGGATGCAATAATATATATTGAGCAACATATGAATGAATTGATAATATGCCTAATGTCTTGAGGTTTTAGGTGAAGATGTGGCGTCAATCTCACTTCTGGAGTTTTATTAGTCAAATGTGATGATTCAATTCATTGTAGGCTCCCTTATAACTACAAATATTATGATGAATTATTTAATTTTTTTATTTTTTTAATATAATATCTTAATTTTTTAATATTCAATATATATTTTTGGATGTCGTTTGATTTCATTCAATTTTTTATCCAACCTCTATATTTCAAATATCTTCACTTTTGATCTTTGATGAGATTGAACAATAGAAAACTACATATATGTTATGATGAGTTGATAAAGTACATGTGTACATGTTTATTACACATTTTAAATTGATGTGGAGTTTTTTTATTGAGTCTATTTTTTGGTGAAATAATTACTCATAAATCTTGTACTCCTTCAAATAACCCATCAAATTATCACTAACACACTCTTTTCTTAATATTTCCACGGACAAAACACACACTACTTTTTTTCCGTTATCATTTCTCTCATGTTCAAATTTCTTTTTCATATTATTTCTTTTTCTATTTTTCTTTCTCTCTTTTTCATTAAATGTGCAAACATAAATCTCCTTCCATGAAACCACCATCAACCAACCTTTTTTACTATGTTTTGCCTTCGTCTAGCTTTATTTGGCTATGTCACCAGATCTCAAACGAAGAGAGTCTCACATTTAACAAAGATATGTTAATGTGTCAATTGTTAAGAAATAGATACGTGAGATGATCAATATAACTAATGTGTTAAGATTTTGATGATGATGTGGTGTCAATCTCACTTTTATAGTCGCATTTAGCTTAATGTGTTGTTCTAACCTATTTTAGTCTTCTTCAAAACTCTGAACATTATGATTAACTATTTTGTTAGTTTTTTGATGTCATTTATTTCATTTTTATATTAAATATAAGTTTTTGGATGTTATTCATTTTCATGCACTATTTTTTAATCAATCTATATTATTTCAAATTTATTCACTTTTGATCATTGGTTGGATTTAACTATAGAAATATTCTCACGTAGAATGTTGAGTTGACATAATTCGTGCTTATTAAAAAGATTTAAATGTTGTAGTGTTTTTTAATTAGGTATAATTTTTTGGCAAATTAATTACCCAAAAATACCAAACTTCTTCGATAGACCTATAGAATTACCAGCAACTCACTTTATTTCTTATAACCTCATCGACAAATACACAACTCCTTTTTTTTTTACCTGTATCATTTATCTCAATCTCAAATTTATTTTTCATCTTCTTTCTTTTTCAATTTCCTTTCTCTCTTCTCATAAAAGTAAGAAATATAAACCTCCTTCTATTTAATTACTACCATCCCATCTTTATGACCATGTTGTGCCTTCATTTGACCTTATTTGCCTATGTCACATAATTACAGACGTGGAGACTCGCACACTTGAGAGAGAGATGTTAATATGTCAAATGTGAGTTAAAATTATAATGGAGAAAAGAGAAGATGTTGAATAACATATAAGTGATATGAACTAAAAAAATTGTATGAAAATGTGGTATCAATCTAATTTTTGTGGTTTCTCTTAGCATAATGTTACGATATAACCTAATGTAGGCTACACTGGGAATTCCAACATTATGATAATTTGTTTTGTTAGTTTTGCGTGTTGTTTTTTTTAATATTTTTAATCTTAACATTTAGATGTTGGACGTCATTCATTTTCATGCAATTTTTTTTGTTAAGGCAATATATATTTTTATTCAACATCTATTATTTCAAATTCCTTCACTATTGGTCTTTGGTGGAATCTGAAAAAGGAAAATTGTAGATGTTTATTAGACATTTTAAATTGATGTTGACTTTTTATTGAGTTTGATACTTTGATAGCATAATTACTAAATTATCTCAATTTTCTTCAACTTAACAAACCCGTAAAATTACCAACAACTCACTATTCTCCCTTACTTTTTCTCTCATGTTCAAATTCTTTTTTCATCTGATTTCTTTTTCTACTTTATTTTTTCTCTTCTCATGAAATAAATGAGTGAAAACATCTCTCTACGAAATGACCTTATTTGGTTATTTCACCATATCATAGATACAAAGAGTCTCACGCTTAAGGGAGAGATGTTAATGTGTCGTGTGTGAGTTAAACTTCTACACATTAGATGCAAAAGTACATATTGAGTAACATATAAGTGAGATGTGGTGTCAATCTCCTTTTTTTTTTTAGGGGTGTGTCAATCTCATTTGTGGGGTTTCTCTTAGCCAAATATGAAGATCCAACCCATTGAAGACTCCCTCATAACTTCAAACATTATGACGAAATATTTTGTTAGTTTTTTAATATCATTAGCTTAATTTTTTATATTAAATATAAAAAAATCATTTTATTTTTTTGCGTTATTTTAAATTCCTTCATTTTTGGTCTTTGGAGGAATCTAAAAATGGAAAAACGCTAATGTGATATGTTGAGTTGACAAAATACATGCTTATTAAAAAAAAATATATGATAGATAAATTAGGGAAATAATTTGATTGATTAGTTTTAGGATTAATTAGAAGCTGACCCACTTGTGTTGTTTTAAATTTTTGTATTATCCGTTTACGGTCGACCTACACTTTTGCGTGGATTTACTGGGGTAGGTTTATGTCCCCCTAATTTGTATTTGTATCTCCCCCTTTTTTTAATAATATAATATATATAAGCAAAAATGAATAAAGTCTAGTTGAGACGTCATATATTCTCTTTAAATTGTGCTTTTAATTTAGAAAAAAATTACAAATATGATATGTAAAATTTACATTTAGATATCAACGTATATTGAAGGAGGACACTATCGAAAACCATACTCTCCACTCAACGAAAAAGGAATTTGAGAATTCGAGAAGAATTTCAAATTTTAGAATGAACGTTGAATTTTGAAACAGTGTGAAAATGTTGAAAGTTAGAAACAATATTTTATAAAATAAAAATCAATTAAATAACCTCAATTACCCCCTTCCCCTCAAAAAAGAAAAACATCAATTACCCCTTTAATTTTGTGATATCATCAATGTATGGATATCTTATAGGATAAATGCATAGTTGACTAATGATATGATAAATGTCTAATCTTAAATATCATATTAATGCATTCCTTTCTCATTAAAAACTGAAAATGTACATGCTGATGTGGATTAGTTTGATAACATTTAGTGAGCTTAAGCACCATATATGTACACGTGTACTTTTGCATTCTCTGAAGCCAAATCTTTATAATAGAGAAAGTTTTTTTTTTATATATATTAAAACACATTTACGTGCATTTGTTAATTTTTTTTTGACAATTACGTGCATTTGTTATTAAAACATATGACATAATTTTAAAAAAAAATCAAGATAAACATTGTAGGAAATTCGTAAAATTGAAATTTGAAAAATTACCAAGTTATTGGTAAAATTTAATTTTAGATATCATTCGATTCTCCTTTTAAATTATCTTTGTTATTATTATTTGACAAAAAAATTCCTTTAGAATCTGGCAAATAGACTTTAATTTTACATAAAAAAAATTTAGGACACATCAAGGTCAGGACATGTCTCATGACTCAATAAGCACTTACAAAAATTTTAGAGATCCCTTGTCAAAGAGATCTTCACGCTAATAGCGGAGATTGAATCCACACCCTTGAAATTGAGTCAGCTCATTATTAGCAAAACCAATCTTGATTAGGAATGCTATTATTAGTATTAGTAGGGGTGTTCACGGTGCGGTTTGGTTCGGTTTTAAGGGTAAAAGTCATCTGAACCGCAAGATAAATAAGTACGTGGTTTGGTTTGGTTCGGTTGACTTTTAAAATAAAATCCAAACCAAACCAAACCAAACCAATCCGGTTTGGATTGGATCGGTTGGTGCGATTTTTTTAGACAATAATATATTTTTTTTGTTTTCAACTTTAAAATCAAATTAAAAAGCTAAAACACAACATATTTTCAGGAATGTTTTAAATTTCATCCAACATTATAATTTTATTTTCATCCAACAATGTTTTCAACTACGTAGACCAAATTAAAACGTGGACAAAAAGTAATCCTATTTTGTAAGAAATACAAAAGACTAAAATTTTAATCATTCTCTAAGAGTTCAAGTAGCACATAAATACATTTTTGATAGAAAAAGCAGCAACGTAGAAACTTAATAAGAGAAAAAATATGTTCTTTTATTAAAGTTTCCATTGAATTTCTATGAGTATTGATCTAGATGATATATATTTAATTAGTTTTTTTTCTTCTTATATTGTGGTTTGGTTTGGTTTGGTTCGGTTGGTAAAATGAAAACCGCAAACCGAACCAAACCATGCGGTTAGGTAAAAAAAATGATCCGAATACATCCGAACCAAATGCGGTTTTTTGCGGTTTCGGTTTGGATTGATTCGATTAGCGGTTTTTCTTTTGGATTGGTTCGGTTTTGAACACCCCTAAGTATTAGTAGCAAAAATAGTGAATCAAAACATGATATCATATAATGGTATCATTTAAATAACATTTTTTCATCTGACTAAATAAATGAGACATTTAACAGAATCATTTTAATTTAAATTACCACATTATGACTATTATTTAAAGAACCTTTTATTTTTTAGTCTATTATTTGTCTGACCTATTAAATGACAAATTTTAATATTTATTGGATCAACCCAATTAAAATGACACATAAAATATAATTATTTTAAATTATAAAAATATAAATTTCAAAATTTAATCCATTCAAAAAAAAATTCAAAATTTAATGAATTTTTTTTTTGTGAATTTGTCAAAAACTTTTTTATGTAAATTAAATATTCCCTTAAAACAAATGAATATAAAACATTAATTAAAAGGTTAAAAGATTCAAATAATTCATTTTTTTTATACACATAGGAAAATCGAACTATTTGAATTTTAAATGTCTTCCATTTATTTGTTATAATATACTACTTCAATATTTGTTTGTTTCCATCTTTTTTTTTTGGTTTAGTTGCTTCCTTTTTTTTTTGGTAGTGTTTAGTTGTTTCCTTTAATTAAGGATTATAATTAATGCTATCATTTAATTTTTTTTCTGTTTCATCCACCAAATGAGGCATTTTCATTATAAATAATTAAATGACACATTTTAACCTTTATATAATCATTCTAATTTAAATGACATATTAATTACTCTTAAATTGCTTTATCATTATATTATCCTTAATAAATGCGAAAATAATTATATTTGAGAACTATATTAAATTATTAAGTATACAAAAATACATGAAAATTTTGTGTTAATATAATTCATTTTGTGTTATATTTGAGAACTATATTAAATGGATTTTTTTTCTCAAAAAAAAAAAAATCATTTTGGCTTGTTAAAAATACCAAATACGTGAAACTTAGAAAGAAAAAAAAAACAAAAAGAAAAAAGGCATGACATTGAGACAAAAGATTGAAAATAATACAATTTTTGATTGAAATGGTGGGTGAAATTGCTTGCAAATGGATGATATTTATAATAAAGGGTAGATAACAAAATTAACAATATTATTTAATAGTCCCCACAAAAAAATTATTTAATAGTAACTATCTAATTGACAAATTAAAGGAGAAAAAGTCATATATTGATTGTCAAATAAATAAGATGAAATGACACTTAAAGGATTGTGTATTATCTCATATATGGTCAAAAGAAATAAAAAAGAAACCATGTATATTGCTCAATGGTTGATTGAAGCTTTTGATACATTTTATTGAAGAAACTATGATAAGTGAAAAGCCGTCATAGTAAAACATGATGATTTAAGATGTCTTCTTATTAGAAAAGGTTTATCCAAATTAGATGATGTGAACCAATTGTATGCAACCTTTATGATGATGTTCAACATGTCCGGAGATGTATTTAAAATCATCAATTAGGATTCATCAAATAAGAGTTCATGTGTAGGATTCATCAAATAAGAGTTCACGTGTAATATACGTTTTTGTGCAAGACAAAAATTCATAAAATAGATATAGATAAATGCTAAATCAATTTATTGAGATTAGTTTATCGACATATAAATTCATTAAATAATATTCAATAAACCTAAGGTATCTAAACTCTAACATCTTGATTCTATATCAAATACAAAACACTGTCTTGACTAAAAATTATATTGTTGATGTTGAACATCTTGAAGTCGTAGAATGTAGACACATGCTCTCCAATGAGATCCCGGGAAAGTAACATTATCTATTAACAATTAGATACAAATAAAAAAGAAAATCAACCCCATAATCTACGACCAAGTGATTAAACTTCTATGATTTCAAAACACATAAAAAATAATGAAAAAAAATAATGATTTGTTGATGGGGGAAGAGACACATGAAAATAATGAAAAAAAAATTGTCTATATATAGGGAAAAAAATCATGGCTTGATCAATTTTGATTGGTTGATGAAAACTTAATGAGTCATTGTCCATCTTGATTGGCTAATAAAAAAACAAATGAGTCATAATTTAATTTGATTGGGTGATAAGAAAACATTAAATGTGATGAAGAATGTGAAGATGCCACATGTACTTTTGCCCATAGAAGTATGCTTTTGTATTATATAAAGATTCTTATATTAAATGTGACAATTGCAATTATTGAAAGAGTTTTCTCTACTATGAATATTTTCAAGAATTGAAAGGTTTTTAATAACATTGAAAAGGAAAAAATCATTTATTGTTTCCAAAGTATAAAAAATTACCAAAACCAATTATATGATGTATGTTTATGTTTTTAAAAAAATACATATGTTGCCCTCACTACTCAAATCTTCTGGGTCCGTCCCTGCACTTAAGTGCCGAAGAGCTCATCAACCTGATTTTTTTGAAATACTTTATTTGTTGTTGAAGGTTTTATGTTTAAATACTTAATTTGTGTTTCTTTGGTTCATAATATTTTCGATGTTTATCAACTATGGTGTTATGTAATGATGATCAATTCCAACCTATGTTCCAAATAATTTTGATCAGGCTTCTTTTTCATTCCTCATGAGTGAAACAACAAATTACATCACGATTTCTTATTTTTGTGAAAGTCTTGGAGTATGTTAAACAACAAATTACATCTCGATTTCTTCGAACCATGGAAAGAGTATGTTAATCAGCAAATTGATGAGTTCTTCGGCACTTAAGTGCCGAGGATTTTTTTTTTTCCTTTTTTCGTCGGCAATTTACTACCGAAGGAACTTCGGGAGTTAACTGCAGCCAGTTCATTACTTCGATAGTTAATTGCCGCGGGGGTATTTCCGTCTTTTACATGTGTTTTTCAGCCCTATCATATGTGTCAACAACAATTTTCATGTTAAATTATGCTATCAGAAAAATTGATTCAAGTTAAAATTCAATTGAAAGAAAAATTGCTTCTAGATCAAATAGAGTTGAAAATAAAGTAATTTATTTTAGATATCTGTTTATGTTAAATTTGCTTTCTTTTTATTTTCGGTTTATTTTATTTCCTTATGCAAAGTTTCTATATGTATCATTTTTACAATTGAATCACCTTTTAAATCATTTCTATGGAGTGCGAGTGAGGAAATTTGAAAAATTCATTCGTTTAATTGAGATAAGGTTTGTTTTGATAAGGAGTTTGGTGGATTGAGGTCTGGACAATTATGGAGTTTAATTTGACGTTGTTAAGAAAATGGGGTTGGAGGTTATATGATGATCAAGACGGCTTACAATTTAAAGTGTTGGTTGCATAATATGGGGTTGAGGGTGGATGTGTCACGGGAGGAGGTTCTCAAGCATCAGTATAGTTGAAGGATTTGTGTGGTGTTAGGGAAAGTGTAGGAGGGGGGAATGGTTGGTTTCAAGAAGGTTTCCTGCGTAGAGTCAGAAATGGAGAATGCTATTTTTTGCTCTGATTCTTGTACTACAAGAGAATCAAGGATTTACCGGTAAGTCAACAGTTTAAATCCCTTAGAAGTTTCTAGCGGTTATTTCATCATTAGCGGAGGCTAAAATCGACGAAAATTTGCTCAAAAAAAACCTTTTTTTTGTTGTTTCCGACGGTTTTTCATCACTTAGCGGCAGTTTCTTGTTGTTTGTGGCGGCTTTAAGCCGCCTGTAAATTCAACGATTTTTTTTCAAGTTTATGGCAGCTTAAAGTCATCGGTAATGTTTTTCGCCTATTTTATTTTTGAATTTATAATTGGCCATCGGAAATATGTAAACAGTCTTCGGTAATGTTTTTGCCTTAACCTCAGCCACGTTATAACCTTAAAAAGACCTCTATATGTGTGTGATGATATATATCTTCAATGTCTGTTTAAAATTACTTCAATCTCATGGCAAGATACAATCACATGACGACTGGAGTGTTGCAAATGCCTTGACCAACCCCACTGACTTTAGGAGGTATATACGTGTATCTTGGAATTGTATGTGGTTGAAAGTAAGATTATCTTCTCTAAGTCTGTTCCGCTTGCATGGAAGTGGTAAGCTGGTTAAGTCTGATGGTGGGAAGAATAACAATCTGAGCAAAATCTCCGGAAAGATAGGTTCTTATTCTTTAAATTCATGTAAATTCTAACTTCTTGTTATTGTGTTGCTTAAGGAGGAGCAACAGTTTAAGTTTGGGGTTGTGATGACGGGACATCATATGATATTTTTTGCTATGATTTTAGTACTTTTCTTTGCATTTAAAGATAAATAAGATTAGAGTTAAATGAGTTGTGAATGGTTTGAGGAAACATACTGTATTGTTTTCACTCGAGTCGTTGCAATTCACTTTTATCCTAAATCATGCAACTCCATAGGTGTTTTAAGTGTTTTGTAGCAAAAAATCATGTAAATCGGCAAATCAAAACATCACGTGAAGGATCAAGGATATGATGTTTGAATACCAATGGTTCTGAAAAGGTCTTTGAAGACAATACAAGATGAAGAAATTTCATTTCAAGTTCCTAGGAGTTTTCTTATGGAGAAGCGATTGAAAATGAGATGAAAACGCAAGTAATTGCACATGAGAGTCTGCCAGATGCGCCCATGCGCATGAGGCAGCATTTGCTACTACCTCATGCGCTCCTGTACGTGAGGGTATGCGCCCTTGCGCCAGACACGAACTTAAACGATAATTTGCTTGTTTTCCAAGCTGGACCTATTAAATCCTAAGTAATCTTATGTTATAAATAAAGATCCTTGCACAGATTATTATTCATTTAGAAAGATAGCAGTTCAAGGCAAGGGTTAAGCATCAGAATTCCAAGGCAAAGGATCTCCATCCTCCTCTTTTTCTCTATAGAGTATGTTTTTATATTGTTTGGTTATGATGTCTATTTCCATGTGCAACTAAACCTCTTTGTTTGATTCAATTAATAAAGTTTATATTCAGTTATGCTTTTCTCCTGTCTGATTTAATTCTTTCTTATCTGTGTTTAATGCTTTTTCAACGGAAAATATGTATCGGTAATCTTGAAAATTGATTTGAATAGATTAGTAGGATTGACAACACGAAATTCTTCTTTTTTTCATGGCAATTCCAACTATAATTAATGAAATTAAATATGAAACTTCAGCCTAGAAGTCCTAGCTCAATTGGCAAATGCCAAAATTGCAAGGCCGGACGTCGTGACCCGGGTTCGAACCCGGGACCTCACAGTTGTGTGTGATTTAATTTCAGTGGGTTACCACTTCATCTAAGACAAAAAAAAAAAAATATGAAACTTCATAATTTCTAAATCGTCCCTCCAGTAACACAGTAATAATAACAAAGTTATCTTACCGCACATGCTGTCGTTATGGTTAATAAGTATTTAGTTTATTAAATCATAAGTAGACGTCACATAACTGATGTTTTACTAAGTTCATTCCAACAAAGACAGGTGAGGGATTCAAGGACTCCCTAATCGCCATTAAACATTTGAATCGCAAACCTAATATAGCATTGGATGGAGCAATTAAACCCTGCAACCCTTTCTAATCTCTTTTAATTTCACTTTCTAAAATAAGTTTTGCTAGTTGTTAAGTTGAACGACAATCCATGTGGAGAACGATAAACTTACTACTTTATTACTTGTTACGATTTGGCGCACTTGCCAATTTGGTTCATCAAGTTTCAACCAGATCATCCCAAGCTCTCGTGATGTTGTTAACTATGTCACTTGTCTTCAACTCCTTCACTTCTTTATCTTTCCCATCAACTTTTACATTCTTCGGCTTCAGTTTGATTCTGCAGTCGTGATGCATTTAACTCTTACATTTTTTTCAATATGAAAATGACAGAGTAAAACGATAGTTTCAGAGAGAACTTTGGCAACAACATTCATCATAGCAGTGTCCCTGTCAGTGACAATCACCTTAGGCATATTGAGTTTTGAGGATAAAAGACCAACTAACATATCTAGAACCCAAGTAAAGTTACCTTATTTTTCAGAAGCTAGAAAAGCAAAAGCAACATAATATGTCTTGTTGGTAGAGGTAACACCACCAACTATCTCAAATAACAGCATTCTATACAAGTTGGTTTTATAAGTGGAGTCCATGATTAAAACAGTCGGAAAAGTGTTAAACAAATTAATAGATTCAGGATGAGCAAAAAACATGTCTTCAAGAGTGATATCATCACAGTTTGCCCTGGTGAAATAAACATATATGTTCTTCTCCAACTCTGTAACCAAGTATTGCATCTTTGTCTTGTCACCTCTTATGGACTTTCGTCATCTTGTCACCGCTTGTCGACGAACCCAATTAAGCAAATAGTCTCGCGCTCGCTGTAACAGTCCGATTTTCACTAGATTTAATTTAATTGTTTTTATATGTGTTTATATGTGCTCATATGTTATTAATTGCTTCTGTATGTGTATGTTTGGTTGGGATTGTTAGAATTCGGTGTTAGAAGGGTATTTTGGTCATTTTGGACTCAGGGGGTATTTTGGTCATTTTGTGAGTAGGGGGTAATTTAGTAATTTTGATGAGGATTAATTTTAGAGCTTAGTGAGAACTATTATTATTTTACTAAGTTACCAGGGGGTTGTAGTAATTTATTTTATAACTGGTAAGTGACCGTTATTATTACATTTTACCGTTAAGTGGGTAGAAACATTTCGAATTAAATTAGTAATGGGTTAGGCCCATTAAGGCATTGTGAGTTGAACCCAATTATGTAGAGCCTATATAAACTCTAGTGTTTAGAGAAAATAGGGTTTACATATTCATTTTTCACAATTGAGAAAAGGTAGAGAGAGAAAGGGCAAGAGAGGAGAAAAGAGTTTGAAGAAGGAAAGCTAGAGAGAGCTAGAGGAAGGTAGAGGAATCAAGTCTTTGGAGCTAAAGTGAGGTCTAGGCTTGATTTGGTGAAGAATTAAGGTAAGGGGGTTAGACTTTAATCATAATCACTTTGTTGTAGCTTCTACCCTAATTCTCTACATAAGTGCTTAATTGTATAATTGATTATTGTGGGATTAATTGGTGAAATTCGTGCTTATGCTTTGATGCAATGTTTGGGTATGTAATTTGAATGTTAATTAAGTTGTTGATGATGAAATTACATGCTCAAGTTATGTATATATGTGTGCTTTGTGTTTTTGCCCAAAAATTGGTGATATGAGATGTCGTTGTTGATGAATTGTGATGAATTCATGATTGGTTGTTGTTGTTGATGTTGTGAGATGTTGTTGTTGATGATTGAAACCTTGGGTGATCATAATCTTTGAGCTTGCTATGAAATTGTGTTGTTCTTGAAGGTTTTCATGAAAATGGGTCAAATGGTGATTTTGTTTAAAGGATTGTTTTGGTGCAAGTTTTATATGAATTTGAGTGTCTTTTCATGTTTAGAAATGTTTAAACAAACCTTGGGATCAAATTTGAGCATTGGTAAGTCAAAATTGAGATTTTGGGGTGAAAAATGGGTTTTTCTCGTAATAGGACTGTCACAACTCGCCACAGCGAGCTGGAGGCGAGTTGGAGGTGAGCACGAGGTGCTCCCTGTGGGCTTACTCGCCATGGCGAGCGATTTACTCGCTGAGGCGAGCTGCACAGCGGCAACATCCCCTGTTTCGCGTTCCTGCGTCTTTTTCACACGTTTCTGTTCTGAATTGGCCTTCGGTGTAAACATGAAAGTTTTAGATAATTTTGTTAGCTTTCCAGTGGCTTTAGTTTGACTTGAAAATGATTTTTGGTTTTTGAGTTATGATGAAAATACTCCAAGGAGGTCTTAGTGAAATTTTATGAAAATTCCGCATAACAATTTCTAAGTCAACCCAAACCTTATGGATTGTTTCCAAGCTTCGAAACTTGAGTTTTATGAGTTCAATTAAGGTGTTTAATGTTATTTAAACTATGATGTGATGGATCTAACTTGTTATGATTTGAAAATGGGAATTTCTTGAAAAGTGATAAAGAGAGACGAACTTTGTGATTCTCATGAATTTGTCGTATTTAGTTGGTGAAACGTAAATTTATTCTCTACTGCACTTATATGTGGCCTAGAGGTATACTTAGTTGAGGCGTTGGATCTTGTTTACTTGGTTTGGTTCAATTGCTTCAATTATTTTGAAATTGGTAGAATGATAGACGAACTTTGGTGAAAATGGTTCTTTTGAGCCGATTACCTTATAAATCTTTCGTGAATAGTCTTATATGATTAATTAAGGATACGTGAATGATTGTCGATGGTTGAATATGTTGTTTATCATAAAGTGTTGTATTGTTCCACTTACTTGGCTTATGAGAAGTATATGGAATTGTTAAGATATATTGCGTAGTTGATGTTGATGTATGTTGATCCATGTTGATGACTCTTATTTGAATTGTGATTTGTTGAATGTGTGGACATGAATACTTGATAATGCAAATGTTGTTGAGCTAGTCAATGTAATTGGAGGTGTACTTTTACATTGTCGTTGGTAGTTGTTATGTTGAAGTTGTGTATTATCGGGTCGTTGTTGTATGTCCATGCATCATAATCATATTGAGTCATATGTTGAAATGTAAAATGAGATGTACTTTTACATAGTTGAATTGTAAGAGGAGGTGTACTCTTACATATGATGTGCAGTTGGCATCATGGGATGACGGCCTAGACGTTGTTGGTGACGGTACCGCGTGCATCTAGAAGAGTCTAGAACATTGCATGCATTTGAGTAATTGATGAGTCGTGTCATAATTGAATATGTGACTTGATGAATTTGTGCATTGGTGGAATTCGGTGAATGTTATGATTATGTGGATTGGTGTATATGTACATTGGTGGATTTTATTGACGGTTGTGAATAATTGAATTATACTCTAATTGCATGTATTACTTTTTTGTGCTTATACACTTGGTGAATCAATTTGATGATAACTATTTTGATAATAATGATGAGATGAGAAGTGTATATGTATATATATGTATATATGACGTGGAGACTCTTGATAATGATGATTGCTTGCTTATAACTTTGAAATGATGAATTGTACTTGTTGAGTTAAGTATGCTAGATGAGTAATGAGGTGAGAAATATTTTCATTGATTGATGTTGATAAATGATGAACTCTTGTCGATGACTTGTTTAAAGATCAAATATGTCTGTTATGCTATAATAATAATGTGATAGCTTGAAGCGCAAGTAATGGGGGTTAATAATCATGTGATGCTAGTATTCTAGGAGGGATGGTTATGTATATGTGATATGTATGAATCCTTAAATGCTTATGTTTTCATATGTTGATTATGATTGATGTAAAGCTTACCCCCAGTGGTTTGACCGCCTACCTGTCTGTATGGATGGGTAGACGCCGTGCAGGAGTAGTTCGCTTTGGTGAGTGCTTGGATAGCGGGAGCTAATCTCCGTTATCGTTTTGGAGTCGTAGGTTTAGGCTCTGATTAGGTTGTCGGTGTCTTTATGCTTTTGTTGGATTTATTTTATTATTGAGGTTTACCCACTTGTCGGGATTTGGAGGATTTATATGATGGTGTATCTTGTTATCATGACATGTATGTTTTGGAGATGTATGATTTGTATCCGCTGCGACTGTTGAGACATTTTATACATGCATGTTGTTTTGGATTTTGTTGAGATGTAGCGTCTATTTCTTGAATAATTGTATTATTCGCATGTTTTATCGCTTTAATAGAAATAGGGCGTTACACTCGCCATCTATCATTGGTGAAAAAAAGACACGGTGTTTACTTCATTGTCACAAAGCTTGGAAACATTGGAAGGTTTCACTTCAACCCAAGCTTCAATGAAAAGTTTGACATCAACAGAAGCATCAATGGAAGGTTCGACATCAACAAAAGCTTCAATGATGGACGGTTTAGGCTCAACACCATCATCTATCGTATTTTCAATCATCACTATCTAAACAAATTAAAAATGACAGAAAAAGATTATAAATAACTTGTATTACATAAGCCTAAGGAAAAAAAGGCACCAAAAATCAAACTTGCATCCCAGCGCAAGTTAACTCACGCTGACCTCATCATAAGTTAACTTCCGCTACGTCTAGGGCTCCAAACTGATGTAGCTAGCAGAAAAAATGGCAGAATGTAAATAGGTTAAATGATACATTACATGTTTTTTGACGTTTGATGAACGTAGAAATTTGTTTTTTTGGAGGTGAAGAAGGAAAGAAATGTGTGTTTGAAGTGTGGTCCGCTAGTATTGGCCTAAATGCAGGAAATCAGTGGCGGAGCCAGAAATTTTAGATTATGGGGGCAATATTCATACACTGTAACATACAATTACTATTTTACAAAAAAATGAAAACTTACTATTTGGGTGTGTTTAGGATGAAAGTAAAATAAATATCTACGATTACACTTTCTCCGATCTTTTTTATTTGGGTCTTGTTAACGAGTGCCCCCGAGACACTATTTAACGATCCCAAATTTAAAAAGTATTCCTTCAAAATGTCAAATATTGCAAATTCCAATGTGTTATAAGCTAATTTTATTTGTATCCTTATTTATTACGAGAGAGAATATTAAAAGTAAGTTAATTATTAAAATTAAGAGTAATTAGTGGACAATCATAAAAACTAATTCAGAAGTTAACTTGAGTTGGGGTTAATTTTAAAAGTTTGGGGGTGGGAATGAACAAGTTCAAAAGGAAAAAAAAGAAGTAAAATTCTTAAAATGAAGAGTGTTTGTTTTAGTCACAACTCACAAAACATGACTGCTGAGAGCTCAATACGGTTGAGCATCAATCTAGCACGACGACACATGTGAGAATTGAAAAACTAGAAACTTGCAATGCATACACGAAACTACGTGGCAGTTAAAATACAGCACACCAAAACACAACGCAAATAAAAAGTCCATATTGCCGTCAAAATAAAAAGAACAAATTGGCTTTTGTGTTGATTTATATATTTTGACTTTTGTGTTGATTGTAAAATTCAGTTTTTATTCGTTGTGTGATGGTCTATACGAACCACTGTTGCAAGCAACATCAAATGAGGAAATCGTGAAAACCATTCCCTCTTGGAGCTGCTCCTTGAACTTGTAGATCAATATTCTTCGTATAAACGCACCTATTCGATCACCCTAGATAACAAAGATTAAAACACTATTCTTTAAACAAAAACAAAAACAAAAACGGTATGAAAAAAAGTACCTTTCGATCCATTAGAACCAACTCCATAGAAAATGGTAGTTTTTTATTTTTGTAATCTTGAACAAACCAAGCACGAACAACCCTCAACACCAATGTCCACGATTGTTTTCTTGGCGAAACATCAGAGATGAAGTCGTGTTTCGTAGACATTTTTCTTTGCAATAGAAAAAATTACAAAAATAACTTAGAATATATATATATATATATATATATATATATATATATATATATATATATATATATATATATATATATATATATAAAAGAACCAAAGAACAAAAAAAGAAGAACTATATTTTGTGATTGTTGTGTACTCGTACCCAAAAACGCTACTATTTATATAGAAAAATAGAATCATAACGGTTAATATCTATTAATTATTAATTTGACAGTTTTAAAATTAATACTCTCAACGTATTTAATATTATAAAATATGCATTAAACGATTAGATTATATTTCATGTAACCTATAAAAAAGTAACTTCATAACACTTGAAATTTAATAATATCTTATTAATATTAAGTAATATAATTCGGTAACGAATAAAAATTAATTATATAACCTTAAAACTAATTACTACAATTGAATTTTTAATTAGTAGGTTACTGTCATAGTGTAACGGACCAAAATTCAAAATATAATTTATTCAAGTTATTTATTATAATTTTGTAACCTTCCAAATTTTTAATGTACCATATAAATGTTAATCGAATAATAATTATATTAATAATTATTTGATTTCAACATACAAATTTTTAATGTAACATATAAATTTTAATCGAAACAATTATTACTTGAAAATATGATCCAAAGCAATGTTGCTCTGGATTGGCTTCTCTGTTCTTCCTTTGGTCCTGGGTTTTGTGCACGTTTTGGTTTGGTGTTGCTCCATTTCTAGCCGGATAGCTGGTCGGTGGTGGTGTCGTCGTTGTTCGGTGGCAGCACTGTCACTGCCTTGTCGCCGGAGTCGGATTGGTTGTTCCTTTGGGTTGGCCGGTTGGGTTTCGGTGGTGTCTGTGTGTTGTTGTTGGTTCGCAGGTGTGTTTTGGTGGTTTAAGCCTTGCCTTCAAGCTTCTTCCAGGCGGTGGTTTGTGATGTCCTTGGTGGTGGATCGACGCTGTTTCTAGGTGGTGGTCCTCTCCTTGCTTGGCTTTCGATGTCTGGTTTCTGCTCAGATCTGCTGAGATCTGCAGACTTCATGGCTGTGGTTTCGCTGCTACCGTAGGGGTTCTTGGAGGCTGTTTGCTTTTGTTGCTGCTGCCTGTTTGTTTCTCTTATTGTTATGTATCGTATTGTGTTGTGTTTTGTTGCAGATCAAAGACTGGTGGTATCGTATCTGACCTTTTTGCAGTGGATTGTTTCGTTTGTTCGTTAGGGACTGGTGTGTGATTCTAAAACCCGCAAAGGGTCTGGTTCGTTTAACCCGAAAGGGTCTGGGTTACTGACGTATTGGACTCATCCCTCGATCTGAGTTCTTACGCGTTGTTTTGCTCGAAAGAGCATTTTATGCTTGCTGTTCATCAGGGAGCTGTTGGCACTTGGATTTTGCTACCGTGTTGGCGGTCGATCCATTCGCCATACCTAAAACTCTAGTTGTTCTATGCAGTTGTTTACTTTTCATATTTTTTTGTAACTTGGTTTCGCACCCGTACGCGGGTTCGCTGGGTTGCGCTTTTGATTAGTGAATATTTGCTAGGATAGATTAGAGTTGATTCACTTTGGACTGTTCTATAACGATGTATTCCCGTTAGGGTTATTCCTGGGTCAGGTCTCATGCCCCCCCAGTCTCTGTATCTTTTTCTTTCTATTTATTTTATTTTATCCTTTGCTTAAAAAAAAAAAAAAAAAGCAATGTTGTAAGCGGAAGACTGAAGGATCATAACCTGCAAAACATGACTATGTATTTTATGTACAATTTAATGTTTAATAAAAAATGGTTTTTTAATAATAATTATAATTATTAAGCTTGTATTAAAAATTCAGAGAATTTTTTGGAACAAATGCCAAGTAGGATTATGATTATGTGGACATCTTTAGAGGGGAGTATTTTGGAATAGGTTATTTTTAAAAACTCTAAATTGTTAGTATAAAGATTGCAAATTCTAATGTGTTATAAGCTAATTTTATTTGTATCCTTATTTATTACGAGAGAGAATATTAAAAGTAAGTTAATTATTAAAATTAAGAGTAATTAGTGGACAATCATAAAAACTAATTCAGAAGTTAACTTGAGTTGGGGTTAATTTTAAAAGTTTGGGGGTGGGAATGAACAAGTTCAAAAGGAAAAAAAAGAAGTAAAATTCTTAAAATGAAGAGTGTTTGTTTTAGTCACAACTCACAAAACATGACTGCTGAGAGCTCAATACGGTTGAGCATCAATCTAGCACGACGACACATGTGAGAATTGAAAAACTAGAAACTTGCAATGCATACACGAAACTACGTGGCAGTTAAAATACAGCACACCAAAACACAACGCAAATCTTTCAAAAAAAAAAAAAACACAACGCAAATAAAAAGAACAAATTGGCTTTGTGTATCTCTTTCCATGTGAAGAGACCACATCCTTTAATTAACAAAGAAAAAATCTTACAAATCAATGTGATAATTTGTTGATAATAATAGTTCTAATTAATTTAATTGTCTTTTATGGAAGTAACCAACTTTTAAAATACATTTCAAATCATATGATTTTAGATGGAAAAAATTTCGAGCATACCATTTATATTTTAATGTATATTTAATATTTTTAAATGATAAAAGAAGGATATGATACACGAACATATAATATACGTTTTTTATCATTATTTTTTAAAAAATATATCAAATGTATATCATAATATACACCTAGTCTTTCATACCCATGGTCTTCAAAACCTTTCAAAAAATAAACCCACAAAATCACTAATATCCTATTAACCAATAATAGGATATGACAGACATCATAATCAAGATTCAAACTTCGACACTTCAGATTTACGGCGACTTTATCATTTTGTCTATCGAACAAAATATTTATATATTGAGATTCCTTTCAAAAAAATATAGTATATTGAGATTGGTACGTACCCATATGCAAAAACAGCGAGGAAAGAACATATTGATTGACATAGGAAATTTCCTATACTAATATATACCCTTTTGGGCAATTCAATCACTAGTTGTTATTATTTTACCTCCCTTTTCATTTCACATACCATTAAACCAAATAAGAGAAAAACTTTCAGGTTTCAGATCCCACAAACAAAAAAAAAAAACCTTCACAATCATTCATTGATATTGTTGTGATTTTGAAGAACGAAGCTTTTCATTTTCAAAACCAATCACTACTATTGTAAGTAACCCTCTTTTCATTTTCATTTTCATCATCATTCTTTCTTTTTTCTTTTCTTCACTTTTACAAACCCATTATTCATATCTAAAAGTTCTTAATTATTCTTCTCTGTAACCTTATAAAAATCTTAACTTTTTTTCCTTCACACACAATCTTTCTCAAAAAAATGTACTTTATGATTCACTTATTACTACTAAATGGATTAAACTTGTTGGGTTCTGATAATTCAAAATTTTCATACTTCTCAATGGATCTCCATGCTTCTATAATTTTCCTCTTCACATTGATTTTTTTGTTTGTTTTTTCCCCAAGTTTTGACTTTTTCTTCATTGTATAGATATTAGACTTGAAGATTTTTATATTTCTTCTCCTTTGGAAAATGAAAAAAGTGGTTGACTGACTTTAGGAAACTGTCTTTTTCAAGTGATTAATTAGTTGATTAGGATTGCTTAATTAACAAATCTTGGTTTTGTTTGTTTCTTGAAAAAATTCAAGGACACTATTATTGGTTTCAATTGTAAAATAGAAGACTTTTAACCATTTGAGTTTTATCAGAAAGTAGTAAAAATTGTAGTTTTCTTGCATATTAGATAGATCTGATTCAGAAAAAGCATACTTTAGTTCCTTGAAATTTGAAGTTTATGGTTCATATAGAAATATTCTGTCAAAAAAGGCTGCTATTTGATGTTTGAAAATTAATTGGTATAGGTTCATATAGAAGATATCTTTTGGAGATTGTGTATCTGATTTGTACAGCTAAGAAATCATTCAAGGGCAAGTTTGATTTAAGTACAAGAGAGTGGTAAATATTATTAAGAAAAATGGGATCTTTCAAGGGTCATGCTTTGCCGGGGACGTTGTTTTTTGTAGTTGGGGTGTGGCATATTTGGGCTTCTATAGTGAGATATGTACGTAATCCTAAGACGTTTCGTGTTCGAGCGTGGAATCCTGTACCGGGTTTTGATGGGAGGCTAAAGTACTTGGAGCTCTATGTTGTTGCAATTGGTGCTTTTATTGATTTGTGTGTTGAGTTTTTGTATTCAACTCACCTCAAGATAATTGTTGGTGGTGTACTTAATCCTTCTCATATGAATGACTTTGAGCACTCGGGGATGCTTCTTATGTTCTTTATCTATGGTGTTGTTGCTCTACTTAGCGAAAAAACCAGGTTAGTTCATCTATTGCTCTCTCTTGTTTATCGCGTTTTTGTTGCTTTCAATCATTCATCAATTTTCACTGCCTGTTTAAATAGAATAAATTAGGCTGATATAGTTTAAATTTCTTCATCAATCAAGACTGCCTTTCTCATGATTAATCATAGATAGGTGCTCCAATACTCAAGTAAGATGTGTTCTAGACGGTGTTGTCAATTGGGAATCGTATAAAATAGCCGTTGTTCATATTCCGCTGTGCTACAGTGCTATAGCATCAGTGTAGCCACTATTTGGCAACACTCTGTACTAAATAGTGTATTGCAGAACAATAATGACTTGTTCTAGATAGGGCTTTATAGTGTCTTTTGCTTCCTTGACACGCAATTCAGTTGCATAGTTCTGAATTTCAGGGAAAATCTAGATCCTTTTTTTTCTTTCCGGAAACTATGCAACTGAATTGTGTGGTTGACAATACTCTGACGTGGGACCTCCTTTGTGGTATGGATGGACCTCAGGTTTAGGCACGAATCCTCCATCTAGAACATCAATACATTAATCATCCTAATTTTTTTCACTCCCTTTTTATAATCATAAGACAAAGTATAATGCACTATCCTACAAGTTATTTTGCTAGTACGAGTTAAAATTTCCCTTCGCATCCATTTCATCCGATGTACTGTGGAAATTAAACAAAAGATAGAGACATAGAGTAATGTTAAAACGAAGCTTCAGTGGTTAAATGTTACTCTTGTAGTCGTAGTGTTGTTATGTATATAGTTACTTTCAAGTGAAATTGGATTTTAAACGCTGTATTGTCGAAAACAATTTAAGTTTATTGTTTTGAATTCTGATCAAAACAGTTAATAAAAATGTAAGATAGATCTGTCATGCTATTGATAACAGAAGAAACCCACAAATCATGTAGCAAAACTCCAATAAGTCCATGTTGTAGGCAGTTTGGCTCTAAAAGTTAACATTGTGGCTTCTGCAGTGTATCTGATGATCATATATGCTTTCGTAGCCGTATTTGTTGTTGCCGCTGCAAAAAATGTTTTTTTAAAGAAAGCTATTTAAATTAGTGTTCTTGCTAATTGATCGTGTTTCTGCGTGTCCACTAGATATGTTAGTTCTTGAGCAGCCTTGTATCCTCTACTGTATTATTACAATATAAAAAAAAGTTTCACTTTTAGCTTTTTGTGTGACTGTAAATGGTGTATTCTTTGCGGCTTGCTGAAACTCTTTCATTTAGTTTAAGAGAAAAAATAATCAAACAATTCAAGCTAATTTACTGTGAGAAATAAACTGAATAAGAAGGCAAGGCTTGTCTCATGAATAGACATTTCTTGCGAGATGTACACATTCTTCACACACATTTCAGAATTCGATTCTCAAATATTTGATACTGCTCATTTTATTCAATAACTTCAAATTTATGCATTGCAAGGTTGTATTTCATTTGTCACTTCAAATTTATGCATTGCGAGGTTGTATTTCATTTGTCACAATCCTGCATCTTTAACTAAACACACACACACTTCTTCTCCCTTGCATTAACTTTTAAAGAACAGAACTTGAATTTAATTGCAGCTTCTCTTTCATGCATCTTAATTTGTCTTGCTGACCATACTCCTCTCCGTTTTTTTCTTGCATAGATTTCTTCCATTGCAACAAGGTATTTTATGTTTCCTAGCTGCCATGGCATTTTCCGCCGAGTATCTTCTATTCTCCTTTCATTCAACATCACATAAAGGTCTCGAGGGCTATTACCACACCCTCCTCGTCTTCCAAATAGGACTATGCATTTTATCTTCAATTGCCGGAGCCCTTCTTCCAAACAACTTTCCAGCCGATTTATGCAACGGCATCGCTTTAGCGCTGCAAGGCATATGGTTCTATCAAACTGCTTTTGTTCTTTATGGCCCTATGATACCAGATGGTTGCAAGATTAAGGACAACAAGATCATGTGTAATTCAGTTGACAGTGAGATTCGCGGCGAGTTGCTAGCTAACTTTCAGCTCTTTGTTGCCATCCTTTCGGTTCTTGTTGGTACTGTAGCAGCTTATGTATTTGCAGCTTCAAGATATGCAAATTCTGAAGTTAATGATTTGCATACAATTCAGGATGGATTAGATCAAAACTGAAGTAGGGTATGCTATTTTGGTTTTTCTCTTTCTTTTTTTATTTATTTAGTTACACTTGAGTATGTTGGCACTTAGTTTCTTATAGAACATGTCTGTATATTGGAGTTAAAAGGTGAAAAAAAGATTATACATTTTTGTTGTGCAGTGACTTTTAGCAAGTGGTGTAGAAGGAATAGGAAACTTATTCTTTAATGTGGCATATATTTTGATTACATAATGAATTTGAACAATATATGTGTCGCTGGTTTCATTTTTTATTGTCAAAGTATTGAGCAAAATTATTGGACTTCTGCAGCTGGAGATCAAGACCAGTTCATAACCATTTTATTGTCATGATGATGAGTAATCTCCAAGTTTATTCTTTGATTCACATTTTGAAATAAATAAATTTTAATTTATTCATTTATTTATTTATCATTTTAAAATAATATATCAATCATTATTTTTATTTGTTAATTATACTCTTACTTTTACTTAATAAAATAGCTTATATAGAATTATTAAAAATAAATAAATATTAAAATATTATTTCAAATATTGGATCATTATTCAAACAACACCTAAACAATAAAAAATAAAGGTGGAGTTTTTCATTTGATTTGATTTGATTTTATATTTATGAATTCGTAATACATACACAACCAAGGATTTTTTTTAACAATTTTTTACTTGAGCAACTCATTTTCAACATAATTTTTTTAATAAAAAGTCACTTAAAGAATGAGTAATTAGCCAAATACCCCCCCGAAATTGCAAGGCGCGTCAATTACCCCCCTGTAGTTAACGAAATATCAATTACCCCCCCGAAATTGATAAACGTTAGTCAATTACCCCCCTCCGTTAATTTCCTCCATCCAACATGCTGATGTGGCAGTTAACTGCCCACGTGGCACTGCCACATGGTCAGAAAAGGCATGCCACGTCAGAGGGGGGTAATTGACTATATTTTTTAATTTTTTTTTCAAATTTTTTTTTTTGAACAAAAATATGATTTTTTTTTTCCTTTTGAACAAAAATATGATTTTTCCTTGCAAATTTATGATAATTGATCACCACTATGAATCTTATTCCTTCTATATGCTAATTTATATGACTAATATATGCCACTGTCATTATTATCACTACTATATAATGTGAAGTTGATGGTGTGTTTCGATTTGGACAGAAGAGGGGGAATTGAAGCTTGCTTTAGGGCTTAATAATGATGAAAATGATAATGGAAGCTTTGCATGTTGATTTTTATTGAAGTACATGATAGTATTGTTGTGTATGTTGGTAGTTTTGATTAAAATTCTTGGTTCACAGTAGTTATATGAAATATGTATTGTTGTTCTAAGTATTTTCTTATGTGTATTGGAAACAAATGTAAGAGGCAATTATGCTAAGCTGTTTGTGCTGCTATTGTTCTAAGTTGTTTGTGTTGTTATTGTTCCAACAAGTTCGTGTCAAAAACCCCCCTGTAGTTTATCAATAATGGTCAAAAACCCCCCTGTAGTGTATCAATAATGGTCAAAAACCCCCCTGTATTTGAATTATTTGGGCTTATGTTTTGACAGAACCTGTTATGCTAGTTCTGTTTGTGGCTGGTGGCGTGTTTCTGCGGCCTGCAGTGTCTGGGTGCCTGCAGTGTTTAGGTGCATGAGTGTCTAAGTTTATAATCTATGACTAAGGTATGCTACTATATGACAGAATTATCTCTGTGAAATCATCATTTAAGTATGCTACCTATAATGACAGTATAAGCATAGAACAGTATAATGACAGTATAAGCATAGAACATCTATATGACAGAACTATATGACAGAATTATCTCTGTATAAGCACATTATATAGTAGTGATAATAATGACAGTGACATATATTAGTCATATAAATTAGCATATAGAAGGAATAAGATTCATAGTAGTGATCAATTATCATAAATTTGCAAGGAAAAATCATATTTTTGTTCAAAAGGAAAAAAAAATCATATTTTTGTTCAATTTTTTTTTTTTTTTTCAAAAAAAAAAATTTTCAAAAAAAAATTAAAAAATATAGTTAATTACCCCCCTCTGACGTGGCATGCCTTTTCTGACCATGTGGCAGTGCCATGTGGGCAGTTAACTGCCACATCAGCATGTTGGATGGAGGAAATTAACAGAGGGGGGTAATTGACTAACGTTTATCAATTTCGGGGGGGTAATTGATATTTCGTTAACTACAGGGGGTAATTGACGCGCCTTGCAATTTCGAGGGGGTATTTGGCTAATTACTCCTTAAAGAATCTAAAGTTTCACTTTGCCTTGCAACTTCTCTATCCTAGTGAAACATTGTACTCGTTGCCTTTCCTTGGAGACCTTTTCTGTGAATGCTAGGCGTAACAAATACTATTCAAATAAAGTTAACAAGAATTATTCCAACTACAAGTGTTCAAGAGCTTTTGAGAAAGATTAAACACCTAATTTAGTCACTTGGAGTAATACTTTCTTATTTAATTCTTGAGTATATAAAAATGTAATTAAATATTAACACCCAAAATAGAATATATAAAAATTGTTACGTTAATTTGTAGCATCTTGAGAAGAGTTGAGTAAAATAAAAATCCATCTTGACAGTAGATATTAAAACGACATATATCAAAAGAGACAAAAAAAAAAAAAAAATTAATTGAAAGAAGCAAAGTTGACAAATATCACTATTTAAGTGAAGTAGATGTGTTTTTTTTTTTTGGCCGAGGTTTGAAACCCGGACCTTGCATATATTATGTATTGTCCTTACCAACTGAGCTAAGCGCTCACCGGAACAAGTAGATGTGTGTTTGAATGAATGATTGGCGGACAAAAATTTAAATAAATATATGATTTCATAAAACTAATTTAGTCGAAATAACCTCAAGAAGTATTATTATATAGTATGGTTTTTCTATTATGTGCAAATTTCCACATGATAAGAAATTTAAAATAGTAAATTTTTATTTGAACTTATACATTTTACATTAAGGATGTAACTTTTTAATAAATAATTGTTGTCTTTCAATAAAAAGTTGATGAATATCACAAATTATTCCAAAATCCACCATTATAAGTTTATACCTGAACCAATCCTCCAAGTAATATGTTGTAAAAAATCATCCCACTCCAAACCCATGCCCTTCTTCGACCAAAAAAAACCCATGCCCTTCCAATTGGCTCTCATCATGTAGGTCATATTAACATTTCTCATATTTCACAATCCTAATCCTCCATACTACTTTGACACTAACCTTCTTACCACATCTTGTGACGTGAATAGTTTTTGTCAATATATCTTATATTTTGCTTTATATTTTCCCCCAAAAACTACATTGGATATAAAATACATATACCGTATTTTTGTTTTTTTCTTATATTTGAAACTATAGTATATAGTAAGAGTGTTTAAATCCAAACCGATCCAAAAAAACCAGTTCAAAATCAATATTTTTTGGGACATTTAGAGCAATAATTTTTTTTTTACAATTTGGATAACCGAAAAATTGATCTTAAATTTGAATAACCTAAAACTGATCCAAATTAAACCGCGTCAAATCATATCAGATCATATATTCTAAAGAATCATTCAAACTAAATCAAACCATGAATACTTTAAATTTTATTTGATAAAAAAAAATGAATACTTTAATTTTTAGTTATGATGATTTTCTATCCCACAACTAGACTGCACTGCAAACATCCCTTACATACACCATGTTTATTTGCAAACATCCCTATCCCTACCATTTTTTACTGCGGGTTGGCAGTTAAAAATAAATTGAGTAATTTATTTGTTCACAAAATGATGTAAACTTATTCAATGAAGATTCTAAAAGAACATACTTTTTTTGGGCCACAAAGTGCCAAGTAAGTTATTCAAAAAAATAAATAAATAAGAAAAATGGCTTTTTAAACAATGTCCCGACCAGCCACACTACCCCATTTCTCTGCAGATAGAGTGGGGCGGGCCAACTAGTGTTGGCGAGTTCAAAACTTCAACTCGCTCTTGCGAAAAATAACAGGTTAAATGAGTTGATCAGTCACGCCAACCCTGTTTTGCCATCCCTAACTTTAACCAATTAAAAATGTTCTTAGCAACTAGCATAGAAATCTATAAGATTATCACTTTATTATTGGCAATGAAAATGTTCCAAAAACAGCCTTCCAAATTCATACTAAAACATCAAACATGAAGTATGGTTTTCAGTTGGCAAACAACGAGCCAATACATTAAATTAAAGTAAAACATTGGGATCTATGGTACCCCATTGCATGTATTTGAGACTTTATGCGAGCTTTCTGTGATGAAGGGTAACTTAGACCCTGTTCCCAAACTATTCAACACAACAGATATAAATTACTAAAATCAGATATTAAAAAGCAGTCTCTGATTTTAGTTATGCTTCCTAGGATAAAGATATTTCACAATTCACAGTAAGCCTGGTCCCAATTCAACATTTAATATATTATGGTTTCTATAAGCTCTTGAAGTGGAGCCAGTTCCTTTTTGTCAATCAGCCCAAACTCCTGCAAAAATAATAACAACAGTTTTTTAGATTAATTTTTATGCCCTGACGGTGTAATTTTTATGCTAGAGTAAATAAATCATAGTAAAGAATGCAAGACTTACACAAGTGAAGAGTATAAAATGCTTGAAGCATGTGTTCAGATGGGCCTCTTCTTTGAGGCTCACAATTTTCTGAAAGTGAGAATGATATATATGAGCATATACACGGAACAACCGCTTAAATATTGTCTTCACGACATCCTTAAAGTTGGCAGGAAATGGAGAACCTGCATGATTCCATAGGTCATACAACAAGAATGAAAATGATGATCATGATGAGAGAGTCCAATTATCTTTAAGAAAATGTGAAGTATTTACCAAGCTTCTGAGGGAATATGGATTCATCATCAAGCTGTGATTCAATCCAGTCCATAAGATATTCTACATACTTTGGAGCAGAAACCTCAATAGGTTTCTTAATTTGCACACCATCTGCCCATCTATACTCATACCTAGAGTTTTCATGTAATAGACAAGATAAGAACTACAAATCTATACAAAAATAGGATTTAGTAATGCGAAATTATAACTGTTTATTTTAAAATCAGTGGGTGAGATTTTATTTAACAACTTCATAGCTTATCACAATCTCAACAGTATCTCACTTCAACCTCAAAATGCATCCCTTCTTTAAAGAAGCCAAATCCATAAAAATTCAGAACAGAATACAGATGAATTTAGAATGAATCGGTAACTAGAAATATCATTATCATCGTCATTAAAGGAATGCTGTTCATTATAAGGAATTTTTTTTTTTTTTTTTTGAAAATGGAGTAATTTGAAATACTTTCTGAAAGGCTGCTTCTAAGTCGATAAACACTTATTACCAAATAATAAACACTCCTAAGTACTGTCTAGATTCTAGAAACTGGACAACTGGCATGAAATTTAAAACTACAATGATTTTGGAGAAACACAAAACAAAACAAAAGAATGAGCACTCCATTATCGAAAAATGGTAACTTCAAAATCTCTAAGCAAAATGAGTTTTTTTCCTTCACGAAAAACAGTGTTAATTAATACACAGGGCATTAAATTAAAACAGGTACAAAACAAAAAATGTGACAGATAATCAAGATAGGATTGAATGTTGATAACTTTAATTGATCTAGGTGCCAAGTTATAAACAAATTACGAAAAGCAGCAATAATCAGAAACCAAAAATCTTCTTCTATGACGAGATACAAGGAGCCAACAATTTATGGCAAAGTGGTCTAAAAGCTTTAACCAAACAATCCACCGTATTACACTTATTTTTATGATCATTTAGTGGTTTGTTACTGCAAGATATTAATACACAATCCAATCTAAGTAATTTTCTATTCAACAGCTAAGATAATTGATATTTGATAGCATATAATCTCGCAACATTTAAGAAATTTAAGGCAAATAACAGAAGCAATCAGTTAACTATGCATACTTGGGTCCTGCAGACATTGTGCGACAATTCTCGGGAGTACAGAACTCTGTGAGGGTGCCATAGAGCAGATTCACCTGGTTGAAAAAATCAACAGCTGAAATGTGGGCAGGAAAAAACAAGTCAGATTAGTCTATTTAAGAATTGTATGAATATATAATTGGTGAAACTATAGAATGAAAAGCAAAAGCAAACATCAACAACGGTATACACTGCTCTTCACAGTGCATCAGAGAGAGATTGATATTTACTGTTGACAGCTAGCCACTCATTCAAATCCTCCCCGGGAGGTAGCTTTACAGCTTCCCTCAGATTTCCACTCCCTAATGTCGCATCAATGTGTTTTCTGAGCTGAGCTCCCTGCAATTAAAATGTAACAGCAGAAAATTAAAACTAAAACTGCAGTAAAGAGAACTTGATAATCTTGTTCTCTGAAAGTTGGAATCATACAATACAATTCGTCAGTACATCAATTTTCTAAAAATTAAGGTTATGGCTTTTGCATGATATTAAGTAAAAAGCCTAAATTATATTTATATATGTGAAAAATATGCTGTGTAACTCATAATCGTTGCTAAGGTCACTATTCAATGTTTACAAAATTTTGTCATTAATCTGCCCCTCCCCACTCATATACTCTTACACTGTAGAATCTCCTCCTCCAAGTTACAACCACACTCCTTGCATGAAATCACCCTCACCATGCCCCACCATCCCTCATCCGAAGATCGAAATTTATAAATAAAATAAAAAATAGGAAGAAAAAAAAGCCAGCTGGCCATATTCAAACATTTTGCATTTCTACCAAAAATTTGACAGTTGATGATGTAATGTACGCATAACCAATAGAGATACGGAATCTACTTTGGAGTATCTGTACATCATAAATAATATTTAAACTATAACTGCACATCTTCAAATTAACACAGTTGATGAAATTTTGCTTTGAAAAATACATACATATTCGATCATTAGGTTCTCCATTTGCGGGCACCTTCAGTGACTCAAAGTAGCCTGTATTGAGTCTTTTATATTGTATTTTTAAGACCAATAAAGCATGTTTTATTATAGAAACTTTCCTCCAGCTTGTAAATACTTTAAGGAGAAAAAAAAAAAGTACTTTTACGCTTAGAGAGATTTTTTACTTATTTTTTTGTTTCATTTATTTATTTTGGTCGCAGTAGAATGCCTTTTGAAAACCGTATTTAAGGCAAGACGCTTTTGGACCATTAGTTGAATTCATTGAATTTCTTCTCCGCATTCCCTCTCCCCATTAATACCGGTCTTGCTTTTAGCTTCTTCAAAAAAAAAAAAAAAATACCGGTCTTGCTTTTCAAGTCAAGGTCGTCCCTCTAAATGAAGGAAAATCTTAAAATACTCAAAAATAAAGCAAATAAATTATATTAAATTGAATATCTAAAACCAAAATATCCCTTAGAAATAAAGGGAACCAACCTTGCTTCCAGAAGGAGTGCTTTTTTTGGGGCGGAATGTTCTCTGGTTTCTGTTGCAGAATCATTTGTCAGGTCGAAATACAAAAGTAGTGTGGAAGATAATCAATATAAACTGAATCAATAAAAATATTCAACATATTCTTTTGCACTGTGACAAAAGTACCAGTATAATGGAAAGTTTCACTTATACCAAAAATTACCAATACTGATCATTCTCTACTGCTGATACAACGTTCAAATTATACTCCCTCTGTTTCAAAATGAGTGTCGCTTTAGCCAAAAAAAATTGTTTCAAAATGAGTGTCGCTTTCAGTTTCCAATGCAATAATAACTTTTTCTTTTCAATTGTACCCTCCAATTAATACTCTGCACACTACTTCCAAAGTATAACTTTTAAAACTAACCAATAGTTAATAAGGATAATTTGGTAAAATGATCATTCTCTTTCTCTTAATCATTGCATTTCTTAATATGTGTGTAAACAACTAAAACGACACTCATTTTGAAACGGAGGGAGTATAAATAAATGCATGAAAGTGGAATTAGTTACCTAGATAAGCATCAAATGTTATAATAAAAAGTGAAGAGCATATAGTAGTGGTGATCAGTGATCACAACAATCCCTTCACCACGACTGGACATCCGTAAAGAAGGCAAGGAAAGGACGTTGTCCAGTATAAAAATGTCTAGATGGATTTGAAATGCTATAGAAGAAGCATGGACTACCAATCAGACGAAAAGACTAGGAGCTCTATCAGTGTTATCAATTGTGGATCACAGAAGATAGTGGATTGATCAAATACCGCTACACAATTGTGTGATAGCGCCGCTATTTGACAACATTTTGTACTAAATTGCATATCGCATAACAATAGCGATTTGTTCATATTCCGCTACACTATAGCACTGCTATCGCTGCCATTCAGTGATGTCGGTTGCGGATAGTGGAAAGTAGCTGTTTGCTCAAATTCCACTATGAAAACAGCGCTACGGAGACACTATAATATTTTGTTCTAAATAACGTATCGCAGAACAATAACAACTCATTGAAATTCCACTATGCAACAGCACAGTAGCGCCGCTATTTAACAACATTGTAATCAATTGATATTTACAACTTCAGCATTTAAATCTGTTTCACAATAATTATGAGAATAGGTGCAAAATTCATCTCATATAGGAAATGTGTTCCCATCGGTCAGTCAAAAAGAGCCATTGAAGGGAGGAACAATATTTCGGAAATTTCATTGAATAATTGATTAATTATGCCAATCACAAATTTATTGCATCCACAGGGGGGGTAGGGACAAAGAAACACAGAAAAGGGAATCAAAATATAACCCCATACCCATTTGGTTGAATGTATTATAGATTGAGAAATGCTAAGAACAACACCCTCTTTCCAATACTCTCTAACACTCGCTCTCTTGTAGGGTGAAATCCATGTGGGTCTCACCACTTTATGTTGGACCCATTTCCAAAGTGTGATCCTCACAATGAGTTCACTCAGTGTTGGAAAGAGAGCGGTCGCAGCACTCCTCGTATAGGTTAATTGGATATCAGAATCAGCAGGACAGTGAAAAATTTAAACTAGACAAATAAGGCTCTTCCAAAAAACTTAAAACTTTTTCTTCCCAATACTTCAACAATGATTAGAAAGAATGTTCACTGCTGATGCATCAGTGGCGCGTATTACTATCCAATATTAGATTTTTTTAACAATTGAACATGTAATCTATAAATTTAATCTTAAATAAAACCACTAAAATTGGAGGTTCGACAAAATAAACTACACAGGAAACAAAACAATTAATTTAATCGACGAAAGCGTGCACTACACGTAAAGTGAAAAACAGAAATCTACACTTAGCTACGGTATCTTTTTCATAACCGTTTGAAATCGTCTAACAAACAGACACAAAGTGTCAAACTTTCACAATGCAATAACTAAAAAAACAATCTTAAGAATAATTTTCTTGATCACAAGTCTTCCATACATCACTCATGAGACAGTTTTTCAGAAAACTCAACACAATCAAACACTATAAACATGATTGCGCAAAAGTGAGCAATTCACTTAGAGTGAAGTGAGTAATATCAACCGCAGATAAACAGATCAACAATTGATTATATATATACAAATGCATAACAAATCATATAGATGGTTACAATATCAATTCTTGATTTTATCACTTTATTAACTGATCACTTAAAAGCAGTCAAATTCACTTGATTGATACTTGATCATACTGGTGCAAAAAAAATTCAATTTTTTTCTCCCAAACATATATGCAAAGTAACAATTTTCACTCCAATTCAAATCAACCCAATTTAAGAATGGATCAATCAAAGCATAACAACACTATGAACTAAACAATTAACTTTTAAATATGAAGAAAAATAAAATTATTCATGCAAATTTGACTTTTGTCAAATTGAATACACAGCAGTCCAATACAATCAGAATTCAAAAAAGTTTTAATTTATGAAAAACTAGTACAGATTTATGATCAGATCATAGAATAAGTATGAATAATTGAATTGAATAAGAATAAGAATTTTAAACTGAAGGGTATGAAGTTTAAAAATGGAAGTAAAAATTGAAGCTTTTGATTGATACTAACCTGCCAATACCGAAGAGGCTCATAGCTTGGGTTAGAGAGAGAGAGAGGGGGGAAGAAGAAGAGAGAGAAAAAGCGCGTTTGAGTCGAAGCGCTTTCTTCCTTTCTTCCGTCTTCTTTGTTTATTTGTTTCTTCTTCTTCACTTTCCGGTTCGAATCTCGTTATTTATTAATTTACTTTAATACCCTTTGAACAATTTTTAATTGCAACTATATCCCTTATAGGATGACATTTGCATGATGTATGCATAATTCATTAATGTATTTTTTATAACTGAAAATGAAATTATAAAAGTAAGGAAAAAAACGGTAACTTCTATGTAAAGTAAAGTTTAGATAGTTTGATCTTAGTCGAACGACTAGATTCGCTCTCACTACAAGATTGCATGTGGTTTCGACTGCATATAATATGGATTTTTAATGGCATGTGTTAAGAACTTATATAAATTTTGTGTTAAAAATCGTGCATTAAAAAAATTGAGTCAATTATAACTTATTTCATTTCATTTAAGATAATAGAACTTATAAGCAGTCCAATGAGGAGGAGGGTAAAAGATAACAAGGCTAGACTGAAATATACTCTTTAGGTTGAGTAAGAGTGACTTTATTAGTTTATCTATAGATGAAAGTTGGATTGTAACTAGCATTAGAGAACAAACGAGAGCTACATTTATATAATAAAGTTTGTAGTTTATTCTTATATTTACAACCATTTAGCATAATATTCACAACAGTTTGACTATCAATTCAAAAATGACATGTTCGGAGTCTTTATTTACTGCGAACTTAAGTGATAATTGAAGTGTAGTAGTCTCACATTGTACAACTAAATTTATGGAAGGGAAACAAACATAATGAGATTGAACAAGGTAACCTGAGCTATCACAAAAGCATATACCTACGTCGAATCTAACGTTGGTTGAGAAAGTGTGTGTTTGGTTCAGCTTTGAATATAATTGATTCTGACAAAATTGATTCTGATAGAATTGATTCTGACAGAATTGATTCTGACAGAATTGATTTATGTTTGGATACAATTATCTATGTGTTTGGTATAGCTTTTTCCCAACCAAAACCACGGCAGCACAGATACCAAAGCAATTCTGCCGTGAAAAAGCAGAAGCTCCAAATTGAAGCTTTAGCCAAAACGCCGTTTTTCTTGCTTCCACCAGTATACCAAACAGGCACTATGTAGAATTGATTAAACAAACTGATTTGTGTTTGGATACAATTATGTAGAATTGCTTTTGAATGTATAATTACTAAAATAGACATAGCTAAAGGAGAATTGATAAAGAAGGAGAATTGATAAAGAGCAATAAAGGAAAATAATAGGTTGTAATAATAAAATATAATATTTACTGTTTATAATTGATTCTAGAAAAGCTAGAAGCTAGGATTTGTCGCTTCATGGAGAATTGCTTTTGGAGGATAAAAACAATTCTAAAAAGCCAAACCAAACATGTTGTTTTTGGCTAGAATTGCTTTTGGCACTGTAGAGAATTGCTTTTGACTGGGCAGAAGCTGAACCAAACAGGCCCAAAATCACAAAATCCATGTTGCATTTTAACCAATTATGATATGGTTTCATGCACGATAAAATTTGAGGGAGTTCATGAGAATCTTCAAGTGTTTGATTACTAATCTCCAACATAATCCAATTTAAGGTTGCAAAGTGGCAGAAACATTCACATGATTTTGTTTCTGAATACATGTGTTACGACTACACCGTATACTACATAAGATGACAAAAAAATAAAGCTTGAGTATCATAATCATGACATGCAAGAATAGGAAAAATAACACCATAAAAGTTTATATGCGCGTGTAAGTGTTGCTCGATTTTGTTTCATAACTTCACTTCTTTCCAACGATTAATAGTGCACACAACCAGGAAAGGTATGCAACTCATCTTCAACAACTTTGCCATACATCACACAGTCCGTTTGACGTGGAATTTCTCTTTAATGAAGTTTTAATGAGTGCATTCAACTTTTTTCAATACATAATATCTACTTTAGGTTCCTTAACACGGCCCTAAAATTAATTTTGAAACTTACGTTATGGACAAGTCTTTTGTCATAAAAAAAATGCTATAGACATCTTTTGTTGTGCAAGGTAATGATATATTTTAAAGAAAATATTTATATACTGTTTTATTTTATTTTATGGAATGATATATTTTTTTTTCATATAAAAAGATATTAATATTAAATAGGGACGATTCTTGGGAAAGAATATTTTTAACAAATACTATCATGAATGAAATAAGAAAAACTTGCCCAAAGTATGTATATTAAAAAAATATAATTGATCACATTTAATTTATGAAAATACATTTCAAATCGTGGAGTATAATAGTTCTTTTTATCTATGATTGTATGTGACGACAATGAAAGCAAATGTATCATTTTCAATCAACGTGGAGGTTATTGGTGTTGGTTGAAAATATATATGTTGAAGAAGTCCTACATTGCGTAGAATTGTAAAAGGAGAGGTATATCAGACTATGTATAGACTTTAATTCCTCATTACAAGATGCACTAATCATAAACACTTTAAGTTTATATCTGTCTTTTTTCTTTCTCTTATACTCTCACGTTAGAGTCTTGTGAGAGATGGGTAAGATATTTGCTTTAGAGAGTGAGGGTGTACTGGGTTCGTGTGGTGGTTGAAGGTAGTCTACATGCTTTAACAATTTTTACATAATATTATTCTTTGATTGTTATTAGGCAATGATCATAGTTTTTTCTCCGCTTTAAAGTTTCCACATTATATTCTTATGTTCTTTTATTTTTCTCTATGTTTGTTTTTCCCAACTAAAAACATAAAAATAAATATTCCTACTCCCGACTTATACACAAAAATTCTTATGAAGATATACAACACTTACATTGATCAAACTACTTAAAAACTGAAAATGACAATATCATTAATTAATCATATAAATTTGGGATGATTCTACCTACCACAAGATGATATACTTGAGAAACATGATTTAGATGAATAACAATATTAAAATTTATATGCATTAATGTATTAATCTGTATTTTACTTTATCAGTGATAAACTTCACTCAAAACTTACACACATAATAGTAAAGTTATGCGTTCAAACTCAGATGAAAGTGTCTAACTTAATAAAGTTGATTACCAATTAATTTGTTTTTGCTAGATGGTCTATTATTTATGGGAAATGATAGATACACTGACAAAATGTATCAAGAAAATTTTCAGACAGTGTATTTGCTAACACTTTTTCTTAATTACACATCATTACCTCCCTTGATTTCCGGCAAATATCAAATTTAATTGGCTGAGACCTTTTGTTAATAATTTCTTGATAAAAACTCTCTAGATAAATAACAATACTCTTTATTTGTTTATTTTTTAATAAAAGGGGCTACTTACCTATAAAGCATACTCCAAGCCGAAAAAAAAAAAGAAGAAGCAATATTTGATATATAAAAAAAGCTGAAGAAAGCTAAACCAATTTTTGGCGAGACTGTTTGCAACCGTATTGACTTCCCTATAAGCATGTTTCCCGATTCATCGTAGATGTTACAAATATTTTTTATAAGATACTTGTGGGTATGAGTATCAGTGTATCCCTCATGCATCAGCTTAATCATAATCTTTGAGTCTACACTTGGATATTCCTAAAACCTATACTCCAAGCAATCTTCAACCAGTGTATAATCCCTCAAATTTAAGCTTCTGGAACAAAACCAAATACAAAGCTTCCATCTTTGTGTTTAATGCTACAAACCCTCTTATAAGAAACTCCCATTCGATTATAAGAACCACATCATTTTTCCTATCATGCCAAACCAAATCGTGATTCAAAGTAGTTTAAATACTAGAGAAAAGTCTTTGAACTTTGTGAACTAATTTTAAATTATCCAATGTCTCGGACCACACCACGCTAAACCATACATACAACCTTTGTCTTGGATGTTAGCCATTAACCAATCTTGCCAATCTAAGATATCAAAAAAATGAGTCGTGATATGAGGGTTCAACAACTTTTGAAATTGTCTCACCACTCTACAATCACAAAATGCATGCATATGGTCTTCACCACCATTTTGACATAATGGCCACATATCAACATTAGTCATTTTTCTTACGACAACGCTTCTCATTAGTTAGGAGTGAGGCATGACTAAGTTTCCATAACAAACATTGAATTCTATAAGGACCATTTCACTTCCAAGAGATTCATAACTTCATAAGTGGAAGATAAGGAGAAGGAACTATCACTAGTCATACTCCAAACTAAGCAATCATCACCACTTGATGGACAAGGAGGCATCAAAGTATTAATTACTTCTGTTACATGATGAGGCAACCAATTCTTAATATCACGAAGTCTCCAATTTCCTACAACATCAACATAATTAGCCAACTGTTCTATTAACTTCAAGCATATAGGCACTTGACTTTCCACACAAGATAACAATGGAAGATCATTATGGCTCCATTTATCATTCCAAAATTCCACCAAATATCCATATCCAAGTCTCCATGTTGTTGACTTTAGAAACTCGTCTCAAGTCAAGTTCTTAAAAAATACTAATAGACTAGACCACATACTACAATTACTCGAGGCTTAAATTTAAGTAAAGCATTATTAGAGATGCCTATTTTTTTCATAATGATAATAACAGTTCATGTAGATGTGTAATTTGTCGGCTCAAAATCTTATCCTTGTAGTTAGATGTGGTAATATGTCTGTCTTCATCAACTTAATTCAGTAGGTAAAGACAATACATAATATATGTAAGGTTCGGGGTTTGAACTCCGACTACCACAAAAAAATGGTAATATATCCGACCAATTTATAAGGATCTACGGTCTCATATATGTCAAGATCAGTAAGACTTTTTACAAACAATGCAAACTAAGATTTTTTTTAAAGTCTATTTAGCTAAAAATGTCAAACCACATAAAAAAGTCTTAGGTCCATCAGATAGACCTATTTAAATAAATACAAAGAATATATATTAGTAACATTATAAATTTTACACTTAAGATTAAATTATAAATTTGTTAACTTTTTTTAATAATTTAAACATATTAGTCAATATTAGTTTTTCGCAAATTTAAATATATTTTTATAAAATAGAATTGAAATATAATATTATATATATATATGTATGTGTGTGTGAGTTCTCTAAAATGTTATGTTAAATATTGAAATGAAGTTTAATTTCATTGTTATATTAGTTAATCGATCTATTTTTGTTATCTTATTCAATGTTCCAATGACACTTTTTAACATTTTTCTTTATTTAAATATGTTCATATAAAATAGATTTTTAAACAAACTAATAAATCATGTTAGATTTAAAAAAACTAGACCTGGATGTAAAAAATAAGTTTATAACAATCTACAAATCAGACTTATGTCTAAAATTATTTGAAAGGCTAAACTTAAACTTTACAAGTAACTCGACAAAGTCTATTCTCAACTCTAAATCTTTTAAAAGATTTAAAACAAAAACTCACACAATAAATACAAAAGGTATTACAACTTCTTTCGTGCAATATAAACATATCATAAAAGTTGTTATGATATTTGTTCAAATATCATTGCTCTTTTCTCTTTAAGCAACATCTATCATCTAATTGTACTTGCAAAAATTAATATTTCACTTGAATCACTTCTACCTACAAAGATCAGAAAATTTGTCCAAGAAAAAAACTACAAAAGATCACAATTTTCCTTGAAATTAAATATTAAAATAATAACAATATTATAATAATATAATTAATAATAGCCTCCTTAATTCACCACCAATTCCTTTTCCATTACCAATGATGGCTCAACTGGTTTCCTCCAAGGTAAGCTCCCCACCCTTTCCTCCTCCCTCACCACCATCACAACCTCCGTCTCTGTAATTTCTCTCTATAATCTCTCTCTAACTCTAATGCAATTTTTCCTCTTCTAGATTCAATCCTTCTTCTTCATCATCTTCACAACATCATCACCTTAAAAACCCCAAAAACAAAAACATGAGCATTCAACAACCGCCGTTGATGTGGTCACCAACTCATCCACCGTTCACAGTCTCCCAATGGCAAGAGCTAGAACATCAAGCTCTCATCTTCAAGTATCTCAAAGCTGGTTTATCTGTTCCTCCTGACCTCCTTTTACCTATTCGGAAAAGTCTTCAATTCATGTCTCATCCATCTCGTAAGAACCCAACAACGTTAATCTTCCTTATTTTGTCTCTATTTTGATTTACAACTATAAAGTTTTGATTTTTGTGATTTTTGTTTCAGTGGGTTATTATGGAAAAAAAATTGACCCAGAACCAGGTAGGTGTAGAAGAACAGATGGCAAAAAATGGAGATGTGCTAGGGATGCACATCCTGATTCTAAGTACTGTGACCGTCATATGATTCGACGTCGTTACCGTTCAAGAAAGCCTGTGGAATCTTCTTCTTCTTCTTGTTCACAATCTTCATCTTCAGTTTCAGTTTCTACTACTAGTACTACTTCACAGCAACTTGGTGCTGGTGGTTCTAGTGGAAGTACTAGTACTGTTTCTGCTTCTGTTACTGCTGCTTCAACTTTTCATACACTTCCTTTGCATACAAATGGTACTCGTGAAGGTTTAAGTTTCAATCTTGGGAACACCATGCCCCACATGGACCCTATGCTTCTTCCTCTTCAGGGTTCTAAGAAACCTTATAGGTATGTTTCTTTTTTTTATTCATTTTGTTTCTTTTGTTTTCAATAAGGCAACACTTTCTTCTTTTGTATAACCCTCTTGTTCGGGGGGAGGGACCTTAGTAATCCAGAGTTTGGCCGGGAGGTAAGTAAAGTCTGGCAAAAAAATTGTTTCACTTAGAATTTGCTGTTTTTTTTGTTGTTTATCTGTGTGTGTTCAATGTTTGTGTATTTGTGTTTTGGGGTGTTTTGCCTTGTGGGGTTTTGAGGAAATGATTGCCATGATTTCTTGTGAAGAGTTATTATTGTTGTTCTTTCCTTTTTGTTTACACAATTGATTTTATATCTTTATGTTAGATGGAAAACATGGTAGTTGTGATGTTAAGTTACATAACATGTGATGTGGATCCTTATCATGTGTGTGTGGGGTGAGATTTGAGAGTAAGGTGCAAGTCATCTGGCCATAGTTTTGGAGTTAGGCTTGTACTTTATATTGTTTTGACAAAGTTATACTTTATTTTATTCAACTTGGTTTGTGTGAATATGAAAGAATGCAGAAATAATTACTTAATCGGGTTTGGCATTGGTAAAAGATTTTGTGGATTGAATTGCCTTTTTGATGGTCATTTGAAATCATGACTTGGTATTCTGGGTTTTTACTTGTTCAAATATTTTGTTGAAATCCTTTTCACATTATTTATTCGATACCTGGTCATTGTTCGCCTTTTTAGATGTGAGTGAACTAAGAGGGCATGATTTGATAAGATTGGAAATCAAGGGAATTATGGATGATTGTATAACTGAAACAATAACAAGAGAACTGATTTTTTGTGTGTGATAGAGTTAAAGCAATTAAGGAGAGGTAATTTCATTGTAGTCCACTAACCGACATTTGTCTTTAGTCTTAACCCTCCGGTTCCCAAGAGAAGAGGCTCTGGTAGTCCGGAGTTTGGTCATAACTAACCAACGTCTAACTAGCATCTAACTGCTGCCTGCTACTTGATGATTATCCAGAAAGGGTGGTTCATAGCTTTGAGCTGGTATTATGGGATAACATGTTGAAGAAATTTGGAAATGTGCCATTTCATTTTATATCTATTTGGTGATATGATTTTTTAATTCTAGGCCATCAATTAGATGTCGTCATCTAATTGTTATTTGATGTCTTTCTTCTTCCTCCTACTTGCATTCTTGTTTGACTGTTTATTCTTTACTTTTAAATGGAACGCATTGTAGTCTTGGCTACAACTACATAAGTGTTCAATGCGATCTAACAAGGCTACACACTGTAGTCTTGTCATAGTTGTTTTTTTTTCCTTTTCCTGGTCCATCAATGGACATTGTCATTGATACTATGTAGATGGCTATGAAATGAACATGCTGTAGTGGGAAATTTTGTTTTGTTTTTTAAATTTAAAAAAGAAAAAAAGAGAAATGGATTAAACATTATAGCAGGAGTTGTGTTTTGGTAATTTGAAATAAATGATTTTACTTTTTATAAGGAATTTGTAGGATCTGAGGTATGAAATGGATATTAATATTTTTATGAAGGTGGATTACTGAAGCATCTAAACTGCCTTAAGCCTTAATGATTCAACTCAATTCATGGCTACATGGCCTCGGTCTTAAACATCAGGATCCACATGTAGTCTTTTGCAATTTTTTTCTCAAGTATTTTAGAAGTTGTTGGTAATTTTCTATCATGCACACAAGTGAAATAAACGTACCATCATGATGTTAACTGAACACACTCAATAATAGGTTTGGACTGAACTCGGAAGCAGAGGAGAACAACCTCTTACAGAAGGATCTAGGAACTGTGAAGTATCAAGGTTATGACTTCACTTCAGATGGGATGTGGTATAATAACATGTCTCAGATTTCATCAAACACTGTTTCAGAATCAAGGAATTGTTCTTCCATGGTTGACAACTACAACTTCCAACAGCGAACAACAAGAGAACCTGAGCTGTTTAACCTCGACGCTGCAAGATCCAAGGAAATTGTCTTTAACGGCCAGCTAGGTAGTTTGAAACAGGAATATCAATCCTCTCAGTCTCTCTTCAGTGACTGGCAGTGGAAGAAAGATTTAGCCTCCTCTGCAATGGAGTATAGGCCAAGCAAGGATTTTAACACCAATCCAGATGTCAATGTTGATTGAAATGCTGCTACTTTATGAAAGCTTGCAATAAGTGATTTTATCCTATGAAGTCTTTTCAACATCATGGTTTAATTTCCAAGCTTCAATTTTCCTACTGTTCACTTGAAGGAGGAGTGATTATGCTTTCTATTTACACGTAAACTTTGTAATATTTGATTGTGTTTTTCCTTTTTCTTGATTTGTTGCATTTAGTTTGAATATTGTCTGTCTTTTATGATCAAAGTCTTGTGATTGTTAGACACATGGTGTGATGTGTGGTATTTGAGTATTCTGAGACAAGTAGTTAAAAAAAATGATGGTTAATTATTGCATGAATGATTGTGAATGAGTAGTACTAACATTCTAGTACAGGTTTTGTGGATCTTTGATGGCTGAAAGTAGAGAGGCAAATGGTGTTTTTTTGCATTGGATTTTAGGTGGTTAAGATGGCAGTGAAGTGGTGCTTTCATATCATATCTACATGGTTGGTTCAGGGATTATAAATGAGAAGTACAGTGGTTGTTGGATTATTAATGTTTCAACTTTGGAGTTTGAGTTTTTCGAGGATTAAAGGCGGTGTTAATGAGGTTTTCTAACCACATTTCTTCTTGTTTTTTGTTCTTTACTCTTTTCTTGTCTTCGTAGAATTTATTTTTTAAACTATATTTATCTCTTTCAATTTATTTTCAAAGAGAAGCCAAACAAGCATAAATATTTCTACAAAGAAAGATTAGTATTTTGTTTTGTATGATAATTCATTCATTTAAGTTTATTACTCCCTCCGTCCCGGAATAACTGACCCATTTTCTAAAAAAAAGTGTTCCAAAATAACTGACCCATTTCAATTTTCAATACAACTTTCATCATTCCCAATACAATATAACACTAAATAATACTACTTTTATCATTCCCAATACAATATATTCTACTTTCCCCTTTATTTATACATTTTTCCTAATCTGTGTGGAAAACCAAGGTAGGTCAATTATACCGGGACGGAGGTAGTACATGCAAACAAAGAAATGTTTAATATATGATAATAATATTTTTTAAAAATTAATACTAGTATTCTTCTTTACTAAGCATGTTTTACTTTATTTATTTCTCATTAAAAAATGTTTCTGTTTTGTTTGTGGTTTCTGACATGACATCAGCTATGTGTTCATGGTGACACACGTTAACGTATTGTTGGATGATGGTGCCACAGCCACATTGATTTGCCACATCAATGTA
Organism: Medicago sativa; assembly: GCF_051527215.1. Lineage (NCBI taxonomy): Eukaryota > Viridiplantae > Streptophyta > Magnoliopsida > Fabales > Fabaceae > Medicago > Medicago sativa. The sequence continues at coordinate 16,463,399 of NC_140753.1, read as the reverse complement.
GCCACGTGGTATTATAGCTCCAATTGATGCCACATCTTTACTTCAGTGCGATACTTCTTGCTTGTTATGATAACATCTGATGGGTGATTATCACGGTGATGGTGAAAAAAGTCTACTAAGAAACATAAAGTATGTTTATAAGGTGTGTGTTTGATCTGCTAAAAAGTACTATATATCGGATAGAATATCATAATATTGAATAACTTAACATAAGATAAAATAATATATGATAAGTTTTTGATATTGAATAATTATTTTAGTATTTTAGGCAATTCGTATTTGAGACAAAAATTGTGTTGTGGTTTTAAGATAAACAAATAATTTTAGTTTTTGTCCTTTTTCTTCTTCTCCCGTTTCTCATGTCTCTAAAATATTTTACATTCAAGAGCACCGTTTCACTGAACACATTCAATTGAATAGAAACATTAGAGAAATTATCATTATGGATATTGCTTTGAAGGCTCTAAGAAGAGTAATGATTACTTGCTAGAAATCACAGTTCACTGGTAAATAGAATCTCCATACAACTCACACACAATATGGACACAATATTGTCGAATTACAATTAATACATATTTTTGTATTCAGAGAAAGGGAAAATAATCCTCCCTTACCATCTCTCTCTCATGTTCCTCATCATGTGGTGATTTCAACCAACCACTGTAGAGGATCCAAATCCGGCGTATTCAGTGGGTAAAGTGACAAGTGCTATAGTTGTTATCCATGCAAATAATGAGTTTGGGTAAACATGGGACGAGTACTATAGTAGTACTCAGGGATGGACATGCATGTTGTTCAGCACTGCCTTGTTGCTGATTTTTTTCCAATCATTTGTGTGCCAGTACTAGTCAAAAATTGAAGGTTTTTTTATTTTATTTTTATTTCAACTTCAATTTAACTTATACGATGGTTGTGCATGCCTCCAACTTCAAGTCGTCCGATTTTAGCCGACTCGAGTTGGCCCATCAAGCTTTAGTTTGACTACATTTTAACTGTTTTGTAGGTGTAGCTCAATTGATAGCTATCAGAGACAATATTTACATAAATCAATGTTTGAATCATAAATTTCTAAACTTTTTCACACTTGAAACGAGTGAATCTAATCAATACACTACTTAAAAAAAAAAAACTGATTCCTTGACTATAGTAACCATCCATTTTGTTATAGATGAACTATAAGAACAGAAGTACCCACAAAAAAAAGTTTTATGAGGAAAAAGAAAAAAAAATTATGCTTGTGTATTAAAAAAATAATATAAATTTATTTTTTTTAATTTTTCTTTTAATTCTAGTAATATTTTTTATTTTATTTTTAGTCCTCTAAGTATATTTAATTATATAAAAATGCTAACGAGTATCCCCATGACACTCTTTAAGGATTTTAAATTGTAAATTTTTATAAAAAAAAAATTATGTATTTAATGCATTGAAAATTGAAGTATTTAATTTTTTTAAAGATTTTTTTTCAATTTAAAATCCTTAAAGAATACTCCAGAGGTACTCGTAGCAAAATCTTTTATTTTTTTAACCAATCATTTTCTCTCATCTAAATAATTTATTTCTATCATTTATTCTTTCCATAGATACACTAAAATCATCAACCTCCAAAGTCACTAAAATCCCAAAAAACGGGACTTCAATTTCATATGATAGTACTTAAAACGTAAGTGTAACAAGTAATACAAATAAAATTCCTTAAAAAAAATAATAATACAAATAAAATATTGACATGAGACACCATCGTTCATCATCCTACATAGAAAATGTTTTTTTTGAGGGAATCCTACATAGAAAATGTTTTTTTTTTTTTTTTTTGAAGAATACATAGAAAATGTTAACGCTTCTATGTTTGTCATGTTGACATACACTTGTATGGTTATAAGGTTTTGCACATAAGATTTAATTTAGTCACACACAAAAATGATAAAGGTAGAAAGAGAAAATAAAAAAATACAAGTGCAATGATATTGTAGTCCAACAGTTATATATATTTTTGTGTGTATGTTCAAATTATTAGGAAGAGAAAATATATTTTTTTGAAAGAGAAAATAATCAAAAGTAGCAACATTTTATTGAAAATCAACAATTATTTATTAAAAAGTTATATATTAAATATGAAATGCACAAATTTTAATATAAATATATTTTTTTTGAATTTTTTAACACGTGCAAATTTGTACGTAATAAAATACTCTTTTGAAATAATTAATTTATATATATATATATATATATATATATATATATATATATATATATATATATATGGGTTTTGCTAGAAGACACCTTTTGTGAAGGTGTCTTTTAGCAAGTTACTCTATGAGCATTTGCGAAAAGACACCAACTTACTTTTATGAAGGTGTCTTTTAGCAAAGTTATAACTAAAAAGTGAAAATCACACCTTGAGGTGTGACTTGCTAAAAGACACCACCAAAGGGTGGCTTGTAGCAAGACCCATATATATATATATATATATATATATATATATATATATATGTGTATATATATATATTATGTGTATGTTCAAATATTGTGCTCAAAGTCTTGTATCCACTCACGTATTTTCTTGCGACGTTAGCTTTCTGAATGGAGAGACGTTGTTGAGGGAACAAAAACAAAGAAATCCGATTTCACAACGAGGAAAAAAATACTATTTAAATAATATTTGCTATAGTTAAAGAGACTAAAAGTATATTTAAATGCAATTTTTCATAGATTTATTTTATTGGAGGTAATTATAGTGAGAGACTATCATACATTAAATATAGAATGTGTTTGTCTTCCGGTGATCATAGCTCAGTTGGTTTGGACAATGCATAATATATGCAAGGTTCGGATTCGAATCCCATCCACCATAAAAAAAAAAATATAGAATGTGTTTCAATCAAAATTTAAACTTAGTTTGTCGCACTATGAGAGTTTATAGCCGTTTCTACTAGACGCAGTCTCTGTCAGTCAAATTATCATCTCTTATTTTCTTATTAGTTAGTATAAGAATTGGAAAATAAATATTAATAATAATTAGAGTATAATAAGAAAACTACAATTAATATTTTATTGATATTACAAAGCGACATAATTGAAATATTTTTTTATTAAAACTATTTATCATATGAAAAGAAGGATTATTATTTTCAATAAAAATTGCAATTATTGTCTCTAATAAATCACATTTGTCTCATGAGCATAATTGAAATAATGTTTGATGTTGGAGACAATGTGGAAAGCACATAAAGATTCTTAGAACAATTAGACACTTGTACTCAAGTGCAAGTTTCACGTGCCTAACATCTACTCCCTCCGGTCACTAATATAAACAAAAATCATCTTTTTAGGTGACTAGATACATCATTTAATAAATGAACCTAAAAAGATGATTTTTGCTTATATTAGTGACCGGAGGGAGTACTTTGACAACCTTAACTTAGCTAACTTGATCTCTCCGACAATCCTGTCCAAACATATAGACTAAATCGTTTGGGCTAGGTTGACTCCAGTTTCCTTTTCCTTATTTAGAATGCTTTGATTCTCAGCATATAAACATAAAGATTACACAAACAATCAAAAGTACACAAATATCATTGTTACTTGTTGATTATTACTCCCTCCGTTTCAAAATGAGTGTCGCTTTAGCCAAAAAAATTTGTTTCAAAATGAATGTCGCTTTACATTTCCAATACAACTTTAATTTTTTTCTTCCAACTTTACCCTCTCAAACTTTTCTCTCACACAATTTTCAATGCAACTTTAAGTTTGTCTTTTTCTAATAAAGTAAGGACAGTTTAGTAAAAGCGTTGTATCCAATGATTATTTCATTCCATTTCTTAATCTGTGTGCCAAAGCCTAAAGCGACACTCATTTTGAAACGGAGGGAGTAGTTTATTACTATGTAAGTTTGGACATTTCTCACAGAATCAAGTACAACACAGAATTGCAATATGTTACTCTCTCTAACCATGGCTACAACTCTACAAGACAAGGGCAATCACCACACACATATCACATAAAGAAAAGAAGATAAAAGCTGAAAAGTTCCATTGAAACGACTAGACCATGTTTGGATAAACAACTTAATTAATCACTTATAGCATAATCACATATCATACAATTGTTCATGTATATTAGTAATAGATAGCAGCTCAGATAAACCAATCCAAATAAGACCTAAGTAGCAGGGTCAACTTTCAAATTACCACAAAAGTTACACTCAAGAACATTAGATTTTTCACCATCTTTTGGAGGCAGAGGAGCCATAGTACCTGCACAATTCTCCTTATCACAAACAAACTTAGATAAGAAAATCACATGTGGCAGATCACTGTACTTGTTCTCTCCACCATTCCAATTTGCTTCAATCTTGCACCTATCACATTCACAAGCAAAACCATAATCCTCCATCAAAATCTTTTTCCTTGTTGAGAAATCCTTATTAATCCTAAAATAGCTTATACAAATCTCACTTCCAACAGCAACATCCTCAATCAACCTAAAAACAATATCAGTATTATGTTCATCACCAGGTTCACCACTTTCCACATAATCAAATCTGCATGCATTAGGGATACAACCATGGTTAAAAAAAGTAGCTTTTTGGTAAATTCCATAAGCCTTAATGGATCTTTGAGGACCCTTTTGGGTATAAGGTTCCATTAAGCAAAAAGAGTTTAATCTTTCTTTAGCAATGACTTTAGCAGCTAGTTCAGCTGAAAAATTCATGTGGGGTGGACAAAAAGGTGAGATAAGAGCATGAATAAACTTAGCATTATCAACTATGGAATCATGATCATTAGGACTACCATGAAGTGAAAGTAAAGTTTGAAGTTTTGGAGGGGTGTGAATAGCAAGATTGTAAGCAGCAACAATCAAACGAGCTTGAACTTGAAGTTCACAAGGTTTTTCTGATAATGGTGAAGTGGGGTTTTGAAGATGAGAGAGTGTTTGACATGACCAAGATGAGTGAGAGGAATTGAGGGCATTGGAGAGGCATTTTTGGCTGCAGAAAAGGTAGTTTGAGCAAGAAGGACATGGAAATGTTTGTGAAGGTGGTAAGGTTCTGAAGCAGTTGTGACAATAAGGGGAGGGTGTATGAGAGAAAAGAGGTGTAGCAGAATAGAGAAGAAGAGGGGATTCAGTGAGGATTATTTGGCCAGCTTTGAGATATTGTGTTGCAATAAGGCCTCTACCTTTGTTAGGTATGTGCTCCAATTTCAAGAGAGAGGTTGAAGTTTGAGCAGCCATGAGTATTGTCTATGGATGAAGTGGCTACACTTCACAAGTTTCAAGTTTTAAGATTTAGTAATGTAATGTCCAAAGTGGTGTGGCTGGTGGGATATGATTGAAGAGGGAGAATAGGCCAGAGAATGAGCGCATCCACAGATCTGATAATGCAACAAAGAGACTTGAGTATTGAAAAGGCTTAAACGCATTTTTCACCTCCTAACTTTGCATAAGTTGCAATTTTGACCCCCTATTAAAAAAAATGGCAAAAGTTACCCCCCATGTCTACCCCTTTTGCAAAACGTCAATTTTGACTTGGTCAATCCTACGTGTCATGCCACTTGGGTATTTTTTGAATTAATAAAAATAAAAAAAGCCACATGTGTATTTACAGAATTTTAAAAAATAAAAAAAAAGGAAAGAAAGGAGAGGCACGTGAGTTCCTTCTTCTTCATCGATTTCTTCAAGAAAATCCATAATATCACCATATCATTCAAACATAAACCCAGAATTAACAAACCAAAAATCAAGCTAATTCAAGCTAAACACTACTTCACAAACAATAATTAACAAACCAGAATAAACAAACCACAACAAACTAGAAATCCAACAACATGATATTACAAATGTTTAGTGTGTGTTTGTTTACACGGTGGGACACCCACAAACCTGCGTTTTGACCAACTCTATAAATATCAGCTTCCTTATTTTCACGTTTTCTTTGCATTGGGATGCGCAATTTTGAGTTGGAACGTGTTACCAAACACGTCTTTAGAACAATAGATTTCCATAGTAATTTTGTACAGACAGACCTTGTAATTTTGTATAGATAAGAACACAACTACTGGAACAAACGAATATCCATAAACCCAGAAATTATTGCTTTCTTTTTTCTTCATTATCCTTCGTTTCACTGCCGCCATAGAGTTAGTCTGAAAAGAACATGATGATGAACAATTGTTCTTCTCATCATTCTTGTGACAAACAGCCAAAAGAGAAAGATCATGTTCATGCTAAGGAACAATCTCTTGCAAATGATGATAAAAAAGAAGAAGATTGGTTCTTCAACAACCTGTCACCAAGAAACGCAAACATGGTGTTGTTGATAATCATAGGAAACAGAAGCATGCTCGTCTTGACTACGACAAGCTTTTTCCATCCAAAGTAACATCGCAACACGAGAAGCGTTCTTTCAAGCAGAGACGGAGCCAAGTGTTTTCCGGTGCGGTTGTCGCGTTTTCCGGTGCGGTTGTCGTTGAGAAATGTCATCCAAGCATGATTTTTTTGGGTGGGTTTTGTAGGGAATACTAAATAGAGTACTTTTATGGTGGCAGTTTATCGAAAAACGTTTTGTGGTGGTAAAGATCTAACAATGAAACTGGCGGTTTCAAAACTCAAAATATCTCCAATTGAAAAACAAATTTATGATGAGATAGAGAAAAAAGAGAGATTGAATATTATGTATTTTGATTGACAAAGGATGGTTGGAAGCACCACGTTGGGTGGCCGGAAAGAGTGTCCAGAGTAAGGGGCGACAGTTAGGAAAGAAGGAAGAGGAAGAAATGATTGGGAGGAAAAGAAAGAATAGAGAGTAGAGACTCTCTCACTCACGTGCCTCTCCATTTTTCTTTCTTTTTTGATTTTTTTTTAATTCAAAATATACACGCGTGGCAATTTTAATAATTTTTAATTAAAAATTTACACATGTGGCATGCCACACAGCGTTGACTGAGTCAAAATTAGTGTTTTGCAAAAGGGGCTAAACATAAGGGGTCACTTTTGCCATTTTTTTTAATAGGGGGCCAAAATTGCAACTTATGCAAAGTTAGGGGGTGAAAAGTGCGTTTAAGCCTATTGAAAAATGTTAACTTTGTGTCCTAAAGGCATAAAGTTATAGTTATGAGTACAACCTTTTGAAAGCTTAATATGATCTACTAATATGTTTAAAAGCTTATTTTATATGAGCATCGTGAAATAAATAATGTGATTTAAAATGAAATAGATAACGAACTAATGGATCAATGAGATTAAACTCCCTTTAGATATTTAACTTGAACTTATAGAGAATTTGACTATATAATAAATCATATTTCAATTCTAGTTTTAATAATATATGTGAAAATTAATATATACTAATAAGTCTGAATTGCTAAAAATGTTAGAAAAAACTATAATTTAATTCAAATTATAAAATATAATATAATAATATTATTCATATTTGCTTAAGTAGACCGACATGACAGGTTGGAAAATTTTTTTATGGCTTGTGATCTAACCTTTTTAGTTAAATAAATTTATAAAAAGACATAAACAATCTTTATTTATTTAAGAAGAAAAGTTTAACCTCTATAGGCCACATACTTTCATTTTTTTTTATTTGTCCTCGTGAGCTTAACTTAGTTGCTATGGACAATGTATATAAATATGCAAGGTCCGAGGTTCAAACCTCGGCCACCACCAAAAAAAGATTTTTTTGATTTTTTTTTTAAAGGAAAAGATGCTTGATTTTGCTTCCATTTTAATTTAATTATGGTACGGCGTCGTTTCAGTGATGCAGCAGCATATCCTAAAATAAAAGGAAACAAATTTTGGAGGAGAGATAGATAGAATCCTTCACAACCTTATCCTCTGGAGCCACCTATTATTATCTCACTCTCACTATTGTACCGGGTCTCTACTCAAAAATAAACATGCCACTTATGTAGTAATCTTCATCCATCAACACATATCATACCATGATGACTACTACAACTCCCTCTACAATTCTCAATCCGCAATTTCTTCACAAGGTTCCTTCTATTTATTTCCCGTTATTTTACCAATTTTAAGATTTATGTTTTCTTTCTACCTCATTTTTAAGCATAGAAAAATATCAACAACTTAGGAACTAGGATAGTACTACATAGGATTAACTGTATATATCTTGTCTTTATTGTTGTCTATGATTCAAATTGATATAATATTATTAACTGCAGCATGTTAGGCAAAACAACATTTATATACTCACCAACAAGTCTCACTTCTCTATTCATAGACCATCACAGCTTCACTTCTCTCACATTGTACCTATACAAGCAACCTTAAAGGGTCCAAAGGGATTTGGACCTTCCCCAAAGAAAAAAACCAAGACAATCAAGAACCTCAAAAAGAACAAACAAGAAGAAGATGAAGATGATGATGAAGAAGACGAAGAAGAAGAAGATAGAAGAGAGCAAGGAATCATTCCTGAAGTAGTGACAAACAGAATGATAGGTAGAATGGCATTGTCTGTTGGGATTCCATTAAGTGTTGGTCTTTTGTTCTTTCCATTTTTTTACTATCTTAAAGTTGGTTTGAAAATTGATGTGCCAAATTGGGTTCCATTTCTTGTGTCTTTCTTCTTTTTTGGGTCTGCACTTTTAGGAGTGAGTTATGGGATTGTTTCTGCTAGTTGGGATCCATTAAGAGAAGGGTCCCTTTTGGGATGGACTGAAGCTCAAAAGAATTGGCCTGTTTTTTGGAAATCACTTAGAGGTGGATCTCAAAAGGATTAGCTCACTTATTTGTCTTACCATACTTGATTATATTAGTTAATCCATTTGTAGAAGGAATCAGCTTATTTACATTTTTTTCTTCTTCTCAATTTTAGACCATGATGTTGGATTTAGACTTTGGAGTTTAGTTTTCTTTCTTTTTGACAAATATGTTGACCATTGCATTTTATTAAAAATAATGTTGGCAATAAATACACAATCAAATTTATTAGGGACTATCATTTAGTGAGGCTACTCTATCATCAAAATGAGCAGCAATATTGGCTTGAATTTTGGTAGTAAATCTACCGATATGTGCATCTTAATTTTCAGAGAAACGTATTTTATCTCTAAGGCCATGTTTGGATAAACTTAATTAAGTGCGTATGTCATTATTATATGCTAGTGTATTTTTTTTTCTCTCTTTTGATTATGCATTCAGTTACTATGAATAAACAACACCAACTCCACCAAAAAAGAAACCTCTCTCTCTCTCTCTCTCTAAAAAACACTTCTCTGGCCTCTCTCTAGTACAAGTCCCCGCCGCTGTTTCACCCCTAATCCAAACTTTTGCCTTGCCATGTAGCTGATGACACCGGTGGTGCGACGAGCGGTGTCGACCCTTCGCACCACCATCTCTCCGATCTCCGGTGACGAGATGTTTCTCACGGCGGTGGTTTGCTTGACGACCGCCTTTTTACCATCTGGGGTGTCTCTTCCGCTTCAGACCGGCGTCGCTGCCTGTGTTTTGTTGTTGGATTTCGTCTTCCTCTAGATTTATGTTTGTGTTGTTTTCTGTTTCTTGGTGAGGATGTTTTGCCGGCGTAGTGAAGGAGTGACGGTGGTGATGCGCGGTGGTGATGCAGTGGTGGTGGAGGTTATTTAGTGGTGGTGTGTGGTGGTGGTGATGTGTGGTGGGGGTGATGATGTGTGGTGGTGGTTGGTGTTTTAAGTGAGGAGGCGGGTGTTTGTTGCAGTGATTTCCTTTAAAAGCAACCTGTGTTACATGAGTCCATGTTTGTCGTCTCTAACTCCTGTTTGTGCTTTTGGTTTAGGTTTTTTCGGAGTTTGAAGGGTGCATGTCACGTTGTGTTGAGCCTTTTCCTTTTGATGTGTTTGTTTGTTTAAACTTTGCATGCCATGTCTTTCGTCTTACTTATTGTGTGCTAGTTTTCGGTGGGCCGGTTCATTTGGCTTCGAGATCGGGAGTCGGGGTCTAGTTGCAATCTTTGTTTGACTTGGTTTGGTTTTTCTCTGGTGTACCGGGGGCGAGGGGTGCCTTGCTAATTTGGTTCTTTAGTCTGGTGGGCCGATTACTTTTGATTCGAGATCGGGAGTCAGTTCTTTGACTTAATTGGTTTTTGGGCTTGTGTTTGTGCTCGTTCGGTGTATCGGAGGTCGCGAGGTTTGAGTTAGCTGCATGATCCTTCGGTTAGGTGCTCTTCGTAATGTGACTCAGCTTGGGTGTTGGGGTCTGGGAGTTTTATTTTGAGGGTGTTCTTTGTGGGTGAGTAGTGACGATGGGCGGTGGTGGATACCGTGTTTGCAGTTATTGTTTTTTTGGAGTCTGTTTTAGGTGATGAAGTGATTTGGTGGGTTTATCTCCAGGGGTGTTTTTTAGGTGGTTATGGTGTACCGTCTATATGCGGCACCATTTGTATCTTGTTTCGTCCATACCTTGCGTCTTGCGGGGATGGCGTTTGATAATATTTGCCGATTCAAAAAAAAAAACTATGAATAGCTAAGCCTATATGGTTGTCGTTCAGAGGTAAACCTCTATTATTTGTTGAATTTTTCTTCAAGAGCATGATAATTTTCTTTATTCAATAATATCTGAATTACATTCTCCTTATTTTATATATCAGTCTTAATGCCTTTCAAATTTTTAGAACTTGAGTTGATCCTATGTTAGAATTTATGTGATTCACGTCATATATTTAACTGGAATAGTTATATAATTTGCTTGAGTATTCGCCGAGAGATTGAGAAATTCTCTTGTATGATTAGGTTAAACGTTTAAGATGTCTGTGAGTAGGGGTGGGCAAAATTAACCAATAACCGAACCGAACCATATCAAAATTAACTGAACCATTTCACAAATTTTTGAACTGAACCATTATTTTGATAACAGTTAATTAACCGAACCGAACCATTAATAACCACAGTTATCCGAACCGAACCGAACCATAACCATATAACACAATTACACGACACCTCTTATTAATAAAGGATGCAGGATGTCATGTGTTTTGCTTCAAGTGCTGACACAAAGCTTATGATTTCATGTGTTTTGCTTCAAGTGTTGATTTCAGTTTGAGTTTCTATACTGTTTTTTCGGATGCAGGATGTCTCTTTTTCTCTAGTTTTATTTGGCTAAATCATTTTAAAAAAACACCAACATATATGTGTCAACAAATAACATTTTGTGGTATGTCCTGCTATGAATTATGATGTAAGGTAAGTGAAGCTTGCAGCTTCATGCTTTTCTGCAGAAGGTAGTTGATCTCAGGGGATAATCCGTAGATATGAATTTTCTGAGTATCATATAAAATTACACAGTAGCTGGCTTTATGTGACAACAACTTTTTGAGTTTCTAGCTTTATTTGTTCAAGCTTAGATGATTTATAATTCCTGCAAAATTAACTTTGAGCTGATTGTATAACTTATATGTATTATGTATAACAATCTGAAACTTTTAGTTTTCGTAAATGAGTTCATCAGCCTATGCTTATCACACAAAGTACTAATTTATTATCAATGGATAACACTTAATATAACAATAGTGTTTCGAATACACTGCAATTAAATTTAAAAAGGACAAAAAAACACAATTAAAATAGCAAAAGGATAAAAAAAATACATTTCGGTTCAAAATTTTAGTTTTGGTTCGGTTCGGTTAATGGGCAAGCAAACGGTTAACCGAACCATAACTTTGGTTCAGTTCGGTTAGTTCCAAACCTTAAACGGTTCGGTTCGGTTATTCCGAACCATTTCAACACTTAGGTTCGGTTCGATTAATATGGTTAACCGAACCATGCCCACCCGTATCAGTGAGAGTATAAGTCTCAGCTATATGTTGTGGAGTAATACGACATCTGACGTCTACAACGTGTGTGAGAGTATAACTCCCTACTCAGGTAGTGGAGTAATATGACATATGACGTTCATCCTTGAGTATAAGTCCCTAGTCTTGTAGTGGAGCAATATGAAATAAGATATGCCTAATGGCTAATACCCAATTTAGGACGTAGGCCTTTTGTTGTTAACTATCCTAACAAATACAAAGAGGGGAGTCAAAGAATTCTAATCACCATTAAAACTCTGGATCAAAACTCTTAATTTTCGTAGCAATCAAACAACCTTGCAAACTCCCCACAATTTACAAATTTTAGTTATAAGTTTAGTAATTTACTGAGTAGAAAACGACAATATCTATGTAAACGATAACTTACTACTGTATTACTTGAAATAGTTTAGTCCACTTACCAAATTTGTCATTGTGTTTTTAAAAGGAATAAAAATGGTTTATCAAAATTTAGATTTTCTCGATTTCTTTTGGATTGTTGTTTTTTTTTGTTTGCACTCTTTTTCCACTCTCCAGATTTTATTCAATTGGATTTTTCTGAATAGAATTTTAACGAAGTGCAGATTATTTATGTTTTTTATCTTGAGTTTTGGTTAGTTCCACAAGTTTGTATCTCTTTTATCTTTTCTTATTATTCACTAACATATTTATTGGATGAATAAAATTTAAAGGGTGTTGTAGATGATAAGGGAGAGGCCTGAGGTGTCAATATTGTTTGGATGTATTGTTCTATCATATCATATTGATGCTTTGCACTATATTTCTTTTGTTTTAAAAAAAATATTGTCCAACTTTATTCGATCCCAAAGAAAAGGTGAAGATAAGAGTAAATTAACATTTGCAAGCATTAGATTCTATTCCTATAATATCCACATAATCACACAAATGCGAACATAGCATTTTCTTTCTTCATGTTACCATCTATTTATAGTTGCACTAGACAATTGTAGCAAACCACATTAATATTCCAAGTTTCAATTCATGCAAATGGCTCAAGTGAGTTCTCATCTCTCTGTTGAAATGGAGACACTCAATCAAGTTCTCTCCCTAATGGAAGCATTCAAAGCTTTCGACGGAGACAACGATGGATGCATTAACGAGGCAGAGCTAGGAGGAATCATGGGGTCACTAGGGTACAAAGCTAGTGATCAAGAAGTGAGAGCAATGATGCAACAAGGTGACAAGAACAAAGATGGGTTATTATGTATAAGTGAATTCTTAGAGATGAACACAAAGGGTTTGGAGACTGGAAATCTTGCAAATGTTCTAAGTGCAGCGTTTGAAGCTTTGGATGAAGATGGGAATGAGATTTTGACTGGGGAAGAGCTACATGAGGTGATGGGAAATTTTGGTCTTGGTTTGTCTTTAGAGAAATGTGAGAATATTGTTGCTTCTCTTGATATGGATGGTGATGGAGCTGTGAGCTTGGATGATTTCCGACTCATAGTGGAATCCCTAATTTAAGATACATTGCAGACATAGTCTATGGGTATGATCGATGTATGATCAATCAATAAATAACATGGCCATTAAAGAAAAGCAATAAATGATATTTGTATTTTATTATAAGTCGTTTTGACATTTCTATACATATTAAGAAATATAGTTAATTTTGTATTGAAAAGAGAAGTAATGAGTGATCTTACAAAATTATCCTTCAATAACGATAAGAGAAACAGAGATTAAAAGAATTGAAAGAAGAAACAAACATTGATGTTATAAAATAAGATATATTGAATAGGCATAGAGGATGAGAGGGTCACTTATGTGCCAACCTAAAATACAAATTGCACAAAAGACCTTTATGTAAAAATCAAAAGACTACAGAAATATCCTACATGACAATTCCACCGATCCAAGAAACAAAGATTAGCTTTTTGATCAACCCTTCACACAAGCAACACGAAGATACACCATCTTGAAATATGATTGTATTCCTTAGCAACTACTTACACCACATCAACCCAAATTAGATACCAATTTTTTTTCAAGCAGCTATCTTTAACCAAACATGCATGATGAGAATAATGTTGAACAAATTCATTACGATTCAACCCATTAATTCCCACCCAATTATTAAAAGGAAATCCAAACAATACAAGAGAAAGGACATAGGAAAAAGAGATAGTAATACGTATCAGTTTCACCAAAGCTGAGACACATAGTTGCAGTATTGTTCACCGAAATGGATTGCACACATAGTTGCTTGGGTTATACTTACGACCTTCTTTCCTTTTTGCATACCGAAGTGGATTGCAACAAGTTAGGCTATTTCCTTGCCAAGTTTGTTCTAACAAATACTAAAGGGGTGCAGATAGAAAAATTTCCATCCTTTTAATCCATTTGTACTGTTTGGCCCAAAAAAACATTTGTACTTCTCTGAATTGGGCCTTAATTCTTTGCTCAATATAGTTTGACCATTACTTTTGCCACCGTATGAGATTCTCGCACCCCTATTCGGAATCTAAAATTCGAAATATTTCAACGTGTTATTGGAGTTGTTATGTAGTTCGGATTCTAAAATTCAAACTGCATAGGGCGTGTGAGAAGCTCATAGGATGGAAAAATAAACAGTCGTATAGTTTTGTTGTTATTCAAAAAAAATCGAGGAAATCAACCTAATGAACAGAGGTTTGGGGAATGGCTCTTTGAACTTTTACAACTGCTCTCACGCATCCGAAATAATTTCCAATACTCTTAAACGGAAGTTAACTGTCGTTCTGCTTTTTAACATTTAGTTCAATAGCGAATGACAGTTAACTGCCATTAATTTGACTATTAAGATAATATTCGGATGCGTGCGTGCAATTTTTAGAAGCTTAAAAGCAGTTTTCACAAGTTGGTTGTTCTCCTACATTATTTTCTTTTTGTCGGCCAGCCAAAGCATACACGAATCTCTCAAGAGTCTGTTTGGTTTGGCTTTTCAACACCAAGTAGTGATTCTACAACCTTCAAAAGTGAAAAACTGAGTTTTTAATGGTGTTTGGTTTGGCTTGGCTTTTAAGAATTGATTCTATCCTCCAAAAGCAATTATCCTTAAAGCTACAAATCCTAGCTTAAAACTAGGTGGTATTTCTGGAGAAGCAGGTCTAAATTTATTTCTAGTGAAACAAGTCCAAATTATTTTCAAAATAAAATTTGGTTGTAGTGTATCACAGTTAGTATGTTTCGTTTTGAGTTGACATAAGATGATTTTTTATTAATTGATTATGGTTAAAAATTAGTTAAATGTGAAATTATTTATATTTGAACATATTTATGTAAAAGTGATTGAACGATAAATTTAATTTTTTTTAAAGAAAATCAATTTATCCGCCAGAAATGACAACAATAAATTTAAATATTAAGATCAATTTTAAAATCAAAAACTCATATTTTTAATTTTAAGAAAACAAAATTGATTCTACTCGAAAACAACCATACATCATAGTCAATTCTATGTCTAGTTTAAATTTTGGTCCTTCTACGTTTGAAACTAAAGTGCCAAACATACACTAATTCAAAATATTCAAGAGATTGATAACTAATCAATATGGTGTATTCTGTAAAAGGAAAACACGTGCAATTCTATTCTGAACATTTACATTGACTCATCATGTCTTTTATATGCAGGTGAATTACTGTGTCCTTTTCCTTCATTGTAAAGTATGGTACATCAGAAGTAAACATTCAGAAATAACATGCACCCTTTGCAAATCAATCTAATTGCTTTAGTTGCAGCAACTTTGTTTCTTTTGCCTAAAGGGATTAATACATGGACAGTTTAAATTTTGTCTCACTAAAGATAACCAATATAAAAAAGAAACTGATTTATTGAAGTTTTCCCCTTTGTTCAGAAGAATAGTAGATACTTTTCTCTTTTTCTGTGATCCTTGTCTCTTTTCTGAGCTTTAACCTTCAATGACATTCTTATCATGAAGAATCAATATTAGCTAAATCATGCGATTAATTATTTTTTTTGAATAAAAATCATGTGATTAATTATGAATCCTCTTGCTATAAATAATCAAATAAAGAAGTAACTGTATTTTTGGTACCGCGGTGTGTTGTGAGAATCATGGCAAGCCATTGTGATTTTATTAAAGCTTCTTGTGAATTCGAACAAACTCGTATGAATATTATAACGTGTCGAGCAAAATTAGTAGCAACCAATAATCAATGTGGCCAAACAAACAACAAACATTAAAAATAAGATAAAGGAGAAGAAGAACGAACACTACGATATTTGTTTACTAAGTTTGGTTCAAATTAACCTACATCAAAGGGGGGACAAGAGTTCTTTAATCCATTATCAATGGGTTTCTTACAAAGAGATACAATAGTTGCCAAAAATCCAACATCGTACAAAGAGATACAATAGTTGCATGAGACTTTTTTATTTAACATTTTGCACGTTACTATAGTCCACTTGTGTCATTTCGTTTTGACTGACTTTTTTTATGAAATATATGAAATCAAAAGAAAGACAAATAAACCAAAGTAATTCATAATCAGACTTAAAGGTTGAAAATAAGGAAAATAAAGTTATAAGGATCGATATAATGTAGATTTATACTTTTGTGGGGAGCACGGTTGAATGACGATCATTCGGATTTTACTTGAATGACTCGAAATCTAGTGACTTTAGTGTATTTAGAAGATGAATAAATGATTAAAATAAATCATTTTGATGAGAGAAAATGATTGATTAAAAGATATATAGAAACAAAGACACTAAAATCATCAAACCTAAAATCGTCCAAGTGAAATATTGATCTTTATTATGATCACTTTTCATAGAACAATATTCTATACTAGTCTCAACACACAAACCACTATTTGTTCCCTGGAAAAAACTGAAAATCCCTAAGGTTGAAATTGGTATAATTGACACCATGTTTTGCTGTCCTCTCACCCTTTCATGAGAGTGGTTATATACCAGATACTTATAAGTGTATAATTAGTGGTGGAGCCAACAAAAATTTTATGGAGGGGCCATGTGTTTAGGGAATATTTTTTATTATTTATTTTTTTGAAATAGGTGTATATATAAATATATTATTGTAAAAAAACTACATAAAAGAAATGGGTCAAGTGGTTTATTTGTGTTGATTTTTGTCCTTTATACGTGGTTCGAAACTCTCTCCATTATCATTTTTTGTTTAAAAAATGCAAAATTTATTACGCTCGATGCAAATGCTTGAAATATTGATGTGAATGTTAATATATCCTTTAGGTAAAAATGTGAATATATGCCTATTAAAAATGAAAATTTTGGAACTTTCCCCTGTCATAACCTAGCTCCGCCACTGTGTACAATGGAAAAATAACCTCACGCATTTCAGTTCCCTAATAAAAAAATGTAGTCTAGTCTAAAAAATGCAAAATTTATTACGCTCGATGCAAATGCTTGAAATATTGATGTGAATGTTAATATATCCTTTAGGTAAAAATGTGAATATATGCCTATCTTTCCCCTGTCATAACCTAGCTCCGCCACTGTGTACAATGAAAAAATAACCTCACGCATTTCAGTTCCCTAATAAAAAAATGTATAGTCGATATTTGTCTTTTCTTTTTATTACAAAATGTAAATTTCAAAACACACAAGTAAAATCGTAGACCACATTCTCATCCAAAATTATTAGATATTTGAGTCATCTTTCTTACTTATATAGTTATAGAGAAATGATATTTTGACAACCACTTTTTGACAACTTTTGGACAACTTTCTCTCTCATACTCACATGATGTTGTTATTCTCTCTCTTCCTTTTTCTCTCTCCATTGTTTTTAACCAATAAGAAGTGAGAAAAACAAGGTTGTCAACAAAGTTGTCATCAAATGGATGTCAAAATATCATTACTCATAGTTATATGTTAGCTCAACATCTATATTATTATCTAATATAAAATTTTAATTTACACTTGGCACTCAACTCAACAAACATTATACACTTATTAACCAATGTAAGTTAAACGAGGAAACTAGTGATTTGTGTTTGACATTGGTCATAACTTTTCTAATATCTTAAAATCTTTGTTTTTTTTTTTAAATGGAAGGAAAAAGTACTCTCCCCATCCCAGTTTAACTGAACCAATTGACCATTTCGCACATATTAAGAAAAATGTAAAAATGAAAGAGAGAGAAAAATGAGTTTGAGTGTCTTTGTCAAGTATTGGTGTATTCTTCTTTATCATAAATGTGAAGTATAATATATTAAGGAAAATGTTATTTCTCTAGAAAAATAGCATCAAAAATTTTTCAAGACACAACTGACAATTTTTAATTGCATGATTTATTTGTTCACTTCCTATTTTTCAGCCACACCTCCTTGAATTGTGGCAAACAATGCATTGTGATTGACTGCTCTTTATTCTTGAAGAATTCTTGATGTTATTTTTCTAGATATATAGCATTGCTCATACATTAAATTAAGAGTGCACTACTAAAAAAATAGCGTTTTCGGACGGAATTTTGGGACGGATACAATTTTGTCTGAATTTTTCGGACGGATTTGGGACGGTTTTAACGGAGCGAAATTTCCGTCCCAAATCCGTCCCAAAATCGTGTGAAAATTCCATGACATGTTCAAACAGGGTTTTTTCCAACGGATTTCGCACGGATTTCTTTAAAAAAACAATTCCGTCCCAAAACCGTGTGAAATATTGAGATGGATTTCGGACGGCTAATATTTTTGAGGGTTTTAATTGGGAAAGTTTCATCTCCCGCATATCCCACAAAATTTCCCTCGCGTCTCATTACCCTAAAATTTCATCTCCCTCTCTCATAACCCTAAGACCAATTTTAAAATCAATTTCTCAGTGTGCTGCTCTTCAATCAACTTCTGGTGTCCTGCTCTTCAATCAATTTCTTCCAAAATCTTCTCAGGCTCGTCAATCAATTTCTCAAGCTCACCAAGGTTAGCTTCTCTTCTCTTCAGAGAATTCTCTGTATATTTTTTTAAATTCTCAGTGTTTTTTTTCAACAAATCAAGCATGTTACCATAAACTTGTATCTGATTCTTGGTGCAATTTTAGGGTTTATTTTGTTTTGCTTATTAGGGTTTTTAGTGTGCTTAACTACCTAGACATGGATTCATGTTTGCTGTTGAAAATAATTGTGGGTTTTGTGCTTAATTTTATTGTGCCTGCTTAATCACTTTCACGATTTCTTTGTTCAATTTCAAGTACTTGGATTTTTTTTCTGTTTTGTTAAAGATTCAATTTTGTTTTCATCAATGGCCTTATTGCATACCCTTTTTGTTTTATTGGTATGACCCTTGGAGGTAGTTTAGACCAATAAAGACATTAATATTGGTATTAGTAGCTTACCCTAAAATATTTGTCAAAATAAAGGCCACTAAATGTATTAGGAAGCTAAAATAATAAAATAACTATTTGTAAGTTTGGCTCAAAGAGTTAGAAAGTTTTATGTAGAAAGCTCTTGTCACAATATTTTCATTCATAAAACCACTATTTTGGGTGCAGCTGCCCGGATTGTGGTGTGGTGTACAAATAGCCCAACTGCACGGCAGTTTGTTTTAGCCTACAATTGGTTTAATTTGTTACTGGATTTTTGCTGTTGTCGCTGTTTTTTTTCTGGTGTTGTGTTCAGCTCCTTTGTAGGACGGCTTAGGGAGTCTTTTCTTCCTAATTTTTGCTGGTATGCTTTGGCAGCCGCTGCTGTCTTGTATTGTTTTTGCTGGTATGCTTTTGCAACAAGTAATATTCTAAATTAGTAAAGCAAGCCCCCTTTTAGTGTGTGTGTATTTCCAACCATTGAATAAGTATCATCATCTATGGCACATCTTTGGAAGAAAAAAAATGCAAAACAATCATTAGTAATCTTAATTTCATTAGTACTTTGCATATGTACATTTACTAGTAATTATTTTGAGGACCAAATATTTACCTTTACATCTGTGAGGTCTACATTGTGCTCTCCAAGAAAGCTTAAAAACTCTTTGAAGTTCTCTTCAGTTGGATTATTGTGTCCACTGTATGGCCAAATAGCCAGTTTCCTTTTAGAATGTTTACACAAATTATAAAGTCTTGTTTCTTTGTAAAAATAATTGATTGCTAATTGGTCAGCACTAAGAATGAGAAAAGAAAAGAGAGCAAAAATGATAGATTGGCCATTGATCTAGTTTATATGGCTACTGGTTATGAGAGAAAAAAAGAAATTAGAAGATTATGGTTTACTTAAGTGTCTATTTTCATTAAAAAAAAAGTTATGATAAAGGGACATAAAGGGACTGTTTTGGCACGGTCCAGCTGTGTTTCTGTGATGTTTTTCCTCCTGTTTTGGTGTTTAGCAGCTGCGTATCAGCAGTGTTTTCTGCTATTGCTGCAGCTTCCGTGTAGTTTTCCCTTATTTGTATTGTCCGCCTACCCGTTTAGCACGTCTTGTGCCTGGTGTGTTTCAATAATATACACCGATTAGAAAAAAAAGTATATTTTATAGTCAGAAATTGATTCATATTATTTTTTCATTCTCAAATAATATGTTGCCTCTGCAAATTTGTTGTTGTTCTAAATTCAAATTGATTCTGTAAATGATAGGGATGGATCAAAAAGTGAGTTTGTCGTGGTGCTTATGTTCTAATATTGCAAAAAGTTGCACTTAACAACGTAAATCATATTTGAACTCAAAAAATTGAGACCAACATTCAGTGTCTAGTACTCTGCCAAAAAGTGAGTTTCTTTACTTATCATCTGTACAAACCATAGCTACTACTCTGCCTCTCATGCTTTTCATGAATGTGAATTGATGAATATTGTACTTAAGGCAAATTAACATATGCCTAGTAAATGAAATAATAAATAGACCTCAATTTCTGAGCATTAGAAAGATAATGTACTATAGTCCTGGTGAATTAATATAGTAATTGATTATTTGTTGATAGTATTGCATGACTTCTGGATTTTCTGTGTATTTGTGTCATGTGACCCCATTAATTTGTGAACATATTGGAGAATGACACAGGAGGAGGTATTTCTTGATTTCCATATTAAAAGGGATAAGACATGGGTTGATAATAGAGCTGAGCAAGCCCATGTAAGTAGTTCTGTAACATTACAGATTAAATTTATCTATGATTTAAGTTATAATAATAGAACTGAGAAATGATAGCTTTTAATTTATCTATGATTTTACTAAAATTACATATTTATAATTGGTTGTTATTTAAATGATTAACAAAATTCAAAATTGTAGGGAAATTTTAAGAAGAGAAAAGTAGAGCTTTTGGAAATATATAAGTCTCAAAATCAAGAGGAAGAAGGATTGTCTTCTGAAACCCAGCATAATATGTCAGATGACTTGACTATTTGGAAGGAAGTAGCTCTCAAAGGTAAAAAAGGGAAATTATATGGTTTAGGTTCTATAGGAACAAATGGTTCGAAGTATACTTTTTGAGGGCAGTTGTTGTCGCCCTTGTCCCTGCTAGTTCACTTGAGCGTGTATATGTTTGTCTTGTGTTCTAGTATGTCATCTTTTGAACAAAGTGTTACTCAAATTTGTGTTACTTTACTTTTTTGTATTGACTAATGAACAATTTAGTCATGTTAGTTTGTAATATATTGTGCTAGAACATTGAATCTAGTTCGTATAATTTTATTTTAGACAATGAGGATTTGTTTACCCTTGAATTATTATATTTATTTTTATTCAAATCTAGTATTGTACTATTGAATATAAATTTTAGGATTTGAATTTATCTCAAACACATTAAAAAACAAATCTATTTGTGGCAATTCTGTAAAAAAAATGTGTATAATCTCGTCCGAAAAGCGTGGTAAATATTTTAAAGCAAATTAAATTATTAATTTTTCCAGAAAATCGTTGGAAGTTTTAAATGAATTCCGTCCGAATTTCGTAGGAAATTTTACCTTAATTCCGTATGAAAACCGTTGGAAATTAAACTAATTCCGTCTGAAATCCGTAGGAAATTAAAATTAAGTCCGTCCGAAATGCGTCTGAAGTCTATTCCAATATCCCACGGGAAAACCGTGTGAAAGCCGTCTGAAATATTTTTGGGACGGAATTTGGGACGGAATTATGATTTGCGACGCGGCTTTTTCGGACAACGCCCTATCCGTCCGAATTCCGTCCGAAAACACATTTCCGTCCGAACTCCGTGGGAAATTTCCGTAAATTCCGTCCCAAAACCGTCCGAAATTCTGTTCGAAAGTGACCTTTTTTTAGTAGTGGTGGTGAAAGTAGTATTAATTAGAGTTATAAAGTAATTAATGTTGTATTGAAAAGTGAAATGAGTTAAGATTCCTAGGACAATATTTTTTTACAAATAGCTCAGTTATTGTGGGACGGAAGAAGTATTATTGACATCTAATATTAATATCCATTTTAGAATCACCATTTATGATTAAACTCTATCTTTTAAAATTACAAAGTCAAACTTCTACCACTGAGTTGACATCTCAATGGCTAAAATAGAAAAAGAAAATATGTAAATGAAAAAACTATTAGGAAAAATTCAAGTCTCGTTGAATGAAAATAAGTTCTAAGCAGAATTCATAATGAGTATCATATCTCACCTTATAATCTAATTTTGTAAGGATGAATTAAACCTAATATAAAAAAATATATATATAACATCAAAGTTTTGCAATGAGATCACTTATCATTTATATCAACGTACCGAATCCAATAGTGTTTAAAAAAAAACTCAAGTTCCATATAAAAGAAATATAAGACTCAAAATGAGTTTATGAGTAGCACTCATCACCTTATCATCCACTTTCTATAAGAATGAGTTAGGCTCGATATAAGCATGTAATTAGTTATGTTGTTATGATTAAGGACTCTTAAAAATTATGGTTGGGCCTAACTCAACCCCAAAAGCCGATTTTTAAGGTGAAGAATGCATCTTCTTTATAAACTCTTATCCTTATCAAGAGTTGTTTAGCACTCGGCTTGGTGCGTGGATAGATAGGTGACCCTTGAATTCGACAAGCTCTGATACCATGTTAGACTGGTACCATGTTAGAAATTATGGTTGGGACTATCTCAACCCCAAAAATCGGCTTTTGAAGTGAGAAGTGTCTTCTCTTTATAAACTATTATTAAAAATCTTATCTATGCAATGTGAGACTTTTTTTTTTCTTTCCAATGGGGGACCTTGTTTTATAAATTAACATTCGTGGTTTCTATGGATAAACATATATAGACAAAAGACAAACAGATGTGAACAAAGCCACAAATGATCTAAGTCTAACTAAAGTGTGGGATATATTTTTTAACTCTCTTGAAAACCAAACCAAGATGAGGAGAGGGAATAGCTTTAATTTGCCCCTTGACCATGCTTTCTTCATTAACATGATCAGGTGATCAAAACCTCTTTAGCTAAAGTACAACTCCAAAGATTGTGACATATGGAATAAACATTTTTGAGACTCGGAAAGACAAAGGAAAGATTGTTGTGTGGCATATTGTAGTATTTTATATTGGGTGGGTAGAATGTCCCTGTATTCCAAGCATTCTTTGCTTAAAGAGAGAGTTAGCCCCAACTCCATGGATAAAGCAAAGGACAAAAATAATTACTAGTGTGGTTAAAGGTAAAGCAGCACAATATCATCACAATCACTTGCATGCATTAGCACCTAAATTTACTTAACGAACAAGAACGAAAGGGAGCATATAGAGGTGTCAATATCATGGGGCCTTGAAGTTTTGGCCCCAGCCCACATAGTAATGGGGCTTAAAAATCCACAAGATTAAAAGGCCCACATTCATGCAAGCCCACAAATCAAAAGCCCTCAAGGCCCCAAGCCCCAAAATTTCTATAAACATTTTCTTTTAAAGTATTTTAAAAAAAAAACTATTTTTAAAGTTTTTTTTTCCTTCAAAACAACTTATTTATACAAAATAGCTTATTACGATTTCATTTTAGAAAACAACTTATTCAAAACAACTTATTTATGCAAAACAACTTATTTATACAAAACAACTTATTTATGCAAATCAGCTTATTCGAAACAACTTATTTATACAAAATAGCTTATTTGTGCAAAACAGCTTATTCAAAACAACTTATTTATACAAAACAACTTATTTGTGCAAAACAGCTTATTCAAAACAGCTTATTTATACAAAACAGCATATTCCGATTTAATTTTAAAAAATAACTTATTCAAAACAGCTTATTTATGCAAAACAACTTATTTATACAAAACAACTTATTTGTGCAAAACAGCTTATTCAAAACAACTTATTTATGCAAAACAGCTTATTTGTGCAAAACAGCTTATTCAAAACAGCTTATTTATGCAAAACAGCTTATTCGAAACAACTTATTTATACAAAATAGCTTATTAGTGCAAAACAGCTTATTCAAAACAACTTATTTATACAATACAGCTTATTTGTGCAAAACAGCTTATTCAAAACAACTTATTTATGCAAAATAGCTTATTTGTGCAAAACAGCTTATTCAAAACAGCTTATTTATGCAAAACAGCTTATTCGAATCAACTTATTTATACAAAATAGCTTATTTGTGCAAAACAGCTTATTCAAAACAATTTATTTATACAAAACAGCTTATTTGTGCAAAACAGCTTTTCAAAACAGCTTATTTATACAAATCAGCATATTCCGATTTCATTTTAAAAAACAACTTATTCAAAACTGCTTATTTATTCAAAAACAACTTATTCAAAACAGCTTATTTATGCAAAACAACTTATTTATGCAAAAACAGCTTATTCGAAACAACTTATTTATACAAAATAGCTTATTTGTGCAAAACAGATTATTCAAAACAACTTATTTATACAAAATAGTTTATTTGTGCAAAACAGCTTCTTCAAAACAACTTATTTATACAAAACAGCTTATTTTGAATAAATAAGTTGTTTTGAATAAGCTGTTTTGTATAAATAAGTTGTTTTGAATAAGCTGTTTTGCACAAATAAGCTGTTTTGTATAAATAAGTTGTTTCGAATAAGCTGTTTTTGCATAAATAAGTTGTTTTGCATAAATAAGTTGTTTTGAATAAGTTATTTTTTAAAATTAAATCGGAATAAGCTGTTTTGTATAAATAAGTTGTTTTGAATAAGCTGTTTTGCACAAATAAGCTATTTTGCACAAATAAGTTGTTTTGAATAAGCTGTTTTGCACAAATAAGCTATTTTGTATAAATAAGTTGTTTCGAATAAGCTGTTTTTGCATAAATAAGTTGTTTTGCATAAATAAGCTGTTTTGAATAAGTTATTTTTTAAAATTAAATCGGAGTAAGCTGTTTTGTATAAATAAGTTGTTTTGAATAAGCTGTTTTGCACAAATAAGCTATTTTGTATAAATAAGTTGTTTTGAATAAGCTGTTTTGCACAAATAAGCTATTTTGCATAAATAAGTTGTTTTGAATAAGCTGTTTTGCACAAATAAGCTATTTTGTATAAATAAGTTGTTTCGAATAAGCTGTTTTTGCATAAATAAGTTGTTTTGCATAAATAAGATGTTTTGAATAAGTTGTTTTGCATAAATAAGCTGTTTTGAATAAGTTATTTTTTAAAATTAAATCGGAATATGCTTTTTTGTATAAATAAGCTGTTTTGAATAAGTTGTTTTGCACAAATAAGCTGTTTTGTATAAATAAGTTGTTTTGAATAAGCTGTTTTGCACAAATAAGCTATTTTGTATAAATAAGTTGTTTTGAATAAGCTGTTTTGCACAAATAAGCTATTTTTAATAAATAAGTTGTTTCGAATAAGCTGTTTTGCATAAATAAGCTGTTTTGAATAAGTTGTTTTGCATAAATATGTTGTTTTGCATAAATAAGTTGTTTTGAATAAGTTGTTTTTTAAAATGAATTCGTAATACGCAGTTTTGTATAAATAAGCTGTTTTGAATAAGCTGTTTTGCACAAATAAGTTGTTTTGTATAAATAAGTTGTTTTGAATAAGCTGTTTTGCACAAATAAGCTATTTTGTATAAATAAGTTGTTTCGAATAAGCTGTTTTGCATAAATAAGCTGTTTTGAATAAGTTGTTTTGCATAAATATGTTGTTTTGCATAAATAAGTTGTTTTGAATAAGTTGTTTTTTAAAATGAAATCGTAATAAGTTGTTTTGCATAAATAAGCTGTTTTGAATAAGCTGTTTTTTAAAATAAGATCGTAGTAAGCTGTTAAGAAAAAAATTATAATATGGGGCTTTATTAGGCCCACAAATAAATAGATTTTATAGTGGGCTTGACCCCAAATAATTCTTTTCAATTAGGGGGCTTTAATTTAGTGGGCTTGGTGGGGGCTTTTTTAAGTGGGCTTTGAAATTTGGGGCTCTATTGACACCTCTAGGAGCATGAGTGTTTGGGACATGAGAGAAGTTTTAAAGATTATCCTCATTGAATCAAGAACAACAAAATAAGTGAGTTGAACACCACATCTTAATTAAAAATCTTAAAATATTGAGTTTACAGGTTACCTCAACATTTACTTTTTCATCTAATATGGAATTTCTAACTCATATTTGTTACATAACAATTTTCTCCTCACAGTTCATCCGTTCATAGCTCCCCCACAAGCGCAAGCTTTTTCGTCCATGTACACTTGCACAGGAAGTCAGTTCCTTTAGTAACTATCGACTCTCATGCCACTTTTTGGGACACTGAAAGTAGCTTGGGTGATCATTCACATTGAGTCCATAACAAGCACATAAATGAGTTGAAAACCGCATTTTAATTCTAAACCTTCAGACATTAGGTTTATAGAAGTGCTAAAAACACCCCTTTCCAATACTCTTTCTTATAACATTTATTCTTTTATTGAGTAAAATTTATCATTTATATATTGCTGAACGTCTACTTTTCATACAATGTAAAATAAAGCTTATAACCCACACTTAATGTACAACAATAAGAGCATGCATACGATAGTGATATTGCAAAACCCGGAAAACCATAAGTTAAACTTGAGGTGTCTTATGGATTGCCCTTAAAGATTTTATGTGTCTCATATGTGCAGTTCTTGCATTGCAAGGAACATCAAATTTATCCCTAGCACATACTGGAGGTAGGTGAACAACAAAATGGAAAATGGTTAAAGAGATGTAACTAAGGAGGAATAATAAGAGAGCAAAAGGAAATTTATTAGTATTCCATTATATATCAATCTCCAGGTAAATATATACAATATTTTCCGTGACACAGAGATATGCCTTTGGAAGATCTTGCCACTTCAACCCCAAGAAAAAAAAATTATTTTACCTATATTCTTAAATAATATGGAAAGTTTTATTTAAAGCTGCTTTCAATTCATCAAATTTTGTGAGTGAAGTTCCTATCCTCAACAAACCAAAATGACAATGAATAATGTGGAAGTGAACTTGTTGAATAGAGTGTGATCAGGATGTGCTTGCACAAATCAGGAAATTTGTCAATTTTTTTCAAACCACTGGCGACTTGTTTGCTTAAGACCATTAATGACTTAAGAAGTTTGCACACTTGACCTAGTTTAGGAGTAGAGATTCTTTGAGGCATCTTCATGTAACATTGTGCCTCGTGTAAATCTCCATGTATAGAGAAACTAGGGCCATCAAGACTCTTAATGTTGATAATTTTGCAACAAGTGAGAATCTCTAGTAGTTCAATCCTTCTGTCTGATTGAAGCCTTGTGCAACAAGACTTGATTCAAATTTTTCTATACTAGCATTCTCATTTTTTGTACTTGCTTCCAATAAGAACTGCATCTGAGGGTAAGTCAACAAATTCCCATTTTTGATGTATTGTTTAGAACTGATGCTTTCTGCGTTATGCCTAGGTGATGTACCATTGCTATGAAATGTTTGAAGAGGGTTATGGCTACTTTCTGAGTTAGAGCACTTATGTCGTAATCTTTTTTTTTTTTTTAATTAATTTTCGTTTTACTCCATCTAAAAAAGCTCAAGTGTATGTAACTAATATAGATCAATAAAAAATTAATTTTTTTATTAACTAATTCTTATACAAAAAATTCAAAAAGAAATTAAGATTCTTCTTCAAACTTAATGACACATCAACATGTACATCCATTCTCTAATTCATCATCAAACTCAAAAAATCCACAAAATAAAAATTAGGGCTCTCACAACATTCACGTTTTGAGACAAAAATGATAAAATAAACGTAAAAGAGAAATAAGTTTTTGACATCAAAATTTTATTGTCTACGTGTTCTTTAGTTTTCGTGTATATTTTAAAATGTTTTTAAATTGTAGAAGACAAAAGTTAAGATAGAACCCCTTCAAAAAATGAATAAATTGAGATGGGAAGATATAAAGATAAATATAGGTAGTGTCACGGGTTTATACTTTAATGTTCAAATTAGACTAGACAGTAGAAAAAGTAATATTAGGAGTGACATGCGGAACAAGAGAACTATAGAGAATTTCACCTGCGGAGTTTGTTTGGGACAGGACAGGCCCAGGGTATTCAAACAAAAAAATAGTAAAAACAAAACACAATAGTGCATGCAGATGCAGGTGATAGATCATAGATACAGAAGCACCAAAAAAACCGAGGGTGTGCCTTTCTAGTCCTATACTACAAATAGCTGTTCCTTTGACAACATCGTTGGAAATCTTGTTTCAATCACAATAGTGAGAAAATCTTGTGTGGACCAGGACCAAGAATTTTGGTTTGGTCACACACACAAAAATTTGCCTTCTCTCTCGTCTCTTCTCTCTTCTCCATTTTCTCTCTCTTCTCTCTTCTCTCTCTTCTCTCTTCTCTCTTTGTGTGTGACCAAACCAAAATTCTTGGTCCTGATCCACACAAGTGTTTCTCCACAATAGTAATAGTGTAACTTGATTGGACCAAACAGTTCAGTAATGTACCTCTCATCTATCTCCTCCTAGCTATAGTATCTTTTATGATATATATTCCTTTTTTCTGTTCTTTCTTAATTTTCTTGCACTTTCCTGATCTTATTATATATGTATATATATCAGAATCCATGTAACATTTATTGGCCAAACAAAGCAAAGTTTGGTAAGATTCTAGTTTAGCAAATTGTTCACACAGAATAGGAAAATGTTTTGAGAACTGAATATTTCCAACCAGTGGCGTCTCCAGGACCCAGGGTCAGGAGGTTCAAAATTTTAAATTTTAATTTATAATAATATAATAAATGTATCCAAAAAATTACATTGTATTAAATTTACAATGTAGTCAAACAACTCCATCCATTCTTTACAAATGTCCCCTACGAGGTTGCATGTTCTGAAATCGTTGAATAATCAACTCATCATCAATCTTGTTCGCCACATCTCTCTCAATATAAAGAGATAACAACATAAATAGAATGCGGCGTCTTTTTCGATACTATACTCTAACCAATTACCAAATTCATTAAACCAAGAGGGACAAATCCTTCTCATTGAATTTTCAATTTTTCTTTGAAGAAAATTGGGTTAATTATGTTTTTGGTCCCTACAAAATTGCGACCTTGTAAGTTTAGTCCTTACTTAATTTTAATAGCATTTTTAATCCCTACAAAAAATTTCTGCACTCAATATTAGTCCTTACTCAATCCAAATTTGTTTAATTTATGCTTAAACTCTTAAGTTTTTCAACAATTTTTTTACAGGCGTGTTAAGAACGTTATTAAAAGGTCCTCCAAAAAAATATCGCAAAAATTTGATTTCTACGTCCATATTTTTGTTACTTATATCTTAAACTTTTGTCATTTTAAAAAATTCATATTTAATTTATTTCATGTTAAAAAATTATAGATTTTAGTAAATGAACCTTTCATAGTGTTCTAAACTTGTATAAAAAGAATCGTTAAAAAATTTAAGAGTTTAAGGATAATTAAACAAAATTTATTTTAGCAGGGACTAAAATTATAAGTAAATTTTTTTTTTGTAGGGACTAAAAATGCTATTAAAATTAAGTAAGGACTAAACTTACAAGGTCGCAATTTTGTAGGGACCAAAAACATAATTAACCCAAGAAAATTATGTTGATTAGGTTGGCATGGTCCTCTTTGTAGATATGCTCGGCGCATTATCTCTTGATCATATGGATGGTATGTTGACATTTTAGGCCGCTTTCCCGAATCCGATGGTAACTCTTCCAAATTACATGAAACATGTTGAGAAGCAAGTTGAACAAATAGAATAACATGATACATTAGTAGGATTCATATGTTTTTTGCATTTTGAACAAATTGAACAGGATACTAAAAAATCTGAAGCGAACCATTTACAACCCAAAAAACCATGAGTGTTAGATTGTCACTTTAAAACAATTCTCCAATCAAATTCACAACACAGACATATCATTAGTACCTCAATTGCATATTCAATCAACCAATTTATCACAATTGAAGTTATCTAAAAAAAATCCAAATTTCAAAACCCTAAACCAAAGATTTTTAATTGATTACCTTGGTGGTAGATTCAATGTCTTTGAAGGCTTTTGAATATCCCTTTGTGGTTGCACGACGGCGTAGGACGGAAAAATAAGGTGGAGACGGTGGTGGTTTATTGCAACTGATATTTGAGATGGAAAGGGAACTAAAACGTGACTGTAGATGGTAGTGGATAGGTCGCGAGAGTGAAGATGGAATGGATTGGGTGGTGGCGCGGTGGAGTTTGGTGGTGGTGGTGCCGCCGGAGTGGATGAGAGTGGTGGAAGTGGGGGAAGAAGGGTTTTCTAAGTTAAGAGATGATAGTTTAGAGAGAAGTTTAGAGAGAAGTTGAGATGTGTAAATGAGTGAAGTGAGGGTGGTTTGGGTCAGCTGGTGCAAAAAAAATATTTGAGGAGGTTCAAAGTGCAAAAAGCATAGGGGTATATGTGAAAAAATTTAATTTTGAGGGTTGGCAAGTGCATCCCCTCAGCTGTATGTGCACCCGCCACTGTTTCCAACAGTGCAGGAACTTTTGTCCCTTTAAATAAAGATGTAATTTTTGTTTTCGTTCTATTTGGCTGAGGATAACACATAACATGGAATTGCCTTAAAAAAACATATAGCATGGAATATAAAGTTACCAATTGTGCGCATGTGACAAAAGTGGTGAAAGATTGAACTTGTTTATTAATTCATACCATTCAAAAAATAATAATATTCCCATTAGAAAGAATGAATTGATAGGAAGCTTAATTATTATATACCAAAATTACAACGAAACAATTTAACTATAATAATTAAGCAATTGTTTTGAATGAAGTGACAGATATCACATGAAATTCACGTACACAGTTGTGCGTTTTTGGATTCGATCAAAGGTAATATAATTTAAAAAAAAATTATATTATTTACCAACAATGAATTGATTCAAGTAATAATAGAATTTGACCTTTAAGGTGGATTCATACGTTAGCTCTTATGTCTGGAAAAACTTGATTGATATGATAAAATCTACCTTGTATATGCCTCGTCGGTTCTCAAATGAAGATTAGTCATTGTTAATCGACGATGAAAACTTCTTACGTTTAACATGGTAATTGAAATAAATATATTCTAACCCTATCATTAAGGGTTTGCGAAATCAAATTTAGAGAATTTTTTTGTCTCATTTCTCCCTGTCTATCAATAAGGGTTTGAGAAATTCTTGTTGATGTATGAGCTTGAAAGTTCCATATCAGATAAGAAAGTGAGAAACAAGTTCAATGCTATAAATGTGGGACGCAGTTTTAATGTTGATTGTTCGATTAGCATACAAGATCGTTCTATTTTGATTTTATTGTTGTGAAGTCTTAGTCATCCAACCTCAGTTTAATGATTGAGATCACTTATTGTGTAAAATGTGCCATTACCTTCTTTTTTTTTGTTTGAAAACTGAAGATTTATCTCAAGGACAGAATAACCTAGGAGATCAATTGTATTGTCTATTAGTATGTGTCCAATTTAAGTAAAAGCAAAGTTTTATATGGACTAGCCCAACATAAAAATTTGTTATCACTCGAAGGATTCAAACCTGGGACCGAGAGATGAACACACTCCTAAGTACCAACACATGAACGTGTGATTCCATAAACAGTAAAAGGCATGAGAAAGTGGATGTTTAGTGTTATCATATTGGTAAAAGGTTTTATCTTGCAATCTTAAGGTACATAGTTCAACCCCCTCGAAGAAGGTTCTAAAGTTACCATGACCATCACTTTGATTAATAAAATTTTCTCACTTCCCAAAGTTTTTTTTAATTGAAAAAGAGGTTGTGTTTAGGTCAATGTGATGGTGCTAAGGCTCCTATAATAACCTAATGTTTTTAATCTATATACTATATATAAGGGGATTTTGAGCTGACCATTTTATTATTTTAATTATACCCTTAAATACATTTTCCTATAATAATATGTTATATTATTTGTGTCATTAAAAAATATAAGAATTTATATTAGATTTGTTATATTGTTGGTGTCATTAAAAAATGTAAGAATTTATATTATGTTGTTGATTTCACCATTAAAATACATTGGACCCCACTTATATTTTTTAAGTTGTAAGGTTCAAAGCAATTATCTTTTTTAAAAATAATTTGGTATTTGGTCTGATGACCGACTAGTTCGATGGGCCAAATAGCATAGTTCACTTGTGGGGGTCCTATTTAAAGCCAAAATGAAGTTTTACATGGACTAGTCCATCGAAATTGACATCGAAAAAAAAAACAAACATGAAACCTTGAGAGGAGCACATTACAAGCTCTCAAGCCAACACTATTCAACCAACTCAATTGAGTTTAGTTCAATGCACATTTTAATTTTGAAATCACTCACATAACTCTCTTTAGGTCATGGAGAGCCTCACTCGGCTGAATCTTTATATTTGGCTAATAGCAACCGCACAATTGAGATTGAACACTACATATCCACTCAAAACCTTAAGACATTAAATTTACGGATTCTCTTACTTATATGTTATTCAAGCTCAACTCTTCTATCCAATGCAGAATTTTAACTCACACTTGACCTCACACCATCTCTCCCTCTAATATGAGACTTTTTTCGTGTTCGTGATCCAACATCAAAAATCTCGCTCACTCCTCAATCAAATCAAATCAAAACTTTGATATCACTTTTACGTCACGAAAAAGTTCAAAGATCATTCGGATTAAGCCAAAAACAAACACACAAGTAAATGAGTTGTAATCGAGAAGATACATAACACATCAAAACTCATCCATTCTCACCACATATACCTCAAATATGGGCCCCACAAACAATTTCCCCTCACACTTTACGCCCCAACCTCCTCCTTTTTCCATATAAATACAACACCCTCAATTTAGTTTCTCTCTTTACCCATTCATTTCTCGTTTCAAATATCATCTCGCCAACTTTCATTCATTGGTTCTTTTCTTTCTTCTCCTTGTTCTCGGGCTCTAGTAGCATTTCCATGTGACTCACCCTTAAGTTTCTTAAGAGTTTGGAAAATGATTCCATAAGTTATGCTGGTATTAAGAACTTTTTTGTTGTTGTTATTTGTAAACTTGTACTAGCAAGCAAGCATAATGCTAGTTGGAGCATTTTCATGCGAGCATGCAAATAACGACAATAATTTTTGAAACAACCAAACACATTGTTGGCACTTTTATTGTGGTTTCAAACTCTCTATATAAACCACTTCTCAAAATGAAGTTGAGATACGGAAGAGACGTCAAGAGGAGACAAACCTGAAGAACAAAGATTAAGATTCTTTCAGTTTGGTAAAGTTATTTTTCAATACTCTTATTTTCACTATACCAAACTCAATCAATTTTTACAATAATAATTCTTTTCTTCTTTCATATATATCATTTAGATAGATGAAAAATGTTATTTTTACAATGATTTTGTTGTCCAACAACTTTTTTATTCATATGTTATTTTTTTTCACTTCGAATCAAATCAATGGTTATAATCACTTTATTTAGATGCTCAAATAACATCATTTTATTTGGATTGACGACGAGTTTGGTGAAATTTTCCAAAAATGCTATGATTTTATTGAAATTTCAGTGCATAGTTTTGGTTCAAATCAGGGTGACATATTGTAATTTACTCAAATTTGCTCTTAATTTAAAAATCTTTTTCATTGCTCCTATTTAATGTTTTTGTTTGTTTGAATGTTTTTTTCTTTTAGTCAAAAAAATTATTGTATTTTATTTTGACAAATTTTTATTGAATATTTTAAACTATATACCATTATTAAACAATTTATTTATTATGATAATTAAGAACACTATATATACTAGCTTTTGGAAGAATGGAGATTGATTGTGATTGTGATTTACTGATTGTGATTAACACAAAAGATAAAAAGAGAGAATCAAAAGAGTATGTGTCAGAATCAGAAAATTTGGCCTCCAACACGCTTCATTTCATATCTATTCTTTTTATTCTTTTAATTTCAATTTTTGTACGATAAAGCATTACCTTACAAACATAAATATGATCATCATTACATTGCATACATACAAGATGACATGAGAGTAGAAACCATAGCCATAGCTATTGCATAGCATAGCATCCTTCATCATTGTTTCATTCTTTTTCTAACGAGAATGAATGAAGGCTTTTAGTTGTTCACTTTTTTATGTTTTGCTTCAGATTTTGTTTTGTTCTTCTTTTTCTGTTATTCTTGATGCTGCAATCCCAAACCGCATGACTTTTTCTTTTTACTTTTTTAGCTTAGGATCATTTTTTTTGTCGGTGATTTAATAGCGAGAAATTCATCTTTTAAGATGAATAAAGGGATATTCCAGAGTTCGAACCTGACTTGCGTCTATATAACGCAATGTTTTTATCAACTCACACTTAGGATTATTTATTATTACTTTGAATAGTTTTGCATTTTAAAATAGTAAAAATGAAAAATTATTTTTCATGAACTTGGTATCTGCTTCTTTTATTTTTCTCTTAAAATTTTAATAATATTTGAATGTTTACTGCTTTATTATTCAAGAAAATGATTACCTGCTACAAAATTTTTATTTGTTTGTTTCAATTAAAAACCAAATGGTAGTACATTGGTATGGTACATTTTCCCAAAGTTTTTGTTTGATTCATTGAATTTGAAGCATACATAATAAATGCTATTATTGCATGCTTTTGTTAATGTTATTGTTGTTGATTGTGTAGAGTGAAGGAGCAAAAATGTTGCAATGCATAACATGTGCCAAGCAAACATCAGAAGATGGGGATGAACAAGTTCAGCAGAGAGGCACACCATCCACCAGAGAAGCCCCCAAGAATCTGTCTGCGCAGGTATACTCACTCTCTCTCTCTCTTAGACCTATCTATGAATTTTGCTTTTGCAGCTTCTTTTTCCATCTTGATGATGAAAACAAAACTAAATCAAACCCTTTGAGGGTAATCCAATTGTGGGGACCATCCTTCGAATCTTTTGTGCTTTACCTATGTGTATGTTGCTTTTAAAACGAGGGTTAATTAAGTTTTTAGTCCCTATAAATATTCACAGTTTTGTTTTTAATCCCTACAAAATAAAATCACACTTTTTAGTCCCCATGAGATTTTCCTTAAGCATTTTAGGGACTAAAAATGTTGATGGAAAAATTTTATAGGGACTAAAAATGTTGTTGGAAAATTTTATAGGGACTAAAAATGTTGATGGAAAATTTTATAGGGACTAAAAAGTGTGATTTTATTTTGTAGGGACTAAAAACAAAATTCTGAATATTTATAGGGACCATTTACTTAATTAACCCTTTTAAAAATAGAATCGGATATCAAATTGGTTAGATGATTGAATTATAATTCAATTGTGTTCAATTGTTTAAATTCAAATCAATCTAAATTAAGATTGGAAGTTGATCTAAAGAAATCGAAAACCACTAAAAATCAAATATTATTGGAATTATTGAATTTTTTTTATGAATGTCGGTGAAGTTTGGGTCAAATGTAAGATTTCTTCTTCATTGAATGTTTTTTTTTGTGAATGTAGGTGAAGTTTGGGTCAAATGTAAGATTTCTTCTTTAAAACCAAACAAATCTGCTTTCATGGATTTTCAATTCCTTAATTTTTTATCGGAATGAGATATTGAATTAATCTATTATTTGTTGGTTAATTATTTTTTATTTTAATAATAACTTAATTTAATTTACAATGATTTTATATATAATAAAGGTATATATTAAAAGTTTTTCGTACGATTATAATTTAGGTCAACCAAAAATCGATATAAACTAAATCACATTTAGTTGGATTAAATCATATACTTCTAGAGAATTCTCTAATCAAACCGCATGTAATTTTATTTTTCCTATATTTAACTATGCGATATTTTGAGTTTTGATTATATTTTGAGTTTTGATCTTATGAGACTAGAAGAAGAAAAAAAAGTATGCGATATTTTATATGAATATGAAAATGGATATTAGTTTTCTCAAAAAAAAAAATTTATGAAAACTGTGTGCTATACCTTGATTTAAGAATATATATTATCTTGTAACCAAAAAATAATAATATACATTATCCATGGACTTAAATATAAATGAAAAGGTAAATGTAATTGACCAAATGCATAGTATATCTTTCTCTTTTTTTGTAAAGAAAATGCATGGCATATCTTTTTTGTTTATAATTAAGTATTCCATGTTTTATATGAATATAAAAATATATTAGTTTTCTTGAGAGATAATTTTATAAAATTTAACTTGGGTTATTTTTATATTATCTCGATCTAAATATAAATAAAAAGGTAAATGTTATAGACCAAATGCAAATACTATTACCTAGTGTACTTTTTTTTCGAGGTAACCTAGTGTACTTGTTATATTTAAGTACATATGTTTTATATATGAATATAAATATAAAATGGGTGTCACACACACGGGTACACTAGTTCCCTAGGCAGGGATTGATTTGGTTTAGGATGACGTAAATGTGTTGTAGTGTTTTGTACATTTTATGTTGTTGACGGATGGTCCACATTTTTTCCTTAGGTTGGACTTTGGTCCATTAATTTGTTTATTTTACATGCATGTGGTGATGCTGTGCTGCTAACCTGATGTGACCACCATCATCATCAAACAATCAAAGTTGGTCCTTATTCTTTCTTGAGTTAGGATTTGTGGAACCAACTTGTCTAGTAGTTTTCAAGTACTCTCTTTGGCCAATTATATATAATTTCACATGAGAAGAGAATCAAAGTGGTTTGAAATCGGAATTTATAATAGTTAGTGATAATATGTAATGTAAATACTCTTTTATATGCTCTTGTCAATAAATTTTACAATCTAATATACCCCAAATTTTAATCAACATTTACTCTATCTACCTAGATTGTTATAGTATCATTGCCTTACCATTTTAATTTAATATCTATGTTTTAATGAACTGTCTGATTTATGATGAGAACCTAGGACAACATGTTCCACATTCATCAGTTTAGTTAAATGTTTGAGAAAAGATGTCTAGCAAAGAATGGAATGTGCCATATTCGTATCATGGTGTGGTCCATCCTTGAATTCTTGTCGTCACACTGTTTTATCAAAAGTTTTCTTTTTTCTGAAGGAATCAAAAGTTTTCTATTATATATTCCTATGCAAATTATATTTTGAATGACATTTATTAGGAACTTTTTAGATTAAATAAAAATCCTCTACAGTTGCTGAAGTATGGTGCTGCAACTGTAGGAAGTCGTTAAATTTACATATATGAATTTTATTTTTATAAATTTAACGTCTCTTTCAGTTGCAGCACCATTTTGTAGCCGTAGAAGATCCAATTTCACATTCTTCAGGATCAAGTCTTTATTACAATTTCTTTTTGTGAAATAAATCTCTTGAAAGGTTGTCCCGCCAATGTTGTCGAATAGGCTTGCCGTAGTAGGAAAATACACATGGATTTCACCCAAAAATTAGTGACAGTCTATTTTTGTTCACATTATAATTGCTTATTAGTTACACTTACACCTCATTTTCATGCTATTCCTTGTCAGCAACTATTGCATGCAAATTTGAGCTAGGCACATAACTTTTTAAAGATATAAGCAAATCTTGGTTGGATTATCTTATTAGAGAGTATACCTTCTTTGAGACGCTTGTTGATACCTATAGCAACTATTTTAAACCATATATTTCTGATTTATATGTGAATATGTTGACAATCATATTTGGATAGATATTGTTAAAATTTTCTACAAATAGGAAATGCTTTCCATTGAAGGCACATAGTTGATAGTATAGGATATATATGAGGTACCTAAAATGAACTTTCTATTAAATAGAGTGTCTTATTTGCTTGCACATTACTTGTCATAAATTTTATTTTCTATTTGGATTCTTCATACAATTGGTATCTATGGTTAAATTATTAAAACTTCTAATGCATAAATGCTAATATGAATGTCTTTTATTTTTGTGCACATGCAGATAAAGGATATTGTACTAAAGTTCAAAGGTGTTTGCTCAAAAGGATCCACCAGTTCCTACAAAAGAGGACTGAGATCATCTGCTGCTAACTCTGAAGTCAATTCTGAGGTTCAATACCCTTATATGGGAGGTGTGAGCTTAGGTTCAACTCCTCCTTGGGACTTGCCTGTAAATTTCACTGGTGGAAGATCTGATCAAAGGTTTATAGGAGAAACTAGTGGTAACCGAACTCCTACGGTGCAAGAGCCGGTTGTAGCAGAACCTGAGGCTGTGCTGGAGGAAAACAAAGAGTGGGTGGCTCAGGTGGAACCAGGAGTTGATGTTACCTTTTTTTCTCTTCCTGATGGTGGAAATGATCTCAAGAGAATTCGCTTCAAGTATGTTTAAAAGTTATTACAAGCTTTGATTATTTTTACTTGTTTAGTTCTATTAGATACTGACACATACACAAACACGGGACACAACACTGACACGTTGACACTCGTAATGATTTGATAAATAGATGTAACTGGATGTAACCATATGTGTCATTGTCGTATTGGTATCAGATACCAAACGCCTTCAATTTGAAGTGTCGGTGCTACGTAGGTTTAGTTTACATCTCATAATTTAGTTGTAACAATACTTATTGCTTAACATTTAAATGTGAAGTCGAGAAATCTTTGATAAATGGCAAGCTAGAGTATGGTGGGGTGAGAATTTTGACAGACTCCGGGAGCTTTATAATGTCCGGAGTTTCAATAGTCAAGCTCTTAGCACTGCTCTACCATCTGAGGATGAGGTAAACTTTAATTTTTAACATTCATATATGATTTCAAGACTCTCTTAAATGTAGTGCATTTTGATTTTAATCTCTAATTATTACATTGTTTCCTTTGAACAGCAAAGAGAAGCTTCTTACTCAATGCATGAGACTGGAAGTGGAAGCAATGTGTCTGCTTGGGTAAACAATGATCCAATGCCGGAGAATCAGTACTTTAATCCTTCAGGATTCACTGTGGGTCAGGGAAGCAGTAGCAACCAAAACATGCATGCAGCTGGGTCATCCATGCAAGCATTAAGGTCTTCTTCTATGAATGAAATTTCCTTCAGCAATTCTAGTGACCCTGACTCAGAATGGATTGAGCAAGTTGAGCCTGGAATATTTGTCACAGTCAGGCAGTATCCTGATGGGAACAACGAGCTTCGACGTATCAAATTCAGGTAACATACTTATGTTTAAGCTATTTCTATATAATAAAAGATAGTATACGAAAATTTCTACTAGACCGACCTTTTCAACTCGAGAATTAAGAAAATTTCTATTTAGAAGATTGGTAGGGTCTGTACTGATGATTTTTTGAACTCTATTCGCAGCCGACAGAGGTTTGGAGATGCAGAGGCTAGGAAATGGTGGGACGAGAACAGAGATAGACTTCGAGAACAATACCTGCAGTGAAGCCTTTGTGCCATGCTGAAGAAAGAAGTTATGTCTTAAGTTGATTGGAAACTTCAAATTTGAAATGTATGTGTCATATAGAAAACTTGTTTTCTCATCATTGGTGAATATGGATTCATAGCTTAATAAGTTATTCGGTTGAGTCGGATTCTTCAGTTAAATTTGTTTATTGGGGGGTATAATGTTTTCCGTATTATATATATATATATATATATATATATATATATATATATATATATATATATATGGGTTATGATAAAAGACACCTTTTGTGAAGGTGTCTTTTATCAAGTTACTCTATGAGCTTTTGCGAAAAGACACCAACTTACTTTTAGGAAGGTGTCTTTTAGCAAAGTTATAACTAAAAAGTGAAAATCACACCTTAAGGTGTTGCTTGATAAAAGACACCACCAAAGGGTGGCTTGTAACAAAACCCTATATATATATATATATATATATGTACTTGAGTAATTTCACCTGGGATTATTATATATTATGGTCATTGTTGCTATAAATCAATCTATCATTTGCTAATTTTGTGTGTGATTTGTTTAAATTATGTTGCTCATAGTTAAGTTGGCCTTTCAAAAACTATTGGTTATAAGATTTGAGTGAAGAGTATATTAATGGAATGTTTTGAGTGAAGAGTACATTAATATGAACCATATACACTAGAATGAGAGAGATTGGGAGATACAATGGTGTGAAAGTAATCTAAAGGTAGTCTCCCAAATTAAAGTATATTCATACATTCAAAATTAAATATATTTTACATCAATAAGAGTAAGAATAAATTAGTAACATTTTTTTTTTTTGAAAAGAAATTTGTAACATTTAAAATCTGCATAAAAACAAATCAATAAATTCAAATGCATCTCAATGTTATATGGAGGTAGGTATCTGTTGATGTTTATTGTAAGTATATGAGTTGGTTACTGTCCTTCCTTCGGCAATTAACAACTTGAGAGCTGAAATAGGGATAATCCAACAACAAAAGAATCATGCCACAGTTTATACAACAATACATAACCAAAATTTGAGTTGATTAGTTCTTTATCGAACTTAGGGTCGGTTTGGTTCAACGGATGTACGGTTAAGGATTTAAATGGAGGTAAGAGGAGGGGAGGGGAGGGGAGGAAAAGGGAATGTATGGTTCAAAAGATAAGAGGGGAGGGAAGGAATTTTAACTCTTACATTTGGTTCACAAGAGCGATAAGGGATTTTGAAGCTTACTTTTTTACCCTTGAAATCTTACAACATTCACATACTACAATTATCAACGACTAGACTAGTAGCGTTGGGTGATATCTCGTACTACCTCCGTCCCTAATTATAGGGCCCTTTTGAAAAAATAACGGGAATTAAGATAGTGGATATTTGTATTAAATATGTTTGTAATTACTATTGTTTTTACAATTTTATCCTTTAAGATAGAGGGTTAGTTTATGTTTTCAACATGTTATTTATTGCTGATTGAAGAAAAAGATGTATAATAAATAGGGGCATGTATGTAAAGAAATAATTAATGTAGTTGGAAATAGCAAAGGGGTCTTATAAAAAGGGACAAAAAAATTTCTCAAAAGGGTCTTATAATTAGGGACGGAGGTAGTAAGTCATAACCTTTGCACCGCGTCCTTAAAAAAAAAAATTCATTTCTTTGATGCTGCTTGTAAGTTATACCTCTTCAAGTTACCAAGTCTCATAACTCCCAATCGATCTATTATATTTAATAATTCAGACCCCCAAACCATTTTGTTGACATCTTATCATTGTTTTGTCATGTCATTAATATGTTGATGTGTCACTCTTCATATTGCATTATCACTACTCTCATTCTAATTCTTATTTTTCTCTATGATGACTTCTTTATCCGAAATACCCACTACTGTATATTGCATTCTCTATTATATCTCATTAAATTCAATTATTTCAGTTTTTTTTAGTTTAAGGCTATTTCGTAACTATCAATATCATTCAACTACACATTAATCTTATCATTATTAGATATATATTAT
This sequence comes from Medicago sativa, assembly GCF_051527215.1. Classification (NCBI taxonomy): domain Eukaryota; kingdom Viridiplantae; phylum Streptophyta; class Magnoliopsida; order Fabales; family Fabaceae; genus Medicago; species Medicago sativa. Next base: position 16,421,838 of record NC_140753.1, on the reverse strand, counting down.
TTATTTTTTATAAAAAGCATATTAAATATCATATGTTGAGTCATGCCTCTTATTCGATTGAATCATGTTACTATTTTTTTCTCCATTTTCGTCAAATAAGATCTATGAACTTCTCTTTCTCTAAGATTGGCTTCATCCAATCATCATAGACCCTTCATCAATTGATACATTTTTTTTTCTCCAGTTTCTTCAATTAAAAATACGTTCGTTGAACATTACATCTCTATCAATAGAATCCTTTTACATATTTTTTCTTCCAATTTCTACAAATAAGTTATGCAATGCTATGAACTTCTCTTCCACAAAGATTGGATTCATCCAAACACGGTAGATCATTCATCGATAGTAGCTCAGCTCATGTGACTTTATCTCGTCCACTTGCATCATTTGATGCACACACATTTAGAAACTAATACTACCTCCGTCCCTAATTATAAGACCCTTTTGAGAATTTTTTTTGTCCCTTTTTATAAGACCTCTTTGCTATTTCCAACTGCATTAATTATTTCTTTACATACATGCCCCTATTTATTATACATCTTTTTCTTCAATCAGCAATAAATAACATGTTGAAAACATAAACCAACCCTCTCTCTTAAAGGATAAAATTGTAAAAACAATAGTAATTACAAACATATTTAATACAAATATCCACTATCTTAATTCCCGTTATTTTTTCAAAAGGGCCCTATAATTAGGGACGGAGGTAGTACATATAAAGGTCTACATTTTTTTTTTACCCTTCCCCTCTCTCCCCTCTCTCTTTTGTGAGCCGTCGGCTGAAACCCTAATTTCTTCTCCTTCATCCACCAAAGAGGGGTGGTTTAGGGTCAACTTTTGACCCCAAATCACCCCTCTAAATCGTTTTTCTCCTTCCCTTCTATTTAAATAAGTGATTTTCACACCGAATTAAGTTTTCCTTGTGATTTTGTCGTCTTAGTGCGACACTGTTTTGTTTGTCGTCTTTGTGCGACGTTGTTTGTCTTTTCCCTTGTTCAGGTATTTGTTCGATTTAGATTGTCAGATTAGCTTCGATCCAGTGCAGATCCAACCAATGACTTTGGCGTCATCAACGTTGCAGATCCGGAGACATGACTATTCCGGAGATTTTAATATAGTCATATTTGTAGGCTTATGTACTTTGCCGTTTTATGCTATTAACATGGATGTCGTGAGTTTGTTCACGGATTCATCCTTTTTGTTTTTAGCGAATTTGTATTGCATCGATGTACTCTATCAATTTGAATTAATGAATGTCGTTTCTTTTTGTGTCAAAAAAAAAAAAGGTCTACATTTTTTAATGTCCTTCCTAATTAATTTTTCGAAACATAACATAACAATGATATATTTGACTCTTATTTATATATTTTCACCCTTGAGTTTATGAGTAAGACACCATCCTCTGCACGTGCACTGTAGGCTCAATCCAAAATTGAAGGTTTCAACACAAACTTAACATTAAGGCAACTTAATTCAAAGTGAACTCGAGTGTAAAGTGATTCCTGGATCTTATGTTCATTTGTAAATGAGTATGTTTACAACTACATTGAGGTTGGAACATTTTTCAAATAAAATGACTTATTCATTTATTTTTTTTGAGGTAATGACTTATTCATTGTTAAAAACTAAATTTAGAATACCAACATTTATATAAATAAGAATTCTAATATTTCCATAACAAACTGTCTTAACTTTTTAAAGGGCGATTCATTGTTTTTGAACAATTTACGATTTAGCTATTTTACAGCGTGGGTCTCCATCACTAGTTTCATATTCAAAGGACTTTGCATAAATAATGTATAGATAAATAATTTCATCTTTTCCCTTGAATGACCCTCGAAACAAGAAGAAACTAAAAAAATCAATCACTTGTGATAATCCATTAAGAGTTGAGATACTTGATAATGGAGAATAATAAGTGGATAAAAAAAATTAAATGAAGAGCTTAATATTATAATTGGACCAAAAAAATCATCAAATCACAATAACATGCCAGCCTTCAAAGTATTACTAGTAAACAGAATTCACATTATTAAAAATTAAAAATAAAGACATACAGAACCCAAACACTGAACATGAGGTGTTGTTATTAAGACTTAAGACCGCCATTTCTACATGAACCAGGACATGATTTATGAACGTCTCCAACACATCATAGAAGTTCATAAGCTATGATATGTATACTTATTAATAGGCATCAGCTCATGCGTTTGTCCCACACAGGCAATACTTGATTTGCAGTAAAACATAATACAACCAAAAACCAAATATATTATTTAAACCAGAGCATTGGCGATATTGAACTTGTACTTCTCATCCAGCAACTTTTCTACTGTATGTTCTTCCGGTCGGAATCTGTGGTGCAGGCCTGAGCATGAAGTTAGGAGATTCAGAACTCCAATTGACTCCAGCTTTCATGGGAGGAGGCCGGGTTTGCCACATGGATTGTCTTCGATTACCAATAGACATATTGGCCAACCTCTCAGCTGTTTCTGAAATCTCATGTGTAGTTCTTCCTTTAATCACAGAAGCTGCCAAAAACCAACCCAAATTTCCGTAAATAAAAACAACACTTCTCTAATATCCAGTAAATTTCAGAGTAACTATTCATACTTCGCTCAAGGAATTACACAGCCCATCATCATGTTAAGATTTACACCAGATGAGAGGGCTGGGCTGATGGACCAGGTAACACTGTGGACTCATATTTACTCGATGTATATGTATGTGGTTAGGAATGGCAATTTAAAAAAGAATGAACCTTCTTGAAAAATGGGAATATAATGAGATCGCTAAAATTTCTCAACGACATGAGGAGTGCATTCTCTTCAAACAGCCCTAAAAAAATAGGAGAGGGAACATCCCCAAAAGAAGGGAAAAAACAGAAGGTGATGTGCATTGTCATGTAGCTGGCCCATCTTTCACCCAAAACCCTCCAATCCCGATCAATCATTTTGCCCAAAAGACTATCCGGAACAATAATTAAACAAAAAAACGGACTGTAAAACTTACTTGGACTTTGCTTTCCTGGGTGTCGATATTTCGATTGTGTAGTAGTCTTCGTTGACTTTTCATTCTTAATTCCATCCTTTAAAAGAATCAGAGATAAATTATTGGTGTGAAATAGATGATAAAATTAAGAAACAAAAATACAATATACGTCACTATCCCAAGAAAGGGAAAAAAAAAAAAAACCATTCTCAAATTAAAAACAAAATTGATTTTTTTTGAGATCATGGGGTAAAAGAATGTGTGCAGGTAGAAGTGCTTGTTTATAAAGATGCAGCAAGAATAACTGACCTGATTTACCATATCCAGCTTCCGTTGCACACCTGTATCATTCATAATTGGGTGAGAAATCCTACATTTGAAGTGTGAAATAGGATGCCACGAATAAAAAAAACAGCTAATTTATGATATACACAAAGCCAAATAGAAAAGGGTCATCGGTCAAAGTTTTATCATTCAAAATAATGGATAATTTCCTGCTTAACTATGATTCCCTTGTTCGGAATCTTGATTAAGTGTGAAATAGAAGTTCGGGATTAGAATTGAGCATATTAATTCTAGTTTTTATGTTTCAAACTTTGATTCCCTTGTTTGGAATTTTGAATTAAGTTCAGGATTAGAATTGAACATATTAATTCAGTTATTATGTTTCGAAGCCCTTGTACAGGGTCATACACGGCAGAGGCCAGGCGTAGGAAGGGGGTCAACACTACCAACACACACAGTGTATTGTCAACTTATTAACTTCAGTCAAAATGTTTAAAATGAACAATCAATCAACTTAATTTTGGAAAGTAAGCTTTTGTTATATTACTCTTCTGAATCCATTCTGCTTAACTCAACACTTGATTTGAAATGGCAAATTTTGTGATTAATTAAAATTCTGGAAACCCCTCATCTCTCCAACAATTATGTACTTACCCCAACCCATCAAACCACCTTACCTACATACTCCCTTAAGGCTTTGTTTGGGAGTTTGGAGGGGAGGAAAAGGCATTGGGGGAGAGGAAGGGATGGAAATATTGAGAAATCTTGCACTTCATTTGAAAGCGTATTTTTTAGAAAATGATAAATGAATGTTTATGATCAGTATATTTTTAATTGGGTTAAATATATTTTTGGTCCCTATAAACATATATTGACTTTTCGTTTTAGTCCCTCTAAAATTTTCCTTCAACTTTTAGTCCCTATAAAATTTTCAATCACTACATATGGTCCCTATTTTTAATTTAATTTTTGTATTTTTTAATGACATTGTGCAGAAATGTGTAGAATATTCTAAAAAAAATCCAAAAAAAAATTAGAATTTTTTAATAAAACACAAATTAAATATGAATTTTTAACCGTAAAAAGTATAAAAATTCATATTAAATTCATGTTTTGTTAAAAAATTCTAATTTTTTTGGAAAAGATACTTATAATATTATGAATTTTCCTGCAAAATTTTATTCAAAAATATGAATTTTACATATGAGTTTACTTTAAAGGAGGGACCAAAAGTGAAAATGGAAAATTTTTTGGGGACTAAAAAGTTGAAGAAAAATTTTAGAGAGACTAAAACAAAAAGTTGACATATTTATAGGGACCAAAAACATATTTAACCCTTTTTAATTTTATGAGTATTATAATATCATAGACTTGATTTGAAGAATTTATCTAAGCCCTCCCAAAATCATCCAAATCAGGGGTATTTTATAATAGGGTTTGTCTAACATATAGCAAGTTTTATTGAAAAACAACAATTATTTATTAGAAAATTATATATTTAATACAAAATGTACAAGTTCCAATGCAAAGTTACTATTTTAAACTTCTTAACATGTGCAAATTTGCACATGATAGAAAAACCCTTTATAATAAAAGAAAAATAAACTCCTTAAAGCCCTCCAATCCTTCTACTTCCTTCTTTCACAAACCGTTCTCACCCATCTCCTCTTAAACTCTCAAACAGACCCAAGGGAATCAATTTATGATGCATACATTTATAGAACTAATCAATAAATATAAAAGATCAATGGGATAACCTGAAGAAGGCTGAACTTTCGGAGATGAAAAATAGTTGGTTGGCTTTGAACTGGGTAAAGCACCGGGATACCTCTTGACCCCTTGCTGATCCAGTGCTCCCCTGGTTCCAGCTGGAAGAAAGGGAAGAAAACAAAAAGACAATCACAAATTCCACACAACTGAACAATAACTGTGCACACAACCAACAATAATAAATGATTCTAACCAGGTGGAGGAGTTCTCGCTACTGCACTGGAGCGAAGAGATGGGGGGATATAAAAGCAGCTCTACAACAGATAAAGAAGCGTATGAGTAAAACAGCTTACAAAATTTTAAAAAAAATAGAATTCAGAAAAGATAGACAACAAATCATGAACAGCTAATAGACTACCTGGAAGAAAGGATGTTGAAGGGCCTCTGAAGCTGTTGGCCTATTGCAGGGATCCCAGGAGCAAAGTGACTGACATAAATAGAAAACAAGCGAACAGGAAAATGTCAGACACAGTATTGGTTGATAAGTGGTTTAAATAGCTAATCCACACAAAAAACTACTTACTTGGATAAGGCTGATTGCATGATCACTTGCGGATGGGATCAAAGCAGAAAGATTTACGCCAGCAAGCTGTAGATGGCATTCACAAAAGGCATTTAATATGAAGTGCCAAATAGATGTTAATAGTGTCTCACCAGATTAAACTTAACAATTACCATTGCAGAAGCTACCTACCAAAAATAGCAAATAACATGTAGAGAATTTTAACCTGTGGAAACTGATAATTAATATCCCTTGCAAGTTTGAGTCCATCGGCCCATGATTCAGTGGTGGGATTGCCTATCACACCACATATTTTGTAGATTTCATCTGCCTCACTGCATCAGCCATAGTGAAGTGACAAGTTCATATATCCAACATCCAGGTGTAACATCATTGCATTAGAGCACAAAAAAAAAACATAATTTGCAACCACATTTTTTAGCTGGAGTGATTAATGCATCATGCATCGTAAGTTATTAATTTAGAGCAGAAACTATTTCGTACTTGTTATTTACAACTATAAAAAGTACCTTTTTACTTTCTCATCTATTACATGAGAATATTTTGAAAAGCCACCCTTGCAGCTTTTTGTTTGGTTACAATTCTAACAAATGTTTTTTACTTGCTTTTCCAAAGTGTATTTTTAAAACATCAAAAACAAACTCGAAAAAATAAAAACCCATCCTTTGGGAAGTTATCGGGGTGGTGTGGAAGTGAGGCCAGTACCTGGCTCCTGGAAAAAGAGGTCGGAGAGAGAACAGCTCAGCGATTATAGCACCCATTGCCCACATGTCTACAAGCGAAAAATTAAATTAAATTAGATTAAATTAATCGATGAGTGAAACAGTAGCATGATACTCATCATCATTGTTGCAAGAAACAAATTATCAAAGATCATAGATGGCATAATATTTAACATCAGACACTTACCAACTTTGGAGCTATAGATATAAGACTGAAGCAGCACTTCAGGAGCACGATACCTAGTAAAACAATCATACGTGTTATATGTTATTCAATATTCAACACAAGATGATGCATCTATTGCAAGTTTAAAATTAAACGCTAATTCACATTATAAATTTTGATAAATCAAATATTAAAATCACACAACTAATAAAATAGAAGGAGAATTTAATTTTGAACATATCATCAAAAAGGTAGTCTTTCCTAATAAGAATATGAATACAAGTCAATAGACCTGTTCTTATAGGATCAAAATCCTAAAATAAGTGAGTGCTCAGGTTTATAGTTAAAATCGTAAAGATATGTTGATGCTTTAATTTACCAAAGAAAATGAGTTCATGTGCTAGAATTGGAGTTGGTTTTGGTAAAGTAGGCACAACATATTTCTAACGTGTACACTCAACCTTTAAATTTAGAAGCTAGCATCTTTTTCTTTTGCCAACGCACTGTACAAAGATTTTCAATACTTGATCACAGGATTTGCCGTTTCCACTTAAAGTAATAACCGAATCCATTGCAAGCAATCATCAGTTTATTATTTTCCTTTTCGATCCAACACTTTTTTTCCGTAACAAACTTGTCAGTTTTATCATTATCAATGATAATCAGGTACTGTTGGAGTTCTTATTCACTTGTGTATGTGAATTTCTTAGTGTTATTTTTATAACAACAAGCACTTCATTGTTTTAGTAGAAAAATATTGTTATAATATTTATATACCGTTAAGATCATTCTTGATTCCGACGGGTCATTATTATTCCTAATAGGGACTAAGGTACATACCATCGTGTGGAGACATATTCAGTGTAGGGTGGTTGTGAATTGATCTCTCGTGCAAGGCCAAAATCAGCAATTTTGATAACATCTTTAGTAACCAGCAAGTTTTCTGCAAAAGAACACCATGCTCAAGTCAAAACAGCAAAACATTTTTAACAAAGCTAGATAAATACAAAATATCTTTGATAGCATGACCAATAAGCATATAATAGGACAAAAGCAAAATCATGAATAAGTACCAGGTTTAAGGTCACGATGGAAGTAGCCACGCTGATGCATGTAAGCAAGACCTTGGAAAACTTGAAAACACCAGTTTCTAATTTCACCTTCAGAGAACAGTTTTTCCCTGTCTTTCATAAGTTGGTATAGGTTGCACTCCTGCATCAAACAAAAATTGACAGCAATTAACATATTAGATCTTTTGTATAGGCCAATTCAGCTCTCGACAAAAAAGTTTAGTCACTCACCATGTACTCAAAAACAAAGTACAAAATGTCACTTTCTCGAATAACTTCCTTCAGTTTCACAATATTTGGGTGGTTCATTTTTCGTAAAGACTGCCAACAAGGGAAACAAGAGATCAGAGACTAAATACAAAAGAATATAATAACACATAACAACAACAAAGGCTCCAGAAAGATAAGTATGAAGTAATACCTTGACTTCTCTTAGGTTTACGCACTCCTCCCAGGAGTAATATTTCTTCTTCATTTTCTTGATCGCAACCTGCAAATTTTGTAACTGATTAGGAGAAAAATGTCACTTCAAATAGAGAAAACTTCAACATACCAGTAAATCATACTTACAACTTCACCGGTTTGCTTACTAATAGCTCTCCAGACACTCCCAAATGTTCCATCACCAACTTCCTTGATTATTTTGTACCTGTAGTGTCAAGGAAAAATGTTAAAATAGTCCACACAGTAAATGAGAAAATTAGTAATTTCTTCAGAAAATGAATCACCTCTCCATTTTCCCGCAAAACTCAAAGCAACGCTTCCTTTATTCAACAGATGTAAGCAATAATAAGATAAAAAGCATTTATCTCTTGTAGATGATGCTCTATGTATAAAAATATTAACAAGTTCCTGCTGGTCCAGAAAAATCCACCATCAATATTCTGTCATGTCAGAAGAGGGCATAGAAACAGAAACTTTCTGATGGAAGGGCGACACAGCCTTATTTAGTAATAGACCCAGGCTTTGTTATGGTTGCAAGACAAAGGTCACAGAAACAGAAACCTTCTGATGGAAGCACTGCACTGGCTTATTTAGTAGTAGACCCACTTTTGTTATGGTTGCAAGACAAAGGTGGTAGAAATGAACAAGTACCACAGATCATACTGCCACTTCTCAGGTCCCATCAAACTATTTGATCAATGCAATAGCATTAATCACTAGGTAAAACCACAGTGACCAAAGACTTCAGGACTGAAATAACATCTACTTCATCTAATCTATTATAGGATTCATTTCAGAACTTTTGGGTAAATGATGTTGTCACCAAAAATACAGATCAAGAGCAAAACGGAGACAATTGCCAATGACAACAGTCTGTACTGATTCGATGCAAATGTTTCACTCAAAGATGCAGGCTGAATCCAATATTCAGTGACCAGACTATGCTTAAGACCTGTAAAGAAAACATGGGGGAGTTAAATTTAATCACATTGAAACAGGTTATTATGATGTTGTATAGAGGTTCCTCAAGATAGACTTCTTACCCTGGAAGAAGATTCCACAGAAGTTTTAACTAAATGCCGGGTCAGCAATGCACTGTCAAAGGAACATTTGTCAATAAACAAACTTTTCAGATTGGTGTTTTGCATAGAAGTATAAGAATAAATGCTTACTTGTACAAGTGCAAGATGCAGCACCTGTATCATAATAAGATAGCATCACGTACCCTTTGCTGATCATTGAAGGGGAACAGAACACTAGGTGCAATTGACAAAGGAAACAAGAATAAAATTGCCAAGGATAAAAACTCGCCAATCAAGCACTTCTTGGAACGCAAAAAACCGATGCTGGTAGCAATTTGTCGAGAAATAAACTCCCTCCATGTTTCAGAATATAAGTCACGAGCTTTTATATTCAAATCCAGTCAACCCTGCGATAATAGATGGCCAAAGCACAGACAGTTAGATTAATAGTCCCAAAATACATACTTTCAAATGGTGTCCAACCTCTCGTAAGAAATATGAAATATGACCAAGAAAAAAATAACTCTACAAAACATGGAATAAAACAGAGTTCTTATTATAAATGATGAAGCTATTAAAAAAAAAAAGCAATCAAGAGTGTGCCAATTAAGATTGATTGCATTTACACTTACATCACATGTCAATAACAGTTAAATTTCAAAAAATCTTGTGCGAAATCTGAAATTTTAAGGAAACAAAAAAAAAAACAAATAATCAGCATGAGAATCTTGTGTAACAACTAGAAACTAAATTCTAAAATTGAAGAAGTAGCTCTAGGATTTACTTTAGATGGTGTTAGATAAGATTTTAAAACGCCAAAAAAGTAAACATGGAATATATAAGGTCCTATTTGGATTGACTTATTTTTTAGCTTATGCAAAACAGCTTATGTAAATCAATAAGCTTTTATGTTTGATTCATAAGCTTGTCGAGGTAGTTTATGAAAAAACAGCAAAGATACAATTTTCGTTAGTGCGAACTTATGAATTAACATAAAAGCTTATTTATTTGTATAAGGTGTTTATCATTAGCTAAAAAATAAGGCAATCCCCTAGAAGTAATAACCCCAATGCATCAAATTCCATAAGCACAAAATTTTCATACACGGTAAACACATAAGAAGTCTCTCACCAATCAAGGCAGGATCATAAGATATCGAGAAATAGTTAAAATTTAATTCATTGTTGCATAACGAATTGAAAACACATAGAATCCAATATACAAACCCTAACTAACACCCAAATCCTATAGAATCTAACAAGTATTCAACTAATTTAACCATTAACACCAAATCCAAAAAACAAAATCACAAAAACCTCAATTGAATTGCTTAAAACACATCGGCAAAACCAAATTCAATTGAATCAGAATCGAATATGAAAACAATTGGAAGAATCAAAACGAAAACGAATCGGATCTGAAAAAAAATTAAAAAAAAAAGTGCGATGTAGAGAGAGAGAGAAAGAGGAGAGAGAAACCTGAAGAATAAGCAGTATAACCACCGCCTCGAAGGACGGGAAGAGGTGGAATCCAGAGCTTCTTCTTCGAAAACGAAAACCTAATTCTTCTCTCTTTCTATTTTCTCTGTTTCGTAAGCTTCGTACCGACCAAGGAATAGAATAAGAATGAATTTTAATTTTGATTGAGGTATATATAACCTAATTTATATTTTTTTTTTTTTGAGAGAAAATAACCTAATTTATATGCCACTAGTATATGCGTGCAGCCTATATATATATAATGCTAATTCCAAACTCATTAAGGTCAAAATGAGTTTTTGGGAGTTAAGTTTCGCAAGACTTAAGACTGATGTCACGATATAGTTTACGTTATTAATTTGTCTGATCACATTTATAAATAAAAATATAAATGTAAAAGTTGTTTTTTATTTATAAATGTAAATTGAGAGAGTATATTAATAATCATAGACTTACTTTTGAAAATCATGCATAATAATTGAGTTTAAGTAGTTAGTCAATTCTATCATAGGACATTTGTTGAGAAGAAGCTCGGTTTTATTCATGGATAAAACAATTTTTGGTTAAACTTTATATACCTCCTAACCAAACTTCGGATAATCAGCATTTTTAAACTTTATATACCTCCTAACCAAACTTCGGATAATCATCTTGTTTAGTTTAGTTGATAGTTGTAAGGACAATACTATACAGAGATTGGAGTTCAAACCCCGATTCTCCACTTCTTCATACTTAATGTGTGTGAGTTCAATCATTAAGTAACTTAACCAAAAAAAAAATGTTATGATATCGGAATCTACTTTAAGCCTATTCCATGTTAGCTTATTTTAGGCGATAATCAAACTTTGGTTTTTTTTAACTCGTTAACTTTTTTAACTCTTAATTCAAATAAACTGAGTTGCTCAATCCTCTGGTCTTTTGAGAGTATTTTTTTATCAAATTAAACTGTTTATTTACCTTTTTATATATAAAGTATTTATGGATATATTTATTGGATTCTTCAAAATGTTTTTTTGACCAAATTTAATAAGTAATATGACAAACATTTTTTTTTTTGTGGTGGCCGGAATTCGAACCTCGGACTTTGCATATTTTATGCATTGTCCATACAAACTGAGCTAAGCTCACGAGGACATATGACAAACATTTAAGATAATATACTTAAATTAATGAAAATGTTTTTCCATAAAAAAAAGTCTAGCAAAAAGCACAATTATCCAATGTAAAATAATTAAACTCTAGTATCGGTAGTCTTTTTAAGTAAAAAATTTACAAACTTGAAGTATTTATTTAATTTTAATTTTACAAATAAACTATTCATTTATATTTATTGGATTCTTCAAAGTATTTTTCGACCAAATTAAAGTATATGTTTATTTATTCGACTTCATTCACTTCAACCAAAAAACTATTTATTTCTTTATTTTGACAAATAAAGTATTTATCTATATTTATTGGCTTCTCGGTGTGTTGATCTACCGCTAATCCTCGTCATCTCTTCTCTTGATTTTATGTCTTTCCCTGTCAAGTTCGTAAATTTGTTATTCAACATTCTCGTCATTTTTGTTGCAAGGTTTCTCTATTTATACAACCCCAAATGAAAGACATTTGGGTACACGGTCTTTGTTTTAAAAAAAATTCATTTGATATAAGTGTGTCTAAATACTTTTCAAATGTGGTTGTGATCATAGAATAATTGTTCTTATACATAGGAGTACATAGGAACAAGAAAAGTCATTCTATAATCCATAAAAAATAAAATAAAATTAAAAATTATTTCAAATGAAACACATCACACTCCAAAAGTATGTTCTAAATAAAATACTGCGTCTTTCTTTAATTATAAGACATTTAAGAACTTTTTTGTCCCTTTTTATAAGATATACTCCCTCCGTTTCAAAATGAGTGTCGCTTTAGCCAAAAAAAATTGTTTCAAAATGAATGTCACTTTCAGTTTCCAATGCAATAATAACTTTTTCTTTTCAATTGTACCATCAAATTTATACTCTACACACTACTTCCAAAGTATTACTTTTAAAACTAACTTATAGTTAATAAGGATACTCCCTCCGTTTCAAAATATAAGCAAAATTTACTTTTTAGATTCATTCATTTAATGATGTATGTGGTCCATATTATGAACCACATACATCATTAAATGAATGAACCTAAAAAGTGAATTTTGCTTATATTTTGAAACGGAGGGAGTAGTTTGGTAAAACAATCATTCTCTTTCTTTTAATCATTGCATTTCTTAATATGTGTGTAAACACCTAAAACGACACTCATTTTGCTATTTCCAACTACATTATTTAGAGAAGAAGGTAATAATGTTATTTAAAAGGAGATAAGCATTAAAAATGAAACGGCATTATTTATCCATGGGATGATTGGCTGTGTTTGGTAACACAAATAAGCTAGCTTATAGCTTGTTGGACTAGCTTATAAGCTTGTTTTGATAGAATAAGACGTGTTTGGTAAAAAGCTTTTTCCATTAGCTTATATCGTTTTTTGAAAAGCTATTTCAAGTAGCTTTTGAGCTTTTAGCTTGTAGCTTTTTATATTTTCTTCCAATTTTAACCTTATTAATTTAAATTAATTATTTTTTAATAGAACAACTACCCATATTCATAATTAATAACTACCCACGTTTTATATTTTCTTAACACGTTATTCAGTACTGCTCACATTATTTATACTTTTTCGTGCTCCATATTTTTTGTGACTTGCTCTTAATTTGTAGATTGGCCACTGCCCTTTTTTCTTTTTTTCATGATTCATATAATATATAATTTTACATAACATATATAATCAATAGTGACGAAACTGTAGTTAACTAAAATTTGTAAAAAAAAATTGTTAAATAAAAAATGTCAATTGAATTCATAAATACATTTATCATTTGGGAGATGAAAATATTTTGAAATAAATTAAAACATTTAAAAAGAAATACATTAATTAAATAAAATTGTATATATGATTTATAAAAAAAAAAAAAAATTGTCCTTTTACGTCATTTTATATTTATCAATCACTTGAACAGCTAATTTTACCAAACACTTTTTATTTTAATAAGCTAACTTTTCAGCTATAAGCTATCAGCTACCAGTCATCAGCTACCAGCTAGCTTTTCAGCTACCAGCTAGCTTATCAGCTATCAGCTAGCTTATAGCTTCTTTTTACCAAACACACCCTTAGCCGGTATTTTATATTCCAGAAGACTCTTGCTTGTTTGGGCTGCTTCTACCATTTTAATTCATAAAAAGAAACTATGATTAAAATTAAAATAGATTGGTATGATAAATGTGAGTAAGAATTTCACTTTAAATAAAAGCGTAAATGTTGAAGAATATAGAAGTGTGAGTACCCGTATGTTTAATGCATAAAGATTTTTGGTTGAATTGTGCTGTCCAATTTAACTTGTGTGGTTGTTTTAAGTCATATCAGAGTCGGTAGTTCGATAAACTCTTCGCATCGAAAGTCTTTCTGACAATGGTGGTAAATCGTCGTGTTGTACTTATGCAGCGTCAGCGGCGGTGCAAGTGTGTAGATGAAAAATTCTTGTTGTTGGAAAAACATGCCTGAATGAATTGTTGGATTTTTACTCGAAGGAGAGATCATTAGTATGTTAAGTACTCACTCCGTTTCAAAATGAGTGTCGTTTTAGATGTTTACAAACATATTAAAAAATGCAATGATTAAAAGAAAGAGAATGTTTATTTTACCAAATTATCCTTATTAACTATTGGTTAGTTTTAAAAGTAATACTTTGAAAGTAGTGTGCAGAGTATTAATTGGAGGGTACAATTGAAAAGAAAAAGTTATTATTGCATTGGAAACTGAAAACGACATTCATTTTGAAACAATTTTTTTTGGCTAAAGCGACACTCATTTTGAAACGGATGGAGTATAAATAAGAGTTTCCTATTCGATGAAAAATAAGTTGTTGAACGGTATTTATAAGTGAATGAACTATGTATTTAAAGTTTTAAGGTCGTGAATGGTATAAATAGTATCATTTGTGTAGTTGTTTAAAGTTAAATGCGATGATCCCCAAATTAACTTTATCATGACCCAACAAAATATCACATTATTTCTTAAGAAAAATGCTAACAAGTGTCCTTAGAACAATGTTTAAGCATCTAAAAATAATAATTTTTGACTTTGAAAATGTATAGTTATGATTTTTATATTTGTTTAACTTATATTTTTAAGACAATTTTTTTTTTTTGTGGGTTTCTTAAACAATCCACTTAAGACACCCGTTAGCATGACTCTTTTCTCAAACTTCGGTTAGTAAAATTGTGTGTCTCTGTTGGTGTGGCGCATCTGTCGTAACCGTATACCAACTAAAGACAACCTGGTGGTGCGCGGTGTTATCCCTGCAACGGATATGGCGTGTCCGCTTGGTTGTGACTCCAATGAATCGGTAACACATCTGTTTCTTCATTGTTCTCTTTCGGCTGATCTTTGGGTTCTTGTTTGGAATTGGTTAGGCATCTCTTTTGTAAATTTTGGTGAGCTTCGACATCATTTTACTCAGTTTACTAGGATGGCGGGAATGCCAATCTATTCGCATTTATTCTTCAGGGTTATTTGGTTTGCCACTATTTGGGTGCTTAGGAAGGAAAGGAACAATCGAATATCTCAAAATACGGGTTCCACTTCTTTTGTTCTCATTGACAAAGTAAAGCTTCAATCTTTCCTTTGGCTGAAATCTAAAGAGACTGTTTTTTATAACGCTTACCACGACTGGTGGAAGCACCCCATCCCGTGTATGGGTGTTATTATGTAATTTTTTGTGTTGTTTGATTGCTGCTTTATCTTGATGTGTGCACCATAACTCTGTAAATATTTTTCGATGTTCCTCCTTTTGCACACATTGTGCGGGTGGTAACATCGTTGGTTTCGTAATATATCTCATTTTGATTTGTTAAAAAAAATTGTTTATTTCATCGCTTTCGTATTAAGTCTAAATATATTGGAAATGGAAGTAACATTTGTGTAGCTGAAGTGTTGATGGCAAATATGTACGTAAAAAAGAAGAAAAAGCATTTTGCTTGGAAGAAAGAACAGTACATGTAGAATGTCTTCTGGAATTTGGGACCAGAAACTGAACAGATAAAATTCGGTCAGGTCAGTGGCCACTCACTGGCTATTAGGTGATTGGCTGTTTTGGTTAGGTCGTATGACAATTCATTTTCATCATATATTCTATCTTATCTTATTAATTTGGTTCTCACTAATTTATATATTTATTATCTCTTAACACAAATTGATAAATGATAATCATATTTTCTGCAATTTTTTATTTATCAAATAATTGATAACATTATTACTTTAATTATATTAATATATAAGAATGGATTGCTTTGTGGTTACGAAGCTAAAAGAAATTGGAGATATTCATGGGTGGCTGTGAAGATATTTATTATGTTTCAGGTGACAATTGCAGCCATGTCACATTGCCACCAGGGCCGGCCCATAGCCCGTCGAGGCTGGGCGACGACACCGGGCCTCCAATTTTTTGGGGCCCAAAATATATTTTTTTTATATGTAAGACACGAAAATAATGGTTATATACCTATTAAAAGCAAATTATTTTAGTTTGTACAGCTTGCTTTAGTGGCGTGGCCATTTTTTGTTGAGTGTGAGGTCATGTGTTCAAGACCCACCAAAGTGTGTTTTATAATTTTTTTTTTTAAAATGGCTTATTTATTTTTTTTGGGGCCCGGAATTTAATTTTTTTTGCATCCCTTATAAAATTAAAACCGGGCCTATGAATTTGTTAAGACGGCCCTGATTGCCACGACTCTCCAACGTGTGCTCTTAGGTGTAACTCAATGGGGATGACACATATAGTAAGAGCATGTTTGGCCCTACTTATTTTCCACTTCTCTTCTACTTCTAAGAAGAAGTGGGGCCAAACACAATTTTAAAAAAGCTGTTAATAAAATAAGTGTCTTTTTTATAAAGAAGGAAATCCAATAGAAGTCAATTAGAAAATAAGTTGTGAAAGTGAACTTTGGGGCAACTTTTCGGAGGTGAATTTGGCTTGTACACATTCGATTCCCGCACATGCCATTATATTCCTCTTTTTTATTATTTTTTGGTAAAATCCCGCCAAACATTTTTTCCCTTTTCAGGAAACCGCCAAAACTGACCTAATATATACGTGTTCCATTTCATGCTTTCTGTCACACCTATTGCTGCCGCCGCTGTCTGCCTGTCCATTGGTGCAGGTACGTAATTTTTATATTTTATTCTTTTGATTTTAATAGATCTTTCTTATTTTTTGTCCTTTTGTTGCTATCCTTTTCTTATGTCTTTTATATGATAATATATGTACTGTACTTGGAGTTTTTATACTTTAGTTTCTTTGTCCTACCATGTTGAGATTCAGATTATGTTAGTGATAGTGATAATCTTGTTTATCAGTATGCATTTTGTTATGAGTATGCCTTTTATATTGAATTTGTTAAAAGTCCATATTAAATTTCAGATCGATTTAATATTACGTATATCATTTATCTTATATGGACTTAGAATTCCTTATGCCTTTTAGTTCCATATATCATTTATCTTATAAGTATCGGCTTTCTCTTTGTTTATCATTACGTTTGATTACATATGATCATATGGATCTTTATCGTGGTGGATACATTCAGTTTGCTTACCTATTCGTTTTGTTGGATCTGTTTTTCTTTCGTTTAGAATGATAGTCAGTTTGCTTACGCAATGAAAATATTAGTCTACGTTTAATCATTTATAATTTTCAAAACGCTTTGCAGCTATGGCTACTAAAGAAATTCTTCCTTGTAAAACTGAAAATTTAGTAAAAGCAACGTGGAAAATTCCATCAGATACCAAAATGTTACTTGACATTTGTAAGAGTGAGATCCGTAAATGTGGAAAACCCCAATTAAAAAAAGTAGGATTAAATCAAAGAGGCTACATGATACGAGTATATTTTTTATTTTATTTTTGGTAGTGAAGATACGAGTATATGACCCAACATAAATCATTTTCAAGTTAGGTCAGACTATTTTTTAAAACAAATAAAGTCAAGTTTTTTTTTTAAGATGTCTACTATTAGTTAAAAAAAAAGGTTATGCGCAGCTAGACCAATTACTTAGAATAAGTTATAAGTCTTTTTTTTTTAAGGGCGAATAAGTTGCGTTTGGCCCATCTTTTTTTAGGCATACAAGCTACTTTAAACTTAAAGTTAAAAATAACAACTTAAAAGATAAAGTTAAAGTTGTTTGGTAAACATTGTTTTTTATTTCAATTTTTTTATGTTAAAGTGTTTGATAATATTTTCAAATAAAGTCAATTTATTTTAACAAGCTCATATTTTATTATGAATCATTATAAATATTTAAAAAATGATTAAGATTTATGAAAATTCATCCATTATCATATTAAATAAATTTTTATGATATTCAATAAATGATAACTTTTTTGATGATTTTTTTATGTTTTGGATAAATATTTAACAGTTAACAGCTAAATTATTAATAATGAGAGAAAAATTCTTTTAAAACTATATATTTAATGAAATTGAGAGGCCTGAATAATTTTTTTTTGTTTAAATATATAAATATGAACCTTTAAATTTGATTCATATTTTTTCTTTGAAAGAGCACATAATCAAGTGTGATATAGTTAGAGAAATAATATTTACGAACCAGTATATCATTTGTCAATAAAAAAAGTATCAGTTTAGTATTAACCAAAATATATTGTAAATAAAAAACCAAAAAATGATACACAATTGCCCCCTAAAAAAGAAAAAAATAGGGGAGCATATGACGTTAGCAATTGGAGAAACAACGTCAAAAAAATTAAAATAAAACATACATTGTGTCCTCAATGGGATTTGAAGCGGAGAACTCTAAAAATAAGTTGAGCGTGTTTTGTAAAAGTAGCTCTCATCACCTTCTTTTAAAAGTACTTTTTTCTTATATTTCTTCTTTATAAAAAAGCAACTTTTTAGTTAAAGAGCTTAGTCTAAATTATGTTTGGCCCTACTTCTTCTTATAAGGAGATGATAAGTCCAAAAAAAGTTGGGCCAAACATCTGAATTAAAAAAAGTTAAAAACCCCAATTAAAAATAGCATATTGAAGATACAGATCTTATAAACTTATAGTATGTATCCCATAAGCTACGGAGGGACCGATATAGCTTACGTTCGAAACATAACTTAATCTCATTGAGTTATTACTTATTAGTACATTAGTCTAATTAAATATGTGTTAGATTATTTATTTGAAGGTGTTAATATAAAATAGATCTTTAAACAAACTTACATGTCATAGTAAAGTTTTTCCCTAAAAAAAAAAAAATGTCATAGTAAAGTTTCAAAAAGGCGAGTTTTGGACCCAAAAATAAATCTATGACAAATAATTGTCTTGAACTTTAAGATTATATCAAACTTAGGCCAAAAAGTTTAAACATTTTGTAAAAAGAAACCAAGTTTAAACTTTAAACATCTTATTTTCAAATTATTATTTTTTTGTCGGGTTTGAACCCCGAACATCTTATTTTCACCTCTAACAAATAATTTATGCAGATAATGCATACAAATGAATATTAACATTCAAAAACTTGATGAAAAAAAGAAAGGTTTAAATGCAATTTTGATCATCCAATTTTAAAAAATGTTAACTTTTGATGCACCACTTTTTAAAACCAACATTTTGACCCCCTTAGTTTCAAAGTTAACAAAAAAAATTGGTCCCCATCCTCTCAGGATGATGTGGCATGCTCATTGATGATGTGGATCATACATGTCATTGTCTACGTGGTACATCATTTGACACCTCATTTTATTCCCAAATTCTCAAATTGAGGAACCCTAATTAAAAACCCTAATTTGTTCTTTTATTCCCAAATTCTCGAATTGAGGAACACAAGAATAACTCCAGATATGTTCATCTTCCTTCCAAATTCGTTTTCGTCTACTCGTCTGCGAAATTGGAGGCTCGTCTCTGATAATAAAAATAGACTCCTAATAAAATAAAAACCAAAATTTTGCAAAAAAGAAACAATTGTAGCGATTCTTTTAAATAACTTTTCAAATTGAATGATTACGCGATTATACAAATTAGATGGTTTGATAACGTCGAATTCTTGTCCAAAAAGGAGAACTAGAGTCTAGAGGATAGATGGAGGTTGGATTGGTTGTGGTTACTGATATGTGTGGCGGCGTGCGGCTGAGAGATGTTGGTCGAGAGGGAACGCGAGAGAGATTAAGAAGAAGAAGAAGAAAGAGGTAGTGTTGCTGTTGGAAGAAACAAGAAACAAGAACATTTTTTTTCCTTGGTGGGGGGGGGGGGGGGGGGGGGTATTGGCTACATTTTTTTAGGCCCGTCACTTTTGGAGGTCCAGTTCGATTGAGCTGTTTGCACCTCCCTCAATGACGGGCCTGGATATTTGTTTCCGAAAGAAAAAAAATCACTTTTTCATCAAAAATATATTTTTGTTCCCTATAAAATTGAAAACTTTTAAGTTTAGTAATTACTTAATTTTAATAGTATTTTTAGTCCTACAAAAAACATTTATATGTAATGTTTGTGCCTATTCAAACAAAGTTTATTTAATTATCTTTAAACTTTTAAATTTTTGAACGATTTTTTGAGACAAGTTTAGAACATTACGAAAGATTCATTTACTAAAATTTAGACGTTTTTAACATGAAATGAATTAAATATGAATTTTTTAACGAAAAAAATCAAGATAAAAGTAACAAAAAATTGGATGTAGAAATCAAATTTTGCGATCATTTTTGCGGAGTAACTTTTAACAATGGTTTTAACTCTTCTACAAAAAATTGTTAGAAAACTTAAGAGTTTAAGCATAATTAAACAAATTTGAATTTAGTAGAGATTAATAGAAACTAAAAAAACTAAAATTAAGTAAGGACTAAACTTTTTTTAAAGAAGTAAGGACTAAACTTATAAAATCCCAATTTTATAGAGATAAAAAACATATTTACCTTTAATATAAGAGTAGTGATAACTTGTGCCCTTAGAATACATGTTAAGAAATCCAAAAGAAGAAATGATCTAAAATTTTGTGAATTCAATTCATTAAAAAGTTAATCATTAAATATAATGCACACATTTTAATAAACTATTTTTATATTTGGTTCATTAATAAACTATTTTTATATGTATTTTTCTTTTAATATGGAGTAAATTGCTCGTAGTATGGACACTTAAACAAAGCCCATTAAGGTTGAATTTATAGCAAATTTCATGTCGGCATTGAATCTGATGTTTCTTAGTTCAGTAACAGGTTCTGTATAAAATACTTTGGCTCAGTAACATACTTTGGCTCGAATGTCATTTCAACGTTGTGTCAGTTGACTTCTGTGTACTAACAAAAGTACAAAACCAATGTGAAAATAAACAATATAAACCGTTTCACATTCAATCAAACACAATCTATCTATAACAACTTCAACCACAAACTTAAGATGTACACAAAATACATATATCTGACATTGACTTATAAATGACCATAGATGCATACATTGTGTATATGCATGTGATAACATACGGTGGGATTTAACCTGCACAAGCAAAAGACTTGTGCACATGCACAAGGGAGGAAATTAAGGACAGCTGGAGGTAAAAAAAACACTTTTTACCTGCTGAAATATTTTAATGTTTCATATTATATTGTAAGATATTCCTTTTATTGTTTCTGCTGCTCACACCCCCTAAAAAATCACCAGTTATCAGCAATTAATTGTATACCCCCTACTAAAATTGAAACATGGAGAGTAGTAATTCACACTTCACTAACACCTGAGTTACGGTTTGAATCTCACTTGAGCTATCTTTCCCTTTTTCCTTCATGCTTAACACTTTTCTTCATCTTCATCACTACCCATGTTCTTCAGATTTCCAAAAATGTTTTCTCACCATCAACCTACCCATTAACTATCAACTCCAAACCCTAATGGCACCGAAGAAGGATAAGGCACCACCAGTCACCACCGTCATCAAAGCCATTGAAATCAGGAGGAGGAAAGCAAAAGAAGAAGAAATGGAGCAAAGGTAAACAAAAGGAAAAGGTTAACATCATGGTTTTGTTTGATCAAGGTACCTATGATAAGCTTCTCACTGAAGCTCCTAAATACAAGTCTCAGGATTAATGGATCTTTGAGACGTCGTGCAATCAAAGATTTGATGGCAAGAGGTTTGGTTAGGTTGGTGTCTGCTCATTCTAGTCAGCAGATTTACACTAGAGCCACTAATACATAGGCGGTTTTGAGGTGTTTTTTATTTTCCTGATTTTGTTTAGAGACAACATTATTATGAGGATGTGTTTGGTTTTCATGTTTTTGTCATTTTGTTGAAGACAGTTGTTGAAATTTTGTTTTAAATTAATGATGACAAGTTTAATTTTTGCTTTTATGAAGGAAAAAAAAAACCTACCCATTAACTTCAATTCTTCATCAACAAAATTGTTCAATATTATTTCATTTTCTTTTGAAGTTTGGAGATTGCAGCTTAGTGTGGTTTATAGATCTGGATTCATTAAATCTCTTGGTTGATTTCTGAAATCTTTCAACTTAAAGGTTTTATTATGCTATATGGTTGTTGAATACTAGTGTTGTTGGCCAATAAAAGAGGCTGAGAAACCATGACTGAAAGAAACTTTTTTTTTTATAGATAAATTTTGGTCAATAAAAGAGGCTAAGAAACCAACACTGGTTGCACGACAGTCAGAAATGTTGGTCTGCAGTCGCGCACGGTCGTGCGTAATGTTGGAACGACCGTGCGTAAACTCACTGGAAGAGAATTTATTTTTGTTTATTTTCATGCACACGGTCGTGCTCTTAAATGGCACGGTCGTGCGTGAAATCCTGGAAGTGATTGTGTTTGGTTTCTACTAGTTTTGTTATGTAATTATGTATGTCTTTGGTTCCTGCAATTTTGTTGATAAAAATGAAGTGTGGGTTTCGGTGAATATGTATTGTCCAATTTCCTGCATCCCTTAGTGAAATTTTGAAAAGAGGAAAGAAATGAAGTTAGATGTTATAATTTGATTGACATGTATAGAAAGAGGTGGGGTTTAATTCAATATAGAGGTGGGGTATAGAAAGATTATAGCATATTGAAAGAAAGAAAGAAAAAATATCCAAGTTTGTGTTGTCTGTGTTACTGCCTTGTTTTGTTTTCTGAGTTTGTTTTGTGAGTGCTTGTGATTAATTCAATATATGTATGTATTATGAACAGGAAAATGGATATTCATGAAATCCTAGAAATTTTCGTAATTTCAAATTTAAGCAACATAGCTGGGGAAAGCAACATTACTGGGGAAAGTTCAGAGGTATGTTGAAGTCATTACATTATTGTGTAAATTATTTTTGAAGTTGAAGATATTATCGAAAACCATGGGGTAATTCTGCTCCGAGGTTTGCCAATTACTAAGTTATTTTGCATTTTATATTGTACAGGACTTGGGCAATAGCCCTTGTTCGGAGAGTGTTCTATGTTCCTCGGATGAAGATCGAAGACATCTACACTTCGTTGTATGGGTGCAACTTTGGTGATGAAACGACGGTTGATTATTATTATTAGGCGAAGGCTAGGAAGAGGGGCAAGAACCATAAAAATCTGCGATTGTGCGAGAACCATAAAAATCAAGATTTTAATGGTGTTTTTTGTGCAAGAACCATAAAATAAATTATATGTGAGTGGCTTGTGGGTTTGCGAAATTAAGTATGTGCTTCTTCTTGCCTTTGAAAGGTGCTGCGTATGGAACTGATTTGGTTTTGTTTTTTGGGCACTGGTGCGCTACTGTGAATGCCTTCTGTTGGCAGGTCTGTGAGCAGGATGGCTGCTTTGTTTTGGGTGTACTTCTGTTGGGTAGTTTTGTTATGCTTCCATTTCATTTTCTGCTGCTGATTTGCTTGGCCCAGGACCGTGTGCTGTTATGGCAGTGTGTTAGTGGCTTTTGTTTGTAATTGTTAGACTATTTGCAATTCAAATGCTGGGCACTTTTAATATATGTTGTTTCAAAAAAAAAAAAAAAACCGGTCAAAACAAAAGTTAGCATGTAATCTCCCTTGATTATTATTTTTTGAATAACTAGTCTCCTTTGATGATTCTCTTAGCCTGCTATTCGGCTGCCCCTATTACATTCAGGTGCTATGTTGAATACATTACTAAGATACAAATATGTGCTCAATTATGTATTCAAATTCAAATGAAGTTCTCACAGCTAGTGTTGATATAAACTTAGCTACATTTTGCTCTTTGATCCTTCCACCATTAGAATCAAGTCTTTCTTCATGACTCCTAAATAGAGCATCAGTATAGTGTGCAAGATGAAAATGGGTTTGACATTTCTTTTCCATGGCCTTCTTATCTGTACTTTTCACATCCTCAGCAATAGAGACTGCAGGTTTCAAATACTTCTCCAAAATTGTTCTTGAGCTACAAGTTAAGATAAAAACATTACAAGACATGAACTCAAATGAGTCAGGCATCACAAGGGAGCATCCATTATTTAAACATTAAACAGAATTAAGTTTGTCCAATAACTTGCTAGATCTGGTCTCTGCCAGCCACTTCCCAATCAAGCGATATACATCTGAAACCTCTTCATTACTTTGATAATTTTGTGATATGTACATTCCAAGGTTGATAGCCATCTCATTTTGACCTTGAGCACGAAAAAGCTTTGCTTCTTCAATCTGCTATCCAGAAGCAGAGCAAACAATTAGTATTCAATCTGCTTCTTCAATCTGCTATCCAGAAGCTTTGCTTAATTTCACCACACATGACAGACCCTTTCATCGCTTATTTGAATTCACAGCCAATAACTTACCCTTACCACTTTCTGCTCCTTGTCACTTATTCTTTGGTTTGTTTTTGCTTCCTATTTTTTCAATCGTTCTAGATTCACCATTGCTGCTTGTTTTTCAGTCCTGCATGATAATAATACAATGTTCTTTTTAAAACGAGATTGATTAAAGTCACACATTGCAGGACCAATTTCACTAGAATCATGTCTTATTATGTTCCCTGTTTAATAATCAACAACCAATATAAGAGTGGCTTGTTACCCTTCAAACTTTAATAATAAAAATTAAACTTTAATCGTTCTAGAAGATAACTTGTACTACATGATAATGAAGGGTCCTTCGAAAAAACATTTAGCTCCTTCACGATGCGCTTTGAAGCCGTTATAATTGAAACTTCAAAATAACAACAAATGAAAAACATAATAAAGATTATCATGCAACACATCGTTGGATCTAGAAAGCAATAAAAAGAAATTGAAAGGAAAAAAGTTTTAATTGGGATATGGAACAAAAGATAAATGAAGGGTTACCACTTACCAATTGATTTCAATCAGCAGGAAAGTTTCAATTCGTGTGTTCGCGTTGATATCAAAGACTGACACATGTCAGATACAGAATGCTCCTTTTATTTGAAATGTTGGTGCTACATAGGTTGAGACTTACAATGATGCCTCAGATGTGCAGCTCTTGGTGACTCCAACAGCTGAAGTAGACCTTCCAAACTAGCACATAGAATGGAAGTATTATTATGAACATAGAAAAACAATGTAAGAGGCAAAGAAGATACAACAAAGAAAGGATATAAGGAATAAAAATCACTTTAGTTAATAACCCGTTTTAAGATTCAACAAAGAAGATACAACAATGTAAGAGGCGATATAAGATGCAACCCGTTTTAAGATTCAAAATATATCATTTTACCATCCTATTGTAAGGATACTTCAATTCCACAACACATTCAAAAATCCCAAAATAAAAAAAGTAAAAAAAATAAAAATACATAAACATCATGTGACATATTTGAAGAAATAAAAAAACAGAAAATCAGGACCATCCTTAACAAAAAAAAAAGGAAGCTCAGAACTATTTTAACATATGTGACATATTTGAGATGATTTACCTATTCTGCTATTCACGGTCTTCTCCAACAGCTTTACCAATTTAGGCTACGAAGTTTCCACACTCCGTTCAAGTTCCTCCGATTCACGTTCCTACAAAACCCATAACACAAGTTCCTCGATGGGTTTGATTTAGGAGTTTGAAGGGTTTGATTGAGATTGAGAGATCGAAGCGTTTGATCTTTGGATCGATGGAAGTTGAATGAAGTTATGCGATTGAGAGTGATAGACGAGGGTGAAATGAACAGTGGGTTTGTGATTGAAGTTCTGCAATTGAGAGTGATAGGCGAGGATGGAAATGAGAGAATGAGATTGACGGCGAGGCTTCAGCGACTGAGAGTGAGATTGAGGATGGATGTAAGATTGAGGATGAGCCACAGTGATATTGAAGGAAAGTGATATTGAGGGTGAGTAACGAAAATATTTGGGGAAAATACCCATTTATTTGGGGAAAAGATTGAGGGAAGGAGACTGGTATTGTGAGAGCGGGAGTAACCAAATATTTGGGGAAAGGGAATTTTTGTGAAAGAGGGAAGTGAAATTTGATTATTTTGGTAGAAGAGGGAGAATGAAATCCTGAAAATTAAATGGAGGGAAATTTTGGAGTCATGTGAAAGTGGTGAAATAGAGGGATAGAATAAGGAGAAATATGAAATTTGATTATTTTGGCACAAGAGTGAAAGTGAAATTAGTGATATAATTCTGCCAAAAAAATAGCTAAAATGAAATAAAGTTTTTTTTTAGTTAGTATTCAATTTATTACCTTTATTCGAAGAAAAAAAATCATTCTCTTAATTATTATTTCTCAAAGTGGTGAAATTAGATTTTTGGATCCTTCTCTCTTAATAAAACTTACTCCCTCCGTCTCAAATTATAAATAAAAAAACAAAAATCACACTTATTAAGAAAACTAAAGCATAAGAATTTGTAGCATAACTTTTTGTGTTTTCTTTGGAATAAGTTTCATTGGAAGATGTAAAAACAATTTTTATTGGCTATTGGTTATGGAAAAAATGGAAGAGAGAAAAAATTAAATGTAATTTGCATTTAATTTCATGAGAATAAGCAAAAGTTTTTATTGGAAAAGATTAAAAAAACAAGATTAAATAGAATAAAAAATGAGTTTTTTTTGCTTATATTTCAGGACGAAGGGAGTATTTTGGAGCCTCCTCTGTTAATAAATTTTAAATTAATTTAAAAATTAAATAAATTTGATATGTTAGAGACAAAATAGCGAGGAGGATAAACAAGGAGGGAGATAAAATTTGATTATTTTAGAAGAAGAGGAAAAGTGAAATACTTTCCCCAAAAAAATGTGGTTCAAATGAAATTAAGTTTTTTATCTTTTAGCAAAATCTTAATTCATTTCCTTATGATATTCTTGCATGTTAATTTAGTCTTTGACAAAAAAATAAAAACTTAAATTGTTCTATGATACAGAGTTTGTTTGTTATAGTTTTTCTAAGAAAAAAATTACTTTTTTAAAAAAAAATATTCAATTTTAAAAATTGTGCATCCGTTTGTTACAGCTTTTTTAAAAAAATTAGAATCCAACAAAAATCTAAAAACACCTTCAAATGAAAAGTTGTTAAGAGCAGCTTCTAAAAAAATAGATTTTTGTCAGAGGAGAGATAATATAATGGTCAAAAGATTGCACTAATTTTGTAATAAAAAATCTCTTTTAAAAATAATCTTATACAGAACAACTGATGAAACTCACAACTCTTACCCTAACTGAAAGAATCTCGGGGTCAAAATGTTCATTGACTAACGAAACCCATGTTATCGACTAACCATGCTTATAACTCTAACCCTGACGACAACTATAACCCTAATGACAAGATTCTTTCAACTAAACTACTTCTAAGATTTAAGAACGACTGATGAAACTCACAACTCTTACCTTAACTGCAGGAATCTTGGAGTCAAAGTACTTGGATGAACGTTTCTATGAGTATTTTTAGGAGGATATTAGTTATGAGTGAGTAAAATAAAATTAATTTACATTATTAGTGGGTAGGGAAAATAAACGGGTGGGTGTATACAGTTGAAATTGCATGAGTCGGTCTAAGTTGCAAGAATTAAGAAGTTGTCCATGATTATGGAATTGTATAAGGTGTTCACGTTGTTGTCTAAGTTGTAGGAAGATTGAGTCCATTGCATACTCATTAAAGATGGGGGCTTTAGGCCAGGCAACTTTATGCTCAAACTATGTTGGGGGCTTTAGGCCCGGCAGCTTTATGCTCAAATACGTTGGGGGCTTTAAGCCCGGCAGCTTTATGCTCACTTGTTGAAGAGCCTAATTACGCTCATATATGTTGTTGAATGGTACCACATGCATTTGCATATCAAGAAGTTTCACGATGATTTAAGTTGTTAAGTTGTTAAGAGTGCATTGTCAAGTTGAGTCGTGTTGTCGAGTCAAGTTGTTAAGTTGTGATGTTTTAACGAATTACTTTGTGATGTCTATTAATGTAATTGTATGAGACGATGAAGGTGATTATTTGTTGATGTTCTTATGAAGATGGTTATTGGTGACTACATGTGTTGTGACTAGTTGGAATTGAATTGTGACATTGTGTTTGTGAAGTTTTTTTTGGTTCTTAAGTTGTAATGATATTTTCTACTAATATAGATTGAGATGATATAGTATATTCTTCAAGGTTTTGAATATTATGTTTGTGATGTGAAACGACTTTGACTTAATTACTTACGTGTTCTTCTCATTTTTTTTATACTATTACATGTTCTCGGAAGTCACCCCTTCGTTGTTTGTGTTTGCTGGCTTGGCCCTGCGGTTGCGAAACCGTAGTTATATAGGTTATGAGTCTTGGAGTCAAGTGCATGCCTTTCGTGAGGACTTGTCTTGTGTCGTCGGTTATTTTGGGGAAAAGCACCGCTCTGATAGTGACACGGGAAAAGGGATATGCTTACTTATTTAATTTTGTGCAAGAAAACCATTGTCTATGATGTAAAATGAAATATTTTCAAAAGAAAAAGATTCGACGTTATTATTACTATAATTTTTAATGAAGTGAAATATGAATTATGTTTGTTATGAGTCAATGTGATATCCTAAATTTTGTGGAAGAATTCCTATATCATTAGAGAAGTTTTTATTTGACACTTTCCGCTGCGAATTAAACTCTATTTTTAATTAAATAATAGCAATAATTATTCTTGGGATTTAGGGTGTCACACTTACCCTAACAAGTAGAATAATATACGATAAGTATTTCGATGAATGTTTAATACCTAATCAAACTATTCACCAACTTATCTTGCCTACAACTCTAACCCTAACGACAATAGTGTTCGAATTAAACTACTTGGAAGACTACTAATAGTTAGATCAATTGATCACAACGAATAATCAAACCCACAACTCTTACCCTAACAACAAAAATCTTATACGGAAAGTACTTGGATAAATGTTAATTGATTAATCAAGATATTCACTATGTGATTTGTATTTTATTTATTTTATCGTTATTATTAAAAAACTAATTTATAAACTCAATATAGATAACAAATTACAACTATTTTTTAAACACATTGAAATGAAAATAACATAATACTACTTTAATTAAATAAACTCAAGAATAAAAATATAAAAAAATTCTTAAAAAAACAAAAACTCAAACTTACTAATGAGTATATGTTTTGCTTATTTTTATGTCCATTTACCTTGACCCATTCAACAATAATGTACACACTCTGGTCAACAAAATAACCAAAACTTGACATTTTTTTATTTATTCAATAATTAATCTATGTGGTCCTTAATATACATCACACACACTATTTATTAAATAAACCTAACATGTTATATTTTGTTTATAATAGTGACTAAACTGTCTTTTTATACAATTATCTTATTTTTCGAAAAATAAAAAATAATTTAATTACTAAATTTTTATCCAATTATTAAATTTTCTAAATTTTTGAAAAGAAAAAAAATTTGATTATCTAAATTTTAAATATGGTTTATCGAAAATAAAATCCAATTATCTAAAAATCCAATATTCTAAATTTATCGAAAAGAAAAAAAAACTTCTAACAAATCATATCCTTTTTCGATTAAATGTATCTTTAATTTACAAATATGATTTATTGTTATAAATATAATTTATTGTTTATTTAATTTATATTATGATTTAAGGAAAATAACTAAATTTCCTTCTACCAAAACTAATTGGTAAATTTATATTATAGGTTGTTTTGTTTTAAGCTTGGGCCTGGTTTGTAATATAAGCCCAATACATCACTTGCCAAAAAAAATCATTAAAATACTCAACTTTATTCTTTCTGTGGGACCCTCGCCAACAACAACCAGCAGGTTACCTTTCCAACTTTTGCAACAAATCTGGACCATTCGAATATAATATTAATATATCAATGGCTCAGAATTGCTTTCAGCTCTTATATCAAGGATGCACAACTCTTTTGCTTGTGCAGGTTAAATGCCACCATAACATACTGCATTAATGATGTCATAAAAAACAATTCACAGAATTTTACAAGATCATCTCATAGTTATTTGGCATCAAGTGTTGTAATCTATATGGTACATCAAGTTGTGCTCACTATTTGGCATCTTGCATCTAGTACCTCAAAGTGCACATCATCAACATTAGTGAATTTCAAAACCACTATTATTATCCAAAGGTAAAAGGTTTTTCAAATATTTCTGTGTTACTGTAAAAGATTGCAAGGACTTGATTAAACGAAAAGATTGAATTTCCATGTTGCGTGTACTATGTAACAAACTAACTTTACCAATAAAATAACAATGTTAACCGTTTCAGATTCAGTCTCACATCCACCTATGACAATTCCAGTCACAAACTTAAGCATAATGCAACCTTGAATTATAAATGATCATAAGATTATAGAGTAATGTATAAATTGCATATCATATTCTATGCTTTCTGTGGGATTTGAAACTTTCAATTCTTCACATGAATCACTTGGAAGTTGAATATTACACAACAACAAAAAATAGATAAACAAGAGTGGTACACCTTATACATTTAATCCCATGCAAAGAATAAATTATCTATAAGAAAATTTTCTATATATAACTTGACAAAATCAGAATTATTGAGTTACTACTTTCTTGACTTGATAAAAATTTGAAACTTGACTGATTCTTGGCGTGTGTGTATTATATAATAAGAATGAATCAATCTTTTTGTTAAGAGTGGCTCCGAATTCGTTTCCCTTTGTTTCTCTACTTCTGGAATTACGATTTCTAGATAAGCCGCTCTTTCTTACCGCTGCACAGTTTCATGAGTTTGTCATCTTGATCCTGAGTTGGATGGCTGCCACAGCTTTTTCTGGCATACCAATATCTTCTCTTTTTCAACATCAAACTCAGTGTTTTCTTTATGACATATCCATCTCATGCCCTTCGCAATAGTTGCAATGGCATCCGCAAAATAACTTGACTCTCGGATTATAGCGTGCCCGCCTGGTCGCAAAATCCGGTCCATTTCCAACATTACATACTTCATTTCACATCTGCAATGTAACAGCCACTGTTAGAGCGATCTCACAATGAGTGCATTTTGAAAATCTTGTTTAGGCCAAAGTTTGGATAAACAGCCTAACTAAGCGTTTATAGCATAAGATTTTATCATATAAGTGCTTATGTATAAACTTTCCTATTATAAAAGATAAAATAAAGTCAACTTGTTTTCATAAGCTATAATAGAGAGCTTATAGAAATAAACTAAAAACAACTTATTGGCATGTCATAAGTTGTTTCCAAAAGCACTCTCAAACAGTCAAGCAATTGTTTATGCCAGTAGATAAGCTCAAACAAGCGAATCCAAACAGCCCCTTAGACTTATCTTATAACAAAAGCAACTGTGAAAGTGTTCAACAGAACTTATAAAAATAACTCGTGACTTGATAAAGCTGTTTTCAGTATGCTCCTCGTGATAGTTTCAGAAAACAACTTATAACATATAGATGGAAACAGTTTGACCATATTATTATAAGTGCTTATATTAAGAAGTGATTAATTAAGCTGTCAAAATTGAAGTATTGATTGAGTGCATATTCACCTGTGGCTTTCAGCAGTGAAGAATCCATCAGCATGAAGGAGGTCATAGGTTCTAGGATATGTTGAAAAAGCTTCACACCTAATAGCACAAGACATCATGAAATTCAAATCATTACTAATGAAAACCATATGATATAACACAAAAACATCCATAAACACATAACCTTATGGTTCATATTTAGAGTTTCAAACATACCAGTCATGGAAGGTACCGATAAGGCCTCGATCGAAAACTACAGGGAGTGTATTAGGACCATAAGATGAAACAACATTCATAACCCACAAAGGATCATTGATCAAGGAAGCAGCAAAACCTCCATAAGCTGTATTCATATCCATCACATTTCTTATCTTGTTTGTGCCAAGATCAGGCAACAACTTCTTGTAGTGCTGAATGCGCTTTTTCCACTTACTGTTATCATGACTGAAAGTACTAGAACTAGAACCTTGAACAAGTGAAATCCTTTCAGGTGCAACATTCAACCTTTGAGGCCATTTCGGCATGTACGTGAGGCCTGATTTCTTGTACTTTTCCATTGGAACAACAAAACAAGCGCGAAGCGGAGTGTACCATGCTGAATCTGGTTCAAGACTGTCATCACATTTTGGAGGATAGGTGTCTCTAGGAAGCTTATCATAGCAAGCGTTGTCTTTGGCCTTTTGCCATACATATATGTCATCCTTTTTGTTGTATAATTTGAAGCACATTGATGTGAGCAAATCTTGTAGCTTTTCATAATCTGATCTTTGTTCTTCCACCGTTGTGTTCCATCCGCGCCATCTACGCTCATAGTTGACTGGTGGACCGGACAAAACCCAAAATCCTCCGGGACGAAGAATTCGGTGAATTTCTTGGAGATAAATTCCACCTAAAAGCATAAGATATGAATATTCCCATCAGTTAATGGATGAAAATTTCGACTGAACTAATATCAGCTCTAAACAAGACAGTTCATGAAAATAATGTATAACTTAGATGAATGAAACTGTTTCATTATGCTGGTAAAGTTCATGAAAACATAGCATAAACAGAAAGGAAAAAAAACTGTTTTTAAGAACTGAAAATTTTAAAATGCATTGAAGAATTACCAAATTCTGTCCATGGGATAAGGCATCTAGAGCAATGAGCCATATCAAAGGAGTTTGAAGGGAAAGGAAGTCTTTGTGTAGAGATGACACCAAGAATTGCTGGGATACCGCGCTCGAGAGCAAACTGAACCTGAGCTTCATGGTTATCTCTTGGCGCGAGAGAAATTGTTAGAACGCCTCGATCCAACAAGTCACCGCCCCAGCTAGCAACCTAACATAAATCGGAGTTATGTGGATATCAATTAACACATACACCATACGCAACAACGAACTAACACATAGACACCGGTAATAAGTAAAAATACAAAGAAAGCGGCCAATTGTAAAAAGAAGTAAAAGTAAAAAGAAGGATAAAACTCACCCCACAACCAGTATCAATTGCAGTTCTAACTGACCCATCTTTGATTCCTGGGATCAGATCTTGCATTAAATCAACATATTCACCAACACCATTAGGAAACATAGTACCTCCACCAGGAAATTGAAATTTCTCTCCTTCCTTTATCAACCAATGCTGATTAGACTTCTGTTTGTTAATCCAATCATATGGCACATTCCTGTCATTTATTCATGTAACACAAATTAAAAACTTGAACAATATATATATATATATATATATATATATATATATATATATATATATATATATATATATATATATATCGATGTAGCAAGCAACATAAAATCAATTCAAACTATAATTATTTCAACTTATAAATCATCTATTACATACCTGTACCAACATTCATCTCTACTCTTTGGCCATCTGATTGGAGGCTTGTAACCAGGTGGAGGAGGAACTAAGCATTCTTTCCTCTCAAAAATCGGAGGGCAATGGCGTTCCAACAAAGTAAGTCTATAGGTACCATACTTTCTCCATCTCTGTAAAATCATCCATGCTCAAAACTCAATCAACAAAATAATGAAATTTTCTTCTAAAAAAATTCCAAACATCAAAATTTTCGTAGAAAACTATTAGTATTAATTAATACCTTTGGATCTGTGCATGGAGTATAGTCTTGATAATCATTGCTGCATTCGGGAAAACTAAAGGGCTTAATTTGCAAAGAGCCTGAGGATTGCTTAGGTGAATCAAGTGATTTCTGAATGGTGTTGATGACATCAACACCATTGTTTCCAGATTTAAAGACTCCACCAAGGTAGAATGAAAAACCACACAGAACAATGATAGTGATCGCCGCAGTCAGAGATCGGTTCTTGTTCGGCTGGTGGATCAGTTTTCCATCCTTATGCTTCATGATCCTTGTTTTTTATTCCACTAACTATCTGCACAAAAAGAACAACTAAACTTCAGTATAATTCAACTATACTAATGCCACTTCCTCCACAAACATACCATGAATCATATTCATATCATTCCTCAACCATAGTAAACATAGTAATCAGTAACACTAATGAAAAAATCACTCTTAACAAACAAAGAACAAATATCTAGAATTATGGTCTCATTCAACTTTGAGAAAACAACTTGATCTGAATTAACACTAAGGTTTTAAAAAGAGATCTGTGCTACAACATCAAGAATTATGTATCTATGTAACGCGCGACCGTAATTAAAACTGCAATTACCCGCGATTAATCGCAATTCGACACAATATCGAAGATCGCAGCGCAACCACGAGAGTAAGACTATAATAACTATTCAGCTCAGACCAATGTGAAAAGGAACAAGAACCAAGGAAATAGTACTAAAGAACAGCAACAAAGGAGGTGAATTAATTGCAACAACAAGAAGAACACACACAACAATACTGAAAACAACTAGCACTGTTCCCCAACCAGATCAATGTGACAGACATAACACAAATACCAATGACAGATCCAATTTAAGGAAAGAGAAACAAAAAAAAAAGGTAATCAATGATTAATTCCAGCTAATGAATAAAACCACACCGACCATTAAAACAACATGGGAGCAAGTGAGAAAGTAAGGTAAATAAATGGATGAAATCTGATTCTATAAATAACAACCACCGACATAATCAAAATTCAAAAATTCAAAACCAGCTACTTGACATTTGATGTCACATAATTGCTTTTATTATGTTCACATGACATTGGGACCCATTTAGGACATAGCCTCCATCACTGACTCAACAAAAAAAAAAAAAAAAGCATAATGTGAAGCTGGATCTCACACTATGTTGTACAATATTCCTATACACAAAAAAGGTAAAGGGTATTATGTTATTGTCAACATTTCTTGACACGTACGAAAAGTTTCTATCATGAGTTTTGTTTTGTCAGTGGTTTCTGATCTACTGTTTTCTGTTCAGAATTCAGAACTATGATACAAATGGTTACTAACTGAAAAAGACTAAACAAATTAAAACTAATGAAGAAACAGTGGGAATGCTTTTTGTTCTGGCTTTTCCATTCTAATTGGTTATGATTTAGAAAACAGAGGAAACAGAGAAATCAGAGAAAAAAGAAAGGATCTTTTTCAATAATCTTGGAACCCCACTTTGAGTTTTGATTGAATAATTGTAAAAAGGTTAAAAGGGTGTCAGAAAAACATGATGAACTCATCAAAATAAATGTTTATGAGATCCAAAAGTACTAAACAGAAACACAAAAAACAGAGGAAACAGGGGAAAACAGAGAGAATAGCTTTCTAAATCCAAATGGATCTGTTAGAAGAAGAGAAAGTACATAGAAATGACTCAAGATAATAATTAAGATAAAATAGCAATGAAAGAAAGATAAAAAAGAATGAATGAAAATGGTACAAACCCTTGTTTTGTTCTGTTGTGTGTTTATCAATGGTGGAATGTGGAAAAAACAGGGGAATGGTGGAAAGTGAGAAGAAGAAGAAGTGAAAGGAACCAATGAAAGAAATAAGTGAGATTTGTTTGGGTGTGAGGCTAAACTAAAGGAAGCTAAACCATTTATATAAACTATTTTTGCTCTGCCATGTGCCTTGCTGTCCCCTCTTTTTGTTCAATCTTCAACTTCCTTCCACTTTCATTTCCATCTCTTCAAATTTCACATTATCTTCAAATATTTACACATACAAGCAAATGTAAAACTACTAAATAATAAAAGGTTTGTACCAAAAAAAAAAAAAAAGGAGCCAGCAACATTTAACTTCTAAATTAATATTAGAGTTAAATATGTTTTTTTTTTGTTGAAGAAGTTAAACTAACACCCTCAAATTGAACTTAAATATGTTTTTTATTTCCATAAATATACGAATTTTTTATTTTAGTTCCTCAGAAAATTTCTTTCGGTTTTTAATTCCTATAAAATTTGCAATCATCACTTTTGGTTTCTATTTATGCCTCATGTGTATCATTTGTATTTTATAATGAAATTGTGTAGAATATTGTAAAATCTCTCGAAAAATAGAGTTTTTCAACAAAACATGAATTAAATATAAATCAATAACCGTGAAAAAAAAATTCATATTTAATTTATTTGGAGAGATTATTATAATATTATAAATTTTTTTGCAAAATTTTATTCAAAAATATGAACTTTATGTATGAGTTTACTTAAAATGAGAGACTAAAAGTGAAGATGGAAAACTTTTAGGAGACTAAAATTGAAGAATTTTTTTTTGAGAGACTAAAACGAAAATTTTGTATATTTATAGTGACCAAAAACATATTTAACCTTGTTATAGATAACTCCAATAGTTTGGTTTAAAAATATTTAAAATAGTATGTTAAATCTAAAGAGAGAAATTAATATCATTGACATATTAGTTGTTGGAACAAGAAGACTCTTGTACAATTCCCCTAAGGTTTCGATGATGACAAAGTATTAAAGAACAAATAGACATACTAATATTTGTTCAAGTGTGCAGATCATAAAATATATCCATCAAGTATTGAACATGTATTTTCTCAAAAAAAAAAAAAGTATTGAAGAAGTATTAAAGCATCAGAAGCACAAGAGAAGCTTAAAGATTTTGGTAGAAGATGTGAAGAGAGGTCAATCAGACGTCAACACTTTGGATCAGAAGAAAAGTACGCTTCTTAGAATCTGAAGAGATAACCAGATTCTGTGGAGATCATTAGACTCAGAAGACCCCATCAAATTAAACATGGAAGACCTTCCGACTTTATAAGCACCTGAGGGACCCAGAATCAACGTCAGTTTTGTCGTCTTCTGTAGTTGTCCACATCAAAGGATCTGAGCGCAGTTTTGCCATCTTCTAACCAAGTGTAGAAACAGACAAATAACTTCAAAGGAAATAAGAATGAACAGATACTTCCAGTTTCAGCAAAGGATTTTCGAATGACTGTCCAACAAAATTATCCATATTCGGCAATGGCTCAACGTCCTTGATTTGAAGCTTCTCTACGACTCTTTATGCACTGACACTCCTCTTCAACGTCTCCTAAATCCCTGCCTATATAAGGAGCTGAAGACCATGAAGAAGATTAACAAGACTTTGTTATTTTAACTATGTCATTACTCTCTCAAATCAAATAGCACATAAACACTTAGGATTCTTGTTTCAACTTTTGTAATCTTAGAAATCCTAGAAGTTTTAAAAGAGGTTCAGTTTACCCCAACAATTGTTATATTCGGTGTAAAAACAAATTTGTTTATATTTGTTGTAAACAAACAAGAAGTCTCTTGTTTGCAAAGCTTAAGCAACATAAGTCTCTTGGTGAAACCTTGAGCATCAAAGTCTCAGTCAGTTATGATTGAGCAATAAAGTCTCTTAGGGAAGCCTTTTGAGCATTTGAAGTCTCTTGCCTGCGTGCTTGAGCATTAGAAGTCTCTTGGAGTTGTCCTTGAGTAGTGGAAGTCTCTTGGCAGTGACCTTGAGCAAAGAAGTCTCTTGCATGGGTGCTTAAGCATTGTGAAGTCTCTTGGAAGAGTCCTTGAGAAATTCTAATCAAAGTGGTTAGGGTGAAATCACTTGGAAGTGCAAGGGGACTGACTACTCCTGTGTTGTGGGAGGAACCAGTATAAAATTGTTTGTGTCTGCTCTCTCTCTCTCTCTCTCTCTCTCTCTCTCTCTCTCCCCCCATATATATATATATATATATATATATATATATATATATATATATATATCTTTTATCTTTGTGTTTTGTATTCCACTACACTCAGACTCT
This sequence comes from Medicago sativa, assembly GCF_051527215.1. Taxonomy (NCBI): domain Eukaryota; kingdom Viridiplantae; phylum Streptophyta; class Magnoliopsida; order Fabales; family Fabaceae; genus Medicago; species Medicago sativa. The sequence goes on along the minus strand of NC_140753.1, from coordinate 16,384,168 downwards.
GTATCAAAATATGTACTCATCAGATTCTGAACAACTTATAACACTTAGAAAAAGAAAACCAGAAAAAGTCAACACAATTTAACCTCACCTTCTTGTGTTTTTCTCACTTTTATTAGCTTGTTAGTCAATTTATAAATATTTCAACTTACTTATTTAAAGAGCCTAATATGAAATAGACTTTCAAGTAAACTAATAATTATATCGGATTTTAAAAAATATTTAGTTCAAGCTAAAAAATAAGTTCACATCAGAGGTTCACTCATTCATTCCTGAAGGTGATTTGGTTCTCGTGTGTTTGAACAATATGAAAAGCAAGGAATAACAACATTTTCAACAACAAAGATGTTGACTTGCATCACATGCTCGACAAAGTTAAGTTGCAATCATTTTTTGTGGTTAAAGACAAAGATGATTAATTTCGCTTTCAATTATCAAGATTAGTGGTAAAATCCCTTAGCTTGCATGAGATTCATTTTGTAATTCTTATTGTTGGTGCGTCTTTCATGTTGTTGGTTGTTACTAGTCGGTTCTGTGTATTAACTCTTTGTGCCCTACTTTATTAGCACACCTTGTATGGGGTGGGTTACCTTTGGTGTTTTAATATATATTTAATTTTGGCTTGTTAAAAAAAAGTTCACAATTGAGGTTTAAGCCTTATTTTATTTCGGTCTTCTATATGAAAATTCATTATTTGAAAGAAGCAACTCCTAATTTTGTTTTAGGAAAATGTTAACATGTGTCTTTAGAGCACATGTTAAGAAACCTAAAGTGTAAATATTATCTAGGAAATTGTGCCAATTTATTCTTCAATAGACAGAAAATTAACGTTTTGTAATAAATATTTATCATTTATGGAATCCTTAACATGTGATCTAAAGACACAAGTTAGTATGACTTTTTTTTCTTAAACTAAAAAATTAACTCTAATTGTTGATGTGGATATCCAAGAGTCCCAAGGACAAAAGAGATTGTGATTGCTAGAAGTAAATGTATGAGACTCAAAATGGAGATGGAAGAAAATATTACTACTTTGTTGGGTTTGAAACTTGTTGAAAAGAAAAATTATTTCAAGTGATGCTTGTTTCTACTTCTTAAAGTGTAACATAAATGTTGAAAATTACCTTCTCTGAATAATTTGTTGTACACATTTATCACTCATAAATTAAACTTGGGGTTTCAATCAATTCATTCTTAGTGAAGTTCATTTATCACTTTTGTTGTACATTGTTTTCTCTTAAATTTTACGAGCATTTCATCAAAAAATATTGACGTCTGCGTTTTATTAAATTATAAAAACTTATAAAACTGGCTTAAAAAAAAGACTTGGAAAACTTTGAATGAAATGATTATTTGAAAAATATAATCTATTTTTTAAAATTTTAACGGACTATTTTTATTGATACACATTATTTATATTTGTGATATGTTTTACATTTGTAATAAAATTATCATTTACATCAATATTTGGAATCACTATGGGAATCATTTTTATTTTCTTCTTTGTCAAAGCAAAGTATTGCTCATTTTGTAAGCTATGAATTAAATATGTTCTTTTTGATTGAATATGTTAATGATGGCATGTTCACCAAAAATAAGTTGTTGATAAAAGAGTTTTTTTCTGAAAGATTGATGATATATAGAAGAGTTATTATGCTATTGAGATCTAAATCATGATTAATATCTGAATAATTAATAAGTAACGGCGACAACAAGAAACATGTATAGACTTTACATAAAATTTCATAGATGTGTCAATATATTAATCATATTCAAGAAAGCTAAGTGATGCCTTCATGCTTGTCATGATAACAACCATCTAAAACTATTTCCATTATTATTTGATTCGGTTGTATCTATATACTATTTATTAAAGTTGATGCCATATGAAATTCCAATTTTGTCCCTATGAGGGGCAATTTGGTAATTCCATAATCACATATCCTTGGAGAGTGCCACCTCATTATCCAAATGTTATATTTTTTATTTTATTTTATATAATTTTATTTTTTATTTTATATTTATTTTATAAGAATAAAAATAATCTTAAATTCAGTTGCTTCTACATTGCCGTTGTGGGAGATAAAGGTATCGTTTGACTCGGCTTTTTTTTCAGCTTCTCTACATTTTTAAGGAGAAGTTAGGTCAAACACAATATCAATTAAGTACTTACTAAAAAAAATACTTCTTTTGAATGAATATAATTGAATGGAATGAGCTTTGGCCAAAAGTTGTTGAATGTTACTTTATAAAACTACTTCTCGACAATTTATTTCACAAACACTTCTTTTCAACTCAGGCTGGGAACCTTATCTTTTATTTTTTAATATTATATTTCAATATATTTTTTCCTTCCATTTAACTTTATTTTATTTTATTTTTTGAACCGTTCCATTTAATTTTTCAAGGAGGTTCCATTTAATTTTATTATCTTTTTTGCAAAGGAATTTTATTATCTTTTTATCACTTATATATTTAATTTCAATATCGTTTAATCATCACAACCTCACAAATATTTTTATTCACGCTGTCATTTAATGATACCAAATATTTTTATTTCCTCTTTGTTTAGAGTAATATTTTATCACATTAACGTTTAAAGTAATATTTTATGTTCGTCTGTCTGTTTTTTTGTTACGCTAATGCATATAATTTTTTTAAGTGTTGCTTGGTTGAGTGCTACCTCACCGATTTTTTTAACTACTTTCCAATTTTTATATTTTTAAAAACTTTTAACTATTTTCCAATTTTTTTAGTTGCTTCTACACTGCCGTTGTGGGAGATTAAGATATCGATTGACCCGGGTTTTTTCAACTTCTCTACTTTTTTAAGGAGAAGTTAGGCCAAATAAAATATCAATTAAGTACTTACTAAAGAAGACACTTTTTTTTTTAATGCATAAAATTGAATGGAATGAGCTTTGGCCAAAAGTTGTTGAATGCTACTTCAAAAAATTACTTCTCGATAATTTATTTCACAAGCATCTCTCTTCAATTCACGTTGGGAACCTTTTCTTTTATTTTTTAATATTATATTTCAATATGTTTTTTTCTTCCATTTAATTTTTTTTGAACCGTTCCATTTAATTTTTTTTAAGGATGTTCCATTTAATTTTATTACATTTTTTTCAAAGGAATTCTATTATCCTTTTATCACTTATATATTTAATTTCAATATCGTTTAATCATCACAACCTCACAAATATTTTTATTCACGCTGTCATTTAATGATAACAAATATTTTTATTTTCTTTCTTCAACCTCGCTAATATATGCACACACACACCTTAGCGTTTAGAGCAAAGCTTTATGTGTGTCTGTTATACAAAGTATAAGTCTTGCTTTCCTCGATCAAAACAAATATGCAAACTGATATCAACAAAGTATTTAAAACCCTGGTATCAACATTAGTAAATGAATAGGCAAACTGATATGTAAATTTTAGGCTTAATAGCAGTTTTAGCCCCTTAAGTTTCAATCATGTAGCAGTTTTGACCCCCTAGGCCAATTTTGACTTGGTCAACGCACACGTGGACGCCACGTGTGTATTTATTTATTTTTTAATTTTTTTTAATTAAAAAAAATAAAATATTTTTTAATAAAAAAATATTACAAAAAATAAAAAATATATTTTTTAAATAATAAAAAAATTAATTAAATTTTTTTAATATATTTTTTAAAATAATAAAAATAAAATTCTTTTAATTACAGAAATATAAAAAAAAAAAAATTAGCTTTCTAATATATTAATCTCTGAGTTAATATATTATAGTCTGCATTTTTGAGTTGTTCATGGACAGGAGTATATCATTTCTTAGAGTTGCATTTCTGAGAGCAATTCAAAGTTATTTTATATACCTTACAAGATTCAAATGAAAACAATCAAATAATGACCGATCTAGGACCCTCACTTAGCTTTCTTTTCTCCAATTTCGAAATGTTACAAGTCATTACTATTGTGTCATGTTTTATTAGGAAAAGCTATCCTCAACTTATATATGTTGTTTTGTTTGCATTGCCTGAGGTTGTGTCTATGCAACACAATATTGTTTTCTAAGTACTTCTAAGTCACTCATTTTGCAAGTCAAATTTCTTACAGGTTGTGGTACAATAGCCGGAACACCTGCTGAAATACGCAAAACATCGGCGAAACTGAAAAATTAATCTCGGATTTACTCATTTATCGTGTATGACAAAATATTTCAACCTTAAATTGGTTTTACACTGCATGACAACATCTATATTTAAGCTACAGTACATTATGTATGTAATAACAATGATTGTTATGTTTTCTTTTATGCCATGCCTTAGACCATGCATCATAGATATTTGGATTATGCGACCTTCGTTCTCAAATTTACGAAGAATGACAATATTCTGTAATTTGAACATCTCTCCTTTAGAGCAAATTTTTTAAAAAGTACGTGTAATTCAACCCTTTCATCTTAGGTGTTTATATATATAAGTATAATTTTTTTAGGCATTTATACCTTTTTTGAAGAAAAGACATCTACAATTTTAATTTTAATTAAAATAAAAATTTTGTAAAAATAATCATACGCATTATTTAACGCCAAAAAAAATTATACGCATTAACAAAACTATGCATATATTTTTCTTATGCAAAAAAACTAAACATATTTGTTTCCATGACACCAACAATGTAACAAATATAATATCATATAATATAAATTCTTATATTTTTGAAAGACACCAAAAATATAGTATTCTTATAACGAAATTTTTTATTGAGTATAATTGAAATAGAAAAAACCAACTATTTTGATATTATTTATGTTATTAAGTCAGACTCCTTAAATTGTTTCTCCTATTCAAATATTTATGAGTAAATAACTTTTATTCATGTTACACAAAATAAGTCAGACTCCTTATTTTTTATTGAGTATAATTGAAATAGAAAAAACCAACTATTTTGATATTATTTATGTTATTAAGTCAGACTCCTTAAATTGTTTCTCCTATTTAAATATTTATGAGTAAATAACTTTGTATTCATGTTACACAAAATAAACGTTATTGAGTAAATATAGTATTTGTAAAAAAAAATATCTTTTATTTTTTAACATTTTTGGCCTTCAGAAAATATTTTAAACATTTTTTTATTTATTATATTAATTCATAATAAATTCAAAGTTTTGTCCTCGTGAGCTTAGCTTAGTTGATAGAAACAATACATAAATATATGCCAAGTCCGGGGTTCGAACCCCGGACACCATAAAAAAAAATAATAAATTAAAAGTTTGTACAATATTTTGCCAAACAACATTTAACTTAAAAATAACTTTAAAACTAAAGAAACCAAACAACTTTAGCTTCTTTGTTAAAGGCCTTTATTTTAACTTTGTTGTGAAGTAACTTTTAGACCGTAAAAAACCTTTGTCAAACTTTTAGGCCTTTATCTATGTTAGCTTCTTTCGATATCAGAATCAACAAAGGGAATAAAAGTAAATGATGTATTATTGTATTTCTATGTAGGACTTTCAATGTAAAGGAATTATGACTACATTAAGGGTCTCAAAAATGATTTGGACATTTGGAAAATAGGATTTGGAGTGCTGGATTCTTGGATTGTGACTGGTAGTAATGAGAATCAACATCTGAAGTTCATTATTTATGATGCAAATGTTAGATGAGTTAGTTAAGATTTGTTGTAATTTTCTTTATAATTTATCAATGTTACTTATTAGTGTACATTTTGATTTGTTTATATTTTTTGGTTTCTTTCTCGGATCTAGGGTGATCGAGTTCATGTAATAACTCGATATAGAGAATTGGAGCATTGGAAGGCTTTGATCGAGGAAAACAAGACTTATACTTTGTATGATTGTCATGTGTTTGATAATGACATTGCATTTAATCCCTTTAAGGTTGTTTTTGGTTCTGGTACAAAGGTGCAGAAGTATGACAAGTTAACTATTGTTCTTACTCGTGAATTTCGCTTTAAGTCATTTAAGAAAATTGAAGATGAAAAATTCAAAACTGACGTTTTATATGGTATAGTTATGTGCTTTAATTTATTTATGTGTTTTCTCTGATTATAATGTTCTTATAGATGTAATTTTTTCTTTTAAGAAATCATCGGGCTTCTTCATAAGATTGTCAAGAAAACACGAATTAGGACTGGAAAGAAACCGCGTACAAACATTGTGTTGAAAGATAAAAGGTATTATTTTCTAATTTGTCAGCATCAGATGATAGGATTTTGTATAAGTTTGATAATGACCTGAAAGATGTATTTCCTTATGCAGTGGGAATATGGTTGATGTAACACTATGGGAAAAATATTTTGTAGCTTTATCATTTGTCATCTATTTACCTTGAGTTATTTGCTTCCATTTTGTAGTCAATGGCAACCCAAATATATGTAACAATTGATCAGGTTCGATGCTGCTCATCAACCTACGTCATCCGGTTGTTGAGAAGTTTAAGACTTAGTAAGTTTGCATTATGATTTCACAATACAGTGTTAGAGTAACTTATTATTTCACAATCTAATTTGATTGTTTTTTTACCATGTTTCTTGAATTGTTGTCGTGACCTTAACACTTCTCAAACTCTTCAGTCAGAACTTAAGTCAGAGTTCGGCTTCTTCTCAATTGTTGAATTTATAAACTTAGTCAAGGCCTGCTTTTTTTTTATGCACAAACATGCTTTGAATTTTTTACGCACAAATTAAAAATACATATTGCATTATTCTTTATTTCATGTGCATAATTTGTGTTAGGAAACATATTGCATCACTATTTGGAAAACAACTAAATTCAATCATAACCAGTTTGGATGGTATTATGAGAGTTGCACCAAATGTTGGAAGACATCAATGTCAAATGGTGCTAGCTATAAATGCACATGCAGGAGTGATGCTTAATTTCCATTTGTTTCAACAATGTTAATTGGCCAACGGGGTACATATATACCACATGCATGCATTTATCTAGACTTTATAGGAAGATAATAGGAAGATAAATTTGAAGTCATGATACATTTTCTTTAGCTTAAAATCAGTTATGCTACCTTCATTTTATAAATTATATGTAACTATATTCGCATACATCTTATCCATGTTAATATGCATTAGACTAATATTGCAGTTATTTCCCTGTTTAGCATTTCCCAAACGAGGTGTCAAGCATAATTCTGAAATAAAAGCGCAAAACAATCACTCTCATTGATAACCAGACATAGAGAAAGTATAAGTGTCGCCTCATTACCGTCGAAAGAGCAAGCTATGAAAAATACTTGAGTGGGCAGTGGTCAATTTCTGCAGAGAACGTGTGATGGAAGAAGGTGGTAAGCTCATCTTTGACCTCGAAAAGTCACCGAAGAACTTGCATGTTCGAGTTGTTCCAAAGTAGATCTTTGCTGCTGAACTATTTGAACTTCTACTATTTTGGCGTATCCCTTTGGACTGTAATCATAAACTATCTTGAATTTGGGATGCCATTTGTTCATTTCATTTTGTCTAATGTAAATATTGGCAAAAATCCCTTTTTGGTTAGTCTATGACACTTGCAGTCTCTTTTGTAAACCTAACTATTATGTAACGTTAATATGCATATTGTTGGTTTCTTCATTGGTTCCAATTAGTATCATGTTAATTACTCCATCCTGTCCTTATTATAAGAAGAAAAACCAAAAAACATCAATACCAATGTTATCATTAATTGTTGTAACATTTTAAACATTTTTACAAATATACCCTTATAGAATGTTGTGAAGCATTAAATGCATGCACTAATATTAAAAAAACAATCATTAAATGAGGGATAAAAAAGTCTTTTAAACAATAACTACACCTTAAATGTTGTGACTTTTTTTTATAATTAGGACCAAAACTTTTTTTGAAAATTTTCTAAAATCAAGGACTGGAGGGAGTATAATGTTGTTTTCCTAATCTCTTGAACAAAATGAGATTTGTGCAATATGCTTGCTTGATTTTTACATTTATGAACGACAACAGTTTCTTAGAAGATACAACTATTTCCCTTAATTTTCTCATTTCTCCTATATAATTAACAAAGTTTTTTAAAAATATAGTAAAAGTGATTTATTTAGAATATCCGAGTTTGTGCAATATTCATTAATTTGCTCATTTTTCCTTTGATTTTTTTTTTTTACAAGATACGTTATTCAACCCGTGCGAAGCACGGGTTTGTAACTAGTTACTACCATTAAAGTTGATGCCCTATGAATTTCCCATTTTGCCCCTAGGAGGGGCATTTAGGTAATTTTCTAATTGGTGAAATTTGGTTGTTGCCACCTCACCAATTTTATGCCATATTCCCCATTTTGCCCCTCACTATTTTTTTAATTATTTTCTAATTTTTATATTTTTAATAAATTTTAATTATTTTCCAATTTTTATGTTTTTAACTATTTTTCAATTTTTTTTCTCTCAAATTCAGTTGCTTCTACATTGCCATTGTGGGAGATTAATGTATCGTTTGATCCGGCTTTTTTCCAACTTATCTACATTTTTAAGGAGAAGTTAGGCCAAACAAAATATCAATTAAGTACTTACTAAAAAAAGTAATTTTTTTTGAATGCATAAAATTGAATGGAATGAGCTTGGGCCAAAAGTTTTTTAACGTTACTTTAAAAACTACTTCTCGACAATTTATTTCACAAGTACCTCTTTTCAACTCACGTCGGGAACCTTTTCTTTTATTTTTTAATATTATATTTCAATATGTTTTTTTCTTCCATTTAACTTTATTTTATTTTTTTGAACCGTTCCATTTAATTTTTTAAGGAGGTTCCATTTAATTTTATTATCTTTTTTTTCAAAGGAATTTTATTATCTTTTTATCACTTATATATTTAATTTTAATATTGTTTAGTCATCACAACCTCACAAATATTTTTATTCACGCTATCATTTAATGATACCAAATATTTTTATTACATTTCTTCAACCTCGCGAATATACACACACACATTAACATTTAGAGTAATATTTTATGCCCGTCTGTCTGTTATTTTGTTACGCTAATGCATGTAATTTTTTTTAGTGATGCTTGGTTGAGTGCTACCTCACCGATTTTTTTTAACTATTTTCCAATTTTTATATTTTTAAATTTTTTAAATATTTTCCAATTTTTTATTTTTAACTATTTTCCAATTTTTTCTCCCAAATTCAGTTGCTTCTACACTGCCGTTGTGGGAGATTAAGATATCGTTTGACCCAGTTTTTTTTTTTCAACTTCTTTACATTTTTAAGGAGAAGTTAGGCCAAATACAATATCAATTAAGTACTTACTAAATAAGGTACTTTTTTTAATGCATAAAATTGAATGGAATGAGCTTTGACCAAAAGTTGTTGAATGCTACTTCAAAAAACTACTTTTCGACAATTTATTTCACAAGCATCTCTCTTCAATTCACGTTGGGAACCTTTTCTTTTATTTTTTAATATTTCATTTCAATATTTTTTTTCTTCCATTTAATTTTTTTAACCGTTCCATTTATTTTTTTTAAGGAGGTTCCATTTAATTTTATTACCTTTTTTTCAAAGGAATTTTATTATCTTTTTATCACTTATATATTTAATTTAAATATCGTTTAATCATCACAACCTCACAGATATTTTTATTCACGCTGTCATTTAATGATACCAAATATTTTTATTTTAACCTCGCAAATATATATACACACACATTAGCGTTTAGAGTAATACTTTATGTGTGTATGTTTTTTTGTTATGCTAATGTGTATAATTTTTTTTGCGCTGCATAATGCGTATGATTTTTTTTATAAAATTTTTATTTTAATTAAAAGTAAAATTGTAGATGTCTTTTCTTCAAAAATGGTATAGATGCCTAAAAAACTATGCATACCTTTTTCTTATTCAAAAAAAACTAAACATATTTGTTTCCATGACACCAACAATGTAACAAACATAATATCATATATTATAAATTCTTATCTTTTTGAAAGATACCAAAAATATGGTATTCTTATAACGAAATCTGTTATAGAGTATAATTGAAATTGAAAAAACCAACTATTTTGATATTATTTATGTTATTATTTCAGGCTCCTTAAATTGTTTATTCTATTCAAATATTTAACAGTTCATTTATATGATGATACAAATTTGTGTTCATGTTACACAAAATAAACGTTATTGAGTAAATATAGTTTTTGTAAAAAAAAATTATCTTTTATTTTTGAACATTTTTAGCCTTCAGAAAAATCTTCCTTTGTTATGTGGAGTATAGTAGAGGTCATGGTGATTGAATTTTAGCTCATGGTCAGATTTTGACACAATTGTTATTTTAGCTTCTGGTACTGTAGTTGAAATTTTTTTTGATGCATGTGGGTTATTTTAGTTTTTGTGAGTAATCCTAAAGCTGTAACAGTTTTCATATTTGGTTTATTCTTTCCTATATCACTGAGCCGTAAGAAAGTTGATTGGTGTAAATTTGTTTTGGTCATATCATTGAGGTCCAGAAAGTTGATGATACGGAAATTTGTGCATTTAAGATCAGGTTGATTTGATGATATAAAAATTGATCACATAGAAATATGTTAGCTTCTTTCGATATCAGAATGAACAAAGGAATAAAATTAAATGATTTAATTATTGTATTTCTATATAGGACATTTAATGTCAAGGGATTATGACTACAATAAGGATCTCAAAAATGATTTGGACATTTGGAAAGTAGGATTTGGAGTGCTGGATTCTTGGATTGTGACTGATAGTAATGCGAATCAACATATGAAGGTCATTATTTGTGATGCAAAGGTTAGACGAGTTAGTAAAGATTTGTTGTAATTTCCTTTATGATTTATCAATGTTACTTATTAGTGTACATTTTGATTTATTTATATTTTTTGGTTTCTTTCTCGGATTTAGGGTGATCGAGTTCATGTAATAACTCGATATAGAGAACTGGAGCATTGGAAGGCTTTGATTGAGGAAAAGACGACTTATACTTTGTATAATTGTCATGTGTTTGATAATGACATTGCATTTAATCCCTTTAATGTTGTTTTTGGTTCTGGTACAAAGGTGCAAAAGTATGACAAGTTAACTAATGTTCTTACTCGTGAATTTCGCTTTAAGTCATTTAAGGAAATTCAAGATGAAAAATTCAAAACTGACGTTTTATATGGTATAGTTATGTGCTTTAATTTATTTCTGTGTTTTCTCCGATTATAATATTCTTATAGATGTAATTTTTTTTAAGAAATCATCGGGGTTCTTCATGATATTGTCAAGGCAACGCCAATTGGGACTGGAAAGAAACCATGTACGAACATTGTTTTGAAAGATAAAATGTATTATTTTCTAATTTGTCAGCATCAGATGATAGTTTGATAATATCCTGAAAGATGACTTTCCTTATGCAGTGGGAATATAGTTGATGTAACACTATGGGAAAAATACTCTGTAGCTTTATCATTTAGCATCTATTTGCCTTTAGTTCTTTGCTTCCATTTTGTAGTCAATGGCAACCCAATTAGATGTAACAATTGGTCAGGTTTGAGACTGCTCATCAACCTACATCATCCGGTTGTTGAGAAGTTTAAGACTTAATAAGTTTGCATTATGATTTCACAATACAGTGTTAACGTAACTTATTATTTCACAAACTGATTTGATTGTTTTTTGACCATGTTTCTTGAATTGTTGTCGTGACCTTAACACTTCTCAAGCTCAGAGTCAAAGATTTAGTCAGAACTTAAGTTAGAGTTCAGCTTCTTCTCAACGTACTTCGTACAACGATTTTTTCCAATCTGTTTCAAGTTAGGCTAATTGCTGAATTTATAAACTTAGTCAAGGTCTGCTTTTCTTATGCACAAACATGCTTTGAGTGTTTCTACGCACAAATTAAAAATACATATTGCATTATTCTTTATTTCATGTGCATAATTTGTGTTAGGATACATACTGCATCACTATTTGGAAAACAACTAAATTCAATCCTAACCAGTTTGGATGGTATTATGACAGTTGCACAAAATGTTCGAAGACATCAATGTCAAATGGTGCTAGCTATAGATGCACATGCGGGAGTGATGCTTAATTTCCATTTGTTTCAACAATGTTAATTGGTCAACGGGGTACATATAATGCACATGCATGCATTTATCTAGACTTTATAGGAAGATAATAGGAAGATAAATTAGAAGTCATGGTACATTTTCTTTAGCTTAAAATCAGTTATGCTAACTACCTTCATTTTATAAATTATATGTAACTATATTCGCATACATTTTATACATGTTAATATGCATTAGACTAATATTGCAGTTATTTCCCTGTTTTGCATTTCCCAAACGAGGTGTCAAGAACAATTCTGAAAGGAAAGCGCAAAACAATCACTCTCATTGATGACCAACACAGAGAAAGTATAAGTGTCGCTTCTATGCAATTAGAATCCATTGATTATAGGTATTTAATATGCTTCCTTTTTTTGTTTGCTTGATCACTATAGTCAAATATGATTTCATTTTTCACGATGTCATTTATTTGTTTATAGTGTTTTTTCAATAATTTTCGTGAATTTTGCAGTTTTCAAACTCAGACTCATAGCTTCAAGCCTGATAAAAAAATTAGAGAGAAACTCAATGAAGTCCAATATTTTTTTTAGGCCAAAATTGTAACAAAAATAAGTTTAAACAAGTTTTTAATTCTTTAATAAATTTATTTCTACACCCTTTACCCTTTTTAATTCTTTTATCAATCATCACAATTTCACAAATATTAATCTCTATTCAAGACTTGGTAAAGGTTACATAGATATTTTGATAAAGATTTATAATATTTGTGCAATATTCATTAATTTGCTCATTTTTCCTTTGAAACATTTTTTTTATTTATAAAATACGTTATTAAACCCGTGCGAAGCACGGGTTTGTAACTAGTTGCATAATTAAAAGTTGGTGAACACTTGATACAAGACACATTTTAGGGCTTATAATTTATAGCTCTAAGCTTGCATGAGTAATTTATATCATCAATATTATTATTCATATATTTAATATAGAAATGTATTTTTAGATAATTACTTTTATGAGTAATTTTTATAAATTTAAAAATTTCAGTTATTTTTTTTCTTCAAATTATTTGACATAATAAAATTATTGAAATACAAAGCTTATATTGATTGATGGATACTTTAGGACAGACATCAATAAATTGACTGAAAGTAAGCCATATTCGGCTTATATTTGAGAGAAAAAAATATGAACATTTTTTTTCTTATATTCAAGATGGCAGGGAGTATCTTAAATAGTTTGATCTTCAAGTCAATGAGCCTTTGAGAGTGGAAGAGAGTTTTGAATCAATATTATAGTGACTAATTCTAATGTTCTAGTGGCTCGAGCTAGATTTTTCAAATGTGATTTAGACGCTTCGTTATTTGTCTCAATTCTCAAATGCAAAGATTGGTGTTGATAATTGGGTTATTAGAGATTCTCAGGGCCATTTGGTAAATGCAATGACACAAGTTGTAAATTTCACTCTGCTTGCAAGGGAAATTGAAGTTTGGAGTCTTCTCTTAGCTTTGAAATGGAGTGTGGAGATGGGAGTGTAAAATGTTATTTTTGAGTGTAAAATATTGGTTGACCATATTCACAAAAGTATATGGAAATTTGATATGGATTATCAATTAATAGCTTATGTTTAGAGATTGAGTGGTAAATTTGCAACACGCTTTGCGTAAGAGTAATGTTGCAGTTGACTTTCTAGCTAAGAAGTGTGCTCTGATTGGCAGTGATTTTGTTGTCTTCCGTGAAGCCCCTCTGACATGTCATCTATTCTCTTAGCGGTGTCATGGACGTTGAGTTTGTTCGACTCTAGTTAGGGTCTCTTCTTCATTTTCTTTTCTTTATTTTTTTATTTCCTTTTTTTTACCAAAAAAGCATAATAAATCATTTTTCGTTCAGTAATATTAATTTCTAATATATTTTATATTATATTTTTTATTGAACTTATTATTTTACCGTATTTATGTAATATTTATATAAAAAATTACAATTGTTTTTTAAATATTAAAAAATTGATCCTAATAAAACCGTATTTAATTGGATCTGATCGATTTTTTTTTTTTTTAAAAAAGTCATCCAAACTAAATCAAATTGCAAGTTATTTTTAATTTGAATATGATAGCTTTTGTACTTCAAAATCAATTCAGACGGCATCTTAAACACCTTGCTAACAATACCAATATTTGCGAATAATGGCATGAACGAGGACAAAATAGAGCAGGTGTCGACCTTCAGAACACCGTCGCATTCTTACTTTTTTTTTTAATAAGCTACATTTTTTATCAAGTAATATAGTGTCTATAATTCTCTTTTCAAGTGAATAAATGGGGTGTTTGGAGTTTAAACTTTAATCTCCTATACATAACAATGCATTGTACCTACCAAGTTATGCTGCATTTGTTAATTTAATGTGATCGAAAAAGAATTTGCCATGTTAACGTATAATGCCCCTTAAAAAATATTATGTAAGGTATAATGTACTTACTGTATGGTGTATATAATATAGTATACTTTTATTTATCCCTGCCCCCGACGGTGCTACTTGTTTAGTGGTGTGCTACTAGTACTTGTTGAAGTTGTTAAGAATTTTTTCGAAGAAAGAAGTTGTTAAGAATTGTGATGCTCATGTTAATGCTACACAATAATTTATATTTATGCATTCTTTAATCATTGTGGTTACAGTAAAATTCAATTCCATTTTAAGTGAATAATGTACTTTTAAGGATAAAACAATTCACCTGTCTTCTCGAGGCACGCATAAATGTGGATAAATTAGCATTTTCATCTTTACACCTTATTTCCCTCAAAAAAAAATCTTTACACCTTGTACTTTTTGTTATGTTCCTAAGGACATGATGTTTTCTAATGTATTTCAGGTTTCCAGACATTGCAGTTTGTATTTTAGCTTTGTACATTATTTTATGGAATTGTTTTGATACATATTATATCGCCCTCAGTCAGTCGGTCACTTTGTACATGATTTTTCAAAGAGCAATAGTAGCTTATTACATTTATTTTTCAAAGATTGTTGATATTGACTTTGCTGAATTATTATTGCATGTTTCTTTTTTCATGTTCTTCCCCTTTGTTTACGGTTAATACCGACATTGTCATCACATTTTTATATATTATTCTTGTAATACAAAATTGTTTGGTGTTATAAAATGTTGTTGAAATGCATTTTTAGTTCTGTATTTTATTGAAAACTTGATAAACGTTCAGGACCATTAAGAAACTTAGACACCATAATTCCACTCAAAATCTTAAGACATTAGGTATATGTATAATTCCACTCAAAATCTTAAGACATTAGGTATATGTATCCTCTTTCCTTTATATCCAACATTTCCTCCATAAGACATTAGGTATATGTATCCTCTTTCTTTTATATCCAACATTTCCTCCATTTCTAGTCGATGTGAGACATAATCACTCACACTTGATTTCCAACAATCTCCTCCTCAAAAGTGTGAGTCATCCACATCAGTAGCATGATCCTCACTAGGATCCCACACCCGCTCCCCCCCCCCCCCCCCCCGAGCCTAACCAGGGCTCTGATACCACTTGTTGGGGAGTTCGGGGAGCGTCGTTCGTGAGCGGCAATGAGTTAAATGTCCAGAACCACTAAGAGACTTAGACACCACATCTCCACCCAAAACCTTAAGGCATAAGCTATATGTGTCCCCTCTCTTATATATCTAACGTTTCCTCCATTTCTAGTCGATGTGGGACATAATCACTCACACTAGATTTCAAACAGTATGCTAGTTTTTGTCAAAAAATAAAATATCGAATCTACAGAGACCGTGTTTAGTTGTTTTAAATTCGTAACGACAAATTTTCTGAACAAAGTCTTATACAAGTGTTTTCCTGACGTGAATCAAAGTAAAACTGAACAAATATAGATAAAGTTGTGATGGGATTGAATTTCAATAACTATTCTTCGTATGTTTCCTCTTAATCGATTGTATACCTTTTATATTTTAGAGTAACTCCACCCTTCACTCAGTGTACGTCTCCTGCTAAGGTTAACGACGCGAGATCCATAGAAACAACTAACTTATGACGCATCAGTGGCAAAATATAGGCAACTATTTCTATGACATAAGCTCAAAAAGTTATACATGAATATAGATGTATATGTGATCTCTCAGGAGATAACACCTATACATAATTTAAACCACGACCCTTGGATAGTTGGGATTACTAGGCTATGACTAAATCAAAAGATCAATTGCAGAACACTACATCGTCGACAAAACATTAAGAACAAATTTAAACTAAAATTATATTGAATACACAAATCATATACAACCATCTAGATTAATATTGCTATATAGGTTCCTAATTTTACGTTCAACCCTAACACAAAAGAGAGTTTAGTTATCCATTTGATGCGTAACTAACACAAGAGAGTTGATGAGTGTTGGAGAAGCATCAACAAGCTTGTCTCTAAGCTTCTTAGCTCTCTAATAGCTTCCTCTTCTCTCTGCCCTCGTTCTCTCGCTATAGTGTTTCAGAATTTACAATGGATTACTTTCTACAAACGACCTACACCTCAATTTATAGAGGCTCTGGAATCTTAAATTCGCAAGACGTAGTCAAGCTTGCCTTGCGAGTCGAGATTTCTTCAAAGAAGGGAAAAATCAATTGTCTCTGGATATTTTTCTTAAACCGCCTTAACTCGTTTAGCAAACCGCATTTCGCCTAGCGAACCACTTTTGATTTTCCTTTTAGATCTCTCAGTTTTAACTCGCTTTCATTATGCTAAGTTCACTTGGCGAATCAGGCATTTCCCAAATTGTCTTTATGATGCTTGGCTTGGCTTTTGGTGCATGTGATTGCCTTTCTTTGCTTCACATTGATGTAGTCATTCTCAAAAACCTATAGAAAATAGACGTAATAGCTTTCTGGTACATTTTACTAATATAAACGATATTATCAAATTGAGGGATTTTATAATGAATTGCTTGCAAAACAAGTCGATAAATGCTATGAAAAATAATAGTAATTTAACACTTATCAACAACCTCAAAATTTATATTTTCCCCTTTTTTCGAAGAAGTTATTCGTGATCATAGAGTTTGGAAAATAAAAACTTTAGAAAATTATTTAGTTAATACTCACTCCAGTCATATTTATAAGAAGCAATTCACTTTTTTGATTCATTGAATAATTGATGTATCCACTCTATTTCTAAACTAAATACATCAATTATTCAATAAATCTAAAAAGTCAATTGTTTCTTATAAACAAGACCGAAGTACAAAATATCATTTAGAAATTGAAGATTCCATCACGAAAAAAAGGTTTTTTTTTTCCTTTTCTAGAGAGATTGCAGAGACTGCTTGCCTTTAAGGCTCTAGTTACAATAGTTACAATACAAAGGTATTGTTTGTTTCATTACTTCTGTCCATTGTGATAGTGAAAGGAAAAATGTGGCACATCTGTATTACATGTTTACTTGGTGAAGAGTGTTGGAGGATCTAAGGTTTCTGAGACAATATTCATCCTCTTATTTAATTTATACATGTGATTCTTTTAAATAAATTTGCTCTAACTCTTTCTATGTAAATATGGTGGAAGTTAGAGTTCCAAATGATTATTTCAGTAGTTGGAAAAAACTAATTTTAGTATGTGCTCATTATAAAAGTTATGTTCAAACAAGAATAATTTAGACCCTTTATTGTTTATCCTCCCTTGAAGATGAAGCAACGGGTCTTCTTAAGGCTCTCAAATGGGTGATAAAATTGATCTTCCACAATGTCTTTTTCGAGTTAAATTAGCAAGGGATAGTTAATTGTCTTCATGAGCCTCTTGGTCATATATGTGAATTAGGTGTTACTTTTAATTCTTGCAAGTTCCTTCTAAATTCTTTTTACAATCTATGTTGTTAATTTTGTTAGGCAGTTATCAAATGGTGGAGAATACGTTTTAGCATTGATTTTTATCATAAGAAACTATGTATTTCCCACTTAATTTTGAATGAATTTTACCAAATCTTTAACCAAAAAAAAGTTAAAAAGTCAATCTAATCAAATAGAAAACCAATTTTTAAAATCTTAAATTTTATATGCTTTTTTTTTAAAAAAAATTGACTTTCACATTTCAATTCTCTTATTTTTCAAAATATTAACCCACTTGAGCTAATCTGGTGATCTTGATTTAAATCTTTAAAACATGCTCCTCTTAAAGTTTCATCTTTGATCCTCTTCAATATCAATTTCAATAGACTTATTTAACTTATTAAAAAAAAAAAAAAACTCCTATTCTTTAGGATTCCTTTTATGGGACGACCTAAGTCTATAGAGTTAAAACAAATTGGGTCCATTTTATTAATGTATGTGGACTTTTTACATATAATATATAACCACGGTCTCCTTGATCAAATTTTAGATCTAATACCAAACTTTGAAATTAGAGGTCTCTTTCTCACACACTAAAAAATGTAGAAAACCTAACAATAATACCGCGTGAAAGATACATCTATGCTAGCTAGTGGCAAATTCTTCCTATGCCAAATGGAGAGAAACCTACACTTGAAAAGCTAGCTCAATTATCAACTCAAAGTACTATATAGTTTAGTTAATTAAACAAAAATAAATAGGACATTTTTACCATAAGAAACAATTTTCCTTTGTTTGTTAAACTTTTTTTTTTTTTTAATCAAAAGGAACAATAAATAAAAATTAAAAAAAGATACAGAGACTGGGGGACATTAAACCTGACCCAAGAACAACCCAAAGGGGATACATCATTAAAAATCAGTTCCATTTCTAGTGATCAGCCATAATCTATCCTAACAAAAAGTTCACTAATCACGGGCGCAACCCAGCGAAGCCGCGTACGGGAACGAAACCAAGTTACAAAAAATATGAGAAGTGAACCTATGTGAGGAACGAACAAGGTTCAATTTCGGCGAATGGATCAACCGTCAACATGGTATCAAAATCCAAGTGCCAAAAGCTCCCTGAACAATGCAGCAAGCATATAGCTCTTTCGAGCACAAACCACCTGCGTGTGAGCAGACAAGACCGACTTGAAACCTGCAGATCTCAACAGATCTGAAAACATCAGAGAGTCGAAGAAGTCAAGCCACCAAACACAAGCGGTATAAAAAAGACGCGTAAGAACTCAGATCGTGGGATGAATCCAATACGTTAGTAACCAGACCCTTTCGGGTTATTAGAAAAGACCCTTTCGGGTTTTGTGTTAAACCATTTTGTGTTGCAACTAGGAAAGTTTTTTCCAATCAGGACAAGAAAACGTTAAAAGCTACATAGCAAAAGAATCCATCACCGCCTCTTATCAATATTCTGGTTCTTGATTACTTTATTCCTTGCTTTCAGTTATATACATATTTGCTTCATGTCCTTTTCTTGTACATTTAAGAATCAAATGGCTTGTGCCAGATCTAGGGAAATAAATTCTGAGTTGTTTGACATGCATTTATGTAATAATATAAACAATATAGTATGCATATGGACCATCCCTAAAAAAAAGTATGCATATGGACCGATTTAATTAATTAAAGAACGAGAATCTAACATCAAACTATCATCAAAGTGTAACGCTAATAATTAATATGATATACTATTACTAGTTCTATTTTTTTTTCCTTTTAGCTTTTACCTTTTTTTCCTTCTTCTTATAGGCCAATCGATTATAGATATTTAGATGAGTGGATCAAATTTTTCCTTGGTATAACATTATTTAGGGTATAGCTTTTTCTACTCAAATCCAACTAAGGTTTGTTCTTTTTTGATTCTATGTTTTGACTATTACACCTAATTTGCCACACTTGCTATATAATTCTTTCTTAGACATAATAATATATTTGTAAAAAAAAATTTAGAAGTTGATTCCTTTACCGGAAAATTACCAAATTAATGTGTGATATGCCAAACAAATTTTTAATTGGAGGAAGTATATTTATAGAGACTATGGTCTTAAAAGCTTGATTTGTCTATGGAAAAGAATGGTCCAAATCTACCAAAAGCAACGAATTGTGTCTAGTCTTGGAACATCACAAGAGCAATAATTAAAAAGTGACTAAAAGGAGTGGAACTCTGCTGGGATTGTGTGCTTGAGTTAGTTAACATACCATTTCCGGGTCAAGGAAAAAAAATACCATTAACCAAGTGTATAGTTTTTAATTTATATTTTTGTATTTTTTGTGTGTTTTAATTTATTATATTAAATTTTTAATATTTTAAATTTTATAGTTTTAATTTATTATATTAAATTTTATAAATTAAGAAAAGACTAAATTATTAAATAAGTAAAAAGACGTTGACTACTCACTAGTACTACACTGCAAAATAAAAAATTTCAGATTTAACCAAGTGTACAGTTTTAATATTTTTTAAATTTTATAAATTAAGTAAAAAGACGTTGACTACAGTGCAAAATAAAAAAATTGAGATTTAAAAATAATCGGTAACTAAAAATTTCAGCTTTCACACTAGAATAAGATTTATACTATACAAATAAGATATGATAGATTGACTTATCATATCTTGTTGGTTTTGCCAAAGATAATGATTATAGTCGGTTTATGATTTTTACCATATTCTGTTTCTCTTATCATGATCGCCAAACGGGTCCTTGTGATTTGAATCTTAGTGATAGGAATAGAGCACATATGTTGGGAGTTAAATTGTTCATTAATACATAATCTACATACTATGATACTACAATTTTTTTATTGAAGGCTAATTATGTTGGCACCCTATAAGAGGTTTCAGATGAAATATTATTCACCAAATGTAGTACCTATTCTGAAGGATGATAGATTTCATTTGGACCAATGCCTGAAGAACGATTTTGAAAGAGAACAAATGCATAATTTTCATATGCTTCAGCCGTTGGAAGCTTGTTGTATGCTTATGTTTGCACACGGCTTGACATTACATTTGCAACTGAGATTTGGGAAGATATCACAATAATCCAAGTATGAAACATTGACAAGCTAAAATAAAAATGATGATGTACCTTCAAGGAACAAAAGATTATATGTTTATGTATAGGCGAACCGAAAAATTAGAGGTCGAAAAGTACTCTAATTCAGACTTTGTTGGTTATATTGATTCAAGGAAATCGATATCAGGTTATTTTCATGTTAGCCGACCGGGTTGTTTCTTGAAAAAGCGCAAAGCAAGTCTTGATCGTCACTTCCACTATGAAAGCTAAGTTAATATCTTGTTTTGATGCTATATCACATTGAATGTGGATGAAAATTGTGGGTTCAATTTCTAGATCATTGAAGATGTATTGTGACAATTCAATGTAGTTTTTATAGCTAAGAATAATAAAAGTGGAAATCAAAGCATGTCGACATTAACTACTTATTTGTAAGAGAGCGTGTTAAATCTCTCTAACATACATTTGAGGATGGTTGAAATGAGAATTACACATGGCATGCTAAGCTCAAATACATATAGAAAATGTCCAAGTGGCACTACAAGGAATATAAACATAAACAATTTTATTTATAGCATTTGCTCAATATTAATTATCATTTATGGCATCCAAAAAGTCAAAAACAAAATATGTTAATATTTTACTAACAGTTAAATATAAAGATAAACTAATTACCTTTCTTTGATTTAGCAATTACATAAAAAAATAAATATGAAAACGAGTTTAATCACTTTACATTGACGGTATAAAATTATTTTACACATGTATCCATTTGAATTGAAAAGAAATGTAACAAAACAAGAGATGAATATTTTTCGTTGATAAATATTTAAAAAAACAGCATAGTTCTTAATATATTAAAAATACAGAAAAAATAATTATCCCTCGCCAAAAAACTTTGGACAAGTTTTGTCAATAAAAAACGTTGGACAAGTTAATAACTTATTACTAATAAATATTATAAAATCACGGAACATATCTTTTATTTATATAACAAATTAGTTGACAAATCTTTAAAAAAAATGTATTTGACTCGAGTGTAAAATTATTTACTGGTTGGAACAAAAGAACAAGCTATCAGACTTTATTTACCTTCATCGCGATATTATAAATGAGTGTAGATTTTTTTTTTCTTCATCTTACCGTTAAAAAAAACAAATTTCAAACGTAAATAATTTATTACAAGACAATTCAATAGTACACTACATCTGTTTTTAGTAGGATGTACACTAATACATATGTTATTTTTTGGTTGTGTCCGAGGTTTGAACCCCAGACCTTGCATATATTATGCATTGTCCTTACCAACTGAGCTAAGTTCACGGAGATATGCATATGTTATTTAATAATATAATCTTGAGTCGATATATGAGTTATTAAAAAAATATTAAAAATTATGCTACTCTTATAATTGTGGAGAGAAAGAGTGTTGATTAGTGTATTTAGGCATATATGACGCTATTTCATGAATTCAAATCTCCTATCTCCTACATATACATTCAAGCATAGTTTAAATAAATAATCAACATGACATTCCTCTTTCATCTATTTAAATCAATGACACATGTCATTATGTTGTACAAACCATACAAATAATTATTTTATTACAAATATAAATAAAATAACATGGGAATCCTAAAAAAATACGGCACAACTATTAATCACTGAATCCTAAAAAAAAATAACATATTTTTTTATTACAAATATAAACAAAATAACATGGGAATCCTAAAAAAATACGGCACAACTATTAATCACTGAATCCTAAAAAAAATAACATGGGAAAAATATTTGTTATTGGTAAATATTATTATTTTTATGAAACAAAGGTGATGCTAGATGTTCCCAAAAAAAAAGTGATGCTAGAAGCATTACCCAAATTCATTAAGGAAAAAAATAGAAATACGAAGAAAGAAAAGGGAAACTAGATCAACACATTTTCAAAAAGACATAATCCAAAGTTATGCAAGCCTAACTTACTTTCTTATGTAATCTAGGTTAATGATATTAGGAAGAGAAGTGAACAAACAAAAAAATAAAGGACTAAACAAATGTTAGCTAACCTCTATGCGCATGAGTTACTTTCTATATGAATTAATTGATAAATATTAAGAAAACACTAGACAAATATTAAAAAACACAAGAAAATATTTATAACTCATACATAAAAAAGTACGGGACAAGTATTTATCAATAATTTTAATGAAGTTTTTATAAAAAAAAAACATATGACAAATATTTATTATTGATACATAAAAAATTATGAGTCAAATATTTTTCATTTTTTTTGAAGGAAAATATTTTTCATTTTTATAATCAAAGTAAAAATTAAATTAAAAAGAGAAGGAAGTACAAGACTAAGGAGCAAGGACATGACCCAATAAACCACAAAAGCAAAACCCAACAATTCAGTACAAAAATGGTAATAAAAGAGAATATCCTAAACAACCACTACCACAAACAATCCACGAACGCACGTAGGGGGTGCGGAACCAAATTGCAAATAAACGCAGTGGGAATTTTTTAAGCATTTAAATAAGCGTATGGATCGTCTGTCAACATAGAAAGGACTCAAGTTCCAACAGCTCCCTAGCTTCTAAGTATTAGTAAGCCATAAACCCTCTTTCGAGCCAAAACAACCAATTACGAACCGAATCCATAGATTCACGGTGGTCTTGAAACTTCAGCCGAAGTCCAGATCGAGGGATGAACAAACAATAGAAATCTATCACAGTTCACCAACGACGCAAGAAGCAACCATAGAGGATAAAATCTTTTAAGTATGATGAACGACTACTACCGTCAATATGGAGCATCTACGCACCTAGCCCTTTGAAGCAACATCAATATAAAACAAGTCATGTTGAATCAAGATATGCATCCAACAAAACAACGCTAGAACTAAATAACCTAGATTTTCAATCAAAAAAAACCAGATTCAAGATTTTCATACCACATCACAGAGCCAGAACAAAGCCACCACCCATCTTCATCTCCACGAAACAAAACAAAAACAAATGTCAAAAACATAAACGAAAAAAACATAGCAAAAACCAGATCAAAAAACTCATGATCTGATATAATCCACCTCAAAAAACTAACTCATAACCGTGTCGATGTCAGAGCAGTACAAAGACAACGACGACGTTAAATGAAACCAGTGACCACAACAGAATCAACTCACACCAAGACTGTGAGAGGACAGTTGGGGCGACGCTTCACCGACGATGATCTAAAACCCATAAATATATTTTTCTTTTATGCATAAAGACACGAGACATATATTTATCATTAATAAACATAAATATAATATGAGACACATATTTGTCATCATTGCGGCAAAAAAGATACGGACATATTTAAAAATTAACGGGATAAATAATTTTCATCAACAAATAAAAAAAATAAAACAAGTTGAGATTGAAAAATAATGGTCTATCACCCGTGCATTGCACTGGTTAACACACTAGTATCAAACATTTTTTTTATTAGGTATATTGGCACTGAATTAATGATTGCTAATCTATTGACTAAAGGCATGTCATAGTAAATATTTAAGGTTCGTGTAGAAAGAATGGGAGTTGGTTTTCGCTTGAAGAACAATTTTAGTTTTATAAAACTCAATTCATGGTATTTTTCTCATATTTTAATTTCTAAAATGTACACATTTGATTTATGAGAAAAATCGCTTAAATTTGAAACCAAAATAAACATAAATGACATGAGTTTATACATTATGTTCTATAATTTGGTCAGAGACACGGTACAATATGATACATATAAGACAAACTCAAGTACTGATGACCTATCACTATGATCCATGTGCTTTGTTTATATATTTACTTCTAAATAAGTTGTAATTACCCCTCTAAATGCATCTTGTGGTAATTACCCACTAAACAGAAATCATCTTCTACTCTCACGTTTAATTCTAGTAATTGCTCTTTAAGAAATAGTGGACTGGTTGCTCATGTTCGGAACTTTTGCGATGGGCAAAAGTTATAACGGTGTAGCTCATTGGTTTTGGTTCATAAGAGTGACGATACATGCCCACCCCCATGTGGCAAACCCCATTTTACACACTTATGTGTCATAAGGACAATTTTTCCATTTACGTAAAAATGAGGGGAATTTTGTTCAAAACAAACATGCAACTCTCTCTCTCTCTCTCTCTCTCTCTCTCTCTCTCTCTCTCTCTCTAATCCTCACCACCACCACCACCATCATCGCCCACCGGCCACATCACCCACCCTCCCCCTTTCATCTTTCCAACATAAATTTTTCCAGATCTGTCGTTTTCCCTGTTATCTTTTACAACACAACAAGTATGTTTTCTCATTCATCTTTCCAGCACAACATCTCCCGAGGTCAACATCGATAGCGGCGACATTCTCTAGATCTGAACGAGTTTTTTTGGTTCATTTCCAATCGTTCCAAATATTGTTTGATGGGTTTTTCGTCGACGGCATGATTGAAGAAGATAGATGAGTTCACCGGTGATGTGGTGGTGGTGGTGGTGGGGCTGGTGTGAATGGAGTGAGAGAGATACACTGGCGAGATAGAGGGATGTCGACAAGAGAGAGAGAGAGAGAGAGAGGGGGGGGGGGGGGGAGGAACGATAACAATGGTGGTGGTGATAGAGGGTGGAGCTGTGTTCGTGGAGAGATGGAGAGGAATTGCACAGATTGAAAGAGAGGGATAATAGAGAAGAGAAGGTTTTTTCATTTTCTATTTTTTAATGTGTCTTTTACCATGTCAGCAAGGGTGAAATTTTTTAATTTTTTTTGCCATGTCATGAGAGGTCAAAAGAGTGTAGTTGATAAAAAGGTGTCTATGTAAACTTACTCGATTCCTAAAGCCTAAAGTCCTGTGAAGCCCCGATACTTCAAAATGGATGACGTACCGTATCCCCTGTGTATCCTGCACCGATACCTGCCCGATACTTCCCGATACGTATCCAGAGAGTATCCAAATATTAAATTTTAATTTTTTAAAAATTAATTATCCGATACTTTCCGATACGTCCCGATACACACGGATACTTGTGTTTTTTATATTATTTTGATTTCTTTTTTTTTTTTTTTTGTAAAAAATAAGAATAAAAACATTATATTACTATAATATATATACATTTCCTTTATCTTTATTTGGTGCCAGTACAACCCACACCACACCACACAAACAATTGCATCTTTCCCTTTCTAAGAAATTAGGGTTTCAACTTTTTCTTCCAAAGTGGTCGCCGTCCACTTTCGCCACCGTCGAAGTCTTGGTATCGGACGACTTTGGTATATATTGCGTATGTAATTGACTAATGATCACTCTCTTAATCGTCAATATTATTTATATTTATGTTAATGTGCTACGAGTCTGGTTTCTTGTGTTTGTTAATATATTTGCATATTAAAAAAATGGTTATAATTATATTGTACATTTAATTATCTAATTTTTTTTATTAACGTATCCCAGCCGTATCGTATCTTGATTTTTGAAATTTTTCGTATCGGCGTATCGGTGCAGTATCGTATCCGTATCGTATCTCGTATCCGGGCTTCACAGCTAAAGTCTCATATAAGTTCAATCTACATCATCAAAGTGAGACCGTGAAAAATTTAAAAATCTCAACATCTTCAAGCAAGAACAGTTACTATAAGTATATGTCTTAATTCCGTTTTCGTTGTTTGCTGGTGCAATATCGTTTTGATTATCGTGAAATTATAATATTTTCTTACATTAAAATTTTTTTTAATCAAGGGGAAATAAATAACAAGAAAATAATGAAAGAAAAAACTAAGCAATTCGCTGCCTAAATACCCCAGATGTATCTGCAAGTAGGGTGATATCTAACTGAGGAGGAGCAAACATCCACATCTTCAAAGAATCAACATTGGTAGCACCAAACTTAGCCAACCAGTCAGCACATTCGTTACCTTCTCTCAAAGTATGATTAAATGATATCTCCCAAGAAAGATAAGAGAGCTTCATAATGAGAAAAATAAAGTTTGCATGGGGTGAAAGTCATTCTTATTAAGAATATTTGCAATAAGATTCGAAGTTGCTTGAGAATGAGATTCAATGATGATAAACCCATATCCCAGATCGCAAGCTAATTGAAGCCCTCTCCAAATAGTTGAAAGTTCAGCGAGTAAATTAGAGGCTCTACCACAAGATCGATAAAAGATCTCCAAAACCGACATTACCAAAGTTACCAAAAGAAAAACTGTCTACCTTGATTTCAATACGGCCTTATGGAGGAGGATTCCAACGAACTTGACGGATCACATAATTCCGTCTATATGTGTCTTAATTTCCTTTTCGTTGTTTGTTGACAGAATTTCGTCCAGATTATCGTGAAATTCTAACATTTTCTTGCATTTAAAAATGATTGTAATGGGAATGATTTTATCCATTATTTCAGTAACTAATTTATAAAAGAGCAATGCTATATCTCTAGAAAAATATCATCAAGAATTCTTCAAGAATAAAGAGCAGCCAATCACAATGCATTATTTGCCACAATTCAAGGAGGTGTGGCTGAAAAATAGGAAGTGAACAAATAAATCATGCAATTAAAACTTGCCACATGTGTCTTAAAAAATTCTTGATGCTATTTTTCTAGAGAAATATCATTTTCCTTTATAAAATACGGAAAGATATGTCGGATATATACTCTAAAAAGAGTCGGTAGAATGAATAGGACGTGACAAAATATTTTAATTTGCATGATTACAAAATGTATATATTTGGATGAATATGTTGACCCAATATATAGTGAAAAAAAACAGAGAGATCTTGATTTACTGAAATTGAGACAAATCTTTATTCGTTGCATCTATTTTGTGTTGGTTCTGTATATCTGCTCTACTTTTTAAACTTTCTACCTAAAAAAGAGGCGGTGTTTGGTAAATACTTCCTCCGGTCCTTATTATAAGAAAAAATTGACTTTTTAGGTTCATAGAATAATTAATGTATCTTATTGAAAATATAGACTAGATACATCATTTACACAATGAACCAAAAAAGTTGATTGTTTCTTATAATAAGGACCGGAGGGAGTACTCCCTCCGTCCCTTAATGTAACCCCCTTTGTATTTTCCACATTTCTTAAGAAAAGTTGTCAGTGTAATTAATGTGTCTGTTTTGTGTATTAATATTACCAAATTGTCCTTTGTTTGTATGCGTATTAAATTTGACTATTCATATTTCAAGACAAATTAGTAGTATTAATTAGGGGTATGTTTAGAAAAAAAGTAATAAATGCATCTAGTAATTTGAAAAGGGGGTTATATTTAGGGACAAAAATAAAATCAAATGGGTGGTTACATTAAGAGACGGAGGGAGTATGTTACAACAAAACAAAACTCAATTAATTCATGTATATTAATTAAAAATAAATATGACAAGACATAGAGTGGGGAAAATATTAGTATTATTTAATTTCGTTAATATACATAGAATTTCTCAGTCAGCTCCCCTCTCTCTTCTCTCCTTCTCAAACCTTTGCCGTCACCCTTTTCTTCTTCTTCTTGTTAGAGGGGTGGTTTAGTTGTTTTTCCTTCTATCCTAATTGAATAAGTGATTTTACATATTTTCTGTTTTTTTCCGTTTGTTTTTGTGATTTCGTCGTCTCCGAACGACTCTGTTTGTTTTGATTTCCCGTCTTTGTGTGGTGTGTTTTTGATTTCCCGTCTTAGTGCGGTGTTTATTTGATTCAGGTTGAAAGATTAGCTTTGAGCAAGTGCAAATCCGATCAATGATAATGACTTTGGCGTCGTCAACGTTGCAGATCTAGAGACATGAGTATTCCGGAGACTTGAATATAATCATATTAGTCATATTTGTAGGCATAGATACTTTGCCGTTTTATGCTATTAACATGGATGCTGTGAGTTTGTTCACAAATTCATCCTTTTTGTTTTTAGCGAATTTGGATTTGTATTGTATCGATGTACTCTATCAATTTGAATGAATATCGTTTACTTTTTGTCAAAAAAAATTAGTATTATTTAATTTCATCTTTTTGATGGAATTATTAATAAAAAAACTAAACACAACCGACAATTTTGCCGGTATGTCAAACAGTTCTACTAAAGAATGCTTATACTAAAAAAAAGTTCCACTAAAGAATTAAAACTTAAAGGAATTAACATAGCTAAATAAATATTCTCACATGGTTAAGCTAATTATGGAGCTAGTGGGAAAGTGAGAGAGATGTAGCATGTTATGGGACCCGAGGAACGTGTATGGATGTAACCTTTTTTGTTTGAGATTGATGTCACAACTTCATTTCATTTCAGTCCAAATTTTTAACTTTTTCCCATTGTTTTTATTTGGAAAAAAAAAAAACACGGTTTCAACATTAGTGCATGTGCATGCAAACGTCAAATCCACTCATCATGTGACAACGATATGAAAAGAATCCGAATTTGGAAAAATTGGATTAACCAAACAAATAACCAACTAGTTGCTTACCATTTTTTTCCCTCAACTATATATGAACAATTGCAATTAGTTACTAAGTTCTTTTTATCATAGTTACCGATATAGTTAAACATGCACAAGTAAATGGTTATGACTTTGGTAGAGCTCAATTTTTTTTTTTCAACAAGATATTTAAAGATTTTTTGCAACCATAATATGTTATGTTAAGAACCTATGAATAACGTCTCTTCCACTCATGATGGCATAACGAACCATATCGGAAACCACGTATTAAAGACATGTTTGGCTGGACCACCAATACTCTACAAAAAGCACATCCTCAATGTACTGTCTCAATGTTACAATAATGATATCCATTTCATACAAGCCTACATTCGTATAATATATACAATCAAATATGTTAATAGTATTTGTTGTGAAGAAGTGGGATCTTGATTGGGAACATGTTCCTATCATAATTTATTCATTTCATGTGTACTTGAACATGAAAACCACGTCTACCTACGTTAGCAGCTAGCACACTACAATTTATTCAATGTCTACGTAACTCTCATGGACATTATTGGAGTCTTTTTCTAATCGTTTTTTCATGTTTTGCAATTCTTTTTTCTTTTGACTCCTATATATAATAAAGTTATATGTTATCATTAAAAAAAATATCTGAACATTTAACATTAAAAAGTTAAACACCACCATGCACCCTATCCTAATTTTCCATGGATCTACTTTTTTTATTATGAGAAAGTCGTCATTTCAATGTCGATTTTCCAACTAATTTTTACTTTTTAAATAATTATGGTGAGAAATCAGCTTTTCAAAGCTGACTTTATTCAAGGCACCTTGGTAAGAATTGGTGTAAACATGAATTCCCCAGTCTTTTAATTTTGACAACTGATATTTTTAAATATCATATGATAGACGAGATATTTATTATCCGTATCAAAATATTATTCAGATTATCTAGTTCAGAAATAGGTACCAGATTCAGTGGTACGACAAAACTCAGCTTTCAATGGGGACAGTATTAGATGTGAGGGGTGTTGGTTAGGAACATTATGAAATGGGAATGGGAAAACATGAAATTGAAAGGGGCATTTATATCCTATCTCCGCTACAGCCGCTACTATTCATGAAGATAATTACAATTCCTTGTTCGGTGAAAGTGATAGGAATTTAATATTGTTTTGTTTTGCATAAACGTCATTCATTGCATGGATGTTACACATTTGGGCTTTGGTCCATTTCCATCCATATGCTAAGAAAAATAAAGAGCTTCTTTTAACACCCCCTTTTCTATATATACAAAAAAGACACATGAACCAGAAAATATACTTACTGATTGTTCTTAATACAATGGAAATTTTATCAGAGTTCAGTTATTAATTGTGTATATAGTATAGTATACTCTGCATGCAAAGTATCTGCATGTCTTGATTTCTTTGTATACATAGACAGTACATAAACTTTTTATTTTTATTAATCCATTTTCCTATCATTTCAGATCATCAATATTATTCAAAATCAAACTTGAATTGATTTTATAGATCAATAACATGTATTGGCAGTTGAACTCGTACCAGCATCTTTTATGGGAATTGAGTCGAGAACCATTCCTTCTGCACCACAGCGACGGGTCCTGAAGTCATCAAGCTGCCTTGTATTATACGTTGTGACACTGCTTGTGGTTTCTGTTAGTGTCGTCACTTTTCCCATCTCAGCTATTGCTTTCATCCGGATACGCTCAGCTCTAGAGCCAATAACCTGTCCGAGGATAGAAGCTGCGATGGTCAATGCCATTGCTGATTTAGGCATCAGTACTGACTTCCGAAGCATGGCTATAAAGGGAACGGCAGCATGCACAGCTGCAAACCAAGACAATGAGAATTTCTTGGTATGCTCCTTCCACATACCCAAAGGCACGTTAAGAGCCATGCCTAATGCAGCAATAGCAAGCATTTTAGCAGGAAGAGGCTGAGGTCGCAAGTTTTTAACAAAGGCTGTACGAGCAAGGGCGGCCCTTGCAGCAACAACTGCTGCTGGGCATTTAAATTTCATGGCAGTTGGTGGCTTCAGAGCTGTTGCAACAAGGGGGACAACACGGCTTGCAGCTCTATAAGACTTGGCAATCGGGCAGTTTCCCTTTTCCAACCATTCGTTTCCAAGAGCTTCGTGCTTTGACATTTCTCCTTTCTGGAATTGAAGCATGATAGAGAAAAGGAAAAAAATCAATATATGCCACGTTTCAAATGTTCAAAATAATAAATAGGTAGCAAGAAATAAAACATGTGTCTTTGGTTCTACGATGACAATTGATTTTGAATGAAAGTGGGTTGACGTAAAGTGATTTGTGTTTACATACGTTCATATAAAAGTGAATTGAAGAAGAAATTTAGGCTAATATTAGAGGCAAACGCTCTTACTTCAAGTTAGAATCAGTGTTTATTTGTATCAAACCCACCGTGATACAAGCAAGCCCACTGTGATACCAAACATGCGCTCGATTTTAGAGGCAAAACTAATTCTACTCTTTTGATATGAAAAAAAAAAAAAACTAATTCTACTCGAGAACATCCAAACATGTCAAATCAATTCTATACCTACGGAATCAATTTTGCCTCTCCAACAAAAGTGGAACCAAATTACCTAGCATACACTAAGCATATTGAATGAAACTCAATATGTTTCAAAGGTTTAAATAATTAATAGGCAGCAGAAAAGAAAAACATTAAGCATATTGAAACCTGCCCTGTGATCCACATCAGTTACAGTAAAATTATTGCCAGTTGTTTGGGTCTAAATCAAAATGAAAACGACTAGAATATATCAGGCCAATAACCACATTACATGTATCCTACCAGAAACTAATTGCATGCAGAGGTGTTAAATATCACAATGGATTTCCCTTTTGCTAAACAAACTCCTAAGCATGTGTTAATATCAAAAAATGGAAAAGCCGGCACCAAGAAACTGATTTTACCTGAGATGAATATTCCTTTTTGTTTGATGATTCAGAATTCTTCTGTTTCTTCCATTTCTCAGAAAAATCCCCAAAATTAAATGGGCTACCTAATCCAAAGGATGATAGACTAATGGAAGCAGCTTTTCCAGCCAAAGGGTTAAAAACAGGCATAGAATCAGCTTCCTTGTTACCATTATGAAAGTCAGATCTCTCAGAAAGAGGAACAATGCCATTTTTCCCATGAAAAAGCTTAAAAGCCATATCAAAACTAGGACCATCTTCAAATATTGGACCAGTTGCTCCACGCACCTGAGCATCAAGAATAAAGTAAATTAGCTCGAATTTGAACTAGCAGGATAGAAGATAGGTGAAAAAGGCACAAAGATGAATTAACTTACAGGAATGGAGAATTTTGTCGAAGCAAAAGAGAAGTTTGTAGGTTCATCGATATTTCTCAAAAACGGGCACCTTTGGATGTCTCTCATATCAAAGGGGCAATCAGATCCATCACCATTCATTCCCTTTAAAAAGAAGTCCATTTCTTCCTTTTGTTGAAACAATTTCTTCTAGCAACAACGAAAAAATTCTACAAATCAACAAATCACATGAAACCAATCACATTAGTTAACATATCAACTACGCTCTTTTGCAAGGAACCAACATTACGTTAAACAATAACATATAATGAAATATAAGTTTAAGATAAATAAGGCACCTAAAAGTGAATGAAATTGAAAAACAACATATTTAGCATCAACAAAACAACTACAAATGTAGTAAAAAGTTCAAAAGGAAGAGATTGAGTTGACTATAAAACATAATGTGTACATTCTCTCAAATTGAACAAAAAATTTGTCCCAATCCCATGTGTAATTTGTCAAATTGAACAAAAACATAATGTCTCAATCACTATCTTCTAAATTAAACAAATTACAAAACTGATTCTAGAGGTATAAAATTGAATTTGACATGTTTGGTTACTCTCTGGTAGAATTTATTTTGGCGTCAAAATTGATTCTAACTTGAAACTAAAAATTGTAGCTTTTTATTCTAGAATTGATTTTTACACTCAAAATTATAGTTAAACTTACTTTTACATCAATTAACCTTAATTTAACTTTTAGCCAGAATCAATTCACCAAAAATCAATTTTTGTCACAGTAGAACCAAACACAAGTAGCTTTAAGCTTAAAGAAAAAGAACAATTCTGACTAATCAAAGAAACTTAAGAAAAATAAAAAAATTAAGTTATTTCCAAATTTTTACGTTAGAAAAATTCATTTCATATAGTTCCACAACAATGAAGGTTTGGAAGCTTCGAGAGTTACAAATACAACAACACATACACAGAAACTATAATAGATAATTATGATTTAATGAATAATTAAACATGATTAAGAGTAATCCAGTTTCTACCAATAATAACTGAAAACATGAGAAAAACGAGAAATTCTAAAGCATGAATGTATGAATATACAAAAACCTAACGAAAAATGAATTGATATGATTGAATTGGTAAAATAAAATCACGCTAATGGGAAATGGAATTCGAAAATTGAAAATCGAAAGCGTAGAGAGAGAGAGAGAGAGAGAGAGTACCGAGAGAAGAGAAGAGCTTCGAAGACGTGTGGTTGCCACATGCACGTGTGTCGAGAACGCGATGGTTTAAAGAAATGAATCAATGCACGTGCTTAACAAACTATATTTATTTTTTCACACTAGTAAATATATATAGCAAATGAATAATTTTTTTTTATCTTTTTAAACACATCAATAATTTAGCAAATTTTAAACAAATTTGTTTAAACGTGTAACTATGTCTATAAGTAAAAAATCATTTTAAAACTATGTATTTCTTTTATAAATAGTATAAATAAAATATAATTAGTTTCAGTAAAGATGAGTTGAATATTAAATTTAATCAAAATTATTTCAGTGATCATTTATCTTATTTATTTGTAACATTTAGGTCTTTTATCTTTTATTTTTTTCATTTAGGTTTTTATGTTTTTAGGAAGTACACAAGATTATCTCTATTTTCAATTTTTTGCTCCAAAAAGACAACAACACTAACATGGAGACCGAGTCATTATTTTAATTACTTTTTTTATTTAAAACAATTAACTAGCGTGAAATGATTTCCCTTTTATCCTCATCTCTTTTTAAGGTTCTTCTACAAATCCAAAAAAATCGACCATCTCCATCATCTTCTTTCATATACACAACAACACAACATTCAAATCCATAACTCATTGTTACTCTTGCCTTAATTGAAAAACAAATGATCTTAAAAAGACAAAGGATTTAAACAGAAAAAAGAAGATGATAAAAGATCAATCTGTCCTTTCAAAAAAAAAAAAGATCAATCTGTCAAAAAAAAAAAAAGAAGATAAAAGACCAAGTGTAACAAATAAATAAAATAAAAGACATCTAGAGTATATTGACTAAATTTTTTTTTTTTAACAGGGTTCAAATTTTGAGTTTTCATCTCGTAGGAGTTTAGACCTTTGTGCAGGATCGTTTCTTTTTTTAATGGATGATTTATGGTTATATATCAAAACAAGACTAAAAAAATTATGTTCTTCTGAAAGAATTGTAACTTTTTATTTAATTCTTTTTTTTTTTGCAATAAATAGTTAAAAGTATTACTGAAAAAATAGTAGTTAATCGATATATACAGACATACAATAGTTTTTAATAAAAATGACAATACGGATTCTCCATTTCTTCACACTTAAATAAATGAATTTAACCATCAAATTACTTAAAAAAAATAAAATAAATACCAGCTAGTGGGAACTACTAATTTATCTTGAGCAAATAGTCACTTTAGTCCCTGACTCTGCACCTCGCTGTCACATAGGTCCCTGACTCAGGATTAAATACAAACAAGTCCCTGACTCTACACTTCCGTTATCACTTTACTCCCTGCCGTTAAAAAAATCTGTTAAGTGATGATGTGACACGCTGACAAGGAGTATGACGTGTCACAGGGACTAAAGTGAAAGTAAAAAATGGCCACTTTGGTCCCTGAATTGAAAATCAATAACCTCAATTTACTGTTAGATCCCTGACTGTGTATACTTACTGTCAGTTAGGTCCCTGAATCGAAAATCAATATCATCAACTTACTGTTAGGTCCCTGACTGTGTATACTTACTGTCAGTTAGGTCCCTAATAGTAAAAACGAAATTTCACTAAGATCCTTGGCAAGTTGTTAGTTTAACATGCTACTTACTGACAACACTAAGGTATCTGTGCTAAATGCCCAAATATGATAACACTTATAAAAATGATTCCATAGTTTAATAACAAATGCTTACATCTGAATGAACAACAAATGCTTACATCTTTCATGTCAACTCCAAGATTTACTCCAAGGGGTCCGAGGCCAACTATGTGATGTTTGTTAGTTTATTTATGTACAGAAATTGCTAAATTATAAACACAGCTGTGGTGCAATATTTTGTTTAATATTTTGCTGAATCATTATGTAATGACTTGTTGAATTATATGCCCAAATATGGTGCAATCTTTTGATTACTCTATGGTTGACAATGACATTAATGACTTAATAGTTATGTTATGGAAACATTTGTTATTAAACTATGAAATCATTTTTATAAGTGTTATAGTATTTGGGCATTTAGCACAGATACCTTAGTGTTGTCAGTAAGTAGCATGTTAAACTAACAACTTGCCAAGGATCTTAGTGAAATTTTGTTTTACTGTCAGGGACCTAACTGACAGTAAGTATACACAGTCAGGGATCTAACAGTAAATTGAGGTTATTGATTTTCGATTCAGGGACCAAAGTGACCATTTTTTACTTTCACTTTAGTCCCTGTGACACGTCATACTCTTTGTCAGCGTGCCACATCATCACTTAACAGATTTTTTTAACGGCAGGGACTTAAGTGATAACAGAAGTGCAGAGTCAGGGACTAATATGTATTTAATCATGAGTCAGGGACCTTTCTGACAGCGAGCTGCAGAGTCAGGGACCAAAGTGACTATTTGCTCAATTTATCTTGTTGGAAAACCGCTTCAATTAACTGTCTCTCGAATTTCGAATTTCCTTTTATTCTATGAATGAGTATCTGGAATTTTGAGTATCTTTGTAAAATCCTTCATGTTAGTAACTGTACAATGATCCTTGTAATGAAATCATCTGATGTGAATGATGAAAATGATTTAGCGAACTGGACTCCTTCTACGAATGGTCATTTTAACCTTAAATATGTGTACAATTTGCTTCTTCATCAAACTTTTTTTTGAAAAGGCAAATTAAATTAAAAGGATCTATGCTATGCACAAGGAGTGCTAAGAATAGATCAAAAGAGAGAATACAAGAGTTTGAAATGTGGTGGCATATACATTAAGAACAGAAAGAAAAAAGCCACACACAACCAAATCACATAGCAGTATCACATAGGCAAGAAAACTGCTAGTGAGCCACAATTATAACAAACTACCAAATGAACTAACAGGCAAAGATGTAGCTGCCATGTGAGATACAGAATTGCCACCGAACCAAAAAACTGATGACCCCAAACCAGCTCAAAAACAGACTGATACAGCTAAACAGATGAAAAAGATATCAAAAAAAATTCAGATCAGTCCCTACAAAAACAAAGATTCCAACAAATCATATACACGCCAACAGTGGCGGAGCCAGACAAAAAATTTTGGGGTGGCCGCCATCAAAATAAACTAAAATATATAAATCATATTGCATATAACACACTTAAGTTGTAATAAACCAAAAATCGATCATTTAAAATTTAAACTACATAATATATAAAGTCGATCATTAAATACTTAAAGAGACACTTTACGCTTTCCGAGTGACTTGAAATCATCAATAATTGACTCGAAACTAATACATGCACTAATTTCCCTTTCAATATAAACTGACATGCTATCGGCTAGAAACTCAGGTTCCATCTTGTTTCTCAATTTAACAATATGTAATGAACAAAAATGATTGAAATTGACAAAGGAGGCAAAGTTAAGTGTACTAGACAAGAAAAATGGGTTTATTAAAGTATCATTTACAATTCTGCCAAATTAATTATGCAAATTCTAGGGTATAATTTTTTTTTTTTTTTTAAGATGGGGTGGCCAAGGCTCCCCCTTGCCACCCCCTGGTTCCGCCAGTGCACGCCAATGGATTTAAAATCCACTCACTTAACGAATAGTTGAACCCGACCGCCTTAGCTTTTGTCCATTTCCAAGATAGAGTCTTTACTTCTTTTATCCAATCAGCTGCCGAACTAGTTAAATTACTGAAAATCATTTCGTTACGGCGATTCCACAAAATCCAGACACACGCAAACCAAATAACACTAATACGTGCCACATGAACTCTGCCCCTGCCTGCCAAACCAGCAAACTGATTTAAATTTTGCAATGCATTATTGTGTAAAGCAGATGAGTGATTCAACCATAAAAGAATCTTTTGCCACAATTCTATGCTTGCAGGGCATTCAAAAATTAAGTGAGAAGCAGTTTCAACCACTCCGCATCCGTTTACACACCCGGATTGACTCTCAGCAAGAACTCCTCTTCTACATAAATTATCCTTTGAAGGTATCCTATTCTGAAACAACCTCCAAACCAAAACCGCAACCTTCAACGGGACCAATCCATTCCAAGCGGCTGCTAATTTCCTCTGCTCCTCAGTCACCCCTCCCTCCATTATTGAATCATAAGCTTCCTTTACCGAATATGATCCTCTTGACCAAACCCATCTGTCCACTCCAGTAAGTCTCAAATTTAATCTCTGAATTTTACCCATCATCTCCTCTTCCCAAGCAGATTCCTCTTGTGATAAGTCTCTTCTCCAACTAAACTTCCATACTCTCACACCCCCTTCACATCGAACAATGTCCCTAACACAAACATTCTTTTCTTCGGATAAAACAAATAACCTTGGATATCTAATTTTAAGCGGCACCCCCTCCAACCACGGGTCCTCCCAGAGACTCGTTTCAACCCCATTCCCTATTTCTTTTCTTAACTTGTCAGAGAACCAGTTCAATTTAAATCCCCACAGACCCTTTTCAATATTTTGCAAGTCTTTCCACCACGCCGAACAATTCCTCCCCTCCCTATTGATTCTCCCATTTGATTCCCCATATCTGCTCACTAATACTTTATACCACAGGCTGTTCTTTTCAGAACACATTCTCCATTCCCATTTTCCTAATAACGCTAAATTGAAAGCTTTCAGATTTTTAATCCCTAAACCCCCCTCATCTTTTGCACGACACACTTTATCCCACCGAACCCAATTAATCTTCCTAGAATCCTCTCCCCCACCCCATAAAAACCTTTTAAAAAGAGATTCAAGTTTAGAGATGATACCTGCCGGAGCTTTGAGAAAAGAAAGAAAGTAGACTGGCAACGCATACAAGACTGATTTCAACAGGACTATTCTCCCACCGATAGATAAGTATTTGTTATTCCAGCCGAATAATCTTTTTCTAACTGCATCAATTACTGGTTTCCACATCCCCTCTTTCCGCGGATCTCCTCCAATTGGTAACCCCAAATACTTGAATGGAAGGGTTCCAATCTTACAATGTAACACAGCTGCTGCCTCCTCCATCCAAGTTTGTTGAATATTCACACCGACAAGAAGGCTTTTGTGAAAATTTATCTTTAGCCCTGACACCAATTCAAATAATTGAAGTATTGCTTTAATCGCCCATACATTCTTCCAACTCTTTTCTCCCATAATAAGTGTATCGTCTGCGTATTGTAAATGAGAAACAACCCCTCCGTCATTACCAAATTGATATCCATTGAAACGATTTTGTTGAACTGCTTTCGACATCATCATATGCAGACCTTCAGCAGCAATCAAAAATAGAAAAGGCGATAACGGGTTTCCTTGTCTAAGACCCCTACCCACACTGAATTCTTTTGTAGGACTCCCGTTGACCAACACTGACATTTGTGTGGTGCGTAAGCATTCAGATATCCAACCTCTCCATTTCGGATGAAACCCCATTCTTTCCAACATATAATCAAGATATATCCAATCCACTGAATCGTATGCCTTTTCAAAATCTACTTTAAACAACAAAGTTTCTCTTTTCCTTCTTTTAGCCTCATCCACAAGTTCATTCGCTATTAAAATGCCATCCACCAATTGCCTTCCTTCCAAAAAAGCACTCTGCGGATCTGATATTACTTTCTGAATTACCGCCTTGAGTCTATTTGCAAGAGCTTTGGAGAGAATTTTATACATACAACCAATTAAGGAAATTGGTCTAAATTCATTCAATTTTACCGGGTTATCACACTTTGGTATCAACACTATAAATGTACTGTTAGCACCACGAACAATTCTCCCGTTGGAATGAAATTCATCCATAAATCTTTTAAAATCACATTTTATCACCTCCCAAAATTCTTTGATGAATCCAAAATTGACTCCGTCCGGACCCGGACTCTTCGAACTTTCACATGCTTCTTCATCAAACTGAGTCAAATAATGATTTTAATCAAAATTTTATGCTGGCTTGGAGTGGTCCTAGCAGAATTCATTCTTTTTTATGGAAACTCATTCATGGTAAATTACTGACTAATGAATATAGAGAGATGTAAGAGAAACATGATTATACTAATGATTTTTGTCGTTGTTGTGATAATGCTTATGAACCCATTATGCATATTTTGAGAGATTGTGAACAAGATATTGTATTTTGATCTAGTATTATTTGTTTGGAGTATTAGGCCAAATACTTTAGTTTTGGTTTACATGCTTGGATTGATTGGAATTTTACCGAGGAAGGAATTGGAAATACCCCATATGGAACTATGTCCATTTTCTTTAGACCAAGATTTGTTGCGGTTAACAAATTAAGCAGTCACGTCAAATTGATCAAGATCGAACGACCATGATTTAAATTTGGTATTTAAAAAAAAAATCAAATTTGTTTTTTACGGACTGTTCGATCCGATCTTGATCAGACGGCCACTAAAGTCATGACAGTGTGACTACATGGAATCAAAATTTATTTTCTTTAGAGTTTCCATGAATGTCTTTTGAAAGTAGAGTAATTCTCTAATTTACTTTTAACATTCGGACTTAGACTTGATTTGTGGCATCATATGTTGTTTTATTAATCATTCATGATATTCATCACGCTTCCGAATGCATGCATCATATTATTAACCTATTCTACTCATTGGGTGTTTCCACCGGATGGAGTTCACAAAGTTAATGTGGATGAATCTTCTGATTTGATTACTAGTAATTCAGCCTGTGGAGGCCTTGTATGCAATTCGAATGACAAATTCATCAAAAGTTTTTAATGCAAGTTGAGCAATAACAATGTTTTTTTG
The DNA here is from genome assembly GCF_051527215.1 of Medicago sativa. Taxonomy (NCBI): domain Eukaryota; kingdom Viridiplantae; phylum Streptophyta; class Magnoliopsida; order Fabales; family Fabaceae; genus Medicago; species Medicago sativa. The sequence goes on along the minus strand of NC_140753.1, from coordinate 16,343,470 downwards.
GGTTGAAATGTGAGTTCTTATCCATGGTATTAACCTGACGTGCAACATCTTTCTCATGTCATATTTGAAATTGATTCTCTTATGTAGTTACCACTATCCTCCACTAGTAATTCAAAAGAACACTCTTAGACAGAGAGGCCCCTGCTAAGTCATCAAACAAAAGCTCTGGATGCTCCATAACATGGAGCTCATACCTCCAATGCTGAAAAGGACTTCCAAAGTGTACATGTTGTGATCGCGCCATGTGTGGATGAACTTCACATGACAATCCCAAAACGCCATAGCTTTGATTCTATGAACCAGCTTAGGAAGATCATGACTGGTAGACCCCTTCAGTTCTCCATCACCTTTAATCAGGTAGACATTGTCCAACATCCTTGGCAAACTGATGGACACACTGAACATTGTCCACTTCCAGTCTCCTAAACCCTAATTCAAAATTGTTTTATGTGCCATTGCCACAAATACCAGCACCAATCATAAACCCAAGGAATATTTTGAATGGAAGCCATTCGATTTCTAAAAATGGCAAACACACGATGAATATTTAGAATGCTAGGCCTTTCACTAAAGTAATCTTTGCAATCTTTCATATTTTTATTTTCCCAATAATATATGAAGTATTGTTTGTATTATTCAGCACATGAGTTCAAAATGTGTGTATAAAGACCAAATACGTCCCTCCAAAAACAAAACAAAAACAAAATAGGTACCAGTGTTTTTTGTTAGGCACCAATTTTGGTATTTGCACTGAATTGTTTGAAGTGATGAATGAGCAAGCAGTTAAATATGCATATCACTATTTTGATCAATTGTAACAGCTAAAAGGAAAAGACATGAGAGCTGAAATTAATAGATGCGTGAGGCATTTAGCAAAAGTTCGGCACAAGAAATGCCACATCGATACCACATAATTATGTCATCTATATCTACATATTCAAGAGTAAAGACAACTTTTAAGACATGACCTCAAAAAAAACAAAATACAAATGAACTCCACATAAACCCGGTTCAAAAAGTAGTGTTTTGCCAAATTTCAATGTCTTCCATACTGCTGATTTTGAGCAATACCATATCTTCCTTGCCCTGTATTACTGTTTCCATGAGATTGAGGTGCTGCAGTCATATTAGGACATTGGCTCGCCCAATGTCCAGGCTGGTTGCATTTATAGCAATTACCTGAAGCACCACCCGATCCCCCAGATACCCTGTTGGCTTCACTCATACTAGGACAGTCCTTCGCCCAATGGCCAGGTTGTTGGCATTTATAGCAATTACCTGAAGCACCACCCGATCCACCAGACATCGTGTTGACGTAGGCCCCCCCAGCAGACTGTTCAGGTGGATTTCTAAGATGTAGGCATTGTGCAGAGCTATGATCAGAGCCTCCACAATTGCTGCATGACATATATGAACCAGGAGCACCTGATGAAGCAAAATAACTGCTATGTTGGTTTCCATACTGACTCACTTGATTTGCTGGGTCCCCATAATCTCTACCAGTATTAGTGTTGCTGTTTATACGATTATATACTGGTGGCGTAGCTTGTCCAGTTGGAAGGCTCCCCGGTCCAGTTGTGTTGATAGCAGAGTTAATAGTGGTACCTTCTGCTTTCTCAGACTGAAGTTTATCAATCAAATCCAGAAGAGATTTAGAATCAGATGCAAAGTTAACAACCTTCTCTGCTTTCACTACAGTTGACTTAACACGTGCTTCGTCATTGAATGTCTCCTCTTTTACTTTTAACTTGAACATGTATTTTGTGAAGACAACCTTACTGATGATTTCTTTAAATTTTTCTTCATCTTGTTCTTTACATTTCACAGCATACAAATCTTTTGCAGGCATACCCATGATGTCCTCGCCGCCCTCCTGAAAAGCAGTAACCCATGTCATGCCAGTGTGATCTTGTATCTGCATTTGCAGCAAGTACCTATAATCACAAGCATCAACTATCTGCTCACACCTGTCACATCGCCATTTCCCATCTCCATTGTCAATAACCTTTTTGTTACATTGCCTACCATCTAACATAATAGGACAAGCTGTGTAGCAAAAATTATCATATTTAAAAAATACAACATTTGCACATATAGATATCCAATCAGGCTTGTCTGAAGTCCCTAAGTTTTCATCTTTAATTTGAGATATCGTCTTCCGCACTTCACTTTTACCAAAACTAGATGATTCTCTGGAAATAGATTGACTTGGAACATTCCTCCCTTCCTGGTCAAACCATCCCCTCAGTGTAAAAGCCTCCGGAAAATCAGGTTCTACCAATAATTGGCTGGTGGCAATGGTCCCAATAGACTTCCCATTGAAATCACTTACTCTGGCAGATTTTACAACCAAAATTGGAAATACCCCAGAGTCGCAAATATTTTGCAGCTTTTGTCCTTCCGTATTGCAAAAACTCCCCCATACAGTTAATTCAACACTTCGGCCAGACATGTCTTTCAACTGGAGAGATCTCTTCTGTGTTTCAGTGCCATTTTTTCTTATGATTGATGCTGTAGGACTGATAGAAGTAACCACGGCAATCACATCCACAATGCTGTTGTTTTGCATATTTTCAATGTCACCAATGGGACGGAAATTGTAAATCTGTTGTGGAATTAAGTTATCATCCTCAACGCATGGCTGTATAACTGATGTGATATCAAGAGTTATCTCTTGATCATTACGTAGGTGATTAAAATTCTTCTGAGCTGGCTTCAGAATTCCCCTGGAAACCAGATAGACTTTACCGACTTCAATTACATTATAGAACTGTTCAGCCACGGTATTAAAGCAAGTTGCCCGTATTTCTCCTTGGTAGGAATCCAAAAGATCAAAAGAAAATACTTTTCCCTGACCTCGGGCATTGGAATAGGTCCTAAGTTCTCCCTTAGCTGTTACTCTGGCTTTAATTGTCCACATATTCTGATATGGATTCAAAGCAGATATGGGAATTATCCTTGGAGGAGCATCATTTCTTCCTGTAGGCGCTCTATTGGGGTACATAGGAGATGGCTGTTGGTTCATAGGCTGAGGAGGGCGAACAAAAGAATTTTGCACTGGTCTTGAAGTCCCATATTGTGGATTGCGGAAACTTGTATTCTGTTCACGATAAGACCCATTCACTGACGCTGGTCTGTTCAAACTGACTCCGGGCTCAGGTTTAGGATAAGGTGGAGGGGCATTAGATGCACCGTATCTTGCAGATCCAGAACTGTTAGAATAAACACTGCTAGCTGGAGGATTCACAGTCGGGCGATCCATAGATGGCAGAGCTACATTTGGTCTAACATTAACACCACCTGTATGGGAACCACTGTTCAAATACTGTGAGTTTCCACCATTGCTTTCTAATTGACCAGCAGCTGATTGTACATTTCCTGCATGACTCACAGCAGATTGTGAAGGTGCTTCTTTTGGTGCCGGGTCAGGTTTTCCAATCAAGTCACATTTGTCCATTATAACATCCAAATCAACTATGATGATAATTCTGTTTGTAAATCAAAAAACCAAATTATTGGCACAGAGGCTATAAACAATTAAGCTACAACAAGGAGTAAAACTTCCTCCTATTGGTTAGTAAAGCATTTAACTAGTTCAAAAACAAAACAAAAAACCCAGAAAAAAAAAATTCTTTTAATGAAATTACTCAACTACTATATAATTGCTACATCGCCCATCCCATAAAAACCTCCTAGAGTCATCAGTTCACATGTCTTAAAATGTAAAAACATAACAAACAAAAAAATCCGGTGATTGATTTTAATCTCAGATAATAAACTACTATCCATGTCTTTGTAAAAATAATAATAAACTACTATGTAAATCAATTGTCTTTGTAGCACCGAGACTTCCCATGAAAGGCTTGTCCGGTATTCAACACAGGACACATCCATGTAGGTGAATGAAATCAACACAACCACCTTTGCATGTGATAACACTGAATTATGTTGTTTTCTCAGATTCTTATTGTTGTCACAATTATAAACAGCCCTAGAAAAATTTCTTCTTTTAATCAAATCCGGCTTCAAAAATTGAAAATTTCACTGCTACAAGGCAAAGTAACCAGGGGCGTAGCCCTTCATATGCGAGGGGTAGCCTTGGCTACCCCAAATAATAAACATTGAGCTACCCTAAACAAGTTTAATTGCAAACATTAGCACAAATAACAAAGTAAAAAAAAAAAATTACTACAAGATTGATAGATTTATTTGTATTGATTTGATACTTCCGGTCTCAACAACAACAATAGAGAAACCTTTTTCAACAATAAAAATTATCAAGACAATAGTCATAATTAAATGAACAACGAGTTTTTTTGCAAATAACCTATTTATTTACATTTAAAAAGACATTATTAATCTATTATTAAATAGGCAATTATTGATGAAATTGGGTTTTTGAAACGCATTTTGCCCAACGTTTTTAAATGGCGATTTTCATGTTAAGTTCCTAAGATTTGTTAATTTTAGTCCTTAATTTTTTGTTAGAGATTAAATTCAAGACTAAAAACACATTATTTTGTAAAATTTTAAAAACTGAGACAACACATAAAAACCCATCATTCACCATCTACACATACTTAACCTAAAAAAATCTAATTTCGGATACCATTTCCAATACATGTAAAAATCAAAAACAAAAAATAAAGAAATCGAAAAAAAAAAGGGCATGCAAAAGAAGAAACTTACTTGCGATTCTGAACATCGTTACAAATGAACTGAGAAAGCTTAACAATGGAACCTTTCTGCAACCTTCCAGAATGAACCAACTCGTTCTTCTGTGTAGCGAGCATTCCTTGTTGATAATACAAACCATCGGAGAGAACGACTCGGTATCTCTCAGTAGCACTGTTCTGCTGCGACTGAACAAGCTTCAAATCGATAACTTGTAACACCGGGTGCAATTCTTCCGATGTGTTTTCCGATGTGAAACACATCGTTACTATCGCACCCTGAGTTAGATTCACGGCCATAATCGCTTTTCGAAACAATCGCTTTGGAACAATCGCGAATTGGACGAAGAAGAGAACGAAAGAACAGAACCCTAATTTGATTGAAAGGATTGTGGTGCGAGAGTGATGAGAAATGAGTGAATTTGAAACCCTAAATAAGGTTTTAAAGACGCGCCATTATTGGTACCGTTTCGAGAAGAGGGGGGAACTTTCATTTTTGAGAAGGGTATTCTTGGGATTTTGCTAAATACTTCTCATGGAAGCTACACGAGTTTAGGGATTTGATGAGATCGTGGATGGGGTTATTGGAATTTTGGGATGATTGGAATTGGAAAGGTTAAAACATTTAATGGGAAAACAAACATTGGCATCTGTTACAAAATTAAATTAAGAGTCCGTTTGTTATAGCTTTTTAAAGAAAAAAATCACTTTTTTTAAACAAATAATCACTTTTTAGAGTTTTGCATCCGTTTGTTATAGATTTTTAAAAAAATCAAAATTTAAAAATAATATAAAAACATCTTCAAATGAGAAGTTGTTAGGAGCAGCTTAAAATAAAATAGATTTTTTTTAGAGGAGAGAGAAAATATAATTTAAAATATTGAACTAATTTTGTAACAAAAAATCCCTTTTATATAGTTGTATCCAAACAAACTAGATTATTTGTTTAAAAAAAGTGATTTTTATTATAGTAAACAAACACAAAATAGATTCTGATTTTTCATAAAATCTCTAAAAAATAATCTCTAAATTATTTTATATCAAAATCACTTTTATTTTAATCCGTAACAAACGGGCCCTAAATTAAATCCAAATTAACTGTAAATATAATTATTTAAAGATTTTTATAAGCACGTGTTATTTATAAGTTGAAATGAGATTTTAGCCTCGAGTTCGGTCATGAAAATACAACAATGAAAACTTATGATTCTATTTGGTTCTAGGATTAGTCTGTTTATTTATGCGTGGAGGATTTTTTTTATTTGCATAAAAATATGTTATTTATGCTCTTTTGAGGGTGTTAGTTTGAAAGGATATGGATCTCATGTTATCGTAATTTCATGCATTCACAAAATTTAGAAAATCGATGCCTTAAAAAAAATACAAAATTGATATTCGTTACATTAAAATTGGATGATTCATGTATGGTCTCGATATTTTGCAATATAATTATATAATTTTTTTAAAATTCCTCTTTTCTTTAGGGTATTGATATTGATCGAACGATCACGACTTCTCTCTTCGTGTCTTTGAGATCTTTTTGATTGTAGGAAAATGATTACCAGTTTCAAGGATACATTTTTGTAATTTAGAATGATATACCTAAAAAACCTAATATTGAGATTAGGGGGATGGGAAATTAGGCGGCCATTTTGGGCCTCATAATATTAGATTGAAAGTTCATAGGAGATTGGAAGTTCTTAGAAGATTGGAATGGTCTTAGAAGATTGGAAGTTTTTAGACGATTGGAAATTCATAGAAGATTGTAAGCTCGTACAAGACTGGAATGTTCTTATATGACTGTAAGCTCCTAGAAGATTGGAATCTTCTTAGAAGATTGTAATGTTCTTAAAAGATTGTAAGCTCATACAAGATTGAAATGTTCTTAGAAGATTGGAAGTTCGTAAGAGTTTGGAAGTTCTTATAAGATTGGAAGAGATTGGGAGGTGTCATACCCCAAATTTTGACCAAATATCATGCATTCATACACCGACGTGTGTTCTTTGACCCCGATTAGTTTTTGACTTTTCGGTGAAAATTTCGGCAGAGAGGTATTTTAAAATACCTCATATTTGGTTCCGTGTCGGGCCCTCCACTCTCAATTTTCACTTTTAATTTTCATCTTTTATATAATTTCTTTTTATTAATTTATTTTAATTTTCGTTTTATAACTTTCGTTTTAGTTTATTATTTTGAGTTTTTATTTAAGTAGTAGTTGTTGTTGTTGTTATTATTATTATTATTATTTTATCATTATGCCCATGAAGAATCTTTTTTTCTTTCTTTTGTCCAAAATTGGCAGCCACGCCTCTGTCTCCCAAATGTAATTGTCCCCCACGCCTCCATTTCACAGAAGACCCACGCTCTGCCCATACTCACCTGTCTGCTCCAACTCTCAATCCAGCATTATAAGGGCAGCATCATATGACATAAAGAGGGACCGAAAAATTGCATAGAGAAAACTCTTTGAACCTGCACAAAAAATACAGTGACACAACAATTTTCACAACACGAATTCATCAACAGAAAACCAACAATCCTCAAAGCCTTCAGCCAATTTCCATAGCCACAAATTCAAAGAAACCAGCGATTCACAACTGTCCCAAATCATCATAAAATCATTCAAATTTCAATACCAACAACCGTCACCAACTCCTCGAAACAAGTCTAAAACCGAGCTGTTTTTGCAAGGAAAGGTAGTAATCTTTTGTGTTTGTTTTTGTTTATTTGTTGCAGATCTAGGGAGTGTGGGAGTCTTTTGTTTCATCTAATAAAAAAAAATAAGAAAAAAAAAAAAGAAAGAAGAATGAGGGAGGGCTTGAGAGTGCCGAGAGAGAAGAATGGGTGAAGAGAAAGAAGGAAAATGAAGAAAATGAAGGAAAGGAGGAGATAACAGCTTTTATACTAAGCCCAAACCCGAATCTGCCATAAGCCCAACTCGTTTCTGTTCATTCTTTTTTTTTCCCTTTACGTTTCTACTGTTTGCACCCCCCATATCACCCACTACAACCCCCCAGCATGCATTTTATTTTAAACTTTTAGTATTGAAATCGTTCTTTCTAAAATTTTCTCATGCATTTCATTTAGGTTAGGTGTATTATTATCTTGTTGCATATTTATTTGTCGCATTATTCATTTATTAACATCATTTATTTTACTGCAAGATTTAGAATGTATTTAGGAACTAATGTAATTTACTTTGTGCACTTTATCTTTTGCCATTTATTTTAAAGCTCTAGAATGTACTTAGGTTCGATGTAACACTCATATAATAAAAATGCACCGACACCACAATGTACGCACTTTATTTTTATCGCTCTGTTAGTTTTAATTTTCATTTATATTCGAAATAAAAAAAACATGCAAATATAATCAAAATCACAAAAATATTTTCATAAACAAACCTTGATCTTAAATCAAGCGATCGTCCTTTTATTTTTTTTCTTAATCAAATCATCAAGCAATTTAATTCTACTTTGAGTCATCTTTCTTTCAAAATAAAAAAATACAAACAAATTCTAATTTGCCATTTGGCTTTTCATTTATAACCTTTTGCAAAAACTTTTAAAAAACACAAAACAAATCAAACGTCAATTTCAACCCCGAACTACGAGGTTTGATCCATAACGGGTACGTAGGTAAAGGATACGCATCCTTCCAAATCAATAAAAATGTAGATAATTAGGTCTCTTTTCTTTTATCATTTCAAATTCCTTCTTTTAAAAAAGCAAGCAAGTTTATAACACAAAAGTTAAATAAAACCAAGAGGTTTTCGTAGAGTACTATGAATATTTAGGGTGCCTAACACCTTCCCTAAATATAACCAACCCCCGAACCCTTAATCCCTAAAAAAATGTGGTATTTGAACCTTTTTCCACTTTCTTTTTGAAAAGAATTAAATGTTCAGTCGTGAAATCAAAAGCGGGTCGAACGCCAGTCAAACGGCATTCGACCGTCCGAAAAATGACGCGATAGGAGGTCTTAGAATATTGGAAGTTTACAGAAGATTGAAAGTTCTTAGAAGATTGGAATGGTCTTGGAAGATTGTAAGTTCTTGAAAGATTGGAAGTTCATAGAAGATTGAAAGTTCATAGAAGATTGTGCTCATACAAGATTGGAATGTTCTTAGAAGATTGTAAGCTCATACAAGATTGATATGTTCTTAGAAGATTGAAATCTCATACAAGATTGTAAGTTCTTAGAAGCTTGAAATAGATCGTAAGGTTATAAGTTTATAGAATATTGGAATTTTCTTAGAAGATTGAAATGTTCTTAGAAGATTGGAAGAGCTTGGGAGTTATTAGAAGATTGAAAGTTCTGAGAAGAACGAAATGTTCTGAAGTAAAATAATATCACAGGTAAGAGGGTTTTGAATTGTGATCTAATAAAAATTACCAATAAAAATTTCTCAAGTAAATACTTGGATTAGATTAGTTGGTTAGTTAATAATCAATAATACTTGTGTGGTGTGTGATATTGTAGAATGAATAGAGATAAGGAAAGAGAATTCACACTCGTACACCAAATGTGGGCCACTCCAATCCCCACAATATTGTAACTTTGTAAGATTTTCCAATATATAGTTGAGTATTAACTATATCTCAACTATATATTTTCTTAGACCGCTTCTTAGATCTATATAATTTCTTTCTTTTCACCTCTTTAGACTTCACACTACTTTTACTCACTAGCTTTACAAATAACTAGATACAAACCCGTGCTTCGCACGGGGGTTAACTACTTTTTTGACAAAATATTATATCGGACGGATAGATTGCGAAATAACAGATAATTATAAACCATAACACAATATTTAGAGTACTTCTGCATCACGAGTTAGAAAATGAAATGTTCAAAACGGCTTATCACGATTAACAAATGAAAACGTTAAGGACTTTTTTGTAGAGAGAGATACAAAGCAAGTTGCAGCGAAGACAACAATTGAGAAGGCTAAACGTGCATTGAAAAAGTAGTGGCTTTCAACAATTCAATAATGTAAAGTTAATTTAGTAGAATAATTGTGAATTGTGTACTTGATCTGATCCACCACCCCTGCACTATGCAGAGTCAATCTAACCTCGTGGGTACCCACTATACGGGTACTCGTGGGTATTTAGGTATCCATGGGTACCCATGGAGTTTTGAATTTATTTATTTTTTGGTACAAATAAAAACTTTTTTTTTAATTACCAAAAAACCTCAACTTTTAAACATCCATACATAATCCGTTCAAAATTTCATAAATCATACATAATCCATAGGAAATTCATGATTCTTAGATAATATATATGTTTTATGATGTGAATGAAGTGGAAATGGTAAACCTAATAAGATTGAATTAAAAAAATAAAATAAAAATAGGTTATTATTGAGGATTTTTAGGTGGACGGTAAAATTTTCTTCAATATGGTAACAACCTTAAGTAATAAGATATGATATATAAAGATATTTTAATAATTTACTTAATTTATTATCAGGTATGGGTACCCGTGGTTATAGATACAATCAAATCCGTGTCTGTGTCCATATAAAAATGGGTAGTCAAATACCCGTTTATTATACCCGTTGATACTCGTTTAGCTACCCGGTCCATGCCCGTGACGGATTTTACCCACGGGTACCCGTGGGCATTTAGAATACTATGGTTTTGAAATTCTTTATTATATGTTTGAATAAGTTATAATTTAGAAAATCTGTTTATTACTAAAACCGATTCGTATTTGCGCTCAGGTTTCTATTCTTTTTAATAATGTTGATACAATTTATCTAAGAACATATATGTAAATGTTGCAGATTAATAACTCTAAAATGATAAACAGTCAAAGTTGCACATTTATAAACTAAAAAGGATCATTACATCTACTAATGCGGGTGGGGTTCCAGAAGTGGACCTCGATCCAACCGAAAAACTTTTTTGCTATAAACTTTTTAAAGTAATGAAGGAAATTTGTTCTAAAGGAAAATATTATTATTCCAAAACATTGGAAAATGTATTATACTTGGCATCCTAGTATGATAGCAATTCCAATCCACATGGTATTATTCTTATAAGGTGTGAGAAGCTATAAACTATCTACAATCTTCCACATGACTACCATGTCACATGAATGAGTATGTTCAATAACAACAAATAATTCAATTTGCCAAACACTTTCTACTGAGCTAATAATGGACATAGTAAACTCTCTTTTGAAATATTGAATAACCAAAAGCATGGATAAAGAGAACTCATAACTTCCATGAACAATTCATAAGTTCATGTGAACCCCTCTGAAAAAGTATCAATCCACAAAGGTTCTTCAACCCCTTCTTCCAAAGAAAATAAGCTTACAAAATCCTTTCACCACTTTTGAAGAGTTCTCCTCATCATTTATCCATTTCTTCCTGTTGTGGATTGATTCTTGCATTGCTTCGTTACTCGGCGAAGGAGTAGAGATTTGAATCTCTGAGACTTTAGGTGAGGTAACATTACTTTCTTCTATTTCTTGATTCACCTTAGAATTCACAGTATATGTTAATGGTTTGTTAGGTAATGCAGCTGTAGAAGTTGTGATCATGTTAATATTATTTCGAAGTTGGTTATTATCACCACGAAGTGAAGTTGTCATTGAAATATTATACAAAATATACATGCCAGAATACAATTTCCAAAAGATTAGAATATGAGTGAAAATGCAAACTTCATATTCATAAAAAAAAATAAAAAAATAGAACATTTACATGAGATTGGAGCATTTTCTTTTGACATTGTTTTCAGCCTTCTTGTTTTCTTAACTTGAAGAACATTTTTTCTAAGAAGTCTAGCCTTTGCTACTTTATTTTTTCTCACCCCATCTTCAAAAATCAAGTGTTCCTTTGACCTCTGATGATCCATCTTAAACCGAACTTTGTCAAGAATTTTGATTCCAAAATCTTTCCCAAGCCATTTTAATATCTGCAAAGATACCATAACCACAACCACTCATTGTTGAGCAACAATTGACTATAATTAATGAAAAAGCAAGCAACAACAATATAGTGACACCTAAATTTTGATTGAAACTACTTATAGTTGAACAAATAGAACCCCAAGGAAAGCAAGAAATCAGATATGATGCACAAAAATCAAACGAAAAAGCAAGTCTCTGTTGCGATAATTGATAACTAATTATTTATGTTAATACCTGCCTTGGTTATTCTTGAACCCGTCACAAATTCCTTGTGTAGGTAGAAGTTACATTCAACTAAACATTATTCATTCTAATTGTGTCATCACAAATCAAAGGCAAAATCACTTCTCATATTGTTCAGTAGGTAGATAGATACCAAAGAAGGTGGGATCATACCTAAGGTATCATATAAAGGAACGCAACAAAGTCCATGAGCATTGCAGGCCTGAAATTATCTTAAAATATGTAAGAACATGTTGAGTTAAAAGGATAATAGAAGCTAACTTAGCAACACTGAAATTGATCACCACTATTGGTGACAAAGGATGTCCAAGAGAGAACAATCACATTCAAAACAACATTTCATATTCCCTCCAAACAAAGGTTAGTTTCAAGGCGGCTGCCTAGCACTTCCACCTTATTTCATCTTCAATTGATCCACCAAGGTTGAAAACACTCATATTTAAGTATGATTTCTGCAAAATAGTGCAGAAAATTTTTCCTTGCTAGAGGAGACAAAATGTGAGAGTTTAGGATCATAAAATTATAAGTTATCTAGCATCATGGCCTACGGTTTTGTTAACTAATCATCCATATACTTGTATAATGACCTAAACCACTTGTCACTTTTGAAGTGACTCATTTTTTAGACTTATTATCAGAGCATAAATAGCTTTGTTAATACGCTTTTTTACTGCAAAAAGTGATAAAAGGTCATTTATTTACCTGCATTGTGATCCCTCTTTTTCATGCTGGCCTGAAAATTTAAGGCACTAAAATATATAATTTTGATAAAGTTGTATAGTCCATCACCAAGGATTAATGCAATGGAAATAAAAACCTGCATCATGAAAATAAAGAAAAGTTAAGACTTAAAATGGAAGAGAAAAAACACAACTCAAATCAAAGAAGTTCTAACAGAGTGTTCTTAAGTTTTTGTTTATTACTCTTCATGATGTTTCTTTGTCTCTGCAACATAACATACACATTGATGAGAAGATAGACATAAACTTGGAAAAACAGCTTCTCAAGCCGATTCATAACTCAAGTTTAGGATTACCTAAAGTCAACCATGAACCTTAAAATTCTGTGACAGAACAGCTGTGTTTAGATAGCAACTGGGACATATAGGCAAATTATGAAATTATGAAATTAAACATGAAGAAACTACTGTATGTCCTCTTTCAAACGCAACTGGTCCCACTCGAAAAGGAGTTTCCAAGCTTAAGATATTAACTTTCTAAGCTGACTGACGCAACATAACTTGTAAAATCGAACAGCTCAATTCATAAAATCACTATAAATCACATAACCAATATAAAAATATAAGACTTGACAGTATTAAAGTAGTAAAAGTAAGCTTTCCAATCTAATTGGTTTCGCAACCACCAGATTCATATTTATGCAGGCATATATCAACTGTGTGCACAATTATAGGACATAACAAATTTTAGAGAATAGAGGTACATTTGAACTTATACTCTTTGAAAAATGAAAGCATGAATTATATCACAGGTATGTTACAATCATAATTTGCACTTTTATATTATCTAGTACTAATCATAATTAAGCATGCTCAACTGTTTTGCATACAAACAAAACATCATCAATTTTATCACAATCATAATTAAGCATCAACTTTTTCAAAATACAAAGGTAATTAACCCAATTCAACAGCAAAGGCATCAACTTTTGAATAAAAAACCTTCCTCCAACTCTTCCCGGATGTGGTATTCTAAACTTGGTTAAAGACTGCAATATAAAGCAACCATGAATTTGTAGGTTTCACAGTATGAAGTATCACCTTCACTTTATTGTTCATAATCTAATTTAGAACAACTTAGTTCTTAGCTACCTCAAAGGGTCCAAGACCAACACCTAGATATGCCTTGTAGGTGGAAGCCATCAAAGCTGCCATTCTAACTATTCCATGAACAATAGTAACTCGTAATCTTCGCTCCCTCTCGTAGCTGAAAGCAGGAAAGAAAAGATGAAAAATAGATGAACTATGAGTTAGCAAAGTGATTTATAACCAAATTAACCGATTTGGAAATTAAAATATTAAAAGAAATAACTATGCATAAATTTTGTAACATCCTCAATGGCATCAAACACAAAAGGCAATAGATGAGTGGATGCATTAGTTAAACAATAACAACCACTGAAGAATGAAGCTAAACGTAAATTTTGCACAAACTTTCAACTTAGGGTGTCAAATGATCATAAATTCCCTGACCAAGATACCAAAATTTGACAGCAAAGTACCAATCCAAATAATTTTTTTCTATTAAACTTTTCAGAAGTAATAGATGGAGTTCCTGAAAGGGAATATGAAATGGGACTTTTCTGGTTCTAATCAAATTTGAAGGAAAATATATAATACCCCATTGTGTTGTTGAGTGTTTTCTGGAAAAGGGCACACACCTCTCTGTCAAACATCACCAAGGTTGCACTCTCACTGTTGTCAATCACCCTTATCTTGATAAGAAACCTGCAAAATGGATTATAAAAAGTTAAAAGCCTCAACAATATAATCATGTTGGTAACAGATATGTCAAAACAGTGTCCTAAAATCATGATTTTTCTTAGTTTGGATCATTACCTTGAAAACACTTTAGTGACATGCTTATCGCATTTCTTGCAGAATTACATCTGAGAGTCTGGTATGACTGCTTTACTGCATGAGCAAGCAGTGTAAAACCAATTTTCAGAGTTCAAAATTCAAATCCAAATATAAGCTAGTTGATTGTGATTAAGTACTGAACAGTAATGAATCAGATCTCAAAATAATAAGTTAATATAGTTTTCATACAGTTGAGTAGTTGTTAAGACCCTGCAAGGTTTTTCTCTGAGTGTTCAATAAAAATTTCTCCACAGGCTCTAACTGAGCATTCAACTGAGTTATACTCTCAAGGGGGAAGGCACATCAGCATTTTCAGAAATCCTAGCATAAAAAAAACACTATACTTATGAGTTCATTTAACAACACTTGTACTTATTAAAAATATAAAATCTAATTAGACACAATCATGAGATTAATAGCTATTCCTCGTAGCAACACCATCAACACATGTGGGATTGAAAACCAAGAGGGTGCATACCATCTACATATTGGTAATAATTAGGAGAAGAGGCCTGAAAATAAATTCACCTCCAGAACCAAGTAAGCCTCCAAAAATTCCACCTACAATACCACTCAATCCACAAAATGCAAGTGATGTAGCACTCCATTCCATTGATGCCTCACATATGTATTTTAGGCTCCCTGTGCCCATCCTCATTTTGTGATCCTTGTGCAACTTGAATCCTTCAAAGCCAAACACCAAAAATGCAATTGGAAACTGAAACAAAAAATGGACATGTGTATGGCAATTAGAAAAGTCTAACCACATTGCATTTATAGAGTTTTAAAAAAGGTTTGTGACCGCGATTCTTTGCAATATCAAGAATCATGATGAGACTGGAAGTCCGCGACCATTACTGCGATTCATAATATGTTTGGTTATGTAATTTTGTAATCGTACCTGCAAGCCGAAGAACACCCAATACCATACACTGCAGTCCTCTACATCAGTCTGCAAACCAACAATAAACTGCTTATTTTAAAAAGCAAAATAAATAAATAAAATTAATAGAACTCTTAGTGAGTGAGAGGGAAACTTACCTTGATGATTTGAATTAAGAGGAAAGAAAGCCAAACAGACAAAAGCATCAACTGAGAAAAGGGAATATTAGAGTTTGAATTGAACATTAGTAGCTAATACAAACTTAATTCTACACAAAGTGTTTAAAATTATATCCAAACATGTTCCAACTTACATCTCATATATATTTCTCAGTGAGAAGTTCAGGGCATGAAAAAACTGATTCCTTCATTGTTAGCCAGGACATTAAATTCTTTCACCAAAATTTCATACATGATTTAATCACCAGCATTTGTACTATGCAGTGCTTTCACTAAAAAATATATTCATACTAATTGTGAATGTTAACTTGTATGTCCAATGATCATGTTTACATGACATAACATATAATTCCAGAAACTAATAATAATTCATGAAAAGTAAATTACCTCTTTTTTATTCTAGGATGGTTTCATCCAAGCTTTTGTTCTTGGTTTCTAGATTTTCAAGGTGTCACGTATAGTGTTTATTGGCAAGGTGTATCATATAGTGCTTGTAGAAAACTCCCATCATTTCTACCAAAAAAAAAAGAAAACTCCCATCATTGCATAAGTGGGACAAACGATTGGGCGATATCAAAACATTAGAACTATGGTTTCCAGAATTTGGTTATAGTTAATTGAATCAAATCTCAAGAAGCACAACACTATTACAAACTATTATAAGATCCTTTATAAAAAAAAATTTATTAAGCTATTGTGTTGAGCAGAATCAAGTACAAATTAGAAACAAAGAAGAATTCTAACCTTTAACAGGCTTGCTCGCGCTGCCTTCACTAATCCCTTTACTACTTTGCATCTCGTTGCTGCTGTTATAGCAACAATCAACAGGAACGGCTTGTCCAGATCCAGTCCATCACGTGTCATCTAACAAACAAAAAACTTTCCTAATTAGCATAACTTTAATTGTGGCTAACATTCATCCTAGAATAAAGTGAAAAGGTCCAAATTTTTATGATAAATGTAAGGAAAAAAGCATATTGGCATTCAGAACAAATAAACATGTAGTCACTTGTGGCAAACTGGCTGGTGGTGGAGCATTAAAATTCAGAGATGATAAAGGCAGATTAGTAACTGGTGTTCCAAGCACAGATGATGAAAAAGGATGAAAACAGAAATACTGTGGTTTAGACAATTTGGATACTTAGTTTGATATGATTCAATTTATATCCTTTGCATAATCAACAAAACAAACCAATAAACACAATCACCAAACAACAAAGACAAAAACAGAAATTTTCAAAACATGAACCAACAAACAAAAGAGCAAACCGGAATCACCCAAAAACAGACCAAAACCTCAAAATCTAACCCTAAAATAATAAGAACAACTCTCCAAAAACATGCAACCAGAATCAAGGAAAAACCAATCCTCTAACATTCAATCAAACACCCCAATCGCAGAAAAGAATAAGAAAAACGCATAAAGGAATTTAATTAAAGGAAAAAAACAAAACCCTAACATGCAATCTGATAGGAAAAAAATAAAACACCGTTGTGATGAGAAGAACTTATCAGAGAAGATGATCATGGTGGCGGTTGGTGTTTGATTGGAGGTCTGAGACCGGCTCAGAGAACGGCGACGTTGACGGAGAGATAGAACCAGAAGCTGATGAACGATTGTTTTTAGGAAGGGGACGACCGGACACAAACCTGCGATATGGAACAACCAAAGAGAATTATACATGCATGGAGGCGCCGCCGTTTTTCGCGACGGTGGAGAATGGTTTTCTCCCTTTCTTCTCCCGTTCCCGTTTCTCTCTCCCTTTTCTTTTCTCCTGTTTTTTTTTTCTTTTCACACACATATATACATAGGCAGGGGAGTCCAATTAATTAATTTACCAAAATGCCCCTCAGAAGGGCAAAATGGTAATTTCAACGGACATTCATTTTCTTATTTAGTTTAGTAGACTATCACTAACACACTTAGTGATTTCTTGAAGACTTTTGCTCTGGCTTTGATTTGTTTTTCGCCTTTGTAAAGAATTCAAATAAAAAAGTTGTTGCTGGATATTTAATGTAGTGCACTTGATGAAAGAGTCTTTTAAATGTTCTTAACGTGTTAAAAATCAAGTGAAGTAATTTATGCTCAATGTCTCTTCTCTTTGCAAGTCCTTATATTTATAGATGAAAGGGGTCCCTTATATATACACTAGATTATTTAGAAATAATTGGAATAAAAGTTTTTTTAACAATATTATTTCAAATAAAATCCTCATGAGAAACATCTATACTCTTCCTTTGACATTGTCTTATTTAGTTTATATTGAGAGTTTATGTGCTTGCTTGTGTTATTCATGGGAGTGTGTCGTAGAAAAACATTTTATACAGGAACAATTTTTTCATGATACATCAAAGTCGGCACAGTGCCAGTGGTATATATTTTTGCAAGTATATATTTTTTCATAATTACAATTATTTGTGAGATTAGTAACCAAGTTTAAGTGATTAATGAATTCTATCAAAGGATAAGTTGTTCAAGAGAATTTGATTTTAATTCTTAAATAAAACTATTATTAGTCAGACTTTTTTTTTTTTTGTCAGGTAGCCTAGTGGCTAGAATTCACCTTGAAAGGTGAATAAGTGGGGTGTCCGGGGTTCGAACCCCGGCCCCTGCATTTAACAATGCATGTCCCTGTCAACTGAGCTATGCTCACGGGGACTAGTCAGACTTTACTTTCTATTGATCGAACTTCCGATTAATGAATCTATTTTGAAGACTAAACAAATGTAGAACTGACCTAATATCTTCTTCTCTATTAGGTTTTATGGTCTCTTTTAACTTCTACCAAGGCAAAGTAACAAGTTGATGTTCTTCAACATATTTCTTGGAAGCTTCTATGGATGTCAACGAAACGAAGATAGGGTAATTCTCTATTCAACTTTCTCTAGCATAATCTTCAAATATTTAAGTTTATCTTCAAATATCTTCAAAGTTTTATTATAAAATGGTTCAATACATAATGGCATGCATAACCGAATTTTCTTTTGCATCTCCATTTTTGTTATAGTTGCTTATTGCTTATTAAAATTCAATAGAGATTGCTTATTCAGGGTATTGTGGTTGCATTTTATTCAAGCATGGTTCTCCTTTTATGCTTCCTGCGTTTTTTTTTTAATCAATCCTGAGTTTGTTTATAACTACAATATTTGGCTATCACCACTCCCTTTATGATTATGTGGACGTCCAAAATAAACTCTCCTGTCTTGGAGCGAAAACTATTTTATGCATCTACTTGAGTAACTTTATTTTGCACATGAAGCAATACAAGTTGTTAGCATTTTCAATTGCTTCAACATTTACACACCCTCTTTCTCAATTCATCATTGGACCACCGTTTGCCATCAAAAAATGATCAAGTGTTTAGGGTTTCAAGAGGTTTGTGAATCTGGGGTTTCAATACACAAAAGCAAATCGATTTATGACTTTGATTTTGGGGTTTCAGTTTTGCGATTCCAATGCACAAAATAAGGGCTTTTGCTAGCAAAAGCACCAGAAGGCCATCAGGAGGAGAATACCAAAACCAAATCCACATATTGTTCTTATCAGCATATTTGTGTCACAAATATTATAACCTTCAACGACATTGGTCCCAAAAGACTTTCCATTAACACCACCTGCATGGGAACCATTGTTCAAATACTGTGAATTTTCAGCAGTGCTTCCTAATTGTCCAGCAGCTGATTGTACATCTCCTGCATGACTCACAGCAGATTGTGAAGGTGCTTCTTTTGGTACCGGGACAGGATCTCCAATCAAGTCACATTTGTCCATTATAACATCCAAATCAACTACGATGATAATTCTGATTGGAAAAAATGAATAAATTGACAATGTAAAATCAATTATCTTTATAGCACTAATGACACTTCCTATGGAAAGGCATGCTTGACATGTAATTAGACTGAATTATATAATTTTCTCAAATTGTTATTGGTGTCACAATTATAATTTTCCCTAAAAAAAATTCATCATTTAATCAAATGTGGCTTCGAAAATCAAATAATTACCACACGGCATTCAGATACCATTTTCTATGAATGAAACTTACTTGCGATTCTGAACATCGTTACAAATGAACTGAGAAAGCTTAACAATGGAACCTTTCTGCAATCTTCCAGAATGAACCAACTCATTCTTCTGTGTAGCGAGCATTCCTTGTTGATAATGCAAACCATCTGAGAGAACGAGTCGGTATCTCTCAGTAGCACTATTCTGCTGCGACTGAACAGGCTTCAAATCAAAAACTTGTAACACCGGTTCCAATACTTCCAATGTGAAACACATCGTTGTTATGGCACCTTGTGTCAGATTCACAGCCATAACTGCTTGCGTTTTCAATCTTGGATTTTTTCGTGCAAAATTCGATGCACAAGAGAAGGAAAGGAACCCTAATTGATTTTGATCTAGGAATGTGTTACAGTATATAAATGTGTTATCACTTATCAGTGAGATAAAAATGAATTTGAAACCCTAAACTTTTTTTTAAAATAGGCGCTACGATTGATTTCTTTAAATACCAAATGTGTCCCCTTTGTATGAGACTTGTGAAGGAAGCCACAACAGTTTAGGGATTTTTAGAGGTCTAATTTGGAATGATTGGATTTGAAATGTCAAAACAATTACTTTCAATAGCAAAATACAGTATAAAATTGTCTAAAAATAATGTAAGTTTCAATTTTCAATATTGTTTTAATTGATTTCTTCTAATGAAATGTTACTTCCTCTCAAAATTTTTTTTTTATTAAAATGCTCTTTCATAAAACGTATTCTGAAGAAACCCAAAACTAATAGGTTTATTTTTTCAAATCTCTATATAATTTGCTATCGTACAATCACTTATTTTTTACAAGTATTTTAGTAAGTTATAACTAAAATAATGGTTCCTTATTTTGTCTGGAACAGACTGGGACAACGGAAATATCCCCGCCATTTCTCAATAGGGATGTGCCGACTACTCGAATCTCTGGCCACGCTTTAGGGACGGCGAGGCCAAACAATATTATAGTGGATGTAACAATGGAAGCAAGACATAATACTCTACAAGTGGTGGTCACTCATAAAGTTATAGAGTACCTCGTTCCTAATAGGCCTGTTCTAGAGTGTTATATAGCGAAGCTGATAGATGATCAGGTGCTTCCAGCTACTGTGAGACCCATGCACACTAGTTCCTTTGGACCACCTATGAGCGCAAATACGTTCACCCACACAACAAGGGAACTTGAGGGGGGAAATGAGACTTAAAGTGTGTTATTTGAACAATCATTTGATAAACAACTCATTGGACAACTATAGTAAAAACATATATGAGTATGAGAGAGAAAGTTGTCACAAAATTGTTACAAAATGATTGCACAAATATCATTTCTCTTAACTTAATATGTAAGTGCTTCGTAGATTTTGATGAATGTCAAATAAAGATATCCTTTGATAAAAAAACTAAATTAATTGACATTGATTTAAGAAATTATCATATTGTAAGTTTGAAAGGCTAAATTACACGATTTTTATAATTTTAGAGAAATGATATTTGTACAACCATTTTGCAACAACTTTTTGACAACTTTCTTTCTCATACCCACGTTATGTTTTTATTCTCTCTCTTCCTTTTTTTTTTTGGTCAAGATTCTCTCTCTTTCTTTTTCTCTCTATTATTTTTGACCAATAGAAATAAAGAAAAATAAAGTTGTCATGAAAGTTGTCACCAATGGTTGTTCATATATCATTACTCATAATTTTAAGGATAGACATCTTTACTTATTTTAAAAGAAAAACATCTATATCCCTAAAAAAAAAAAAACTATAGTTCTTTAAGTAAAAAACACTTTCAAAATCATTTATCTTACCATTTTTTATAACATGTTGGTCCTTTATTTTTGTTATCGTTTAAGCAATTTATCTTTTAAAATATGAATAAGGTTATCATTTTTTTCTTCTATTTTTTGTTAAAAAAATGACTTGTTTGCGATATCACCATTTTCTTCATTTATCTTTTCCACATGATTTTTTAAATGGAAATTTAATATTTTCTGAAGAAAAAAATTATGAGTCTTGCAAATGTTCATCTTGTCTCATCTTTATTTTCACCGAAACTCGAGCAAAAATTGTTTCAATTTTTTGGTTTATATTTGAAGATACAAATATGAGATTGTTGACACTTTTTTGGTTTGTTGTTTGAGATCTTGTCGCATAAATCTATATATAAACCCATAATTTGTGCGACCCTAACCCACCAAACCTAAAAGAGAAAATGGCAAAAGTGTGCCTTGATATACAACCCACGATTTAGATCAAATTGAACATTCGGACATGGAGTCCACTCTAATTACCACAAAATGCAAATATACAAACAAGTTTTTCAGAAGCAAATCACCTTCGGCCATCTCTCTCTTGTTCCTCATTATGCTTTCATCTCATCTCTTCATCTACTAATCAATGTCATTAATCACATGTAATAATAATCCTAAATGAGTGACTGATATTTCACATAACCATCCAACCAATGGAGGAGATCCTATAATGAGTTTTTCACATTATTGACAAAGAGATTATCATAAAAAGAAAAGAGATTCTATAATGATACTCCCTCCGTCCCAAATTGTATGTCACTTTAGAAAAAAAATTTGTCCCAAATTGTATGTCACTTTACAATACCAATGAAACATTAATGTTATTTTTTCTATTATATCCTTAACTATTTATTACTCTTTCTTCTTTCAATTCTTTCATTTATCTTTCCCATATCATTTATTAAGGACAATTTTGTAAAACAACGCATAATATCTCTTTCCCATGCAATATTAATTACATTTCTTAATATGTGTGAAATGTCCAAAACGTCATACAATTTGGGACGGAGGGAGTAAATATGTATTATCTACACTCGACAAAAATAAAATGAATTTATGCGATATATCTAAAGTTACAACTTACAAGGTGCGTTTGATCTATAAAAAGATAAATACCGAACAAAACATCCGGAGTGTGTGTTTTGTTTGACCAAATCTCATTTTATATGACCACAAACAAAATATCTATACTATTTATTACACATTTTCAACATTTCTCCGATCAGCGGATTCCGGTGACCGGCGTCAACACCCTCAAATTCCGGCAACCCCTAAACCCTAACCAATCCTTCCTCCATGGACTGTCCCTCCCAATCCAACCAACAAGATCGCCTTCCCCCTAGAAGGAACGGTGGCATCATCGCTTTCGTAATACTCCGATGGGTTATTGCAATTGTATTACCCTTCGTTTTCTTATTCTCCATTCCTTTTCTTCTGGGTTTGCTTCTTCTTGTCATTACCGATTTCTCTGTCCCAAACCCCGTTTCTCTTCAATCACACTGCAAAATCGTCTCCACCGGTTAGTTTTCTATTTTTTTCTTCTTCTGAATTTTGCGAAATTTGAATTTTTTAGTGCAATTGTGTTTTTCTTGTGTTTAAACTTTAAATTAGATATATGTTTGGATTTTGCTTATATTAATTTACCTTAGATTTAGTTAAGTAAGTAATTTTAATTGTTTATGAATGAATTAAATTAACCCTTGTGTAATGAACCATGAATGTGGTTGATTAGTTTATCAGCTGTTGAAATTACTTACTTTAGCTTCTAAGGTTAATTGGGGATTGTTTGGATTGATTCATTTGAACTTATCAACCGGCGTAAGCACTTGTGATACCATTTGGATGAGCTTATGATAACAGCTTATGCCGTGTTCGTATGGCGTTTTCAGCTTATTTCCGTTCGCTCTCGCAGATAGTTTATGAAAATAGCTTATAGATTATACAAAAACAGTTTGTCTTAGTGTATTTGTGTTATAGAAATAGCTAATTCTTGGGTGCTTGTGCTATAAGCTGCAAAAATAAGTTGTTCATTCAAAACAGGGTCGTGCTCGCTTTAGAGCAGTATGCTAAGATTTTGGATAAAATGTTCAACAATATTATGGAATATTTTTTCATTATTTGGAGAAGCTGTTTTGAATTACTTTTTGTTCAAAACAAAAAAGTGTGGATTTGGATCACTGGTAATAAACTTTAGTATCAATGAAGTAAGTAATCTCGATAGTTGATGAATGAATCAACCCTTGTGTAATAAATCATGAATGTGGTTGATCAATTTATCGGCAGTTGAGATTACTTACATTATCTTCTAATTTGAATCTCAATTTAGAGGAGTTTGTTAAGTTTTTGGAAGAAAATAAAAAATCATATTTTTCATTATTTAGAGAAGCTATTTTGAGTGTTTTTTTTGGAAAGAACAGAGCAGTGTTTTTTACTTCTTTAATCTTCAAAGATAGAAATGTGTTTTTGTATTGTTCGTCAATTAATTTGTCAGAAAAGGAAGTAAATTATCCATGATATTCATATCTTTTATGAGCTAATGATTGGCGTGGTTTATATTTTTCCACTCTCATATCCGTTTGATTAGTAATACTCATACTCATTTAGTTTGAAGTTAAGAAGTTTTGAGATGAATGGGGGGCATTAATGTTTGTTTTAATTCATTCTAAATTGCACAATATCATTTTTCTTACAGGTGTTGATATTAGATCATCTAAGATTTGTGAACTCAGATTGTTAAATTATAAAGCAAAGGATGTTTTTCGTCATTTTGAAAGTAGCAAATTTCGTTGCCGTTATGATTACTACTGGGCTTCAGTATTCAAGGTTATTATAACTTCTTGCCAATTTAGGTATTGTTAATTCTTATGTAAAAGAAAATATATTACTTGCTAGAAGAAAAACAAGGCATGAGTAAGAAGGAAAATAACATTTCTCCTTAACAATGACTATGAAAAGGAAAATAATACTAACAAACAAGTTCATTATAAAGGAGAATTACTCAGAATCCGTAGTCAGATGGCCTAGTAAGTACAGAGAAACACCCTGGAAAGTACAAGCATTTCCTTCCATCTGAATACACGAAATAACTACAAAAATTACTCACTATCTTATTTCCCTGCATATTCTCGGAAATTAATCAATGAGAACTTCTTCAAAGTCAAAAGACACATCAAACATTCGTCAATAATTCTGAATAGCTTATTCCAAATAAAAATGGTTGCAGAATAATTTGAGAGAAGTAAGCTGCTATTTCTTGCTTTGCATACTTGTCCTATTTGTTTCAGAATCATACAGAGTTTTCTCATTTTGTCCAAATAACATTTATCAACCTATACAGAAAGCATGCTCCCATATATGACAACCAATTAATTATGCAAGTTTGTGTTAGCTAATATATGGTCTATATAACTATAAACCTAGGTAATTCTTTTGGGTTGTTGTAAATAGTTTATGTTAACATTGTTTCAGGTGGAATACAAAGATCACTTTTCAGGTCAGAGACAAGTTGCGTTTGCTGAGGCTCCAAGTGAAGCCCTTCCTCTTTATTGCAGACCTAATTTTGGTGCTGCATGGTTGACACAGTACAAATTTAAGGTGGGGCCTTCAACTTGTGGTCTTTGATATTATGATTATTATCAGATATGACTTTATACCAACTTGATATTACTTTAGCATATCTTAGATTATTCGTAAGATTAGTTTATTGTCTTAGAGTATATTAGATTATCTCTTAAGCTTAGGTTTCATATTTCTTTGTTATTATCATGATTTGTTTCCCTATTTGATTAGAATCTGAAGTCTTCCATATTAGTATAATTAAGGGTTAATGCATAGTCTTTTCTATATCAAATTATATCAAACCCTACTCATAATTCAAGGTATTTATTCATTCTCTCTCCTCTTTATCTAAAACCAATTTGAGCATGGTAGAGTGGTCCCATCCTCCATAATCTTTTCTATCACTATTCCGTTGCCAAGTTTTATATTGATCTGGACTCTACTATAATAATTGTTTTCAAAATCCTTTTCGAACCATCGCCATTGCGCTTTGATCATCAAGTTTTTGTTCTTCTCGGTGCATGAAGTCCACACGCCACTTTCTTCATGCCACTGGCCAAGCTTTGTACTTGTCCCTTTACGGTTTTATTGGTTGATACCACATTCAGCTTGTGGATCTCTCATTTGCCTTTGGTTTCACTACCATTTATTGCTTGCAGGACACTTCAACGTGATCTACCCAGATCTATCCTTTTTTCTTCTATTCAATTTACTGTTTAATGTGTTTATTTGAAAACACTGATTTTGTCTTAGTTGTAGTTTGGCACGGTTTTGTCTCATGTACGGTTTGTCAGTAATTTTGCCTCACTTAAGATTCGACATTTGTTTTGTTGTTGTTGTTGCTGTTTTGCACATGTTTTGTCTCAGTTGTGATTCCACAATTGTTTTGTCATTGTTGTTGTTTTGCACATGTTTGGTCTTTTTTTATATTAAATTATCAATCATATCAAAACCATATTCACAATTCAAAGTCTTTATTCTTCTCTTTCCTCCTTTTTTGAAAGCCTATAACTTCAGTAATGTTATCATACTGAACCTCATTCATTATGTTATCATACTGAATTCTTCTCTTTGAACAATTCTTACCATTTACTAGTGGTTAGAGGTCTTTGGTATTGTTATTTCATTTTTATTTTCTTTCTCATTTATTATACTAGGTTAATGAGACTTATGATTGCTGGTACACATCTGGCATTTCCAAAGTACATTTATATCAAGACAATCTCTTTGGTTGCCGTGCTGATGAGCAGTCTACTATTCAGAAGATTGTACAATATTATACCCAGTGAGTACCTTACACTATCTTTCCAATCTGCTTAATATTTGACTGCATAATTTCTATGATATCATAGTTTAGATTACTTAACTATGTAGTGCTAGAATTCATAATTTAATGCTTGTAAGTAGAACATTGTTAAGACTTAATATTCTGCTAGTGTGTCCAACTTTAAGTTCGTTTATTTTCAATTTAGACACTTAAATCTCAAGCAAAGGGTTTGGCTCCCTAAAGTAAGAGATGCACTTTAGAGAGTAGAGTGTGGGCATATAACTATTGATTTAAAATTTTATTAATGAAATTTCAACAACTTCGTAATTTGTGATACATACGCATGTACTTAGTCATGATGTCATCCACTGATATCTCATTCAATGTTGTAATCCCACACCTACACCTAGGAGTCAAATCTCCAAATAAAAAAGATCTACACCCTCTCTAGTTCTTTATGGCCATTCAAATGTGTGAGGCTCGTTTATAGGGGTGGGCATGGTTCGGTTAACCATATTATCCGAACCGAACTGAACCGAAGTGTTGAAATGGTTCGGAATAACCAAACCAAACCGTTTAAGGTTTGGAACTAACCGAACTGAACCAAAGTTATGGTTCGGTTAACCGTTTGCTTGCCTATTAACCGAACCGAACCAAAACCAAAATTTTGAACCAAAATGTATTTTTTATCCTATATTTTCAGTACACAAATTACATTAACATGGTGAAACAACTTCTCTTCACTTCATGTTACTTCAAATATTGATCTCTAAGCATGGTTTAGGGTATTTAAACGTGACTGCATTTTTTTTGGTTATGACAGATCAATGAAACAGTGAATTTTAGTTTAAAAACATTGTTCATAAACTACATGTAATAATAACCAAACATGCATGCTGAAAATTAATACAATGCGCAAATGGATATCTTTTGGCAGGAACAGTACTTTAAATTCTCTTTTTTACTACTATTTTGAAGCATCAATATTATATGGATCAGAAGTAGAAATTTTAAAGTGCCAATATTGTATTTTGAAGCATCAATATTATATGGATCAAGTGAAAAATAAGAGGTGTTGCGTGATTGTGTTATATGGTTATGGTTCGGTTTGGTTTGGATAACTGTGGTTATTAATGGTTCGGTTCGGTTAATTAACTGTTATCAAAATAATGGTTCAGTTCAAAAATTAGTGAAATGGTTCAGTTAATTTTGATATGGTTCGGTTCGGTTAACCGTTCGGTTCGGTTAACCGTTCGGTTCGGTTATTGGTTAATTTTGCCCACCCCTACTCGTTTACTTGAAGATGGAGAAAAAGGCTTGGGCTTAGCCTTGAGTTGGTGGGTGGAGATCTAGGTCAAAACCATCAGTTTAAATTGTGACAACTACTCTTCGACATACTGAAAAAATATGACAAAAAAAAAAATTGGTTCAGTTAATCTTAGTCCCCGTAAAAAATGTTCAGTTGACATCTTTTTTTCAAAAGGTTCCGCGAACAAAGAAATGGAAATGTTATTTCTAGATTTAAAATGGCTAAAAGATCAGTTCTCTTGGTAAGCCTATTATTTTTGAGAAAAATGTGAAAATCCCAATTATTTTTGGTAAACCTGTTATTTCTAGTTGGAATGTTACTGAACTGGACTCCCAATCTCACATCTTTTCATTTATTCGTCGAGATTACATGCTATATAAAGCTGGATAGCATGCTATTTCTTTTCTGTCTCTCGTAGCCAGTGAATTTTGAGCTATATCCCATTCTTTAAACAAACTTTGTTGAAAACAAGGTTTAATTGAATTGTTAATTTGATGCGCATCAACATAATAAAGGGTTCTCTCCCACCCCTCTGTCGTCCTGAAGATGCTGCTGTTATACAATTATGAATTACTTTCATGACAGTTGAGTATTGACATCTAAGGTCTCCAAAATTATAAATTGTTCATAGTGGTTTTTGTGTTACAATATTTATGTATTGTTGACTAGCTTTCATATAGATCTAGGTATTTTTTATTTTTATTTTGGGAAAAATTCCAATATTTTTGTCTTCCTATTAACTTATACACGTACATCGTATCAGGGCCATGGAGACGATAAATTATTGGTTTTCAGATAAGGGAAGGAGGGCCAATTTTTGGAGGTGGGAAATAATACTTGGTGCCATATCTGGATTCTCAACATCTTTGATCACCATAACTTTTATTATGTTCCTCAAACAACTTCTATCTTCATTACATCGACCGTTTGCAGCATGGATACTTTTTTGGCGTGTCAATACCGTTCTCATCAAGCGCACATGTTTTCTTATGGCATACTCATCTTTTGTGGCTTGGTTAGTTATTGTATATGGGAAAAGGCTTGGCCTCGCCGAGATTTTCAGATTCCCAATATTATAGCACTTATTTTGGTGAAGTGCTATGACCCTTTGGTTGAATACCGTGTATTATAATTGGAGTAGATGGCACTATTGTCCCATCTGCACCAATAAGGAAGTCATGTATAGTTCGAGTGAAAATGAAAAATGTACTAATAGTTACTGAGTTCCTGTTATTACTTAAGAAAAAAAAATGCAAGCTTTTGGTTAAAATATTATGTTCATTAATACTGGTTTACATGGCTGTCTTACATCAAATATGTCTCTTAAGCTCCCGTTACAAACTATGACGAGTCACAAACACACTTTAATTAACAGTGTTGTAAAAGCCATTGTGGCCGTGTTTGGATTGATGGAATGATTTTAGTAGAAACGTGTACTCTATCAGAGTCTAATTAAGCTCATTTTTATTTCTGTGGTTGACCACCTCCCATCATACGGCGTGGCTTTGTGATGGTTGCACGATGCCACAACAGAAATGTTTATTAAGTTATAGTTATCTTTGACTTGCTCATAATAAACTTAGATGTGACAAATTATCACTAAACTTTGTCGTAAGAGGATTTATTATTATTATTATTTTGTGTGAAGGTTATTGTTAACATTATAAAGGAATAGTCATCTTTTCACACACATATGCTCAAAGGATAGTATCCTTTCATAGGGGTGAAATTCCTTTTTTATTAAACAATTCAGTTTTTAGGATGTTTTTGTAATTGATGTTGAGGATTATTAAGTATATGAAAACAAAAAATAGTAAAAGTTCAATTGAATGAATAGATAAGATACCTGTTGTAATGATGAAAAAAATGTTTGGTTATTTTTATTAAACAAAAAATATTCTGAAAATAATAAATTTATTATTATAGAAATAAAAATGCTGTGAACATAAAAAATTGAAGATATTTGTTTGTTACATATGATTGAGATTGGTAAGTACACTTGACCATGTTTAAATTTACTGGATTCATTTATATGGCTCCAATCCATCGTTCATGCATGATGCATGCTCCTCAAATTTTGAATAACACTTAGATTTTACCAGATATATAATGTCATTACTAATATCTCAGATTCCATGCATTTATATTTTGCTAATAGAATCCATAGGTTCACTATTAATCACTATTTTCACTTCTACCTAAGATGTTTCATCCACAAGTAAACTGTGGTGAGATTTTCAGCTTGTCTGAGTACTACATTGTTTCTGAGGAGGGTAAGGATATAATAGAGGAACAGAACATCAAATCTTTCCAGTTTCTGATAGAAGTCTTTCAATCTCTTCGAGGAGGCGCTCCTTTTCATCTGCCAAGTCTTCATTCTGCTTCTGAAGGTCCTCTATCTGCTTTGTTTGTTCAGAATCCTTCCTGAAAAATTGTATTGTATGTTTATTTTGCATTGAAATATTTAACAGCTAATAGAGCATTACTATTTATCTTAGTAGGAACTTATATTGATTACCTATTCATGAAAGACAAATTAAGCTTTAGTGATCGAACTTCCTTCTCAAGGTTTTCGCATCTCTTCAAGATAGCTTGCATATCTGAGGGAATTGTTGGTGTCAAATTTCTTTCCTTTGCTTCAGCCATTCTGCATGACATGGTTATTCAATTAGAAACATGCATCCGATGCAATATTAGAGAAGAACAGACTCTCGTAATCTGTTTATAGGGATAATTTACGTACTTTCTTGAGCGCTCAACCCTCCGCTTTTTTGTGTTATCCATCTTGCCATCTGCAAAGTCATTTGGTTAGAGCGGAACAAAGATAATTACATCAAATTCTGTGCAGAGAAGGTAAAATTTGAAAGTATGTTACTAAATCTTAGTTCCAATACTTTTAATCTAGCATGTACCCCTTTATTAATGAATATTGCTTCAAGAATAGCATATAGCAAGTTATTTGTCATGATAAAAAAATTTCTATTCTGCTAGAAGTAAACAGATAAAGTTACTAGCAAAATTGTCATTAGTAAGATTAATTAAGATGATTGATTTACATGCATTTATCTAAAAACTAAAATAAATACATTTGAAAAAATTGCAGTTACCAGTGTGGTAAAAGTTACAAGTATCTTAACATAGGATTTGTTGTCTTTTCTGTGGATTCATTTTGGCTAATGAATAATGATTTATTGATGTTTTTGTCATTCACAATTATTTCTCCGGAAAATAGAACCCGAATTTTCTAAAATTATGGTCAAAAGCTTCGGAATAGATCAAACAGTAAAGAGAACCAAAACCTCAATGTTTGCTTCAGAGCACAATGACTCCATATAATCTTGAAAATAAATGGTTACCTGAAACAGCTGATGTTACTGATCCATATCTTTCTAGACTTTTCCTCTGCATAATTTAAGCCAGATTAACCCCCATAAAGTTATTAGTCAAAATTTCAAGGTCAAAAATAGTTCTAGACAATACATGTTATTATAAGAGTAGGTAATTATACCTTTCTGTCATCTTTCAGATTATCCATTATCTGTTCTCTGACACCTGCATTTTCACAAAAGGCACACTTACAGTCTAGTAAAAAATATAGACATTGTTTGAAAGTTAAATAATCAAGAAACGTTTCTGTTCCTACATATTTATGGTGGAGACTCTAATTTTGTATCATTTCTTTGGTGATTGGTGTTTCACATAAAACACTACCATATTGAACAGATTCAATTTCTTAACTTAACTAATAGTCCATCCATATTACCTTTTTCAAACTTTAAGAACTAAGAAAGAAAAAGAAAAAAAAATTACAGAATGAATATGATGCAAGATTCCATAGTCATATACTAATAGTTATTATACCTCTGACTTTATTTTGAGTGCTTTCTCCCACTTGTTTCCATGAGCTATCACCAAGAGTTTGATTTGAATTGCTGGGACCTTCACATGCATCTAAGCCAGATGAGATTACTGGTGCAGCAGCAGAAGATTCACTTTGAGAAGGTTCACCGGAAGCTGTTCCGCCTTGTATTTGGTTCGTTTGATTTGCAAAACCGTCTAAGACAAAGTTTGTGGTTCCTTCAAGGGTTTGCATGACTCCGGGATCGTTAACTTGATCAGTAAAATCTCCTTGAACGTTTACTAGCTTTTGTTGATTCCAGTTTTCTTCTTCATTAAAGGCTGATTGGAAAAGAGGTTCTCGAATGCAAAATATTTCATTCAAGCCATCTTCTGCAGCTTCTTTCTCGACTTGGCATTCGAGTTTCTTGCGCTGTAATGTACCTTTTAGCATACTTACACAAGATGAAACTTTATCTACATCAACCAATTGATGTGTGTTGAAGGTAGACGAAGATGAGTTGGATGGAGACATAAATGTGCCCTTTTGGCTTGGTAACTCACACATGGAAAGGTAATCAAAACCATTAAAATTTGCAAGTTCTTCCTTTATAGTGTTAGTATCATGCTCAGGAACCATGAACATAGAATCCAATCCTTGTGGTGCTTGAGAATTTTGCATTTCTGTATATCTTCGCCTGCACAGAAGCCTAACAGATTAAGCCATGTTTGGATAAACAACTTAACTAAACGCTTACCATATAAGTGGTTATGTATAAACTATTTCTATAACAAATGATAAAATAAAGATAATGTTTTTCTAGAAGCTACAATTTGTTTTCATAAGCTATTCTGGAGAACTTATGGACATTTCATACGCTGTTTCCACAAGTTTTCTCAAACAATATCACAAGTCTTTATGTCAGTAGATAAGCTTAAATAAACAAATCCAAACAGACCTCAAGTGGTTTGGAATTTCTCTTGAGCAGTTGAAATTACTCAGGATCTAAAGTATGTATTTTACATGAATGTAACAAGAGAAGAAACTAAGTAATTAACAGATGAGCTAATATAGTAAATTAACATCTAAGTGCTTTTCCAGATGAACATGGTTTTGAAGAGAATATAGAAGGTGTGATAGTCATACCGCAATTCAGAAGACCGGCTTCTTGTCATTCGTTGATCGGTAATAAACCAGGCCTGCATTGATAATGAAACATCTAATGACTATGAAGATTTATTGAACTAAGGCTTCAGAAAAGAGTTTGATATTAACATACCTTGGCCAGAAACAAGTTACTAGATTGCAATTCTCTATCAACTGGATCTCTGATGAAAATTGACACCAAACTAAGTTACAATATTGAACAACTTTTCAAATAAAATAATTTACTGTATTTGTGAAAGACTACGTCATTTACCTGATTGGAAAATTGAATTCACTTGAAACATCATTTGCCAAAAAGTTATTTTGTAAGCATGATTTATCATTGTTTCTTCCTTCTGAAGCCACACCAATGTGTTGCTGATTAGACATATTAACTAGTTCAGTCGATATTCTGCAGTTACATATTACAATAAGGTCAAAATATGAAAATGAACAAGAATCAGGACTTATGCATCATAAAAAACATAAAATCGTCACGAGAAAAAATCGCAACATCTTGATTAATACTTATAATAGAAAGCCTAGGTTACTTTTGGAATTCACCCAATTAATTCTTTAGAATGTGCATATTTCACTAAACTACTAACATTTGTTGTAAAAAAAGAGTGCGAATTCACCTCTTCGACAAACGACTGTTAAGTCCCATGCTTGATGAATTGTATCCCTGGTTTAAGAAACAAAGATACATCAAATTCAAAGGAATTGTAATCATAAACGTAGAAAAGGTAAACAGAAGTTAAATCCAATTACAAGTTCCATAGTCGAAGAATTTATATTTAGTAAACAGAAGACAAAAAATCATCTTACAAATAATGTGATCATATCATGAATGAAAAAGACTGAGATAGATGGTCCTAGATTTTCATTTTTTATCATAGTCAACTGGTATATATGTGCTCAAATACACATAATCCAGAGATATAAAGTTGAAGAACTATGTAGTCATATATCATGTATCAACTTGCCTCTTGATCATTTGTTAGCCAGCGTTTGAAAAGCTCTTCACTATCGGTGCGAAAGCTTTGAGAAACAGTCTTGAATCCTAACATCTCCATGGTAGGTACAGGCATACCAATAGGACTCTCCATCACTGTCTTCAAGAATAACTCTTCACTTGAATTCTTGTATAAACCAGAAAATCCTCTCCCTTCCATTTCAACACTTCAAAGATACTTGATTAAAAAGAAACACTTGAATGATGCTTGAACTTATTTTCAACACAGGTTTTTTGCTAAGATTTTTCAGGTTTCATAAATGAATTTTCATCTGAATTCTTTACCATCCATCACAATACCCTCCTCAAAAACCAAGGGAGAGAATTTTGAATACTCAATGAAAATTCAACCTAAGCTAGCAACTATTATTTCTTCTCAAAAACCAAGGAAATGAAAGAAAGACTCAACTATTAAGACTTTATGAACTGTTTTATTCCAAAAGCATGTAGTAACTAATTAACATGAAACAGTTAAAGGAACAGCTTCCTACAACAATTTACACGTGAAACTTGAAAGAAATCTTGCATATAGATAAATAAACTTTGTCTTAGAACTTGGCATTTACTAATAGTAAATATTTTTCTGATTTTTGTTTTTGTCAATAGAATTAATAAATACTAAATATTAGAGCAGTGGCTGTGACATCTAAGAGTGAAAAAAATACTCAAAAGATTCCATGTACCATTCATTTGTCTCTTGTGTACAATGAAAGAGAAAAGATTGTGATGTTAAAAAGTAATCTTCAAAGGTTAGAAAACCGTGTGTGGAAATTTAATGGACAGGTTTAAAAATGAGAAAAAATTTGTAGCTTTTGAATCAAGCAAAGAGGGTCATTTTGATTAATTTAATGACAATTTGGTCACCTTTTGATATTATTAAATAAATAAAATGCCGTAGGTGATGTAATTGGATGATGGTGTTATGAAAGAGATGTTGAGGAACATTGATTGGTTGTTTTTTGTTTTAAAATAGGAAGCTGTTAAGGTGGTGCTTTCATTGTTTGCTAAGCATGTTTCAGCAATGTTTGTTCACCTCACGTCCATGAATTCTTTATAGGACTGTGAAAATTTATTCTGTTATGTAAAATATTAAAGTCTA
The DNA here is from genome assembly GCF_051527215.1 of Medicago sativa. Taxonomy (NCBI): domain Eukaryota; kingdom Viridiplantae; phylum Streptophyta; class Magnoliopsida; order Fabales; family Fabaceae; genus Medicago; species Medicago sativa. The sequence goes on along the minus strand of NC_140753.1, from coordinate 16,308,885 downwards.
TTTATGTCATATAAATTATTAGTTACGTATAAGTGATATTCATTCTTTTATCGAGTGAAATTCATGCGTGTCCCATAATTTTATACAAAATATTTACATTTGAAATTTTATATGATAATTTTTGTGAGAGTAGCAAGGAGAAGATAGAATTAATGTGAAGAGGTTTGTGTAAGTCACTATCATGACATAGAAAATGAAATAAAGATAACTCATACAAGTGCTAAGCTGTGTGCAGATACGCCTTGTATAACAAATAGTACCAAAAAAAAATACATTTTAATGAGGTGGTTATATACTTATATTACAACAATATAAACTAAATCTACTAATACTATTTTACAAACTAACTAAGGATCTATTTTTTTTTAGGGGAAGTACCTAATCTTATATCTCCAATATTTGTCACCATATTGATCATTGATATTAATTATATGGTGTTTTATCATGGTCATAGATGACAAAACTGTATTAGAATCAACTTTTAAGGTGACATAAGAGTTGACTTTCTTAACATAATCACACGGATATGTTGAAATTACGAAGAAGTAGAGGTGTTGGGAAAGGATGGGGCAAATACTCCTAAAAGTCTAAAACCAAAAAAGAATTGAAAATGAAAGCTACCAAAGAAGCCCTAAAAGATTAGGGGTAGATAAATTTTAGATTTAAAGATTTTATGATTACTGAAATTAGTTCTTTTAAAGATTTTGTTTAAATGATGTTTTGATCCATAAAAGAAGTATCCTTAATTCAGGAGTCATGTCATTAGACTTATTTACAAACAAATTTATGTATCTTCTTTTCTCTTTTTTTTTTGTTTTTTTTTTTTTAAAAAAGTTGATCTTTAATTATGAATAATAAATTGATCTTTTCAAACATATTTTTTTATGATCTTTTCAAAACTTTATTTTTATGTCTTAACCATTTGTTTCTCACAAAAAAAGGGGCCAAGTAAAGTGAGATTGTTGGTTGTAATGACTCATATTCGAATTATCCAAATCCATTTGTTCTTAATTGAATCTCATTTTGTTAATCTCACTCCATTCACATGCTATGATAAAGTTAAATGTCTTAATTCATGAAAATAATCAAAACTAGTGCAAAAAAATCGAAAGCATACATTCATGAGGTGCCGTCTTTATAGTAAGAAAGCTTGATTTTGTAACTTTAAGAGACATAATTCAAATCACATTAAGAACGGTTGTAAAATGATCTTTAATGTCATTTTAATTAATAATAATTTTAGCTCTCAAAAAAAAATTAATAATAATTTTAATAGAAAAATATACAACAATAGAGATAAGAGCGAATTTTTGTATTTTCTTCTTCAATGTGTACAATTCATAATGTTAAGTGAGTCATTTATATGATACAAGTCTTATAACTTATAAGTATATTAACAACCTCCTCTAAAAAAAGTATAGTAAGAATTGAGAACATATGAATTGAGAACAATATTTGAGTGAAAGTCTTTATTTTATGAAATTTACAAGTGAATCTTAGAAATATGGCCATTGAGTAAATAATCATAACATGCTAGTTTCTCATGGACTGCATGAGCCAGACTAGACCCCTATTCCCGATTCAACCGATTCAAAAAGCTGATCTGATCTAATTATAATCACATTGGTTTAACCTATTCAACTATTTTTTTTCTTAACAATTCAACTTATTAAACTAGTTAGTGTGATTACAGTGTACATAATAAAATGATCCTCTAAATGAGTCTATGGTGGCTATAGAATAGTATGACGTTCTTTTAAAGATACATGTACCTACACTTACTTGAACAAATACTAATCTATTATATATGTAAATTGTGATGTATCATTTGTGGAATTAAACATATTAAAACAAGTAGATATAACACCTTTGCAACTCTATTTTTGGTTACTTTAAGGACAAAAAGATAAGGACATGATTAGGCACGTCTCCTGATCATGCAACTAGTTTTGCTAGGCAAAATTATACAGTATATATATATTCCTTGCATCCACCAATATGATATGATATGACACGGTTCGTAAATAACTATATCTCGTAACTATACAAGTATGATATCTAATTTAATTAGTACGTATAAGAGGAGCGTCTGATGAGGAATGTAAGCTTTTTAAATGGATCTTCATATTTCGAAAGAAATTTTTTCTAAATTTCGCGTGGAAGATACAATATTGAACAACATAATACTTGGCTTCTATCCTTCAAAAAAAAAAAAATACTTGGCTTCTAGTTGATTGATATTAATGCAATAAGCTAGCATTTAAATAAGAAAAGAAAAATATTTCTTAGGGCTTGGCTTCTAGTTGAACCAACAGCTAAAGCAAATCTTGTATGTCACATCGTTACGATAGTTTACTAGTAGGTTCCATGTTTTAACTGCTGCTCCTTGAGGTAAAGGTGAATTTTACTTTTTATTTTTGAAGGATAAAGGTGAATTATTTAATTATTTAAAAAATGATTAAAATAATCTCCAAATAATTATGTATCTTTATATGATGGTTTTTCGAGTAAATTAAAATTAATCTATATATTTTGAATTTTAAGATTGATTTAATTTTCATTTCCCTGTAAGTATAAGAATATTTTTATAAAGGGTTAAATATGTTTTTGATCCCTATAAATATGTCAACTTTTCGTTTTAGTTCCTCTAAAATTTTCCTTCAACTTTTAGTCCCTATAAAATTTTCAATCTTCACTTTTGGTCCCTCTTTTAAAGTAAACTCATATGTAGAATTCATATTATTTAATAAAAATTTTCAGAAAAATTCAAAATATTATAAGAATCACTCAAAAAAAAATTCAGAATTTTTTAACAAAACATGAATTTGATATGAATTTTCATATTTTTTACGGTTAAAAATTCATATTTAATTTGTGTTTTGTTAAAAAATTCTAATTTTTTTTAGGAAATTTTTTTAGAATACTTTACACAATTCTGCACAATTTCATTAAAAAATACAAAAATTAAATTAAAAATAGGGACCGAAAGTAGCGATTGAAAATTTTATAGGGACTAAAAGTCGAAGGAAAATTTTAGAGGGACTAAAACGAAAAGTTGACATATTTATAGGGACTAAAAACATATTTAACCCTTTTATAAATAAAGAATTAGGCAATTTTTTAAATAAAAAGCTCATATATCAAAAGCTAGTCTAAATAAACTGGACCTTTATTTATTTAAGCTAATGGTCATCTATGATTGTAGATAATATTGACAATAGTGGTAGCATCAATAATAATGTGTTCACACTTCACATGTGCATCATTGCAGGCATAATTAGTACAAGAAATAGACTTTGATTGCTAATGTTATTTAATAAAATGTATTAGTTTGGACTTTTGAGTTTTGAATATTTAGAGTCAAAACATGAAATGGCGTTATCATTCAAAGGGTATATTCGGTTAATCCGGCAATAAGTTTCCCAAATTTTCAACAAAAAAGACAAGGCTACTCTTTTTAGCTCTTCTCACACTATGACATACACTGAGAGTTGAGTTTCAAAATTAATATTTGATTAATCACTAATTAGTAATTAGAGGCTCATCAAAAATATATTGGTCCAAGGAACAAGAGATTTGGGCTCCTTAAACATGTGGTCTGAGTTTCGATTTCTGACTCATGTATATAAAAAAATTTGGTTGACATAGAAGAACACACCTTGTTTATTCCACAAATTCTCCAACGAAGATTAATTACTATTAAACGACGGTGTACTAATATCATAAAGGCTCCTTCTTTGATGAGTCGGCAGCATTTCATTTTTTGGTGACAAGTCAAAGATTGACCTACAGAACAGTGCCTATCATTATTGACATTTTATGTTTAATAATATAGGGGTGAGGACATAAATTATTGTGTGTAATATTTATATCCCTCGTCTCTTTTATATTCAGTATTTTCAACAATTTTAAATGAAGTTTAAGTTCTGGTTAGGTTAAATTCTCATGTTTCAATAGAATCTTTAAGCTTATTCAAACTTACCTGTTCAAGAAGTAAAAACTATTTTTAAAAAGGAATCATTTGTATTATTTTTCAAGATCTATTTTGTGGACAAAGTTCAAGATCTTAGAAAATATGTTTTGAATTTCCATTAGAAATTCAAGCGTAAGACCTATAAGTTGTGCTTATACAATGAATATTTTAAAACTTGCAAGAGACCTTTATTTATGCCTTTGTGTAAAGTCTTAAACTCTCATTGATACGTTTCTGCTGGACCCTAGCGATGGCTTTGATTTCGAATTTTTACCCAATGAGTAGATCCCAACAGAGACTTCATGAGAGGTTGTTCATCGTGCCATCTGCTAGTGCATTCGCAGTGAAATGAAGATATTGCGCTCAGAGCGTTTTCCGATGGCACAACTTAATTCGAGATGTTTAACTCCTCAATAGGTGCTATGACATCATGTCAAACTTCACAGCTTTTGCGACTTTTCACTCCACCAATCCAAACGTATCCTAAGACAATTGTAATACCCCTAATACAGATACACCGGGCTCTAGGAAAAGTTGGGGTTCTAAATGTCGTACGACTAAAAAAACTCTGTAGTAGTTAAGACATAAGAAAGGAACAATCAATATAACAATAATCAACAAATTTCTCCGTTACTGGATCACATTTGAAAGACAAATAAAACTGCCGCGGCATCCTACACGCAATAAGCCTGAAATTTTCAGAGTTTGTTACAACATCACCTTTTTTTGCCTAAAATGCGGTATACCACAAGCCCCGCAAGAGGATGAATTTTAAGTATTCAATGATATACCGTACCACTATCTGTCATTAAAGGCTAGTATATCTCATCATCTGGGATATGTGGGGTTAGGAAATCCGCATCATCGGTGTTTAGTGTTGCTTCTTCCACCTTTTCTGGCACTGGCAGGAGAGGAATAATCATTTCTCTATCGATTACCCCGTCAATAATTCCATATTCCACCGCTTCAATTGGAGACAGATATCTATCCCTATCAATATCTTTCAGAACTTGTTCAAGTGAGCGGCCGGTGAAGGAAGATATGATTCTGGACACATTGTTCTTGTTGTGCATGACTTCTCTAGCTTGAATTTCTACGTCTATAGCTTGTCCACTAGCACCTCCAGGTGGTTGAGCAATCATGATTCGCGTATTGGGCATAGCTAGCCGCTTACCTTTGGTGCCACCACCTAGGATAATTGAGGCTGTTGATGCTGCAATGCCCATTGCAATTGTGGATACATCCGCCCTAACAAGCTGCACTGCATCGTAGATAGCCATTGTAGCACTAAACAAAAAATAGCATGCAAAATAAGTCAGCTGTGAAAAAGGATGTAAGGCTTCAGATAGAACAAACACTTGCAACGAAAAACAAAAACATGCAGAAAAGATCACTAATTAATAACAAGTTAACAAAAGGAAGCCATCAGACACATGACTCCAAGCAAACCTAAACAGTCATCTATTTAGTTTTCCTAGCTGCCTAACAGCATAGAGGATCATTATGCCAATCCAAACTTAAACAACACGAATGAGAAGACAGGAGGAAAATGGCTGTACGGTGCTAATGAATATACCACCACGGGAGGGGGGGAAATGCAACTTTCATTCAAACCACCAAAGCAATAATTACTAGCATGGTGACTAGATGGATTTCAAACAAAACAAAGATAGAATAGTTTTAGCAAGTTAAGGTAAAAAACATAGAAATGGCATTGTGCATGAACACAGCATAGGACACAGCATATTATGATGGTAATATCAAATGTAATAACAAATAGAACAAATGACACAACATAGACAATGACAGAGATGTATGTGTGCACAATGCACACACATGGGAAATGTAATCTTATGTAACAAATGAGAAGAACAAGTCTAGATTATTAGATTTGTTCAAAAAGCCAAGAAAAAAACATCGAGTCATTAAACATTTTAACATGGCAGCAAGTCTCTACTTCCCAATTGAATCTTGACTCCTTTATACATTTATCTATAAAATTGGCTCTCAATACTCACAAACCACTCTATACATGTTTAAACCACCTAAAAAGATATTCTACCATCTCTATAATGGAAGCTACCTAATTTTTCTCTGTAACGATTGTATTTATAATCCTATCTTTAATCAAACGCAGTATTTCGTAGGCCATGTTTAGACCATCCATAACACTATTATTGGATGAATTTCATTTGGACTTCCAACTGACTCTTTTTGTATGGGACCCCTGTAAAATTCAACCCAACAGTAGATGGTGTTATGGAAAGAGTATGTTGGTAGCATCTACCAGACTAAATGCATAATTTTTTTGTTCTTATGAGAGCTTTATAAGTCTCCATAACATAAGTGTTGTAAGAGCCAAGTGTCTAATACATGTCATATACAAGCAAGGCTCTTTCTTTAAGAATGTGTGCTTCATAGGTGCAAATGTATGGCTGCCTAAGGTTTGGTAATATATTAGCACAAATGGATTTGTACTTGCATTGGTTGTTTCTAGTGAAAAATATAATAAAGCAATGACAAGATGAGAGATAAATGCCAGCCCCCGTGTATTTTCCTACTTCAATTTTACTTTTAAAGAATTTTTTTAGAGGAACTCAAACTTAGCAAGTATATGATTCAGATATTTTTCCAACAACGAACACAAATACTGATGCATTCAGAACCCTCAAGAGTATAAGAGAAATCATTATTTATGCAGAGAGAAGGTAAAAAAATTAAGAGAAAATAGACCCGCTCTCAAGTAACTTAGTCAATGTGCTATTCTTTTAAAGATGGATCACAATACAATCTTTTGGTGTTTCCATTCATGTTGTGTGTGTCTTTCATAAGAAGAGGAAAACAATGCTCGTAGATATAAGTTCCCGATAAGGGGACAAAATATCCTCCTGTAAAATACTTCAAAAAGGACAAAATTGAAAACTAAACAAAATATTCAGCAGAAAAGATTCTCATTTCCTGAATTGGTCAACATGCGAAAACCATCACATTGAATAAAATATAATAGTATAAAATGCTGGAGGGAAAACAAGAGAATTTTTAATTTCCATCACTAACAATCTAATGAATTGTTAACATGCATCAAAATCTATGTTGCACCAACACTTTGAAGGCGTGTCCCGGTGTTCGACATGTGTCGTGTCCAGCACCGACACTAGTGATTACGTTGAATTGTGTCATTTTGTAAAAAAAAATTATTGATGTTGACGTGTTTGTGTCCGGTGTCTGTGCTTCATAGATCAAAATATTCTATCAGAATCAATATGAAACAGGCACAAAAAAGAGGGAAAATGAGACATGCACCATCAATGTAAACTGATTCTACACTGATGTTCAATGAGAATCAAACATTCCGTAGATATTTTTAAATTGCGGTTACAAAGTGGGCTAACGTAGAAACATTATTAGCTCTCATTGGATGTCTTATATGGATATACCGACAATGCATCTCCATTAAACTCCTAAAAAATACCCCATATTAAACACACAATCCTTTCCTATCCAATCACAACTCGTTATTCATGAAACTAACCTTTTTACGTTACATGTCCGTTTACTCAGAGTTTCAAGTAGTAGTATAATATCATACTATCACCAATTAAGTATTTTCTTACCAAAATGTAATCAAAAGAAGCATAAATTAAACACTAAAATCAAACCAAGCCACCCCCAAAATCGGTCACAGTTATCCTTCTCATATTCTTATGTTCCCCCACAAAACTAACATAAAAAGGCCACAAAGGTCCTTTTTTGTCTATTTCATTACCAACCCTTTAAGTTTAACCTTATCTTCACAATCCAGCTTATGAGATACAATTCCAACAACTCTCATAAACCCTTTAAGCTTATCTTACCAATCCACCTGACTACATACAGTTCCAACAATTCTCATAAACCCTTATCCAATTCCAAAGCAAATATTATAAACATTCAAAAGAAACAGAAACAATGAAACAAAACAAAAAACACCCTTTTTTTTTTACAATTTCATTTTCAACCCTCTAATCTTATCTTTCCAATCTATCTTATCACATACAATTCCAACAATTCTGATAAACCCTTATCCAATTCCAAGGCACATATTTTACACATTTAAAAAAACTACACAAACAATGAAACAAAAAATTCATATAACCTGAGAGAACCACCAGGTGAGTTGATAAAAAGCTTGATATCTTTAGTAGGATCTTGAGCATCCAAAAGCAACAACTGACTCATAATAGCATCAGCAACAAAATCATCAATTTCACTACCCAAGAACACAATCCTCTCCCTCAACAACAACCCCATGGTATCAGATTCAGCACCTCTCATAGCCCGTTCCGGCGTCTGCGGCGAAGACATTTGAAAAGTGATAGTGGGTTTTTGAAGTTGGGGGTTAAAGTTAGAATCTTTGGAGGGTTTTGTTGATGGGGTTGTGAGGACGCAGTTGATTGGAGTTGTGCGAAATTGGGATTTAGGGTTGAAAGAGGAAATGGGTGGTTTTGAAAAGAGGGTGGGAATGCGTTGTGAGAGAGATGGAAGGGAAGTTGAAGGATGAGAAAGAGAGGTTGTGAGGAAATCCATTGCGGGAGATTGTGAGAGAAATGGGAGAGAGTAAATTGTGATATACTAGTATGCTAGTAAACCCCTCGCTAAATTTATTTATCATATAAATTATACTAACTTTTTTTTTTTTTTACAAAAGTAAACAATATTGATTCATTTAAATTAGTAGACTACATCGATACAATACAAATTCAAATTCGCTAAAAAGAAAAAGGATGAGCCTGTGAACAAACTCACAACATCCATGTTAATAGCATAAAACGACAAAGTATCGATGCCTACAAATATAACTAATATGACTATATTCAAGTCTCCAGAATACTCATGTCTCCGGATCTGCAACGTTGACGACGGCAAAGTCATTGATCGGATCTGCACTTGCTTAAAGCTTTCAACCTGAATCAAATAAATACCGCACTAAGACGGGAAATAAAAAACACACCGCACAAACAACGGGAAATCAAAACAAACAAAGTCGTACAGAGACGACGGAATCACAAACACAAACGAAAGAAAACAGGAAATATGTGAAATCACTTATTCAATTAGGATAGAAGGAAAAACAACTCGGAGGGGTGATTTTTGGATCAAAATTGACCCTAAATCACTCCTCTGACAAGAAGAAGAAGAAGAAAGGAGTGACGACTAGGGTTTGAGAAGGAGAGAAGAGAGAGGATAAATTATACTAACTTGCGGATCCACGATTTTGAATAGTAGGACACCATACATAAAAATTTATAACAATGATAAAAAAAAATTGATAAAATAACAATGATAATTTTCTTCTATGATTTTTCATATTATGAAAACTTTGAATGATTTTTCGCATTTTCGATATCAATAAAAATATTTTTCTCTATATAAATAACTAAACATAACCGATTATCTCACTCGATTTCACATATGATTTTTTCATAATATTCATATTATCAAGAAATGACTTAAGATATATGATTATATTTGAGAGCCAAGAGAGAAATGATTTCTGATAAGTGTGGGTCATGTGGTCAAAATGTCAACTATTGGTACATTATCCTCTTCAAAAACTATTGGTACATCTTTATCTTTATTATAAAAAGTACCATATGATTACAGCTTACAACTTTCACCACTAAGCCACTTCCATTTTGATTGAAATATTGTTGCTTCCAAAATTGATATATCGCACTAAAGCTTTTTTTTAAAGACATAAATGCCCTAGCGGTTCTTTTTCATAGCAATTTCTTTTCATTATTATTAGTTCCTTTATTGATGGTCGTTCTTTTTCATTATTATTGTTATTATTATTTTCTGTCGTTTACCACATAAAAGTTCTTTTTCATATTTCTTCTTCTTTCAGTTACCACATAGCAGTTCCTTTTCCTTTTCATTTTTATTGATTTAACCCCCTTGTGGTTAGGATCAGTTTCTTGGTGTATACTTACTACGTGTTACGATATTAAAATTTCATTTTTAAAGTTGTTGATAATTTGTCTGATTCAAATGATAATTTTATCATTAGAAACTTCACTTTTTAGTGTAATTTTGTCGCCCTCTTTGTTTCTCATATATTATATTACTTGAAGTTATTTATCCTGACTATAATATTTTCAATTTGCTTATTTTAATTGTTCTTTTAGCATGAATGTAATCGAATATGAAAGTTGAGAAAGAAGAAATTCATGAACACAACCTGGTAATATTAATTAGTAAGAAAATAAAGTTAATATCTTAAATTGGTGTAATTTTTGCATTTCTTTTTGTTGCTTTTTGCAATCGTTACATAGCATAGTATTGAATGTATAATCAATATGATATTTATATACGAAATTCTACAAAACTCATACATTGCACGGGTTAGAGTCTAGTTATACTACAAAAAAAGTTTTTAAAAATTTTGTGTATGCACAAGCCCATACATAGAACAACATGCATCCGTCCCTGAAGTGATCGATAAAAAGAAATGTGTACAATCATTAAAAGTTGGGCAACTCATTGTATACCTTTGTGAACGTAGCATTTTAGATATGTGTGTAGGTATGGGGTATATGAGATGAATAAATAGAGTGTTACTATTAAAAGTTGTGTGACTATGTGTCATGTGTGCCTTTATGAGCAAACCATGGTAAATAAGAGTTCAAACAATGAGTATAAGAGATGAATAAATAGGCTTGCAATCATTAAAAGAATAGTAGCTCAATGTGCGCATTTGTGTGCAAACTATTATTGATAGGCGTGGAAGCAATGAGTATGCGTGCTAGGGCTGGAAATGAGTCGAGTCGAGTCGAGCCTAACTCATCTGAGCTCGACTCGACTCGATAAGAATTAGCTCAACTCAAAACTCGACTCGAGTTCGCTGCGAATCTTTTTTTTAATTCGAGTTCGGCTCGTTTCAAGTTCACGAACCACTCGATTTGGCTCGTTAGGTTCAATTTTTTTTTTGTCAAAAAGTTCCACCTTTTAATTTATTAAAAAAAATTGTCAAAAAGTTCCACCTTTTAATTTATTAAAAAAAATCAAAAATTGAACTAAATAAAATAAAACTCTTAATACTACTAAAGTAAAAAGTAGTATTACTTTATTACTAAATAATAAAACTAAAACAATTGTAATAACACAGTTGTAGTTAGGGGTGGAAATGGGCTAGGCCGAGCCGGGCTTTGTAAGGCCTAAGCCTGGCCTACTTCAAAAATTATAGGCCTGAGCCTGGCCTATTACCCGTCATAGGCTTATTTTCGAGGCCTGGCCTGGCCTTTTTAAAGGCCTGATGAAGTCTGAAAGCCTATTTAAAAGCCTATTTTACACTAAGGCCTAGGAACATCTATAAGCCTACCACTAAATAGGCCAAAACTTATGAAGGCCTAAAACACACAAATATGACTTCTACTAAATAACAAATACTTACGAAGGGCTAATCACACCAATATATCTGCTACTAAATAGCCAAATCATATGAAAGCTTGAGTTTATAAAAATAAAGCATCGACATTATCAATAATGAAATGCATATTATATATTAAAAGCTTAATAGGCCGGCCCGACGAGCTTAATAGGCTTTTTTGTAAGCCTTAGCCTAGCCTATTTAAGTAAATAGGCTTTATAAAAAGCTTGAGCCTGGCCTTTTTATTAAACGAGCTGGGCCGAGCTAGGCTTTAAATAGGCTAGGCCATAGGCCCCTGTCGGACGGCCTGGCCTGTTCCCACCCCTAGTTGTAGTGTAGCGCAGTAGCTTATTCCATGTAAAGGAGCGCACTTCTCATTTTATATCTACACTCCATAGTAAGTATTAGCTTCTTTTGTTCTCTTTTTTATTATAATTATTGTTAATTAAATTAGTAATAATTCCTCTAAAAATAAATACATTAATATTAGAGGAATCTTGTAATAAATTATATATTTCGTCTTTTAACATTTAAGCTTGTATTTTACTTAATTTTACTAAACTAACACACACAAATATATATATATATATATATATATATATATATATATATATATATATATATATATATATATATATGAGTTTTGTTACAAGCCACTCTTTGGTGGTGTCTTTTAACAAGTCACACCTTAAGGTGTGATTTTCACTTTTTAGTTATAACTTTGCTAAAAGACACCTTCATAAAAGTAAGTTGGTGTCTTTTCGCAAATGCTCATAGAGTAACTTGATAAAAGACACCTTCATAAAAGGTGTCTTCTATCATAACCCTATATATATATATATATATATATCGAGCCAGCTCATGAACCAATCGAGTCGAACTATATACAACTCAAGTTCAGCTCGTTTATTTAACGAACTTAATGTTCAACTCAAGTTCAACTCATTTGGTTCATGAACCAAGTTCAACGAGATAATTGTCGAATCGAGTTTCAAACTATTGTCAAGTTGGTTCAGTTCATTGTCAGCCCTAATGCGAGCATTTGTGTGGCTCAATGTGTGCCTTTGGGTTGGCACACATTAAAAATCCAAAAAAAAAAATTTAAAATTCCAACCCAAAATCATAATCTTTATCATCATCATCTTTCCAAAATCAAAATGAAAAGATGATGATGAAGATTATGATTTTGGGTTGACTTTTTTAATTTAATTGTCTGGATTTTTTATGGGTTTGTTTGAATTTTTTGATGAATGTATGAACTTGGCGATGAAGAAGAAAAATCGGTGAAAGGAAGAAGATGAAAAAAGGAGAAAGAAGTTATTGCATTGTTAGATCTACTAGACATGTATGATCCAATGGTTGTATTTTTAGAAAAATGATCGAACGATTAATATTTAACAAACTAATGAGTCCTTTGGTGGACAACCTTAAGTGTGTGTCACCTAAGACATTGGAGTTAAATTTTAACGGAATTGGATTAATTTGACTAATGGAGGTAAGTTACCTAAGACATTAGGGTTAAATTTTAACATAATTGGATTAATTTGATTAACGGAGGTAAGTTATAGGACCAAATTAAAACAAAAATTAATTACAGGACCAATATGAAATCTGTTAAAGGACCGATTATGTAATTTAGGCTTTTAAGTAATATCTTGAATCAAAATTCTGAGACATTACAATGTTGAAACAGAAGCATCTACCACATCAGTTGTGTCAACTGTTGCTTCTAAATATGTGTCCAACTAAGAGGTAGAGCAATAACCAGGGCCGACCCAACAAGTTATGAGGCCTAAAGCAAAATTTTTAATGTGGCCTTTAAAAATATATTTTTTAAACATAATATGTATATAAAATCAATTTTGTGGAGACCAAAATTTAAATTAATGACCAAGAGTAATCGATGCATTTTTGGTAATATAATATACTTATAACCAAATTAATTTTTAGAGGCCTTTTTTTCATCCAAAATTCTGAGACTTAAAATCCTTGCTTGGGTTGCTTGGCCCTTAGGCCGGCCCCGGGAATAACCTATAAGTATGGTCAAGAAAGGAACCATATTTGAGTCATCTAAAAGAGTATTTGGGGATAAGTTTAATACAAATGGTTGTAATCTTTGTTTGATGTACCCCTTTCAACTGTAACCAATTAATGTACATTTATATTAACGTTCTATATTCATACCACTTTAAAGCATAAGTATTACAACTACTCTTTTCAATTAGTTAGATCTAATTATCAAGTTGTTTGGGTATTATAATAAGTTCACACTACATATTTACGTTTAACAAAAAATGTAATACTCCTATATCTTATGTCTTTGAAATGCAAAAGGCTTGTAGCAAACATAAAGTATGTTATTCAACAAAACAAAAACAGAAAAAGGAAGATAATTTAGCAACATTTTAGCTTTGGGAAAATGAAAACCAGTTCAGTTGTAAGTAATTCATTTTGCTCGACACTCCTATAACTTCCTCATTCTTTATACACAAATTGTGACCATTGCAGTATCTCAATTCATAATGTACTCTGCAAGGTTTGTAGCAAACATTATAAAATTTGTGTAACCTTGAGCATACATTGCAAAAAATAAAAATTACAGGGCCTTTGAAAAACATCTTATAATCATAGAAAATCAAACGAAAAACCATATAACACAATGCATAATTGTGAACTATATCAAATGTATTGTATGATGAGAGAACAAAAACCTCTAACAAACAACAAATAATATAAATGAAAATGACAGAAATTTCTGAATGTAACCAAGACAAATACAAAATAAATAACAGAAACTAACAATGCTCAAGTGACATAGCACCACATCTACATCCTAGCATAGAGAATAAGGTGATACTAAACTGTCAACACAGACTTCTGGAATATCTCCAAAATTAGTAGCCTTCAAACTATGGCTCTTAGGATTGTAAAGAACCAAATTCAAGTCAAAATCATTCATAAACTTCAACAACACTTGATCATCCTCAAAAATATATACTACCTTGGCAAAGACATCACGTTTAGAAGGATCTCTCATGTAAGGAATAGTAAACAATTTAGTCCAGGACTCTTTATTTCCATACTCCTTCATAACCCAAACATCATCACGAGTAGTCGTCACGCACAGGCAATCCCTCAAAACACCCAAAGCCGACAAGTTACACACATCCACCCCTCCTAAATTAGGAGGTGAAATCTTTTGATAAGACTCCTTCGCCAAATCAAAAGAAACAATAAAGCGTGGACATTCCCAACACCATTGTTTAGAGAACAACCAATTAATAGTGCCACTCACAAATTCCCCCTTCATAACGGGAACAACAAGACCGCCAAAAGGATACTTCTGGATGGTTCTCCAAATATTAGTACCCAAAGTATGAACCTTTACTTCGGTTTTCCTGCCCTCCTCATGAAGAAGATCGTAGGAAAGGACAACAACCACCTTGTAATTATCCTTTGAAGAATCATAGCCGAAGCCAAACGTCATGAAAGCGTCACTAGGCTTTTCAAAAAGGGCCAACTCCTTGAATTTTCTTGTGGAAGGGTTCCATAATATAACTAAGCCTTTACGATCATCTGCAATACAAACGATACCGTTGCAAGAGCCAATCAAGCTATAAAAACTGGAACAAGTCCAAGTATCTCCATTATAATGGTTCGAAAAATACTCATAGTGAGTGAAGTTTGAGGTTACGTCTGTGAAAAGAGAGTCAAGTGGGTAAGATGTGAGAATGTACTTGCGGATGTAGTCTAGGTAGTGGAGGTTCCGAGTGGTGGACACACGGAGTTGCTTCTTGACGAATTTGGGATCGGATATTAAAGAATTCCACGACTTGCAAACACATCGGAATCGAAGGATGAACTTCACCGGTAACCTACATAGGATTTCTGGAATGAGGTCGGAAGGAAGAGTGGTGGACACACGAAGGTGCTTAACTGGTACAACCGAGAGCAGATTGTTGATGGAAGTTGTTTCCTTTGTCGTAGAGGAATGAACGTTTTGATCATGCCTCTCACTGCCCGAATAAGCCATCTTCGATTGTGACTCTAACGTGAATCCAAACCTTAAACCTAACAAATTCAATATATAGACACGTTCCAAAACGTTTCCCGCGAAAAACACGTCCTATGGGATTTCCAAAGTGTGTGTGTGTGTGTGTTTTCTTTAACGGCCAAAGTGTGTTTTAAAGGCGCAAAGAAAGCTAATACTCCCTCCGTCCCAGAATAACTGACCCATTTTCTAAAAAAAAGTGTCCCAAAATAACTGACTCATTTCAATTTTCAATATAACTTTCATCATTTCCAATACAATATAACACTAAATAATACTACTTTTATTATTCCCAATACAATATATTCTACTTTCCCCTTTATTTATACACTTTTCTTAATCTGTGTGAAAAACCAAAGTAGGTCAATTATACCGGGACGGAGGTAGTATCTAATTATAAATAGAGCAATGCTATATCTCTAGAAAAATAACATCAAGAATTCTTAAAGAATAAAGAGTAGCCAATCACAATGCACTATTTGCCACAATTCAAGGAGGTGTGGCTCAAAAATAGGAAGTGGACAAATAAATCATCCAATTAAAATTTGCCAACTGTGTCTTGAAAAATTCTTGATGCTATTTTTCTAGTAGCATTTTTCCTTATAAATAAAATAAAATAAAAAAAAGTTAGTGTCATCTAATTATAAATAAAATAAAATAAAAAAAAGTTAGTGTCAAGTAGAGTATTTTTGTTTTATGTTATCTTTTCTAAAGAAAATCTTCTTATAAAAAATAAATTATTCCTCCATTCATCTTCTATATTATATATTAAGAAAACTACCTCTTTCAATTTTAAGTTGAATTTTTCTTTCTAAAAATATCTTCAATTTTCAATACAAATAACATATGTAACAAATAGATAATAAGAACAAATTTAAATATTAAAAAATGTAACAAACCCGATATGAATATATATATATATATCTGTTTTTTTCCTTTATCATTTAAAAAATGTAACAAACTAGATGAATATATTTATACTTACTTTTTTATGTCCTCATGAGCTTAGCTCAGTTGGTATGAACAATGCATAATATATGCAAAGGTCCGGGTTCAAACCCTGGCTACCACAAAAAAAAAGGTTTGTTATAACTTGAAAGCAACAAACATTTATATTTTTAGTTTTATATTTTTAGTTTTAATCAAAATCAAAATTTCATAAAAAAAATATCATTCATAATTTTCAAACGTTAGTGCAATAAAAAGAGCGGAAAGACGGGCACGTGAGTGCCCATCTTTTCGCTAGTTTTTAATATTAGTTTTTTTAAGTCTTAATTTAATTGTAGTTATAAAGTTTTTTTTTACTTTTTTTAATAAAATAATAAAGGTGTTTACATTTAACCAAGAATGAATTTATTCAATAAGAGAGAGCTGCATAAGTGGTCATATATTTGATATTTACTCGTGAAAGAAAAAGAAAAAAAAAACTGGTTGGAGGAGATAACTCACCTTATTATGTCCAATTTCCCATGGACAGCTGGGACGAAAAAATAGATACAAACAAATAAAACTGGTCACCATATTTGACATCTCTAAAATTGACATATTTTGTCTTTTCCTGTCTCTAAGTTTTCCGTTGGATGTTTCAATTTTTCTAGTAGTAGTGTAATGAATTATGTGTATAATTGTGTAAAGACTTATTTTTTATCCATTGGTATAATAAGATGATGAATGTTGTTTCTGGCTAAACCTAGAACAAACTCTTAAAAATGGTCCATAAACGTTATTGTGGTTGCAACATCAACGCTTTTTTATGTCTCACAATTACAGTTACATTGACATATTTGAATGCAACTTCGTAACTATTGGTGTTTGGATCGATTTCAAAATTGGTGGGGAATGGGGGGACACATTATTTTGGAAAGAAACATTCAAAGCCGGTACCAAAGGTTATTTTCACTAGGGTTCAGATCATGTCTGAGGTTTCGGTCCGGTGGTGCAGTGTAGATGGAGTGGAAGGTGAGATGTTGCTATTCTTGGAGTAGTCGTTGTTTGGTATTGTTATAGCAAAGTTTTTGATGATTTTTGCAGCAGCAGTAGCTGTTTCGGCCTTCACAATTTCGTGCGGCCCGCCTGATTGTTGAGATGGAGCTCGGTCTCCTGGTTGTAGGTCATCCATTTTTAGAGACAAAGACAGTTGCAACTTGCATGCATGCAACGTTCAAATGACAGGAATGAGATAATCTTTGAATTTTTTGTATAAGTTGAGAGTGGTTCTCTAAATGAAGAATGACAATATGAATATTTGTACTTGTATGTGGAAAAAATGAAAAGTAGTATAATCAATAAGTTATTGTCCATAACATAGAAATGAAATAGTCCAGAATGTAGGAAGGTTGGCTAGTCCCTCTGCATGTCAGTAGAAGAAAATCCCAGGAAACAGCACATACCTAAATATGGGATCGATGTTTATTATATGATGACATATTATAGGGCATTACTACTGCCAGTCTATCATGCATATTGTGCATTTCTTTAAAATTAGTTAGATGTTTCATTAATGTATTAAATTGGATGACTATTTAATCTCAGTTTTTATTAAACACTATATCATTAAAAGCTACACGGCCGAAAATCTCAATCACTCGCCTCCATGCGTTGTCACAATTGTTCTCTAGCGCGTGAGCCACGTGCCGCCCTACAGCCACCCACTCGTGTCACCATTATTGCCACTGACTCGTTCCTCCTTTTTGGCTATGATAGAACCTCTTCCAGTCCATGTTCCCGTGTTTGAGGTGTCTTAAGAAGGTTTCCTTGCGATTGTGTTGTTTTTTGTTGTTATGAACAATTACATGAGGCTAGGTTTTGCAAATATTTGGGCTTTTGTCACTCTGGTTGCATTCCAAGTGTTTGATGGCTACCCAACAAGTTTCATCGCCATCCACCTTATTTTGTCTATCTAACTTTATGCACTACTACAAAATACCCCCTTTAATAGCACTTATTTTGGCTCTTAATAGCGCTTCTCAAGCGCTAAGAAAGCCCCCGCTATAAAAGGTCAGGAGCCTATAATAGCGCTTTCCAAACGCTATTAAATAGCTATGTTTCGATAGCGCTTTCAGAAAAGCGCTAATAAAGCCTTATTTTATGCTATTTTTAGACAGATGTTTCTTAGCGTTTTCCGAAAAGCGCTATCTTAATTACCCCTTTTATTAGCACTTTCAGAAAAGCGCTAATAAAAGTCCCGATTATTTTTAAATTACATCCACAACTAGTTGAAAAAGACTCAGTTAAAAAATTAATTAACATAGAATTTCCAGCACAACCAATTACGATTTAAAATAACTCAGTTAAAAAACGCAAATGAAAATTGTTGAAAAAGAAAATGAAACTCACTAAGATACTCCACCACAAAGGTTGCCCAATCCTCCTCGAACTGAATATAGGAGATTCTTAAAATCTTAAAATACGATATGACTTAGATACCTGAATACAAACAAATACACACACCCAAACACATTGATATTTATAAATGATATCTAACCATACTAACAGGTAATGATCACAATTTACAAAAAGACACTTATCATAACGAAAGAACATATGCACACATATGTTGCACTTTTCCATACCCATAGTATCATTTTCCCTATAATCATGTCAAAATGTAGCAAAAGGCAATGTTGGTCCTATTTAAAAGAACTTTTGACTCAACTCAATTCTCAATTTTTATCTCGCGCGTGCTCATTATTGAAAAATGTAAAGCTTTTTAGTATGGTTCATTAAGACACAAATCTGCTAATTCTATAAGTCTACCACCATTGTCAAGTGGGTCATGTGCATCTCCACTGATGTCCCACAACCTTGTATAAAACATGGATACTCTATAATACTACTTAGTATTACAAGATGAGATAGAACATATATGCATTTTGTTAACTACCATGATCTTAGAAATCGATTCTTACCAGCGTACCAACTGAAAGAATGTGCGACAGCATGCGTACATTAAGCAGCCCAGCCATAATGCTGGCAACACATCCAACCCAAATCTGAGAATGAAGAGGGGTGTGGCATTTGGGGTGAACTTTAGCAAATATTGCGGGTAGTAAACCATCCCTGCCAAGTCCAAGATCAGTGGCGGAGCCAGACAAAAAAGTTTGGGGTGGCCGCCATCTCGCCATCAAAATAAACTAAAATATATAAATCATATTAAACACAACACATTTAAGTCGTAATAAACCAAAAATCGATCATTCAAAATTTAAACTACATAATATAATAAAGTCGTTCATTACATACCTAAAGATGCACTTTACGCTTTCCGAGTGCCTTGAAATCATCAATAATTGATTCGGAACTAATACATGCGCTAATCTCCCTTTCAATATAAACTGTCATGCTATCTGCTAGATACCCATGTCCCATCTTGTTTCTCAACTTAGACTTGATAATTTTCATTGCTGAAAAAGATCTTTCAGTTGTGGCGGTAGAAACCGGAAGAGTCATAACAAGGCGCAACAATCTATCAATCAATAAGTAATTTTTGGCTTGTCCAGTTGCAACCAAACATGAGCATAATTCTTGAATAGTTGATAAATTCGTCAAACTTGGCAATCGTTGAGCATGAAAAAGGAATTGTCGAAGTTGAAATTGCAAATTAGTCTTCTCTTGATCACTAAAATCCATGGGATAATACTTTTCAACAAGAGTACTTATAGTATCAATGTTAAAAGATTTGTAATTATCAACAAACGGTTAATAACAAATAAGATGATTAATTCATATAGGTAACAAATAAGTTACTCTTTGCTACTTTCAAACCAGGTGTGAATTGTGAAATAGTTTACTACAACAAAATTTCTGCAGCTGCAGTGTTTATATAACTAATAAATAGCTGCAGAATCTGTTGCATAAGGAAGCTAAAGAATCTGCAATTAACAGAGCTATCCTGTAGGTATTTATAAGGAAGCTAAGGATTCTGCAATTAACAGAGTTGAACTTTAAATTACATAATTCACAATCAAATTCCCCTGAGGTAATTTATTATGTAATTTCAACTATGGTCATTACTTTAAATTAAGACTGTTCAAAGGTGCTAAAAGTATTTACAGGACATATATTTTAGGGACATATATTAAGACTGTTCAACTATGGCATTATGCCGTTAATTTCAACTATGGTGTATTTTAGGGAAATTACTTTAAATTACCAGGACATATATAAAAAATAAAAAATCCGAAGGGTAGATGCAGAGAATAAAAAATATTTTAGGGTGTATTTACAGGAAATTACTTTAAACTATGGCATCCGAACTCTTTACAAAAATAAAAAATAAAAAATCCCCTTTTGTTTTGATTAGGGTTATGTAAAAATTGAAATTGAAAACCAAATCAAAAATCAAATCAAATTCATTAACAAACAAAAAGAAATTGAAACACTATCATTACTAACAGATAAAGAATCAAATTCAGAGATACACTTACATTTTTAGGGTTTGTAGAGAGATTGAGACCAATGAAACTTTGATTCTGGAGATTGATGCAGAGAGAGTAGATGCAGAGAAGAGAAAGCAGTTTCTTTTCTTTCCAGTTTCACGGTTTGCAGCTGCAGAGAGAGTAGATGCAGAGAGATTGATGCAGAGATGCAGAGAAGAGAAAGCAGTTTCTTTTCTTTCCAGTTTCACGTTTTGGACTTTGGAGGAAAAATTGGAGTGAACTAGTGGCATATGGTAGTAATATTAAAATTACCTCAGGGGTATTATGGTATTTTCACAGAATAAATGGGTAGGCCATGGCCTACCCCAGTCCTGGTGTAGCTCCGCCACTGTCCAAGATATAGCCGAGACTGCTCATCAGAAAGAAAAAACCTGTCATGTATGTAAATAAGCACATGCCTCCGGCACATCAATCAGTATTACGACGTGAACGTGATTCACCTGAACATAGAGACCAACAAGGAGTGCTCTTGTAAGTCCAGCAATAGCACCAATGCTAATCAGAATAGAAACAAATTTTAATCCCTTAGATTTAAAAGCTTCAGCCAAAGGAGCTTCTTCTCCTAGAAGACTGTATGGAACCATTCCAGTAATCACCAAGCATACTCCAATGTACAATGCAATACATACCAAGAGGCTTCCAATTATGCCTATTGGAAAATCCCTCTGAAATGTCAAAAATAAGAAAGATAAAAAGAAAATATTAGTAGACGAATACATTATTGCAAGATAGTTTTTGTTACACGTCTGTTGAGTTGGACTATTAGATTCACAGAAGGACTTAAAGTTAATTTATAACAACTATTTAAAATCCGAATATCTACTATTTACTTCTAATATAATTAATGTAAAAGTATCAACAATAGACTTTGGCATCTGGTAGATGATACAAAAATTCAAATAGAAACATCAGTTAACGTTTACTTGTAACATCATTATTATTCTCAACAGAAACATCAGATAACAGATATGACATTTAGAAAACTCATAAAGCATTGGAGCAATATCAAGACAATAAACCTGTGTCTTCTTAGATTCTTCAGCAGAATTGGCAACTGCATCAAATCCAACATACGCAAATAAGACTATAGTAGCTCCTGTAAAGACGGGTCTTATACCATTTGGAACAAACGGAGACCAGTTGGAAACATCAACCTCAAAAGCTCCAGCAAAGATGACAACAATAACAATGATTATCTACAGAAGACAGTAAAATAACTAGTGATTCGTTTCTCACATGAAACAACAGCATTAACACACTGCTCAATGTTAAATACTTTAGGGAAGATGGAAAGGAACCTTGGTCACTGCCATGAACGAATTCACTGCCGATGATTCTCTAACACCAAGACAGAGAATTATAGTGAGAAGTATTAGTAGAATTGGAGCCAAGGCATTGATGGATAAGACATTTCCGATGTTTAGACCATGTCCAATCCATTTTGGAATGTTATCTTTGAAAATAGGGAAGATCTCTAGAAATGTAACAATATAATTTGCTAAACTTCTTGCTATGCTAGTTGCCCCAATATGATAGTCAAGCATTAATTGTGAAAAAACAAGAAAAGCGGTAAGTTCATTGAAAGCCGTATATGTATATAGATACGCTCCTCCAACAACAGCAGGAAATCGAGAAGCTAGCTCAGCGTAACCGAGTGCATTTATAACACAGGATGCTCCAGCAAATATAAAACTTAACGTTACCGCTGCATTATAGAAGGAAACCAGAATAAGCCACAAAGTTTGGAGCTGTAACAGCAAAATAACCATCACATGTCCATGAGCATTATCTTAAAGCAGACGTACATAGATAAATGCATAATTAAGATTGATTTTTCAAAATAACAAGCATTGTTCATTATCACAGCACATCAGCCTTTTAGCCTACACATCCTCCAATATAACTAAGATACCATAATAAATAGATAAATGATAATATTATATGTCTGCAATAACTAATGCAAACTTAACTAAAGGCGTGTTTGGTGTCAGAAAAGTGTCAATGACACAATATTCAACTCACACATGTGTATTTAATTACTTCTATTTTCTCAAATTATTACTGGTATGAGTATCTATATATGTGTATGGTGTAGAGTTCACTTTCATTTAATCACTTCCAAACTAACTCACAAATCACTTAATATATTCTCAACTCAGCAAATTCGCACCTAATACGATTTAAACTAACTA
The DNA here is from genome assembly GCF_051527215.1 of Medicago sativa. Lineage (NCBI taxonomy): Eukaryota > Viridiplantae > Streptophyta > Magnoliopsida > Fabales > Fabaceae > Medicago > Medicago sativa. Next base: position 16,285,823 of record NC_140753.1, on the reverse strand, counting down.
ACAAATCAGATGAACACAATACCTCAATTGAGCAGAGTTTGAATCCAAAACACAACCTTGTTTTGCAAGCACAATTTAAATCCAAAGCTGAAAATCAAAAAAAAATATAAATTAGATTTCGACCCAAACTTTCAATTTGATTAAAAAATCAAAATTTTCAGAAGCAACATTACGGATGAAATCAAAATGAAGATATGCAAGTCTAAAAGAGTAGCCATACCAATAACAGCACATCTACATTAACAAAAACAAAGTCTCTCAAGTGTCAAGCCATTACAGGTGATATTCTTTAAATTCCACACCATCATTTATGTCGCCTATATCTCCGCCATTACTGATACAACCATATATAGGAGATGAATTACTCATAAGGGCTGTCAAAAAAATTAATCATACATTAAATCTTTTATAATGTTCAGTGAATTAAAAGTCAAACAAATCAATGCCGTAGGAAAAATTGAACCTTTCCATAGGAGAGCTAAAGCCTTGGCATGAGGCAACTTTGGGAAATATATATATATATATATATATATATATATATATATATATATATATAGAGAGAGAGAGAGAGAGAGAGAGAGAGAGAGAGAGAGAAATATAGAAAAATACTTTTATAGTGTTCAATGAATCAAAACTAAAACAAATCAATGTCATTTCTTGTGTTCTTTCTCTTCAATTCGATGCAAATAAAGAAATATACTAGCCTATTCTTCCAGACCCCTTCATTCTTCAATTCAATTTTGTTATGTTATATTTCTTTACTAATTGTCAATTCACTGAAAACTATAAAAGAATTATGTTATGTTATCTTAGTTTGGGTATCTTTGTACTAGTTTATTTGTACTAGCCTATTTTGACAATTAGTAAAGAAATATAGCATAACAAAATCAAAACCAAAAAAGATACCCAAACTAAAATAACCAACTACGATAACCAAATTGGACCTATATCCACAACGTAAAATCAGAACCAAAATTAAATACGAAAAACAAAAGATAACAACAAATATGAGATTTAAAATTGAAAAGGATGAAATTGAGATTCACCATAATCTTATGTTAGGGTTTCAATTGTTTTCTGGTTTCAATCGACGGGTTCGAAGATCTCGACCGGTTCCAGCTTCAATCGACGGGTTCCAGCTTCAATCGACAGACGAGTAAGACCGATTCTCGATCGAGGTAGTTGCATGAGATGAAGAGTAGGACGGTGGCGCATGAGTGAAAACGAATGAGAGAGGAAACGAGTGAGTGGAGGAAGGTTTCGGAGAGAGGACGATGGAGGTTGACAAGTTCTACGATGGTGAGATAAAACGGAATGGGGACGGTGGTGAGTTGAAACGGAGAGGTGATGTTTGGTGGTTGGTGAGTTCAACCGTGGTGAATTGAAAACAAGGAGGGAAGGGAGTGAGTGGGTTAATTTTGAGAGAGAAGAGTGAGTGAGAGAGTTCAACTTGGAGAGTGGTGGGTGAGTTTGGAGAGGACGGTGGTGATTTGGTGGGTGGGTTAGAGTGAACGAAAGGTTGAGAAAGAAGAGAGATTTTGTGAGGTTAGTGGGTTTGGAGAGAGAAGAGTGTTTTGGTCTCATCATATGAAAATATTGGCCTATTATTTATTTATTTTTTAATAAAGTTCAACAATAGCGTTTTGTTGAAACGCTAACTTAGGGGTGGTCAAATATTAGCATTTTTACACAAGCGCTATCTAAGTCAAGTAAAATAATAGCGTTTTTTTAGAAAGCGCTATCTAAGTAAAGTTAAATAATAGCGTTTTTCAGAAAGCGCTATCTAAACAAAACTCTGGTAGCTTATAATAGCATTTTGTAGAAAGCGCTATTAAATTGGTGCTATAAAAAGCCAAAATTGTGGTAGTGATGGGATCATGGATCTAAGATTTTGGTGCTTTTGATCATGTCATTGTTAATCCCTATCTTATCTCTAACTTGTCATCTCATAAGATACCTCACAAAATCACTTTTGCTATTTGTTCTAATCGACAAGTTACTAGTTTTGGTCAAGCTTCACCATTGCCATCTTTATCCTTGAATGATGTGTTATTTGTACCTGGTTACTAGTTTTGGTCAAGCTTCACCATTGCCATATTTATCCTTGAATGATGTGTTATTTGTACCTGGTTCTCCATTTAATTTAATTGCAATTAGTAAACTTACATGTTCTTTCAATTGTTCTGTAACTCGGACTCTTTCTCTATACAAGATCAAAATACAAGAAATAAAATTGAAACAATATCTGAATCACAAGGTCTTATTTACCTTTATTCTCATACATCTACAATTTGTTATGTTTCTGCATTTTCGGATATTATTCATCGATTTTCGGGTCATCCAAGTCTGGATAAGTTAAAGGTTTTTGTTCCGGAACTTTCACATTTAAAGACACTAAACTATGAGTCTTGTCAACTTGGCAAATATGTTCGGGGGCCTTTTCCTAGTAGTGTAAATAAAAAAAATTCAAGTCTTCATTTGATATTGTGCACTGTGATATTTGAGGCCCTAGCTGTGTGCCTTCTAATTTAAAATATGTTTCAACATATCGGTAAAATGTTAATTTTCACTTTGACGAATACATGGAGACACATCATTAAAATTAGTCACATCAGTGTTTTTGGTCAAAATGTACATTGAGGACTAGTAAGGCTCTATTTTGCAACATAAATAACCTACCTTAAAATTGACTCGAATAGTTCATAAGCTTGTTTTGATAGGGGAGGAGGCTCGTCGTTTGGGAGGAAGGTTTGGTGAGGGAGTGTGTGGGTCGATTGTCTCAAGTTGTTTTGAAGGTTGCAGTGGTAGACCGGTGGATTGGAAGCTTCATTCTTCACAACGGTACACGGTCGTAAGTGTCTATATGGCTATAATAATTTAATTGTTGCTGAAATTGTTCACAATGAAGGCTTCAATCATGTGTTGCGGCTCAGGGCGATTATGTTAAAGGTTAATATCTTCGTTTGGCACTTTTTTCAATATAGAATAGCGACAAAGGATAATTTGTGCATGCGACATATTTTGGAGTATGCCCACTCTTTTTGTTCGGCGGCATGTGGAGTGTCGAGACAATTTATTCTTCACTTGTGATGTTTACGGTCGACTCTGGGTTTGGATTTCTGGATGGTTAGGGATTTATACGACTTTTCATGAGAATGTTTTAGACCATTCTGTACTTGCAAAAGTACGGTAAGGATTCTAGGGCTAGGAATCGTATACTAGGGTTTTAGACTGATGATTGGATGCCTTGAGAACGTTCTCAAGAGTGGTATTTATAGCCTGCTATGGGCCTGGGCTTTGGTTGCTTGGTTCCCAAGTAACAGGGGTATTTGTGTAACTTGGGGTTTTTGGGCGGTTTCTAGAGGCTTCTAGAAGCTTAATGAGGCGGCGCCCTTCAGGGGGCGCGCCAGGGCTCAGGAATCCCTCTGGAGGGCGCCCAGGCCCTTCCGGAGGGCGCCCAGGCCTTTCTGGAGGGCTTAGAGCCTTCTTTGGTGGGCTCCCATGCCCTTAGGAATGTGATGACGGTCCACAGCCCCCCAAGCACGAGTCTTGGGACAAGGCGAAGTGATGACGTCATGCGAAGAGTCTTTCTGGGATCATTTGACTCATCTAGGAATATGATGACGGTCCACAGCCCCCCAAGCACGAGTCTTGGGACAAGGCGAAGTGGTGATGGTTTCGTGAAATCTCGCTATGCCGTCGGACTATTTCAAAGGATTTCTCCGGGGCGGTTTACGGATGTCACGGATACCCCAAGGGTAGATATAGGTCTTGAACTTGGAGCGCTGCACTGAGTCTGTCGTGGAATGCTTTGACGGAATCTGAGGGTGTATGTTCTGCGTGCCCGTATTCTATATGCCCCCCAAGCACGAGTCTTGGGACAAGGCGAGATGATTGATGATCCGGATTTGCTGTATGTTTTGCTTTGAAGGTGGTCGCCATTAGGCGATCTCGTACGTTCCTTGTTTGTGGCGAGTTTCCCGGGGCGTTCTTGGTGTATTCACGGACCTTTGGTATTCCATTAATCGTTGATGACCGCCACGTGTCGCGATCTTAACTGTGCCCGACACGCTTCCCGAGGCGACCTTTTGGCTTTCTTTTAAAAGCGATTTTTCTGGGTTTTCATTTCTCCACTTCCTATTTTCCCGACCCTTCTTGCTGCCTTCTTCTCCGGTTCTCTACTCTTTTCGCTCGTTGGTTTATAGCATCGAGGGTCTGCCTTCCACGCTCTCGCAGGTACTTTGACTACTTCTCCCTTCATTTTTCCCTTTTCTGTATTTTTACGTTTAAAGCGACAACGTTTAGCATAGGATATGGTTTTAATTAGAGAGTGCGACGGTGAGGGGAAACTGATCCAACCCAGTGATCCGATTGAAAAAGAAAATTTGAGGAAAGCGTGTCTGAGGCACGCTACTGGTGCTGATGGGGTTATCAACTGGGATGCTTATTACGATGGGTTATTCGGGGAGGAATTGTTTAGTGACCTTTCGAGCGAGTCAAGTGATAGTTCAGGTCGTGATAGTGACTGTGTGTTTCTGTCTGCCACTTCAGGGGCAGCTAAGGAGGACGAGTGCTGGGAAATTCGTCCACTTCAGGGGACTTCTCGCGTGGAGGGAAAGAGGTTACCTTCTAGGCTAATAGGGATGTCTTTGTTTGCGGAGGAAGTGTTGTTGGAAGATTCCCTTTACGTTGATGTGACCGCTATGGATTCGTTTCGAAGTAAATTTGATATTTCTGCCACTGGTCGGGAAGAGGATGTGGTGTTGTTGTCCTGTGACCCAGATGAACGCGTGTGTGACCAGGAGATGGCGGGCGAGGGGGACGAGTCTTACTTTGTCTATACTGCCGTCTTAGAGGAATTCGGCGTGAAAATCCCTTTCACGCCCTTTGAGATGGACGTTTTGAAGTTTCTGAACGTGGCGCCCACACAGATATTCCCAAATAGCTGGGCGTTCATTCGGGGTTTTGAAATTCTCTGCAAGTCGCTGGGTCTTGAGCCTTCTGTCGCCGTCTTTTTTTGCTTTTATGGTACAAAAGACGTCAACAAAGGGACCTGGATAGCCATTTCTGCTCACTCTGGAAAGAGGCTCTTCCCCCCTTATGCGTGTAATTTTAAGAAGGAATGGCGGGATACTTTTGTTAGAGTGCAGGGGGCGCCTGGGTGTTCGACGGCTTCAGTTCTGGTAAAAGGCGAACCAAAGTTCCCTCTTCGGTGGACCAGTGCCCCTCTGGCGGTGAGAGGGTATGACTTGGATGCAATGTCGCCCTACGAATATGAGCTAACTCAGTTTCTGGAGAAGGTTCCCTTGACAAATATCCATGACTTGTTAAATAGGGAGGGCGACGGCGTCCTCATGGCGGCTTATTTGCGTGAGTGTCCTTTAAAAGTTTTGTATTCGTCCTGTTTCGTCACTTTGTTTGGTTTATTCACCAGAGTTTGTTCCACTTTGTGCAGGCGAGATGTTGCCCCTGACTGGTGCCGAGATGAAGAAGTACTTGGCCGATTTGGATAGGAGTAAGAATCCTGACGGCTATGTGTCCAGCAGTCCAGCAGGCGTTTCGTTGAGGAGGCTGAAGAGGAAAGCAACCGGCAAAGGCGACTCTGGCGTGATCGAGGTGGATGATCTCGAAGCTGTTGGTGGAGGAAATGCTCCTACTTCGGCGGCCTCGCCGTCATCTAAGAAGGCGAGGACGGGAAGAGGATCGAAGCCGAGCAGCAGTCGCCCGCCTTCGGGAAAAGAAATCGGAGGGACTTCCTTGAACGACGACGTGATGGACTCCTTTTGGCATTCCGGATTCGACATCCGCCGGTATAATATTTATTTTTGTTTTCTTAGGCGTTGATTCCTTTTGGCCGTTTAGGCTTTTGAACTCTAGTGACCTTACTGTTTGAGGATCCTGCAGGTATATGAAAGAACAGGTGCCTTTTACTAAGGTGGACGTGGAAGCTGGATTGAAGGCTAAGTGCAGCGACCTGGTGGCGGATATCCATACCGCAGCTTTGAGGACTATGCTGTTGAGCCATTGCCTGGAGAGCAAGTATGACCTGGTGGAGAAGAAGCATACTGATGCTACAGAAGATGTGGAGAAATGGAAACACAAGTCTTCTGGACTAGAAAGCCGTCTCAGGGATGCGTTGAAAGATAAAGCAGCCGCCGAGTCCGCCTTAGAAGAAATGAAGCAGGCTAAGGAGGCCGCAGAAGCAGAGAGGGACGCGGCGAAGGCGGCGCTAGAAAAGTCAGAGTTGGCGGTAGATGAAGGACGGCGGGCTCTGGCGATATATTTTGAGGATGGCTTTATGCGTGCCAAAGATCAGGTGCTTCTGTTTAACCCAGAGGCCAAGGTTGATGAGCTTGATCCATTCAAGATCATTGCGAACGGCGAGTTGGTGGACGATGAATAGTTCTTGCTCTTTTTTATTTGTTTTTTATTTAAACTATGTTTCTTGGTCTGTAACTTGATATTGGCGGCTTCTTAGAACGCCCTTTTAAACACTTTTGGTTGCTTGACGATTTGTGATTTTGAACGCTTTCTTTATGTCAGATGTGGTACTCCTTTATTGTTATGGCTTGATATTCCGCAAATGTTTTAAATATTTTTATGACTCTCTACGTTGCGATTGTTTTTATATGTCGGATGGTTCTTCAGGAGTTGTTTCTTCAAAAAAGCGAGAGCTTTTGGTGATTTGTGTCACTTTTTAAATTTCGTCGCCCTAAAATGTCGTTATAAGCATTTTGGCGGGCCCGTCGGGATGCCCGGCGTTTACTCTTTCATCTCTTATTCTGAAGGGATATTTTGCTTCCCACTCTGAGGGAAGATGTTTACACTTCCAACTCTGATGGAAGGCGCCTCCTATTCTGAAGGAGGACTTTTGGCTTCCCGCTCTGGGGGAAGACTTTTCACTTCCAACTCTGATGGAAGGCGTCTCCTACTCTGAAGGAGGACTTTGGGCTTCCCGCTCTGGGGGAAGACTTTTCACTTCCAACTCTGATGGAAGGCGCCTCCTACTCTGAAGGAGGACTTTTGGGCTTCCCGCTCTGGGGGAAGACTTTTCACTTCCAACTCTGATGGAAGGCGCCTCCTACTCTGAAGGAGGACTTTGGGCTTCCCGCTCTGGGGGAAGACTTTTCACTTCCAACTCTGATGGAAGGCTCCTCCTACTCTGAAGGAGGACTTTTGGGCTTCCCGCTCTGGGGGAAGACTTTTCACTTCCAACTCTGATGGAAGGCGCCTCCTACTCTGAAGGAGGACTTTGGGCTTCCCGCTCTGGGGGAAGACTTTTCACTTCCAACTCTGATGGAAGGCGCCTCCTACTCTGAAGGAGGACTTTGGGCTTCCCGCTCTGGGGGAAGACTTTTCACTTCCAACTCTGATGGAAGGCGCCTCCTACTCTGAAGGAGGACTTTGTATTTTATGCTTCCAACTCTGATGGAAGGTTAGGCGAGTAATTGCGTCGACGCCGCCAGAGCCCTTATCGTGGTTGGCGTTGTGGATCTTAGTACTTTCAGTGTGCGTATTCTGTTTGCATGATAGAGAAAAAATGCGGATGGAGCCATAGATATGAAAAAGGAAAGGGCGCCTCGTTAAAAACCCCTGCCCTTGCAGGGGAAAAGAGTGCCACCCTAACCCTGTATTATTGATAAAGTCAAAAGATAAGAGTTTGCAGTGGTGATTTTTACATCATCCTTATTTAATACATAACAAAATTAAAATGCAAAAGGAAAGGAATCTAGCTATAATAGTGACGCAGATTGGCCACATTCCAAGTGCGAGGTACGGCGTCTCCATTCAATTCTTCCAACTTATATGCCCCGTGAGCGTACTTTTCCCTGATTCTGTAAGGTCCTTCCCAGTTTGGAAATAGTTTGCCTATTCTGGTTGGGGCGACGACCTGCTTGAGGACTAGGTCGCCCTCTTTCATCTCCCTGGGCGTTACTCTGGAGTTATATCGTCTAGCTGCTCTCTGCTTGGCTGCGAATTCCCTGATGTGTGCCTGCTCCCGAACCTCATCAATGACGTCCATGCTTACCGCCATACCTACTTCATTAGCTTTTGAAAGGAAAATAACACGTAAATTTATAACAGCAATATTTCCCTGCACCGAAAAATGTTAGTCGCCTGGCGAAATGAAATAGGTACCTTCTTCGGAAAACGTATCTCGTCTCCACGTGGGGGTGTCGATTTCGACAGGTATCATGGCGTCTGTGCCATAAACCATAGTGAACGGTGTCTCCTTGGTTGTAGAATGGGGAGTAGTGTGGTAAGACCATAGTACCTGTACTTATTTTGATCGATGCATTTGTTTATATATAGTATAGAAGCTTGAAAGAGATTTAAAACTGTGGAAAGTTGCAGCGAGAGTAAATTTATTCTGAAAATTATTCATACCTCATGGAGTTGTTCTGCCCACAAACTTTTGGCGGCTTCTAATTTCTTTTTGATTCCGCTAAGAATAACTTTGTTGGCCGACTCGGCTTGTCCATTGGCTTGCGGGTGAATTACCGAGACGAACTTTGTCTGTATCCCCAGGTTCTTGCAAAAGTCCAAAACTGTTGAGCTTGCGAACTGAGTTCCATTATCTGACACTATGCATTTAGGCAGGCCGAAACGGCAGATGATCTTCTTCCAATAGAATTTCTTCACTCTTTCTGCAGTTATCTTGGCGACTGCTTCCGCCTCGATCCATTTGGTGAAGTAATCCACTCCTACTATGAGAAATTTCAGCTGCCCTGGGGCGAGGGGAAAGGGCCCAACGATGTCGACTGCCCATTTGTGGAAGGGCCATGGCGAGTATACAGAGGTCAACTCCTGAGCTGGGACGTGCTTTCTGTCAGAGAACCTTTGGCATTTGTCACATTTCTTTACGAAAGTCGAGCTATCCTGAAGCATGGTGGGCCAATAATAGCCGGCGCGGAGGAGTTTGGCGGCTAAGGCTCGCCCGCCTATATGGCTACCGCAAACGCCCTCGTGTACTTCCAGAAGGACCAATTGCGTTTCGTCTTCTCCTAGGCATCGTAGTAGGGGGGTCGTGCGGCCTCTTTTGTAGAGTTTCCCCGAGACCAACGTGAATTTGGACGCTCGCCTCCTGATTGTCTGTTCTTCCTCGCCGTCGTTTGGTGTGAATGATCCTGTCAAATATCTAAGTAGTGGTTCCATCCATCCTCCTGCGTTTTCTACGACCTGAAGTACTTCATCCACCTTTGTACTGGGAGTCGCAACCACTTCCTGGATAACTGTTCTGTTGTTGCCTGGTCGTTTGGTGCTGGCGAGCTTTGCCAACAAATCTGCCCTGGAATTCTGCTCCCGTGGTACATAAGTGGCTTCGAAGAAGCTAAATTTCTTGGCGAGGCTCTGCACTTTAGTTAGGTATTTAGCTAGCTGTGTGTCTTTCGTCTGATAGTCGCCCGTGATCTGACTTGTGACGAGCTGGGAATCACTCTTGGCTCGTAAATTTCCAGCGCCCATCTCTAGGGCCAAGGTCATGCCCGCTATTAGAGCTTCATACTCGGCCTGGTTGTTGCTCGCCTTGAATTCGAATCTGAGGGATTGTTCGATGAGAACGTTGTCCGGCCCTTCCAAGATAATGCCTGCACCACTGCCTTTCAGGTTGGATGAGCCATCTACAGATAGGAGCCATACGAAAGGAGGTTGCTCCTGCACTGGGGAGGCGAGCTCTACTACGAAATCTGCTAATACTTGGGATTTGACGCTCCCCCTTGGTACGAACTGGACGTCATACTCTGACAGCTCTACGGACCAGGCTACCATTCTTCCGGCTAAATCAGGTTTCCCCAGTACTTGCCTGATCGGGTAATCTGATTTTACGACGATCTTGTGACTTTGGAAGTAGGGGCGAAGCTTCCTTGCTGTTACGACAATAGCAAGGGCGAGACGTTCTATCTTCTGATATCGCAGCTCTGCCCCCTTGAGTACCCTGCTGACGAAATAAATCGGCTTCTCTCCTGTTGCTGAATCTTCTACCAATACTGTGCTCATGGCGTTCTCAGATATCGCCAGATATAGGAAAAGAATGGCGTTCGGACTTGGCCGCTGAAGGACGGGCGGACTGGCCAAGAACTTCTTAATCTGCTGGAAAGCCTCCTCGCATTCTGGAGTCCACTCGAATCTTTCCTTTTTCTTAATGGAGGCGAAGAAAGAGAAGGCTTTGTCGCCGGCGCAGGACAAGAAACGAGAAAGGGCGGCGAGCCTGCCTGTAAGTTGTTGCACTTCCTTGATGTTGGCGGGGCTCCTCATGTTGATGATCGCCTGGCATTTGTCAGGGTTTGCCTCGATGCCTCGTCTTGTTAAGAGGAAACCTAAGAATTTTCCTGCCTGCACCCCGAAAGAACATTTTGATGGATTCAGACGAATCCTATATCTTCGAACCTGGCTTAATATCTCTTCCAGATCTTCAGAATGACTGTGTCCCTCTTTCGTCTTTGCGACTAGGTCATCAATATATACCTCCAGATTCCGTCCTATCTGCGCGGAGAACGCGGTGTCCATAGATCGCTGGAAGGTGGCGCCTGCGTTCTTTAGACCAAAAGACATGACTTCATAGTGATAATTCTTTGTGCTGGTCATGAAGGCCGTTTTTGGAGCGTCCAGAGGGTCCATCCGTATTTGATTGTAACCTGAATAGGCATCCATAAAGCTTAGAGTTTGGTAACCAGAGGCGTTGTCGATCAGGTGGTCAATGTTAGGGAGAGGATAAGGATCTTTGGGGCACGCCATGTTCAAATCAGTGTAGTCCACGTACATTCACCACTTCCCATTTGCTTTCTTAACAAGTACGGTGTTGGCTAACCACGTGGGATACTTTATTTCGCTGATAAAGTGGGCTTCAACTAATTTCTTTACTTCCTCATCAACTGCCTTTCTTCTTTCTTCGCCCATCTTCCTTTTCCGCTGTACTACCGGTTTCACGCCAGCCTTGATGGATAGGTGGTGGCAAGCAATGTCGGGATCCATCCCTGGCATTTCTGATGGATGCCAGGCGAAGAGATCCAGATTCTTCTTTAGCAGCTTGACCAGGGCGACCTCCTCTTCAGGGGGTAGTGACGTGCCAATCTTTGTTGTATGATGGGCTTCGGGTCCGATGGAGACTTCTTTTAACTCTTCGGTGGGTTCTAGGCGTTCTTGCTGGAAGCCCTCTCTGGGGTCTAGATCGATCATGTTGACTTCGTGCATTACTTCGTCACTTGACTTCTTTCTGGTTTTTTGCAAACGCAAACTATTATGATAGCACTCCCTGGCGAGTTTTTGATCACCTCGAATGGTTCCAATTTTTCCAGAATCAAGAGGGTACTTCATTACCAGGTACTTCGTGGATAAGAATCCGCCCAACAGGTTGAAGGCAGGGCGACCTATGATAATGTTGTAAGAGCTAGGCGAGTTCACGACGAGGTACCTGACTCGAATGGTTTTGGCGTGAGATCCGCTTCCGAAAGTTGTCTTGAGGGTGATGTATCCTCTCACATGAACCTGCTCGCCTGTGAAGCCCGCTAGAGTTCCTCTGAAAGGTTGCAGCTGCTCCGGGTCCAGCCCCATTCGATCAAATGTGTCATAGTAAAGAATGTCCGCAGAGCTCCCTGGGTCTATCAACACCCGTTTTACGTCCCACTTGAAGATTTGTAAAGTGACGACCATGGGGTCGTCGTCGTGGGGTACCACGTCTCGAAAATCTTTGGGCGTGAAAGATACCTCTGGTTCGTGCTTCTGATCTGCTTCCTCATATTCCTGGCATAGCATTACTTGTCTCACATATTTCTTTCGCGACGAACTTGACTCCCCCCCTCCGGCGAAGCCGCCTGAAATAGTGTTTATGGCGTGTCTTTTTTCGTCATTCACTTCCTCCTTTTTATGATCTGTTTTCTGTTTACTCTCGCCCCTTCTGTCCCTGACATACCCTCTTAGCTTCCCACTTTGTATTAGTCGCTCAATTTCCTGGCGAAGATGGATACATGAGTCTGTGTCGTGCCCCCGTACCTTATGATATTTGTACCATTTGTCTTCATCCCTTCCCATGACGGAGCTGCGGGCTGGCAAGGGCTCTGGGATCAGCCTTGCTTCCAAGACTTCCTTCATGATGCGCTCAGGTCTGGTATTTAAGGGCGTGAAGTCCCTTTGAGAATACGGATTGAACGGTCGCCTCTCCGGCCTTCTGTAGGGGGCGCGATCTCTGCTAGCTGCTGGTTGATAAGGTCGCCGTTCTGGATTGTTGGCGCGCTCCTTGGCGTCTCTGGCTTTCTTTTCTGCGTTGCTCTCTTCGCCCTTGATATAGCATTCTGCTCTGGCTATAACCTCTTCCATGGAATCCGCAGGTTTCTGGGCTAGAGACTCGTTGAACTGCCCTGCCCTTAGTCCGTTTTGGAAAGCTCCTACGAACACTTCCTGGTTGGGGTTGATTACCTTGATGGTTGTGTCGTTGAACCTAGCTAGATAGTCTCTGAGGGATTCATTATGTCCTTGACGTACATTAAAAAGGCTAGTTGCTGGGACCTTGCGATGTCGACTGGCGGAGAACTGTTGTATGAGTTTTCTGGTCATGTCCTGGTAGCTGAGGATGGAGAACCGTGGGAGGTTCATGTACCATCGTAAGGCAGCGTCAGTGAAAGTACCTGCTAGCAATTTGCACTTCAGAGAATCGGGAGCCCCAACAACCGCCATGCGTGTGTTGAAGGCCGTAACATGCTCCATGGGGTCGTTCTTTCTGTCGAAGGTGGATAGGTGGGGCGGCTTGAAGCCGTCTGGAACTGGTGCGTCCCAAATTTCAGAGGATAATGGTTGTGGTTCAGGGTCGTCTAGCTCGCCATGGTGTGATTCTTCTTTTTCCTCCAGTTGCTTTTGTTGCATGGTCTCCATTGAGGCCTGAAGGGCATCGTTGTGATCCTTCAGCTGGGCGAGTTGGGTTCGCATGGATTCTAATTCTTCGGCTGTTGCCATGATGAAGGCTTTTCTCTAAATCGTACGTGAGGTGCGATTTAGGTTGGTCGAAAGGGGTTGGGGTTTCTAAATCGCGAAGGAGTCTTACGATTTAGAGGTCTAGTTTAAGGGTTTCTGAATCACGATTTGCGATCCAGGGACGTGGTCAAGGTTAGTTTTACCTCTTCCCACAGACGGCGCCAACTGTACTTGCAAAAGTACGGTAAGGATTCTAGGGCTAGGAATCGTATACTAGGGTTTTAGACTGATGATTGGATGCCTTGAGAACGTTCTCAAGAGTGGTATTTATAGCCTGCTATGGGCCTGGGCTTTGGTTGCTTGGTTCCCAAGTAACAGGGGTATTTGTGTAACTTGGGGTTTTTGGGCGGTTTCTAGAGGCTTCTAGAAGCTTAATGAGGCGGCGCCCTTCAGGGGGCGCGCCAGGGCTCAGGAATCCCTCTGGAGGGCGCCCAGGCCCTTCCGGAGGGCGCCCAGGCCTTTCTGGAGGGCTTAGAGCCTTCTTTGGTGGGCTCCCATGCCCTTAGGAATGTGATGACGGTCCACATTCTATGTAGTTTTGGGGGCTTGATGGTTTTTTCCAAGAACTCTAGTTTAGCTTATAACATCATTTGGATATCCCTGCTATTTATTATTTGGAAGGATTATAACAGGAGAATTTTTCATAACTAAAAAGAACAACTTTCTTGTTTATCTGAAAAGGTTAAAATCTAAACATTTTGGAAGTTAAAATCGTACTACATCTTATTTAATTTTGATTATCCTACTTAGAGGTTAAATCCGTTAAATTCCATACAATTTAATACTTTTTGCACATCTTACTCACCTTTATTTTACCTTGCTCTTGATTTGTATATTGGACATGTTGCCTCATTTTTTGAATTCATAAAATATACTATAAATAGTGAAGCAAATTTAGTTAAACAAAAAAATCTCAATTTTTTATAAAATGTTTATGATTAAAATGTATTTGACTTTAAATAAAATTATAAAATAATGAAGTTAAATAAGCTCTGTTAAAAAAAATGTCAATATCAAAAATCAAACATTATTTTGGACATGAAAATAATTTGAAATAAATTAAAACATTTAAAAAGATAATAAACATTAAGTAAAGAAAATGTCAATATCAAAAATCAAACAAACATGTCATTTAATCTCTTATGTAAATATTTTATCAAACATTTTAATTTTAATAAATTAACTTTTCAACCATAATCTATGAGCTAACTTTTCAACAATAAATTAACTTATAAGTTTTTTTTTTTTTTGACAATTTATAAGTTATTTGTAACATTTTTTTGGCATTCCATTTTGTGCAGATTCTCACTAGATTCTGCGTTTATGCTGTGAAAGCGGTTGACCTCTACTCTTACGTTTCTGTTCTTTTTCATTTGTCTTGTTCTTTTCTCAAAAAACAAGACAAAAACAAAAACAAAAACAAACACAAATATTAACAACAACAACATAGGTTAACTTCTTTCAACGCAAAGATTTGATCCAATGCTGATCACAACCAAGTGTCCCTTAGATCTTGTTTGATTTCACTCTTGCAGCATCTCTCACCATTGCTCCGTCTCCACGTTGCTTTGGTTAGTCGTTAAATCATGTCTTTTTTTTTTTTATCTCTGTTCTTCCATTTCCAAGATCTGCTAATTTTTTCTACCCAATGATTTTTTGTTTGCAATTTTGAATTTGTTTCTAAAGTTTGATTCTTTTTGTGTTATTATGGAACCCCATTTCATGAATAATGAGTTTTGTTGGATATTTGAAATTCTTTTAGACATTGTTTGGATCCGTTACCGTGGGAAATGGAGAAACTTTTTTTTTTTTTGTGATTTTGAAACTTCCAAACGCTTTGTTTATGAAATTTTGTTCTGTGCTTGTTTGGAATCACGGTGAGTTTGATAAAATCATGGTGGCAAGGTGATTTTTTTGAAATTCCAAAATGTAGCTTTTGTCGGAATCACGGTGACACAATGTGATTATGTCAAATACACTGTCAATTCAAACATGCACTTGGCTTTTTTGAATTTTTGAAATTTGAATGATGAATTTGCAGTGGCATTGAAGGGTCAAAGGGACAAAGAAAGTGTGAAACTTATGTTAAAAGTGTGGTTGTGTGCAGGTAGTGGGGAGATGAATCATGGAGTCCTCTGGTGAGCATGAAAGGTTGTCGGTTAGAGAGGTTCATGCAAATGGAAGCCGCATGGCTGCATCAGAAGTTGAGGCTAAGCTCGATGAAGGAAATATTCAAGAAGCAGAATCTGCATTGCGAGAAGGGTTGTCACTCAATTTTGAGGTTAGTTTGTTGATGATCACTTAATTTGTTAGTTTGTGCCTGCCATGTTTTTTCCCCTTCTAGGTTGCCTTTTAAAAAAAAATATGATTGTTACTTTCATTTTGATAATTATTTTAGTTCCATTATGTTGTCTTACAATGGATACCCATTTTGGAGCAATCAATTGAAACAAGTGGCAAGGTTATCAATTATGTTAATAATGAATTGTTTGAGATTCGGAGGACACAAGGCTTTTCTAGTACCATAATTTTAGTGTAGAAGAATTTGGTCCTTTCTCTGAACCTTCTGCTGAAAATATGTTCAAACCTGCCATTCATTAACTATTTCTTTGGGTTGTAGAAGTTTTTGTCCTCAGGCTGTTTGGGCTCTATTATCTCTCATTTACGTTTTGCACAGCCCAAATTTTTTGTTTGAGGGCAAGCATTGACGCGGCAGTAAAATTGCTGTCTTCAAACAGTCTTTCTGCATGCGGGAGTAAGAACGCGTAACGCGTAAATCTACCCTCCCTAGATCCCCTTTGGGGGGAGCCTCGTGCACCAGGCAACCCTTTTTATGAGGATTGTCTTTTTTGATGGTATGAGTTTGGAGTTGGCTGAGAAATGAGGACAAAAATAATAAAGTTTTAGTAAAGAAAATATTAAACTTCAGTATTGAAACTTTTTAATGCCCATCTTCTTTAGCTAATATAGCAATTAAGTTGTCATTTTTAACACCAAACAATTAGGTGATAAATTTATTTAAATATGAGTAAAACCTTATAGTATAGTACTCCCTTCACAAAGAATAAAAATTCCATGTTCATGAGTGTAAACTTTTTTCTCTTTCTTTTAATGCATTCACTGCTGAGATTGTATTTTACGTAAGCATTAACTATGCTATAGATTATGATTTGCTTACCTAATTGGATTTGAAACTTGATAAATGTGCCAAGTGAAGAAACGAACCTTAATAGTTGGTACAAATATGTAAAACCAATGCAAGGTATCCCTGATAAATTTGTTTTTCAAGATCTTCCACAACATATTTTCTGGATAAATGGATCAGATGTCTAAGTTTTTGCCCATGATTTCTTTTGAAACTTTAACAGGAAGCAAGGGCTCTTCTTGGGAAGTTGGAGTATCAGAGAGGTAATGTAGAAGGTGCTCTTCGTGTCTTTGATGGGATCGACCTCCATGCTGCCATCCAACGGTTGCAACCCTCGTTTTCTGAAAAATCGCCTGTCAAAAAAGGTCGTACTCGCACAGAATCACCTTCTTCAGTCTCTCAGCATGCTGCTACTTTGGTGCTTGAAGCCATCTACTTAAAAGCCAAGTCTCAACAAAAACTGGGGAAATTTGCTGGTATTGATTTTTATTTTTTAATTCTAAAATAGTTGTTCGTATTGAATACTGTTGAAAATTGTTCTCCACCTGTTTACTTTCTTAATCTTACTTTATCTTCTGAGATGATTCCTCTTTATAGTAATAATGTAGTTAGCACCACACTTCAGATCGAACGCGACTGGTGTTCGACGTGTCCGACATCAACACAACACTGACACGTGTGGTTACATTCGATCACTTTTATTTTCTTAACTTAGTACCCATAGGTGTCAGTTTAGGGTTGTGTCACTGCTTCATAGGTAGTAATGCTATATTCGATATTTCTGAATCAGATGTCAAACATTGAAATACTTATTTAATGTATTTTGCAGAAGCTGCTAATGACTGTAAACGTATTCTTGATGCTGTTGAGAAGATATTTTATCAGGGCATACCTGATTTTCAAGTGGACGGTAAACTGCAAGAGATAGTCAGCCATGCAGTAGAGCTCCTTCCAGAGCTTTGGAAACAAGGAGGTTGCTATGACGAGGCAATCTCTGCTTATAGGCGTGCCCTTCTTAGTCAATGGAACCTTGATAATGATTGCTGTTCAAGAATTCAGAAATCATTTGTTGTTTTTCTGTTGTACAGTGGTGTGGAGGCAAGTCCGCCTAGTTTAGCAGTTCAGGTTGATGGTTCTTATGTGCCTAAAAATAATCTCGAAGAGGCCATTTTGCTTTTAATGATTCTTATAAGAAAGTTTGGTCATGGTAAGATAAAATGGGATCCTTCAATCATGGAGCACCTAACTTTTGCACTTTCCGTATGTAGCCAAACTTCCGTTTTAGCAATGCAATTTGAAGACTTGATGCCTGGAGTATACCATCGTATCGATCGTTGGAATTCTTTAGCTTTATGTCATTGTGCTGCCGGACAAAATGTCAGTGCTTTGAATCTGCTAAGGAAGTCCTTGCACAAACACGAACGACCAGATGACCTTACATCGTTATTATTAGCTGCTAAGATCTGCTGTGAGAATACCTATCTTGCCGGTGAGGGAGTCAGCCATGCGCAGAGGGCAATCAAGAATGCTCATGGTCCAAATGAGCATTTAAAGGGTGTTGCTCTTCGCATGTTGGGACTTTGTCTTGGAAAGCAAGCTAAAATTGCTTCCTCTGACTTCGAGAGGTCTCGGTTTCAGTCCAAAGCTCTGGAGTCATTGGAAGAGGCAACTAGATTGGAGAAAAATAATTCTTATCTGATTTTTGAATTGGCGGTTCAGTACGCTGAGCACCGTAATCTCACCGCTGCTTTGCGGTCTGCGCGGCATTTCTTCAACGAAACTGGTGGCTCAATAGTGCAAGCTTGGATATTGCTTGCTCTGATTTTGTCGGCACAACAAAGATTTCCAGAAGCTGAAGTGGTGACAGATGCTGCTTTAGATCAGACTGTGAGATGGGAGCAGGGGCCTCTGCTTAAGCTTAAAGCGAAGCTGAAGATCGCCCAATCAAAACCGATGGATGCTATCGAAACCTATCGCTACCTTCTTGCATTGGTTCAAGCCCAGAGGAAATCCTTTGGGTCTTACCAAAATAGTTCAAAGGTAAGATTCTGCCATCTACTTATCTTCTTTGAGGGATTCTTTAATTTAATATGAGTGAAACATTGATGTGAGCTTAGCAGATTATGATAAGTTTTTTTCTTCATTTAATTAGTTCAATCTCATCATAATGGATTTTGCTTTAGACTGTAGTAGTAGCTCAATAAACGTCCTGGGGGAATTGCATTTCCTCATAGGGCCAAGCTTGTCTGTAGTTTTATATAAAGTGAAAGTACTTTTTTAATTAATGATTGAGTTTTAAAAAAATCTTGCCTATGTTAGCCTTGGTATACATTGCCGGACCCAAGCCCGGGTAAAAGGAGAGGGTTGTGTTAGGCCTCAACAACCAACGTAACACTTTGTCGAATCTCTATGACATGAACCAAATACAAAATAGTGTGAATGCTAGGTCGTTGCCCAGAAGCAATGCGCTGTATAGCTCGAGTGCAGTGTCTAATGAGAAAGGGCCGCTGCATCATCACCTGGATGCAGTGAAAAATAATGGTTTATGATAGGGCGTAATTTGATCCATGTAGCCGACCCCACATAGTGGGGTAAAGCTTTGGTTGTTGCGATTTAAAAAATGGGTCATGTTAACTTGTGCCCTTAGGGCACATGTTAAGCATTAATGGTAAGAATTTATTGAAAAAAGATTATATTAAACATTTTGAGCAATAAATTAACACAATTTCCGATACATAATTTCTATTAGTGGAATTCTTAACATGTGCCTTAAGGGCACAAGTTAACATTTCCCTTAAAAAATTATAACAACTGCTTTTCAGAAAAGGGGAACAACCTCAACAAATAGAGCTGTTTTGTTACTTCTCTCTTGGCTAAATATTTTATTTTCTGAAGATCTAAAATAAAGTTGTTTCATAGAATGATAGAATTGTTATTTTGAACACAAATGAACCATTATATTACTTTTGGAATAAAAGACCGTTAGATATTAAAAGAAAACTGTTTCATGTATTTTTCCATTTATGTTGTTCTTAAGCTTTAATATTTCCTACCGATGTATCCTTTCTTTCTTTCTTTCGGTTTTGTTTTGCCTCTCCCTCACCAAAAGAAAATTTGAGATACTGGTTGATTACTGACTGCAAAATCATTCTTATTTTAATTTTTCAACTCTTTCTAGGTTGAAGATGATAAAGTTAATGAATTCGATATTTGGCATGGTCTTGCAAATTTATATGCCAGCCTTTCTCGTTGGAAGGATGCTGAAATCTGTTTGCAAAAGGCCAGAGAGTTGAAGGAGTACTCTGCAGAAATTTTGCGCACTGAAGGCAAGACTAAATCCTTTGTGCTGTTTAAGTTTTTCGTTCTAGCATGTTGAATTTATAGATTTGATTTCGTATTTTCAAAACTCATGTCCATATCAGAAAAGTGCTTATGACTGGCCAGTGCTAGATATGTGCGTTATAATCTTTAAAAATATCAATGTTTAAACTTGTAAAGCCACATTCATCGAGGATGTGGAGATAGCACATAAAAAATGAAGCCAAGAGCTAAGAATTATCAACTTGTATGATATTTATATCTATATACTTATATATTCTTTTATACTCTTCTATACCAGGTATTTTGTTTGAAGGACGCGGGCAAAATCCAGAAGCTCTCAACGCTACTATTAATGCTATACTACTTGAACCAAACCATGTTCCAAGCAAAATCTTAATGAGTGCTTCGATTCATAAAATGGGCTCAAAGGCTTTGCCTGCTGCTGCGAGAAGCATGCTGTCTGATGCGCTTAGAATCGAACCGACCAATCGTATGGCTTGGTATTACTTGGGATTAATTCACAAGCATGATGGCCGAATGGGTGATGCTGCGGACTGCTTCCAGGCAGCTTCCATGCTGGAAGAATTTGATCCCATCGAAAGTTTCAGCACCATACTTTGAATATTCGGAATTTGGAATGGTTGATTCTGCAGCCTTCAGTGAGATTTATACCATTATGATTTTTGGTTAATACATCATCTGGGTTCAAGGAGACACAATAGAAACAGTTTTAGGAATTGTTTTCCTATTTTTGAAAAGAAAAAAAAAATTGTCATCACAAACTAGGCTAAAAGAAAAAGTGAAACATTATTTAGGAAATAAAGTGAGAATGGATGAGTTGTAAAGAACTTTGATCGGCAGAGATTTTAATGTGGTTCAGTAGCTGCTCAACTTTGTAAATTTATGTCGCTTAATCGAGCAGTATCCATGTTGCAAGAGTATAGATTCATTTATCTTCAATTATGTGCTTAGTTTTTTGGCTAGATTTACAAGGCTTTAAGGATAAATGTATTTGAAATGAGTTATATTAAAATGTAACCAGCAGTGCTGTTATGTAAATTTCTGTTATTATACTCCCTCCGTCCCTTAATGTAACCACCCATTTGATTTTATTTTTGTTCCTAAATGTAACCCCCTTTTCAAATTACTAGATGCATTTATTACTTTTTTCCTAAACATACCCTTAATTAATACTACTAACTTGTCTTCAAATATGAATAATCAAATTTAATACACATACAAACAAAGGACAATTTAGTAATATTAATACATAAAACAGACACATTAATTACACTGACAACCTTTCTTAAGAAATGTGAAAAATGCAAAGGGGGGTTACATTAAGGGACGGAGGGAGTATATTACAAGTCGAGTAAGAGGAAGTCTTGGGTTGACACAAGATTTTGGATACTGTTGGTCACACTCACATTTAGAAAAAGGTAGAAAGAAAAGAGTTAAATAATGTATATTTTTAAAATGGGAAATGTTAATGAGTGCCCCGGGGCATTCTTTAAGGACCATAAATAGTAAGTATATTATGAAAATGCATGTAATTAATGCATTGGAAATTGGAATATTTGAATTTTTTAAAGAATAATTAATTATTTAAAGAATAATTAATTATCATATGCATTTTGGGGTGCCCATAAGTATTGACTGTCGTGTAAATAGTCATTTTAGTCCTGAAACATGTGAAGCATGGATACTAGTATTAAATTTATAAAGATTACAAAATCGTTGCCAAGTGTGTCTTTTATTGGTAATTTTATTGATCAAATTGATTAACAAAAGATACGCCAAAGACCAAACAATTATTGAATAAAACGTTTGAGAACCAAACTGATTAATGAGATCCATTTAAATACATCAATACATCCATAAACTATTTTGAAAATGCCTCACATTTAAGGACCAAAATGAATATTTACTCCTATGTACACAAATGCCTGCTTATGCATGCAATGAAGCCAATGTTTTGTTTGGCGTTAAGAGTTTTAATTCTCACGTCTCAATGCACAAACCAACGTGATGTTTAGAAGCTCCAGACACTAGCTTCACACTAAACGTGCGGTGTGGTCATGGAATTGAATTTTTCCAAACACACACGAAGTTAGTGCATGAAAACTGTGCTACTGAAGACTCATTCCATCGTGGTTAATTGCTTAGAGAGAAAAAACAGAAAACTTGCTACCTTCAAGAGCAAAACATACACTCAGGATTTCTACTTAAAAGGAACTCAACAAGAGTTGAAATTATCAAATGATAATATTGTGTTAGTTCAGGAAAAGTGTCATTAACAGTCATTAGATGGCCCAATCTACCAACCCAACAAAGGGATTATAAATCAGATACTATTAGTATATTACAGACTGATAAAAAAAAAATCCATTCTAGTATGCCTCTACCAACCTACAGGGTCTCTTCTTCTTGGACATCATCTGAACTTTGGAGATGGCTTAGCTGAACTCTCGCCTTTTTCGGTTGTGAAGAGTTTTCCCTTTCATCATCTTCATTACCCTTCCTCTTCTCTTTCTCACCACTTTCTTCATCAACAGTAGCTGCAGGAGGTTCACTACTCAAATTACCTTCGGAGCCTAAAGAGGATGATGCCTTTGGATCAGATTCTTCAGGTGCTTTTAGATCGGATTCTTCGTTTTCTTTTGGATCGGAACCTTCAGTTTTATCTTCGTTCTTTGACTCTCCATTCTTAGCTGACTTTTCAAATCCCTCTAGAAAGGCGCGGACTTCATCATTGGTAGCAAGATCCAATGGGGTCTTTCCTGCCTTTGTCTTGATAGTGAGACTTGCCCCTTTCTTGGATAAGTACTTGACAAGTTCCAGATGGGAACCTTGAACAGCAAAATGTAATGGAGTCACGCCTTTCCGAGTAGAGGCTTTGAAAGAGGCACCAGCTGAAACCAGAGCTCGAACAACTTCTAAATGTCCTTTTTGTGCCGCGAAGTGTATTGCGGCCATATCATCCATAGCAGAAGCACCGACATCAGCTTTATTCTTGCAGAGGTAACTGACTACTTCTGTTTGCCCAGAAAATGCAGCTAAATGTAGTCTATTGTTCAAATTTGGATGTTAAAGAAACAACAAGGCAATGCTAGAATTACCAAGAAAAACTCAGTTACTTCGCCCAGATAAAGTATTCTTCCTTATTTCCCAATATACCCAGAATACAGTCATCTAAAATATAGTCTATGGTCCAAATATGTATGTTAAAGAAACAATATGACAATGCTAGAATTCCCAAGTCAAACCCAGTTACTACTAACTTTACCAAACTAAATTATCTTCCTTAATTCCAATTTTCCCCAGAATACAATCATGTAAAATGTAGTCTATGGTCCAAAGGTGATTGTTGAAGAAACAGTATTGCAATGCTAAAATTCCAAAGAAAAATCTAGTAACTTCACCCCAGATAAAGTTTTCCTCCTTATTTTCTCTCTAGAACACAATCATGTAACTGAATAAATAGTCAACTATCCATAGACACATACACGCAGAAGCAAAACATGAAGCACAACTCATATCTACAAGAAAATTTTAATTCTCAGGATCATGCAAGCATACCCTAACAAGCAGATAAATAGCATTTCAGTTCAGTACAATGAGAGAATAATATACAGTAACAAAATTGGGGGTGATAACCAATGGCACATCTTAGTTATGACATAGGAGAGCTAGGGTTCCTGTAGATATTTTTACAATAATATGCATGTTTCTTTCTAAGGTATATTTATACCAGCACAACACCATATCCCTTCATGTGTGATTTTCATTTTCTTGCTTTTTGCTCCATGTTTAAGGTGGTGGGGGTGAACTCAACTACCTTAGAAAGAAATATATACATTACTTTTAAAATATCTGGGGGAGCCCAAACTCCCCTATGTCATAACTCATAACTAAGATTAGATCCTCCATGCCCAAACTTTTGGTTTAAACCTCTGCCATTAATGATAACCATGTAATGGTGCCTATTTGGATTGATTTATTTGAGTTTATCGACCGACATAAGTTTTGTGAGACTGTTTGAGAGAATTTATGAAAATAGCTTATGATATTGTTCTTTTTTTGAAAGCCCGGTCTAAGGGTCGATTAATTTGAGGGGTTCAATCCCACCGTCCACTTGCAAGAGCCCCATTTAAAGCTAGCGCAAGGCTCTGTATGGACTAGCTCATCAAAATTGGCATCGGAAGTAATCGATCCTAAGACCTTGAGAAAGTGGGTTAGCTTATGACATTATTCATAAATTATTTTCCGTTTTTTTTTTTTTTAAGAGGGAACTATTTTCCGCTTATTTTCATAAGTCTTCAAAGATAGCTTATTAGCCTGTTTGGTATAGTGGTGGGAGCATAAATACCACTTCCCAATGCTAACCCACCGTGATTTTTAGGAAGCTTAAAATTGTAGCTTTTGCCAAAACGTGGGTACAGGCCTCTTCCACCGCTGTAACAAACAGATACTATGAAAGCAACTTATAACTTATACGAAAACAATTTAAACTTAATTTTACCTTTTACTATAGAAACAACTTATACATAATTAAGCATTTAAAATGATAAGCGTTTGTGCTATAAGCTGGAAATAAGAGTTGCATTCGTGACACGAAAAGACATAAAAGCTAATGAAATATCAAGCTGTAAAGACATAAAAGCTAATGAAATAAATTGAATAAATGATGACACGAAAAAGAGTTAGGGTTGCGTTGATAATTGAGGATACGGTGTTCTGGAGTGCTTATCTCTGGAATTGACGGCCAGAGGATTTGAAATCAAAATTGACTGAACTGCAATCAGATCACCGGACCTTGCCGCCGCATGAAGGTCGCCGCCGGTCCCTGATTTCTGTGGATTTGGTTTACCCATCTGTTTCTGCTCAGTGTTCCTTTTTCTCCTTCTCTTCTCTTCTCTTCTCGCGGTTTTGCCCCCAAATCTTGTCCTAAAAACCAAAACATGCTCTTTTCTACTCGTTTTCTAAGTTAATTGAAATGACTATAATGTCCTCAATGTTGTAAAATCAATAATCAATTATGTTTAGGAGAATGCTAACCATTTGCCCTTAGGGCATTGGTTAAAGTACTAAAATAAGTAAATTTGCTTCGAAAGTGGTGTAATTATTGTTAAGAAAAACGTAAAGACTTGTATTTTCAAGACAAAGTTTCTTTTAATGGAATCCTTAACCATTACCCTTAGGGCACTGGTTAGCAAGACCCTTATGTTTATTGTTAAGTTGAGTCGTTAAAAAGTGCTAACGTTTGATGTTAACTACTAACTGAAATTTCAAGTCAGCTTATAAGAACATATTTGATCGAAATTTTTGAGAAGTGAAATTTTTTTACTATTTATGATCGTTGCACAACGACTCTTCTTTAATTTTGTATATTTGAAATGCTAATATAAAATCCACAATCCACAAAATTTGTTCAAACTCAAATCAAAATGATGGATGATGGTTGTGTGTTCAAAAATAGCTCTCAAAGTTGGGTTTCATCTTGAACTTCCATGTCTAATAGTGAGAAAGACCAATACATCCAAGAATCCAAGAAGATATTTCTACACATGCCTTTTATCAAAGGTTTGTGGAAATGGGACACAAATGAAAAAAAATTAAAAGAAAAGTAATTTAGTCCAATCATTTAACACTATTTAAATTTTTTTTTCTCTTTAAATTTTGTGTAAATATGTGACTTTGTCAAACATATTTTATTTGGGTTTGTAACCAAATAATTTGTTAAAAAATGGGCATGTCTTGTTTAACGTTATGATTTTTTTTGTCTTCATTGATTTTCCATATAATTGCAATTTTTTGCATGAGTTAAGTAAGCTGAAGAACTATAGGATAGTTTAAAAACAATGGGGTGGTCATTAAACAAGTCAAGATTGATGGAAAAGTTTCATTCAATAGTTATGGAAAGTGACAATGAAGAGGTTTGGAGGACAAGGTTGATAAACAAATTTCATTGTTAGAAAATGAGCTTAGAGTGATTAAGTATTTGATAGAAATAATGTTTGTTTGAATTTTTTAAATATTTTACTAAGCATGTGTAACCATAAAATGGATCAATGGCAAGAAGTTGAAGATGAAATATGAAGTGTGATTATTATCAACTGCATCCTTGTATTTTAACCACTGATATTCGTTTAATCCTTCTTTCATATTAATGAAATCAAATTAGTCCTTGGGTTGGCTTAGAATAACCATGTATTTAAAGTAGTTAGTACACAAGATAAACCCTGAATTAATTAAAATAACAATAGATTCACGATGGGCACACTAATTAAGGTATTGGTCCTTTCTCTTAAAATTAGACATATTCATAATTCATTTAAAAGTGGGTTGAACAATAGATTTATGGTCAAAAACCAATTGTAGAGAGGCAAAAGCTCAAAGTTCTAGCTTTAACACAAAATCAATTATCGAGACAAAATCAATTATATTCGAAAACATCCAACAGGTCAAAATCTAGATTCAATCTTGCTTCCTCCAAATAGTTACATACACTTACATGCAACAAGATCACAATTATCAACAGCCAAGTATTTGTTTTTTTGGTGGTGCAACAGCCTAATATTTGACAGTACTAATAATGAACTAAGTATTTCCTAATTTTTTTTTTCTTTTGCAATGTAGAAGTATATGAGAATAACAAAACGAAGTTGAAAATATAAAACCACTGGATAATAAGTCTTCCTTTTAATCCACCCATATGGCCCTCCAGAATCCAGGCAACTCTTCTTCTATCTTTCCTGAACATCAAAATTTGTAATTTTAGATAGCAGTAGTCAAATGTTTTTTTTTTTAAATTTAGATGATACTGTGCACAAATCCATCACCCAGAACTAATACTGAATGAATAATCACAAGATTCTATAAACTAGAAATAGTTAGAGGGCACAAACAAATCAAATTTGCTCTGTATGAGAATGCTGATATCCTTGACATGGCTGCATTTTTTCATTAATTTCAAAAAATAAGTTTTGGTGGTAAGGTTTATACTGCATACTGACACTTGCAATATTTGTTTTACTTCAAAATCTCACTTACAGGAATGTGAAAGCAACAAATGAAATAAAACAGAAAATAAATGAGATTTTATCATTTAATCTTGTATTTAGTCAAATCAGTCATAAAAATATTTGTGATGCTTGGGAGCTCTGTGAATATTTCAACAAAATATGCATGCAATCATTCAAGGAATCAAGAATTGAAAAACATAACCGCTGAATAAATAGACACAGACACAGTGTAATCCCCATACACCATGAAAGATACCAAGAATTGATACTTACCATAAAGTAATCAGTACACACCCACCAAATGATATAGCTAATTTGATGAAATCCCATGACGGTTTCGAAGAGAATCAATAGCCTTCTCATACTTCTGCGAAAGCTCATTTATAGAAGTTTTGCATGCTGAAATTTTTGAATGAAAATGACTAGGCATCAAAAGAATGCAATATTTATATGCATGTATGCTGAAATTCACAATTATGAGATATGACATCTCAATACAAGCATATGTTGAACAATGAGCAGGTAATTTACCACATCAACCAAACAAAACAAAATTCTAGTTTCCATCCTCTAAAAAGAGCAAATCTGGCATAGTCATCAATGAATGCTTATCAGTAAAAACATTGTAATACAAATATCAAATGAATGCTACCTGTCTGACTTTTAAACTACATAGCACAACCAATATAGATTGACAGTGTGTCACACGTGATTGTATTTAATTACTTCTATTGACTAAATTGTAACCGGTGTCCACGTTTCAATGTCATTATCGTGTCCGAGTCAGTGTTTGTTTTATATAGCTTTTAAGTCACTCCTTTTATTTCATGTATGTTTTAGGCTTAATTAATGATTTGGTCCCTTAAGTTATTTGTTGGTTACATTTTGGTCCCATAAGTTATTAACGTTACAATTTGGTCCCATAAGTTATTAACGTTACAATTTGGTCCCTTAAGTTATTTGTTGGTTTCGTTTTGGTCCCAAACTACTCCCTTAACTCTAATAACTTATGGGACCAAAACGAAACCAACAAATAACTTAAGGGACCAAATTGTAACGTTAATAACTTATGGGACCAAATTGTAACGTTAATAACTTATGGGACCAAAATGTAACCAACAAATAACTTAAGGGACCAAATCATTAATTAAGCCTATGTTTTATTCTTCTCATGTATTACATCCACAAAAACATACAAATAGCATGCAAATGGTAATTTCTACAAAAACAATCATCACTCTATCATACAAAGCAATTAGTACAAAACAGTGATGCTATATAACATAATACTATAGGCACTAGGCAGTATAAAATAACAACCATAAATTGGATCAAAAGCACTATGTTATTTTGAAATTGATTCTACTATGCATACCACGATTTGCAGTAGCCTGTGCCTCAGCCATGAACTCTTCATAAGAAGCCTGAAAAAATAACCATATGTATTAGTCTCTTAAATCTTAATCAAGTTTTTTGAATGTTAATGAAGGATTAATAACCTTCATCGCCTCTCGACTTTCCGTAATCCGTTCAGACAACTTCTTGTAATCCTTCTCAGCTTCATCCATCGCTTGCTGACATCCTTGACTCTGCATCTATAAACTTCTTAAATTAGCAACATCACAGTTAAAAATCAACGATTAATCTTAATTAAGATCTATCTCGATTAAAACAAATTTCATAACATTTGATCTATTAACTAAATCAAAATTCATCAACTAGGCTAATCTACTTACCTAATTATCTACTTGCATTATCTCCATTTTCTCGTAAACTAGATCTGATTCTACTACGGAAGAATAAATCACGGGATTAATCTTAATTAAGATCTATCTCGATTAAATCAAAATTCGTCAAACAGACTAATCTAATTATCTACTTAATCAGATCTGAACCTGCTAATGTGAATATTCCGTTAAATCACAGAATCCAAAGTGTTTTCAGATAAGAATCAAGGATTTATGAAGAATAGATCAATTTCAAGAAAGCACGAGAAGAAACCTTGAAACGTTTATGGAGACGAGAATGAGAAGCTTCGAGATCTTTGAGAATCTCAGAGTGAGAACGATCGATGCGGCGTTTGAGTTCGTCGATAGCTGAAGACGCGAGGCTTTTGAGATCGGAGATGTTGTTTGGAGCTTTGTGAGTGGTGCGTGGTGGAGAAGGAGTGGTGGTAAGAGCGGCGGCGACTCTCTTCACGCCTTTGGAAGTGGAAGCGGTTCTCGTGAAGAGTGCTGATTTCGGTGAACTTTCCGCCGGAGAAGCTATCGGCGACGGTGACGGTGATTTGAGGAGATCGGAAACTTTGGGTTTTCTTCCTCTCTTCTTCATCGAATTCTTTCTTCTTTCGAAAATTCAAATTGAAGTTTAGATTTCGCGGTTAAATTTGCGGGTATTTATATTGTGGCGAAATATTATTTTATTTTTTGAAAAAATAATAATAATCGCAATTTGCCAGTTTTGAAACTTTGTTAGAAAGTGGTAAAGAAAATAGAAGTACAAAGGAGAAAAAATAGTAGTGAATATTATTTAGTGGTATTATTTTTTAAAATTGACAAAGAAATACGCTTTTTATTATATATAAAAAAAATCCAATTTTTACCAAAAAAGAAAATAAAAAGCTAGAAGATGTTTTTTTTTTTGAATAAAAAAAGCTAGAAGATGTTAGTTTTTCTTTTCTTCTTGTTAAAATAAAATGTTAGTTTTCTTTTATTGTTTCTGTGTATACATGTCAATAAAAAATTAGAAATTATATTTAGACACTCTAAAAATTCAACAAATGCAATATTTGGTATTAACGATGTGCAAAAGTATGGTTAATATACACCTTGTACCAAACAAAAAAAAAAGATACACCTAGATTTGATATAATTCACTAACAACCTCATTAACTAAATTTTCTCCAATTGTTAGCTATGTTTGTAGATAACAAAATTGAGATGAATAAATGATGTATTAAAAAAGAAACGAATAGATGATGGGTTTTTTTTTAGGGTAGTGTTAACTTGTGCCCTCAGGGCACATGTTAAGAATCTAAAAATGAAATTAAATAATAAATTTTGTCTTGAAAAGATAA
Source organism: Medicago sativa (assembly GCF_051527215.1). Classification (NCBI taxonomy): domain Eukaryota; kingdom Viridiplantae; phylum Streptophyta; class Magnoliopsida; order Fabales; family Fabaceae; genus Medicago; species Medicago sativa. Next base: position 16,256,293 of record NC_140753.1, on the reverse strand, counting down.
GAAATCAAATTTCAAGAATATTGAATGCACAATTTCCAATAAAATATTTCTATTTTTGCCTTCTTAACTTGTGCCTTGAGGGCACAAGATAACATTTCCCATGTGTAAGTTTATCTTATATTTGATTAATAAGTTCCTCAATATTGATGTATTCGTTGACCAAATTTAATATGATGTTGATTTCTAGTGTCATTAAACAAAGGTTGCAAAGTTAAATTTTCAAGTGTCAAATATATTTATGTACTTAAAATAAAAAAGAAAGATTCATCTTGCATTCGCCGTGTATCCAATGGATATTGTATCACTGTTAAACAGTCATGGAAACTTCCTTCATAACAATAGTTAAAAAAATAAAATAAAGTAAATACAAGGTGATATTTTATAAAAAAAATTATAAAAGAAAAGTTGAATTCTAATACATTTTTTTTTGAAACAAAATTCTAATACATGTTAATTTTCTCAAAATATTTTCATTTTCATTTTTTAAAAGTTTTGTTCATTTTAAATTGCAAATAAGGAGATGAAGACTAATATAGTGAGACAATTGCAACAGAGAGAAGATGATCAATAAACTAAGAATGCAATTATAGAAACAATACAAACAATGTTTTTTACATCTTCAAAAATCCCAGATATATTCTAAAATTTAAAAATGTTAACAGAAATTTTGAACTCGTGTTTCCTTATATTTATTAGTTGAAGCGAAATATTATAAAACTTGTAAAATGGACAAATGTTTATCTTATGCTTCATTAATATTATAAAACAACATAAAAGTAGACATTTTTTTTTTCAGTAGAATGACATATGATACTGTGGAAGAAAGTGGAAGTCAACAGGTGGTTCTGATAATGTGGTTACAAGAGAGAGGGCATGGGATTGAATTCATGATGGATAATTGTTAGGAGAATTTCTCTCTGATTAGGAGCTTTAGGGCTCTAACTGGGATTCCTTGACTCTGGTTTATCCTTTAATTTGCTATTCCTTCGTTGCAGAGCGTCTGAGCTCATCATTACTTCAATAACATTCAAATTTACACAAACAAAACTGAAAAAGTACTACATTTGAACAGAAATAATGATAACAGCTCTTGGTGCAATTTAGACAAGCATGTGCACCCTTTTTATTTGTGAACACATGCAAACCCTTCTAGTACAATAACTATAGTTAATCTTAAGACTTAACTATAATAACTACAAGAATATGAAAACATTTACACAATGGCAGCTGAAATAAGTTGCTCAACATCATTTTATTAATGTTCAAAATAATATAAATTTTGTATACATAACATATTTGATGCAGGGAACCAAACAAAAATAAAGACATTCTAAATACTAGCTTCCAAGTTTCTAACTGACATCTCATCTATTACAAAACTACAGACATAGATGGTACCAAAAAAAAAACTACAGACAGATAAATAGCTAAAGTGTCAAAAGCATGAAATACAAAGCTGCCCTTTGATGGTGGTTGTGTTGGATAAGGTGACAAGTTTAACTGTTATGGTTGAAGGACCATAAAGAGTACAACCTTTCCACATTATTATCGACACAGATTGAAACAGCACAAATTTATTGCACCAAAGATTGAGTGTCCTCTCCATTGACAAAATCAGGTAGCTCAGGACTCTGTGAGAACTTCATCCATCTCTTTTTCTCCATAAATTTAAGACAAGGCTGCATCACAAGACCAATCGCCATAGCAATGACGCTTATAAGAAATACTTTGAGGGAGGAGAAAGCTAATACCACACATATCAAAATTGTAGGAGGGATGCACATGATAATTGCCCCGGTCGTTCCGCCTGGTACCTTGTATGGCCGAGGTGCGTTGGGGTGTCTGATCTTCAACATTATGAATGCAATAAACTCCAGAATCATTCCAATACAGTACAAGAAATTCTCTGCAGCTACAATTTCTTGAAAACTAAGCCAAGATAGTAGAATCACACCGGAGGCTGAAAAAAGAATCCCTATAAGAGGTGTTCCGTGACGAGACCTCTTGGTGAAAAACTCTGGCAACATTCCCCTCTCAGCCATTCCTAAAAGCTGGTGAGAGTCACTACTCATTTCGGCAACGAACATTCCCATGTTTGACATTGCAGCTGCAGCCTGAAGCCACCATCTCAACCACACTCCTCCAATGATCATAGCAATTTCAGAGAAGTACCCGTCAGTCCACAACTCGCGCTGAACCGGAACAGCACCGGTACCAATCAGAAGAGGAAAGAAGTATGCCACAACAACCAGGATCAAAGCATAAAACAAACCTTTGGGAAGATTTTTCTTTGGATTTTCAACTTCACCAGCAAGAGTACTTATGGAGTCCCAATAATTGAGATTCCAAAACAGTGTATTCAAATATAAATTCCAATCAACGTCATTTAGGTTTGTCTCAACAAACCATCTTTCAGGTTTCATTTCTGGAATCGACAAAAACCCCATGAAAACAAATGGGAGAAGCGAGAAAATCCCTAAACAAACAGCAACAAGTCCAACAATGGTTAAACCCCTATAGTTCAAATAAGTAAGAACTATAGTCAAACCCCATGTTGCAAATACTCTAGGTAAACCACCACCTACAGCCGGAACCGCTGACTTAAGATAATCAAGAAATAGAACAGGATACAAAGCATTATCGATCACGCCACTAAGCCATTTCATCCAACCCTGCTGAAACCCCCAAAAAGGACCTAAAGCAGACGAAACCCAAACAACATAACCACTATTTTCAGGGAACATGGTACCCATTTCAGCAGTAATCAAAGCTTCAGGAACACTCCATATAAACGGAAAAACCAAAAATCCAAGTAAAGCTAACAAAGGACCGGCTGCTTTCACAGTATCCTCAACACCAAAAGGTCCTCCTGATACCTCATAGAAGATGAGAAACACAAGTGGTAAAACTGAAAGTTTCCTCATGTGATTTGCTCTTGGGGAAGGCATTTCACCTACGGTCACGTACTCGCTCCCGGTCCCGGTGAACTCCCCCATTGCCATTGCACTAGAACCTTGTTGTCTATTATATGCTGTAGTCCTCAATTTCTGCACCCAGCTAAAAAAGTTTACTTCTTTTCTTAGAATCATATCATAATCATAACATCAAATCAAAGTACATGACTATACTCGTACATAACACAAATAAACAAAAAAAAAAAAGTGAATTTGAATCTCAATCCATTGAATTTAAATAAGAAAATGACCTGCTTGGATTGGCTTATTTGAGTTTATCTGTTCGGGATAACTTATGAAAACATCTTATACGAAAACAAATTGCTTTATTTTATCTTTTATTATAGAAAAATAGCTTATACATAAGCCTTTATGCTATAAGCTGCAAATTAAGCTGTTTATCCAAACAGGGTCAATATGGCATGCTAGAATTTTATCATTGAACAAGATTTGTTTCAATAAATAACAGAAACCATACTATAAATGAAGGTATAAAAAACAGATCTAGGAGACCAATTTGAAACAATTAACAAAAAAACAAAAACTTAATCAATTGAAAAAGTAAAGCAATGTTGTGACCCCAAATTGGAAGAGAAGAGAGTAATTGAACAAACCATAAAGAATTGGAAGAGTGTCAGGATCGATGAGATAACAATTTTTGCGGTGGAATCCGATGTTGAAGGAAAACTACCATGGTTGTGTGCAGTGGCAACGTGGGATCGAAGAGGAAAAAGAGTTAAGGATGTGTTTGGATTTATTGAAGTGGTAGTTAAACGATGGCGAAATAAAATGGCTTTCCGATAATAGCTGTAGTATAACTGTCGTCTATCACTTAGATCGTAAAAAAACACTATAACTTACATTTGTCATCAAAAAAATGCTATCATCTGTACATTTGTCACAAAATAAATTAAAAAACCATAAACTACTACATAAAAAATGTATACATGTGGTTTTAGATGCAATATAAATCTTGATCGGTAACATAAAAGTGGAACGTGCAACAGGTGGAACAACATTTATTTATATTTATATATGAAAAATTAAAGAAATTAAACCCCTGATAACCGATCATATAACCCCAATGAATTTTTAAAGAGGCCTCTTTCAATGAAAGACAAACGATGAAAACACATCGTTGTAGAAGAAAGAGGAGAAGAGGGTGTGATAAATTGTGAGGAAATGAAGCCTATTTATAATTTATAGGGAGGGAGGGTAAAACAAATAGGTGGGAAGCCATAATTACAGTCAAGAAACGTGTAAAAACACGTTTTTCAACTTGACCACCGCCCAAAACGTTTGAAAAACGTTTTATCTGTGGTGCAGATCACCGGCCAAAAGCTTCTGATGCAGTTCGGAATATGTAATCCGGAATACACATGGATTCCGGGTTATATGTTCCAGAAAAATACGATCATGGTGAAACTACGGGAAACTTTGCTCTTCCTGTAGGGTGATGGATGGTTCGGATTTTGAAATCCGAAAAGATTCAACATTGGATTCTTTTGTGTGATCCACATTTCACCAAGAGTTTATGTGGTCCAGAACGCCCAGATAACTCTATAAATAGGGGTCCCTGTTTTCATTACAAGTAAACTACACCTGGAAAAAAAATCATGGAATTCTCTGGCTTTGATCAGAACACCAAGCTAGCGGGGGGAAAACAACCCCATCTGTTTATGATTCGCAACGATGTCACCCTCTCCGAGCTGAAGGATGAGCTGAATCAAATCAACCGTCAACTCAACCACAGAGACACGGGGAGGGTGGTCGGTGTTGAATATCGATGTCCATTGTCCGACTCAGTTTCATCTCTTCGGTTCAGCCGGATGAAACTCACAAACGACGACGACGTGAGAACCATGTTCTCTGTCTTTGGTCCGCAAAGTACTAGAGGACCAATCGAGTTGGACGCTTCGTTGGTTAGATCTGCTGAACAAATTCTGAAAAGTTTGAACCGGCCCAGGAACTACGAAGAGATCAGGGCTCTGCTGGAGGGACCAGATGAAGAAATTAGTTTAGGTGATCCGTGATAATGTGCCGTGTTTTAATTAATCAAGTGTTTTATGTTGTTTTAATTGCGTGTTAGTTATGTGTTGTTGAATTAAATTGTTGCATTATTTTTACAATAATATATATATTATTTAAATTTTCATTATGTTTTAATTTACATCAAAGATGTTCATTTAATCGAAAAAATAACCAAAGTTATGCATTCCGGATTATGAAATCCGGATTCACATAGGGCGTAAGTGTATTCCGGAAAACTAAATCCAGAATACTTCAGCATAGGGTCCTTTTGTATGGACCACATTGCACCAAGAGTTTATGTTGTCCACAACATCCAAGGACCTTTATAAATAAGTGCTCTTCGATTTTCAGCTTCAATACCAGCAAAACACACAAACACACCAAAGAAAACCATGCAAATTTTTGTCATTAAGCTGGGGATCTTTCTCACGTGGTCGCAAATAGATAGCTCTCTATTTGACCGCGTCCACGTGATGAAGATCGTCGACATGCTGACAAAAATATATAGATACAAAGAGGTTGCTCTATATTTGAATATCAAGAGGTTTCTATGAGTTAGATCTTGCTGCCTGCCAGATGAATAAGTCATTTGGCAAGGCAGCATGATCTAACTCAAAAAAATCCTCTTGAAACACCTTACTTTTCTTCATTATGTTGCAGATCTAAAAGATTCATCATTTCTGTTATTATGGTTTTTTTTAATTTTTTATTTGTCTTATGTTGCTTTTATTTATGTTATGTACCTTTGTTCCAATTTTTTCCAAGCCATTCGCCACAAAAACAAGGGCCTGATGCAGTCCGGATAATACAATCCGGACAAACTTCATGCATTCCGGAATATAAAATCCGGAACACCTCAGTTTCATTTTGATCGGCGACGTTTCACCAAAGGTTTGGACGGTTAGTGGGGCGTTTAATGATTTTTGCACGATTTAGGTTGTGGAACACATTTTATTTGACTGTAATTAAGACCTATGATTGATATAAGGCTATAAAAAGGCTTGGATCTTCATCAATTTCCTTCATTCTTCTTCACCTCCTTTCTTACATTTTCTTAAAAAAAAAAATTAGTTTTTTAGGTAGCTTTTAGGTGTGTCTGTGGTGTCATGGTCATTGTTGACCATTCATATGACCCCTACAATTGCATAGCAGCTTATGCGGGGGTTATATGACGGTCAACAGAGACCCTTGACGTCAAAGAAAGACACAAAATTTCATATTGTATGTGTCCGGATTTTATTTTCCGGAAAGACTAACAATCTGGTTCGGAAAACTAAATCTGAACCAAGGGTATTTTTGGAATTTTTACAGAACGCGCGAGAAGACAGCAGGGTGGGAAAAGTAATACTCTAATATTAAAACCAACCTCTTCAATTTTCCAAACCTCTTATTCTTGTCCTTTAATGACTCTCAGGTCCTTCACCAAACCTTGACAAAGTGACCCAAGTTTTCCCACAACGTGCAATCAAGATCGGCCCAGATGTATTCGTAGGTCTAAAAAGAATTTTAAATTGAGGTTTTTTAAATGTGTTGACTAAGAAACATAAATATTGAGAACAATAAATAAATGCGCAATTTTATTTGAGGTACATCAACCAATAATTATATGTTTGAACATTGATCCGTTAGATTGTGAGAGTTTAACTTCTTTCGTTAGACTCAATCCCATTAGCGCAATAACTTTTTTAAGTTTAATTAATAATATAAGTTAATGGGGTTTGCTACAATAGACCCACTCATTTTCATGAAGGTCTATTTTAGCAACCAAAATGGAAAAAAAAAATTAAAATCTAAGCTTTTAATGAAAATTACATTTATATCCTTTAGTTTTAGTTTTCTCAAAAAAACAAAAACAAGGGTCTTTGTGTCCAAGTGAAAAGGTGCTGGTTGCTAAAATAGACCTTCATGAAAATGAGTGGGTCTATTGTAGCAAACCCCTAAGTTAATATATACAATATTTACCAATTATTAAACCTTGAAATAACAAAGTTATATTGCATATTGAATTCTAACACAAATATAAATTACTTTTTTACATTTGGATATTTTAGTTGCACACAATGTGTCTTAATAAATTTTCAACAATTAACATGATATTAAAACAAATCTAAAGAGAAAAAAAAAATTAAGATAATGTATATCAAATAAAATAGATATCTTTGGGATCAAACTTGTAATATAAACTATAAGTCTACAATTCTTCATTTAACTATCATCCGAACTAGACGTAAACGTGTTTAAAGAATATGAATCTAAAAAATATATTAAAAACAAAAAAGATTCAGAGGCCTAAATACCTTGTTATAGTGACAGTCCCCTAGGATCGGGCATGTGTGCTATATGAATACCATCCACTGTTCTATAGTTTTGTATGAGGAAAATTGCTCATCTCCCATCATGATTTGCTCACTCCCATCTAAACTGACGAAAAATACCCCCAGCGTGACTTAAGTCATGTTGGGTTTATTTTCTGCGTGACTTAACTCACGTTGGTTTCTGCGTCCACTACCAAAACAGCTGTTTTGGCATTTTTACCTAATTTCAATCTTTCATTCATACTTCAATACATCCATTCATTCATTTTCATTCACGTTTTCTCATTCATTCAAAATTTAAATACGCAAAATAACCGAAAATTAACCAAAATGTCATAAAATATCGCATACGCTTAAATGTAAATATATTACATCCATATCCGCCGAAGTGTCATAAAAACATCTAAATATATACAAATGTCATGAAAACACACAAAAAAACCTACTCCTCTTGTGGACTATGACTCATAGTCCTCCTCAGCGGAACCGACACCTCCTGCAGAATGTTATACTCGGACTGGATGCCCTTCATAACGCTGAGAACATGAGGATTTGAAAACACATCATGAATCTCCATAGCACCTTCCACTCTGCGTCTGATGTTGTCGATGATCTAGAATGGGTCGAGAGGCTGTCTGACCCACTGCTGATCAACAATAACCTCTTCGTAAGGAGGGACAGGAGTTGTGTAGTCAGCAACGGGTTCATGGGCGATCATAATAGGATGTGATGCACGGTAGAACCATTTCATGTACCACACCTCATGCTTCCACACCTCGTCCTCCGGGACCGGATCACCCCTCTCCTGCTGGCTAAGGACATGGACAACAAATTTCGCGAAGGCCATAACCACATCTGCTGGCGCAAGATCCCCAATCGTCGTAGGAGGTCTGGGAATGGTCTGGACATAATCGTATTGCCTCAGAACCCGCTCCAACATGTGACGATACATCATGTATTTGTTGGTCATGATCTATCTGGAGTACCAGCAAATGTCCTGAAAAGGTGTCACGTCTCACCGAGACGCGTACGATGTCCAGATGACATTATCATGCTCCATCAAATCCATTAGGCTTCTAAAGTGTCCAGAATCAGCATAGCCCATGGTAGGTTTCCATCTATACACAAGCGGGTCAGCATGCTCGTACTCTTGCTCACGCTTCCTCGGAATGAGCTGCTTGAAGTATGCCACAACTCATCCCTGCAAACATAGAGAGACAAACTTATATCAGCACAAGTATCTAGACGCGCCACATAAGCAAAAATAACTTCAAAATGGGGTGGGGGATCAAAAATGAAAAATACTCAAAATTGGGGGATCAAAAAAGTTGAATTTAAAAATAGGGGAATCAAAACATAATTTTTCTAAAAATAGGAGCACCAAAAGTGCATTTAAATCAATAACAAATTGCTCATTTTAGTAGAACTAGTATGGATACCCGTGCCAAGCACGGGCTAGAATTCCCTTGTAATTAAAATATTGGATGAAGATGTGGTATTATTCTCATTTATATAGTTGTTTTATGTCCAATAGATTGATCCACACTAATGTTGGCTCCCTCTATAAGGTCCAACGATGGTATAATAACCTAATTCAATTTTACGGAGGAAGCATGTGTGGTTCCGGGTGTTACAGATGTAGAGAGTCTCAAACATGAGTGAGAGATGTTAGTGTTTTAAGTGTCAACTAAAGTTCTACATTGGATGCAAGAGTAAATATTGAGAAACATATGAGTGGCATGAGTCATATACCTAATTTGTTAATATTTAGGTTAAGGTGTGGTGTCAAACTCACTCGTGTGGAATCTCTTTATCTAATGAGATAATCAAACACAATGTAGTATTCTTTGAAAGTCAAAACATTGTTATGAACCGTTCTTTTTTTAATATTTGGATGTCGTTCTCTTTCGTATGAAATCTTTCATTCAAAGTCTATTATTTCAAATTTATTCACTTTTGGACTTTGGTGGCAAATGAAAATGGTAAAATGATGATGCATTATGCTAAGTAGACAAAAATATATGCTTATTAGACAATTTAAAATTATTTAACTAATCTAATTTGTTGGTAAACTAATTACCCAAAGGAAAAAACTTAGGTACAATTCCTTAGATGCTTTTCGTATGGTTCTTAACTAAATTTACCATGATTTCCTTAAATCCATAATTTATCAAAGTTTGTTATATAAAAAAAAAAGGTGTATTTTTAGTTAAGAATCATACGAAAAGCACCTAAAGAATTGTACCTAAGTTTTGTCCATACCGAAAAATCTCCAACTCCTTCAACAAACCCATAAAATAACCGACAACTCACGTTATTCCCTATACACCCACAATAAAACACATAATATTTTTATTTTTTTAAGAAAACAAAACACATAATATTTATTGTCTTTCTCCTATCTTCTCATGTTTAAATTCCTTTCTCAATTCCATATTTTTTTTCCTTTTAATTTTATTTCTTTCTTCTTATGGAAGAAAAGAACTTAAAACTCACTCCATGAAACCACCACCAACCAAACTGTTTAATCGTGCCTTAATTTGACCCGATTTAAATATGTCTTGTAATTACGGATGTGGATAGTTGAGCACTTGATTAAGAGATGTTAATCTGTCGAGTGTGGGTTAAAAAGTTCAATATATATATTGAATGGAAGAGTAGACTTTGAACAACATATAAGTGTGATGACTCAAATACCTGATACCTAAAGGTTTTAGACAAAGATATGATATCAATCTCACTTGTTTGGTTTCTCTTAATATAATGTTTGATCAAACTAAGTGTAGAATCCCCTAGAAGAATGCATATGTATTATTCTGAGTTGATAAAAATATATACTTATTAGAAATTTTAAAATGATGTGACTTTTTTTTAATTGAGTCTAATTTTTTGGTAAAATAATTAATATGATGATTCAACCCAGTGTAGGCTCACCCAAAAGTCCTAACATTATCCCAACATTATGGTAAATTGTTTTATTAGTTTTTTAATGTCATTTGTTTAATTTTTTATTTTAAATTTTGGTTATTAGATATCATTCACTTTCATATTAAATCTTTTATTCAGCCTTTATCATTTAAAATTCTTTCACTTTTGGTCTTTGGTGAGATTTGACAATGGAAAACTCTATATGAGTTTTGCTAATTTGACAAAATAAATGGTTATTAGGATTTTTTAAATAATGTGGCGCTTTATTTATTTAGTTTATTTTTTTGGTAAAATATTTACTCAAAAATCTCTAACTCCTTCGACAATCCCGTAAATTACCATATATTCAGTTTATTTTATATACTTTTACAGACAAAGCACAAACACTCCTTTTTTCCTTATCAGTTCTCTCATGTTCAAATTCTTTTTTTGTCTTTTATTTCTAATTTATTTTCTCTCTTCGCATGAAAGAAATGAACAAAAACCTCCCTCTATTAATTCATCACCAACCCATCTTTTTACCCTGTTATGCATTCCTCAATCTCATTTGACTATGTTACCAGATTACATATGTACAGTCTCACATGTAAGCGAGAAATGTCAATAAGTCACATGCGAGTTAAAATTTCACATTAGATGCAAGAGTAGATGGTGAGAAACATATAAGTTAAATGACCCATATGTCTAATGCGTCAACAATTTGGATGAAGATGTTGTGTCAATTTCACTTTTGTTGTTACTCCTAGCATAATGCGATTATCCAACCTAGTTTAACCCCCACCCCCATGATGAACTTTTTAAAAAAAAAAAAAAATTTATGTCATTCGTTTTTATGCTATTTTTTTTATCCCACCTCCATTATTTTAAATTCCTTCATTTTTGGTCTTTGATGAGATCTAACAATGTCAAAATATAGATGAATTATGCTGAGTTAACAAAATACATGTTTCTTAGACATTTTAAGTGAAGACATGGTATCAATATCACTTCTGTGATTACTTTTACCCTAATATAATGGTTCAACCCAATGTAGACTCCTTCCCGAAGTCTCAACATTATGATGGATTATTTTGTTAGTGTTTGGATGTCATTTGTTTAATTTTTTAATCTAAAATATTTTTTGACTGTCATTCACTTTGATGCTATGTTTTTTATTCAATCTCTATCATTTCAAATTCTTGCATATTTTGTTCTCCTTCAAACCACAGATTTGATAAAATCTTATATTTCTCTTCAATTTGAGTTACATGGCATCCTTGAAGTTGTGAAAATATATCTCATCCTTCTTGTAAACGAAGCTAGTAACACAATTCAACAACGTAATATCAATCTTCACCAAAAGGAAACAATAGTGGGTTTAAATGAAACATATGTATCATAAATTCGTTCGAACTCCTTACACAAATTCTTAAGAATAATGGTTTTCAATAAGCCAAAACTTAATGTAAATTTTGAAACCATTTTTTTTTCCTAGCTATAATTATTAAAATATTGAAATAAATTATTGGGTTAAATATGTTTTTGGTCCCTATAAAATTGGGACCTTTTAAGTTTAGTCCTTACTTAATTTTAATTGTTATTTTAGTCCTTAATTTTTTTCCTGCACTTAGTATTAATCTCTCCTCAATTCAAATTTGTTTAATTTATGGTTAAACTCTTGAGTTTTTGAACAATTTTTTTGCAGACGTGTTAAGAAAATTAGTAAAAGTTCCTCTGCAAAAAATTGTTGCAAAATTTGATTTTTACGTCCAGATTTTGTTAATTTTATCTTTAACTTTTGTCGTTTTAAAAAAAATCATATTTAATTCGTTTCATGTTAAAAAATTCTAAATTTTAGTAAATGAATCTTTCATAGTGTTCTAAACTTGTCTCAAACAAATCGTTCAAGAATTTAAGAGTTTAAGGATAATTAAACAAACTTTGTTGTAACAGTGACTAAAATTAGAAGTAATATTTTTTGTAGGGACTAAAAAACGTATTAAAATTAGGTAAAGACTAAACTTAAAAGTTTACAATTTTATAGGGACCAGAAACATATTTAACTCTAAATTATTTTAATAACAAAGCAAAAACTAATGATGAAAAGACATAATAAAGGTAACGAATTAATCTACATACATTGCCTTGCCAAATGAATCACAAGTGAAAACTCTTTTTATGAGATGGAGTAGTATTTAATGCTCATTAGAAAGAAGAGGTGTCATGTGTACTTTAGAAAATTTAAACCGGTTAGAATTTCTCTAATTTTAAACCGATTATTGTAAGACAATAAACATATTTCCAATCGTAAATAAGAGAACTTAATGTTATAAAGGAGATTCAAAATCACATTTTTAGCAAGGAAACCCCATTTAAAATTGATATATTAATATAAATAGATATTAAAATGGTGAAGATATTTTCAATTTTCTTAAATATCTTTTGGACATATTTTAATATATATTTATATATAGATGACAAAATTATTTAGTGAACCGCGTTTTTAATCATTTTTCTTTCAACCGCTATTTATCGTGAAACTTTTCTTGGGAATGCATCACAAAGTGTCTTACCATTTGAATATCTATTTAATCTATTTTCAATCTTAATATCGCATTTTTGATATTAATTTATATTAATATATCATTTTAACAAAACATGATATGAAAATGGTGAAGATATTTATCGTAGTATAAATAGATATTAAAATTGATATATTAATATAAATTGATATTTTCAATTTAAAAATGAGTATCCCTACCCATCAAAAAAAAAAAAATGAGTATCCATTATTTGCAAAATAAAGATCACGGTTAGTTTGTACCCAGAAAAAAAAAAAGATCACGGTTGGTTAAAGAAATCAATAAAAATAAAGAAATAGTACAATGAATTCATAATGTTGCCGAATTAATATGATGGCGATTTCATAGTCAAGATTGTACAATAAGTTTAAATTAAGTTTTAACTAATATAATTGCCAAATTAATATATAAGTTTCGACAAATATTACACTAATTTTTTTTGGTAAGCGTGGAAATCTTAACGTAAAAAAAAAAGGAAAACGTTCTATTAAACCTAAAAAGCACAACACCAATCTAAAGAGGTGATGATGGATAAAGAGAGATGCTTGAAAAATCACATTCTGATCAAAATAAAAGAAAATTGTCAAAAAAATTAAAACAAATATGCAAGGTCGTTCTTCTCGTTGAAAGTTTGACCACATATTCACAATGCATTTGTGATACATTCGCGAGAAAAGGTGTCACGATAAATAGCGCGGCTGAAAAAAATCATTAAAAACGTGGTTCACTAAATAATTTTGCCCTCTACATTTTTTACAGGTGCATATCAATGTTTTACTACTCTCTTCTACAAAAAAAAAAAGAAAAAAGAAAAGAAGAAGCAATAATCGCTTAATTTATTTTTCACATATTACGGATTCATTTTATGGTGTAGGTTTTTCCATAAAAAGCGATCGGACTAAGCAGCCATATAGTTAAAGAACATGTAAAAATACAGACTCTATATTTGCTAAATTATGTTCCTGGTTATCTACTCATAGAACTTCTTGTCAAAGAGCTACAATGAAAACCACTAAAACAAATTCAGCAACCTCGTAATCTTTTCTTAATCTCTTATTTAATATCAACATTCAAATAGAAAATTACATAGAATTGTTATTTTGATTTCATTCCATATATCAGAATACAAAAACACACATGGAAAAATCATTAGCATTTGTAACTTAGCATTAAGAATTAACCAATATATAGATCAAAATGTAGGAGTAAAAACATATGACCATCTTTGTAAAAAAAAAAAAAACTTGTAAAATTGTGAATCCTAGCAAAACTTTTGATGATCATCTTCACACAACGTATTGTGGCTCTCTAAAAAAATTAGAGTGGTTGCTATCGTGACATGAACAACTCCTTAAGTCCATCAGTCTTTATTTCTTGATTATCAACAAGTTTACAAAATGAAGTGGTATCTCTTCTCCGGCTTTTTAAACTTCTTTTCCACACCTGAAGATTAAAAATTAAATTGAACATTTCAAACTCACTACATAGCTAAAGAGAAACATACATCTAGATCCAAATAGAAATGCACAACAATTATATAACCTTAAACTCCCAATAAAATAGCATTAACATACACCGTTGAGATACCAAAATGCTAGACAATTTTTTTTTTCTTTCAAAGGTGATAATAATACAGAAAAAGATGCATCCATGAATAAAAAATTGTTGTTGTGTGTGCATCTGCTAATGCTGAGAGATGAATGATGAATTATTGTGCAAGATGAGTAAATAGTGGTATGTATATATAGCACCCTAAACACTAAAAATGAAGAACATGATTCATGCGTGATTCATGGAATCGGTGATCTGCAATTTCAGCCCTCTTAATTTCTTTTGTTTAGTGCACCAAAGAATCGGGCGTCACCCCTCTTTTATTATGAAAAATGAAAAAAAAATGAGTGAATGAATATGCCTTTTCAAACACCTGTAATCTTTTTATTCAATGACATTCCAAATTCGAATCGTATTTGTGATTTGCATATTGATTACTCTATAAAATCAACTTTGGTAATAATACACGGTTTTAGTTTATAATCCAAGCAGTCCATGTTGATAAGCAAATAAACATGCCACCCGTAGCAAATGTTTACTACGAAGATGAAGATGAAGATAAATAAGAGATACAAAATAAAAGGATTTTTAATTTGTACCCAAAAAAAAGATTTTTAATTAATGATATATAAGTCAAACATTATTGTACCGTTTTTTTATCCCTTACATACACACCTTTTTAAGAATTCAAAAATTAAAATCATTTCTTAATAAAAACAATGATCTGGTACCTTTTTAAGAATTCACTAATTAAAACCCTTTCTTAGTAAAATCAATGATAACGCAGTGATACTACCATAACATATGCCAAGATCAAAACAATTAATATTAGCATAGAGAGAATGACACGTGTACTATTGAAAAAAATAGCACAAATATATATAACTAGTATGGACACCCGTGCCAAGCACAGGATAGAATTTCGTCGTAATTAAAATATTGGATGAAGATGTATTATTCTCATTTATGTGGTTGCTTTATGTCTAATGAGTAGATTAACACCAGTGCTGACTCTTTCCATAAGGTCCAATGATGATATTATAACTCGGTTCGACTTTGCGAATGAAGCATGGGTGAATCCCAGTGACAAATGTCGGTTGCAGAGAGTCTTATACTTAAGTGAGATATGTTGATGTGTTGACTGTGAGCTAAAGTTTCACATTGGATGTGAGAGTAGATGTTCAGCAACATATAAGTGATATGATCCATATACCTAATTTTTTAAGGTTTAGGTTAAGATGTGGTGTCAAACTCACTTGTGTGGATTCTCTTTGTATGTTGAGATGATCAAACTCAATATAGGATTATGCGAAAATCACAATATTGTTATCAACCGGTTTTTTAGTTTTTGGATGCCATTTGTTTATTTTCATCTTAAAGTTTAGTTTTTATATGGCATTCTCTTCCATATGTTTTTTTTTTCATTCAACGTCTATTATTTCAATTTATTCACTTTTGGACTTTTGTGGCAGGTGAAAATGGTAAATTGTCGATGTGTTATGTTGAGTTGACAAAAATATATATTTATTAGACAATTTAAAATCATGTAACATTTTCCTTAAAAAAAATCATGTGACGTTTGTTTAATTGAATCTAATTTTTTGGTAAAATAATTACCCAAAAATCTCGGACTCCTTCGACCAACCCATAAAATAACCAGCAACTCACACTATTCTCTATACTCTCACAAAAAAAATGCACAATACTTATTTTCTTTTGCCTATCTTCCCTTGTGTTTTAATTCCTTTTTTGATTATTTTTTTTGCTTTTAATTTTCTTTATTTCTTCTCATGGAAGAAAGAAACATAAACCCCTCTCCATGAAACCACCGCCAACCAAATTTTTTGAACATTTTGTGATTTCAATTGACCATATTTAAATACGTCATGTAATTACGAAGGTGGATAGTTGAATGATAATTTATCAAGTGTGTATTAGAGTTCTGTATTGGATGGAATAATAGATTTTGAACATCATATAAGAGAGATGACTCCTGATGCCTAAAGGTTTTGGACGAAGATATGATATCAATCTCACTTGTGAGGTTTCTCTTAATCTAAGATGGTGATCAAACTCTATGCATAATCCCCTAGAAGTCCCAAAATCATGATAAACTGTTTTGTTAGTTTTTATATGTCATTTGTTTAACTTTTTTATCTTAAATTTTAGTTATTGAATTTCATTCACGTTCATTGTTTTTTTATTCAACATTCCTTATTTCAAATTCTTTGACTTTGGTTTTTTTTGAATTCTTATAATGAAAAAAGATAAATGTATTATTTTGAGTTTACAAAAATATATACTTATTAGAAATTTTAAAATGATGTGACATTTTTTAATTGAGTCTATTTTTTTCGTAAAGTAATTACCCCAAAATCTCCTAATCCTTCAACATACCTACAAAATTGCAAGCAACTCAATCTATTTGCTATACTTTAAAGGTTAAAGCACACACCCTTACTTGTTTTCCTTACCATCTATCTCATGTAAAAATTTCCTTTTTCATGCTAGGTCTCAATTTGTCCTTATAATTTGGATATGTCACCATATTACACATGCAAAAAGTCTCACATTTAAGAGAGATGTTAATGTGTCATATGTGAGTTAATGTTTCACACTGAATTCAATGGTAGACGGTGAGGAAAATATAAGTGAGATAACTTATGTACATAATGTCTTAAGATTTTAGATGAAGATGTGGTTTGAATCTTACTTTTGTGGTTGATCTTAGCCTAAACTGATTATATAAAAAAAAATGCTCCCTCAGAAGACACAATATTATGATGAACTATTTAGTTAGTTTTGGATATCATTTATTAAATTTTTTCATCTTAAAATTTATAGTTTAGGGATGTCATTTGCTTTGATGCTGTTTTTTTATTCAATATCTATTATTTCAAACTATTTTACTTTTAGTCTTGTGTGATTGTTCTTTGCATAATATGAGGATCAAACACAATATAGGCTCCATATGTCGTCCCAACATTAAGATGAACTATTTTTCTGGTGTTTAGATGTCATTTGTTTATTTATTTTTTAACTTAAATATAGTTTTTCGATGTCATTCGCTCTCATGCCATTTTTTATTCAACCTTTATCATTTAAAATTACTCTACATTTGGTCTTTAGTGGGATGTTACAATGGAAAAATGCAGATGTGTTATGTTATTTGACAAAGCACATGCTTATTAGACATTTGAAAATGACGTGACGCTTTTTTAATTAAGTCTAATTTTTTGGTAAAATAATTACCCAAAAATCTTCAACCCCTTCAACAAACCCATATAATTACCGGCAACTCAGTTTATTCCCAATAATTTTTCGGATAAAGCATGCTACATATATTTTTTCCCCTAATCATTTTTATCATGTTCAAATTCTTTTTTCGTATTCTATTTTTTCTTTTTAATTTCCTTTCTCTATTATCATGAAATAAATAAACATAAATTTTCCTCCATGAAATCACTATCAAACTACCTTTTTGAACATGATGTGCCTACGATTGACCTTATTTGACTATGTCACATATTTACGGATGTGGATAGTCACACACTTGATTAACATATGTTAATGTATCAAGTGTGAGTTGACATTCTACATTGGATAAAATAGTAGATTTTGAACAACATATAAGTGAGATGACACATATGCTTAATGACTTAAGATTTTTTGTGAAGATGTGGTGTGGCAATCTCACTTTTATGGTTGCTTTTGACCTAATATGGTGTTCTAACTCAATGTAGGCTCATCTGAAAGTCTGAACATTATCCCAAAATTATGATAAACTACTTTGTTAGGTATTGGATGACATTTGTTAATTTTTTATCTTAAATTTTAGTTATTGGTTGTTATTCACTTTCATGCTATATCTTTTATTTAACCTCTATTATTTCAAATTCATTCACTTTTGATCTTTGGTTGGATTTGAAAATGAAAAATTGCATGTGTTTTGCTAATTTGACAAAATAAAGGGTTGTTGTATTTATTATTAAAACAATGTGACATTTTTTATTTAGTTTAATTTTTTGGTAAAATATATACTAAAAAATTCCGAACTCCTTCAACAAACTCGTAAATCACCAGGAATTCACTCTATTCTATACACTCTCATAGACAAAGCACAAACATTTCTTTTTTTTTCTTCTTATCGTGACATTTAAGGAAAAATAAAATAAAAGGTGTATCTAACCCTACCATCAAGATGTAACAAAAAAAAATCATACCATCAAGGCTCTTAGTGTTTTTTTCGAAAGAATCAAAGGCTCTTGGTGTTATCACTTAATTATTGCTATCCTAGCAACGCCAATAATGTAAATCATGAAATAAAATAGGGAAATGATAACCATTGCCTTCGAAGCTCTGGTTAAGGAAGTAAATATAATAGGTGTTGCATTATAATATAAATTGTGTAATCAACTTTTCAAGGGCCAAAAAGTTGTCATTTTCAATTTTAATTTTTTTTTCTTTAACCAGTGTCCAGTTAGCATGACCCAATAAAATATTATCCATTTAAAAAAAAATATTAACCATTAATTATCATATATTGAAATTTATTAAAGTAAACATGGGTTGTTACTATTAACAGAAATAATATATAAAATAGTAGGATGTTACATTTTTTGTCTCGTCGTCTTCAATGATCATCTATTGATGTTTCAAATTTCAATAAAAAATAAAAAGTTTAAAGGGGCGGCTAATCTTTCCTATATTTGTTTTTTATATTGACAATAAGTGAACGACTGACTTAGAAAATAGTACTTACGTTAGTTTATTGTTTTTAAAAGTCGAAATTATTGGGTTGTTTTCTATTTACAAAAGTTTGTTGTTGATAAGTCCCTTTCTCTTGTGACCTAAAACTTGAATTTTTTTCATCCATTAAAAAGGTGGTTGACGGTCAATTTTTTATCTCAAATAATTTCTCTAAATCATTTTTCTCCTTCGTTTGATTTAAATAAATGATTTTCATAACTATTTAGTTTTTTCTTATGTGATTTCATCGTGTTAATATCACTTTGTTTTGTTCGTTATCTTTGTGCGATATTGTTTGTTTTTCTCATATTGTTCAGTTCAAATTGTTAGATCAGCTAGGATCCAATGTAGATCCAGTCAATGACTTTAGTAGGAATTCGAGAGACTCAAATATAGTTTGTTTTTGGTAGGTATTTGTAAACTTAAGTAATTTGCAGTTTTATGCTATTAACATGACTTGAATATTGTTTATTTTTAGTTAAAAAAAATTGAAATTACTAGATCAAATGTTGTGATTGAAGTTTGAACTTCGACTAATTCATTAATTGTTTTGGGTGAGAAGATAATTAAAAGGGAAATGTTAACTTGTGCCCTTAAGGCACAAGTTAAATGCATACAGTATGCTTCTTCTCTATTCCAGCATAATTATCCCACACAAACAAAATGATATAGCATAAACCTCTTTCTCCTAAACCAAATTAATGAAGCCTTTTTCTTTCTTGTCAGTTATACTTTTGTACGTGTACCTTCATTTCCTTTTTTGGTTTTCCTTAAATTTAACATGGTTTGGCCCAAACATAATTGTGACACAAGCATTAGCAAACCAAACAGATCATTTTGTATTGCTAAAATTCAAAGAATCAATATCCAGTTACCCAAATAAAGCTCTTGAATCTTGGAATTCTTCCATCCATTTCTGCAAGTGGCGTGGAATCACATGCAACCTCATGCATCAAAGAGTTACAGAGTTAAACTTAGAAGGATATCAATTACATGGATCAATATCACCCTATGTTGGCAATCTCACTTTTCTTACAAACTTCAATCTCATGAACAACAGCTTCCATGGAGAAATCCCACAGGAGTTGGGTAAGTTGTTGCAACTTACCCAACTTTATCTCACCAATAACTCGTTTACGGGAAAAATTCCTACAAACTTAACATATTGCTCCAATCTCAAAGGCTTGCATTTGGGAGGGAATGATTTGATTGGCAAAATACCAATTGAAATTGGCTCTTTGAAAAAGCTTCAATCACTCGATGTTTGGATGAACAATTTAACTGGAGGAATCTCTTCATTCATAGGGAATCTTTCACGCTTAACCAATTTTGCAATTGTGTTTAACCACTTCGAGGGAGATATTCCGCAAGAAATATGTCGCCTCAAAAGCTTGACAATTTTAAATTTTGGTGTGAACAACTTGTCGGGTACGATTCCTTCTTGTTTTTACAATATCTCATCACTTACTAAGCTCACACTAACAATGAATAAGTTTCATGGTTCTCTTCCAACCAACATGTTCCACAAACTCCACAATCTCCAATTTTGTGCAATTGGGGGAAATCAATTCTCAGGTTCAATCCCCGCTTCCATAACAAATGCATCTTCTGCCATTACACTGATTGATATAAGTCAAAACCAATTTGTCGGACAAGTTCCAACGTTGGGAAGGCTAAAAGATCTATTATTGCTAAATTTGGAAGTCAACAATCTAGGTGACAATTCAACGAAGGATTTGGAGTTTTTAAAATCTTTGGCAAACTGTAGTAAGTTGCAGGTGTTTTCTATATACCATAATAATTTTGGAGGCATTCTGCCAAGTTCTGTAGGCGATTTATCCCCTGGACTTATTGAACTATATCTTGGGAATAATCAAATATCAGGAAAAATTCCTGCAGAATTGGGCAATTTAATTGGCTTAACTCTCTTGAGAATGGAAAATAACCACTTTGAAGGAATTATTCCAGCTGCTTTCGAGAAGTTCCAAAAGATGCAACAGTTAACATTGTATGGCAACGAGTTGTCAGGAGATATACCACCCTTTATAGGCAATCTCAGCCAATTGTTTTGGTTGAATCTACGTCATAATCAGTTTGAAGGAAGTATTCCTCGAAGCATAGGAAACTGCAAACATTTACAATATCTAAATCTTGCACAAAATAAGCTTAGAGGAATCATACCTTTAGAGATTTTTAATCTGTTTTCTTTATCAAACTTATTGGACTTGTCGGATAACTTTTTGAGTGGTAGATTGCCAAGAGATGTGGGCAATCTAAAAAATATTAATAAGCTAGATGTCTCTGAA
Organism: Medicago sativa; assembly: GCF_051527215.1. Classification (NCBI taxonomy): domain Eukaryota; kingdom Viridiplantae; phylum Streptophyta; class Magnoliopsida; order Fabales; family Fabaceae; genus Medicago; species Medicago sativa. The sequence continues at coordinate 16,234,898 of NC_140753.1, read as the reverse complement.
AATCATTTGTCAGGTGATATTCCTATAACGATTGGTGAGTGCATAAGCTTGGAATACCTTTTTTTGCAAGGGAACTCCTTCAATGGAACAATACCGTCCTCTTTGGCTTCGCTCAAAGGTCTTCTATATTTAGACCTTTCCAGAAATCAATTGTACGGGTCAATTCCTAGTGCTCTGCAGAATATCTCTGGTTTAGAACACTTGAATGTTTCTTTTAACATGTTGGAAGGTGAGATACCAACAAACGGTGTCTTTGGAAATGCAACCCAAGTAGCAATGATTGGAAACAATAAGCTTTGTGGAGGTATTTCAGAGTTGCATCTACCACCATGCCCTATCAAGGGTAGAAAACATGCAACAAACCATAATTTCAGGTTGATATCAGTGATAGTTAGTGTGGTTTCTTTTCTTATCATAGTTTCATTTATTATAATTATCACCTGGATGAAAAAAAGAAACAAAAAACCATCTATTGATTCACCAACAATTGATCAACTAGCTAAAGTTTCATACCAAGAGTTACATCAAGGAACTGATGGGTTCTCGGATAAAAACTTGATTGGATCAGGAAGTTTTGGTTCTGTGTATAGTGGAAATCTTGTGTCGGAAGATAATGTTGTTGCTGTGAAGGTCCTAAACCTTCAAAAGAATGGAGCTCACAAGAGTTTTATTGTTGAATGTAATGCACTCAAAAACATTAGACACCGAAACTTAGTTAAGGTTTTAACATGTTGTTCTAGTACAGATTACAAAGGTCAAGAATTTAAAGCTCTAGTTTTTGATTACATGAAAAATGGAAGCTTGGAACAATGGTTGCATCCTGAGATTTTAAATGCAGAGCCTCCAAAACCATTGGACCTTGGTCAAAGATTAAACATCATTTTCGATGTTGCTTCTGCGTTACATTATCTCCATCAAGAATGTGAGCAATTGATTATTCATTGTGATCTAAAGCCAAGCAATGTCCTTCTTGACGATGACATGGTTGCTCATGTGAGTGATTTTGGCATAGCAAAACTGGTCTCGGCCATTGGTGGTACCTCTCATAATAATACTAGTACAATTGGGATAAAAGGAACCGTTGGCTATGCTCCTCCAGGTATGTTCTAAATTCTTGAATCATCAGCTGTTTCTTTGAATTCTCCTATGTTCTGGTGCATACTAGTTATATAGTATGAACAACTTTTGCTACATATTTTAGAGTACGGAATGGGTGCTGAAGTGTCTACATGTGGTGACATGTATAGCTTTGGAATCCTTATGTTGGAAATGCTTACCGGGAGAAGACCCACAGATGAAGTTTTTCGAGATGGTCAAAATCTGCATAACTTTGTTGCAATTTCATTTCCTGATAATCTTAAAACAATTTTGGACCCACATCTTGTATCAAGAGATGTAGAAGTAGCAATTGAAGATGGAAACTGTGAGGATTTTATTCCAAGTGTAGAGGAGTGCTTAGTTTCACTTTTTAGGATTGGGCTTCTTTGTTCAATGGAATCACCTAAAGAAAGAATGACTATTGTGGATGTCACTAGAGAACTTAGCATAATCAGAAAGGCATTTTTCGTAGGTGAGATAATTAACATGTTTTTCTGATTCATTAGTCATAACTAACTGATTAATTGATTGCATATCAAAATTCCTAACCTACAAAATACAAAGGCAATAATGAGCTTCCTCTTGATTTAAATTTCAGGTGATCACACTCATAAGTAATTGAACAAAATTTATAAGGTCATTTGTGGGAGAAGAAGTGTATGCTGCATGATTGTCTAGCTGGAACCGTGTATGAGTGAGTGTGTTCAATGAATTTGGTCTGCAACATTAAATTATGTGTGATTATGTTCAGTGTATAAATAAGTAGTGGGTATTGCTTTCTAATTCAATGAAGTGAGAATTGTACTTCTCTCATCTTTATCTTCATTCCTTTGTCGTGTATTTTCATTTTCTTAAAGAATTGTCATTGCATTTAAAATTGCGGGTGGAAAATTGTTCCATGTATTTTTAGTAAAAAAAAAAAAAAAATAAGCAATATCATCATCAGAAAAGCGGATCCCATGGTAGCTGTAGGCCTGCAATTTGCCAAATAATGGTGTAATCAATGTAATATAGCATGGTTTGTTTGATAATTCATAAAAGATCGACATTTGCTATTATAAATTAAGTTATACATGTGCATGAGTTTATGGAATCTTCAATTTATTTAATATAATGGAAAAATGGACAAATTTATTTGCTTGTTTGAAGTGTTGTGCGAAATGCATCTATCATGTTTTGTTGAGGTTAATCATTTGCTAATTGTGTATGTTGTATTTCTTTGTTGAGGTTAATGATTTTGATCACAAATTTCTCATTTATTCTTCATTTCTCACATAAAATTTCAAACATCCGAACCAAACGCAAAAAATAAATAAATCGGAAAACTCATCTTCTTTTTTCTCTGTGAAATCTGCAAATTTATAGCCCATAATGCCTCTACATTAGATCATTCTAACTATTTCTCAAGAAAACCAGAGCAGCAACATACTGTATATATCTTCCTCAAGAAGGGAAAAGCCTGATGAGTTTAATCCAAATACACTTTTTTCAGATATGCTGATGTTCTCGACCAAAAAATTTCGTCAACTTTTTTTTTTTATCGCGGACCAAAAAGTTGGTCCGTAAAGAAAAAGAGATTAAAAGTCAAAAGATAAATGAGCATATAGAAGTTCCAGACAATTAATAATTGGAGCTTCAAGTTATTTAACATGGAACCGAGGCTTCATTTTAGTAAAGTATGGGTGTCTAAAGAGCAAATTTTGAAAAAAAAACGGTGAATTCAATCTTGGCCCAATTGTATACGATTCGGGCCTTAACATAGACCCAACCCTAGTCTCCATTTTCAACCATCATCTTCTCCAGTTGCTCCTGCTCCCAAACCCGCCTCAGGTACCTAGCGCCTCTCACTTTCCCTTACACGTTCCAATCTCAATTTTTTGTGCTTTTCTCATCGTAGATCTCAACTTTTTCTTCAAATTTCGATGTTAATACTGTGATTATTCTCATAATACTTTATTTGAATTAAACCTTTCTGATTTATTGTTTTATGGTTGATTATTTGAAGGTAAGGTAAAAAATGGTGAAGCATAACAATGTTATCCCTAACGAACACTTCCGCAAGCATTGGCAAAACTATGTTAAGACATGGTTTAACCAACCTGCAAGAAAGACAAGAAGACGCTTAGGTAATAATTATCTCTATAATAATATTGATATTGATTTTTGATTGATTCAGTTGTATGTATTGAAAATTGTAAGTAAAAATGTTAATTTTGATTTATTTGACATAATGGGTTGTTGCATTCTTCAGCTCGTCAGAAGAAGGCGGTGAAGATTTTCCCAAGGCCTACAGCTGGACCTCTCAGGCCTATTGTTCATGGACAGACCCAGAAATACAACATGAAACTAAGGGCTGGTAAAGGCTTCTCCCTTGAGGAGTTGAAGGTAAAATATTTGTGACTTTAACCTATGTGATATTTCTTTTCGATGTAGTTTAGTGAATTGCTATGCATTATCAGAAAAGTGGTTTTGATGCTCTTTTGGAGATTTAAAGAAAAAATAGAAGCTGTTGTGTTTGTTTACAAAATTGCAAGTCACTAAAATCGGTTATTGAAAATTATTTTCAAGAGAAGCTACTCAAAACAGCTTCTCATTTGAAGCTTTGATTATTATTTATTATCATGTTCTCATTTTTAAGAGTATGTGATTAATGGATGAAAACCTTTGAAAGTGATTTTTTTTTTTTTTTTTTTACAAACAAGCTCTATGTGAAATTATAGGAACTCTACCTGATGATATTATTATAATTTAAAAGATATAATCTAATCTTATTGGATAAAACTTGGTGTGCCCTGTGTCTTCGCATTTACATGGTCTTAGTAGCAATATCACTATATGGAAACTGGTGTTCATTTTGTTTTTAGTTTCATTGCCTATAGAGTATTTTTCTGTTTGATGTAATTCTGCGTCTGCAATCTACATCAATGCATGGATTTGCGATTGGAAAATTTTCTCTTAATTCCTGTACAAACCCGTTGTCAAGTGACCAACCTGTCCATATGGAGTGTTTTTATCTATAGGATAAGCTAGCCAATTTAATTGAGTTTTTTTTTAAGGTCTATGTCTGGCATTAATCGTAACCCTGACCATCAAGGTTTAGGTCTATGGCTGGTTTTAAGAGCTTTTAATTCTTATCTAGCATGACCATCAAAATCAACTTTAGTTGTTACAGTACAATTATACTTATGATATTACACCAATCTCCAATGTACGCAGGTGAACCTCCTTGTATGATCCATGATTTCTTTGCTTATACACTCCACTGAAAACTGAAAACACTATCATATCATAGACAGTTTGAGACTGAGTTCTCCGAATATTCTCAGTTGTGATCTATTCCATATTCAATTCTGTCTAATTTTAGCTTCAAGATGATAAAAGAGTAAAAAACCTTGGTTTGAGTGCATCTAGTATGGAATACAACTATGTTTTGTACTGTGATGTTCTGCTATTTTACTTTACCTTTTTCGATGGTTTATTTCTTATTTCTTCTATTTTACAATGTAGGCTGCAGGTATTCCCAAAAAGCTTGCTCCTACTATCGGCATTTCTGTCGATCATCGCCGCAAGAACCGATCTTTGGAAGGTCTGCAAGCCAACGTGCAGAGGCTGAAGACATACAAGGCCAAGTTGGTAGTCTTCCCAAGACGTGCACGCAAGGTCAAGGTAAATACAAATTGTAGTTATATGCTTTTAATATATGGCCTTTTTCTTAATTTTGGTACCATCATTGCTGATAAATTTGTAAAGGAAAAAGTTGTGCATTATTCTTAATTTCTTATGGCTCTGTTTTATATTTCCAGGCTGGTGATTCCACTCCTGAGGAACTAGCAAATGCTACACAGGTTCAAGGTTCATACTTACCAATTGTGAGGGAGAAGCCATCTGTAGAGCTTGTTAAGATTACAGATGAAATGAAGGCATTTAAGGCTTATTACAAGCTTCGTCTTGAGCGAACAAACAAACGCCATTTGGGTGCCAGACTGAAGAGGGCTGCCGAGGCAGAGAAGGAAGACAAGAAGTGAAAACTTCAGGAAGTTTGAGTTCCTAATCACCCATATGATTGTTATTGCAAGACAATGTTTGTTTGAGATTTTCTTTATTAAGAATCTGCTTAGTCTAAAACATGAATCACTGTTGCTGTTGTTATTTTGTGAACTATGGCTATTCAAGTTTGTTCGTTTAACGCATTCTGGTCAGATTAGCATGTTTTATTTTTTCATTGGATAAGTCATTTTCTGCAGACAAAAATCTTCTAGTATTGTCATAACTAGTAATAGCAAATTATATATTGCTTAAAATATTAGTCGTTTTAAATCTCACATTTTGTGTTAAAAAAACATCACATTTTTTTCTTGTTGATGGAGTTTTTTCTTTTTATTTGAATCTGAACACAAGTTTCTTAGGCCATGACAAGATGAATCTCAGTTTGTATTTTGACATCTCTTCCATACAAGTTTTGATTGTGTTGTTTTAAAGGTTTCCTCCATGTTTATTGGTTCTCATGGTTAGCCCATCTTTGAATCAAACTTAGGTGTTATAACCTGCTGTTATAACTTGGTTCTCATGGTTTCTTCCATGATTGCATTTGATATGTTGTCTGTTTTTAAAAGTGAACTTTGAGTGTTAAAATTGCATTTAATGGGTCATTGCTACTCACTACATATGAATTGTTCGATCACTAATTTCTTTCACTCATTCAGTTTTTTGTTTTAATACTTGTTATTAACCTTGATAAAAATAAAAATTTACCATTTTTTAAGTACAATTTTTTTACCAGCTAAAATACTGTTAAGGAACATTATTTTCAAATAAAGGGTGCATTATGGACCGTACTGACCTTTTGTTGTTGAGAGATGACAGATTCTTTTTGTAAATGATATGGTGGGCATGCTTAAATTTAGTTTTGTCCTTAAATAGTCATAAGAATCAATTATGGAGGTGATATTAAACAAACAAAATATATTTACATTGCATTATAGATGAAAGGCAAACAGACAATAAACTGTGTTGTTACCTTTTTTTTAGATGACAAAACCAATCATATTAAACACAACATCCAAAGACCCAGAGGACATGCCATTGTTAAGCATGGCCGTTCGAATTTTTTTAAGAATGTCAACAGCCTCTAGTGTTAGGAAACTTAAAGTGCCAAAACAAATGGTAGTCAGAACCCGATTTCTTTTGTAGATCACTTATTTTGATGCAACTTTTAAGATTGCTTATCCCATGGTAAAACCCCGGTTTCCAATCCTACAAGGGAGAAATTCCAGTCAAAATCACACACGCATGTTTTGTGATAGAAAAAATTTCTAAACTATATTTGAAAAGTTCCAATGGTTAAATAGAGAACTTTTATAGAAAAGGAGTAATGTTTTACCATTTAATCAATCTAACCATTCATGAACAAACTTTTTCAAATGATTGATTATCTACATCAAATGACGTTAGTTTATCTATAAACAGAGATAGTTTTGAGACAGAAAATCATTCAAAAAAAAGAGACAGGAAATCACACTCTTGTGAACCGAAATTCTGTCGAAAATAATACTAAATCATTCTTTTTAGTGCATAAGAGAAATTGACCGAACTTTATCAATAAACTATCATTGATCAATACGTTTAATGTAAAAGTACAACTGCACAAAATACGCTTGATCATGAATCGAACCTAGGTTAGTGTGTCTCACACATATTTTAAAATTTATGCGCATTTTTCATCATGCTCTTGAAGTTATTGCCCCGATAGAGGTTCTAACTTCTAACATGTTTTCCTCATATCAACTTACGTATCTATCTAGCTACCCTAATGAAGCGAAACTGAGACCATATTAGGGGATGGTGGTCCTGTTTAGTTAGTTAAATAGATAAAACCACCACCTATAAAAATTGATGACCTTCTTAAATTAGTTAATTAGATAAAACCGCCACCTATGAAAATTTATGACCTTCTTAAAACGGTGAGACGAATATGATTCATGATGATGGATATGCTCGCGTTAGTGATACGCGCGTGAGTGGGAATATTATTCTAATTCGTATCCGTTTATAAATACACGCTTCGAACGTAACGCATATCTAAATTTCCCCTCTATTATTTCAATCATAATCATCACTCTTGTTTCAATCTCCTAACCAAAACACACACATCATGGGTTTGCAGGTTTATTCTATTCTATTATGTTTCAATTTCAACCTTTGTTTTTCTTTAATTACCACTTGTATCATATCATATGAAACAAACAATTTAGCTCAGATTATTGCTTTCTGAGCAATTACATCTTATCTCGACTGTATTTCTTTCTGTGATGGTTTCTCAGATCTGTGACACTGTTTATTACTGCGATTTAATTTGTGGTGTAAAACTATTTTACACATGCTTCAATCAATTTATTATTATTTTAAATTGTTGTCAGAGTCAGTGTTGTGTATCAGGTGTCTGTGTTAGTGCGGTTAAGATTGGTGGATGTTTTGTTGAAATTGATGTTCTTTGATTGGTTGTTGGAAATTTGAATTGTGAGGGCAAATTCAATCCTTCACACATTGTTTTTTTTAGATTAGACGGCTATGTCTTTGTTTTGAATTAAGAAAAAGTAACAGTCTGCTGTAATTTCACTATGCATTTGGTTGTTCTTTTGAGGGTTATTGATTGTAGGAAGAATCACATGCTCTCAGATTGGTAATTTGTAAAGGGAAATTTTGATTTGCTTATATTATCAAAGAGCCCGCCTGGTTAATCTTATGCAGGAATGTTAAATTTGATCTTTCTAGTGAACGTGGTATGTTCTCATAGAAATTTAGTTTGTATCAAAACTTTCTGTGTGCTTATGTTATCAATTTGAACTAGTTATATATACTTAGCTAGATGCTTGATATTGTGCTTATAAGTAAAAGTAAATGGTACTTCAAGCATCTCACATTTGTTGGTTAATGTGATGCAGGAGGATTTTGAGCAGCATGCCGCCAAAGTCAAGACTCTGACAGAGAGCCCGTCAAATGAGGATTTGCTTATCCTTTATGGATTGTACAAGCAAGCCACTGTTGGAAAGGTCGACACCGGTAAGTGATAATTTCGAGCTTGAGTTCACTCTGTCACCTTCCTACAATAAGGGGTTGTGGGGTCATGGCCGACATAAGCTGCACGTCTTTAGGTTCCTCAACCTACCCAACTCAGCTATCGGCATAACCCATAGCCTCGTCTTTATTTTGATACCTAACTAAAAATATTATATATGATGCCTCCTCATATATTTGTTCATTGTTAGACCCACCTATCTTAAAGCCCCACTTTGCCTTTGGGCTGGCTGAGGAATTCTTTTCTCTCTAAAATTCAACCCTCCCTTTGTTCTATAGGCCTATCTGTATTAATTTATGAGCGTATCTACTATTGACATAAGCACTTGTGAGATTGTTCTTGAGAGTTTATGGCAACAACTTACGACATGTCCTAAAGTTGTTTTTCGCATATTTCCATAAGCTCCATGATAGTTTATAAAATAGTTTGACTTTATTTTATCGTTTGTTATAGAAATAGGTTATCCATATAACTTACATGATACAAATTTATGCTATAATCACTTAATAAAGTTGTTTATCCAAAGATGGCTTATGATTGTTCATGTATCTGTGTATGATTTACAGCACGTCCTGGAATGTTCAACATGAGGGACAGAGCTAAATGGGATGCATGGAAGGCTGTTGAAGGTAAATATAAACTTCCAGTTTCAAGTTTGATCATATGTACAGCTATCTAGATTAGTTTCTATTTCCTTGTGGTGCTTTTATGATATGAAACACTGAAACAAAACACCTGATACGATTTTGACACCGACGTGTAGAAACCAAAAGTAAAAGTGTCCGTGTCGTACTGACACGCCATCAATCTGAAGTATCAATGTTGGTGCTATATCGTTTTTTTTTTTTTTGTTTTATAAGAGACGTCAATTTTTTCTTAATTGCAGGGAAATCCAAGGAGGAAGCAATGAGTGATTACATCACTAAGGTGAAACAGCTTCTGGAAGCAGCTGGCGTTGCTGTTTAACAACATTGTCACGCCTTGCTTTTTAAATCTATGCTAAAAGTTTCTTAGTGTTTGGAAAATAAAACAGTTTCAGTGTTTGTTGTTTGATCTAAAACTATAAGATATTATCTGAATTATTCAGTATTGAATTAGATATGTTTCAATGAGTTCAGTTAACTTTATCACTACTACTACTGAAAATGTCTGCTGAAATATGCCATGTGCTAGAAACTTGAAATTTTCTATGTAGTTTAATTAAAATTATTTTTCAACCTTAATTGCTTGATCTTGCGCTTGCACTGATATGAATTTGAATTTAATTAGAAGCCTCAACTTGGTTAACCATGCACATGGCACAAGGTGTGTCCTTGTATTAGAACAAATAAACAACATATTTGTTCTGTACTAACCATTACCTTTGTTGGTATGATGTTGCATCTGTCGTGCAAGATTTCTTCTGAAATTTTGAATTATAGGAAACTTGTTGCATAAAAGTTTCATGCAAATAAGTCTGCATCGAATTGGGTTGGAAATTTTTACAAGCATTTCTAGACATTTTCATGTGCGTATGTCACAAGTAATGTTCAAAAAGAAGGAAACCAAGCACTCCATAACCTATGTTGAATATAGCAAGAGAAACAGTAGTTTGGATTTCATACGGATTTTAATCTGTGATATATTGGGATTCAATAAGAGAAGATTGTTAAAAATGTTTAAACCTGTGTTGAATATAGCAAAAGAACCTATATTTGAATGTGTGATATAATTGTGATCTTTACCCTTAATATTTATGGGATTCCACAACGCGTTTTAACGGTGAGATCACTAACATAATCATTCATGTTAAATTCCAATTGGAGAGGATTCAAATCCAATTCATACCATACAAAATAGTGCTCTTGTGCATATTCGGTATGGCGCGGCTAAAACGACTTTGATTCCATCATTTTTACCTTTTTGTTATAATTTTTCATACTGCGCGGCTAAAACGACTTTGATTCCATCATTTTTACCTTTTTATTATAATTTTCATACTGCAATTGTTGAGATAAGAAAACAATTATACACGGAAAAGAAAAGAAAAAAACTAGTTCTTTGTTAACGAAACCTTTGCTTTGTAAGGCAACTTAGTATTTAGATTATCTTTGGTTGGACGTAGGATTTTTTTTTTTCAATTCTCTCACATTTTCAAAGATTTGGCATCTAAATGGCCAGTTTGCACAACAGCCTTATATAGGTGTATAAAATGAAGCTATACTATAAGCTACTATGAACCATCTCGCACATGATTATAACTAACTAATTGACAGCTAAGCAAGTTAGTTACAAGAAACTTGGGCTACAAGTTAGCCATATAAGCTAGTGACTTGAGCTAACAAGGCCGGTAACTTGAGCTGCAAGTTATTGAACAGCAGCTTCTGGAGTACAGCAGCTTCTGATCATGTGCTTCTGAAGTACTGCTTCTGAAGTATAGCTTCTGAACATGTGCTTCTGAAGTACAGCTTCTGAACAGCAGTTTATTCAACTCTAGCTTGTTTCTGCTTCTTCTTCATTTAACAGATGCATTTCTATCTTTTTCATATCTTCTTTCAACAGCCTCCCACAAGCTGGAGCATGATATATGTTGATCATTCCCAGCTTGCATATGAAAGAATTAAACTTTGGAGGTGGAAGTGCTTTTGTTAAGAAATCTGCCAGCTGCTCATTGGTTGAAATGGGTAGGAGCTTAAGAACACCCTTATGTAATTTTTCTCTAACTAGATGACAGTCAATTTCAAGATGTTTTGTTCTCTCATGAAAGACTGGATTTGATGCTATGTGAATAGCACTCTGACTATCACAATAAAGAACTGGCTGCTTAACACATTTAATGTTAAGATTCTTCAACAAGTACAATATCCATTGAAGCTCACAAGTTGCCACTGATAGAGCCCTATATTCAGCTTCTGAAGAGGACCTGGAGATAGTTGGATGATTCTTTGCCTTCCAAGATATGAGTGAAGAACCCAAAAAGAAACAGAAGCCAGTAGTTGACCTTCTAGTGTCCACACAACCTGCCCAATCTGCATCAACATACCCCAATATTTGTACTTCTGACTTTCTTGGAAACAGAAGACCAAGGCCAGGAGCATTTTTGAGGTATCTTAGAATTCTACTCGCAGCTTTATAATGAGTAGTAGTAGGAGCATTGAGAAACTGACTCAGTTGTTGAGTGGCCAATGAAATATCAGGTCTTGTAGTGTTTAAATACAACAGTCTTCCAATAAGCCTCCTGTAGCAAGACACATCTGTAAAAGGTTTACTTGTGTCTTGATGCAATTTGACTGAAGTGTCTAAAGGTGTAGGAGCAGGTTTGGCACCTAAAAGACCTGATGAATCAAGCAAATCAAGACAGTATTTTCTCTGTGAAATAGAGATTCCTTCCTTGGAATGAACTACCTCTAATCCCAAAAAGTATTTAAGAATCCCTAAATCCTTGATTTTGAATTGATTATCAAGAATATTCTTGATTCTCTGAAACTCATCAAGTGAAGTGCCAGCTGTAACACCCCGTTTTCCCAACATAAAAATTTCATTTAAAATCAGAGTATTTAATTCATAACGGAATGCCACACACTACTTTAACATCTCAAAACAGATAAAAATAATTATCCTTCAAAATCAACATCATGAAAAATCTTAAACTGTTGCAGCGGAAAATAGTTCAACATTTTAAAGTCTTGGCACGCAGGCCTTATTGGAAAATCTCATAAATTAGTTCATAAAAGAGACACGTAAGGAATAGCAGTAAAAGCAAGCCCCCATCCCGTTACGTATCAGAGCACCTAAACACCAAGTGAGGAGTCCACTCACGAACGCCTCTAATCTTTATTACCTGCACATTACCCACGGTCGAGGCAACATATACGCAGAAGGGGTGAGATTTCATAATCAATACATTAAGCATATAATCTAATAAAATGCATTTAACAACTTAAACATTAATAACATATCAACAGTTAACAATTAGCATATTTTTCATTTCATAACAAATACAATCATCAAATACCATTACTAATTTTCATCGCAAATCATAATCAACTTAACACTCAATTTGACGACACAACTCATCTTTGATCATGCAACTCTATCAACTCAACAACAACTTGACAACACAACTCATCTTTGACCATGCAACTCTATCAACTCAACAACAACTTGACAACACAACTCATCTTTGACCATGCAACTCTATCAACTCGACAACAACTTGACAACTTAAACAACATGAAACTTCTTGATATGCAAATGCATGTGGTACCATTCAACAACAAAATGAGCATAATAGGCTCTTCAACGTGTGAGCACAAAGGCTGCCGGGCCTAAAGCCCCCAACTTTAATGAGCACAAAGGCTGCCGGGCCTAAAGCCCCCAACTTTAATGAGCACAAAGGCTGCCGAGCCTAAAGCCCCCAACTTTAATGAGTATGCAATGAACTCAACTTCTAACAACTTAGACAACAACATAAACAACTCATACAACTCATAATCATGGACCACTCCTTGAATTCTACAACATAGACCGACTCATGCAACTTCAAGACACTAACAGTCAAAAGCAGGGAACAGCAGCAAGATACAACATTTATTAACATTTGAATGCGTTAACATCATCTAAGGTATGAATTACATCAACATAAATACCATAAAGCATCATTATAACATTCATGCAACCACACTTCTAATCTCAGTCACCTGAACAGACTGCAGGGTCTATAAAAACATCTTAAACAGCTCTCTTACTTAATTCTAAGGTCATCTCAAGACTACACGTGCGAAGGGATTGCATCGGGACAATTTTGGGCAACTAACAGCCTAACTCGCAGTGGCGAGTAACTCTGCTCGCAATGGCGAGCAAAGCGTACATTCTGGGTTCCTAAGTCCTTACTCGCAGTGGCGAGTTATTCTGCTCGCAGTTGCGAGCTTACAGGTCACTCGCAGTTGCGAGTTGCATTGCTCGCAGATGCGAGCTCTGGGTTCTAGCTCGCCGTTGCGAGTGTTCTTGCTCGCAGATGCGAGCGATGAATGTCAGTACGGCCAGAAACCTAAAAATCACAACTTTTCACCTATATTCATGATTCCTTCATCCAAATAGCATCTAATTATCATCTTAAGTCATATCTAAGGTTTGTACACTAATTTTGCATCAATCTAACATCTGTTCTTGATTCATTCATCAAAATTGATCCTAAACCTAATTCTCAATTCTCACCAAAACTTAACCTAATCATGCTAAATTCATCCTATAGAATTATACCCTTAATAATATTGAAAATTAGTCTCACCCTTACCTGGTTATGATGAAATCGCAGCTCTCCCTCTAGTTCTCCTCTTTTCTGACTTTTCTCCCTTTTCTCCAAAAGTGTTTCACGTAAAAACGTTTCTAACTTCTGTTTGCCCTATTTATCTTTTCGTATTACTCTTCTCACATCTAAACTTACTCTTTACACATCACAGCCCAACTTCTAATATTTTTATTTTATTTATCATATCTTATTTTATTTAATAATAAAATAAGTCATAACAACATAACAATTTCACCACAACAAAATACCCCACATAATTCATTTATAAATCATATAAACCACTCAACTTCATGAATCATAAAATTCACACATATCAATCATGAAAATCACTTAAATCATATATATAAATATATTTTTAAATAATCAAATAATTAAGACGGGCGTTACAACTCTCCCCAACTTATAGAATTTTCGTCCTCGAAAATTTACCTCAAGCAAACAACTCTGGATAAGACTCCATCATCTTACTCTCCAGCTCCCACGTCAAGCTTTCACCAGTAGCGCCGCTCCAAACAACTCTCACTAGAGGTATTTCTTTGCCTCTCAACGTCTTCATTTTGCGATCATCAATCCTCAAAGGTAAAGTCTCCACCGTAAGGTTGTCTCTAACTTGCACGTCATCACTCTGAATCACATGGGACGGATCTGGAACATACTTCCTCAGCTGCGACACATGAAACACATCGTGCAAATTCGATAAATGCGGTGGCAAGCCAACTCTATAAGCCACCGTGCCAATTCTCTCAGATATCTGATAAGGACCAATAAACTTTGGAGTCAACTTCTTTGACTTCAATGCACGACCAACACCGGTCGTTGGGGTAACTCTCAAGAACACATGGTCTCCCTCTTGAAACTCAAGGTCTTTCTTACGCTTATCATGGTAACTCTTCTGTCGACTCTGCGACGCTTTCATCTTCTCTTGAATCATTTTCACCTTCTCAGTAGTCTGTTGAACAATTTCTGGTCCTAGAACCACACTTTCACCGGTCTCAAACCAACACAACGGAGTCCTACACCTCCGACCATACAAAGCCTCGAAAGGTGCCATCCCAATACTTGAATGATAGCTGTTATTATAAGTGAACTCTATCAACGGAAGATGACTATCCCAAGTCCCACCTTGCTCAAGTACACAAACTCTCAACAAGTCTTCGAGTGACTGAATTGTTCTTTCCGACTGACCATCTGTCTGAGGATGATAAGCCGAACTCAATCTCAACTTAGAGCCTAAAGCCTCTTGCAAACTCTTCCAAAATCTAGAAGTAAATCGTGGGTCTCTATCTGACACAATGCTCGAAGGAACACCATGCAGCTTCACAATGTCTCGAATATAAATATCTGCCAACTGAGCCACAGGAAAACTAATATTAATCGGAAGGAAATGTGCCGACTTCGTCAATCTGTCAACAATCACCCAAATTGCGTCATTCCCTTTAGGAGTATTTGGCAAACTCGTCACAAAATCCATGGATATACTATCCCATTTCCATTCTGGTACATCTAACGGTGTCATCAACCCAGCAGGTTTCTGATGCTCTACCTTCGACTTCTGACAAATCAAACAAGAGTACACAAATTGTGCCACATCACGTTTCAATCCTGACCACCAAAACAGCTTCTTTAAATCATGATACATCTTTGTAGCTCCCGGATGAATGCTCAAGCTACTCCTATGACTCTCTTCCAGAATCATCCTTTTTATCTCATCATTGTCTGGAATACAAATCCTACCTCGGAACCTCAACACACCTTGATCATCGACTTTAAAGTCACCATCTTCAGTTTGATTACTAGCAACCAACAAGTCCACAAACTTAACATCAACCTTCTGTGCATCTCTAATACTTTTCAAGAAATCGTTATCAATTTTCAGCATTCCTAACTTAACGCTCCGAGACGACATTTCACAAACTAAGCTCATATCTCTAAACTGTTCAAGTAATTCAAATTCCTTCACCATCATAGCAGACATATGTAAACTCTTCCTACTTAAGGCATCCGCAACAACATTAGCTTTACCCGGATGGTAATTCAAACTAAAGTCATAATCCTTCAACAATTCAAGCCACCGTCGCTGTCGCATATTCAATTCTTTCTAATCAAACAAATACTTCAAGCTCTTGTGATCACTAAACACCTCAAATCTCGAACCATACAAGTAATGTCTCCAAATCTTAAGGACAAATACGACTGCAGCTAGTTCAAGGTCATGAGTAGGATAGTTTCGTTCATGAGTTCTCAACTGTCTTGATGCATAAGCAACAACTTTACCATCTTGCATAAGCACACCGCCTAAGCCCAATTTGGACGCGTCACAATACACCACAAACGGTTCATCAGATTTTGGTAAAATCAAAACTGGAGTCGTCGTCAAACGCTTTTTCAATTCATTGAAACTGTTCTCACAATGAACATCCCACACAAAGGTTTTACCTTTACACGTCAACTGTGTTAATGGAAGTGCTATCTTAGAAAATCCTTCTATAAATCTTCGGTAATAACCTGCCAAACCCAAAAAGCTTCTAATCTCTGTAACTGACTTAGGAGTCTCCCATTGTGATACTGCTTCAACTTTAGATGGATCGACTGCAATATCACTACCAGAAATAACATGGCCAAGAAAACTTACTTCATTCAGCCAGAATTCACACTTAGACAATTTAGCATACAACTTCTTATCAAGTAAATCTTCCGACTGTTTCTTCAATTCTGCCAACTCAGAAGCTGACATACGATAAGGTGTCATTGACACCGGCTTCGTTCCCGGAACAAGATCAATAGAAAATTCAACCTCTCCCTCCGACGGCAGACACTTCCTGATGTGCCGGTAAGATCAAACAACAATCTCTTCAGGAAAACTTCGGGAAATCCTCACACAATTTGCAACTTATCACTCACTGCTTTATTCTCAATAGATAGTGACGCCATCAACGAAAACATCAAAATTCCATCACGTGCTAACTGCTTCAGCTGCTTAGTAGACAAAACTCTGCTCCACTTTCTTCTTCGGCAGAAGAGAAATACACCGACTTACTAAAACAATTAATACGAACATGGTTGTACTCCAACCAATTCATACCAGGTATTGGTTCTCTACATAACAATCAACAACAATTACAACTTAAATACAATACAAAATTGTAATACGACACAACGCGACTCAACTACTTGGCCGGACGGACCGACCTGCTCTGATACCAATTGTAACACCCCGTTTTCCCAACATAAAAATTTCATTTAAAATCAGAGTATTTAATTCATAACGGAATGCCACACACTACTTTAACATCTCAAAACAGATAAAAATAATTATCCTTCAAAATCAACATCATGAAAAATCTTAAACTGTTGCAGCGGAAAATAGTTCAACATTTTAAAGTCTTGGCACGCAGGCCTTATTGGAAAATCTCATAAATTAGTTCATAAAAGAGACACGTAAGGAATAGCAGTAAAAGCAAGCCCCCATCCCGTTACGTATCAGAGCACCTAAACACCAAGTGAGGAGTCCACTCACGAACGCCTCTAATCTTTATTACCTGCACATTACCCACGGTCGAGGCAACATATACGCAGAAGGGGTGAGATTTCATAATCAATACATTAAGCATATAATCTAATAAAATGCATTTAACAACTTAAACATTAATAACATATCAACAGTTAACAATTAGCATATTTTTCATTTCATAACAAATACAATCATCAAATACCATTACTAATTTTCATCGCAAATCATAATCAACTTAACACTCAATTTGACGACACAACTCATCTTTGATCATGCAACTCTATCAACTCAACAACAACTTGACAACACAACTCATCTTTGACCATGCAACTCTATCAACTCAACAACAACTTGACAACACAACTCATCTTTGACCATGCAACTCTATCAACTCGACAACAACTTGACAACTTAAACAACATGAAACTTCTTGATATGCAAATGCATGTGGTACCATTCAACAACAAAATGAGCATAATAGGCTCTTCAACGTGTGAGCACAAAGGCTGCCGGGCCTAAAGCCCCCAACTTTAATGAGCACAAAGGCTGCCGGGCCTAAAGCCCCCAACTTTAATGAGTATGCAATGAACTCAACTTCCAACAACTTAGACAACAACATAAACAACTCATACGACTCATAATCATGGACCACTCCTTGAATTCTACAACATAGACCGACTCATGCAACTTCAAGACACTAACAGTCAAAAGCAGGGAACAGCAGCAAGATACAACATTTATTAACATTTGAATGCGTTAACATCATCTAAGGTATGAATTACATCAACATAAATACCATAAAGCATCATTATAACATTCATGCAACCACACTTCTAATCTCAGTCACCTGAACAGACTGCAGGGTCTATAAAAACATCTTAAACAGCTCTCTTACTTAATTCTAAGGTCATCTCAAGACTACACGTGCGAAGGGATTGCATCGGGACAATTTTGGGCAACTAACAGCCTAACTCGCAGTGGCGAGTAACTCTGCTCGCAATGGCGAGCAAAGCGTGCATTCTGGGTTCCTAAGTCCTTACTCGCAGTGGCGAGTTATTCTGCTCGCAGTTGCGAGCTTACAGGTCACTCGCAGTTGCGAGTTGCATTGCTCGCAGATGCGAGCTCTGGGTTCTAGCTCGCCGTTGCGAGTGTTCTTGCTCGCAGATGCGAGGGATGAATGTCAGTACGACCAGAAACCTAAAAATCACAACTTTTCACCTATATTCATGATTCCTTCATCCAAATAGCATCTAATTATCATCTTAAGTCATATCTAAGGTCTGTACACTAATTTTGCATCAATCTAACATCTGTTCTTGATTCATTCATCAAAATTGATCCTAAACCTAATTCTCAATTCTCACCAAAACTTAACCTAATCATGCTAAATTCATCCTATAGAATTATACCCTTAATAATATTGAAAATTAGTCTCACCCTTACCTGGTTATGATGAAATCGCAGCTCTCCCTCTAGTTCTCCTCTTTTCTGACTTTTCTCCCTTTTCTCCAAAAGTGTTTCACGTAAAAACGTTTCTAACTTCTGTTTGCCCTATTTATCTTTTCGTATTACTCTTCTCACATCTAAACTTACTCTTTACACATCACAGCCCAACTTCTAATATTTTTATTTTATTTATCATATCTTATTTTATTTAATAATAAAATAAGTCATAACAACATAACAACTTCACCACAACAAAATACCCCACATAATTCATTTATAAATCATATAAACCACTCAACTTCATGAATCATAAAATTCACACATATCAATCATGAAAATCACTTAAATCATATATATAAATATATTTTTAAATAATCAAATAATTAAGACGGGCGTTACACCAGCTAGTATAATGTCATCCACATACACTAGAAGGGCTGTGAAATCACTGCCATGTTGAAGGGTAAACAAAGAGTAGTCAGCAGTGGATTGATTGTATCCTTCAGCTAAAAGCAATGTAGTCAGTTTCTCATACCATTTTCTACTAGCTTGCTTCAAACCATAGAGGCTTTTCTTCAATTTACAGACTTTGCCAGATGAACATGAGACACCTTCTGGAATTGTTATGTAAACAGTTTCTTGTAGCTCCCCGTGAAGAAAAGCATTGTTCACATCTAGCTGGTGCAAATGCCAATTTTGAATAGATGCAATAGCAAGAAGGGTCCTCACAGTAGTTAATTTGGCTACTGGTGAAAATGTATCAAAATAATCAAGACCCTCTATTTGATTATATCCTTTAGCCACCAATCTTGCTTTGTATCTTTCAATAGAACCATCAGCTTGGTTCTTGATTCTATACACCCATTTACAACCAATAGGTTTCACATTTGGTGGTGTATCAACAATGCACCAGGTGCCATTATTGGCTAATGCCTCCAATTCAACATTCATTGCTTTTAACCAATGATCAGACTGACATGCTTCTTTATAGGTTTTAGGCTCAGTACTTTGTGTGACAGAAGTAGAAAAAGCTTTATGTGAAGATGATAAATGAGAAAAAGAATGAAAAGAGGAGAGTGGATAAAGTATACCTGAGTTGACTGATGATGGTGATTGAGCAGATGAGCTGCATACAAAATCTTTCAAATAAGCTGGTTGAGACCTAAGTCTTGTGGGTTTGGGTGAATGAATAGTGGAAATGGTGGATGGGGATGTTGATGTGGATGTGTCATTGGTAGTGGGAAGAGAGAATTCAATGGATAAAGGTGAAGTATCAAAAACAGGTTCAGCACTAGGGGAAAAAGAAATGTCAGAAACAGGTTGTATGTTGGTATGATAGGTCCAAGGAATATGTGAAAGATTGGACTGATAAGGAAGAATAGTTTCATGATGTGTGACGTTTCTAGAAACAAATATTTGTTTTGAGTGTATGTCTAAAAGCACAACACCTTTCATGCCACTTTTGTAGCCAAGAAAGATGCACTTTCTTGCTCTAGAATCAAGTTTGCTTCTTTGAGCTTGTAAAGTAGAGGCATAGGCTAAGGAGCCAAAAACTTTAAGTTGATGTAAATCAGGTTGCATGTTATGCAATAGAAAATAGGGTGATTGATTTTGTAAAATGGGGCTGGGCACTCTATTCATGATAAAAACTGCATGAACTGCAGCATAGGACCAAAATTGTTTAGGTAAATGAGATTGAAAAAGTAATGCTCTAGTAATGTTTAAAATGTGCTGATGTTTTCTCTCAACTCTTGCATTTTGCTGAGGTGTTTCAACACAACTAGTTTGGTGTAAAATTCCTTTGGATGCATAAAATGAAGGGATGTTGAATTCAGGACCATTATCACTTCTGACAGTTTTCACATTACAGTTGAAATGATTTTCAATGAGGGTTATAAAGGCAATGACATGTTGTCTGGTTTCACTTTTTGTTTTCATTAGAGTTAACCAAGTATATCTACTATAATCATCAACTGCAGTGAGGAAATAAACATGATTATGAACAGAAGGAACAGAAATGGGGCCCCAAATATCAAAATGTATTAGATCAAACGGTTTTGAAGCTTTATTACAACTGATAGGGAAAGGGAGTTTTCTATGCTTAGAAAAATGGCATACATCACATGTTGCCTTAGAATCAACATGAACAAAAGGGAAACTAGATTGCAACAAATTCATTCTAGAAAATGAAAGATGGCCAAGTCTGAAATGCCAAAGGGCACTGTCAGGTAAAGGGATGGTTGAGTGAATGGTCTTGCTTGCAGAACAAGCCAACTTATTATCCAGATTCAAGTAGTACAGGTCTTCTCTCTTATCACCAGAACCAATCATCCTCATGGTTTTCTTGTCCTGAATCAAACATTGAAAACCATTAAAACTGACAATAGTATTCAGGGAACTATTCATTTTGGACACAGAAAGCAAATTGTAATTAAAATCAGGGACATAAAGAACATCATAAAGAATAAGAATGGAAGAAAATTTAACAGTTCCTGAATATATTGCCATACTAATATGACATGTAGGTAACTTTATAGACATGGGAGCAATTTCATTGTAAGAATGAAACCACTTTAGATTGCAACAAATATGATGAGAAGCTCCTGAATCTATGATCCATGAGTTTTGAGTGAAATTATAATTTGCCAAAGAATTAATGAAACTTGTACCTTGCCTATCTGATGGTGAATGACCAACAGACATAGAAGTAACCTGATTGGAAGCATGCACAGTTCCTGAACTTTGATTAAGAGATGAACCTTGAAGAAGATTCATTAACCTTTCATACTGATCATGTGTAATAGCTGGAGCACTACCCTTGCTATCAACACTAGTTGGGGATTCTGCAACATTATTATCTCCCTCAGGTGCAGCATGATTGGCATAAGCAGAATTGAATTGTTTCTGAAGATGAGGTGGAACTCCATGCTTCTTCCAACAAGTTTCAACGGTGTGATTGCTCTTTCCACAAATGGTGCAAACACGAGAAGTACCTTTAGAATTTGATCCTTGAAATGATGATTTACCAAAAAAGTTGTTGCCTTTAAACTTCTTGGAATCAATAGAGTTGATTAAAACAGAGTCATCAACAGTAGGAGAAGGATTATATTGTCTTTCATATTGTAAAACCATGGAGAAAATCTTGTTCATAGAGGGAAGAGGATCCATTAACAGAATTTGAGATTTCACCATACTAAAGCTTTCATTCAAACCAGTAAGAAAACGAATAGCGTAAAGCAGGGTATGATTACGTCGTGCATTTCTCATGAATTCACAAGAACAACGTACTCTACAAGTGCAGTTTGGTATAGGCATGTAAATCTCCAATTCAGAGTAGAAAGTGGTAACTGTTTTGGAATCTTGTTGTAAGGAGTAAATTTCTTGCATTAGTTCAGAGATCCTTGCCAAGTCACCTTGTGCAAATCGTTCCTTCAAATCCACCCAAACATCACATGCATTTTCCATAAACACAATGGATTGAGCAATTGAAGGAGAAACCGAATTCACAATCCAAGAATGAACGAGCATGTTACAGCGATTCCAAGCACGAAAAAGAGGATCGAATTCATCAAGAATTGGAGAGATTGATCCATCAACGAATTCAAACTTCATTTTCCCGCCCAAAGCTCTTCGCATTGAACGAGCCCAAGAATGATAATTTGATCCGTCAAGAACCGGAGAAACAGAAACTGAAGAAGGACCATCGCTTGGATGAACAAAATAAGGACTTGAATGATTTGTGGGATCCTCCTCGAAAGGAGAAGATGTACCAACGTCTTTGTTGCGTGGCGCCATTGATGAAGAGCTTGAAAAGCTTGCGGAAGAAACGTGTTTAGATCTGAAGGCTCAATGATACCATATTGAGAAGATGAAATTCAGAGAAGAAAACGAGAAAAATATGAAGAATGAAGAATAATTCTCATTAGCTTTGAATCACTGATACAACAGCCTTATATAGGTGTATAAAATGAAGCTATACTATAAGCTGCTATGAACCATCTCGCACATGATTATAACTAACTAATTGACAGCTAAGCAAGTTAGTTACAAGAAACTTGGGCTACAAGTTAGCCATATAAGCTAGTGACTTGAGCTAACAAGGCTGGTGACTTGAGCTGCAAGTTATTGAACAACAGCTTCTGGAGTACAACAGCTTCTGATCATGTGCTTCTGAAGTACTGCTTCTGAAGTACAGCTTCTGAACTTGTGCTTCTGAAGTACAGCTTCTGAACAGCAGTTTATTCAACTCTAGCTTGTTTCTGCTTCTTTTTCATTTAACAGATGCATTTCTATCTTTTTCATATCTTCTTTCAACAGCCTCCCACAAGCTGGAGCATGATATATGTTGATCATTCCCAGCTTGCATAACTTTGGAGGTGGAAGTGCTTTTGTTAAGAAATCTACCAGTTGCTCATTGGTTGAAATGGGTAGGAGCTTAAGAACACCCTTATGTAATTTTTCTCTAACTAGATGACAGTCAATTTCGAGATGTTTTGTTCTCTCATGAAAGACTGGATTTGATGCTATGTGAATAGCACTCTGACTATCACAATAAAGAACTAGCTGCTTAACACATTTAATGTTAAGATTCTTCAACAAGTACAATATCCATTGAAGCTCACAAGTTGCCACTGATAGAGCCCTATATTCAGCTTCTGAAGAGGACCTGGAGATAGTTGGATGATTCTTTGCCTTCCAAGATATGAGTGAAGAACCCAAAAAGAAACAGAAGCCAGTAGTTGACCTTCTAGTGTCCACACAACCTGCCCAATCTGCATCAACATACCCCAATATTTGTACTTCTGACTTTCTTGGAAACAGAAGACCAAGGCCATGAGCATTTTTGAGGTATCTTAGAATTTTACACGCAGCTTTATAATGAGTAGTGGTAGGAGCATTGAGAAAATGACTCAGTTGTTGAGTGGCCAATGAAATATCAGGTCTTGTAGTGTTTAAATACAATAGTCTTCCAATAAGCCTCCTGTAGCAAGACACATCTGTAAAAGGTTTACTTGTGTCTTGATGCAATTTGACTGAAGTGTCTAAAGGTGTAGGAGCAGGTTTGGCACCTAAAAGACCTGATGAATCAAGCAAATCAAGACAGTATTTTCTCTTTGAAATAGAGATTCCTTCCTTGGAATGAGCTACCTCTAATCCCAAAAAGTATTTAAGAATCCCTAAATCCTTGATTTTGAATTGATTATCAAGAATATTCTTGATTCTCTGAAACTCATCAAGTGAAGTGCCAGCTAGTATAATGTCATCCACATACACTAGAAGTGCTGTGAAATCACTACCATGTTGAAGGGTAAACAAAGAGTAGTCAGCAGTGGATTGATTGTATCCTTCAGCTAAAAGCAATGTAGTCAGTTTCTCATACCATTTTCTACTAGCTTGCTTCAAACCATAGAGGCTTTTCTTCAATTTACAGACTTTGCCAGATGAACATGAGACACCTTCTGGAATTGTCATGTAAACAGTTTCTTGTAGCTCCCCGTGAAGAAAAGCATTGTTCACATCTAGCTGGTGCAAATGCCAATTTTGAATAGATGCAACAGCAAGAAGGGTCCTCACAGTAGTTAATTTGGCTACTGGTGAAAATGTATCAAAATAATCAAGACCCTCTATTTGATTATATCCTTTAGCCACCAATCTTGCTTTGTATCTTTCAATAGAACCATCATCTTGGTACTTGATTCTATACACCCATTTACAACCAATAGGTTTCACATTTGGTGGTGTATCAACAATGCACCAGGTGCCATTATTGGCTAATGCCTCCAATTCAACATTCATTGCTTTTAACCAATGATCAGACTGACATGCTTCTTTATAGGTTTTAGGCTCAGTACTTTGTGTGACAGAAGTAGAAAAAGCTTTATGTGAAGATGATAAATGAGAAAAAGAATGAAAAGAGGAGAGTGGATAAAGTATACCTGAGTTGACTGATGATGGTGATTGAGCAGATGAGCTGCATACAAAATCTTTCAAATAAGCTGGTTGAGACCTAAGTCTTGTGGGTTTGGGTGAATGAATAGTGGAAGTGGTGGATGGGGATGTTGATGTGGATGTGTCATTGGTAGTGGGAAGAGAGAATTCAATGGATAAAGGTGAAGTATCAGAAATGTCAGAAACAGGTTGTATGTTGGTATGATAGGTCCAAGGAATATGTGAAGGATTGGACTGATAAGGAAGAATAGTTTCATGATGTGTGACATTTCTAGAAACAAATATTTGTTTTGAGTGTATGTCTAAAAGCACAACACCTTTCATGCCACTTTTGTAGCCAAGAAAGATGCACTTTCTTGCTCTAGAATCAAGTTTGCTTCTTTGAGCTTGTAAAGTAGAGGCATAGGCTAAGGAGCCAAAAACTTTAAGTTGATGTAAATCAGGTTGCATGTTATGCAATAGAAAATAGGGTGATTGATTTTGTAAAATGGGGCTGGGCACTCTATTCATGATAAAAACTGCATGAACTGCAGCATAGGACCAAAATTGTTTAGGTAAATGAGATTGAAAAAGTAATGCTCTAGTAATGTTTAAAATGTGCTGATGTTTTCTCTCAACTCTTGCATTTTGCTGAGGTGTTTCAACACAACTAGTTTGGTGTAAAATTCCTTTGGATGCATAAAATGAAGGGATGTTGAATTCAGGACCATTATCACTTCTGACAGTTTTCACATTACAGTTGAAATGATTTTCAATGAGGGTTATAAAGGCAATGACATGTTGTCTGGTTTCACTTTTTGTTTTCATTAGAGTTAACCAAGTATATCTACTATAATCATCAACTGCAGTGAGGAAATAAACATGATTATGAACAGAAGGAACAGAAATGGGGCCCCAAATATCAAAATGTATTAGATCAAACGGTTTTGAAGCTTTATTACAACTGATAGGGAAAGGGAGTTTTCTATGCTTAGAAAAATGGCATACATCACATGTTGCCTTAGAATCAACATGAACAAAAGGGAAACTAGATTGCAACAAATTCATTCTAGAAAATGAAAGATGGCCAAGTTTGAAATGCCAAAGGGCACTGTCAGGTAAAGGGATGGTTGAGTGAATGGTCTTGCTTGCAGAACAAGCCAACTTATTATCCAGATTCAAGTAGTACAGGTCTTCTCTCTTATCACTAGAACCAATCATCCTCATGGTTTTCTTGTCCTGAATCAAACATTGAAAACCATTAAAACTGACAATAGTATTCAGGGAACTATTCATTTTGGACACAGAAAGCAAATTGTAATTAAAATCAGGGACATAAAGAACATCATAAAGAATAAGAATGGAAGAAAATTTAACAGTTCCTGAATATATTACCATACTAATATGACCTGTAGGTAACTTTATGGACATGGGAGCAATTTCATTGTAAGAATGAAACCACTTTAGATTGCAACAAATATGATGAGAAGCTCCTGAATCTATGATCCATGAGTTTTGAGTGAAATTATAATTTGCCAAAGAATTAATGAAACTTGTACCTTGCCTATCTGATGGTGAATGACCAACAGACATAGAAGTAACCTGATTGGAAGCATGCACAGTTCCTGAACTTTGATTAAGAGATGAACCTTGAAGAAGATTCATTAACCTTTCATACTGATCATGTGTAATAGCTGGAGCACTACCCTTGCTATCAACACTAGTTGGGGATTCTGCAACATTATTATCTCCCTCAGGTGCAGCATGATTGGCATAAGCAGAATTGAATTGTTTCTGAAGATGAGGTGGAACTCCATGCTTCTTCCAACAAGTTTCAACGGTGTGATTGCTCTTTCCACAAATGGTGCAAACACGAGAAGTACCTTTAGAATTTGATCCTTGAAATGATGATTTACCAAAAAAGTTGTTGCCTTTAAACTTCTTGGAATCAATAGAGTTGATTAAAACAGAGTCATCAACAGTAGGAGAAGGATTATATTGTCTTTCATATTGTAAAACCATGGAGAAAATCTTGTTCATAGAGGGAAGAGGATCCATTAACAGAATTTGAGATTTCACCATACTAAAGCTTTCATTCAAACCAGTAAGAAAACGAATAGCGTAAAGCAGGGTATGATTACGTCGTGCATTTCTCATGAATTCACAAGAACAACGTACTCTACAAGTGCAGTTTGGTATAGGCATGTAAATCTCCAATTCAGAGTAGAAAGTGGTAACTGTTTTGGAATCTTGTTGTAAGGAGTAAATTTCTTGCATTAGTTCAGAGATCCTTGCCAAGTCACCTTGTGCAAATCGTTCCTTCAAATCCACCCAAACATCACATGCATTTTCCATAAACACAATGGATTGAGCAATTGAAGGAGAAACCGAATTCACAATCCAAGAATGAACGAGCATGTTACAGCGATTCCAAGCACGAAAAAGAGGATCGAATTCATCAAGAATTGGAGAGATTGATCCATCAACGAATTCAAACTTCATTTTCCCGCCCAAAGCTCTTCGCATTGAACGAGCCCAAGAATGATAATTTGATCCGTCAAGAACCGGAGAAACAGAAACTGAAGAAGGACCATCGCTTGGATGAACAAAATAAGGACTTGAATGATTTGTGGGATCCTCCTCGAAAGGAGAAGATGTACCAACGTCTTTGTTGCGTGGCGCCATTGATGAAGAGCTTGAAAAGCTTGCGGAAGAAACGTGTTTAGATCTGAAGGCTCAATGATACCATATTGAGAAGATGAAATTCAGAGAAGAAAACGAGAAAAATATGAAGAATGAAGAATAATTCTCATTAGCTTTGAATCACTGATACAACAGCCTTATATAGGTGTATAAAATGAAGCTATACTATAAGCTGCTATGAACCATCTCGCACATGATTATAACTAACTAATTGACAGCTAAGCAAGTTAGTTACAAGAAACTTGGGCTACAAGTTAGCCATATAAGCTAGTGACTTGAGCTAACAAGGCTGGTGACTTGAGCTGCAAGTTATTGAACAACAGCTTCTGGAGTACAACAGCTTCTGATCATGTGCTTCTGAAGTACTGCTTCTGAAGTACAGCTTCTGAACTTGTGCTTCTGAAGTACAGCTTCTGAACAGCAGTTTATTCAACTCTAGCTTGTTTCTGCTTCTTTTTCATTTAACAGATGCATTTCTATCTTTTTCATATCTTCTTTCAACAGCCTCCCACAAGCTGGAGCATGATATATGTTGATCATTCCCAGCTTGCATAACTTTGGAGGTGGAAGTGCTTTTGTTAAGAAATCTACCAGTTGCTCATTGGTTGAAATGGGTAGGAGCTTAAGAACACCCTTATGTAATTTTTCTCTAACTAGATGACAGTCAATTTCGAGATGTTTTGTTCTCTCATGAAAGACTGGATTTGATGCTATGTGAATAGCACTCTGACTATCACAATAAAGAACTAGCTGCTTAACACATTTAATGTTAAGATTCTTCAACAAGTACAATATCCATTGAAGCTCACAAGTTGCCACTGATAGAGCCCTATATTCAGCTTCTGAAGAGGACCTGGAGATAGTTGGATGATTCTTTGCCTTCCAAGATATGAGTGAAGAACCCAAAAAGAAACAGAAGCCAGTAGTTGACCTTCTAGTGTCCACACAACCTGCCCAATCTGCATCAACATACCCCAATATTTGTACTTCTGACTTTCTTGGAAACAGAAGACCAAGGCCATGAGCATTTTTGAGGTATCTTAGAATTTTACACGCAGCTTTATAATGAGTAGTGGTAGGAGCATTGAGAAAATGACTCAGTTGTTGAGTGGCCAATGAAATATCAGGTCTTGTAGTGTTTAAATACAATAGTCTTCCAATAAGCCTCCTGTAGCAAGACACATCTGTAAAAGGTTTACTTGTGTCTTGATGCAATTTGACTGAAGTGTCTAAAGGTGTAGGAGCAGGTTTGGCACCTAAAAGACCTGATGAATCAAGCAAATCAAGACAGTATTTTCTCTTTGAAATAGAGATTCCTTCCTTGGAATGAGCTACCTCTAATCCCAAAAAGTATTTAAGAATCCCTAAATCCTTGATTTTGAATTGATTATCAAGAATATTCTTGATTCTCTGAAACTCATCAAGTGAAGTGCCAGCTAGTATAATGTCATCCACATACACTAGAAGTGCTGTGAAATCACTACCATGTTGAAGGGTAAACAAAGAGTAGTCAGCAGTGGATTGATTGTATCCTTCAGCTAAAAGCAATGTAGTCAGTTTCTCATACCATTTTCTACTAGCTTGCTTCAAACCATAGAGGCTTTTCTTCAATTTACAGACTTTGCCAGATGAACATGAGACACCTTCTGGAATTGTCATGTAAACAGTTTCTTGTAGCTCCCCGTGAAGAAAAGCATTGTTCACATCTAGCTGGTGCAAATGCCAATTTTGAATAGATGCAACAGCAAGAAGGGTCCTCACAGTAGTTAATTTGGCTACTGGTGAAAATGTATCAAAATAATCAAGACCCTCTATTTGATTATATCCTTTAGCCACCAATCTTGCTTTGTATCTTTCAATAGAACCATCATCTTGGTACTTGATTCTATACACCCATTTACAACCAATAGGTTTCACATTTGGTGGTGTATCAACAATGCACCAGGTGCCATTATTGGCTAATGCCTCCAATTCAACATTCATTGCTTTTAACCAATGATCAGACTGACATGCTTCTTTATAGGTTTTAGGCTCAGTACTTTGTGTGACAGAAGTAGAAAAAGCTTTATGTGAAGATGATAAATGAGAAAAAGAATGAAAAGAGGAGAGTGGATAAAGTATACCTGAGTTGACTGATGATGGTGATTGAGCAGATGAGCTGCATACAAAATCTTTCAAATAAGCTGGTTGAGACCTAAGTCTTGTGGGTTTGGGTGAATGAATAGTGGAAGTGGTGGATGGGGATGTTGATGTGGATGTGTCATTGGTAGTGGGAAGAGAGAATTCAATGGATAAAGGTGAAGTATCAGAAATGTCAGAAACAGGTTGTATGTTGGTATGATAGGTCCAAGGAATATGTGAAGGATTGGACTGATAAGGAAGAATAGTTTCATGATGTGTGACATTTCTAGAAACAAATATTTGTTTTGAGTGTATGTCTAAAAGCACAACACCTTTCATGCCACTTTTGTAGCCAAGAAAGATGCACTTTCTTGCTCTAGAATCAAGTTTGCTTCTTTGAGCTTGTAAAGTAGAGGCATAGGCTAAGGAGCCAAAAACTTTAAGTTGATGTAAATCAGGTTGCATGTTATGCAATAGAAAATAGGGTGATTGATTTTGTAAAATGGGGCTGGGCACTCTATTCATGATAAAAACTGCATGAACTGCAGCATAGGACCAAAATTGTTTAGGTAAATGAGATTGAAAAAGTAATGCTCTAGTAATGTTTAAAATGTGCTGATGTTTTCTCTCAACTCTTGCATTTTGCTGAGGTGTTTCAACACAACTAGTTTGGTGTAAAATTCCTTTGGATGCATAAAATGAAGGGATGTTGAATTCAGGACCATTATCACTTCTGACAGTTTTCACATTACAGTTGAAATGATTTTCAATGAGGGTTATAAAGGCAATGACATGTTGTCTGGTTTCACTTTTTGTTTTCATTAGAGTTAACCAAGTATATCTACTATAATCATCAACTGCAGTGAGGAAATAAACATGATTATGAACAGAAGGAACAGAAATGGGGCCCCAAATATCAAAATGTATTAGATCAAACGGTTTTGAAGCTTTATTACAACTGATAGGGAAAGGGAGTTTTCTATGCTTAGAAAAATGGCATACATCACATGTTGCCTTAGAATCAACATGAACAAAAGGGAAACTAGATTGCAACAAATTCATTCTAGAAAATGAAAGATGGCCAAGTTTGAAATGCCAAAGGGCACTGTCAGGTAAAGGGATGGTTGAGTGAATGGTCTTGCTTGCAGAACAAGCCAACTTATTATCCAGATTCAAGTAGTACAGGTCTTCTCTCTTATCACTAGAACCAATCATCCTCATGGTTTTCTTGTCCTGAATCAAACATTGAAAACCATTAAAACTGACAATAGTATTCAGGGAACTATTCATTTTGGACACAGAAAGCAAATTGTAATTAAAATCAGGGACATAAAGAACATCATAAAGAATAAGAATGGAAGAAAATTTAACAGTTCCTGAATATATTGCCATACTAATATGACCTGTAGGTAACTTTATGGACATGGGAGCAATTTCATTGTAAGAATGAAACCACTTTAGATTGCAACAAATATGATGAGAAGCTCCTGAATCTATGATCCATGAGTTTTGAGTGAAATTATAATTTGCCAAAGAATTAATGAAACTTGTACCTTGCCTATCTGATGGTGAATGACCAACAGACATAGAAGTAACCTGATTGGAAGCATGCACAGTTCCTGAACTTTGATTAAGAGATGAACCTTGAAGAAGAGTCATTAACCTTTCATACTGCTCATGTGTAATAGCTGGAGCACTACCCTTGCTATCAACACTAGTTGGGGATTCTGCAACATTATTATCTCCCTCAGGTGCAGCATGATTGGCATAAGCAGAATTGAATTGTTTCTGAAGATGTGGTGGAACTCCATGCTTCTTCCAACAAGTTTCAACGGTGTGATTGCTCTTTCCACAAATGGTGCAAACACGAGAAGTACCTTTAGAATTTGATCCTTGAAATGATGATTTACCAAAAAAGTTGTTGCCTTTAAACTTCTTGGAATCAATAGAGTTGATTAAAACAGAGTCATCAACAGTAGGAGAAGGATTATATTGTCTTTCATATTGTAAAACCATGGAGAAAATCTTGTTCATAGAGGGAAGAGGATCCATTAACAGAATTTGAGATTTCACCATACTAAAGCTTTCATTCAAACCAGTAAGAAAACGAATAGCGTAAAGCAGGGTATGATTACGTCGTGCATTTCTCATGAATTCACAAGAACAACGTACTCTACAAGTGCAGTTTGGTATAGGCATGTAAATCTCCAATTCAGAGTAGAAAGTGGTAACTGTTTTGGAATCTTGTTGTAAGGAGTAAATTTCTTGCATTAGTTCAGAGATCCTTGCCAAGTCACCTTGTGCAAATCGTTCCTTCAAATCCACCCAAACATCACATGCATTTTCCATAAACACAATGGATTGAGCAATTGAAGGAGAAACCGAATTCACAATCCAAGAATGAACGAGCATGTTACAGCGATTCCAAGCGCGAAAAAGAGGATCGAATTCATCAAGAATTGGAGAGATTGATCCATCAACGAATTCAAACTTCATTTTCCCGCCCAAAGCTCTTCGCATTGAACGAGCCCAAGAATGATAATTTGATCCGTCAAGAACCGGAGAAACAGAAACTGAAGAAGGACCATCGCTTGGATGAACAAAATAAGGACTTGAATGATTTGTGGGATCCTCCACGAAAGTAGAAGAAGTACCAACGTCTTTGTTGCGTGGCGCCATTGATGAAGAGCTTGAAAAGCTTGAAAAGCTTGCGGAAGAAACGTGTTTAGATCTGAGGGCTCAATGATACCATATTGAGAAGATGAAATTCAGAGAAGAAAAAGAGAAAAATATGAAGAATGAAGAATAATTCTCATTAACTTTGAATCACTGATACAACAGCCTTATATAGGTGTATAAAATGAAGTTATACTATAAGCTACTATGAACCATCTCGCACAGGATTATAACTAACTAATTGACAGCTAAGCAAGTTAGTTACAAGAAACTTGGGCTACAAGTTAGCCATATAAGCTAGTGACTTGAGCTAACAAGGCTGGTAACTTGAGCTGCAAGTTATTGAACAGCAGCTTCTGGAGTACAGCAGCTTCTGATCATGTGCTTCTGAAGTACTGCTTCTGAAGTACAGCTTCTGAACATGTGCTTCTGAAGTACAGCTTCTGAACAGCAGTTTATTCAACTCTAGCTTGTTTCTGCTTCTTCTTCATTTAACAGATGCATTTCTATCTTTTTCATATCTTCTTTCAACAGATACCACCTTAAAATTTAAGTTTTTGTTTAATTCAATTTCAAAAGCTGTCTAATGAAGTTAGAATTGCCTCCCTATAGGATATAAAAGAACATTTTCAATGTGGTCAGTCCTCTACTTAGCACCAGCTAAATTAGCACCCTCAATGAAGTGTCAGAAATTTGAGTCTTAGATGGTAAGTTGCGTTCTGGACTCGTTCACATTTCATGTTCTAGGGTTATGCTTCTTGCGCGCCATCTGAAATTCCAAAATTGTTCTCAAATATATACGCAGAACTCACTTTTTTTAACAATCATATGCGGAACTCACTTAAGTAGTGTCTAAGTAATACTTCTTGTGGTGATAAAAAATAAACCTTACAAGTTACATATCAGTGTTGAGGTGTGGTGATGACATATATTTCCTTTTATTTATTAAATGCAACTTGTATATATCGATATCAATATTTATTGCTCACTATGGTCCCATGCTTCCTAAACTTCTACCTGAAAAATACTCCATTCATCTCTTTATGTAAGTACCATTTGCATTTTCGCATTTATTAAGAAAAGTTGTTATATTTATTTAATATGTTAATATTATTAAATTGTCTCTTGTTTGGATATAAAGATGGAGGGAGTAAAATCAACAATGCTATTGCTAGCTATAGCGAATTATAATTTCACGAACCATAGCGACCGTGTATTCTTTAGAATTTTTTTTGTTGATTTCCATGTTTTCATAACTCCCCCTAATATTCCTAAGGTTTTTTTTTTTCCCTTCTTTTTGCCTGTTCAATATTTCTCACTCCTTTATTTATGTGGTCAACTTTTCCCAAACCCACAATTCTGAAAAATCAAACATAATTTCATGTGTATTTTTCGACTACTTTTTCTATAATACTTTTAACTACTTATCATTTCATTCTTTCTGTAATGAACAATTAAAGGTATTATTTTCAAAATAATTTTATATTGTGTGAACTTTGAAAACGATACATAAATACGAGTTAAATTTTTCTACCGAAGCGGACCCTAAAAGTAGACGATAAATTAGTTTCTAATCCCAATACTCTTATAAGTAGATTATAAATTAATCATCGTTCCTAAAAAATTTGGCTTAACTAGATTTTTGATACCAAATTTTCATTTTTCAAAAGTTTTGATCCCCTATTTTAAAATCCAACTTCTTAATCCCTCTATTTCAATTTTTTATTTAAATAAATCAAAATAATGTGGATATTTAGTACTATGTCCACGCGTGATCTTTTATGTCATAAATACACATCATCAAAATTGATCCCAAATTAATGTGGGACATCAAAAGCAAAAAGGAGTATTTTATAATACATTTAAGTCTTTTTTTTAAAAAAAAAAATACTAACAATTATTAATAAATTTAATATTACTTTCAATTTTGTTAATTCTCGTAATTCAACAAGTGCTATAAGTAGAGAAATATTAAGAACTCTTTTAACTAATTCTCAATTAGGAGTGCTTGTATAAACCATTTATTCATTTGTTTAGTGAAGATAGTGGAACCCTCGAAATGAAAATGCAATCACTCTTTTTCTACAATTGTATTGACATGTTTTGTGATTCATGCTGGCCATTGGTGGACAGGTACCTGTACTTTGCTAGATTGGATGCGTCGATATTATTGTTGTTTTAAATGGAAGGACAAAGAGCAGTTGGTTAGACCATTTACAATGGTCACCAACATTAAACACCCTTCAACACCCACTTTTTCAATTCCCAACACTCCACATCATCTTCTCTCTCTTAATTCAACACTTATTCAACTTTAACCTCTCCAATGGTTTTTTTCATTCAACACTCTACCCCACCACCTTTTATTTCTTATTCTTATTTAATTTTATATTTTTTTTTTTATAATTACATAAAATTACAATTATCGATTATAATTAAATTAAAATAAAGAAACACTTAACATTTTTTTTTTTTGTAAAAACAAAATTTATTTAAATAATTTATTTTTATTTTCTTAACTTAAAATGCAATACAACAAACTAAGCACGCAACACACAAATAGCTTAAAATGCAAGAAAAAAAAAAGCACACAACACACAAGTAATTTATTTAATACAATACAAATCATCTTCACTTAGTTTGCTAATAGAAAGATAAAAATAAGATGAATATAGTGAAAAACTTGGTTTTTTTTTCTGTGTCCAAATCAAATGAACCAAGTCTCTATTTATAGAGGAAAAAAATCATGAATTTTGGTAATTTTTTTTTTTTTTTAAAAAGTTATTTTTCAACGAAATTGTTGAATTAAATAATTAAAAGGATAACAATCTGCCCGACCAATCAGAAAGCGCCACGTCTGCAACGTCATCCAAA
This sequence comes from Medicago sativa, assembly GCF_051527215.1. NCBI lineage: Eukaryota > Viridiplantae > Streptophyta > Magnoliopsida > Fabales > Fabaceae > Medicago > Medicago sativa. The sequence continues at coordinate 16,200,176 of NC_140753.1, read as the reverse complement.
AACAAGATTCTCTTTCAACAGGTCTGTAGCTCACACGACTTGGTCTGCGCGTGTTCTACACGCGCCAGTTTGGTCCAATGCAAGCGCGCCACGTGGCATCGGATGGCAGGTTCAATTTTGTTTAACCGGTTCATCATCTCTCTCATCCAACAACTCCTTCAACACAGGTTCAACACACCATTGGAGTGGTTTTTCTTATTTAATGTCAGCTTCAACAAGCCCATTGCACATAGTCTTAGGATCCTACTGATACAAGAAGATCTGACATTGACATAGAAAGATCCAGCATCACATGACTGCATCACATGGCTTTACATGATGATAACAATAACTTGTCACATGCAACTATATGCTCCGTCTTGTCACATGCAATAATTTAGTTAAGTATCATTGCGTATTTTTTATTTTTTTATTTATTTAGAAAGAGTTGTTTCATGAAAGTGAAATATAGTACTACCTCCCTCCCGTTTTATCTGAGTCAGTTTGGTTTTTCACACAGATTAAGAAAAATGTATAAATAAAGGGGAAAGTGGAATATATTGTATTGGAAATGTTAAAAGTAGTATTAATTAGAGTTATATTGTATTGGGAATGATGAAAGTTGTATTGAAAATTGAAATGACTCAGTTATTTTGGGACACTTTTTTTAGAAAATGGGTCAGATATTCCGGGACGAAGGGAGTAGTATTTTTTTTCAGGCACTTTATCTTTTTAATAAATTTAATATGTTATCTTTTTCTATTAACAAACAATGGTCCGTTATTATCTTTTTCTTCAACAAATTCCAATTTTCCAGCACACTTTCTCTCATATTGAACAATTGTCAAATTTCTAAATATTATGCAAATCTTTTTAACTATTTTAAGTCAATATAAAAATTATTTCAACTTCTTCTTCATTGTTATCTTGTTCTTGTATCTTGTCAATTGAGTCTTCAACTATTTTTCAATCTTCACCTCTCATCAGCAGTTCCAATGAGTCTTCCACTCTTTCTTCCTTTTGAACATTCATGGAGTCTTTTAGTTTTATTTTTCTTCTCTCAAATCAGTTTTTTTACTATGCACTTGAAATTTTTAACAATTGCTGCTCATCTTATTTATAAATTTTTAACTCTTCTTGGAACCATTGTTTGTAACAAAATTTTGTTTAAATTTGAAGATAACAAGAAACAAATTTTGTTTAAAAAAAACAAACAAACTTTGTTTAAAAAACAAACAAACTTTAGTTTTCCAAATCGATAACATTAACTAGTTTCATTGAAAAAGATAAAAGTAGTTGACAAATGGTATAATTGACAAATTGTACCTTTAAAAATACCAAAAAACAGTTAAATAAGAAGAAAAAAAATTCACCTTAAAAACACTTAAAAAGGAAAGAAGGAATTATAAGATATGACTGATGATAATAGTACCTTGAAATGCAAGCATAAATTAAAAATAACACGATAACACTTTGTTAGAGATATCCCCGATAACAAGCTCTTATGCAATGCAAAAGAGGAGAGGTATAATTGACAAATTGTACCTTTAAAAATACCAAAAAACAGTTAAATAAGAAGAAGAAAAAAATTCACCTTAAAAACACTTAAAAAGGAAAGAAGGAATTATAAGATATGACTGATGATAATAGTACCTTGAAATGCAAGCATAAATTAAAAATGACACGATAACACTTTGATAGAGATATCCCCGATAACAAGCTCTTATGCAATGCAAAAGAGGAGAGGTAAGAGACGATCTCTTCGCCTAACTCTAATGCAAGGGAAGTATCAAGTATCCCACAATTTTGCCATTTAACAAAATAAAGAGCTCGTCAAGCTTTAACTAAAAAAACCTCATCGAAACCAAAAACTTGAAGAACATGAATGAGAAAGTGCCAATCTAAATTATCAAAAGCCTTCATAACATATTTAATTATTTCAAATATATGTAATATAAATACTTTCATACTATTTAGTTATACAATTCCTTTTGCAATTTTTTTTTATACAACGCCTATTTTTTTTTTCTCTTTCAATTAATATAAGTTTTACTTATTAACTACTATGAATTTAATCATTGCATTTTTTAATATGTGTGTAAACACCTAAAACGACACTCATTTTGAAACGGAAGGAGTATGAATTTATTTGTGGATTAAAATGAGGGTATAATAGGAAGAAAATGTGCAAAAATAGACATCGCTATTTTGGTGTTAATTTTCTAAAAAGACACATATAAAGGAACAGATTGAGTATGTTGATGATATTGTAATCTTTTGCAAAGGCTCTAAAAGAAACATTAAATGGCATTGAAAAATATCACGGTATATGGTGAATACCTTGAACAAATTAATAATCTATGAAAGGGTCATGTGCATGTTTTTGTTACTCTTGCTAGAAGTACAATGGTAGCACATGGAATTGGCTACAGTTTAGCTTATGCATCTTTCAAATATTTAGGGGTACAAATTTTTAAGAGAAGAGCTAAAATCAGACGTTTGTGATATCCCGTTTGGATTAGCTTAGTTTAGAGCTTATATAAAACAGCTTATGCAAATAAATAAGTTTTTATGTATTATTTGTAAGTTTTTAAGTTAGTTTATGAAAAAACCGTTTATGAAAATACAATTTTCGTCAGTGAGAACTTCTAAATTCAAATAAAAGTTTATTTATTTACATAAGTTATTTTTCATAAGCTTAAAATAAGGTCAAACCAAACGGGGGCCATAATCAAAGTCAAACTTGCTACTTGAAAAGAAACTCTTTTGTCTATCATGTCAAGAATACATCTTAACAAATATGTTGTTCAAACTATGTTAACATATTCTTTCATCATTTATCTTTGGCCTACACAGCCTTTGAAGCAATTGGATCAATGGTTTAAGAATTTATTTTGGATGGTGATATCACTATTAGGAAATTTTGCACAGTTTCTTGTGCAAAGTCTTGTTTGCCTTTCCATGAGGGTGGCTTGTCTCTCAAGTCTGCCAGACAAATGAAGCATTCTTCATCTATGTTGGAAGTTATTTAGTTCATTAGATAATTGGACAGTGCAATTTTTAACCATGCTTCCTCCTCCATATTGTATGACCTTAAAAAATATGTGTTTCACCTATTCCGAACTCCGTTACATCAAGCATATCTCCATATATGGAAAAAGTTATAATGCATAAGCCATAACTTATGCACCATGCATAAGTTAATCACAACCGTCAGATCAGGGACATCACAAACATTCAGATTGCAGCTTCAGCTCTTCCTCTCTCAACCGACCACCTCCACCACACCCTCCATCCTCCGTCCACCCCATCGCCGTCACTTCCGTTCCTCCACCGCCGATCTCCGATCCACTCCTTCTATGTCTCAGCTTCGTTCACTTGCTTTCATGATCTGTTTCGCTTCTGAATTTCTTCTTCCTCGCGAATCTGTTGCTATGGTTCAAAATACGCTGTTGTACTGTTCACGCCGGTTCTGTGTTGTTGACGAATGAAGCTCAGTTTGGTGACTGTTAGGCTCGATTTAAAAGGATGATGATGACTTTGTGTGTTTGTATGCATGTGTTGGTGAAAGATTTGTTGCTTGCAGGTTCGGTTGTGGCTTTGGATTGTTCTTGAGATTCAGATCAGATCCGAATTCAAGAATGAATGAAGCTCAGATTCGTTTTGGATCATGAAAGAGTTTGTTGCGATCTGGAAATGGATTCTTAAGTATGTTGTGTTTGTATTTTCATAATCTGGGAAAGTGTTCTTCAAAGTTTTGGAAGAAATTTTGGAGAGAAAAGAGATTTTGATTTAATTTTGAGGCTGCCGTTTTATTCAATGGTGTTTATATGGGTTTCAGTGCGGCCTTAAAGATGTCGGACCCCAAATTTAAAACCATTAACTACATCTAATGGTTTTGGAGTACAACTCACATAAACCATTTCGACAGCAAAATGGTTTTGGAGTCCAACTCACGGAAACCATTCCCACAGCAAAATGATTTTGGAGTACAACTCACAGAAACCATTTCCACAGCAAAATGGTTTTGAAGTACAACTCACAGAAACCATACCCATAGCAAAACCATTAGACAATTATTTTGGTTTTGAAGGTATTTTGTTTTACATCATCAGCAACTAAATCAATGAAAAATGTTTTTTTAATTATAATGAATTATTAATGTTCTTCATGTTTTATGGTTTCACTTGGAAAAAAAATTATAAAAAAAATAAAAAAAATAAAAAATAAAAATAAAAAAAAAAACTTTCACTTGGGGTGTAAAAAGCAATTATGTTGGGTGTAGAAAGCAATTATGCACGGTGCATAAGGATCTCCTTATGCACCATAACCACACCCTCCATATATGTGTGAGTCGTTTATACTTACAACAGAGGATCTATTTAAGCCAGATAGACTCTTCCGCCTATCTAGAGGATTGGTTACTCTAATATCCCGAGTAACCTCATAACAAATTCGGCTAAACCTAAGGAGAGAAATTGCAACCAAAAAGGAGCCTATCATCAAATCCACCACTATAAATAAGAGGTCTCCCTCATAATCCCTGCATGTTTATTTGTTACAAAATTTTTTTAAAATGTTTTTTGAAGTGTTCTATCTTTTTGTTATAATTTTTTAAAGAAACTTTCAATGTTATAATTTTTTAAAGAAACTTTCAAAGAAGAAATTGGTTTAAATAGCTTCTCATAAAAATCATTTTAAATATTTCATCATTTTCCTATTAATTTTTATAATAAAATTTCTAAAATGCATAAAACGAAAGGTTATGTTGAGTAGTTTCTCATTAAAATCATTTACTAAAGATATTTTTATTGAAAAAATATGCGATTTTATTATATAAATCTCTAACAGTAAATATTTAACTTATTGAATGTCAATATTGCTCTTTTAATATATAATAAATGAGTTCAAAATAGCTATACTATTTTTCTCTCACAATAATCAGTTTAAGAAACATAAGTAAAAATCAAAACTTTTTGGTCAAGAAAATCAATTTTATTTTAATCTTTAATATACGTGCCTAAAACCCCTGCTAATAATAAATTCCATAGCCCGTTGTTGCTATCCATAATCCAATTTTATATTTGAGGGTAATTCCTCCTTAATTTTCATATTGAAGTGAACACAATGATAACTCTCAAGTTTGATTTGATATGCATCCATCATTTAATTACTCAATGTTAAGTATAATATATTTTTGGTTTTTTTAACTATAATATATTTTTATAAGATTAAGAGAAAGAATTATTTTTCGTAGTGATATGGTGTCGATATAGTAGTGAATCACATTTGTTCCTTTTTGGACCTATTTAGCTCTTATAAAAGAATCAATTATGTTCCAGTTAATTAGTTGCCTTATGGAACATTTGTGTCTTTTACAAATCCAAATTGGATTTGTATTTTTGCATCTGTTATGTGACGAAAAATAGTTTTTTACCAATGTTTCTTTTCTTTATTTGGTTGATAAAATATGTATGAAACTAAATGGATGAGATGTAGTTACAATTTAAAAGATTGAGCAAACTTAATAATTTAAAAAGTAAGTAAACCGGTAACTTACAAAGGATATTATGATTGCTGAAAAGCATGTACTCGAAAAAATCAGCACTATTGGAGCAACCATAGTAGTATATACAAAATTAAAAAAAAAAAATCGAATTGCGATAAACATGTTTTGATATTTCTAAATTAGTTGTGTGTACTTTGCCGGTGTGACTCCTCAAAATCCTCATAATCAAAATCTCGTCATTTATGTGAGCGAGTTTCATGTGATATTTACCTCTTTGCAAGATAAAAGAAAAATGTTCTCACCATCTCACCAATCCACTTTGCATGATAGCAAGTGGAACCATATTAGTATGACGCATATCTATGTTGTGCTGCTGCTGCCCATTCACTGCCGGTGAAGGGGCGGTACTAGAACGACAAACGGGGCAATTCGAATGCGAATGAAGCCACATGTCAATACATGAAACATGAAAAGAGTGCAAGCACTCAGGCATAGTCCTCAACTCTTCACCCTCCTCAAAATCTCCCAAACACACGGCACACGTGCCACCTTCGTCATCCGGCACAGCGTCATCTTTATTTCTCTTATGGTACTTGTGTGTTGGAATTAGGTTTGCTACTGATGTGGATGTGTTTTCTTCGAGGCTCGGTGTCGCTGGTTGCCGCGGTGGCTGTGGTGGGTTGGTGGTACGTTGTTGGTTACAAAAACAAATGGCTACGACATGATACATTGAAACAACAAATAATGCTGAACCCATGGCAATAAGTAGAACAATAACGTTGTCAGATAAAGGATTATCACCATGATCATTTGCCATTAATCAATGATCATGTATGTGATGCTAGAAAGAAATGGCTGCAGTGATCTTAATTAAGCTTTATAAGATTATTATAATTTTTTTAATTAAATTAAGCCTTGTAAGACTGTAAGAAGTGACAAAAGCCGGCCTAAGACGGTGAATGCAAGAGTATTCATTATCAATGTTTTTGCACCGTTTTCTTGATTTGGTCAAAATACAAATTAAAATGAGATTACTGGAATGATTGATTAATTAATTACAATTGGTAAGAAATTCATGACATTTGAATAATAAAACAAACAAACGTACAAACAAACAAGCAGATAAGCAAGAAGGATAATTCGTAAATGTTCTTTTACCTAATACAGTACTACTTTAAAATAATATTTCCAGATTCCGTGCCAATGAGGTATACAAATTAAGTTAATTAATTACTTGCAGTACAAGTTTCTATTTGTTGACTTTCCTGAATAATTACTTGGAAACTTTTGATAAGGTGTGAACATTTGATTATTATGAGAAACGAGAACAAGGTGTTATGACCCACACGACCAGTCTTCTTCGTGTCGGCTCTATTAATACCATACCAGGTAGTAACAGAAGTGTGTACTCCCGGTTCATCCTCCTTAAACACCTTAAATAGAGTAAAAACGCTTCAACTCAACATAGTACGACACCTTTCTATGTGCTTAATAAAGGAAACTAAATCATAAATTCGATTGCATGTTGTTTTTGCGATTTATAATCTATTTTTATCACTGAGCGCAATTTCCTACTTAATTTTGTGGTTGAGGTCAATGGCTATCAAATGGGTGATGATTGTGAGCCCGATATTACATTTTTCGTTTTCTTAACTATAAGATAAGATTTAGAGTAATAAATATTTTGCATGGTTCCTTAAGAAAAAAAATATTTTGCATGGTTATATGGCGTCAATGGGGTATAGAATCACATTTGTTCCTCATTGGACCTATTTAGCTCTTATAAGAGAATCAATTATGTTCCAGTTAAGTAGTGCTACTGTCAAATGGATAGGAACAGTTGATGCCACTGGTTCAATTGTGTTGAAAGAAGTTCTTTATTTGTCATTCTTAAGTTTTAGTTTGATCTCAGTATCCAAGTTTACTAAGGACATACATTGCTCAATCAACATTTGATAGATGGTTTATGTTTTGTGTCCAAACTTTTGACACTCGCATATCTAAGCTTGATTATAAAGCTAGAAAGTGTGGGACAAGGCTAAGAAGATTTGTTATGTGGCTTTAGATATCCACACAAAAGAGACTCTTGTCTTGATATTTAAAGCTTCACCATACCATTTTTCCTTATTGGAAAAAAATTATTAAGTAGTTGAACTAATTGATTGATCATCAATTAAGGGTGAATCGTTCCATGTAATCTGAGTTTCAATACTTGTTATAACTGAATTCTAATTTAAGATATTGGTAACTTACAAGGATATTATGGTCGCTGAAAAGTATGTACACATAATCAGCACTAAAGAGCAACCAACCAAATTTTATTAAAAAAGTAAAATGATAATAATAACAAAGAAAAAACACTGAATTCTAATAATACTAGACTCTTGACCCGTGCTGTCGCACGGGTCCTATCGACCGTAATTGATACCGATAATTGATCATTGACCCGTGAGATGCATGAGTCTATCAATAAACACCAATAAAATTATTAGAAATACAATATCGTAATAAAATTTGTCTTGACATGTTTTTCCATGTCAAATGCCAATCATGTCTTGATTCAAGATTATGGTTAACTTAATTGATCTTTCATCATGCTGAAAGTTTATGAGAATAACGATAGCAAATTACCGTCATATATATAAAATTAAGATGAAATTGATTTTCATATTATTTACTTTTAATGTGTACTTATGTGAAAATTTGTTTCATTTTTTTAAAGACTCTACATTTTTTTTTAAGGATACTTTTTTTTATTTTATTTTTATGGTTCGCTGACATTATTCAAAATTATGTATTCATGATGGACCACAATTTATATGATAAAAAATGAGTTGATAGTGAGAAATAGCATCTTTCAAAAAAAAATAAAGTGAGAAATAGCAAACATGAATTGATATAGAAAACTCAGTGGATGTCACTGCTATTCATAAAAGGATAAAAATGGCATCACAGATTCACATGGTTTACTCTAAAGTAATATCAAATCCAAGATTCAAGCTTAAAAACAAAACATAATTAAAGCCAATCCACCAAAAGTTGCAAATACAAATTAGTATCCAAAATAGTTAACCCAGCCCTTACATAATTCACAAAATAAGACAACTCCATAAATGGAAAATTTTAACTAAGAAAGGGGCAACAAACAATTAGATAGCCAAAATGGTTTCACTAAAGACATGTCAGCATAACTAATAGGAAAATGCTACTTCTCAAGAAAAATAGCATCAAGAATTTTTCTAGACACAGTTGGCAAATTTTAATTGGATGATTTATTTGTCCACTTCCTATTTTTCAGCCACACCTCCTTGAATTGTGGCAAATAGTGCATTGTGATTGGCTATTCTTTATTGTTGAAGAATTCTTGATGTTATTTTTCTAGAGATATAGCATTGCTCTAACTAATATTACCAAATCATGCTCCTTGATTACTTTGAATCTTCAATCTCGATACATGGCATTTTAGGACTCTGCCGTGGATGCATTTCAGATCTTTTTTCCACTAATTTTCTATCAGCAGGAATCCAAGTGCTTCTGATATGTGTATGGCAGCTAAAATCTTTGTTTTTGCAGCAACTTCTGCACCTTGAGTATGCACAATCCTTCTTTGATTGGTTCCCACAGTCTTGACATTTTAGACCCTTTAACACTTCTTCTCCCCCTAATTGGGTTGAATACATTTTTTTCCATCTCTTTAGCTTTTAAACTAAAGATCATCTTTTATGAGTTTAAAACCTTTTGGTCGTAGGGTGTTACTATACTATATCCTCTATGTGATGGGAATAAAAGAAAGCAATAATTTTCTATTACAAATATGTAAGCACTTCAGTACAGGAGAATTCAAAAAAATTATAAATTTACAGCATGGCAAAGCTGCCATTATAAGGGAAACTAAATTCAAGGTTGAAGTATAACACTCAACAGTATGAAAGCAATAGCAAAGCTGCCGTACGATAACTGTGTAATTGGCTTATTCCATAAATTTTCTAACTACTTAAATTGACATGTCTAAAAAGTGAGATGCATATATAACCATTGGTTTGTAACTGACAAAGAAACAAATCAAAAAGAAAATAATATTTTCTTTAATGTAATTTAAAAGAATTACCAACAGGGGATATTTGAGTCAATTGAGCATAGAGAAACAAAGGAGGATACTATAACATTTAACTTGATATGGAATGAACCTTACATGATCCAACTGAAGTTAGTTTAAATCATTGTTATATAATCTATGATAAATAAAGGAAGCTTGACAGAAAACAATATTATAACTTTTATAACAAAGAAAAAGTTAAAAGAAAGTTATGTAGCTAAAATAGAATAATTAACTCAGAAAACACTGTAAAACCAATCCAAATCCAAATTTTCTACATTTGACACCTTCTGCACAAAATGGTAAAACAAAATTGGAAAGTGACAACATAAAAGGCATGGAAATATAATTCATTGACATATTATTCCAATACTAAAGGTGATGAACTGACATCTTTTCCAAATCTCGTTCCAAGTTCTAATACTTATCAGTCAGTAAACTAACCTCTCTTTTTCAAATCTTTCTCCAAAATACTCAAGTGTCAATCACTAAATAAAAACCAAATATTTTCCTACAAAACATTATAGCCAACCTAAAAGGAATGATAGATTGTACTTAGACACAAACAGAGTACAAAAGGTACCACACAACTACATCAAAGGTACCTTATTATATAGAACAGTAGCAGATACGAAACTGACAGAATTAGAATGTAAAAAAATACAAAAATAAGAAAACGTACTAATATTGATCTTCAATAATTGAGTACTCCCTTTTTTTTTTGACAAAATTGAGTACTCCCTAAATCCTGCATAATTGAAAGTACAATAGAACTTTCTAAGTCAGAAGGTCAAGTAAATAAGTCCTAATTTAAAAAAAAAACTCATTAGCACTTTTTAATTTTATATAAGTGGAGGAGTTGGAACTCATCAGAGAGAGCTACCTAAGAATTCAAAAAAGAACTCATTTTTAACAGAGTATGAATAAACGTATATTGTGATCAATAATCTCAGCTTAGTAAACAATTCATTGAACAAAACTGTTATATTCTCAGCAGTTATTCAGCCATTACAATAAGATAAATCTACAACCAAGATATCAACAACAAAGAGGAGTCAGTCAAGAATAGAGATAAATCTACAACCAAGATTAGATAAGTATAAACCAACAAAAAATAACAAAATCTCCAAACAAAAAGGGAAGATGCATAAATTGAAATTATAACCCAAAATCATTAAATTTCTAAATTAGTATGACCCGTCACAGAGCTCATCAAAATATATTAACTTATAAAATAAAAAAAATTCAATTTTTTCATTTTCAAGCTACAAAACATTTTCATTTTCAAGCTACAAAACAAAACCCAGTGGAAGAAATAAGCTATAAATAAAAGAAGAAAGAAAAGCGAGAAGAAGGAACAATACCAGAAAAAGCTTAGTAGCCATAACTGTAATAGGGAGGAGGGGCGGAGGGGTCGGATCCAGGAGGACGGTCGGGGTGAGGGAAACCGATGGCGGGGGTAAGGGTTAGGGTGAAGAGGTGGGAAATTGGAAAGACTCGTACTGAGGAGGTTGAAAGGATTGCGGCGACGGCGGAGAAGGGTGGCCGAAGTAGGATTTGAGTTTGCCGTGTTCGGTCATGATTGTTTGTTTGGTGGAAGTTGGGGGTTAGGAGGGAAGAACGAAGCCACTCACCGATCTGGAGTGAATTCATGGATGGGTTTAACTGATTGTTTGTTCATGGGTATGAATTCAAGAGTCTGAGAGAAGAAGGAATGGATTGGAATGATGTTAGAGAGAAAGTAAGGTATATGGAGCCGTGTGCAACACTGTTTTTTAAGATGGAAAGAGATAGATAGTGTTGGCGATGGATGTTGATTGGTTAGTTTGAAAATTGTTTGTAGTTCAAAGATGTAATTGAAAGGTCATCAGATCAAAGGCTGAGATTAAAGGTGTGGTTGGCAGATGAGATTAACATTAATGACAGGTTAGGGAGGGAAAATAAGGAGTGATTAGGGCAACACTGCCAGCTCATCAAGTCTGGCTTTAATAATAAAGGATATTCCGAATAGCATGTTTTGGTATAGCTAAAATTGCAGGACTGTACTTTGTACTTTGCAGTATGACTCCACAAAAATCTTCTACATATAAAAACAAGGCTAACAATTTGTCAATTTCACCATCGGACCAACCGACTCATGTCTATGCTGTGATGATGTGCATTCACTGCCCGCGAAGGGGTGGCACTGGAACGACAAACAGGGCAATTCGAATGCGAATGGAGCCACATGTCAATACACTTTACATGAAAAGAATGCAAGCACTCAGGCATAGTCCTTAACTCCTCACCTTCTTCAAAATCTCCCAAACAAACTGCACATGTGCCGCCTTCGTCGTCTGAAACAACATCAACTTTTTTTCTCTTGTGGTACTTGTGTGTTGGAATTAGGTTTACTATTGACGAGGATGTGCTTTCGCCAAGGCTTTGTGTCGTGGCAAACCGTGGTGGTTGTGGGGGGTTTTGATCTGTGGTGGTACTTTCCTGGTGACAAAACCAAATGACTAAGACACGGTACATTGAAGCAACAACAAATGCAGCTGAACCGACGACAATAAGTAGGACCATAAAGTTCTTATAAAAAGGAGGGTCACCATCATCATCTGCCATGATCAATGATCATGTGAAGCTAGAGAGAAAGAAAGAAAGAAATGGTAATAGTGATGTTAATTGAACCTTATAAGTGACAAGCCGGCCAGTGACAACGTTTATGACCCGTTTTCTTGGTTTGATCACAATGGAAACAAAAATGTGGTTACTGGTTGATTAATTAATTACAATTGATAGGAAATTCATGACATTGAATTGAATGACAATACAAACAAACATAGAAACAAAAAAAAAATAAACAATAAGGATAAGGATAATATTCTTTTCTCTAATAGAGTGCTTGAAAATAACATTACCACCTTCCGGGTGTGTTACTTCTATAAAAGTGACAATAAAAATGAAGTGTATAAATTAAGCTCTTGGTTAAACAACTTGCAGTAAAAGTTTCTTTGTTTATTTAATTAACTGAGTTAAAATTTTACTTCTGAACTTTTTTTAAAAAAAATACTCGTGAAGTAAAAGAACTTCAACATAATCAGAAAAGTTTGAGTTCAATCTGACTACATAATAAAGGTATAGATCAGAGATATGTTTGTAACCACGCAGCCTAGGTAGAATTCAGCTTAATCAACTCCAATTTCAAGCATTTCCATGGAAACCTAATATCAGAGGAATAAACTGTTGGTAAAGTTGGTTGTGATTCAATTAGTTACATCAATGTAACTCTGATGATATGATTCTATTTGAGCTGAGGTATCACTCAAAGCTAAGTTTCCTTCCCATTCACTCTTGTTTACTCAGATCTAAACCAGAAGATAAAGCTTTGCAGCAACTACCATAAAAAGTTGCAATCTTATTAAAATAGTGTCGTCGAGTTTAATGCATAATTATGAAAGACGTAATAATTTCACAAGTAATGAAGGTGAATGTCGTTGAAACTCATTATAGTGTAGTTGCACAAAATCGTAAGTGTGTTGTTTAAACCTTAAATAAATCAATCTGCATGGTGCATATAAAATCCAACGATTCCATGCACTAGACAACAGTGAAATTGAATGTGGAATTAAAGAAGAAAATTAACTTTTATGTTAAGGCCAAAAGTAAAATCCGTTTATTATCATCCTTTTCTGTAAATTTTATATGCAAAAAAAAAATAAAAAAAATGTTACGGATATTAATCGAATATGTATATCATTGATTTCCTGATGAGGAATTATAAAGTTTAAATGTAACAAGACAACCAGCCATAAGGAGGCAAGTGAATATTGGAACAAGAAGCACACAGAAGACATGATAGAGAACAAGAAAAAGAGTAATGGATGTGAGGATATGTTAGTTTAAGTTTTTTCTTGTGATTTGCTATATAAAGAATCTTCACTGTTATGATTGTTTCTTTGCAGTTACATTTCTACTGTTTCATATGCAAATGGACAAATGCTTAAGATGGATGTGCTTGTGGCGTGTGAAGAAGAGCATATATTTAAGATGCCAATATTAGCAAATGTGGTATGATTACATTTCCCATGAATATTCAACTACCGCTTTTATGTACTTCCCACTTCAACAATTTACATACCAAAAGAGCTAACTTGTTAGGTTGAGAAAGTGAGGTTTCCTAGCATTCTCAGATTCTATTGAACAAAAGGATATCTAGAAATGTAATATTCTCTTACACGAGATGCACCGTCCCTTGCCAGAATCCCCTCGAGATCGCCAATTATTCTGGCCAACCATATCTCTAGATTTCGCTGGAGTTCTCTGAAGTTGTTCCGAATTGAGTCCATAGACCGTCTTGTGGTTAGTGTGATCTCGCCTCTCAACTCATCCTTGTAATGGGTTTTCCCAACTTCAGTATGCAATGCCATTAGTTTCTGTGCAGTTTCAGATGCATCCTGTTGAAGCCGGAATGCTTCCAGTAAAAACTCTGTTTGAGTTTGGGTTCGAAATTCTGAACTGAGGGAAGGTTCGCATGGATCACTAGCCTGTTTGAAAAGAGAGAAATCAGGCCCAGAACAGCAAATGGGGTCCCATGACAGGAAGACATGTGCCAGGTAATGGGACCATTGTTTCGGGTAACAACAGTTTGCAAGATAATAAACACGATAAACAAAAACAATAAAACAATTACTTACTATTCGTCTGCATAACTCGTCAATTTTTTCTGAAAGTGATTGATATCTCTTTGCCTGCTTCTTTATCGAGGATGATACCTTGGACGGAACATCCTTACCAATCTTATCTAGATTTAATAATTCCTGTTCAAGTAGTTTAAGTTTAGACGAAACCCCAGCTGAATCGCCATCTACCTTCCAGGGGGACTCCCTTCTGAGGGAAAAACAATTTACCCTTCATTTAGTTGGAGAATAATGGCAAATGCTACAAAAGTTATCTGCATTTAGACTATCAAATATTTACCTTGCTACAAACTGTTTTGTATTATACATTGATTCAAGGGATTCATATTGTACATCCTGCAAGCGTATAAACATTTAAGATCAGAAACCAGCTTCAACTTTTAATTGACAATTAGTAACACGTATGATTTGCCAAGCAAATTATTCAGACAAACCCTAACAACATTATAGTTTGCATTTCTGATGGAATAAATAAATACTGGTGTGTTGAGTCAAATGACCTTAGGTCATAATGTTACATTGTTGAAACAGATCTCATTCGTAATGCTATTTAAGACTTTAGGCAGAAGAGCTCTTAGCTGCCTTCCAAAATTAAGTGCAATGTCATATAGTTGAAGGGTGTTAAATGGAGTTTGGTAAATGTACGTTGCTATTTATATTTGGTAGGTTCTTCTCATCAAAGCCCATCTTTCACAAACAAACAGTGCTGTAGGGAAAGTATCACGGATCGTAAAAATCCTATGACTGATCGTACAATTTCGAGTTTAACCACATTTCTAGGGACATTCAAACCGAGAGAACAAGGAGTAAAGAAACCTAATTATTAACTACTCATTTTTCGCACAAAAGCCTGAGGAGATAAATCAAAGTTAAACAGAGAAAAAGACTACGACACCAATTATACAAAAGAGTTGTAAGTAGATAAAACTAATTACCACCTGGTGGTTGATTTTTGAATTTTCTAATTCTTTACTGTGTACTTTCAGTTTATTTAACCACTATTGAAGCAAAAACATGTATATTCCTAGTTCCAACCATATGCCCTTTGCAGTATAGCAAACAGGAAAAACATGCAAGAGACCAGTGTTAGCAAATAGCAAGCAAAGGAAAAGATATTTCTCTATCTCAATAATACACCCTACCCTAACCAAACAATATTAGCAAATTGCAACCATGTCACCGGCAGAGACAGTAAACAACCCGGAGAAGCATACCCTAGATTTCAGCACCAGATAACAACAGTGACTAGTGCCTGCTGAAAATTAAAGTGGACCAGGAAAGCAAAGCAATAGGGTACACATTGCTACAATATAAGGTGCAAAAACAGACAAATAACAAATGGATGTACATGGCTCCACCACTATGAACTTGAATGGTAAAAGGAACTAAACATGGCCTCCCAAGGACCCCAGTTGCCACAACAGATACATAAAAAAGTTGGGTCCAATTCTACCGTACCCAAGAAAAGGAATCTCCTAAAGTCAGTTACCTTGAAAATTGAGTAAAAAGCTGCGTGGTAAAAGAACAGGAAAGAAAAAAGTTTACCCCTGACCTACTTTCTACATAGTACATACCACTTCACAATAAAGAAGTACTAGTATATGTTGCCCAACCCGTGTCCGGTGTCCGACATATAAACGTAATTACATTCAATCATATTAATTTCTTAAATTGTTACCAATGTCTACATGTCAGTGTCATATCATCCATGTAACACCTCCAATCAAAGGTGTCAGGTGTTAACTGTCATTACACGAAGCAATTACATTCGATCGCTTTCATTTTCTTCAACTATAAGCCGGTGTCTACTTGTCAGTGTCACGTCTCGGGTCTGTCACTAAACTTCATAGCATGTGTTTGCCATCATCACCATCATCATATTATATTCATATAAAATTGTCATTTATCAACTACTTTTAAATTATTTTATCATATAAAATTGTCATATATAAACCGTACTTTTAGATTAAAATAACAATATTAAAAAAAAAACCTCAACTAACACTTTCTACTGTAATAAACTTTCAATGATTGAACAAAAAAAGAGAATCAAATCAAATCCAAAAGGGTAACACATGGTAATTTGAAAAGTTGATAGTGATTTAACAAACCTGCCATAATGAAGCTTTCTCAGCCCAGAACTTAGAACCACCAGAAAACTCAGAATCAAACCCATTATTAGGAAGATGCTGATTATGCTGCTGTTGTTGTTGATAGATAACATCAACTTCCTCAGCAGTGCTCCCCACCATATCTTCCCTACTCCCGCACCCACCCAATCCCTCCTCCTCCTGAAACCTTCTTGAAATAAACCCAATCATCTCATCTCTCTCAACAACCTCACGCTCCAAATCCTCCACACGCGCCTTAGAATCTTCCACCACCGCTCTCAACCTCACGATCTCCTCCGACGCGGCGTCGATTCGCCGTAAGAGACGCTTCTCCTCATCGCGCCATGAGTTTCGGTGTGAGGCGAAGATCTCGGCGACTCTTGCGTTTGCTTTGTAGTCTTCTTGTCGGCGAGATTTTAGCTGACGTAGCTCTTCTTCAGCACGAATGGTGCGTTGAGAATGTTTTCGAAGGTTTGTTGGAAGCAACGCTAAGAACACAGAGAAGCTTAGACCTATATATGAAGAAAATAGCTTCTTCATTTCTTCGTGTTCGTGTTCGTGTTCGTGATTTTCTTCTTGTTCTGCCATTGATGGTGATAGTGTGAGTGTGAGAGAGAAAGGAGTGAAGGGGGGTTTTGGTTTTAGTGGTGGGGGTGCAAAGAGTGAAATGAAACAGAAAGAAAAGGAAAAGGGGTGTTTCTTTTTTGGTTGTGATTTTAGTATTTGAGTTAGAGAAACAGAAAAGGAAGACAGTAGCTGTTTGTCGTTTGGTTTTGTGGAGTGGGTAGCTGGCTACGTCGTTTTAATGGGTTTGCTGTTTGGTGGTTAATTACAAGATTGTTCTGTCTCTGACAACCAAACATATAGTTACTCGAGCTATTCTTACATGGCCACAAGACCAAATAAATAGTATTTGGACACACTCACATAAGATATTATCTTCAAAATATTTAATTAATTTTTTATCAAGTTTCTTTTCATCATTAAAAAAATACTTGTTTATGTGTGTGACCAAACACTATTTGTTTGGTCTTGTGACCGTATTAAAATTTCTCATAGTTACTCTATATTTGGTTATGCTCATTTTGGTTGAATTCGATCTTGATAAAAAAAAAAAAAAAATTGGTTAAATGTTAAATAAATTTTTAAAGGCAATAAGTTGTTCTATTAATCCTTCAAAAAAAGTTGTTCTCTTAATGAAATTAATCATTCGTTCAAAAAAATTAATGAAATTAATCATTTTTCGATTTATGTACAATAAGCCTGTAGCTGTTCACTAAAATGACCGTCTTTGAGATGGAATGATTGGTTAACCCCACTACTAATAACTATTGATTTTTTTGTACCAATGTACATTTTAGCTTTTTTATTTCGGACTAAGAGCATCTCCAATGGGGAGTCCTTACTTAACAAGGACCACTCCTCGTTAAGAACCCTCTATTGGAGGAAGAAAAAATTGAGTCCCCGATAAAGAACGGACAACTATATAAGGATCTTCTCTCTCCTGAGTAACTAACGGGTCCCACGTTTAAAAAAGTAATAAAGAGTGTACTACTTGGTCCCACTTGCATAAAGAAGTAATAAAATATGTACTACTTGGTCCCACTTGCATAAAGAAGTAATAAAATGTGTACTCCTTGGTCCTACTTGTAAAAATGAGTAATAGATAGTAAATTATTTTTGTTTAATACTCCCTCTGTTCCTTTTTAATTGTCACATTTTGACTTTTTACACAAACCAAGACAACAAATACTTTTACTACTTTTGATACAACAATTTTTCTTTTTTCTATAATAACCTTAATCATTTAATACTTCATTTCATACATTTCTCTCTCTGCAATAAATATATAGGGGTAATATAGGTAAAACCACATTTAATAATACTTTGAACTTTGAAAACGACAGTTATTTAGAAACAAAAATTTTATGCAAAAGTGACAATTATAAAGGAACGGAGGGAGTATGTAAAAATAGTGGGACATATTTAAGCACTTTTCATTGGAGTCCTTATTAGTATATTGCCATTGGAGTCATTGAGTCCTTAATAGATACTTTTATTAAAAAATTATAAATAAGTGATGTGTCACGTGAGGTTCATTTAAAGAGTCCTTGTTAGGGAATTGTGATGATCTAAAGCAAATGCAAAAGCAAAACGAGAGAGACATACCAAAAAGGAGAAAGGGAAATGTGATTAGATAGATGACAAGTTTACAGCCGTAAAAAAACTAGTGTTGACCCAGCTTGATTTCATGTCATAGTCCCTGTATGTGGAGAGAAACATAAATGATAGATGTACAAACTATTACGAGAATTTTTTTTTTTTTGCCCTATAATCTTCTTATCTTCTTTTTTTTTATAGATAGACGAAATGACAAAGTCATTATAAACTCATAAAATTTTGGTAGATAGACGAAATGGCAAAGTCATTATAAACTCACACACATAAGTGGAGGTATCGGGGTTCGAACCCCGGTCCTGACATCCGGCCTAACAATTTCGGCATTTTGCTAGTTGAGTTATGACTTCTGGATTCTTATCTTCTTATTATCCTTTATTATTAACGCTAGAGTTGATGAGTTGCCACCTTTGCACTAATCACTCCCTAATTTCCCTCCTAAACCCATCTTAATTGTTATGCTAATCTGCCAACCACCCCAACAAATCTCAGCCGTTGTTACCAGACCTTTCATATACTTCCATCAACCAATCAGATCTTCAGCTTTTACTATTCTCCCTCTATAAAAACGCCTGCATGCCTATCAAATGTCATGCTTATTACGTTCATCAAATTCAATCTCAACTATGGAAAGTGATGCACAGACACTCTTAGCTTTGCACTGCAGGGTATACACAACACTGTTATCTTTGCCATAACCTTTGTGAATGTTTCTTCTTCTTTCTGTTGTCTTATATAATCTCCATGGTGCAATCACTAATATGAGACTATTTTTTTTACACAGCTCCATTGGATCCAAATCCAATAACTGATCTGGACAAATTTGTCAACAAATTGCGAGTTCAAATAACGTGAGTGTGATCGCTGGTAATTCTTTCCTTTTCGTTGTCATATACTGTAAATACTAACTAATCTCTACATTTAAATTTCAGGGTGCACTTATGTTGCCAAAGACTTTTGTTGCTGATTTTGGTTCTCAGTTAGGTGATTTCGCAACATTTATCGACCCAAATAACAATCAGTTTGATGTCATGGTGGAAAGGATAAGTGGAGTTGTTTTTTTAACAACTGGATTTAATGCTATTCGCAACTTTTACAATGTGCGTTTAGGCGGAACTATCGTCATGGTGTTTACTGGTAATGGTCAGTTTGGGATTAACGTGCTTGATCGAGCAGGACGCGTTGTTGATCCTCCTTTTTTTATACCACCCATGAAGTTTGAAATTGAGAAGACAATTGTGCCAGCGTTTGTCTATCAAGGTGTGCCAGTCACAACCGAAATCCTCTCATTCCATCATGATGAGATGAATTTTCAGATAAGCTGGGAAAAAGTGTTGAATGGATATGATGTTAGCTCTGGATTTCTGGTATAACTTGGAATTATTAGTACTACTAAACAGTTATTTTTAACAGATATAAATTAGTTTGTATTAACGCATCATGATGTTTGCAGATGCTTATTTACAAAGGACTATGTGATGTGACAATTGGCAAGAAGAAAGTGATCAGCTATAACATTAGTGTCGACACCTGTAATGCCCAACCAATGACGCACTAGGGTCCATAACGATGAATATATATTACAAGATAAAAACAAATGATGTGATGTCTCCACTAAGCCACACTCTGAAACACACAAAGAAGCCTCTGAAGAAATAACCCGTCTATGAACCAGGTTGGACATAGTTGGCAATCTGTCATGAAGCAACCTCCAGGCAAAGATAGAGACCTTCAATGGCACCTGATTATGCCAAATCAACGATGTTGTAGTCAGCAAATGATAGGAACCACGAACTGAGTACCCTTCAGAAGGCTCCGGCAACCAAACCCACCTGTCTGAAACATTAGCATGCAAAGAAACATCAAACAATAAAGTCCTACATTCCTCTAACTCCTCCTCCTCCCACACCCACAATCTCCGCCTCCACTTCCACGCCTCCCCTCCCTGCTCAACACCAAGAGAGAACAAACTCGCCACTGTAATGAATTTGTTCTCATAAAGATCAAATAGGCGAGGAAACCTCACACACAGAGATGCCGACCCTAACCACTTATCAAACCAAAATAAAGTATCGGAACCATACCTCAACTTCTTTGACACACACTCTCTACCAATATCATCGCCCTCATCCCTAATCCTCGCCAACTCCCTCCACCAAGAAGAACAACTCTGGCACCCAGCCTCCAACCTCCCACCTACTTCGCCATAACGGGTGACTAAAACTCGATACCAAAAACCACTCCTATCAACAAGCATCCTCCAACACCACTTTCCTAACAAAGCCTGATTAAACTCCTTCAACTGTCTCACCCCCAAACCTCCAAACTCCTTATGGAGGCACACATTATGCCACCCTATCCATGATATTTTCCTATGATCCTCACTCCCACCCCAAAAAAATTTATGAAACAAAGATTTAATGGAAGAGATTATACCTGGTGGAGCTTTAAAGAAGGAAAGAGCATAGACAGGCAGAGAGGTCAGAACAGACTTTAAAAGAACCAGGCGACCGCCAAAAGATAAGAAACGACTATTCCAACCAGACACCCTAACTTTAATCTGATTCACAATAGGATCCCAAAAACTCAATCGCCGAGGATTACCTCCGATAGATATACCAAACTACATGAATGGCACCTTGCCCACTTTGCAACTTAAAACAGATGCCACCTCATTTAACCACGATGGTGCACTATTGACACCAACCAAACTGCTCTTATGAAGGTTCACCTTCAAACCTGACATAGCCTCAAATAAATCAAGAGCAGCTCTTAGAGCACGGACATTTGCCCAACTTTTAGTTCCCAATAACAGTGTGTCATCTGCAAATTGAAGATGGGACACCACCACCGGATTAACCGCCCCAATACTATAACCAGTAAACAACTGAGTTTGAACCAAAGAATTCATCAGAATATTAAGGCCCTCTGCAGCCAACAAGAAAAGAACCGGTGACAAAGGATCGCCTTGCCGTAATCCCCTTTTTAACGGGAACTCGTCTGTCGGACTACCATTAACAAGCACCGAAGCCATAGATGTACTAACACACTCACGAATCCACTTTCTCCAAAGAACCAGGAAAGACATACGACCCAACACAGAGTCCAGATAGCGCCAGTCAACAAGGTCATAAGCCTTTTCAAAATCCACCTTAAACAACATAAGATATTTCTTTAACTTTCGAGCTTCATCCACGGCCTCATTAGCTATAAGAATACCGTCAAGAATTTGTCTATTTTTAACAAACGCTGACTGAGAATCCGAAA
The DNA here is from genome assembly GCF_051527215.1 of Medicago sativa. Taxonomy (NCBI): domain Eukaryota; kingdom Viridiplantae; phylum Streptophyta; class Magnoliopsida; order Fabales; family Fabaceae; genus Medicago; species Medicago sativa. The sequence continues at coordinate 16,178,354 of NC_140753.1, read as the reverse complement.
TTACAGAACCAATCACCCCACGAAATCTATTAGCTAATAATTTTGCAAGAATTTTATACAGACTCCCCACCAGAGAGATTGGTTGAAAATCATTAAGGCGTTGTGGGCTATCAACTTTCGGAATGAGAGCAATAAAAGTAGTGTTAATACCTTTGGGTAATTTACCATTGCGGTGGAACTCATATACAAAACGCCAAATCTCATCCTTCATCTCTAGCCAAAAATCCTTGATAAAACCAAAGTTAATTCCGTCAGGTCCCGAACTCTTGTAAGTATCACAATCCCACACAACTTCCTTAATTTCATCTAGCGAAAAAGGTTTGATAAAATCCACACCCTCCTCAACAGACAAAGATTGAAACTGCAAATTGGCAATACTGGGGCACTCTACAACATTAGCTCGAAAGTGATTCTGAAAATGACCAAAGACTGCTTCACGAATGGGGTGAATGTAACGCCCGTCTTAATTATTTACTTAATTTAATGAGGATTTATATATTTATATGATTTAAGAATTTAAATAGTTTGCATGATTTATAGATAAATTATGTGATTTTCTAGATTGACGTGAAGTATATTGATGTTGTAAAGTTGTTATGTTGATGTGACTTATTTTATTATTAAATAAAATAAGATATGAGAAATAAAATAAAAATATTAAAAAAAATTGGGTTGTGTTGTGAGATGAGCAATTAGTAGTGAGAAGAGTAATTAGGAGAGATAAATAGACAACAAAAGTTAGAAAACAGAATACGTACGTTTTTGGAGAAAAAGGGAGAAAAGTCAGAAAGAGAGAAGAACAAAAGGAGGCTATCGATTTCTGCTATTACCAGGTAAGGGTGAGACTAATTTTCAATATTATTAGGAGTATGATTCTATAGGATGAATTTAGCATGATTAGGTTAAGTTTTGGTGAGAATTGGGAATTAGGTTTAAGACCGAATTTGATGATTGTATTTGTTATGAAATGAAAAATATGCTAATTGTTAATTGTTGATATGTTATTAATGTTTAAGTTGTTAAGTGCATTTTATTGGATTATATGCTTAATGTATTGATTATGAAATCTCACCCCTTCTGCGTATATGTTGCCTCGACCGTGGATAATGTGCAGGTAATAAAGATTAGAGGCGTTCATGAGTGGACTCTCAGTTGGTGTCTAGGCGCTCTGATACGTAACGGGATGGGGGCTTGCTTTTACTTCTATTCCTTACGTGTCTCTTTTATGAACTAATTTATGAGATTTTTCAATAAGGCCTGCGTGCCAAGACTTTTAAATGTTGAACTATTTTTCGCTGCAACAGTTTAAGATTTTTCATGATGTTGAATTTGAAGGATAATTATTATTATCTGTTTTGAGATGTTAAAGCAGTGTGTGGCATTCCGTTATGAATTAAATACTCTGATTTTAAATGAAATTTTTATGTTGGGAAAACGGGGTGTTACAATTGGTATCAGAGCAGGTCGGTCCGTCCGGCCAAGTAGCGAGTCGAGTTGTGTCTTTAGCAGTTGGGATACCATTATTATGTTATTCTAATTGTTGTGTGTTGTGCAGAGAAGAGACCTGGAGGCTGCGAATTTTATCTGCTATAAGAGGACTAGAATGGCTGGAAGAAATGATGCTGCGATTGCTGCTGCGTTGGAAGTTGTAGCCCAAGCTGTGGGACAACATCCAAATGCTGGTGCTGGTGCGAATGCGGATGTGAGAATGTTAGAGACCTTTCTGAGAAATCATCATCCTACTTTCAAAGGAAGGTACGACCCTGATGGAGCACAGACGTGGCTCAAGGAGGTTGAAAGAATTTTTAAAGTTATGCAATGTACTGAGGATCAAAAGGTGCGTTTTGGAACGCATATGCTGGCTGAGGAAGCTGATGACTGGTGGGTGAGCCTCCAACCTACCCTAGACCAGGATGATGCAGTTATTACTTGGGCTGTGTTTAAGAGAGAGTTCCTAAACAGATATTTTCCTGAGGATGTTCGCGGAAGAAAAGAGATCGAGTTCCTTGAGCTGAAGCAAGGAAACATGTCAGTGACAGAGTATGCATCAAAGTTTGTGGAGCTGGCTCAGTTCTATCCACACTACACTGGGGACAATGCTGAGTTCTCTAAGTGTATCAAGTTTGAGAATGGTTTGCGTGCTGATATTAAGCGAGCCATTGGTTATCAACAGATCCGTGACTTTTCTGCTTTGGTGAGCAGATGCAGAATCTATGAAGATGACAGCAAAGCTCATTATAAGATTATGAGTGAGAAGAGGGGTAAGGGCCAACAAAGTCGCCCAAAGCCTTACAGTGCTCCTGCTGACAAAGGAAAAGGAAGAGCTAATGATGAGAGGAGGTCAAATAAGAAGGATGCTGGTGCTGAGATTGTTTGTTACACTTGTGGCGAGAAAGGCCATAAGAGTAATGCTTGTACTAAGGATATGAAACGGTGCTTTCGTTGTGGCAGTAAAGGACATACACTTGCAGAGTGTAAGCATAGGGACATTGTGTGTTTTAACTGCAAAGAAGAGGGTCATATTGGGTCTCAGTGTACGAATCCGAAGAAGACTCAGACTAGAGGGAAGGTGTTTGTTTTGACTGGTACTCAGACTGAAAATGAGGATCGATTGATCATAGGTACTTGTTATATTAACAATACTCCTTTAGTTGCTATTATTGATACTGGTGCTACATATTGTTTTGTTGCTTTTGATTGTGCTTCTAAGTTGGGTCTTGCTGTGTCTGATATGAGTGGAGAAATGGTCGTCGAAACTCCAGCTAAGGGTTCGGTGACTACTTCTCTTGTTTGTTTACGATGTCCTTTGTCTATGTTTGATCGTGATTTTGAGATTGATTTAGTTTGTCTGCCTTTGAGTGGAATGTATGAAATTCTTGGTATGAACTGGTTAGAGTACAACCATGTTCTCATTAATTGTTTTAGTAAGTCGGTGCGTTTCTCTTCTGCTGAAGAGGAAAGTGGAGCAGAATTTTTGTCTACTAAGCAGCTGAAACAATTAGAACGCGATGGGATCTTGATGTTTTCCCTGATGGCATCCTTATCTTTGGAGAATCAAGCAGTGATTGATAAGTTGCAAGTGGTGTGTGATTTTCCTGAAGTTTTCCCTGATGAAATTCCTGATGTACCACCGGAGAGAGAAGTTGAATTTTCTATTGATCTTGTTCCGGGAACGAAGCCTGTGTCTATGACACCTTATCGTATGCCAGCTTCTGAGTTGGTTGAGTTGAAGAAACAGTTGGAAGATTTGCTAGATAAGAAGTTCATAAGACCGAGTGTTTCACCTTGGGGAGCGCCGGTATGGTTGGTGAAGAAGAAAGATGGAAGTATGAGGTTGTGCATTGATTATCGACAACTGAATAAAGTAACTATAAAGAATAGATATCCACTTCCTAGAATTGATGATTTGATGGACCAGCTGGTGGGTGCACGTGTGTTCAGCAAGATTGATTTAAGGTCGGATTATCATCAGATTAAAGTAAAAGATGAGGATATGCAGAAGACGGCCTTTAGGACGCGATATGGTCGTTATGAATATAAGGTGATGCCTTTCGGTGTGAGTAATGCGCCTGGCGTGTTTATGGAGTATATGAATCGCATTTTCCATGCATTTTTTTATCGCTTTGTGGTTGTGTTCATTGATGATATTTTGATTTACTCTAAGACAGAAGAAGAACATACGGAACATTTGAAAATCGTTTTGCAAGTGCTGAAAGAGAAGAAGTTGTATGCTAAATTGTCTAAGTGTGAATTCTGGTTGAACGAGGTAAGTTTTTTGGGCCATGTTATTTCTGGTAGTGGTATTGCAGTCGATCCATCTAAAGTTGAAGCAGTATCACAATGGGAGACTCCTAAGTCAGTTACAAAGATTAGAAGCTTTTTGGGTTTGGCAGGATACTACCGAAGATTTATAGAAGGATTTTCTAAGTTAGCACTTCCGTTAACACAGCTGACGTGTAAAGGTAAAACCTTTGTGTGGGATGTTCATTGTGAGAACAGTTTTAATGAATTGAAGAAGCGTTTGACGACGGCTCCAATTTTGATTATGCCAAAACCTGATGAACCTTTTGCGGTGTATTGTGATGCGTCCAAATTGGGCTTAGGCGGTGTGCTTATGCAAGATGGTAAAGTTGTTGCTTATGCATCAAGACAGTTGAGAACTCATGAACGAAACTATCCTACTCATGACCTTGAATTAGCTGCAGTCGTATTTGTCCTTAAGATTTGGAGACATTACTTGTATGGTTCAAGATTTGAGGTGTTTAGTGATCACAAGAGCTTGAAGTATTTGTTTGATCAGAAAGAATTGAATATGCGACAGCGGCGGTGGCTCGAACTGTTGAAGGATTATGACTTTAGTTTGAATTACCATCCGGGTAAAGCTAATGTTGTTGCGGATGCCTTAAGTAGGAAGAGTTTACATATGTCTGCTATGATGGTGAAGGAATTTGAATTGCTTGAACAGTTTAGAGATATGAGCTTAGTTTGTGAATTGTCGTCTCAGAACGTTAAGTTAGGAATGCTGAAAATTGATAATGACTTCTTAAAAGATATTAAGGATGCGCAGAAAGCTGATGTTAAGTTTGTGGACTTGTTTGTTGCTAGTAATCAAACTGAAGATAGTGATTTTAAGGTCGATGATCAGGGTGTGTTGAGGTTTCGAGGTAGGATTTGTATTCCAGACAATGACGAGATAAAGAAGATGATTCTTGAAGAGAGTCATAAGAGTAGCTTAAGTATTAATCCCGGAGCTACAAAGATGTATCATGACTTAAAGAAGTTGTTTTGGTGGTCTGGATTGAAACGTGATGTAGCACAATTTGTGTACTCTTGTCTGATTTGTCAGAAGTCGAAGGTAGAGCATCAGAAACCTGCTGGGTTGATGACACCGTTAGATGTACCAGAATGGAAATGGGATAGTATATCCATGGATTTTGTGACGAGTTTGCCAAATACTCCTAAAGGGAATGACGCAATTTGGGTGATTGTTGACAGATTGACGAAGTCGGCACACTTCCTTCCGATTAATATTAGTTTTCCTGTGGCTCAGTTGGCAGATATTTATATTCGAGACATTGTGAAGCTGCATGGTGTTCCTTCGAGCATTGTGTCAGATAGAGACCCACGATTTACTTCTAGATTTTGAAAGAGTTTGCAAGAGGCTTTAGGTTCTAAGTTGAGATTGAGTTCGGCTTATCATCCTCAGACAGATGGTCAGTCGGAAAGAACGATTCAGTCACTTGAGGATTTGTTGAGAGTATGTGTGCTTGAGCAAGGTGGAACTTGGGATAGTCATCTTCCGTTAATAGAGTTCACTTATAATAACAGCTATCATTCAAGTATTGGGATGGCACCTTTCGAGGCTTTGTATGGTCGGAGGTGTAGGACTCCGTTGTGTTGGTTTGAGACAGGTGAAAGTGTAGTTCTAGGACCAGAAATTGTTCAACAGACTACTGAGAAGGTGAAAATGATTCAAGAGAAGATGAAAGCGTCGCAGAGTCGACAGAAGAGTTACCATGATAAGCGTAAGAAAGACCTTGAGTTTCAAGAGGGAGATCATGTGTTCTTGAGAGTTACTCCAACGACCGGTGTTGGTCGTGCATTGAAGTCAAAGAAGTTGACTCCAAAGTTTATTGGTCCCTGTGTTTGTATTTAGTGTTTATGTTTGTGTTTGTTTTTCAGGTTAGGGATGACAACAAACCCGTACTTGCAGGTACCCGCGCTAAACCAAACCTAGTTTGACGAATTTTTCCCGTTTTAACTATGTATGGGTATGGGTTTCAAAACATGGGTACGGAACGGGTACAATGATATATTACTCACCACGAACCCATACCCAAACTCGTCCTAAATGTAGAAAATTAATGTATTACCCTTTTATATAAATAGAAACTCAAACCATAAATCATTCCACGTTTTCACTCATACAGTCGAAGTATCAGTCTATCAGACGACACTCACTCGCTTATTTTAGTTCTCTATCTTCTCCTTCCACATCTCACACCCATAGTCTCTCTTCTCCATCACCAAAGTTATTGATCACCATTATCTCTTTGTTAAAAAATATATTACAACATTGCACTTGGGGCTGGAAAATACTTTTTTTTTATTAAAAAAAATTATTCACTACGGGGATGAGGATGGGGTAGGGATACCCGAACCCGTTGGATATAGGTAGGGTAACAAGTAAGTATAGGGTGGTCGGGGAAGGTAAAACTCGTCCCCACCCTGTAACGCCCGTCTTAATTATTTACTTAATTTAATGAGGATTTATATATTTATATATATATATATATATATATATATATATATATATATATATATATTTATATGATTTAAGAATTTAAATAGTTTGCATGATTTATAGATAAATTATGTGATTTTCTAGATTGACGTGAAGTATATTGATGTTGTGAAGTTGTTATGTTGGTGTGACTTATTTTATTATTAAATAAAATAAGATATGAGAAATAAAATAAAAATTGGGCTGTGTTGTGAGATGAGCAATTAGTAGTGAGAAGAGTAATTAGGAGAGATAAGTAGACAACAAAAGTTAGAAAACAGAATACGTACGTTTTTGAAAAAAAAAGGGAGAAAAGTCAGAAAGAGAGAAGAACAAAGGGAGGCTATCGATTTCTGCTATTATCAGGTAAGGGTGAGACTAATTTTCAATATTATTAGGAGTATGATTCTATAGGATGAATTTAGCATGATTAGATTAAGTTTTGGTGAGAATTGGGAATTAGGTTTAAGATCAATTTTGATGATTGAATCATGAACAGATGTTAGATTGATGCAAAATTAGTGTACAAACCTTAGATATTCCTTAAGATGATAATTAGATGCTATTTGGATGAAGGAATCATGAATATAGGTGAAAAGTTGTGATTTTTAGGTTTCTGTCCGTACTGACATTCATCGCTCGCATCTGCGAGCAAGAACACTCGCATCTGCGAGCTAGAACCCAGAGCTCGCACCTGCGAGCAAAACAACTCGCCATTGCGAGTAACCCGTAACGCTCGCATTTGCGAGTAAAGTAGCTCGCCATTGCGAGCAAGGTCTTAGGAGTTCCAGAAAACACGTTTTGCTCGCCATTGCGAGCAAAGTCACTCGCCACTGCGAGTTAGGCTGTTAGTTGCCCAAAATTGTCCCGATGCGATCCTTTCGCACGTATAGTCTTGAGCTGACCTTAGAAGTAAGAATAAGTGTGGTTTAGGATGTTTCCAGATGTTACAGAAGTCTGTTTATATGACTGAAATGATTAGTGATGTTGCATGAATAATGTTATGATGTTTTATGATATTTATGTTGATGTAATCCATTCCTTAAATGATGTTGAGATATTCCAACACTGTTATATGTTGTAAATCTGTTGCTGTTCATTGCTGCTAACCTTTAAAGTCTTGAAATTGCATGAGTCGGTCTATGTTGCAAGAATTTAAGAAGTTGTCCATGATTATGAGTCGTATGAGTCGTTCATGATGTCGTCTAAGTTGTTGGAAGTTTGAGTTCATTGCATACTCATTAAAGTTGGGGGCTTTAGGCCCAGCAGCCTTTGTGCTCATTAAAGTTGGGGGCTTTAGGCCCGGCAGCCTTTGTGCTCACACGTTGAAGAGCCTATTATGCTCATTTTGTTGTTGATTGGTACCACATGCATTTGCATAACAAGAAGTTTCATGATGTTTAAGTTGTCAAGTTGTTGTTGAGTTGATAGAGTTGCATGGTCAAAGATGAGTTGTGTCGTCAAGTTGAGAGTAAGTTGATTATGGTTTGTGATGAAAATTAGTAATGGTATTGATGATTGTATTTGTTATGAAATGAAAAATATGCTAATTGTTAATCGTTGATATGATATTAATGTTTAAGTTGTTAAATGCATTTTATTGGATTATATGCTTAATGTATTGATTATGAAATCTCACCCCTTCTGCGTATATGTTGCCTCGACCGTGGGTAATGTGCAGGTAATAAAGATTAGAGGCGTTCATGAGTGGACTCTCAGTTGGTGTCTAGGCGCTCTGATACGTAACGGGATGGGGGCTTGCTTTTACTTCTATTCCTTACGTGTCTCTTTTATGAACTAATTTATGAGATTTTTCAATAAGGCCTGCGTGCCAAGACTTTTAAATGTTGAACTATTTTCCGCTGCAACAGTTTAAGATTTTTCATGATGTTGAATTGGAAGGATAATTATTATTATCTGTTTTGAGATGTTAAAGTAGTGTGTGGCATTCCGTTATGAATTAAATACTCTGATTTTAAATGAAATTTTTATGTTGGGAAAACGGGGTGTTACAGTGAACACCTTCCACCAAGACCCCATCCACCAAAATAGAACACAGCGAATTACGACGCCGCTTGTTAGCCATGACTGTGTGAAAATATTTTGAATTAGCATCACCGTCACGCAACCACTGAACCCGGGACTGCTGCCAACAAATACTAGTATTAAGTTGGGACAAAGAGTGAATATCCGACGAAACATTATGAATTTCTGTGCATTCCTCCTCAGTCAACATCGAATATTCGCCTTTTTCATCTAAAGTTGCCAGACGATCCTTCAAAGCTACGATCTACCCCGGTAAATTATGAGTATGAGAGGCATGCCACTCCTTAAGAGCAAGTTTTATTAATTTGAATTTTTCTTTTAAGACATATCTGCCCCATCCGGTAACCTGAAAAGACTTCCACTCTATGAAGCCCGGATACTCCAAAACGGAGACGTACCCGTACCGGATACGTATCGGATACCGATACTCCACGGATACTCGCGGATACGCACCCACGAAGTATCCGAATTAATTATTTAAATTTTTAAAAAATATTTTAACGGATACTTATCCGATACTCCGCAGATACACAAGAATACTTATAAGATACTTCACAGATACGTATCCTAGAAAAAGATGAAGAGTAAAAAAGTGAGACAATGTTGTAAACATTCGGTGGAGATATATATGATTCAATTTTAGATATGCATCACTAGAATTGTTTCTCGATGAACCGCTTAAAATTATACTTCTTGTGAATGAAGGTAACGAGAGAGAGATGATTCAGTTAATCAAAATTTGTGTTGAGTTCTTTTAATCAATGTTTATTTTCTTCAATTATTGTACATACATATAAGTTTTAGTATAAAAATTTTGTTGACGTATCCTAGCCGTATCGTATCCTAAATTTTGAAAAATTTGCGTATTCCCGTACCCGTATCGTATCGTACCCGTACCGGTATCCGTATCTGGGCTTCATAGCTTCCACTTAACACTCATAAACTGTTTGTACCCAGGAATATCAGTCCAACACTTCAACAAGCGAGTTGGCCTAGGACCCTAATTATCATCATCAACGGACAGAACCACAAGACAATGATCAGACAAACTTCTCAACTGAGCAATCTGCAAACAATTAGGCCAACAAGAACCGATCAAGATGACTCATCGACTTCACGTCACCCTTGAACCAGGTGAAGTTTCGCCCCCCCAAAGGCAGATCCACCAGAACATTGTTTTCAATGAAAGAATTAAAATGAGGGAAATCCAAAGCATGTTGACCAACCGACACTGAACGTCTTTCCTCCGTACTTCGAATGGCATTAAAATCTCCGCAAACACATACCTTCTTACCCCGTTACTGTTGTAAGCGGGCAGAAAGAGAATTCCAAAGTAACTTTCTATCTTTAGCATCACAGGGAGCATACACATTAAACAGATAAAATTCCTCATTCGATTTAAGAAACTACCCATGTATCAGTAAAGTGTGATTAAATCTAACAGTCGACCACACCTCCACCTCCGAATTATCCCATGCCGTTATCAAACCCCCCGAATACACCACCTTCACCGCCTTTTTAAGACGATCCGACCCATGTAATTTTCTCGCTTTAGATTTTAAATGTGCAAAACTGTTGATCGATCTTTTCTAGGTAACCGTGCCACTTTTTTCAAACTGTTCACCGAATGCCGCAAAATACCATCCACTTTCTTCCGTTTCTTAACAATAGTGCAAGATTGTGCAATAGGCCGCACCACTTTTTTAACCTTCTCTCTGGACGACGAAATAACACCAGCCTCACCATAATGATGATTGCTTAGCCACTCTAGACTCCAAGGTCCTGATTTAACTGAACGTGTAACAAGGGGCGGACAAGAGGAATTTCAACACCTCCTCCCCTTAGCCTTCGACGTTGAACTCTCTGAAACAATGGGAACTATCAAATCATTATCAACAGTAACACAGACATCTGAAGTCACCTCCTGCTGATTCACGCAAGGCAAAGGAAGCACCTCACAAGAATCTACGACATCCTCATTAGTATTTAGAGGCTGCTCGTCATTACAGTCCACTTCCCCAGAAGGCATCTTCTCAACATTCGCTGGCCTCTGAGACACATCCTTACTCACATCAGCAATATCTTTCACTAGATTGTCAACCAAAATATCAGCTTCCCGTTCCACATCCCATCCTAAGTAATCATGGTCGAAATTCAAAAAACGGGTCCCGTCATCAGAATCATAAAGACACACATCATCTCCAATATTAAAACCATACTCCTCAACTATTTTTATCTCCACGACCTCACCATCAACGACAAGCTTCTCAACACAATTAACAATCTCTAAAGAAAACGTCGCAATCAAAATACAGACATAATCAAACCTGTCTCTATCCACCGAACAATTATCAGTCCGTAAAAATCTTCCACAATCAATAATGCATAATTTGAAAAAACATTCATTCCAAGCATGTAACGGAATACCATACAATCTCAACCAAGCACCTCTCTGAAACGGAACAAGTTGTTTATCCCACCGCACAATGTTAGAAAAAATGTGAGCAAACAAATCACTTGCCTCTACAAGAAATGCTGAGACCTCGACATTCGACAAACTCCGAATAAAGACTCTGTCTGCGCCCAGAGGTATCATTTCTAAATCACTAAAACCAGCGTCTTCTATTCTATTTTGCACAACCGGAATTGCCTCTCCATTAATCACTGATGACAAATAACCACTTTGAGCCCAATGTAGGTCGTCCTCTTTGGATCTATACATGCGTAACAACTTTTGGATTGAAGGTTGTCGCTCTGCCTGAGTCTGAACCAGAGGTGCCTGCGGAATCTTAACAACCTCATTAGCAACCCCCTTTGATACCTTTTACGCCAATCGAACATTCACTAGCTTCCCCCTGTCCAACCATACATTCACCTCCCCCCCCGTCACCTCCTTCGTCTGTTTCCCTCTGTCACCTACCTCCACCACCGCGGCCTGCCCCTTTACCATCACCCCGCTTACTTTTTTGACTCCCTCACCCAAGCTCATCTTTTTTTCTCCCTCGCCCAAACCCGTCTTCCCCACTGTAACACCCCGTTTTTCGAACATAAAAATTTCATAATAAAAATCAGAGTAATTCAACTTAAACGGAATGTCACATTCTTTTTCTAAAAACATAAACTGAATAAATAATAATTTATCCTTCAAAAAAGTATTTATAAACTTTGCAGCGGAATTAGTTCAACATCATAAAAGTAGTCTTTGGCACCAAGGCCTCATCACTATAGTCTCATAAATAGTCTAAACATCATGATTTGTTCAATCCGACAACTTCATTATAATTCTCATAAAAACAATACGTAAGGAATAGAAAGTAAAGACATAATCCCCATCCCGTTACGTATCAGAGCATCCTAGACGACACGATGTGAGGAGTCTACTCACGAACACAGCTAGTCTCTATTACCTGCACATTACCCACGGTCGAGGCAACATATACGCAGAAGGGGTGAGATTTCTCAAACAATAATATTAAGCAGGTAACTCATAAACTACATTTAACAACATATACATCATATAATTTATTATTTATATCTAACAACTTACTTCTTTAACTAGTATCATCAATCTTCCTACTTTAGTCATATACTTCATCAATTAGTCTCAATTATTAATCATAGAACATCTTATCTTCAATCATAATCATAGCATCGATATCTAACATCAAATATAATCGTAAGTATCATCATTTAATTCACATAAGTATCATTATCAACACATGGCATTTATCGAAAACAACTTCATAATCAAGTTCATAATCAACTTCATAAACAAACATCATCATTAAATCATAATCATCGAATATAAGTTATGACGACTCTACAATGCAACAACAACTTCGACAACAACTTAGACAACTTCGCAACAACTTAGACAAATTCGCAACAACTTAGACAACTTCAACATCAACTTAGACATTTCAACAACAACTTAGACAACTTTGCAACAACTTAGACAACTTCAACATGCATGTGGTACCACCAGGGCATTAAGCCCCCTTCGCTAAGGTCATAATTGGACCCGTCGGGCATTAAGCCCCCTTCGCTAAGGTCATAATTGGACCCGTCGGGCATTAAGCCCCCTTCGCTAAGGTCATAATTGGACCCGTCGGGCATTAAGCCCCCATCGCTAAGGTCATAAAGGACCTGTCGGGCATTAAGCCCCCATCGCTGACTATGCAACAACACAACTCTAAATGCAACTTGGACAACAACGTGAACCTCTTATACAACTCCATTAAAATAGACAACTTCTTAAATCATGACAACCTAGACCGACTTGTACATCTTCGCTAAAACTCAACAGCAACAAACATCAGTAATTACAACATTTAACAGTGCTTGAATATCATATCATCAAATAAGAAATGAATCATATCAATCTAACATCATAAAAAGAATCGCATAAAGCATATTTATCAACATCATATTAATCACAACCTATACCATATTAGTTTGGTTTTCTGGACAGCTCCTAATGTCCTAAACAATCTTCATCCTACTTCTAGGATCAACTCAGGACTACACGTGCGAAAGGAACGCATCGGAACAATTTTGGGCAACTAACGGCCTAGCTCGCAGACGCGAGTAACTTTGCTCGCAATGGCGAGCGATGGCTCCTAGCTCGCAGTTGCGAGTGTTACTGCTCGCAGTTGCGAGCGATGAATGTCAGTACGGCCAGAAACCTAAAAATCACAATTTTTCACCTATCTTCATGATTCTTTCATCCAAATAGCATCTAATTAACACCTTATGGAATATCTAAGGTTTGTACACTAATTTTGCATCAATCTTAAAATAGCACATCTCTATATGCCATATCTTTAAATATTTAATCAATTCAATAACTAGACTTTTGAATCGAAATCATAATAAATAAGCTAAAAGAAATTAGCCACGGCAACTACTATTATTTCACAATAGAAAAAGAGTAACAATTAAAGGTCAACTTTAATTAAAATTAATTAAAAGAAGAACAGATGCGATAAACATAAGGGCAAGGCATGATGTACTTTCTAACCATGAGAATTCAATTTAAAACCCAAAGCTACGATGCATAACTATTCACGTTGTATATGCTTCAATATAACTATAGTAAAGTCATTCAATTTAGCATGTATGTATATGTATCCAGCAAGAAATAAGTGCACTGAAACCAATATCATAAAGCTTTCTATGGGACTAATAAAATATCTTGTTCTAATCCTAATGAAAAATAAATACTGGTATATTAATGTTTGACTAAAACAAAGACGCTAACACTAACATGTTCACTGGTCAAAAATTCAGTTAGTGAATCAGATTGAGATCAAGTTTTAAAAGGAATATGCTTCATGGCATATAGCTATCCCAAACAAGAATATTCAGAATGTACTGAGCTACTTGGTCACGTCTTATCATATTTGGTATGATGAAAGTTACAGGACAATAAAATATTATCATCGTTGCTAAATTACTACTTCCTCCTTACATCAATTTAACGGTTTTTCATCACCTAATTATCAATTATCACTCAAACCCTAATTCTCATAATCTTACAAAATTCATCCTAAAACCCTAATTCTCATAATCTTACAAAATTCATCCTAAAACACGTTAGATGCAATCTAATGATCTACAAACTTAATATTAGTGAAAGATAGTCTCACCCTTACCTTAGATTATTTTTCTGAAATCAAAAACAGCGTTCTTCGTTCATAAGGTTCCCTCTCTTTGAGTTCTCCTCTTTCTCCTCTTTCTTCCAAAAAGTGGTCTAACGTAAAAAAACTCTTTCTAACCTAAGCTTCCTTATTTATAATACTAATCACTCTTCCTAAATCTATTTAGGCCCAATAACTTATTCTTATTTCTATTCTAACCTCCAATTCTACTTACACTAATAATTCTCATATTCTAATAAATAATAGAATAATGCCACATAATAAAATACTAACAACTCATATATATAAATAAATCACATAAATAGATTCTAACTTAATAAAAATAATTAAATAGAAGGAGGGCGTTACACCCACCACCGCAACCGCCACTCCCTCACCCTCACCCTCCCTCACCAACCCCTTATCAGCTGACCGATCAAACCTCGCAATCTTTGCTCTAACACGAAAATTCCCAAAACACATTGTTCACCGCTTTCAACATCTTACTAACATTACAGACATTAGCAAACCGCACAAACCCGTAACAATCACCATTAGCATTTCTCTTACTTGGAACAATAACTTCCTCTAACATGCCACACATCTCAAAACCCTTGCGTAAATAGAAATTCGACAACTGAGCCGGAAAGTTTGTAAAGTAAAATGTAACAGACCTCTTAAGTTGTGAACCCTCAGAATGCTCATTGTCAAGATTCTCTTCCTCACACGGTTGTACTATGCGAGCATCAACAATCTGCCATTTCTAGACCTGAACGCGTCGCACATTCACAGCTGCTGCGCGGCACACAGTTTTCAAATTGTCACCAGCACCGCGCCTGTCCTTTTCTTCACCACAATCAACATCCAGACCCCATCGTGAATTCCCCTCGTAACCATATGTGTACCGATCGTAATATCTATCCGGAGAATAAAACCGCTTCTCGTAATCTTTGAGCTCCTCCTGTGAATCCCTAAACCTAAGCTGTCGGTGGTCATAATCATCCCAATCCCTGCGCCGCTTGTTCTCCCGCTGCCTATCCTGACCTCGATCATCCTGTCGCAACGCTTTCCGACGTTGCGGTATCGCATCAAGCCAATCATCCCCTTTTCCCCCTTTTGGTGGCACCCTACTTGGACCCCATCCCCCCCCCCCCCAAAATACCTCACTTCCGGCGAAAAGGAGCGCCGGCGTGACTACCCGTAATGAAACCGCGGCCAGTCACCTCTCTCTCTCAAAAACGCTCACCCTCATGTCTCTCATCTCTCAATTTTGAACGATGCTCAGATTGGTGCTTCTACGTGGCTCCTTTAAGATGGAATCACGTTTTGGAACTAGTAGCCAAAAATTGCAATGATGCACAACAAATTGATGATGATGAGTCAACACCAATTGCAAGTGCTATCTCAATCGCAATCGGCCGTCGTAGCACCGCTCTTAGCTTATTTGTTTTCTAATTTCCTATGGTATGTGAGTTTGAAACCTATTCCCATTTTTTAAAAAGTCTCTTTGAATTTGGCTAATGTAGATAATGTATATTTTTTTCAATTGTTAATATATTATTTTTAGTGTTGATATATTTTCGAAGAAATATTTATTTACTGCAATATATATTAGCACATAAGACCCGTGCGTCGCACGAGTCGACGGTCTAGTGAAACCTAAATTGCAAATCTATCCTAGTTAAAACAAAAATACCAAAACTACCATACTTTTGCAGAGTTGACACTTATGTCACAAGTTTGACTTGCGACCTACCTATGTCACAAGGTCAACTTGCGACATACCCCTCTCTCAAAATTTGCAATTTTTTTGTCTTTATTGTATGTCACAAGTGGTACTTGTGACATATTTATTTATTTATTTTTCGTTTTTTCTATTAATTTAATAGAATTAGTTTTAAAAATTTTAAAAAATAATTGACCGAATTCGGCGTCATTTCCCAATTTTGTATATATATCCTAATATGGACTAAGATGCATCGAATTTAGACAAACAACATGAAAACTTAGCCAAACCTTTGAAATAGTAATTTTGGTAAGAAAACTTCGAAATTGAAAATTGAAATACTTGACTTATATATGAAATGCTTTTTTATTTTAAAATCCTTAATGAGTGTTCATTGCATTCGTTAGCCAAACCTTTGAAAAAAATATAATTTTATTTTATTGCTGTAAACCAAATCTATTTTGTTTCATTCCTCATAATTGGAAACTATATATAAATGATTTTTTTTGGTAGTGTTACAATGTAACGAGGCAAAAAGAAAAAGAAAAAAAGA
Organism: Medicago sativa; assembly: GCF_051527215.1. NCBI lineage: Eukaryota > Viridiplantae > Streptophyta > Magnoliopsida > Fabales > Fabaceae > Medicago > Medicago sativa. The sequence goes on along the minus strand of NC_140753.1, from coordinate 16,162,107 downwards.
GGGAGGCGAAATTAAGTTCCAAGCTTATCTCTCAGGATGAGAGATTCCATGTCAGACGGATGGCAGTTCCAGTGAGCAGAACACCTTGCATGTGATCCTTCCTTAGCCATAAAATCTGCACACATGTTTTGTTCCCTAAGAACATGCGCCAATGTTGTATTTCCATTTTCATGTAAAACATCTCTAATATGAAGGATGTCAGTAGCATAAGTGTGCAAGGTATGATCATGACCATCAATAATCAGGTCAACTGCTTCCAAACAATCACTCTCACAAATCATGTCGACATAACCTTTTGTACTACAAAAATCAAGACCTATTTGGATAGCACGTAACTCAGCTAATAATGCATCACCTCCAACTTCATAGTGGGAAAAACCAGTTATCCAATCTCCACCGTGGTTGCGAACAACACCACCAGCACCTAAACAACCAGAATCTTCTAGAAAGCTGCCACCAATATTGAGTTTGAGTGTACCTTCTGGAGGGGGGATCCAATGAGCTAAGAGGCGCGATGAGTGTGGTCCAAACCGGGATTGGGATAGTAAGAAATGCATTCATCATGTAACAAAAAAGTCTTGCGCACCACATCTTGAATATGTCAGTGTTGATCCTAAAAAATAGCATTGTTTCTCCAACACCAAGCATACCATACTCTTGTAACAAATAAAATAGAGGAAGTACCCTTTGTCATCTCATGAAGCCAAACCTTGACATCAAATTCAGAGAAAAGATTATTATATCGCCCCATATTCAAGCGGAGCCAAAGCTCTTTAGAGTGCGGGCAATCATGTAAACAGTGAAGAATATCCTCTATGGGCGACGAGCAACGGGTGCAGCTTGGAGAAGCTACCATGTTGCAATGATGCCGACGGGCATTAATAGGGAGAGCATTGTGAAAGCAAAGCCATAGAAAGTGTTGAAGTTTTGCTGGTACTTTAAGGCGCCAAAGCCAATTCATGTTACAATTCACATTCCAATCTCTATTTTGTTGAAGAAGCCAATAATATCCACTCGAGCAAGTATATTCACCTTTCTTTGCATGCTTCCAAGTCCACGCATCTTGAAGTCGAACATCCAAGCTGTTAGGAGCTGGAAGCTGATGAATATAGTGAACAATATCAGTTGGTATCATAGTGGCAAGTTCTTGCAAGTTCCACCTACCATCCTCCCACACATCCTTCAAACACATAACAGAATCACTTATGTTGACAAATGGGACCAATTGACAGAGGGGACCGAGTTGTGTCCAGTCAATATTCCAAATCGATGAGTTTCCGGAGCCTACACGAAAACTAAACCCTGCAGCAAAATTTTTAATGGCATGTTGAATACCACGCCAAGTGTTTGATGGTTTATTATGTTTCTTATTCATCCATAAAGACCTGTTGCCCATGTATTTATGGGAAAGAACTTTCACCCACAATTTATCTTTATTATGAAGCATGTTCCACACTAACTTACCAAGCAGAGCTAAATTAGTAAGTCTAGCTTCACAAATACCTAGGCCACCAAAGCGTTTAGGGGTTGTAACAATATTCCAATTAACATGATTCCAAGTTCGAGAAATCCCATCGCCCCCCCAAAGGAAACTCATAGACATCTTATCTAACCTGTTGCAAACATAGGTAGGAAGATAGTGAAGTTGCATGGTATAAACAGGAATTGCTGTTGTGACAGACTTCACAAGGCATGCTCGTCCTGCTTTATTCAAGACATTTCCTTTCCAAGTAGCTAGCCTTTTTGAAACTTTGTCAACAACGTCATTATATACATTTCGAGAAACTCGACCCTTGACAAGAGGAAAACCAAGGTAATGACCCAAATCCGCCATAAATTTAATAGTTGAAATATCTTGTAACTCACACTTTCTTTCCCCTTGAACCATCCTAGAACACATAGCTTTGGATTTTAAGGTATTAATCCTTAATCCCGAAGCTGAACAAAATTCCTCTAAGGTATCCATAACCACTTTGACCTGTTCAGTACTAGCTTCACAAAACAACATAACATCATCAGCAAAAAGAATATGAGATAATTGTGGGCCACCCTTAGATACATGTATAGGTTTCCATATTCCACTTAAGATTTTCTGTTGAATACTAAGAGATAGTTTATCCATACTGAGAACAAACAAGTAAGGGGATAAAGGATCACCTTGGCGTAGACCTCTAGATGGAGTAAAATGATCAGTTTTGGCACCATTTCAAAGAACACTCAAATTGCTAGATCGAGCACAACTCATGATGAGAGATATAGTTGCTAGAGGGAATCCAAAATCATGGAGAGTGAGTTCCAAGAAGTCCCGATTGTGCCTATCATATGCCTTTTCAAGATCAATTTTGAACGCAATAATGCCTTTTTTTGCATGAGAATGATGTATGAAATGGACAACCTCCTGGGCCAGGATGGCATTATCAGTAGTACTTCGACCGGGGATGAAGCTACTTTGAAGAGGGCTTATTAGGTCAACAAGAAACGGTCGCAAGCGACTAACCAAAACTTTTGTGATTACCTTAAAAATGACATTACAAAGACTGATTGGTCTAAAATTCTTTAATCTTTGGGGATTACTCTCCTTGGGTATTAGGACAATTAATGTCTCTGCAATTGAAATATTAATAGTACCTATATTGAAAGCCGTATGCACGAGATGCCATAAGTCATCACCAATTCTTTCCCAAAAATGTTTAAAAAATATGGGTTGGCATATAATATGATATTATTATATGGAAATTTTTGACATAAAAAAACTATCAAATTTAATATACTAAAATGGACATTTTCTACATAAAAATATAATAAAAATAGAAATTTCGACATTAAGAAACTATCAATTTTGTTTTATCGCCGTAAACCAAATCCATTTTATATTTTTCCTTGTTATTGAAAAAATATATAATTTAGTTTGTTTTCTAATATTAATTTCAGTTTTAGTCTTCATATTTTCACCATTTTTCGGAATTGAACCATCTATTTTATTTTTGGCCTAAAGTTGACAATGTTACATGTTCTAAATGAGCGTGGTGTATAATCTAATGATAGAAAAAAAAATAAACATCAATGAATTGGTAATTTTTTTTATATTTTTAAACTTCATTTAAAACATCTTATACCACCACATGTAGGGGTGAACACGGGTACATGTACACCTGCGAACCTGGTCACCCAAATCGAACTAAACTGAAACTTACCCGAACCTAAACAGTTACGGGTCCAACCCAACCTAATTCGTTAAACCCATGAGATTTGGTTCGGACATCGGATTTAAGTTTAAGTATCCGTGTACCGATATATCCAACCCATGTACCTGTGAGATTGTTTCATACCGTAGCTATTTTAATAGGGTTAATAGTGTTTTACCCCCATATAATATATGTCATTTCCGGGTTTGCCCTCTGTAATATATTTTTTGTTTCAAAATACCTCATAGGTCATCTAACTGTGCATATTCACTGATGTGGCACACTGAATTACCTTTTTTTGCTGACACGACGCGCTGAATGTATAATTAATTTTGTTTTTATTTTTTTTACTGGTACACGTGACGACATATGTGAATTTTTAAAAATAATAAAAAGTATGGAAAAATGCAAAAAATTCTAGACAAATAAAAAAAATGAAGAGAATTCTAGAAAAATGAAAAAAATATTTTTCTAGAATTGAAAATAAAAAAAATTTAGATAATATTTTTCCATAATTGAAAATTCTGAAAAGTTGAAAATATTTTTCCTGATTTCTTTTTAAATAAAAAATTGAAAATATTTTTCCAGAATTTAGATAAATTTTTTTGAAAACTGATAATCTTTTTCCAGAATTTTAATAGAAAAAATTCAGATATTTTTTTGAAAATTTTATTCAATAATTTTTATAAAATCTTTTTTGACATTAAAAAATTAGAATAAAATTTATATTTTTAAATTAGAATAAAACTTATATTTTTTCTTACGAAATTATGAAGACTTTTTAAAAATAAAATAAAATAAAATTCTGGAAATTAATTTTCAAAATAAAAAAAATTAGAGAATATTATATTTTCTATTTTTTTATAATTTTAATTTAATTAAGTTTTTTTTATAATTTTTCAAAAATTTCGAAATATATTAAGGTCGAGATTTTTTTTTTTAAAAAATCTTCTTGACTTTGAAAATAATACGTAGAGAAAAATTTAACAAATATTTTTTTAATTATGAATTTTTTTAAGAAAAAATATCTAAACTTTTATTATTCAATAATATACTAAAATAATTTTCCAATAAATAATATATTAAAATATATATTTTCCTAATAAAGAATGAAAAAAAAAAACAGATATTTTAAAACAAAAAACAAAAATGGTTGCTCCTATTATTCCTCTCGTTTTTCAGCTATAAAGGGATCACCAAAACCAAGATTTTTTATTTTTTTTCCAACAACACTTCACCGTAGAAAGACGATTCATCATTATTATTCAAAAACGTGCTCCGATAACCGCCTCTGTTCATTCCGATCACGGCGTCGCTTTTTTTCCGGTGAATCAAATTGCGCAAATAGCTTCAACGCCACACAAAATTGGAGAGTTTTGATTTCTTCCGGTTCAGTTTCTGTGCCCTAATTGATCGACGAACGGTGAATTGAGTTGTTATCGATTTCGGTGTTGAATTGTGTTATATGATTGTTCAACAACAACATGGGATATGATTCGGATAATTCGCAAGATGGGAGAGATGAAGGTAACTTTGTTTATTGAAGATTTTAGAATAGGAGTATCAGAAGTTAAAGGAACTAGGAGAAAGTGGAAGTGTATGAATATGAAATTTAATTAGTGTTTTTCAGATTCAATATTAATTTTTTTGAAGGAGCACAATTAGAAGCTAGAAATGTAACGAAACCCTAGTTTATTCCAATAAACAAATCTGGGCACCGAGTTAAGTAATGACAAATACGAATAAGGAGCAGTGGAAACTAGTTTTCGCTTCTAAATTTTGTGAAAATTATCGATTGATGTATCACCGAGAATCTAGCTGTATTTTCTTTGCTTATAATGGATGTTTATGAAAGTTAAGCTTTCTAGTTGTACCGGCACTTTAAGAATAGGTTTAGTCATGAAGGGTAAATTTTGGAGGGCTACGTATTTTAGTATATATTTGAGTATTTAAAGAATTTGAAAGAATGCCATGGTATATGATCATATAACAATTCATTGCACTTCATTCATTTTCTTAACATACTTTATAGCTTCATAATTTAGAAGAGAAAACAAGTCCTCACCTCCCCTCCCTTCCAAAATCTCTCTCCCAAACAAACCCTAAAGTAGGATTGACTTGGTGGCATCATTGTTAATTGCTATGTGCTGAAATATGTCAAGCCGTTTGTCTGTGAGTTTGACGCGGTGTTGATTTATTTAGCTTCGTTTTTTTGGTTTATATAGTTCATTAACTCAGTATGTTCAATAATTTGGCTTGATAGATGATGAAGAAGAATATGAGGAGTCTGGCAAGGGTAATCATTTTCTCGGGTTCATGTTTGGAAATGTTGATAATTCTGGTGATCTTGATGTTGATTATCTTGATGAGGTAATTTAATGTGTCCTTTGATGTTTCTGTGAACTTGCTTGTTGAAATGTTTTGAGAACCAAGATCGGGCTTCTGCATGCATATATTTGTTATTTTGCTTGATTCCCTACGCACCTTCTCAGTAGTTTCCTGAAATTTCTAAGCTATTGTAGTATCATCATGATTGGTATGTGGAGGGTTTTGAAGTTGCTAAACTTTTTTATATTAGAAGATTTAAAACCATTTTTACTGTTTCTGTAAAAGAAAAAACCATATTTACTGTTTTGAGATATATTCTTTTTGGGAGGAGGAGGACAGGTTTTTACAAAAACCTTTATTGTAGCTTTTTGAAAAACAAAAAAGGAGGCAGTTTGGACATATTGGCGCAGTATGGTTGTCTAAACTAAAGAATTACCTGAGATTCAACTTTGGAAGATTAGATTTAGTAGTGTGCATAGATTCTTATTTGCTACAATTGTTAAGGTCAAGTGGTTACTTTACAAGTCAAATTGATCTTTATTAAATAGGTTTAAGACTTTAGGCATCAGAATTTTCAACTGAGTATAGAGTGCTATAAAAGCTTGCCTTTGTTTGTGTACAACAAGATTGATGTTAATGCCTATACTTTGAACTACTTTTAATGATCTGTTGGAGGTTCCAGGATCAATTATTCTTTGTAGGATCTGTTGGAGGTTCCAGGATAATTGTTCTTTTAGGATTTGTTTTCTTATTTTGAAAAATAGAATTATAATTATTGTGTTTTTTTAGTTTGAAAAATAGAATTATAATTATTGTGGGATGCACATTTTCTTGTTCTGGATCGTTTATGCTTTCTTCATTTGTTTATGTGTTTTGGTCAAAAACAGTAAAATTGGTGCTAAATGAGCATTTTTCCTTTTAGGATGCAAAGGAGCATCTATCTGCATTGGCTGACAAGCTGGGTCCATCATTGACAGATATAGATGTAAGAATATCAAATTTATTATTATTATTATTTTTTTTTACAGTACATATCAAGATATCATTATCAGGCTGTAGTGTTGAATTTAGAAATCAAAATGCTATCTTCTGATTTGGTTAACAAGCGTTTACTGTTAATTTTTCCTTGTATTTTCATTGTCTCCACCTCTTCAATTTTCCTTGATAAGAATGTGCTCTGTTTGCAGTTGTCAGGAAAGTCACCACGAACACCGCCTGGCATTGTTGAACAAGGTGAAGTTGTCTGCCAGGAAAAACTATATCATGCAGTTTTTGATATTCTGTTGGTATCTTTTTTTCCTTTATCAACTGAGAGCACTAAGCCTGTGTTTTATTTCTACTGGAATTGTTTCCCACATGAAGTATGCTTGGTGGAAAATATCATGCGAAGTAGCTATTTTTCTTTCGTTATCAGTGAATTTTTTACCTAAATGTCTAATATATTCCCCCATAGTATTGGTGGATAGATGAAGGCTAGCAGCACAGTCTTCATCATACTCTTTATGATTTGTCCTTTTTTTTTTAAAAAAAATTCAGTACACTTACTACATCAATTGGTCATTTCTTAAGAAGTGTTTACTCTTTAAAAATTGAACCAATCATAAAGAGTGTGTTCTAAAGAATTTTTTGGGAATAAGATTTGAGAACTTTTGGCGGTACCCTTAGTTTTAGAAATATTGTATAAATTATTATTATTTTTGTTAAAACTGGTAGTCATGCCTGATGATAGGGGTTTGTAAGGGCTAGTGGTGCACTTCAGTAGAACTAGACTAATAAAGCTAGCTGAAGTGTAGTTTTAGTGATGGTTTGTAGCTGTTTACATGAATGAATGGGTAATAGCGATCCAGTGGTGGACTGGCTGTATGGTGTTCCATGGCTATACACTGGCTTCCTAAATATGGTGTCAGTGTATGTGCTTCTGCTTTCTGTTTGTATGATGCACCCATGGTGATTTTTATTTCTCAGGTGGAGTGCATTTTAGTTGAAACTAGTTGCCTTTTAAAAAGGCACCCTGTTTTGTGATTCAGTCAATAGGAGGTTAATTTTTTTTTCCTCCTGTTTTGTGGATTTTAAATGCAAGCAAATTTGAAAGAGTGGGTTCTGCTAGTGATTTTTTTTGGGTTAAGATAACTTGCATGACTTTTATCTTGCATAGTGCCCCTTAAATTCTTCATTAGGCTCCCCATATTTGATGAAGCAAAGCTTATATTAAAAGAGTGAAATCTTTTGATATTTTAGAGGAAAGAAAATTGAAGTAAATCTGGATCTGTAAGACTGAAATTGTATTTTCTATTGTGATCTTAGTTAGTGCACAACTAAGCTAGTTAGGGATGCCAACCAATTAGCAGTTACATAACTTCTCATAATGATGCTAACTATTTACGATAACAGAATATCTCATAAGCTAGTTACAGAGGCCATCTCAAAAACACGTGCAGGCATACATATTTAGTCAAAATCATGAGTTGGATTGTAAGTTTGTGCAACCTCACAAAACTTTCCACCCTTGTGTTCAGCCCTGTTCGGATGCATAATTGAAAATCAGCAAAATTGGCCGGGATCGCCGTTCTTGCTTGTGGAATCGTGGGGTTGTCGACAGTTCACAATCTTGCTTCACATGTTATTACTTGGCGCATTTTTATTTTGGGGTTTCTGGATTAAATAAAAACCTATTCTCGCAAACAAATTACGTTTGTTTTGTAATTTTTGCTTAGAATTAATTCTGGGCCACACGATCTAGAACGCCCCAATAAAATTGCTTCATGGTTTGGTCTGTTTAGTTAGCTTAAGTTGGTAAATTGACCCATGATTTTCGTAATATTTATGTCTCCCATACGACTCTTGAATTTATATGCGCGGGCCCACACAGATATGATATAGCGAGTTTATGAATTTTGTAGGATCTAACTATCCGTGTTACGATTCCATGATGTACGCGTTTGTCTTCCATTCTCGATCATATGTTGAATTTTGATTTTGACTACTCCCTCCAGTCTTGAATATAAGCAATTTTTTGTTTTCGATGATCTAAAATACAAGCAAATGTTACTACTTCTATCGTATTTACCCAAGTTACTCTTCAATTATTACTTTTATTTTTTATTTTTTATCTAATAACTCTTCAATTTTTATGAAACAAGTTCTCACGACGGGTAATTTAGATAATATAATTGCTTTTTCATTATGTTTTGAAAATTAACTGAACCTAACTCTTTTCGGAAGCTGCGTGAGATAGCTTTTGCGCTTATATATGAGACCGGAGAGAGTGCCTACATAATAGAATATAGCAGAAGACAATAGTAGAAACTATTGATCATTTACATAGTATGAAACTCAACAAAATTGCAAAGTTATGTGAATCTTCCTTGAAAAGATAAATTTATTTTGCAATCACCTGCACTTGTGCTACAGACGTACATTTTGCTTCATGTCTATTATGTGGTTTCATGTGAAGTTTTCTGGTAGTTTATTAACTCGGATTAATTTATAATCTTAGATTGTGGGGAAAAGGCTGAAGATGCTGTCGATTACGAAGATATTGATGAAGAGTATGATGGTCCGGAGACGGAAACTGCGAACGAAGAGGACTATTTATGGCCAAAAAAGGATTTTTTCGCTGCCGAAGCCTCTCTTGAAGCTTTGGAGCGCAAAACTTCTGTCTTCGATGATGAAAATTATGATGAAGAATCTGATAAGGAACAAGACTTTGTGAACAATGAAGCTAAAGTCGATAACATCTCTCTATCTGGTAATGTGTTTTTTATTTGGCTTGGATAACTTAAGCTGTTGTACTTTATGAACTTATAACTTAAGGTATAGATTTACATGTGTTCTGGTTCTTATAAAAGTGCTAAAAAGTTGGTTCTTGTTATCTGGCGCTAGTATTTTCTTTGCAGCCTTGCTCAAATATAATCTGGAAGCATCTCTCTTGCCGATATTGCATGAAAGCATTTTGAGTTTTTATTTTATTTTTGTGCATCTCATTTATTCACAACTTATAGATCTCTCTTTCCTTCTCTAAGGGCAGGTTTGGCGGTAAATGTTATTTGATAGATTGTCTGTTGACATTCTTTCATTGGTGGTGTGATTGTTTAATCAGTAGGAATATACTTTTGTATTATGCTTGATACATAACATTTAGAAATCGAATGTGCGCGAGTGTCACCAGGCACTGGTATTGTTGGAAGTTGTATGATTTTTGTAACACACTGAGGGAAAGAACACCTGTCTGGGAGCTAGATTTGCACTGTGCTGAAATACATATTAAAATAGAAAATGCTGATTGAAAGTGGTATTTAATTCTAGCCATTCGGTGGACTTGGTAGGTAGATTTGACCTGATGCAACATTGTGGTAGATTAATTAAACGATCCCACTCGTTGGCCGCTTTCTTCCCTAAGAGAAATATCATTCAAAAGATACCTAAATTTTATAAAATTTATACTTATTATACGTATTTGAAATAACATAAAAAACGTCAGAAAATATTCTTTTAGTAGTCTTCTTGTTGGCGAAAATTTGAATCTTTTGAAAGTTTCTATAAATCTGTATCATAAAATCACACATTTTTTATTTAATATAAACAAATGTACCATATGCTGAATTCAAATTTGTATGTGAAGTTTGTGGGTTCATAAGCTTGAAAGCTGATTGACTAAGAATCAGTAAATTAATCACATTACTAACTGCCATCTTCAGTATAGTAAATTTAAGGGAAATGCTAACGAGTGGCCTACGGGCATTTTTTAAGGACTTCATATGGTATGTTTTTATGGAAAGTTGTGCATTCAATGCATCGGAAATTGAAGTATTAGACTTTTTCAATGAATAGTTTCTTAATTTAGAATCCCTAAAGAGTGCCTAGCAAGACCCTAAATTTTAATTATATTGTGTGATGTAATATTAAATCTATCAATTTTGAGCCTGTGCAGCTTGAATTTGAGTATACCAACTGTGCTTCTGAGCTATGATTTAACACCCAAGTGTTGGGCTCAATGTAACACCTAATAATAATTTGAGGGTTGAAGCATCTATTTTTAGGAAAGGCAGTGAATTTCACATGGGAGTCTTGCTGTTTATTAATGTTAGCTTTTCTTTTTCAGTGGATCAGGAGGAGAGCTTTGTAGACGCATCTAAAGAAGGGAGTGCTCTTGAGCATGATTTACAAGTGTCTCTGCAGACTGAAGAATTGGACGCTGATGTACAAACACCTGAGGTCAGTTTTTGCTTGTTTTGCCGTCTCCTAAGTGGTTTTATGTTCTTTCTTTCTAGCCTTTTTGATGTTTATTGTGCTGCATTAGGGTCCATGACAGTGAACAAATCACATTCTATTGTGTGATTTCATATGATATTTAAGTTTTGTATATTTCTTATGATTTCATGAATAAAAATATTGGGTTGAAGCTACCACCGTATATGACCTCCAAATTCTCTAGCGAATACGTAGTGTTGGATACCGTGTTGTCTTGCAGTCGAAGACAAGATTAAAAAGAAGCCTAATGCGTAGTTTTTTTATGTGGCGCTTAGTTTTTTTTATTTTATTTTTATTTTTATTATGTTCACCTGCTAAACTTGTAGAAAAAGAAAATCTAATAAATATTTCAAAATATAGTTATTAATAATAGCGTAGGGTAGCTGTGCTGTTGTGCTGTCGCAGAGGATAGCGTTTGATAACCGCTATTTGGTCTTGGTTATGTTTTGTTTTCAAAAAGGGTATGTTGACAGCATTATAAAATTATCATAGTTGACTTTCTATTAACATGCTAGTCTCTTAATTAATGAAACAAACAGGAAGGACCTGAATTTTTGAAGAGGTCTATGGCTACACCATTGCCTGTATTGTACGTGGACGATGGAAAGGCAGTTTTACGCTTTTCTGAAATCTTTGGTATTCAGGAACCTCCTCGAAAGGGAGAAAAGAAAGAGCGTCGGCATTCCACTCCTAGAGGTATATACCTAGAGATAGCACATTTACCTGAATTTCGTTTTGCAAATGTTAGAATTTGTTGAGTTTTTCCAAGAGAGGTATGACTTAAGTAGTTGTCACAATTTTGTACTATTACGAATAATTAAATTTATAACTTGCATTGGTGAGATTTTTGAATGAAGAAATGAGATGCTTTCTCTCCGCGGTGCATTACAATATGGTTTCCGTCCTAATTGGCTGTTTTTTCACTTGTATTTCCAGATAGATACAAGTCTTTCGATTTATCTGATGATATTGTAGAAGAAGATGAAGAGGAGTTCCTTAAAGGCTTCTCTCAGAGTCTAACACTTAACAAACAGGTTTGTGTAGTCCGTACTGATGTATCAGAAAACAATGTTGACTTCGAATTTCCGAAATTTGGATTTCTTCATGGAGATGCCTCACTTACCGTGAAAGATGATCGGCAACCAAAGGACTCTTGTCTTAGTGGTGAACCAATGAAAGGGGATTTTGCAGACGATCTTGCCTGGAAAGATCATACCCTCATGTTAGCCAACTTTTATCCTCTTGATCAGCGAGACTGGGAAGATGAAATCCTTTGGGGCAACTCTCCTGCTGCAAGTGATAATGATAATAATGTTGAGAGCTGTGAAATTTCTGGATCTGAATTGAGAACTTCTGATGGTGGTGAAATAGAAATTGAAACCAGGAAACATAATCTTCAGTCAGTGCCCCTTAAGATACTGGAGGAGAAAGATCATAATGTATTCACGTGCTGCTCTCCTGTTTCATTGGATCCCTTAGACTCAAGGGATTCTAACGGGGTCAAAACCAATTCAATATCCGAAAGTCTTTTTCATCCCCAGCTTTTGAGGCTAGAAGTGGACAGTTCTCATATTGAAGACGGAAGAGGGGTGGATGTATCCGAGAAGCATAATCAAATTGGTCAAGCAAAACGTTTGACCAAGGTTATGTCACAAAACAGAGACCTCATGGATGATTCATGGGTAGACAAAATAATGTGGGAGGAGCTTGACAGGCCTAAGATGAAGCCAAAGCTTATATTTGATCTTCAGGATAATCAAATGCACTTTGAAGTTTTGGATAGCAATGACGGTACCCATCTTCACCTTCATGCCGGGGCTATGATTTTAACTCGCTCTTTGAAATCAATCAGCGTGGAGTCTTCTGAGCTACCGGGACATGGAGGTCAATATGGTTGGAGATATGTTGCTAATGACAAACACTATTCAAATCGGAAAATTTCTCAGCAATTGAAATCAAACTCAAAGAAACGCTCAGCTCATGGTGTCAAAATTTTCCACTCGCAACCCGCACTGAAACTGCAGACCATGAAATTGAAGTTGAGCAAGTAAAAATTTTTCATTTGAGGGAGGGGGTCTTGATAGTATCAATTTTTTGTCTGTCGCATGTTTTGCCTGGATTTGAGACGTTTTTTGTTTATTAGTATATTATGTTTTTGAAATCAAGGTTTCTGGTAAAGTTTAGATGCAAGCTTGTTTGATGTTTGTGTGGTTATTTGATATTTGATTCTCAAATATGGTACCTTCTTCCTAAGATTTTGGGCTTTCTATTTTTCTTGGTTTATTAGCCCCATTCTTGAAGGACATAACTTGTGTCCATAGTTTTTTACAAGTCAGGTGCATATGGAAGAAGTGTATTTTATCATCTGTTTCGGTAGAGGCGGCATTAGTTTGTACAGAAATGTCTTGATAAATAATTACTATCCCCACGTATGAAAGGTTAACATAAAAGGTCCTTTTACATCGAATGATAAGAACTTAAATGTGCTGAAAGGAATATTAGTGCATACGTTACTAATAATTACTTAAAGAGTTTCTCTTTGACCCCAAACTTGTTATTAGGGATATAATTATGTTTGTGGAATCACATAGGCGTTCTGCTCATGTCTCTATCATGGGTGATGCTATTTTTGTCATGCAGATAGATAGACTGGGAATCATTACTGTATTCTTGAGTATTTCTTCTTGCTCCTCGATCTATCCAATATTTTGTTTGAGGATATTTATCAATTTTTCTCTCTTAATTTTTAATATTAAAATAATAATTTCATTTCATGGTTATTGACCCTTAAAATAATAATTTTGTTTGATGTTTGAGGATATATAGAATGACATTTTGCTAAAAGAAGTAACGCTATGTCAGTTCAATACACATTTTGTAAAACATGCCAGCCAATCATATGATTTTTCGTTGTTTGTACAATCTGTTACATTCCATGTCATTCCCATAATCAGTCACCAGTGCGCTATCTCTTTCTTTTATCAGTCAGTTGGCTATATTAATGTTGGATTTGCTTATGCCACTTGTCAAGTTCCTGTGAAACCTTAACCGATTTGCACATGTGGGGTCTGCCCCTTTTCTTTGTCCTTTATTATCTGTTTTCCGTTGTGCATTGTTGATATTTCATGTCTTTATATTCTTACGAACTTTTTTGCAGTAAAGATATTGCGAATTTTCACCGGCCTAGAGCACTATGGTATCCCCATGACAATGAGGTGGCTGTTAAAGAACAAGGGAAATTACCTACTCATGGACCCATGAAAATTATTATGAAAAGCTTGGGTGGCAAGGGGTGTAAGCTGCATGTTGGTGCTGAAGAAACTCTCTCTTCTGTTAAAGCAAAAGCTTCCAAAAAACTAGGTTGTCAATTTTTCTTCTCTGTTCTCCAGTAAATTTTTTTATTTCAATAGAAATATATATTAAAATCACGATAAGCTGTCATTTTTGTTCAGTTCCCTTATGTTTTTTTTACTGTCTTTTGGGTCTTATCCTAGTCTTCAGTTCTACTTCCTCATATGATTGACGAGGGATTTTTGTTTTTGGTAGATTTCAAGGCAACAGAAACAGTGAAAATATTTTATTTGGGTAGGGAGCTTGATGATCAAATATCACTCATTGCACAAAATGTTCAGCCAAACTCCTTGTTACATCTTGTCCGTACAAAGATACATTTATGGCCTAGGGCACAAAAGGTTCCTGGTGAGAACAAGTCTCTGCGTCCTCCCGGAGCATTCAAGAAAAAATCTGATCTTTCTGTAAAAGACGGACATGTTTTTCTTATGGAGTGAGTGATTTGAAATTTTTGTTCTGCTACTTTGTATGTGTGCTCTTTGTTGGAACAGAATAATTTTCTATTTTGCATGCGTACATGCTTCAAAGGGAAAGTTCAATTTTTAAGGTTGAGAATGACACTACTGTGAGAGATACAATGCTATAGTTTGTTCTCCTCTGATTAATGAGCACCTTCCCTATAAAGCCATCACTAGTAGTTGGCCATAGTTATTAATTTTTACGTGCATGATATGATCAACCTATTCAATGTGTTTACTAGGATTGGTTTTGCCATCCAAAAAGGCTTAGCGGCGCAGCTTGTTGCCCGCTTGTCTTCCACTTACGTGTAATTTTCTGAAACTTAATACTCCCTCCGTCTCTAAATAATAGTCGTTTAAGGTTTGTGCACGATTATTAAGAAAATGATCAATTGTGTTGATTTCAATGGTAAAATTAGTATCATTTACCGAAATACCCTTATTAATTGTAGTTAGTGGAGTAGTTAAGTTGGATGAAATTTAATAAATAAGGGTATAATAATGGAAAAAGATAATAAATGTTGCATTGGTATTCTAAAGTGACAATTATTTTGAGAAAAATAAAAAATGCTAGTGACAATTATTTAGAGACGGAGGGAGTAGTATTAATTGATGCTATGTTAGCCTTTCAGATTCCAAGAAAAATTGGTAGAATCAATGTTAGCTAACATTGAATGTATCTATACATAAAGGGTAATGTAGTAATAATCATATCTGAATTATACACATTAATTACAATCAATATAGACTATTCCATTTCTCTATTTCTTGTGTGTTGCAATCATGTTTAATATAAATAAGGACAGAAGGAGTAACTCTTATGCTCATATTCTTGCTCTATTATTTTAAATGATTTTGAGATGGTACTTTGTAGTATCTAGTCCTTATGGTAAAACTGAAATTATTGTGAGCACTGAAATCAATATTTATTTTTTGCCTGATATTTATTGTGAGCATGTCCTCTTGATACCAAATCTGATATGTACCCTTTTTACTGTGTTTTTCCTTGGTATTTTGCTAAATGAATGAGGATTGGGGATACTTTATCATTAAGCTCACGAACTATGTTTTCCTTAGGTATTGTGAAGAAAGGCCTTTACTTCTCAGCAATGTTGGAATGGGTGCAAGACTTTGTACATACTATCAGAAAAGTTCTCCGGATGACCACTCTGGTGCCTTATTACGCAATACAGATAGTAGCTTGGGGCATATTATTTCTCTGGACCCTGCTGATAAATCTCCTTTTCTTGGTGATTTAAAACCTGGTAGCAGTCAGTCATCGCTTGAGACCAATATGTATAGAGCACCCATATTTGCTCATAAAGTTCCACCAACTGACTATTTGTTGGTTCGTTCTCCAAAGGGAAAGCTATCGTTAAGGCGCATTGATAAAGTTAATGTTGTTGGACAGCAGGTCAGTACATCCTTGTTAATTGTTGTTTGTAAAATTAATAAAGTTAATGTTGTTGGACAGCAGGTCAGTACATTCTTTGAATTTAACTTACTGATAAACTGAAGGAATTTGTTCTTATGTCTCGTTGTTTGATATAAACCTTAACAGATGGAATATTTTGAACTGTTATAACGTGTTGTTAATCTTTAGTATCTTTTCCTTGTTTGATACTGCTATTTGCATTCCAAATATACATCACCGAAAATTTGTTTTGTTACTGCCATTTGCATCCCAAATATACATCACTGAAAATTTGTTGATAGATGGTTTATTCAATTTTTCTTCGCAGGAACCTCTTATGGAGGTGTTCTCGCCTGGAAGTAAGAATCTTCAGACTTTCATGATGAACAGGTTATTGGTACACATGTGCCGTGAATTCCAAGCAGCAGAGAAGCAGCACTTGTCTCCATACATTCGCATTGACGACTTTCTTTCTCAGTTTCCTTTTCTTTCAGAAGCCTCATTTCGTAAGAGGATCAAGGAATATGCTAATTTACAGGTATTGGTGGTTCACATAGCTCATTATCATGTTAGAGTATGAAGTGGTGGATGCTAATGGAATTCCTTATTACTTCAAAGCGATTCAACGAAAATTCTACAAGATGTTTTGCGTTGTATTTAAAGTGATTTTTGTAATACAATCTTGTTTCTAACTTTTATTATATCTTTTGGATACCTGAATGTTTCATTCATTCAATGTGTATTACTGCAGAGGGGCGCAAATGGACAGTCAATTTTTGTTAAAAAGAGAAATTTCCGCATGTGGTCTGAAGATGAATTGAGAAAAATGGTGACACCAGAGCTTGTGAGTTCCATCATTTGAGATTCAGTTCCTTTGTTTATGAATAATACATCTCTTTCTGCTGAAATGCGCTGTTAACAGCATAACAGTAACACAAAATTGTCTTAAAAGCACAATGTGATGGTTTTGAACTTGCGTAGTAAAATTTATCCCATCAGCTGCTCGGTTCAGAGTTGCATACATGATACTCTTGTTGAAAATGCATGGTTTTAAAAATTGTAACGAGTTTTTATCAGATACTCAATATGCTTGTTTCCGCTCTCTGCCTGGCACTTTTTATATGATTAAGGTTCAGGGTCTTGATGCTTATTAGCTTGGTGTGTGTTCCGATGGTGCTTTAATTGCCTGTCAACGTGTGTCCAGAATCGGCATACTTATGCTTTATTGTTTGTTTTTATAAGATGAATTTCATTTCTTTAATATGATTCCTTCTTTATTTACATTGTTTTAGGTTTGTGCCTTTGAAAGCATGCAAGCTGGCCTCTACCGTTTAAAACATTTAGGAATTACTGAAACACATCCTAATAATATTTCATCTGCAATGAGCCGGCTTCCTGATGAAGCAATAGCACTGGCTGCTGCATCACACATGGAGAGGGAACTGCAAATTACTCCATGGAACTTGAGTAGCAATTTTGTTGCCTGTACAAGCCAGGTGATCTATGTTCGATTTTTAGATTAGTTGGCTTCAGCATATATCTTGCTTATCCGTTATGTGTTCAAATTTCTTAATATTTGATTTTTTACGGGTAAACCTGGTTTTAAAGGGAAAGAGAAAAAGAGTTCTTTTTTCTTTTCAAAAGAATCAACTGCCAGTAATGAACCGAGTATTACAGATTGAGCTTACTGCAGGATATTATTGTTGTACATGCTTTTTTCACGAACGAGTTACTGACTTGTGTAGGTCGTTCATGCTTCATAGTGTATTTACACATTTGTTTATTTAGATATACTTAGATTTTTATACTTGGACCCCATCTCAAATAAAAGTTTTTTTCTTTTTACCTTCTCATTTTTGCTTTGCTACTTGAAAGTTGAGTGAAAAATAACATTTCACAGAAGAATGTCATAAAGTTGACTTCTTGTGCTATTTAGTTCAACTAGAAGATGCTTTTGCTCCATTGAAATTTGTATTAATTACGATTTTGGTTCCCTGAAACATGTCAGTCGTGCATCCATAAATTGAGTGTCGAGCATAGCAGAGATGAGGATATTGCGTTGGATGTGTGGTAAGACGAGATGGGATAGAATTAGAAATGACAACATTAGAGAGAGTTCGGGTAGCACCTATGGTAGAAAACATGGTAGAAACTAGACTTAGGTGGTTTGGGCATGTAGGGAGAAGACCTGTGGACTCTGTAGTTTTAGGGGAGTAGATCAGATGTAGGGGAGTCAGATCACTAGAGGTTGGGGTAGACCTAGAAAAACTATAAGACAAACTATTAGTAACGATCTAGAGATAAATGAATTGGAGAAAGACATAGTTTTTGATAGAACACTATGGCATTGTTTGATTCATGTAGCCGACCCTACTTAGTGGGATAAGGCTTGGTTGTTGTTGTTGTACAATTTGAGTGTCGTATCAATCAAATAAAGTTTGAACGTAAGTGAATTCTACATTATTTATTAATTAGATTCCTGAAGCAAAATAATTCATGCATCCTTTTTCCGCTGTTTTTGTGATAACTTTCTTTTATGGATAAAATTGAGCAGGCAGCTTTTATCTTAAACAATTTTGCTTTTTGAAACTAATTATTTTTCAGAAGATAGGGGTTATGACTTATGATGAATTATATTGTCTCTATCTTCTCTATAATATAAAGTAAATTTACTATACTGACTATTGTCTTCTCATAATTTTTTTTTTCTTTCCCTAATTGACTAAATTACTAATGAAAAGTTTCTCCCCCACCCGTGGAATATTCTCTTTGGCAGGGTAAGGAAAATATTGAACGGATGGAAATCACAGGTGTTGGTGATCCATCAGGTCGTGGCTTGGGGTTTAGCTATGCTCGGGCACCTCCAAAGGCACCGGTGTCTAATGCAATGGTGAAGAAGAAAGCAGCTGCTAACCGAGGAGGTTCCACTGTTACTGGTACAGACGCTGATCTACGTAGATTAAGCATGGAGGCTGCACGAGAGGTGTGTTGTATTTTAGTGGTCTGCTTTGAACTGTATGTGTACTATAACTATGCATGTGAATCTTGTTCAAAAAAACTATGTATGTGAATCATAGAGCTTCATTTTAGAGTTATTTTTTTTAAATAAAAATAAATTAGAGATGGCTTTCCTTTTTTGGCAGGAGAATTTTTGTGCTCAAGTTTTTTGTATCTTCGATAGTGAGTAAAGTTGAGACAACCAGGGAATATTTATTGGGATAAAAAAAATTAGTGCTGCAATTTTTTTTAATCTGTATGTATATCAACAATCAATAATGGTGTCTAAAAAGCAGAAGTGGAAAATTAATTTTCACCGATGCCTAGTCATGAGGTTCATTTGCTTGAATAGGCAAGCACCTTTAGGGTTTGGTTGTGAGAAGAAAGTGAGAAGAGAGAAATAGGTGAGAGGTAGTGTGAGAAGAGAGAAATATATTAGATTTAATGTGCTGATTGGTATAAGAGAAAGAAGAGAGAAATAGAAGAGAAAAAAGTGTGATTATTTTTAAAAAGACAAAAGAACCCTAGAACTTAAAAACTATCATACATTTTTGTATTTATTTTTTTAATCAAAATTAGTTATTGTTTATTACCATTATAGTTTAAAAAAGGAACAAATAATTTAATAACATTATTTTTCAATTTAATTTAGTTGTATATTTTAGATTTTATTAGTCGCTTTCCTTTTAACAAAAATATCTTAGCGCCGGTGCACTTTTTTTTTTAATTGACGATACACACACATAAATAAATAATAATAAATATATGGAAGAAAAAAAATCAATACATGAAAATGGACATCATGAAGTTGCAGAGAGGATGTTGGTACATTCACGTTAAAAGGTCTTATGCGACATGGGTATAAATGGAACAAGAAAAAAAAAACAAGCTTCTCTTTTCCCCTTCTTTGCTGATGAGTATTAAGTGAAAGGTGTGGCGTGGGCCCCATTAATCTTTAGTCTCTTTTCTCTATTTCTCTGCCAACCAAACAGGAGAAGTTTGCTATCTCTTCTATTTCTCTCTTCTCTTACTCTATATCGTATTTCTCTTGAAACAAACGAAGCATTACGGATGTTGTTCATTACGCTGTCCTTTCTCTCGAAATATGATTATTTTGCTTATCTCCAATTTCACCATTACTAGTTGCTTTTGTTTTCTCGCGCATAACTTATGTAGCAAATGAATTTTCTATATATTTGTGTGTGTGTGTGCGCCTTTTTGGCTTCTGGCTGCTTGAACCATGTGGTAATAGCATAGCATATTTAATCCATGTGGATTCATGTTTTTAATTTCAGACATGTTCTTATTCCAGGTACTTCTTAAGTTCAATGTTCCTGAGGAAGACATTGCAAACCAAACCAGATGGCATCGCATTGCTACGATTCGCAAACTTTCAAGTGAGCAAGCTGCATCTGGGGTTAAGGTTGATCCAACAACTATAGGAAAATATGCTCGTGGTGGTCAGCGGATGTCCTTTCTTCAGTTACAGCAGCAGACCAGAGAAAAGTGCCAGGAGATTTGGGATAGACAAGTTCAGAGTTTGTCAACTTTAAATGGTGATGATAATGAGAGTGATTCAGAAGGGAATAGTGATCTAGATTCTTTTGCTGGAGATCTGGAAAATTTGCTTGATGCTGAGGAATTTGAAGATGGTGAAGAAGGCACTAATGACTTAAAACGTGATAAGGGAGATGGTGTTAAGGCTCTCAAAATGAGAAGACGAACAACATTGGCCCAGACAGAGGAGGAAATACAAGATGAAGCAGCTGAGGCCGCTGAATTATGCAGGTTGCTTATGGATGGTATGATATCTTATTGATTATTGGAATATTATTCCAGGCCCTTTTTAGAATATTAATCCAGGCCTTTATCAGAACTGGATTTGATCTCCGCGTTGTTCACTTGTTCTAATTAAGTGACCAGAATTTTTAATTGGATCACTATTTTGAAATGAACTGCTGACCAAAAAAAAAAGAACTATTTTGAAATGAACTCGGATCTTATCAGATTTGACTATTTTTGGCAATATTATATTCAGATGATGAAGCGTACCGGAAGAAAAAGAAGAAAGGCAAGGTTATGGTTCCAAGAAGATTGGTACCAAAACTACAGCCAAAATTTGTCTTTGACCACACTGAACAAGTAAAGCAAATAACAAATACATTGCAACTAAATGGATCTAATCATTTTAAAGAGGATGCATTTACAGATCATAGGGAGGTAAGGCAAAAGTTAGTTTAGTCACATTCTAATGTCAATGCACATCTTCTCCTTTGGCGCACTTATTTCACAATTTGTACTCTGAAGATTATATCATAAATAGTTATGTAAACAAATAAATTTCAACTGATGAGGCCTAATTCTCTATTATTTTGGCAGGAGGAAATTTTATCTGCTAAAAAAAGCAAATCAGTGAAGGTCAATAAAGTAAAGAAGAATGACATTTCACCCATTAGTGTACCAAATAAAAAAATCAAATTAAATATGGGAGAAGGAATTAAGGTAAGCGATTGACTTTTTCGTGTTTCATTCTTCTCTTCTCTTTATATATTGAAAGACCCTTTTAAATGGTTGAATTTACATAAAAGGTCTTGACCCCAAAACTGTTCATTTAATGGTGCTTGCTGATGAAGATACATTGGTTATATTCCTGTATCAAAGTTTTGATTTCTCTTTCCTGTACATAATGTATACCATATATGTACATTCATATGCCAAAGTACTTCACGTCGACGAGCATAGTATTTCTAGGTGTAGATGGTTCTATTCTAGGATCACTGATAAAATTCATAATGGTTTACCAAAGAATTTCACAGGGGTATTTTGATTTTTTATTTTTTTAGAGTAAGTACGTTTTTACTTTCTCCCTTAGTTTATGGAAAGATTCCACTAATTTTAAAACAGAAACAAATGCTTTGAATAGTCTCTTCTTTATGTTTGTTCAAAAATTGCAAAATATTGTCATGATTTACAGATGTACCATAATCTTTGATATTGTTTTCTCCATGTTATAATCTTTGATAATCTTTGATATTGTTTTCTCCATGTTTGTGTGAATATTTTAACTGCATTGGAAGATTACTCCTAAAACTATCTTGAATTTATGTATGGAGAACCAGGTATTTAAGGAGAAAAAACCATCAAGGGAAACTTTCGTTTGTGGAGCATGTGGCCAGGTGCGTATCTGGAGTTTTCCCTTGTAGTCCTTTTATCCAGAGAACTCTTTTGTGACACCTGTTGCTTGAGGTTTTATGATTTTTGTTTATGAAATACAGATATGGAGTTAAAATTGTAACTTTGCAAATGTATTATGAAAAATAATTATCTGGAAACTAGAAGTTAACATTTACTGTTCTACATTGATTAAAGAAGTTGTATTTCAGTAAATACAAAATATGAGGGTGTTTTTAGTTATGTATTTTTTATTTTTTTTGCACTACATGCCTTTTTATATATTATTGTTGTAATTATTTTGTTGATAAACCAGCTTGGGCACATGCGAACGAACAAGAACTGTCCGAAATATGGTGAAGATCCAGAAGCACAGCTTGAATCTACAGACATGGAAAAACCAACTGGAAAATCCAGCTTTGGTGATCCCTCTAGCCAGTCCCAGCATCAACTCTCCTCCAAAAAGTCAATATCAAAAATTGTAACAAAACTTGCTCCAGTTGAGAATTCAACAAAAATTCCATTGAAGTTCAAATGCAGTTCGACAGAGAAATCTTCTGATAGACCTGCAGTAGAAACTCTGCAGAGTTCTGACAAGCCAGTCACTTCTGACAAGCCTGTCATTTCTGACTCAGAAACCGCCAAGTCTGCTAAAATTAGTAAGATAATTATTCCAAACAAAGTGAAATCAGATGATACACAGGCTGAATCTCTTAAGCATGCTATTGTTATACGTCCTCCTACTGATCCAGGTAGAGGTCAGGTTGATTCTCATAAGTTCCCAATTAAAATCCGCCCGCCTGCAGAAATAGATAGGGAGAGAAGTCACAAAAAGATTGTTATAAAACGTACAAAGGATGTTGTTGATCTGGAACTGGACAGTCCTGGTGGAAACACAGGATTTGAACACAGAAAAACTAAAAGAATTGTGGAATTGGCAAATTTTGAGAAGCACAGAAAGCAGGAGACCATGTATTCGACTGAAAGTTTGGTAAAACGGAATTCTAAAGAGGATAGAAGATGGTGGGAAGAGCAAGAAAAACGAAGAAATGAAGCGAGACTCAGAGAAGACAAAGCAAGGAGGTATCGCAAAGAAGAAATGAGAATTCAGGAACAAGAAAGATTAAATGATTTAAAAATGCAGGAACAAGAAAGATTAGATGATTTAAGAAGATATGAAGAAGATATTAGAAGGGAGAGGGAAGAGGAAGAACGGCAAAAAGCTAAGAAGAAAAAGAAAAAGAGAAAGCCCGAGTTAAGAGATGAGTATGTAGACGATTCTCGGGAAAGAAGATATGGTAAGAGGATGCTTGAAAGAGAACGGAGTGGAAAAAGGAGATCCGTTGTTGAGTTAGGAAAGTTTGGTGAAGATTTTATGCCGCCAACAAAACGCCGAAGAGGGGGAGGAGGAGAGGTACATTTCTTGCATGTCATTTTCATTATTGTGTTTGTTTCACCTTCATGTAAGCATCCGTGTCAAGTAGGAGCAATAGTACTGGGACATCTTTCCATCAGTTTTGAGGAAAGTCTGTTATTTGTGTGCGGTTTCACCTCCATTTTCACATACACAACACACAAACGTGTTATATGGGAGAAATAATTAGTCATTTGAGTTTTTGATTTGTGGTTATTTTTGCTGTGGGTTTTCCAGAATTGTAATTCAAGAGTTAGCAGCTTGTTTTTCTTCTTAAGTAGTTTAGGTTATGCTGCAATCATAATGATTTTTGGTGTATAGGTCATTTAAGGATGTAACAAGGTGGGGGGATGCAGGGGGGTATCTCCTGCCAGGAATATACCCTTCATTCCCTCGACAGAGACCTGCTGACAGGATTTACTTCTTTAGGATCTTTTTGGTAGGCTTTGGAAAGAGAACATCATTCCTTTGGGGTGAATAAATTAGACAAGTGCCTAAAAGAAAGAACATCATTTAATTGTGGGTGCTTTATGTTTTATTTTGTAAATACACGACTTTAGTTAGAAATTATTTGTGGCTGTGGTTGTGGTTGGTCCTTTCAATTATTTATTTGTAGCATAACAGGCGTGTGTGTTTACTTGGCTTGAGTTATATGCTAACTTCAATTTATTTATTTATTTATTTTTTTTGTGAAGGTTGGTTTGGCAAATATCTTGGAGAGTATTGTGGATACCATTGTGAAAAATAGGTATGACCTGTCTAATCTTTTTTTGAAACCAGTGCCCAAGAAGCTTGCCCCTGACTACCTGGATATCATAGAGAGGCCAATGGATCTTTCCAAAATCAGGGAGAGGGTGCGGAATATGGAGTACAAAAGTCGTGAAGACTTCAGACATGATGTATGGCAAATTACTTTTAATGCCCATAAATATAATGATGGGCGAAATCCTGGAATTCCTCCGGTTGCGGATATGCTTTTGGAATATTGTGATTATTTGTTGAATGAGAATGATGATAGTCTCACTGCTGCTGAAGCCGGTATTGAAACTAAAGATTTCTAAGTGATGTCAAATTCAGATCATGATATTTGAATGAAGTGTTAGTTCTAGTTTTTTTTTGTAGATAGTGTAAGTTCTAGTATGAAAATAGATGGAAAATCAATCATTTTGTATTTTTCTTTTAAAGATGTCAAAGAGCGTTGCAATTTGTATGGAAACATGGTGATAATGATAGTACCAGTGTATCACCGTGTGGCTCATTGAATTTTTTCGTATGTAACAATGTAGTCCGAGAATGGCCCCCTCGAGAATTTTTAGGGCTAGAAAAAAATATAGTAGGATGCAGATGCAGATTGCAGATTGGTGAACACAAGAGTATTTCTTTTAATACCAATTATAGACATAGGCTTACTATTAATAAAGAAAAAAAATAAAAGAAAGCACTTAACGTCAACATCTCCATAATTACCCAAACAAAGAAATTTCGAATGTGTTATGTTTTGTTGTTATTTCCGAATCATTCTTTAGTGTTTTGAAGCAATTTTTTATTTGGGACCACACACCCCTTTGGCATTGCTATTGTCACAGTATGGCGGAGAAAGTGTGCCTTAAACTAACAAGCATTTGGCTTAACAACGTTAATCTCTTGTGTCTAACTTGATGGTTATTTAAATTAGCAATTAATCAGAATGGTTGAGTATAGTTGAAGATGCTAGTTTTTGGTGTGTGATGAATTGAAGATCGAATTCTGCGTGAGGCTTACATTTTACATTTAATGTGATATTCGAACATGATAACCTCAGCTAGGAATTTTTAGTTACAACAAACAAACCATATTTCACCAAGTAGGGCTGACCATGTAGATCAAGAGAAGTCAGAATAATGTTCTATGAATTTTGCTCTTCACCCTGCACTTTTCGCTCGCGTCCTGCAGCCATGACCAAAATACCACTGCGCTAGTTAACTAACGCAAGTGTAAAAAATAAGGGACTTAGTTTTTACACATGCGTGACTTAAGTCACGCTGCATGAGTTAACTCACGCAGGTGTTAACACATGCGTGAGTCACGCAAGTATTGTTTTGCCATATTCACAATGTTTTTGCATATTCACGTGCAAGAGTTGGATGTGTGGTTCTTAGAATTTGATCAGTACCTTAAATCCGTGTTAATCTTGCAGGATATTTGGATCACATTTAATTAATTAATAAAAGAAAGAAAAAAAAATCAGAATGCTTGATTCTGTCGGTTGAAATATTATAAATACACAAGTTTGTTCTTCTAACTAATATTCCAATTTTTGCTTCTTATTATGTTTGCAGAATGCTTGATTCTGTCGGTTGAAATATTCTGTCGGTTTCATGAATTCTTAAAGCTAGAAAATGAAATTGGAAATATTACGAGACAGGAAGCTGTTAGCATGGTGAGCAGTTTAACAACTCTTGCACGTGAATATGCAAAAACATTGTGAATATGGCAAAATAATACTTGCGTGAGCGTGTTAATTCCAGCGTGAGTTAAGTCAGGCATGTGTAAAAACTAAGTCAATTTTTTTTTACACTTGTGTTAGTTAACTAGCGTAGATGTATCTTGGTCATGGCTGCAGGGCGCGAGCGAAAAGTGCAGGGTGAAGAGCAGAATTCATGTTCTATTGTATATCATATCTCTATTTACTTTATTAATATTAAATATTTCTTAATAGTTTTTGTTTTAATTTCTTGGGTCATATATTCTGTCTAGTGTTGTCCTCCATTTTGTCCACTCTTCAAGCTACACAATTTATAATTATTCTCTTTAGATGTTTAAATTATCTTAGTTGAGTTTCACAATCTCTCTTCTACGTTAGATATTATCTCAACTCTCTTAAGTATTCTCTTTTAATTATATCATACCACACTTTAATGCACCATCTTCGCATCTGTTACACTTATTTTATTGGTGTGTTGGTTCTTTACTGCTCAATACTCTGTCCTATTCAATATAGTCTCACTCAGTATGACAAAATATTTTCTTTATCTTGAGCGGTACTTTTGTATCACAAAAAAAACTCCAAGTCTTCTTCCATTTCAATTATCCCGCTTGAATTTGATTATTTATATCTTCTACTTCTCGCTATGTATTATGGATCCAAGTTATTTAAAAATAATTTGCCTTTAGTTAAAATTTCCTTCTATATATTGTCTTGTTTCTACTCGAGAGAAAACCATACACTTCTAAAACTTGGTTTCCCATCTATAACCTCCATTTAATTCCTTCATGGACTCTCCAAGTAGAACTATATTGTAACACCCCGTTTTCCCAACATAAAAATTTCATAATAAAAATCAGAGTAATTCAACTTAAACGGAATGTCATATTTCTTAAAAATCGTAAATGAAATAAATAATAATTTATCCTTCAAAAATATAACAACTTAATCTTTAAAATCTCGCAGCGGAAATATTTCAACATCATAAATAGTCTTTGGCACTAAGGCCTCATCATCATAAAAGTCTAAAACATAATAACTGGTTCAGTCTGTAACACCCCGTTTTCCCAACAAGAAAATTTCTTATGTAAAATCAGAGTTCAACAACTTTTAACGGAATGCTACACTTCTTAAAAATTCTTAAACTGAATAAATAACAATTTATTCTTCAAAATCATTAAACATAAGTAATTCAAAACTTCGCAGCGGAATTAGTTCATTCAATATAAAAGGTCTTTGACACGCAGGCCTTATTATAAAAGTCTCATAAATCATAGTCATCAGTGTTCATCAAAGCTTCATAAAATAATATGCAAAGGAATAGAAAACAGTTCATAAATCTCATCCCGTTACGTATCAGAGCACCTAAAGACATTGTGAGAGATAGCCACCCACGACTGCAGCTAACCTTGATTACCTGCAAGTTATCCATACGAAGAGCAACATTTCCAAGCAGAGGGGTGAGATTTCTCAAACAATAATATTAAACATATAAATCATATAAAGTACATTCAACAACTTAAACATCTTATAATTCATTAATCATATCTAATAACTTAAACTTCCTTAACTAGTGTCATTATTCTTCCTACATTAGTCATATACTTCATCAATAACCTCAATTATTAATCATAAAACATCATCGCATGTCATCAAATAATAGTCACAAACACATTATCATAATCATAAATCACATAACATCTAACATCAATAATATCATAAGCATCAACATCTAACATCAATAATATTCATGAGCAAAACATAGTATTTATCGAAAACATCTTCATAATCAAGTTCATAATCAACTTCATAAACAAACATCATCATTAAATCATAATCATCGAATCACAATCACACTTCATAATCAAACCTCACTTAACTCGACAATGCGACTCAACTCGACTATGCAACTCTTAACATCTCAAATCATCTTAGCATCTTGACAACTTAACAACTTGACACTCGACAACTTCACATCTTAAATCATCTTAAAAACCTCTTGATATGCAAATGCATCTGGTACCAATACACAACATCAAGCTCCCAACCAACTTATATGAGCGTAAATAGGCTCTTCAGGGCATCAAGCCCCCAACATAGTGAGCAAAACCTCCAGGGCATCAAGCCCTCACCCATCGTGTGAATGACTAAGCATTCCAGGCATCAAGCCCCCAACCAACGTATATGAGTATGCAATGGACTCAACTTTCTACAACTTAGACAACTTCATGAACATCTCTCATAATTCCATTAATGTGGACAACCTCTTAGATATTTACGATTTAGACCGACTTATACATCTTCACTAAGATTCAGCAGCAACAAACAGCAACAATTGCAGCATATAACAGTGCTTGAATATCATATCATCAATAAGAAATGAATCATATCAACTTAACATCATAGAACATCATAATATTATGTATCATACAATACTCACATAATGTATTCCAACATATCAACAACAATAACCACATATACATTAATCAATTACATTCATATCAAAGTCCAAAACATTCTTCAAAAGCAAATCAAGATTGATCAATGAGACATAAGCCAAATACTCATAAAACACCTCAACTAAATCCCTAATACTTAAGTTGAAGTTGGGAAACCAACCATAAGTTTTTGGACTAACTTAGGATTAATTATGCTAAGTTTTCTTAAAGTTTTCTGAAGACCCACTTGGACTATTTTCTTCATAACTCAAAATCTACACATAATTTTCTAGTCACTCCAAAGCCATTAGAAAGCTAACTCAATTATCTACAACTTCCATGTTTACACCAAAAGCTAATTCAACACGGAAACGGGTGAAAAAGACACAAGAACATAAAAATCGAAGTTCTGACAGCACGCAACGAAAGCACAACAAGCAGTCACCCATGAGGGGCTGCCTTGCTGCGCTCAGGCGTGGAAAACTGCGCCCAGGCGTGGGAAGGCAGTAGCCAGTGACCTGCGCAGCAGCTCTGTGCAGTCCTGGTTTTTCCCGATTTTACCGTTTCGTCCGTAAAAACCTAACCGTTACCCCGATTCCAATTCCGTTTTCGCCTACGTGTTCTATTCGACAAATCCTATCATATTGTACTGAAAAATAATATTTTTAAATCTCCAAAACAGCTTATCCTAGAATCACTTATTTCTCAAAAACACTTAAAATCACTTTTTCTCAGAATCTCAACTTTTCATCCATTCTCATGTTTCTAACCATCAAACTACTTCTAATAACATTCCTATAGGATATCTAAGGTCTGTTCATGATTCTCTCATCAATTCTACGGTTCTTCAACATCTAATCATCAAAATCGCTCATAAACCCTAATCTTCTTAATCTCACAAACTCTCCCCAACTTGTTAGATGTAATCTAATGATTTAACAACTTAATATTAATGCAAGATAGTCTCACCCTCACCTTAATATGCAGAAATCGCAGCTTCTTCTCTCCTAGGTTCTTCTCTTCTCTTTTCTCCTCTTTTTCTCCAAAACTAAACGTACGTTGTAAACTATTCTCTCAACCTAGCTTCCTCTATTTATATCCTTTCTATTCTTTCTAAATCTATTTTGGGCCCAACAACTTATTCTTCTTTCTATTCTAACCCCCAATTCTACTTACACTAATAATTTTCATATTCTAATAAATAATAGAATAATGCCACATAATAAAATACTAACACCTCATATAAATAATTAAATCACATAAATAAATTCTAACTTAATAAAAATAATTAAATAAAAGGAGAGCATTACACAGTCCAATATCTTTATTATAAAATCTCATAAAACAATATGTAAGGAATAGAAAACAAAGTCAAAACTCCCATCCCGTTACGTATCAGAGCACCTAAAGACACACACTTGTGAGGAGTCCACTCACGACCGCAACTAATCTTGGTTACCTGCAAGTTACCCATACGAAGAGCAACATTTTCAAGCAAAGGGGTGAGATTTCTCAAACAATAATATTAAGCTTATAAATCATAAATTACATTTAACAACTTAAATATCATCACATATCTTAACAATAATCATGTAACATCATAGGATTATCTAAACATAGCATTATCATAAACATAGCATTACCGAAAACAACTTCATAATCAAATTCGTAATCAACTTCATATATCAACATAATTATAACTCACGTAACATCTTATCATAAATCATTCGTCTTCATTCATCATAGCACTTCATTAATAACTTATCAACTTGACATCTTAACAACTTGACAACTTGACATCTCAACATCTTAACAACTTCGACTCGACTATGCAACTTCTACTTCTCAAATCATTTTAAATCATCTTAGACATCTTCATTATGCATGTGGTACCTGTAACACCTAGTTCTCCCAACAACGTAATATTAGTTAATTTAATCAGAGTAACCACACAACGGAGTGTCACACTACTAATCAAAAATTCATAAATAGGAAATATCTATTTATTTAAAATCAACGTTTAGAATATCTTAATAAACTGCAGCGGAATAATTCTTTAAAAATATAGTTTCAACCAAATTCAACCTCAATGAAAATCTTGGCACAAAGGCCTCAACATAATTCAACTTTATTTTCAACAACAGTAAGCTCCAATAACAAGTCTTTTCCAAAACATGTGATACATAAAAGAAATGAAGAAGACATTCGCGACGATCCCCATCCTAATATGTATCAGAGCCCTAGACACTTGAGCCAATCAACCTACAAGCCATCATTACCTGCACATTACCCACGGTCGAGGCAACGTATACGCAGAAGGGGTGAGAAACTTATCCAATAATAATAATATATAATTCATCGAATTAATGAAAACAACAACATATCACAACATGCATCATTAATAAAGTATATAAATAAATACATAAGCAACAACATAATTATTTTCAGCAACAAGGTACAACAACAACATTATCCACAACGACACCGACAACTCGACAATTCGACAACGACAACAACTCGACAATGCTACAACGACAACAGCTCGACAATGCTACAACGACAACAACAACCTAACAAATGCTACGGCAACAACAACTAATGCATCATGCAGGTGGTACCGATCTACGCGCGTTGAATGCTAAGCATTCCAGGGCATAAGCTGTAACACCCCGTTTTCCCAACGTGAAAATTTCAAAAATAAATCAGAGTTTCTCAACGTAAACGGAATGTCACATTTCAAAAAAAATCATAAATGGAATAAATTAATATTTATCCTTCAAAATTTAATCAACAATTAATTAATACTTTGCAGCGGAATTATTCATCATCTAAAATTGTCTTTGGCACGAAGGCCTCATCATAAAAGTCTCATAAATAGTCTAAAACATAATAATTAGTTCAAATCCATCAACTTCATTATAAATTTCTTAAAACAATACGTAAGGAATAGAAAACAGTGTCAAAATTCCCATCCCGTTACGTATCAGAGCACCTAAGGACACAGTGAGAGATAGACACCCACGACCGCAGCTAATCTGGATTACCTGCAAGTTACCCATACGAAGAGCAACATTTTCAAGCAGAAGGGGTGAGATTTCTCAAACAATAATATTAAGTATATAAATCATAAATTACATTTAACAACAAAAACATCTTATAATTTAACAACTATAATTAAATACATAAACATCATCATTTATCTTAGCAAAATATCATCATATAACAGTCACAGTCATCGTCACATATCATCTTACTGAAAGACATCACAAGTAATTCGTTAAAACATCACAACTTAACAACTTGACTTGACAATGCATCTAAACTCGACTATGCAACTCTTAACGTCTTAAACCATCTTGACTCGACTATGCAACTCTTAACGTCTTAAACCATCTTTGATCATCATGAAAATGCAAATGCATGTGGTACCATTTTAGGGCATAAGCCCTCATCGTCGTGGTTGAGCATAAATATACTCCTAGGGCATAAGCCCTCATCGTCATGGTTGAGCATAAGCTCCATCGTCGTGGTTGAGCAAAAGCTCCATCGTCGTGGTTGAGCAAAAGCTCCATCGTCGTGGTTGAGCAAAAGCTCCAGGGCATGAGCCCTCATCTTTAAATGAGTATGCATGGACTCAACATCTTACGTCTTAGAAACTTCATGAACATCTATAACATCTTAACAACTTGATGACTTCCTAACGACTCGACGACTTAACAAACTCTTTGACTTAGACCGACACTTACATCTTAAATAAGACTCAGCAGTATATGAAGCATATAAATAATTCATCTCATATCAGCATCATAGTACAACAACATCAATGATAATCAACAACATCTTAACCATCGCATCAGCATAAGCATCATAATTAACACATATAGTGCATAAATAACAATATCACATCTTTATATAAACCATCTTCAAATCACACATCTTTATAGAATAAACACATCAACACACATCATCAAATAATTCATCAATTACACTTCGTTAAATAACTCGTCAATTACAAATCATCAAATATTTTATTATTTACACATCATTAAATAACACATCAATCACATAATTTTAAATCTACCAAGTAGTATTGAATCAAAGATTTAAATAAAGAAGGGGCAACAATTATGCATATCCAAGAGTAAGAAGTAATGTGACGTCAATAGGATTAGTTCGGAACAGAATTCGAGTAACGATTATACATAGCCTTAAACTGTTGAATCTTGCTACCTTACGATTTGAAAGAAGACACATGCATGGTAGCACACATAAATTCATCTATAGAATTCAAGTTACCTCATTTTTAGCTTATTTTGGACAGCACCATATGATTGTATAATTACTCAAGTACTTTTCAATCGATTCATTCTTAGAAACTAAGGAAACTCACATATTAGTGTTCCTAAATTTTGAAAATATCGGAATCAATAGTTTTGAAATCAATAACTTATTATATTAAAACAAAAACATACATATACATATGAATCATGGGGATTATATTCTAATATATATTTCTATAGGTATAATTGAAGGAAGGACGCTGTAAACCGAAACCTTATACCATATGCACATGAAATCCCAAAACCGTATAGCATTTAAACATGAAAGTCAACGAAGATAAATGAGTTCAAAAGAAATTCACCACAAATCAATTAAAACCTGACACTATACCTCTAATTCTATAGTTTTTCACCCACTTTTACATAAAACTCAAAGACACAACATTGACACAATTAATTCATGGATTTGGCACATCAACATCATTGATTTACAAATAGTCACATACCGAAAATCACAACAACCAACTAGAGAGCACAAATTCAACATCAATTCATTAAAAGATCATGAAAAATAATGGAAAACAAAACCCTTCGCTACCCATATGATTATACAACCCTTACGATGAATAAAACTCCCTCCTTACAAACTCATCCTAAAGCATGTTAGATGCAATCTAATGATTCACAGACCTAATATTAGTGAAAGATAGTCTCACCCTTACCTTAAATTGTTTTTCTGAAATCAAAAGCAGCGTTCTTCGTTCCTAGGGTTTTCTCTCTCCGAGTTCTCCTCTTTCTCCTCTTTCTCCAAAAAGCGGTTTAACGTAAAAACTCTTTCTAACCTAAGCTTCCTTATTTATAATACTAATCACTCTTCCTAAATCTATTTAGGCCCAATAATTTATTCTTCTTTCTATTCTAACCTCCAATTCTACTTACACTAATAATTCTCATATTCTAATAAATAATAGAATAATGACACATAATAAAATACTAACACCTCATATATATAAATAAATCACATAAATAGATTCTAACTTAATAAAAATATATAAATAAAAGGAGGGCGTTACAACTCTCCCCAACTTAAAAGAATTTCGTCCTCGAAATTCAGCGCATAAGAGAAAATGAATTTAATTTGGCTTCAGCATCTTAAACCATATATGTCAAAATAGAACTTCAAACAATACATAAAAATCACAACAAAGTTAGTCAGTTAGACATGATCACATAATAAAACATAAATACTAACTAGAAAACATGACGACGCGACACAACGACTCATCTACTTGGCCGGACGGACCGACCTGCTCTGATACCAATTGTAACACCCCGTTTTCCCAACGTGAAAATTTCAAAAATAAATCAGAGTTTCTCAACGTAAACGGAATGTCACATTTCAAAAAAAATCATAAATGGAATAAATTAATATTTATCCTTCAAAATTTAATCAACAATTAATTAATACTTTGCAGCGGAATTATTCATCATCTAAAATTGTCTTTGGCACGAAGGCCTCATCATAAAAGTCTCATAAATAGTCTAAAACATAATAATTAGTTCAAATCCATCAACTTCATTATAAATTTCTTAAAACAATACGTAAGGAATAGAAAACAGTGTCAAAATTCCCATCCCGTTACGTATCAGAGCACCTAAGGACACAGTGAGAGATAGACACCCACGACCGCAGCTAATCTGGATTACCTGCAAGTTACCCATACGAAGAGCAACATTTTCAAGCAGAAGGGGTGAGATTTCTCAAACAATAATATTAAGTATATAAATCATAAATTACATTTAACAACAAAAACATCTTATAATTTAACAACTATAATTAAATACATAAACATCATCATTTATCTTAGCAAAATATCATCATATAACAGTCACAGTCATCGTCACATATCATCTTACTGAAAGACATCACAAGTAATTCGTTAAAACATCACAACTTAACAACTTGACTTGACAATGCATCTAAACTCGACTATGCAACTCTTAACGTCTTAAACCATCTTGACTCGACTATGCAACTCTTAACGTCTTAAACCATCTTTGATCATCATGAAAATGCAAATGCATGTGGTACCATTTTAGGGCATAAGCCCTCATCGTCGTGGTTGAGCATAAATATACTCCTAGGGCATAAGCCCTCATCGTCATGGTTGAGCATAAGCTCCATCGTCGTGGTTGAGCAAAAGCTCCATCGTCGTGGTTGAGCAAAAGCTCCATCGTCGTGGTTGAGCAAAAGCTCCAGGGCATGAGCCCTCATCTTTAAATGAGTATGCATGGACTCAACATCTTACGTCTTAGAAACTTCATGAACATCTATAACATCTTAACAACTTGATGACTTCCTAACGACTCGACGACTTAACAAACTCTTTGACTTAGACCGACACTTACATCTTAAATAAGACTCAGCAGTATATGAAGCATATAAATAATTCATCTCATATCAGCATCATAGTACAACAACATCAATGATAATCAACAACATCTTAACCATCGCATCAGCATAAGCATCATAATTAACACATATAGTGCATAAATAACAATATCACATCTTTATATAAACCATCTTCAAATCACACATCTTTATAGAATAAACACATCAACACACATCATCAAATAATTCATCAATTACACTTCGTTAAATAACTCGTCAATTACAAATCATCAAATATTTTATTATTTACACATCATTAAATAACACATCAATCACATAATTTTAAATCTACCAAGTAGTATTGAATCAAAGATTTAAATAAAGAAGGGGCAACAATTATGCATATCCAAGAGTAAGAAGTAATGTGACGTCAATAGGATTAGTTCGGAACAGAATTCGAGTAACGATTATACATAGCCTTAAACTGTTGAATCTTGCTACCTTACGATTTGAAAGAAGACACATGCATGGTAGCACACATAAATTCATCTATAGAATTCAAGTTACCTCATTTTTAGCTTATTTTGGACAGCACCATATGATTGTATAATTACTCAAGTACTTTTCAATCGATTCATTCTTAGAAACTAAGGAAACTCACATATTAGTGTTCCTAAATTTTGAAAATATCGGAATCAATAGTTTTGAAATCAATAACTTATTATATTAAAACAAAAACATACATATACATATGAATCATGGGGATTATATTCTAATATATATTTCTATAGGTATAATTGAAGGAAGGACGCTGTAAACCGAAACCTTATACCATATGCACATGAAATCCCAAAACCGTATAGCATTTAAACATGAAAGTCAACGAAGATAAATGAGTTCAAAAGAAATTCACCACAAATCAATTAAAACCTGACACTATACCTCTAATTCTATAGTTTTTCACCCACTTTTACATAAAACTCAAAGACACAACATTGACACAATTAATTCATGGATTTGGCACATCAACATCATTGATTTACAAATAGTCACATACCGAAAATCACAACAACCAACTAGAGAGCACAAATTCAACATCAATTCATTAAAAGATCATGAAAAATAATGGAAAACAAAACCCTTCGCTACCCATATGATTATACAACCCTTACGATGAATAAAACTCCCTCCTTACAAACTCATCCTAAAGCATGTTAGATGCAATCTAATGATTCACAGACCTAATATTAGTGAAAGATAGTCTCACCCTTACCTTAAATTGTTTTTCTGAAATCAAAAGCAGCGTTCTTCGTTCCTAGGGTTTTCTCTCTCCGAGTTCTCCTCTTTCTCCTCTTTCTCCAAAAAGCGGTTTAACGTAAAAACTCTTTCTAACCTAAGCTTCCTTATTTATAATACTAATCACTCTTCCTAAATCTATTTAGGCCCAATAATTTATTCTTCTTTCTATTCTAACCTCCAATTCTACTTACACTAATAATTCTCATATTCTAATAAATAATAGAATAATGACACATAATAAAATACTAACACCTCATATATATAAATAAATCACATAAATAGATTCTAACTTAATAAAAATATATAAATAAAAGGAGGGCGTTACATAAGCCCCCAACACAATGGATGGTTAAAGCATCCCAGGGCATAAGCCCCCAACAAGTGAATGATAAACATTCCAGGGCATGAGCCCCCAACGGGTGAATGATGAACATTCCAGGGCATAAGCCCCCAACAGATGTGAGTATGCAAATGAACTCAACTTGTGTATATCAACATACAACTTCAACAACGACTACAACAACAACATATGTGCCTACAACAATTATGACACACTCCCCAACTTCGACATTAGACGATACAACAACGTCAACAACGGAAATCAACAACATAACTTATATATAAATCGATTACATTCATCTCAAAGTCCAAAACATCCTCCAAAAGCAATTAAGTTTTGATCAATAGAACATAAACCAAATACCCATAAAACACCTCAACTAAATCCCTAACACTTAAGTTTGAAGTTGGGAAACCAACCATAAGTTTTTGGACTAACTAGAGATTAGTTATGTTAATTTTCTTAAAATTTTCTGAAGACCCACCTGGACTATTTTCATCATAACTCAAAATCTACAAATAATTTTCTAGTCACTCCAAAGCCATTAGAAAGCTAACTCAATTATCTACAACTTTTATGTTTACACCTAAAGCTAATTCAAAACAGAAACGGGTGAAAAAGACGCAAGAAAGCGAAACAGAAAATGCTGTCGCTGGACAATTTCGCTAATAGCGAAAATGTTCCAGAGAGTTTCGCTAATAGCGAATTTCTGGCGAGTTTTTCATCTACTGTTACGATTTTAACACCATTTTCACCCCCAAAAACCCAATTTCTGATCCCCTAATCACCCAAAATGAATTAGAACAATGTTTACAGGTTCTATATACAACATATCAACCAAAACAACATAGAAACATGCATCAACAACACAATTCATCATATTTTCCTCAATTAACATAAAACTTCTAACCCTAAAACCAAGAACAACAATTCATCAAATTTCAGAATTATATACCATGATTATTGAAAGGAATCCCACCCTTACCTTATCTCAGCAAATTCTACAGCAAAAATTGGTTGGATCCTCTCTTCCTAGCTTTCTCCTCCTTCTCTCCAAAGTTTTTCTAGAGTTTTCACGTGAAAATGTTTTTGTTTCTGACTTTCTGTTTTTACTGTAAACTAAAACCTCTCTTTTCTCTTAATTCCCTTAATTTCTATTAATTCCTCATTATTCCCCTTAAACCAAAATAAACACTATTTCTATATTATTTCTATTTCTCTTACTATCTTATCAAATAATAAAACAATATTCATTCAAATAAAACACAACTCCATAAATCATATAATAAAATAGCATCACAACATATATCACATAAAAATCATATAAAATATATATTTCACATAAAATCATATATATAACAAATAAAGTCATATAAAAATATTCACACATCTACTAAAAATAATAGAATTAAAATGGGGCATTACAGTACCACCAGGGCATTAAGCCCTCTTCTCTAAGGTCATAAAGGACCTGTCGGGCATTAAGCCCCCATCTCTAAGGTCATAAAGGACCTGTCGGGCATTGAGCCCCCATCTCTAAGGTCATAAAGGACCTGTCGGGCATTAAGCCCCCATCTCTGACTATGCAACGACACAACTCTAATGCAACGACATAACTTTCGTACAACTTAGACAACTTCATGAACATCTATGACATCCTAACATCTTGACAACATAACATCTTAACAACTTGATGACTTCATAACGACTCGACGACTTAACAACTCTTATCATCTTAACGTCTTAACATCTTAACATCTTGACAACATATGAATCACATAAATAATTCATGTCATATCATAATATAACAATATCAAATGATAATAAACAATATCTTAAAACATCATATTCATCAATCATAAACAACTTCATATAACATCGTATTTAAACATCAACAATAATTCACTATGTATCTTTGTAAAAACATAATAAATTATCCACAACATATTTTCATGTCAAACCAAAGCTACTGGAAAGATATCACAAATATCAACAACTTTCATGTTTACAACAAGGATCAATTCAAAACAGAAACATATGAACAAAACGCAAAAACATGAAACAGATAATGTTGTCACCATACAATTTCGCTAAGACCTCCCTGTAGTATTTTCATCATAACTCAAAGACCAAACATCATTTTCACGTCAAACCAAAGCCACTAGAAAGCTAACAAAATTATTTAAAACTTTCATGTTTACTCCTAAGACCAATTCTGTACCTATCAATACCAGTTTTCATTTTAAATTCAGAAAAGTTGTGCTGAAAGTCCATAAAAATTCACTGTGACCTACGTGCAGTAATTTGACCATAACTCAAGTTCTATAAATCGTTTTGACGTGAGACCAACTGCATTAGAAAGCTAACATCCATACCTACAACTTTCGTGTTTACACCTAAGACCAATTCCGCACCGATCAATACCAGTTTTAATATCAAAATTCGGGCAGAATGCAGATTTTCTTCAAGTTTCACCTAATCTCATGGTGCTAACCTCAAAACTGATTCTAATTATCATCCTAATGATTATCTAAGGTTTGTACACAATTTCTACATCAATTCAACAAGTTTTCATCATCTAATCATCAAATCTCTCTCAAAACCCTAATTCTCAAATTCTCACAAACTCTCCCCAACTTGTTAGATGTAATCTAATGATTTAACAACTTAATATTAATGCAAGATAGTCTCACCCTCACCTTAGATTAATTCCTGAATCAGCAGCAGCGTTCTTCTTTCCTAAGGTCTTCTCCTCTTCTCTTGACTTTTCTCTTCTCTTCTCTTCTCTTCTTTCTTGTTCTCCTCTTTTCCAAAAAGCGGTTTTTGGTAAACTCTTTCTAACCTAAGCTTCTCTATTTATAATACTAAAATATTCTTCCCAAATCTATTTAGACCCAACAACTGATTCTTCTTTCTATTCTAACCTCAAATTTTACTCACACTAATAATCCTCATATTCTAATAAATAATATTGCTCTACTAAATATATAATAATACACCAAATAACAAATATATATCTATAACAATTAACAAATATATTATGCTAGTAAATACCAACATATAACATAACAAAATATCGCTCAACAAAATATATTAATTAAATTATAAAAAGACATCTAATCTCAACAAATCATATATCCCTCATATACATCATATAAATATATAAATATATTCTAAAACTAATTAAAATAATTAAATAAAAAGGAGAGCGTTACATATATCATTTACAAAAAGTATGCAACTCTTTGTGATATATCTGATATCACTCCATGACTTGTAGCAATTAGATCGTTTTCAAGGTTGACATTTGAGACATAAAGCTAAATTGATTGTCGATAATTTGACTCCATTTTTTTAGTCCCCACTCAATCACTCTTTCTCATAACTTCATAATATGATTCGTATGTTTAATCCCCTTTATAATTTGTGTAATTTTATACATCTCCATTGTTCTTATAAATTGAAATTAAAGTGTTTTTTTTTCTCTATTCGTCTCACATGTTTTCAAATAAATTTATTTCTTGTTTGAAAGTAAGGCAAAATGATTTGTACAATCAATCATCGATTATTATTAATGACCAAACTCACAAATTTTGATGTCAATCCAAAATTCACATGACAACCATATCTACTTGTATTTTGAAGAAGTTTACTAGACTTTTATTTGATTTTTTTCTGGTGGTAATTTTTTGGTTTGGAATTTATTCGATAAAACATTACTAATCTATTTGGAACCATATAAAACAAGCATCAAATTGTCTGCGTAAACATAGCTTAGTTGGCAGAAATATGCATTATTATATGCATATTATTATATGCAGGGGCCGGGATTCAAACCCCAACACCCCACTTATTTACCTTAAAAAAAGGTGAATTGAGTTCACTTCAAAAAATTCACGTCAACTACGTATAGAAATGCGAGAAACTAGAAAAACAACACACATCCAAAACATATGTTAAATAATATTAAAATTTTATAAAGTTTGTAGAGTTGTTCTATTCAATAAATTATTTTAATTTTTTGTAATCTATTATTAAACCGAATATATCATTCAAACCTATGAAGCCCGGATACGTAGTGCGATACGGGTACATACGATACGGGTACGCGAATACGCGAAATTTTTAAAATTTAGGATACGATACGGCTAAGATACGTTAACAAAATATTTATATTAAAATTTATATGCGTGTAAAATACTTAAAAAAACATTGATTACAATTTACAAAAAAAAAAAAAAAAATACATATGATCAAAATAAAAAATGTAAAGTTTTTGTATAAATCATATTCTATTTTCATTCATATGTTAGGATATCAACAAATGTATCAATAAAAGAACTCAAAACAAAGTTTGTTTAATGTTGATTGATTAAATCTCCCCTCTCTCGTTACTTTCATCCACAAAAATCATAATATTTAATTTGTTAATTTTTTTTTGAAGAAATTTAATTTGTTAATTGAAAAGTAATTATAGTGATTCGTATCTTAAATTTTCACAACACAATCTCATTTTTATACACTTCATTTTTTTTGGATACGTCTGTGTAAAGTATCTAATAAGTATTTGTGTGTATCCGTCGAGTATCTTTTAAGTATCCGATAAAATATATATTTTAAATTAAAATAATTAATTCCGATACTTCTGGGATACGGTATCCGGAGTATCCGCGGAGTATCGGTATCCGATACGTATCCGACACGGGTACGGCACCATTTTGGAGTATCCGGGCTTCATAGATTCAAACTAACTCTCCCGTTCATGAATTAACTTTACCTTTATTAATCATACAATTTATTTTGACCAGGACTTTGATCTTACAATTGAATTTGGAAATGCAATGGAAATGTTAGCACAACATTAAATTACAACCATACAAATTAAAACATATTTTAAACCAACCGATAATCTATTTTTGAATAACCAACCGATAATCTTCTTACCTTTCTTCTGTTTCTCATTCTCATAAAGTTAAGAGTAACAATTACTGATCATTACTGTCAAAAAACAATCACTTATC
Organism: Medicago sativa; assembly: GCF_051527215.1. Lineage (NCBI taxonomy): Eukaryota > Viridiplantae > Streptophyta > Magnoliopsida > Fabales > Fabaceae > Medicago > Medicago sativa. Next base: position 16,120,305 of record NC_140753.1, on the reverse strand, counting down.
AATGATAATTAACTAAGTAGATTAAGATCTTAAGTAGATTACAACATTATTAAAATAACTGAAATTTACCCATTGGATAACAAAGATAATGAAATCTAAACAACCTCTACTGTTTTAACATCAATTTCTTTCTGTTATGTAAGAAAAAAATAATCATTAGCAAAATCTATTATTCAAATTTCAAAACTCTCTTTTTTTTCTTTCTCTTTCTCTCTCTAAACTCCATAGCTATAAACTTCACTTTTCTGAGCTTCATTCTTCTTCAACCGACCCACATGCGAAAACCATGTCTCTTCTCAGCAGATTCTTCTACAAAAGACCCCCAGATGGTTTACTCGAATTCATTGACAGAGTTTACGGTAAAAATTCAATCTTTACATTTTCCCCATTTTTGTCATTTTTCAAAAAATTTTGTAAATTTTTTGTAAATTTTTTGTTTTTTTTGTTGCAGTTTTCGATTCGTGTTTTTCTACTGAAGCATTACCAGATGGAATGTACCAGCTATATCTTCACGAAATCGTGACAGAATTACACGAAGAGTTTCCAGAATCGTCCTTTCTAGCGTTCAATTTTCGCGACGGCGAAAAGCGAAGCAATTTCGCTGAATTAATGTGTGATTATGATGTTATTGTTATGGATTATCCAAAAAACTATGAGGGTTGTCCTCTTTTGCCACTTTCACTCGTTCAGCATTTTCTTCGTGTTTGTGAGAGTTGGCTTTTGCTTGGTAATCATCAAAATGTGATTTTGTTTCATTGTGAAAGAGGGGGTTGGCCACTTTTGGCTTTTTTGTTGGCAAGTTTGTTGATTTTTAGAAGGGTTCATAGTGGTGAACGTAGGACCCTTGTAATGGTTCATAGAGAAGCACCTAAGGGTTTGTTGCAGTTGTTGTCACCTTTGAATCCACAGCCTTCGCAGCTTCGGTATATTCAATATGTCGCGAGGAGGAATATTGCGCCAGAGTGGCCTCCTCCTGAGAGAGCATTGTCTTTGGATTGTGTTATTCTTAGGGGAATTCCTAGCTTTGATTCATCTAATGGATGTAGGCCGATGTTTAGGATTTTCGGGAGGAATTTGCTTAGCAGAGGCGGACTTTCTACTCAGATGATTTATAATATGCATAAGAAGAAGAAGCATTTGAGGCATTATAGTCAGGTTTATGGATTTTTTGTGTTTTGGTAGTGATTGAGTTTAAGGTAAAACTTAGATGCAGTTCCTTATGTACTGTTGGTATCGTGCTAAACATGAAAAACAGTTATTTTAATTTTACATATAAGGAAAAAATAAACAGTTTTACAATGCACCTCTTGATCTAGTTTTTGACCGTTGTTATGCATATGTAGTGTAGAACAGTAGGTAAAGGACTGCATCTAAGTTTTATGCTTGAGTTTATTGTGTTGTGTTAATTTTGTTGCTTCATATTATTGATGTTGGAATGTGTTGTGTTCTTTTTGATTCTCAGGTAGACTGTGATGTGATTAAGATTGATATTCAATGTTTAGTGCAAGGAGATGTGGTTTTGGAGTGTGTCCATTTGGATTTGGATCCGGAAAGGGAAGTGATGATGTTTCGTGTGATGTTCAATACGGCGTTTATTCGATCAAATATACTGATGCTGAACACTGAAAACTTGGATATTCTTTGGGACTCGAAGGAGCGGTATCCGAAAGGCTTCAGGGCTGAGGTAAGTGCTTGTTTTAGCATTGTATAGATATTTATAGAGAATAATTTTGATGCACTGTTAATGTAAAACATTTTACATCGGCAACCTATCACAAACCATCATCTGTATAATTTTTAAGTTAGATATAATAAAAGTTAAACACTTTTAATGATCAAATGGTTATAATTGTCTGATAGTGTAAAGAATATTTGTGATTGAATCCAACTGAAATTATAATTGTGGACCAGTTGTGATTGCTGTGGTTTTGCTCTAGGAAGGTTTGTATTTGTTCTGATTGTGTTAAACCTCTAAATTTAGGTTTTATTTGGGGAGGTTGAAAACATAAGTCCTCAGAGAGCTCCGACGGAAACAGCCATTTTAAATGGTGAGGAGAAAGGTGGATTACCTATTGAAGCATTTTCAAGAGTTCAAGAACTTTTTAGTGGAGTGGAATGGGTTGACAGTGGTGATGCTGCGGCAGTGTGGCTGCTTAGACAGCTTACTGTCTTAAATGAAGCCAAAGAGTTTACGAGGTTGCAAGGTAAAGGAAGTTGGTTTTCCTCGCCAGCTGACTCTGAAGAAGAAAATAATGGATCAAGTATTGCTGATAGTTCAGATGAGGCCTTTGATGTTACTCCCAAATCTTCTGCTGTTCCTTCAAAATTATTGACATCCGAAACCCCTGATTTGGATCATTTAGCTTTTGAAAACAATGGTGGAAATTGTGTAAATCTCACTTCTAGAATGCCTGATCAGTTATTGACTGATAATGTTTCACCACCTCATCATGTTGGTGGTTCCCCTCTAGGTAGCAACACTGATAATGCTTCTGGTCCACCTGCACCCGCTCCCCCGCCCATGACCAGCAATGCTAGCAGTGCTTCAACATTTCATTCATCTCCTCAACCAGGACCTGTCCATACAAGTTCAGTCCCATTACCTCCACCCCCACCACCTCCTCCAGGATTTGCTCCAATAGGTTCAGCCCCACCACCTCCACCTCCACCTCCTACATTTTCTACACAAATAGGTTTAACCACGCCGCCACCACCTCCTCCTCCTCCAGTTCCATCACAGACAGGTTCAGCTCCGCCACCTCCACCACCTCCTCCACCACCTCCTCCAGTTCTGCTGCGAACAGGTACAGCTCCACCTCCTCCAGTTCCGCTGCGAACAGGTTCAGCCCCGCCACCTCCACCACCTCCTCCAGTTCCGTTGCAAACAGGTTCAGCCCCGCCACCTCCTCCACCTCCTCCTCCAGGTTCTACACGAACAGGATCAGTCCCACCACCTCCACCCCCACTGCCTCCAGGCTCTACACAAACATCAGCCCCACCACCTCCACCACCACCGCCAGGTTCTGCACGAACTGGTTCAGCCCCACCACCTCCACCACCACCTCCAGGTTCTACACGAACAGGTACAGCCCCACCACCTCCGCCACCACCTCCAGGTTCTACACGTACAGGTACAGCCCCACCACCTCCGCCACCTCCTCCAGGTTCTACACGAACAGGTTCTGCCCCACCACCTCCACCACCTCCTCCAGGTTCTACACGAACAGGATTAGGCCCACCACCTCCACCACCTCCTCCAGGTCCTCCACGAACAGGTTCAGCCCCACCACCTCCACCTCCTCTAGGTCCTCCTCGAACAGGTTCAGCCCCACCACCTCCACCTCCTCCAGGATCTGGACGAACAGGTTCAGCTCCGCCAGCACCTCAGCCTCCTAATGCGCCTCCTCCGCCACCTGGTCGTGGCTCGTTGCCGGCACCTCCACCTATTGCAGGCAGAGCCCCTAGCGTGCCTCCACCTCCAGGCAAAGCTTCTCTAGCAACAACAAATGTGGGAAGAGGTCGTGGTACTGGTACGACTGGTATTGCCGTTAAAAAAACTTTGTTAAAGCCCCTGCATTGGGTGAAAGTTTCTCGAGCAGTGCAAGGGAGTTTATGGGCTGATTCACAGAAACAAGACAATAGTTCAAGGTACTGATTATTGACTTTTCATACTGTATATCACCAGACTTAATTTTCCTAAGAATTGTTTCGTAGTCATGAATTGTCATTAAAGATTTGTTTCTTTGAACTTGTTGCGGGACATACTGTTTAATGTACTATATCCTCCGATCCTTCATTGGATAGGACTTAGGAGGATAGGATGTTATATCCTTTTATCATTTCTGATTCAGATAATGAAAGTTTTTCTTAGGGCCCCTGACATAGACATATCAGAACTTGAGACCCTGTTTTCAGCAGCATCTATTTCTGACGGAAATAGTACTAAAGGTGGAGTTCGGCGTGGTCCTAATATTAATAAACCTGAGAAAGTACAATTGGTAAGCTACTCCTCATTGGCATATATTATTTTACTACCCTTTGCTTAGAGTTTATATGCAATATGCCTGATTATAATTATAATATTATGTAATTGTGATTGGGTATCAGTATCACTGTAGTTTTAAAATGGCAATAAACTGCTATTAAGCATCAAAACTGTAGTCTCTAGAGATCCAGAGACTTTTTCTGGTCTTGCTAATTGCATACCTTTAAAAAAAGGAACTGAGTACAGAAAATTTGATTACTAAAGTGTTTTATATTGGATTTTATTGGTATGCAATTTTCTGTTGAAACAAATATTCCATGTTGCAATTTGCATGGGTGTTAAGATATGTTACCTTAGTATTATTATGTCCTCTCTAACTTAATTTAATTAAGATGCCTTAATTCTTCCAGTTTTGTGACAAGATTTCTTTGTCTGATTTATTTAGTATCTGATTGATAAAAAAAATCTGTAACTAAATCGAAATTTTCATTTTTTTTCCACTGCCAGGTTGACTTGCGTAGAGCATATAATTGTGAAATAATGCTCTCTAAAATCAAAATTCCTTTGCCAGATATGCTTGTAAGTTTCCTTATCTTTGCTTTCAGTTTATTTTGGAACTTGTAGTTTACTGGATGAAATCACCTCTGTTATTCACGTTTCAGATGTTTTTCTATGTTGTATCATATCACAAATATATAGTTAGATATTTCCTTAACTTTTGATAGAGTTCTATAGTGTTGATTTATCCATGTAGCTCATTAGTGTTGTTGATATTGAATGTTATTTATGGGCAATATTGTAGAGTTAATGCTCAAGTCAACCCTTTTAAAGGATACTCTGTGTTGGAATTGCATAGGAGAATTAATAAACTAAAGTATACGGGCTTGCGTTAGAATTAATAAACTGAAGTGCATTAATTAATATGAGTATATATCTTCAAAAATAAAGAGAGCGTGTTAATATCACGAGTCTTGCTATAAGGTTTTGAAAGAGAGTAAGTAGAGAATAAGACAAGAGACTCACATCTAGGAAAATCAATTTGTTGTTAGATGGCTTTATTTTTTCATATTTCCTCTTAATATTTTTCATTTTTATTGGTTTTGTTTTGGTTCCAGAACGCAGTTTTGGCATTGGATTCTTGTGTTCTGGATATTGATCAGGTTGAGAATCTCATCAAGTTCTGTCCCACAAAGGAAGAGATGGAGATACTGAAGGTACTCCTCTCCTCTCTCCCACAATAACCTATAAAACGTTTTGTGAACTGCAATCTGTGACATTATTTAATTTCATATATTTGAAAGTAGAAAAACTGAATATTAATAGAAAAAAGATACTAAAATTATGAGTAGCTGTGTTTTTTAATGAGGAAGTAGGAAATGGTCTTTTTATATTTCTTGGCTAAAAATCTTTCTATTTTCAGAACTATACTGGGAACAAGGATATGCTTGGGAAGTGTGAGCAGGTTCTCTTCTTGATACTCTTTTGTCAACGAATCCTTGCAAATTGTGTATCTCGATTCTAACAAATTTTTATTTTAATATTTTATTCAGTTTTTCATGGAGCTGATGAAGGTTCCACGAATAGAATCCAAGTTAAGGGTGTTTGCTTTTAAAATCACCTTTTCTGGTCAGGTATGGTGTCTAGGTTATCGTTATCCATGCATAGTTTTGCAATCTTCTGCTGTTATTAGGACATATGCTTAAAAACTTGTTTTTTTGTACTTTTACAGGTGAGTGATTTAAGGAAAAATTTGAATACAATCAACGATGCAACCAGAGAGGTACTGTTTAATTGATCTTGTCATTGACAAACATGTACCGTTATTGGGCTGCATCGTTATATCATATTATCATTACTTGTGCTTACAGGTCAAAGAATCGGTAAAATTGCGTCAAATAATGCAAACTATTCTTACATTGGGCAATGCTTTGAATCAGGGAACAGCACGAGGTATTTCTATGAACTCTTGCCTTACTTGAATGTGTTTTAATTTGAGATGGGTATTTAGTTATATTCGACAAAATAAGAAAAGTTATCTTATGCCGTTTAGCTTACATTTTCTATGTTGCTCAATGCAGGTTCAGCAGTAGGATTCAAATTGGACAGCCTTCTCAAATTATCTGATACCCGTGCAAGAAATAACAAAATGACTTTAATGCATTATTTGTGTAAGGTATATATGTCAAAATCTTCAAATAATACTTGCATTATGAGTATTATTTTATCTTTAAGGTAGTCGTGGACTATCCCGATATAATTTCCATTTCCTTTCTGAAAAAAAGTTGTTGCTCTAACTGCTGATAATAAGGCTATTTTGTTCTTTTTCTAGGCATTATTATGTAACACTTGGGTCGTGCTTGATTTGTTGGTGATTTTTGCTTTTAGTTGACATTGTTTTCACAAATGATTACGAAAACGTCAGCTTATTTTCACTTTGTTATTTAATTTCCTTATATTTACTTTATGTTATTCAAGTTTTAACCTTTTTATATTTTCTTTTTGTTCAATAGGAGCATTTTATCCATTTTGGTTCAATGTTATTTTATGCAAGGATATCAAAAAATTTCCATTTGTTTTCCATCGACGTTGCTTTTGATGCTATACCTTCGCAGAATTTTCCCCCTAATTCTAAATATTTTATTACTTTCATGCTAGCTTCTTGCTGAAAAAATGCCAGAATTGATAGATTTTGACAAGGATCTTGTCCATTTGGAAGCTGCTTCTAAGGTAATCTCTTTGATACTAATGCTTTACATTCACTTTATAATTTCACGTGTAAAGTTAGTTGTTTATTGATTGGTTCCCTATCCAATATCTAGATCCAACTAAAAGCATTAGCTGAAGAAATGCAAGCTGTGCATAAAGGTTTAGAGAAAGTTGAGCAAGAACTCACTGCTTCTGAAAATGATGGTTCTATATCTTCAGGATTTCGCAAGGTACAGAATATTGAATACAAATGGTAGCTTTTATACTTATCTACTAGAAAAATGCTTCTCTTACTGAGCCAAATTTTATCATGCATCGAGCTAATTTTGTTTTTGTATAACATGTTTTATTGCCTGATGAGTAAATCCTTGATTTCTTTATTAAAACAACTGACTGTATTTGCTCATGATTTTCTGGGTAACTTTCTCTTGCTCAGGTGTTGAAGAATTTTCTTGACTTTGCCGAAGCTGATGTGAGGTCACTTATATCATTGTATGCCGATGTGGTGAGTCCTGTTATAGTTTATATCTTGTCTATCTCCTTTTTTCAGAGTGTTCTAGGATGGTGAGTGATTGCCTACTTAGAGAAGAGTTTAATGCACTATATACAAATATAGACAGGGCTATGCTGATAACTAACTCTTCCAATTGCTACTTATTGTTTTTTGTTTTGAAACTTCCTCTTCCAGGGAAGAAATGCCGATTCTTTGTCCAAATACTTTGGGGAGGATCCAGCCAGGTGCCCCTTTGAACAAGGTCTGTTGTTTTCTCCAGGACTGACCCTTATTCGATTTTAAATCACAAAGCAAATAGTCGCATAATGCTTTGATCTGCTGATCGCACATGAATTACTGTTTTTGTTTTATTTTAAAGATTCTGTCACGATTTTTTTGACTTTCAAACTTTTGCTATTGTTGCAGTGACACAAATACTTGTTGTTTTTGTAAAGACCTTCAACAAGTCAAGAGAGGAGAATGAAAGACTAGCAGATGCGGAGAAAAAGAAATTAGAGAAAGAAGCCATGAAGGAAAAGACAGCAAATAACACACATTCTAGAAAAGACGTGGTTCGATAGAGATATATTATAAACAAGCATGAGGCACGATTACTTTCAGTTCAAGCATGCTGAAGTTGAACTGTACAGTTTGCACTCAAAAGCAATTCATGCGTTTTTGCATGCATGCACTATTGGGGATCTATATGTTCTATGACAATGCTGGCCGTTGGATCAAGGTGCGTGCATCTCCCCTTGTGCTAGTGGTAAAGGGGAAATAAATCAACAAGCTGGAGGTCTTTTGTAATTATACCACAGAGCAACTAATGTCTAATATAGAAAAATCATTATGCTCATGTTTAGTTATATTTCATGAGGCATTTTGCTCCTCTTTAGAATAGGGGCCATAATATTTTTTATACACTGATGAATTCTTCGGTCTTCACATGTATATATATGTCAACAATTTCTTTTTTGCCCATAATGAGTTATCCTTTTAGCTTTCTTTCACAAACTCTTTCACGTTTTGAACTCAAAAACCTTTTTGAATTGATTCTACCTTGACAAACGTAACTTTGATCAAAATATTGATATGTTAGTTATTTTAAAGGAGTTAATTACATTGGTTATATTTATTTATGAAGTTTTGCAGTTTTGAAATACTACAGAATCACGTATAAATATGATTGTTCAAAGTGTACAATTGGATGTGAAAGAAGAATGTAAGGTCTAGAAATGTTGGTGATTCTGATACAATTTGGCACCTTATAAATCTTACATAGGAATTGAAACAGATTGTTGCTCTGAGGCTTCTAATTTTTTGGTTTTTTCCTTTTCAAGCAAGTAAAGTCTCTCTGCTTCTGGAATTGCCTGTATGATTGTATGCAACTTGAAATTTAACTCATCCACCTTTTCCACGAGTCTGTCATTTGTAAACATTCCTAGAATAACAGTTTGGATGGTATCCCAGCTCTCTATTATTGGTAAAGCAATTATCACAGCAGAACCTACTGTACCCCATCCTATAGCAATCACAGCCCAGAAAAAGAAGTACCCTTTGCTGAACTCCCCTGTGATAATGAATAAACAAACGTGTGTTATTTTGCAAGTTGTCACATTGATTGTATAAGAGACCAAATCAGATATGTTACCTGTTTTGAGATTTGACAAACTTTCTTACTTATATTTGCATCAAATAATGTAATATTTAGAGTGCGTAGATGAAGAAAAGTTATAATTCAAACTACTACGAGGGATTTTGGGAGGAACTTTTTCCACCCACAAGTCATTTTAGATGTGCACAGCTAGAAAAAAACACAATTTTGGGTTCGTCTCGATGTGTACTTCCTAACAAAAACATTTTTTTTTTACCATTTAGAAAATATACTTCAGAATTGTGTGATTTTTGTGAAAAAGTCGCTCCCTAATTTCTCTTAACAAACTTGTTTACATTGCATTAGTATGACAAATACGTCATGGAGAAACTTTATCCACCTCACATTTCTAAAAAACCACACGTGATTTTGAAATTACACATTCAAACGACACAAAAACTCTTTGATTTGTACAGAAGGACACATCTGGTCGCACAAAAACTGTTTTTTTCTTTCTTTCTTGATGTGTGCATCAGAACTGATTTGGGGGTGGGAAAATTCCCCAATAAGTTATTTGGATGAAGCCTAAAGCAAGGACTTCAATAGCCTCTTTCCTGGACCAAGCCTAATTGTCACTATTGATGTATAATTGCATTGAAAATGTGAAGAGAAAATCATAATGCAACTCAAAGTTACCTGCAGGGAGGGAAAGAATAGGCCATAGTATAACTATCAAAATAGTGAAGCCAATACCCCATTTCACAATCCAAACTTTAGCCCTTGTTAACTTTTCTTCTTTAAACTCTTCCACTGGCAAATCAGTCTTTTCCTTTTCAACCACAGTAATTTGTTTGGTAGTACTCCAATCATAGTTCTGAGGCCACAACATGCTACAAACAGCATGAACAACTCCTCCAGTTAGTATAGAAACAAGGTTTCCAGCAAGCATTGGTGCATTTCTTCCACTTGTATCAAGGTTTATCTTTCCATACTCTATCTTTGTAACAGACAACCATGTGATTATTCCAAGAACACAACCAAATACTGTTCCAAGAATTGCTCCAATTGCATTTGCTTTTCTCCATAGAAGCATGAAAGCAATAGGAATAACTGCTGAACCAATCAAAACTCCCATTGCAAGGTACATCCATCCTAAAGATACTCCTGCTTTGTTTAGTATAACTGCTAACAATCCCATGAAACATCCAAACCCTAGGACAACCATCCTTGATACTTTGAGGATTTTCTTTCCACTTGCATTAGGGTTTATGTAAGTTCTGTAGATATCATATGTGCATAACGAGGACACGGCAATCAGCTCTGATGAACCAGCAGAAGTCACTGCCCTGATAATAAATATATTAAAATCATCAGGTAAAATAATAAGGATGCTTGATAGTTTTCTTTTGAGTAAACAATATTTGTTCCTTAAATGTGTGAAACATTGTCACAATAGTCCTCGAGGGTATCAAAATTTTAAAAATGTATCTGAATGTGTGTTTGGCTAGTCATTTTGGTATTGGAATCTGTACTTCGTCAGTTGGCTTAGTAATTAAACGTATCTTTTGTTAGTCATGCTAGTCCGTAAAACTACTAACAAAAGAAATCCTTAGGGTTGTGTTTGTAAGTCGATACATTATGGGAATAGGAACAACATCTCACATATTTAAGTACCAAAATAGCTATTTACTTGTTTTCTTCTCCTAAAAGCGTATAGAACATTAAATTGTTTGTTAACGAGTGAATTGCCAATTTAGTCCATAAAATTGTAGGCATCAATCAATTTGATCTTTGAAATTGTAATTCTCAAATGATTCCGGAAATAGAAAATTCTTAATCACAACAATCCTTTTGAATTGGTTATTTCAGTCTCTAAAATTGTTTGTGATCCAAAAATTTCAATTTTAGGGGCCAATTTGAAATTTCTTTAATTTCAGAAACTAAATTACTTGAACCCTGGCAATTCCAATTTTATCTAGAGTAGACAAAAGTATTTCCAAAAGGTAGCAGATTGTAACTTACATAAAAAGCATGGTAAGAAGGAGAATTGATCCACCTTTCCCCATCAAAGCTACAGCAGTAGCTGGAGGAACCAGTCCACGACCTGCCTCACTTTCATTTAGTGGTAAATCTAGGGCTAGTGCTCCCAAACCAAGTGATGTGGCCAAAGAAAATGGCACTGCAAACCAGACCAGACCTCCCAATAAGTATCCCTTATGAGTTGATGAAGGCCTTGCTGCAATAGCACTCACCCAATAGCCCTAAACATTTCACATTTAAACCATCAATAGTGACAAAACAACTGTTATAATAGAAAAAGGTGACAGGATTAGCTATATAAACACCTTTCATCATGCTATCCCTTTAATCATACTTTGTATTTCATCATGTTATTTTAGCTATATAAAAAGTGGTATTTAATGTATTTCTAATGCGATATTGTGATTTATTGTTAACGTCATCGTTGCTCAGTAACTGACAAGAACAAATTGTAAACCGTAGATTATTTAAACGAATTTCAAGTCATGCTTACATTGTCAACAAACACGGTGCCAAAGTTGCCAACAATGTTAATGATCCCAAAAACCAAGCCACCTGAACTAAGCATTGTTAAGTAAGAGCCTTTGTGATTTCCACTAACAGGACCACAAGATTGCCCATGGTGTGATATAGGATCTTGGCATGTTCTTGATTTGCTTGCAACTTCGAGCAAGCGATTGTAAACGACACTCGGACTACCAAGCTCACTGCTAGAAGTATAGACCAGGTACACAAAAATGACCAAAACAACGTGCACTGAAAATTGAAAACAAAGAAATACATAGTTTAAGGATAAGACATAAATGAATCAACATGACCAGGTACACATAAATGAATCAAAATGTTAATAGAACAGTGTAAAATATTTTAATCATATCTACTGTAAAAGTCATACGAAAGGCTATTGTGATTTTGATCAAATGTATAAAAAGTTTACATTGACCGTGTATCAAAGTTAATCTCAATGTTAATACTGTTGAGGTAAAAGTGATAATGTTGAAGTTTTACCTATGACAGAATGTATATAGCTTGCTAAGAATGTGGCCTTGAGTCCACCGGCTAGTGTATAGACTATTACTCCAAGTGGTATTAGAAAGCTAGCAGCATAAATGTTGACGCCAGTTAATGCATTTACAACGGCAGAACCACCAAGAAGTAACATAGCCGTTACAATTATATTTGTCATGAAGCAGAAGAAAAGGAACACAATGTGTGCTGAAGTCCCCCAACTGAGGTAAACAAACATTGTTACTATATTAGAATAACAAAAGAAAAAGCAATACATTCGCTTAAGTATTTTGCAAAACATGAAGAAAAAAAGAGAGTAATAACTATGCATCTACGCTAAATAGGTTTTACAGACATGTTTGATCACACTTCATTATCTTTCAACATCCTACTATTACTTCTTAAAACTTGTTTATACTGTGACATAATAATGAAATATGATTGTGCATCTGTGTAAAAAAAGCAACATACCGAGCTTTGACAATTTCACACACAGTATGAGCATATGGAGCCTTTCTTTTAATCTCTATAGCCATAATTCCAAATAACATTACCTGATCATAGTCAAATCTCAGCCTTATTACACTTTCCATTTTCCAAATTCCAATATATCAGAATTTTGAGTTAAAAAAAAGACTTTACATATGTTAGCCTTATAATATGAACTCCTTACCTGGATGGTAGCTCCACTAGCATACCAGAAAGGCCCACTAACCCCATACTCCCAAGCAACATTAGAGCTTTGCAGGATTGTAGCAGCCCAAGTCCACTGCAGAACAAACAAATTGAATGTTAAGATAAGGGATAAGAAAATGTAACTAATTTGAGGTTTGTAAAAATGTGGAATAAGAGACTGTTGAAACTATCACCTGAGACACTATGACACTTGCAATGAGTCCTGTCTTAACATTTCTTCCTGCTGTATTGAACCATTCCGAGGTGTGGCGGGACCCAACATACCTCTTCTCTAGCCATACCTGTCCAATAAGAATGTTTATATCAAACAAATTCAATATGACTTTAAACTTGTAGATGGAAGGACCAAGGTTTGATCCCCCACGTTACACATTTTCGGGGAGGGACGGTGTGCTTTAAGTGTGACAAACTCCATTTGGATAGACAACTTAATTAAGCGCTTATGATACTCCTATAGTCAGCCAAAGGGTCGGAACCGTGAGATACCTCGGATTCTGTTGGTGAACCAAGGGCTATGATTATGGTTTTAAACAAAATAAATAAATTGAGCATGTCTTTGAATTATGAAAGGTGTGCTCACTATGATTTTCTACTTGTACAACATATAAGAAAGGAAGATACTTATTTAAGGATGATTACTAACCAAGAAAGAGGTGAAAAGAGCAAAGAAAGCACCAAAACCAAGAATGATAGAATATCCAACTCCTTGATTAAGCACAGGTTTGCCTTCAAAGAAACTTGCTTGTCTCACACATCCACCTCCATTTTGATGATAGTATTTGCTAGAAAATTCAAAGGGTGGACACTGTGATGAAGAAGCCATGAAAGAAAAAAGTGTTTGATTTAGTTATTTGATGTTATTTATCATCATTCAATAAAACTATAATACCTATGCAGCAGCTTTTTTTCCGAAGTATTTAGTCATTTTTAGCGGAAATTTAGAGGCTTATCTCTATTGAGTAGTAAGTCAAACTAAGAAGAAGGTACGTAAGTATAATATTGTTATTGATTGAAATCTCAAAAGGAATCTAAAGGGTGGATTCCGTTCATAAGGTCCAACTTTTGAATATTCTTACACTATAGTCTTCTTTGGAGTCTCCTTTATTTTTTCTTTCTTAAATAGATATCTTTCAAATACAAATTTAGAGACTAATCACTCGAGTCGATTAGAACTACAATAAATGATGAAACTCTCCCTCAAGAACTTTAATATTGCACAATTATTGCATTTCAAATTTGGATTCAAATCTAAAATCTCTATTTAAATTATTATTATTATTATTATTATTATTATTATTATTATTAGCGTCTTGTTAACGAGTGTCCCCGGACACTCTTTAAACATTCCTAATAAAGTACACCCTCCGGTCATTAATATAAGCAAAATTCCACTTTTTAAATACATTCAATTAATGATGTATGTGACATATAATAAAGACCACATACATCATTAATTGAATGTATCTAAAAAATGGATTTTTGCTTATATTAGTGACCGGAGGGTGTAATTATTCTTAAAAAAAGGTAAAGATTTCAATTTCCAATGCAATAAATGCACAAAATTTCATAAAATTTTACTACTTTAGGTGCTTAAAGAGTGTCCCGGGAGCACTCGTTAACATTTCCCTTATTATTATTATTATTATTATTATTATTATTATTATTATTATTTGAATTTTTTTGTAATCAATGCATTGGAAATTGAAACATTTAACTTTTTTATGGAATAATTTCTCCTTTTGGAATGCTTAAAGAGTGCCCCGGGGGCACTCGTTAACAAGACCCTTATTATTATTATTATTGTGGTGGTGGTAAATTTATAATTAGCAGAAAGAGTTGACTAATGACTAAAATAAGAATGTGATGAGAATCCTCAACCAATACGTTAGGTGAAGCAATAATGTTCTATCTCTTCAAATCAATGGTAATCAGAAATATGAATCATCGTTTCATCTGAATGGATTTGTAACTTTTTCTTTCTTTCCAACTTTTATCCTCCATAGGAGGAGAGGTAATCTTATTCAAAATTTTGTTAAATGCTGCGCGTATTTTATTAATTCCTCGGGTCATTATTAAATGTGACAATTACATTACCACCAATAAAAAATTGTAGTTTTTTTTTAAAGGAAAAAATTGTTATAATTACATTGTCACGTAAATTAGAAACATTAATTGATATGACGTAATTAAAAGTTTTGATTGATTGTGTGTGTAAAATTGTTTTGTATAGTCAATTCACCACCAATAATTATTTGACTTATGTATTCTTATTGAATTTGTTTCAGGAACGTAAAGAATCCCTCATGTGTATCAACAACTGTAAAAGAGAAATCAACCTCAAAAAACCTGAAGAAAGCAAGTATAGTATCTGATTCAATTATATTGCTAATTAATTTATAGGCTAAATTGATCTGCCGGTCCCTTAACTTAATTCTTTTATTCAATTTGGTCCCATAAGTTTAAAGTCTGTCAAACAAGTCCCTTAACTTATTTCTTTTATTCAATTTGATCCAATTTTGATCATTTTTATCCCCTAAAAAAAGAGACCGTTGGATTACGAAGGTCTACCAGATTTTACGGTGTATCACCAGCACCTAACTTCGTGTGAAAAGACAACAATGCCCCTTTCTTCTTCCTCATTTCTCACATGTTCCTCATCTCTCTGGAACAATCTTCCTCCTCCTCCTTCTCTCACTAAATTTACGGCTCCCTTCCTCTACCTCCATAACTACACCTAAACTTCATTAATCCACCATTGAACTTCATGAATAAGCTACAGATAAGCTCTATGTAAGAATTTAAACAAGAAACAAGTTTCATAATCACTCCTCCTCCCTCCAATTTCTCAACCGCCCCTTTTCCTCCATTTTTCCATAATCTTTATTTTCATCCAAATTTCATGGGAATCAACTTATGAGAGCACCTTAGAGTGGATTAATCACAAGGTAAGTGACAAGAACTCATTCCCCCCTCTTCCTTTCCATGATGGCCGCACCTCAGATTCAACAACCAAATTTGTTCAAAACACAAATCACACGAAAATCATACAAATTCATCAATACCTGAATTTCACAAATTGGGGAAAATACAAACCCTAGAAATCAAAATCAAGGGAAATGAACTCATTTCTGTGATTCCACCTGAAACCCAGAAGTACGCTGTTAAACATGTTTCTTCTTCCACTTCTTCTTCTCGTCGTAGACGTCGAACAGGTCTGAGAGTGTGCCATGGTTCTGCTCCGGTGGAAAGACGCTCTCACAAGACCTATGGCGGGGCTTGACGGCGGAGGATGAAGCTTGGTCACCGGTGCGGCTGCTGGAGCAATATTTCGTGCGGTGAAGCTCTGGTTCGATTTGGAGTTTAAACGATTTGGAGTTTTTGTGAATTTGAGTTATGGACACCAAGAATCTGAGGCGATGTAAATGCTTGGGGTTTTTTGTGAATGAGTTATGGGTTTTTAACGAGTATGATATCAAGAATCTGAGGCCATTGCTTCCTTCTTTGAGTTTTGATGGATTCTTTGCTTGTTGAAATCTGAACAATGGATGTAACAGTTTTTCTTTCTGGTTGTTATTGAGAGAAATCGATGGTGATGATTATGTTGTTGTTGTTGTTGATGGTATGATGTTTCTGGATTTTTTCTGGAAATGATTCATACAATATTTTCTTTCTGGAAATGATTTTTTCTGGATGTTTGCTGGGTTTAGTGATGAAGAAGAAGAAAGTAAATAAATTAGGTGCTGGTGATACACCGTAAAATCTGGTAGACTTTCGTAATCCAACGATCTCTTTTTTTAGGGGATAAAAATTATCAAAATTGGATCAAATTGAATAAAAGAAATAAGTTAAGGGACTTGTTTGACAGACTTTAAACTTATGGGACCAAAATGAATAAAAGAATTAAGTTAAGGGACCGGCGGATCAATTTAGCCTTAATTTATACGAATAATTATTTGACTTATGTATTCTAATTTAATTTAATTTAATTTGTTTCAGGAACGTGAAAAAAGCCCTCGGGTGTATCAACAACCGGTAAAAAGTAACCGACCTCAAAAAACCTTAAAAACATCGATTGGTTTTGGAACGTAGTTAGTGTTTCTGGTCTTTACTGCCTTACAAAGACATTACAGTCAGGTAGATCACGGTCTCAACATTGCATCTTCGGAGAGGTTGCATATAAAGATGAGAAGTTTTCATCTTCTTATTGGTAAAATGACCATCACTCTGGATGGCGTGTCATGCTTGCTGCATTTATCCATTAGTGGTAGACTTCTCTATCAAGAATAATTGAACAAAGAAGAAGAGGTTGAATATTTGATTTAGTATCTTGGAGTGGATGTAGATGATGACATTGCATAGTGCAACAAACTTCATTTGGGTCGTATTACATTTTGGATGGCTTGATTAAATTTACATTGACAATCAGAGAGATGCAAAATTGCATGTGACATTCTAACTTTTGTTTCATCTTATGGTAATGCAATCGAGAAACAACATTAAAACTTCATATTTTGGAATCCTCAAAATAACCAAGCAACCTAAATGAACATCCACATTTCTTTGAGACTTTCACCTTCTTCTTTGTTCATTTGTACTCACACCTTTCACCTTCTTCTTTGTTCATATGTACTCACACCTATTTCACAACCCAATACAAAAAATTGATTTCTACGATTGGAACAACTACCATTGTATTGTTTTAATATTAAATCCTACTTTTGTTGTTTGACAATGAAACCAATTAATCAACTCATCACGATCTTGATATTTCTTTTTCAGTGACGAAGTAATTCACACTATCAATAGCATGGACATCTGGTTCAACATTGCCCGATTTCAAAACAACAAGAGGTTCAACCATATCTGCATATATTACGAAACAAAAGCAAAGTCGTCAATACATTAAAAACACTTATCAAACAATTTCATTCTAAAAATATCATTTAAACCAAAACAAAAATGACAAACACAACGTAAAAGGCACTTCTAAGCTTTTACCTTGTATTTGATCGCAAAAGAGTGAAAAATGACCCTATTGAGAAATAATTATAATTAGAAAGCCAAAAAAACGCACAAAAACTCGAACTCATTAAAAGGATGGAAGTTGAGTGTAATTGTAGCAATGAAAGTACACCATCTGATCACTATTATAAAAAAAAAATCTACATTTTAGATTCATTTATTAAATTATATGTGATCTATAACAAATGTCATATACATCATTAATTGAATGAATCTAAAATGTAGATTTTTGCTTATAATAGATGTTGGAAATATTAAGAGCAAACTAGAATTAAGAGAGTTGGGAAAGATTGAAGAAAGTTGTTGTGCCGTGGCAAAAACCACTGCCCTGAAAGCAAATTTCCGGTGGACCTCCAGTGCAACCCAATATCCGGTTTTGCTCCCCAAGGTTTACACAACTACGTGTCGGAACTCGTGCACTCGAGGCCAACACGTTGGAGCTTCACAAACAATGCTCAGAATTATAGAAGAACAAGGAAGAGTAGTAATTTCTTATCCCCCTTGCTGGACATGGCCACTAGTATATATAATTCAGTATGTTAATCCCGTTGCAGCCAAGTCTTTACAATCAATAGCATTATTGTAATAATAATGTCAATTAAAACAAAGGAATTAATCATCTTTGGTTGTTACGTTTTATACCATTAACTTTATGGTAATTAAACGTACAAATTAACCAATTAGTTAAGTTTCAATTGAAGAAATAATTTCCCTTGATTGAAATTATTTCCACAATCCCCCACTAATGGCAAGCAAGGAAAAGAAGCTACAAATCCAGCAAAGTATGGTTAAGAGAGAGAGACAAATTCTGGGCAAGGAAAGATTTTATCATGCTTAAGTGTTAATGTCACAAGGATTGAATTAGCATGTAGTGAAGTGAGGCAACACCATAAATCTATAAAGTGAAATTACTCTTGAACTTAATAGATTTTAGATGAGACCCCCACAACACACACTTTTACCTTTAAAATTGTGATAGCTCCGCGATAATTATTTCCATCAATATTTAAGACCTTTATCACCTTGGGTCGCTCATGAGTGCTCTAGAAAGATTGCCCAAGTCTTTCATAGAAGGTGGTCTAAGCCTTCACACTCAAGTAGGTAAATTCATCAAGTGCGTCTCAAAAGCACCACCATAAAAGGCTATGAATTTTGTAACGCCCCATTTTTATTCTATTATTTTAGTAGATGTGTGAATATTTTTATATGACTTTAATTGTTAGATAAATGATTTTATGTGAATTATGTGTTTTGTGTGATTTATGTGATATATGGCGTGATGCTATTTTATTATATGATTTATGGAGTTGTGTATTATTTAAATGAATATGGTTTTATTATTTGTGGAAATATTAGGGGAAATAAAAATAGGAGTAAAATATTAATATTTTGGTTAATGGGAATTAATTAGTAATTATGTGAAATTAGTGGGAGTTAAATGAGAAAAAGGAGAGGTTATATTTTTTAGAGTAAAAGAAAGAAAGTCAGATAGAAACATTTCACGTACAATTGAGAAAAGGTGGGTTTTGAGAGAAAGAGGAGAAGAACCAAGAGAAGGCTAGGAGAAGAGCTAGGAAGAGAGAATCCAACCGTTTTTGCTGTAGAATTTGCTGAATTAAGGTAAGGGTGGGATTCCTTTCAATAATCTTGATATATAATTCTGAAATTTGATGAATTGTTGTGTTCTTGATTTTAGGGTTAGAAAGTTATGCTAGCTTGCTATAATGAAATGAATTATGTTGTTTGATGCATGTTTCTATGTTGTTTTGGTTGTTATGTTGTATATAGAACCTGTAAACATTGTTCTAAATCATTTTGGGGGTTTGGGTGATTGAAAATTGGGTTTTTAAGAGTGATTCATAAGCGAACAACGTATTGTTAAATTGATTTTTGAACTGCAGAGAAGCCCAAAATCGGCCACCGAATTGTCAAAATCGGCCACCGTTTTCTGATCTAAATTTCCAGTTTTAGTTCTGGAAAAATCGGCCATCGATGTGTCAAAATCGGCCACCGATTTTCTGACAGGCCAATCTAGGAAATACTCACATTTTTCACCCATTTCTGTTTTAAATTAGCCTTCGGTGTAAACATGAAAGTTGTAGATAATTGAGTTAGCTTTCTAATGGCTTTGGAGTGACTAGAAAATTATTTGTAGATTTTGAGTTATGATAAAAATAGTCCAGGTGGGTCTTCAGAAAACTTAGCATAACTAATCCCAAGTTAGTCCAAAAACTTATGGTTGGTTTCCCAACTTCAAACTTAAGTGTTAGTGATTTAATTGAGGTGTTTTATAGGTATTTGGCTTATGTTCTATTGATCAAAACTTAATTGCTATTGAAGGATGTTTCGAACCTTGAGATGAATGTAATTGATTTATATATATGTTATGTTGTTGATTTCCGTTGTTGACGTTGTTGTATCGTCTAATGTCGAAGTTGGGGAGTGTGTCATAATTGTTTTAGGCACATATGTTGTTGTTGTAGGTGCTGTTGTAGTTGTATGTTGATATACACTAGTTGAGTCCATTGCATTTAGAGTTGTGTTGTTGCATAGTTAGCGATGGGGGCTTAATGCCTGACAGGTCATTTATGACCTTAGCGATGGTGGTTTAATGCCTGACAGGTCCTTTATGACCTTAGCGATGGGGGCTTAATGCCCGACAGGTCCAATTATGACCTTAGCGAAGGGGGCTTAATGCCCTGGTGGTACCACATGCATAATGAAGTTGTCTAAGTTGTTGTTGAGTTTGTCTAAGTTGTTGTTGTCGTTGTAGCATTGTCGAGTTGTTGTCGTTGTCGAATTGTCGAGTTGTCGGTGTCGTTGTGGATAATGTTGTTGTTGTTGTTGTACCTTGTTGCTGAAAATAATTATGTTGTTGCTTATGTATTTATTTATATACATTATTAATGATGCAAGTTGTGATATGCTTTGTTGTTTTCATTAATTTGATGAATTATATATTATTATTATTGGATAAGTTTCTCACCCCTTCTGCTTGAAAATGTTGCCCTTCGTATGGGTAACTTGCAGGTAATGATGGCTTGTAGGTTTGGTCGGCTCAAGTGTCTAGGGCTCTGATACATATTAGGATGGGGATTCGTCGCGATTGTTTTCGTTTTCTTCATTTCTTTTATGTATCATATTTTTGGTAAAAGACTTAATAATGGAGTTTATCGTTGTCGAAAATAATGTTGATTGCGTTGAGGCCTTTGTGCCAAGATTTTCCCTTTATGTTGGATTTGGTTGAAATAGTATTTTCTAAAGAATTATTCCGCTGCAGTTTTGGAGATATTTTAAATATTGATTTAAATAAATAACTATTTTCTATTTATGAAATTTTGATTAGCAGTGTGACACTCCGTTGTATGGTTTACTCTGATTATATTAATTAATATTACGTTGTTGGGAGAACGGGGTGTTACAAATTTATTAAGAACATAAGAAAATGTTCAACCTCAAATTTAAACAGCGGCGAGTCCATCAAGTCCGTCTCATACGGACCACCCAAAAATTAGGGCTATGAACTCATTTAAGAGCAAAAAGCTCAACCTCACATTAAGCACTACCACACGCCATAGGGATGAAAAATGTAGTGCATATAGGAGTATTCATATGACTTTGTTTGACCACGAATTGGGTATCCACCATATTTGTGACACCCTAAATCCGAAGAATAATTATTGCTATTATTTAATTAAAAATAGAGTTTGATTCGCAGCGGAAAGTGTCAAATAAAAACTTCTCTAATGATATAGGAATTCTTCCACAAAATTTAGGATATCACATTGACTCATAACAAACATAATTCATATTTCACTTCATTAAAAATTATAGTAATAATAACATCTAATCTTTTTCTTTTGAAAATATTTCATTTTACATCATAGACAATGGTTTTCTTGCACAAAATTAAATAAGTAAGCATATCCCTTTTCCCGTGTCACTATCAGAGCGGTGCTTTTCCCCAAAATAATCGACGACACAAGACAAGTCCTCACGAAAGGCATGCACTTGACTCCAAGACTCATAACCTATATAACTACGGTTTCGCAACCGCAGGGCCAAGCCAGCAAACACAAACAACGAAGGGGTGAGTTCCGAGAACATGTGACAAGTCCTCACGAAAGGCATGCACTTGACTCCAAGACTCATAACCTATATAACTACGGTTTCGCAACCGCAGGGCCAAGCCAGCAAACACAAACAACGAAGGGGTGAGTTCCGAGAACATGTAATAGTATAAAAAAAATGAGAAGAACACGTAAGCAATTAAGTCAAAGTCGTTTCACATCACAACATAATATTCAGAACCTTGAAGAATATACTATATCATCTCAAT
Organism: Medicago sativa; assembly: GCF_051527215.1. Taxonomy (NCBI): domain Eukaryota; kingdom Viridiplantae; phylum Streptophyta; class Magnoliopsida; order Fabales; family Fabaceae; genus Medicago; species Medicago sativa. The sequence continues at coordinate 16,098,422 of NC_140753.1, read as the reverse complement.
CTATATTAGTAGAAAATATCATTCCAACTTAAGAACCAAAAAAAACTTCACAAACACAATGTCACAATTCAATTCCAACTAGTCACAACACATGTAGTCACCAATAACCATCTTCATAAGGACATCAACAAATAATCACCTTCATCGTCTCACACAATTACATTAATAGACATCACAAAGTAATTTGTTAAAACATCACAACTTAACAACTTGACTCGACAACACGACTCAACTTGACAATGCACTCTTAACAACTTAACAACTTAAATCATCGTGAAACTTCTTGATATGCAGATGCATGTGGTACCATTCAACAACGTAAATGAGCGTAATTAGGCTCTTCAACATGTGAGCACAAAGGCTGCCGGGCCTAAAGCCCCCAACTTTAATGAGCACAAAGGCTGCCGGGCCTAAAGCCCCCAACTTTAATGGGTATGCAATGGACTCAATCTTCTTACAACTTAGACAACAACGTGAACATCTTATACAACTTCATAATCATGGACAACTTCTTAAATTCTTGCAACTTAGACCGACAGTTACAACTTTATGACATTAATGGTCAACATCATCAAACGATAAACATCAACATCTTATACATCGCATCAACATAAGCATCATAAATAACACATATTTAAATCACACATCTTCCAAATAGCACTTCGTTATATAACACATCTTTAAATAGCACCATTATCAAATACACATCATTAAATAGCACTATGGTATCCAAGACACATCTATAAGGAGAATAAATCTTATTTCAAACACATTCAAAGATAGTAAGAATAATTTCAATTATTATCTCTATAAAATCACTTAAAAAAATAAACTATTATTTATACTAGGCATACGACACCACTACAATTCCAACTTCTAATACATAACATTACATCTATATCAATCATTAAATAAGTCATCAATCTAAATAGTTGCAGCAAATCAAGCATAAGCACCCACAAATTTATCCATGACTTCAAATACCACATATTCACATAATTTAAATCAAGCAACACCTTAATAATGTTTCTAATTCTTCTTTTAACCTCCCACATCTAAATTTGCACATTAATTAATTATTCTCTCAAAGGGCTACAACCGTCGCGGTGAGCCTCGAATGAACTTAGGGAAATACGGCTTTCCCGTTCATCCCAATTAATTTACACTCATGATCTCGAACTCTTCTCTCTCACCCCATACCTGGTTTGACGATCACGTGCAATACAAGAATTAAATATAATTCACAGCAACAACATAGGGTCGGCAGTGCACAACGAACATATCCAAATCAAATTGCTTGGCAGTGGCTTCACAACGTCAATAAAATGCAACAGCGCGGCAGAGTGCCGAAAGGATCCGACTTCAACTTCACTTTTAACACATAATTGAGTAAAATTGCTTCTGAAGGTTCCGACACAAGGAATCTAAAATCGATTTGTTTCTTTCCAAACGAATATGGTGCTGGTGAGAATTTGTAGGTGAATTCCTATCTCTAGAGATCCTATTTGAAAAATGGTAGCCAAAAGCCAACGGGGAAATAGGAAAATCATTGGTTTAAAGGGAGATAGATAAGCATGTAAACTTAGAAATATCAATGAACCATGGATCCAAAAACTGATATCGTAGTTTCGCTAATGGATAATATGAATTGGATGTCTCAAGATCCACCTAAAGAAATAATATGATGATCTTCAACTAAAAGAAAATAACGTGCAAGGCTCATCAATAAAGGAACTAGATGGAGACATATGATAAGCATCTATATTAGAATGAATGAATTTCTAAGAGAAAGAGAGATGAAAAGGGTCGCCGTTTCTATACTAGGTCACATACTCAACCGTTTCTCTCTCCCTTCGGTTTCAGTAACATGCTATGGTTATTAGGGTTTTATGTCTCTCTTATTCTAAATATATTGTACATGGGTCGATCTATTCTAACACTCATTGGTGCATATATTCTCTTCTACTAATTAGGCTCACTCAACTATATACACTCATTCATTAATTCTCTCCACCCACTAATAATATAAACTAATTTTATTTTATTTCACTCATAACTATTATTATCCCAAAGATACTCATATACACTACTATCACTTTTTTTTCTTTCTTAAATGATTAAAATAATAAATTAATAAATAAAATATAACATTTTATATTATTTCTAAATCAAATAAATACGTATAAGATCATCATAGAATAACAACTTCACATATAAGGAAAAATAATCAAAGTATTACTAAGATACCAAGATAATCATTTATAAAATAAATAATTAAATAAGACGATAGTTAGAAATATATATTATGGAAAATTTGGGATGTTACAACTCTACCCCCCTTAAAAGAATTTCGTCCTCGAAATTCACAGCACAATAGAAATTGAATTTAAGTATCGCTTAATACACTAAACTATAAAGTATTTCAAACACTAACTCACCATAAGTCTCACAATAATATAACAAAAAAAATCAAAACAAGTTTTTCCCTAAAGACTCTCAACAACGAGAGGAAAAACTTCACGAATCACAAAGGCAAATAAATTAGCCATAAGGCTCCAACACCAAGCTTAAACAACTAAATTCATGACAACAACAAACAAATAGATAAAAATAAGAGCTACTAACCCATCATAATTCCACTCATAACAAACACATGTTATAACTCATACATAAGTTATGAATCTCAACAAATAGAGATTTAAATAGAGAACCAAAAACCTACTTCCTACACTGAAGTAAACTACAACATGTAGACTCTCTGCACTAATTTAAAAGTGTAATATAAAAAGTTGAAACAAGACTCTAAAACCCTGCCAGCACGCTACATGTATCCTTTTTTTTTTATATATATTTTTTTTTTAAAAAAATATCTACTTATTTATGTTGATTATTCTTTTTCTTAATCTCACAATTATACATTTACAACTTCTCTTACCATATTATTTAAGACTTACTACGAACACTAAAATTGGAGTGAAATGCAAGTTAACTATCAAAGTATGCTTATTACCTCAAACTCTATCACCAGAAAGTAAGTAAACCATGGACTTAAACTATATATTTTATACTAACAAAATACGTTACAAAAACAATGCATACACACCACAGTTCAACATATAGAAAATACATTATAACTAGTTCAAAATATCTAAGTTTCTACTGTCATATAGCCCCTCAAGAAAAGATTATACAATCCTAAGTTTCTACTGTCATATAGCCCCTCAAGAAAAGACTATACAATCTAAAAAGTCGGATACTGCCACCATATTTCAAACATGATCATAAAAAAAAATACACAATGGTCCAATTAAAATAAATAAAATATATTAAAAGAGGATTATTTAGATTAGAGCAACATATTTAAAATAAAAGTTCTATTCAGTATAAAACAAAATACTTAGAATATCATGTAAGACACATCTATGAGAAAAATAAAAACAAAATTTCTTCACATATCCAAATCAAAGCTTTGACAACCGACTAATAAGAAACAAGGCCACCCCATCGAAAAAAAAAAAAAGAAGGAAGAACTACTTTTTTTTATTCTTTATACCAAACATAAACCACACCAGAAAAAAAAAATGGTTGCCGCTTTTAGGGACACATAAGAGAACATGAACAAAGCACAAAGCAACACCAAAAACATTTGCTCCTCAAAAAATACTAACGTCTAAACAATGGCCAAATTATGTTTCACCACATTCATATTTTTCTACCAATACATCTAAAGTAGATAGAATGGAAACAAGAAAAAAAATGGCTAAGGTTTACTATTCAATTACTAAATTCATATCACAAGAAGATTCCAAGAACTTATTCTAATCAAATAAGTTACGCATACATGACATACACATGTAAACTCAACTTACTCAACGTTCGACACTTGATTGACACATGATTGACAGGTGACCCACATGATCTGACTGGACAGACCTGCTCTGATACCAATTGTGACACCCTAAATCCGAAGAATAATTATTGCTATTATTTAATTAAAAATAGAGTTTGATTCGCAGCGGAAAGTGTCAAATAAAAACTTCTCTAATGATATAGGAATTCTTCCACAAAATTTAGGATATCACATTGACTCATAACAAACATAATTCATATTTCACTTCATTAAAAATTATAGTAATAATAACATCTAATCTTTTTCTTTTGAAAATATTTCATTTTACATCATAGACAATGGTTTTCTTGCACAAAATTAAATAAGTAAGCATATCCCTTTTCCCGTGTCACTATCAGAGCGGTGCTTTTCCCCAAAATAATCGACGACACAAGACAAGTCCTCACGAAAGGCATGCACTTGACTCCAAGACTCATAACCTATATAACTACGGTTTCGCAACCGCAGGGCCAAGCCAGCAAACACAAACAACGAAGGGGTGAGTTCCGAGAACATGTAATAGTATAAAAAAAATGAGAAGAACACGTAAGCAATTAAGTCAAAGTCGTTTCACATCACAACATAATATTCAGAACCTTGAAGAATATACTATATCATCTCAATCTATATTAGTAGAAAATATCATTCCAACTTAAGAACCAAAAAAAACTTCACAAACACAATGTCACAATTCAATTCCAACTAGTCACAACACATGTAGTCACCAATAACCATCTTCATAAGGACATCAACAAATAATCACCTTCATCGTCTCACACAATTACATTAATAGACATCACAAAGTAATTTGTTAAAACATCACAACTTAACAACTTGACTCGACAACACGACTCAACTTGACAATGCACTCTTAACAACTTAACAACTTAAATCATCGTGAAACTTCTTGATATGCAGATGCATGTGGTACCATTCAACAACGTAAATGAGCGTAATTAGGCTCTTCAACATGTGAGCACAAAGGCTGCCGGGCCTAAAGCCCCCAACTTTAATGAGCACAAAGGCTGCCGGGCCTAAAGCCCCCAACTTTAATGAGCACAAAGGCTGCCGGGCCTAAAGCCCCCAACTTTAATGGGTATGCAATGGACTCAATCTTCTTACAACTTAGACAACAACGTGAACATCTTATACAACTTCATAATCATGGACAACTTCTTAAATTCTTGCAACTTAGACCGACAGTTACAACTTTATGACATTAATGGTCAACATCATCAAACGATAAACATCAACATCTTATACATCGCATCAACATAAGCATCATAAATAACACATATTTAAATCACACATCTTCCAAATAGCACTTCGTTATATAACACATCTTTAAATAGCACCATTATCAAATACACATCATTAAATAGCACTATGGTATCCAAGACACATCTATAAGGAGAATAAATCTTATTTCAAACACATTCAAAGATAGTAAGAATAATTTCAATTATTATCTCTATAAAATCACTTAAAAAAATAAACTATTATTTATACTAGGCATACGACACCACTACAATTCCAACTTCTAATACATAACATTACATCTATATCAATCATTAAATAAGTCATCAATCTAAATAGTTGCAGCAAATCAAGCATAAGCACCCACAAATTTATCCATGACTTCAAATACCACATATTCACATAATTTAAATCAAGCAACACCTTAATAATGTTTCTAATTCTTCTTTTAACCTCCCACATCTAAATTTGCACATTAATTAATTATTCTCTCAAAGGGCTACAACCGTCGCGGTGAGCCTCGAATGAACTTAGGGAAATACGGCTTTCCCGTTCATCCCAATTAATTTACACTCATGATCTCGAACTCTTCTCTCTCACCCCATACCTGGTTTGACGATCACGTGCAATACAAGAATTAAATATAATTCACAGCAACAACATAGGGTCGGCAGTGCACAACGAACATATCCAAATCAAATTGCTTGGCAGTGGCTTCACAACGTCAATAAAATGCAACAGCGCGGCAGAGTGCCGAAAGGATCCGACTTCAACTTCACTTTTAACACATAATTGAGTAAAATTGCTTCTGAAGGTTCCGACACAAGGAATCTAAAATCGATTTGTTTCTTTCCAAACGAATATGGTGCTGGTGAGAATTTGTAGGTGAATTCCTATCTCTAGAGATCCTATTTGAAAAATGGTAGCCAAAAGCCAACGGGGAAATAGGAAAATCATTGGTTTAAAGGGAGATAGATAAGCATGTAAACTTAGAAATATCAATGAACCATGGATCCAAAAACTGATATCGTAGTTTCGCTAATGGATAATATGAATTGGATGTCTCAAGATCCACCTAAAGAAATAATATGATGATCTTCAACTAAAAGAAAATAACGTGCAAGGCTCATCAATAAAGGAACTAGATGGAGACATATGATAAGCATCTATATTAGAATGAATGAATTTCTAAGAGAAAGAGAGATGAAAAGGGTCGCCGTTTCTATACTAGGTCACATACTCAACCGTTTCTCTCTCCCTTCGGTTTCAGTAACATGCTATGGTTATTAGGGTTTTATGTCTCTCTTATTCTAAATATATTGTACATGGGTCGATCTATTCTAACACTCATTGGTGCATATATTCTCTTCTACTAATTAGGCTCACTCAACTATATACACTCATTCATTAATTCTCTCCACCCACTAATAATATAAACTAATTTTATTTTATTTCACTCATAACTATTATTATCCCAAAGATACTCATATACACTACTATCACTTTTTTTTTCTTTCTTAAATGATTAAAATAATAAATTAATAAATAAAATATAACATTTTATATTATTTCTAAATCAAATAAATACGTATAAGATCATCATAGAATAACAACTTCACATATAAGGAAAAATAATCAAAGTATTACTAAGATACCAAGATAATCATTTATAAAATAAATAATTAAATAAGACGATAGTTAGAAATATATATTATGGAAAATTTGGGATGTTACAATATTTTCCTCCACTCAAGGCTTTATATTCATCCCCCTCGACGTATCCCGGACAACTTTCCTAGGTAATCCTTTCACATAAGGATCTTAAGTTTTTTTTTTCTTCTTCTTTTCTCACTTCTCATATAGTGAGATAACATTATTTTTAATTCTTTTCACAGAAGGATTTGCGTCGTCTCTTATAGACACTATTATTAGTCACATAACTTATAGCTTGTGATCACAAAATATGTAGAAGGTGTGGATCTCCTCAATAAAGGTATCCCATTCACACAAACTCTTTCAACTATTATGCTTCTTGACCTGCAAATTCAAGAGCTATGATTTTTGATTTCATTAGTAAATATGACTACACATATTTGCTTTATTTATTTCAAAGAATCATCACATCATCATGAAATAAATATGTGCTTTGCAAAGGAACTTACCTCATCCTTATTTGAGATCCAATTCACTAAAATCCTTCTAAGATAGACAATCATCAAAATATAATATTCAAAATACTCTTTAAATATTTTGGAAAACATAATTGACCATTCAAATAATAACCATTGAAATCATGAGTTTATATACTCAATCTATTCATTATACCACATGCAATATCATGTATAATATAATCCACAAAATACATAACATATTCAATTATCTCACACTCAAATTGAGAGACTATCTTTTGAAATTCCACTTGTTATTCATGAGATTGATACCTTAAGGCATACTCAGTAATTTCAAACCATATTTACCATGGAATTTAGTTCACTTCTACTGCCTTATATTTTATTTTAAATAATAATATAATAGCATTGGTTAACCCAAACATACTTACTCATGGATAGTGAAATTATCTTAAGCATAGCTTTTTATTCATAATTTATCAACATCTTCTACTCCTGCTAAAAGGGGAAAATTATACAATCTATGTCATTTTTTTCTCTAATACTTTTACTGTAACACCCATATCAGACGTATCTAGAAAGTCTAGCATGTGCGTTTAATTTAGTACTGGATACATTAAAATATACAACAATAAAAGTTTCGAATGAATATTTATACAACAAATTGCGTTCGTACATACATTAACATAAACATCTCATCCAACATAGAAAATTACATCCTTGACATCCTTGGCATCTTGTAGCGATACGAGCACGCACTTGTTGATACATCCATCCGGCTTCAAGCTTGCATACCAACTTGCTTATCTGAAACAAATAAGGATTGGGATGAGACATAATGTCTCAGTGAGTTCCACCTAATCCTAGGCTATAGGCAAACTCAAGGGAAACCTACGGTCACCACGTGTCTACATTACAACCTGTCGGTTGATTATACGTGTGTGGGGACTGGCATACTTAGACGGTAGTGCATACTAGGGCCGTCATAGTCTTATCTTACTTGTTATAGGTTCCACTTCCTATACATGTCATGGCGGTCAAGGGGTATCTAAAACCGCATTGCCAAGTATACGATTTACGTATCAAGGCCTAAGCTAACATAATCATGACATAGATCTAAACCGGACGATTAGGGGAAACCTAAGATCGTCAACGGTATCATGTTCATAGCTTGCTCTATACATAACTTGTACTTGTTCTTAAACATAATCATACATGGGCTCGATCATGAGCATAACATAACATAATCATAATCATGATAAACATAATCGTATATAAGTTCATTCATTGGTTAGCGTTGAACAAACAGTTATTATCTTGATTCATTTTACGGATAGTCCCGGGTGGAGTAACCTCGAGATCAATCCCATACATGACCGATGTACGTACATCGGACTCCCTCGGTGTCGTGCGGGTCCCTTGCGGCTTAAACTGTTCCCCTTAGGTCGAGAACCTCCCGTATCCCCCTAGCGTGGATAACAAGAGACACGAGCACCTACGTCTTGCTTATTTCAGTGACATGCGGGTCCCTTACGGCTTGAATCGTTCCCCTTAGATCGAGAACCTCTTGTATCCCCCTGATGTGGATAGCAAGAGACATGCCACCTACTTATTAGTCATAGTATTGTCGTATACATAAATTAAACTTGTACATACTTGATCGTTTACCTCGGAACCTTAATCGAACCGATTAGTGGTAAACTCTTACTTGTTTATTCTTAATCATGGTGGAGAGATTAACTAATCAAACCACAACTTATCATGCTTGCTATATCTTACTTAATCATGTGCGAAGATAACGTACTTCGCGTCTTATCATTCTAGAAATCTTGCTAACTAACTCGTTCTCGACAACTATGTCGAGGCTCTAGTTTTCCCTTGCTTAATTAATAACTTACTACCCCATTCATGAAACGAACACTTCTCTCATATGTCATGCTTTCCAATATAAATAAATACTTGAATTTCTTTCGATACAACGTTTAAAAACCTATGCCTTGGAATCTTGTTTTGAAGGGTTTATATGTATAAAAGCATACATGAATGAAAGCCGAACCAAAACACGACATCTAGGCAAGACGAGCAAAACAGGGCAGTAGCCATGCTTTACTCGCCATTGCGAGTTGGTTGCGAGCAACCCTACAGGACGGCCATTTTGCTTGCCATGGCGAGTAATAGCTCGCCGTGGCAAGTTATGACAGTCCAGCACCTGCACAAAACATGTTTTTGACCCAAAATCCTCAAAACAAAGTTTTCCAAGGCATATCATGACTCTATGGATCAAAATAAACTTGCAAAGTAGTCTTGGAACAAGTATTCACGTGTATTGGGAGCATGACATAAAAAGGGGTTACTAAACATATACCTAAAACCCTAGAATTATCATATGTTTCATATTAATTAACAAGGCTTAACATAATCCCAAAAAGGGTGGGAAAACTAACTATGGAACTCACCTAGTATATTTCTTGAAACATCTCCAAGCTTATAAGCTCAAGAATCAAAAACCCTAACTTGATTTCCTTGCAACCTTAGCTCATGCCTTTCAAACTTGTTGTCCTTATCTTGCAAACCAAGACACCATCTCAAGCTCAAAACCATACTCCAACATTACCCTCAAAACACATATTCAAAACTTAAAATCAAAAGGAATTCTTGGTGAGGAAGAATAGAGATATTAATCCATTCAAACTTAATATTATTACCTTGATCTTGTGGAGACCATACCTTGTGCCAATTTAAAATCCATCTTCACCATCAAACAAACCCTAACTCTTGCTTCCAAGGTGACCCCAAAGCTTCCACTCATTCCATAATTGTTTCTTGTTTGCTTTCCAATTCCATGAAATAGACCCAACATAAGCTCCAATCAACCATCAAAGATCTTAGCTTCTTATTCAAATCCAAACCCTAACTTTTGAATCCATTAGAGAGAGAACAAACAAATCTCAAGCTTCTAATGATAAAGATCTTGAAAGAACCTCATAAAACATGATTCTTGGTAGAAAGAAACTTGAGAAGAATTGATGGAGTGAGGGAGAAAAGAGGGCGATGGAGAAGACTAGAGAGAAGGAAGAGCAATTGTTTGCCAACTAGAGAGAGAAAGGAAAGAGGAAAGTGAGATATTTTTGGGTATATCCAATTAAATATCCTTTCTTCGTGAAATTACCATAATACCCTTGCCTCAAGCGTGTTTAAAAACGACTCTGATACTTTACCCGTAAAAAGCTGACATCTCATAAAATATTTCCATCACACTTATCTCCCATGAATTTAATTTCCCTGACACGATCAACGGGTAATATACCGATACAGACAGGCGGGATATTACATTTACTTCCATTTGGTCCAACAATTTCAATTCTTTGAACCCACTTGAAAATAACAACACTAGAAGCAGAACAAATTAGCATCATTTACCAAATTAAGGAAAATTCTCATAGCCCCCACATTTTAAAAATTTAGGTAAGGAGAATAGCTTTTCTACCTTATGTATGTAACCATCCCACACATATAAGAGAAAGTTAAACATAAATTATATGAATAAATAAATTCATCAACAATACATCAAATGCATAAACTAGTTCATGCATAAGAGCACAATCCAAATATCACAAAATGTTTATAGACAATATAAACAATCACAACTATATTCATTCCCACACAATTTATTTTATATTTCTTAAAATTGTGAAATGGAGCTACTTTCAAATATTGTCAAATTCAGCCATGACAAGACCAATAAAATATTCAGAAATTTGCAAGAGGTTTTCTTAACAAATAAATAATCAAATTCATGCCTCTACTCTTCATAAAAATCTCACAAATTTGCTTATAATATTTTCGAAGAAAGCCATGAAACCGTATACTTTACTATCAATGTTTCCAGTTTATGGATCATTGTATTACCATATCAAAATTCCATATGATATAATTAACACTACCGATGTAGAAATTTTCATATAAATCATTTGACTAATTTTTTTTTTTCCGATAAAAAAAAATATTTGGATAATCTCTTGCAACCATGAACATAAAAAGATCACACTTTTAAATTCAACATCTACATGCATAAACAACTTTGAGTTTAAGGCTTACTTGAACTCGAAGGTCACCTTTTTACCTCAAATTAGACAACAATTTCTTTGAACTCTCACCCACAGCGTTCTTTATCATCCATTTGATGAGGGCATCGAATGAGATTCTTTCCATACGATTCGAACCAACATGATACATAGAAAAATCACAAAGTTAATATTTCCAAATATAATTAAATAAAATTTGCTTTCAGATTGTTGGAAATATTAAGAGCAAACTGAATTAAGAGAGTTGGGAAAGATTGAAGAGAGTTGTTGTGCCGTGGCAAAAACCACTGCCCTGAAAGCAAATTTCCGGTGGACCTCCGGTGCAACCCAATATCCGGTTTTGCTCCCCAAGGTTTACACAACTACGTGTCGGAACTCGTGCACTCGAGACCAACACGTTGGAGCTTCACAAACAATGCTCAGAATTATAGAAGAACAAGGAAGAGTAGTAATTTCTTATCCCCCTTTGCTGGACATGGCCACTAGTATATATAATTCAGTATGTTAATCCCGTTGCAGCCAAGTCTTTACAATCAATAGCATTATTGTAATAATAATGTCAATTAAAACAAAGGAATTAGTCATCTTTGGTTGTTACGTTTTATACCATTAACTTTATGGTAATTAAACGTACAAATTAACCAATTAGTTAAGTTTCAATTGAAGAAATAATTTCCCTTGATTGACATTATTTCCACAATAGTGACCGAATGCTGCATAACCCATATTGGTCTAGCATTTAAAATGTTTTTTTTTGTTTGAAGAAATATCATATAAAAATGATTGTTCGAGAATTATCCCCCAAAATGCGTCGAACGGAAATCATCTCATAAACCATTTGGAACCCCAGCGTAGGGGTGAAATGGTTCGGTTTGGATCGGTTTTTGATCAAAAAAATGTCTGAACCAGTGAAATCTTCATCGGATTGGTTTTGTTCGGTTTTTACTGTTTTTAAAAAAGAAACCGAACCAAACTAGTCGGTTTGGATTGGTTTGGTTGATCAGTTTGTTTGAAAATACAATTAAAAAAATTCATATTTTCACAAATTTGCATTTCATGCATACAACATACTCAAATATTTCATAGAACTTTGCTTTCCATGTTTTCAAACTACTTTGTATAGCTAACATGGGAAAACTAACAAGAGATGGATCCCAGTGGCGGTGAGGAAAGATGAGTTAGGTGTGAGTGACGGCTAGTATTCTTTTTCAGTATAAACGAAATAGAGTGTGAGTGATGAGATGGGATGATAATGAGAGAAAGTGAATGAATTAAGAAGTACTCACTCCGTTTCAAAATGAGTGTCGTTTTAGCCAAAAAAAATTGTTTCAAAATCAATGTCACTTTCGGTTTTCAATGCAATAATAACTTTTTCTTTTCAATTGTACCCTTCAATTAATACTATGTTACACTACTTCCAAAGTATTATTTTTTCTTTAATGAAAAACAAACCAATAGTTGATTAGGATAATTTGGTAAAATTGCTATGACATTTGACTACTTTATTCCATTCCTTAATCTGTGTGCAATTGCCTAAAGCGACACTCATTTTGAAACGGAGAGAGTATTTTATGTTGGACTTTAATTTTGAGCTTAGTCATAAGTGTGAGTGTGTGAGGAGGAATAATATTACTAAAATGAGGAGTGATGTTAACACTGGTTCGGTTCATCGGTTCTTTGAATCTCAAAATTAAAACCAAGAACTAAACCAAACTAGATCAGTTTAGATTGGTTCGGTTTGGTTTTGAACCAAACCAAACCAAACAATGTCGGATACTTTTTCGATTTCGATTTTTGGTTTCATCGGTTTTGTCTGAACCACTTACACCCCTACGACCCAACGTATTTTGACGAACAAACCTAATGATATTCCTCCTTCAAAAAAAAACCTAATGATATTTTTTTTGGTAATGATATTTTAATTTGCATTGAAAATAAAGTGCACTACGTATTTATAATATCCACCATATTCTTAAGTCGGTTTCGAACTTTCTATGATGATTCTAAAGCTTCCCATGAATGTGGGACCACCAGAAGTTTTGACTTGCCCAACACGAAAATCCAACGAACTTGGACTCCAAGAAATAGTAATTAATTAATTATCAATTATGGCTGTTATGAAGTACAAAAAATTATTCTGAAAAAAAGTACAAAAAATATCATCATCGGTACGACATATATTCAAATTGTATCGTACACACTAAAATATGTAAATACAATAAAATCACATAGTGCCTGAATCGAATAAAAAAGGTAAATAAATATACCAAGAGGTAGTATAAAAGTTTGATTTTGATTTGTTATATTTTTATTTCATAGATCACCAAAAAAGAAAACTATTTTCAACGGATTTGTTATATTCTTTATATTAATCCTCTAGTTGTCCGATATTTAATTGAAATTAATTAATTAATTTTATATGCCTTTTCAAAATAATTTTTTTTGTCAAGCAGCATTTCAATTTTTTTTGTCAAGCAGCATAGTGGTCAGATGAATATAATTGGGTTTGTCCGAAATTCGAACCTCAATCTCAGCCTATAAATATTTTACATGATATATATTACTTTTCTTTAGGGAACATGATATATAAATCACTAATTTTTTTGTTAAGAAGCTAAATTAGTTCATCCAAACAGACACCAGGAAAAATTGAATCTAAGACTTTGAGGAGGAGCACACTTTCAAAGTCCAAAGTAAGTGGGTTAAATTACTAGTAATTTTTTATTTTTATATGCAGATATATTTGACTAATTGAGGGTAATAATTCTAAAAAAAAAATAAAAAAAAATACGAATGGGTATAATTGAACATTGACAGCGTAAGATGCCAACTAATACACGCAAATGATAACGCAAAATAGAATCATAAACCGTAAATATAAATAGACCCTCCTTAAACCCTTGCTTTCTCCACAAGACAAAACTAAACAAAACCTAAAACCTCTTTCTCTCTCTTTCTCTAATATTCTTTCACAAATTCTTTCTCTTTTCTTTCTTGCCGTTTTCGTCGTTCCGGATCGAAGAAGATGATGATGAGGCATGGTGGTCACGGTGCTGCTATGAACACCGTAATGTTGTTTGCAAAGAAGGGTTTATTAGGTGGTGAAGTTGGTGTTCCAAACAAATGGGGTTATTTCGTTAGATCAACAACCCCTCTTGTAAGGAACGCAAGCACTTTCACTGCTAATCTGTCAGATCAGAAGGACGACAAGACTGTCGACAAAACTCCGTCGTCGTCGTCGTCTCAGGGTGGTGCTGGTGATAACAAAGATGAAAAAGGGATTACCAGTTATTGGGGTGTTCAACCTTCTAAGATCACAAAACCTGATGGTACTGAATGGAAATGGAATTGCTTCAGGGTATGTTATTGCTATGTTACATCTTTTGATCTTGTTTTTTGAGAAAAATGATTTTTTTTTTTTAATGTGGATTTTGATTGTGACAGCCATGGGAGACATACAAAGCAGATGTTACGATTGATCTGACTAAACATCATAAACCAACAACTTTTCTGGACAAGATGGCTTATTGGACTGTTAAGAGTCTTAGGTATCCAACTGATCTCTTTTTTCAGGTAATGTTCTCTTTAATTGATATTGTGAGTGTGATTTTTATTCATTATTATTATTATTATAAAAATCCGGGTTCTGGATCGATGAGAGTTGGATCTAGCAGAAGGGTTAGACTCCCACAATGTAGCGAACCATCGAATCTTTATTAGAAGAGGTGCTATCATTACCTCCTTTGAAAAAAATTAATAAAAAAATGGATTCCAGGAATTACTGGTGTGATTTTGTGAGTTTGTATTTATATATTTTATTTATTTTATGGTCAGGGTTTTATTAATTATATCAGCACTTATTATTTTAAGAGTATATATAAAAAAATGAAATTGTATTTTTTGTCAAAATAGAATGAAATTGTATTTAAAATTTTTAAATCAGTTACATGAAATGGGAAGTTAAATAATGATCCAATGTTTTATACTGTATGGTAAAAATAAAAATCCACCACAGAATGATGACCTTTTGTTTTGAAAAAATCCACCACAAGATGGTGCTTTTTACCTTTTGGTTTGAAAAGAAATCCACTTGCTAGCTATTATTGTTATTTCCTCTAAAAAACAATATAATTGACATGTTAATTAGCACTTAGTCTTAACACTTTTCATTTGAAAATAAAAAATTGCTTAAACTGGTCTTCTGTAAGAAATCATTTCATATGAGAGTTGTAAAGTGTCAGTATTATTTTATATTGAAATATCAATCTATCATCTCCCTAATAAGAATGAAATTTGAATTGAATTTTATAGTAATATGTTCTCCCCTTGATGAACTTACTATCCTATAAATTATGTTCAAAGTTTCTTTTAGTTACTAACACCAAGATCAAAAGTATTTTATGTAATTTCTAACTTAAAGTTGTATTTAATTGAAACAGAGAAGGTATGGATGCCGAGCAATGATGCTTGAGACAGTAGCTGCTGTCCCTGGCATGGTAGGAGGAATGCTGCTTCACTGCAAATCATTGCGCCGATTTGAGCACAGTGGTGGATGGATCAAAGCTTTGCTAGAAGAAGCAGAGAACGAGCGCATGCACCTGATGACTTTCATGGAAGTGGCAAAGCCAAAGTGGTATGAGCGTGCACTTGTCATAACTGTCCAGGGTGTTTTCTTCAATGCTTATTTCTTAGGCTATTTGCTCTCACCCAAATTTGCACACCGTATGGTTGGTTACCTTGAGGAAGAAGCTATTCACTCATACACTGAGTTTCTCAAGGAGCTTGACAAGGGTAATATTGAAAATGTTCCTGCTCCAGCTATTGCTATTGACTATTGGCAGCTTCCTCAAAACTCTACTTTAAGGGATGTTGTCGAGGTTGTCAGGGCTGATGAAGCACATCATCGCGATGTTAACCACTTTGCATCGGTATGTTGTCTATCCCTTTGTCTCACTCTTGCGCAATCTATCCATTTATTTATCTATAAGCTACAAATTCAAGAGGCAGCTAGACGCATGTCCATGATCTGTCTTTTTATTATGATTCAGAGTGTATAAAGTACACATTTCTCAAACTGTGACATAGATAAGTCTTTATACATTCAAAACCATAGTTGTGTCTTTTTAGAAATGGAAAAAATCTTAGATCCTTCATCTGAGTATTTTGAATGGGATTCAAGAACACTGATTGTGTTTTCATGTAATGAATTGCAGGATATACATTACCAAGGACGAGAGTTAAGGGAGGCTGCTGCTCCAATTGGTTATCACTAGATACCAATCTGTTGGCCTATTTTGGTGGTGGTGAACTGTCAAAAGTTCTAGACTCAAATTCTGAAGTCAATATTTTGGCTACAAAAAAATAAATAAAATTGCTGATGACAATTAGTGTTAGTTGTTTTATTGGTTTATCTAATGATGCCAATGTATAAAACAGGGTGGAATCTTTATTTGTTTGAAGTCATGAGAGTGCTTATACTTCTACTGTACACTCTTGAGGGTGCAGGTGGAGTTTTATGATATTTCTGAGAGCTTCGTGATAAATTTTGCTTAATGATTCCTTGACATATTACTATTTGATAAAAATCTCTATTACTTCATAGTTCATTGTAAATAACTATTTTTAGAGACATGCTGCTTCTACTTTCAAGAGAGGAATTGGATTTCAAATTTAAGGAGCAATGAGCAGAATGAACTGGTGAAGTTGAAATCTTGGAAAAGCGAAAATGTGGAACCAAATCGAGGATATGTTGAGGAATTTTGTCCACATGGACACAAAATTTCTTTCTACATATCTTCTTTGACTTTAAGCTTTGACTTTAAGAATTGTGTGTAAATAAAGACAATAATGGTGAAACTCAAGGAACAACAATCAGGGAAAAGTGTAGCCCTGCCCTTAATGTTGTAAAATAGGCAAAGTGAAGGGGAAAATGATGGAAAAAATTTACTCACTAATAGAGTGAGTCATGAGAATGTTGAGGTGGTAGAATCTTCTCTTTGGAAGAACTTGATGTAATTCACAAAGAGATAATTCTATGACCATGATGTTGCCCCAGGTGCTACTACTTTCCTGCTTGTTCTTATTGTTTTTTTTTTTTTTGTGGTGGCCGAGGTTCAAACCCTGGACCTTGCATATTTTATTGTCCATACCAACTGAGCTAAGCTCACGAGGACTTCTTGTTCTTATTGTTTTCCACTTCTGCATGTTTATTAATGTAGGCAGTTTAATCTAGTCATTGATTCTTTAGGTTTCAGGAGCAAAACTGAGGTGAATTGCTACGTTACTTTGAAATATTGCAAAATCTTTTAAAATCTCTTGAAATATTCAGATAAGCATAAAATGTTGTGGTTTTTTGGAAAAACACATTTAAAATGACGTTTGCCTGAGAAATTGTTATCTGACGTAAAACATTTGGGCAAACATCATCTCAATTTTCACAATTTTTGTTAGTTTTCCGTTTTAAAAACAAATTATATGACATGTTCTTATGTTCTTAATCATGCAAGCATCTTTCAAACGTTTGAAACATATAAACAATAGAGAATGTCTCACTATCAATATTGTTTACAAACCCTTACGACGGAATAGCATACTCTTTATGATGCATCCTTTTCCACCCTATCGCATTTTTGTTTGAAAGCGGCGAAACAGAACCAGTTACAAGATAATTGCACCCTCATCATTCTTTCCGCCTAAGGGAAGCTCTAACATCCATCGCTTAAGGGATACACCATCGCAATGAGGGTTTGCTATGGTCAACTATTTTTTAAGTTTACTTTTGCTATGCTCTATCTTTTTCTCATAAGTCCGAACACTAACCCACATATTTTATACCTTTTGTTGCTGTTGATCGCACGTATTTTGGGTCTTGGAGGAGCAATAATTGCAATCTATATGTATGCTGCTCTATATGAATTTATTCGTGATTCAATCAACTGCATTTTACATGAGTGGAGAGGCGTGGATTTAGGAACACTACATGACAGTAATTATCTAGAGAAGTTATATGACAGATGAGTTGTTTGAGTATGGAGGTGGAAAAATTCTCAGACAATGACTGGGGATCATGCGAATCATTTGACAAAGATCAAAGAATGACCACGGCAAAAGTATTTCAAGAGGAAACTCAATCCAAAGGAAGTGAAGGACACCGTTTAAAAGTTATGTTGTGCATTTAAAAATGTGACAAATCTGGGTTGATTGACATCTACAAGAGGAGCACGACAGAGTGTAGAGCCTATAATTTATGGGACACTGGTTAAGGATTCAAAAATGGAAATTATTGATAAGTTTTATGTAGAAAAATTTGCTTTTTAAAGTTTCAACATGTTGAATAAGCTTGATAAAAAATGATTAGTAAACTTGTAAGGAATAATTCAATGAAAAAGCTTAATAAAAAAATAGTGAAATGCATAAATTAATTTTCATTTATATATGAACTACTGTTAAAAAGCAATAGTTATTGCAAGAAAATTTTTAAATACACAAAATTCATAAGCATTTCTTGAACAGTGTATAAAAAATACAAGTTTTTTTAGTTATAATCTAAATTGAACAGTGTATAAAAAATTACTAGTTTTTTTTTTCTTTGTTATAATCTAAATTTTGACACAAGACATGGCATGACATCCATAAAACCGCCGGTAAAAGAGCAAATACAGTACAACTACTATTTATTCCTCCATAACTCCATCCATTTTATTTACTAATAATCAAAATCAAACCAATCACTCATTCTCCATCCATTTTATTTATTTACTAATCAAAATCCAACCAATCACTCATTAAGTGAAAATGGAGAACGAAATAACGCTTGAATTTAGATACATAGTCTGTAGTGGTACTTTAGTCAGAAAAAAAATCTGCCGGAGCACACTATTCTGCCGTATCAAACAGTCCAACAGCTTGTGTAGTGACCAACTAAAAAACCTACGGAATTCGGATAACCTCGTACTGATGAGAAATTTGAATAGGAGATTGCTCTGAGACAGGCCTGCTCTTTGACCAAAGCTCCAGGTTGACAATGCCAAAATCCCAGTGAACAAGACATTTTGATACCTCAGTAACATTAAATCGGTTGACAAGTGCCAAGCCAAGACATTTATCAACGAGCCTCCATTCACCTGAAATGAAATTAGAACGAAAATTTTATACAGAACAATTGTGTGCTACAACAAGTACCTAACTTGGTTAAACATCCACCTACAAGTACATTGGTCTTAAAATGGATGTTGGGTTTATCTTTTTTCCTTTTATTTTTGATGGGGGAAGTATGGAAAGATGGGATGTGGAAGAAAATCATCTCGCACACTGCTTTTTAGTTTGGTCATGGTGGTCTCTAATGGGGTAAATTGTCTAATATTATTGATTATTATTCCAGGAAGAAGATAAAATGACCGCTACCTACCATTAGGAATAAGGTCTCCTTCGAAGATTTGCTCCCCACCGTCTGGAAAGACTTCATGCATCAATCCATTAATTGAAGTAAATGAGACAAGAGATTCTGATGGGTGCAAAAGATTGAATGTTGGGTGAATTCTTAAGCATACCAACCTGCAAAATATACAAGAAAGCGTAGTAGAAACCAGAGCATCTAAATCAGCAAGAGTCAAAGCATTTGGTAGAAGAAACAACAGATAACAGGGATATATTAAGAATTGCTGTAGTCACTAATTGGAAAATAACATAACAGGGAATGTAAAAAATATTTAGCTGGGTTCATTACAGCCTCAACTTTGCACTAGAAAATCTGATCAGTATAAAAATGTAAAAAAGCGTTATTCGTTAGTCTTTGTAATAAAAAATGCCATAATCAACCATAGTCCATAATAACAATTCTCTTCTCTTTATTTAAAACCATGTAACTAAAATAGTTATCATAAATGAGATATAATGCCATTTGTTAGTGTACAAGAAAAGTTTCAAATAAAACCTTGAGAACCCTCCAGAACCAGCTCCAGCGTTGCGTGCTATTATGCTAGAGTTTATTTGGATGATGTTGGCAGCGTTCTTTGGAAAACATATCTGCCGTTGAAGAACCAATCCTCCACCAATATCACCCTCTAATAACACAGATTCCTCCTCTCCAGCATGCCCAAGTTCTCGACTGCAAGGAAAAAGAAATTTACTAAAAAGGGGACATGTTGAATACTAAATTGTAAGATGGGAAGGGTGGGGCAAGAATACAAGAACATGGTAATAAAAGGGTATATACAAGGATTAAAGTGGCCTTTGGTGGATATGCAACAATAATATTTCCCCAATGAAGTCGTGAAGTACAAGGGAAACTCACTTGATTATAGAATATTCTTCAGAACACCCAGCAGAACGATATTCTGTACCACTGTACTCCTCATATCCACTGATTTCAATCCTGCCATGAAGCCATTGTGTTCCTGAAAACATATGATTTATTGTTATGAATAATAAAATGAATATTATAAAGAAATATAAATAATTGCATCCATGTAGCATAAGGAAAACACATCCATTTATTGTGACAGCCAGTCAGCAACTCTAGACTCTTACTGCAAACCACAGAAAATATACGTCATAGGGAGAGTAAAGGAATTCTAAAACTGTTGTTAGACTTCCGTACTTACGGCAAAAACCCTGACCATTTTGTAGGTGTGTGTGGAGAACAGGAGAAGTTGGATAAGGGAATTTCTGAAAAAAGTTGCGATCAACAGCTGATTTCAGCTGATTCAGGAAGCCAGTATTTAGGAGACTCGTAATCATTACAAGATCCCTTTGATTTTTCATTTCATAAGTACTTGTTGAAAAGTTAATTTAAATTGGTTTAAGTCACTTGACTATTATTACAAGAAAGTTCCCTATAGCTGAGTGAGGAAAACAAATATTCTAAATGCCTAACTGCTGCACTGCACAAACCGTAAGTTTATTTTGTATAAAAAAAAGAAATGGAAAATTTCAGGAACTTCATGTACACTTCCAAAATATTTAAAAAAATATATTAAATGAAGTGCTAATGGGTAATCAATTTACCTGAAGGAAAGTGTATCATGGAGATGATTCTACCCCCAATCCAGGGAACAACTTTAAGAAGCCAGTCACTACTTTTCAGTTCAATGGGAGTTCTTGAAAGCTCCATACCCTTGGGTCCAGAAACTTCGTCTTCGACATCAGGAATTTGAATTGCTTTTTCTGCAAAACATTCAAAAAGTAGTAGCACAGCTTAATGCAGACTTGGCATTTTTTCGATACTTGCATGCACATTAGATACAATTCGGAAGTCAAATGTAACATAATAGGCAGAACACTGCTAGTGCTTAAGCTCCACTCTGCCCATGGAGAGGGGACATGAGAACTAAAACCCTTCAATAAATGTTGATTCTCAAGAGAGTGGAAAACCCATATAAAAGGTAAAAATATCGAGTAGAATAGTTATAGCACAGAAATAGCAAGGTGGACATCCAATCCAAGAATAATTTTTTATAAATGTCATATTATAGTTGTCAAAAGTAGACTTATTTTCAAGAGATGACCTAGAAAACACTATATCTATACCACAGAATAAAATGTAGATCAGCAGATAAAAGGATGGTGAAGAAAATAAGAACTTAAGTGTAAAATAAGAATATATAACATATATAAGATGATATTCATAAATTGACCAGGTAAGCATTTGAACAAGCACATACCCAGACGTTCCTTGTATTGCTTCTCACTAGTAGATACCAGCTTCGACACCTCCTCTTCTGAAGGCAAATTTACATGCAGATCTTCCCCATCCACTCCCCATGTATCAAGCTGTTTACAAAACAAATTGTATAAATATTAAGATCAATGAATTCATAAAAGATAGATTAATGAAAAGAAGAGGCACAATATTTTGCAGTTTCATCTGTACTAAAGTTTCATCTACTTCATAGTTTCCTCTTATGAGAAATAACATACCATTGCACCCCCACCTAGTAATAGTTGAATATGGAGGCGGCGTTTAGGTCTTTTCCATGATCCTTCAGTTCTGTGCACACTCACAGTAACTGCCGTTGATTGAAGTTGAGCCGAATAATGTGTTAATAAATAATTGCCTTTTGTGAATTCATATCCATCGCCATCATCTTCAAATAGAAAACCTTCAGCTTTACCTGTCAATGATTCAAATCTTATTCAAAATATCTTCAAGAGCAAGACACTAATCTGAAGAGTAAAGACCTTATTAAAAATATCAGTTATAGACTTATCATATTCAAACATGCCAAGGTCAAATTTGATACATGGACTAACCAGATTCATCTAAAGCCACGAGAAGTGTCAATTCATCTGATGGATTAGCTTCTCCAACATGCTGAAGAGGGAGTCCCACAGGAATAATTGAGCCACCTTTCAAATATAAAGCTGGCAAATCCTGGCACGCTCCAAATTGAATAAAATAAATATTTTTTGTTAAGATAATAAAAAGAGGAACATATAATTATCAGTACAAACAAAATCCTCTCAAAAAGAAAAAATAGAAGAAAAAATGAGCAGAAGGAAGAAAACAAATATACCGGATGTGCATCACCGAAATCAAAACCCAACCATATCCCCTTCGGTAGAGCAACCTCCAACTTATCCAACCCCTGATTGCGTGTGGTGCTGATCAAGAAACAAGTAAGACATTAAAATATGAAATCAGCACAACTTGCATGATAAAGTCATAAATGAGAGAAAACACTACTCTTCCATTTTTAATGTTTGCCTCTATAATGCCAAATGACCAATGTCGGATAAGGAACTTCATCTTTAAATACATAAAACCACACTCAATAAATATAGAAAACCTTGACTTTAGTGTAGAAGTTTGTTAGGATGAAAGTTTCAATTAGTTTAGATAAGATTAAGATTTGAATTATCCAATTCAGATTTCATTTCAGACTTAAATTTCAGTTTTAGCAGTTTCAGCATATTCAAACCTCAATTGGTCCTAACCACCAGCTTGGAACTGATCACAATTCACAACGGTAAACCACCAGTTCCACCACTGTCATCATCGATAATATTCCTTGTAAAAGAAAAGGAAGGAAGGACATCGTATGGTTTAACAGGAGATTTACGATGATAGAAATGACTCGTTTCACAACTAGAAAAGATGACTTGCAATTTCCTTTTCCTATCATTCCCCCTATATAAAAAATCTCTGCTAAAATGTATTATAGCATCAGGAAAAACAAGCCTAATTCGTGCAAAGACAGCTCGCAAAATATATCGGTGTCTGCTTGATTGATGATAAAAAGAGTAAGGAACTAATATAACATTGCATGCATAAACAGAGTAAGGAAGTATAATAACCTTGCATACACTAAAACTGGACCAAGCAAAAATGAGTTTTCAAGTTTCCTCAAGCTAGGATCTTTCGGATCTGCAAATTCAAAAATAAAAGTCCATGATGCATAAGAAGAAAGTTCAATTAATAAAACCAAAGACATAAATAATCAACAGAACAAGAACCCACCAGCAAAGAAAGTAGGGGTTGCCACTGGAATGCCCTTTGTATGCGCGAAATAAAAAAGTGTGTAGATAAGAGGGATAAGGCGGTAGCGCCTTTTCAATGCTAATCGGCAAACTTCTTCACACTAAAAATTAGAGCTGAATTAGTGTACAGTTTTAGCATATAGGTAATTTGAAATTACGTAACACAATTTCATTATATGAGGAAAACAAAATCATAAGAATTGTAGGTTGTCCTGTCCTCTGATTCAATAGACAAACTTGTTCTTGTCTCTCATCTGAGAGTGCTAGGAACACATTGTAAAGAATTAAAGGGTTTTCTATTAAAGAAACATGCCATTCATTCAGAATTTAGTCAGATGGGCAAGGCAAATATTTTTTTATGCTCTATATATCTTAAATGAGATAAAAACATATCCATTGATTATAAAGTTCCACTAAAAGTTCATTTTTAGTGAAGGGGGTGGGGAAGCTGCAAAACAAGTTTGGAAGTTGAGACTAAATATGTTCACAACATATGTGCAACAGAGAACCTGAAGCATATATGACATTATTTACTTTTTATTCATTAACTAAAAATTATTAACCTTACTTTTTATTCATTAACTAAAAATTATTAACCTGATGCCAAGCTAATGATCAAGCTCAACTAAACAACCTTCATAATTTTTACTCCGCGTGATATATAAGGGCATACAACTTCATCTTGGAATTTATATAGATGCCCATTATATGACAAGTTGGAAACCATTATAATGATTAATTTTATGCAGCTAAACTGCTAAAGTTGATCCAACCTCTTCCCCAAAGGACCAGGGTTCATGGTCAGTTGTTCCAACTTCAGAATGCCCTCGGCAAAAGGGAAACAAGGAACCTACACCCATCCACCTTCCAAAAAGCCTCGGTGTTGCATTTCCAGCGAATCCACCAATATCAGGACCTGAAAGTGGCTGACCACTGAGTCCCTGAACACAATGAATGCAAATTATGAAAAAAAAATTGAAAATGTATTTAATGTGATAGTTTATATTTAAATAAACAACAACAACAACAACGCCTTATCCCACTAAGTGGGGTCGGCTACATGGATCAAATGCCGCCATAAAGTTCTATCAAAGACCATATTTGGATCCAACTCATTGACCTCTAAATCTTTTCTAATGGTTTCTCTAATAGTTTTCTTAGGTCTTCCTCTACCTCTTTTAACCTGACTCTCCTCCATTTGATCTACTCTTCTTACCACGGCGTCTACGGGTCTTCTCTCTACATGTCCAAACCATCTAAGCCTATTTTCTACCAACTTTTCTACTATAGGTGCTACCCCCACTCTCTCTCTAATGATGTCATTCCTAATCCTATCATGTCTAGTCTTACCACTCATCCAACGCAACATCCTCATCTCCGCTACGCTTACTTTACTCTCGTGTTGGCTCTTAACCGCCCAACACTCCGTACCATACAACATTGCCGGTCTGACTGCTGTCCGATAGAACTTTCCTTTCAGCTTAAGTGGTACTTTCTTATCGCACAAAACACCAGAGGCTCTTCTCCATTTCAACCACCCAGCTTGAATACGATGATGTACATCAGCTTCTATTTCTCCGTCATTTTGTACTATGGACCCAAGATATCTAAACCGTGTAACTTGGGGTATGATATGATCGCCAACTTTCACCTCTAAGGTAGACCCACTTCTCCTTTTACTGAAGTTACATTCCATATATTCCGTCTTGTTTCTACTCAGGCGGAAACCGTACGCTTCTAAGGCTTGCCTCCAAGTCTCTAGCCTCCCGTTTAACTCCTCCCTCGACTCACCAAGCAAGACTACATCATCTGCAAAAAGCATACATCTCGGTGCTAACTCTTGGATGTGTTCCGTCAGTACATCCAAAACTAAAGTAAAAAGATAAGGACTTAGGGTTGACCCTTGGTGCAGTCCTATTGTTATGGGAAAATCTCCGGTATCCCCATCCTGCGTCCTCACACTAGTCGAAGCCCCCTCATACATATCCTGGATAGCTCTAATATAGGCAATCCTCACCCCTTTCTTCTCCAGGGCTTTCCACAAAATCTCTCTAGGTACTCTATCATACGCCTTCTCCAAATCAATGAAAACTAAGTGCAAGTCTTTTTTATCCGTCCGATATCGCTCCATCACGCGTCGAAGTAAGTAGATAGCTTCCATAGTCGACCTCCCAGGCATAAAACCAAATTGGTTATCCGTAACGTGAGTCTCTTTTCTTAGTCTTCGCTCAATTACCCTTTCCCATAACTTCATGGTATGACTCATTAGCTTAATTCCCCTATAATTCGCGCAATCTTGTATATCCCCCTTGTTCTTATAGATTGGAATTAAGGTGCTTCTTCTCCACTCGTCCGGCATTTTCTTCGTCCTCATAATCTCGTTGAAAAGTTTTGTGAGCCACCCAATTCCTCTATCGCCAAGACTTTTCCACACTTCGATAGGTATGTTGTCCGGCCCAACTGCCTTGCCATTACTCATCCTTTTCAACGCTTCTTTCACCTCGTGCTCCTGAATCCGACGATAATAGTTATAGTTTCGGTCCTCCTCTCTGATGTCTAACCTGTTAGAGTCTGGTAAGATCTCATATCCTTCATTAAATAAGTTGTGGAAATACTTCTTCCATCTATCCTTAATATCTCTCTCTTGCACCAAAACTATACCCTCTTCATCCTTAATACACTTCACTTGGTCCAGGTCTCTTGTCTTTCGTTCTCGTCCCTTCGCAAGCTTGTATATAGATTTCTCCCCCTCCTTGGTACCTAAAGATTGGTATAATCCTTCAAATGCTTGAGTTCTCGCTTCGCTCACCGCCTTCTTAGCCTCTTTCCTAGCTATCTTATATTTATCCCAAGTTTCGGCATTTTTACACTTAGACCAATCTCTAAAACAATCTCTCTTGATCCGAACTTTACTCTGAACACTGTCATTCCACCACCAAGATTCTTTACCCCTAGGTCCAAAATCTAGAGGTTTTGGACCTAGGGGTAAAGAATCTTGGTGGTGGAATGACAGTGTTCAGAGTAAAGTTTGGATCAAGAGAGATTGTTTTAGAGATTGGTCTAAGTGTAAAAATGCCGAAACTTGAAGTAAATACTAGATCATAACAAAAGAATGACATTTTAATTCTTCTGGAACTGAACTACTTAACCAAAAATTATGAAAAAACATAAGTGAAAATAAATATTCCTTGAAGAAAGAAAAAAAAAATCTAGCTTTCGCTGATTATAGTTCTAAAAACAAAACTAGCAATAAGATCTAGTTCCAATAGCACCATAAAGAATAAATCATAACCACAACCCAAAGAAAATTTGGAAAGGATAGTCAATATAGTCCATGACATTATGTAATGTCGCTTTTGTAACTGCTACTTGCAGCCATCTTGTTTTATGAGGATACAGTAATGTGCAGTTAATTAGTGGTATTATTCATTATTAGGGTAGCTAATTGGCATAACAACTTAAATCCAGCTAGACATGCACTGCGTATCCATTACTGGTGCATACAGAAAGTGCAGAACAAAATGGATATATGGCATGAAAAGGAAAGGACTACAAACACTTAAATCATGCTTCACAAAAATTGCAGAACTGAATGGTGCCAAGAGAATCTCGAATGACAGTGTTGTTCAAGGGAAGTAGCAGTGTGCTACAAAGATCCTTACCAGCTGAAGCACCATGGAGATACTCATATGAAGATGCTCCCAGGTTGAAAGATTATCTCCAGTCCATGTTGCGGCATACCTTTGGCTTCCACTAAATCCAGCTCTTGTGAGAACAAAAGGACGCTTATTTTCATTAGCCAGTTTCATGCCTTCATAGGTTGATCTTGCCATCAGCAGACCATACACCTATAGTGAAAAGTCGTCATAAATAATAAAAGTCCAGAGGCACACCACATTACAGGATAAGGCTTAATATAACTCAACACCTATAAATTAATAAACTAACATAAGAATCAAGTCACACAACAGTATCTTATTACGTAATCAAACTGCATCCAACTTGTAAGCATTGTTCATAAGTTTATGGTAAATTAATATGCGACTCCAAAAATTATAATAAAGGGCAAAGAATATTACGTTATGATAGAAAGAATGATTCTGACAGCCTCCAAGTTCGCCATCTCCTCTATGAACATTGCTCTCAGGCATTGTTTTCGTTACAGCCTGGAAAAGAAAGGGATTTAAAAAGGTTGTAATCGGATATAGCAAGAGCCTCAAATAGTGAGAGTTGGTGCATATATTGTTAAATATTCAGAGAAAAAACCCAGTGAGATTATAGTATTAATTACCTTTAAGACAGCTGGTTCGTTCATATCATTCCATATACCATCAACACCATTGGAAACAAAGTCTTTAACTAAATTGGCCCACCATGCACGAACTTTTGACTGTGTATAGTCAGGGAAGACACAAGGTCCAGGCCACACGTCCCCTGAGATTGGATACATGGGCTCGATGCATCACCAAAAGGAAAAGGGAACAAAAGGACATAAACTGAATAAGTATTAAAGTACAAAGAAAAATTACCAACAAAAGGTGTTCCATCTGCCTTTTGGACCCAAACATCATTTTCAGAACCACTGTCATATACAAAATAACCCTTTTCCTGCTTGATCCCAGGATCAAGCATCCAAATACCTTTGAAACCACTATAATGGAGACCTTTCACTAAAGACTTGGGATCCCTAAAACGCTCCTGAAAGATAGCATAATACTTACTTTTCTAGCCAAAAAATTATTATTATATAGACATTAAAAATGGCCAGCCAGCCCAAACCAAAAGTTTAACTTAGCATTTTCCAAAGTACAAGTGCAGGTTGGAGAGTTAATGCTGGGCACCAAAAGAAAATTTTGCAATACATCACTTTAACTTATGTGTTGCAGACTACACGTACTCGTCGTCTGAATAATTCATGTGCATGAATAAGAAAACCTTGTGTGAAAATCAAAAAGATGACACTGTAAATTGATTGCTGATTGTAGAGGAAATACATGCCTTGTCAAAGGTAAAACAACGAAAACCATCCATGTAATCAATATCCATCCATATCACATCACAAGGTATGCTCTTTTCCCGAAATGTTTTTGCAACCTGCAGATGTTAAATTGTTAAAAGTTAAATAAAATATGAAGCAATCTTTTGCAAAACTAACCTAAAAGAAGATAGCAATGAATATTTGAATGTGTCTACAATACATATAAGCATGTAATATATCTGGTATGACGTGCATCAGAATTTCAGAACCCAGGGGATGTTTGTTTCAAGTTATAGAATTATATTACCAAGAATAATGTTCCTTGGAATAATATTGCAGGAACATCATACATGGGCATCCTTCACAAGTATGTGTGGTAATACTCAATATTCCCAGGAATATTTTTAAACTGGTTAGATTAAAATAAATAAATAAAATTGAGGTAGAATAAGATGGAAGTCGGAAGTTCTAATTAGTTGAGTTTTAAAATGATTTTTCTTCCCATGGTAATGTTGGATTTCCACCCCTTCTCACAGAGGGATGAAAAAAGTACAGCATGGATAAAAGATATTACCGATAACCCAGGATTATCTTTGAAAAATCTGTACCAAACATGATAATGTTATATTCCCGATCTCACTTTCACAATAATACTTTTGCAAGCTTTGAAATAGCGGTCAGAACTTGGAATACATGTCATATTCAGCATCTCAAGCTCAAGCTTTCTACATATACAAATGCTATTTATCCCTGGCTCATCACTATTGAGAGAAAGTAGGAGCAGACGAAGTACCTCCAGAACTCTGTGATCAGATAAATAGCTCCAGCGGCATTGTTGATAGCCTAACGACCACTTTGGGGGCATAAACACAGTTCCTGATGATAAAAGAATCCGTAAGGAACTTTCATCACCAGAATAAAGTAAATGATGATGATGATGCAAATTGTTGTACAGAATAATGTTCACATCTAACACATGCATGGAGTTTTAACTTAAAATTGGCCTTTTCTTGAATCTAAACATAAAATATCCTGAATCTTAGTGCATGCTCAGAGAATCCATTTTCACTAGTTTGAAAGATTTTGCTCTTTTATTCACTTGAGGCACCATCCAAAACCCATTGCATATTAGTATGTTACGAATATTTGTGCACGCATGCAACATATTAAAATGCGTATCATATGAATCCTGATTTCATGTGGGTCAACTTTAGGTACTATGTTCTTCTATATGAACTACATTCATCAACCAAAGACGGACATCGGTTTGTCCAACAATAAAGGTGCATCACATCTTATGTGAAGCTATATCATTTATAATTGTAGTCTTTGTTTAGAAAATTACCAATTGCTTTTGATAGAGATATCAACACTTCCGTAGGTGAAGCAAAAGGACCAAACATAATGACAGGATATGAGGATGGAGCAATGAAACGTATTGTTGATTCTTTCCTCAGATCTATCTGCTCATGAGCACAGCAAAAGACCATCAAACAGATAATTATATCATTATCAAAGAACAAGTGTGTATTGTCTAGGTTAACCTCAATAAATGACATAACGCTAAATGCAACAGCACCTCACAGCGCCTTGTAGTGTCAGCAAGAATTCCTAGTGCCTCGCCATTTGGAAGAACAGCTAACACCCATGGATGTGATTGGTATAACGATGAAGTTCCAGGACCATAACCATATGCATCAGTGTTCCATGTGAAAACCTTAAAATAAAATTATAACTCATGAGCATATAGATATTAAGAAAATCTCTTTGAAACTAAAAATTTCATATAGCTGACTTACTCTTTTTCCTGTCCTCTCAAGCTGTCCACTAACTTCTCCAGTTCCATAGAGGGAGGTACCTACAGGTAGCTGCTTCAAAAACAAATTCAATCAACTTTTGAAAGCAGGGGAAATGGAATTGCATGAGCAGCAAACTAGACCAGGACAAAAATTAAAAGAGAGAATAAAAAGATAAACAAACAAACAATACTTGAGCTAAAAGGCAACCAAGATTTAGACTCTCTTTGGTAAAAAGTAGCAAATGGCGGATAAACTAGCTGATAATAAATGAGCTTGTAGCGGATAAGCTAGCTTATAGCTGATAGTGGATAAGCTAGTAGATTGAATTTGAAGTGTTCGTAAAATTACTGGATGAACTAACAGATAAATATAAATGACAGAAAAATATTTTTAATTAATACTTTTTTTTAAATTAATCAAGATAATAAGGGTACAAATGTGTGTGTGTGTGTGTGTGTGTGTGTGTGTGAGAGAGAGAGAGAGAGAGAGAGAGAGAGAGAGAGAGAGAGAGATGATCCACTATAAGCTCAAACGCTAGCATCTCAAAAAATGCTGGAAGTAAGTTAAAAAAATACTATAAGCTATGAGATAAGGACTGTTACCAAACAACTATACTTTAATCGTACGAGTGTGTACGCCAATTTGGACTTGACAAAGCAGAGTCTTATAATATAACAATCAAAAGTTATGATGTCAGAAACCAAAAGAAGAAAAAAAAGCAACTGACCTCAAGTTGAACAACTTGCTGCTCTAGCAGGCACTCAAAAGTAGGGGTATATGAAGGAACCTTGTGAGTACCAGTGATGGGAGTCTCTCTATCCTTACTATTCACAAAAGAAATACTTGGATATGCGGCATCTCTATCATTTAGAGAACAATCAAATCGAAATACTCCATCATCTAAAATAGGCTCAAAAATCATATTCCCTGATCTCACATCGCTACTACCACTAGAGACTTGTCCTTCGTCATTAGCCATTTTGGATATAAACTTCTCAATAATTCTCTTTCTTCTGCAAACCAAAAAATAGCATAAACACAATTAATAGCCATGTAAACCAAAAAAAAAAAATTTAAAATAGTAATGATCATGAAAATGGTTTTACAAATATGAAATGAAATAAGAAAACAACAATCATAATTACAATCAGGTAAGTAATTTATTCTGCTGAAACAAAAATTGATTCTTCTTAAGTTGATTTTGTCTAAATGTGAATTTAAGGTTAAGTCGTTTATTTTTGGACACATGCATGTAAATATGAGTTGAACAACAAACAAATTTGAGTGTAAAAATCAATTATAGAGTCAAAAGCTACAATTTCTAGCTTCAGGTTAGAATCAATTCTAGAAGCAAATCAATTCTGATTAAGAGCGATCAAACATGTCAAAATCAATTCTACACCTTTATAATCAATTTTTACACTGAAATTTTGACATGTTTCTCTCGAGTAAAATTGATTTTGCATTGATTCTAACTTGTAGATTTTGAGTCTAAACAGTGATTTTTACACCAGAATTTTTTGCTTAACTCACTAGTACGTAAATGTAACAAATCATAAATCATTTACATTCAAGTCACTTTTAACTAAAATCAATTTTTATCACAGCAGAACCAAACATGCACATAATCAATTTTGTCTCCTGCAAAAGTGAAACCAAACATGCACAATATCTTTAGTTGAATTCAGTAAAAAAAAATCACTTAAAATTGATGATTGTCTCCTGCAAAAGTGAAACCAAACATGCACAATATCTTTAGTTGAATTCAGTAAAAAAAAATCACTTAAAATTGATGAATAAGCTACTCAAGCTTCCACATCGTAAATCCGATGGATCGATCAGCAATTAAAGCATGCAAGGACTAAAAGTTGCATACCAAAGGACCTGCAACTTATGTACTGTGAAGTGGAGTAATCAGAGAAAGAACCTGAGAGTGATGATCAAAGAGGAAAATGGAGTGTTCCGGTGAAGACGACGGTGACGAAACGGAGATATCGACGGTGGTGAAAATGGAATCGCTGTGGGTTTGGTGGTGATTAGCTCTGTTTGGTAAACCCAAAAAAAGAGCTTTTAGCTTATAAGCTCATTTGACAAAAAAAGCTCTGTTTGGTAATACTTTAGCTCTGTTTGGTACAACGAGCTTATAGCTTATTTCAGGAGCTTATAAGCTATTTTTCAGAAGCTACTTCAAGTAGCTTTTGAGCTTATAGCTTTTAGCTTCTCATTTTTTCTTCCATATTTACCCTTATTATTCAAAGCAAAAGCTATCACCTAATTTTACCAAACACTTCAACTAGCTTATCAGCTAAAAGCTATCAGCTAGCTTATCAGCTAAAAGCTATCAGCTATCAGCTATCAGGTAATTTTAGCAAACAGAGCCTTTATAACTGCCACTGTAACTGCTGCAACTCAACGCTTCTTTCATCGTTTCTTGTGCGCCCCGTGGACTTCTTTATTTATACTCCCTCCGGTCCTTTTTACAAGACACAAATGGGTCAACTAAAGTTGATGTATTTGGTCTACATTTTGAACCAAATACATAAACTTTAGTTGACTCATTTGTCTCTTGTAAAAAGGACCGGAGGGAGTATCATTTTTTATATTTTTTAAAAAAGAAGGGGAAGAATAAATCCATGCAAACATGGAATTGTGTCTTAATTTTTTTTCCTTTACATTTAATTTCAATATATACAAAAAAAAATAAAATCAACAAAAAACTTTCACTTTGTTTTGCATCCACGATCCCTGGTATTTACTATTTAGCATATGGATTCTTTAAATGGTTTCAAAGGGTATGGTTATGGTGCATAAGGAGATCCTTATGCACCGTGCATAATTGCTTTCTACACCCAACATAATTGTTTTCTACACCCCAAGTGAAAACTTAATTCTAATAAGTAGAGGTGTCAATAGAGCCTCAAATTTCAAAGCCCACTTAAAAAAGCCCCCACCAAGCCCACTAAATTAAAGCCCCCTAATTGAAAAGAATTATTTGGGCAACTTATTCAAAACAGCTTATTTATGCAAAACAGCTTATTCGAAACAACTTATTAGGATCACTTTTTTTAAAACCGCTTATTCAAAAGAGCTTATTTATGCAAAACAGCTTATTTGTGCAAATCAGCTTATTTATACAAAACAGCTTATTCCGATTTCATTTTAAAAAACAACTTATTCAAAACAACTTATTTATGCAAAACAACATATTTATGCAAAACAACTTATTCAAAACAGCTTATTTATGCAAAACAGCTTATTCGAAACAACTTATTTATACAAAATAGCTTATTTGTGCAAAACAGCTTATTCAAAACAACTTATTTATACAAAACAGCTTATTTGTGCAAACCAGCTTATTCAAAACAGCTTATTTATACAAAACAGCTTATTTCGATTTCATTTTGAATAAGCTATTTATACAAAATAGCTTATTTGTGCAAAACAGCTTATTCAAAACAACTTATTTATACAAAAACAGCTTATTTGTGCAAAACAGCTTATTCAAAACAACTTATTTATACAAAACAACTTATTCCGATTTCATTTTAAAAAACAACTTATTCAAAACAACTTATTTATGCAAAACAACATATTTATGCAAAACAACTTATTCAAAACAACTTATTTATGCAAAACAGCTTATTCAAAACAACTTATTTATACAAAATAGCTTTTTTGTGCAAAAAAGCTTATTCAAAACAACTTATTTATACAAAACAGCTTATTTGTGTAAAACAGCTTATTCAAAACAACTTATTTATACAAAACAGCTTATTCCGATTTCATTTTAAAAAATCAAACCTTTAACAAATCATGAACAATGTCAAACCAAAATGACATAGCCACAAAAACAATGTCAAACCAAAATGACAAAGCCACAAAAACAATGTCAAACCAAAATGACATAGCCACAAAAACAATGTCAAACCTTTAACAAATCATGAACTTGCCCAAAAAAAAAGTAAAAGGAGAATGTTTTGTGTTGAAAATATTTTTTTTATACTTTTTAAGAATTGGTTACATAGAATTTTGCTTATTTGATTTTTTTGTGGGAAACAAATATCCTTTGGCGTAACTGTGATGACTAATCCTTTAAATTGGGGAGAATTTTATAAATGACAAAACTCTTTTTTTTTTCAAAAGATTTAACATTATTTATTTGATTAACATTACTTATTTGATTCGAGTTGTTTTTCCGATGCTAATATGAAATCAGTACAAATTTACACAAAAAATTAGTGTAATCAATTGAATACTTGAAAAATGTCTACATATTCTAACTTAATTGATAAAAATATTAAAATTTTTAAACCAAATATTATGACCGGGGCTCGAACACTATCAAAACCATTAAACCATACTTATGGTTTCAGTAAAAGTCATTATTTAAAATTGTTTATCAATAATAATTTTCATTATTCTTTTATTTTATAAACCATTAGACCATTATTTTTCTTTCACATACAAGAATATCAAAACCATTAAACCACAATTATACTTAAACAAAGGCAGAAATTCGTTTTACAACGGAAGAAACAAAAGAGAGATGATGGAGCTTATTAAAAAAAAGTGGTCACCGATTGATTAATTCACATTAAGTAATTGTTTTAAATGTTATAAGTGTGGACTATAGTTAGTGAATAATGGTTTAAATGTTTATCACATTTTTTCTTCTATTTTATTACAAAACCATCAGACAATTATTTTTGTTTCACATTGAAAACTATCAAAACCATTAAACCATATATATGGTTTCAGTAATAATTTCAGTGTATAACATCATAATCATTATTTAAAATCATGTACCAATAATAATTTCATCTTTTAAAACCATTACACAATTATATTGGTTTCACATACAAGACCATCAAAACCATTTAACCATACTTATTGTTTGAGTAATAATTCCATCATTTAAAACCATTACACAATTATATTGGTTTCACATACAACACTATAAAAACCATTAAACCAAACTTATTGTTTCAGTAATAATTCCATCATTTAAAACCATTACACAATTATATTGGTTCCACATACAACACTATAAAAACCTTTAAAGTAAACTTATTGTTTCAGTAATAATTCCATCATTTAAAACCATTACACAATTATATTGGTTTCACATACAAGACTATCAAAACCATTAAACCATACTTATTGTTTCAGTAATAATTTCATCAGTAACTAAACAATCTTTTGTAAACTCTTCTTCCTCATCAATTTGCACTGACGGTGTATCGCGTTTTGCGTCGAGTTTAAGTTTCATAAGAGTAGCCTCTGAATAAAAATTAAAACAGAACACATACAAGACGGACACGGTAAAAAACATCTGTTATCAATATTCGGCAGACCCAAAATTGAATCAAACACCAACTTTTTCTTGCAATTTCACAAGAACACCAATTACCATTTTTTTCCAGAATTCAAGTTTAAAACCAAACCGGATCCAACTCTACAAGAGCAGGTCGGATCAGCTCTCCATCAGAACCAATTCAAACACAGTAGCTACAAGTCGAGTTCGCAACAACAACAAAATCGAACGTCAAAACAGGCCGGTTTGCAGAAGTGAGAAGAAACCAAATTCATCGCAGCAACTGAGTTTTATTTCCATATGATTTTTTGTAGAAGAGTTTTACAATTTATTTCCATATGATTTTATTTCCTACACTGAACAACAATTTCATCAAAAAAATAATTCTAACTAAAATCCATCTCTTACTAGAAACCCACCTCAAAAGTTGTTTTTCCATTTGATGTCAAACTCCTAATTCTTCTAAGCTTCTCTTCAAAGTAATTACTCTTTTCCAAAACTCCTTTTTACTTGAATTGATTGCAACAAATCTATCAAAAAAATAATTCACACAAAAACAAAAGGGAACCAATTAGGGTCTTCTCTTCCATTCAATTCCATAAGCAATTTCTTAAATCCCAAATTCTAACTTCTCTAATTGTCAAGAACATATATTTACAACTATTGTAACCATCAACAAATTCGGTTCCAAGTTCAAATTCAAGCTTACAAGAGAACTCACTTCCAACACTTGTTTGTTCATTAATTCCTCTGAAATTGCAGCCCCAACAGTCCAAATCCGTGTCCAAATTACCTACATGCAATTGCCCAAACAACCAAAATTAGAAGAAATTAACTCAATTGAGCCCAAATTTGAGTTAAGGTAGTATTTCATTTTCTCTTATGTTTCATTTCTCTTATTGTGATGCAGAGAGAGGTGGAGAAAGTTGCAGAGACTGACCGGAATCATATCGGCGAGAGAGAGGTGGAAGATAAGACAGCTGCCATGGATGCATAACTGTAGCGTGTCGGCGGGAGGATCAAGGTTGCCGGGAGTCCATTGAACGCCGAGGCCGACAACGAGATTACGGTTACGGTTGCGGTTATTACGGTTACGGAGATTACGGTTGCGGAGGTATTGAAGATGATGAATGAGCATAGTTGGGAGCCAGTTTGTTACGACGGAAGCTGTGGCGGTAACGGTGACCTCAATGTCGATTTGGCTTTCGTGAATGTAGACACTGTAAGTGCGAAGGTTTTCGTGTTGGCCACGGTTGATGGCGGTGACGGTGCAAGCCATGAGAATGACGGTGTAAAGATTTATTTTCTTTGGCGCGTTCGTTCTTTTCTATCACTGTAATATTCAGAATGAAAGAAATGGTTAGCGCAATTTGGAATTTCCCACGCCAGGATTATAACACGTGTCCCTGATCTGACGGTTGTGATATGTTATGCATGGTGCATAAGGAATGACTTATGCACCATAACTTTTGCCGGTTTCAAATACCTTCCTAATTATCTTTGGGGAATTAGTCACTTTAGTCCCTGAATGGGGAACGATTCGTCAATTTAGTCCCTGAATGCAGATAAATTGCAAAATAGTCCCTGAATGTAGACTTTGTTAGTCAATTTAGTCCCTGAATGCAGATTCCGTTAGTCAATTTAGTCCCTGAATGTAGACTTCGTTAGTCACTTTAGTCCCTGAAATTGACCATGCAGGGACTGTTTTGCATATTATCTGCATTCATGGACTAAATTGACAAATTGTTCCCCATTCAGGGATTAAAGTGACTAATTCCCCAATTATCTTTTCTTCAGAAAAAAATAAAAAATACCTTCTTAATTATCTATCTATTTATTTATCTATACTAAATAATTACTTCCCTCGTTCCTTTTCAAGTGTTTTTTAGAAAATTAACACCAAATTAACAATATGTATTTTTGCACATTTTCTTTCTATTATACCCTCGTTTTAATGCATCAATAAATCACTATTTTTATGCACACACCTTATCTTTTCAATAAATTGAATATGTTATCTTTCTCTTATAACAAACAATTGTTAGTTATTATTTTTTTCTCCAACAAATTCCTTTTTTTTTGCGCACTCTCTCATAACAAACAATTGTCAATTTTCTAAATATTATGCACATCTTTTTAATTATTTTAAGTCAATATAAAAATTATATTGATGAAACTTCTTCTTCTTCGTTGTCGTCTTGTTCTTGTATCTTGTCAAATGAGTCTTCAACTATTGCTCCTTCTTCACCTCTCGTCAGCATTTCCAATGATTCTTCCATTTTTTCTTTCTTTTGAACATTCATGGAGTCTTTTATTTTTCTTCTCTCAAATATATTCTTTTCCTTTACACTTGAAATTTTTAACAATTGTTACTCATCTTATTTATAGAATTTTAACTCTTCTTGAAATCATTGTTTGTAACAAAATTTTGTTTAAATTTGAAGATAACAAAAAAGAAACTTTGTTTTAAAAAAAAAACTTTAGGTTTCCAAATAGATAGCATTAATTAGTTTTTTTGAAAAATATAAGAGTAATTGACAAAGGACATAATTGACAAATCATACCCTTAAAATACCAAAAAGATAGTTAAATAGGAACGAAATATTCACCATAAAAAAAACACTTAAAAAGGAACATAGGGAGTATAAAGAAGATTTATATTATCATTCCTTCCATATCGACATTTTTTTGGCTTAATTTTTCTTTCACACTCATCTTTTATCTTTTATTTAAAAAACTATTTCTATCTTTTATATTGTATTTTTAAAATTTTATAATACATAACAATAGGAATAATCAACAACAATAATAATAAGAATTCCTATAAAAAAATAGTAGGAACAATGCATAACAATGAAAACAATATTGGAAACTATTCAAAACCTCATTTTAACCTTATATAAAAAATTAATTAACCTTATTTGATCAGAAATTTGATTTTGGAGTTTATAAGAAGATGAAATTTAGAGATCACTTTAAGAGGACATCTAGTCTGCGACCAGACATTGATGGTTTGTTGTTCACAACGTTATCTGAGGTGGAAGGGGCGGATCTAATTAAACCCTTTTTGTTGGAAGAAATTAAGGCAGTTGTTGGAAGAAATTAAGGCAGCAATTTGGGATTGTGATAGTTTCAAATGTCCGGGACCTGATGGAATTAATTTGGGTTTTTTTAAAGATTTTTGGGAATTGTTGAAGATTGATTTGATGAATTTTTTTGTGGAGTTTTACCGACACGGTAAGCTTACTAAAGGTCTCAATTCAACTTTTTTAGCATTACTTCCAAAGGTTGACAATCCGCAGATGTTACGATTGATCTGACTAAACATCATAAACCAACAACTTTTCTGGACAAGATGGCTTATTGGACTCTTAAGAGTCTTAGGTATCCAATTGATCTCTTTTTTCAGGTAATGTTCTCTTTAATTGATATTGTGAGTGTGATTTTTATTCATTATTATTATTATTATTATTATTATTATTATTATTATTATTATTATTATTATTATTATTATTATTATTATTATAAAAATCCGGGTTCTGGATCGATGAGAGTTGGATCTAGCAGAAGGGTTAGACTCCCACAATGTAGCGAACCATCGAATCTTTATTAGAAGAGGTGCTAGCATTACCTTACCTCCTTTGAAAAAAATTAACAAAAAAATGGATTTCAGGAATTACTGGTGTGATTTTGTGAGTTTGTATTTATATATTTTATTTATTTTATGGTCAGGGTTTTATTAATTATATCAGCACTTATTATTTTAAGAGTATATATAAAAAATGAAATTTTATTTGTCAAAATAGAATGAAATTGTATTGAAAAACTTAAAATCAGTTACACCTAACTCCTGAAAAGGCCTTTAAGGTACTTTTGTTTAAGGCCGCCATCATATTTTTAATTAGGTTTCTTGTGTTTCCTAAATATTCAATCATGCATAATGCATGTGATGTTTGGTTTGTTTGGCATGCATGTACTTTGGTAAGGTCAGTTGGTGAACTAGAACTTACATGAAAGGGGAAGTTAAGTAATGATCCAATGTTTTATAGCATATAGTCAAAATAAAATTCCACCACAAAATGATGACCTTTTGTTTTGAAAAAATCCACCACAAGATGATGTTTTTTACCTTTTGGTTTGAATGAAATTTCAATTGAATTTTATAATAATATGATCTCCCCTTGATGAACTTACTATCCTATAAATTATGTTCAAAGTTTCTTTTAGTTACTAACACCAAGATCAAAAGTATTTTATGTAATTTCTAACTTAAGTTGTATTTAATTGAAACAGAGAAGGTATGGATGCCGAGCAATGATGCTTTAGACAGTAGCTGCTGTCCCTGGCATGGTAGGAGGAATGCTGCTTCACTGCAAATCATTGCGCCGATTTGAGCACAGTGGTGGATGGATCAAAGCTTTGCTAGAAGAAGCAGAGAACGAGCGCATGCACCTAATGACTTTCATGGAAGTGGCAAAGCCAAAGTGGTATGAGCGTGCACTTGTCATAACTGTCCAGGGTTTTTTCTTCAATGCTTATTTCTTAGGCTATTTGCTCTCACCCAAATTTGCACACCGTATGGTTGGTTACCTTGAGGAAGAAGCTATTCACTCATACACTGAGTTTCTCAAGGAGCTTGACAAGGGTAATATTGAAAATGTCCCTGCTCCAGCTATTGCTATTGACTATTGGCAGCTTCCTCAAAACTCTACTTTAAGGGATGTTGTCGAGGTTGTCAGGGCTGATGAAGCACATCATCGCGATGTTAACCACTTTGCATCGGTATGTTTGTCTATCCCTTTGTCTCACTTTTGCGCAATCTATCCATTTATTTATCTATAAGCTACAAATTCAAGAGGCAGCTAGACGCATGTCCATGATCTGTCTTTTTATTATGATTCAGAGTGTATAAAGTACACATTTCTCAAACTGTGACATAGATAAGTCTTTATACATTCAAAACCATAGTTGTGTCTTTTTAGAAATGGAAAAAATCTTAGATCCTTCATCTGAGTATTTTGAATGGGATTCATCTGAGTATTCACTAGAGACCAATCTGTTGGCCTATTTTGGTGGTGGTGAACTGTTTTAAGACTCAAATTCTGAAGTCAATATTTTGGCTACAAAAAAATAAATAAAATTGCTGATGACAATTAGTATTAGTTGTTTTATTGGTTTATCTAATGATGCCAATGTATAAAACAGGGTGGAATCTTTATTTGTTTGAAGTCATGATAGTGCTTATACTTCTACTGTACACTCTTGAGGGTGCAGGTGGAGTTATATGACATTTCTGAGAGCTTCGTGATAAATTTTGCTTAATGATTCCTTGACATATTACTATTTGATTAAAGTCTCTATTACTTCATAGTTCATTGTACATAACTATTATTTCAAGAGAGGAATTGGATTTCAAATTTAAGGAGCAATGAGCAGAATGAACCGGTGAAGTTGAAATCTTGGAAAAGCGAAAATGTGGAACCAAATCGAGGATGTGTTGAGGAATTTTGTCCACATGGACACAAAATTTCTTTCTACATATCTTCTTCTTCTTTGACTTTAAGAATTATGTCAAAATAAAGACAATAATGGTGAAACTCAAGGAACAACAATCAAGGAAAAGTGTAGCCCTGCCCTTAATGTTGTAAAATAGGCAAAGTTAAGGGAAAATGATGGAAAAAGCTTACTCTACTAAATAGAGTGAGTCATCAGAATGTTGAGGTGGAAGAATCTTCTCTTTGGAAGAACTTGGATGTAATTCCCAAAGAGATAATTCGTTGACCATGATGTTGCCCCAGGTGCTACTACTTTCCTTCTTATTATTTTCCACTTCTGCATGTTTATTAATGTAGGCGGTTTAATCTAGTCATTGATTATTTAGGTTTCAGGAGCAAAATTGAGGTAAATTGCTAAGTTACTTTGAAATATTGCAAAATCTTTTAAAATATATTGAAATGTTCAGATAAGCATAAAATATGTTGTGGCTTTCTGAAAAAACGCAGATTTAAAATGACGTTTGCCTGAGAAATTGTTATCTGATGTAAAACTTTTATGCAAACATCATCTCAAACTTCACAATTTTTGTTAATTTTCCGTTTTAAAAACAAAGTATATGACATTTTCTTAATCAGCCAAGCATCATCTCAAACGTTTGAAACATAATATAAACAATAGAGAATGTCTCACTATCAATACTATTTACAAACCCTTACGAGGGAATAACATACTCTTTGTGATAGGATTCTCCCATCCTTTTCCACCCTATAGAATTTTTTGTTTGGAAGCGGTGAAGGTGAACTAGTTACAAAGAAAATTGCACCCTTTTCATTCTTTCCGCCTAAGGGAAGCTCCAACAGCCATCGTTTAAGGGATACACCTCACAATGAGGGTTTGTTATGGTCAACTATTTTTTAAGTTTACTTTTTCTATGCTCTATCTTTTTCCGAACAGAACACTAACCCCCATATTTTATACCCTTTGTTGCTATTGGTCGCACGTATTTTGGGTCTTGGAGGAGCAATGATTGCAAAATTTAATCGTG
The DNA here is from genome assembly GCF_051527215.1 of Medicago sativa. Classification (NCBI taxonomy): domain Eukaryota; kingdom Viridiplantae; phylum Streptophyta; class Magnoliopsida; order Fabales; family Fabaceae; genus Medicago; species Medicago sativa. Next base: position 16,055,953 of record NC_140753.1, on the reverse strand, counting down.
ATTCAATCAACTCTGTTTTACATGAGTGGAGAGGCAAGGATTTGGGAACACTATATGACAAAGTAATTTATCTAGAGAAGTTATATGACAGATGAGTTGTTTGAGTATGGAGGTGGAAAAATCTCAGACAATGGCTGGGGATCATGCAAATCATTTGACAAAGATCAAAGAATAACCACGGCAAAAGTATTTCAAGAGGAAACTCGATCCAAAGGAAGTGAGGGACACCGTTTAAAAGTGATGGTGTTGTGCATTTAAAAATGTGACAAATCTGGGTTGATTGACATCTACAAGTGGTGCACGACAGAGTGTAGAGCCTATAATTTATGGGGCACTGGTTAAGGATTCAAAAATGAAAATTTTGATAAGTTTTATGTAGAAAAAATTGCTTTTTAAAGTTTCAACATGTTGAATAAGCTTAATTAAAAAATAGTGAAATGCAGAAATTAATATTCATTTATATGAAGAACTACTGTTAAAAAGCAGTAGTTATTGCAAGAAAATTTTAAAAATACAAAATTCATAAGCATTTCTTGAACAGTAACAAGATACAAGTTTTTTTTAGTTATAATCTAAATTGAACACAGTATAAAAAAATACTAGTTTTTTTTTTTGTTATAATCTAAATTTTGACACAAGACATGGCATGACATCCATAAAACCGCGGTAAAAGAGCAAATACAATATGCATCTACTATCAATTCCTCCATAACTCCATCCATTTTATTTACTAATAATCAAAGTCAAACCAATCACTCACTCTCCATCCATTTTATTTATTTACTAATCAAAGTCCAACCAATCACTCATTAAGTGAAAATGGAGAACGAAATAACGCATGAATGTAGATACATAGTTTTATATGCATAATAATCTGTAGTGGTACTTCAGTCAGAAAAAAATCTGCCGGAGGACACTATTCTGCCGTATCAAACAGTCCGACACCTTGTGTAGTGACCAACTAAAAAACCTATGGAATTCGGATAACCTCGTACTGATGAGAAATTTGAATAGGAGATTGCTCTGAGACAGGCCTGCTCTCTGACCAAAGCTCCAGGTTGACAGTGCCAAAATCCCAGTGAACAAGACATTTTGATACCTCAATAACATTAAATCGGTTGACAAGTGCCAAGCCAATACATTTATCAACGAGCCTCCATTCACCTGAAATGAAATTAGAACGAAAATTTTATACAGAACAATTGTGTGCTACAAGAAGTACCTAACTTGGTTAAACATCCACCTACAAGTACATTGGTCTTAAAATGGATGTTGGGTTTATCTTTTTTCCTTTTATTTTTGGTGGGGGAAGTATGGAAAGATGGGATGTGGAAGAAAATCATCTCGCACACTGCTTTTTAGTTTGGTCATGGTGGTCTCTAATGGGGTAAATTGTCTAATATTATTGATTATTATTCCAGGAAGAAGATAAAATGACCGCTACCTACCATTAGGAATAAGGTGTCCTTCAAAGATTTTCTCCCCACCATCTGGAAAGACTTTATGCATCGATCCATCAATTGAAGTAAACGAGACAAGGGTTTCTGATGGGTGCAAAAGATTGAACGTTGGGTGAATTCTTAAGCATACCAACCTGCAGAATATACAAGAAAGCATAGTGGAAATTAGAGCATCTGAATCAACAAGAGTCAAAGCATTTAAAAGAAGAAATAACAGATAACAGGGATATATTAAGAATTGCTGTAGTCACTAACTAGAAAATAACATATAACAGGAAATGTAAAAAATATTTAGCTGGGTTCATTAGAGCCTCAACTTTGCACTAGAAAATCTGATCAGTATAAAAATGCAAAAAGCTTTATTGGTTGTTCTTTGTAATAAAAAAATGTCATAATCAACCATAGTCCATAATAACAATTCAAAGTATTTTTTATTCTTTCTCTTCTCCTTATTTAAAACCATGTAACTACAACAATAATCATAAATGAGATATTATTAATGCCATTATTGTTAGTGTACAAGAAAAGTTTCAAATAAAACCTTGAGAACCCTCCAGAACCAGCTCCAACGTTGCGTGCTATTATGCTAGAGTTTATTTGGATGATGTTGGCAGCGTTCTTTGGAAAACATATCTGCCGTTGAAGAACCAATCCTCCACCAATATCACCCTCTAATAACACAGATTCCTCCTCTCCAGCATGCCCAAGTTCTCGACTGCAAGGAAAAAGAAATTTACTAAAAAGGGGACATGTTGAATACTAAATTGTAAGATGGGAAGGGTGGGGCAAGAATACAAGAACATGGTAACAAAAGGGTATATACGAGGATTAAAGTGGCCTTTGGTGGATCTTCAACAATAATGTTTCCCCAATGAAGTCATGAAGTACAAGGGAAACTTACTTGATTATAGAATATTCTTCAGAACACCCAGCAGAACGATATTCTGTACCACTGTACTCCTCATATCCACTGATTTCAATCCTGCCATGAAGCCATTGTGTTCCTGAAAACATATGGTTTATTATTATGAATAATAAAATGAATATTATAAAGAAATATAAATAATTGCAACCATGTAGCATAAGGAAAACACATCCATTTATTGTGACAGCCAGTCAGCAACTCTAGACTAAGTCACCGAGTCTACCAATGGCTCACTATATGGGTTAACTGCAAACCACAGAAAATATAAGTCATAGGGAGACTAAAGGAATTCTAAAACTGTTGTTAGACTTCCGTACTTACGGCAAAACCCTGACCATTTTGTAGGTGTGTGTGGAGAACAGGAGAAGTTGGATAAGGGAGTTTCTGAAAAAAGTTGTGATCAACAGCTGATTTCAGCTGATTCAGGAAGCCAGTATTTAGGAGACTCATAATCATTACAAGAACCCTTTGATTTTTCATTTCATAAGTACTTGTTGAAAAGTTTATTTAAATTGGTTTAAGTCACTTGAGTATTATTACAAGAAAGTTCCCTGTAGCTGAATGAGGAAAACAAATATTCTAAATGCTTAACAGCTGCACTGCATAAACCGTAAGTTTATTTTGTATAAAAAAAGAAATGGAAAATTTCAGGAACTTCATGTACACTTCCAAAATATTTAAAAATATATATTAAATGAAGTGCTAATGGGTAATCAATTTACCTGAAGGAAAGTGTATCATGGAGATGATTCTACCCCCAATCCAGGGAACAACTTTAAGAAGCCAGTCACTACTTTTCAGTTCAATGGGAGTTCTTGAAAGCACCATACCCTTGGGTCCAGAAACTTCGTCTTCGACATCAGAAATTTGAATTGCTTTTTCTACAAAACATTCAAAAAGTAGTAGCACAACTTAATACAGACTTGGCATTTTTTTGATACTTGCATGCACATTAGATACAATTCGGAAGTAAAATGTAACATAATAGGCAGAATACTGCTAGTGCTTAAGCTCCACTCTGCCCATGGAGAGGGGACACGAGAACTAAAACCCATTCAATAAATATTGATTCTCAAGAGAGTGGAAAACCCATATAAAAGGTAAAAATATCGAGTAGAATAGTTATAGCTAGGTGGACATCCAATCCAAGAATAATTTTTTATAAATGTCATATTATAGTTGTCAAAAGTAGACTTATTTTCAAAAGATAACCTAGAAAACACTATATCTATACCACAGAATAAAATGTAGATCAGCAGATAAAAGGATGGTGAAGAAAATAAGAATACATAACATATATAAGATGATATTCATAAATTGACCAGGTAAGCATTTGAACAAGCACATACCCAGACGTTCCTTGTATTGCTTCTCACTAGTAGATACCAGCTTCGACATCTCCTCTTCTGAAGGCAAATTTACATGCAGAACTTCCCCATCCACTCCCCATGTATCAAGCTGTTTACAAAACAAATTGTATAAATATTAAGATCAATGAATTCATAAAAGATAGATTAATGAAAAGAAGAGGCACAATATTTTGCAGTTTCATCTGTACTAAGGTTTCATCTACTTCATAGCTTCCTCTTATGAGAAATAACATACCATTGCACCCCCACCTAGCAATAGTTGAATATGGAGGCGGCGTTTAGGTCTTTTCCATGATCCTTCGGTTCTTTGCACACTCACAGTAACTGCCGTTGATTGAAGTTGAGCCGAATAATGTGTTAATAAATAATTGCCTTTAGTGAATTCATATCCATCGCCATCATCTTCAAATAGAAAACCTTCAGCTTTACCTGTCAATGATTCAAATCTTATTCAAAATATCTACAAGAGCAAGACACTAATCTGAAGAGTAAAGACCTTATTAAAATTATCAGTTATAGACTTATCATATTCAAACATGCCAAGGTCAAATTTGATACATGGACTTACCAGATTCATCTAAAGCCACAAGAAGTGTCAATTCATCTGATGGACTAGCTTCTCCAACATGCTGAAGAGGGAGTCCCACAGGAATAATTGAGCCACCTTTCAAATATAAAGCTGGCAAATCCTGGCACGCTCCAAATTGAATAAAATTAATATTTTTTGTGAAGATAATAAAAAGAAAAACATATAATTATCAGTACAAACAAAATCCTCTCAAAAAGAAAAAATAGAACAAAAAATGAGCAGAAGGAAAAAAAAATACCGGATGTGCATCACCGAAATCAAAACCCAACCATATCCCCTTCGGTAGAGTAATCTCCAACTTATCCAACCCCTGATTGCGCGTGGTGCTGATCAAGAAACAAGTAAGACATTAAAATATGAAATCAGCACAACTTGCATGATAAAGTCATAAATGAGAGAAAACACTACTCTTCCATTTTTAATGTTTGCCTCTATAATGCCAAATGACCAATGTCGGATAAGGAACTTCATCTTTAAATTCAAAAAAACACACTCAATAAATATAGAAAACCTTGACTTTAGTGTAGAAGTTTTTTAGGATGAAAGTTTCAATTAGTTTAGATCAGATTAAGATTTGATTATCCAATTCAGATTTCATTTCAGACTTAAATTTCAGTTTTAGAAGTTTCAGCATATTCAAATCTCAATTGGTCCTAACCACAAGCTTGGAACTGATCACAATTCACAACGGTAAACCACCAGTTCCACCACTGTCATCATCGTTAATATTCCTTGTAAAAGAAAAGGAAGGAAGGACATTGTATGGTTTAACAGGAGATTTACGATGATAAAAATGACTCTTATTTTACAACTAGAAAAGATGACTTGCAATTTCCTTTTCCTATCATTCCCCCTATATAAAAAATCTCTGCTAAAATGTATTATAGCATCAGGAAAAACAAGCCTAATTCGTGCAAAGACGGCTCGCAAAATATATCGTTGTCTGCTTGATTGATGATAAAAGGAGTAAGGAAGTAATATAACATTGCATGCATAAACAGAGTAAGGAAGTTTTATAACCTTGCATACACTAAAACTGGACCAAGCAAAAATGAGTTTTCAAGTTTCCTCAAGCTAGGATCTTTTGGATCTGCAAATTCAAAAATAAAAATTCATGATACATAAGAAAGTTCAAATATCATTAATAAAACCAAAGTCACAAGAAGTAATCAACAGAACAAGAACCCACCAGCAAAGAAAGTAGGGGTTGCCACTGGAATTCCCTTTGTATGCGCGAAATAAAAAAGTGTGTAGATAAGAGGGATAAGGCGGTAGCGCCTTTTCAATGCCAATCGGCAAACTTCTTCACACTAAAAATTAGAGCTGAATTAGTGTACAGTTTTAGCATATATGTAATTTGAAATTACAGAACACAATTTTGTTTTATGAGGGAAAAAAAATCATAAGAACTGTAGGTTTTCCTGTCCTCTGATTCAACAGACAAACTTGTTCTTGGCTCTCATCTGAGAGTGCTAGGGACACATTGTAAAGAATTGAAGGGTTTTCTATTAAAGAAACATGCCATTCATTCAGAATTTAGTCAGAAGGGTAAGGCAAATATTTTTTATGCTCTATATATCTTAAATGAGATAAAAACATATCCATTGATTATAAAGTTCCACTAAAAGTTCATTTTTAGTGAAGGTGGTGGGGAAGCTGCAAAACAAGTTTGAAAGTTGAGACTAAATATGTTCACAACATATGTGCAACAGAGAACCTGAAGCATACATGACATTATTTACTTTTTATTCATTAACTAAAAGTTATTAACCTTACTTTTTATTCATTAACTAAAAATTATTAACCTGATGCCAAGCTAATGATCAAGCTCAACTATACAACCTTCATAATTTTTACTCCGCGTGATATATAAGGACATACAACTTCATCTTGGAATTTATATAGATGTCCATTATATGACAAGTTGGAAACCATTATAATGATTGATTTTATGTAGCTAAACTGCTAAAGTTGATCCAACCTCTTCCCCAAAGGACCAGGGTTCATGGTCAGTTGTTCCAGCTTCAGAATGCCCTCGGCAAAAGGGAAACAAGGAACCTACACCCATCCATCTTCCAAAAAGCCTTGGTGTTGCATTGCCAGCGAATCCACCAATATCAGGACCTGAAAGTGGCTGACCACTGAGTCCCTGAATACAATGAATGCAAATTATTAAAAAAAATTGAAAATGTATTTGATGTGATAGTTTATATTTAAATTTGAAGTAAATACTAGATCATAACAAAAGAATGACATTTTAATTCTTCTGGAACTGAACTACTTATCCAAAAATTATGAAAAAACATAAGTGAAAATAAATATTCCTTGAAGAAAGAAAGAAAAAAATCTAGCTTTCGCTGATTATAGTTCTAAAAAGGAAACTAGCAATAATTATAAGATCTAGTTCCAATAGCATCATAAAGAATAAATCATAACCACAACCCAAAGAAAATATGGAAAGGATAGTCAATATAGTCCATGACATTATCTAATGTCGCTTTTGTAACTGCTAGTTGCAGCCATCTTGTTTTATGAGGATACAGTGATGTGCAGTTAATTAATGGTATTATTCATCATTAGGGTAGCTAATTGGCATAACAACTTATATCCAGCTGCACATACACTGCATATCCAATATACTGGTGCATACAAAAAGTGCAGAACAAAATGGATATATGGCATGACAAGGAAAAAACTAACACACACTTAAATCATGCTTCACAAAAATGAGAAATGCTAGGGTCACACTCTCTAGCACACTCTTTAACACGCACCAGTAATAATTAGCCACATCATCCCATTTTTTCTTGGCAACCGGTTATACAAGTTTTCTTTTTCTGCTCACTCTCTCTCTCTCTCTCTTGGGTTTTTTTTCGTCGTCTTTCACCTTTGACCTGTGCATACTCAACCTTGCTTCATGTGAACATTCAAGTTGTTCTTCAATTATTTTAATTTCCTTACACTAACAATCAAGTCTCTACTAATTTGCCACACAATATTTTCTGGATTTCACTTGTCTTTGTTTTTCCCTTCATTATGCAGAACAATACAGCAGCGATAGAAAATCCCAATTTTTTTTAACAAAAAATCCCAATTGCTCACAACAAATTGAAACAAAAGTTTTTAAACAAATTAACAATAAATTTAATTCCAGTTTTTTATAATATGTTAACAACAACAACACAAAACAGGAAATCAAAGGTTGTTGTAGACCCGTCGCCGGAAAATCAGATTCTGCAAAGCGACACCCGCTCTCTCCAAGGCTTGTGATGCGACATTGAACGAAGGGTATGAGTTTTCGGTGATTCAGTATGCAAATCTATAGAGATTGGAATTTCAATCCACCTTCCGATTTGTCCATGCTTTTGGTAGTTTGGTTCCAATTTTGTGTTTCCAATTTCAACTTTTTTTGTCGTTTAGCAACCTGTTCAACAGGTTCATAGATAAAGTGCTAAAATGATGGGATGATGTGGCTAATCATTAGTGGTGTGTGTTAAAAGAGTGTGTTAAAGGGTGTGACCCTAGCATTTCTCCACAAAAATTGCAGAACTAAATGGTGCCAAGAGAATCTTGAATGACGGCGTTGATCAAGGGAAGTAGCAGTGTGCTACGAAGATCCTTACCAGCTGAAGCACCATGGAGATACTCATATGAAGATGCTCCCAGGTTGAAAGATTATCTCCAGTCCAAGTTGCGGAATACCTTTGGCTTCCACTAAATCCAGCTCTTGTGAGAACAAAAGGACGCTTATTTTCATTAGCCAGTTTCATGCCTTCATAGGTTGATCTTGCCATCAGCAGACCATACACCTATAGTGAAAAGTCGTAATAAATAATTCCAGCGGCACACCACATTACAGGATAAGGCTTAAAATAACTCAACGTCTATAAATTAATAAACTAACACAGGAATCAAGTCACACAACAGTATCTTATTACATAATCAAAGTGCATCCAACTTGTAAGCATTGTTCATAAGTTTATGGTAAAGGGCAAAGAATATTACGTTATGATAGAAAGAATGATTCTGACAACCTCCAAGTTCACCATCTCCTCTATGAACATTACTCTCAGGCATTGTTTTCGTTACAGCCTGGAAAAGAAAGGGGTTTAAAAAGGTTGTAATCGGAAATAGCAGGAGTCTCAAATAGTGAGAGTTGGTGCATATATTGTTAAATGTTCAGAGAAAAAAAGCCAGTGAGATTATAGTATTAATTACCTTAAAGACAGCTGGTTCGTTCATATCATTCCATATACCATCAACACCGTTGGAAACAAAGTCTTTAACTAAATTGGCCCACCATGCACGAACTTTTGACTGTGTATAGTCAGGGAAGACACAAGGTCCAGGCCACACGTCCCCTGAGATTGGATACATGGGCTCGATGCATCACCAAAAGGAAAAGGGAACAAAAGGACATAAAGTGAATAAGTATTATTGTACAAAGAAAAATTACCAACAAAAGGTGTTCCATCTGCCTTTTGGACCCAGACATCATTTTCAGAACCACTGTCGTATACAAAATAACCCTTTTCCTGCTTGATCCCAGGATCAAGCATCCAAATACCTTTGAAACCACTATAATGGAGACCTTCCGCTAAAGACTTGGGATCCCTAAAACGCTCCTGAAAGATAGCATAATAATTACTTTTCTAGCCAAAAAAGTATTATTATATAGACATTAAAAATGGCCAGCCAGCCCAAACCAAAAGTTTAACTTAGCATCAAAGTACAAGTGCAGGTTGGAGAGTTAATGCTAGGCAACAAAAGAAAATTTCGCAATACATCACTTTAACTTACGTGTTGCAGGCTACACGTACTCATCATTTGAATAATTCATGTGCATGAATAAGAAAACCTTGTGTGAAAATCAAAACGATGACACTGTAAATTGATTGCTGATTGTAGAGGAAATACATGCCTTGTCAAAGGTAAAACAACGAAAACCATCCATATAATCAATATCCATCCATATCACATCACAAGGTATGCTCTTTTCCCGAAATGTTTTTGCAACCTGCAGATGTTAAATTGTTAAAATTTAAATAAAATATGAAGCAATCTTTTGCAAAACTAACCTAAAAGAAGATAGCAATGAATATTTGAATATGTCTACAATACATATAAGCATGTAATATATCTGGTATGATGTGCATCAGAATTTCAGAACCCAAGGGATGTTTGTTCAAGTTATAGAATTATATTACCAAGAATAATGTTCCTTGGAATAATATTGCAGGAACATTATACATGGGCATCCTTCACAAGTATGTGCGGTAATACTCAATATTCCCAGCAATATTTTTAAATTGGTTAGATTAAAATAAATAAAAAAATTGAGGTAGAATAAGATGGAAGTCGGAAATTCTAATTAGTTGAGTTTTAAAATGATTTTTCTTCCCATGGTGATGTTGGATTTCCACCCTTTATCACAGAGGGATGAAAAAGTACAGCATGGATAGAAGATATTACCAATAATCCATGATACCCAGGATTATCTTTGAAAAATTTGTACCAAACATGATATTGTTATATTCCCGATCTCACTTTCACAGCAATACTTTTGCAAGCCTTGAAATAGCAGTCAGAACTTGGAATACATGTCATATTCAGCATCACAAGCTCAAGCTTTCTACATATACAAATGCTATTTATCCCTGGCTCATCACTATTGAGAGAAAGTAGGAGCAGACGAAGTACCTCCAGAACTCTCTGATCAGATAAATAGCTCCAGCGGCATTGTTGATAGCCTAACGACCACTTTGGGGGCATAAACACAGTTCCTGATGATAAAAGAATCCATAAGGAAGTATCTTTCATCACCAGAATAAAGTAAATGATGATGATGATGATGATGATGCAAATTGTTGTACAGAATAATGTTCACATCTCACACATGCATGGAGTTTTAACTTAAAATTGGCTTTTTCTTGAATCTAAACATAAAATATCCTGAATCTTAGTGCATGCTCAGAGAATCCATTTCCACCACAGTTTGGCAGATTTTGCTCTTTTATTCCCTTGAGGCACCATCCAAAACCCGTTGCATATTAGTATGTTACGAATATTTGTGCACGCATGTAACATATTAAAATGCGTATCATATGAATCCTGATTTCATGTGGGTCAACTTTAGGTACTAGGTTCTTCTAATAATACGAACTACATTCATCAACCAAAGATGGACATCGGTTTGTCCAACAAAAAAGTGCATAACATCTTATGTGAAGCTATATCATTTATAATTGTAGTCTTTGTTTAGAAAATTACCAATTGCTTTTGATAGAGATATCAACACTTCCGTAGGTGAAGCAAAAGGACCAAACGTAATGACAGGATATGAGGATGGAGCAATGAAACGTATTGTTGATTCTTTCCTCAGATCTATCTGCTCATGACCACAGCAAAAGACCATCAAACAGATAATTATAACATTATCAAAGAACATATGTGTATTGTCTAGGTTAACCTCAATAAATGACATAAAGCTAAATGCAACAGCACCTCACAGCGCCTAGTAGTGTCAGCAAGAATTCCTAGTGCCTCGCCATTTGGAAGAACAGCTAACACCCATGGATGTGATTGGTATAACGATGAAGTTCCAGGGCCATAACCCCATGCATCAGTGTTCCATGTGAAAACCTTAAAATAAAATTATAACTCAGGAGCATATATATTAAGAAAATCTCTTTGAAACTGAAAATTTCATATAGCTGACTTACTCTTTTTCCTGTCCTCTCAAGCTGTCCACTAACTTCTCCAGTTCCATAGAGGGAGGTACCGACAGGTAGCTGCTTCAAAAACAAAGTCAATCAACTTTTGAAAGCAGGGAAATGGAATTGCATGAGCAGCAAACTAGACCAGGACAAAAATTAAAAGAGAGAATAAAAAGATAAACAAACAAACAATACTTGAGCTAAAAGGCAACCAAGATTTAGACTCTCTTTGGTAAAAAGTAGCAAATGGTGGATAAACTAGCTGATAACAAATGAGCTTATAGCTGATAGTGGATAAGCTAGTAGATTGAATTTGAAGTGTTCGTAAAATTATTGGATGAACTAACAGATAAATAAAAAATGACATAAAAATATTTTTAATTAATATTTTTTTAAAATTAATCAAGATAATAAGGGTAAGAGAGAGAGAGAGAGAGAGAGAGAGAGAGAGAGAGAGAGAGAGAGAGAGATGATCCACTATAAGCTCAAACGCTAGCATCTCAAAAAATGCTGGAAGTAAGTTAAAAAAAATACTATAAGCTGTGAGATAAGGACTGTTGCCAAACAACTATACTTCAATCATTCTACTTTAATCGTACGAGTGTATACGCCAATTTGGACTTGACAAAGCAGAGTCTTATAATATAACAATCAAAAGTTCTGATGTCAGAAACCAAAGGAAAAAAAAAAAAGCAACTGACCTCAAGTTGAACAACTTGCTGCTCTAGAAGGCACTCAAAAGTAGGGATATATGTAGGAACCTTGTGAGTACCAGTGATGGGAGTCTCTCTATCCTTACTATTCACAAAAGAAATACTTGGATATGCTGCATCTCTATCATTTAGAGAACAATCAAATCGAAATATTCCATCATCTAAAATAGGCTCAAAAACCATATTCCCTGATCTCACGTCACTACTACCACTAGAGACTTGTTCTTCGTCATTAGCCATTTTGGATATAAACTTCTCAATAATTCTCTTTCTTCTGCAAACCGAAAATAGCATAAACACAATTAATACCCATGCAAACCAAAAAATTGATGATCGTGAAAATGCTTTAACTAAAATTAAAGTAAATTAAGAAAAAAATAATCATAATTACAATCTGTTAAATAAAAGAAAAATCACATTAGCTCTCTCTTTCTATGGCTGAGGTAACGATGGATTTTGTCTAAATGTGAATTGAAGGTAAAGTGATCTATGTTTTCGAAACATGCAGCATGTAAAAGTGAGTTGAACAATAAATTTGAGTATAAAATCCCCTCAAAAAAAATTGAGTATAAAAATAAACTTTAGAATCAAAACTACAATTTCTATCTTCAAGTTAGAATCATTTATAGTTGCAAAATCAATTTTACTCGAGAGCAATCAAACATGTCAAAATCAATTCTACACTTTTATAATCAATTTTTGACATGTTTGAATGCTCTTGAGCAGAATTGATTTTTCCACTATAATTGATTTTAACTTGAAGCTAGGATTTGTAGCTTTCGAATCTAAACGTGATTTTTATAGTGAAATTTAATGCTCAATTCAGTTACTTTTATATAAATATGAAGCAACTTACATTCCACTCACTTTTAAGTAAAATCTATTCATTCAAAATCAATTTTCTCAATTTTCTCACCGCAAAAGCAAACATGCACATAATCAATTTTGACTCCTACAAAAAGTGAAACCAAACATGCAGTCTCTTTAGTTGAATTCAGCAAAAATCACATAAAATTGATGAATAAGCTACTCAAACTTCAACAATACAAATTCCGATCCATCGATCAGTGATTATAGCATGCAAGGACTAAAAAGGAAATTCAAATTCAAAGAACGAGCTAGTAGCATTGCAAAAGGACCTGCAACTTCCGTACTGTGAAGTAGAAGAATCGAAGAAAGAACCTGAGAGTGATAATCGAAGAGGAAAATGGAGTGTTCCGGTGAAGACGACGGTGACGAAACAGTGATATCGACGGTGGTGAAAATGGAATCACTATGGGTTTGGTGATGATGTAACTGCCACTGTAACTGCTGCAACTCAACGCTTCTTCCATCATTTCTTGTGCACGTGGACTCTATTTATATCGTTTTTTATTTTTTTTTAAAAGAAGGGGAAGAATCAATCCATTCAAACATGGGATTGTGCCTTATAATTTTTTTCTTTTACATTTAATTTCAATATATAAAAAAAAAAAATCAACAAAAAACTTTCACTTTTTTTTTTGCATCCACGATCCTCGGTATACTATTTAGTGTATAGATTCTTTAAATGGGTTTCACATACCTTCTTAATTACCTATCTATTTATCTATACTAAATAATTATAAAGAAGATTTATATTATTATTCCTTCCATATCCACGTCCTTTTTGGCTTAATTTTTCTTCCACACTCATCTTTTATCTTTTATTTAAAAAACTATTTCTATCTTTTATATAATATTTTTAAAATTATAATACATAACAATAGGAATAATCAACAACAGTAATAATAAGAATTCCTTTAAAAAAATAGTAGGAACAATGCATAACAATGAAAACAATATTGGAAACTATTCAAAACCTCATTTTAACCTTATATAAAAAATGGGTCATGTTAACCGGTGCCCCGGGGCACTGGTTAAGAAACCTAAAAAAAAAAATGAAAATGAAAATAACACTTTTTATGCTTTTGAGGAGTTGACAACACAAGTTCAAATGCAATATTTACTGCATTTGCTTTCTTAACGAGTGCATCGGGGGCACCGGTTAACATTACCCATAAAAAATTAATTAACCTTATTTGATTAGAAATTTGATTTTGGAGTTTATCCTTTATATCTAATCCTAGCAAACATGTTTACCCTAATTCCCAACCCTAACCCTACTTTTTTGGCTCCAATTTATGCAGACCGTTAGATCATTGTAATTAGGGGAGGTTATCATCTCAGCCGTTGATCAAATCTCACTCCTTGATCAAATCTCAGCCTCTTTCTCTCTCTTCACTTTCCAAGGCACCCTTCTCTCTCTCCACTTTCCAAGGAACCCCTATGTTCATCACCGGTCTATCTCTCAAATTTCCATCTCTTGCTCTTCCTCTATCTACACTCCCATTTCAATCTCATACGGTGCTGCTGGATTGGAGAACACCATAACCAGTTCTGAACCACCACCTTGCGGTCAGTTCTCTCTCTCTCTCTCCACGATCTTGCAGCTACGGTGGTCTCCCATGTGTTGGTTTGTCGTGCATCTCTCCTACTGCATGTATTGTCACAACAAATAGATAACATCATTTTCTATTGCCACGGTGAGTTGTCTCTCCCTCTATCTCTCCATGATTGTGCTTCCCTCACCATGGCCAACCCGATTGGTTTCCGATTTCCTTATTTTTAATGATTCAATCATTTAATCATCTCTCTCTTTCTTCGATTTTGATTTGAGAATCAAATGGCGAGGTGACGACTTGATTTCTTTGAATGCAAAATCTGATGGATCGAAGACGGCGGCAGAATGGTGATTGTTCGATGGAGAAGCCCAATCGTCTACGTGGGTTACGAATATAGTGTTCATTGAGTTCTCAAAGGATTTACATGTAAGAAATTGTTTTTAACCCCCTTTTTAATTATGTGATTTAAGAACTTTGTTTGAATTTGAATTGATCCTAAATCCACATCTATGATGATGTTGTTCATGTAACTTTTTCTAAATTTGTTACTCCATTATATATTTGGTTAGAATGAATCGGTGTATTGGAGCTTTTTATGTGTTGTTTCTTGATTTTTGACTAACAATATGAATTTGTTTCAATACCTTTATGTTGTCATACAAATCAACAAACTTGATGACTCTGAATTTTGGAATGGATTTTCTTGATTTGGTAGACATGAAATTATTTTTGTGCTTTTTCTTGCTTTGTCAATTAAATCTTAAATTCCTCTTCTGTCAGGTAGTATATTTTCTTACTCAATGGTTCTATCAAATTAGATCCTAAATCAGAGCTTTCCTTTTGCAAGAAATGGAGCTATAAAACCTTTTTTGATTGCAAATGCAGAACGAGATGCATCAACGAAGGAAAAATTAATATGGTTTTGCCTACCCTAATAGACATTAGACATGTATTATCCATACATTTGACATAGTAGGAATGTTTGCAATTTTCAAATGGTGGGTAGCATTCACATGAAGCCTTGGGTTGGATTTCCATCATTTGTTGCAACTGGAGGTATTCTTTATCGTATTTGTACTCTAAAAACTAAGAAGTATAACATATTTTTTTATGTATGTTGACTAATTATTATTTAATTTAATGTTAGATATTGAAGATGAACAAGAAGTCTTGGCTTGAGAATGTATAGGAATGAGGATAACTAACCTTCTCATAATTATGCATTGCAGGTGCCTTTTGTGTTCAAAACTAAAGCGGTCATTGCACTTTATAAATATACTTAGATGTTATTCTCAACTTCCAAGTGCAGGTGCACATTTAAGTCTGTTTTAATCTTTTGTCCAAGTAATTAAAGACAGTGAACTAACGAAAAGAAAGAAATTGGCTAATTTAGGCTGTAAGTACTTTTTGGTTCATTTTGAAGAAGAAAAAGTTTGTTTCTCAATTTCTAAGGAAACTATATTTTTGGAATAAGTATCATGAAAATGAACCGTAAGTATTGACCACTGCATTTAAGAATTAGACATAATGCTTCCTGTCTACAAAATTTATGGCTTTTGAATAATTGCTCTTAAGAATCAAAATGAATGATTATTTTTATTTGTTATCCATATTATTTTTTGTAATATCTTGATTAAGGCTCATATAGTCCAATTAAAGTAAACCGTATTTATGGAAGTGAACTTGGTACATCATTGATAGGAAACATTTTGACTGTTTTGGTAGAATCATGCCTGTGAGTTTGTAACCTTTCTCATTTTGACGTGTGTGTGCAATACGACTGTCGGGCCTAATCCAAAAGATGAATATATACAGGATAATGTTTTTCTATAAATTCAATTCTATCATATTAACTTACTGACATTTTGCAAGTTCAATTATAGTAACTAAATTAGTCTCCAAGGTATTGTATTTTACTACTTTTCTATTGCTATATGCAGTAAACTATAGATATTATGAGTACATTTTCAATTGTCAATTTGTTGTTTTAATAAACTATTTGCATTCATTTTCAACTATGTATTGCCCTTTGCAGGTAGGAAATATAGTTATTTTATTTCTTTCTTATTTAAATAGTCTGTATGAATGATGACTATAAAATATTGCAAAATCAATTAACATTTAGGGCCATGTGTGACTGCAAGGACTTCATATGGAACTACAAATTAGTAAACTCAACATAGCTAACAAACAAGTGTATATAGTTTTAAACTTTTACTAGGTATGCTTATTTCTACCTCAATTTCTATAGTCTTTTTAAAGCTATCTTACTATGATATGATGTTTTGCAAGTAAAACTATATTGATGTTCAAATATAGTAGTAGCTCTACTACTTTTTGGATAGGCAATATAGGGGTAGATAATGGATATATCTCTCTGCTTCAGTTTGTTTTTTTCATTGCTGCTATGGTGATTCTTCTTCCCCCTTGGTTTGTCTTCTGCTGCGAAAATAAATTCAGCTAGAAATTCGTTTTTATTTTATTTTATGAAATGCACTTTTGTTCAGTTTAATGGTCTAATGAGTTTGCAACTTGGTTTGGGTTAGCTACTTGATTTGGTAAGGGACACACATATAGTCTTTAGAACTACTTAGAAGGCAACTCTTTCTACGCAGGCAATCTCATTTTTTATGTGTATTTACATGTGCGCATTAGGTTGCCTTGCTCTGGTGTCTGTGTTCAGATTAAATTGGCGCAGAAATACAGGACCACACATAAGCTAACAACATTGTGTAAAGTTGTTGGAACACTTCGTTTATGCTTTGAAGTCTACAAACATTTTTTGGTATGTTTAAATATGAAACTGGCAGATTTTTAATTTAAACATTACCTGCAAGTTGATATATATACCTGTTGTAAAAGCATTAATACCTCTCAACTATATATGTTTTTGAATGTTGGCAGGTGATTTTTCATTATGTTTTTGAATGTTGGCAGATGATTTTTAATTTTTTTTGAATGTTTTTGAAAGTTTTATTGCCATATGAAGACGACAATTGCATCAATACTACATCAAATGTGGTATATAAAGAAGTTTTCCTCAATTTGTGATTTTTTTTCAATCCTGAATTGAAACTGGCGTTGCTGCTTGGCTGATATGCTCATTGGCATAGATGCAAGTAAGTGATGCGCTGATATTCATCATAATTTAAGCTATCCTTAATGGTGCTTAACCGTAAATGATAATTAAAGTTGTTACCTTATTTTTGCAGGGTAATGCAAAATGTAAGTGTTGTTATTAGCAATACATACACCATTTTAAACCACTGATGAACAATACTAGCTGCTCAAGCCTTCTGCTGATCTAAAGTACATGAGTTCAGCAGGTATGTTCAATTCTATTATGCAGGTTTCAGTCTCTAACATGTTACAATTAAGTTATATTTGTTAATATAAACACTCATACCTCTAAAATTGTCTGCATTTTTTATTCTTGGCAGGTTAATTGGAAGACAACTCTGCATGTTGTTTAGCCATTATCGGTGTAGGACCTATCCGTCAATGGATCTTTTGGGAAGCTGTTTTATTACATTGTTAATGCATTATTGAAGTATGCTCCAATTAAGACTGTTGATGACTGTAACGCCCTCCTTTTATTTAATTATTTTTATTAAGTTAGAATCTATTTATGTGATTTATTTATATATATGAGGTGTCAGTATTTTATTTTGTGGCATTATTATATTATTTATTAGAATATGAGAATTATTAGTGTAAATAGAATTGGAGGTTAGAATAGAAATAAGAATAAGTTATTGGGCCTAAATAGATTTAGGAAGAGTGATTAGTATTATAAATAAGGAAGCTTAGGTTACAAAGAGTTTTTATGTAACGCCCGTCTTAATTATTCGATTATTTAAAAATATATTTATATATATGATTTACGTGATTTTCATGATTGATATGTGCGAATTTTATGATTCATGAATTTGAGTGGGTTATATGATTTATAACTGCATAATGTGGAGTATTTTTTGTGGTGAAGTTGTTATGTTGTTATGACTTATTTTATTATTAAATAAAATAAGATATGAGAAATAAAATAAAAATATTAAAGATTGGGCTGCGTGGTGAGATGAGCAATTAGTAGTGAGAAGAGTAAAAAGGGGAGATAAATAGACAGACATAAGTTAGGAAAAGGAGTACGTACGTTTTTGGAGAAAAAGGGAGAAAAGTCAGAAAGAGAGAAGAACCAAGGAGGGCTGCGATTCTGCTATTATCAGGTAAGGGTGAGACTAATTTTCAATATTATTAAGGGTATAATTCTATAGGATGAATTTAGCATGATTAGGTTAAGTTTTGGTGAGAATTGAGAATTTGGTTTAGGATCAATTTTGATGAATGAATCAAGAACAGATGTTAGATTGATGCAAAATTAGTGTACAGACCTTAGATATGACTTAAGATGATAATTAGATGCTATTTGGATGAAGGAGTCATGAATATAGGTGAAAAGTTGTGATTTTTAGGTTTCTGGCCGTACTGACATTCATCGCTCGCATCTGCGAGCAAGAACACTCGCATCTGCGAGCTAGAACCCAGAACTCGCAACTGCGAGCAATGCAACTCGCAACTGCGAGTGACCTGTAAGCTCGCAACTGCGAGCAGAATAACTCGCCACTGCGAGTAGAGACTTAGGAACCCAGAATGCACGCTTTGCTCGCCATTGCGAGCAAAGTTACTCGCAACTGCGAGTTAGGCTGTTAGTTGCCCAAAATTGTCCCGATGCGATCCTTTCGCACGTATAGTCTTGAGCTGACCTTAGAAGTAAGAATGAGGGTGATTTAGAATGTTTCCAGATGTTACAGAAGTCTGTTTATATGACTGAAATGATTAGTAATGTTGCATGAACAATGTTATGATGTTTTATGATATTTATGTTGATGTAATCCATTCCTTAAATGATGTTGAGATATTCCAACACTGTTATATGTTGTAAATCTGTTGCTGTTCATTGCTGCTGACCTTTAAAGTCTTGAAATTGCATGAGTCGGTCTATGTTGCAAGAAATTAAGAAGTTGTCCATGATTATGAGTTGTATGAGTCGTTCATGATGTCGTCTAAGTTGCTAGAAGTTTGAGTTCATTGCATACTCATTAAAGTTGGGGGCTTTAGGTCCGGCAGCCTTTGTGCTCATTAAAGTTGGGGGCTTTAGGCCCGGCAGCCTTTGTGCTCATTAAAGTTGGGGGCTTTAGGCCCGGCAGCCTTTGTGCTCACACGTTGAAGAGCCTATTATGCTCATTTTGTTGTTGATTGGTACCACATGCATTTGCATATCAAGAAGTTCATGATGTTTAAGTTGTCAAGTTGTTGTCGAGTTGATAGAGTTGCATGGTCAATGATGAGTTGTGTCGTCAAGTTGAGAGTTAAGTTGATTATGATTTGTGATGAAAATTAGTAATGGTATTTGATGATTGTATTTGTTATGTAATGGAAATATGCTAATTGTTAATTGTTGATATGTTATTAATGTTTAAGTTGTTAAATGCATTTTATTGGATTATATGCTTAATGTATTGATTATGAAATCTCACCCCTTCTGCGTATATGTTGCCTCGACCGTGGGTAATGTGCAGGTAGTAAAGATTGGAGGCGTTCGTGAGTGGACTCCCCACTTGGTGTCTAGGTGCTCTGATACGTAACGGGATGGGGGCTTGCTTTTACTTCTATTCCTTACGTGTCTCTATTATGAACTAATTTATGAGATTTTCCAATAAGGCCTGCGTGCCAAGACTTTTAAATGTTGAACTATTTTCCGCTGCAACAATTTTAAGATTTTCATGATGTTGAATTTGAAGGATAATTATTATTATCCGTTTTATGATTTAAATGAAGTATGTGACATTCCGTTGTGATCAAAATACTCTGATTTTAAATGAAATTTTTATGTTGGGAAAACGGGGTGTTACAATTGGTATCAGAGCAGGTCGGTCCGTCCGGCCAAGTAGCAAGTCGAGTTGTGTCTTTAGCAGTTGGGATACCATTATTACGTTATTCTAATTGTTGTGTGTTGTGCAGAGAAGAGACCTGGAGGCTGCGAATTTTATTTTCTATAAGAGGACTAGAATGGCTGGAAGAAATGATGCTGCGATTGCTGCTGCTTTGGAAGCTGTAGCCCAAGCTGTGGGACAACATCCAAATGCTGGTGCAGGTGCGAATGCTGATGTGAGAATGTTAGAGACCTTTCTGAGAAATCATCCTCCTACCTTCAAAGGAAGGTACGACCTTGATGGAGCACAGACGTGGCTCAAGGAGGTTGAGAGAATTTTCAGAGTTATGCAATGTACTGATGATCAGAAGGTGCGTTTTGGAACGCATATGCTGGCTGAGGAAGCTGATGACTGGTGGGTGAGCCTCCAACCTACCCTAGAGCAGGATGATGCAGTTATTACTAAACAGATATTTTCCTGAGGATGTTCGCGGGAGAAAAGAGATCGAGTTCCTTGAGCTAAAGCAAGGAAACATGTCGGTGACAGAGTATGCAGCAAAGTTTGTGGAGCTGGCTCAGTTCTATCCACACTACACGGGGGACAATGCTGAGTTCTCCAAGTGTATCAAGTTTGAGAATGGTTTGTGTGCTGATATTAAGCGAGCCATTGGTTACCAACAGATCCGTGACTTTTCGGCTTTGGTGAGCAGATGCAGAATCTATGAAGATGACAGCAAAGCTCATTATAAGATTATGAGTGAGAAGAGGGGTAAGGGCCAACAAAGTCGCCCAAAGCCTTACAGTGCTCCTGCTGACAAAGGAAAAGGAAGAGCTAATGATGAGAGGAGGTCAAATAAGAAGGATACTGGTGCTGAGGTTGTTTGTTACACTTGTGGCGAGAAAGGCCATAAGAGTAATGCTTGCACTAAGGATATTAAACGGTGCTTTCGTTGTGGCAGTAAAGGACATACACTTGCAGAGTGTAAGCATGCGGACATTGTGTGTTTTAACTGCAAAGAAGAGGGTCATATTGGGTCTCAGTGTACGAATCCGAAGAAGACTCAGACTAGAGGGAAAGTGTTTGCTTTGACTGGTACTCAGACTGAAAATGAGGATCGTTTGATCAGAGGTACTTGTTATATTAACAATACTCCTTTAGTTGCTATTATTGATACTGGTGCTACACATTGTTTTGTTGCTTTTGATTGTGCTTCTAAGTTGGGTCTTGCTGTGTCTGATATGAGTGGAGAAATGGTCGTCGAAACTCCAGCTAAGGGTTCGGTGACTACTTCTCTTGTATGTTTACGATGTCCTTTGTCTATGTTTGATCGTGATTTTGAGATTGATTTAGTTTGTCTGCCTCTGAGTGGAATGGATGTAATTCTTGGTATGAACTGGTTAGAGTACAACCATGTTCTCATTAATTGTTTTAGTAAGTCGGTGCGTTTCTCTTCTGCTGAAGAGGAAAGTGGAGCAGAATTTTTGTCTACTAAGCAACTGAAGCAATTAGAACGCGATGGGATCTTGATGTTTTCCTTGATGGCATCCTTATCTTTGGAGAATCAAGCAGTGATTGATAAGTTGCAGGTGGTGTGTGATTTTCCTGAAGTTTTCCCTGATGAAATCCCTGATGTACCACCGGAAAGAGAAGTTGAATTTTCTATTGACCTTGTTCCGGGAACGAAGCCTGTGTCTATGACACCTTACCGTATGTCAGCTTCTGAGTTGGCTGAGTTGAAGAAACAGTTGGAGGATTTGCTAGATAAGAAGTTCATTAGACCGAGTGTTTCACCTTGGGGAGCGCCGGTATTGTTGGTTAAGAAGAAAGATGGAAGTATGAGGTTGTGCATTGATTATCGACAACTGAATAAAGTGACTATAAAGAATAGATATCCACTTCCTAGAATTGATGATTTGATGGACCAGCTGGTGGGTGCACGTGTGTTCAGCAAGATTGATTTAAGGTCGGGTTATCATCAGATTAAAGTAAAAGATGAAGATATGCAGAAGACGGCCTTTAGGACGCGATATGGCCATTATGAATATAAGGTGATGCCTTTTGGTGTGAGTAACGCGCCTGGTGTGTTTATGGAGTATATGAATCGCATTTTCCATGCATTTTTGGATCGCTTTGTGGTTGTGTTCATCGATGATATTTTGATTTACTCTAAGACAGAAGAAGAACATGCAGAACATTTGAAAATCGTTTTGCAAGTGCTGAAAGAGAAGAAGCTGTATGCTAAATTGTCTAAGTGTGAATTCTGGTTGAACGAGGTAAGTTTTCTGGGCCATGTTATTTCTGGTAGTGGTATTGCAGTCGATCCATCTAAAGTTGAAGCAGTATCACAATGGGAGACTCCTAAGTCAGTTACAGAGATTAGAAGCTTTTTGGGTTTGGCAGGATACTATCGAAGATTTATAGAAGGATTTTCTAAGTTGGCACTTCCGTTAACACAGTTGACGTGTAAAGGTAAAACCTTTGTGTGGGATGTTCATTATGAGAACAGTTTTAATGAATTGAAGAAGCGTTTGACGACGGCTCCAGTTTTGATTTTGCCAAAACCTGATGAACCTTTTGCGGTGTATTGTGATGCGTCCAAACTGGGCTTAGGCGGTGTGCTTATGAAAGATGGTAAAGTTGTTGCTTATGCATCAAGACAGTTGAGAACTCATGAACGAAATTATCCTACTCATGACCTTGAATTAGCTGCAGTCGTATTTGTCCTTAAGATTTGGAGACATTACTTGTATGGTTCGAGATTTGAGGTGTTTAGTGATCACAAGAGCTTGAAGTATTTGTTTGATCAGAAGGAATTGAATATGCGACAGCGGCAGTGGCTCGAATTGTTGAAGGATTATGACTTTAGTTTGAATTACCATCCGAGTAAAGCTAATGTTGTTGCGGATGCCTTAAGTAGGAAGAGTTTACATATGTCTGCTATGATGGTGAAGGAATTTGAATTGCTTGAACAATTTAGAGATATGAGCTTAGTTTGTGAAATGTCGTCTCGAAGCGTTAAGTTAGGAATGCTGAAAATTGATAATGATTTCTTAAAAGATATTAGGGATGCGCAGAAAGCTGATGTTAAGTTTGTGGACTTGTTGGTTGCTAGTAATCAAACTGAAGATAGTGACTTTAAGGTCGATGATCAGGGTGTGTTGAGGTTTCGAGGTAGGATTTGTATTCCAGACAATGACGAGATAAGGAAGATGATTCTTGAAGAGAGTCATAGAAGTAGCTTAAGTATTCATCCCGGAGCTACAAAGATGTATCATGACTTAAAGAAGTTGTTTTGGTGGTCTGGATTGAAACGTGATGTAGCACAATTTGTGTACTCTTGTCTGATTTGTCAGAAGTCGAAGGTAGAGCATCAGAAACCTGCTGGATTGATGACACCGTTAGATGTACCAGAATGGAAATGGGATAGTATATCCATGGATTTTGTGACGAGTTTGCCGAATACTCCTAAGGGAAATGACGCTATTTGGGTGATTGTTGATAGATTGACGAAGTCGGCACATTTCCTTCCGATTAATATTAGTTTTCCTGTGGCTCAGTTGGCAGAGATTTATATTCGAGACATAGTGAAATTGCATGGTGTTCCTTCAAGCATCGTGTCAGATAGAGATCCAAGATTTACTTCTAGATTTTGGAAGAGTTTGCAAGAGGCTTTAGGCTCTAAGTTGAGATTGAGTTCGGCTTATCATCCTCAAACAGATGGTCAGTCGGAAAGAACAATTCAGTCACTCGAAGACTTGTTGAGAGTTTGTGTACTTGAGCAAGGTGGAACTTGGGATAGTCATCTTCCGTTGATAGAGTTCACTTATAACAACAGCTATCATTCAAGTATTGGAATGACACCTTTCGAGGCTTTGTATGGTCGGAGGTGTAGGACTCCGTTTTGTTGGTTTGAGACCGGTGAAAGTGTGGTTTTAGGGCCAGAAATTGTTCAACAGACTACTGAGAAGGTGAAAATGATTCAAGAGAAGATGAAAGCGTCGCAGAGTCGACAGAAGAGTTACCATGATAAGCGTAAGAAAGACCTTGAGTTTCAAGAGGGAGACCATGTGTTCTTGAGAGTTACTCCAACGACCGGTGTTGGTCGTGCATTGAAGTCAAAGAAGTTGACTCCAAAGTTTATTGGTCCTTATCAGATATCTGAGAGAATTGGCACGGTGGCTTATAGAGTTGGCTTACCACCGCATTTATCAAATTTGCATGATGTGTTCCATGTGTCGCAGTTGAGGAAGTATGTCCCAGACCCGTCCCATGTGATCCAGAGTGATGATGTACAAGTTAGAGACAACCTTACGGTGGAGACCTTACCCTTGAGGATTGATGATCACAAGATGAAGACGTTGAGAGGCAAGGAGATACCTCTAGTGAGAGTTGTTTGGAGTGGAACGACTGGTGAAAGCTTGACATGGGAGCTAGAGAGTAAGATGATGGAGTCTTATCCAGAGTTGTTTGCTTGAGGTAAATTTTCGAGGACGAAAATTCTATAAGTTGGGGAGAGTTGTAACGCCCGTCTTAATTATTCGATTATTTAAAAATATATTTATATATATGATTTACGTG
Source organism: Medicago sativa (assembly GCF_051527215.1). Lineage (NCBI taxonomy): Eukaryota > Viridiplantae > Streptophyta > Magnoliopsida > Fabales > Fabaceae > Medicago > Medicago sativa. The sequence continues at coordinate 16,031,249 of NC_140753.1, read as the reverse complement.
ATTTTCATGATTGATATGTGCGAATTTTATGATTCATGAATTTGAGTGGGTTATATGATTTATAACTGCATAATGTGGAGTATTTTTTGTGGTGAAGTTGTTATGTTGTTATGACTTATTTTATTATTAAATAAAATAAGATATGAGAAATAAAATAAAAATATTAAAGATTGGGCTGCGTGGTGAGATGAGCAATTAGTAGTGAGAAGAGTAAAAAGGGGAGATAAATAGACAGACATAAGTTAGGAAAAGGAGTACGTACGTTTTTGGAGAAAAAGGGAGAAAAGTCAGAAAGAGAGAAGAACCAAGGAGGGTTGCGATTCTGCTATTATCAGGTAAGGGTGAGACTAATTTTCAATATTATTAAGGGTATAATTCTATAGGATGAATTTAGCATGATTAGGTTAAGTTTTGGTGAGAATTGAGAATTTGGTTTAGGATCAATTTTGATGAATGAATCAAGAACAGATGTTAGATTGATGCAAAATTAGTGTACAGACCTTAGATATGACTTAAGATGATAATTAGATGCTATTTGGATGAAGGAGTCATGAATATAGGTGAAAAGTTGTGATTTTTAGGTTTCTGGCCGTACTGACATTCATCGCTCGCATCTGCGAGCAAGAACACTCGCATCTGCGAGCTAGAACCCAGAACTCGCAACTGCGAGCAATGCAACTCGCAACTGCGAGTGACCTGTAAGCTCGCAACTGCGAGCAGAATAACTCGCCACTGCGAGTAGAGACTTAGGAACCCAGAATGCATGCTTTGCTCGCCATTGCGAGCAAAGTTACTCGCAACTGCGAGTTAGGCTGTTAGTTGCCCAAAATTGTCCCGATGCGATCCTTTCGCACGTATAGTCTTGAGCTGACCTTAGAAGTAAGAATGAGGGTGATTTAGAATGTTTCCAGATGTTACAGAAGTCTGTTTATATGACTGAAATGATTAGTAATGTTGCATGAACAATGTTATGATGTTTTATGATATTTATGTTGATGTAATCCATTCCTTAAATGATGTTGAGATATTCCAACACTGTTATATGTTGTAAATCTATTGCTGTTCATTGCTGCTGACCTTTAAAGTCTTGAAATTGCATGAGTCGGTCTATGTTGCAAGAAATTAAGAAGTTTTCCATGATTATGAGTCGTATGAGTCGTTCATGATGTCGTCTAAGTTGCTAGAAGTTTGAGTTCATTGCATACTCATTAAAGTTGGGGGCTTTAGGCCCGGCAGCCTTTGTGCTCATTAAAGTTGGGGGCTTTAGGCCCGGCAGCCTTTGTGCTCATTAAAGTTGGGGGCTTTAGGCCCGGCAGCCTTTGTGCTCACACGTTGAAGAGCCTATTATGCTCATTTTGTTGTTGATTGGTACCACATGCATTTGCATATCAAGAAGTTCATGATGTTTAAGTTGTCAAGTTGTTGTCGAGTTGATAGAGTTGCATGGTCAATGATGAGTTGTGTCGTCAAGTTGAGAGTTAAGTTGATTATGATTTGTGATGAAAATTAGTAATGGTATTTGATGATTGTATTTGTTATGTAATGGAAATATGCTAATTGTTAATTGTTGATATGTTATTAATGTTTAAGTTGTTAAATGCATTTTATTGGATTATATGCTTAATGTATTGATTATGAAATCTCACCCCTTCTGCGTATATGTTGCCTCGACCGTGGGTAATGTGCAGGTAGTAAAGATTGGAGGCGTTCGTGAGTGGACTCCCCACTTGGTGTCTAGGTGCTCTGATACGTAACGGGATGGGGGCTTGCTTTTACTTCTATTCCTTACGTGTCTCTATTATGAACTAATTTATGAGATTTTCCAATAAGGCCTGCGTGCCAAGACTTTTAAATGTTGAACTATTTTCCGCTGCAACAATTTTAAGATTTTCATGATGTTGAATTTGAAGGATAATTATTATTATCCGTTTTATGATTTAAATGAAGTATGTGACATTCCGTTGTGATCAAAATACTCTGATTTTAAATGAAATTTTTATGTTGGAAAAACGGGGTGTTACATTTTACGTTAAACCGCTTTTTGGAGAAAGAGGAGAAAGAGGAGAACTCAGAGAGAGAGAACCCTAGGAACAAAGAACGCTGCTTTTGATTTCAGAAAAACAATCTAAGGTAAGGGTGAGACTACCTTTCACTAATATTAAGTCTGTAGATCATTAGATATCATCTAACATGTTTTAGGATGCGTTTGTGAGATTATGATTGAAATTAGTTAGCATATTGTTGTTGTTTTGGAATCGATAGGTGAATTGTGAATTAATATTTATGAACGAGAGTTCAGCGCTACAATTTAAATTTATTTTTTGAACGAGACTACGATTTAGATTTGTGATTAGCAATTGGAATGTTACTGATACTGTCTTCGATTAACAAGACTACAGTATAAAGTAATTGTGAAGGCCTTTTTGTGATGTTAACAACAAGTTCCTAGAAAACAGCCTATGAATAGCCATTAATTTTAGTTTAAAAAGAATTTGAACGCAATGCTATTAAAAGTATTTGGATTACTATCATTTGGGAATTAAAACTAGCGAAAGATGTGTACTACTGGCCATCGATAATAACTCAGGATGTTTTACTTTTATCATAGATTGCCAGGACGTGACTAGGTCTTATGATTGTAGTTTATAAGACATCCTTTTTCTTATAATAAGTTAAAGAGAGATAAGTACATTACTGTTATAGCTTATATTCATACTAAGAATTGTATTGATTGAATGAATCATTACATAGCCACTAGCCTTGAAACCTTTTGGTTCAAGTTTCCCTCTTTGTGCTTAGGTAGATCAATGTTAAGTTGAAGTCCTTGAAAATCACTAGTTATAGAAGGAAAAGTGAATTGCTATAAGATTAAAGGTTATAGTCCACCTTACATGTTACAAGCTACACGTGTGTATGAATATATCCTTTTAAGATTTTAGTACTTTATCCTTAACCTGAATCATAGTCAACAAAATTGTTCTTTAACCTTAAGAGCTTATAAATATCATTATTTGTGCTAAAATCAGTTTTGTGATTATATATAGTATAGGACTATAGTTTCGGTGCATTTATATGTCCCTTCTATAGGTATTAATATGTTAAATTGAATGAATTTTTCTGTGTCTTGAGAAAATGTTTCGTCCATGTACACCTTTGGTGCCCTTATAATTATTTAATGAAAGTAAAATAATGATACGGTGCATATTATTATGTTTAATTTTAAAGATGTCTAGTTGATGTGTTATTTAACGATGTGTAATTTACGTGCTATTTAACGATGTTGTGTTTGATGATGATATTATTTAAAGATGTTGTCTTGTTATTTATGCACTATATGTGTTAATTATGATGCTTATGATGATGCGATGTTTAAGATGTTGTTGATTATCATTTGATGCTGATATGAGATGAATTATTTATATGCTGCATATACTGCTGGGTCTTATTTAAGATGTAAGTGTCGGTCTAAGTCAAGGAGTTATAAGATATTCATGAAGTTTCTAAGACGTAAGATGTTGAGTCCATGCATACGCATTTAAAGATGAGGGCTAATGCCCTGGAGCTTTTGCTCAACCACGACGATGGAGCTTTTGCTCAACCACGACGATGAGGGCTTATGCCCTAAAATGGTACCACATGCATTTGCATTTCATGATGATTCGAGATGGTTTAAGACGTTAAGAGTTGCATAGTCGAGTCTAGATGCATTGTCAAGTCAAGTTGTTAAGTTGTGATGTTTTAACGAATTAACTTGTGATGTCTTTTAGTATGATGATATGTGACGATGACTGTGACTGCTATATGATGATATTTTGCTAAGATGAGTGATGATGTTTATGTATTTAATTATAATTGTTAAATTATAAGATGTTTATGTTGTTAAATGTAATTTATGAGCTTAATATTATTGTTTGAGAAATCTCACCCCTTCTGCGTATATGTTGCCTCGACCGTGGGTAATGTGCAGGTAGTAAAGACTAGCTGTGTTCGTGAGTAGACTCCTCGCATCGTGTCGTCTAGGATGCTCTGATACGTAACGGGATGGGGATTGTCTGATGCTTGTTTTCCTTGTTACGTATTTTATTTAATAAATGTTGAACATTTTATGAAGACTATTTGAGATGTTAAGTTGTGGCCTTTTTTGCCAAGATTTTATGTGACGTTGCGAACTAAATTTCCGCTGCATTTGATTATTGAATTTTATAAAGACAGGTTGCCTAAATAAATAGTATTTTCCTATTACTATATTTGCTGAAAGTGACGTATTGATGTATGTGATGCTCCGTTATGTTGATGAACTTTGATAATTTTAATGAAATTTTTAAGTTGGGAAAACGGGGTGTTACAATGACTAATATTGTTGAGCCCATCTTCAATTGAGACTTTTTTTATGACTAATATCGTTACGGGACCTATCTGACAATATGTCTTTTGATTATATGTTTTATGACATTGTTGATACATTATTATATGCTCCAATAGTGATTGCGTATGTATACTATTGCTAAGGGCATTGTTAACGTATTCATAGCCATTCGCCGTTTATAAGAGATTAAATTTAACTCATTCATAGTGCTTTATCAAATAATTTATGTTTATTATATAGATTATTGTGTTATGTTTTTAACTATATATGACCCGTGCGGCAGCACGGGTAGACGATCTAGTAAGAAGATGAAAGTAATAGAACCCAAAAATCCATGCAATTTTAAGGTGGATTTGAGTGGATATTTTTTGGCATAGAGAAGAGAATGGTGAACATCATGAAGATGAGGATGAATAAGATGAATGTTCATATGAACTTTACAATATTAAAAAAAAAATATTACCCCATGTGGCTTGACACCTCATCAATTTTATAATAAAAAATAGAAAAAAGAATTAAATTGTGTGTATTTATAAATGATAAAGGATCTATATAGGTAAAAATAAAAATAAAGGATGAATTTGTTACAACTAAATAAGATGAAGGACCACCGTAGTAATTTTGTTAAGATGGGGTTTGGCATGGGAAAAGAGAGTTGTTTTCCACCATGGAAAAGTATTTTATAACCATTAAATTAAGGAGGAGTACAAATTTTATTGTGGTCTCTCCACATTGTATTTTATTCTAACATTGTCTTTAACCTTTAGTAAAAAAATTAAAAAACATTGTCCTTAATCTCCATAAACACCACCGGTTCCATAGTTGCTTGTCATCTTTACTTATTCCATAGTTGAATTGCTGCCCCACACACACAAACAACAACACACGTTGGAAATTTGGTTTGTTTTTTTCATTTGAGGTTACTATGACACAAAAACAACATGTTAATGGTTTTCTATTTGGGGTTATTATGACACAAGTTGATTTTCGTTTACTTCAATTGAATCAGATTTTCGTTTACTTTTACTTTTGTTTTATGTCTGAAATGATTATATGATGAAGTTGTTGTTGATTATGATTGGATCTTGATGCTATGAATCTGAATGCCTAGATCTTGTTGTTGATCGCAGGAATTGAATGTCTAGGGAGGGAAGAGGAGGAGTTTAATGGGTTTCTCTGCCATTGAATGTTGTTAAATGGGTTAAGGTTGGTTGTTGTAAGTGGTAAGTGAGAGACACGGAGGAGAGTGTGAAACAATCTTGTGGTGAGTGTTTGATAACATTATACTCTATATTTGATCTAATGGTCAAAAAAAACTTTTCCATGATGGGAAACAACTCCCCTTTTCCATGCCAAACCCCACCTTTTGTCAAAATGATTTGGTGTCTTCTTTCCAACAACTTTTCAATATTCTCCTTTGTAGCAATGCCTTCCACAAATTTAATTACAATGATAGTTGTCTTTATTTGGAATGCATCTTTCTATTTGATTAAAATGATTTGTAATATCCTTCTGTCTTATCACGTGCAACAAGAATATTTTATTAAACAATAAGATAAAAACATTAGAGACGTAAATTGAAACTCTTGAAAAAAATCATCAAACAAATCTCATAAAGAAAAAGGGTCACTATATATGAAAATAAGTGTATCATGTAATTTTAAAACGTGTTAGATAAAAACAAAATTAATAGCATGTCATCAATCAATCATCAACATCATATATATAAAGTAAGATTTTTAATGTTACATGTCACGTCTACATTTATTCTTTATCTTTTTATTTGTTTATTTTTTAAAAACTAACATTTCGATTTGCTGTATATCTCAACAAACTACATACAATACTTTGATCTTATTCTCCAAATATCTCATTTAAATTTTTAATTAGATTATAATATTTTATGTAGCAAAAATATATCAACAAACTACACATAAGTTTTCATTATATCCAACCAAACATACATAATTTTAAAAAAGGGGAAAACTTACTTCTTGTATTATACATATTGTAGGTGTTGTTCTCCAATTATAACATGACACGTCAACTATTTTTAACATTTCTCCTGACAAAAAGTTAACGCCGTGTAACTTTGGTTCTTTCTTGTCTCTGCTTCTTCAACGACGTGTCACTTTGCATGTAATGAAAACTTCTTTTCATATCATGTGACCATCGCCGCCCATGGTTTTTTTACCCTTACAATTTTTTTCCAACCATTTTGAATGTTAAAAAAAGTCATCCAAGAACCAACGATTCAAGGTGAGACAAAAATTAACAAAGTCCTAAGCCAAATCTAAGAATCTTTCCATATGAATAAGACAAAGAACCATAGCTTACCTGACAAAAAAACTCCATGGAAATAAAGGAAAGAATATGAGCGTCGACAATTTGCAAATTTTTCAAGACCCAACACAATCAAAATTAAAGGACAATATAAATTAATTTCTTTTTCTAATTTGTAAGCAACAAGGAATACAAGAAACGTAGAGAGACAATGAGAAAGACAAAAGACAATATGTGAACTCCTCTGTCTCAAGCCCACACGTTAAGCTCGTCCTACTGTCGTGCGCGGTCTGGACGAGAACCGCCACGCCATTGTTGTTTTCTCGCAAAGATTGGTTCGTCAATGTGGCGTTGGGATGGTGTTCATTAAAAAAAAATCTTTTGCACATTACGGTGTTAAATTTTGAACAAATGGCGGGTAAAAAATAGTTGATATGACGTTTTATGATTGAAGAACATTAGGTAAAGTATTGTATCCAAGTTTTCCCCCTTTGAAAATTTATAATTGTTTTAAAATATTTTTTTCAATAAGTTTAATGATTTTATCTAAATTCAAATTTCAAAAATATTTATCTTTTAATTTTCTTTATGAATGTGTGTCACTCCAATGTTAATTTTATTTTTCATTTTTTCTAAGTTTTCATCTGTTTTTTGTGTGAATTGGAAAATGTTTAAGCGTAACTGCAGAGACAAATATAATGAGTCGTTGGGATCACTCCGAAATAAAAGCATAGAAACGTAAGGCGCCAAACCGTCCTCGGATTCTCATGTCGACTAAGAGTCCTCAACATGTACGTCTACACCACGATGATGTAGGTGACTAAAAAGCCATTGGATGGTAAGACATACGTTCAATATAAAAAATATATGAACTCATGCATAGTATTTAGGATCACATATCATATAAGTACACATATTCATTTCCTAGCAATATTATTATCACACGTAATCTCATTCAATCAATTAAAAACAACAACTCTCAATTTGTCATCACAAATATACAAATATTCACATTGTCGCTTTATCTCCAAGTAGGATACATAGTATTCACACTTCACCATCATTGTCAAAACACACAATTATCACATGACCACACATAGTCATGTACACATCTTTCACATAGATTCATAAAATCAAATGCACAACTTTCACATAGACTCGTGTTCATGCAATGCTCTATTCGGCTCTATATGTATGTGGTACCGTTTTTGGATGACAGAGTTATATTACTGATTGATCCCACATGATCAAGATTTTTGAATAATTCGGAATTATGTTACCGGATTATTCCTACATCATCGCGATTTGCATCACCAAGATTACAAGACTATGAATGCATGAACATTTCACCATGACTCGACAATGCACAACATTCAAACGACCTGATCATCATCATAACCACATCATCATGTTTATCACACCAACATCGTCATAATATCACATCATCATGTTTATCCTATCAACATCATCATAATATTCGCATCATCATGTTTATCACAACAATAAAACAACATCTCTTCATTTAGTCGATTTGCATCTTAAACGATTTGTCACTTACACTTAGTTAATCAATGTTTCACTCACATATCAATAACCAACTCAACCATTATTCATCACATTATCACTATCATTATCATCATATAACCAATTTAAAACTAACATATGCCATAATTCATCATTAATTCATAATTAAATCACAAGTTAATCAATATCCATTTTAATCACCAAGTTTATGAAAAAACATTCTAAATTAAATCATTCATGTTATACTAACTCATTTAATCAAAATCAAGTATTCATCATCATGTGCAAATCAAGTATTCACATCTTTAATTTATACATTTTATACATATATCATTATATACATATCCTTAAATATCACAACTCCATAACTAAATATTCATTTATTCATTCTAATGACTTTCTTAAACTCAATATTAATTTCAAGGATGTTTCATGGTTCACTGAAAAAGTTATGTTGAAGTTTCATGAAAAATGTTGCATGACTAACATGTAGTATTTTAATCATAACTCAAGTTCTATAAATCTCAAATGTAGTATTTTAATCATAACTCAAGTTCTAGAAATCTCAATAAAGTCAAATCAACGGCAAATGAAAGCTAACATCCATATATACAACTTTCATATTTACACTGAGACCAGTTCAGAACGAAAAACAGTGAAAAGTCCATTTTCCCAAGTTTGGAGAAAAATCCTAAAGCTAAACTCAGGACAGTTGGGTAATCGATTACCACCTGCTGGTAGGGGTGTGCATAAAATTTGGGTCACCATAGTGGAAAACTTTAAAGGAAATGTAGATGAAAATCGGTTATTTTATGTAAAATATGTAGTTAAACCTACCGGTTAACTCCAGAATAACATAGCCAAGGGTGAATCCATTTGAATTGATGGGGTAGCTTTGACTACCCCAATAATTATATTTTTATTGAATTATTAGGTGTATTAATATTGCTAACTACCTCAATAATATTTTTGTAGCTACTTCAAACAAATTAGTTGCAAAAAATTAGGATAAATTAAAAGGTTAAAAAATTATTTATTGATTAATAAACTTATTTGTCTTATTTTGACATTTTGGTATCTACAACAACTATAGAGAAAACAATTTTAGACGATAATTTAATGCAAATAGCTTATTCGTTTACGTTCAAAAAGAATTTGTTAGTTTATTTAGCAAATATTCAATTATGAATATATTTGACTTCTCAAAAGTCTAGCTTTACAAAGATCATACATTCTTTCAAAAAAAAAATTAACCTTTAAATTTAATATATAACATTTAAAAATATATAAGTTTTCTTTGCCTAAACAAATTATTTGTATTTGGCCCCCTCGTAAAAATTTCTCTAGCTTCGTCGCTGAACATAATATTCATTTACAAGTAAGTTATATCAATTTAGGCAGGTATATAGTTGCAAAATGATTTAAATAAAAAGTTACACAAACAAAAATTATATATACATATGTGTTTAATGTGTAAGTGAATTTACTAACACAAACAATCAATTATATTTTATTTTATTATGTGTTTTAAGAACCAATATTAGATTATATGACAAAATGGTGAAACATATATAACTACATGTTTGTGTAAACGTAATTTATATTACTGATTGATCTTTTTTTGTTAAGCGTTCAAGAGTTATTCAATTATATATTTATGTACTAGTGTGACTAAATATCAAATTGTTGTTGTTTTGATAACAAATATGAGATTATTTTTTCGATTTGTTTGATATTTCATAAACTTGATCTACTCTGTAAAAAAATTAATATAGCGGTTAACTTTCATCAAACAATTAAATCATATTAATTAAGATGTAATGGTTTTAACAAGTGTCAAAATTGATAATTAAATATTTTGACATCCAATAATTTTTGTAGAATACAAATTTAACCTATGAGACATTAAATTGAATGTACTCATGAATATAATATTTTAGCCTATAATATAGTACATGATTAAACAAATAAGTGAATATGTATATTACTTAACTTTTAATGTCTACAATGTTTCTTATGATTCAAGATTAAGTCGATATTTTATCATATCACTTCATTTTAACGTTTAAAGAATTGAGGGATTTATTGTCTATACTGTTTCATGACAAATAATTGTTTGTAGACGTGTTGCTATAACACAATCTAACACAGAGTGTGGTACGCTTCAGTTTACCAATTTGGCTTTCTTCATTAGTTTTGATTGTGAAAAGTTGTGGCATATTAACAAACACACAACTCTCACCAGAAACACCTCCAGCTTCAACTGTTCTGACAACGTTTTCAACCCCATCTTCAAAAATATTAACTTCACTGAACCATTTATTACAATGTAAAAGCATGCGGCGAATTCATGTTGCTTCATAATAATTTGATTTGCAGGATAAACCGTAACTTTAATCGCCTGTACTAATATCGAGACAGAATCTCAGTTGAAACCCCCACAAACAAGTAGTTATCTCTAACATTATTGTATAGAAGGAACTCCATAATTCTTAACTGTAATCCTCTATGCAGTGATTCAAGTTTATTGCATACTCCATAATTCAAGTTTGTTGCATACTCCAAGCGAAAATGAGTAAACATCTTATCACACAACTCACGAGATATGTTATTCCTTTCATAAAATCTTGAGGCACGAGCTCGACATGCTTTATATTCTTCCTCTCTTCCCATGCCAGGAGAAATCCAATTGTTTATATATCCCAATACATATGCTCCTACTACAAGATTGTGTAACAGATAAACGATTGTACAAATTTTCTCCCCAAAAGTAATTGTGTGCGAGTCAGCATATCCCACAGTAAAAGTTAACTACAGACCAGTACAAGGAATCCACATAGCTTTCCTCTAACCTTTCTTATGGAAATAGAGGTCTTTAACTTCCGATTCACATTCTTTTTGAATTGTCATTAAAGGTAGCTGCATAGTAAAATATACACGCCCAATAATGGACGGCAAAACAACATACCAAAATCATCCTTAGGGCACGAGACAAAGTAAAATTAATCTTGTCACTCTTCTCAAACTCAGAAAGCCAACTAAGAACTCTTCCAAAACGAAATAAGAGAACCAATCTAAGCAAGCTGCATATTAAATATTTTAGGTTAGAAGCATGGAATTGCATCCTAATTAACTCGAATGGAAAGACCAATGGAAGGTCTATGATTAATCTTTTGAAATACCACTTGGCAATCCTCATTAGATCGTCCACCCTCACAAAGGTGTTGTCATCGATAAAAGCAACAAGAAATGTTGCAAAAATATCAATGATATAATAATTAGTCTATGATATTGTCCAATACAAGAAAACGTAGTTTTTGTCGTGGCATAAAAGTTCATTGGAATAGTGAAACAAAGCACGTATAGATTGATAGGGAACAAGAATAAAACACCATATCCTGTAAGAGATGTCTTAAGGGGATATGATGAAACGTCTTATAGTATTGCTCTGAACACCACCTCCAAGAGAAAACATTATTCTTGACATTGTAGACACAACCTCAAAGAGAAAGTATTATTCTTAAACAATGTTGGGGAGGAAGAAGGAGAAACCTGTTTGTCTTGCTAAACAAAAAATAAAAAATTAATATTCGTTAGAAGAGACAATGTAAAGTTGAAAAACAATATGAGTTATAAATACCCCTTCCAAGCCATCTATATATATAAGCAACTTGTTTTCGTCACTTGGTGTTGAATTTAACGAATACATTTCTTTTTCAATAAAATTAACAGCCACAAAATACCAGTGTACACACCTTGACCATTCATTAGAATGAATGTCTATAAAAGTTATCAAAAAACATTTATTTATCTAAAATAATTGTCCGACTAACTATTAAAAAACGATATAGCTTGGATAATTATATAATGTATTATTGAACATATCTTATAAATCTCATATTTTAAGCATATTCTATTCTTTATAATAATACCCCCTTCAACATTAAGATTGTGCTCCCAATCAAGTGTGTATTGTTTTCATATGAAACAGATAAAGTTAACAACAAAAATATATGTTGTCTTTTTATGTTGTCTTGCATAAGATACATGACATAATTGGAAATGTGATAACCTTTTTTTCTTCTGATTTTGTCCTCCTTTGGTTTCTGGTGTTTGCTACTTACTTCAACATTTAAAAAAATCAACCAAAAAAATAACAAAGTTTGATATGTGATAACTAATTTGAAAAATATGTTAAAATAGCAAAAAAATGTGATACCTATTTTTCTTTTTATAAATAACCGTATCAAATGCATTACATGAAACAAGTAGAACAAAGACTGTAACACCCCGTTTTTCCAACATAAAAATTTCTTAATAAAAATCAGAGTTTAACAACTTAAACGGAATGCTACACTTCTTAAAAATCATAAATGGAATAAATAATAATTTATCCTTCAAAATCCAACAATGTAATATCTAAAACTTCGCAGCGGAAATTATTTCAACATCTAAAATAATCTTTGGCACAAGGGCCTCAACATAAAATCACAAAGCAACTTAGTTCGATAATAATTCATGAAAACTTCTTAAAAAATACGTAAGGAACATAAAGCAATAACAAATTCCCATCAAGTTACGTATCAGAGCACCTAAGACACACTTGTGAGGAGTCCACTCACGACCGCAACTAATCTTGGTTACCTGCAAGTTACCCATACGAAGAGCAACATTTTCAAGCAGAAGGGGTGAGATTTCACAAGCAACAATATTAAGCATATAACTCATCAATTACATTTAACAACATAAACTTCATATAATTCAAAAATTATATCTAACATCTTAAACTTCATTAACTAGTATCATTACTCTCCATACATTAGTCATAAACAACATCACATGTCATCAATAATATCACAAACATCATCACATATCATCGACATAATAATCATGAACATCTTCATATATCATCAAACATTAGTCATAAGCATCATCATATATCATCATCATAATAATCATAAACATCACATATCATCTTAATCATAAACATAAACATCATATATCATCTTAATCATAACATCATATATCTTCGTATATCATAACCTCATATATCATTGTATATCATAACATCATATATCTTTTTAATCGTAACATCATATATCATCATAATCATAACATCATATATCATTTTAATCATAATTCATCATTAGATACTTCATCAAACATCACAAATTAACGACTTGACTCGACTATGCAACTCTTTCGTCTTAAATCATCTTGACTCGACTATGCAACTCTTTCATCTTAAAACATCTTGACAATGCAAATGCATGTGGTACCATTCTAGGGCATAAGCCCTCGTCGCTATTGAGCATAAATAGGCTCCCAGGGCTTGAGCCCTCGTCGCTTTTGAGCAAATGCTCCAGGGCTTGAGCCCTCGTCGCTTTAAATGAGTATGCATGGACTCAACATCTTACATCTTAGAAACATCATGAACATCTTATAACTTCTTAACATCTTGACAACATAACGTCTTAACAACTTGACGACTTCATAACGACTTGACGACTTAACAACTTCAACGACATCGACAAACAGCTTACAACTTTGAAGACATTGACGACAACTGTGGTAACGACAACAACTTCACATCATAATTTCATATTCATCAATCATAAACAACGTCATATAACATCGTGCTTAAACATCAACAATTCATCATATAACATCGTATTCAAACATCAACAATTCATCATATAACATCGTATTTAAACATCAACAATTCATCATATAACATCGTATTTAAACATCAACAATTCATCATGCATCTTTGTAAAAACATAATAAATTATCCACAACATATTTTCATGCCAAACCAAAGCTACGGGAAAGATATCACAATTATCAACAACTTTCATGTTTATACCAAAGACTAATTTAGAACAGAAACATGTGAAACAGACGCAAAAACATGAAACATAGAATGTTGTCACCGTACAATTTCGCTAAGACCTCCTTGGAGTATTTTCATCATAACTCAGAAACTAAAAGTCATTTTCATGTCGCCACTGGAAAGCTAACAAAATTATCTAAAACTTTTATGTTTACACCAAAGGTCAATTCTGTACCGATCAATACCAGTTTTTGTTTTAAATTAGGAAAAGTTGTGCAGAAAGTCCATAAAAATTCACTGTGACCTACGTGCAGTAATTTGACCATAACTCAAGTTCTATAAATCATTTTGACACCAGACTAACGGCATTAGAAAACTAACATCCATACCTACAACTTTCGTGTTTACACCTAAACCCAGTTCGGAACTTAAACTTGTCAAACTGAGACAATAAAAACGCGTTTTGCACACTGACAGCAAAATCGCAGTTCAGCAGCGATTTCGCCTTGGGGAAATCTTTTCGACTCCGTTTTCAATCCAATACTCTCCAAACTTGACCCTAATCATTAACCTATGATTACCCTATCATTAGAACACTAATTATTCATCAACCTACTGTATGCAAATTCAAAGGGTTCTCAAATCTATTAACAACCTATTACAATTCTTAAACCCTAATTCTCAAATTCTCACAAACTCAACCTACAACATGTTAAATCTAATTATCAGAATTACAGACTTAATAATACTGAATGTTAGTCTCACCCTTACCTTAACAATCGATGTAGCCTCTTCTCTCTTCTCTTCTCTCCTAGTTCTCCTCTTTTCCAAAAAGTGGTTTAGCGTAAAAACTCTTTCTAACCTAAGCTTCCTTATTTATAATACTAAATACTCTTCCTAAATATGTTTAGGCCCAATAACTCTGTCTTCTTTCTATTCTAACCCCCAAATCTACTTATTCTAATAATTCTCATATTCTAATAAATAATAGAATAAAACCACTTAATAAAATATCAACACCTCACATATTTAAAATAAATCACATAAATAGACTCTAACTTAATAAAAATAATTAAATATCAAAGTGGGCGTTACAAAGATAGCGCGTAAAATTAAGTTGACAACTCAAGAAGATATAGATACATATACCTCACAAATTAATGTATAAATCAAATTCGCTACTATAGTGTGATTGGTCCTTAAGTGTTGCACTAATTATAGTGAATTTACAAATGCATCCGTAGTTTTTTTAATAACAAACTTAAAGAATAAAAGGTATATGCCGGCATAAATGATTAACCAAGTTATATGATTTTGAAGAACTAGTCAGTGAACGTAGTAGTTGGCAATGATATGATCTTATTCATTTTTATCCTTTTATATCGACACGATTACACGCAAAAAAAGAGTATATTATAAGCCAAAACCATTTTTTTGTTTTGTTATGAATACATTAGAAAATTACTTGGATGAGAGAACAACAACTTCAATTTTTATATCCTTTTGTTATGGCTATGCCAATTTTTTCACTTAATCGAACATTATTCACCAGGTTTTGTGGGTTATTAGTCCTCTATGTCGTTTTACCTTTTTCAGCCGCGATTGATTAGATGATGGAAACCTGTTGAATTGATGTAGGAAAACAGTGTTCAGACCTTAGAACTTTCATAGTACAATGATTAGAACCAGTTTTGGGGTTTGGTTGATGAAAATTGAGATTTTGAGAAAAAGTGATTTTAAGTGTTTTTGGAAAATAATTGATTATGGGATAAGCTGTTTTGGAGATTTGAAAATATGATTTTTTAGTAAAATATGATAGGATTTCTCGAATAGATCGCGTTGGCGAAAACAGAATTGGAATCGGGGTAACGGTTAGGTTTTTACGGACGAAACGGTAAAACCGGGGAAAAACCACGACTGCATAGAGCTACAGCGCAGGTCATTGGCTACTGCCTGCCCACGCCTGGGCGCAGCTTGCCAGCGCCTGAGCGCAGCAACCCCTCATGGGTGACTACTTTGTTGTGCCTTTGTTTGCGTGTTGTCACGACATCGATTTTTGCGTTCTTATGTCTTTTCACACATTTCTGTTTTGAATTGGCCTTAGGTGTAAACATGAAAGTTTTAGATAATTGTGTTAACTTTCTAATGGTCTTGGTTTGGCTCAAAAATGATTTGTAGATTTTGAGTTATGATGAAAATACTCCAAGTGGGTCTTAGTAAAACTTTATGAAAATTCAGCATAACTATTTCTAAATTAAACCAAAACTTATGGATTGTCTCTAAACTTCAAAGCTTGTGTACTATGAGTTTAATTAAGGTGTTTAAGAGTATTTAACCTATGCTGTGATGAGTCTAACTAGTGGTAGGTTGCCTTGAATTGTTGCCTTGCGATCCTTTTTGCATGTGTAGTCTTGAGATGACCTTGGGGTAGGAAATGAAAGTTATTGATGATGCTAGAAGCTGTCCAGAAGACCTGAATTATGATGATTAATATTAATAGTAATGTGATGTTGTTAAATATGCACCTTAAGTATTACTTATGATGATTATGTTGATGCGATTCATTCTTTAATGATTATATGATGTATAAGAGCTGTTATTTGCTGCATATGTTGTTGTTTTGCTGTTGTTGACCATTAATGTCATAAAGTTGTAAATGTCGGTCTAAGTTGTAAAGTTGTAAGATGTCGTCCAAATTATTGGAGTCATATAAGATGTTCATGATGTTTCAAGTTGTAAGAAGTTGAGTCCATACATACTCATTCAAGTTGAGGGCTTGATGCCCTGGAGCCATTGCTCAAATACGTTGGGGGCTTGATGCCCTGTAGCCTTTTTACGCTCAAATCTGTTGGGGGCTTGATGCCCTGGAGCTTTTGCTCAAATATGTTGGGGGCTTGATGCCATAGAGCCTTTTTACGCTCAAATATGTTGGGGGTTTGATGCCCTGATTGGTACCACATGCATTTGCACTGTCAAGATGATTTAAGATGTTAAGAGTTGCATAGTCGAGTTGAAGTTGCATAGTCAAGTCAAAGTCGTCAAGTTGTTAAAGATTAATTTACGAAGTTGATTATGAAGTTGATGTTGATGATGTTTATGTTGTTAAATTTAATTGATGAATTATATGCTTAATATTGTTGTTTGTGAAATCTCACCGCTTCTGCTTGAAAATGCTGCTCTTCGAATGGGTAACTTGCAGGTAACCAAGACTATTTGCG
This sequence comes from Medicago sativa, assembly GCF_051527215.1. Classification (NCBI taxonomy): domain Eukaryota; kingdom Viridiplantae; phylum Streptophyta; class Magnoliopsida; order Fabales; family Fabaceae; genus Medicago; species Medicago sativa. Next base: position 16,014,025 of record NC_140753.1, on the reverse strand, counting down.
GTCGTGAGTGGACTCCTCACAAGTGTGTGTCTTAGGTGCTCTGATACGTAACGGGATGGGAATTTTGTTATAGCTTTTCCGTTCCTTACGTATTATTTTCAGAAGTTTTCATGAATTGTTATTGAACTAAGTTTTATGAGATTTTATGTCGAGGCCCTTGTGCCAAAGATTATGTTTAAGTTGTTGAAACTATTCCGCTGCGAAGTTTAAAATAATTACGTTGTTGGATTTTGAAGGATAAATATTTATTTATTCAGTTTATGATTTTAAGAAAAGAATGTGACATTCCGTTATGATTGAGAAACTCTGATTTTTATTATGAAATTTTTATGTTGGAAAAACGGGGTGTTACAATCTCCCCCCAACCTTCCACCAGTTTCGACCACCATCACTCAGGGTGTTTGTCCTTGCTAGCAAACCACTGGGTCTTTGCGTGTTCGCATGCCGGCTTGACAGAGGGTCGTCGTTTTCAATTTTTGACTTGAGAAAATCTTCCATTTCCCTTTACTTTTCACATTGAACCATAATCATCTCTCACTCCCATCAAATTTAGTCAAAAATGAACACACACAAGTTGTTTGCCCTTGTTTCCTTTTCTCAAAGATGGATCCATGATGTGTTATTGTTTATTTTTTATTAATATACTAATTCAAATCGAAACCTGCTAAAAAAATAAAAAAATTCCAATTCATTAAACTAAATTTAATAATGCATAAAATTGAGACATGATGGCACACCAAATCAACTTCAACCCAACAAATAAACATGTAGAGGTATAGAGACAAAGCAGTTGAGGTGGGTGATGTTGGCAGTAGGTGGAATTTTCTCCAAATCGATTTTACGAGAAGAGAGAAAAGTCACAACTTTTGGGGGAAGAGAGCATCACGTGACATGTTGAAATTTGCCTTCTAATCTCAGCCACACACTAAGATCCAATGGTCAAGATTTATTCCTACCATTTGTTGGTCTATATGGCCAATAAGGATGCGCGCTAGAGGGGGGTGAATAGCGTTTTAAAAAGTTTACAGAGTTTTGGCAAAAACGTTTTGAAAGATATAGACTTATTGGAAATATGTTTTGAACAATCACAAACTATGACAAATTGTTAAGACTATGCACTAATAAGATTTGTAAGAGAATTGAGAAATTCACAAGCTAAATCTTATTTCAATCAATTAATAATAATACTTGAACAATTTGCAAAACAAGACAATTTCAAAACCAAACATATAAGGAAATATAACAAGCTATAAACCAAAACACAATGTATATGTAATTGATGAATTGATTAGGAATTGATTAATTGATAGCATATACAATTATCAAAATCATAGAGGATAAGGAAAAGAGAACGACACCAAGATTTTTATAGTAGTTCGCCCTTTCGTCCTCGCTTCGGGTTACGTCTACTCTTCTTGGTGAAAAACGTCTCCACCAAGGACTTCCACTAATAGTAACAATTTTGAATTACAAATGTGATTATGAGAGTTCCTTGAAACTACACTAGTTCTTCAAACCCTATGTAACCACTCCCTCAAACTTCAAATACCCTTTAAATTTGGTGCTTCTTGATGTTTTTGAATCCTCAAATACCAGTGCAACCCTTCAAGCTCTTCACTCAAGCTTTTCGATGCTACGTCCGACAAATGGATCCCTTGAACACAAGAACAATTTGAAAGAACCCCCAAGTCCTTTGGAGGTGTAATGAGATTATTCACTTCACTTTAGAACCTTGATTAAGCCCATTCAATTTTCTTGAAAGAACCAACTTACAATCCCTATTAGAACCCTAACAAATCATATGACTCAAAGAACAAAGTGATTATAAGAAAAAGTGTTTAATCTTGAAGAATGTATGAACAATACTTTGCGTGTTATGAAGAAGCGTGTATATATAGAAAAGGGTGGAAAGTGCAAAATTTCGGCCAAAAACAACATAGTAAATCGATTCACTTAATGTGTTAATCGATTCAGAAAACTAGATGACAGTCTAGATGAACTATGAAGATTGATACGCATCAGACACCTTTTGAATCGATTCAAATATCCTCGAATGAAGATTGATACGATTCAAACTCTTATGAATCAATTCAATTAAAGTCAGAAAGTTTTTATGATACGATTCAATAAAATTTGAGTCGATTCAGACATGGAAGAAGGAAAATTTGATGCTGTCAAAATTTGAATCGATTCAAAAATATTTGACTCGATTCAAATGTTTCTAGATGAAGATTGACTCGATTCAAATGCCTAGAAAAAGGTTTTTGACACATGAGGATTCCTATGCAGAACAAGACACAAGGAATCACATGGTACAATGAGGCATGGTTTGCTAGGTGCTTTAACATAGTTCCATGCTATAGTACCAAAACAAAACAATCATCAAATAAAAACATCTAACTAACATCATCTAAGATCATCTAACTAACATCATTAAAACACAAATCTAAAGCCAAACAAGCTTCACCGTTCTCACATAAGATAATCATTCTTACTTGATATGCCCCCCCATATATATATATATAGGATTTGCTAGAACACACCCACTAGTTTTTATGTGGGAGTGTTTTAGCAAGCTACAACTTAAGGTGTAACTACTTTTTAGTTATAACTTGCTAAAACACACCTTCTAAAAAATAAGTGAGTGTATCCTAGCAAATGCCTATAGGAGTTGCTAACATACACCCACTTATTTTTTAGAAGGTGTGTTTTAGCAACATTCACCTTAAAGTGTATTTAACAACTTTTTAGTTATATCTTTGCTAAAACACACCTTAATAAAAACTAGTGGGTGTATCCTAGCAAACCCATGTATATATATATATATATATATATATATATATATATATATATATATATATATATATATATATATATATATATATATATATATATATAGGGGACATATCACATGAGAATGCTATTTATATGTGAGAATGATGAGAATAAATAATAACCACAGGATTAAAAAGAATGGCTGAGATTAAAAGCCCAAATTAAGTGAGTCACCACACCCAATCTCCAAATCTCATTCACACGTTAGTTTTCTCTCTCCCTAAACTTCCCAAATTCTTCTCTCCTTCCAACCTTCCCAAATTCTCCAGAATCACTCATCTTCTTCCTCCAAACCTTCCATTCACTCAATTCAAGTCTGTCTAAAAATGCCCTTTATGTGACATGCTTCACGTTTTTCTGTCCCTTTATCAACGATGGCGATTCCATTCCGGCCTGTGATTCCGTCGTCCATCTCTCTTGCGTACTGGCCATCTCTCTCTGCGTCTCTTTCATTTTCGTTTCTCAGTTACGACCGTTCATCTTCTTTCCTTTTGTCATCATCGTTTCCCGTCATGAGCAGAGTCGCCGTCGTTTTCAATAATTTAGGAAATCATTATGCCAATTTTAATAATTTTTAATCTGAACCTGTTTTGATTGAGTATTCTCAAAATTGGAAGATTAATCATGTGATATGCCATGTATATAGCATTCTCATGTGATATGCCCCCTATAAATAACATTCTCATGTGATATGCCCCCTATCGACTCAATGGTACAAGAATCATATGGGAATCCGACAATTCAATCAAAACCAATTAAAGCAGTGTTTGGTTTCACGTTTTTTTCACGGTGCACGCTTCCCAATGTCACTTTCACCGTGACTTTATGAAGCTGGAAATTCCAGCTTTTGCCTAGACGTGCTTTTTTTAGCTTTGCACGGGTATTCCAAACACATACTAAATTGATTTGGTGTTTTCTATATTCAAATCAATAATCAATAAAACTTATCTTTTTTTTTTTTGAATAATAAAACTTATCCTTTATTGTTCTATTTATCAATTTATGTCATTTAAAGAGGATCATTCCACATCTAAACCAAATCATTATATTTTATAATTATATTTTTATTTCACTCTATATTAATAGTTTTATTTTAAAAAACATATCCTACTACCGTATTTGAAAAAATATATATTATTTCAAAAAAAATGATTTTTTTCATAAATTTTGTTAAAAAAAAAAACTGAGCAACATTAGTACAGGGGTGGCATTTAGCCTGGACAAGCCTTAGAGTTTCCCACCATGGGAAAGTCAATTTTAACCACTAGATCAAGTAAAGAACACTGTCTTATGGTAGACTCTCAACACTGAATTATTTTCCACACCACCAACCATTCTCCCTCCTCCATGTCTCTCTCACCCACCACCACTACCAGCAACTCTTCCTCGTTCCTATTCTACTCACCACTGCTATCCCACAAAATAAACTCAAAGAAGAAGAACCCCATTAGCCCATTCACAGCTACAACCCCTCCCACGAATTAAGCAACACTCGTTCCTATTCTCATATGGAAAACATGTGATTGCTGCAATTAAGGTTTGTGCTCTTGCTGAGAAGGTTGATGGGGTTATTGATATGAGCTTGGTTATGGGTTCTTTTGTTGATAATCTTACTTTTAAGGAGATGATTGTTGTTCTTAAGGATAAAGAAGGTAGAGAACAAGTTCGACATTTAATTCTTTGCTTGGATAAAATCACAGGTCTCTCTTTTCATGTTTTCACTACCATTTGGATTATCTCTTTGTTCTGTTTGAAGTGAATGCTAGAAGTTGTGTGCGTGGCTTCACAAATCGGATTTGTTGACATGAGAGTTGCTGGTAGTGGTGGTGGGTGAGAGAGACATGGAGGAGGGAGAATGGTTGGTGGTGTGGAAAATAATTCAGTGTTGAGAGTCTACCATAAGACAGTGTTCTTTACTTGATCTAGTGGTTAAAATTGACTTTCCCATGGTGGGAAACTCTAAGGCTTGTCCAGGCTAAATGCCACCTAGTACAGGTTAGTTACATTGCACTGCCACTATCACAGTCACAATCTTAGAAATGGAAAACTACGAAGTTCTTGAAGAGCTTCACAACGTCGAAGCTGAAATCGAAGATGTTCAAGGTGCTTTTTTTTTTTTCCTTCAATTTTTCTTCCAAATCATAATAACAATCCTAATGTTAATGCCATAACTAAATTAGCTGATTAATTTTTCATTTTCTGCAGAAAAAATTAGGTCGTTAATTGAAAAGCAAGAGAGGTTGTACGAGAGAAAATCTGAACTAAATTCGATTTTGGAAGCGTGTAAAGAATCTGAAAATCAGGTTAATAATGCTGCAAGTTCGAGTATTGCGGAGAATTGGAATGGGACGTTTGAATGGGATTCTCAAGCTGATGATCTTAGGTTGAATATTTTTGGTATTTCATCTTATCGTGCTAATCAAAAAGAGGTAAAATTAATTATCACCGTTTTTATAGTTTTTTACGATTCATAGGGATAGAAAACTAAGAATGTGACATTATTATTCCTTTAAGTACATGTTTATTGTTTTATTTACTAGAAATGAGGCGAGGCATCATAATCTAGGTAGCACCAATACGACATGACGCTGACATGCTGATAGTAATTTGAAAAAATGGAAGTAATTGAATGTAATCATATATGTTAGTGACTTGGACATTTGATACTTAAGAAACATGAACACGACACCGACACCGACACGTCTCATAATAATTTCAGAAAATCGTTGTTGGACACTGGAAACACCTTTGATCAGAAGTATTGGTGCTACATAGACTAGATTGGCATGTGTCAGAAACGGGACACACCTTCAATTTGAAGCGCTGGTGTTATATAGAGATCATAATACAAGGAACATTTGCTGCATGCTTCCAAAATATGAACTAAAAATATTAATAAATTACACAACTCGAATTGTTATTTTCACGTAATTTATTAATATTTTTGTTATTGTTGTGATTAGCACTTGTTTCTTAACTTTGTGATTTGGGTTCATGTTCTATATAGTGTGGTGTCTGGGTGGGTGTTATCAGTTCTGAACTTGCACACAGAGAAATTTGCTTGTTAGAATTTTCTCAGTAGGGACATTGTGTCTGTACAGGGTTACTTACCCGATGAACTTGTTATAATGGTTAGTCTGTGTTCGACTCTTAAAGTAATTTGGTTTATCATGCTCTCAGTTTTTAGACACTGTTTTCTTTCAAAAGTTAAGAAGTGTATTCTTTCTGATTTGTGATGCTGTCACGAGTGTATCAATTGTTGAACTATTGACATCGAAGGCTTTAGTTTGTCTGTCTTTTTTATTCCCATTGAAGAATTATTTTCTTCTGTGTACAATTTCATTAATGAGTAAGTCTCATCGACGGCAGATTATTAATGCCATATTGAGTGGAAGAGATGTGCTGGTCATCATGGCTGCAGGTGGTGGTAAGAGTCTCTGCTACCAGCTTCCTGCTGTTCTTCGCAATGGAGTTGCTCTAGTTGTCAGTCCTTTGCTTTCACTAATTCAAGATCAGGTGCATTTCATTTTGTTTGAATCCAGTCCATTTTTTGGTTCATAAACATTTTCATGAGTTTAAAAGGTTATTTATCTGCCTCTTTTTTCAACCGGTGGTGGGGTTGCTTCAGGTAATGGGTTTGACTGCCTTGGGAATCCCAGCATATATGCTAACTTCAACAACAAGTAAGGACAATGAGAAGTTCATATACAAAGCTTTGGAGAAGGGCGAGGGGGAACTCAAAATATTGTATGTTACTCCAGAAAAGATATCAAAAAGCAAGAGATTTATGTCAAAACTTGAAAAGTGCCATCATGCTGGTCGTCTCTCTCTAATTTCAATTGATGTGAGTTCATAACGACATGCTCTTTAGAGTTGTTACTTGTTTTAAATTATGTTTGTTCATTTCACAATTTTTATGAACATCATTGGTTGTTAATTTTCAGAATGAAAGGATAAGTGTACCCGGAAAATTGTTGTATTTTGCTCCATTTGCTGGTTTGCTTTTAAGATTTTTTTTAACTAATACAAAAAACATATGGCTGATGGATCCGTCATAGGTTGTACAACACTAAGGAAAAATTGAATAAAATACATTTCTATTTTCATTTTCTGTTTTTACTAATAATTACAAAAATGCCATCCGATTTTCAATTTTTTCTCTTCCTATTTTCAATTATTTGTCCACGAATCGGTGAAACAACATTTCTGTAACTGGAAATTATTGGCAGATATAAACGAACATCAGGGCAAGAGATTTATACACATTGTGGGAAGTAGAGTACCCTATGAAGAGACACTATTAAGACCTGAATTAGAAAATATGTGTGTTACTAACTTGATTGGCATTAGAATCAGATGTTATACATTAAGGGTGTGTTTGGATGGAGGGTTTAGGAGGGGAAGGGGAGGGAGAGGGAGGGTTTACTTTTCTTTTTTAAATTACAGACATTATAAAATGATTTTTAGAAAATTGAATTAACATGATAAATGATCATATAATACTTCAAAATCACGTAATTTATTTAAAAAAAACATTTTACATTGTTTGCGATTTAAAAATAAAAGTGAGCCCTCTCCTCCCTTCCCCTCCTAAACCCTCAATCCAAACACACCCTAAAACAAAAACCCATTTATGTGTCTCCACCTAGTAACTTAAGTTTTTGGGCTGATTTGGTTCTTGATATTATACTAGTGTTCTACGAGCAAGTGAGAATGAGTTTGATCCTTGCTGCTCGTATTCTTAACTATTGAATTTATTTTATTTACAATGTAAAATGGCCTTGTGCAATGAGTTACCATGCTTCAAGATCTACGAGCTGATGTCTTGGTGTTTCAGAGCAATACTCTGTTAGTTGTATGATAGTACTATTTCTGGTTTTGTTTTGCACTGCAGGAGGCACATTGCTGTAGTCAGTGGGGTCATGACTTTCGACCTGATTACAAGAACCTTGGTATTCTCAAGACTCAGTTCCCTAATGTTCCTATGGTTGCTTTGACTGTAAGTCTTTATATTCGAGTTTCTGCTAAGTATAAAATTATTAGATTTGCATTTGCTTTCCATACTTAATTTTGATTTCTAACGTTAAATTAATTAATTTGTCAGGCAACTGCTACTCAGAGGGTCCAAAATGATCTTGTAGAGATGTTGCACATTCGTAGATGTGTCAAATTTGTCAGCACAGTCAATAGGCCAAATTTATTTTACATGGTATATCTTATAATTAATATCAGCATTTTACTCCCCCTACTGCAAAAATAAAACATATACCCGACTTCAATATTAAGTTAAAGTAATTTATTATCTCTGATCGTATTGTTTCATATATACACCGTAGGTTAAGGAAAAGTCATCCGTCAGTAAGGTGGTCGTTGACGAAATTGCTGAATTCATTCTAGAATCTTATCCAAATCACGAATCAGGGATTGTTTATTGCTTCTCTAGGAAGGAATGTGAACAGGTACGTCTGATTATGGTTTTCCTCCAACACTTTAGATACATATTTTGAATGTCAAATATTTCCCTCAAGAAAGCAAGAATAATGCACACATTTCAAGATTTTCTCTCTGCCCTTGAATTTCTCTGTGATGTGATTATGTTTTCAGCTTCTTTTTGGTGTTATGCACATGACTGTTTCAAGGGAGTTGCCATCTTTGTTATGCTGATATTTTGCTAGCCTCGCCCTTGCTGCGTTGTATTTTCTTCTTGTTCTTATTTTTAACATTACTTTATCAATTGATAATAAGACCAATATAATTAATCTTTATTGAGACATTTTTGACCTTATATAAGATTTTATTAATTTTAGCATGAAAAACTTCATTGTGCTAAAGCTACAATCTCTTTTTGCTAACATTATTATGTAAACAGCATATGCGTACAGAAAAAAGTAGGCAATATTGGAAAGGGTAATCAATGTTAATTAGTTTTTAACAGGAAATTAACACTTATGATATTAAATAATAGAAGATGAAACATATGCTTTATAATTAGAATTATTAAACAGGAAAAGTCAACTAATGAGATAAATAAGGTGGAGACCGTATAGTAGATACTTATCCTATGTAATGCCAACATTACTTTAGGTTGCAAAGGAGCTAAGGGAGAGAGGAATTTCAGCTGGTCATTATCATGCAGATATGGACGTGAATGATCGTGAAAAAGTACATATGCGGTAAAGTAATTATCAGAATGTTGTGACTTTTATATGTTAATGCTTTATTTATATATGTTGGTTGAGTTCTTGATTAATTGTGCTGATTGCCGAGTATGTCACCGAATACTGAAGTTATGCTTGGTGTTTTAGGAAATAAACGAGTAGAGTTGCATTTGATTTTACTGTTGGTTGTGAGCTCAATCTTTACCCATTAATCCATGAACCATATTTTAGAAGACCTTGACTGGATTTAAGTATAGGCTCCAATTGGCAGTCTTTGCCCCTGCTTAATGGCATTAAAGCAGACCAGCTATTAGAGAAACAACTAGTCTAGTTATGAAGAAGACCTTTTCTGTCTTACATCTTTTTATCATGTGATGTTCAATGAAATTTGAGAAACATTTGGTTTTTTGTGCATACACCAAATGGCGGGACCCCTTCCCGGACCCTGCGTATGCGGGAGCTTTAGTTCACTGGGCTGACCTTTTATTCATATCTATGAAGATATAGTCGATGTAAATGATATGATGATGGCATTATTTATCAAATGAGTTAATGGAGCTGTGATGTTTGATTATGCAGGTGGAGCAATAACAAGCTGCAGGTCATAGTTGGTACGGTATGTATCATTGCAGTTGTCACCTTGTAAGGCATGCATTTGTCATTTATGGCCTCTTAAAGCATTGAACATTTGAACTTCTATTTTATAATTTACATTTCAGGTAGCTTTTGGTATGGGAATCAACAAACCAGATGGTTAGTATTACTCCCTCCGTTTCAAAATGAGTGTCGCTTTAGCCAATTGCACACAGATTAATGAATGGAATAAAGTAGTCAAATGTCATAGCAATTTTACCAAATTATCCTAATCAACTATTGGTTTGTTTTTCATTAAAGAAAAAATAATACTTTGGAAGTAGTGTAACATAGTATTAATTGAAGGGTACAATTGAAAAGAAAAAGTTATTATTGCATTGGAAACTGAAAGTGACATTCATTTTGAAACAATTTTTTTTTGGCTAAAACGACACTCATTTTGAAACGGAGGGAGTACAATTTCTTAATGCTTTTATAAAATTCCTCAACGTTATCTTGTTTTTTAAACACAGCGTTATCTTGTTGTAACGCACTACTGATAATAGTTTTTCATCGGTAACTAGTTTCGATTAAAAAAAAAAAGTTGCTTCGATTACAGACTTCAACCACCGAAATAGGATGGCCAAAGGCTGGAAGGATCATACTAAAATATTATTTTACTTGCTTATAGTACAGTTATGGATATAGTGTTGTAGAGTAAGCCATGTATTGTTCAGAAGGATTGTGTGCAAATCAATTTTCTTTTTGGTCCTTTTGGGTATCGATGTGCTGACTTGCTATTTGTGACGTGATGTCTCTTGAAATCTGAATTCTATTGAGTTTCTGTGATATCTTTTTCGATATTAGTTACATGGTAAAATTGTTTCAAATTGATGCTCAAATGGGTAGGATTATACGCTTTCTTTTGTTGAATAGAGTATCTTGCTTTAATTTTTTGCAAGTGAGAAGTCCCTGGGTGGACATACATATTGTATTTGCTTTACCTCCACTGAAGCTGAGCATATCTAATGCTAAATATTTTCATGTAGTCAGGTTTGTCATCCATCACAGCTTGAGTAAATCAATGGAAACATACTACCAGGTTTTGTTCCAATCCTGAAAATATCTTCTTATGTTACATATCCTTTATGTTATTGTCGAGGACCACTTATTCTAGAAGCCTAAGCTGTTGGGTTAAGGCCTTGGAATTCTTTTAATCTTGCACAATCTCATTTGAAATTTATTTTCGGGTCGATAAGCGGCAAAAAATCCCAATGCTTTCCACACCTTATGCTAAAAAGCAATTTAGTGAAAAGAAATGGGGGTTACCATGATCAACACTACGCCACTTTCTTAAAAAAAAGAAAAAAAAACTTATGCCACTTGGCCAAAGAAGCCTTAATACCAAAGGACCATTCATCCTAAAAACGTAAGCTGGTAGTTAAAAGCCTAAGGTTCGCTTTTAGCTAACATAATTAAATAATTTTTTCAACAGGAAAGTGGTCGAGCTGGTCGAGATGGGCTTCCTTCTGAATGCCTATTATACTTCAGACCTGGTGATGTCCCCCGGCAGGTAAAAATTTGAAAAATTCTTAAATTTAAGGCTGTGTATGTTTCTGTGCCATCATTTTCCTCAAAAATTGAAGCTTGCGGGATATAAGACCTATGTATCTTGAGCTCACAATTTTATTGAAGTCTATTTCGGGCACCAGCTTTACATTCAAGAACATATAATGGGATAGAGATAGTGTATGCTAAACATGATAGATTAAAATATCTATGTTCTGTTTTGTGCATATTAAAAACATGATAAATCAAGACAAGACAAAATGTGAAAAAATTGTTCTAAAATGAATGGAATCAGAAAGACCAAAACAGAACAGGATGCCCTGTTCTGTTCTTGTGCCAAACGCTGCAAGAAATTATCTAGGATTTAAAAGTGTAAATAATATTATATTGTTGTTTGTTGCAAGATGATTGCTAGATTATGTGACAAGTTTTATAAATAACACATTTCTCAGAGCTCAATGGTCTTCTATGAAAATTCAGGACTGCAGAATCTCTATGACATAGTACGATATTGTCAGGTATGTTCTTTTATGATTTTTAATACTACTGGTAGTTGATGTCAGTCAACACCCATTCATTCCTTTAATTTTCAAAGCTTTTAAAGCTTCTTTCTTATTCCCCATTTGTTTATTTGAGGGTTCTTAAAAGTTAAGCTTATTGATGGCCAATTCCTGAAATTACAAGTAATTAAGATTACACAAAACAGACAACAAACTTTTGTTTTCATCGTTGATTATGTAATGAGCATACTCATTTAGCCATCCTTCCCTTTCGTATATCCTGGTGAACCTTATAGCTTTTGTCCTATTTGTATGCTGCACAACAACCAGATTGAGTGCTTTTTCCGTTATTCTAGAACCTTATTATGCTCATTAAGTAATCAAATTATTACAAAGTATGATTGTTCGTTAGAATATCTATGAAATAACTTGAGATTTAGAAAATGATGCATAATATTAGGTTATTATGTCACTGAGTTATTTAGGGCTCTTATATTTATAGGACCCGTCTCTTATTCTTAAAGATTTTAGCATGTATTTAAAAGTTAGGATTAGGAATTTAGTATTAGCGTAAATAGGTCTACCTAACCTAGTTAATATTTTAGATCACATCACAATAATATAAGAATTAGTGTTTTCCTTTTCCCTCTCTTTTCATCATTCTCTCCTAAAACCCTGAAATTTCAACTAATTATAGTCATCCTACTCTTTATTCCAGTCCAAAAGACAATGCCGTCGAAGTGCCTTTTTCAGGCATTTTGCTGAGCCATTACAGGAGTGCAATGGTACATTTTAATATTTTGATTTATTTCTCCTTTTATTTGTGCCTCATTACAGGCTTATGGAATATATTCAAATTGTATATACTTGATGTTACAGGGATGTGCGACATATGTGCATTCTCATGTGAGGTGAAGGAAGTGGATGTCTCTCGTATGTTTCTTTGACTTTTTGTTTGATTTTTGTCTTCTCTTCTATTTTCCCACATATATTTCTTTTAATAGCAATGCTTTCTCTTTGTTCTTCTTCTGATCTCTCTGTTTTTCCGGTAGTTTCTTCATCCCATTTTCTTCACACAAGCCTTTACATGGGGATACTCTTTGCAGGGCATGCAAAATTGATGGTTTCTTTGTTGCAAGATATTCAGGCAAGCGATCAGAGGTCAACAATGTTGCAATTAGTTGAAAAAATGAAAACAAAACAGAAGGAAATAGGTTGGTTTGTCCTCTCCTGTTTTTAATTTGGCTAGATATATTGTTTTTTGCCAAATACCAAGGTTCTTGGGCCTAATCTGTCCTCCCCTCTAATTTCTTTTTGCCAGCCAACACATTTTATGTTAGGGTAAAAGGGTAAAAAGAATGGGAGTCAAAGTAGATAGGGTTAGTTAGAGTAGTTCTTTAGAGGTGATATCAATTAGATAAATTTGGAATATTAGGACCAATAGATTCATTATGTGAACTAGATAGCTTGCGAGTGAAATGAGATATCCTTTATCAAGAGGAAATCCTTGGAGAAGAGACCTCTCTCCTATTCACAATCATTTATTAAATAAAACTGTGATCTTATTTTGATTCTAATAATTTTTCTATTTCTTTCTGAGTTCCTATCAACCAGTCTGACTTGTTGGATCTCTTATGAGGAATAAATGGATAAATTTAGTTTGTTTTTGGAAGAGATGACCAAGTATGATGGATTAAAACCATTTTTCATGGAGGTAGCTCACTTGGTTGAGCTAAAGGATTACAAGAGTTAAGGAGATAAAGGTCCAGGGTTTGGAACCTTGAAAGGGAAGAAAATACTAACATAACTCTTAGATTTATCATACTAACATTTACCATTCGAAAAAAAAGACCTTGTTTGTGGAGTCTAGAATTGGTTCATGGCAATGGATTAAGATGTTGGATTGGTTCATGGCGATGTAGGATATTGACTGTGATTAACATTGAATGTACACTCTTCGAGAAGAACATCAAAGGAATTGGAGAAATCAATATACCATGGGTCAAGGTCTGGAGAGACAAATATAAGATTGTGATGGGGACTTGGGTATTTTGGGGTACCCAAGTCCCACATCGAGCAGTGTGAGATGCTCAATGTACTATTTTGGTTCCCCCCTGATAGCTTGCTTGCTTGTAAGGGAGGGTTTCCCAAGTGCTTTGATACTTATCAAATGGTATCAAAGCCTGGTTGTCAGTAGGTAGCACAAAAAGGACTACCTATGGATGGGATGACCGGAAAGGCCGGGTAAAGTGTCATAGAGTGCGGCCGTCCTCTCTCAGGAGCGGTGGACTTGGGTAGTATGGGGTGTTCGAGTCCACATTGAGCAGTATGGAGTGCTTGGTGGAGTTTTTAAGCGGCTTGGTTCTTCCCCTTGATAGTTAGCTTTTAAGGGAGAGTTTCTCTAATGCTTGGATACTGATCGAACTGTGAGGCAAGGGGCAGGTAAAGTAGAACTCACTGGGCTGTGAGTGTGGGCATTTTCTTGGAGAAGAAACCAATTTAGAGGAAGCAAAAGCATAGATGACATGAGGAGGAAACTGAATGTAAGAAACCTGTAACACTTTAATGAGATTAATAATAGGGGAGTGGGATAGTAAACTTGCCAATTGATGCAGGTGGGTCGCATAAAGAGGTGAAGTCTGTAGTTTTGATTTTTGAGTGCGAAATAGGATTAGTTAGTTTGTTAGAGGGAATATCACTTGGACAAATGGGCGGATGATTATGTTGATATTTAAGGAAATAATATATCCTGTTAAGAGAAATATTAAGTAATTAGGATAGACATGTTATCATCGTTATCATGTATTTATTACTGAGAATGTATATTGATTTTCTCGATGCTCTATGTAATAGGGTCTCTATGGTGTCGTTCAAACATGGTTTCACCATCTCATGCCTCTGTTTTCTCTCATTCAACAGATTCATTTTGTGAATTTGATAGTTTGTGTTTGAAAGAAGAAATCCTTTCTGAAGCAAAAATCCTTTGGGGAGAGTCATCTCTCCTATTCTCTATCATTCTATTCATAAATTTGCTTTCTTTTTATTCTTTCTATCAGTTCCCACTTTTTATCTGAGTTCCTATCAGTTTAACCCAAAAGTTGGAGGTGTAACGCTATAACCTTATAGGTTCAATTGTAGTGTGGAGAGACCCCCTCGCCCAAAAGATTGGAACCCCCTCTTCCTTTCGTTCTTATAAGCTATAACCCCTGAAAATTGCACATCTGTCTTGTGTCAATCATAACCTGTTTCCCAAAGGTAATTTATTACAAATTTGTATCTCAATTTTTTCTACATTGAATTTTGCAGGTTCTGACTTAAAACGAGAGGAAATGGAGCAGCTTATCTTACACCTTTTACTGGAGCGTGCTTTGGTAATATTGTTTTGTCTTAATATTGAAAGTTGGGAAAATTTCTTGTTCTAAAAAGTAAGTCTAAATTTGCCAGACAAGGTGATCCAACATTGGCTACAATTTCAAGATAAATTAAAGAGCATACTCTACAGACATATATATGAAGAATGGGAATATAATTGAGTTTCATGAATAGCCCTTTAAACAACTTTTGAGGCTACCGTAAAAAAAAAAAAAAAAAAAAAAAAAAACTTGAGGCTAAAATGTTTGATCATTATTGATTTTCAGTTGTTAGTTTATTGGTCTCTTGTGGCACACCAGAGCAAGCTGCGTTTCAGACAACTTGAAAGTCATTGGGGTAGTAAAATTAATTTTCCATACCAAAAACAAAGGCAATGCCACTTACACTGCAAGATTTAAAATCACCTCTCTAAGCTTGTTCAGCCGTGAAACTCAACTTCTCGGAAGAATAATGTGTATGCATTGAACTTCTAGAAATCAATCTTTTGATTCATTTTGCAACAATCATGATTCATTTCAAGCACAAATATCTAAAAATAATTAATTCAGAAGTTCTGGTATGAAACTAGTTTACCATGCTTTTCTATATTTCATTTCATCTCCTGCACACACGGAACCAGTGTTGCAATTATGATTGTGCTAAAATTAGTGTTCACATTTTTGTTCCATTTTAATTTATTTACAAAACAATAATTGCAACCTCAATGCAATAAAAAATTTAGTGTCACAATTGAGTTCAAATCCTTTTAAAATATAGGGTAATACAGTCAACACTAACTGTACTTTGTTTTGCATTGGCCATCAGTTGTAGTTTTAAATTTCTGGACATTTTGAGCTTACCTGGCAGTGCAAAAATTTAATATTTCCATTTTAGTGGGTGATTTAAAGACAATTTTTTCTTGGTGTAGAAAGAAGAATTTCAGCATACAGCTTATTCTACAAATGCTTACATTACTGTGGGGCCATTGGCGAAGCAAATTTTGCAAGGTACACACGTTTCTCATTATAGATGTCAATCCATTAAGCTAATTTATTATGGCAAAATCTATTGAGTTTTTGTGTTTTACATCTGTACCGAGTCATGTTTCTTCATTCAACCATGAAATACTTTAAATAAGAAACTAGCTCAATGAATTAGGCTAATTTTTCCGACTCTAATTTGTCGGTTCTTTCTCTGAGATGCTAGTGTGATACACCTGCACTCATTTTGCAAATTTTCATGTACACGTATGTTGATTACCAACTGCTTGTGCCTGTTTGGATTTTATTTTTGGTGTAGGGAAGAAGACTGTGAAGCTTGAGATTTCTACAGAGGAGAAAACGAAAGCTTCTGTAAGATTGAAACGCAGCCTCGGGTCATCTGGCTTGGAGCTAAAACTTGATGAGCTTAGAAAAGAACTTTCTTCCACTCATGGAGGAATACTCCCACACTCTGTCTTGTCTACTCAACAAATCAGCTTACTATGTTCTCAAAAACCAAACTCACTGGAAGAGGCAAGTTTCATTCATGTACTTTTAAGTTTTGTGGTGATGGTTTTTGTTCTAATCTACTACATCTAAACAAAAAAAGATGTTTGAGAGATTGTCAAAAGCAACTTTAAGGTGTGCATTTCCGCTGCAGCTTGGACACTACACAGGGTGCACAGACAATATGACACGTACATAGTAATGCAGGATTTTTTTTTAGTAATTTATAGGATAATACAAGGCATAAAATGATTACAAAGGTTAATGTTAGCATAAATCAATATAGATACAATAGATTTTATCATTTATCAAATTATCGCAGTTAATTCATTTGTATTAGACTAAAATTATAAAAAATAATTGTACATACTACTAGTATAAACAAGGGTACAAGACAACTGTTTGAGTTGTTGACCCTTCTATTGCTTTAATCCAGATTCTAAGTTTTCTGTGTTTGTGCTTGTGCAGTTGGAGAAAGTAATTGGAAAACTGAAGACGGAAAAGTATGGAAATAAAATTCTTGAGCAAATTGTAAAATATTCTGATTTTGAGCCGACTGATGAACAAGTAAATGATGGTAGAGCTGCAAAAAGGTCGAAGACCAAGAAGAACCTTGTTCTTATTGAGAGTAGTGAAGATGAAGCGTGATAACTTATAACTTTAGTTTATGTTTACTCCTAATTCCAGTTTATGTTTTTATTGTATAATGTTATAATTCAGAGTAGTAATGTATTTCTTATTATAATACCGTGTTCTACATCATCCAACAGAGGTAAACGAGTCTGGATGAGAAATGAAGGCACTCGACTGTTATCAAGTCATGAAATTGAAAATTGAGTTTTTTGAGCTATGGTAATCTGGTTTGAGTTGTTAATTGCTGTTGGTGGAATTAGTAAAATTTCCAAAAATAAATATCAATAATAATAGACGTACATTAATATTATTGTTTCGATAGAGCAAATAAACATTTTAAAAATATAAAGAATCTGGATCTACAAATACTATTTTTATGTTGGTGCTGGTTTGAACTCATGATTTTTCACTTCTTAGCACTTAGTGTATATGAGTTCATGATTTTTCACTTCTTAGCACTTTGTATATGAGTTTCTTCCCAAGACTCTTAAGTTGAATGAGAATTATAGGGTTGACACGAGAGTTGGCCTAACCATAAGGCTACAAAAGCAATGCCTCCAAAAATATAAAAACTTGGTAAAAAGACCTAAAAGACAAAATTGCTAAGACGAACATCGACTAGGGTACGAACCCTGACTAATCCACTTGAGTGTGTAAGATTTTAAATGAAAACATTGTTATTTCGCCTATCTACTAAAAAAATCTAAAACTTCACATTTTAAAAATAAAATTACATAATAAAACTAACTTTTTTGGTTGCAAACTAACTTTTTTAGTTACATAATAAAACTCTACCTAAAATTAATAAAACTCTATCTAATATTCTAAAATATTTGAAAAATAACATTAATATCAAAATCAAAATATTTCAAAAACATTTCGTTTTTAAATTAGCTTTAGATATCGATTTTTTTTTTGACAAAAGCTTAATATAATAACTTGGTAAAATCAAAATATTAAGATCTTCTCCATTTTGTATCCTCTTCATTTGGAGACATACAGACTCAAAAATTTTTGGAAAAAATCAAAAATAATTAATGATGGTGGGACTCACTTAATGGTAGGATCAATTATCTATCGGGTCATGTTAACTTGTGCCCTTAGGGCACATGTTAAGCAACCTAAATATAGCAATTTTGCATTGGAAAACACAATATAACAATTTTTAAGAAGTTGAATGCATGCCTTTTGATATGTGTATTTCTATAATGAGTATCTTAGCATGTGCCTTGAGGGCACAAGTTAACATTAGCCTTATCTATTTTATGTGTCCATCTCTCTACAAATTGTGTCCTTCCATTTATTTTATCAAATGGTGGTTTGGTTTCCACATATTTTGAGTACCTTCAGTTCAGTGATACTTTGCTTCTTACTTCAGTTATGTTGTTTATTGGCACGCATGCTAAAAAGTGAGCAGGTAACACTGCAAGTGTGTCATAAAGAGATAAACCTAAACTTGCCTTTAAGATAAGGGAAATGTTAACGAGTGCCCCCGGACACTTGTTAAGAGTTTTAAATAGTAATTTTTTAATAAAAACATGTGTATTTAATGCATTGGAAATTGAACTTTTTAACTTTTTGAAGGAATAATTTCTTAATTTAGAATGCTTAAAGAGTGCCCCGGGGCACTCGTTAACAAGACCCTTAAGATAAAACTAATTAATAACTGGTCTTTTTTTTTCCTCTCAAAAAAAAAAACTGGTCTTTTTGTCTGTTTCTTCTGCACCGTTCGGTTTGGTTGCCTGTCTAAGCAACCACCTTTTTTTTGATGATGAGGCACCTTTTTGTTTAAAAAGTTGATGCTTTGGCTGATTTGCTGTTTTACTTTTGGCTGATGTTACACTTTTTAAAAAGTAATTGTATGTTTTTTTTTTTAAAAAAATGTATAATTCCTAAATTGAAAAGTTTATGTTTTCCTAGATTGATCCTCCTCTATGATATATTACGATTGTTTTTTTTAAGAATCTAAACTAGCCAATCTAAATTGGCACCGGAGAGAATCGAACCTGAAACTTCGAGGAGGAGCACACTCCCAGTTTCTAAACCAATACCATGATACATTACGATTGGTAAATGTTAACTTTGGCAAATGTTAACTTGTGCCCTCAAAGGCACGTGTTAAGGAACTTATTAAAGAAATTTACGCATAAAAAGTCGTGTATTCAACTTCTTAAAAGATAATATATTATGTTTTCCAATGCAAAGTTGCCCTTTTTGAGTTGCTTAACATGCACCTTAGGACACAAGTTAACATGACCCTTAGTCTTTTTAACAAGTTATGTTAAAAAAAACATGTGACACTTTAATTTTTTTTTTAATATATAGACGGAGTGACAATCATCATTTAAAACTTGCGTATTTGCGAGATCTTATTTTGAGTCTCAATAAAGATGTTTTACATTGTAATATAAACATTTATTAGTTTAGCTAGGTCTAATTTTGAGATGACTTACATAAACATAAAAGATTCTTGTCTTCCATTTCCCCCTTCAATTTTGTATCTTTAAATTAAAATTTCAAAATCCAAAACCATTAAAACTAGAAAACCATTTTTTTTTTTTTGCAACGATGATTTGAATTTAAGAACCTAAAATAATGAGTAGTTCATCTCCATGTGAGACATGATTAATGAGCAACTGAATTTTATTCATCTCTAGTTGTTGACAATATATATATATATATATATTTTTTTTTTTTACATCCACAAGGTTTCATAATAAATGAAATTTTATATGCTAAATAACAATGGTTTGAAAAATGGTGCGATATCGAGGATTCGTCTACGATTAAACATTCTCGGCAATGTTTGTTACTGTTTTCTCCCTTTAAACAAAGTGGAAAAAAATCATGAAAACAACTGCGACAAAACGCCCTTCGTAAAAATAGGTCGAAAATTCCAATCTTTTTTCCAATTAAGATGGATAAAAATCACATTTTTAGTACATAAAATAGGTAATGCAAATCTAACTCTCATTCTCCTGTTTTGGGTGTTGGGTCATGGAAATGGAATCATTGAGCTTGTTGTTGCAGATGAAACTTGGGATTTCAGAGAAAAAAATTTAGGGTTTTATCCTTGGAAGAAGTGAAGATAATAGTTCTGGTACATTAAAAAGTTTTAAATTGTCTGGAAATCAAGCCAAATAGTAGTTTGTATACAATACACATATTCCTCAATTTAACGAGGCTTCTTTTACAAAGAACAAAATCGTAATGACTCATACAAGGCCTAAAGCGGACAATACCTCTAAAACGTCCAGTGTTGTTGGCCTGAGGTTTAAACATTGACACACAAGGTAAGGGTCAAAGCCACGTCACACTCAAGGGATGGACCCTTTAGCCCCTTAGCCTTGACTGAGGGCTATTGTTTTGGCACACACAAAAACCTCATGTTGCTTGGAAATTAAGGCTATACATAGTTTATATGTACCACTCATAATGCTCAATATTAACGAGACGTTTTTTTTACAAGTGACAAAACCGTGAGAGCTTACATATTCCCCAAAGCAGACAATACATCATATACGTAGTGTTGAGGTTAACGGAAGTTATGCTGATGTATATGATTCTACCATGTGGCTCCTATAATGATGTAATATATAACTTTTCGCTAAATATTTTCAAATGTATTAGTAGTTTCCCAATATGTATTTAATTAATTTTGACTTTTCATATTTCAATACTATATTAATTAGGGATTTATTTGAAAAAGAAACAATAAACATATCCAGTATTTGAAAAAGAGCTTATATTAAATGTCAAATTTTTTCCTTCCAAATGAATACTTGTATTTAGCGAAGAATAATAAAAAGGACAAAATCCTGACCAAAAAAAAATAAAAATAAAAAGGACAAAATTAGGATATATTTGGACACTTCTAAATATTTATTTGGGATTCGCTAACATAAGCAACTAAAAGTAACTAGTTTTTATTGAAAAACAACAATTATTTATTAAAAATATTAGCGGAAAGACGGGCACTATCGTGCCCGTCTGTCCGCTCTTTCTATTGCGCTGACGCATGTGATTATTTTATTATGTTTGTTTGTATAATTTTGATTAAAATTTTTAAATTTTAAAATATTAATGGAAATTATTGATCTATTGATTTATGAACAAAATATTGTCAAGACATATAACAAAATTATTTTTGAACTCAACATATTTTAGTTTGCCCGCATATAAAATTAAGATAAAATAATGATCATTTATTGTTTATTCTAATAGTAATTAGTAACATCATAACATAAATGTATAAATGACATGTTATGTAAAAGAAACATTGTTATGATTACGATAAAAGAATATCTTTGAAAGCTACATTTTTCCTAAATTTTCCATCTTCTCCTTCTATTTTCCCTTCTTTAATGAGAACTTTTGTTGAATTTTGAGATACTCTTCTTGATAAAACTACATATAATTGACCATGCCTGAAAACATGTTGTGGAAGATAGATTCTCACATTGGGAATGATCTGCCCTTGTGACTTATTTATGATAATAGAAAAACTTAGTCTAACGGTAAATTGTTTTCTACTAAGCACAAAGAGAAGTCCTGAACTCACATTTGTTTTTAATTTAATTCTGGGAAAGAATGTTCTTTTTCCAGCATTGCTTCTTGTTAGAATTTCCACATCCAACATATTCTCAAATAAAACACGACATAACAATCGTGTCCCATTACACATGCCATATCTAGGGTCTATGTTTCGCAACAACATCAAAGGTGCACCTTTTTTTACCTTTAAAATGTGTGGTGGGATATTTTCTTGAGCAATTGAGTTTAGGAATTCCTGCTGATATAAGTTATAAGTATCCCCTTCAACCTCGTCAAATGACTACAAATTATGTTCTTCTCCTGGAAACTGATTGATAATTAATATTTAATATAGTGCTAACAAATTTTCTTCTAAAATATTTTGAGTCCTAATCTTTTTTTAGAGGATTTAAAGTCCAATCTTTAACATTATTTTTTGCTCACGTTTGTTACTAATTTTTTTTAGAGGATTTAAAGTCCAATCTTTAACATAATATTTTACTCAATTTTGTTACTAATCTTTTTTTCAGAAGATTTAAAGTCCAATCTTTAACATTATTTGTTGCTCACGTTTGTTACTAATCTTTTTTTTAGAGTATTTAAAGTCTAATCTTTAACATTATTATTTTTTGCCCACGTTTGTTAATAATCTTTTTTTAGAGGATTTAAAGTCCAATCTTTAACATTATTTTTTGCATACGTTTGTTACTAATCTTTTTTTAGAGGATTTAAAGTCTAATCTTTAACAATATTTTTTGTTCACGTTTGTTACTAATCTTTTTTTTATAGGATTTAAAGTCCAATCTTTAACATTATTATTTTTTGCCCACGTTTGTTACTAATATTTTTTTAGAGGATTTAAAGTCCAATCTTTAACATTATTTTTTGCTTACGTTTGTTACTAATCTTTTTTTTATTGCTTACGTCTGTTACTAATCTTTTTTTTAGAGGATTTAAAGTCCAATCTTTAACAATATTTTTTTCTCACGTTTGTTACCAATCTTTTTTTAGAGGATTTAAAGTCCAATCTTTAACATTATTTTTTGCTCACGTTTGTTACTAATCTATTTTAGAGGATTTAAAGTCTAATCTTTACCATTATTTTTTGCTGACGTTTGTTACAATTGATTAGAGGTTAAGGATTATATTAATAAAATAATATGGAAATACTGTTTTTTGTGCAAGTAATAAAATAATATGGAAATACTGTTTTTTGTGGAAGGGATATGAAAATACTTGGCAATCTTTGTCGGTTGTATTGACGGGAACAACGCAGATGTACAACATAAAATCGGCTGATAAAAAAGTAACATGAATTTTTGTTTTGTGCTAGTTTTTTGTGAGTTTGATCTGTGGTTAACGGAGTTAAAAGAGGGTTAACGGGGATGATTAGTGACGTGGATTAGTAATCCACATGTTATTTTATAATTGGCTAACAGTAAGAACAACTCATAAGAATTATGTATAAGTTTTCTCCTTATATTAAATTTATTATTATCTATTTGTTACATGTGTTATTTGTATTTAAAATTAAAATTAAAAATTAAGGGTATTTTTGGAAAGAAAAGTTACATGTGTTATTTGTATTTAAAATTAAAATTAAAAATTAAGGGTATTTTTGGAAAGAAAAGTCCAACCCAAAAGTGTGCTGAAAGGGGTAGTTTTCTTTATATATAGTATAGATATATTTAATACAAAATTTACAAGTTCAAATACAAAGTTGCTATTTTAAAATTCTAAACATGTGCAAATTTTTCCTCCCTAATAAAAACATGCGCAAATTTGCATATCATAAAAAACCTATTCATAAATGAGTGGTTATATTTTGACACTTCTAACTCCCCAACATCCCTACCCTTTATTTTCTCTTCATTTCTCCTCTATCACTTCACCAACACATTTATAAAATACTAACAAATGTTTTAGGATATTATTTAAGAAATCAAAATAAATAATTTTGTAAAGAAAAAATGTGTATTTATAACTTTGATAAGTATTTGACATATATATTCAAGATAAAACTTTCTTTTTAAGAATCCTTTAAACTACAGGATGGCTTTAGACATTTATTAATGTGACCCCAATATTTATTACATCATTATCTATTTTATTTTCTCCTTTAAATAAAATCTATTTTATTTTCTCTCTCAAATCGTAGATACACCCTCCGGTCCTTATTATAAGCAAAACTTTACATTTTAGATTCATTCATTAAATGATATATGTAATATATAATAAAGACCATATACATCATTAATTGAATGAATGTAAAATGCAAAATTTTGTTTATAATAGTGACCGAATGGTGTATGTATGCAGTGTACTTACAAAAGGGAATTGCTGCTTTCAGCGAAATATTTTAACGCGACAATATCACGATGCTTGCATGTTACTAATATCTCCTCCACCTCTTTACTTTGTAACCCCCCATGTATTCCATCAAGTGCCAAATCTAATGGTTCAAAACAATTCGTGAAGCGCTCGTGATGGTTTTATTCCCTTGAAATAGCATAGCCCCTTACAAAATATCATTTTCCATAAAAAATGTGCGATAAAGTCATACAGGTATACTAACATTGAATATTGACTGTTACTAGTATTTATTATTTGCTATTATTGGACAGCATAACAGTTGAAAAGGTAGCATGTTTTATAATGAATGAAAAAAGCTGAAATCGGCACAATGTCCCTTTTTACTTTTAGCTTTTCATTTTAAAAAGCTATTCTTTCTTTAACTCTTCTCTTCTCCCTCACCTCACAATCACCAAACTCCGAAATTTTTTTTTTTCCGACCCTGTTTGCCAAAAAAATTCCAAAGTTGACCCCCTATTGAAAAAAAATACAGAAATGACCCACTTTCAATTTTTGGGGGTTTTTTTTTTGTCGTTTTCTGCATTCCCGCCGTTTCAAATGGCGGGAATGAGCCGTCGTTCTGACGGCCGTCACGTCGCTGCAGGTTTTGTCCTTTTTTTTTTAATTTTTTTTTGAGTACCGCCATTTGAAATGGCGGGAATGAATATATATTTTTTTTTTTTTCGTTTTTTTATTTTTTAAGCCATTATTTGTTTATTTATTTGTTTAACAATAAATAAAAAAATATTAATTTATTTGTTTAATAATAAATAAAAACATATTAATTTATTTGAACGCATAATACATAACGTTATTAACTATCGGTTATTTATACTCGGACAATTTCTCCTAATATGACCGTTTTTTTTTGCCATTATTTGTTTATTTAAAACACAAATAATAATAAATGAAAATTAATGATAATAAATATTAATTTATTAATTTTAAAACACTAATTATTTTATTCATACGAAATAAAAACAAAAACTACTTTCTCCTCGGCAACCATTTACGCCAATGTAAACTATGACCTCCCGTAGCACATAATTTATCTTTTTTAGTTCGTACGGGTCGTTGATTTTGCTCTTCCTCTTCCTCTTCCTCTTCCTCTTCCTCATCTTCTTCCTGTTCCACATCCTCATCAGGAATTTCAGCATCATCATTAGTTTCCATAGTGACTTCATTTTGCACTTGTGGAGCTGAGTTGGTCCAGATTTCGTTAACGAAGTCATCGTCATTAAACCCTGCTGCCAGACTTTCTATAGTATTAGTTTGTGAATTTGGCCAATGAGGTGCGTAGTTTGTTTGGGGATAGTTTACAATGTGTGGGGGGGTTGGTAGGTTGAAGGAGGAGTACTGTGATTGGTCTGGGTAACTGGTTTGTGTGGTGTACTGAGTTGGATTAAAGTCATCAAATGAATAGTTTGATGTTCGAGAGCTTTCTCCATGATGACTTTGTTGAGAATAGGTTGGATATAGGATTGGGGTGTTACATAAGATTTGGTTTGTGGGTTGTGGAGGTGATTGGTAAGTTTGGTTGTAGTTGTAGTTGGTGGATGGGTTAAAGCTTTGGTCAAAGTTAGTGGGTGGAGGTGTCATGAATTGGTTGTATGTTGGAGGTGTATTTGACCACATATTTTCATCTGGCACCGTATAGGTTTCTGGCGTTGCAGGATAGTCACGCGACAATTGTGGTAAAATTCTTGCACATGCTTGCCTTGGGTTTGTCAATAATACATCTCTAGAAAGCCACAGATGATTTCCGAAAAATTCCCAATACCATGCAAAATATTGACGATTTGGATAAACCTCATGGTTATACCGAACGCCCTGAAGTGCTAATTGATGTCGTTGGTTCCAGTTTTGGACTTGACGATGATGCTTATCTCTCCACGAGCCTTTAATTTTATCTTTTGTCAAATTAATTTTGTGGAAAGCTTTCAAATTATCTGGTAAGGCAGGTGGATATTGTGGTAAGCCGAATTGAAGCCGAACTCTATCCGTTTGATGCCTCTCGACTATCTGAAAATTGATGAGATATGTGTTGGCAGACCATATCTGGCTTTCTTCTTCGTTGGTGTAATGGAATTTGAGATAAGGCCTCCAGGAGAACTGTTTAAAAATAATGAATATTAGTCTTCAATTGTTGACTAAAAAGCAATCACGAAAAAAAAATGTAATACCTGATCATATGTCATGGTGTCGATTTTTGAACGTATAGATACGAGATTATGCCGAGGATGTTCCACGAATTTATTACCATGTGCTAGCCATCTAATTAATTTTTAAAATGTTATAATTAACATAGGCTGGATAAATGTATTTAAAAATTAATAAAAAATAACATTTAATTTACTTACATATTTGCCAACGGAAGTTGTGTATCAGCTTGTGGTGTTTGTCTGGGCACAGGAGCTAAGCATGACATTCTTGACCACGCCCATGCTTGTAAGAGAATTGTGCACCCAGGCATGTCGCTAGTGCCATATATTGCGCCGTCACACAAGGATCTATATAGCCTGGCCAAACAAGCTGAACCCCAACTGTATTGTCCATGTCGACGGGACGTGGTTGTATGGCAAGTACAAAGGGACATTGTTGCTTGCGGTAGCACAAGATGGAAACAACAAAACGATTCCAATCGCCTTTGCGCTTGTCGAAGGTGAGACAAAGGAGGGCTGGAGTTTTTTTTTGAAAAATCTAAGAAGGCACGTCACAAAAGGAATATCTGTCTGCATGATCTCCGACAGACATGAATCAATTAAAAGCGCATTCAATGACCCAAGGAATGGTTGGCAAGAAACTGGTTCAACTCATGTGTACTGCATTCGACACATTAAGCAAAATTTCATGAGGACAATCAAGGATGGAGATCTTAAGGATGTTGTAAATAATATGGGTAAGCATATTATCTTACGGTTTTTTTTATATCGTGTTATTATTAAATAGGTTCACTATCTAACTAATTGTTTTTTCTTAACGTGCAGGACATGCCCTAAACATACCCTTGTTCGATTACTATCGGGGTGTAATCCAGAATGCAAATCAGCGTGCATTAGATTGGGTGGACAATATTCCGAAAGAAAAATGGACTCAAGCATATGACGAGGGTCGACGATGGGGTCACATGACAAGCAACATCGTTGAGTCGTGGAACTCTGTGTTTAAGGGAACACGCAACCTACCTGTTACGCCTATAGTTCAATCAACCTACTATAGGCTGGCATGTCTCTTTGCTGATAGGGCTCAAAAAGCGTTTGCAAGGGTAGGTTCCGGAGATTTGTTCAGTGAATATTGCCAGAATGTGATTAAGGATGAAATTGTTAAGTCCAACACCCATCATGTCGAACAGTTTGACCGAGAAAGGTATACCTTCTCAGTCCGTGAGACCGTCAACTACAGGGAGGGAAGGCGAATGGGAACTTTCAAGGTGGACCTACAAGCGGGGTGGTGTGATTGTGGGAAATTTCAAGCTTTACATTTGCCTTGTTCCCATGTCATAGCCGCGTGTTCTTCATTTCGCCATGACTACACAACCCTTATTCCAGCTGTGTTCAAAAACGATAGTGTTTACTCCATCTACAACACAGCTTTCAAAGTAGTACAGGATAAGAGTTATTGGCCCCCATACGACGGTCCCGTGCTTTGCCATAATCCAAACATGCAAAGACTAAAGAAAGGTCGACCCAATAGTACCCGCATAAGGACTGAAATGGACGAGGAGGTGGTAAAGAAGACTCCGACACCGAGACAGTGTGGGTTGTGTCGGCATACTGGTCATATTAGGAGAAATTGTCCGAGTTTAAATAACCGATAGTTAATAACGTTATGTATTATGCATTCAAATAAATTAATATGTTTTTATTTATTATTAAACAAATAAATTAATATGTTTTTATTTATTGTTAAACAAATAAATAAACAAATAATGGCCAAAAAAATAAAAAATAAACGGTTATATTATGAGAAATTGTCCGAGTATAAATAACCGATAGTTAATAACGTTATGTATTATGCGTTCAAATAAATTAATATGTTTTTATTTATTATTATTATTATTATTTGTGTTTTAAATAAACAAACAATATCCAAAAAAATAAAAAAACGAAAAAAAAAATTAAGATTTCATTCCCGCCATTTGAAATGGCGGTACTGGAAAAAAAAAATAAAAAAAAAAAGACAAAAACCTGCTGTAGCCTGTCATGAAGTGACTAGTGGCAGGAAGACGGCTCATTCCCGCCATTTGAAACGGCGGGAATGCAGAAAACGACAAAAAAAAAACCCCCAAAAATTGAAAGTGGGTCATTTCTGTATTTTTTTTCAAAAGGGGGTCAACTTTGGAATTTTTTTGGCAAACAGGGTCGAAAAAAAAAAATTTCCCAAACTCCACATGCAAACACCAACAAGCAAACAACACCTTTTAACCAAACAGTACCTAACCCCACTTTCCATTTTCTTCATTATCTTATTCTTCTTTCTTTTCTTCATAAAAACCAAATAACACTTTCTCATAACACTTTCTCATATCATACCTCAATTTCATGGAAAACTCATCATGGAGGACCTCTTCAACATGTGACAGTTCATCTTCTTCCTCCTCCACCACCACCACCACCGTCAAACGCCATAAACACCACCACCACCACCACCACCATCAACATGATGATCCTGATCTTCTCGTACCAGGTCTCCCTGACCACATAGCTCAACTATGTCTCTCATCAATCAACCCTTCACTTCTCTTCAAAGTATGTCACTCATGGCGTAGACTCATCTACTCACCTTCTTTTCCACCTTTCTTTTCTCTCTATGCAATTCTCTCACCACCCAAATCACACCATTCTCACTCAATTCAATTCCATAACTTTGATCCAATATCAAATACTTGGAAAATCCTCCCTCCACCACCACAAAGTCCACCACTCCACCATATTCTCCTCCACCACCCTTCCTTCCTCTCTCGCAATCTCTCCGTCCAATCAATCTCCGTCTCCGATAATCTTATCCTCCTTGCTGCCACCACTCACAATCTCACCCCAGCACTCTCCCATCCTTTGATTTTCAATCCAAGTCAGGGCTGGTCTGTCGGACCAGCCCTAACTAGTCCACGCCGTTGGTGTGCATTAGGCACATCAGACAGCGTGGTCTATGTAGCAAGTGGTATCGGGTCCCATTTCTCAGTTGATGTGGCAAAGTCAATTGAGAAGTGGGACCCGATCAACGATCTCACTTGGGAGAAGAAAACCGATATGAAAGACGGCAGATTCAGCAGGGAAGCTGTAGATGCTGTAGGATGGAGAGGAAAGCTTTATATGGTGAACGTAAAAGGCGATGCTGCTAAAGAAGGAGTTGTGTATGATGTTGAAGAGGATACATGGAAGGAGATGCCAGAGGGGATGTTATTAGGGTTTCGAGGACCGGTGGCGGCGATGGAGGAGGAAGTGATGTATGTGGTGGATGAAGCTAAAGGTATTCTTAGTAGATACAATTCAGAAGATGATGTTTGGGAAAAGATTTTTGAGTCTCAAAGACTCAAAGGAGCTGAACAAATGGTTGCAAAACAAGGTAGAATTTGTGTTGTTTCCACCGCCGGGATATCTGTGGTGGATGTAGTGGCGGCGCCGCCGAGAATTTCGGTGGTTGAGTTACCGGAAGGGTTTGAAGCAGTGGCTGTTCATGTCTTGCCAAGGATGCCGGTAACTGAGTGAATTATTTTGTTTTTTGTATAAAAGAAATAATTAAAAAAATAAAATTAAAGGATAAAAATTAACAATTTTTTGTTTATTTTTTATTTTGTCAAAGAAAAAAAAAAGAGAGTATTTTTGGTTGTACTTGAGTTGGAATAGTCGTTTTATTTGTTTAATGGTTTATGAGATGAGCTGACATTAGATATTTGAAATGAAAGCTGAAAGTGAAAATTTGTCTGTAAGCGCGTGTATGAGAGAAGAAATGTGTAGGGTAAGAGGTATTTTTTAATTAATTTTTCCATATTTTTTGACTATGTATGTGTATTTGTGATGTATGAAACTATGAATTGAATATTGATGATTTTATAGAAATAAAAAAAGGTGGGGATGGTGGCAATGTGACATTGGCTACGACAACATTATTTTTAATGGATGATAATCATGTACATGTTAAGGAATTTATTATAGAAATATAATTAAAATTCGTTCATTCAACTTCTTAAAAATTATTTTATTATTATGTTTTTCAATACAAAATTGCTCTTTTTGTGTTGATTAATATGTGTCTTTAGGGTACAAGTTAGCATAACTTTTTTTAATTACTATTATTAATTTTTTGAAAACTTGGTATTAGCTTAAAAACCAATTAGGGGAGAAGTTCAATTTTATCGGCCACTTTTGTTTAAAGTAGGATCATAGTTTTATATACTTAGCATACAAAAATTAGTACCAGAGAATTGAACTTGAAATCTTAAAAAAAAAACACATTCTAAGGTCGACTCAAACTAACATGATTAGATCAACCTAAATGAATTAAATGTTTTGATAGATAATTAATCTTCTTGATCTTCAATTATGTTTTTAGTTAAATAATCTAGTATATAAAATTACAAACAAAAAACAGAAACATTTGATAATATATTTGTAATTTGAGAAATGTTAACCAATGCCCTCAAGACAATAGTTAATGAAGCAAATATAGTAATCTCACATTGAAATTTGTGCATTTAACTCCTCAAAAATCTAAAAAGCAGTATTTTCAACTTAAATCCTTCTTTTTTTGGTTTCCTTAACCATAACCTTAAGGGCCCGGTTGTAATTTTGATACAGATCGTAATAAAAAACAACAATGGATTCCCTCAAAGAAAACAATAACAATGGATTACACTTGATAGTCCTACATTGCCCATGTTGAGGGGCAATATGAAAGCAGGAGATATGGGGAATCACGTGGCAGAGTTTATGAGAGATGTCCATCTTTATCAGACAATGAGTGTCCTTTGTATTTATCTTGGAAAGGAGATCTTACCAAATCAAGTTTGCCTGTTTCTGTTTCATTGGATATGAATCCACATATTTATTTTCTTGTCTTTTTTTGAAATGAAATATATGTCGACCTCATTTTATTCTTTTTTCTAATGTTGTTGTTTTTGCTTGTAGATGATTTAAAAAAAAATACAGTAATGATGTTTTTGTTAGATATTTTAATATATACTATATGTTAATATAGTTTTTATAAGTATAAAGTCCCATTTTTTAATCTATTCTGTAATATACCAAACATTATGATTAAATTATTTTTAATAATCGACTCAGAATGGCTTTTATATTTTTTAAAGAGTGCTTCTACATGCTTCCTTTAGAAAAGAGCAAAACTTAACCCTCATGTGCACTAGATGGCCAAGTCAGTTGATCTACTTCCATATCGTCAATCTACTAACAATGTTATTTTTTATTTTTTTATATTTTTTTATATTTAAAGCATAAGTTTATATTCAGAGAAAAAGAAATAAAAACTACAAAAATCACGAACTAAGTTCTCTTTCGAAGTAATTTTTCATTTTATGTTTTGAAATTTTTAAAAATTAAAATCAGTTTCAATGTTGAGTTTTCAAAAAATTTAAAAATTAAAATCAATTTCAGTCAAATTTAGTTTTATAAATAAATATAAAAACAAATATTTAAAATGCATAATATATTTATTTAGTAATAATTTTAAGGGAAATGCTACAAGTGCCATTTGACCATCCCTAATAGTGAGGTCATAACCATTTAAGATCCGGTACCTAATAGGCACCCCATTGAAGAGAAAAATTTGGGGGTCTTCTAAGACCCAACGTCTCACTTAAGACCTCCGTTCTTCACTGAACCTTACACTACTTTTTATTAAACTAATTATTGTATTGTTGGAATGTAAATGATGAAGAATTATTGGTGGAACCCATTTAGACCTTTTGTTAGATGGTCTCCATTGAAGTAACTGATTGCTTATTGGATACTGTTATTAAAAAATTATAAAATAATGATATGTACACATGAAACCTGTTTAAGAACTCCAAATTAAGGGTCTTTAGTATAGATGCTCTTAGGACACTTGTTAAGAAGTTTACCTTTCTTTGACCTCCGTTCTTTTTGTTGAATTTACTCTTCTTTGTCATTCAACAAAAAGACATTGTCATCTATACTCTTGGGCGCCTAAATTGCATCCAAAATGTCAAGAGTAATGCATGCAACAAACCAAGTGTCATGACTCATGAGAAATACATGCAACAAGTCAAATATCAAGAAGAATACATGCATAAGTCAAGTAGGGTCAGGATTCAAACTTCAAACAACCTATTTATTCATCTTAAATTTAAATTTCCAACCACTATGCTATTTTGAAAAGAAAAAAAAATTATCTCATTTGTGTATAAATGTAAGACCTATATCACTACTTCATAAAAAATTAAATAAGAATCATATTCATACAAGTAATGTTTTAGAATTTTGAATAAAACGCTCAAAATCTAATGTGATAATCATGTGGTGTAAAATTGCATGGTGCCGTGGTTGTCTTTCCTTAATTAATTGAAAAGTGATGCAGCCATAAACCGAATTTGATTCCCAACTTGAGCTTGAAATCACTTTCCATTTCACTATCTGTGACTAGACAAGTCGTCCAGCTAGCATTAGAGGGGGGCCGTATTCATATGTAGGAGCCCAGTTGTGTGGGACCATATTTTAATGCATACTACTTTAGAACTTAGATGATTCTCGAAGAAACTTCATGCAATGTTACTTACTTCCAAAAATTGGTCCTGGAATGAATTATGGCCTCTACATTTCATATAAGATATGGAATTAGTAATGTGAAAATAGAGGAGTATGAGCATCTGCATGAGTGTTTTTCTTTGAACTCAGGGCATGAGTTAAGTGGTTGATTTTTTTTAAAAAAAATTCAAATTTTAAGATACGTATTGTGTATTCTATAAGTTGTTCCATTTTTTAAATTGGACTTTTAATTTTTTTTTAATTAAAATTTTTAAATTGATCTTTCATGTCCCTTTATACCCACGCCACAAAGTTACTGTTTATTTTAAAAATTCCGCTAAAAAAATATATATTTGGTCGAAACAAGTTTGATATAGATTAAAGGATTAAATATGTTTTTAGTCCTTACATTTGAAAATTGTTGTTGACACATTGCATATGGCTGTGTCACACGAGTAAAATACGTTTTTACCCCCTCGACAGTTAACTGCCGAATTATAGAACCGGCTGCAGTTAACTACCGAGGAAAACTTCGGCAGTAAACTACCGAGGAAAATTGAAAACTTCGGCAGTTAACTGCCAAGGAAAACTCAAACCTGTTTTTATTTTTTTATTTTTTTTACAAAAACCATAAATTGTCATTAATAATATTTATTGATTTTGAATGTTTCAATCATTATTTTGGTATGTTTCAAACAATTGCATGCATTACACGCCCACACCCCACACACACACACACATCCCACACCCCCCCACACAAACACACACACCCCACACCCCCCCACCCTCCCACTTTTTTTCATGTCAAACAAAATACCATTTCTTATTTTCTTTAACATTACACACCCACCTTTTCATCTTTATTTTTTATTTTTTAGATATCGTATATTTCACATTTATGATATGAACCAAATTTTTTAATTTATGATACATAGTTCAAAGTAAAAAATAAAAAGTTAAAGTTGAGAAAAGGCATACCACACATTTACATCTGTTTTTAGTAAGAGTACTTTTGTCAAATACAGAATGTAGGTGCATGAGTTATGAGTACAAATATGGGATTATGAATGATAACTCATACTTAATTCTATCTCAATTTCGTAAGAGCATTCACATCAATACCATCTATATATGGGTGGTATAAATTGACCTCAATCAATAAAATGTATTACTTTATACTTTTCAATTATTCAAACCACTCAACTTCCTTTAAAATATTAAAATGGTCCCGTTAAAATCCACGATATTTCAAGAGTCTTTCGTTGGCTTTGTAAATATGTTATAATTTGTTTTTAAATCCAACAAAAGCACAAAGATATGTAGTTGTGCTGAAGAACGATGACAAAAATAAAACCAACTCCAATTCATAAATATTCATGAAACTCTGAAACAGTATCCTAAATTTTGGTGAAACTCTGAAAACAACCGATATTTATGTTCTAAGAACCTTGTGGATATGCTAGTATAAAATATTATATTACAGTAATCTTTGAACTAATTCAAATTGTTTTAGTTTACCTTTAATTGTTATTCAAATTATGCTTGCTTTATTAACCTAGTGGCCAACAAATACACTAATAAGATTAGAGGGGGAAGACAAATTGGAGTTGTTGTCGATAATAAAATGGTTTAAGTGGTAAGAGATTTTAACCAAATAATTGGTCATGAGTTTGATCTTTGTGACTGCGTATCGAGAAAATTAGGATGGAATGGAAAAATTGACCTTGTGTGTCCAACAAATTTCTCATACAAAAATTAATCAATATTATAATGCGGTAGAAAATCCGCACTTATAAAATGGAAAAAGAAAAACGGGGAAGGGAATGGTTGCATTATAGGTTTGAAACTACACTCATGTTCTAGTAGTGTTCATCAATTCGCTGTAATATGTTGGACCAAATTATGAATTCTTGTTTAATTTAATTCTTGTTCTCCGATTAGCCAAATCTATTTTAAATGTTGAGCTATCTCAACATATATACTCGTGCATGCATTTTAGTTAGGGATCAGATGATTCAATATAATGATTGATATCTGCTTTTATGTCATATTATATTGATTAATTTTTAGATTTTTTCTTGGTAGATAGACGAAATGACAAATAACTATTGAAACGCATACACGTAAGTCGAGAGGTTGGGATTCGAACTCCGGTCATCCGTACCAATTTTGCATTTTGCTAGTTGATTTAGAACTTGTGGACATTTTTAGATGTTAAATGAGTAATTATGTATATATTTTTTGAGAGAAAATGAGTAATTATATTTGAATATCAACAATTGAAAATCGAATAAAATTACAATTTAAACACGTGTTGGTTTGATTAGAAAGGAGTGGAAAAAAAAATATAACAATCACAACCGTATACAATTTTTTTTTTAATGTCAAAATAAACTATTGTGTTAGGTTATATGTTAATTTTTTGAAACAAGTTATCTGTTTAATTGTTGTTTGCTAATTTTTATTACATTCCTTTTTTGGTAGAAAATTGTGATTACATTTCTGTCATTGATGTTATAATAACAATCATAATTTTAATTTGCCATTTGTTTTTGACACAAATGGTGTGACAATCAGTACGATTTGAGCTTTCATTTTCTCACTGTAAAAATTGTGAAACATGATCTGTATCTGCAATTCAGTTTACTATGATTATTTGGTAGTAGTTTTATGTGTTTATCGTAAGAGCGCAATGGATATAGCAAAAGGTGAAGAGTGGTATTTTCTAATATTTTAACGACTAGGAAAAATGGTAGAGTTTTATTGGAAAAGCACTTTACACTCTCAATGCACCTCCTTTAATGTACATTTTTGACTTTAATCCATATAAAATTGTTTATTTAGTCACCAATGTTTGTGAGATTAAGATTGAGATAGAGGGTTAGTAAGTCCTATTGAGATGGAGATAGGAGAGGAGAGATATGGAGGGGAAAATGGAACTAGAGAATTCAATTTGCAAATATTTAACTATTTGCTATTGGTTTGTGTCTTATTTTTTAGTCCTCTCTATCTTGTTTTAAACCTTGAAATATTACTTTTTAGGGGATCCTCGAAATAATTATTCACAATGAAATGGATCGTATGATTTCTTATAGAAGAGAAAACTAGGCATTTCATATAAAAGGATTAATACAATGCAGAATGTCAAAATAAAGCAGAAAGCCGACATTGTATATGACCACCTTAATAAGATTATGAGCAACCATATTAGCCTCACACATATTTTAATATATGAAACCAAGGTGTTAACAAAAACTAAAATCTGAAAATTTACTCAATTAAATACTCAACCAAAGACACCTTAAATTGCACGACTGTAACATTGTTCATAACAAAAAACAAGTCCATAACAACGGTAATTCCACACCGTGAATAAATGATTACACATAAACAATGTTGCATCACTGTTTCCGACCAACATATTCAAACAATAATACATCCCATACTATATGCATAGTAAGTTGTTTATTTCGGGTCTACATTAATTCACACAGAAGAGCCGAACATCAATCAAATCAATGAAATGCAGATTAATTTTCAGAGCTGCAAGATGTGTCCTCCCGAGATAATTCTTGCTGTCGAAGTCTCTTCATTTCCTCATAGGCCCATTCAAGTCCTGGGCAGTAATGAAGAGGAGGATTAAATCTGCTATCATTGATATCCGGTGGCAAGAATGCTCCATTCTCTACCAAGAATTTCACAGCATCCCTATTCCTCTCTTTAGCTGCAATATGGAGCGGTGTCCCTGGTTTAAGGAGAACAAAATCATGAATAAAAAAAAATCAAAATTTGGAATTTAGACAGATAGATATACTAATATGGAAGTCTATATGGGAAGCATAAAAACTTACAGCCACAAGCACCCTTAGTTCTGGCATCAATATTGGCACCACGCTCAAGCAGTTCATCCATCACTCCGAGATGACCACCTTCGGCAGCAAGGTGGAGAGGGGTCACGCCTTTAGATTTTGGGCCCCATGCAGTCACATTAACATCCATTCCTTCGTTGAGAAGCTTTTTTACCTGTTCAGAAACAACATTATAAATATAAGTAGATGCTTCCCTTACACTTCAAGTGTGATAATTTTCTACTCTTAAAGGAATAATAAATCATATATAATCCAACAGTTCATGAATCATCGACTAAAGTAAGCAAGGAAAAAGATTAAACACAACAGAAATTAGTAGCAAAAAGTTTGAATATTTTGTAAACACAGCAATGAAGGTGTAAAGGGTGACTAGTGCACAAGGTTTTAGCTCCCAACATGCATCGGGGAATTTGGGGCAAGTTGGTTGCAAGCATCAACGGTTGCCTACAGTCGTATCTCATACCCAATAACGACTGTTTGTTAATGTTTACACAACCAGAACTGTGTCAACTGGTCTCATAAGACCAGCAATCACTTCGGTAAATTGCAGTAACCATAACCATTCCTTGCACCTTTTACAAGAGCTGTATAGAACATTTATACTTAAAAATCCTGTTAGGTCCGTGTGAACAATACTGCGTAACTTCCTAACTAATTGCAACCATCTAAGGATCTTGCAAGTCACGCAACCTCGTCAAACAAACTTGTCATCCATCTAGTCTACACCTTCTATGTTGGACCACTTCACACTCTACAAATGTATATACTACATGTCTGACAGAATCAGAGTCACACTTCTAGACTGGAGAATACCCGTTACTTCTACAAATTCACCAACCCCTGGTCACCCTTAACTCATTAGTCATAACTTCTGACCATGAATCTACAAACAACCCCTCTCAATGCTATGCTATCAATCTAGAGTTATTTGGCAATACACATAGCCCCATCTACAGCTGCTCTGCACATTGTTTGACATACTGCCAAGCCCCTCTTCTGGTCATAACTGTCCAACATAATGTGCAACTGATTGTCCCTTCCAATGTTTAACTGTACCAACGACTTTCAATTGCAAGTTATTTGCTCCAATATAGCACACTGTAAAATTGCTCTATACATTGTTTGCATACTGTCCTGCCCCTCTTTAGCCCTGTACTATTCAAATTCAACCTAAGAATAACCTTCCCTTCTCAGTAGATTCATCTACGTTGAGCCTCTATGTTTTTGAGAATACATATGTGTACCTCAATTCATATAGCTGGATTATGTGACAAAACTCGTTTCATATAGCTCGATTATGTGATAAAAAAGTTGAGAGATATGCTACACACCTAAATCTCAAGAAAATTGACCAATAAAATGCAGAAACTAACCTTATCTCCTAATGATATTATATTAAAAAAAAAACCACCTTATGTGAATATTAGACAAATATATGATAGATATGTAACCAAATGTTAAAAAAAACCCTCCCATCTACAAAATAAAATATGGCTTTCAGTAGGAAACAAAAGCCCCAAAATCTCATAACTGAAGCCACTCAAACCAAATAAATCTAAGTAAAGGGCACACTTGAGTTTTCCTTCTTGCACATTATTTATCTTTGTGCACGTCAAAATGAAACTTACCCTCATAATAAAACATTCATATACATACATTTCTCGAATTTTATCCACAAAATTCCGAAGTAAAACATAGTCAATTTGCATAAAAAAATGAACAAAAGAAAATAACTTACCAGCTTAATATCACCTTTCCTTGCATAAACATGAAGTGAGGTCCAACCTCTATCATCAGTATCAACCCCAGGCCTCAACAACCTCCTTCGCGAAGGACTTTGTCGCAACGAAATTGGCCTCTCCTGAAGCATGTCTTCTCTCACAGAAATCGCAGCAATTATGATAACAATACTAACAATATTACAAATTCAAAAAAAAAAAAGACCCAAACCCTAGATTCTCAAAGTAAGGGTATTGAATTGAATCCTCCGTTCAAAGAAAAACCCTTAATAACAAACGCTGAATCTGAAAAGAGTCTTTTTTTACATGATATTGAAGGAAAAAACAAATTGGAGAGAAAGGGTTTCGAAATTAGAAGATAATAGGTTGTTTAACGAAGAGAATTAACGAGTCTGGCGGGAATGATTGGCCAAACAATAAGGTGCAAAGGGATTCAAGCCGGGTCCGAAAACACGAAGATTGTGAACAACGAAGATTGGATTCATTATAATTGGTAATCGAATAAGGGTAAAGGAATTGGGGAAAAGGAAAAGGGAACGAAGGTGGATCGAATCAGATGAATCCTGGTTTCATTTGAACGGAGAAGATTGAGATTGCAGAGTTGAATGGAAAAGGGATGAAGAAAGAGGAATATGAAACCCTAGGAGAAGGAGAAGGAGAAGATGTAAATTAAGTTTGTTTCCAATTGTGCGTTTCACTAATCATTCCTTATATATCTCATTTATCTTTTCAAATACTTATTAAATTTAATTATTCCTTTTTTATTGATCAAATCTTTTTGTTACATAAATATTGGTCAAAATCTTTTAATTATTGTAATTATTTGGTTAGATTGTTTCTATCCATAATTTTTATTCAAAAATTTATTTTAAAGTGAATTAAATATTCAAATTATTTTTATGAAAATATTTGATGAGGAAATATTTCCTCTCTCAAAAAAATTGTTTGCTGAAAATTCACTCGTGAATATTACTCTCGCTCATCTAGGCATGGCAATGAGGCGGGTTGGGGACGGATTTTACATTCCCCGTCCTCATACCCGATTCTCATATACTTGCCCGTTACCCTACCCATACCCAACGGGGATGAGAAATTGAACCTCATCCCCGTCCCCGACGGGTTTGGGTATCCCCGCCCCATCCCCGTCCCCGCATTGAATAATTTATTTTAATAAAAAAATAAGTTTTTTTGCAACCCATAGAGAAATGTTGTAATGCATTATCCAACAATATGTTCACTTTAACATTTGTTAGACCGATTGATTTAGTTTCTCCTTTAAATATCAATGGTAGTTTTTATAACACAACAATTATCAAACAATATAACATGATATATCAACATAAAGTAATGTTCTGCATTCGGGATGGGTTTGGGTATGGGTTCGGGGTGGGTACCTATATATTCGTTACTCGTCCCATACCCGTGTGTTGAAATCGGGGAAAACCCAAACCCATACCCAAACCCAGTCAAAACGGGGAAAACCCGTCAAATTGGGTTTGGTTCGGGCGGGTAACCACGGGTATGGGTTTTGTTGCCATGCCTCATATTTATCAGCAAATATTTTTTTTAAGTTTATTGAATAATTAATGTATCTAATTTTTTTTGAAAGAATTAATGTATCTAATTTATATTATAGTTTAAGTACATTAATTATTTAATGGATTAAAAAATATTTATTTTTAAATATGACCGTATGAAGTATTTATTTTTGTACAAATTTATTACCAAAAAAAAACACATTAAGTTTAAAAATCCCCTAAAAAAACACATTAAATTTACTCAAAGAAGAAGAATATAACACGTTTTTTGTTTGTTTTTGAAAGAACGTTAAGTTGCAAAAGTATATTTATGATAAATTTTCAGAAGTTTGCCTTGAAGAAACACCGTTTCTAATTTTATTCTTTTTAAATAATCTCTATAATAATGTATACATTGGCAACTCTACAACGTTGCTTAAGAAAATATAAAAAGGAAGCACTCAACCACCCCAATTAAAATGTCTAGGTCCTAAATTGATAAGTTCGGAACAAGCTCAAGCTTGTCATTTCATATGGCAAGATCACAAGATCATACAAGACTAAAATATTAGCTCAACTTTGCTACTTCTATATGGTTTGGTGAGGTCCTATAAAGAGTTTAAAAAGTAGGACATTTTAATACATATTTTTCAACCATGGGACTTTAATATTTTGTTCAAAAGTAGATTATTTAAAACAAGGGAATAATTCCTTAAAAAATATCTAATAGATTAATTAAAGTGATAAGAGACTTAGACATCACAAGTAGATAGTCAAAAGTAGTGTAGCTAGTATCGAGTGTTGACTTGTAGGATCATACAATTCTACGATTCACAACACATTGACTGTGCTTCGACTTTACTTCGGTTCGGTTTTGCTATGTTTCCTATGTTTTTTGTTGTTGTCATTTTCCCTTTGTTTCCTCTGTTTTTGTTCCGTTTTCCCTATGTTTTCGTTATTTTGTTGCTTGGTTCCTCTATTTTTCCTCTATTATCTATGTTTTTATGTTTTTCCTCTATTTTCTCTATTTATTTCTCTCAACTCTATCAATAACCTACCAATTATACTTACAAACCGTGTTACGTTCCTTGTGTTTACGTTATTTCACCGGTCGATCGATCCTACGTAGGATCTCAATCCAGACTACATTGGTCAAGAGTTTAATTTCTGAATTATTTTTGAAAAAAATCTGATTAAAATGAAAGAATCCATCGTATGTATCCTACATGTTCTTCCTACGAATATATGGTAAAACAAAATTCTAAATTTTTAACCAACACCTATTTTAATCTTGAAGTAATAATAGCTGTTTAGTTTATTTCCAGGCAAATAAAACAAAAAGCCCGACATGAAGACACCGACTTTATCTAAATTTGCCGTAGTAAGGAGCATCATTTACACCGCCAATAATCAAGGAAGGGCATAACCGTAAACTCATATCACCGTTTTCCAGAAAAAAGAGCATTTTGAAATTTTGTCATAGTCAACGATTCCTCTCTTGTCGACAAAGAAAACATGTTCTAAAATCTAAACAACGCAATTTTCTTTTCCTTTTCATTTTTTAGTTTCAGCACTTCCAATTTCCCAAAACCCTAATTTCAATCAACACGACGTCGTTGTGACAGAAACCGAAAATGTACGGCGGCGGTGGTGGAGACGATGCTCTGGCAGCTCGCCTAGGAATAGTACCACCGTCACTTCTGATTCCGACATCGTCGTTGATGTCTCCTGCGGCGGTGAGAGAGGAGAGGGTACCAGCTCAGCCGCAGTGGAGTCAGCAGGAGACAAGAGAGTTCATAGCGATAAGGGCGGAGCTGGAGAGGGATTTTACAGCTTCGAAGAGGAACAAGACGCTTTGGGAAGTGGTGAGTTCGAAGATGAGGGAGAGAGGGTATAGGAGGAGTCCTGAACAGTGTAAATGCAAGTGGAAGAATCTTGTTAACCGCTATAAGGTATCTTTCTCTTTGTGTTTTGAGCCAGGGGCGGAGCCACATACATCCCAGGGGATGCAAGTGAACCCCCTGAACCTTGTATAATTACACCAATAATATGTATTTTATTGATCTTGAACACCCTGGAATTTAGATCTTGAACCTGTTTGCACCATATTACTTTCGGGAGGCACTTCAGTGCCTTTAAAGCGGGAAAGGCATGTGACTTTGGATGTTTGTGAGCCTTTGGATCAA
Source organism: Medicago sativa (assembly GCF_051527215.1). NCBI lineage: Eukaryota > Viridiplantae > Streptophyta > Magnoliopsida > Fabales > Fabaceae > Medicago > Medicago sativa. The sequence continues at coordinate 15,972,003 of NC_140753.1, read as the reverse complement.
TCCTATACTTAATGTTTTGCCATGTGGTCCCTTATGTTAAAAAAAAAAAACAAAAAGAAATTGGATTTTATTTCCACGCGCACAATGGGTTCCTTCCACACACACCATCTCCAAATAATCACCGGACACTACCGGCACCGTCGCCATTGGAATCTGAAGAACAAAAACAACAGATCCATGATTCAGCTACAAAGATTATTAATAATGAAGAACGTTCTACAATGATTTCTTCATCTTATTCTTCAAGAAAACAAGAACAACAACAACCTCAAACTTCTCAATGATTGCTTTCACTTGATGTTTTTCGTGGCCTCACTGTTGCGGTATTCTCTCTCTACCTTCCTTATTTTGCTCTATGAAGATTGGTGTCGGCAGGGAGAATAAAGCTCTATGAAGAAGAAGAAAACCAGTACGACCATGATGGAAGGAGACGGCGATAAAGGAGCAAAGTGCGGCGACGAGTCAAGATAGAGGTGGGCGTCGTAGTAGATGACTGAGATCTGGTGATTGATGACAGGTGTTGGGAGGGAGAGAAACCAGGGAAGACTCAACGACGGCGAGCAGTGTCGGCGGCTGAAACTAACGATGTGAGGAAGAAAGGAAGGCGCGTTGTGTTCGGTTTTGTTTCAACCTTTTTGGATTTACAGAGCTTTTTTTTTTTAAATAAGAAATGCCACATGGCACTACTTGATTGGTAGAATGGCAGGTGCCTTTCGCGGGTTAAAGGCACTGAAGTGCCTCCCATTACTTTCCTCTCTCCTGTCAAAGTCCACTTTATTGCAGAGTAACACTTCTATCTCTCATGAACTAAAGCTGCCGCAATGACAACACAACAAAATTTATTAAAGCATAAAGCATTATGTGAGATGTATTCAAAATATTTTCACAAAAAAGGCACAGTTAAGGTATCGAACTCAAGTTAAGCCTGAAAAAAATAGCTCTTTGCCAACAAGCTCTGAGAATACATAAGACTTAACTTGGTCCAGACTTAGCATTGAGAATATATATAATATTTGAAATGCTTATGATATTTAATACATAGTATTAACAGAGAAAAATTGTAAAATATAGTACTTTTTTATTAAATAATTTCAACATATATTAAATTTTTATAATTTTAGTATTGATATTACTATCATATATCTCTCAAGAAAAATAATTATCATATAGAAAAATTATATTTATCTCAATATTTTTTGGATTAAGTAGTTTAGTGGTTAGAAATTCATCTTTTAAGGTGAATAAATGGAGGTAGTTTAGTGGCTAGAGATTCATGTCTTAAAGTGAATAAATGAATGAAAAATCTAGAGTTTGAACCCCGATTCATACATATTACAACATCCATGCCAACTTAGTTATATTTATGAGACATATTTGTCTCAATATACATATACAAATTAATATAATTTTTTTTAAATTAATCTGAACCCCCTGAGTCGGGGTCCTGGCTACGCCACTGTTTTGAGCTTTTAGGGTTTATGATCATTTATAATTATAATTGATTGAAATATGCATTTGTAGTGTTTAATAATGTAGTTGGAGAAATGAGTTGCAGAAAGACATAGTTTTCGATACAACACTGTGATCGTTTGATTCCAATTTAGTGGGATAAGTGTTTAATAATGTTGTAGTACTTGTGATTTTTAATCATAATGCATTGTTATAGTTTCATTTGGAAGATGAACTAACAGGGCAATCTCATTATCTTATATCTCAGTTTGTTTTTAGGTTTAAATATGATTCTAGTCCACACAATTATAACATTTTTTGGTTTCAGTACGTTTCAATTATGTCCCTGCAAATTCAAAATATTTTTTGTTATAGTCTCTGACATCATTGTAGACATCATACGTAGCCCAAGCCAACGTTAGGGACTTGAACAATTTTTGAATTTGTGGGGACTGAATCTAAACAAAAAAAAAAAAAAAACTTACAAAGACTGAAAGCATTAATTTTTTAATTTATATCCAACATTTGTTTTTATTACCCTTTGAACTGTGGATAAATAAGTATGGACCATAATGTTGCATTGAGTTCATATATATGAAACGTTGTGATGATTGGATTGAGTTCATGTATATGAAACATTGTGATGATGTGATTTGGTTGGAGGGTGTGTGTTATGGATTGGGTCAGGACCCATATGAACTGGACCTCATTGTGTGAAGTCCAACCCTAACTGGAGTGATTCAAAAGCTATCCACATCACTGCACAATCAATCCACCAGTGATCCACCTACTGCGGCCCATTTCACGTGCACCATTATGTGCCTCAACCAACTTGCCCATCAAGAAATCTGAGATCACTCTTTCATAGTAATGATACACAACATTTCTTATCGCTCACTCAACTCAATCAAATGCTAACTTGAGCTTCGGAGTGTGAGCTCAATGCTTGAAAGTTAAAACTTGTCAGTATAGCTTTTTAGTCCCCAAGGTGTGGTTCAATTGGTTGAGCTGAGACATTGAAGGAGTTTGAAAAGGAGATCTAGGATCAAATTTTGAATAGTAATATAGCATATTAACAAGTAACATTTGCTTATCAAAAAATCAGTACAGCTCCTTCAACCTGCCAAACGGTCACACTAGTGCATATTTACCTCCCCTATGCATATGCAAAAAAAACCCCAATATGTATGATTTGGTATTTGGTAGTTCAAGTAAATGTAATCATGTTGTTGGGTTAATATCATTGTGCATGCAACTATGCATCAATTTTCTTTTATTTGAAATGTAGAAATAAGCTATATTTTGAATATTGGGGAATGTTTGCTTTACTAAGTAAAAATCACATGATGATGTTTATGCAGGGAAAAGAGACATCTGATCCAGAACATGGCAAGCAATGCCCATTTTTTGAAGAATTGCATGCAGTTTTTACCGAAAGAGCACATAACATGCAACGGTTACTTCTTGAATCCGAAACTCGTTCAGCTCAAACAAAGAAAGGAGTGAAGAAAATAAGAAGTGGAGACCGATCCTCTGACGAATTCTCAGAAGATGATGAAATTGAAGATGACAGTGAAGAGGAGAGACCTGCGAGAAGCAATACACGTAAAAGGAAAGCTGGCAAAATTGCAACGGAGAAGTCTTCAAGGGTAAACAATGCAAACAATAGTACTAGTAATATTCAAGAAATGCTCAAGGAATTTTTCCAGTACCAACTAAAAATGGAGATGCAGTGGAGGGAGGTGATGGATAGGCGGGCACATGAAAGACTGTTGTTTGAACAGGAATGGCGGCAGTCAATGGAAAAGCTTGAGAGGGAGAGATTAATGACTGAACAGGAATGGAGGGAAAGAGAAGAGCATAGGAGACTGAGGGAGGAGAATAGGGCAGAGAGAAGGGACGCTTTGTTGACGACCCTTTTAAACAAACTCATTCATGAATCTAACTAAATGAGTCAACTGGATTGGATTCTTCACAGCTGATTTATTTGTTGTTTCAATTTAAATATATGATTTTAAGTTTGGCAAAGAGAATGAACTAAATTTTATAGTAGCTTTTGATTACAGAGAATTATGGAAAGGAGTATTTGGTGAATGAAGAAAGGAGTTAGGAAAGGATTTGAATACTATAGGAGTACATGAATATTTTCTTTTGAAAGTTGATACAGGAAAAGCTTTTGTATTGATTATTTAGGGATACATCTCTTGGGCATCAAGTCCAGGGATATGTTGGTTGTAAAGCACATTGTTTCTGTATGATTCTCTTTACATACCTTATATATTGCCCTCTTCACTTTTTATGTATTGCATAGTGGGATGATTTTTTTTTTTTTTTTTTTACATTCATGCCATTCTCTATAAATTTGACAAGAATCAATTCTAAGGAACTCTGTCCAATCAATTCAGAATAAAAAATATATGATTGGAAGTTCGGAGTCTTTGGTTGGTATTTCATGCCTTTGATTTGCTAGCTTATGTGATGCATGGCTGAGTTTTATACTCTATAGGCGTTTCGAGCCGATGTTACATCTCGATGGTAATATTCAACATACTGAAAAAATATAGGATCCTCAGAGGAACCAAATATACAGAAAAATAAATTTGGAGGAGGCCTTCCATTGAATATCTAAACTTGCTACATCTTCCTACCTATAGTTCAGGGACTGGAACAAGCAAAACGTATAGTTAGTAGTGAGAGCTAAATAGAGGTATTCAAGTTTGAAAACAAACTAGTTATTGCAGACAAGTTCCTAGTTACCGTGATGCTCAAAGTGGTGAGTGAATCACTTTTTAGGCCTATATAATGTTTGGAATGGACTCATCAGTATTGTGTTTGTGAGAAGACCAAATCAAAACTTGACATCATAAACCAGGACATCAAGGCCACTACAGCGAAAATGTCAAGCTTTGATTTGGTCTCCTTACAAACATAATACATCCTTTCCGCCATCTTTGAGGATAAAAATTCACCAGAAACTATATAATTGAAAACCAAGAGGCTTATGAATAAGATGATAGCTATTGAAGGGGAAAAATCTATGAATGAGTGGAAATGAAAGTGGTTTAGAAGTTAATTTATAGAGAAAGGAGAGTGAAACAAAGAAAATTATGAAAGAAAAATATGTAACAAAATTAACGAAGGCTAAAGATACAATGAAAATTGAGCTCCCAATCAAATTGTAGATGCAGGACCACTTGCTATTGCAGTGAAAACACAAATTAAGGGCATGTCATTGTACAAAGAGTGAAAATTATTAGATGTGCATAGTCTAAAAAAAGATAAGCATACAAAGAGTCCTAACTCAATTTTCTTTAAGAGCCATACACAAATTAACTTTACACCATCATATTTTAAATTTACAACCCTTAATTATATATGAATCCAATTGGGATAGTAATAGTAATTGTACAATGACAAATTAACATTAAGCATTCAATACACTCAAATAATTCACCTAGTGGATGAAGAAAATAGCAAAGCAACACGTGAAACCAAGGGCTATGTCAAACGTCAGTTTCTCATCTTTGAATTCAATACAAAAACACCCGCAAGCTTAGCAAGCAAGTATAAGAAAGCAAAAAAAATAAAAAATAAAACAAATTCTTGTAGCATGTGACATTACAGCCAAACATGATTTTGAAGTAAATATTCTTGTTCATTAAAGCAAGATGGTGTAAGGAAAACCAAACAACAAATTAAGGCTCAAAACTAGATCAACCCTAGAAAAAAATAACAACTTGAACTACGGGGTCGTCGGGGTGTCAACATATTTTTTAGCAAGTGTGAAAATTTATGTATTAGTGCAGGCAGGGACGAAGCCAGAAAGGGGATCGAATTTAAGAGTTTAACTTAATAAAGAAAAAATAAATTTTTAGTATATGCATAATATATTCAAGAAATTTAAGAAATCATATGATATATCCAAAGTTAATATGTATCCAAAATTATAATAAATTTCAAAGATATAAGAAAGATGAACTGACAAGATTAAAGAAGATTTTTGAATAGTAAAGAAAGAAAACGTGAAACAACAAAATGCACATGTAAGAGGATGAATTCAAGATAAAATCACGAGCGTTGAATCGTTGGTATGCGAGTGCCTAAAAAACAATGCTTGCAATAAGTAAAACAATTTGAGCAAAATTGTAACAAGGACTCATAGATTAATATTCGTTAAGGATTAATATTCTTTTGTAAATTGCAAACAAAACTTTACTTTATTTTTCATTGTTATGCATTCTAAATAATAGTTAGTATAATTAAGCTTAGAAATTTGAGTGTTCAAGGTTAATTAAATTGAGTCAAAAAAAAGTTCATTATACAACATCATATTAAGTTAACATAAAATAAATAGTCACAAAAAAAAAATATAATAGCATATTAATATGAAAAAAATTATAAAAATTTGGAGGGACCGTGGCCTTTGTTGATCCCCCTTCTAGCTCCATCCCGGAATGCAGGAAAAAAGGTCCGTGACAGTGCTGGTGTTTTTACATGTTTTCATTGAGTGTATTTTCTTCTTCTATTCAGTTTTAAACATGCTTTCATGTGTATTAATAATTTAGTTACTGAAAGAATTTCTTATTTTATTTGAATGGCTAACACTAGTATAATTAATTGTTAGAAATATTGGAAAAAGACTATTCAAGTATTATCACACTGAAAATAGATTAAGTTTGAAAAGTCCTCGTGAGCTTAGCTCAGTTGGTAGGGACAACGCATGGTAATATGCAAGGTCCGGGTTCAAACCCCGGCCACCACCAAAAAAGATTAAGTTTGAAAAGAGTTCATAAAGAGTGGTGCCATACACTTTATGAGTTGTTTTGTAAACATGAGTTAAGTCAAATAAAAAAATAAAAACAAATCTAATAAGAAATCTAATAAGAAATGTTGGTGGAAAATCGTTATGGTTGAAATTATGGAAGTTTATGGTCTCTAAGCCACTTGGGAAGCTTGAAGACCAATATCAGTCTCTCAGTAGGTTCCTTTGTTAATTGTTCCCTTGTTTGTGCTATGATCCCTTGTTTCTGACCCTTACCTCTACAATTCAGTCGAATGGAATAAACACCAAATTTTATTTATTTTGTGTAAAACAAATATAAAAATATTTCTCACAAAAGTTATTTAGAAATATTTAGTCGGAAAAAGCTATCTAGAAATATTTTCAGTGTGAAGAATGTGCTACAATAGTGTGAAGAATCACGATACTATCACCCTAGCCCAGCAACCAGCTGAAAATGTTCAACACCAGATATACATGATTCTTTTGATGCTATCAAATAACATTTCAGAAGTCAAATTGTAAAAATGGCGATATTAGGAGCGATACTCTCGACATTCAAAAACATTGCATGCACAAGACATCTAATACTGGCATTAAAGTGTTACTGCTTGACCAATCAGTTTAAGTATGATCAGTAACTTGTAGAGTATGAAAGTAAATTATTTCATAGAAAGGAGTATTACAATTTACAATATATGTGTAGAGTTGACTATTTCATCAAAATTGAGGTATTCAAGTTTGAAAATAAACTAGTTATTGTGCTTGTGATAGACCAAAACAAAACTCAGATCAAAGACCACAACATAGCAGCCACTGCAATGAAGATGTCAAGCTTTGGTTTGGTCTCATCACAAGCATAATACCTCCTTTCTGCCATGGTTGGAGACAAAAAATTCACCAAAAACTATTTAACTAAAAAGAAAAAGAAAAAAAAAAACTCAAGAGTTGTGTACTTATGAAGCTAGTGTAGTGTTGGAGGAAGAGAAATAAATGAATGGAAATTAAAGTGGTTAAGAAGTTAATTTATAGAGAAGGGAGAGGGAAACAAAGAAAAAATGGAACAAAATTAATTAAGGCCAAACATACATTAGCAATCAAATTAAGGGCATGGAAATACTTGCAATCATAGATGCAGGACCACCTGCAAATTTGCAATTTCCATGGAAATACACATTAAGGGCACGGCATTGCACAAACAGTGCAAATTATTAGCTGTGCATGGTCTAAAAAATGATAAGCATACAAAAGTCTTAACTCAATTTCGTTTAAGAGCAATACACAAACTAACTTTATACATCATCATATTTGAAATTTACAACCTTTAACTATATATGAATCCAGTTGGGATACTAATAGTATTTGTACAATGACAAATTAACATTAAGCAGCATTCAATACACTCAAATAATTCACCTAGTAAAACAAAAGGCTGTGTCAAGTGGTAGTTTCTCATTTTTGACTTCAAAACAAAAACTACCTGCAAGCATAGCAAGCATGATTTTGAAGTAAATATTCTTGTTTACTGAAGCATGATGTATTGATGTTAGTGCATGAGAAAAAAGTCTCAAAACACTAATAAGAAAATATTCTTGTTTACTTAAAGTAAGAAAAACCAAACAACAAATTAAGGCTCAAAAGTAGATCAACCTAAGAAAATTAAGAACTTGAACTACGGGGACTTCTTAAATTTTTTTGAGCAATTTTTTGAGCAAGTGTGAAAAATTATGTATTAGGGTAGGAGAAAAGGTCTGTGACAGACAGTACTGGTTTACATGTTCTCATTGAGTTGTGTATTTGTTTGTTGTTTCATATGTATTATTAGTTTGGTTACTGGAAGAATTTCTTCTTCGTTTATTTGAATGGAAAACGCTACTAAATAACTTTTCTCTAGAAGAGAAATGTTAGGATCACACCCTCTAACACATGAAAATATTGGAAAAATTCAAGTTTCACTATGAAAAGAGATAAAACATGAAAATAGTTTGTAAAAAGTGACACCGTATAAACCATTTTGTAAGGATGAGTTAGATTGAATCCAAAACCTTTTAAAAAAATGTTGAGAGGAAGATTTTATGATGCAAATTATGTAGAAAGAGTATATGGATTTATTATGCTATGTTACATAGATGAGGTGAGCCAGCAACGTTAGAAGATTAATTTGGTTGTTGAATGAAGTGTAATAAAATGCAGGTTAGTTGGGTAAAATGGAACATAGGGTCACATTCCATTTTTTGAGTATTTTATGATGGAATAAAACAACATTTGTATAGAAATTAGAATAAACAGTGTAATGAGATTGAATGGATGTCACCACTTTTCACTTTATTCCATTCTTTTTAAATATCCAAACAATGATATATCATCAACCTATAATTAGAATCAATAGAGGTTAGTGCTAAAAAAGGACTAGCCACCCCAGGATTCCAAAACATTATGTGAGTGATGCAAATATCAGATTCAGTGTTGTAAAAACCAGAACTAAAAAAAATAAAAAGAGAGAGAGAGGAAAAGTACAAGGGCATGAGGGGAAAGAGATTTAAACAACCTTAATGCCTTTTAGTGAATTACAACAACAAAAGAAATGAACATTCCACCTTTTTAGCATAACCATAATATTTTCATTTTGCAGTTCCTTATTGTTATTTATACGAAGGAGCCTCGCATTTTAGGAGGCGGTGCAAAGGGATGTTACTTCATGCAATGTTGCAGACTTCCTTAAGTTGGCCTGCACTGATACAACCGGATAATATTCTCATAATGACAGAAGCATCTTACAGTAATGCACATTTAAAAAACATACTAAACATAGTGCAATCTGGCTTGGAAGCAGAAACATAGAGACACTGAGCAAATTTTCTTTTGGAACTTCTGTACTATTTGCTCTAAGGATCACTAGCTTGACTCTGCAGGAGGTTTCTCCTTCGGATGTTTGGAGGCATAATGATCAGCAAGTTGATTTGGATTTGCAAGTTGAACCTGAAAAAGAATGTCAAACAGTATGAAGAATCCTGATAGATACACAAAAGTTCTCACTAGATTTTATAACATTTAAAATTGCAAAACATCTCCACAAACACATGGTTCAATAACATACAAAAAATTCCAGAAAAAAAGTCTAAATTGAATGGCCCCATTAACCTATTTAACCATAGTGTCACCCTAGAACGGCCACCAGCTATACATGATTCTTTGAATTGTAGCGAAGTAACATTATAGAAGTCAAATTGTAAAACTGGTGATATCAAGAGCGATACTCAAAGACAAGCATAAGAGTATTGTTATTTGACCCATCAATTTAAGAATGATAAGTAACTGGTAGAACATGAAAGAAAATTATTTCATAGAAAGGAGTGTTACACAAATGTGTTGAGATGAATATTTCATCATAAGAAGGAACAGTTGTCTCTACAACTCTATGCACATGTTTCTCTTACCGTGTTCCTTTTCATGGAAGAATAAGGCTAAGGTGGTATTTGGTATTAGGAATGTTTTAACCTGAAATCTGAAGTGGGAATTAAGTTTTTCAAGTTTGGTACAAGCAGTAAACAATGTTTACAAGCATAAGAGATGTCCAAGATCTAGACATGCATAGCCATTACACAGTCATATTTCACAACATAGCATCTAAAAGAGATAGATTTATACAGATAATACCCTATAAAATATCCTTGATTCAGCCACTCTTGCCCCCAGTTAATTATAGGCACCTGAACAACATTAATTATAATACTGAACTTGTATCAAAGTATTAGTTTTCAATTCCTTATACCTCGATATTTATGTTTCAAACGAATATAGAAGACAATTGAAAGTTTTCAACTCCCTGTTTCTCAAAAGTTCTTTCACCCCACATAATTCCTGCTAATATAGCAAGGTTGAACTTATACAGAGGTTGCTGCACAGGAATAATCCTCTTTGCTAAAGAAATATACACCTAATTACTTGTTCACAATAATTTATGCATTCCTAGTTGATCAAGTAAATACAAAAAACTACGCTTTTAAAAATAAAAACTATGTCTTTTGTTGTGCTTGATGAAAGGGACTCTTGCCAAAATGGTCAGAGTTATTAGGATGACACAGGTTCAAGTCGTGGAATTAGCCTCCTGCTAATGCAAGGCAAGAAGACTGCATTACTATAGAATCGAAATGGATTTGATCCTTCCCTGAACCCACCATGGCGGGGACTTAATAGCATCCAGTTTCCCTTCATGGCCTCTATTGTGTTTAATCCCTTCATGGCCTCTATTGTGTTTAATGTAAGTTCCTACAAGCTAAGAACTTTCATCACAATGAAAGCTCTGATGTAAAGATATGATAGGTCAACAATTAGATAAACACGACCATTTGATCACTACTATTGTTGAAGACTTAATAGCATCCAGTTTCCCTTCATGGCCTCTATTGTGTTTAATCCCTTCATGGCCTCTATTGTGTTTAATGTAAGTTCCTACAAGCTAAGAACTTTCATCACAATGAAAGCTCTGATGTAAAGATATGATAGGTCAACAATTAGATAAACACGACCCTGATGTAAAGATATGATAGGTCAACAATTAGATAAACACGACCATTTGATCACTACTATTGTTGAAATTTGGAGCCTCTATTGTTGAGATTTGGAGCCTAACTCACTCTTACAAAACCGGTTCGTGAGGTGAGGATTACCTCCTCTATATAAACTCTTCTCAAGAGTCTTATCTATCCGATGTGGGACTTGGGTTTTTCCCAATAACTATGGACATGTTTGGATTGGCTTCTTTGAGCCTATTTATTGGCATGAACACTTGTGAGACTGTTTGGACGAGCTTACGAAAGCAACTTATGTCATGTCAATGCTGTTTTCAGCTTATTTCCACAAATTTTCTTAGATAACTTATAAAAACAGCTTATAGATCATATGAAAGTAGTTCGATTTTATTTTACCATTTGCTATAGAAATAACTTATACATAAACACTTATTATAAACGCTTAATTAGGTTGTTTGTCTAACCAGGGATATGAATAGAAGAGATTTTACGAGTTTCTTCTTCTAGGGTATACTTCAGCAGTTCAGTTTAACAAATGAAGTATGAGATGTTCTATTTCCTAGAGACAGGGTTTTGCTTGCCAACCCACATATCTAAGAAGCTCTTAGAAACTTTCAAGCTTATAAAGCATGTTCTTTGAAAACCAGGTATCTCTCAGAATCACTTCAATTCTGAAGAAAGAAGACAAATTATAAGAGAACCATATCACAAGCAGCAACAAGCGAATCAACACACGAAACTCACTACACTACGAAAAAGGATATAATCAAAAAGATTCAAGCTTCACTTTTGTTGGACCGTCATCTAAAGCACAGCTTGAACCAATAGAAAGAAGTTTCAAAAGTAATTATAGCTATTGGTAATTATGAGCCAATGCACTTGGCCACTAATTATTTTTTCCAAAACTAATAGTCAAATTACGGGATTTGTTTTTCCTCTCTGTGTTAGAATTTAGAAAAAATAAAGCAATCGGTGCAAATAAAGGATCCTAATGAATTCTCCTATTAACACCTTAAAACTGCAAATACTTTCTTATCTTACAAGAACAACAATGCTTTAGATCTAAGCTATGTTTGTCACTAAAACTTAAAAAGTTAGAAAAGATCATAGCAATTACAACTACAATGCCACAATTAATCCAATTCCAATCCCTAGCACAGGTTGCAAAATACAAATGTTTCATTCACATGACTTTGGATTGCGGCCCCAATATCGGATAGGAGACCAGAAAGAAACCGTTTATAAAAATAATAGTAATTTTTAACTTTTAGTTTATGTACCATTTAATTGATGATTAATTTCAATTGTACAGCGAAAAGATGCATGAGAGATTATCATAAATCACAATAAATGAAGACAAAAATAGGTATATCTAAATAAGATAGCTGAACAAGTTGCTCTGATCATATGTCCCACCAGGGCTACAAGCCAACAGCAGAAGCATGCCTTTAAATACATTATTCAAAAAGTAATTATGGGCTGAATTGCTAAAGTACAAACCATTAGTTGGCAAACTGACACACAAAGCCAAATAAGAGCAAAATGCAACAAAACAGGACATTATCTTCAAAATAATTAATATTCTAGCAGTCAAGCTTATGATTATTAATAGATCAATAATTGAATCATTTAAAGCCTAACCAATTAGTACTTCTAGCAACACTTGCATCATCAATGAGGCCACCCATTTAAGTTGTGCTTAAATTTTAAAATCAAACCATCATGGAATGAAACCTCAGTAACACCAACACTTCTGATCGAAGGTGTGTCCGACATGGGTCAGTGTCAGACACCGACACTGACACATGTGAACTGTGATTACATTAAATTATGTTATTTCCTCAAATTATAATATATATCCATGTCGTGTCTGGTGTTCGTGTCCGTATGATAACTCATTCAATGAAATTTGAAAACACAAATAAATGAAGAATTAAAAAGAAATAAGCACGACCAGATCTGTTAAATGGATGCAATAACATAACCCAACAACAAATCACTACATAGGTCATCATATAACACCAAGTAGCTATTAGGGGAAAATCCAAAATGGAAAAAAATAGAGACCCAGTAATAAAAATTTGATTTTTTTAGTTCTCATGACATGATAGAAAGAAGATGAAGAAGGAAAAAAAACAAACCTTGCAAATGGGGCAAGTGATTTTGAGACCAGCACCTCTAGCTTCAATCTGAGAACCCTTTGATTTCTGATTCTTCTCTGCGTTTCGTTTCTGCGCTTCGATCTTCTGCTTTCCCCGCGTCATCTTGTTGTTTGTGATCGATCAAACTTAGAAGGAGAAGAAGAAAAAGAAAAAATGTGAAAAAGAATGACCAATGAATTTGATAAGAACAAACATGAGACTTATGTGGGCCCACTCTCTAAAAAAAAAATTGTTTGGTCCCACCCTTATGAACTATTTTTTTTTTATTTTTTTATAATTTATGTTTATTATTTTTTTTTCACAAAATGGAGATTGATTTCGGAGATAAATGAGATTCATCATTAAAGTTTATCTCGTACGACATATGTTTTATATTCAGATCTAGTATCTAAGTAGCTTTCTTCTTTTTTGTCAAAAAAAAATGTAGCTTTCTTCTTTAAAAAAAAAAAAAACAAGAAGAAGAAGAAAATCTAAGTCCCTTTTTATGTAAAAACTACTCCAATGCCTAAAAAAAAGAATTAGAAACCAAGTAAAAGTAGAGTACCAATAAGGCATGAGAGGAAATTCAAAAATGTGAAATTGGCATTTTTAGAGAATGATTGTTAATAGGCTAATATGTCAACAATTTGGTTAGCTTCCTTAAACACATGAACCCAAGTGACATTGTATTGATCATGCAATTTTTCATTAAAAGCAACTACTAGGGAGTGACGCAAATAAGAACATTAACATTCATTTCGAACAAGATGGAGGGTGGTTTGAGAATTCAACTGCATTGTAATTTTCTGAATTTTTTAATGTCAAACCAATGTTAAACCATGGAAGTTGAATCACAATTCCACAACAATCTCCTACCTTCTTAGAAAAATGAATATAAAAATAACTAAGTAGATTTTGAGAATCCCTTCACAAGAAGTGTGCAAATTTGAATCAACATAACCATCACGGTTAAAAGACACAAAATTGTAAGAGGAATGCAGCGACTAAGGGTGTGTTTGGGAAGAGGGTTTAGGAGGGGAAGGGAGGGGAGAGCTCACTTTTATTTTTTAAATTACGAACAATGTAAAATGTCTTTTTAAGATAAATTAAGTGTTTTTGAAGTATTATATGATCATTTATCATGTTGTTAATTCAATTTTTTAAAAATCATTTTATAATGTCTTTAAATTAAAAAAGGAATGTAAGTCCTCCCCTCCCTTCCCTTCCTAAACCCTATTCCCAAACACACCCTAAAAGAATGATATGCGAGGGTCTTCAAAAACATTATTGTTGTTGCCAAATTTTCATGAGTTTAATTGTGGTGGGTTGACAGTCCAAAACAATTTTGCACACACGACCAATCAAAACACTTTAATTTGTCACATCAATTAAATTATTGTTCTGTTTTTAATTGACGTGGCAATTTAAAATGTTTTAATTGGTCGTGTGTGCAAAATTGTTTTGGATTGTCAACCCACCACAATTAAACCCAATTTTCATTTACCCTGAAAAAATAAACTTAAAAAAATATTATAAATAACTTTTTAATACATTTGAATCTTGGGAATATATATACTTTTTTTTAGAGGTGGGAATATATATACTTATTATATATAGAATATGAAAAAAAAATGCTTTAAAATAAAACATTTTTCATCCATCAAAGAATATGTTGTTAAAATTATTAGTTAGTTAAAAAATTATTAGTTAGTTAAGAAATCGACTAATAACATTCAAATGTGAGTTATTTGTCTTCTCCAAAGAGTGTTAAGTGTTGTGTTGGATTTTTTGTGAGCTACCAAGCTAAGAAACACATAAGTAAAACTAAGGAGAAAGATAGACAAAATTCTGCGAAAATAGATTTGTTGAATTGATCGTGTGTGTTAAAATGAAGGGAAATGTTAACTTGTGCACTTAAGGCACAAGTTAATGAATCAAAAGTATAAATTGTTTATTGGAATGTGTGAATTTCATTTAATCTTTGACTTTTTAATGAATTGAATGCACACAATTTTAGAGAATATTTCCTATTTTGGTTTTCTTAACATGTGCCCTAAGAGCATAAGTTAACACCACCCTAAAATGAATTGTACAATAGGTATTTATAGGCACAACTATTTCTACTAACCAAAACATCATACTACAAAAATTGGCTTTGACTTTGCCTTATTCAGTTATTTTTGCGGCTATAGTGTGTTTCTTCTTGTTTTTGGGTGTGTGTGTGTGGTGCCCGACATTTGGCTCGATCTCTCCATGCCCCGTGACTTTTATGTTTCTCTTGTCCCCGCGTGTGCAAATCATGCCTCTGTAAAAACAATTGTTCCAATTAGTGGAGCTGCAAACAGTAAACACAAGCAAAATGTTGAATTGTCAAATTTCATGTTCATTTGACTGATTCTGACACTCCTACCACCTTCTTGGACTTGAGAAAGATTTGCCTATTTCATATTCAGATGTTTATAGTTCTACTCCCTCCGTCCCATATTACTTGACCTATTTAGAATATTTGCATTATTCATGTAACATGCTTTGACTCTATTTTTCTACTAATATATAAAAACAAAATATAACATATAAGATGTTGTTAGATTCGTCTCGATTAATATTTTCAAAATATCAAATTTTCGTAATTTTTTCTACTAGATTATTAAAGAAATTTAAGTTTAAAATTGTTCATTGGCATACGTGACAGAGTCAACTAGGTCAAGTAATATGGGACGGAGGGAGTATTATCCTTCACTCGTCTACTAAAGATATGATTAAATATAATTTAATTGCTTGCCGCGTTCGACGAACAACTTAATTTTATTTTAGGTCTAAACTAATAAAGTTATATATAATTAGTTATAAACAAATCAATTTTCAAACAAATCAAATGTATGTGGTATTCTAAAATCTAAATATATTTTAAATTAAATAATGCATATCTTAGAAAAGATGGATGACCACTAATAACACAAGGGGATGATGTGTTCTTAAATTGATTTCTTTTTTATGATGAAAATTCAAATTTCATTTTTGCGTGAAATGCATAGTCAACCCAAAACAAGTATATAATCTAATATGGAGTATTGTTATGGATGTACGAGTTGAAAGGAAATTAATTTACAGATAATCAAGTATAGCAATCATAAGATAACATGAATGCTATTTTTCTTGTTGAAAATATAACATGAAGGCTATTGAAGGGTGAACAACCAATAATTTTTAAGAAAAGAGGTTTAGAGGCTATGAGTTAAATGAAGTGTTAATGTCATATGATATCACTTCTACTATAGAAGAATTTAAGCAATAAGTAAAAAAAAAATATTATATACCCACGAGAAAAAATGTTTAAAACTCCTAAGGCAAAACTAAATTTAAATTTAAATTCATAAGTAATTTAATATGAAAAAAAATGGCATCAAATAATTGAATATTTTGTATTATATATCCAATAAAACTCTAAGATAAGAGAATTGTCAAAAAAAAATTGAAAAAAATTAAGTCGTAGGTTATTTAATGAGAAGTAATTCCATATTCATGAAATTCTTGCAAACTCCAAGAACCATTAACTTCATTAATTGAAACAACTAAAACTTTTCTTAGCACAAGTTACAATCATCATTTCACATCATATTATATATTGCCAATGTTATGTACTAGTATGTACTATCAAATAATGATTAACGGACTCAACAAAGTTGTTATGACATCTAAGGAAGTTTTCAATAAATAGTTCTATTAGTTATTGTTAAACATTTAAACGAGCCACACATATAACGATGACAATTATAACATAACGTAAAGTAAATACGTAACATTATAACTAGCAATATATATAAATGCATCTAGTGTGTTAGTAAATACATAACATTATAACTAGCAATATATATAAATGCATCAAGTGTGTTAGTAAATACGTAACATTATAACTAGCAATATATATAAATGCATCAAGTGTCTTAAAGGACGAATATAGAATATATAACAAGACATTTAGTCTTGATTATTACTAAAATAAAAGTAATAAAAGGTAAAAATAATAGTAGATATCATGGGATTGTGGCTCTATAGTGTAGCATCTATTTTTCTATGCATTTTTCTTCAAGCCCTTTTCAATGCAATCCGCAACAAGAAGCTACCACCAAGCCCTCCGACCATACCTTTCATAGGTAACATCTTATGGCTCTTAAAGTCATCAAAAAATTTTGCGGAACTTGAACTTGTCCTTCGTTCATTACGTTCCAAATATGGTGACATTGTTACCATTTTCATAGGTTCAAGACCTTCAATTTTTATAACATCCCACGAAGTCGCTCATAGAGTACTTGTTAAAAATGGTACGATTTTTGCTAATCGTCCTGCATCTCTTCTAACAACCAACATTTTCTTCCCGAAACAACGCACTATTAGTCAATCCCCTTATGGTCCCATTTGGAAATTATTGCGCCAAAATTTCATGCAAGCGACCCAGCCTTCTCGATTAAATTCCTATTCTCATTGTCGTAAATGGGCATTAAATATTCTGAAGAAAAATATTTTAGCGGACATTGAACAAGGAAACAAGGCAATACATATTGATGATTATTTCAATTTTGCATTGTATACTTTGTTCACATACATGTTATGGGGGGAGAAATTTGATAAAGAAATCGTTGAGAGTATTCAAAGGGTACAACATTGTTTAATTTACAATTTCATTAAGTTCAATGTGTTGAATTTTGCACCAATGTTGTCTAGGTTTGTGTTTAGAGGATTATGGAGAGAGATCATGCAAATTCGTGAAAATCAAATGAATGTGTTTCTTCCTATTATAAAAGCACGCCAAGAGAAAATAAAAAACAAGATTAATGTTGACATTGAAGATGAAGATAAGGAAGATTTTGAGGCATATGTTGATACTCTTTTTGATCTAAAACTTCCAGAAAGTGGGGAAAATTTTAATGATGAAGAGTTAGTGAGTATGTGTTCTGAATTTATGCTAGGTGGAACGGACACAACAGCTACCACATTGTTATGGACCATGGCTAATTTAGTAAAGAATCAAAAGATTCAAGAGAAACTTTATGATGAAATTAAGGAAGTTGTGAAACACAATGAAGAAGTTGAAGAGGAACATTTGAAAAGGATGCCTTATTTGAAGGCAGTGGTGTTGGAAACATTTAGGAGACATCCACCAGGTCATTTTATATTGCCTAGGGCCGTTATACAAGAAACTACTTTCGATGGTCATAAAATACCAAAAAATGCGATGATTAATTTTCCTGTGGCCGAATTTGGATGGGACCCTAGTGTGTGGGAAAATCCTATGGAGTTTAAGCCTGAAAGGTTTTTGAGTGAAGAAAATGCTAATTTTGATCTAAAAGGGATTAAAGAGATTAAAATGATGCCTTTTGGCGCAGGTAGAAGGGTTTGTCCAGCAATTAATATTGCAACATTTCATCTTGGGTACATTGTGGCTAATTTGGTGAGGGATTTTAAATGGACAATTGAAGATGGGTGTGAGGTTGACTTGAGTGAGAAACAATCCTTTACTATTATGATGAAGAATCCATTAAAACCATGTTTGTCTCCAAGAATCACTTAAAATTTTTGTCTTTCAATTTTATGATTTTGTTTTTGGGGTGCTAGGATATTCCTTTTCTGTTTCAACCCCGCCATTAAATAAAAAATATATAAAAATAATGTAAGTTTTTTGTGTGTGTTATTTTCTTAATAATTAATTAATGTTACTTTGAGTGTACCTTTATTTTGGGTACAAACTTTGAATGTACCTTTTAACTATTATTAATTTAATTACATTACATTTTGTTGTAAAACTTATAACACTCTTCAAGTACAGTAGCTTTTTTTTTCAGGGAAAGTACAGTAGTTGTTATTAAACTCATTTTTTTACTTTACTTTTTTTCCTTCTTATTTCTTTTCTCACTCACAAAATTCAAAATATAAATTTTAAAATAAAACAATGACTTAAATGCAGTTTTGGTATTTTTTTTTTGTATTTTTGAAATTTTGATACCCATATTTTTAAATTCAGTTTCTTGGCCCCTATTTCAAATTTTTCTAACTTTTAATCTTCAAACCCTATTTTAAGGTCAACTTTAATAATGTGTTTAAATCACTAATGATGTGGCAAAGCGCGCGCACACACACATATATATATATATACACACATATTTTCCTCAATTATTAAATTCTACCACCATACCATGATAGTAGTAAACATGCAAAAATAAAAAAGAAACAAAAATAGTAAAAATTACATAAATACAGAAACTATATAGAAACGGTTTTTCAAAAAAAAAAAAAACTACTCCTTCCGTCCCGGATTAACTGAGCCAAAAGCTCATTTTACATATATTAAGAAAAATGTATAAATGAAGAAGAGAGAAAAATAGTTTTAAGTGCACTTGTTAAATATTGATGCATTCTCCACTATCATAAATGTAAAGTTGAATATATTGAATTGGGAATGATGAAAGTAGTATTAATTAGAGTTATAAAGGGAAAAAAAGTAATCAATATTGTATTGAAAAGTGAAATGACTCAGTTATTTTGGAACATTTTTTTTTTTACAAATGACTCGGTTATTATAGGACGGAGGGAGTAATATCGAAATAGTAAAAATTTCATAAATACTAAAACTATATAGGAACTCCATAAAATAAAGCAAAAGGATAGAAAGTGTTGTTGTTATACTGTACGCAATGTATGTATGAGCTGTATAACGGGATTGTAATGCGTCGGTTGCACGTGCGATATGTCAAAATTCTCACGTGCGAAAACAGCTTATAGCTCTTAATTAATCTCATTGGTTCAACTTTAATTCCCAAAAAAAAGCATCTTCTTAGTTCACACACTCACACACTCACTCTTTGGAATTGGAATCACACAAATCTCAGAACAAACACAACGAAGCAGTGATAGTGATAACGGTGGTTTTATCGTTTTCTATTTACACCTCCACTTGCATTTCATTTCATTTCTCTCTCATTTTTGCATCTCAGATCGAACAAATCAACGTTGCTTCGTATGCACTCTCTCTCTCTCTCTCTCTCTCTCTAGATTATTCTGTGCTTTTTTCAATTTTGCTGAAATTCACTATCGCTGTTTGCTGAAATTCACTATCGCTGTTCGTGAAATTGAAGTTGATGATAAGTTAATCTGGATTTGATTTTTCTGCATTGCTTAATTTTGATTTGAAATGTTGAATTGGAGTTCTTATTAGTTCAATTAAAAAATTAAGTTAAAAATGCTTATTAGTTAATCTGGATTAGTATACACTATACATGATTTGAATTGTGAAGTTCGTTTAGTAGTTGTTTACCTAGGTTCAGTTTAGATTAACTTTTTAAGTTTTTCAGTTGAAATTTTGCGTTACTTTTTTCATCCGTGATAGGTAAAAAGTGCTTTTGCGTTTGAGCTGGAAATTTTGTAAAATGAGTGTTGTTTAGAGGAAAATTCTTGATGATTTGTTCATAGAGAATGGTTGATTGTGGATTCTTAGTCATTGTCTTACGACTTGTTTGGATTGACTTATTTAAGCTTAGTTACTGACAATCAAAGAGACTTTCTAGGAGATTCTGTGGAAATAGTTTATGACATGTCTATTATTGTCAGATTATGTGCATAAGCTCTTGCTCTAAGATAACATGTGACATCAACTTATAGCTTATATGAAATAGTTTGACGGTATTTTATCTTGTTATAGAAATAGCGTATACATAGGGACTTATATGTTGCTACTAGCACTAAATTTAGATGTTTATCCAAACTTGCATTAGAATTTTCTCGTGTTTTTATTTACTTGGTGAGGTTATGTGTTTGGTTATCGGTGACAAAAATTAATTGAGGTAACTGAGTTTGGCTAAAAGTGAGTTGAAGGTAAATTGCTTTATGTTTGGATACATTCATGTAAAAGTGAGTTGAACAATAAATTTGTGTGTAAAAATCAATTCTAGACTCAATAACTCTAATTTCTTACTTCAAGATAGAATCAATTTTAGAGGCAAAATCAATTTTACTCGAGAGCAACCAAACATGTCAAAATCAATACGTCAACTCTAGAATCAATTTTGATTCTTCCAAAAGTGAAATCGAACACATACTAACTGTTTTTAAAGTGCTATTGAAATTGCTGATATTTGTAACTGTTACACTAACTTTTGGTTCTTGTGTGGTGTATTTTTACTTTAATACATCTGTCATAATGATGGTTCTTGTACGGTTTAATCTCAGTTTAGTTGGTTTGATGTTGCAGGCAGCATCTACGTTCATCTGCACTGCTAATGTATATAACAACCAGATAACTACATGGTGGAGAGACATTTCAGATACTTTTGCCTCAGATGAATTTTACTAGTTCGACTATACACTGTTGCTATGGACATTTGTCTTATCAAAGGCCAATGGCTGTGGCTTCTGTATGTTTTGTTGATACATATTGTAATTAATAACATAGAAGCGATAACTCCGGATGGTATGATACTGTTTTAGGATATTAGTCTGATTTTGATTTAATTATTTTTTCGGTTATTCTTCTATAACAAATGTGTCGAAATAAGTCAAAGCTTCATGAATTCTAGTTACATTATTCTTAGTTGTGTTTGTTCTTGCTTGGGACTTTGTTTAAAATAACATCTAATAAATTTCACGAGGTAGATTCCTTTTCTTTTGCATAATTAAATTGATTGTTATATTCTATCACATTTATAGGTGAGGCACTTATCAACTTCAGGACAACAATTGGTAGCTCTGATGGTATCCTGTTACAATGGAGGCCTGAGGATCCTGACCCATGTAAATGGAAAGGAGTGAAATGTGATCCAAAAACCAAGAGAGTGACACATCTGTGAGTTTTTAAACTTGTCATTTCTTGTCTTTCACATGCTACAAGACTTTAGTTTTGAGATGAAAGCATTTCATGCATCATCTTGTTTTGAATGACTGGTGTAGTTTGTCAAATGTATTATGCTGTGGGTAGATGCTGCTCAAAAAATAAAATTGCTGTGGGTAGATGAATTATATTATGTTAGTCTTGTACTTATAAGGTTGCAAAAGCATAGCTTTATGAAGCTTCATGGGAATGTTTCAACCATGTATGAACATAAACATTTATGTTCTGATTTTGACTTAAAATTCTGTAAACAAATGTTATCTAATTTTCATAGCTAGTACTGATTGTATATTTCACATAATACAATTTTCCTCCTCATTTTCTCACCACTCTAGTCTCTGATGGTTAAATAACATTTTGAGTGACATACTTCAAATTTCTTCCACCCTACTGAGTCCACCGTTTCTTAAACTCTGTTTTTGTGTTCCCCTCTTTTCTTTTATGGGTTTTGTGTTGGAGTAGTATTTTCATTAATACAGGGTAGGATATAACTTTTTTTCTATATATTAACATCCTTGAAAGTTGAAACATTGCATCTGCACGATACTTTGGTTACCAGCCTTCTGAATTTTAGAAAAAAGCACTTTACATTAAGATATGACAGGAGACTTGTTGGCAATTATATATGGAGTTCCTTATCTAACTTTGCTTTCATTGGTGATATTGTAGGATTCTATCACACCATAAGTTAATTGGGCCTTTATCACCTGACCTGGGGAAGTTAGACCGTCTGAAAGTTCTGTATGTGTTTTAAAAATTTGGATTGCATATATATTTTCGTTTAATTATTTGATACTATCACATCATTTCTTATGTAATGACAATATTAATGTATCTGTTGCAGTGCTCTTCATAACAACAACCTCTATGACAAAATTCCACCAGAATTGGGAAATTGCACCGAATTGCAGTCAATGTACGTAATCATTTTGGTCCACTTGCTGTTCCATTTTTTTGTTTGTTCTCCTATTTACTTTAGAAAATTATCTGCATTTATTTGGTTTACGATGATATTAGGATAATTCAATTTAACAATCTAATATCATGCTTATAAAAAAAAAAAAAAATCTAATATCACATTTATTAGCTTTAATATTATGCATGTACATGTTCAAATTGCTTATTACCTTTATGTTCAATCTATTGCATGCTTATAAAAAAAAAAAAAAATCTAATATCACATTTATTAGCTTTAATATTATGCATGTACATGTTCAAATTGCTTATTACATTTATGTTCAATCTATTGCACATACTCCATAGCCTTTGGACAATGCGTTCTTATATTCTTCATATTGGCTTGGAGCATTTTGTTGCAAAGTTCATGTGTTGTATGACTTTGCTGTCACCAAGAAAGTTTCTCCATTATAACTGCTAGATCTTTTTCTTATGTTGTGGTTTAATTTGGGCAAATCCAATTTTTCTATGTTGGTATTCGGCAATAACTGTCAATTTGGGTTGTCCAGCTTTTTACAGGGTAATTACCTTAGTGGAATGATTCCAAGTGAAATAGGAAATCTCTCACAGCTTCAAAATTTGTGAGTTTCTACTTATTATTGATATTTTATTATTTGTGTGCGGATCAAACACTAAATATTGTATGGTTCATTCTGTTTTAATTTCAAGAATAAACGACCTAAGAAAAAAGGAGGAAAGAATCCCTCAAAAAAAAAAAAAAAGGAGGAAAGAAAAAGGAATATATGAAAAAAAATCAAATTTTCTGGTGTTACAGAGATTATATTCATCAACATGTCTTCCTATTTTACAGGGATATATCAAGCAATTCCCTTGGTGGGAATATTCCAGCGTCAATTGGAAAGTTGTATAATCTAAAAAACTTGTACGTAGACTTCTTTTCTGCTATGGTTGTTCTTTCTTTACACCCATTTTTTTTTTTCTTTCTAATTTCTATTTTTTAAATGTATATTTAATATTTTCTTCATGTTGGATACTTTGCAGCAATGTATCAACCAATTTTCTGGTTGGACCAATACCTTCTGACGGCGTCCTTGCCCACTTTACTGGAAGCTCGTAAGTGTGACTTTTATTAAGTCCTAGGTTTCTTTGGTTGGGCAATTGATACTCGACGATTATTTTTTATTTTTCGAGGACTGATACTCTACTATTTATTCACACTTCAAATAAACAACTTATAATCGTAATTCCCTCAAAAAAAAAATCGTAATTCACTAAATTACGCTTGCCTATTTATTTATTTTAAATAAATTTGAGTTTTAATTTTTAAATAAACATGTTAATGACTTCATAAAAAATTAAATAAAAATAAACATATTATTCTATTCACATGTCACAATAATATTTAGCCACAATTTTATTTGTGGGTACAATTTTCATTATTAAATATTTATATAATTGAAATTTTCTATCATTGCCTCCATCACATTTTGCTTGATGTTTTGACAAAATATTTGTCTTATTTTGATTGTTATTTTACAATATCAATGAAGTATTAAATATTCTTTTTCTTCTATACCTTTAACTTGTTCCTGTTGTGGAGTATGTTGTAAAGAACCTAATTAATGAGAGATAAAATGCGTATCACTAATATAATCAAAAGTTGGTCAATGAAAGTTGATATATTTGGTCCAAATTTTGCTTATATTTGAGGAGTTCAGATCTGCTCTGTTTAGTCTTTGTTGAATAAGAGAGAAAAGAGAGACATATGATTATTTGAGGAGTTCAGATCTGCTCTGTTTAGTCTTTGTTGAATAAGAGAGAAAAGAGAGACATATGATGAAAACCGTCTGATGGAAGGTTTATTATATAGGAGTTAAGTAGCTTAGAGACTAAGCTAGCTATGATATATTTACAGAAGGAATATTCTAAATAATATTCTATGCTAAGTAACTTAGAAAGTAAGCTAAAATATATTTACAACGTAAATATAATTATTCACTATTTATTTAAACATCAACAGTCTTGTTCATTGGATAAATTCACGACACGTGGCAAAAAAAATCCAATGGCTGTGTTTAAAAATTGAAAAATCAGTATCTGTTTAATAAAAAAAGGGAAACATGTTTAAATAAAGATTAGAGTAAAAACTTAGCTTGGAGTCTTTATAGATAAATGGTAATATAAGTAATTATGACTAAATTGAATAGATTAGTAGAAATTATTCGAGAGTAATTTAGGGAATCACAGTTATGAGTTGTTAGAGGGTGATTGCATTTCTCAATTTTGATCAGCATTCTGAGATAGTTTCAAGCAACAGATGGAGTGCATGCCAAAGGCATGTCACAATTATTGATTATTTTCGATCTGCTAGTCAGATTACTGAATAGATATACTTGAAGAAAATTAAGATTTTAAGATCAAGGAAAAATGTGAGTGAGAATGGATCATCAACTGTAGATATTCTAAACTCATGTGAATTCTGGTGCACTTCTAGTTATCTTCTTTTGATGGTTGTAGTATGATCATGCTTCTTCTGCTCCTTTATCTAATGACTCTTTCTTTTTCTCCCCATTCGAAAAAGAAACAACAAATTAACGCCTATTTCTCCTATACCTACTTTGTTGCCTCTAAACATTTTAGTGGTGATGTGCTATTTTAACTTGCTCACAACTCATGTTTATTAAACTTATACATTTATGCTTTGTTTGAATGTAATGAGATAAATAAAGTCATGCATGTTTTCTGTAAGCATTCTGCATTTTCTTTTCTTGTCCTCTCCCAACAAAGACTCAAGGTTTGACTTGATTCTATAAAACAACGTATTTAATAAGGTATCAAGATATTCGTATCTTCTACATTAGGGAATAACAAGATGTGCATCATAAAAGTAAAGAAGTCGTCCAGCAGTTCCTTGATATTTGGTGCACTTTAATGTTGAAATCCGTCTTAGTTTTGATATTCTAAAGATTAGCTGTTACTTGTTACCCATGGATGCAGATTTCTGAAGGCATAAATCAATACTGAATCTACCTACGTATTAACTCCTACGTTGTCGTGTCGTGACCGAGATTTTTATAGATATACCAAGTCATAACATGAGTATCATCAATAGTTGTGTTATGTTTTTTTTATACTTCTACCTTGCGGATCGATCATATTAAACTGTCCTGATGAAGTAGTCTATCTCTGAGGATTTAAATCTATTTTTCTATATTGAGACATATGTCTTGTTGCAGGTTTGTTGGAAACCGTGGTTTGTGTGGCGTGCAAATCGATTCAACTTGTAAAGATGATGGTTCACCTGGGAATAGTTCTTCAGGTAAAGCTGCATGCTTTTCCTTGATCTTTCATTTAGTCTCATGCTAAGCTTGCTCTCTCTTTTTGTTTCTGTTTCTTTGATTAATGATGTATTATCTTTTCATATAAGATACTTCTACTGAAACATTTGAGCTTTCAGCTCTATAGATATTCGGCTTACTTTTTTTGAGAAAAGGTGGCAATTTGACTCCTCAATCGCTTTTAGATGAAGCTAAAATGATAAGGCCATATGAAGGTCTATACTTCATTTTAGATGAAACTTTTTTTTTCCGAGGGTGTAATGGTGGTACCATGAGGCATTTTAGTAATACCTCTATCCTGGACTGATATTCTTTTCTAACAAAATGAAGCTAAAACTTTTCTTTTCGAGGGTGTAATTGTAGTATCATGAGGCTTTTTAATAATACCTATATCGACCTATGTTGTCTTCCTGGACCTATTTATTACCTATATTTATGCATGGCTAATTTGATAAAAAGAAGAAATTTTACAAGTGTTTTAGAAGAGCTAAGGAAGATAAATTATCCTCCTAAATCAATCAATAGAAATAGAAAAGTTTAAAATTCAAATATACGTTAATTCTGTTTAAATCGATAAAATGTCGTAGTATTTGTCTGATTTTTGTTATATTGGCACATCCCTGTTTGGACTTCGATTACTTCTAGTTTTCCCAACTATATTTTTGACAGCGTAGTATAGTATAGTCACTCATATCAAGTTGTCATTATTTCCATTTTTGACTTCTATTGTTTTATTCCTTATAGACCAAACTCAAAATGGAAAGAAGAAATATTCTGGCCGACTTCTCATCAGTGCATCAGCAACTGTGGGCGCACTACTTTTGGTGGCACTTATGTGCTTCTGGGGCTGTTTTCTTTATAAAAAGTTTGGTAAAAATGATAGAATAAGTCTTGCAGTGGATGTTGGTCCAGGTACACTCCTTATCTTTCTGTGACTTGCTCATAGACCTGTTTCAGCTAGCTTTTTCTACTTTATGCATTTAAAAACCTTGTTAAAATATAATAAAATATATCTTTATATTTAAACACCCTTGAAATTTAATATCTCTAAATAATGTGCTGTAGGTGCCTCGATAGTGATGTTTCATGGAGACCTACCATATTCTTCGAAAGACATTATTAAGAAACTAGAGACTTTGAATGAGGAACACATAATAGGAGTAGGGGGATTTGGAACTGTTTACAAGCTTGCAATGGATGATGGGAATGTATTTGCGTTGAAAAAGATCGTAAAGTTGAACGAGGGATTTGATCGTTTTTTTGAGAGGGAGCTTGCAATTCTTGGAAGCATAAAACACCGTTATTTAGTTAACTTACGTGGATATTGTAATTCACCTACATCAAAGTTGTTAATATATGACTACCTACCTGGCGGTAGTCTTGATGAAGTTCTTCATGGTATGATCTTTATTTGAATACTTACAATATATATTTCCATCATATTAATATGTGAAGCCGCTGAATCTGTATTATTGGGTTAAGCTTGAGATTTTAGAGAGGGCATGTGGTGATTACAAAGTCAAATGATAACATGTGGTAATCATTATTTATTTATAACAAATTAAACCTCTGATTAAGAATCCTTGGTAACTCTCAAAATAGATCACGGCAAATATATCTATGGTTATGTTGTATGCATTAACTGTATTTCTTGATGAACATTTGCGGTAGATCTGAACATATGAATCTTTGATGTTTTTTTGGATTTGTAATATACCAATTCAACCTGGAATTGTTTGTTAACATTTGATGTTTCAAGATTAGGATATAATATTTCTATCTGTTTGGGTTCTTATGCTATTATGCTTCTGTTATTTGCTTGTTGAATATGGCATTTTTATTTATTACGCACTATTTGATGCAAATTCAATTAACATTGAAGCTAGTACAGTATCTCTGCTTAAATCTTTTTTGGGGAATAATGATGTTTGTGCTGCACTGCACAGAAAGATCTGAGCAACTAGACTGGGATTCACGGTTGAATATAATCATGGGAGCTGCAAAAGGGCTTGCTTACTTGCACCACGATTGTTCCCCTAGGATCATACACCGTGACATTAAATCGAGCAACATTTTGCTTGATGGAAAATTGGATGCTAGAGTTTCTGATTTTGGACTTGCCAAACTTCTGGAGGATGAAGAATCTCACATCACCACTATTGTTGCCGGAACATTTGGTTATCTAGCTCCAGGTAAGCAATGATGATAATCACCCTCTAGATAGTTGTCTGGAGCATGAATAATGGTATTTACTATTTAGCACTTGAAATATTAACGAGGGTCTCTTATTGTCGAGGGTATCTATAACTAGTTACTAGGTGGTCTAATACTGCATGGATATTTATCTGCTTGTCTCTTGTTTTGACATGTTTAAACGAAATATCTCTATGGGGTAAGTGCTTGTGAAGTTATACAAGATTGTCTTTTGAAAAAGAGTAAATGCTAGTGTTGTCTTTTTTCTTCTGGCCTTTATATAGAAAGAGAAACATAGGACTGCTGTTGCCTAATCAACCAAAAGAACATGAAGAAAATGACCGAGTATGATAAAAACCTTTAATATTATTTCTTAAAGTAAAGTAGCTGCTTATAATCATCAATATATGTGTTAAGCTGCTTCACAATTTCGTGACATTGATAGGGCTGATTATGTTTGAGGTGCACAAAAATGTGATTTTTGTTGATCTATTAATTCTGCACTTTAACTCCATATTATTTGAGCAAGCCTCCATACTCCTTTGTAGAGTATATGCAAAGTGGAAGAGCAACTGAGAAGACCGATGTTTATAGTTTTGGGGTGTTGACACTTGAAGTGCTTAGTGGAAAGCGGCCAACAGATGCATCCTTCATTGAAAAGGGTCTAAATGTTGTTGGTTGGGTATGTGATGCACCTTACTATTAGTTTTTTGTTGTTTAATAATATTAGTTTTATCGCATGTTATTAAATCCTTTCTATTTCTTTTAAAAGCAAATTTTTTGTTTAGTTTTATACTTTTAGATTTAGTTTTTAAACATAAATACTCACTGAAGTAGCTTTTGTTGATTTGTGATACATGTGCATGTATATTTAGTTTTCATCCAAATTTCAATATATAGTTTTATTTGTGATAGTGCATATATGCATCTAATTAAAATCTTAATCAACAGTTATGAAACATTTTATTCTTTTAAGTGCATCTCAAATTTAGCTTCTTCACTGAAATAAAATCTCATAATTTCGTTTGGAGAAGATAAATCCGTAAGAATACGCCAGTCTGTTATAAAATGGGCTTCTTTATGGTTACCACTACAATTAGCATGAACTGAGTGTGATTGAGAGTGTTGATTATATTATTTAAGCAGGTGAACAGAAACTTGGAGGTAATCTTTAAAGTGCATCTCATAGTTTAGTTTAGACGAGCTGAATCCTTAGGAATTGTTATAACATGGGCTTCTTTGTCGTTACCACTACAATTAGCATGAACTGGTGTGGTTGAGAGTGTTGATTATATTATTTAAGTAGGTGAAATATCTAAACTTGTTATCATCTTCTATTACATGTTCCTTTTTATGCAATTAGAAAGCGGATGAAATCTTAGTTGCTACTTTAAAAGGGAATGGGCCCCATTCTAATGCCATAATTTGCCATCATGCAGTTGAATTTCCTTATTACTGAAAATAGGCCAAGGGAAATTGTCGATCCACTATGCGACGGGGTGCAGGTGGAGAGCCTTGATGCCTTGCTCTCTATGGCTATTCAGTGTGTTTCCTCAAATCCAGAGGATCGACCCACTATGCACCGAGTGGTCCAGTTGCTTGAATCGGAGGTAGTAACTCCATGCCCAAGTGACTTCTATGATTCGAACTCTGACTAGAAAGCTTGCGAAGACAATTTAATGGTATGTTGTGTTTGCATCCCTGTCGCTGCAAATTACTTGAGTCAGAAGTGATGAAACAGGTTAACAATCTGTGTACAACTTTTCATCTGAATTGCATTCATTCAAAAAGTTTATGATGGAAGATGTCCTTCATTAGACCACTTCACAACAGAAGGTGTTGTTATTCCACGGATATCATCATTCGACATTTCAGGCATTTCTTTGTCTTCTGATTGTGTTGCATGTTATATTTGGTCGTGGTTCCCCCTTCCACTTGTGCTTCCACTCCTTTTGTTAGCATTTTGTAATCTTAGTCACATTGTTCACTCCAATTTAAGTGTATATGATATGTATAATTTCAGAAAGTCCACATTTACAAGTGATTCTTATTTATTTTTGTAATATATGTTTCCATAAAAGAATCCATCTAAATTCTATCAAAAAAAAAAAAAAAGAAAGAAAGAAAAAGAATGGTTCTCTGTTCTCAGTCACTCTCTACTGAGATTCCTTCTTTTAGTGCAATATTTACCTGTTTGGGCGTAGGAAAGTTCACCAATGGAGCGACTTTGTCACTCATATTATACTTCGTAAAGTCTTGAATATAAGCAACAAAAAAGTTGTTTTGTTATCTAATATATAAATGATCGTTAAATGGTACTTCTATCATATTTAATGCTATTACTTCTAAATTCGTTTTCAATTATTTATGTTTGAATCCTCCAAGTGTCAATTTTTATCGATTTGTTTATAGTGGGATTGGTCCTACGGATTAGTCGTTTCTTGAATTAAATACTAAATTTCCAAACAAAAATTTAGATTTTACTTTTCTATAACCATTTTATTATCATAGAAAAAATTAAATCTCCAAAAAATTATCATGAACAAGTTTTCACGAGGGACAATTTAGAAAATACAATTATGGCAAAACTATATTTTAAGTCCCTTAAGTTGTTCATTTTGTTCACTTATCTTACAAAAATTGAGTTAGAAAACAAAATTAAACACGTTTTTGGACTTTAGATTTTCAATTCATATTAGGGTTAATTATGTTTCTAGTCCCTATAAAATAGCGACCTTGTAAGTTTAGTCCCTACTTAATTTTAATAGCATTTTTAGTCCCTAATTTTGTTTTTCTGCACTGAGTATTAGTCCCTACTCAATTCAAATTTGTTTAATTTATGCTTAAACTCTTAAATTTTTGAACAATTTTTTGCAGACATGTTTAGAACATTACTAAAAGTTCGTCCGCAAAAAATTATCGCAAAATTTGATTTTTACATCCAGATTTTATTACTTTTTATCTTTAACTTTTGTCGTTTTAAAAAATTCATATTTAATTCATTTCATGTCAGAAAATTCTAAATTTTAGTAAACGAACCTTTCATAGTGTTCTAATCTTGTCTCAAAAAAATCGTTCAAAAATTTAAGAGTTTAAGGATAATTAATCAATCTTTGTTTTAGTAGGGACTAAAATTATAAGTAAATTTTTTTTTTATAAGGACTAAAAATGCTATTAAAATTAAGTAGGGACTAAACTTACAAGGTCGCTATTTTATAGGGACTAGAAACATAATTAACCCTTCATATTAAACACATTGAGTCAAAAAACAAAATTAAACACGTGTTTCTTGCAGCACTAGTGATGTATAAAACTAATTAGTTTTTATTTCAGCAACAAAAAAATGTACTTATAGTTTGATTGGTTTGTGCAGATAAGAAATATATATACTAGTATTTTAGAAAAGTCAAGTAAAGGCTTCTTCTAGTGATGTGTAATGTTGGCATCTCTCCTCCATAGAATATGTTATCTTGGAGTAGGAGTTAGGTAGTCATTACAATATTCTTCCCTCGTTGTTCACGAGTTCATTACGATGCTATGAAACTTCTTTTACTTGACCTCTTAGAATATTGGCATTTCCCTCATGCCTCACTCACTCCCTGAGTACTCGTTATCTATAAATAACATTCAAAATCTTGGCATTCATTTTCAAGCTAAGTTTCAACCATCAATCATCCCCTAAACTGAACTCCTTTCTCTCCTTTCTTTTTCCTTCTATCCATTTTCCATTTTTGGATTTCAAATCATTCACTTAATAACCAAGAGAGAGAGAGAGAAATGGACGTTTCAGCAGAAAATAAGCAAAAATGAGAAGAAGAACCAAAGGCAGCAGCAAGATTCACAGTCACAACAACCTTCTTCTTCACTATTTTTAACAAACGTTGTTTTCTTTGGTCTCTTCTTCTCTGCCGCGTACTTCCTTCTTAACAGGTGGCGTGAAAAGATCCGAACCTCTACACCTCTCCACGTCCTCACAGTCTCTGAGATTGTCGCTGTAGTTTCCCTCATCGCTTCCTTCGTCTACCTTATTGCTTTCTTTGGCATTGCCTTCATCTTTCATTACAATGATGAAGAAGACGAAGTCGTTGACATTTCTGCAAAAACAACCGGAGGAGTTGTGCCGAAGAAGCTACCTATGTTACCACCACATAAAATATCTGACCAAAAAGTTATGTCCATGGAAGACGAAGAGGTTGTCAGTGCAGTGGTGTCAGGATCAATTCCATCTTACTCGCTTGAATCCAAGCTTGGAGATTGCCGACGTGCAGCAAATATTAGGAACCAAGCGGTGGAGAGAGTTACTGGAAGGTCACTTGAAGGTTTACCCATGGAAGGTTTTGATTACGATTCTATATTAGGACAGTGTTGCGAGATGCCGATAGGGTTTGTTCAGATTCCGGTGGGTGTTGCCGGTCCTTTGTTGCTCGACGGGAATGAGTACACGGTGCCGATGGCAACCACCGAAGGTTGTTTGGTTGCAAGCACCAATAGAGGCTGTAAAGCTATTTATGTTTCCGGTGGTGCTTCCGCCGTTGTGCTCCGCGACGGAATGACCAGAGCCCCCGTTGTAAGATTCAACTCCACCAAAAGAGCTTCTCAGTTGAAATTCTTTTTAGAAGATCCTCAAAATTTTGATGCCCTATCTCACACTTTCAACAAGTAAGTAATTTTCAACTTTGAACTTTCTCATATATATTTTACTATTATTTTTGTTGAAATTACTCATTTGGATGATTGATTATATATTTAGGTCAAGTAGATTTGCAAGACTACAGAGTATTAAAGCTACTATGGCAGGAAAGAATTTGTACACTAGATTCACTTGTTCAACGGGTGATGCAATGGGGATGAACATGGTATCGAAAGGTGTACAAAACGTACTTGATTTTCTTCAAACCGATTTTCCCGATATGGATGTTATTGGTATATCTGGAAATTTTTGTTCGGACAAGAAAGCTGCGGCAGTGAATTGGATTGAAGGGAGAGGGAAATCAGTGGTGTGTGAGGCTGTAATTAAGGAAGAGGTGGTGAAGAAAGTGCTGAAGACTAGTGTGGAGTCTTTGGTTGAGCTTAACATGCTAAAAAACCTTACTGGTTCAGCCATGGCTGGTGCTCTTGGCGGCTTTAATGCGCATGCTAGTAATATTGTTTCTGCAATTTACTTGGCTACAGGACAAGATCCTGCTCAGAATGTTGAAAGTTCTCACTGTATGACCATGATGGAAGCCGTGAATGACGGAAAGGACCTTCATATCTCAGTCACTATGCCTTCCATTGAGGTGGGCACAGTAGGAGGGGGCACACAACTTGCGTCGCAGTCAGCTTGTCTAAATTTACTTGGTGTTAAAGGAGCTAGTAAAGAGACTCCAGGAGCAAATTCAAGGCAATTGGCAACTATAGTAGCTGGTTCAGTCCTTGCAGGAGAGCTCTCACTCATGTCTGCAATTGCAGCCGGGCAACTTGTTAAAAGCCACATGAAATACAATAGATCGAATAAGGATGTCACCAAAGTTGCTTCATGAGCTGGACATATGTAGATACCACAATTGTGAGATAAATAATCTTGCACTTCTCATCAAGATCAGTATTCATTGCTTACAGTTTTTAATTACTTCGTTTCGTTTTAGTTGTCATTTTACGATTTAATTATACATCACTAGAAAAATTGACATTAGACACGGGTTTCGCCCGTCTCTAAGACATAATATTTCCGTCGCTACAAAGTTTAGAGGCGGAATTAGAGACGAATCCAATTCGGTTGTTTATTTCTTCGTTGTTAAACTATTAGAGATGGATCCAAATAATATGCATCGCTAACAGAGGATGACAAAAGAAGAAAAAAAAATCTGTCTCCAAATGTGAAAATTCCGTCTCCATTTGCGGTATGAAACATATAAACTGTTGGTGATTTCCAAAATAATGGAATCACTTTAGAACCAAAAGTTGTAACTCTTCATGGAAATCATTCATATACATTGGAACCTTTGGCAAAGGGATGCTTAATGAACATTTGCATTGATTCAAATGTATATGATTATAACCTTTGGCAAAGGGGTGCTTAATGAACCTTTGCATTGATTCAAGTGTATATGATTATAACCTTTGAGAAAGGGATGTTTAATGAACCATAACATTGTTTCAAATCAAAGGGGTGTTTTCTCTCATATGAAGGGTTATAAAATGCATTATAAATGCTTGGCATTTGGGCATTTAGTTGGACACAGAGAAAGAACAACAACACACAATTTTGGACAGAATTTTGTTACATTAACAACATAATTCTTCATCATTCTCTTACTCTAAATCATCCATCAATTCTCTAATGCATGAGTGAATTGCTGGAACCATAAATCTGTAAAATACGGTTAGGAGATACGCTTGGTGTGGTTGTGCAATACACGTCAAGGAACTCATAGTATCCTGAAGGGGATTCGCCGGTCATTCCTTATTGCATCCAATATACAGTTATTGGTGGGGGCGAATCGAACCTAAAGGTTAGTATGGCAACCCCATGCGCTTTGAGTTTACATGCATAACCATTAATTTTTTCAGGTTTCAAGTGCAACAACATCTTCCCAACAATCAAGATATATAACAATCTTTGGAATTTATGTGCACACTTCATCGTATTCATCTTCATCATCTTCTTGGTCAAGTTATTGCAGCAGACCCCCCAACACAAGATCCAACAATCTTTAGGTTCGATTTATGATTTACTTGTGATTAATGATTGCAATTTTTGGAAGAGATGAAAGCTTATATTTTCACCCATAACTACGGTGAACGGTAAACAAATTCCTTTTATGAATATATGTTATGGAAATTTATGGATAAATATTTCATATATGATGTGTTATGGATAAATATTTCATATATGATGTGTTTGTGATAAATTTACATGTGGTTGTAGATAATATATGCATGATAAATTTTGATATGTATAAAATTTATCGTTTGAAATCTGTTTAATGTTAATTTGAACATGAGATAATGTGCATATAAGTGATTACATTACCTATTATGAAATATTTGGTGTTCTAAATGCATGTGTATAGTATCTAAGTAAATATAAATATGTTAGATTTAACATGTGGTGACATATATATACATGATTTAGAAATTGTTCAAGTATATGAATTTTGATGAGTATAGTAATATGTTAAGAATGTTTAAACACTATTTTATTTATGAAAGTAGTGTAGATAAATTGTCAAGTGGTTGATTTAATGATATTATTTACTTTGTGTAAGAAATTATTATCATTAATATTGTGCTGATATTATATTTACATGATAATATGAAAAGTAATGGTTAATTTCTTGTTTATCATGATATTAAAATAATTTGGGTATGTTTTGAATTATTGTAAGTTGATATATGTTCATGGAAGAAAGTCATAGAAAATATTAATGATTTTGGTTCATTGTTTATTCTTCTATGTCATTGTTTATTGAAATTTAGTATTGAACATATTTAAACATAAACTTGAATTTAACACAATGAATTTATGATATATGTTTTAGTTATATGATAACTAAAATCAAAATGATTGTGTTATATTTAACTTTATGTGGAGTATATGACTTACATGTTTAATCCCATCTTATGAAGTTTGGTTATGACATTCTTTTATGATCAATTTTTTATTTTGCTATGTATGTTTAATGCATTCAATGCATGATATATCTTGGCTAGATATAAAAGAAAAGTTGAAGTTCAAATTGAAATGCATGTTAAATATTGTTATAGCAAAGGTGTAATGACATAAAAGTTTGTGCATTATTACAATATACTCAATTGACAAAAGTGTGTCATGGTTTGATGATAGTTGGTGAATACTACCAAGAGTATATAAGTTGATCCATAGACATAGCTATGAGAATACAAAATCTATGTGAAGAATTGAATATTCAAAGTTTATAAAAGTTAAAAGAAAATCCTGCAATTATTTGACGAAATGATTGACAAGGAATGATGTCTTTGGAAATGATGTTGAATACATTGAAGACATTAGTAGGGATGTGGTACAAACCCAAATCTAATTGATTATCAATGGTGGAAACTCAACCCACACTTGAGTAGCATCAAGTCTTGGGTTCAATGGTGAAAGTACACTATTAGAGTAATTGAAGTACTTGACAATAGATAACATCCCAAGGGGCAAAAGTACTTGGACCATAAGAAGAAAAAGGGTAGGATGAGGTTTTCCTCTTAATGGACATATATCATATATTTGCTGGAATGCATACTTATGGGGCATTTCCGATATAGTCTACCTATGTGAGAATGAAGTTTGGCCGCTTCACGGAGTTCAAGGGTTTGACTTTTAAATTCTCATGAAAAGGGATATATGACACAAGGCCTTCTTAATGTGTCATCTTACAAGTCTCTTTATCAATGGTACCGAGATTCTATGTGTAAGTTATGCACACTTGTTTTAATGGATAGTTGGTTCAAAGCTTGCCTACCATACTATTTGGAAATGAGCGAAAACTTAACTTACTAAGTAATGGTTCAAATCGCGAGATACCATTATCTGAAGGCATGGAATTTCCGGATTTATGTGATTTAGTATTTTGAAAATGGTGGGGGATTGTTGGTGATTTCCAAAATAATGGAATCACTTTAGAACCAAAAGTTGTAACTCTTCATGGGAATCATTCATATACATTGGAACCTTTGGCAAAGGGATGCTTAATGAACATTTGCATTGATTCAAATGTATATGATTATAACCTTTGGCAAAGGGGTGCTTAATGAACCTTTGCATTGATTCAAGTGTATATGATTATAACCTTTGAGAAAGGGATATTTAATGAACCATAACATTGTTTCAAATCAAAGGGGTGTTTTCTCTCATATGAAGGGTTACTAGTGATTACACCCGTGCAACGCACGGGGAGAAGATTAATTATAGATATATATAAGAATTCATTATAAGTATTAAATCTCTAAAAAAAAACTATAGGTATACATGGAAATGCAATATAAAATGCTAATACTAACGCAAGAAATTAACTTCTTATCTCATTAAATTCTTTATACAATATATTATACCATGTCCCCTCCCGTGTTTTGAATGCATTACAAAGGGATAAAAATGTTTAATCAATAATTTCGATATTTGAAATCAATTCTATGTACATGAATTTTGATCTTATGAAGTTCAACTTTGTTTATATATTAGTTTGACTTATAAAGGGTTTATGGAAAATTGATGAAAAAAATGTATAAGCCTGTTTCATATTTAAAATGTATTACAATTATAACAACCATAAAAAACATAACTATACATAGAATATCACCATCTTAATCTAAACCAAACATATGTAATATATGAGAATAATAGAACACAGTGTGAAAATGAAAATAATAGAACATAGATCCAATACATGAACAACACTTACTAAAAAAAGTTTGACATAGTGTAACTAAAATCCATATCAATAAAAAGTTAATATCCATATGAGATTTGCTAGACCTTTTCAATCATTAAACTCCCTTTCAACAACTTGAGGGGTAAATTGATGTCTTCAAATTCATTGGCAGTAGCAGGGTCTATCTTAGTAGAAGAATCAACCTCGTTAAGTTTAGCTCCCTTCAGATTTGTGTCACATGCAACATGTAAAAATTTAGGCATCAAATCCTGCAAAGATCAATTTGTGGAACTTGATTACTAACTACTAATATTTACAAACATGCAGAATTGTAAGAATTAACTAAAGTCTAATTGTCTTTGAATATATGTTCAAGTCCAAGATCCTTGTGAAGTTTTAGTTTCCCCTCAAACTTGTGAATTGTGTCATACAAAGAGGTTGTATCCTGGTAGACATAGTAATCGAAAACAATGTTAAGAGTTTATTTATGTTAAGGTATATAAACAAACAAATTGTATCTCTATAAAAAAGTTTAAAGAAAATTGGTATATTCTACCTTTGCAAGTACATTGCAAGGTTTGCCCTTAAACTCATTGATGGCATATGAGAATCAACTCAAATCTTCCTTTAGGTTTTTGTAAGACTCTTAACCGATCGCATCCCATTCGATGACAAAAAAATTAGCTAATACTTATAACTTCATTGCTCAGGACCCAAGGCTAAAAAAGTAAGTTTGAAACTACACATTCAATTCATTGTTTTAGAAACACAAAGAGAAGAAGATCAGGGCATGGAATAGAACAGTGAAGATGATTAGACAAATCTTTAGAGTTTCTCACCTCTCATAACCAATAAGTGCAACTCATGACCCACAAATATGCATATTTCATGCTAATGCAAGCACCAATAAATGGTTAGAAGAATATAAATGGTTATAGAAAGGATCGCCTAGAGTACATGAAACTAAAACATCAACAATAAAAACACTATTAGAAACATAAGAGTGTGGCAAGTTAAAATAGTAGGGAAAAAATTGTTGAATAACTAATTGCTTCATTGATCTCAAAATATAATCCACATCCAATACTCCTACACTTTGATTCAAACAATTATACAAACAACAGGTGGATTGAACAACTTAGCAACCTTGCATATACAAAATTAAAAAGGTGATAACAAAGGGAATTTAATTGATAATTAATACCTAAAAAATGTAGTTTTAATGAGAATCCCTTGTAACTTAGCAAATGCATCAAAAACCTCAAAGCCCACTTGATTTGGGGAAAATTTTAAATGTTCATCAAAACACGAAAACCCATCCAGTTTGGTGTTGCAAAGGAAACTTGCTATCCAATTATATGATTTCTTCAAAAAAAAAAAAAAGATATTATGGCCTATACTACTCATTCCAAGTTTCATGCACTTTAAAAACAGTCAATGAACATTGTGTCTTCAGCAAAAAAATTCACACAAAGCTAATTTTTTCAACATATGTTGGCATTGTGTCTTCAGCACCCCTCAAGGAACATTGTGAAGTCAAACACTAATAAAGGGTCCATTTATAGTTCTCCAATTTGGATTTTCCATGCACAATAACAAAACAGTGTTTCGCAGAATAAAAGTGATTTATTGGAAAAAAAAGTTTTAATCCTCCACCATCAAATTTATTTTCATATACATGCGTGGACTAAAAAAAAGTGAATAAATTAAGATCGTAAAAAAGTGAGGAACTTTTCATGAGAATATACCTCTTCGAAGAAAATTAACTCTTCCAGTTCATTAACTCAACGGCAAAGAGTAAATTTGTACAAAATATTTCAGCTAACAATAAATACAAAGACATGGACTTTCCATGTAATTACTTGTAGAAGAATATGAAAGCTAATAAAAATATCAACAATGAAGAAGCTATAATCTAACCAAGCAAGCAAAATGGTTATACGACAAAAACAATCTTCCAATGTCAAATTAGAAACACATACATTATTCGACACTAAAAAGACATAAATATATTTACAATATGTGATTAATTTTTCGAACACAGAGAATAGTACACCTCTAAAATAATTGTATTAATTTATGAAGATACCTGCATAATAACTTTCATGTGCCATTTCAATTGAACAAATAATCAAACACCTAGTCTTCACACCAAGTATCCTTCAAACCTGCAATTGAGAGGAAAAGGAAAATGAAGTTGTTGTATTCATGTAGAAGTAGTATACTGACTTTTAAGCATATCATAGAGCATGAAGAAGCATATGTCATAAATTGATCTTAAATTTCCATTTGACAAAACCATTACCAAAACAAAATCATCAAAACATAATCGTTTCAATTCAAAATGTCAACAGAAAGTCATTAATAAGTTAAAAGGTTCACACCAATGTCATATCATATTATAAAAAATACAGCCAAAACAATTTTAAAAAATCAAGTTTTTTTGAAACCGTGTTTCACAAACTCTCCTAGTCCAAGTAGAACATAAGAAAATCTATTGGCTACATATTATACAAAACCACGTACATCTAAAATACAAATAGAAAGTTCACATAACATAATCAAACACCTAGCCGCAATAAAGAAACCACACCACCAAGCTAAAATAACCCACTAAGAATTAACTGCAGCTAAATTGCTCATCTCATCTCATTATGGTTAAGGAGAGTAACTCAGGCTGAACCACATATGCTATAATTTATCATCAGAAAAACAGTGAGATTGAGGTCTACACAGACATGAAAACACCAAAGCAAATCTATTCTAATAAAAAGGGAAGCTCAAACAATCTTTATATGGTTATCGCTAACCCAAATTAAGGCCAAAACCAGCAAACAATTATCACAAATCTTATATTATCACAAATCTTCAATGTACATTACATCTAAATTACGGCACAAACAATTATCCTTCTAATACGCACAACCTCCTACACCAACTAATGTAGCAGCTGCAAAACAACACAAAACAATAAACCCTAAATTTCTGTCTTAACTTCACATTTGGATACACTAAAACTTAAGTTCCAAACAAAACTATTAAATCATATTTAAGCAAAATTGACAGCAAAACAATTTTTTTAAAAAGAATGTAAATAAGGTACGATTAGCAAAGCAAAGTTCCACCAGTAAGGAATTTTCTAGTAATCCTCTTAAACTTTGTCCTTCATTAATAAGTAATGAGTAAATAAATAGATGATGTCTATGAAAATTCAATTAGTGTTTTTTTTTTTTGAAGAGGCAAAATTCAATTAGTGTTATTAAGATATCAACTAATAAACAATAGTTAAATGTCAACAGAAGAGTGTGGTTAGTAAAAATAGTAGAAAGAGGGGGGAACTTGATCCAATTTGAATTGTGAAGGTGAGGAATCTTTAACAAACAAATAGATGAGGTTGAGGAATCATACAACCTGTTTTTGTTGTACAGCTTTGAGGCGTATATGGAGAAAGATTCATTAAAAAAGTAGTTGTAGCTCAAATATGGGATGTATGGAAAAGATGATCTCTGATATAAATTCATTAACATAAAAGGATCATATACTAAAATGTGGTCACTATGATAAAAGGCTCATGTTTCAAGTTAGATTGACACCTACCAAAATTGCCAAACGTGATAATGCTAACATGTAGAATTACTTTCCTTGTCCCTAGTAATTTGACAGCAAGAATTTCAAAGACATGAGAGTACATGAGCCTTTTATCATAGTGAATTTTTATTAGATAGTTTTACATTAATTTATCATTTCAAACGTGGAGTTCCAGCATATAGGCAAATAATTCATATATTATAAAAGATCATTTAAGCATATTCACATTTATTCAAGGAAATACCAATTTATAAAAATCCAACATAAAATTGATTAAAGGAAAAATATCATTTAAGCTCTGTCTTATCCTTTTAAATAACTTCTGCAAATAATAACAATCAAATGTAGTTATCCTTTACAAAAAAACAATCAAATGTAGTTATGCATAAAAATAAACCAGTAGTAGAAATCGATGGAAGAAACACTGAATACAAAGACCAACACATGTTATGCTGTTTTTGTTTTGGAAGAAGAAGAAGAAGAATGTTAGGTTGTTGTTGATATGCTTAAATTTAGAATCAGTATAAAACTTCAATATTTTACCTTATTGAATATAGAATATGAGCTACCAGGTTGGTTCAACTCAGCAAGCACATGTTCAGTTCTTTTTCTCTTTTCTACGGATTGGGGATTTTAGAGAGAGGATAGAGGGAATTTGAAAAAAGAGTGGTTTG
The DNA here is from genome assembly GCF_051527215.1 of Medicago sativa. Classification (NCBI taxonomy): domain Eukaryota; kingdom Viridiplantae; phylum Streptophyta; class Magnoliopsida; order Fabales; family Fabaceae; genus Medicago; species Medicago sativa. The sequence goes on along the minus strand of NC_140753.1, from coordinate 15,930,135 downwards.
AAGAGAGTGAGGCTGAACTTTGAGTTTTGAGATAGAAGAGAGGGGGAAATTTGAATTTGAATTTGAAATTGAAATTGATTCTAACAAAGTCAAGTCAGTAGCATCTTTGTTTTTGTACCAAAATGGGTGTTTTGTGAGGTGGGGAAGAAGAAAAGAGAAAGTAACGAAGGAAAAGAAAGAAAGAGGAAAGATTCCTTTTGTTTTTGTGATTGTTTTTGTTTTGAATTTGAATGGGACTAATGTGCGGTGAGCCTTTTTTGTCCACATAACATGCATTGGTTTGTTTGAGAAAAAATAAAATAAGAGAAAGCTAAAAGTGGATAAAAAAGTGATCTTTGAGTTTTTGTGATGTATAAGTGGATAGCTTGAAGATTTGACACTTGTCAAAATGTATCTAAAATGTTCTCTGTAATAGTCTAATATTAAGATATAATGCATTATAAATGCTTGGCATTTGGGCATTTAGTTGGACACAGAGAAAGAACAACAACACACAATTTTGGACAGAATTTTGTTACATTAACAACATAATTCTTCATCATTCTCTTACTCTAAATCATCCATCAATTCTCTAATGCATGAGTGAATTGCTGGAACCATAAATCTGTAAAATACTGTTAGGAGATACGCTTGGTGTGGTTGTGCAATACACGTCAAGGAACTCATAGTATCCTGAAGGGGATTCGCCGGTCATTCCTTATTGCATCTAATATACAGTTATTGGTGGGGGCGAATCAAACCTAAAGGTTAGTATGGCAACCCCATGCGCTTTGAGTTTACATGCATAACCATTAATCTTTTCAGGTTTCAAGTGCAACAACATCTTCCCAACAATCAAGATATACAACAATCTTTGGAATTTATGTGCACACTTCATCGTATTCATCTTCATCATCTTCTTGGTCAAGTTATTGCAGCAGACCCCCAACACAAGATCCAACATAAACTTCCATCTCTGTAGAGAAGGACCAAATATTTCGTCTTTGATATTAATATGTCATTTTCTGTTATTGCGTCTAAAATTTCTACCTTTGATAAAATTATTATTGCTTATTTATCCTGTTCGCAATCATATGAGAAAATATACTATATCCGACTTTAACACACATATTCAAATTTCGATCAACACCAATCTTACAACATTTACATAAAAATACATATCATTCTTTCATACAACAAAACATTATCAAATGCATGACTACATTATATCAAATTTTAAAGTTGTCTGAAACTGCCCAAGTATAAACAGAAGCCAAACTGAAGTCTATACTTGACAAAGTTGGTATCACTGCTTCATATGATAAACTTAATTTTCCTGCCTGGTTCATTAGTCCCTAATGTAACAACCCAAGTCTAAACAGAAGCCAAATAGAACATTGTAACAGAACATTCTGTTACTCGGCAATAGACAACTAAACAAGGTCGACAGATTGGCGCAAAAAATAGTGTAGAAAGGCCTTATTTAATTGCCACACAACTAAACAGTTCACAGCCCATAAAGAGTTTCCCCATAGTTTAGCAATCACAAAAGAGACATCTCCTAAACAAGTTTAATTTAATCAAGGTCCGTGAGCATTTGTTTATATAATTTTCTTCAAAACTTTAGTTTCTATACTTTCCAAGACAATGCTCAACTCATTTCAAAAGTTCAAAACATCCCAAATAATTATTGTGTGAGCAGTTACCCTTTTCTTATCAGCAAAGCAGGCTGCAACTTGCTCTTGTGATCAACACCATAAAGTTTAAAATCATCAACAGCCTAAGATTCCTCTTTGAATCAAAATTGATGGGGAATAAACAAAGAAAGAAAAGTTTTAAGGGAGTAGAGTGTCAACTCCATAAAGTATTTTGCTAAGTTTAACAATACATGTTTTCATGCATACTTTTGAAAGTAGAATAGGCCATTTTTTTTTTTTTTTTTGATAAGGAGAATGGTCAGATAGAGCTAATACAAAAAATGCCATCATTCAGGCCAGTAGAATAGGCCATTAAAGGTAATCTCATAACTGAAAAAAAAAAAAAAAATTCTAACTTCCTAAAAGTACAACTATTATCCTTTACAAGAATTTATGAACAAGAATAAACATATCTTTTAGGAAAATTCTATGGTGAAGTTATGAGAATGACTTTTTTGGTGAAGTTAACACTATAACATCAAAAATGTAGTGAGTAACACCCCACTGTTTGTACAGTGACATCAAAAGTTCAGTCCCCATAGTATCATCAATTCATCAGATTAACAAGAATACACTTAATCTAATTTTATCATACCTTGTTTTAAGTGTAACATCCCACAAAGTGCAACACTTATGACTATCACATAATATCATCAACTCTGTTTGCATGTTAAAGATGTCAACGATAAAATAGTCCCCGTAAGTCCAAGATGTTGCAAGCATTACTAGATGAATTACTATTGATCATTAATCAGTAATCAACAATTTAAAAATGAATCAAACATTAAGATCAAAATTAACTTTTCCAAAAAAGCCAGTTTTCTGACTGCACCATAGAAGCTCCCTATCTTTTAAGTGTAATCATGTAAAACATGCATGAAACTCCAATAATCATAATGCAGGTGCAAAAGGCACAACGTTTCTACAAGTGACAGCCTAATCTTTGAGAATGTGCAGTGCCATTGCTTCCAACCAAGAACAGCAACATAACTCCTCCAAAAGCTACAACCAGTGATTACATATGGTATGTGAACTTTTAATGTCCTTATAACAATCCCCTACAATGGTATATGTGAGATTTATTTCAATAAGCCACATACCTATTGATTGGGAACAATATATAATTGCAATTTGCATTTGGTTTTAACTTTAAAGTGGTGATTTCAATTTATCATTTGATCAAGTATTTACTAGGAATATGACTCACCATAGATGCATAACTCCTTTGAAGTGAATTCACCTCCATAATTGTATCTAAAGCATTTGATTTCATGACCACTCTCCTTCTCCACAAAAGCTTTAAAATTTTTAAATGCAACAATAGTTTATAGTTTTTCCTTTAAAAAATAAACCCACTTTTTATTCTACTAGAATCATCAATAACTAGTATGAAATGTTTACCAAATGATGTTGGATGGACCATCCCGCACAAATCGATATGCACAAGTTATAGTGGCAAAAGTTTCTTCTTTTGGGAAACATATCCTAGCTTGACTTCCAAGGAGACAACCTTCACACAATTTATTTGGATGATTGATTGAAGGCATCTCTTTCACCTTATCTTTTATCCCATGGCTTTAAGTGCACCAAAGTTCAAGTGGCCATACCTCATATGCCAACAACATGTTTCATCTTTAATCATTTTGAAATATCTTGCTTAAATGCTTATTAGGTTCAAGATAAACATTCTATTTTTTTTTTTTTACATAAGAACCTCAACAGTTAATTTATTGTTTTGATCTCTAAGGCACATATGCCAATCTTTCATGAGAATTGTATATCCTTTTTCAAGAAGTTGACCAAAACTTAAAATATCACTCTTCAATTTGGGGACTTAGTAAACATCACTAATCAATTTATAGCTCCCATCTTTAGAGGAGATCATAATTGTAAATTTCCCTTCAACTTTCAGTTTTTATGAGTCTCCAAATGACACATTTTCATTCAATCTATCATTAAGTTCCACAAATTTCTCCTTGCATCCACACATATGATTGCTTACACAATTGTCCTAATACCACGGACTATAAGCCTCCATCTCTTCTTCCTCTAGTGTTAGCAACAAAGTTGACTCTTTATCTTCATCAACATGATTAGCCTCTTCTTCCTATTGAATAAAAGCACTGCGACAAGCAAAATGTCCAAGTTTATCACAATTATTGAAGGAAAATCGAATTCAAACAGAATAAAGCAGCGGATAAAATTTTCGATTTTCTTTCCTTGTATCATTACGAATTACACAAGAACCAGTGATTCGATTGTTACCTCGAAGTGTGGAATCTGGTATCACGATCACAACAAAGCAAGCAGCAAAGCCTCTAGCAAGTCCACACGAACAGTGCTCCTCCAAATCTCGGTGCTAGCCAAGGAATCAGAAGTTTCAGAGAACTAGGGTTTCTCAAAAACGTGTAACCTAAAACTTCAGCAGTAGGGTTCTATTTATTTATTTTTGGTCGAAAATATATTTCATTCATTCAATAAGCTGTAACAGCACAAATTACACCATGTGCAGATCACTACCCACTATTGGGGTAAAGTACATAATTTTGCAAAATCAAACAGATAAAACTCTAAAGCACCGGATTTGCTCCTGACTTATACATCTACGGAATCACGGTAAACTTGGCAAGCTATGAATGAAGAGAAGCAAACCAACAGAACAATAAACCAAACACAAAGCTAAAATTAACCCCAGAAAGAAATTTTCCCACCAATACTAACATCACAACCCTAAAAGTGTTACAATACAATCTGAGAACATCATATCTCTGGACAACAAACTCCCATGTTGGTAGACCAGAGCTACTTCGACGATACAAGAGAGAGATCATGTTAACGACAACGGATCCTCGGTTGGTTGTGCCCAAGGAGAGAAAAAAGTCTTGTACCGATAGAACCTTTTCACCTGCTAAAATCACAAACTCAAAGCAATAACCCAACAAACAATGAAAAGATAAAAACAGTAGGTTATTACCACTTTTTGATTGATAGCTTGAAAAGACCAAGCTTATGATTTCATAAGAGGTTAAAGGTTAAACTTTTAGATTTAGATGTGGAATTGGAATGGGTTTCAAAAACAGAAAAGATTAGAGAAATAGAACAACAGACAATCTAGAGAAAAGGAAAACAGACAAGTACAGAGAGGTCTCACAAGACACTGAATAAACAGAAAAAAAAACCAAAGGATTAGAGATAGATATATAAAGTTAACAAGATTAAAAACAATTAGGGAAGTGTTGATATGATCTACACGGAGGAGGCCGGATCGGCGCCGGAGATTGAGTGGGTAGCGGCCCACAACCACCGCGGACGGAGATCTGGTGTGGAGAGGAGAGGTGGAGGTCGGGAAACAGCCGTGACAGACCCATTAAAGTTGAAGAGAGGATGGATGAACAGGGAAAACACTCTCCTCTCAAAGGAGAACAAAACATCCTAGCTGGAGGGTTGAGCGGCACTAGGGATCTGCTAACCCTAGCAAAGCTAAGTTAGGAAGGGGGTGAAAGTTCTAGAGAGAAGGCAGAGAAGTCACTATTGGGCTTCAGTAAGTCAAATAACGAGTTTAGTAATTTTGCTAACTAATTAGCGTTATTTACTAAATGCACCCCTTATATAAGTCATACTTATATATTTCTCTTTTGACCGTTCTTTGTGTGTGACCCTATAGGTTCTAGTCACGTTGGCAATAATATTAAATCTAATATTTAATACTATAAACAATGAGCGGTATCTAGCAACACATCATTGCTACCCAAGTGACAAGAATGTCAAGTGATCTGACGAAACCATTTCCATGATAATATTTATGTGTACAATTACTCCTTTGTCCTAATATATATATTGATCTCAAGGCATAGATATTGTCACCCTTGTAAAGATCAATATTTATATTTCTTGATCCCTAAATATACTGAATAACGAATAAGTCCAATATCTCATATTGACTTAGTTCGGCATGGCCATGCAGTTTTACAGTCATTTTTCATCAAGAGGCCTAAAGATATATCTCCTGTTATGACGAGGGACAAATCCCATCTAGGACACTCATGTCCCTCAACATGATTCATCAAGTACCCATCAACCAACGTTATGGTTATCCTTTTACAGACAACGTTAGAATGGCAACAAAGCACTTGAGTCCACATCTAGGGATCATAGTGGTTTCAGGTCTAAGAGCGATATACACTATTATTGTGAGAATATCTTATGACAATTTCATAACATACTATATAATATTCTCACGGTGGGTCAATTCAGTATAAATATTACTCCTAATATTTATACTTATGCATAGACTTAATATCTCATATCTATGACCCATGAGATGCGGTCATCAGTCTACATACATATTAGTCTCGACGCTTTATTACTATCCTAATTCATATTAAAGCTTGACTACGAATACATATAAGAATTGCGTTCTTTATGATAATGTAATCTCATGATTAAGTCACACTTAATATATTATTACATGAAATATCTATTCTAGGGACTTTATTAACATTATTATAAATATAATAAAGAGTACCATATATCATTCAATAATAAAAGTCATGATACATAAGATAAATTTAACATAAACTATTGGCCTCTAGAGCTTACACCAACAATTATAACATTCAACTTTAGATTTGTCTGACCTCATTGCAAAAAGATCAATACAATGTTATTTAGTTATTATTTTTTAGTAATACACTTAAGTATCTACTGCAAAGAGAGATAAATAAAACAAGATAATAAATAGTCGGAAGTTTATAAAGAAAATTTGAGAAATTATTCCATCAAAAATAGTAAAATTTATCGTTCTTGGTGTATAAATAATTTTAAAATGACAACTAAAACAAAACGAAGTAATTAATGACTATCTTCTTATATATAAAAGTTAACTCGGGTGAATATTTTAGCCCTAATTTTAACATAAACCTATTGCATAGATTTACTGTTTTAACCCTAATGCTTATTTTCTGGTTTAACCTTATCATCTTCCTACTCTTTCTCTTATTATTATTATTATTATTATTATTATTATTATTATTATTATTATTATTATTATTATTATTATTATTATTATTATTATTATTATTATTATTATTATTATTATTATTATTATTATTATTATTATTATTATTATTATTATCATCATCATCTTCTTATCTCTTATTTATTAAAGTTAACCCGGACGCTAATTGTTGCCCTAATTTTAACCTAAATTTTATGCTTACTTTTACTGTATTACCCCTGTTTAATTAAACCAATTTATTTTAGTTAATTTAATCGAATTCTTATTTTCAAACGGAGAGATCTCTTATCTTTTATCTCTTATTTATTAAAGTTAACCTGGACGCTAACTGTTGCCCCAATTTTAACCTAAATTCTACGCTTACTTTTACTGTATTACCCCTGTTTAATTAAACCTATTTAATTTAATCAATTTAATCAAAATCTTATTTTCAAACGGAGAGATCTCTTATCTCTTATTTATTAAAGTTAACCCAGACGCTAAATGTTTCATCCTATAATCATTGCTCCTATTTTCAACTCATCGTTGCTACTTTGTTTTTACTAAACGGAGTCCATCCTATAACAATTTCCTCCTATTTTGTTTCCCTGCTCCTACTTTGTTTGCAAGATAAACAATAACAAATATATATACTACTAAATCTTGAGGTGTGGCGGTACTTGAAATTTTTAGAAATTGCAACTTTAGAATATAATTGTTCTTGAATGTATGATTTAGGGTGTCTCTATCACCCGTAATTTCCCAAATGTTGTTGGCTTCTACTTGGAAATAGGAATAAAACTTAATAGACTGATCAATTCAATATGCTATATTTATTATTATAAAATAATATGAATGGATGGTAAGAAAAAAGAGAACATGAGTGGACCTTTAATTAAAAAAAATAAATTTTTGTATAAGTGAACCAAGTGGATATGAAAGCATGGGTGGCGAACGGTTAATATGCACATGAGTCCTATATGGGTCCTATATATTTCATGGGTGGCGGTTGCCCCTTTTCATTAGTACCTAGCTTCGTCCCTGTACTTAACATATGATGTTACGTTACGGTATCAAGGACGATGTCATGGAAAATTATGTTATGGTACAGTACCAACGTCTATGATTCTTAATATTACGAAATACTATATGACAATCATGACATTCATCTAAACTATTTTGTTACCTATTACCGTCAAATATTACCTTCCATATGACCCGTGCGTTAGCACGGGTCGATGGTCTAGTAAGCAATAAACAATTACAACACAATTAAAAGTACAGGCAAAGTCGCATACTAAATGGACCATATTTTCAATAAATGCTCATTTGAAAATAATTTATACTCCTATGCTGAAGTTTCTTTCTATTTCTTGTATCATTCTTGATGATAAGTGCAAGATTATTAATCTCACACCTATAGTATCTACATTTATATGTCCAGCTCATGAAGCAACTTTGGTGACATCTTTATTCGATCTGTTGTATTTCATGTGGCTTTTAACAAGCTGCCCAGCTGCAATTGCAGACATGAGTGAGAGCTCTCCTGCAAGGACTGAAGCAGCTACTATAGTTGCCAGTTGCCTGGAATTTGCTCCTGGAGTCTCTTTACTAGCTCCTTTAACACCAAGTAAATTTAGACAAGCTGATTGCGACGCAAGTTGTGTGCCCCCTCCTACTGTGCCCACCTCAATGGAAGGCATAGTGACTGAGATATGAAGGTCCTTTCCGTCATTCACGGCTTCCATCATGGTCATACAGTGAGAACTTTCAACATTCTGAGCAGGATCTTGTCCTGTAGCCAAGTAAATTGCAGAAACAATATTACTAGCATGCGCATTAAAGCCGCCAAGAGCACCAGCCATGGCTGAACCAGTAAGGTTTTTTAGCATGTTAAGCTCAACCAAAGACTCCACACTAGTCTTCAGCACTTTCTTCACCACCTCTTCCTTAATTACAGCCTCACACACCACTGATTTCCCTCTCCCTTCAATCCAATTCACTGCCGCAGCTTTCTTGTCCGAACAAAAATTTCCAGATATACCAATAACATCCATATCGGGAAAATCGGTTTGAAGAAAATCAAGTACGTTTTGTACACCTTTCGATACCATGTTCATCCCCATTGCATCACCCGTTGAACAAGTGAATCTAGTGTACAAATTCTTTCCTGCCATAGTAGCTTTAATACTCTGTAGTCTTGCAAATCTACTTGACCTAAATATATAATCAATCATCCAAATGAGTAATTTCAACAAAAATAATAGTAAAATATATATGAGAAAGTTCAAAGTTGAAAATTACTTACTTGTTGAAAGTGTGAGATAGGGCATCAAAATTTTGAGGATCTTCTAAAAAGAATTTCAACTGAGAAGCTCTTTTGGTGGAGTTGAATCTTACAACGGGGGCTCTGGTCATTCCGTCGCGGAGCACAACGGCGGAAGCACCACCGGAAACATAAATAGCTTTACAGCCTCTATTGGTGCTTGCAACCAAACAACCTTCGGTGGTTGCCATCGGCACCGTGTACTCATTCCCGTCGAGCAACAAAGGACCGGCAACACCCACCGGAATCTGAACAAACCCTATCGGCATCTCGCAACACTGTCCTAATATAGAATCGTAATCAAAACCTTCCATGGGTAAACCTTCAAGTGACCTTCCAGTAACTCTCTCCACCGCTTGGTTCCTAATATTTGCTGCACGTCGGCAATCTCCAAGCTTGGATTCAAGCGAGTAAGATGGAATTGATCCTGACACCACTGCACTGACAACCTCCTCGTCTTCTATGGACATAACTTTTTGGTCAGATATTTTCGGTGGTGATAGCTTCTTCGGCAAGACACCTTGAGTGGTTTTTGCAGCAATGTCTTGTTCATCTTGTTCATCGTAATGAAGGATGAAGGCAATGCCGAAGAAAGTGATAAGGTAGACAAAGGAAGCGATGAGGGAAACTAGAGCGAGAATCTCAGAGATTGTGAGGACTTGGAGAGGTGTAGAGGTTCGGATCTTTTCACGCCACCTGTTGAGAAGAAAGTAGGTGATGGAGAAGAAGAGACCAAAGAAAACAACATTTGTTAAGTACAGTACTGACTGTGAATCCTCCTGCTTCTTTTGGTTCTTCTTCTCATTTATGCTTATTTTCTGCTGAACATCCATTTCTCTCTCTCTCTCTCTCTGGTTATTATGTGAAGGATTTGAAATACAAAAATAGAAAAATAAAAGAAAGAAACAAAGGAGTTCAGCTCGGTTCAGGGGATGATTGATGATTGGTTGAAACTTAGCTTGAAAATGAATGCAAAGATTTTGAATGCTATTTATAGACAGAGTATTCAGGGAATATGAGTGAGGAATAAGGGAAATGCTAAAATTTAATGTTATTTTTTTGGTTTTCAAGTAACAGAAGTTTCATAGCTACATCGTAATGAACTCGTGAACAACGAGGGAATAATATTGTAATGTCTAGATGATAACATATTTTATGGAGAACACGCAATCATTACATCATCACTAGAAGCCTTCTTTGACTGAACAATAATACTATATTTTTCTCATCTCCACAAACTAATTAAACTATTTATATTTTTGTTGTTCGTAGAAACTAACTAGTAGTTTTATAGTATAACACTTGTGCTGGAAAAAAAACGTGTTTGATTGTTTTTGACTCAATGTATTTATAGTATATATTACTTGCTAGAATATTAGAAAACATATTTTTAAATATTCTAACAAAACCATCCATGTAAATTATATTTATATTAATATCAAATAAAAATACAATTGTATATCATTCAATTAATGATTTCAAAATTAAGTTACCCAAATAGAATAAAGTGGTTTGGTTTGTCCTATGCAGGCAATCAATGTCTTACGTTCGATGGTTAGTCTTTAGTATGAACAACACAACTAATTTTGGATTATTCAATTCACTACACCCATATTGCCCATTGATATGCTTGTGATTTTGAAGGTATCATATCGACTGTGGAGCATATATGAAGGTTTACTGCGCACTACAGAGAGGAATATTAGAACGAATTCCACAAGCTTCAAATGCTCCCTTTATCGTTGATAGGAAAATCGTTTATGTGATATTCGTCTCTCCCACTAAACTCAATACAAACCTGGACAGACATGAAAATATGTTTCCAAGATAGATTTTTGTTGGCCTCTGTCTGAAGTTTCGACAATGGATTTAATGAATTTGGAACAACAATTAAATGAATCGCTTGTTGGCTTTATTGAAAGTTTAGAAAGGCAACTGGAAAGTGTTCAATCCAATTTATTAACATTGAATATGAATCGATGGCCATTAATTTCATGCATTCAAAGCTAAATGAGAAATTGGTTGGACAAGCTTGGCATAATTTGAACGAATTGACTTCCTGAGGGCACATATACAACAATTCATCCAAGGAAAAGAGAAGAAATGTGCTAGCCGTAGGAGAGGTCAACACTTGAAAGAGGAAAACTATTTTTATCCTTCCTTGAGGTCTGCCAAAAGGAAAAACATTCATTCATCAGAAGATACATCGGAATATTCCTTTTATAACACAAAAGCTAACCAAATCTTTGATCATCTGCTCAAAGGTAAACGATCACAAAAACCCTTCAGCCGAGGAGATCAAAGGCAAAATGTTTTGAAAATAGCACAACTCTTAAAATCGATCAACGAACAATTACGTTGTCTTTCATAAGGCCATTCCAAATCCTATTAAGATGTGTTTGAACTATCCCACAAAAGGATGGAAGAGATGACCATTGATATCGATCCTTTCCAAGTTATGAAGATGACAAATCATTCTCTTAGCCTACATGGTTCAGATCGCGTGGGAAATAGATTAAGGTGATTAATAAGGTTTGTAGGCCAAAGTCTAGATCAACCGAGTCCATACAAAAAGTCAATCAGATAGATAAACCTGCAAGGTTTGGCAGACTAGCCACCACAAACATCCAAATTTTGGTGATTTTGATAATAGTAAACCTCCTAATTAGGTGGGACGACTTACCCTAGACTTGGTGCAATTGTAAATCTCCATGTAAAGTCCTAAAATGTCTCAAGGTTCTCATAGAAAAACTGGGGGGGATCAAACATTCATTTCAAACAACTGGCAAAAATAAGGTGGCCAAGGCCACAATGGAACAAGAGATGTCATCCCTAGAGATCACCGTCAAGTACAATGAGGAGTTCATGGCCCAACATATGATTAAACCCCTAACCAATGTTCCTGAGGCATAATTGGTCATAAATTGGAAGGCAAAGGAGGGAGCGACACAAGTTATGACCCTCACCAGGATTACAAAGAGAATGAAGCATAAGAATCAATCTTTACGTTAGATGAAACAATCTCTACAACTGATTACCAAAGTCCAAAGTCAAGGTGAGAACAAGAACTCATTGCATGAGAGGTGCGGAAAATTCTTGATAAGGAATTTACATTAGACGATACTAAGGCACAATTCATTGAAAAGGATGCGACAAAGTTTCTGGCCCATGATATTCGGAAAATCAGAAGTGATGGAGCAGCGTATGAAAATATGGTTCTATCAACTGATTTCTCATAGATATGTGATGAAGAATGTGACAAGGCTTCTAAAGATGTCTAAAATGTTCGTGATACAAGCCTTCAAGGGCGCAAACCTATCAATGAAGATGCTCATCACGTGCATACACTCCAGGAAGCAATAGAGTATGAAAATATGGTTGTATCAATTGATTTCTCAGAGATAGGTGATGAAGAACGTGACAGCTATCCAAAATTTAAAGAGGATTCAATGTTGGACATATTGTTCAACCATGACATTGATAACAACATGACAACCATAGATACCATTGACCTATTTCCTCGAGTTATGGGGAAGTGATTTTCAGTTAAGTGAACTTGAAGGAAATGTCTTTGTGGAATACAATGAATGGGTCATATAATATACATTTTATTATCCATCTAATTATTTAACATTAAATATTATTTTATTATTTATTTTTTCAAATTAAAATATTTTGATCAAAAAAGGACATGGAAATTAAAAAAAAAAAACTAGAAAATCAGTAAATAAAAACCAATAAAAAAACCATAAAAGATGCAATAAAAATATCTTACAAATACCAGAAAATCCCAATAATAATACTAGTTTTCCACGTAATTTTGTTGGGATTTTTCTGGTATTTTTTTATACATCTTTCTGGTATTTTTTTACTGATTATTATTATTTAAATTAAATTTTCATATACTGTAGGATAATAGTTAATGTTAATGAAATACGTGGGTAATATTAACTAACACTACAAGAAAAACTGCATTTTGCGACCTTTAAAATGGCAGATTGCGACTGTTAGAAGGGTCGCAAATGTACAATTGCGACCCTTCCCCAACAGTCACGGATGTTGGGGTCGCAAGTGTCTTTTGCGACCCTTCATAGAAGGGTCGTACCAACTGCCGCAAAAGGCACTGCGACACTTACTAAGGGTCGCAAATGAGGAGATTCAAATGGATTTCAAGGGACTTGCGACAGTTGGGGAAGGGTCGCAAATGAGGAGATTCAAATGGATTTCAAGGGACTTGCGACAGTTGGGGAAGGGTCGCAAATGTCTAATTTAAAATTTAAAATGCCTGCGACTGTTTGAACAGTCACAAATGTATTTGTTTTTTTTTTAAATGTACAAATTTATTTACTTTTTGAAATTGATATGCCCTGAATTCGAATTTTTTTCTACAGAATTTGAAGTCAATCTCAAAATATATTACTAAAGACTTAAAATGCAAAATATACATAATTCAAGAGTAAGAAGTTTGATCCATACATCCTTAACTAAACCAAAAGATATATAGTACCAAGTTTAAACATTCAAAAAACCGAAACACTAGTGATTGAACATTCAAAACAGCTGTAGCAAAATTAGAAGTCCATAACAAAACAGCTGTAGCAAAATTAGAAGTTCCCTAGTGATGTTGCTTCAATGATCCTGAAGGCGGTGGCTAGACTCAGATGAATGTCTACCATCTCTTGTTTCTAAATTTGTTGGCTGAAAAGAAGAAGAAAAAAATACGACAGTGATTAGTTTTCATCAATAATGCATGAACAAGGGTATAATGGATGAGGCAGAGGCAATAATGTTCATAGTTAAACTTCTAATAATATCAAATAAAGACCTCTGGACTAAGTAAGTGTGTCTATAAACCATGAAAGTGACTCAAGATTATACTTATTCAACCTAAACTTAGAAATTATCAAAAGCTCAAATGGGTAGAGAAGATTCAACATAACAAAAGTTTAGATAACCCTGTCAGCAGGGTGACAAACAATAACTATGGCAATCTTTAATGTAGGAAACCAAAATTATGGCACACATATTCAATGGAGGTAAAAGTTACCTCTTTGTCTCTAGAATTTTGCGATTGCATTTGCATTAATAAAGCAACTTGCGCCTTCAAGACATCAACTTCTGAAGCCTTCTCCTTAAGAGAATCAATCTCGGCTTGCATTTTCAACATTTTCTCATTAGCCTTGATGGAAGATGAGGCTAATCTAGTAGAGCGACTAGAGATTTGAGATGGTGTTATGCCAAGCCCCATAGATTTCAGACCCAAGAATCTCAGAAGCTGGACTCTAATGTGGTAAAGACAAAGCACCAAAAAAAATCAAACTTCATCCCCTTTAGTGTCGTAAGAACCAGATTAAGAGCATTCCATTTTCAATGGCATGAAAAATCACTCAAAAACAAAAATAATCAACATATTAACAAAAATAATCACTGAAATCAACAAAAAAACTAAGAATTCTTTAAAAAATAAAAACAAAAAATTATCTAGAAGATTGCATTGAATTTAAAATTTCTTTATTTTAAAATTTCTTCATCTTAGAAAAAGAGAAATACATGCAGAAGCCCCTTAATTTGCAAGCTAAATGGAGTGGTGTGTGGCTTCAAACAAGACCAGAGAGACTATTTTGAAAGATTACAATCTAATCTACTTTAGTCTGGGTTTACTTCTAGTAAATGCGGAAGAACTTTACCTGAAATTCTCTCACTTTAAAAGTTAGACTAGTTGCAATGTATAAAGAATCTTTACATTGCAATGCACAGCCAAACTTGTCCATTCTAGCTATATATATTAATATGCAACACTATATCTATACATGCCTCTTGAATAGACATTTAGAAGATGTATACATGCAGCAGCCCCAAGGCTGAGTGATCAGATGGCTCCCTAATTTGCAAGCTAAATAGAGTTCTATATGGCCTCGAACAAGGCCAACGAGCCTGGTATGGAAGATTACAATTTGCAGTTACTTAGTTCTATTTAAACTAAAATTCCACCCATCACTTAATCTGCATTTCAGAAGCAAGATCCACAATCTCATTGATCTTAACCTCATACGGTTAGAACTTAACCAGAATTGTCTCACAACAGGGAAAAAATTGCTCTAATTTCAAGCCATTATGCCAAATTATGATTATCTTAAGCTTCCAATCTGAATAGTATAGTATCCAGACCGATTACATTTGATATTAACTAAGTATGGGAAGTTGAAATTATGCATAAGTGAATGTGGTCTATGAGGTTTAAGGCATCATCAGTCAACATTGTGAACCTAATTAACTAGTATCACATTCACTAAGACAGTAAGATTGACTGCAATAGCACACCAAGTTGTTCAAATCAATTATGGTTATATATTTTTAACTTACTATCAAACACACATAGACCTGGCTTTCACAGGATAAGTTGATCAAGTCCTAGATCTCACATTAACTCATTCAAACACACCAAATTAGTTATCAAAGTCTACAATAGCAGACATATAAACAAAATGGGAATACATATCTACTTGTCTATAGGTGAAAAGCTACACAATTAAGTGAGTACAACACTGTAACACCCTGTTACAAACACAGGGGTCTAGAAAGGAACAAACAAGAAACAAACAAACAATTGCAGATCTTTGTTTGTCTCCATAATTTCATCCAGAAAACGAAATAAATTTGTAGGAAGAAAGACGAGGAATATAATTGTTAAGTGCATATCTAACACAGAGAGCATGGTCATTCCAAATATATACTAAATCTGGAAAGATATAAGTTTATAAAAAACATTAAATAATCAAATGGTCCGACAAATTAACAAAAAAAAAACTAAGAAACACAACAGCCAGCCCCACCAAACATCAAATGACACCCCAAATTCCCAGTCAACATCGATGCTAAAATAATGAGAAGGATTGAGAACAAAGAGTGAGTGAGCACCTTTTGAGCACCGTTTGAGTTCCGATTGAGTGAGTGAGTTCCGATTGCACCGACTGAGTTCCGATTGTGATTGAGTGAGTGCACCGATTGAGTGAGAACTGATTCTGAGGGTTTTGGGTGCACCGATTGTGATTTTGATTTTGAGTGAGTGCACCGATTGTGATTTTGAGGTTTTTGATTTTGATTTTGATTGAGGGTTTTGGGTGCACCGATTGTGATTTTGATTGAGGTTTTGTGATTCTGAGTGAGCCGATTGTGAATCTCACGTTAGGTTTTTGAGTGAGAAACCCATTGATTGAGCAACGAGTGAAGATGGAGATGGAGATTTGAGTTTTTTTCTCTTTTTTTGGTAGAAAGAGATTTGAGAGTGGGTTTTTGGGAAAGTGAGAAGGGGGGGAACGAAAAGTTGGTAGAGCGGGGAATGAAAATTTACAACGCGCCTTCTAATTAATTAGCCAAAAAAATCTGCGACGGTTCACTCCAACAGCCGCAACAACTGTTGCAAAAATGCACTTTGAGGCAGTTGCAAGGTAAGGGTCGCAGATGAAGTGTCGCAATTTGCAGTTTTTCTTGTAGTGTAATATTTTGTAATCCTCATAAACATTGTCACGTTAGCAAAAATGAGTCCAAATATTGTTGAAGGATAAAATTCTGAAAAATGCAAAATAAAAGAGCTAGAATTATGAACTAAAAAAATTGTTAAAATTCAGAATTAATCGAAATAGGTGGGGTAAAACTGAATTTAAACCGTTTAAACTATAATCAAGACATAATTACTATAATATTAATGGAAAATGTTAACTTGTGCCCTTAAGGCACAAGTTAATGAAATAAATATAGAAATAACTCATTGGAATGTGTGCATTACATTTAATCATTAGCTTTTTAATGAATTGAATGCACAAAATTATATAAAACATTTCTTCTTTTAGGTTTCTTAACATGTGCCCTAAGGGCACAAGTTAACACTACTCATTATTAATTTACTATCTCAATCTCAAAATAATTGTCTTTTCACTGTATTTTTTTTATGTCTCAAAATACTTATTACTTTAAAATATCAATGCAATATTTTTTTTTTCTTCTTTCTATTATACTTTTATTTATTGAATTTCGTTCAATTTAGTTATTCATTAATTACAATATATAAAGATAATATGATGATATTGACTTGAGATCCGTGAATATCTTTTAATTTATTTGAAATTATTTTAATAAATGATATTATTTTTATCATTTTTTTGACAAAATATTATTTTTATCATTAAAATCAACATAATTAATTTTTTATTTTTTAAATTGTTGAAAACTTTGACCAAATATTATTTTGAAAAGGAGAGGGTATTATGTAAAAAAAGGAAAACAACGTCGTATTGGTGACAATGATGACCGTAAGTCAAGCTCGTGTCCGTGTCTGGTGCTACTCTCAAAAGACACTTTTTCTTCTCCTCTTTCTCTCTCCAACACTGTAGTTTTCACTTTCACACTCATTCATTCCATTATTATACCTTTTTTTTTTTTTTTTTCTGTTAGAAACTTCTCTCTCTCTCTCTCTGGAAAGTCCCAGGTATTCTTCTTAGTTTAATCAATCCTTCATTTGTTCTCTTACTTTTCTCTTTCAACCAACTCAATCTTTTTCTGATCATTTCATTTCCTTTCTCTACTCCAAAGAAAAACAAAGTTACTGTTTTTATTGTAAAAAGAAAAATGGATGCTATAAGGAAGCAAGCTAGTAGATTGAGGGAACAAGTTGCCAAACAACAACAGGTAGTGATCATTTTACATGGTTGTTTCTCAATTTTGCACTAGTACTATTTAGGTTTAAATTGCTTCTGTAGCAATATCATCAATTTAACTTGAACTTCTGTTTAAACAAGCTTATTGTATGTTTGGTTCCACTTTTTTTTGAAGAGGCAAAATTGATCTTAGAGGTGTAGAATTGATTTTGATATTTTGGGTTGTTATTGAATAGAATTGATTTTGACTCTAGAAGTGATTCTGACTTGAAGCTAGAATTTCATTTTTAGCTTTTGATTTATCATTCAACTCACTTTCACATGAATGTATCCGAACATAAATCACTTTCACATGATAGTGACTTGTAGCCAAAATCAATTAAATCAAAATCAATTTTGGTCACCGCAGAACCGAACACTTGCTTAGTGTTTTTTGGTGCCATTTTGGAAGAGACAAAATTGGTTATGGAGATATACAATTGATTTTGATATGTTTGGATGTACTCTAGTAGAATTTATTCTGAGTTGAAGCTATAATTTGTAGATTTTGCCTCTAGAATTGATTTTTAGCCTCGACTTTATTGTTCAACTCACTTTTACATGAATATTTCTTAACATAGTTTGTTTTACATTCAACTCAATTTTAGCCCAAATCAATTTTATAGAATCAATTCTTTTAAAATCCATTTTTATCAACGCAGAACCAAACACACGCTAAGGCTTGTTTTTACTTCATGATTGAACTTTACTATGTTAGTAGTTGTAGTAATGTTTTCATTTCATTCATTTGACTTTTGTCTTATATCATGTTGTTGATGCTGTTGTTGTTTTGCAGTCTATACTTAGACAGTTGGGCCAACTTAGCAATGAACCGCTCATGGCTGATGAATCTGAACTTGAATGTTTTCATAAACTTCAAAAGTTATACACTTCTACAAAGACTGCTAAGGTGTATTTATATTATCAGTCCATTTATCAGTTAGTTATTAAGTTTAGAGAGCTTTGTTTGGTAAAGTTTTTAACCAATGTGACGTTTACAGCATTTTCAGCGGCATATCGTTCGGGGCGTTGAAGGATTAATTTCTGTTAGTTCCAAGCAGATGGAGATAGGTGACTTTAATTTTGACCTTTTGCCTATCATTAGTTTTGTTTATGCTTCAAGGCCAGTAATTGATTGATGTTTTGTTTTGTATACTTCAGTGAGGAAGTTGGCTAAGGACTGTTGTAAGTATGGGACTGAGAATGACAACCAAGGTAGTACTTACCCCCTTGCAAGTGCTTCTCTTCAATTTGGTAACTCATACGATATATTGGAAAATGAAAGGGAGACTTTGCTTGGGATCTTAGGTGATCAGGTAATCTTTTGGGGTATTTCTTCGATACTCTTCAGTGTGGTTTTTTACAAGTTCATCTTGTGAAATATTGCATCACATTACCGTAAAATATATGATGTTATCAATGTAGAAATTAATCTTATTTAGTGTAACATTGTGCCTAATCTGATTTACTGGCTATCTTGTGGCTATAATTTTGGACTATCACATACAGAGTAGTTTTGTAGATTTCATGAACAGATCAACTTAAGAGAAGTACCAATCAACAATAACATTCACATGATGCTTCATATATCTTCATATTAGTTCCTTTTGCTTGATATGAAATAAGAAGCCCTAGTTCTCTGGAACTATTGACTTTGATAAATTAAGGGAACTATTCACTTGTTAGTGCTACTTAATGGAAGGCATAGTTCTTCGGAACTATTAGCAATATACTGTTGATTTTGTAAAGGGCTTTCTTTTTCCGTCTTTTAAAGTCATTTGCATGTCATTTTGAGTGTTTCTTCTTTTTCCAGACAAAAATGGTGCTTCTAATTATGCTTTAGGTTTTGTATAGATCTCTGAGCCACTGCGGGCACAAATAACAGGAGCTCCTTTGGAAGATGCACGCCATCTCACCCACAACTACGACAAACTTCGTCAAGAAGTAGAAGGCCAGGTAGTAATTTACTGCCACAATGGCATGCATATGGTGGTGTGCAATGCGTGATATTTATCTTAGATATCTTCTCATCAGGCTGCTGAAGTTTTGAGGCGTCGATCAAAGTTGAGGGATTCTTCTCTTTCTGCAGAGAGTTCCATGAGGCTTCAGAATGCAGAAAAAAAGTTGAAAGAGCATAAATCTGCCTTGGTGGCACTTGGTAGAGAAGCAACTGCTGCTATGTCGTCAGTTGAGGAACAACAGCAACATATAACTCTCCAGAGCCTTTCTACAATGGTATAGCTAAACTCTTTATAGAAGTAGTTTCTTGCTCTATGATAGCTGATTTGACTTTTCTTTTTATTCGAAACCGACCGAGAGCTTTTGACACTCGCCTATGAGGTTAATCTTGGTTCAACTGTTTGAGTGGAGTTTTTTACCTTTGGTTCTCAGCCTCCCAATAGGTGTAACTCGATAGGGATTCGAACCCAGATTCCCCAGGTTCTCCTCCTTTCAGGGGGAAGTTATTTCCACTCGACAAACACCCCATTGGTTGCTGATTTGACTTTTATGTGCCATTTTACTTTGTTAATATATTGTGAACAGCTTTCATAAAAAAAAGATTAATTATTATTGTGAACAGCTGAATAAATGTCTCTGTTAAAATTTTGAAGATGTAAATATTTGTTGGACAAGTTATTTTGTTTTCTTGTTTGTCACTGGCAAGGTTTCTTCCTAATGAAGATTCAAGAAGAGATAAACAAATTCTACATGCTTTCACATACATTCTTTCCACAGTCAATCTGTCCATTAGGGTGTAGAACGCGAGTGTATTAAAGTGAAATCTTCACGCTAAATGCAGGGTTCGGTTACTTGAAATGATAGACTGTAGGTAGTAATTAGATTTCTTCACAGTGTAGTGATCAATTTTATGTAGCCATGGTCTCACAATATTTTTCAGAATCTAAATTCATAATTTTTTAATGAGGTATCTTATTAAATCTTTGTTTGGCTCATGCGATTGTGCATTAGTTTTTGATCTTTAAGCAAATCGTTCTGATTTATCTCCTCCCTCCCCCAAACAAAAAAAAAAAATTATTTTTCACCTTTCCTTTTGTTCCCCCTTTTGGCAGGTGGATGCTGAGAGAGCTTTTCACCGGCATGCCCTTGTTATTCTAGATAAACTACATGCTGAGGTTAGCTTCTACGCCACCAATAATTCTTTCAAATTGGAACAAATAATTCCTTGTTCTTGTATCTATTGTACATGTTGGTTTCTGGCATAATATTCTAAACGATATTTAATATTCTGATCAAATTTGTAACCTGTACCTTTCATCGGATGTTCTTGGAGTTAGATGATCATGATTGATGAGAGACAACCACAAGACTCTACATCATTTCCACTGCCAAAAGAGGAACATAATCAACCTGCAAATGAGAAAGTTAATCCAAATGGCATTCGTTATAAACATAACACCCAAATGGGCACATACTTTTTTGCAAAGGTAAGTCACAATAAAGAAATAACAAATTTGCATTTAGAGATCCTACATTACATTACAACCATATTCCTGCAGTTGACTGTTGATCAAGACAAAGCCTATTCAAATGATTTAGCTTTGGTTTTGCTGCAACTAACATCACATCTTGATCTTTTTTTTTGTTTCCATTTCTTTTTAATGTTGATCTTTATTCTACTTGCATATTTGAATTTCTGTATGTTTGATATATTATATTTTTCCAATTTATGTAAGCAATAAAATATATGAATCTTAATCCAGCTACCTCTTTTACATGGGACGCAGAATGTGTGACACAGTGAATGCCATGAGAAGTTCATTTTATATACGAACAAACTCATAAAATAAGACAAATCTTGGTGCAAAAAAGGAAAAGAATAAGAAATTGTTCTTTTAGAATCATTCAAAATTTGTCCAGTGCAATATTTTATCTACATTCTGAAATTGATTCATGCTCATCTTGATTTGCCTTGTAGGTCATACATCCATTTGATGCTCAAGCTGAAGGGGAGTTAAGTTTATTAGTTGACGATTATGTTGTAGTCCGTCAGGTATTTCTTTGAAGATTTTCGAGTCGGTATATGGTTGAACTTCTTAAGTAATTTTGGAAAAAAATATATAATTAGCAATTAACACATTCATATAGTTTAGCTATTTCCACCAAATAGAGTTACTGTTGATTTAGTCATTTGCAAAAATAAGTTATCAGAATGATAATTATTACTAATATTAATGATGATGATAATGATAATAATATCATTATTAATATTTGCGGAAGTTGGTAGCAATATTTATTGACAATGAAACCAGTCTAGCTGATTTGACTTGCATTTTTATTTTCCTTTTGGTGGTTGAATTTCCAGGTTGCTGCCAATGGATGGTCTGAAGGAGAATTCAATGGCAATGCTGGATGGTTTCCCTCTGCTTATGTACAGAGACAGGACGTAGTACCAGCGAACAAGATACCGGAATAACATCAAAGTTATGCCAACATTGGTCTTTTGATTAGGTGCGGCAATAACTGTATATTCTCATAATCACGGATTAGGCGCATTTCAAAGCCATAATATCATGTGATTGCAATTTTTTTTGGATGGTTCTGTGATCTGTGCAGTGTGTTATACATGTAAGCATAAATTGTAACAGTATATAGCAGTTCAAATATGTAGTTTGATATATGATTTGATTTGCTTAAGCCCTTAGGGTTATCTAAGGAACTTAGTTTTTGAGATGGATAAATGTCCATATTATATAGAATGGTCTGTAATTCTAAATGAAAACATGGTGAGAAATATTGCATTAACAAAATTTTCAATGTATCATTATGTATAAAGTAATTTATATATCTTCATTTTTAAGTGGGACGATGTGTTACTAGACTAACAGAAATAAATATAGCTTATGTTTACTTGCTGGGTCCAGGGATTTGAATGGTTTAAGTAGATTATTGAAAACAAAATGAATATTTAAATAAGACTCAGGTCATAAACAATGCACAGTTGCATACCAGCCTCAACTACTAGCCTATTTAAACATTTTCATATGTTATTCTTGAAAAAAATAATGTAGCAGAAAAGGGAAAAGACATTGACTTGTCACTCAAGAAACTAAGCATAAAATAATATGGCGATAAAAAAATAACAATGATATTAGGACTCTGCTAACTTCTCCACTCGTTTAATATATCAGGGTTAATTATGTTTCTAGTCCCTATAAAATAGCGACCTTGTAAATTTAGTCCTTACTTAATTTTAATAGCATTTTTAGTCCCTATAAAAAAAAATTTACTTATAATTTTAGTCCCTGCTAAAACAAAGTTTGATTAATTATCATTAAACTTTTAAATTTTTGAACGATTTTATTAAGACAAGATTATAACACTATGAAAGGTTCGTTTACTAAAATTTAGAATTTTCTGACATGAAATGAATTAAATATGAATTTTTTAAAACGACAAAAGTTAAAGATAAAAAGTAATAAAATCTGGATGTATAAATCAAATTTTGCGATAATTTTTTGCGGAGGAACTTTTAGTAATGTTCTAAACATGTCTGCAAAAAATTGTTCAAAAATTTAAGAGTTTAAGCATAAATTAAACAAATTTGAATTGAATAGGGACTAATACTCAGTGCAGAAAAACAAAATTAGGGACTAAAAATGCCATTAAAATTAAGTAAGGACTAAACTCACAAGGTCGCTATTTTATAGGAACTAGAAACATAATTAACCCAATATATCATTTTCTCTCTATCTTTTTCTTCTTATTACATCATTAACTTTAGATTTATCACATTATTTTCTCTAATCATTTTTTTTAGGAATTTCTTTAATCATTTTTCTCTCTAGGCGTTTAACGAGTGTCTAAAAAAACATATAATTCATGCAATTATTGCGAAAGACATTCTGTTTATTTATGTTCACTAGTCATCTACTAAAAAATCAGGGAAAATATTTGGGTGACATTGAGTTTTGATGACATTGATGAATTTAGTGTATTTTGATAAGAGAGAATTATGGATGAGTGATTAAAATTAATTATTTTTAATGAGAGAATAATCGGTTATGAGAGAGATAGAAACAAAATCATCAATGTCATTCAAATGTAACCCAAAAAATAGGGCATTACTTAGACCATCCACAATGCAGCACCTTGTTTGGGTGCTTAAATGGGTCTCAGCTGTACACATCACTTATTTCATAATTAATATATAATAAACACCTAATCTCTCCAACCCAGCACCCGAAATAAAGTATTAAATGGGTTCCGATAATAAATATATCATTAGATTTTAACAATAATTTATCTATTCATTCATAATTATATAACTTTGAAATATTAAATTAATTTCATTATAAACTATAGAAAAAGTGGACAATTTTTTAATTTTATTAAAAATTAAAATAATTAAAACTTGAAAAAAAAATCAAATTATAATAAGTTATTTGATGTACTAAAAAATAGTCTTTCATTGAAAATTCAAACTTGATAGATTAAATATAACAATTGTAAGTATTATTTAATTTATTTTTTACTATTAAAATAATATAATAATTGAATAGAGAAAAAAATTACAATTAATTGTGTACATGGACCCACATGTAATAAGAGAGAGAGGGTGCTTATAAAAGCACTCATCTCCACATGCATCAAATTAATTGATGTCACAATGGGGGTGTTTATTTAGCTTGGTGCTAAATAGGGGAAGAACCCCCCATTTTAGATGGTCTTGCTACACACTAACATAATATTAGATGTACACATTTGAAGGAAAGAAAAAAAAATATCAATTTTTGTGCTATGTGGAAGTACACTTTTGAATAGTTTGTCATTCCAAAATGCACTTCCATAAATATGAGGGATTTTTTAATAGAATAAAAAAAATCCCAAAATCGAGGCATATGTAATTGTGAAACACATGTGTTTACATTCTTGAGAATATATGGGTAGTGAGTATACCCATGTTTGTTACTCCCTCCGTTTCAAAATGAGTGTCGTTTTAGGTGTTTACACACATATTAAGAAATGCAATGATTAAAAGAAAGAGAATAGTTATTTTACCAAATTATCCTTATTACCTATTGGTTAGTTTTAAAAGTAATACTTTGGAAGTAGTGTGCAGAGTATTAATTGGAGGGTACAATTGAAAAGAAAAAGTTATTATTGCATTGGAAACTGAAAGCGACACTCATTTTGAAACAAATTTTTTTGGCTAAAGCGACACTCATTTTGAAACAGAGGGAGTACAAGATTGATAAATCATTATTCCTATTATAAAGGTTCATGGGAATGAAATAACTTCCGATGACTTTCAATATTTCCATAAAATTATTCCAAGTTAAAGGATGAGAAATCATTACATTCTTGGAGAACCCTCCTACTACTTGGAACTTGAGCACCCCATAATACCCAATTTTCATAGGAGGATATTTTTGGTCCACAAGCATTGTCCATTCAAGTTATCTTGAATGCAAGATCATAAGATATTAGAGGGCAAGATGCAATGGTGCCCTAGATTTTGTTTATAAGATGTATAAAAATCCAAAGTAGTTACCTACACATGGGAACAGCAAGACACCAAAAATAAGATAGTATAGTGAACTAAAAAATTCCAACAGTTCATCACATAATCAGAATTTTTAACTTTCGAATTTTGAGTACTTTACAGTTTGATCCAGCAATATAATATTTTTTCTTGCTTAATCAAATGCTAAAACCAAGCAGGATATTGATGTTATCTTAAACAGCTAAGGGCGTTCTCTATGATCTTTGTCCAACTTAGATTCTCAAGCTGTATTTGTAAACGAAGAATATATAGCAAATTCTAAAGGTCTTCTACCTGCTGAAAATGTGTATCAGATTCTCCCTTCTATGCTTTTCACATGCATGCAATGTATGATGTATCTGCAAAGTTGAGGGCCAGATAAAGGCAAAGAAAAGTATAAACTTTCTTGCTTATGAACATAAACAAATAACCGCATGCACTTTAAGGATCAGATTCAGCATGTAAACACCGTTTCCTTTGCAGTTCTGTTTTGATGTTTACATACTTCCATTTGGCTTTTTACATTCGACTTGTATGCAATATGTTTCAAGTGATTCATGTCAGAGTTTGAATCCAGATTCTTTGCCGTAGAAAAAGTTTGTGTTTTGACACGATAAACAGTCTCAGCCGTTGATATGAGACGAATGGCTCAAATTACACAATAACAAAATCAGATATAAACCATCTCGAGCTCATTTGATATCGGACGGTTGAGATTTTAAACTGGCTGACGCAGTTACTACACGAAATCCGAATCTGTCAAAGTTCCATGAAGCAATACCATTTACATAATAGGAAAGACTGATATATATTGCAGTTTCATAAATTGCAAGAGTCCATGGAACGTAGGTCTTAAAGCTGATACATTTATTTCATTGCTTCCATGGAAAGTGAGGCCTTGAGTTCACTCTGATACCAGTCAGGTAATCCACTTAGAAAACAATGCCTTATGAGGTTTATGCATTAATTTAATTTTTTCCTATTTCGTTATGTTAACTTCCAATCTAATCCACCATGTTAAACAAGCATATAAGTTAAATAACTTCCTTATCTTCATTTAACAAGCATCTCCCAAAAATGTTTTATGTGTCAAAATCATAATTACTAGAGACAACAAATTTAAACATTAGATTGAAGAATGTGCCCCCCAGAAGAAAAAGACAGATTGAAGAACGAAATCTTCAATATGACACAACACAAAGGAAACAAAACAAACAGGTCAGTGACTTATCCTGCCCTAAATTTCAACCATGACACAACACATGAACCAGATAAAACTCCAAAACAAGCCCTAATTTCTAAATTTGAATAAAGCATAGCAGGGTTGTAATTCTGCAACAAATTGCAATTCTACAAGACAATGTGATGCTACAACAAGTACTTTGCATTGCATTTCAATTCAATAAATATACTAAAGGTGAAAACATTAAGAAGATCATCAAATCAAAATAACCTCTTCAATCAACTAATTGTTTAACAGAGAAAACAGAATATAAACCATCACTTAATTCTATAAGAATATTTGTATATATGTAAACAGGAACATGTATAAAAATACAAGACAAATTTGGAACATTGGCTAGCAACACTTATGTAAGAACTAATAAGGCAACTTAGAACTAGAAAGAGATCCAAAATGTAATGCGGAATCGATACCCTAATCATCACTAAGCTCGTCCTCAATATCAGGAACATTCATCCTACCAGACACATGCTTAGCCCATTCAACAATCTTCTCCGCCTCGCGGTTAATCCTCTTCTCTTCTTCCTTCAATGCTTTTTCAATCATATTCAGCCGTTTCTTGCTCGACAAACTTCCAATACCAGACAAAAACTCATCACTTGTACATTCTTCCCACCCAACAACACGATCATTCTCCTTGTCCCTGCTTTTCTTCTTCTTGTTCTGTTCCTTCTTAGGAGAACACCAAAAACAACCCCATTTTCGAGGAGGCGATGATTCCGGACTCCGAGACACAGACTTCTTCACCTTAGGAAACTTCATGTCTTCTCTCTTCATTTGCAATGAAGACATTGTACTTTCTTCAGAGGCATGAGAAGAATCTGAAGGTGAAAAAGACCCATTTTTTGTTTTTGGATTTTTTTGTTTTGGGTTCAGACCCTTTTCCCTATGTGAAGAATTTGAGGGAGAAGAGACAGACCCAGAATCAGAAAGTGGATTTTTTGTGGAAATGTTGTCTTTAGGAGGTGAAAAGTTGAGATTTTTTTGGGTTTTTGTTGAACTAGGGTTTGAAAAGGTAGCATGTTTAGAGGGAGAAGATACAGACCCAGAATCAGAATTTGTATTTTTTGGGGGGTTTGATGAAGTTGGGGTTGAAAAGGTGGGATTTTTGGAGTGGTAAGGTGGTGGGGGGGTGTGATTAGCAGGGAAAGATTTGAGCTTGTTGAAGCGTGATTCGAGGTTAGGAGGAAGATCTGAATGGGTGAATGATGAACAGTTGATGGCAGAGATTTGTTGAAGGAGGATTGAGTCTTTTGCTTGAGAGATGATTTCTGAAATTGTTGAATCTTCTTCTTCTTCAGAGTCAGATGCAGAATATAATCCCATTTTTCGTTAGAAGAGAGTGAAAATGGAGAAATGAAGAATGTGCTAGCTAGTTCACAACGGCTAATAGGAACACTGTTGAAGAGTGTGGGGTCTACTTGCGTATTTTTAGAGACCCACTACTTGCGTTGTGACATCCTATGAGCTGAGGTTTGATGATATAGACAACTACAAGGGGGACCCACTCATTGACCTCTTAACTTTATGTTTAGTTTTGTGATTAGCAAAAAGAGTAATGATATTTTGACATCCATTTGATGACAACTTTGTTGACAACCTTGTTTTTCTCACTTCTTATTGGTCAAAAACAATGGAGAGAGAAAAAGGAAGAGGGAGGATAACAACATCATGTGAGTATGAGAGAGAAAGTTGTCCAAAAGTTGTCAAAAAGTGGTTGTCAAAATATCATTTCTCTAGCAAAAAAGATTTTGAAGGGATTAATTTTGTTAAATTTATTTTGAATAAAATTCAATTGAATATAAAGATATTTATGTTTTGACGCATTATGTAAGATTGATTTTGACAATAAATTTAAGGTTAAAATCAATCGTAGAAATTAAATGTTTTAGATTTAGGTGGAACAATTTTACGAACAAAATCAATTATGGTTTAAAGTCTCTAAACATGATAAACTCAATTTTAAGACCTCTAAAATTATTTATAGGTCTTCACCTCAAATGGAGTGAGTGACTTGGTGGATTAGATTGATGGTACTCATTTTTCTATTTTTTAAAATTAGATCGATAATACTCCTTTTTATTTTCTTCTAAGGAGATTGATAATTAACAAAGTTTTTAATTTGATGATGTAAAATATAAATATAGTTTTGGTATGGCTCAATCTTAATTTTGTCTTTCAAATGTTCTAAAAAAAATAAATTATTATATCAATATAGTAATGTCAACTTTGTTGAATTGATTGACAAGATATTAAGTGTGCTAAAATTCACCATTGAAGGTACATTTTTAACAACAATCTAACATTGATTTTGTATCATTGAACTTGTTAGAGATACTTATAGCATATAAAAAGAGGAATGATGTACTTCTAGCATACAAATAAGTTCTTGTATCTATGATTCCTCTCTAAAAAGTTTAAAACTAACTTTGCATCATGTATTATTGTTGTTATGAGTTTAACATTATATTGGAGAATTTTCCGTCCAAAAATTTAAAATTTAATTAATTACATATTGATATACTTTTACGTTTTTGGTGTTATTATT
This sequence comes from Medicago sativa, assembly GCF_051527215.1. Lineage (NCBI taxonomy): Eukaryota > Viridiplantae > Streptophyta > Magnoliopsida > Fabales > Fabaceae > Medicago > Medicago sativa. The sequence goes on along the minus strand of NC_140753.1, from coordinate 15,901,149 downwards.
CTTAGGTGCTAAAGTTTCGGTCTCTATTTTTCAAGTGCTAAAATTTCAGTCTACTTCGCAGATGTTATTGTTCTCTACGTCGACAATGTTTTATTTTGTTTTTGTGTCTTTGTAGTATTTAATTTATTTTCAGATTTTGCCTAAAAAAAACATTTATTTGGTAATGAAAAGTGAAAAAAACGAACTGAAGAGTCAGGAAAAACACAACAAAGAATTAAACAAATTTATGATGTATTATATAAGAGATCATTTTCTCATATTATGCATAAAAAAAAATTATGATGTATTATGTAAGAGATTGTTTTCTCATATTATGCCCAAGACATGTAACGTAAAACTCTAAGAACGACCCTCGACTCAATGCAAGGATCATGCGCTCAAAAGCGGTTTATTTATGTGCAAGGATGACACACGTAAATGTAGTTTTAACAAACACTTCAAATATGAAGTGTTTGTTTATCCTTTACTAAAGGGTGTTTATAGGTAAGATTTAGTCAATTTTAGCCAAATCAATTTTATTAGTTTGGATTAGATCAAAAACTCATATCCTTTATGTGAAACTCAAATCAACTCATATCTTTTTTACCACAAATAATAATCAAATGACATTATTTTTAAAAAAAAATGCTAATATTTAGACTAAATTCAACAATGTAAAATTTTAACACTTGAATTCAATTGAAATGCTTTTTAATCACATATAAAAGTCTTAAAGTATCTTGATAGAAATTTAAAAAATAAACAAATAAAAAATCAAACAAGTTGAGTTCTCAAGTTCACAAAGTTAAAATTTTAAACTCGTGTCCCAAACCAAACAACTTTTTTTTTGTCAAGTAGACCAAACCAAACAACTTTGAGATTGAACGGGTTGGTTTAAGTTGAATCTGAACTTGAATGGATTCGAACAAATTACCGATTGACTTAGTTTGAGTCATCGGGATAAAGAAAAGAATCACTATTCAGATATTAGAATTTTTGAAAAATGTTAGTACAAAAAAAAAAAAAAAATTGAGAAATGTTTCTTTTAGACGTTAGAAGTTGGCATCACACGCTTATTTCATGTTGTATAAATTTTCCGATTTTATATTAATTTGTATATCACATTGAAATTCTAATACGCTTTCCGCCATTGTGTATATGATGTCAAAATTGTGTCTATCATTGATGTAGAATTTTAAAATCTCTTTAATGTGAGATAATCTTGATCCATATCAAAATGCTTCATAAGATGCTCCTAATAGTGAGAAATGAAATGAAGGAAAAATACATCAACTAGCAGCCGCCCAAAATGAACATGTCAGCTTTGACACAAACTCTTCAACCACTCACACAATGATCAAAATTTCAACGAAATTGCCTAAAATTGATCCCAATATTATATATTATCTTATATAGAGATAAAAGAATATCAATAAAGTGATCTATAAATAAGTTTTCATAGAAGAGCTAGTTTTACTTCTATCATACTAAAACTAAAACTACTTCACATATGATGGAACAAGAGTACTCAGAAGGATCAACTTCATGTTGTTTTTGTTTCTTCAACAAAAAGGATATTGCAAGGATTAACAAAAGCAGTGAAGTTTCAAGTTCAGGCCACGTTGAATGGAAAAAGAATGATGAAATATTATCTGATATGAGCACTTTTTCGGTCAAAGAACAAGAAAGGAGGCTGAAGAAAGCTTTGGAAGACGAAAAGAAGGTAAATATTGAAGCAGATAGGGTTGTCCAATGGGTGAAACAGGAATCATCTAGAATTGATGTTTCCGCAATCAAATCAATTCTTAGCGACAACAAGGAGAAAGATGAAGTGGTTAATTAGATTTAACTCATAAGTTGTGATTACAAGAAATATTTGTAAAGTTTTATAAACATTATTCGCTTAGAAATTATAATGTGTTGATATGAACTAAGAACTCACACGAATCATTGAGAGAAATCAACATGAAAGCAGTATTATTTACTGGTTCAATAAGTGTTGAATACGAGATATTGCTAATTATACTAGAGTTGGAAGAAAAGAAAACAGAAAATTGGGTAACCAACTCTAACTCCCTCTAACTAACTGAGTAACAAAAAGGGAACTAACTATTTATCTTGTAACAGCATCCCACAAATCGAAGATTGATAAATGTTCACTAATATGAGCTTGGCAATGAGATGGAAGAAAGGTTGTGGAGCAAGAGCTTTAGTGAAATGGTCAGCTATTTGATTTGCTGAGGAAAGTGACAGCAACTTCACAAGGCCAAGTGAAAGCTTCTCACGCACAACGTGACAATCAATCTCATGATTTCTTGTCTGTTCATGGAAGATGAGTTTAGCTGCAATGTGAAGAGCACCCTTGATATCACAATATATAAAACATGCAGTTTGGAACACACAACTAACTCCAAAGTCAGCAAGGAGATAACATAGCCTAGCCATAACTTGAACAACCAATGGTGGATTGCTTCTTTGAGCGCTAAGTGATTAAAGAATCTCCTAGAAAGAAGCAATAACTGCTGATGGAACAAAGAGAATCAGGGCATCCAATCCAAACAGAGTCACTGTACCAATACAGTTCTAAATGAGTTCTACTAAAGAACAAACCTTGCGCAGGTGAGCCCCTTAGGTAGTGCAGTACTCTGGGAGCAGCCTTGAAATGAAGGAAAAAGAGGGCATTGAGAGAAATTGGGACAGCTGCTGCACAGGAAACATGATGTTATGATATGAACGAAAAATTCAGACTAGTCATTGAGAGAAATCAGCAATATTATTCACTGATTCAATAAGTGATGAATACAAGATATTTCTATTTGTACTAGAGTTAGAAGGGAAGAAAAAAGAAAATGTGTAACTAAACTCTAACTCTCTCTAACTAACATAGATATATTGAAATGAAATTAAGCATATGCTTCAATGCTAGTACGTATTTGATTACGGTAAAGTCATTTTTTGGTGATATGTAAAACGAACCATAACATCAATATCCAATCATTCATAAAGTTTCTTAATCTTTTCACATTTCTTATGATGCTTTAGAACCACAGTTTTTTTTTACTAATAGAACTACCATGAGTAAAAGGCCTTACTCATTATTATTTGTCTTAACTTATGAGGTTATTGGCATATTATATAAGGTCCTTCATATGGTTGTAACTTGTAAGTTATAACTTTTCTTTTTTGACAAAAGCTTGTAAGAAGTGTTGGAAAAATAATACATTTGTTTAAATGTTGCTCATTGAAAAATATAACAATGTGTTGGAAATTCCATCTTCATTGTGGTCCATTCCTAACTGTCTAATTGCGGCATTTGTGTTGCTTACATTGCAGCCTCTAACACCTTCATTTTGGGGTTGATTTAGTCTCACATTTGCCTAGAGATATTACTTGCTTAGTGCTTATAAAGCTTGGACAACCCTTGTCTTCCATGTGGATTTGCAAGGATGAGTTAGGCCTACTCAAATGTTAAAACAGTGACTTTACATTTATCTCATTTCTCTATTTCCCTGTTATTCTATATTTACAATCCATTTTCATAACACTCTTTCGGTATATAACTTTAACACATTGATAGCAAAACAGATAAACCAAATACACAAGGAATTAAATAGTTAAAATATACCAGGATTGTACATACATACATGTCCATTAGAATTTACTCTGAACTCATTTGCTTAGGTTGAAGGAACAAACGCTGAATGGATCACACAAAATCTTCCAACGAACCTGTAAAAGAAGAATTGAGCAAGATAAAAAGGAAGGGAAAAAAAATCATTTATTGCGAACCACAATTTTTTCTTTTAGGGAATAGCGAACCAAACATATCCCTTACCTTATAATTGATGTTGGACACTTCAAAATTTATGTCCACTTAAATTTTGAGTTTAATTTTTTTAAGAACAAATTCTAAGTTTAATTTTGCCAAAAAAAAAAAATTCTACGTTTAATTGGTATTGCCGATGTAAAAAAGTTTTACACATGTCTCCAATCACATTAAAATTCTTTATATAGTTATGAAAATATTTTAGAAATTAATATAACATAGTAGCATAAAACGTGATTGGATATCTACCAATGAAATATTGTCCATTTAAATTTGAATAACAGATTAGTATAGCACAACAAGTGCATAGAAAAGGTATTTTCTTTTATGAAGTTAAAATTCAGTTTTTTTTTGGGACAGATTTATCTATGGTGTCTTTTTTTTTTTTTTATCATGAGAGTAAGTAGTAGTAGTAAATCTTGGCCAGACTCACACACACAGGGACTAACTATATATTTTTGTATGTATAAAAAGGATTGAGGACAAACCTTTGATATCCACAAGCCATCTACCAGCCTTTCTACCAATCATTACCATATTGTCATTCAGAATAAAACCTGGAACATGAGCTATTTTTGGCCAGTCCTCCCCAGTTTCCTTTCTACATCTTTTTTTTAACTCGGGGCAACCATAAATATCCAACGTTTTAAGACCACTGAGACATTGGATGGTAGTTGGAAGACACGTTAGGTTGGGACATGCAGAAATAATTAAAACGCGGAGCAAGCCAAGGTTTCCCAAGCAGTCAGGCAAGGATGTAAGATTTGGAAGATTCATCAATGATAGGGTATGCAGGGCCGTCATATGTTGTAAAGCCTCTTGCAAACCACCTATATCAGAGAAACCATTGATTGCCAATTTCTCAAGACATGTTAAGTATCGAAAACTTGCTGAAAGATTGAACTTCGGACATCCCATGATATCTAATTTCTCAAGACAGTGCAACCCTTGCAATGCTTCATCTTTAAATGACTCGAGGCTCTCACAATCTCTAATGTACAATGACCGGAGTGCACAGGGGTTAATAGTTTCGATTGGGAGTAACTTAAGTTTGGAGTGCTTCCAAATGTCTAGTTCCTTAAGAGATGTAAGATTACTTAGCATACCGTCTGGAAAGCAAGTTACCTCTTCATTGTCTCCGAGTTTGAGATCTTCAAGGTTATGGAGTTTATGGATTGAGCTTAGCAACTCCCAACTGCATTTTCCTCCCACACATAGCACTTTGAGAGCTGGAAGGAAAGGCAGGCCTAACAAATTAGGACACTCAATTATTGTAAGTTGTGAAAGGCGTGTGAACATGTTTTCTCCACCCTCTCTTGACAAGCTTATCAATTTTGGCATATTATTTAATAATAGTTCTTCCAAAGCTATAAAACATCCTGCAATTCCACCATTAGAGGACTCCTTGTTTAAATATAATCAATTTTTGCAATCCATGAGTACCAAACGCTTCAAATCTTTTAGAGAAGAACTAGACATCCATTGTGGGAAATGTTCACCTCTATATCCTCCTACACCGAGAGATTGAAGTTGTTGGATATGAGGTTGAAGCACTTCAGCAATCTGCTCCACATTTTCCTGCAATTCAGATTCTTCATTTCTACCCCATGACAACCGCAAATGGTTTATGTTCTTTCCAGACATATTGGCTTCTTTAGAATCGAATACACTCTTCACTCTCTCAAGGTGCTTTAGGTGAAGCTCTCCTTTAAGATTTAGTTGCGCCAATTCAGCCAAAAGGGACCCTCTTCGCTTTCCAACTATATACATGGTTAAAGTCCTTAGGGAAGTTAACTTCCTAATATAGGAAGGTAAGCTTGATAGTGAGTAGCAATCTTTCAAATGTATATGTTGTAGAGCTTCCAAGCGAGTCAAATTATTTGGCAATTTTTGTAGATATGAACAATCGTCCAACTTCAAAATTTGCAAATTCCACAATTCACATAAGGATTCAGGAAGAGTTTTGAAGAGTCCGTCGGAAAGATTCAAGTACCTTAGATATCTTAAATGACCAATTGAAGATGACAACTTTTCTCTACGTTGGTAATCAAGCACTTGTAAAGAATAACATTCCAATACATGAGGTGAAAATTGGTCAACACCAGGCGGCTCGGAAGTTATAAAAGTCTTCAATGATTTGGTATTGGGTAGCCGGATGACTTCCCACCATGTCTTCCATCTATACATCGAGATATGACGTATTCTTTTAGACGTAGGTGCACAATTGTCATCTGTAATGCAATAGACATCTTCCGTAACAGATTGAGCAAGATCGTGAACAAGATCATGCATCTTGAAACCTGTAACATTTCCAAATTCATCTGTCCTAATTTCTTGGAAGAATGATCTCCAGTATAATTCATTCCACACCTCATTGCCGACGTATTCTACTCCCAACATTTCTTTGGATGAAATAAAGCCATTAGCCATCCAAAGTTCAATTAGAAGTTGCTTGCTTATAATGCAATCTTTGGGAAATAGTGCACAAAAGGCAAAACATTGTCTCAGTTTTACTGGTAGATTCAAATAACTTAATCTCAAGGCAGACATCACAGAATTCTCACCTTGCAAACTCCATAACTTGCTTTCCTTTATATAGAGCCACTCCTTTTCATCTCTTTTGAAACGCAATAAACTTCCCAGTGCTTTTGTTGCAAGAGGCACTCCCCCACACTTTTCCACTATCTCCTTCCCTATGGCCACAAGCACTGCAAGCTCTTCCTCATTTTCTCCGAAGGCACGTTGTTTAAACAATTCCCAACAATCATTGTTTGATAACCTTGACAGTTCATAAGGAGGAAGTGTTCCCATGATTGTTGCAACCTTCATAAGACGAGTGGTGACTAAAACCGAAGCACCCTTTCCTCCACAAGACAATACAGATTTCAACCTTTGCCAATTCTCTTGTTCTTCATCCCACACGTCATCTAAAATAAGCAAATATCTTTTCATAAAAAGCAGGTCATGAAGCTTTCTTTGTAGTGGCTCTAGTTCCAAATCCTCACAAGCATGTCCAGATATTGATTCTATGATTGATTTTGTCATTCTTTTCAAACTAAAGTCTTCTGAAACACATACCCAAGATCTTAGTGCAAAGTGTTTGACTATCCTGTCGGTGTTGAAGATAAGTTGGGCAAGTGTTGTTTTACCGAGTCCCCCTAAGCCTACTATTGGATAGACAGATAAATCCTCCAAATCAGCAGCACGACCAACTAAAAAATCTACAATTTTATCGCTGTCTTCATTTCTTCCGTAGACTTGAGGTTGAGTAATGATAGAGGTGGTTTCTCTCCAGTCATGGACTTCGGTTCCCCTCTCTCTGACAATCTCTTTCAAGTGAAACTTACTCCTTTCTTCAGCAATTTCATCCAATCTCTCCATTATCCTTTTCATTTTCTTGGCAACTTTGTAACGGAACGCAACATGTTTGGGATGCAAAGTGGATAAGCAAGAGAGTCCACGCTTGAATCCTTTGTACTTCAATTCCAATGCTTTAGTGGCACACTCGTCCAAGATGTCATCAAGTATTTGAGCTGCATCTTTCAGCTTTTGCAGCCAATCCTTTATAGCTTTATCAGTAAATTGTTTCTCCTCAGCAACTTCAAGAGTGGCCTTGATTGCAGTGAGAAAGCTGGAAATCCTTTCCAATTCTTGTTCAAAACCAAGAAATAGGCCAATCTCCTTTTGAACCACTAAACTTAAATTCCCAAGAACAGTCTCAATCACAGCTTCAGCCATGTTTGGTAACTTTGCAAAATGAAAATTTGAAACAGGTTAATGTGTGAAGCAAGGGGGTAAGCATAAAATGTAGTTTTGCATCCACTTATTGGATCCAAAAGTTGCTCACTCAATAATGCAACTTTGGAATAATTGAGTACTGTGCATAGATGCTGATGATCTGGTCCTATGTACAATTACACGCTAAAGACACACAAGAAAAAAGCAAAGGAAAAAGAGAGGAAAAGAAAGTTGCTTTAATAATTTGTGATGCGCTTTAACAATTCTTTTGAGATTTTTTGTCTGTGTAGTGGGCTAACCATTCTTTTGAGATGATATTTATCAGTGTTTTTTTCTAAGCTGCAGCAAAATAGTTAGCTCACACCATTTCACTAAGTAGTTAAAATCATGAACTTGATATTTTTATGTAATAAAAGAATAATTACATTCTCTAAAATCTATATTTTAGAGGAAAATTTATTGAAATCTGAATGTTAAGTTTGTTAAATGAGTTTGGATCTCACTCTCAAAAGTTCTATCATAAGATGAGGGTGTCAAAAGTTTTGACAGGTGGGAGCAAGATCATACACGATAAATATTTATTTAAAAAAATAGCAATTTATAAGCGATAAAATAATGACATCATTAGTATTAAGTATCAAAAGAGATGTTGCAATTGTTTTATTGAGAAATCCAAAGGCACAAGAAGTGCCAAAGACCAAGAGTACAATTAAATTACATATCAATATGCAACATACCAAAGCATATCCCCCGCCATATTCCAAAGCAACGCCATACCAGAATATCAAACAAATTTAAATGACATTAGTGCTTGAATGTTACTCACTTGGATGGCTTTAAACATGTAGACAAGCAAACTTCTACTCATAAGCAACAATTCTCTGCTTGCACAAGCCGTTAGCAGCTCCTTCTTGTTAATACCATATTTCTTTGTGGTCAAGACATTTGAATAACATTAAGATTTGTCAAAAGAATTAGCCAGCTCCTCTCCACGCTTTTTGACCAATGTGACATGCTTCAAAGGGTTGAGCAAAATCCTTGACAGTGAAAAAGTGATAAGGTTCATCTTTAGTGCCCAATATTGCCATTGATCTTATTTTCTTGATGTTACCTATTGTATAACATTAGAACAAAAATAATCGTACATAATAAAAATTGAAACAATTTTTTTTTGAGGGGTGAAACAATATTTTTGTAAGGAAGATTATGTGTATGACATTCATACTTCTTGTAACCTGTAAGAAGTCGAAAACTCCTTTTCTTTCAGGAAAAAATACGCTGAAAATTGTATCTTCATAAGTTGTTTTTTTCATAAACTACCTTAACAAGCTTATGAATAATACATAAAAGCTTATATGCATAATTTGTTTTGCATGAGCTCAAAAATAAAATAAGGCAATTCAAACGGGCCCTAAGAGACATTCATACGTTCTTGTATTCCTAAACAAGAACAAAACACGAAAATCCTACTCAACGGCGTAGTTAAATAATCAATGATATATGCAAGCAGCAGCAGCACCATTGTCCAAAAACCAAAACAGAAAGTGCTAGAGGAATGGTCTTGCTACATTAACAGATTAAGGCTCTGTTCGGATTGACTTATTTGAGCTTATTTACTGGCATGAATTTCATGAGACTATTTAGGAGAACTTGTGAAAACAACTTAAAACATTGTCAATAATTTGTTTTCAGCTTATTTTCATAAGTTGTCCAGGATATATAGCTAATGAAAACAATTCAACTTTACTTTGTTGTTTACAATAAAAATAGCTTATCACGATAAGTTGCAAATAAAAATTAAACAATATATTTTTAGATTGATTACCTTAGTGGACTAGTGGTTGTTTGAATGTAGTTGGAGACTACAGTCTACAAGTTATTCTTGTGCGGGGAAGGGAGGATTCTGTAACAATTTCGCACAACAGAGCAGAACGAGAAAACGCTTCGCGAATCGCGATAGAGAAGTAGGCTTGTTCAAAACAACTGTAAAACTCAACCTAAACCGAACTGCAACTAACAACTAAACTGAATTACTACGGTTTGGTTCAGTTCAATTCATGGTTTATCATTGTTGTTTGGTTCGGTTTATTAACATTCGATTTTAATTTTTAATTTTTTGTGATGGTCGGGGTTTGAACCTCGAACCTGATTTTATTTTATTTGTTCAACCGTGCTAATTATGAGATGATAATAGCAGTTGGTGAAAAAAAATTAATTTGATTGGAAAAAAATACATTTTGATATATATATATTTTTAAGTTATTTATGGTTAACAATAGAATCGGCACCGAACCATTGTAATAAATTCAGTTCGTGATTCAGCTTTAATAGTTTAGTTTAGTTTTTGAGAATTTTGAAAAAAGTTTGTTCCATTTTTGTTCTGAACCGAATTATTTACACCCCTAAAGAGAACGGTGTAAATGATGGGGCTTGTGAGGAGGAAAGAAGGAAGGAGAAGGGGCGGCGTGTGGTGGCGGTGGTAGTGGTGGAAGACGGAAGTTTTTGACTTTTTTAGTTGGGAGAAATTAGGTTTAGATAGAAGTTAAAATATATAAACGGGTGAAGTGAAGATGATTTTGGTCTTGGGTTAAGTGGTGCAAAAACAAATCGGAAGGTGCAAAATACAATAAATATAAGGATATGTGTGCATCCTTTATTATAAACGCCAGTCTTGCCATGCTGGCATCTTTGCCCTAATCTCTCCCTAATTTCCCTCCTAATCCCATATTAATTGCTAAGTTAAACTGCCAACCACCCAAGTAAATCTCAACCGTTGTTAAGAGGACGTTTCATTTACCTCCACCCACCAATCAGATCATTTGCTTTTGCTCTTCTCCCTCTATATAAACTTTCCTTCCATAATAATCTCATTTAATGCAACCAATTTCCCATAACAACTCAACTTTTTCCTTTTTATTAGCTCAAGGTGCACGCCTACAAACAACAACCGTTGAAAAATTCACTTCTTCCATCAGGCTCTATCAAAGCATGTAAACTTAATGGAAAGAAAATTCACTTCCACTTCCATTCATTTCACACGGTTTCTCTGAAAGTTCTCATAATGTTCAACTTTAGAGACTTTATCCTCAAAGGCTAAAATGTTTCTTGAATACTTCCACCCATATTGTATTTGTGCCAAATTCATGTTTTTAATCTCTTGAATACAACCTTTAAGTTATTTTTAAAAGAAAAGAGTTATAGTTTTTGTTGACATTGTTTTTATGACACCCATTGTCTTTCTGGCAATGGAGGAGTGATGGTGAATATCTTGACGAATCTATTTGAATAGATGTTTTAAATTTGAGGTCATGTCATATGGAATTTGACATCACAAATGTAAGTGATATTGCTTTATTTTAAAAAATGCATTGTTAACATGAATGATTGCCAAGGTATTGATTTGCTTCATCAAACTTTGAATATGTCAAGATTGGATAATTTTATGATGATTGCCAAGGATCAAGAAGCAGCTGATACCCTCATCTAATTAGTTTTTTGTGTTATATTTGTTTTTTCCTCTTATGTTTTTAATGTGATTAGTGTTCTTATGTTCTTTATTTGAACTTTGCTTAATTATGTGATTAGTGTTCTTATGTTCTTATGCAAGGCTGTGAGAATTGATTTGGCTAAATTAAGGACATTTAGCATGGAATATGACGTTGGCACCATAATTTAATGTTACTTGATTTAAAAAAATGAATCTGATGTTACTATATAATTTCATGTCAACACGTTTATGATTTCAACTTAAAACTGAGATAATGTATGATTTACAGAACATGTTTATGATAGCTAGAACAGGTTTGTGGTTTATACTTAAAACTGTGATAATATATGCTTTGAATTTTATAGTTTTATAAACATACCATAGCAAAAATATGTTTGCATTTGTTAAACTGAGACATAAGTAAGACACACTCGGTATGGATTAACGGCTCTTTGCATTTTTCAAACCGAATATCAACTATTAGTACTATGTGTTTTTATTTTTATAGTAAATCAAACTTTTGTTTTGTGTTTTTTCTGGTATGGTCTACAAGCATTTTTTTACGGTAGTCATTCAAATTGTTTTGCATGTAATAAAAGATATTAAATAGATTCTGTTTGAACAATGCTAAGAAATATATGCATTCAACAGCCATACGAACTGTTAGTAATTTTCTTTGCATGAAAGATACTTTAGATTCAGCCCTTTTTACTTCTTGAAATGATTAAAACTGAATATTGGATTATTATTTGAAATGTGTGATTAACAACATAGTAAAATACTTATATCAATGGCTAAAATTATAGCATGTGTATTGAATTTATTGTTTACATGTTTTAGCGTAAGGGAAGGTTACCTAGATAATTTTCAAGACAGTATGGAATGCAAGTTGCACCCTATGTTATGCTTCATGATCCAAATAATAATGAGTTTGAAGTGAAAGTTGAAAAGAAAAACAAGAGGGTTTATTTTACCGATGACTTATCTATGTTGAATTTTTTTTACCAAGTTCTTGTTGTAGCTTGGATGACTGTCATATTCGCAAACAAAAATCTGAAGGTTAAAAGAGATGCACATCTAATGTAGTTATATGTTGGGGTTTATTTGCCTCAACCAATATTTTCAAATTTGGCATCTATATGTTGCATTGTCAAAAGTTAGATTAAAGAAAAGTTTGAATATATTGGTTATTGATGATAAAAGGTAAGATAGCTATATGTCATCTAATGTAGTTTATAAAGAAATTTTTTAAAATGTACTTTAATTTTTTAATGCACCGTTTAAACTTATGTCGCATTGATCAATGATACATAATATTCTAGAATGATTTATTTTTCAAATTGCTTGAGTTGATTGTAGTCAAAAAATATTGATAAATAGTCTATAAAAGACCCGCGCAATAGCGCGGGTCAAGAGTCTAGTATTTTAAAATTTCTGGTTGTGCAGGTGCTTGCCTCAGTTCTATATATGTCTGCTACTGTCATCATGAACTTAGCTCAGTTACTAAGGACAATACAAGATTCGGGGTTCGAATCCCGACCAACAAAAGAAATATGTCTACCACTGATCACCACCAAACATGTATTTTAATCAAATCAAGTAACTTAATTACATATCATTGCATATACAAATAATTGAAGACATTTTATAAGGTCTACAAATTATAACACATACATATGTTGGTGGATACTCGCAAGTGCTCCTCTTATTTAAAAAAAAAAAAAAAAAAAAAAAAGACCTTCCTTGGATTATAGAATCTGAGGCGTGATTTTTGTATTTGAATTCTAGAATCCAAACCACTTATATATACACTTCAAACACATTATCTTTCCCTCACTTCTGCATATCCGTTTTAGTTTGTTTTTTTTTTTTAAAATTAAAAAATCCTCCTAATCCGAAAATAAATAAATAAAAAATAGATAAATAAATAAAAACTCAAAAATCATCCTAATCCGAAACTCATTCAATTGTACCATTTTTCATCAAAACTTGCTTGAATCCATCACATTTATGAAGTTTCAAACTACTAAGCAAGATGTTAGTGTACATTTTCTCAGATATTGCATTTTTGTTTGCATTTTTTGGATACTGGTATCATTCAGATTTTGGAATCTAAAGTAAGTTCTTCAAGATTTCGGATTCTAATATCCCAAAATTGTTCTAAGTTGCAGAATTGTTGATTTATATATGATTTTGTCAATGTTTAGAAATGGACAGACGTGCAGAATTGTTGATTTCTATATGATTTTGTCAATGTTGCACAATTGTCAATGCAGTGATGTGATGAGATGCAAAGCCGAGAGACATGAACCCTTTGAGCCTGCATGAGGTGGAGGAGGCAGAACTATATCAACTTCGGCTAGAGTCATATCACAGAGGTTCGCACGACATGTATGCCTTGTTATTCTCTCAAAAAAAAAAAAAAATGTATGCCTTGTTATTGTACGTTGGCCACATGGCAACACACATATGAGAGGTATAGGATACATCCATCTTATTTAATTCACTCTATTTTCTTAGTCGGTGATGAGTGAAAACTTAACTTACTAAACAATTGTTCAAATCACAAGATACCTTGATCCGAAACCATGAACTTCTGAAAGAATGAGTTGAAATATATTTTAAAATGGCGAGGGATTAGTGGAGAATTTTGATGGTTTTGCTATAGCAAAGGGTATCAAAGTATTTCTTTTATCTTATCCACACAAATTTCATTAATGAACCATTCAAATTATTTTGATTATTAAAATATATTGTAGTATATACATAGTTTAATAGTTCGTGGTGTTTAGTTGATTGTTTGTGTTCATTGACAAATGATTAGTGAGAGGTGAAACAAACAACCGACAAGTTGTTCTGGATTAAGTTTCATTAGTTATCTAGACCAAGTATTTACATTAGATCCCTAACTAATTACACTTGATATCAACAAAAAGAGAAATTAGTTACACATAATGCATAACTTACAAGACATATGAAAGGATGTCAAGATGTTGCATCAACGAGCATTATCTACAAGCCTTCAACGTTCCCACCTCGTTTCTGCCATTTTCTCTCTCCTAAGGTCTCTTTTTCTAAACTTGACTATTAAGTGAATGAATTGGAATGAAGCTACAAGCCTCTATTTATAAATTTTGGAAGTCACCTTTCATCAGGCGAGTAAGTTGTTCGCTGGGCGAACAACCATTTTTCTTCCAATCAGATCTTGCCATGTTAGCCAAGTGGGACTTTTAGACTAACTATGTTCGCCAAACGATACAACATCTTCGCTAGGCTGATTGTCATCTCATCCAAGTGGTCTTTAGATTGCATTTGTTTGATGGGCAAGGTACTTCTTTTGTTGGGCGAAGGCTTTGGTCCTCCTCTTGTATGATCAATGCTTGCAACTTTCATTCTTCTTCTAATTAGTATCCATATGTTGGAAAAAATAGTAAAAATACAAGAAATATTAATATAATCTTGGTTTTGAAACTATAATATTTATAATAATTAAGAGTTTTCATGATGTTTCTTGAAAAATAAGTCAATAACTGTTATGATTTACATATGTAAAATGTTCATGGAACTAATCAAATTTCCAAAATATATTTTAAATGTTGAAATAGTTAAATAAATTAACGAAATATGTTTGACACAAAGTATCGTTTGGTTTAGTGGTTGTGAAGTTTCACTTCTAATTCTAATGAATAGACTTGGGATTAGTCCATGAATCGACGTTTTTTATACTAAATCGAAGCATTGCATACCTATTACCTTGACCATTGAACCATTGCAATATTTGATGTTAGATCCTATAAACGTGATTTCTATTCTAAATATCTATTAGTGAGACTTGAATTTTTATCGGTTCGTCCCTGAAATCCATTATTCTAGTCTTGAAATTTTTAAGAGTTGTGTCCCTTCACCCAATTAATGAGTTTCTCTATAAATAAATACACTTATGACATACACCCTCCGGTCACTAATATAAGCAAAAATTCACTTTTTAGATACATTCAATTAATGATGTATGTGGTCTTTATTATATGTCATATACATCATTAATTGAATGTATCTAAAAAGTGAATTTTTGCTTATATTAGTGACCGGAGAGTGTAAAGAAGAACATGAAATTCATATACTTATGAGGCAAAATTTTGTCCAAATTATTTCTAAATCATTGTTTTTTTTTTCTCTCTTTAGTACAAAAGAATGATTGAGAGAACTTTATTTTGTAAAATACTAGTGTAACGTCCCGTGCCAAGCACGGGATACATTTTATTTAAATTTTTTTAATGAATTTTACACATAAATAAGTTTTTTAGATATTATTTGATTTTTTTAGTTTGATTTCATTCCAGAATTTTGACATTATGCAGTACTTTATCCTCATATTTAAAATTGAAAGAATAAATCATCGTTTATTGAGAATTAAAAAGTTAAAATTTATAAAGATATAATTATTTTTGTGAGAATGATAAAATAGTGGGCAAAACTACAATTATGCTTAAAATATAAAAACACTATGAATAATTAATATATTATGGGAGTTCTCTTTTTTCACTCGTCTCTCTCAAACACAAAACCCTAGCCGCCGTCCACTACTTTCCATGTTGTGTCCTCTCCTTCAAGGTCATCATTTAGTTGTCGTGTGAGTGGTGTGGTCGCTTCACTGTTGCACCACTTCACAGATGAGGATAGAGTCGATTTGGTGCCCACGTTGCCGCCGGTCGATTTGGGCTCGTTCATAGTCACTGGTGTTGCACCCCGTGACTTGTTTCACAACACGGTCTCGTCGTTCTCACTTGGTGGTTCGAGGTCTTAGTGCGGGTCTTTTGACAAAAAGAAGGTATATTTTGGGTCAAGATTGCTTTGGTGGTCTTGAGTTACATATCTGGCCTAGAAGGTAGAAATAAAAAACGGTCTTTAATTTTTATATATATTTTAGAATTTATGTAAAGTTTAAGACACAAGTAAATTGTAAATTAATATGAAAACTGAAATATTTTTTTATTGAAGGGTCAATACGTGGAACAATGTTGATCTATTCAATTGAAAATAGTAATTCCATTGTCAATGACATGGACCTTATTTTGGTACGTTAAGAACAGACATGGAACATTGACATAATGGACAAACAACTTGAACGCGATAAAACAAAGTCACTTGAAGACATTATTTCTCAATCTTCACAATCTTTTTAACCGGTTGAACAATTGCGTCAGTTGTTCCACAATCTTCATTTGTTGGTAAGATTCTCTTCTTAGGAGGTGCAAATGATTCACAATCCAATTAAATAACACCTTTCGGGTCCATAGATGATGGAGTTATGGGACTTGTTTAAGAAAACTTGTCCATTAAGTCCTTTAATAAAAAATATGTCAATTTATAGTAAAATAAGTATATATTATAATCACAATTGTCATTTACTTTTCTTCCAAAAAATCAAATAAAATAAACTTCAAATAGTTATTAAATACCATGACAACATTGTCTTTCTCGAGACAAACTGTCTTCGAAGCATACCGGCTATGAATTGCAGGTTCAACCAAATCATCCTATTTGTTTAAACATGCACACAAACAATAAAAATTACAATTTTGAATTACATTAAGCAAACTAATGTCCACAAAAATTGTTTCAAACAGTTAGAATGTTATGATACCTCGAGTGTCTCAACTTTTTAAAACTTTAAAAGGATGTTTGGATCGTTGCTAAGCTTCATAACACGATAACGATAGCTAGTCTCATACCTAGAGTTGAATCTAACACTCACATCAACCTTAAATAATAACTCTGTACCAACCAATTGTGCAAACTCATTGGGTAAATCATGAGATGGATCACCCTGCCAAAATATCATAAGAATATAAGTGTCATACATTTGTTATTATTATTTGTGTACAATTATACATTTCCAAAGTAAATATTAGAGCTTTGTATTATAAAATAGGTTGAAAAAATACATATGACAATGTTGTTGGACTCGATAATGTCAGAACATGATTTATTAAGCAATCCAGAAACATCTCGATCAAATAAAACAAAAAGTGCACTTCCGCTGTTATCAACCACTCGAATCTTGATTTTGAACGTGCATCAAACAGTTGGATGTGTTAATAACAAACTTAAGGATATCGCTTTACGCTGATTAAAAATCTCAACAAATTTAAGTTAGCATATACCTAGGTGTGACATGCACAACATGAGGATCACACTTTTCACAAAAGTACATGTTAGAATCAGCATACACTTTTTTGTTGCATGAGCAAGCAGTGTACCACCATCCATCCCCATCAATAATCTCACTTATTGTTCCCAAGACAATAAAAGATGAGCCATGCATCACCATACAAAATAACATTATACTAAAAGGCGTACAAACTTTATCAAAATAGATCACTAATAAAACAAATAACCTTATTAACATTCTTCAACTTCTTGATAGTGGTCCTAGGAGTAAGTTTGAGAAACTCCTCATTTACATGCATGCGAGAAGAATCTGGTAACTGGATCAATCCCGATGCAGGAGAATTTGTATTTGCTCTAAGAAAGCTGTAATAAAAAATATTTGTCAATAATATTATAATTTAATAAAAATGTTATTTTAATATATATATATATATATATATATATATATATATATATATATACACATTTTCCTTAGTTCCTTTGTTTCATCAATTTCAGGATCGAAGGTGATTCTAGTGGAAGAAAATGCATTTTGCAATGCTGGTTTTCCTATCATTAAGATACAAAAGTATATCATTCAAGTGTGTGTGTGTGATAAGTGTTTAAAAGTGGTATATTTCGCATAGGAGTTTAGGCATTTTAGTGACTTGTTTTGCAAGATTCTCTATGGAAAACTCCAAATATTGTGTTAATATGTCATTTATGCTTTTGAGCCTTAGTCTACCCTTTTTGTGCAGGAAATTACAAGCAAGGAGCAAGAAATGTCAAAGTTCAAAGAATCTACGCCATTAGCGTGTCCTACGCTATTGGCGTGATGAAGAAATGCCCAAGGCCAGAAGGATACGCCATTAGCGCACCTGGGGCGTGGATCTGGTGCACTCATGAAGAACTACGCTATTGGCGTAATACACGCTATTAGCGTAATTAGTCCAGAGAGCTACGCTAATGGCGTGGCTGGAGCGTAGCAGCAGGGCAAGGCCAACGTGGCAGTCTCCTATTGGCCAGATTATAGGCCGCCTTACCACGCTATTAGCGTGAGTTGCGCTATTAGCGCAGGTGCAAAAACACAGGCCTTTTAAATAGCATTTTTACCTCTCTTTTAGGTATTCACTATTCCATTGAAAACATTTTACACATTTCTAGAGAGAGGTTAGAGCTATTTCATAGAGAGAAACACAAAGCAAGTGATTAAGGAGTAGATTCAACCCTAGATTCATTGAGACATCAAGGATCTTGGCATGGAATCTTCATCTTTCCTTCATTCCTTGCATTAGTTTACATGTCTATATGTAACTATCACCTTCTTTGTAGTATTGAGGTAACTATCAAGCTATTATGTAATCTTTTGATCTTTTAATATATAAGGTTCTAGCTTAATGATTCAATATTGTTGTTATTCTTGCTTTTAATGCTTTCAAAGAGATTCAAGATGATTTGGACACAAACTCTTGAATCTAGAACTAGAATAACAATCTATCTTATGTTATATCACTCTTGACAAGTTTGTAAACCTTTGATAATGACTTTTAATCAAGAACTTAATGCTTTCGGATACTTAATCAGGCTGGACACGGTCGATTAAGTTATCCGATCGACTTTGTTATCGTTTAAGGAATTTGGACACGAATGTTTAAACGCTAACTTGGAAATAACGATGTCGCTTTGGACACGAAGGATATTGTAGAAATGATTGTGATAATATTGGTTATAAAGCTAGAGTCTGTTAATCGATCGAGAGATTGCTGCTGTTATGCTTGCTCGTTATCTTATACCGCAAGCGAAATAGTTCGATCCCCTCTCGTTTTTACTTTAGTGTCAAATATGGATATAGTGTTACAAACAAACAAATTATATCCAAACCCTTAATGTGAACGATTGTGTAAATGCTTATGATTAAACGTAACTCCCTGTGGAAACGATCCTATATATACTCACGTGTACATAGTTATATGACGTGTAGGAAAAATCTTACATCAAAATGGCGCCGTTGCCGGGGAGTAGCGGATAATTTCATAAGTATCGAAACAATTTTGTCATGTTAAGCAATTTTGCACAAACTGGTTCTTGTAAATTTGTTGTACGTATATACACCTATACTTTCTTTTATGTTACTAACCACTTGGTCAAGCCGATGTGTCCAATCAAGTATTCAAAGGAATCTTAGAAAAGAAGGTCGTGTTGGCATCACGAATAGATTGGTCAGTAAAGCTTGATGAGGCATGTGAAAGTCGTGCCACTTGCCGGTTGAACTAGAGCACGAAGCGTTTTGTGCGCACAAAGCGTTTTGATTTCTTAATTTTGACCAAGAGTAAGTGGGCGAATAGAGGAAGGTTCAAATACAAGAATGCGGAGAAATGCGCAACAAGCGTTGAATCTTCTAAAAGTGTACAAGTAGAAGGTGAGCGCTATTATGGCAAGCGGATTGTGAAACAAAACTTTGAGCTAGGACAAATGGTGTTATTTTGTAACTCAAGATTTCGGTTAATTCTGGGAAAGCTCAAGTTTAGGTGGTCTAATCCGTTTACAATCAAAGAAAAAAAGGCCTTATGGAACGGTAGTGTAGAAGTTCCAATGACAAAGTCCGACTGGACGGTGAATGGGCAAAGGCTTAAGCCCTATTTCGGGGGTGAAATTGATCGGTGTATGTCGACGATTTCACTAAGCGAACCGTGATTTCTTCAAAATGCGTCGAGCTCATGACGTAAAACAAGCTCTTTCTGGGAGGTACACCCAGTTTTGTAAGTATTTTTATGTTTATTGCATATAGTAGTAGTACATAAGCATAAAAAGCAGAAATAAAAAACTTTGAAAAACTGATCCTGAAACCTCACGCCATTAGCTTATTGTGCGCTATTAGCGTGAAAGCTCCAGAGAGCTACGCTAATAGCGCACGTTTGGCGCAGATGAAAATTTTTTTTTTTTTTTTTTGGGCCCAGGGGATTATCTCCCCATAACTTCTCAAAACTACCCATTTTTTCCCCTTTTACGTTTTTTTTCTCTTTCTCACATACACACACTCAAAACTTCTATCTTTTTCCATAACCCTAAAACAATCAAACCCAATCTTCAATTCAAATCAAGCATTCAATCTTGCATCTTTCATCTTGCATTTGCATTGATTCTCACTGATTTAACAGGTTTGATTCCTTTCCATTTCTTGTCCTTCAATTGATAAATATCATGTTTTTATTCATTTTTTAGAAATGGCTAGGTTAGGGATTAGATGAATGCTTGTGGTTAGAGACTGATTTGTATAGGATTATAATGATGAAAATCAACTACAATCACAACTTGTTTGACATAACAATTCACTTTTGGATTTTGACCCATTTTGAAAATTGTTTGAAAAATAAGGGTTTTTGAATGATTATGAACAAAAGTTGTGTTTTTGGTTCTTTTTCATGATTCTTTTGTGTTGTTGAGACATAGATTGAAACTAGGGTTGAAAAATGCTGGATTTTGCTGTGAAATTGCAGGAACAAAGATTTTGAAAATCTGGAAAAATTCTGAAACGAAGAACTACGCTAATAGCGCAGTCCACGCCAATAGCGAAATTTCCCAGAAATTTACGCTATTAGCGCAGGTCACGCTAATAGCGTGTGTCTTCAAAACTTACCCAGATTTTCGAAATTTTTGATTGTTTTAATACCCAGTACATAGTTTACTAATTCTTTCTATTCAAAATGTTGGTATTTCCTGGTTGTTTTGCAGATGGCACCAAAAAACCAAGAAAAACTCACCGGGACCAAGCGTCCTAGAGGCAAAGGTGCCTCCACCTCTGCTGCACCCGCTATTCCTAACCGATTTCCAACACAAGCCCACAATACTAGGTTCAAAAAGATGGCCCAATTGAAAACTCATCATGAGAAAACCTTTGATATCAACCCTCTTGGCCCAAACAATCATTTGTTGCGCATCTTTACCAAGCGCAAATGGGATAAGCTCCTCTATCCTGAAACAGAAATTAACACTGATTTAGTGAGAGAGTTTTACTGTAACGCTGTCCCTGATGCCTCACCAGCCACCATTGAAGAAACCTTTTCCTGGACTTCTCATGTGAGAGGGAAGCAAATCCCTTTTGATAGGGATTCGATTAATGCTTTCCTCGGCAATGCTTGTGACCTTGAACCATCTCCTGATCCTACCATACCAGCCCTGTGTACTTATGCTAAGAACTGATCCTACCATACCAGCCCTGTGTACTTATGCTAAGAAAAATGCACAAGGAAACTGGAAGTATGAGCAGATAGAAAAAGATATTATGCTCAACGGTAGATACTTTGTGAAGAAGAACAATGGAGAAATCAGACATGCCTTAACCAAAGAGTTGACTGCAGAAGCATGTTTAGTTTTTCAATTTCTAGTCCATAATGCCTTACCTAGATCTCACACTTCTGATGCCCCAAAGGCTGTTATCCCACTTATTTGGTGTATCCTGAAAGGAATGCAGGTAGACATTGCTAGGATCATAGCCAATGAATTGAAGCAGGTGGCTATAAAGTGTGCTACAGGTGTCAAGAAGATTGCTTTATTCTATCCTGGGTTTATTATGGGTTTGTTAAGGGCCAATGGTGTGACCATTTCTGGGCCCTTTGATGAAGATATTGAGAGCACCATCAATGACACTTCCATTGCTACTTGGGAGAAGAGAGAGCAGAGGGCAAACCAGTTTCACTTTTCTAATGTTGAGGCTGGCCCATCTGAGGGAGCTGGTTCTTTTGATTTTTCAGGTATGCAGACCTTCATGCTGGAGCAACAAATGCACAACCAATACGTGAGGGATCAGAACAGCTTCATCATGAATCAGAATGAAGCAATCTATAGGAGCAACTTGGGAATTCATCAGGACTTGTATAATGCTCACATGTACCCGGGGAATGCTGATTACCCGGTCATGACACCTGATCAGTACCAGAGTTTTGTTCACTGGCCTGAGGGCAGGCCTGATCCTTACGTGGGGGTGGCAGATGTGGATGATGAGGCTACACCAGATGCTGATGCTGGAGGTGAAGATGATGATGTAGATGTGGACGTGGATCTGGATATGGATGATGATGGAGAGGATGATCAGTGATTTGTGGATTTTTAGTGATGTCTTTTCATTTCTACTTTTGAACTCTGTTTTTATTTTATTATTTTTGTTTTGTTGAAACTTATTTAATTTGGTTGTTTTTGTACTCTTCGAGCACCGTGGTTTTTAGTGCTCGACCTGATACTTTAGTACTTTATATTATTGTGGTTTAATAACTTAGCTTTTTGGTTTAATAACTTATGCTTTGGATGAAATTTTTGTTTACATTTTGCTTGTGTCTCTCAAAAGAAAATTGCTCATGAACAATAAATTTTAAAGTGCTCCATGGAGCCATGTTTGAGCAAAAGCAGGTGAGTGATAATGATATTACTTGTGAGAAAGCGTAAGGCCAAGGTATTGGTTTTCTTTTATTCTAGGTTTTTAATAAGAATTTGAAACTTGTACTTTGCACAAAATATATATCATGTAAGTCTTTTCATAAACATAAATATTTTTGAACCACTTAGTACTTAACATAAATGTGAGGTAACTTCAATCTGTTGTATATATGCTGAAGACCGATAATCACCGTCTAACTTGTTTTAGTTATGTTAAATCTGATAATTATTTTGAATTGTTTGAAAGCATGGAAAGGATCAAGGCACTTTTTGAATTGAGAGTAACCTACTTGACCACATAAAGCCTACCTGTGAGAAGAGCGAGTATCTGATACCCCAATCTGAGCCTAATGAATCAAGTCCTCAAACATGAACTGTCAATATTCATAAGCAAAATGCTTGTTGAATTTGCCTGAAATTTTTCAAAAATCCAGTTCATGGTTGAATCTTATAGGACTTTGATATTTTTACTTTGTTGAACCCTTAACCTTTTTGTACTTTGTCCCTTGCCTTAGGATAGGGGAACATTCAATTAGAGTTTTGTTGTATTCAAGTTGGGGAGAAAAAGGAGGCATTATATGTTAAGTTCTGGTGAAGTTGTAAAATAACCTGACAACATTGAATCAAAGAAAAAAATTGTACATTTGAAAAGAAAAGAAAAGAAAAGAAAAAAATAGAGAAAAATCAAAAATAGAATAAGTTGTCAAGGTTATAAGTTTGATTGTTAATCACCAAAGGTTTTAATTCTTGGTAGGGAAGTATTTGGATTTCAAGTAGTGATACAAAAAAATGTTCCTCTTTGATAGGCTTTCTGATCAATTGCCCCACATATGACATTTCTTTTGTAGCCCGGCCAAGTTATAACCCTTGCAAGACCTTTTGATCCATGCTTTTATGCTTTTTGAGACGATATTTGGATGGACACCTAACTTAAATAGGATGTTAGCATGATTGTTGGATGTGTGTTCATTACCTCATTCATTGTTATCATTATATTGCATTTACTTTCAAAGAAGTGTGTTAGGTGTGGTTCATAGATAGTTATGTTTATGTCTTGAAGTTTATGATGTATAGTTTGTGCTTAGGACATTTTTCGCATTCTTAGTTTGAACCTAGAGTAGCGGAGGACTTCATGCTTGTCCACGCGATCATTTTTGAATCACCATTTGTTTATTTTTGTTTTGAATTGTTTGACACCATGTTGAAAACCTTGTCCAAAGCCTTGTTAGTTTCCTTTTCAATTGATTTGTTTGAGGACAAACAAAACGCCAAGTTGGGGAGAGTTTGATAAGTGTTTAAAAGTGGTATATTTCGCATAGGAGTTTAGGCATTTTAGTGACTTGTTTTGCAAGATTCTCTATGGAAAACTCCAAATATTGTGTTAATATGTCATTTATGCTTTTGAGCCTTAGTCTACCCTTTTTGTGCAGGAAATTACAAGCAAGGAGCAAGAAATGTCAAAGTTCAAAGAATCTACGCCATTAGCATGTCCTACGCTATTGGCGTGATGAAGAAATGCCCAAGGCCAGAAGGATACGCCATTAGCGCACCTGGGGCGTGGATCTGGTGCACTCATGAAGAACTACGCTATTGGCGTAATACACGCTATTAGCGTAATTAGTCCAGAGAGCTACGCTAATGGCGTGGCTGGAGCGTAGCAGCAGGGCAAGGCCAACGTGGCAGTCTCCTATTGGCCAGATTATAGGCCGCCTTACCACGCTATTAGCGTGAGTTGCGCTATTAGCGCAGGTGCAAAAACACAGGCCTTTTAAATAGCATTTTTACCTCTCTTTTAGGTATTCACTATTCCATTGAAAACATTTTACACATTTCTAGAGAGAGGTTAGAGCTATTTCATAGAGAGAAACACAAAGCAAGTGATTAAGGAGTAGATTCAACCCTAGATTCATTGAGACATCAAGGATCTTGGCATGGAATCTTCATCTTTCCTTCATTCCTTGCATTAGTTTACATGTCTATATGTAACTATCACCTTCTTTGTAGTATTGAGGTAACTATCAAGCTATTATGTAATCTTTTGATCTTTTAATATATAAGGTTCTAGCTTAATGATTCAATATTGTTGTTATTCTTGCTTTTAATGCTTTCAAAGAGATTCAAGATGATTTGGACACAAACTCTTGAATCTAGAACTAGAATAACAATCTATCTTATGTT
The DNA here is from genome assembly GCF_051527215.1 of Medicago sativa. Classification (NCBI taxonomy): domain Eukaryota; kingdom Viridiplantae; phylum Streptophyta; class Magnoliopsida; order Fabales; family Fabaceae; genus Medicago; species Medicago sativa. The sequence goes on along the minus strand of NC_140753.1, from coordinate 15,876,361 downwards.
ATATCACTCTTGACAAGTTTGTAAACCTTTGATAATGACTTTTAATCAAGAACTTAATGCTTTCGGATACTTAATCAGGCTGGACACGGTCGATTAAGTTATCCGATCGACTTTGTTATCGTTTAAGGAATTTGGACACGAATGTTTAAACGCTAACTTGGAAATAACGATGTCGCTTTGGACACGAAGGATATTGTAGAAATGATTGTGATAATATTGGTTATAAAGCTAGAGTCTGTTAATCGATCGAGAGATTGCTGCTGTTATGCTTGCTCGTTATCTTATACCGCAAGCGAAATAGTTCGATCCCCTCTCGTTTTTACTTTAGTGTCAAATATGGATATAGTGTTACAAACAAACAAATTATATCCAAACCCTTAATGTGAACGATTGTGTAAATGCTTATGATTAAACGTAACTCCCTGTGGAAACGATCCTATATATACTCACGTGTACATAGTTATATGACGTGTAGGAAAAATCTTACATCAGTGTGTGTGTGTGTGTACACGTATAAACAAACAATCACAATTGCGAGTAATAAATTATCACCTTGAAACAATTTATTTTTTGCCAACATAATGGCTGCAACAGCATTTTGAGATTCACAGGACGATAGAAAAGAGTTCAGTTCCTCGACATACTCTCCAAAAAGAGTACATTTAAAATGATGGAAAATGATAGTTTTTTATTCTTGTAGTCTTAAACAAACCAAGCACGAACAACTCTCACAACCAATGTCCACGATTGTTTTCTTGGCGAAACTTCAGAGATGAAGTCGTGTTTCGTAGACATTTTTCTTTACATATAAAAAATTACAGAAATAACTTAGAATATAGATATCAAAGAACCGGATAACAGAAAAAGAAGAACTATTTTTTGTGATTGTTGTGTACTCGTATCCAAAAACGCTACTATTTATATAGAAAAATAGTACCATAACGGTTAATATCAATTAATTAATAATTTGACCGTTTTAAAATTAATATTATCAACGTCTTTAATATTATAAAATGTGCATTAAACTATTATATTATATTTCATGTAACCTACAAAAAATTAACTTCATAACATTTGAAATTTAATAATATCTTATTAATATTAAGTAATATAATTTTGTAACAAAGAAAAATTAATTATATAACCTTAAAAACTAATTACTGCAATTAAATTTTTAATTAGTAGGTTAATGTCATAGTGTAACGGACCAAAATTCAAAATATAATTTATTCAAGTTATTTATTATAATTTTGTAACCTACCAAAATTTTAATGTACCGTATAAATGTTAATCTAATACTAATTATATTAATAATTATTTGATTGTAACGTACCAATTTTTTAATGTAACATACAAATTTTAATTGAAAAAATAATTATATTAATAATTATTTGATTGTAACATACCAATTTTTTAATGTAAGATATAAATTTTAATTGAAACAATAATTATATTAATAATTATTTGATTGTAACCAACTATGTATTTTATGTACAATTTAATGTTTCCTTCAAAAAAAAATGTACAATTTAATGTTAAATAAAAAACGGTTTTTAATAATAATTATAATTATTAAGCTTGTATTAAAAAATTAGGAGAGATTTTTGGAACAAATGCCAAGTAGGAATATGATGATGTGGACATCTTTAGAGGAGAGGATTTTGGAATAGGCTATTTCTAAAAACTCTAAATTGTTAGTATAAAGATTATTGATCAATAGACTTAATGTAAGTTCGTAATTCTTATAAAAAATTTCAAAGTATCGTGAATGAGACTCGATTGTCATAAAAGTATCGTGAATGAGACTCGTTTGTCATCGTAAGTCTGTAATTCTTATAAAAAAATTCAAAGTATTGTGAATGGGACTCGATTGTCATAAAAGTATCGTGAATGAGACTCGTTTATCATCCCATTTGCATCCGGTTTGCATAAACTGATAGGAACGAATCAAATCTAAAGTTTATTATGTTCACATACGCTTTGAAATTTAATTGTACAATCATCATTATGTTTTTCATCTTCTTCTTATTTAAAATTTGTAGCAGTCCTAGAACACTCAATCTAACAAAATCCTAATCCAATACCGTAGACAAAATATAGTATGAAAAATACTCTAGTTTAGGTTGAATCTGAAAGATCAAATGATGCACCCGTGACCAAATTTTTCAAAGTTTGATTATAAACAACATTAAAACTAATCGTTACATTTCTATTTGGTAATTTTAAATTTGAAATGGATCCATAAGACTAGTGTGAATACCTCATTCATCCTTTGTTTTTCTTTTCTTCAATTTCTAAGTCCTTTAATTTCTTTTTATAATTATAATATAGTACATTTTTTGGACAGGACTGTTCCATATGTTATCCAGCACTTCAACTTCTAACTGCTCCTCTTCGTTTAGCACCAATTTGTTACTTGTCAGTAGTTGTATTTCTGAATAAAGACAGAAATTGATGCTATCATTCCCTTCGTCACTGTTGTTGTTTATACGTTAATTTCTTAGGTTACCAAATTATTAGCCAACATATATTTATTCTAAGAGGAGAAATTAAGCTTTCTTAATACGATCCATTCACAAAAATTATTATAAGCTGAAATTTGGATAGCATCATCGATATTATTAGAACTAATGCACACTAATGGATCGGATAATGTTCTAACTAATCACAAATTTGACAATTTAAAATAATTTGTTGTGCCAATAGTCATAACCAATATATTTCTGGACTTCACTTCTCTACAGTGACAAAGCACATTTTAGAGAATACAACAGGAAAAAACCCACTCTTAATATTATAATAAGTATAATCCATATGAGTTGGTCTAGCAGGATCGGTTTGAGACCTTAGAATAAGTTCCTCTTAAGATCTTAGATTCGAATCCTATCGATGTCAATATTAGTGGACTAGTCCATATAAAGCTCTACTTTGTCTTTAGTTGGATCCCTCGTTAGTCGATTGTGAGATTTGATCTCTTAAAATAGTTGATTATTGGACCGAATATCGAATTTAAAAGAAAAATATTATAATAAATATCTGACATGATGATGCTGAGAAAGTTCGGAACATGATTTTTTTTTAGAAAAAATAATTTAAATTCAATTCTTGGGGTTGTCAATTAAGAGCAATTCAACCACATATAAAAGAAATGAATATCCGGTTGCCAACTCGAAGATTAACTCCATTGCCGCGGCAATACCTTATGATGTCTATTGAGGTCAAAGATCATAATTATGGTTGATTATAAAACAAATACAACAATTAATCAATCATACATAATACAACATACTTTGTCAAAATGATCAATCAAACAGTTCACACTCATATCGTCTCCATTTCATAGAATAACTAAGGCAATTCAATAAGCATCTAACCCGTGACCACCTAGAATAGAAGTGGAGTAGTCAATCCTCCAAAAAGTCAAAAAGATTTTGGTATATTTTGCATGAATACACTACTACACTATATCACTTGGTATCAAATTAAACAACAACATGATAACATAATAAATAACAAAATAAAACATGACAACATAATTTTCCTCAAATGTATACTAGAGTGGTTAAGGGCAGTTGAAGAAAAAAAAGAATATATATTTTTTTTTCTCTGCCTAATTCCTTTGTCTCTTTCACTAACAAAAAGAAAAAGAAAATATTCAAGTATATTATATAATCTTTTGGTATATTTATTTGGCACCACAACACAACTCAATTCACTTCCAAATTCCAATACCAATAACATTTTTCTTCTTTTCTTTTTGCAATGAAGGAACCATCAAGTTCAAAACCATGGAGACCATTCACATCAAATTGTTGCACAACTGAAAACCAAACAATCTTAAGAAACTTTAGCAAATGCAAGCCTTCACGTTCAGATTATTCTAAGAACATTGCTCCTTTACCATCTTTTAGGAGACTCTCATTTTCTGATCTTAGCCGTTCGTCTTCAACGCGAATCAATGAAGATCTTGCACTGTCTTTTGGTTCTGATTTGTTTGATTTTCAGCTGAGTGAACTTCGTGCTATCACTCAGAATTTTTCTAGTAATTTCTTGCTTGGTGAAGGTGGTTTTGGAACTGTTCATAAGGGTTATTTTGATGATAATTTTAGACAAGGTTTGAAAGCTCAACCTGTTGCTGTTAAGCTTTTGGATATTGAAGGTTTACAAGGACATCGTGAATGGCTTGTAAGTACTATATTGATTACGACATGTATTTTTTTAAAGTTTTTAAAACCGAACAAAGTAGTTAAACCGGTTGAACCACGAACAACTCTATCTACGGTGTGGTTATATTAGTTATAACATATATGACATGAAAAATTAAGAAAATTGTCAATAAATATCTTAGAATTTCCCTCCAAATTTATCTTAGAATTTCTTAATTTTATTTTTATGATGATGATGATGATATATGTGTGGTAACATTTTGGTTATTGTTTAAAGAGTCATTGGATTGTGATACTTTTGTAGCATAATTGAAATTTGAGGGAAAGCCGCATAAATGGAATAGTATTTTTAGTATTATTAAAAATGAAACAAGAGATTGAAAGAAAGGTTGTAAAAGAAGACTATAGAGTTAGTAAATTTTGAATTTTTGTCACTATACATTTGTCATACAGTTGTTGTAAGAATCTTGAATAAAGTTATTAAAAGATATTAAATAAATTATAATTTGGTAAAGTGGTTTAAATAATATTGAGTTGCTTGCTTTACAGGCAGAAGTGATTTTTCTTGGGCAGCTAAGACACCCCAATTTGGTGAAATTGATTGGATATTGTTGTGAAGATGAAGAAAGACTACTTGTCTATGAATTCATGCCAAGAGGAAGCTTGGAGAATCACTTATTCAGAAGTATGTATCATAATCACTAATGTTTATTTTAATACATGAATAAATGAGGCATGTCACATATCATCAAATCATTACATGTTATTGCAGGACTAACATCACTACCTTGGGCTACAAGAATAAAAATTGCAATAGGTGCTGCTAAAGGCCTTTCTTTCTTGCATGGAGCTGAAAAACCAGTCATTTATAGAGATTTCAAGACTTCCAATGTGTTACTTGATTCAGTAAGTAGTAATTTACTGTTTTTTATTACTCAAATTAAAGATTAAATTAGTATTTGACTTTAGTTGTGACTTTTGTGCATCATGTGGTTCTGTTTGAAATAGGACTTCACAGCAAAATTATCAGATTTTGGACTTGCAAAAATGGGGCCAGAAGGATCAAAGTCACATGTTACAACCAGAGTTATGGGAACTTATGGATATGCAGCCCCAGAGTACATCTCAACAGGTATAGTTGCTCAAACAAAATAGGTGCATCTGACCGGTACAGCTTCATCTGACCGGCACATTGAACCAGACCACAATTGATAGCTCTAATAGTTTACATGTCTCTAATGCAACAATGAATGTTTACATTACAGGTCATTTGACTACAAAAAGTGATGTCTATAGCTTCGGCGTAGTCCTGCTAGAACTGCTAACAGGAAGAAGAGCAACAGACAAAACAAGACCAAAGACAGAACAAAACATTGTCGATTGGACAAAGCCGTACTTGAGTAGCAGTAGAAGATTGAGGTACATTATGGATCCAAGGCTTGCAGGTCAATATTCTGTCAAAGGAGCAAAAGAGATTGCACATTTGGCATTACAATGCATAAGTTTGCATCCTAAAGACAGACCAAGAATGGCTATGATTGTTGAAACACTTGAAAGCCTAGAACAGTTCAAAGATATGGCTGTTACTAGTGGACACTGGCCAATATCATCAAAATCTAGTAAAAATGTTTCATCTAATAATAAGGTGAAAGCTAGAGCAATTAGTGTAAACCAGAAGCAACAGGCTCCAGTTAAGAGCATAAAGACTTGATTACTGAGGATTATTAGAAGAGTGGTTTTTAATTAAGTGTAAAATATCACATGTGGTATGGCTAGAGTGACTCTTAAGCCACCCTATATATGTATCAATCTATAAAATATATAATATATGCATGCATGCCGTGTAAACTGTATATGTAAACTGTATATTGTATAATAAAATCTTCCTTTTGACATCTGAGGTTTTCTTGTTGAGTCTGTCTAAGAGTGAGCGAGATCAAAAACGAATTTTGTGAAAACTCGTTTTATTTTAGGTTAGGTCTTTTTTGTCGATCTCTGTAGTTTTTTTGCCGTATAAAAACAAATAATAGATAAAAAAAATTTAAGTAGGATTTTAGTAGTTTTATCCTTGGACCAGTTTGGACCGGTGTTAACCATCTCAATTTAAGTAAGCTTAAAAGAATTTAAGCAAAGAAAAAATGTTTTGTAACATGGTTTAGCATGAGAATTGCTCATTTCTTCAAGTTGAAGCTATTCCATGTGATTTCCAAATCAAAGGCATTCTCATTGGCACAAGTATATGCTCTCTAGTCAAAAAGATAGGAAGAAGGGTATATTTTCCAACTGCTTTTGGACTGAGCAAACCCTACAACCACGTCACATAATTTGACTATAATTATGCATTCCAAAAATGGTGATGAGATTGAATTGTAAAGGTTTCAAATCATGTAAGCAAATTGCCATTACCTAAACGTGCTGAACAATCCTCTAAGATATGAATTTTTTATTTGTTTCAATTCAACCGTCCTCATTGACTTTTATTTAAAAATAGGCTTCTGAATGGAGTTGATTGAGTGCACAGTTAATTTAACCTTTTACTTTCTGCTGACAACAATTTTCTTAAAAAAAAAAAATAATGTTAAGTCAATGTTTCATTGTTCATAGCTCTAAAGAAAATTGGGCAGATAATTGGAATGATCAAATAAAGATATGGCTAGTTGCATGTTAATTTGGTGCAACATAAGTATTTATACCATTTTTTTAATAGAGTGTGGATTTCATTTAGAAAAAATAATAATGCGCCTAATGTCAATATTTTAGGCCTTCTGTGACTTAAGTTTTTCTTGAGAATGACTCATAGTTTACCGATAAGTAGACAGGTCACTCGAGGCACGGTACAAGAGTAATCTTGTAAACTGGACCGTAGTATTTAAACACAAATTGTAATATGTAAATGCTAAGCTTGAATAATAGAAAGTTACTACAGTCAAATATGTAGAAACAATTGACTGAACTCCATGATCAAATCTCGTGTCTTCTTTCTCTACACTTTCGTATTTGTTTTCTTTTGAACCGGGGATACTGTTCTAACAAGTTTGTACAGTACCACTAACATACAAGTTCTAAATTACAAGAAAAGCTAATTCAAAATTTGCAAATGTTGTGCTTAAATTTCTAAATTCTTTCTACCATAACTTAACCAGGAATTCAGGTTATAATAATGACTCTCAATTTTTTAAGTCCATGCATTCTGCGTGTATGTTGAGAGTCTGCATGTTAAATACATTTTCTGACTCAAAGTTACGAAACCTTTATCACATGGATCCACTTTTCTCTCTCAAAAAAGAGGTGTGACAAATGCACCTTAAAGAAAAATCCAACCCAACACACTTTGTTCAATACATGCCTCCCTTACTTGTATATCATTAAACTTATAGTTATATATGACAAGAAATTCATAATCCCTTTAAAGAATTAATAATGGCCTTCAACAACAAATCCAAGAAGACTAATTCACCTTCACATTTCAATTTCTGCATCACCCTTTTCTCCATTTCCTTCTTCACTATACCAACTTTTTTCCTTCTAAACAATTCCACCTCAAACTCCAAATGCACCAACCTTACCAAAACTTTTTCAGGTGATCTTCGTTCAGCCGAATTTTCATGGAACAGCCTTTCATTTTCACAACATGGCAACCCTTCACCTGTAATTCTCAAAATTGCAGTCTTTTCTAGAAAATGGCAGATGGGAACTGTTCCAGGCGGCATGGAACGCCATGCGCACACCCTTTACACCGCTTTAGCTCGCCATGGGCATCAAGTTCATGTCTTTACTTCCCCTTCAGAAGATGAAACAACAGCAATTTCAATCTCTTCAAAAGGCTCACCTTCTTCACCTTACATTCATTTTCATGAAGGTGAGCCCGGTAAATGGCGTTACAACAAAGCATATGAACTTTTTCTCGAAGAAAACCAAAGAGATCAGCCATTTGATGTTGTTCATTCAGAAAGTGTAGCACTTCCTCATTGGCTTGCAAAAGATCTTCCAAATCTTGTTGTATCCTGGCATGGCATAGCATTGGAAAGCTTGCAATCGAGCATTTTTCAGGACTTGGCTCGTCTACCAGACGAGCCAAGATCACAGGATTTTGAAAAAGGATTACAAGGGGTTGTTCCTAAGGTTCTCAATGAGATAAGATTCTTCAACAAATATTCTCATCATGTTGCTATTAGTGATAGTTGTGGTGAGATGTTAAGAGATGTTTACCAAATTCCAAGTAGAAGAGTTCATGTGATCCTCAATGGTGTTGATGAGGAAGATTTTAGAGAAGATGCTGAATTAGGAAAAGAGTTTAGAAACAAAATTGGGATTCCAAGTAATGCTAGTTTAGTATTTGGAGTAGCTGGAAGATTAGTAAAGGATAAAGGTCATCCATTACTTCATGAAGCATTTTCAAGGCTTATAACAAAGTACACCAATGTGTATTTGGTTGTAGCTGGTTCTGGACCATGGGAGAATAGGTATAAGGATATAGGGAACCAAGTTTTTGTTCTTGGATCAATGAATCCTTCTATGTTAAGAGCATTCTATAATGCTATTGATATTTTTGTTAATCCTACATTAAGACCACAAGGGCTTGATCTTACACTAATGGAGGCTATGATGATTGGTAAGCCACTTTTGGCATCAAGATTTCCAAGCATTAAAGGTAGTATTATTGTTGATGATGAATTTGGTTATATGTTTTCTCCAAATGTGGACTCACTTTTGGAAGCACTAGAACAAGTTGTGAAGGATGGTAAAGAGAGGCTGGCAAGGAGAGGAAATGCTTGCCGTGAATATGCAAATTCTATGTTTACAGCAAAAAAGATGGCATTAGCATATGAGAGACTATTCCTATGCATAAAAAGGGATACATTTTGTACCTATCCTTGAGGTTAATTTAGGCTACATATACCGTTCTTTTTCTTTTTGTAATTTCCTTTTTTCTGTTTCTTTAATTTATTATGACATGACTATATCATAATTTTTAGAAATTTATCATGTTGATATCTTTTCTCATAAATAATAAAGAGGTTGAGCTTTTGATGATTCTATCACGTATACATATTGTTAATATGTAACAAAGAACCCAGGCTAGAAACAGTGTTCGTGTCTGTGGCTCACTTGCCGACCAACGGTAGGGCCCTTGACCCTAGAGGCATGTGTCGTTGGTGGAACTCGTAAGCTAGATGAGCCTTGCAGGATATTTTGCAACGCAATAACCATTTAACGGTGGATAGAATCCTTCGAGGACAACATAAATATGCGACAAGATGTTGTAAGTGACAACCCTTGTCCCTTCAATTCCATTTCAAATATATCTTTTTCAAAAGAATATTAAATAACAAAATCAAATTGTTACTCAATTTACGATCTGTCACTTCAGATAACATAAAAAATTACAAAGTTGAGTATATTTATCTGCTAACTTTGTCAAAAGTCACAGTCTCAAATTTCATAAGGATCCAAAGCTTCCATCCTTATTTGCTTCTACTTTTTGATTGCTCGTTCCATTGTGATGAATAGAAGCAAACTTCCAACTCTTTTTGCCTTTGAATCTAGAACTCTCTTCAACCACATTAAGCTAGGATATTATATCATATATTTGTTCTCATCAATAATCATCCTTGCTTAACTCTGCCACCAAAATCATTTTCTATACATATGTCAAGCTTTTCAGTTATCAATGATTATGTATGATATTCACATCCTTGCATTGTCAGAAGTTAAGACACAGTCGGTTGCGCTGAAATACGGTGTCGCTCAAAACAATCATAAGCATGTTTGGTTCTCAAGAATAGCAGCAAACTAGAAATTAATCCTATGATAGATATACATCCCCACCATACAAATGTCCAGAAATAGCATTGTCGTCCCATGCACACCAATGAATCAGACATTATTATGTTTCCATTACCAGGTGCCGAGATAGCATTAGCATCATAAACTATTGCAGCCATAAAACCATAGAGAAGGGATCCAATTGGAATATTTGTTATGAGAATGTTGTGATTGACACTCAAACTGTCAGGTCCAAATAGCTCTGATGTAACGGCCACTGCAGCTGCAAATATGAAACCTGAGCTCAAACCGATTAGTGCAGTGCCTACATTAAGTGCCATAGCACTTTCTGATGCAGCAAGCAAGATGAATGCCATTGGGGTTGGTAAAAGTGCAATGGTTAGCCACCCTGTCCTTGCAAAGTAGAACTTGCTGCAAATACCGAAAAATTTACTGTTAGTCTCATCATGTATGTACAATTTTAAGTTTACAAGATTCACTTCTAAATCAACAACCAGTCTTTTTTGTTAGATGAGATTATGATGGAACAACAACCCTGGTTCAAAAGAAAACAGATACGAAAAACACAAACAGAAAACATAAAACATACATGATTTGACCACGTTGTTCGGCCAATTTTACCTATGTCTCTAACTACATAGTGCCTTTCTTATATTCAGACTTAGGGTTACATGTTACAATTTGTGTTTAAATACTACAGTCCAGTTTATAAGATTACCCCTGAGTCATACTAAATAGATTAGCTACGCGAATCAAATTGTACCAGAATTGTTATGTCATGAATATAATGACAACATTTTTTCCAAATCTAAAGAGCTGGAAGAAAAAAAATACTTCCTTCAAAGTATTGTCTTAATTCTTAAACATTGTACAGAAGACATTTTGACAAACAACCTAATCAAAAACTTACTATACAAGAGCTTATGTCTAAAATGACAACAAATTCTTCATACAAGACATGTTATTTTAAGTTTTGTCAAACAGTTAAATAAGTGTTTATATCAGAAGATAATTTCAATGAAAACTTACTTTCGAATGTAGTCAGGCATAGCTGAAAGCAAGCGTCCAAAGAAGGAGAACGATGAATATAGCGTCACAAGAGTCGACGTTCTATAACTGTGGCCTAAAGATTGAGCTATCTGTCCAAGATTATTGCTGTAAACAAGACCAATTGTACCTCCGCAGAAGTATGCAATATAATAAAGCCAAAAATCCAACCTTTTCACAAGAACCGCGGCTGAATGTTCTTCTCCCAGCATTTCCAATTGATCCTGCCCAAAAAACTTGTCACAATTCACATCACTACTCTTTGCTCTCTGAGTACCATATCCGTTTTCACCAAGCAGGCCTTGAGCATCTCCATTGCTCCGAGCACTGTTTTGACGCGTAAGGAGTTCTTTGTGAAGCTCAAGATCATTAACATGAACAAGAATGAAGCTAGAGTTTTCGACTCGAAGGCTCGGATGAACAGCGCGGTGAAACCAATCTCTAGCATAGATAACACCAGGAATACATAACGGCAAGATTAAAAGTACAAGAGCTCCACCAAAGTAAAGCCTCGATGTTGCTTCATCAGAAGTTGATGAGGCAAAGATAAGGAGATAAATTCCTGTAAAAACCGCTAAAATGTTCAATGTTAGAAATATAACCGAGTTCTGACGAGCGGCATGTGGAGAATGAGTGTCTGATAAAGGCGGTTGGCGAAGAATCGGAAGTAATGCTGCGAGCGAAGTGAGAAGAGGGACAAGGGCATTTAGGAGAAGATAGAGTTGATCTGATGAAGGGTTTATTGAATTTGCAACTAGAGTGTAGAGTGCTGCACTTACGCCATTGAAACTCACAGTGAGTGCCAATGCTAAGGATCTGTTAACTGGGAAGTTTTTGATGCAGAGAACAAAACATACTGTGTTGAACCAACAGATACTGCAACCACTCAACAGACACAGAAAAAAAACCTGAAACATAAAATTCAAAGCTAAGTCAACTTCACTATAATAATAATACTGTAAAATTCTCTAGATATTGCTACTCTATGAAAATTACTTGTTTCAGCTACATGTTTTCCTATAATAAAACTAAGAACTTGTTTTTTTATTTTGGTTTGTATACTAGTATATCACGCATAAAACTATAGAGATACTCGTCTCATGAGTCATGACGTAATTGAGATCCATTTAAGATATTCACTTCTCCTCTGGAACCTACTTCGTATTATCTCCACCTAGAGTCTTCTCAAATAGTAATGTTTCGAAGAAATAAAACATTTGAAGTAGAATTCAAATTAAAAGAAAAATTCTAAGTTTTTTTTTTTTTTAAAACTCGGTATCCGATCCAAGGACCGACTAATCCGAGGGGACTAATCCCACCGCCCCCTTGAAAACTCAGACATCTATGTTAGTATTTATATGGATAGTTTTTTTTTTTTTTTAAGAAAAGCGCTAGTAAAACTCACTAACATTCATATACTTGTTCTAAACAATCATTAGTTTATTAAGTATTGTTCGCATTGTTCGCGTAAGTAACATGATTTTTTTTTTGGGTTAATAGGCTTTTACCCCCTTGTAATATAGGTCACTTTTGGTTTTGCCCTCTAGGAAATTTTTTTTTTAGATTCCGTCCTCGTAAAATGAAGATTCTTTGGTTTTGCCCCCTGACCCCAATGAGTCAGCAGAATCTCCTACTTGGCACGTGACGTCAGCAGATTCTGCTGACGTGGCGCGCTGACTGTATAATTATTTTTATTTTTTATTTTTTTTATTGGGGTACACGTGGCATTTTTATTTTTTTTAAAAAAAATATTAAAAAAAAATAAAAAATTCTGGAAAATTGAAAAATTAATAAAAAAATTTAAAAAACAATTAAAAAATTCTGCAAAAAATTAAAAATTAATAAAAAAATTGAAAAAAAATATTAAAAAATTATGGAAAATCGAAAAATTAATTAAAAAATTCTGGAAAAATGAAAAATTAATAAAAAAATAATAAAAAATTCTGGAAAATTGAAAAATTAATAAAAAAACTGAAAAAAATATTAAAAAATTCTGGAAAATTGAAACATTAATAAAAAAATTAAAAAAAATTAAAAATTCTTGAAAATCGAAAAATTAATAAAAAATCTGGAAAAATGAAAAATTAATAAAAAAACTGTAAAAAATATTAAAAAATTCTGGAATTTTTTTTTAAAGAAATTAAAGAAATCTGGAAAAATTAATCAAAATAAAAAAGTATCTGAAAAAATTTAAAAATTCTGGAAAAATTAATAATAATAAAAAATGATTAAAAAAATAAAATAATCTAATAAAATGAAAAATAATGAAAAAATTTTGGAAAATAAAAAATTTCTGGAAAATATTTAAAAAAATTCGAAATTTTCAAAAAAAATTAAAAAGATTAATCATTTTTAAAAAAATGAAATTTTTGAAATTTTCATTTGTATTTTTCGAAATTTTGATTAGTATATATGCATTCATCACTTTAAAATTTAGTTTTGTATGGTTGTATTAGGTCCAGTTTAAATTTGAAGACATGCAATTGAAATAAAACGAACCAACATGTCATAACATTAGTGAATGAGAAAACTAGATTAATAGAGTTCGATATTGCACCCGATAGAAGAACAACCGGCAAAATTCCAGGAAATACTAATTAGTTGTAATTTTTAAATGGTCGAGAAAAGGGGAAATAATGGGCGATAATAGAACACATGAATCAACGAATGTAGTAGACATTGTTGAAAACAAAATTTCGAAAAATACGAATGAAAAATTCAAAAATTTCATTTTTTTAAAAATGATTAATCTTTTTATTTTTTTTTTGAAAATTTCGAATTTTTTTAAATATTTTCAAGAATTTTTTCCAGAAATTTTTTATTTTCCAGAATTTTTTCATTATTTTTCATTTTTTAATATTTTTTACAGTTTTTTTATTAATTTTTCATTTTTTCCAGATTTTTTATTAATTTTTCGATTTTCAAGAATTTTAAATTTTTTTATTAATTTTTCAATTTTTCAGAATTTTTTAATATTTTTTTCAAATTTTTTATTAATTTTTCAATTTTCCAGAATTTTTTAATATTTTTTTTCTATTTTTTTATTAATTTTTCATTTTTCCAGAATTTTTTTAAATTTTTTTATTAATTTTTCAATTTTTTAAATATTTTTTTAAAAAAAATAAAAAATGCCACGTGTACCCCAATAAAAAAATAAAAAATAAAAATAATTATACAGTCAGCGTGCCACGTCAGCAGAATCTGCTGACGCAGCGTGCCACATAGGAGATTCTGCTGACTCAACTGGCTCAGGGGGGCAAAACCAAAGAATCTCTATTTTACAAGGACGGAATCTAACAAAAAAATTTCCTAGGGGGCAAAACCAAAAGTGACCTATATTACAGGGGGGTAAAAGCCTATTAACCCTTTTTTTTTTGTTACAAGTTACATGATGTTTGATATGTTTTGATTCTTGATCGAAATAATTTTTTATAAGACTTTATTTATCTCTCGATCTTAATTTGGATTATTGCTGCTCATTTTCCCTATAATTCAGAAGCTTATGAAAAAAATTTGTATTAATACTTCTTACTTAGCTATCATTTTCATTATTTTTTTTTTATAGGAAAGCTATCATTATCATTATTTTTTAATAGGTTAAGTTGGTTGAGTTCTGTGGACGTTGGTTGAAAAAAATAACTTGTATTATTTTTGTATGTATAATAATAATAATAATATGTGGACTTAGTTGAGTTCTAGAATCAGCATTTGGAGCCTGGGAGTTATTGGGAGTTGGGACCAGTTGAACGTACATTACAAAAGCACAATTGAAAAGGACGTGTGAGATTTTTTAGGAGGCAAGTTAGTTATCACTTCCTAAAATTTTACTCTTATTTTTATTCAGAAAATAGGTTGTCCATTCATTCAAAACATAAGAAAAATACAAGATTTTTTTAAGATACGTCTTTCAAATTTTATCAACTACAAAGAAAAAGATTGAAAAAACAAAATTCATCGTTGCACAGCAAATAGCTGGAGGCCACACATCTAACACCCATTATAAGTGCATTGTTCCTTCTAGTACTATTATATTCTTCGAATATATTTTCAAAAAATTGGTAATAGTTTTTATAGAACAAAAAATTCCTTTCAAAAAATATTCATTTTTCTTGACCTTAATCTTCTCTTTTCCACTTCAAAAACTGCTCAAAGTTTTTTTAAATAATAAACATGTTTTTTTAACAAAAGAAATGTGATTGTTGAGAAAAAAATCTAAAAAATTTCGAGTGATTAAATAAAAAACACGTTCAAAGAATGATAAAGAATATTTTAAAGGAAACTTTTCCATCAAAAAATAATATTTTAAAGAAGTCGTGTTCTTTCTACTTGAAAAGTCCACTATTATTAAAAGCTTTTTGATTATATTTTTTTAATAAAACAATGTATATCTTTTTCAAAATTTATAAAATAATTAACAAAAAAGTTAAGAGCATTTTAAGTTTTAATAAATATTTTTTTAATTTATGGGTAAAAATCTTAAACTATCATATGTACTAGAATATAAAAAAGAACTAAAATGAGTAAGTAGTGTACCCCACTATAACAACCATTCATACCATCTCCACCCACCCATCAGTCAAGAGAACAACTGAAGACCCCTCCATATATATATGCAACCCTACTTTATACCAAAATTAACTTCTGAAAACACACACATACTTTATTAACTTAAATTAAACCATTAATTAATTAATAAAGACTAAACAAACAAAAAATACAAAAAAAAGAAACTGAAATGAGAAAAAAGAGGGTAAAGGAAAAGGAAGGTACCAGAAAATAGGGCAAAGTGATGACGTTATTGATGAGAAGGAATTGAAGACCATAACCAACAAGACCCATTGAAGCAGCAATAAACATGACAAGAGAGATTGGAAGATACATAAGAGCAAGACCAGAAGACCAACCAAACACTTTACCCATGTCACTTGCAGTTGCTAAGTAGTTAAGTTGCACTTGTGAGATTTTGAGTACAGATTTCATTGTTGATGAGTATGATGAGAAATCAAAATTTGTTCCTGTGAATGCTTGAATCCAAATTGTTGCTATTAGTATCATCCATTTTCTTGATTGGCCTGCCATCACTGACTCTCTCTATCTCTTCTTCCTAGGAGGGAGGAATGGAGAAGTGGGAGAGAAGTGGTTGGTGTGTGTGTGTGAGTGCCTCTTTATACGTGGCTTGGTATCATACATTGTGTGGAATTAGATTTTTTTTTTTTTAATTCTTTTTAATAATGAAAAATTTAAAAACTACCCCACAGAATCTTAACTTAGAGGCTTGAAAATAAAAATATCATATTTTTCAGCAAAGACACGTGAATTAAACTTTAACCACCATAGACATGTGCAAGAAAAATGAAGTTACCACCAAAATTATAAGGGTTAATACGTTTTTACCACCCTGTAATATAGGCGAGTTCCGGTTTTCCCCCTTGTAAAAAAGATTCTTTCGATTCCAACCCTGTAATATAAAGATTCCGTCGAAAACCCCCCTGAGCACATTTGAGACCCCCCAGCTGATGACGTGGCGTGACGTGGCGCGCTGAGTCACCCTTGTCTGCTGACGTGGCTTGCTGACTGTATAATTAATTTTATTTTTTATTTTTTTATAGGGTACACGTGGCATTTGTAATTTTTTTATGTCTTTACCCCCTGTAATTTAGGCGAGTTCCAGTTTTACCCCCTGTAAAAATTTTAAAAATAAAAAATAAAATATGGAAAATTTTAAAAAATAATTATTTTTTTAAAAAAATGCTGGAAAATTAATAAAAATTGAAAATAATGAAAAAATACAAAAAAATTAAAAATCTGGAAAAAAATTTCGCAAGACATGTGTGTATATACATACCACATCATTAAATCATTTTAATAATAAAAATTAAAAACTGAAAATCTTTTAAAAATAACAAAAAATCAGATTATTTTTTTAAAAAATAAAAGATTGATTTTATTTTAAATTTTAAAAATAACAAAAAATCAGATTATTTTTTTCGAAAAATAAAATAAAAAAGCAGAAAAGACATCTAGATTTTTTTTGAAATTTAAAAAGTTCGGATTTTTTTTGAAATTTAGAAGATATTTAAAAATACTGAAATTTAATTTTCAAAATAAAAAAGTTTAGATTTTTTTGCGAAATAAAAAAACTGGAAAATATTTTAAATTTTAAAAATCTGGATATATATTTTTTTAAAATCCAATTACACTATGAAAATTAAATTTAAAAAATCATATAATCTGAAGAAAAAAATTGATTTTAGTTTAATTAAAAATTTAGAAAAAAAAATCTGAGAAGCTTGAATTACATAGGAATATTTTTGTAAAAAGAATTATTAATGCGTGTAAAATTTTAAAAAGTGTCCGCTTACACTCAGGTTCATCGAGCTCGAAAGAGCTTTATGCTTGCTGCTTGACCAGGGAGTTGTTGGCACTTGGGTTTGTTATTGTGTTGGCAGTCAATCCATTCGCTAAAATTAAATCCTAATTGTTTTTGACAAATGTTCACTGTTCATATTTTTTTTTTGTAATCTGGTTTCGTTCCCGTACGCGGGTTCGCTATGTTATGCTCATGATTAGTGAATTTTTGTTAGGATATTTTAGGACTGTTTCGCTTGGTCTGATTTATAATGATGTATGCCCGTTTTGGGTTTTACTTGGGTTAGGTTTTATGTCCCCCCAGTCTATGTATCTCTCTCTCTTTTTTTTTAATGTATTTTTCTTTTTACTTAAAAAAAAATTTAAAAAGTGTCTTATTTAAGAGACATTAAAATTTAAAAAGTGAGTACCTCAAGTTGCTCTTCCAATGTCTTTTGAGCTTCGCAAAAAAATCTAAACTTTTTTATTTTGAAAATTAAATTCCAGTATTTTTAAATATCTTCTAAATTTCAAAAAAAATCCGAACTTTTTTATAATTTTTAAAATTTCAAAAAAAATCTATTTTTTCATTTTATTATTTTTTTAAATTTTCCAGATTTTATTTTTTATTTTTAAAATTTTTACAGGGGGTAAAACTGGAACTCGCCTAAATTACAGGGGGGTAAAGACATAAAAAAATTACAAATGCCACGTGTACCCTATAAAAAAAATAAAAAAAAAATTAATTATACAGTCAGCAAGCCACGTCAGCAGACAAGGGTGACTCAGCGCGCCACGTCATCAGCTGGGGGTCTCAAATGTGCTCAGGGGGGTTTTCGACGGAATCTTTATATTACAGGGTTGGAATCGAAAGAATCTTTTTTACAGGGGGGAAAACCGGAACTCGCCTATATTACAGGGGGGTAAAAACGTATTAACCCAAATTATAACAATACCATTTTTTAAAGGCTTAATCGCATTGTTGACCCCCTAAGTTTTTCAAAGTTGTGATTTTGGCCCCCTAAAAAAAATAACTCTTTGCAAGCCCCCTAAGTTTACTTTCTGTTGCAATTTTAACCCCTCATGCCAATTTTAACCCCCTAAGTTTACTTTTCAGACCCCCTAATTTCGAGTCAAAATGTAAACTTAGGGGGCTAAAATTGGCATGAGGGGCTAAAATTGCAATAGAAAGTAAACTTAGGGGGCTTGGAAAGAGTTGTTTTTTTTAGGGGACCAAAATCACAACTTTGAAAAACTTAGGGGGTCAAAAGTGTAATTAAACCTTTTTTAAATTTTGCGACACAACGACAAAACATTGACTCTCTTTTTTTCAATTCATTACTCACTTTTTACACAACAAAAAATAACTTTTTTTAGCCATTACCTATGCAAAACATAGGATTGCATAAAATCAATATAGAAATGCAATTTTCGATAAAAACTAGGCAAATATTTGTGCTCGCGCAAGTTTGTTAAAGATATCTCTATTAAGTTAGGTATTAGTGAAATAAGAATGAATAACATATTTGATTATTTTTTTTTTGAAATGGCAAATTTTATTCTCGTCGGAAAATGCAAGGAGCATTATACCGCGGAAAGAACACAAATAAAATACAATTACGACACCGCATATATACGGAATGCCGCAGCCCAAAAATCAGCACCAAAAATGAAGCAAAACTATACAACCCGATAACAAAAACAGGCCGCATAACTCTGCTTCATCCCCCTATTAATTAAACTGAAAATAGCACCAGCCAGAAACTAAAAACTCCACAGCAGGAGATAGCAGCAACGCTATCTCCTGAAGGAATGGATCCGGTTTTAGATGACCACACCTACTGTTCCTATAACAAAAACAGAAGTCTACCAAAAACACACCAAACCCACATGATCCAAACTGCTGGCCAGGCTACCCAGATACATTACTCGACCTTACTCTTCCGAGGCAAATAATAGGGTTCCAACACCATTCATAATAAAGACACCCCGGAATATTCATTCTCTCCAACATCCACCGCCAAGATAAAACCTTCACTTCCTCCACCACCTCTTCCACATTATGATTACATCCGTTAAATTTTTTTCTCATTTCTAGCATTCCACAACACCCACATAGTTGTAAACCAAATCATCGACAAGCCTCGCAACACATTTTTATTACCGCCCCTCCCATTCCAACACCTCCAATGGATAAATAGGTTAGATGGAATTATGAAAGAGCAATCCAACCAAGACATCAAGCTAGACCACACCGAACTCGCAAAATTACAATGCAAAAAAAGATGATTTGATGATTCCACCACCTCCTCACACATCACACAAAGAATAGAGTCCTCCGTAGTAAGAGCGTTCCGCAGTGCAAGATTTGCCTTAGTTGGAATACGGTTAAGCAACACCTTCGAAGCAAACGCTACCACCTTCAAAGGCGTCGGGCTCTTCCATAAGTTACCAAACACCCTTTTTTCCTCCACCCCCCAAGACTCTTCCCCCACCACCACCCTCAACAATTTCTCATATGCCGATTTAACCGAAAAAACACCGGAGTCTTCTAGATTCCACCACCATTCATCCTCCCTCAGAGACCATATCATGTCATCCAAATCCTCCTTTAAGCTAAGAATCAACTCCTCCTCCCAAACAAAAGGTTGTCTCCTTCAAGTAAGCATCCAATTCGTTCCTTCATCCCCCACCACCCTTACCTCTCCCACCATAGCTTCTCTTTGATTTGAGATCATATAAAGTCTAGCATATTTAAGCCTAAAGCACCTCTCCCCTTTCCACCTAACATTCCAAAAACTAATTGTCATACCATTTCCCACACCCTACGCAAGACCTCCGAATTAAACCACCCTTCCTCCCCAAAATCTCCTAATTTTACCATATCCTTCCACCATAACGACGTGTATCTCGGGCAAGAAAAAGTACACCCTTCCAACAAACTTCCCACACAAGGCCCATACTTCTCCTCTAACACTTCCTTCCACAACGCTCTTTCTCCAACTAGTAGCTTCCACCGCCACTTAGCTAAAAGGCTAACATTCATCACACGGATATCCTTCACCCCCAACCCCCCATTACTCTTGTGTTGACACACCGTCTCCCACTTTACCCAACTAATCTTCTTCCCACCACCCACACCTCCCCAAAGGAATTCTCTTTGAATCCTAACCACCCTCTTCCACACCTTCACCGGCATCCTAAGAAAAGACAAATAAAAAATTGGAATAGCGTTAAGAACTGAGTTTAAAAGTACAATTCTACCTCCGAAACTAATATATTTATGGCCCCACATATTCAACCTTCTATTCAAAGTATCCACCAAAGGTTCCCAAGTTGACATACTCCTCCCATTAGCTCCAACCGGCAACCCCAAATAGTTAAATGGTATACTCCCTTTACTACAATTCAAAAAATTACAAGCCATATTCATAAACTCCTCCCCAACATTGACCCCAACCAAAGAACTCTTTAGGAAATTAATCTTCAATCTGGAGACCATCTCAAAACCACGAAGGATTGATTTCATGGCCCAAAGATTCTTTACCGTTGCTTTCCCAATACAAAGCGTGTCATCGGCACATTGCAAGTGGGATACCACCAAACCATTTCCACCAACTTCAAAACCTTCAAACAAATTCGCCTCCCTCGCTTGTCTCATCAAACCACTAAAACCCTCCGCAACCAAGAGAAACAAAAAAGGGGCATGAGGGTCCCCTTGCTTAAGGCCACCGTGTATACTAATCTCTTCCGTCGGGCTCCCATTCACAAGAATGGACATCGAACCTCCACACACACAAGCTTTCATCCAAGCCACCCACTTCTCACCCATCCCCACCCTATTCAACATATACTCCAAGAAACCCCAATCAACCGAATCATACGCCTTTTCAAAATCCACCTTAAAAATCAAACACTCCTTTTTCAACTTCTTAGCATAATCCACCAACTCATTCACCACTAACACTCCATCCACCAAGTTCCTCCCTTTAACAAAAGCCGATTGAGAGGGAGAAATAATGGAGTTCATAACGGCCTCCAAGCGCCTTGCTAGTACCTTTGCTAAGAGCTTATAAAGACTCCCTAGCAAGGAAATTGGCCTAAAATCCTTCAACTCCAACGGAGAGGACACTTTAGGAATTAAAGTCACAAAATACGATAACATACCCTTTGGCACCACCTCATTAGCATGGAATTGATCAAACATTTTTCTAACTTCATTTTTAATCAAATACCAAAACTCTTTCACAAACGTAAAATTGAACTCATCCGGACCCGGGCTTTTCGACCCATCACTATCTCTAACCACCGACTCAATCTCCTCCAAAGTAAAAGGCGCAATTAGGAACCCCTTCTCTACATCGGAAATACGATCAAAAAACACCACATCCAACTTCGGACGCTCCCGTCTAGAATCCGCCACATGATTAGTAAAATAATTCACCACTTTGGAACGTATTTCCAAAGGCGAAACCACCCACCCATCATTATCCTTCAAAGCCTTAATCGAATTCCTACTTGTTCTCACCTTAAGGCAATTATGAAAGAACCTTGAATTAGCATCACCCTCCTTAAGCCATCTTGAGCGAGATCTTTGAACAATCGAGGCATCCTTCGCTTTCAATAATTTCCAAAGCTCTTCAAACTTACTTTTACGAGTCATAACATCCACCTCCTCCAAGGAACCCTCCTTCCCTCTTTCATCAAGCCCTTTAATTTCCTCCACTAACTTCTCCACCCTCTCTTCCATACCCCCATATTCTTCCTTATACTCTTCCTTATTCCTCCAATAACATATTTGATTAATAAAAGAAATGTAAGTATAACCATAAAGAAATGTAAGTATAACCAAGTTCATTGGGTTCCAGTGGCAATGAGCTCCTTTCAAGGACGTATCCGGGAAATACCAGACATCAACAAAAAACACCGACATTCTTTTTCAATTCATAACTCACTTTTTACAAAAAAAAAAAAAAACAATATTCTTTTTCTATTACCTATGCAAAACATAGGATTACGTGAAATCAATATACCAATGCAATTTCTAATGAAAACTAGGTAAATATTCGTATCGTCGCACATGTTTGTTATAAATAATTTTATTAAGCTAAGTGATAGACGAAATTGGCAAGTGTATCAAATCGTAACAAGTAATAAAGTAGTAAGTTTATCGTTCTTCTCATTGATTATAATTCAACTTAGTAATTAATAAAACTTATTTCAAAAGGCGAAAGTAATTTAAAATGAATAGAATTGCAGGGTAGAATTGCTCTGCCCAATGCAAGATTATGTTTTTGTGATTCAGACGATTAACGCCGATTAGGATTTCCATGAATCCCCCCTTCGTCTTAATTGGAATTATCTTTTGATAAACCTAACAACATATGGTGTGCAACTTTGATTTAATGAATCCCAACCGTAAAACCCATACAAAGTTTCTTTAAGTAACTTGTGTAGGACCAATCAGAGTCGTGTACTACGTTTTTCTAAAGAAAAGATTAATGACGGAAAGAACTCAAACATGAAACTTCCTAACCTATATAAGAAGTGGTAATTTGAAAAGCCAATGAATTGATAAAATTTCGGGTTGTCAGAGCCTACTTTAATCCTACAGATCAATCCTCAAGGTTACGCACATAGTTAACCATTTGACGAAGCACTAATGAACGAACTTAAGCTAATTTAAATGGTGCACAATCAAAACATAAACTGAATGAAAAACTTTATTAATAAATTTCAACAAATTAGAAGAGGTTCATCGTGGAAACCTAATCAAGAGGTTTAGTTACTCATGATAATAAACATCATAAAAAAACAATAGAGAAACATACCCTAGAGAGAACAAAAGAAGGATGAATCCTACCTCGAAACTCTGATTCTTGACCCTTCCCTTCATCGTCAAATGTTTCTGAATGAATGAAATAGTGTACAAGGGTCTCTATTTATAACATGAGATTGCATAAGGTTTAAGAAAAGAAAACTGGGTTTTATCCGTCGATCCAGCTTGGAAAACAAGCAAAAAGAGGTATTTACCCGCATCTAGGCGCCTGAAGCTGCACGTAGGGGAGCCTGAGGCAGCCCCTCAGACGCGATTCCTTGCGTTCTCATCCCATTTTTTATCGTTCTTCCGTCTGAAAACTCCTATGAACTTGAAATGAATTTTCTTCACTTTGTATTGTCTTCAACAACCTTCTACGAACACTTGATCTTCAATTCTTCATCCGTGATCCTTCACGTGATGTCTTGATTTGTCGATTTGCATGATTCCTCACTAGAAAACACTCAAACCACCTATGGAGTTGCATGATCTAGGATAAAACTGAATTACAACGACTCGAGTGAAAACAATACAATATGTTCCTCAAACCTTTGACAACTCCTCTAACTCTCATCTTATTTGTCTTCAAATGCAAATAAAAAGTACTAAAAACATAGCAAAAATATCATATGAATGAAACATATGCATTTTTCAGCACAAGGAGGAGCATCTACATGCGTTAACTGAAAGATTTAAGTTTCAATCTTTTTGGTGGTTGAAGTCGATATATGTTGCGTTCGATTTCAATTACCGTTTTTGAAGGCTTATTCATATTCCTTTCATTGATCATGTGCAATATTTGTTTTTTCTTTTGTTTTGCTAGCAGACTTGTTGTATTACTATGCTATTTTTTTTTTTTACAAATTGTAACTCTGCTTTTTAATAAATCATTTCCGGTGCTTATTGTGCTGAAATAACTTGTTATGGTTGGTTAATATATATCTCATTTTGGCCTTTAAAAAAAACACTAGTCAAAATAATAGATACTCATTTCATCCCTTAATGTAGGCACCCATTGCCTTTTTCACATTTCTTAAGAAAAGTTGTCAGTGTAATTAATGTGTCTGTTTTGTGTGTTAATATTACCAAATTGTCCTTTGTTTGTATGTGTATAAAATTTGACTTTTCATATTTCAAGATAAGTTAGTAGTATTAATTAGGGGCATGTTTATGAAAAAAATAATAAATATATCTAGTAATTTGAAAAGGGGTTTACATTTAGGGACAAAAATAAAGTCAAATGGGTGTTTAGATATAGGGACGGAGGGAGTATATATCATTTTGTATCCAATTCATATCTACTACTTTAATTTCTTACAATTGTGCTAGCCGCATTTGTTATATTTTTTCTTTATTTGTCAAAATTTTACCTTGCATGCAGATTGTATCTCAAATCTATTTCACTTTTTTTTAAAATAAAATATACTTTAAAAAATGTCATTCTATTGGAATTTAATTCCTAAAAAAAATTGAAATCTAAAATTTCGGCTCGTACTTTGGGAAAAAGCTCTCCTTAGGAATTATGGAGGAACCATTGTGAAAGGGATATGGGAAAAAGCTTAGATGTTTGGGTAGCGTGAGTTTTCAATTTACTGGCAGGGATGGTAATAGATCGGCACATGTGAATAATACTAATAGAGTATGGATTGAAGAGGTGCCTATAGAAATTATGGCATGCAATTGACCTAATTCATTCCTAGTTAATGAACTTCCTTGAATTTTGCTCTTCACCCTGCACATTTTGCTCGCGCCCTGCAAGCCTTCTAAATATACCCTTGCGTTAGTTAAGTCACGCAGCGTGACTTAACTAACGCACGTTGTGAGCAATGCGTGACTTAAGTCACGCACCACTGGCCTATGCGCGAGTTAACTCACGCACGTTGGCCGGTGGTCTGTCCACAAGAACGGGCGTTTTTGTGGATGGTGGTCACATTTTCAACCTTCAATCCACACGTTTTTACCAAACTTTACACGTTTTTTTTTACCACATTTATGGTAGTTACAACCTAGGCTCCCATTTCTACCTATAAATACATCTACATATTTCCCTCTTTCCTCACACCATCTCACTTTCTCCCCCCTCCTCACTCTCTCCCTCTATTTCTCTCTTTTTTTTTCTTTTCCTCTTTGGGGTAAAAAGTGATCAATTTTCGTCGGGGTAAAGTAGTGAGTAGCCGACTTGGGGAAGTGATCGACCCGTGGGATAATTTTAAACCTATTTTTTTAACCGCAAAAACTTTTTACCGTGGGTAAAAAGAACTTCTTGTGGTAAAAAAAAAAATCAGATTTAAATTTAGCCCAAGGGTTGATGATGTATTTTCCCCCAGAAGGCTGCTCACTATTTTACCCCACGAAGATTGATTACTTTTTACCCCAAGGAGAAAATAAGTAGATATAGTGAATAAGTTCAAACTTATTGTATGAATTATAGTAATGTATGAATTATTAATAAAATGAGATATTATTTATGCCTCAATTTTGTTCCTTTATTTTATATTTGCTTTTAGTTTCTAATGTTGTATTTACCTTTATTTATATTTGTATTTATTTAAAGAATAATATCGAATCAATAATTTAGAATAAAGTTAAGAAAATAATTTAGATTAATGTAAACAAAATAATTTCAAAATAAAGTTAATAAAATAATTTAGAATAAAGTTAAGAAAATAACATAATTTGAATAAAGTTAATATAAAAAAAATAATTTTGAATAAAGTTAATAACATAATTTGAAAATAGTAAATAAATGTAAAAAAAAGTAGCCTTGCGCCACTTAACTTGCGCCACGTTACTTAACATGCGCATTAATTTACACTTACGCAAGTTAACTAGCGCAGGGGCATTTTGGGCATGGCTGCAGGGTGCGAGCAAAATGTGCTGGGGGAGAGCAAAATTCAACTTCCTTTGGTTCTCTTAAAAAAAAAATGAACTTCCTTTGGTATAAAAAAAATGTAAATTTAGGTAGCACTTTAAAATTTAGACTAGTATAATTCTTGAAGTTATTCTTTACCGACAACCATACCTCTCGTGTGCCTTCTGAAAATTCAAAAATGTTCCTCGATTCGTTGGATTCTAAAATCCGAAGTGTTTTAGAACAAAAGGAGTTCGAAACATGTAAATGGGTGTTCATATTCTAAATTGTGGACGTGTTTTACTATTTAGATTCTAAAATCAAAATGTGTAAAATCATGAAGGAAAAAAAAAAAAAAAAAAAACAGTCATCCATGGTTTCGAAATTTTCCTCTATTTAAATGGCAGGAAAATATTAATTGTGGAGCATTTTCATGTTTTCGGGGCAGCACACAAGAGAAATGGGTGTACGAAAAGAATTTCACTAATTCTCGGATCTTTTAGCCTGACTTAAATTTTTTTTGTTTGAATTAGGGCTCGCAAAAAATATGTTAGGAATTTCTTTTTCCACCCTCTTCATTTCTCACGTGTCCTCCAATATTTCAAAAGGAGATGAGACAAGAAGACTGCTTGAACTTAAAAAAGATCTTTGAAAAGCCTAAGATGTGCAAAGATCTATCTAGGATTCTCGTCAAAGGCCGCGAATCATACTCTCATTGGATTGAGGGTTACTGATGACCTGACCTAGTAATGTTGCATGTTAGGTATTGTCGTATTGTGATTGTATTTCGAATGATATGTCTTCTCATCCTTAACATGATTGATGAGTTGAAAGACTCATAAGGCCACCAGGTGGCCAAGAAGATGTGTGAAGCTATAACTCTACTTTTCCTTCTGAAAGTTGTACGAAGTTATATCTTCCATAACTCAGAGTTGTAGCTTTCTAAATCTTGCAAACATTTATCTTTACCGAGTTAATTCCTTAACCACATCCTTTAAATTGAATTTCTAAATCTTTTTTACATGCTTTATTTGCTTTTGTAGTTTACTTTAGTATCATAAAACTTTATCTTTGTTATCTGTCACTTTGGATCTTGAATAACTAAACTTAGTGTTAGAAATCAAGTGTGAGTAATTATGTCCCACACCAACTAAAAATGAAGGAAACGTTGGATATATAAGAGAAAAAACACATATATCTGATGCCTTGAGGTTTTGGTTGGAGACAGTGACGGATCCAGAAATTGTAACTAGTGGGGGCATGGTTAGTTTAGTTAAGTAAAAGATTGAAAATTAATTAAAAAATAAATATATTGTTTCTGCATATATTTTGAATGAGTTGTATGATATTTTTTATTTTCAACCTATTAAATTTGATACTCTCTGATCCCAGTGAGTTTAGCTCAGTTGGTAGGGATATTGCGTATTATATGTAGGGCCGGGGTTCGAACCCCGACACTCCACTTCTCCACAATTTAATTGTGTGAACTCTAGCCACTAGGCTTCTTGAGAAAATAAAATAAAATTAATACTCTATGTATGCGATAGGACAATATAAAATCTTGAGATAAAGAGAAGAGAGTGAGGTTTAATTTTTTTCTTCGTGCATTTCTAGGTTGGGTGGATGAATGGATAGGTCCATTTTTTTAATTTCGTTTGATGTCATAACCTCTTCCATTAACCCATTTCTCTCTTTTTGTTTAAGATACAGCCACTGCTTCTATTGAATTTTACAAACGTTTTTGCTCATAAGGCAAAGTGAAACATATGTAGTATCGACATTTTAACAATATGTTATTAGTTTGTTTAAGTTTTTATTAACTATGAAATGATTTAGGTTGTGGGGTCAGCTGCCCCCAATTCTAACAGGGTAGATCCGTGCCTGGTTAGAGATATGGTGTCTAAGTCTATTAGCCAATTGACGTGACGCTCCCCAGACTCCCCCAACAAGTGGTATTAAGGTTTTGAGGGTGTTAGTTATAATTTTGTAAACAAACAAACTTTTCTTAACTTGATTTAGAATTCATGCAAATTATTTTTTATTAATAGGCACGATACTTTTTAGTGTGTGAGTGGATACTGAAATCCACTCTTTATCAAATTGTGTCGTTATCGGAGACTACGTCTATTTAGTTTAGTTATAGCTTGTTTTCAATTTCTCTAAATCTGTGAATATTTTTCTTCTCTGTTCTGTCTATTTTGTTGGGCGACTATAGTTCGTCTAGCGAAATTAAAGGGACTTGTAAATTTTTATCTTAGTTCCGTTTGTTTATTTCTGTATTTAAAATGCATTTGCCTATCGATTGTTGGTATAGTTTGTTTGAATCCTTTGTTTACGAGGTAAAACTCCGGCGTACCAGTTGTATTAAGATCATAGATTGAATGAACTGCGAGGAAGAACAACTAACTTTTATATCTAACAATTTTGACATGTCTCCATCAAAATAAACATAAATACAATTTTAAGGATTCAGGTTCACCATAACTAATGTACTACCAACAAAAGATAGATACATAAATGATATTGCATTGCTATGAAGCACTGATACAACCACTAACACTGAACACAACACTGACACGTTAACAACAACACTTGCAATAACTTGAGAATACATAATAAGTGAATGTAAACACGTGTACCGGACACACCTTCAATTCAAAGTGTCGATGTTGTGTATGCATTGTACTAAAGCTGAAGGTGAGAAGCAGTCATGGGATGAAAAATTGGATCATCCTTCAAAGCATCTACTAATTCAGGCCACAAGATAGCAGAAACAGTCCATGAACCATCACCCTTACCACTTTGCCTTTGATTCATATAACCAACACCAACCCTTTCAATTGAGGTATACACTGTCCCTAACAAAGGACTTCCAAATCCCAAATCAACTTCAGAAACAGGAAACCTTTGTCCGGAAGAAACCACCAAGACAGGTCCATCATCTTGTCCTAGCACCGCCTTTGCAAGCATCAAACCTGGCCTATGAAACTCAATCCAATCAATCAAATCCAAGTAATGTTCCTCATTACTAACCTTTGAAATTGCATCATGAACTATTTCACCTATGTCTGATAATGAACCTTCCTTCAATTCTTGAATCCTTGCCTCACCGAAAGCCAAAGACAATACATTACCGATGTAATTCGACATTGAATTTTTGCTTCCACTCATTCTTTCTCTTCCATCTACTAACCAACCCATCTTGCATTTTTTATTAAGTTTTTGATCAACTGTGTTTATCATTTTCTTCCATACATAGGCAGAGAAAGCTTCAATCTTTGTTCTCTTGGTACCATTAACAGAAGCAAGTCTCTGCAGCATATTAATACTCGATGCATCGATATGATAAAGACGCTTAAGTGAAATATTTTTATTCATTTTCATATTTTGTATCTCTTCCATGGTGCATTTGATAAAAATTTGATCCAAATAAGGTTGGTATTTGAGAGGCGAACGCGCACAAAGGTTTCTTTTATGGTTCGGTATGCATGATAACGGTTTATTTTGCGCTATTTCACACCAAGATGAAATGAATTTACCAAATGAAGTAGCATCACCTAATGCATGATCAAAAGTAAATGCTATTGAAATTCCACCACAAGTAAATTCTGTTACCTGAATTTGTAAAGGGAAATCTGGTTCAACCGAGACTATCTTTTCTTCAAGAGTTTCATTGAGATTATAAAAATCTAAATTACTTAGTGGAATATTTACTTGAGCTTCAATAACTAATGAACCATTGTTGTCACAAATGATTTGAGGTTCATTGGTTTTATGATTTTGAACAATATGGCCAGCAAAAGGATAGTAATGATTAAGTATTTGTGCTAGAGAGGTTTTAAGATTGTTAACAAAAGATTTGAAGTTACCTAGTTTTGGTTTTTTGTAGAAATACAAGTATGTAACTGGAAAACGGCCTGAAAGTAGATCAAGATTTGAGAGATTAATCACTGAAAATGGCTTTGGTGAATGATTGAGAGCTTTTACAACACTTTTCTTTATGAACTTTACTTCAAATTTTTCATATTCTTGGGCTGCAATATCATTGAGAATATGTGACATTTTTCAAAGGAAGATTGTGTTTGTCTTATGGCTTATGTTTAAAATGTTCATGAGCATATGCTTATTATATAATGTGTTTCTAGTGCATGATGATGAAAACTTGCACCATTGCTTGAGATATTTTCTGTTTACTCTTTATGAAGAGTAGTGATGTAATGTCTCATGATTAAAGTCATGAGAGCACTCTTTTGTTCGAAAGTTGGTGCATATTTCCACTAATTCACTTCCAAAGATTCGAATCATAATATACAAGAATTCTAAAACTATGGGCAAGATTGGTAGGCAAAGGAATTTTGGAATCCAAATAGTCAGTGTTATGCAGTACCTGTTCCAAATATGTTTAAACACCTAAAATAATTTTTAGTGTGATTTTTTTTGGTATGAACCGAATATCCTCGGTGCGCAATTACTATGTAGAACTGCAAATAAATTTTATATTGAGACCTTTAAAAAATAAAAAAAGTTACACAATAAAATTAAAAAAATCAAGTTTTTCTAAGTCCAAGGCTTAAACCTATGTCAAGGAGCATACAAGGCCCTATCTTAACCAACGAAACTAAGCGAACATCTGTGGAAAACTTGTGATAATATATATAAATTTAAATATGAAAATAGTCCCTGCAAATATCTGACATTTTGGTTTTAGTCCCTATAAAAATATTTTTTTGGTTTTAATCCCTGCAAATATAAAAAATTTGGTTTTGGTCCTTGGTATTTTGTTTTAGTCCTTGTAAAATTGATTCATATTGGATTTGATCCTTGTAATATGTAGAATATTTCATTTTAGTCCCTCAAAATGCGTACTAAAATGAATATTATAGGGACCAATTTCAATATGAAATGATTTTACAAGAACTAAAACAAAATACCAAGGATCAAAACCAAATATTCTATATTTACAGGGACTAAAACCAAAAAAATATTTTTACAGGGACTAAAACCAAAACGCCAGATATTTGCAGGGACCATTTCCATATTTAAGCCTATATTTATAACTAGAAGTCGTTCATTGATCAAGTTTGTCCACTAGCAATTAGAAATCTAAAGTTAATTTTTATAATGACACTTTTTTTAAAATAAAATAAAAGTACATAAGGCTTATAAAAATAAAATAAAGAATATCGAATTTTGGTTAGTCTAAGTTTTAATCAGGTCATTTGTTGTGAATCAAAGTTTTGAACTTGAGCCAATGAGGATATGTGGCCCCTATCATCAAGTAAGCTAACTGAAGATCTATTATTAATGTATTTATAGCTAACTTGATTTGTAGGCCTTTTTTACTTAAAATTTTGAGGTCCGAAGCCCTAATTTAGGTCATTTGGCCCTTAGGTCTTGTGATCAACCATCACTTTCATTCTTATCGGTCTTAGTTGTCACAAAAACATGATACGCATGCTTTTTTGTGAATTAGGTATCATATATGTGCAACTGTAAAGACTAATCTTTTAAAATAGTAGGAAAATAATATGTGGTAAAATTATTTCTAAGAGATTTAACATAGTTGTATTTTTAAGAATGAATTCGAACCCAAGACCTCGTTGAACGAAAATATATTACTTTTAAGCCAACATTGATTCATGACACGGACTATATGTTTATGTTGGCTTCAACGTTTCCCATGTGTTGTTTGGGGAACCAAGATTCCATAATGCACCACCTACTCCTAGTGCGTGTCCAAGTTCAAAGCATTAGGCATTAGTAGCATCTTGTCAAGCTAAGGAAGGAACAATTTTTCATCAACCGGTTCCACTTTCTTTCTTTCTTTACACATACTTTTTAGCTTTACGCATGCCAATATATAGCACTATCAACGGTCGTTCCAATTTACTTCATTGAGCTCGAGAACAGAAAATGATTAGTAACTAACGATGCCAAATTAAATTGGATTTTGTTATTGATTAAAGCTCCATATACTCTGCTTTTGTTAAACATCTCATTTTTTTCGGTCTACTTCATCTAAATTTTCGTAGTCATTACCACTCAAACACAATGATAGAACGTACATCCATTTTATAATCCTTTATTATAAAAGCTAGAGTTGTTTGGCTACAATGTTTGCCCTAATTCACCATATTTTGCCCTAATGCCTAGCATTTTTCCCCTCCTAAACAAGTATTAATTGCTACTCTAATCTCACCCGTTCAAACTCTATTTTCACATTTGATCACACCTGTTGATTCAAACTCTAAAAATGTTTCCTCATATAACTTCGTTAATGCAATTAAAGATGTATTAAATGCTAATCAATTCATTTAACAATCCCCTACACTAATTGCTAATAAAAAAAATCATAAACATCCATTAAAACGAACTTATATCAATTGGTCACGAAAAATAAAAGCTAGACTTGCTTGGCTACCATGTTTGCCCTAATTCACCCTATCCTTTCTTATAAAAGCTAGAGTTGCCAGGCTATCATGTTTGCCCTAATCGCCCCCTCTTTTTCCCTCCTAAGCAATTATATGATCTTAGCCGTTGATGTGAATTCCTTGCTAATCTAATCTCAGCCGTTGATTCAAATGATATGTTTCAAACTACTCATTTCCTATCACATACAGATGCGTCATAATGTAGATTAAAATCATAGTTAATGCCAATCAAATCACCCTAACTCCCAACGATTAGTAAACTTTTCTATTTATGGAATCATATCGTATGTATTCATTTAGCGAATAAAATCGTAACTACTCATTTCCTATCTCATACAAATGTGTCATAATGTCCATTAAAATCGTAGTTAATGTCAATCAAATCACCATAACTCCCAACGAGTAGTAAACTTTTCTATTTAGGGAATCATATCGTATGTATTCATTTAGCAAATAAAATCGTAGTTAATGCCAATTAGTGCCCTAATCACCCCCTTTTTTTCCCTCCTAATCAATTATATGATCGCTGCCATTGATGTATTCATTAATCAATGCAAATAATGAAAATAAAATTGTAACTACTCATTTCCATCTCATACAGATGCGTCATAATGTCCATTAAAATCGTAGTTAATTCCAATCAAATCACCATAACTCTCAACGATTAGTAAACTTTTCTATTTAGGGAATCATATCGTATGTATTCATTTAGCGAATAAAATCGTAGTTAATGCCAATTAGTGCCCTAATCACCCCCTTTTTTCCCTCCTAATCAATTATATGATCGCTGCCTTTGATGTATTCATTGTTGGTTACCGTGGTTGATGGAAAACTATCTTGCAAAAGATGCAAGGAATGCAAAAGCGTTGTTCCGAGGTAAATATGCCGCTTTTTATATGAAACATATCAATGAAAATAATTAAATTGGATTATAACTGATATCATTAATCAATCCATTGTAGGTTCAAGCTACATGTCATTGTCATGGATGATTATGGCTCGACAACATTTGTTCTCTTTGATTGTATTGTCACCCAGTTCATAGGAAGGAATGTCCAAAACTTAATTGCAGAAATTAACAAGGTTGCTTTCTTATTCTTAGTTTTATATTTTATATGCAGATTCAAGTCAACACTAATCACTACAAACTCCCATTTGCTTGGTGCAGCCTGAGAACAAGTCAATTGGTTATCCTATTGATTTCAACTTTTTTGTGGACAAAAAAATGCTCTTTAAGGTGGAGGTTAGTGATGGTAATATCAATAGGAAGTGGAGGAACTATGGTGTCAAAAGGGCTACTGATGATGTTGAAGTCATCAATGAATTCATCAAGAAATACAATCTCAAGTTTTCTTTTGTTTATATTTTTTTTGTACTATCATATCGGTATGGATTCTTGCGCATGCCGTTATATATTAGAATTTTGACACGGAAGAAATTGTCTTTTTAACAGGATTCAACTTATGATGATGGTGTTGATACGGAATTAGATTTGACTGCGCTGGGTAGTGATGCCAATAATTTGGTGATAAATTTATAAGCAGACTAATTGATCTTATGCTTTTTTAGCATTCTGATGGCCGAATTATATCATCCTGATATGCCTTTATTCTCCTTTTAGGATTTGGCTGAGTTAGATGATTCTTGCAGCAACTCCAACAAACTAGGAACTCTGTCAACCACATCTGAAAGAAAGAGATCTTCTGATGGTAATACTTCAGCTGGAGGTGGTGTCATAGAAATTGGGGAGGAATCTATAACCAAACCAACTAAAATGGTTCATGTGAAAGTTGAGCCAAAAGAAAAATAATGAGTTTCTCTTCAGCGGTCTTTTCTGCTTTTCTCTGCGAAATAATGAGTTGAACCTTCAGACAAATATTGAGTTTCTATGAAAGTTGAACAATTTTAATCTGCTTTCTTTTCTGCGTTTTTCTACTTAGATTTAGTATTTATCTTTTTCGTTTATGGTTTTGTAATCCAAACAACATCTATGGAGTATATTTACAATTCTGCATTTCTAGCAACCAAATTTATCTAGCAACAATTCTGTTTCAAGTTATATTTACCGAATTTATCAAGTAATATATATGATCTGTTAATAGGTCAAAAATGACATGGATCCAATTTGAAATTTACAGTTAGGCTATAACTATGAAAATATATATTATTCGAAGCATATTTCGACTCGACGACTAAGGATTTGTAGATGCTCACTTTTTAGTAGTAGTTTCTGAAGTCTAATATTTTTGAAATACATACAATATTAGCATGTCAAAACTTTTACAGATCCCTAAAACAATCACATCTATATAAAAATCAATCGTTTTTTCATAACGTAAACTTTTAAACATTTCAGTCACTTTTGCGCAATCACAACTATATGAAAATTAATCGTTTTGCATATATCCTCTCTCAGGTGGGGTGTAGCATTACTACAGATACCTTTGTCAACATGCTGCAGGTTTCAAAGATGATTTCTGTAGTATTTCCTTCCCACGAACATATAACTGTCTACTACGTTTTAAATGTATAGTTTTTTTTCATATAATGTCACAAGAAATCCTAACCGTTTTCTTATGACTTTACAAAGCAATACGCGGTTAAAACTTTTAATTAATAGGAATTACTACCAATTGATTTACAGTGATCATTTACATTAAAAACTTTCTATAAAGCCATATGCGGTACAAGTGAGAATTTCCGTGAATTATTTCTTATGACTTTACAAAGCAATACGCGGTTAATGCTTTTAATTGCTGCAATTAATAGGAATTACTACCGTTTGATTTACAAGGGCCATTTACATTAAAAACTTTCTATAAATCAATGCGCGGTGCAAGCGAGAATGTCCATGAATTAACGTTGTGAGTATTTACAAAGCAATACGCGGTTAAGGCTATTAATTGCTGCAATTAATAGGAATTAATACCAATTGATTTACAATTGTCATTTACATTAAAAACTTTCTATAAAGAGTTGTCTTCTCCCTTTAACTTTGTGCAGATTTTCGATTCAAAGGGTGCGATATTCGGCGATATACGCGTAAGTGAGTTTCTATTTATATATTGAGGTCATATTTATACATCTAGCCATTATAAACTAACCTATTGGCGCTATATAATATATATTTTAATTTTTTTGTTGTTTTGCTTTTTTTCAATTCCAGTGATTTATACGATTGAGTTTCAAACCTTTTTGTTATGTATGCTACCATTTCATTTTGTTATGTATGATATAAAACTTCTATCGCCAATGTATGGTTATATTATTTTTATTGTTCCGATCAACTTTTACGTGGTTGGACCCGTGCGGTAGCACGGGTCATTGGTCTAGTACTATAAAAATTTAGATGGATGTACGCATTCTAACAATATAGCAATATTTTAGCAACACATTTTTAACGCATTCTTCTAAAAAAAACACATATTTAACGCATTATAATCGGTGGTAGAAGCACTTTAATTATGTGCTATAAGGCCAATTTCTCACCTTAAAAAAAAGGACAAATTCTCACCAAGTTTAAAAAAATTTACTTCAACATAGTCGATAACTTTTGTTTAATCATGAAAGGTATGGAAATCTTAACATTGAACATTGAACACTGAACAATCACACAAACGTAATTGAACACTACATCTTAACTTAAAACTTTAAAATATATTAAATTTATATGTTTTCTCTCGTATAAGATGTCCAAGGTTGAAGGATCAGTTTCGCTTAAGGGCTATCATGACTTGGCACACTAAACCAAAACTTTATTTTCTTTTTCTCAAGACTTCTCACAATTAATATCTCCTGGAGTCATAGGATCTTCAGCAGCAAACTCAGGAGAAGAATCTAGCTTGCTCCCTGCATTATTTTGAAATATCTCAAAATTAAAACAAAAACAAGCCAAACACCCCAGCAACATAAAAGATACGAAAAAACCATGAAATAATTATTCTTTACTCTCTCTCACTTCTCAAACACCTATTCTTGACTGTCCCCGTGAGCTTAACTCAGTTGATAAGGACAATGCATAATATATGCAAGGTCTGGGGTTCAAACCTCGGACACCACAAAAAAAAAACACCTATTCTTGACTCAACTTGAGTAATTGAGTCAAGCAAGATAGGTTTTGTAAGGTATAAGTTTGTTGCAGTAATTTTTTTTTTTAAAGAATAGTTTAATCTGTTGTTTGTCGTAGGTTTATTTATAGGCATGAGTATAGTTTTTTTGAAAATTTAGTATGACATGTTAGCCTAATTTAAAATAGATTACACGTTAATGTCTTTAAATAAGTAACCTGGCAAAATCGTTGATGAGACTAACAAATTAGCATATCCATGAGAATAAGGGGGTGTATTCAATTAGGATTTTAAAAGACTATGAGGATTTACGATTTGGATTTCAATGATTTACATCATAAGATTTTAAAGAATTTGAAATGATTTTATGAATTTATAAGATTTCAAAATATTTTATGAATTTTAAGGATTCAACACTCTCTAATATTCTCAATACCACCTTCTATTAATAGGCGTTTGTTTCATGGAATTTCAACACATTCCTGAGAGTTATAGGATTGGAATAAAAAAAGTTCTCATGTTTGTTATCATGGAACCAACGGTTGTTCCCAGTAAAGAATCATACTCAGAAAAGAAATTTTTCGCAAGTTGTTCCGCTTTCTATTCCCCTCCCCTCTAATTGAGGCTGGAAAATTTTATTCCCAAGAGATACAAACAGTTTTTGCATAAAACTAGTGGTGCACCCCACTACCTAGCACGTATTCACCTACATATACAATTGTCCATTTTTTTATTTTTTTAAAAAAAATACATTTCAAATGAAATATATCAATTATTTTTAAGAATTTAAAACAAACTAACTATGCTACCCAAACACCTTTTTTGTATGATATTTAATCCTTTGAAAGTTATTCTTGGACTAATTTTTTGATACCGTTAAACAAACGGATGATATTTACTTATTTATTTTTTTATGAGAGAGAGAGGAGAGAGAAGGGAGAAGAGAGAGAGGGAGGGAGGGAGGAGAGAGATAGATAGTAAAAAATTTAACATTTTAAAAAATAAAATTACACAACTCATCCTTTTAACTTAATTTCAAGTAACATTTTTTTCCTTTATTATACATCAACATCCCTATCCTTTTTTATTAAAAAAAAAATCAAAAGATGACTAATAAAAAAATGATAACAATGTTAACATCTTATAACATAAATGGAAAAATCAAAAAATAAAATAAAAAGATAAAAGACGAAAATGTTATCTGAAATTAAGTTAAGAGATGAATCGTGTGATTTTGCCTAAATAATATAATTTTATATTAATATCACATGTCATTCTATTTTTGGCCTTAAAAAAATTATGTTTATTCTATTTTATAATAATACATTTAAATATGCAAAAATATTAATATAGACTAATATATATCTTTACATTATTGAATAGGTTATCAAATTTATAATTTAACACAACTTACAAAATTCAAAATCTAACCGGAAGCCTCCTGCAAAAGCAACACCTCTCATACCCAAACCAAAATTAGTTGCAAGGATGTTGATATGCAGGGGTTGAAGTTCGAACTCCAAATTCTCCACTTTTCCATATTTAAGATGTGAATCTTGTCACTATACTACTTGACAAAAAAAAAAAATGCTTCATTTATGGAGTTATTTTAGGAACTAGTCTAGAAAAAGGGAATCATAGAGTGATCGAATATTTCATAAGATGCCTTTGTAAAAAAAAATAAAAAATACATTGTTGATACGTACAAATTAAATTCTTAAATGTTTATTATTTATCAATACATTATTTGGACCCCAACCACGTTTGATATATTTCTGGATGCGTCCCTATGTATAGTTTATTTGTTAGAAGTATAAAAAATGTATGTATGTCTCGTAAGTATATCTCATATTTCCATATTTAAGATGTGAGTGATCTTGTCACTATACTACTTGATTAAAAAGGGCTTCATCTGTGGAGTTATTTATGGAACTAGTCTAAAAAAAAGGGAATCATAGAGTGATCGATTTCATAAGATGCCTTTGTAAAAAAAATATTACATTGTTGATACGTACAAATTAAATTCTTAAATGTTTATATAATATTATTTATCAATAACATTATTTGGCCCCCCACCCCGTTTGATATATTTCTGGATGCGTCCCTATGTATAGTTTATTTGTTAGCAGTATAAAAAATGTATGTATGTCTCAAAAGTATATCTCAGATGATAAAAGAATGTATGTACATTTGATATGTTTGGACGCGAGTTCGAACCTGCAACATCCAACTTTTCAATACTTTATATGTATGAGTATCGTCGTTAGCATTTGCTTTATATGTATGAGTATCGTCGTTAGCATTTGCCTATATAAAATATTGAATAAATTGATCATTATGATCGGAGCTCTTTGAGCTTAATTAAATATCCTGAATTTAAATTAAGCCATAAAATGTAACAATGTTAAAACTTTTGAAAGATAACTTTGTCATCTATTATAATTTTATCTAACTCAAGAAATTAATTTGTGTTGTAGTACAATGAGAATATTTGATTTACACCAAAAAGCTACTTGAAATATAAACCCTCTGAGCTTAAACAAAAATGCAAATATACCCTATTTTGCATTTTGAACCCCGTGAATTTGTTTTCACCACTTGCTTAAAAAACTCAAGAACTCAAAAGTATGAACTACGAGTCCTGAATCCACCACTGCCTCTAATATATGATCATGATCCAATGATACACCTCATAAACTAATATACATCAAATTTCATTTGTGTGATTATTAATTAGTTGCAATGATGTAAGTTTTCTTAATAACATTAAGTAAAAAAAGTTGATAAATTTACCTGCTACTATCTTCGAAACTTTTCTTTAAAGGTCCATATCAATTTGTAGACAAATTCTTTGGTGCCATATACATTGCTCTTATCATATAATGACCGATTCCTTTTAAAAATAACTCAGGATAACTGAAGAAAATGCAGAACCCATATATGTAAATAGTCCAATCATTTAAGTAAATGCATTTGTCACATATCTGACACAAACAAATATTTATGTATCATATGAAAGAAATTTTAATTATAATGTGAAAGAAAATATATTGATATATATTTTTCCTTCAAAATATATATATATATATATATATATATATATATATATATATATATCATGTGAAAGAAAATTTGTGATTAAAATTTAGAGAAACGTACTGCAAATAAAATTCAACCACTTAATTTCCAATCCTACTATTGGAAGTTCAATTTCAGAAAGAAACCTTCCACAAGCAAGTTGTGAGCTATTATGCTTCCTCACCATGCAATTACCAACTTGCATATCACTGAAATTAAAATGAAAATGACAATGCTACCCTGCATGTCCTAATAGGTCCTACCCTTCACGTGCCTAGCACTCATTCTTAATTTAGGGGACCCCATATTCATATTCATGATATTTTGCAGCCATGGTAGTAACCAATAGCATTAACTCTTGCTAATAAATTAATTATTAAACCTTATAGATCAAAATTTCGTCCTTTCTAGACTCAGATTCCTTGTTGTAGGAGTATTCACACAATTCCGCAATTTCAGCCATTCAATCTCAATCGAACGGCCTATTGCAAAACGAATCTAAAACACAAAATTAGATCATAATGGATGATCCAATCTTAATCAAATAGTCATAATTTATGTATGATTATATCAGCAATCACAGCCTTCAAATCTCAATCAAACGATTCATATTTTAAACTTTGTATTGATGTGTCAAATGTGAGTTATAAATAAATCTCATATTTGCTAGAAAAAGTAGAAATCTCACTTATATCGAGACAAAGTGAGTACTCATTTTAGTCAAACATTGAGTTTATTGTATAGAAATATGAAGTAGGAGATTTAATATAAATATGAATAGTTGTTTGAATTTTATATTCACCACAATAACTTTGTTATTTTGGATGTATTAGGGACTTATGTAGTTGTTTGTCTTTGAGAGAGTTTAAAGCTATATTGTTTTTGTTGTGAGATTGTTGATGTACTTCCTCCGATCTCAATTATAAGTAAAAGTTCGCTTTTTAGATTCATTAAATAATTAATGTATTTGGTCTGTATATTAATTATTGAATGAACCTAAAAAATATATTTTTATAATTAAGACCGGAGTGAGTATCTATTGAGTGTCAAACTACATATTAAATTTAGAGTTGTCTTTTTTTTTTTTTTTTTGGTCAGGAGAGTTGTCTTTTTAAATTTTCTTGTTTGAGTATACTTCTAATTGGTCGGAAATTTTCTCTTAATTTTCCATTTCCCAACACTTTGCAAGATATATTTAAAACAAAAAATATAATCATAATTTATCCGATCTTGATCGAACAATCCAAATTTACATCAATATGAATGAGCAAACTCTAGACAATCTACTTCCCTTTCCCTCTATATTGGCTCTCTATATAAAGCCACCAATAGTTGCAAAAATCAACTAGAATTTAAAAGAGACAAAGAGTGAGTAAGAGAAGACACACCTTAATCTCTATTCTCCACATATCACACACTCCCTCTCTCCTTCTAAGCACTAATAACCAAACAACATGGCTTCACAACTTGTTAGTGATGTCAAATGCCAAACACTAATGCATTGTGCAGCTTCCTATGGTGAAAGAGGAAGCAAACCAACACCATCTCGTCGCAAAAGCTATGGTTACCGTCGAGTAGAGAATAGCATTGTCTACCCTGAAGAAAGCAACTTCAAAGAACAAAAAAACAAGGGATCATCACATGAAATAGGTGCAAAACGTAACACAAATCTAGCTCAAGCACAAAAGCTTCACAGGTTGGGATTCTCTTACATTGCAACATCTTTTCTTTACATAGTAATTAAGGTTAAAGCATTTTACAATGGTTTCCTTGGAGATGTTGCTAGTGAATCAAGGATGATGGGAATTGATGCACCAATGGCAGAACCATATTTTTCTGTTCCAGTTCTTCCAAATTAACAAAGTACAAATATTAGGAGCAATATCATGCATGATTGTAATGTCTAGTATTAGTCCAAAAGTATATATCATACTATGTTATAGCTATAATGTTCATATATATTAGTATCAAATTTGAGGCGAACTTTTGTGGTAATTAATTAGCACAGATTTGCTTAAATGTTCCCTACTTTTGTAGTAAAATTACATGTTTATGCAATGAAGTAATGAATGTAATATCTAAGCAAAATATTAGTATTATTTTGGTG
The DNA here is from genome assembly GCF_051527215.1 of Medicago sativa. Lineage (NCBI taxonomy): Eukaryota > Viridiplantae > Streptophyta > Magnoliopsida > Fabales > Fabaceae > Medicago > Medicago sativa. Next base: position 15,834,661 of record NC_140753.1, on the reverse strand, counting down.
CTATACATTGGTAACTCTTTTTTTTTTTTTGTTGCCAAAAGCTGGTTAACCTCAATATTGTGCCTGTTTGTGTTTAATAAATTGAGGTGTTCAACCTTGTGTACAAGGGAACTTTCCATTTTACAAGTTCTACCACTATGAAAACTTTGACATCTAAACTGGTACATTTTTATGAACATGCATAAACGCATTCACATATTCTGAGAGTCAATAAAATATTAGATCGTTCAAACCAATGTTTTAACAACGTACTAAAACGGTTAGTTTGTTGGTTGGTTTAATTTGGTAATATTATGGAATGATTTGACTAGTTGAGCCACGATTTAACTATAGTTGTTTCAACCGATTTTTTTTATTGTTTGCATTTCTTACTTTTTAATAATTTTATTTACTTATTTATCATACGATTCAATCATGGTTGAACTAATTGAAGAAAACCTAGAGGTCTCTAGTTAGGTTTTGAGAAATTGGTTCCAACCGAAGTTATTGCCATGTTCAATGTGAGATTGTAGCCCACACATATTCCATTTCTTTGTCAAAATGGAATTGTTAGATGCAAAAACTCGTAACTTAAATCAACATGTGTCAAAGTGCCTATTCTTGGATGAGTTGTTATCAATTGTCTCCACTCTTCCTCAAAATAAAAAATTAATTGTCTCCACTCACCATAATTGATTTGTTGGTGAAATAGGCATAATCACCGTAAACCATTTAATTTTTTTCGCAGAAAATATAATTTTGAGCTTCACAAAATCACATTGTTGTCATGATTTTGCAAGTTTACCGCTAATCTAAACATACACTAAGGTGCATAGCTTTCAAAGACCCGGGAGGTTCTTTACAAAATTTATTTGCATGAGAATGAAGCTGCCAAATTAAGGATTACTTACAAACTGATTAAGGAGAAAGATTAAAATATACAATATACTCGCTCTAGTCACATTTATAATTAAAAAACATTTTTTTAGGTTCATTGAATCACTAATGTATCTGATCTATGTATAGATCGAATACATTAGATATTCAATGAACCTAAAATATTCTTTTTTTCTTATAAATGTGACCAAAGGGAGTAACAGTTAGAGACTGATTTTTTTCCGTAACTTTTCCTTCAAGAAATTTTATCCTCAATTTTACCAATTTCATTATTTATTGAACATTTATTATGGACACACGAAGAATTTAATTCAAGCACCACCATTGATTCTACTTCATAAAAAAATTAGTTGAAATGTCAAATATTTAATGGTCCCTCACAAGGTTTCTGACAACGGCCCTTGGAATAAGGCCATGGACATGGTACCTGTAACCCTATAATCTTTCCCAGGGCATGAGGGAAAAATGATATTCACCTTCCATCTAAAGACTAATTAACATGCAAGGATCTTACCTAGGGCAGAGAGTATACTGTTATTGAGGAGTTAATCTTCTCTATAAAAGATATATAAAGCTCATTTGATGTTACATTATCGTGTTTATACTTCAAAATCAAAGCCATAATACTCCTAAACCTTTACGTAATTTAACGACAAAAGGAAGGATCAATTTCGGTGTTACTCTTAAGCCTTTACGTAATGCCTTTTAAAGCAATATGATAGCTTAACGTTTCAATATCAAATACCATTTTAAGATTCAAACATTGTCTAGAGAATTTTGTTCTTGAGCATATTTTTTCATAAGATGGTGGTTTTGTAAGATATGTCTAGAGAATTCCAACACTGTCTACACACTTCTTCAGAGACTTTACTAGTTTAAGTGTAAAACGTTATTGACCAAAAAAGCAATTAGCATGGCGAAGTTAACCAACTTTTAAAACATTAAACTTCTTACGTGGGTTTGATTATGCTGTGACAAATATCAATTTTAGAGACAAAAACTTCAAATTCTAACTTCTAGTTAAAATTAACTTTGGATGCAAAATCAATTATACTCGATCCTCCAAAGACTAATCGACACAGTGTAACATCAAAACCATTCCCCCCTAATCAAATAAACCAAATATAAAATATACATAGTACAGTAACTGGCCCGTTGCAACATGCAACTTGCAGTATTTCGTGGTCCCAAACATGAAACAAAAGGCTCCAATAACAGTGCCTGAATTTGCAAGGGACCCTACTTCAATCTAATGAAATGATATGATAGTAACAAGACCTAAGAAAGACTTAAATAGACATTGACGAGAGCCGTCCAACTTTGAGATAATGCAGTGCAAAATAAGCTATAGAACAACAACCGTGATCACAGTCAGATACTAGCAAAACATGTAAATGTTTCTAGTCTATTTGGTTTACTGTAGTCGCATGTTCCAAAGCATGTTTTACGCCAACGCAATAAATTTTTGTCGTGGAGTAGCGGGCATTTGCTCTCTCCCAACATTAATCTAATCTAGAAGCTCATGTTTGGATTGAGAGTGAAATTGTCAGAATCACGGATTCATGTTTGGATTGAGAGTGAAATCATCAGAATCACAGTGAACCAATGTGATTTTGACAAAAGCTACAATTTGAAGCTTCAACAAAATCACGGTGCCGTTGTGATTTTGTCAAACCCACCGCCAATACGGAAAACCAGTTTTTCACAAACATTACACAGAATAGCAATTCCGGAGTGGATTGTGCTATTTACAGTTCAACATAATATAGCACTAGGAATTTGATAGCATGGAGAAATACAAGGGCAAAGGGTAGAAAAATAGTGAATAAGATACATATAATCTGACAAGAATTAGCAATGAACATTGATTCTATGAATCAGATGGATGCTGTTAAACTGCTAGTCGTTATCCTAGTGCATCATCACAGTCAAGATCATCAATCTCTGGCTGAGGAGGTAAGTTTACCAGAAAGGACCACATAACATCAAAATATTACTAATAACAAAGAGGATTTATTTACCGAAGAGTCTGGTAAGCATGATAGCGACCTGGTAGAACATGTCTGATAAGCGCAATCAATAACTTGGAATATTTTATTTTCCCTATTTTCCTTTGAAATTAGAAAGAGCGTTTATTGAATCCAATAATGTGTTTGCTCCCAAAATAATACACAGCAGAGTTTATAGTCTAAAATCAATGAGATATATGTTTTACATGAATCAGAGGATAACAAAATTTTCAGACTGTCAAATTTGACACTAAAACCATATTCTTTCTTCAAAAAGATTCAGCTGCAAATTTATCAGAGGTAAGAACTAAGAAGTGAATCCTAAGAAATTTTCATCAAGGAACAAAATAACCTACACCATTTGCTTTTTGGTGACATTTTGCCTTCTAGTCGTTAATATCATGAACATGATAATACTCATAGGGTTTCAAGATTGACAAAGGGTTTCATGAAAAACTGAGCTCAAATAGCACTTGTGATGCAATATTTATTCCTTGATGATTTCAAATTCAGCACCAATTGGTAAATGATCACTTGGATGACTCAAGTTTGGAAGTCCACCAACAATATCAACTGCTTCAGAATCTGGAAGCTCGAGATAGCTAACTGGTTTCATGTGGTCAGAGGGGCAAAATAATATATAATCAAGCGTTCCGGTGAAGCCAGGTGTGTAATTTGTAAATGGTGGTTCTCCTCTTGTAGAAGCATAGACACTACTTAGAGGAATTGGATATTCCTCTATACAATCAGTAATCAGTTCTGATGAAGGGTTGCCTGATACGAGATACCGATAAACCTGTAAACATGAGATCAAGCAGATTAGTAAAACATTCTATGAAATACGGCTTAAATTATGAAAGCACGTCTAAGAATATGAATAAGTATGACTCAGAGCAATATTATTGAACCAATTTAAACAACAAAAGAGCAATTGTAATGCATATTCCTCATAATATTGTATTATTTATTCTTGTTCTAATTACAAATATACAAAAGCAGCTCTATGTTATACTCTACAATGTCTATTGATGGGTAAAATTGGTTTAGCCGATGGTAGAAAGATTTATTAGAGTACATGGTGATTTCAAATAATTTAAACTAAAGATTATTGGTTTAGTTTGGCTATCAATTAAAATAAGCATACTATATAGGCATGTCCACCGTTTTTACAAGAAAAGGGTTATGGTGTACAACATTCAATTATGTGATTTCCCTTTCCCAGCCACTATGTAAGCGCTAATCTTCCACCAGCATGAAAGATTTCAGGGCAATAAAAATAAGTTTGGAAATAGGAATATACCTTACTCTAGAACCAAACATCAAGACAATAGAATCTAGACAAAATAAGAAATGGGAAACTTAAGATTTTAGAAATGCTAGGTACCGGATCTCCTGGCTGAGAGTTGAAGTCGCCGGCCACAATCACTTCAGGCTTGCATTCGTATCTATCTGATACCAGTGTTTTAAATTGTGACAAGCGAGATAGAAGATATTTAGCCTGTGCAATTTTGACATCAGCCCACTCAGGATCCCTGGTACATAAATTTGTATGTAATTTATATAAATTCTACCACTAAAGTTACGCAAACACATATTCACATGACTCGATCAACATTAAGCCAAAAATTCATTTAAAAGTCAACAAATGAGAAAAACAAACATATACACAAAAGTCACTTCCTTACCAATAAAGATGTGTGTTGGCTACAATAAGAAATTGTTGAGAGGGACCGTTGAATTTAAATGCAGCCAGAATTCCAACACAATCACGCTTTAGTCTCACACGAGGATCATTGGGATCTCCACGATCTACTGTACCCGATTTAGGTCCTGCATCAGAAAATCAGTTAATGAAGCAGAATGCTCGTAAGTCTGTACAAGTAACAGAAATTTTTCATTCTGTGCTAAAAAAATCCATACAGCAGCCTCAATGAAGTAACAGAAAGTAAGGTTTAATTCCACTCCTTCCTCAATAGTAGACACGGTGTGTGACTCTACTATACACATCAACCCACAAAACAGTGCATGTTGCAACGTGTGTACTTTCAATCTCAAAATTGTGAATGAATTAAAACATTTGGTTGAAACCCATTTTAGTTTTGCAACGTGTGTATGCCATGAATCTCAAAGGTGTGAATGAATGCAAATAAAAAAAAAAGTCTTCAAACCCATTTTTTTACCCTGTTAGGACCGAAACCCTTCCTTCTATTAATAATTAATTCATCTTTTGTGAATCAAAATTATCCGATTCATTGATAATTATCAATGATTGCATAAAAACAAATAATGGGTATTACTTTTTCTTATCTGATCCAGTTAATTGGTTTTTGCAATCAAAGCCAACTCTGATATTGTAGTCTTTTGTCGAGTGTTTGCAGATTTCTTTAAGTGTTTTGCCGTAGAGAAACAAAAGGCTCAGCCTAGCAATTATTATTATTATTAGTTAATCATAACCGCAAATTGATATTATAATTAATGGCTAAGATTTGGAGTAACTAAACAGAGTTACTCTCGGAGTCAACGGATCCCTTCTTATAAATATGTGTGTGTTTTTGTGTGTGTGTGTGGGGAGAGAGAGAGAGAGAGAGAGAGAGAGAGAGAGAGGGACAGAATCATTTTATTTCAATCTGCATTTACCAGCTTTGGTCGCATTATCCTTTTGTTTATCTGGCTGGGTTGTCTGGACAGTGTTTTGTTCATCACCATATGAAGAGTTCTCATCTGGAATTGACTTTGCAAGATCATTGTATTCAATTTTTTCCTCCAAGAGCAACTCTGCACTAAACAGCACAAGGTATGGATAAATTTTATAAAGATTATAGGTAACAAAGACCGAAAGAGCATCAATGAAGATTCAATGACATCTGCTCTATTGTTTCCAGAAAATGAAAGAACGAAAAAAGACCACAAATAACCTCAAAAAGATGAGAAGGGAGAGAGAGAGGACAGATAAAGAGAACCATAGTTGCCTGGATGCCAAATAACTGATAACATGCAAGAGTATCATTATTGCTTAATTCAATTACCCCATAATTACTTCCGGATTTTTGTTATTCATGAATCAGTGTATCTATTAAGCAAATTTTTCAAAGGAATAATATCATATAAGTGCTTCTATGATCACAGGAATAATATTCAAATCCTTCCAAGCTTAAAACTTACACTCTACTAATATGCCGACACAAGAGAAAAGGGATTTCAATTTTTAAATCAAATATTGGGCCCTTGGATTAGCAAAGTAATTGTAGTTAATCTAATTCAAAAAGCATATATTCCGGTACAATATCCAAGCTAAGGTTTTTCTTAGAATTTGGATTTTAGTTATGCTTCAACCCCACAAAAGTCAAAACCGACTTGTAAGGTGATCATTGTCCAAGCAGGAAAAGAACTAATTAGATCATATCTTTAGTCAGTGTGGCACTCTTAACATATTACGCTTCGGATTGGACATCCAAAGCGTGGATCAATGAGGGTGGAATGACACGGATTTGAACACATCCCTTCAAGACCATGACAGGACATCTAAAGTGTGGACAAATGCGGATGGAATAATAGAGATCTTGACCGAATAATAAATCTAGGATAGACTATGATACCATTTTAGATTTTGGATTTGAGGGATGACTTAACTTCATCCCACAAAATCAGCTTGTAAGACAAGGACTGCTCAATAGTTTTAGATCACAATCGCGGATGCATTGTGATCCTTGATATAGTGAAAAAATTGCAGTAAAATATAACTGATGGAACTGCAAATGGAGATATCAAAACACTGATGTCCACGCCATTTTCAAAACATTGATCGTAGGCTCCTATCTAGCACCGATTATAGCTCCGGTAACTATAGGCATAAGCTCTACTAGTACATTATAAACCTGAATGTAAAACTAAAAGCTAGCTAGTTGAGTTTTGCAAAAACATTGTACATACCGGTCATGCTTGTAAAATATGCCACACCCATCACGCTTTTTCTCTCCAGTTCTCTTCATATATATAGAAGAATATCCCAGCTCCTGCATCCTTCCTTTGTAAAAGCTATCAAACTCATCAACTTCCTGAAATAAATCCCCATAACAAAGAACATTATTCAAAAGAAAGTACTCAAATAATCAAAACTCAAGGCAAAAGTTTGAAATTAAATAAAAGAAAAAACCTGCAGGCAGAAAAAATCAGCTCCCAAGTTCTTGAGAACTTCTAAAATTGAGTTTGAACGATATTTCCATCTACAGAAAGCAAAATCAATTATTACAGTTAAAATTCAATCTACATATGCAAAAAATTGTTACGTTATCGGTATTCAAATTCAAAGTTAAGATGAAAAGTAAGTTACTTGAGAGACGAAGGAGGTGAGTATGGGAAAAAAGAGCTTTTCACATAAACCTACATTACATAACAAAGTATTAAAAAATAATGTTACAGCAAATACATGTTAATGTATCTATGTATATACAGGATTTGAAGCCTTTGTGGCCATTGTAGCACCATCGACACTTGATAACAAATAAGTGTTCAGTTTCTGACATGTATCAATGTTTAACACCAACACGACACTGACACTGACACTGACACGTATAATTCATTATTACCGGTGTGTACGTGCTAGTTTCACATCCTAAATATTACGTCCTCGTAGGTTACAGGCTTATAGTTAGTTATTTTAGTTGATATATAACAATGATTTGATAGCATAAAATAAGATTTGAGAAATTATTAGCATACCTGAGCCAAAATGTTATAGGAGACAAGGCTGAATCTCAAGCCTGAATTAAAAAATTAAATAAATAATAGAGTTAATTGAGAATTAACCAACCAACTAACTAATTGAATTATTACGCGAAAAGTATAAGAGGAATTAATGCGTTGTTACTTACCATCAGGTTTAGTTCTGGAATGTATATCGGCGCCTTCAACTGATATGAATTTGGGATATGATATTGGTGTTGGCGATGTGCTCATTTTCCTCACAACACTGAAGTAATTGAAATTGAATTGAGTAAGGAACACAAAACAAAACAAAACAAAACACCTTGAATATATTATAGAGTTGATTGAATTTGAAAATTGTAATGTGCGAAAATAAATAAATATATAAATACCTAGTTGCGGAGAGGGAAGGAAGAATCGAAGCAAGAGCTTTTAGCATACCCTATAGATAGATTTGCGGTTACAGAGACGAAACTGACTCCGCCATTTTTCTATTCCTACTTAAATTTCTGCTTTCGTTGAGCTAAAGCTGGTCCTTATTTATTAATTGGGTTAATTATGTTTCTAGTCCTTACAAAACAGTGACCTTGTCCTTACTTAATTTTAATAGTATTTTTAGTCCCTAATTTTGTTTTTTTGCAATTAGTCCCTACTCAATTCAAATTTGTTTAATTTATGCCTAAACTCTTAAATTTTTGAATAATTTTTTGCAGACATGGTTAGAACATTACTAAAAGTTCCTCCGCAAAAAATTATCGCAAAATTTGATTTCTACATCCAGATTTTATTACTTTTTATCTTTAACTTTTGTTGTTTTAAAAAATTCATATTTAATTCATTTCATGTCTGAAAATTCTAAATTTTAGTAAACCAACCTTTCATAGTGTTCTAATCTTGTCTCAAAAAAATCGTTCAAAAATTTAAGAGTTTAAGGATAATTAATCAAACTTTGTTTTAGCAGGGACTAAAATTATAAGTAAATTTTTTTTTATAGGGACTAAAAATGCTATTAAAATTAAGTAAGGACTAAACTTACAATGTCGCTATTTTAAAGGGACTAGAAACATAATTAACCCTTATTAATTTTGTTAAGTCTCTGATCCTAATAATAACCCTAATTTTGTTAGGTTTTGTTATTTTTACGTTTTGTTACATCCCTCAAATATATACTAGAACTTTTACCCGTGCTACCGCCCGGGTCATAAACAATAGAGAAACTAATATATTGCAATATGATCCATTACATTAATAAAATGCAATGATATCTCCTATTTACGTACGGGTCATATCGGCTATATATAAAACTAAAATATATCATTTTATTGATTTGAAAAGGAAATAAGTTGTATGATACGTACAGTTTACTTAACATTAACATAATTAATTATAAAATACTAAATACTTCTCTATCTATGTTTGAAGTTACATTAGTATCTTTACCGTTTTCATCGTTTATCATAATCTTCAATTCTTCTCTTGAAATAACTCTTGAAAATATGACATATAATTGATTAGGTAAAAACACAAATGTTGACAAATATATTCCAACATTTTTATGTGATTGACCATGACTCTTGTTAATAGTCTATTCAAATGAAATCGTATCCGCTTAGGAAAATAATATGTTAACAGAGGAAAATCCTTTGATATTAAATTATGACGATTTTAAATAAATAATTAAAACTCGAAAAACAATCCTCCAAGGAAATATCCACTGACACACTTAAAATCATAGAAACACATAAATTGTAAACAACTATGAAAAGATATTCAGCAAGGGGGGCAGCAAAACGATACAACAATCTTCCTGCTAATTCTTTTTAATTTATATCTAGCACTTAATACCTTGACATAAAAAATAACCTCTCTTGTCATTTTGTAAACACCAACTTGATTTTTGAATCTCATGAGCAAAAACAGACACTTTGTTTAATCACAAATAGAAGAGGATGGGGTAAACCAAATTCTGATGTTGATGCATATGCATATAGTTATCATAGAAGAAAATGAAGGAGAAAGAGGTGGACATTGATAAGTGTGGAGTCAATTTGGGAATTGGAGGATAATGAGTCAAAACTTGATAAGTAGTGCATATGAAATATACATCAAATTTGAAAGTTTGACTCATATTAGATCAAAGGATGAGATGCATGCTTAGCAAAATGATGAGATCCAACGGCCTCCCTTGTTTTGGAGCCAAAACCATTTAGGTTTAGGGTTTGCAAAGTCATTAGCAATGTTAACAAAGATTATATATAAGTATGATATCCTTATTTATTAATTTTGTTAAGTCTGCATTAACTAAACCTAATATTTTCCCTCCTAATACTAACCCTAATTTTTTTAGGTTTTGTTATTTTTACGTTTTGTTACATCCCTCAAATATATCCTTATCCTTATTCGTTGTGTAAAAGAATTAATTAAGTTAAAATGCTAAAATATAGTTCAAATATAATTATATATACATCTTATAAACCAATTTATATAGTTGAGTTAGAGGCTAATAAAATACAAATATCATCTTTCTTTTGAGTTTCGAGTGGTGACCATTTTCAATTTTGTATCAATGATTTGGTAGGCTCAATAGTTGAATGTTGGATGTACAAAACATAGATGTAACAACAATCTTTGGATGTTCAAAGAAATCATAGGCTCATGAGTTAATTTGCAAAGTGTGAGTCGGCGTCAATTGGGCAACAATTAAGCTGTTGTCAACTGCAGTGGATTATCCAAGATCCTGAGTTAGGAGTGTAACAATAATAACTTCATTAAAAAAAATAGAATATTTATCATTAGGAACTAGAAAGAATAATTGTATTATAATGAATTGCAAGTAATGTTTTTAACTATATATGACCCGTGCGGCAGCACGGGTGGACGATCTAGTTCTGTTAAGTATGCAGTAACTAAACCTAATATTTTCCCTCCTAATACTAACCCTAATGTTTTTAGGTTTTGTTATTTTACGTTTTGTTACATCCCTCAAATATATCTTTATCCTTATTTATTAATTTTGTTAAGTCTGCAGCAACTAAACCTAATATTTTCCCACCTAATACTAACCCTAATTTTTTTAGGTTTTGTTATTTTTACATTTTGTTACATCCCTCAAATATATATATCCTTATTTATTAATTTTGTTAAGTCTGCAGTAACTAAACCTAATATTTTCTCTCTTAATACTAACCCTAATTTTTTTAGGTTTTGTTATTTTTACATTTTGTTACATCCCTCAAATATATCCTTATTTATTCTTATTTATTATTTATTAATTTTGTTAAGTATGCAACAACTTAACATAATTTTTTTTCGCTCATTTGCAAATTAGGTTTGCAATTATTTAACTTAACAAATTCCATCAAAAAAAATGCATCGCACCAATTTCATTCCTATCCTCTTGCCTTTTTTTTTTTGAACCAAATATTTTCTACACTTTTAGGTTTGCAATTATTTAACCTAACAAATTCCATCTAAAAAATGCATCGCACCAATTTTATTCCTATCCTCTTAGGTTTGCAATTATTTAACCTAACAAATTCCATCTAAAAAAATGCATCGCACCAATTTTATTCCTATCCTTCCTCTTGCCTTTTTTTTCTGAAGCAAATATTTTCTACCCTAATTTCCATGTAAACTTGGTTATATATACCAAGCCTTAAACATGTTTCTCTCAACAAAGAAAAAAACCTAAACCGTGGTAAATTTCACACACAACACAAGAATCATATATTTTGATATTTAGAGGTTTGCAAATGGAAGGACGTGACCTTACAACTTTCCTCTCATACCACTCCTTAACTGGTAACTTTGATTCAATTCTGAATTTTTTATCTTCCATTTTTTGGATTGTTATTATTAGTGTTTTTTGATTCAATTCATTTCTCTTGTATCCAGGCTATCTATATCGTCTTCAGATGTCAGGATTTCCTTTGACTGTATCATTTGCAATGACAATTAGCAAAAGTTAAGGGCAGTCGCTTAAACACGTTGGTGTATATCTACCAACAACTGTATTTTCTCACGGACGGTTGTATGTTGCTGTTTCAAGAGTTACATCCAGAGAAGGACTGAAGATATTGATCACTGATGAAGATGGTGAAGATATCAATGTAACGTCTAATGTCGTATATGAGGAAGTATTTCGCAATGTGTGATGAAACTACATGCCAATGTACTAAAAATTTCATATTTCTTTTATCGAATTATTGATAGGATTACCGAATCTATTTTCTAATTATAAAACTTAATGTCTACCAAAAATACAATCTTACCCCTTTTTAATTTATTGACACGTCATCAAAATTATATCATTTTGTGTCTTTTGCTTCAACCTCCCTCTATTTTTTCTCTTTTAAAAACAAATTAAAACAAACTCATTCGATAAAAAACACTAATTTAATCTTTTTTTTAAATAACAAACAAACTTAATCTTTTATTTTTTAATTATCTATTCTCTAATTATGAAACTTAACGTGTACCAAAAATACAATCTTACCCCTTCTTAATTTTTTTAGTCGTCATCAAAATTATATCCTTTTGAGTCATTTGCTTCAACCTCCTCCTATATTTTCTCTCTTAAAAACAAATTAAAACAAACACACTTGATAAAATACTCTAACTTAATCTTTTTTAAAAGAACAAACAAACTTAATTTTAATCTCAATCAAAATAAATTTTTCTATAATTCAACTTCTAAATATCTAAAGAGTTAAAAACAATTTACAATCTATTATCTTTACAATTTACAATCTATTATCTTTCTCTAATTATTAAAGATGTAATTTTGTAACAAAAAAACTATTTTTTATAGTTGTATCCAAACAAATTAAATTATTTAAAACATGTGATTTTAATTACAATAACCAAACAAAATAAATCATGATTTGTTTTTATAAATTCTCTTACTTAATAGATATCAAAATCACTTTTATTTATTAGTAACAAAACGGGTCCCGACTCTCATGGGACCTTGGGTATTGATTTATCATCATAGAATCTGACTCTCGGACAGCTTTGGATCTTATTGCGAATACTGATCAGAATGACTTTCATCCTCATGCAAACTTGCTTTCTCTCATTAGGAAGCTTTCTTCTCTTCCTTGGTCGGTCTCCTTTAATCATACTTTGAGAGAAGGCAATGAATGTGCTGACTGGTTGGCCAAGTTTGGTGCTAAAAATATTGATTCCTTGAAGATATGGATGTCTCCTCCACCTCAGCTAAATATCTCTTCGCTTGCGAATGCCTCTGGTATATTTAGACAGCGATTTGCTTAGTTTTTTTTTTAAAATTTTGCCCTTGATAAAAAAAAACGGGTCCTGAATTGTTTTTTACAAAGAGGTGGTTTTTATCTTGATAAAAAAATTCATAAATTATTGAATATCGTTTTTTTAATTCGTAACAAATTTGTCAAAATAGATTAACATCATTTGTCATAAACTTTAATCTATTAGAAACTACACTTTAATTCATATTTTTATGATATATAATAATTTTGAACCATCATTTTAAAAAAAATTAATTCATTTTTTTATAATTTAAATGTCAATGATAATTAAATTTAAATATTTTGCTATTGATTTGATAATTTAGAGTATAAAATTAACTTTTAAATAATCATGCTTTATTGTCTTTAGTAATTTTCCACATATTTTAATTTTATTTTTGGTTGTTTCATATTTTATAATAGGGTTTAAAACTACATGTTAATGAAATTGTGAATAAAAAATAGCGAAAAATATGTATTTAATTTTTTATTCTATTAAAATAGACCCGTAATACTATTTTTTTGAAGTGTGTTAGATTATTATTATTTTTCTAGATTATTTGAAATAAAAATTAAATATCGAGGGAGTAAAGTGTAGATTTTAACATAAGGGGGAGGGGAATGTAATTCAAGCTTCTCTTAGGGGAGGGGAGTGAAAAAATTTCTAATATGTTTTGAATAAGAGGGGAGGGGAGTGTATATTTTAACATAAGAGGGGAGGAGAGTGTAATTCAAGCATCTTTTAGGGGAGGGGAGTGTAATTTACTCTATATTTAATTTACATTTACTAAAAATAAAATTTATGACGTACATGTGATTTTATCTCATCGTGTGTTTCTAATAAAAAAAATTAATAAATACATTTTATACTGATACTTACAAAAACAAGTGAAGAAAAAGAGTAAATAAAAAAGAAAAAAGCATAGGACTATTTCTCACTCATTTTTACATATAAATTTATTCAATTATATCCAATTGAATGATCACAAATAACATAATTTGGGAGAGTTACAAAATCTTTCTCATTTATAAATTATACACGTTTTTTCTTTTTTAGGAAAAATTATACACGGGGTTAGTGTTTATTATGAGAAATACAACTACTTTACATAAAATTACACATCTTCAAGATTAATTCTTTTGTATAAATGATTTCGTATATTTTTTTTTGTTTATCTTAATGTCATATTATAAAATTATTATTTTTAATCGTTATTCATTATTAATCATTATATCCTTTTAAAGAACGACTATAAAAAATAACAAGATAAACATTACTCTCTAATTAATTAGACACTAACTAATATTGTTGTACAAATCATACATGAGACAACAATCTGTCAAATATTAATTAGTTAAATTGATTTTTTTTTTTATGTATTGTATTTAGGCATGACAACAAAACCCATACCCATGAGTATCCATCCGAACCAGAATCAATTTGACGGGTTTTTCCCCGCTTTGACTCGGTTTGAGTTTTCTCCGATTTCAAAATACCGGTACGGGATGAGTAAAGGGGATATAGGTATACCCACCCCAAACTCATACCCAAACTCGTCCCGAATGTAGAAAATCATTTTATTGCCCCTTTTATATAAAAAGAAACTCAAACCATAAATCATTTCAGTCACATAATCAGAGTCTCAGTCTATCAGATGACACCCACTTCTCAGAGTTCTCTTTATTCTCCATCACAATAGCCATGATCTATCGTCGTCATTTCTTTGCAGGATAATGCATTGCAACATTGCACATGAGAAAGAAAAATACTTCTATTTTATAAAAAAAATATCCATTGCAGGGATGAGGCGAGGATACCCGAACGCGTCAGAGACGGGGATGAGATTCGATTTCTTATCTTCGTGAGATATGGGTAGGGTAGCGGATATGTATATGGTAGTAGGGTATGAGGACGGGGAAGGTAAAATCTGTCCCCATCCGCCCCATTACCATGCCTAATTGTATCTTCTAAATAATAGTGGGAGTAATTATAATATACTAATTATAATTTGATATAAGAATCTTGCACGATACACATATTTATTGTTTATAAATTCATATAAAAATAAAAAAATGCTAAAAAAATTATAAATATTTTTCAATGATATATAAAAATCACGGGGCTTATTAACGCTCCCGTTATCATTCTTGTGATTTTATTATTTATAATATTTTCACATATTTTTGGTCTACCACTTTATAATATTTAATAACAACTATTTCAATATTTTTATTATTATCTTCATTTTTATAATTAATTTTTTTCTTATTATTCAATGTAAATAATATTGTAAATGTGTTTTGACGCCTAAATAACAATTTAAGGATCAACCCGTGCGGAGCACAGGCCCCATGCTTAGCACGGGTCTGTTGCTAGTTTTCTTTTATAATATTTTCAGATTTCATACATTTTATCACGTGTTATTTTTTTCACCATTACCAATTATATATTGCATTTTATTATTCGTATGTTAATTTCTTTACAATAAACCCGAGCGGAGCACGGGTCAAAAATCTAGTTTGACATTATGTCAGATCTACAAGATTGACTCTCGGACTCTACTTATTGGGCTACTTCAATTGGACCGGCCCAAACTATACCCAACTTTAACATCAATTTATTTAGCTTGGAAATTACTCTTAAGACACCTAGTGATTCCTCACATACACCTTAAACTGACAAAAATACCTCTAATGAAAATTAATTATCATTCGCTTTGAAACGATAGTTAATAGTAGTTTTCAAGAATGGAAATTAATTGTTGTTGGCAGAAACGGTAGTTAGCAATGAGATATAGAGAAAAGACACACAACTGAAACTCAAGTTTATGTGTAAATTTTGGGCACTACTTACACACCGCATAGGATACTCTGATAGACTGATACTCCAACTGTATGAGTGAAAATTTGAGATGGTTTATAGTTTGAGTTTCTATTTATCTAAAAGGATAATACATTAATTTTTTACATTTGGGACGAGTTTGGGTATGAGTTTGTGGTGAGTAATATATCATTATAACCGTCCCGTACCCATGTTTTGAAACCCATACCCAAACACAGTTAAATCGGGAAAAATCCGTCAAATCATGTTTTGTTTAGGCGGATACCCGCATGTATGAGTTTTGCTGTCATGCCTAGCCTGAAAAACAAACACAAACATAAACACTAAATGCAAACACATGGACACTGGTCAGTAACCGGAAAATTTCAAACCAAAAACAAAATTACATATGATGTCAATGATGGAACGGTGATGCCAATTTTTTTATCGAAACGATGATTATATATTTAAGGGTCATGGTAAGTAATGTTTCAGAGTCAGAGACACTACTTACGAAAACAAAAAAGAAAAATTTTATATTGAGAAAACAACATTTTTTATACTTATAATTTATCAAAGTTTCAAAAAATACTTGCTACTCCATGCTTGTTTCCTTAACTAGTGCCCCTACACACATGGACACTAGTTAGTATATTTCCAACATTTAAATCATGAATTCCCGCAATTTAGATTGATGTGAGGGGCAGATGCAATTACACCACATTCTCTGTTAACCAATAGCTCTTGCGGGGCCAATGAGGCCGTAATATGTTATTAGGCCATTTTCAACCAACGACTTAAAACCAATAAAGCACCTCAATTCTTAAAATTTATTGGTTCCAATCAACTTGCGTATCAAACAAGAGACGAAAAATAAGTTTATTTTTTTTTTTTTTTTTTTTATGAGTGGAAATTTGCTACAACAACTAATCATTGTGGTATGATCATTTTCAAACATCAAAGTTCATGCAATTAAGGAGTCTTATTTCTATACGATATGTTGATTGGTTGACGTATATCTGCCATTATTTTTTTGCATTAAAATAAATGGGTCAATTCCAGAATCATTTGATGTTTCTAGACGGCTTCTAAATGTAATCAAGTTGTAACCACCATGTATATATCCATATTCCATACCCACTTACTAGCACATCAATATTATCCATTCAGATAAGATTGCGTTAATTAATTTAACAATGACTAGTGTTTTTTTAGGTACCGATCAATATTGATCCTTATAATTTTATAGATCAATAAAGTTAAAATAAGATTGTTTTAAAATTATTTGGTATGATTAGATAAATGAAAGGAAATAAAGTTCAAAAAATTTCTCAAGGAAAAATGTATCAAGGAAAAAATAATTGTCATTTACCAATTTTTTCCTAGAAGAGAAAGAATATTTGTGAATTCCACCAAATATTTTTCATTACCTTGAACTAGAGGACACAATATTTTTTTTGGGTGGCATGCTTCCCTTATTTTCTTGGCTTTCTTCATTGATATATTTAGTTCCTAAGTAAGATATTATGGGAACTAAAACGAAACTATATACTAGTAGATTGGTATCATCTAATACATGAGAAAAATTAGTTAGAAGTGTGATATGGGCACCACACCAATTAATTTCCCTAATTAGCTAGCTCTTTTGATGTTAACATATGTTAAGATAGTTAGATGCAAAAGCAAGCAATTAAGTGTGCAACAACATGACAGGTGCAGTTGTTGGCTTAATTTCTTCTTCAGTTAGTTAAACCAAACTGATCCTAACAAATGAAGTTGTGACATTTTAACTCCTCAAACACAGCTAGCTATAGGTTCTTATTGGTCAATATGGTACTGCGAATTTGGTTTCTAGCTAACTTTATTTCTGTAAGTTAGAGGCCTAACATTTTATCCAAATAATACTAACGTCCTTTTCACATTATGAAATTCCAGTTGTTCTTTATATTAATTTCACTTCCACATCACATGCTTCGTGCAATGCATTTAATTTTTTCAGCTGCTACTGTATATGAGGTCATTTGCTGCCTTATGTTTAATTTATCATTTTTCTGTTAGGTATAGGCAAATAATCATCATTAAAATTTAAAATTATTGTAAATGGTCTCTTAAATATATTTTAGATGGTATAAAGTTGCATATAAAGTTGCAGGGAAATACTTCCATGACATAGTTTTGGTGCCATTGGTGTCATTGGGGAAATTCTGACCATTGATGTGTGTGGATGTGTGTGGGGATATGTGTGTGATGTGTATGTGTGTGGTGGAGATGCAAGCTATGACACCAATGGCACCAAAGCTATAGCACCAAAGTGCTACTATAGACATTTGATGCTAAGAGTTACATATTTGATAGGGAAATGATAAATCTCGCGATGCTATATTCGTCAAAAACTAACAAATAATATTTTAACCTAGAAAAAGGAACTTTGTTAATCTCTTCTCCTCAACTAACAAATCATATTTTATGTGGTAATAGCTAGTAGAATTATATTGTTTTTTTTTTTGAAGGAAGGTAGATTTTTTTTTTGAAGGAGAAGGAAGGTAGAATTATATTGTTGCTTCATGCTTATACTACTAGATTAATCTTGGGTTAAATTATATTTTTGGTCCTTTAAATTATATTTGAGTTTCGCTTTAGTTCTTTAAATTACAAACATTAGATGCTTTGACCCTTTATTTTTTTTTCTTACGTTCAATTTTGATCCCTTAAATTTTATTACGTTCATATGTTGATCAATTAAGTTTCAAGCATATAAGATATTTCAATCCCTTAAGTTACAAGTGATAAATAAGTTAATTTTCTCTATCAATCTCTTGGCATTTGAAACTTAATTGATCAAAAGTGTTTAAAGTTTATAATTTAATGGACCAAGACATATAACTTAACGACCAAAATGAATAAAAGAAGTACAAAGAGAAAAAATGCGTAACATTTGTAACTTAATAGACCAAAATAAAACAAAAATAAAAAATAAAAAACAAAGGATCAAAAAATTTGCTGCTCAATTTTCAATCGGAACAAAATAGAGGTAGTATTTTATTTTTTATTTTTTATGAGAACATATATAACATGCTATGATATATTTTTTTTTTATTATAACATGCTCGTGATATACTCACTATATATAGAAAATGTTGTAATGACGTCCCCTTCCTTCCCCATTATGTTGAAGCAAGGAAAAATGTATACTTTGAACGACATATTAATATATCTGTTCATAGGAATAACATGTTACTAACATAGTATAATGTAACATGATTTGCAAAACATTCAATATCTTGTTGGTGCGGATTACAAGTTCATTTTGTTTAAAGCAAACCCAAACACATGCCTTGTGTTATCTGTCTTGTTTGGTGACTTCACCAATTGTTCACATTTGTCATAAAAGGAGAATTCTTGGCTTATTTTCAAGTCAATAATTTAGATTCATCCACTAATAGTGTACTATTAATTTTTTTGAAGGGTAGTGTACTATTAAATTCATGATCTTCAAATATTTATTGGACTATTAGGGACGTGTTAGCATATGGGGTTTAAGTTTAAAAAAGTACTTTTGAGTTTGGCAGTTGGCACAAAGGATGTAAGGGGAAAACAACAAAAGGAAATTGAATGACAGCTTAATTTTCATTTTGACATACATATGAATAGGATATATGATGTGCATAACTAACCAACTATATATAGGTAAAGAGTATAGTGAAATAGTGACATAAAAATGTGACATTTTAAAAAAGCACCGCACACCGTCAATTGCGTATGCCAGTTGTATATAGATTCACTATATATAAACAACTTTCAAAACATTACTATTATTAAACATTTCTCAAAAGAAATACACAATTCTCCAGCCACCACAACTTTCCAACCCAATCATGAGATTCACATTCCATAAACCAAGTCTTGTTCATACATGGTTGAAAAGCTAACTAGCTAATGTACTCCTAGTATGTAGCATGTTTGTTTAATATCATGAGCTGTGTCTACTGCTCTTTTTACAATGTCATTTTTATGCTTAGAGAAAGCTGAGATAAACGTGAAGACTGAGTATTCACACATACAAATTTTAGCATTGCAACTAGGCGATCAATTAGGGTCCATGACCTAGTATAAGGAGATCAAATTTTTTTGTTAACTCTAGTTGTCGGTAAACGAAATCATAGTAATCTGAAAGTTTGGTTGTGAAGTATATTTAGGGTCATATTAAGGGTACAAGTTAAAAATTGTTTCACATAGTAATCGAATTTGAATTATCTCAAACAATTCGTCGTTTGTGAAACTCATTAAGTCCAATCGCTTGGTCAGATCAGATTTATATTTAGGGTCATACGGCACAAGTTAAAAAAATAAAAATGAAATTAATAAATAAATTTGTATTGAAAAGATAATTTCCAACGTTTCTGTTTTTTTATTCATAATAACTTTTGTTTGACACAAGTTAACATTTCCCTTATTTGACCCAAAAATTTCATTGTAAGAGATTACAAATTTAGAAAGTGAGTCTTATAATTAATGACATTTTATTTCTTTAACAAATTGTATGTTTGGTTCTATGATATGATTTTCAGTGAATTGAATTATGAGCAAAAACGAATTAAAGATAAATTGATTTGTGTTTGCACACATTTCTCCCGCCGCCCGCCCTTCGATTGAAGGGGCTATTCTACCCGTTGCAAATACAATCATTTTTTTTGTCAAATATCTTAGTGGCTAAAATTCATCTTTTTCAAAGTAAATAAATAAGATGTCTGGAGTTCGAACTTCAATCTCTGCATGTAACAATGTATGTCCCTGTCAACTAACTGAGCTATGCTCACGGGAACAATCAATTTTAAAAGTAAAATCTATTATACTCAAAAACAATTTTGTCCCATAAAAATGGAATCAAGCATACAAAAAAAAAAAAAAACAATGGTCCAACCTTACTTTATAAAGAGTAGTAAAAAAACTCAAAGAAAGCTGCGTAGTGTATTCTCTCTGTCACTAACTATTGTGTGCTCTAAAAAAAACATATTTATATATATTTCGTATGGTTTCTGTGACTGTCGGTTCTTGGGTTCTCTGCACAAACTGAACAACAATACCAATTCTTTAACATATAGTATTGGAATATCAACAGCCACTTCTCATTCCACCACTCACTTTCTTCATCAACCATTCTTTATTCATTTACTCCATTTGTTAGTTACATACATATATACACATACATTCTGTTTCTTATAGTAGTTTCTTTCTCCATTTTACAAGTTATCACATCACAACCACACTCACCTCAACAAACTTCATTTCAGGTACACTTTCTTTGTGGGGTTTCAATAAAGTTTCGATTTTTAGCTTTAAAATCTTCACATTGTTATTGGGTCTTAATTAGATCAATGGTTCATTTTGGTGATTTTTGTGTTGTATTCTGATATTCATAATATGAAAATGCAAGCTTTTTGATTTGATTAATCACTGGGAATTGGAAATCAATGATGCATTTGGGTTAGCTTGATTGGTTTAAACCATTAGAGTTTTTTTTTTTAGAGAGAATAGTTGTTTGTGTATTTATTGAATTTGGATTGAATTTTGAGTTACCCTTTTGATGAAGCAATTCATTGGTCCTAAGATCATGATATAAGGTTTAAATATTCCATATTACTTTTGAAAAAAAAAAGTTTTCATGAATATTGGTTGATTGATAAGGACATTTAATTCTATATATATTTTTTCATATTCTCTTTTCACTTTTTATCTGCTTATCTTTCAATGCAAGAATTCAGAATGGATAGTTTTTTTCCCTCCCTATTAAGGCTATTCACTAGCCTTATTCCTTGAATTACAAAGGGAAACTCATAGGTTTATTGTTTCATATTTGTTTGATTTGTGCAGAATGAAGAACACAAGATTAAGCCAATGGTTAAAGTTAAATATTCTGGTGTTTGTACTGGTATTGCTGAAGGTAGAAGCTGGTTATGTACCAATCACTTTACTCAAGAGTGCGGTATCAAAAGGAGCCGGTTAGGAGTTTTTTTTCCCTTACTTTTCTGTTTGTCTGTTCATAGTTAGCTTTAGTAGATTCTGTTTGGCTAAACAATTTAATTAAGAGTGCATATGTATAAGTTATTTCTATAACAAAAGATCAAATAAAGTTAAACTGTTTTTTGCATAACCTGTTTTCATAAGCTTTCCCGAAGGGCTAATGGAAATACTCTGAAAACAGCCTATGAACTTGTCATAAACTGTTTCCATAAACTTTCACAAGTGCTTATACTAGTAGATATGCTAAAATAAATCAATCCAAACATGACTTTGATTGTGCTATTCAACTCATGTCTACTATTTTTATTGATGTTTATGATAGTTGAGAAATTGAAAATTTAAATTTTGTGCAGTTTGTTTGGATGGTAGTCCACCAGCTTACCATTTAGATAGGGGATTTGGAACAGGAATTAACAGTTGGTTAGTTCAATTTGAGGTTTGTCCTTTTCAACAGATTGCCATCAATAAATTAGTGTTTTGATTTTTATGACAATTCTTGGAAGATTCTATATTTTTGGTGATGAATTTCAATTTCAATTTTGTTAGGGAGGGGGATGGTGCAATAATGTCACTACTTGCCTTTCTCGCAAGACGTATCGGTTAGGTTCATCTAAGCATATGGCTAATCAAATTGCCTTTTCAGGAATTTTAAATAACAGGAGACAGTTTAATCCAGGTATTTTGTGCTAGTAAATGGATCTTGTTTCTCTTCATGAATCCCAATTTTTGTTCTAATAATTGTTGTGAATTGTAGATTTCTACAATTGGAACAGAATCAAGGTTAGATATTGTGACGGTTCGTCTTTTACCGGTGATGTGGAAGCAGTCAATCCAGTAAGTTTTAACAAAATTCAAAGGAATTTACTTCTTTTTTTCCCCCTCTTCTTTTCAGATGAAATTTTAATAATAATATGACGTGTAAATCAGGTAACTAAGTTGCACTTCAGAGGAGCAAGAATTTTTAATGCAGTTATGGAAGATTTGCTGGCAAAGGGAATGAAAAATGCTAAAAATGTATGACAACATTAATGATTTGAAACTTTTTTTCTTCATTATTTTGTTATTCACTCACCAGAACTTGTAACTACAACAGGCTATTATCTCAGGATGTTCAGCTGGTGGGTTAGCTTCAATACTGCACTGTGATCGCTTCCGAGCTCTTTTTCCAAGAGGAGCTAAAGTGAAATGCCTCTCAGATGCCGGTTACTTTATCAACGCGTAAGCAGTGCATATAATATGCTTCTGAATTTACATTTTCCTAATCTTTTGAAGTTCCTTAAATAATTGTATTTGATTCAATATGTTTCTGTTAACAGAAGGGATGTATCTGGAGCACATCACGTTGAACAGTACTTCACTCAAGTTGTTACAACACATGTAATCTTCCTAACTCTGATCATTTCCCAAATTAATGAAACCTGGATATGTTTTCGACCTTTTCATTTGAATGATACTTTCTGAAGCTTTATTTCGAGTGCGAACCAAAATATTCTAGTCTGATTTTTTTCCGTCTTTTCTTTCTAATAGGGCTCTGCAAAGAATTTGCCTAGATCATGCACTTCAAGACTCAGTCCAAAGCTGGTAAGTTTGTGAGCTATAGTTCTATCTTCCTACATTTGCAATTCCTTTTTTGGTGCTGTTATTTATACTTGTGTATTCTGAACTATTTTGCAGTGCTTTTTCCCTCAATATGTTATATCACAAATCGCTACACCAATCTTCCTTGTGAATGCGGCATACGACTCATGGCAGGTTAAATCTGTTGCTCAATATAAATGAGTTTATTTGACTAGTTATTGATGTTTTTGCTATAACCTTTAAATAACATGAGATATCCAACAAGGCTTTTCCCTGATCCTCAAGAAATTGCACTGCTTTGATTCAGATTAAGAACATTTTAGCACCGGGAGCTGCTGATCCTCGTGGACACTGGCACAGCTGCAAGTTAGACATAAACAACTGCTCTTCTAATCAACTAGATCTAATGCAAGGTCAATATTCTACTCTTAATTTTTTTTTTCTTCATAACTGCAAGATATTACATTACAGAATTTATCTAACTTCACTTTTACCATGACTTGATTTTCAGGCTTTAGAACACAATTTTTAAGGGCATTGACTGCTGTAGGAAACTCTACATCCAAAGGAATGTTCATAGACTCTTGCTATGCTCACTGCCAAACTGAAATGCAAGGAACATGGTTTAGTAGTGACTCTCCATCATTGGCCAAGACGGTAAGAAGCCACACTATTCTTTTTTCCGTAATCTTTTTCCACGGCTGCAGAGTCGTTAGATTCAAGGCCAAATTATCCAAATGTACCTAGATCCGACGGCTCTGCAGCCGCGGCAAAGAATCCAAGCATATAACTATTTTGTGTTGCTTTTGATTTCCTTCATATATCTCATGTAGCCGAATAACTGACTTTATGCATTGCATAACATCTTGCAGAGCATTGCAAAAGCTGTAGCAGACTGGTTTTATGAAAGAAAGCTATTCCATAAGATAGATTGTCCTTACCCTTGCAATCCGAGTTGTAAAAACCGCGTTTTTGAACCACAAGAAAACCCAGGAGTATAGATTCATTTCATCAAAATCAATCCATATATACATAGCATTTATATATTTCATTATTCTTATAAAACCACAATTATTGGTTTTAACTAGTGATTGAATAAGAAAAAGTATATGATTTTTTTTACAAATTTATCAAGCTATGAATATAAGGAAAATTTCGCCACTGCACTAAACTTGTGTGCTGGGCGCTTCCATCATTCATTGTTTAATGCCAGAGCTACTATATTCTTAATAAAAGTATATAGTATATTTTTTTACCCTATGTTTTTGCTACTTGATTTGTAATTGTAAGAGATTTACATGTTGTGTGAATGATAGAAAAATGACACCACCAAAGGAACTTCATCAGCTGCATCAACTATAAAGCCCAGTTTTCCAAAACTATCAAACAAGGTGAGTTTAACTGCAGTATTATTCTTCATAGAATAATAAAACCATTCATTTCCAATATACAAATGTAACACAGCAAATCAATGCTTTTAAGTTGAAGTAAAATTTCATGCTATTTTCTATGTTTGACATTATACAACAATAGTAAAACAGAAACCAGTTTGATTCCAAATATGGCCAAATAGCATTATATCCAATCCAAGTTCTTCCCGGAATTTATGAATTGATAGTATAAATCATTGAGCAAAGAGAACCAGCAAGTAGATATGAACAAATAAATTATAAAGAGATGATGCTATGATATTATATTTCTTTTTTATCTCCATTTTTAGTTGAGAGACGAACATTAACGTGTCTGCCTATCCATTTTAGTTTTGACTTAAACACTTGAGTTGAGCTGAAGTTAATAGTCAATCTAAAGGATTGAAACGAGATGGGATACAGAGAGTCGGTGGCGGTACCAAAAGCCCTATAAATAAAAATAAATGATCCATATAAATATTCATAATTTTGTTTCAAAAAAAAATAATTCATAATTTCATTTTTAATCCACACATTTTGTTTCAAAAAAAAATAATTCATAATTTCATTTTTAATCCACACAAAAAAAAAACGAACTTTTTAGTCATTATAAAATTTTTGTTCAGCATTTTTTAATTTCTATAAAAAATTTCATCAGCATTTTTAATCGATATAAAATTTTCATCAACATTTTTTATCCCTCAAAATGGCCAAGGAAAAGTTTTTTATTAGTGGTTAAAAAGGAAATTCCAGATATTTATAAGGATAATTTATTAAACTTAAAAATTCACCATTAAAACAAATTAGAGTTTTATTTAAACTTTGAGCGGGAACATTTCTTCTACTTCTTTCTGACTAGCGATTTTCCGATCTCCTCCGTCACTCGCCGCCGCCGCCGCCGCCGCGGCATTCAATGTAAACCGAAGTCACCTTCATCAGAATGTCGCCGCTTACCTCCATCACCAAACTCGGTTTCTGTGCAAAGCAAGATAGCTATTGGCAGAAAACCAGAGCAAAATGGCTTCATGAAGAAGAAGCTAACCCTAACCACTTCCACGAGTACATTAACAAAACCAGAAAAGAATATGAAACATTATTCCCAGAGATTCACAGAAACAGAGTAGCAGGAGTAGATGCAATATTCAAAAACCTCAAAACCCAATTTCTCGCTAGAGGAGAAGATAGACCTGTAGCTGTACCTGAGCACTTCAATTTCAAAAGAATTGAAGCAGAAGATAATGAGTTGTTGATACGTTGTTTCTCCGAAGAGGAGGTAAGAAAGGCGGTCTGGGATTGTGATAGTTCAGACGCAGAAAATCCGGGTCCTGATGGAGTTAATTTCGCGTTTGTTAAGGAGTTTTGGGAGCTTATTAAAGTGGATTTCTTGAGGGTAGTGATGGAATTTCATACTAATGGAAAACTTGTTAAAGGTAATGATTGTTCGTTTGTAATGCTTGTTCCGAAGAAATATAATCCAATCAATGTGTCTGATTTTAGACGTGTTTCGTTAAATGGGTGTATTTATAGGGTGATATCAAAAGTTTTGGCGAATAGGTTGAAGCATGTTATTAGCAAAGTTATATCGGAACCTCAGTCTGTCATTGTAGGTGGGAGACGGGTTTTGGATGGGGTTTGTATTGCAAATGAGATAGTGAATGAGGCGAAAAGGATGAAAAAAGAGTTGATGATGTTTAAAGTGAATTTCGGAGGAAAGGCTTATGAATCTATTGATTGAAGTTATCTGGATTATGTCATGGAGAAAATGAGATTTCATGCTAGATGGAGGCAATGGATCTTAGAATGTTTGAAGGCTGCCTCGGTCTCAGCCCTAAGGAACGGTAGTCCTATAGAGGAATTTGAGATCGGTTGTGGGTTAAGACGAAAGGATCCGTTGTCACCATTTCTTTTCCTCATAGCAATAGAATCTTTTAATTTGATGACGAGGAAGATGGTGGAGTTGGAATCGTTCTCAGGTTTCAGATTCGAAGGGAGTGATGAGCAAATTTCTCACTTACAATATGAAGATAACATTTTGATTATTGGTGATAACAACTGTGAGAATATTATTGGCATAAAAGCAATCCTTTATGGAATGACATTCTTGATGGGTCTGAGATGCCATTTTTACAAAAGTCCGCTGGTTGGGATAAATATATCTCCTACCTGGCTTGAAGATGCAGCTTCGAGGCTGCATTGTGAAATTGGTAGTCTTCCTTTTACATATCTTGGATTGCCAATAGGGGAAAATCCAAGAAAAAGTTCAACGTGGCAAACCGTGTTAGATGCCTTGAGAAATAGGTTGTCACATTGGAAGAATAAACTCCTTTCCGTTGGAGGCAGTGTTGTAATCATCAAATCACTCTTGTCAGCGCTGCTAGTCTACTTCGTCTCATCAAGGCTCCGTCAGGTATCATCTCTAATCTTAAATATGTCTTTAAACAGTTTTTATGGGGGGAGTGAGGAAGTTAGGAAAATATATTGGGTCAAATGAGATAAGGTTTGTCTGACAAAATAAGAGGGAGGACTTGGAGTTAAAACTTGAGGGCGTTCAATCTAGCACTACTAGGAAAATGTAAATGGAGAAAAATATCAGGGACCAAGGGGCTTTGGTACAGTGTTAGATAATAAATATGGTGTAAGTGAAGGTATAATCAATGAAGACATTAGAGGAAGTTCATCATGGGGGAAAGATGTCAGTCGGGTGGACAAAGGGGTGCGGGATTTCCAAAATCAATGGTTTTCATCTAAATTTAGAAAGAAGATTGGAAATGGTTTGGAGACTAGTGTTTGGAACAATTATTGGAGTGATGGGGGATTCTGAATTTAGTCAACATTTTAGTGTCACTTGATAAATCGAGCTAGTTGGGGGAAGTAAATATAGTGGTGGAGGGTGTGAGGTGTTGGGAATGGAGGTGGAGTAGAGAGTTGACTCAACAGAAATTAGTTTCATTGAATGAGTTGATGGAGATAACAGAAAAGGTGGAGTTAAAGGTGAATGGAGAAGGTAAGTGGTCTTGGGTGGATGGAATGTCAAAAACTTATTGAGTATGAAATGCTTGTAAGGTGCTTATGTCAGGAATAACATATGACCAAACTATGCATGAGCTTTGCATAAGTACATACCTTCCAAAGTTTCATTGCTTGCTTGGAGGATACTTCAAAACAAAGTTGCTACAGAGGACAATTTAAGTAAGAGAGGAGTACTTAGTCAAAACATTGTATTCTGCTGGTGTGCACTATTTGATGGAATAGTGGAGGAATGAGGAAGAACATTAATTGTGGGGATAGTAGAGGAACTAGTGAAACATTTTTTTCTGTCAAATGTAATGCTGAATTTTTCTTTAAGTGTTAGGCAATGGTGGAGGCTAGGGGGATTAAGGCGCTGTTTTAATTGTCTCTGAGAAAACTATTGTTTTACTGTCATTATTTGTTTGCGTTGGAAGTGGGAAAATTGTTAAGGGGAGATGCATTGTTCTTGCTCTTATTTTGGGTGTTATATTTGTTCACTTAACATGTCCTGTGCTAGTGGGTATTAACCTTAGTACAAACGCGTATGATGCGTCTGAAATTTAAAGTTAAAGCCATGCAACAAGTCTTCATGAACTTTGAATCAGAAGTATCAGATATATATGATGTGGCTTTCAATTGTGATTCATAATGAAACAAAATTTTCATAATTAAACCACACCTAAAAAGATCTTGGTGACTGAATTTATTTATTTTTCAACTACATTATATTACTCAACAGCATCATGAATTATGATCTTGATCT
Source organism: Medicago sativa (assembly GCF_051527215.1). Lineage (NCBI taxonomy): Eukaryota > Viridiplantae > Streptophyta > Magnoliopsida > Fabales > Fabaceae > Medicago > Medicago sativa. Next base: position 15,806,207 of record NC_140753.1, on the reverse strand, counting down.
ATCTTGAACCATTTCTCATTTTTAATTCCTTATCAGGCACAATGGATTGAGCTTTTGTGCATTAGAACCGGTTGGCTTCTACAAACATTGGTTATTCTGGTGAGCATATCAATGTTAAAGCTGTTAACTTTTATGTTTAATTTGTAAATGCTGCAAATGATTGACTTTCATATGGTTCTTGCTTCTTGTAGGTCATCCTATAAAAGCTATATTTGCTGATTTTGACCCAACCGGACCATTTCGCCATACAAGTATGATTTGTGAGTTATGATTAATATGAACTTTGTTTTTATTGTTTGTTATCGTTGAACAATTTTTTCCTCACTTTTCAAGGCTAATAGTATCTCACTTAGGGTCTGTTTGAATTGACTTATTTGAGTTTATCTATTGACACAAGTACTTGTGAGACTGTTTAGGAGAGCCTAGCAAGTTTGTTATAAGTATGTTTTCATTTGAAGTAAATTGGGTTATAAAAGTTTTGCGATTCTAGCGAACATGGTTGCTCATACTTTAGCTAGGGCGGCCTGTTCTTGGGCTAGTCACCGTATTTTTAATTCTTATCCTTCTTGTATTGAACATTGGTTGATTAATGATAATAGTTAACTTTGTTTTGTCAAAAAAAAAAAAGTTTTGCGATTCTGTGATATCTTTGAAAACTTGTTTCTTAATGATAGAAGAAGTTGACTTATTTCTTCTTGAAACTTTTCAAATGCTGTCTGCTAAACCTTAGGTTGACTTATTTGATGAACTAATATTGTTCTTTTGGTTTTTTCTCTTATTTTAGAAATGATGGATTTCTCAAATGAATGCTGAGCAGAAAGAAAGAAAGAAAGAAAAAGTCAATCCCATTAAATTGAATCACTTTATACTTCATATAGACTTGCATAGTTGCATGTGCTCCAGAAAGAGAGCTTCATTGTTAGGTCCAATCAGTGTAAGCTTCTTAGCTGCAATTTCTTAATTCACATGTCAAAACCTGAAACGGTGTATAACTTGAAACGGATGGTGGTGACTGGCTTAGAGCAAAGTGCGCAAAGCCTACTGGTATAGGTGCAATATAATGCTAACAGCACAATGGCATACATCATGTTGCTATGTAACAACATTATTCAAAATTTATAAATTGAGCTTTTTGAAGTTTTCTTCCTTTGTTGTAATTTTAAACAGGTTTTTAGTGCAAAGAAAAAGTATTAGCAAGGATACTAGAACTTAAAGACTGCTTATGTAACTCTACTCTTTCCTTTTCAATATTCATCTCTCAGTTCAACATTATAAATTTCCATTGGTCCGCCGGTATCTAGTGTTATTGTCGCTGCTGATCAGTTCATTTGGCAGTTACCAATGTCAGCAGAAAAATCTTTAGAATGCTGCATCTGAAGATCTTTCTTTAGTTATATTGGTGGCTACTTCCATTTACTCTTTCTGTCTTTATCTTTTAAGACAGATCAATTTAAAAGTTACACTTAAAATTGTACCAATATACCTATTGTTTTGACCCTTAGGAGTACTGAAAGGCATAAATAAATTTGAATAAAGAAAATACAGCAATAAAATCATGTATATTTTGTGTCTCTTTCTGCATAGTTTTGGAATTTGATTTCGAGTTATTTCTTCAAATTTAAATTCTGTATATAGGAAAAAATCATGCAATTTATACTATGGTGGTGTATACCAGAAAGGGAGTTGGCGTGTTTAGAAATATAAGACTCAGGTCCAGTGCCTACTGCTAATGAATTATACAACACAACTATATGGCTTAGGTCCATTGCCTACTGCTAATGAATTACTACTACCCAACGTATTCAAATCTAGTTTCACTTTAATCATTCATTTGTTGACTGTGATGTAAGACTATATTATCAAATTCTTTGACCAAAGAAGATTTAGGTAGCTGAAGCCGGAAAATGTTAGACTCTTATAAGTTACAACATGGTGAATCAATGTCCGACTACCGAATGGAAGAGGTACTTATGATAACCACGTTCAATATGATTACCTTTCAAATTTTGTATCCGACACGCATCAAATATGATTAACCAAAATAAAATAAAATCGAATTGATAAAAAAGAATAGTAACATTATCAAACACTGATTTAGCTTCTTACAATAGTATTACTACCTCCGTCCCGCAATAGATGACCCATTTGAAAATGTGTAATTTTGACATAACTTACTTTGACCATATTTTTCTACTAATATACAAAGATAAATGATATCATATAAGATGTCGTTAGATTTGTCTCGATGAGTATTTTAAAAATATCAAATTTTTATAATTTTTTTAATATATTATTCAAGATATTTAAGCTCAAAATTATACATTGGCATGCGTAATAAGGTCAATTGTGTCAAGTATTATGGGACGGAGGGAGTATTGTTTAGACAAACTTGGGTTAAGTGGCTCTAGTCAATTACTCCCTCCGGTCACTATTATAAGCAAAAATTTACTTTTGAAGTTCATTCAATAAATGATGGAGTATATGGTCTATATATAGGTCACATACATCATTTATTGAATGAACTTAAAAAGTCAATTTTTGCTTATAATAGTGACCAGAGAGAGTACTATGTTACTTAAACCTCGTTACACGAGCAATTAAACAAGATCCAACAAAATATTCAAATTTTATAATATCTGCACATTTTGAGTTCCTAGAGTGATTTCCTTCACAACTACTCCCATCCCCATACAAGAAGTCTAATAATCTAGTCTATCTAGACGTTACCAATGTTTCACAGTACTCAATAAAGCATAGTACTAACTCATATAGACACATCATGAATTTTGACGCAATGCTGGGGGTGGCAAATGGTTTGAAAACCAAAGAAAATTCATGCTGTCTATAAGCGTGCAATGACTATGCCAAATATGTATCCTAGCTTTGGTGCCCTTTTATTCTTTTTTGCACTAGTATTGTTTAACTGTTCTTGTTAGGTCTTTTTGCAACAACATAAAATATTGGTATCATTTCAAATTGGGTTTATAATAATTTTATAAATGTTTCCTTTCATGTACTCCCTCCGTCCCAATTTATTTGACCCCTTGGCTCATTTCACACAGATTAAGAAAAATGTATAAATAAAAGGGAAAGTGGAATATATTGTATTGGAAATGATAAAAGTAGTATTATTTAGTGTTATATTGTATTGGAAATGATGAAAGTTGTATTGAAAATTGAAATGACTCAGTTATTTTGGGACACTTTTTTTTAGAAAATGGGTCAGATATTCCGGGACGGAGGGAGTATTATCATCATAACTATACATCTTTTACATATCTTTTTAAGTATTTAAAATATCATGTACATATTTTCAATACTAATTACTCTAAACATATTGAGAGCAGGTAGGAGGGAAATTAACTTTTGAGAGATTATCCGGGGCCTACGGATCACGGATTAGTTGGCATCTCAAAAGATTCTGTAACCCTTCCTTGTGATAATCTTCTAATAAACCTTTTGGTGTAAAGCTTCTTGTTGAACTCATAAGTAATTTGGACTAATGTGTACAATCGTTGTCCAACTAACCAACAACTTAAAATCTGTTATAATAGCCATACACAAATTTCATATTTTAAATCAAATGATGTAAAAACATGTAGACTTGATACGGATGGTGCCTTAAAGGAGGTGCAAATGCGAGTCCGGAGTAGTGATTAGAGCTGTCAAAATGGGCCGGGCCGTACGGGCCGGCCCGAAAGCCCGAATAAAATGTAGGGCCTGGGCCGAATAATTGCAGCCCGAATTTTTTCAGGGCTTTTTAGCCCGGCCCGAAAAAGCCCGTGGCCCGTTAGGGCTGGCCCGTTCTAGCTACGGGCGGCCCGCCAGCCCGCCAAAAAATTCAAGTTTTTTTTTTTTTTGGTATCAAAGTAGTTCTTTTACTAACAATGAAAATGTTTGTACAATATTTATATCCATCATTTTGGTATCTTAAAGGATACTAACAAGTCTTTTTAAATCAATATCAATACCTCAACATTCTCAATGTGAAACTTAGGAGTGGACATATATTGATGATTATGTGTTCTTAACAGGCATGGCAACTTCATGAAGACGAGAAATATGATTATGTGTTCTTATATATTTAGTCTCCATTGACGCTGGTGTAAAAATATGATTATGTGTTCTTATCACACTAGTTCTACTCAGCCTAGTATTACCGAGGGTTACAGCTAGGTGATAATACTTATATTATTCTTTGTGTGAATTGCAGAGTTGTAACTTTTGGGTATCAAAGTAGTTCATTTTAGGTATCAAAGTAGTCACTTTTCCTCCAATTAAAAAAAAGAAGTCAATTTAAAAACCTTAAAAAATGAAGAAAGAAAAAAAAAAGATACGTGCGGGCCGGGCTGGCCCGTTAGCCCGGGAGCCCGTATAGGGCCGGGCTCGGGCTCAAATATTCCAGCCCATATTTAAATCGGGCTTTTTAGCCCGGCCCTAAAAAGCCCGTTGCCCGATCGGGCCGGGCCTAAATGGGTCGGGCCGCCCGTTTTGACAGCTCTGGTAGTGATGGCAATGAGTACCCAATGGTTAGGGTACTATAGTACCCTTCCTCATACCCGCGTATGTAAAAAATGCCCGTATTCGAACCCGTACCTTGGTGGGTAACAACTATAGTGTCCTTTCCCATACACTGTGGGCACCTAAGTGCTCATACTCGTACCAATGACTAGCACTTTAATTATAAAAAGGCAATAAAAAACATCACAATTGAAATAAAACTATGATTCAATTTTTTTTAAGGCAACTCATAAAATAGTAGAAATTGTAGTATTTAACCAAATAAAAAAACATCCAAAATATTCCTCGAAAATTAAAATAAAAACATTCAAAATACATATAAAAAAGTGCATGCTAAAATAAACATCAAATTGATTTAAATCATAAATTTGCAGCTCGTGAGCTTATGAAGGTAAGGATGAAACAATTACCGTATTAGTTTTTAGGTTTAGGCTAAGTTTGGAATGGAACATTCTGTTCCATTCCTCTTCACTTCGTTATGTTCCATCAATCCAAACAGAGCCTTAAGTTTATCCTTATATAGCTAAATAAATTGTACACTAAAAACTATTTATAAAAATTATTTATTATATTATATAAATATGTATATGCGGGTTGCGGGGTTGAGTGGTATAGTGCCCTTACCCGCACTCATATCCATCTAAAATTGCGAGTAATTACTCGGACCCAAGTCTATATCCATAAAAGCGGGGTTTTACCTACCCATTGTAGATATTTTTTTGCAGGTGTCCATCGGCCCTGAGTTCAATTGTCATCCCTAGTTCGGAGGAGTGTTTAGAGGTGAAGATGGTGAGTGGATTTGTGGATATCCCAAAGGTTTGGGAGTGTGTAGTCGTATGTGGCATAACCTTGGGGAGTGTTTGAAGGTTTGATATTGGTGTGTGTCCATGGTTTCATGTTGACTCATCAGGAGTGGTCTCAAACCTCATATCTAAACAAGGAGGTTCAACAACTAGATAGAATTTACTGCAAAACATTTGCGACTTACTTATTTTGAAATTGAAGATTCAAATTGGTCATTCATATTGAGAGGTCAACTATTGTGCATATGTATTGGCGAATAATTTGGGAATGAGGTTTTACTTTGATACTGGCGATTTTATATGCAGATTAGTTCGTTATATTTAACTGATATTATTGGTATTATCAACTATACGAGTTGTGATGCTATAGTTTTTTTTTTTTTTAGAAATCTCTTAAGTAAAGTCTCAAATTCGAGTCTTGTGGATGAAAGAAAACGTGGTTGAGAAGAGAGACTTTATTAAGAGTAATTATCTATATATTTCAACAAATTGATCATTAACAGAAAGAAAAAAAATTAATCGATACTTCACACTAATAACATTTTTAAAAATAAGACCCCAAAGAATTGATACTATGACTCTTCTTTAGGAAAAAAAGTTAAAATGACTAATTTGAGATGTCAAAACTCTAGTTGTAGAAAATTTGCATGTTCTTAGGATTAATCGAATAGAATGTCCAAAAAAATCTAAATTTGTAGAGATTTCTTCAAACGTCTAAAAATTCTAATTATAGTCAAAAAAAATTAAAAGGACGTTTAGAGGTGGCAATGACACCAGCAGGTCAACTCAACCCCACCACCTCTTGAAATAAAATCCAAGAAACCTAAGAGGCAAATATATATTTTTAGATACATAATTGAAAATTTTCTAAAAAAAGAAGAAGATATATAATTGAAATTGAAAGTCAAAAGATATATAATTGAAATACCAATTATTATATTACAATTTTAAAAACTAAAGTAACTAGCACTCCTATTTGATTCCAATTCAAGTTATCCAACTACAATTTTCTTTTTAAACCAAAAAAATCTAATTTTCTTGATATTATCTTCACCAATAAACACTAGTATTCTTTAACTTTAATTTTCATAAACATTTTCAAACTCTTTTACCCCTCTTTTTCCTATTTTTCTCTCTTCCTTCCATATTCTCCACCACATCTTTAATTTTCTTTCCTTTTTTCTTTTTCATTCCTCATCCTCACACATCTTTTTTTATTGTCCCATTTACCTAAGACTTGCTTTGTCTTTACCCTCTCACACGCTCCTATAATCTTTTACTACAATCTCTTTATATTCTTTTACTTACACTCTTCATTTAACACAAACAACACACACTTCACTTTAAAGTCTTCAAAAAATGCACCAAAACACCACACAAAAATGCTACTTTACTTTACCACCATTACAGATCTGAAACTCCATGAATCTTCAAAACAACAGATTTTGATTTCTGGGTTTTGTTCTTTGGCCTATTGGGTCATAGAAAAACCATTATTTTTTTAAAATTTCCAAAAAAAAAAAATGGGGTCTAGTAGCAGCAAAACCAGCTCCTCTTGTAGCTCTTCATCTTCTTCTTGTAGTTTAAGAAAAGGTCGATCCAAACGGTATAAAGGTTTTCCTTCTTATTGTCTTGGAACAACTTCTGGATCTCGTGACAGTGATAATGATGACCAGGTAAATTTTGTTTTCTTGTTTTAAAATCCAATGTATCTTCTTTTTGTTCTTTTCCTTGTTTTTGGAAAAAATAATGTTTTTTTTTAGTTCATCTTTGAAAAGTATTATGTTTGTGATTGGATTTTGGATTATAAGATGAAGATTGTTACTACTAGGTTCATATTGATAAGGATTGAAACATATTGTTTTATTGTTTCTTTTTGCTGTTAGTTGAATTAGATTTTTAAGAACAGGCATTGTCAAGAATTTTATGCTATTTATCTTGTATTGTAAAAAAATTATATGATTTTATTTAATTTTTTATTCCATGATTGAATTTTTAGTTGTTCATGAATGTATTTGATTTGATTTAAAACGTAATAATGAATGTCACTACTTCCACTACATTAGAGCTGCTTATTATGAGCATAGCTCAAATGGCAATGCCGATATTGTTAGGTTGGACACCACCCGAGTTTGAATCTAAGAGCTCGCTGTTGTGTGTGAGTTTCAGGTGGTACTTGCCACTTCGACCACAAACCAAAAAAGTTATTTATTATGAATTTATTGCATTAACTACTGTTTTGTTCTAACAAAAAACTACTGTTTTGTGCGTCTATTCATTCATGATAAAAAACTATGATGTGGAAATGAAATTTGTTGGTTGGTTTTGTTTGGTTATCCTTTTACATCTTCCATTTTTGTGGTTGTTTCTTTCCTTGCAATTTACGTCTGAAAGATTACCAATAAATCATTTCTTAATAGAGTAAATAAGTAATTTTATAAGCATCTAGAAAAATGGAATATTTGCATTAAAAGTAAAATAAAATAAACCTATGTTAACTATAGTATGTTGATTTCTTCTTATGATTCACAAGTTTTTGATATTTTGTTGTATCATGACATTTTTAGCACCATGTCTCTTATCAGTCTTTCCAATTGTCAGCCTCATTGTCCCATCTAGTTTTTTTTTTTTTTTTTTTTTAAATTATTTTTATTCTTATTATTTGTTTGATATACTTTTTCAAGTTATGAAATGTCTTTCTCTTTTTGTTTTGTTCATAATGTATTAGTAGCATATTTGGTTATTGGTCAAAGTTTTGTGGTAATTGCCTAACTCTAGTTTGCAACACATGCTTTAGGTTTGTAATCAGAATAAAGTAAATGGAAGTGATGTTACATACACCAGCAGCAATGAAATTGACTCGGATGAAGTGAAATCAGAGTCTTTTAGAAAAGTTAAACCTGAAGAAATACCTTGTATGCCTTCTAACATTGATCTTGATGAGTGGAGTCGGACCGAATCCAGAACCGCTAGCAGCTCTGCACATGGTTCTTCAACTCAGTCCACAAACCCTGCAAGTCGGTTCCTTTCTCGTTTTAGCATCATTCCAGGAAATATAAGCTTCAGACTTAGCAGAACCACCAGTTTAGGGTCATCTCGACCTTGTCCTGTTTCATCGGCAAGTCTTTCGATATTTAACAATGAAGACGAGCTTAGTCTGCATCCACGGCCTCATGGAAGTTTGACTAATAGAAATGAAACTCAACAATGTAATGGCTTGCTTAATGCATCTTTTGTTAATCGAGTCCCTATAGAGAATCGTGAAAATGCTTCTAATAATTTAAGTTCAAATGTCCCGACATTCGGTTTGGATCGCAACTTGTCGAGTCCAATGCTGTCTCCTATCCAAGATATGGTTAGAGATGGATATGCTACGCGAGACATGCCCGGTGTGAACATGTTTTCTACAAGAATTCATACTGAGACAGGAAATGCTGAGACTAGACAAATAGATAGACGAAATGGTGCCCGAGAACCTGTTGATCGCAATGTTCGTTTCAGCCGAACTTTAAGTGTCGGAAGGCTTCGTGATAGAGTTCACCGCCGATCAGGATTGGCTGACTTCAACTTTTGCCCTCTGCAACAAGAGAGAGAACTGAGAGATGCTAGTGAGGATAATGGAAGACAAATAGGGGAGAGGGGTACAAGAGTATCACCATCTGATCGTAATGCTTTAAATTCTCATACTACATCTGGATATCCTCTACCAAACATGTCTAGCTCTCCATTTACCACCCAAGACTATGAGGTCGAGGCTTCAAGGTCAAGAGAAACTAGATATCAGGATCTACTGGAACATAGGTCCAATTTCCTCGAACGGAGAAGAAGAATACGATCTCAGGTTTGTGTATTTTCTGAACTTTTGGTAACAGCTAACGATTAAATAATTTGTCTAGTATAACCTTATAATTGAAAAACAAAAGTTTTGGCCAAGATAGGTTTGATAATGGCATAAATAATTGAATTATGAGATTTTGATTATAAAAAATGAACCACTACGATCTGGAGTAACTTTGATGGAAACATCTGTAATGACTCTTTCTCAATGTCCTGGATTTATTCAAAGTTAATGATCGTCATTTCGAATGGCTTAGGTTCGTGCTCTTCAGCGGTTGGGTAGCCGGTTCGAAAATCTTTCTGGACATGACAGATCGTGTATCTTGTCTGGTCAACATAGAAACGGTCGTTGTACATGCAGATTAACTAGTCGCGATAACAATTCAAATTCAAATGATGATACAAATGCTAGAGCTAGCATATCAAGAATTGTTATGCTAGCTGAAGCCTTATTTGAGGTAAATTTAATACACTCTTATTAGCTATTTTTGAGGCTATTCATTATATTTATATAACTTGAATATTTGGTGCATACTTTTATTAGGTTCTGGATGAAATTCACCAGCAATCAGTGGTTTTATCTTCCCGCCCTTCTGTATCTTCTATCGGATCTGTTCCTGCACCTGCCGAAGTTGTCGAATCCTTACCTGTCAAATTATACACTAAGTTGCAAAAACATCAAGAAGAGCCTGTACAGTAAGTGTTCTGGCTTACCCATCACCTGCTGTCATTCTTTCAAACGACTTCTTAGGATTTTTTTTCCCGCTTTCTTGCACACTTCCAATTTCTTTTATTTAGTACAAATTGTTTCTCTTTCATTTGATGTGATTTGAGTTACATGTAAGATAAAATTTAAACCGCGCACAACGGTTCCAAAGCAATATTAAAAGGGAGAATGCAAACAATGAAAAATAGTTTCTAGTCTTGTCTTAGGAGACCACTACCGTGATCATAATGTGCATTTTTGTGTGTCATCACATTCTAATAGTTTGTGCATTTTACTAATATTGGTTTATGCTAATTGGTTTTGGTAATTCTTTAATTTCACAGATGCTATATATGCCTTGTGGAGTATGAAGATGGAGACAGCATGCGAGTACTGCCTTGCCATCATGAATTTCATACAACATGTATAGACAAGTGGCTGAAAGAGGTTCACAGGTATGTCATATTAGGAATTATGGATCTTCTTCTGGTTAACATTAACAATACAAACTTCAAATGCATATTAAAAAGTTGTTGCTGCTTGTTGCATATAGCCCTGCCAAGTTAGTGTAGTATATGCATGTGATGGAGATAAATAAACAAATGATACCAAACCAACAAAAAATTGTATTTAACAGTCCATAGACCACTATAAAATGACCAATATTGTTACTTCAATAAATAACAATTTCCCTTAGCTCCAACTTTCTTTCAAAAAATTACAGAATTTTACAGAAACTATAGCAAGCATGCTGTTCAGGCTCCATCATAAATCTTATATAGGAGCTTTTTAGCAATAACTCATGCCAATTCATTTCATATGAACACCTTTATGTGGTCCCTCCTATAATAAATGTTGAAATTCTTCTCCATCTTCAAATTCATCTTTACATGCTTTCTTTAAAAAAAAAATCATCTAAACATGCTCTGATTTTTTCATGCCACTATCCTTTAATTTGTGCAATAAAAATAATTATGTTAGTAACTTTACCTTATATGGGACTGACTCCACATGTGATAGAGATTTGTATTGGAAATGTGCATCTTTAACTTTTTGTATATTATTATTATTCCACAGGGTATGTCCACTATGTCGAGGGGACATTTGTATATCAGATTCACTACCAACAGAGAACTAAAGTTGCAAATTGTTAATCACAATATACGCTTTATGTAACTATGTGTATCAGAATCAGCTCAACCTTGTATTCTCATTGTTGTCAATGATTATTTGTTCCAATTTCTCAATAATAAACATCATACATTGATAGCATACAGTGAAGAAAAATCTTCCTCTAATTGACACAGTGAAGATGGCTCTTGATTCACTGATGTAACTGCGTGATACTGATACAGTTACATGTAGTTAATAATATCAACTATTAATTTGATATCAGACGGCTCAAATTTCACGTCAACCAAATCAATTTTCAATAATCTTTGTGCATGTTTGGCATGAATATCACAGTAGGTTTGTAAGAATCGCAGCGAGTCACTTTGATTTTACAAAAGCTACTCAGTGCATGTTTGGTATCGGGTGAGTCTGTCGAAATCATGGTGAGCCACCATGATTTGGCAAAAGTTGCAAAGAGCCCACCATTATACTAAACAACACAATGTAGTTTTTACAAGATCACAATGGCTTACTTTGATCATGACAATGTGATATCAAACATACACTTTGCACGCAACTGTTGAGGAATTCGGTTCTCGAAAAAGATGGGATGGATTGCAGGCTATTGTCCGTTCCTTATTGAGTAATTCTGCCTACATGTTGCACTAAAAAAAGGTCCTTATTGAGTACATCCTCCGGTCACTATTATAAGCAAAAATCTACATTTTAGATTCATTCATTTAATGATGCACATGGTCTTTATTATAGACCACATACATCATTAAATAAATGAACCTAAAATGTAGTTTTTTTGCTTATATTAGTGACCGGAGGGTGTATACGACATACTTTTGTTTTCTCCACATCTGTGAAACTTACATGATTACACAAAAGGAGGGAGAAAAGCCAGTCAAATCATTTCTCTTTTTCTCTTCATCATAAAAACTAAGGAAATTATTGATTTTAACAAAGCATCTTTGACCAAGTGCTTGAAATTGTTGATTTTAACCAAGTGCACGCGTGTAACATACTTTAACTTTTCAGAGGAAAAAAGGGAAAAAGGTAAAGAAACATTTGAAGTGTAGTGTGAGAGCCTGAGAGGAGATAAGGAAGTTGTCTAGTAGATTGTGGGAGTGGTAATTTCCTATTGTCTCCAAACTAAAAAAAGAACAAATAACTGTGGTTTGTACAACCTGGTCTGCCTAGTTTTGTTTTTTGTTGTCTGGTTAAAGTTGATCTCATGTAGAATCTCCATTCAGTGCTGCTGCCACACCTTTGTAGTATATGTTTGGTGGTACACCAAAAAAATGTGATTTGAAAAATAAAACTAGAAGTAGTTAAACAACACTCATAGGTGTATGTTACAAAGAGCAAAATTTGGAGAGCTCACATAAGGTTCAAAGTAGACATCACCTAGAAAACATTAGAAGTTATCGGTTTTTTTTGTTGTAATGTCTAAGATGGTCCTTGTCAATTTGGACAAAACAAGAGAAAATAAATGGGTTTACTCGTTTGTCAAATAGTCATCACTCATCAATTAAGTTATAACCTCAATCATGAGGATTAACAATGACTTCTACTTCTAAAAGGCAGTCGTTGGTGTATTGGTTAAAATTTATATTGGCCTATATGGTCCATGGAACCTACATAATTTGGTGGAATCTATATGAATTTAAATAGAAGTGTCAAATTATGTGTGGTATTTTGAGGGAAGATTGAGTGTGTTAGAGAGTGTGTTTCTACTTTGAGTAGTGATATTTGAACAACCATTTCCAACAACTTTTGTAACAACTCCTTTTCTCTCTATTTTCATTGGTCAAAAACAATGGAGAGAAAAAGGAAGAGAGAGAATAAAAGCATAATGTGAGTATGAGAGAGAAAGTTGTCAAAAAGTTGTCACAAATTGGTTGTACAAATATCATTTCTCTTCTATTCCCTCCGTTTTTTAATATAAGCAAAAGTCACTTTTTAGATTCATTCATTTAATGATGTATGTGGTCCATATTATGAATCACATACATCATTAAATGAATGAACTTAAAAAGTGACTTTTGCTTATATTTAAAAACGGATGGAGTACTTTCTAGCATTATTTTGACTCTTAAAGACACATTTTGCGCATGTCCAAAATTTGATAACCTCATGTAGCGCATTAAATCGTGGATAGACTAATTGTTAAAATCAATCAGATATGTGAAAGATATATATATATACATACATACATACATACATACATAAATAAAAATGGTTAATTGCACTTTTTTCTTTTAATATCGAATGCTTGGTCTTCTATTTTCATACTTGTTTTTTGAACCAAACTATTTTCATACTTGTTGTAATTTTGGTTCTAACCATACTTTTTTCTTTCTTCACTGAATTGATGATTTTTGACATAAAATAATAATAATTTTAAGCTAAAATGGTTAATGAGCTACGTCAAAGGATGGATCCTTTGAAAGAACCTAAATTTGACTGTTGAATGAACAATTCTTGATCGCTAAACTTGCTTTGCTTGTGTTTGGTTATGCGGTGAGAATTGATTTTTGTTAGATTCTCACTAAAAGTGATTTGTGATTTTGTAAAAAGAAAAAAAGAGATTTGTGTTTGTATACATTTATATAAAAGTGAGTTGAACTATAAATTTGTGCGTGAAACAAATCTAAAATCAAAAGCTACATACCTTAACTTCAAATAGAATTAATTTTGGAGGCAATCAATTATACTAGACAATAACCAAACATATCAAAATCAATTCTACATGTCTAGAATCAATTTTGATTAGTGGAATCAAACATACATCCAGTGGAATTCCGGCTTCCAAGGCTCTTTTCCTCTGCCCAAAGGTAAACACCAAACAAAAAAAAAACTAAATTTTGATTTTAGGGTTAATTAAGTTTTTAGTCCCTATAAATATTCACAGTTTTCTTTGTTAGTCCATACAAAATAAAATCACACTTTTTAGTCCCTGTGACATTTTCCTTAAGCATTTTAGGGACCAAAAATGTTGATGAAATTTTTTTACAGGGACTAAAAATGTTGATGGAAAATTTTAGAGGGACTAAAAAGTGTGATTTTATTTTGTAGGGACTAAAAACAAAACTGTGAATATTTATAGGGACTAAAAACTTAATTAACTTGTGCCCTAAGGGCACAAGTTAAGAAACTAAAAATGAAATTAAAAAGTAACTTTTCTATTGAAAAGACAAAATTTTAAATTTTTAATATATTGAATGGACATTTTCCAAGAAAAAATTTCTATGTTTAGTTTCTAAACTTGTTCTTTTGAGCACAAGTTAACATTTCCCTTTTTTTTATATGCTAAAAATCACAACTTTGAAATCAAAATTACAACAAATAAAAAAATTCAATTAAAAAAGAAAACGACCATTTTCATGAGTTTGACAAAATAGGGGACAAAAATTCAGTTACCTCAGAATAAACTAAGACAGAGAGAACAACACTGAGTTAAATTGAGTTGAGTTGCTGAACGAGTTTGAATGAGTTTGAGTAAAAAGGTGGTAGAACGGTAACAAAATTGTGAACGAAAATGAAGAACACAACCGAAGATGCTACTTCCACACAAGATCTCGACCCACAAAGCGACCACAGCTCCGATTACTTACCCCAACCACAACCCCGCCGTTTACGTGGCTTCGCCGCCACGGCAGCGGGGACAAATTCCACCGGAAAAGGAAAAAAAGAGCGAGAGAAAGAAAAGGAACGAACGAAGCTCCGGGAACGACACCGTCGAGCTATCACGAGTAGAATGTTAGCTGGACTCCGTCAGTATGGTAATTTCCCTCTCCCGGCGCGTGCTGATATGAATGATGTACTTGCTGCTCTCGCGCGTGAAGCTGGTTGGATTGTTGATGCTGATGGAACTACCTATCGCCAGTGTCTCCCTCCTTCCAACATGGTTGCTTTCCTTCTTTTTATATTTCAATTTTGATGATTACTTCTGATTGAAGGCGTGTCCGGTGTCTGTGTTCGTGCTTTCAATTTAGAACCTACCTAGCACCGCATTTTTAACAACTTAATTTGCAGATTATAGCATAATCGCTTATTGTAATAAGCGTTTATGTATAAGTTATTTCCATAACAAAAGATATAAAGTGAAATTGTTGTCATATAAGTTGCTTTCATAAGCCATTCGAGAGTTTATGAAAATAAGCTGAACACGGCTTATCAACATGTTTGAAGCTGTTTTTATAAGTCCTCTCAAACAGTCTCACAAGTGCTCATGCTTGTACATAAGCTCAAATAAGCCAATCCAAATAGGCCCTTAGTTAGTTATTGCTTAGAGTTTTTTATTTTGGTCTTAATCGGGGAAATCCAGTGATTGATTCGGAAGTAAGTAAACTCTGATAGAGTATTATTTCAGCAAGAAGTACTAGCCAAGCTATCCGACCTTAACTAAAATGCTTTAATCACTTGAGCTGAACTACATGATTTAGTTGGTGCTTAGATTGATCATAAGAAAATAAATAAATCAATATGTTGAAATGTTGGGTTGGGAAATATTTTGTTAACAATTTTTTATTCTTTAGTGTTTATGTTTGATTAAGGTTTTATTATCCAGGGATCATTTGCCGCAAGGTCAGTTGAAAGTCAACCATCTGGTGGTACTTTGAGAACTTGTTCGGTTAAGGAAACACTAGAGAATCAGTCACCGGGACTTAGAGTTGATGAATGTGTGTCACCTGCATCTATTGATTCTGTTTTAATTGCAGAAAGGGACTCAAAGAATGGAAACTATGCAAGTGTAAGCCCAATCAATTCAACTGACTGCTTGGAGGCTGATCAGGTGATTTTGGTGACTAATTCAATCATTTTGTTGCTTTTGTATCATTTTGATTTGATGCATATTTATTCGTAAAAATTTGCATGTTTGACTGTTATCCTCACTGTTTTTCTAGTTTCTGTTGATATGATATCGGAAATCTGATCAATTAATTCACTCAGCATAATCAAATTCTCTGGTCTGGTGTTTATTGATATACTATTGGTTGAAGATTGTAAATTAGACATTCTTAAACTATACTTTTCTAACGAGCCAAAGTTGCGAACCAATTGCATAAAGCTTATTTCATTGTATGTTAGTGTTTTTAACCCAAGTGGTGTGTTTAAATTTATAATGTGGATGTCGAGAAGTGATTGAACAGGACCATCTAAATTTGTAATTTATTGATGCAGCTTATGCAAGATATTCATTCAGGGGTGCATGAAAATGACTTCAATTGCACACCGTATGTTCCTGTTTACATAAAACTCCCAGTAAGTGTCTCGTATTTGTTGTTTGCTTAATGTTTAGCTAGCTTCCAACCTATGTAATAAGTTCTAGACAAAAAAATGTGTACTTACAGGTTTCACTTAGCGTGACCTTTTGAGGCTTTAACTCTGTTTGCCTTGTATTTGATCACAGGGTTTCTAAAATTAGCTTTTTATTGCAGGCTGGTATTATTAACAAATTTTGCCAGTTGATGGATCCTGAAGGCATTAGGCAGGAGCTAATCCATATTAAGTCCTTAAATATTGATGGTGTTGTTGTGGATTGTTGGTGGGGCATTGTTGAAGGCTGGAACTCCCAGAAATATGTGTGGTCTGGGTATAGGGAGCTTTTTAGTATAATTAGAGAATTCAAGCTGAATATACAGGTATATATTTTAATTGTTCATATCCTATCATGTTATACACGCATCCATCCTTCAAAATGGAAAATTTATCTAAAATGATTATGACTTTGACTTGTCAATATATATATATATATATATATATATATATATATATATGTGTGTATATCATGATGATTAATAGGGCCAACCAAATCATTTATTTTCTATTACAAGCGTGTCATTTCTGGTTAGGAATTTTGTTAAAATTAGAGTCCTCCCTATAAAGTTCTTATACTATTACACTACATGAAGGACTGAATAGGGAACACAGAGAATGTGGCGAAGTACAGAGGGCAAATGTAGTGGTTGGATGATGTCAATTGTATTATTTCTTAATTCTTAAATATTTGTTTTCTTTCAGCGTGATAAATAAGATTGTTTCCCTAGCTTGGATAGTATGTGAAAATCAAACATTACATTGTTTTAAAACATGTCAGAAGTTCCTCTAATTGGAAAGCATCTTTAAAATATGTTTTGAAGAGGCATCTTTAACGTTGTTTGATAACCTATCTTGACTCTTACTTCAAATTCTGAAGGTTGTTATGGCATTTCATGAATGTGGAGGGAATGATTCTAGTGATGCATTGATTTCCCTCCCACAATGGGTTTTGGATATTGGAAAAGACAACCAGGACATATTTTTCACAGATCGTGAAGGACGACGAAATACTGAATGCCTATCTTGGGGAATTGACAAAGAGCGAGTTCTCAAAGGAAGAACTGGAATTGAGGTATAAAATATCCAATAGATTTATTTCTCTCATTGATTCAACTATTAAGTGCTAACTACAGTCAAATGCCTGTTATTTATGTTTACATACCAATTTCCAGTGTATCTGCATTTCACCCGAAAGGGAAAAAACATTTGTTTCTTGTTTGTATATGGTTATAGAAGATTTCTGTATTTCATAGATTATATACTCTGTAAGTTAACGTCAATCATCAGTTACATGTTATGTTTTCTTTAATTTTTTTTTTCTTTCTGATTAGCCTTCTGCATTATATACAGGTCTATTTTGATATGATGAGAAGCTTTCGGACAGAGTTTGATGACCTGTTTGCAGAAGGTATGATTGATGCTGTAGAAATTGGTCTGGGAGCATCTGGGGAGCTGAAATACCCTTCCTTTTCAGAAAGGATGGGGTGGAGGTATCCTGGTATTGGTGAGTTTCAGGTACCTCGTTCTTTTGGCCTCATTTCAAAACCGTTGCATTATTCTGAATCATAAATAACAGATGTGCTATTATATTCTATACGTTTGTAAGGAAGTCTGATTTTCTATATAATCATATATGAGCAGTGCTATGATAAATACTTGCAACATAGTCTGCGCAGAGCTGCCAAACTACGCGGTCACTCTTTTTGGGCTAGAGGACCTGATAATGCTGGGCATTACAACTCTATGCCACATGAGACTGGATTCTTTTGTGAGCGAGGTGATTATGACAACTATTATGGACGCTTCTTCTTACATTGGTACTCCCAGACTTTAGTAGACCATGCAGATAATGTTTTGTCTCTTGCAAACCTTGCTTTTGAGGGAACAAAAATTATTGTCAAGGTAGTTTTTCTGGTATATCAGTTTTTCATGTTGTGGTTTTATCTTATAATTGTGGCTAAATTTGGATGATGTTAGTTGCTGCTGGTATTGATTGCATTCATAATTGATAGATGGTACCTAGTGTCAGTTTGGTATGCCCTTTAATATGAGGCATTTACTATACTGTTAAAATTTAAGAGAGACCATTCATAGAATAAATGCTAATGGTGTATAATTTCCTATCCCTTGAATATTAGAGATGTGTAGGACATAAATAAAAATTTGATTTCAAAAAAAGGATAGTAAACAGAAAAAGAGGTCTGGAGTTATCTTGTGAGCTGTGAGAATGTCAGCAAGGAAGTCAGATTCTATCACATCTCAAAGAAAACACTCTCAGAATCAATCGCAGTTTCAAAAATCAATAACAGCTATGGAATAAATGTCCAAGTTGTATGATGGCATTTTCATGCAACAAAAGCCAAAAGAGTCGTAATTATAGTTGAGAGATGCAAGATATTCAAATCTTGTTGGTGAAGGGTTGCAAGAGACTGGAAACCAGGAAGAAAACAAAGGAGGTGAACAAACAATAAGAATGAATAATAAACTTGAAAAGGGAATTACAACCTTAGTTTCACATATGGGGTAAAATTCAATCTCCGGAAGAAGAGGAACGCTACTCTGTAAAACTTAATATCTTATTTACTTTTGTGGCTAGCATTCTAATTTTAGAATTTCAATCTCCCATAAAAGTTTCTCTTTAAGTTTTTACCCCTAAATCAAACATAGACTTGGCGTGCAAGTTTTAACGATACAATTTGGTATTAAGTTTATCCTTGATTTTTCATCCCATTTTAAGGGGATATTGAACTAATAATTGCCTAATAATACAAAATAATTCTTGCTTGTGGTGTTTGCAAAAGCATGACTAATTCAGTCTGTCAAAGTTATTCTATTCTGCAGTGTGGTTTAGTTGAGAAAAGGGTAAATTTGGGCTACAAAGCTCCTACCATATTGGATCCATTTAGGTTTATCGTAGATAGTCTTACCTTTGATTCACGACTCAAACTTGTGACTGAGGTTCCCCTTGGTTGTTACATTAAACTAAGTTTTGTTAATTCCTTTTAATATATTAACGTGGTAATCCTTTATCTGGAATCATAGTTAGTAATAATTTATTTCGGGTACTTGTCTTTATGCACTGCAAATTTTCTGTTAGAATTTCTTTTTGGGGTTGTGTACAGGTAGGAGATCAGAAATCAGGATTTAACTATTCAATGCAAAAAGGACAAATTAAGTTTAATCATAAACTCTTTTATGTTTAGCTGTTTAGTATTAACATTTTAACGTTAGGAAGCATGGTTCTCGCACCACTTAAAAAATACATATCCTGCTATTGAAAGTAAAAGCATGCCAAATGAAGTTGTATCCGACCTTCTCGCTAAACTTAATGAATAAACACTGCAGGTTCCTGCCGTATACTGGTGGTACAAGACTCCTAGTCATGCAGCAGAATTGACAGCAGGATATCACAATCCCACAAATCAGGATGGATACTCTCCTGTGTTTGAGATTCTGAAAAAACACGCTGTCACCATGAAATTTGTCTGCTTAGGATTTAATCCTTCCAACCAGGAAGCTAATGAGTCATTGGTTGATCCAGATGGCCTGAGTTGGCAGGTAATTTTCGTTTTACCACCTTAATCCAGCTTTGAAATAACTTGTATGATGGGTGAAGTGGTATCTTTTTAGATAGTTTGCAACTTTACATTGATTTGCATTACTTATTTTGATCAACTTGGTGCCATGCATGTTTTCATCCATTTGTTACGAATGGTGATTGTACAGGTATTAAACTCAGCTTGGGAACGAGGGTTGATCACTTCTGGAGAGAATGCAATCTTTTGCTATGATAGAGAAAGGTACGAGAGATTGATTGAGATGGCAAAGCCCAGAAATGATCCTGATCACCGGCACTTTTCATTCTTTGTTTATCAGCAACCATCTTTGCTTCAGGGAAATGTTTGCCTGTCAGAATTGGATTTCTTCATCAAATGCATGCATGGTAAGAATCCTTAGAATTCACTTTGATCTATTCAAGTTTTGTATTGTTTCTCTCTAGCAAATATTTTCCATTTTATTTTTATTAAAGCTTTTTATCCTTGCAGGTGAGATGACAGGGAATCTTTAATGGCTGCAAATCTTACTTTTTAACAAGGTCATTTTGTGGGGTGTAATTTACCCTGTTGTTGTGGCTACATAGGGACATGCTTGAAAATTAATAGTTGTCTTCTCTTATTGTAGTGCAATGTCTTCTGTAACAACGGTAGCTATTTATATATAAAATATTTTAAAGATCTGCAGAAGAGCCATAACAACCTCGACATAATTTTACAACTTTTTTTGTTTTTTTTCTTCGATCCTTTTTTTGATAATAAGGTTCAATCCTTTAATTATTAAGATAGAGGAAATATGTATCGAAGATTTTCTGCATAATTTTATTTTTTGATGAACTTCTGCACAAGTCTATTGAGTTGGATTTAGACCGTCATCATCATTCATCACTGGTGTGTTTCTATTCATATATTTGTACCGTAAACGTCAGGCTATATGAGCACATTCCAATAAAATTGAAATTATTAACTTAGGTGAGAATAACAGATTGTAGAAGGTCATTTGCATAGGTCCACCAATAGACCCTTGTTTTTTTGGTTCCATATTTAGACCATCTCCAATGGCCCTATTGAAAGCATATTGAGACTTGTTGAACCATTGGAAGCAAGCCTATTGAAAATGACATGGAGGAGAGAGTAGATGAATACATTCAACATGTTGAATGTTTGTCCCGCATGCCACGTGTTGCAACATGATTGGTTGCTTAGATTTTTCATTTTCTTAATGTTTTGGGATCAATTATTTCATTGCAAATAATTATTTTATTATTTTATTTTTTTTACCAAAATTCGTGATTTTTTTTTCTCTACAGATAGAGACTTGGATCATTTCATTTGGACACAGAAAAAAACCAAATTTTTCACTCTCTTAATCTTATTATTAGCTTTTCTTTTGAAGTTTTAGTCTTTACTTAGTGAAATGGATCCCAATAATAATCAATTCAACAATCAAAATTTTGTTTTTCAAAAAAAACTAAAAAATAAATTGTTAACTGTATTATTTAAATTTAATTATAATCGAATTATGTAATTATAGAAACAAAAATTAAATAAGAATAAAAATAAGAAATAAAAAGTGGTGGGGTAGGGTGTTGAATGAAAACCATTGGAGAGGTAAAAATTGAATTAGTGTTGAATTAAGAGAGAAAAAATGATGTGGAGTGTTGGGGAATTGAAAAAGTGGGTGTTGAAAGTTGTTGAAAGTGTTTTACCATTGTAGATACCATGTATAATGGGCAAAATACATTCAACAACCTTCAACATCCACTTTTTCAATTCCCAACACTCCACATCATTTTCTACTTAATTCAACACCCATTCAATTTTTACCACTCCAATGGTTTTCATTTAACACCCTACCCCACCACTTTTTATTTCTTATTCTTATTTAATTTTTGTTTTTATAATTACATAAAATTATAATTATCGATTATAATTAAATTAAAATAATACAATTAACAATTTATTTTTTAGTTTTTTATGGAAAAACAAAATTTTGTAAAATAATTTATTTTTATTTTCTTAACTTAAAATGTAAAACCAAAATTTGACATGTTTTGAGGATGTTGGTTGGGAAATTGATTTGGATTTTGAGGATGTTGGTTGGAAAATTGATTTGGGTGTTGATAATTGTTCGGATTTTGGTAGTTAAATGGGTAATCAGAAGAATTTTGGGTGTTGAATTGATTATTATTGTGATTCATTTCAAGAGAGTGAAAAACTAATATAAGATTAAGAGAGTGGAAAACTTGGTTTTTGTTTCTGTGTCCAAATCAAATGATCCAAGTCTCTATTTGTAGAGAATTTTTTTTTTACGAATTTTAGTAAAAAAATAAAAAAAATTATTTGCAACGAAATAATTGAGTCCAAAGCATTAAGAAAATATAAATCGAAACTGCCAATTACGTTGCAACACGTGTCCCTCCTATCCCCACAACTTTTTCTCTCTCCGCGTCCTCTGACGCATCACGCGCCCTGTCGGCGCGTGTAATGCACGCGCTAATTTTCAAACAATCAAAACGCGACGCGTGGCTCGGCGTGGCAGGATTCAACATGTTGAAGTCATTCATGTACTCTCTCCTCCACCTCATCTTCAATACTCTCTCCTCCAATGGTTCAACAAGCTTAAACACCCTTTCAATAGGGTCATTGGAGATGGTCTTAGGGGGCTCCCATTGTTAATATGAAACTATGGATTTATGTTTCTCTATATAGTATTTCAATGCATGCATGCTTCTTCTCAATTTCCAGTTTGGTCCACATAGTTTGTTGACGGCATTATCTTCCAGTTTAAATAATATTATCTTCCTCAAGTTGCCTCCTTTGAGAGGTCCATATGTAGTATTACATGAGATAGCAGCCAAAAAGAAAATGGAGAATCGTGTAGTTAAAATGTAGCACTGTCACAGTTTGGCTCCCATGCCATGCATGTGACGTGCTTCGTCTCTGTCTGTTCATTCAATATTGACTTGAATTTTGAATATAATATCTTATTTTTGTATGTGTGGAGTTACTATACTAGTATTTAAACGCATGCTTCCTCTCTATTCCCACATAACTATCGAACACAAACAAAACTGAATAGCATAAACCACACACACTTTCTTCTATACCAAATGAAATCTTTTTCTTTGTTGTCACCTACATTTTTATACCTTCATCTTCTTTTTCTTTTTACCTTAAATTTAATGTGGTTTGACACAAACAAAGTTGTGGCAGTGGCTGCATTAGGAAACCAATCAGATCATTTGGCATTGCTCAAATTCAAAGAATCAATATCAAGTGATCCATATAAAGCTTTTGAATCTTGGAATTCTTGCAGCCCAATGCATCAAATGGTTACAGGCAGGATATCAGTTACATGGATCTTTATCTCCCTATGTTGGTAATCTCACTTTTCTGATAAATCTCAACCTTCAAAACAATAGTTTCTCTGGAGAAATTCCACAGGAGTTGGGTCAGTTGCTACAACTGCAACAACTTTATCTCCTTAATAACTCGTTTACAGGAGAAATTCCTAGAAACTTGACATATTGCTCCAATCTCATAGACTTTATTTTGGGAGGGAACAATTTGATTGGGAAAATACCAATTGAAATTGGCTCTTTGAAAAAGCTTCATTCATTCGCCCTTTTTGGTAACAATTTAACTGGAGGGATCCCTTCATCCATAGGGAATCTTTCATCCTTAATGCGTTTTACGTGTGCTTCTAACAAATTAGGAGGAGATATTCCACAAGAAATATGTCGCCTCAAAAACTTGACATTTTTATCTTTTGGTGAGAACAATTTGTCTGGTAAGATTCCATCTTGTCTTTATAATATCTCATCACTTGTTGTCTTTTCAGTAACAAACAATAACTTTCATGGCTCTCTTCCACCCAACATGTTCAATACCCTCCTTGATCTTAAAATATTAAATTTTGGAGGAAATCAATTCTCAGGTACAATCCCTGTTTCGATTGCAAATGCTTCTGCCATACAATTACTAGACATAGGAACAAACAAATTAGTTGGACAAGTTCCAAGTCTAGGGAATTTACAACATCTTAGCTTGCTAGATTTACAAGAAAACAATTTAGGTGACAATTCAACTATGGATTTAGAGTTTTTAAAATATTTGACAAATTGCAGCAAACTACACACACTTTCCATATCTGTTAATAATTTTGGAGGTCATTTGCCAAATTCCATAGGAAATTTCTCCACTAAACTTGAAAAACTATATCTTGGGATTAATCAGATATCCGGAAAAATTCCTGTAGAATTAGGACGTCTAGTCGGCTTAACTGTTTTGTCCATGCCACTTAACCAATTTGATGGAATTGTTCCATCTACTTTAGGGAACTTCAAAAATATGCAAATTTTGGATCTAAGCGAAAACAAGTTGTCAGGATATATACCACCCTTCATAGGCAATCTCAGTCAATTGTTTACTTTGGCTTTACCTGGTAATATGTTTCAAGGAAATATTCCTCCAAGCATTGGAAACTGTCAAAAGTTACAATATCTAGATCTTTCTGATAATAAGCTTAGCGGAACCATACCTGTAGAGGTTTTTCATATTTTTTATTTATCAATTGTATTGAACCTGTCACATAACTCTTTGAGTGGTAGCTTACCAAGAGAAGTGGGTATGTTAAAAAATATTGACATGCTAGATCTATCTGAGAATCATCATCTATCTGGTGATATTCCTAGAACTATTGGTGAATGCACAACCTTAGAATACCTTCAATTGCAAGGGAACTCCTTCAGCGGAACAATACCATCCTCTATGGCTTCTCTCAAAGGTCTTCGAAGTTTAGACCTTTCAAGAAATCAATTGTCTGGATCAATTCCTGATGTTATGCAAAATATCTCTGTTTTGGAATATTTGAATGTTTCTTTTAACATGTTGGAAGGAAAAGTACCAACAAATGGTGTATTTGGAAATGTATCCCAAATAGAAGTGACCGGAAACAAAAAGCTTTGTGGAGGTATTAAACATGCAAAACGACACAAGTTCAGGTTGATAGCAGTGATAGTTAGCGTGGTTTCTTTTCTTCTCATACTTTCATTTATCATAACTATCTACTGCATGAGGAAAAGAAATCCAAAGTGATCTTTTGATTCACCAGCAATTGATCAACTAGATAAGGTTTCATACCAAGAATTACTCCAAGGAACAGATGGGTTCTCGGATAAAAACCTGATTGGATCAGGAAGTTGAGGTGATGTGTTCAGAGGAAATCTTGTGTCAGAAGACAATGTTGTTGCTGTAAAGGTCTTCAACCTCCAAAAAAATGGAGCTCACAAGAGTTTCATTGTTGAATGTAATGCACTCAAAAATATTAGACACCGAAATTTAGTTAAGATTTTAACATGTTGTTCTAGTACAGATTACAAAGGTCAAGAATTTAAAGCTCTGGTTTTTGATTACATGAAAAATGGAAGCTTAGAACGATGGCTACATCCTAGGAATTTAAATGCAGAGACTCCAACAACATGGGACCTTGGTCGTAGATTAAACATCATTATCGATGTTGCTTCTGCATTACATTATCTTCATCGAGAATATGAGCAATTGGTCCTTCATTGTGATCTAAAGCCAAGCAATGTCCTTCTTGATTATGACATGGTTGCTCATGTGAGTGATTTTGGAATAGCAAGACTCGTTCAAGCCATTGATGGTACCTCTCATAAGGAAACTAGTACAACTGGAATAAAAAGAACTGTTGGCTATGCTCCTCCAGGTATATATGTTCTAAATTCTTGAGTCTCCCATTATTTCTTTGAATCCTCGTTTGTTTTAGTATAAAGTTGATATTACACTAGGGACATATTATTTGTTAAGAAGTAATCTCAAACTCCATGAAAGTAGACAATGAGCCTTATATAGAGTGACAAGAAGGAATTATATTATTCACAAAATTTGAGTATTACAATGAATTACTATAGCCTTATAGAGTGTGAACAACTCTAACTCAACTACAGTTACTAACTAACTATACCTAACCAATACAACTTACTAATTCTGTTACAACAGTTAAACTAGTTATATTTCACACAAGTACTTGCTACACAAGTAACACCTATATCTCAAGTTAATTATCCTTTAACGGTATTAACAACTTTTGTTTCATGTTTTAGATTATGGAATGGGTTCTGAAGTGTCAACATCTGGTGACATGTATAGCTTTGGAATCCTTATGTTGGAAATACTTACCGGTAGAAGACCCACCAATGAAGTCTTTCAAGATGGTCAAAATCTGCATAACTTTGTAGAAACTTCATTTCCTCGTAACATTATAGAGATTTTGGACCCACAGCTTGTAGCAAGAGATGTAGAAGTAGCAATAGAAGATGGAAAACGTGTGAATCTTATTCCATGGGTAGAGGAATCCTTAGTTTCACATTTTAGAATTGGACTTACTTGTTCAATGGAATCACCGAAAGAAAGAATGAATATTATGGATGTTACTCAAGAGCTTAACACAATCCGAAAGGCCTTTCTCGCTGGTGAGATAAACTCATTTATTTATATGCTTAATTGAATCATACAAACTCGTTAGTTGCTTATGGAATTAAAATTTGAATTTCAGGTTTTCGTACTCCTAGTAATTAAGTTGAACAGCATTTACAAGTCATTATGGAAAGGGAGGTTTTGCATCATGATGTACTTTTTTGAAGAAACTGCATGGTCCAACTGGAACATGAGGCAATGCTTAGTTTACTGGTTTGTTATTCACTTAATTCTGGTAGAAACATTTGATTCTGTGCAATAGTTTTTGTATAAGTAAACAATATTGTTTGTATTGCTTTCTAATTTAATGAAGTGAGAATTTATATACTTCTCCCATAGTTATGTGCCATTGTGTTCAACGTAGATTTGTATGCAAGCTATTATGCTATCAAAGCCTAAAACAACCCAAAATTTATAAGAAAGCAGACATTTCAAATTGCTTCCATATATTCCTAGCGAGCATATAATAATTACAGCTGCATTTATAAATCTGATATACAGAAAAAACCTATAGGGAATTTGTTTCATAAACTTCTGTTATTCCTGATCAACATTGTGGAAATTGTATTCATAGTTGCATAGTGAATATGGAATTGAAGCAAATGCTTATGTTGCTAGAGTCATTGATACTAGGAATCGGGTCCATCAGCGTGTCCACAAGGTTGTTGATAATCCTTTTATGATCACATCTAATAGTAATGCCATTCTTGCAACTTTCATTCTTGATATGTATTCAAAATGCGGTAGCTTGAATATTGCAAGAGACGTGTTAAATAAAATGCCGAAGTGAAACATTTTTGCTTGGAAATGTTACCATGGTGAATATCGATTAATGCTTATAGTCAATATGAGAGGGATAGGAAGCCGCTTGATATATTTTTCGACATGTTTGCTGACAGCCATGGTCCTGATAAGGCTGCTTTTCTGAGTGTGTCGAGTGTTTGTGTCCATTAGTCCTGATAAGACTGAAAGAGAGCATTGTATGGATGAAGACCCACTGATGAAGATTTTGGACCCACATCTTGTATCAAGAGATGCAAAAGTAGAAATACAAGATGGAAACAATGAGAATCTTATTCCAAGTGTAGAGAAGTGCTTAGTTTCACTGTTTAGGATTGATATTTCCTCTAATAACGGATGAGTTGTTAAAACAACCACAATTTATCACCTTAATTGAGTGTGCATATTACAGCTTAAGTTCAGTTAGTCTGTTGACCTTGTTAATTTTCAATTTATAATCAGTTAGCTTGTTAGAGCTTAACTTTGGTTTTTGATTAAACAGTAATTAGATAGCTATAGATACGGATTTCTAATATTACCTTTAGCCAGTTCAATGTAATGAGAATAGTCTACTCTCTATTTCCGATTTCACATTCAATTTTTCCGATATTTCCTCTTCAATGTCAATAAAGAACTCTACATCTAATTTGTTATCAGTGCCTTAAATAACTCAAAAATTATGAGAAGGAAAACATATCAATTTGCTTCTGTATATTCATACTAAGCATATCATAATAACAATAGCATTTACAAATCCAGACAAAAAATTAATCGCTATGGCAAATTTTGAGTAGACACACTTGTACAAGCCTCTCTACTAATGCACCAGACACTACTCCTGCTTGGTGTAGCTATTATCACATCTTGGGATTTAGCATCAAATGATTTGAGCTCTAAATCTGAAGTACTGTCACAACATTGTCCATCTGCTTTGTTCATCTTTTGAAGTAAGGATTGCTTAATATGTGAATCCACCATCCAAGTTTCAGAGATATTATTTATTCCAGGGGAGCAACTTAGTGAGTTAGAACTGCTTAGACAATCCTCTTGTAATATATCTCCTATTCTAGACAATATGCTGAATCCTAAATTTCCAAGAACTCTTGAATAAGCTTCCAAAATAGAATGTCCAATATCCTACAAAGATAACAGCATACATTAAATCACATTACCACTGTACAACAAATTGGCTTGATTAACCATTGGTTTCTTTAGTTTAGAAAGGCTGGAATGTAGATGGAACAGATAAAAGAAACGAATAAGAAACTGACCATGCACTCTTGCAAATGAAATCCTATGATTCTATTTGTTTAGAGATTTTTATGTTTTTGGCATTTGATGGACTTTATATTTTAGGCAAAACTGCACTAAATCCTTTATTTATTTATTTATTTTCGTGCCAAATTATTCGTTTATATTTAAAAACGTTTATACCATTCAACTTTCATTTTTAGTTCACTTCTGTTATAAATTTGTGTACATGATCATTGAATTATACTATGAAGGATGTTTCAACAGTCGGCACCAAATTAGACACTTGTAGTCAACAACAACGTCACAATCTTAGATAAACCTAATTGAGTTTGAAGATGTCCACTATAACATTTCTAACAACTAATTACCAACATTTGGCTCTCAAAATAAAGTTTCAAGTAATTATGAAAGGATTTATGTGAGTTTGAAGAATGGATTATCTTAGCTCAACTCCAACACTTTTGCAATAGGTATTTGGTGGTGAAAGTAACATTTTCTCATTTGGAAAGTGATATTAATCTGTTGCAGTCATACAATATTTCTTCAACCATTATTTGTAAGATTTTCATTAGTGTTTGGTAGGAATTCTTGTTAAAGATAATGGGGTGCTATTTTGTATTTGTGTAGGGAAGACTGTTAGACAAGTCTCGGAGTGATACGCTTGTAACAAAATTTCTCAACATTTATAGATATGTAAAAGAGCCTTGACAACCTCAACATAATTTTACAACTTTCTCCTTTTTTTGCTTTGATCCTTATTTCTATAATAAGGTTCGATCCTTTAATTATTAAGATAGAGGAAATATGTGTCGAAGATTTTCTACATGATTTTATTTTTTGATGAATTTCTGCATAAGTCAAGTCTATTGAAGTTGGACTTAGACCCTCATCATCATTCATCAGTATCACTCGTGTGTTTCTATTCATATTTAATTTGTACCGTAAACGTCAGGGATATAAGGACATTCTAATAAAATTAAAATTATTAACTTAGGTGAGAGTAACATGCTGTAGAAGGTCATTTGCATAGGTCCACCAAAGGACCTTTATTTTTTGGGTCTATATGAGGGGCTCCATTGTTAATATGAAACTATGGATTTATATTTCTCCATATAATACTTAGTCTAGTCAATTATAAGAATCAAGTGGCTAATATCATATCATAATATGTCCAATATGCTTTAATTAAGGCCATTATCTTGAAGTCATCAAGTCTTCCATCGATTGGTAATGATTTTTAGCAAAGGCACATAGTTAGGAAACTTATTAGGACGGACAATAGCTTTCACCAAAGCTCGTGTTAATTTCGACGAGTGAGTTTGCATTCTTACAAAATCTTTTACCAAAGCTCAAAAAGCAATAAATTAACATTCTCGTATCGATTGGTTTATTCAGCTAAGCATATATAGTTTCCTTTTCACATCCAATGGGTACAATGTGGTAATAGGAGGAATTCCAAAAAGGTTTTGGCCCACTTTTTGACATAATGTTACTTTCCAATACTCCACACTGAAAGAAACTTTTGTCAATGACATACTGCATCGACTTTCAAGTAGGGTCCATTTAAGGTGAGAAAGTATAACATTTTTGCACTGCAGAAAAGTAGATCTTTTGACCATTAAATCAAGTAGCACAACCATTGTCATTGTTTTGTAGTCTACCTATATTAATTATTTTTATTTTTTATTCATCTATACTTCTTTCTATTAGGTTTTCTTTTGCTATTACTTCTTTAGATTTGGAACCAAAAGATTCAAATTCTAAATCTTAAGTACTATCACAACATTTGTGCATACTTCTTTCTCTATTAGGTTTTCTTCTCTGCCATATTCTTTTTTATTCAAAACAGAAAACTACAGTTTTCTATCGAAAAGAGACATTATCCACTACAAGAAAACAGCGTTTTAGCGTCGGCCAGAAACCCACTCTAACAGGGTAAAAACCGACGCTAGCACTGATTTAGAGTCGGACTAGCGTCGGGGTCGAGGGCATGCTAAAAAACTCGAAGCAACTGGGTAGCGTCGGATTTCTGGACACCGAGGCTAATATAGCGTCGGTTACACCGAGTATAATAGCGACTCTACAGTGAGCCGAGGCTAATAATTCCAACATTAGAAAAGTCAACCAAATCAAGTAGAGTCAGCTGAACCAACGCTAATTAAATTTTTTAGAGTCGGATTGGAAAACTCTAAAGTCAATATTTCAATAGTCAACGAAAATTTTATAGAGTCGGCCACACTGATGCTAAAGTCAATATTCAAAAGTCAGCAAAAAGTTTTAGAGTCGGTCAGGCCGACGCTAAATGTTTATTTAATAAGTAAATTATTTGAGACTTCAAATCAGCTGTTTCATTAATTTGGACTTGAAAAGTTCGAAAATAAAAGTATAAGCATCTAAAAAGTGCAGTAATTAAACAATTGTAACCAATAACCTTGGTT
Organism: Medicago sativa; assembly: GCF_051527215.1. Classification (NCBI taxonomy): domain Eukaryota; kingdom Viridiplantae; phylum Streptophyta; class Magnoliopsida; order Fabales; family Fabaceae; genus Medicago; species Medicago sativa. The sequence goes on along the minus strand of NC_140753.1, from coordinate 15,775,369 downwards.
ATTCCAGCTGAATTCAGACACATCCTAACTATAACCTTGGTTATTTGTGATGTAATTCATACACAACCATAAGCTATAAATGAACCAGCCCATAATAGTTCATCCTTTCCTAACACAATTCAAAATCATAACCGTAAATTAATGATCTATGAACAAGCCCACAATGTAAATAAATAAGTATCTATGCTTTTCCTATGGAAAGACAAAATTTGGAATCAAGAGCTTCAGCAGCAACAGGGAATGAGGAACCTTACCTAAAGAATTGCCTACATATTAATTTAAAAACAATGATGGCCAATCATGAATGAATTTCTAGGAAGTTGTCGAAAAATCTCGTGAAACTCATACTCCAATTTAAACTTTAAAAAAAATTATAAATTAACTAGATATCAATAATCATTTATAACTTAGAACTATCCAAATCAACTTTGACTGCATACCAGTATCTAGAGGACTCTAGATCATTATTTCTATCTGTTTTCACAAACAAGTGAAAGTAGCTAATACGTAGATGTGAGACTGAACACAACACATAGCATCACACCCTAAGCCAAAAAAACTTGTCACATTTGTCTCTACATGATAGATACACAAAAAAAAAAGAGGAAAACAAAAACGTATTTATAATACATCATGCCATAACTTGTATAGATCAAAGTACCTATATGGTGAAGTAATTATAGAACACGCCTTCGTAACTTGTAACTCTCTCAGGTAGCTCTCCACTAACTTATCTGCCCTGTGTACACCAGACACAAAAAGTTCGTATATATTACAAGCTTACAACACAAAAAAAGAGAAAAAAAATGAAAGAAAAAATTGTTAAAAGCTAACTGTAAAAGTTGCATGCTGCAGACTCAAATGCTTTCACACCTGTTCCAAACTGAACACTGCATTTTAGGAAGTTAAGTGTACTGGAAACAAGAAATGAACTGCATAGCTAGCAAGTGTGATAAGTGTGATTATAATTCTATTCCATAGTCAATATGTGTTGCATAGTAATTTATTAGTTTTTTAAGTTAGCACTTACATTTAAAATGACATATATACCGAAGAAAGACAATGATGAGTTCTCCCACAATGGATCAATACATGACTTGAACTGAAACTTCAGGTTCAAATGTCTTAAAATACATTTGCAGCAGTCCAACATCGTTGTGTTTAGAGCCAGTCCTCTTCAGAATCCTCTTCAGAATCACCCCCTGAATTTCTACTAACATAACTTATTCTTAGGATTCCTCTTCAGAATCACCCCCTGAATTTCTACTAACATCCAGAGCTTACTCACTATTGCTAAATCCGAAAACTTTTTCAACAAAATTTACTTGGTTCGAGTCCTGATCACACTGATCCTTCTTATTTTCCAATTTATGAATAAGGTAGTCTATCCAACCGTGTCTTATTTCATAAACTACAACTTCACCTTACCTTACCAAAATACTTTCTGACCATTGGTAAATCACTTAACTATCATACCATTCTAAAGGATCTAAAAGTTAATGAAGTATATCCTTAATTAATTTTTCCTTTCCTATCCATTAGGCTTACTCTTTCTCAACTACTACTTCACAAGAGAGGAAACCATCAATGACCCTTTAACAAACTATTCTTAATTCCAGTAGAATCACAAGATTCACCAACTATCCATGAACTTAATTTTTTTTCAACACACCCATCCCTAAATTAAAGTTTCAAACTTCATTATCAAATCTCAAAACCTAAATATATTAGCTATTATTAAAATATAAAAAAAATCGCTGCTAGAAGCTGTCAATACACTGTCACGTGCATCTGTCAATATTAAAAAAAAAATATAAAAGTTGATATACCTTTGCTTTGTTGTTGTAAGATGAAAAATCACGAGATTGTTGATTAACCCAGCCCCTCTTCTACATCAATGCTGCAAAAACGAACATCAATTTGAAATGTTGAGTTGAATTTGTAAACAATGCAAAAGGAATTGAAAAACTAGGGTTGAAATTGAGAAAGAGGGATTGGGAAGAGATTTACGTTACAAAGTGAGTGAAAGGGTTCGTGAGAGAGCTTGTGATTGAAACGGTTCATGTGTGACGGATCCGAGGGGGTTTCGGTGGTTGGTGTCGGTGGTGAGTAAGTGAAGGATGGTGTTGCTGGTGGTGGTGAGTGAGAAAACAACAAACGATGAAACGAGAGATGGAGACCGTGGGTTCTGAAAGGGGGTGAATAAGGGTTTACGGGTGAATGGGAGATTTTGTTGGTGAGTAATTTAATTTTTTGGTAAGTGAGTGGAAGAGAAAAAAAAGGGGGAAAAAGTATGACTGAATTTTTTGTGAGTGAGTGGGAGGGAAAAGATGATTTTTTTTTTTTTATGTGAATTACCAATAAAAGGTATAGAGTCGGATAGGAAGACTCTAAATATTCAATCAATGTTCCAAAAACTTGAACGTCTGACATAATATGGATTAGAGTTGGCTAGTCCGACTCTAAAATTATTAAATAAAAAAGAAAAAGAAAATAGTCAAATAGCGTGGGTTAAGCCGACTCTAAGAGGACGCTATTAGCGTCGGTGTCGGGGGCCGACTCTAAAATCTGAAGCTAAAAAGCTGTTTTCTTGTAGTGATCATCACGCTGGAATTTAGACATTTCTATGTAGTAACGGTTCGACATTCATATCTCTTCTGCTGCAGGGTATCCACTGAAGTTTTAGTCGGGTTCTTTTTTCTTTTTTTAAATGAATAAAATAAAAGCACTCATATCATAAGAAAATTATATAGCAGATCATCATAAAATAAAAAGCAAATTACTACTTAACATACTTCAAACTTTACGTCGCATTCATCACTAGCTCTTTCCAGATCAGTATCTCAATGCATTCATGCTTCCTCTCAATTTCCACACCAGTTTGGTCCACATGGTTTCTTCTTGGCATTATCTTCCAGTTTAAATAATATCTTCCTCAAGTTGGAAGTCAAAAAATAATATTATTTAAAACTAATTTGCCCTTATTTTTTTGAAGAAGCGAAACTAAAATTGATTGAAATTGACTTCAGAGAGAATCGAAACTAACACTTTAAAGAGAAGTACAATGTAAGGTCACAGTTTGACTCCCATGTGCTGTGCTTCATTTGGTCTCTGTCTGTTCTTCAATATTGACTTGACTTTTGAATATGGACAATGATTTTTAGTGAGAATAATGTAAAAGCATTTACACCATACATATAGCACATCACCCTTTGAATATAATCGTGTAAAAATTTAAATTCGCATTCACCAATATTATTTAAATATAATGCATATGCTTCCTCTCAATTTCCACAAAACTAAATAGCATAAAACTACACACACTTTCTTCTAAACCAAATGAAGTCTTTTTCTTTGTTGTCACCTAAACTTTTATACCTTCATCTTCTTTTTCTTTTTACCTTAAATGAAAGAGGAGAGAACAAAAAAGTGGAAAAGTGTCCTGCATGTTTGTAGAATATAAAATAAGTGATAATTTACTATAAGAGTGAGGCAATAAAAATTTTAAGCCTCCATTTACAGAAAAGTCTTCCATTGGGATAATATCTAATTTAATGATTATGTGAGGTCACAACACATCCTTGAAGCTAAGCCAAATTGGCGATAAGTTTCCCTATCATCAGTTGGTCCACATAGTTTGGCGTTGGCAGTATCTTCCAGTTTTCTACCCTAAAAGAAACGATTGCCAAGCTGAAATGTTAGTATTTGTTTTTATTATGATATGATGAAAGCACTCATACGATAATGAATGAATGGTAGTAGTACTCCCATCCATGTAGGACTATCATATACGTTTGTCCACATTGATATTAGCATTGGCTTATCTTTCAGTTTTCTACCCCAAAATAAACGATTGGCAAGCTGAAATGTTAGTATTTTGGTTTTATTATGATTATGTTGAAACCAACAATCAAGGTCGTATTCTAGGTAGGATGAAGATTCTAGCCCAGAAAATAAGTCTAAAATTGGTGACCCCAAAATATAAATAATATAATAATAATTAGGGGTCTATTTTTTTTTTTTTTTGTGAAGTAAAAAACATAGAAGCGTATAACAAAATAGCATGGCACACGAAATGAGATATTTCATATTCTTATTTTTATTTTCTTCAGAAAGTTGAGTAATGGAGAGACTTTTGAAAGAAAATGATTGCTTTAATCTAAACATGTGGATAAATTATATTTTTTTTGTTGTAAATTTTTCAATTCTCAAAATAGCAGCCACACGAGTTTTTTCACAAGTTATACATTGCAAAATCTATTGTGAGAAAGTTTTACCACCGATTACGATCCTATCTAGTTCTAGGAATTAGTCTTTGGGCTGTACACAGAAGATATCTTGTTAACACATGTAAAGAAAAACATATTGGTCTCAACTCAACGCATCCCGCAAGCTTAGCCGGATTGGAGATAAGTTGCCCCATCAGTTGGTCTACATAGTTTGGCGTTGGCATTATCTTCGAGTTTTCTACCCCAAAAGAAACGATTGTCATGTTGAAATGGTAGTATTTGTTTTTATCTTAAAAGCATGGATCATCTCATAAAAAAACGTATTACGATTTTTTGGTATTAACCCTAGGGAAAGGGCTCTAGTAGATTTCGGTTGGAAGGTAAGTAAAATCTGACAAAAAATTATTCGCATCAAGAATTGAACTCAGGTTCTTCCGAATGATTCGTTATTGAAATTTTCCCTTATTAATTGAATTGAAAGACTAATTTGCTACCTTTGAACCAGAGAGGTCCATATAGTATTACAAATGAGATGGTAGCAAATTAACGAAAGGTGATTAATCATCTTAGTATCTAACCTCAAATTAACGAAAGGTGACTAAGTTGCACTGTCACTTTGTTTTGGCTCCCATGTGTTGTGCTTCTCTGTCTGTTTGTTTGATCAATTGACTTGACTTTTAATAGTAAAAATTTAAATTCGCATTCACACTAGCTCTTGCCACCAGTATTTAAATGCATGCTTCCTCTCTATTCTCACACAAACAAAACTAAATAGCATAAACCACTTTCTTCTAAACCAAATGAAGTCTTTTTCTTTGTTGTTACCTACACTTTTATACCTTCATCTTCCTTTTCTTTTTACCTTAAATTTAATGTGGTTTGCCACAAACAAAATTGTGGCAGTGGCTGCATTAGGAAACCAAACAGATCATTTAGCATTGCTCAAATTCAAAGAATCAATATCCAATGATCCATATAAAGCTCTTGAATCTTGGAATTCTTCCATCCACTTCTGCAAGTGGTATGGAATCACATGCAACCCCAAGCATCAACGAGTTATAGGGTTGGATCTAAGAAGTTATCAGTTACATGGACCTTTATCCCCCCATATTGGCAATCTCACTTTTCTGAAAAATCTCGACCTTAGAAACAACAGCTTCTTTGGAGAAATCCCACAAGAGTTGGGTCGGTTGCTACAATTGCAACGACTTGATCTCGTCAATAACTCGTTTGCAGGAGAAATTCCTTCAAACTTGACATATTGCTCCAATCTCAAATTCATAAATTTGGAAGGGAACAAGTTGATTGGCAAAATACCAATTGAAATTGGCTCTTGGAAAAAGCTTCAAGTAATAATTGTTTGGGGAAACAATTTAACTGGTGGAATACCTTCATTTATAGGGAATCTTTCAAGCTTAACAGTTATTGCGATTACTTATAACAACTTAGAGGGAGATATTCCACCTGAAGTATGCCGCCTCAAAAACTTGACAGTTTTATTGTTGGGTGAGAACAAATTGTCTGGTATGATTCCTTCTTGTCTTTACAATATGTCATCACTAATTGAGCTTTCACTAGGCTTGAATAACTTTACTGGCTATCTTCCATCCAACATGTTCAACAGCCTCCCTAGTCTAAATGGTTTTGAAATTGGAGGAAATGAATTCTCAGGTCCAATCCCTATTTCCATTGCAAATGCTTCTGCCCTACTATTAGTTGAATTAAGTCAAAACAATTTTGTAGGACAAGTTCCAAGTCTAGGGAAGTTACATGATCTTCAACGGCTAAATATGGGAGATAACAAGTTAGGTAACAATTCAACTATGGATTTAAAGTTTTTAAAATATTTGACAAATTGTAGTAAACTAGAAATGCTTTCAATAGCTGGTAATAATTTTGGAGGTCATTTGCCAAATTCGATAGGCAATTTTTCCATTGAACTTGGTGAACTATATCTTGGGGGAAATCAGATATCAGGAAAAATTCCAGCAGAATTAGGGCATCTAGTTAACTTAACACTCTTGACCATGGAATCAAACAACTTTGAAGGAATCATTCCAAATTCTTTTGGGAAGTTCCAAAAGATGCAATATTTAGCTTTGACTGCAAACAAGTTGTCAGGAGATATACCACCCTTTATAGGCAATCTCAGTCAACTGTTTAAACTGGATTTACACAGTAATATGTTTCAAGGAAATATTCCTCCAAGCATAGAAAATTGTCAAAAGTTACAATATCTAGATCTTTCTCAGAATAAGCTTAGCGGAACCATACCTTTAGAGATTTTTCATATTTCTTTCTTATCAAACTTATTGAACTTATCACGTAACTTTTTGAGTGGTAGCTTACCAAGAGAAGTGGGTATGTTAAAAAATATTGACATGCTAGATCTATCCGAGAATCATCTATCTGGTGATATTCCTACAACAATTGGTGAATGCACAACCTTAGAATACCTTCAACTGCAAGGGAACTCCTTCAGTGGAACAATACCATCCTCTTTGGCTTCTCTCAAAGGTCTTCAAAGTTTAGACCTTTCAAGAAATCAATTGTCTGGATCAATTCCTGATGTTATGCAAACTATCTCTGTTTTAGAATATTTGAATGTTTCTTTTAACATGTTGGAAGGAGAGGTTCCAACAAATGGTGTATTTGGAAATGTATCCCAAATAGAAGTGATTGGAAACAAAAAGCTTTGTGGTGGTATTTCCCAGCTGCATCTACCACCATGCCCTATCAAGGGTAGGAAACATGCAAAACAACAAAGGATCAGGTTGATAGCAGTGATAGTTAGTGTGGTTTCTTTTCTTCTCATACTTTTATTTAGCATAACTATCTACTGGATGAGGAAAAGAAATCAAAAGCGATCTTTTGATTCACCATCAATTGACCAACTAGATAAGGTTTCATACCAAGAATTACTCCAAGGAACAGATGGGTTCTCGGATAGAAACCTGATCGGATCAGGAAGTTTTGGTTCTGTGTTCAAAGGAAATCTTGTGTCAGGAGATAATGTTGTTGCAGTAAAGGTCTTGAACCTCCAAAAGAAGGGAGCTCACAAGAGTTTCATTGTTGAATGTAATGCACTCAAAAACATTAGACACCGAAACTTAGTTAAGGTTTTAACATGTTGTTCTAGTACAGATTACAAAGGTCAAGAATTTAAAGCTCTGGTTTTTGAGTACATGAAAAATGGAAGCTTAGAAAAATGGTTGCATCCTGAGATTTTAAATGCCGAGCCTCCAACAATGTTGGACCTTGGTCATAGATTAAACATCATTATCAATGTTGCTTCTGCAATACATTATCTTCATCGAGAGTGTGAGCAATTGGTTCTTCATTGTGATCTAAAGCCAAGTAATGTCCTTCTTGACGATGACATGGTTGCTCATGTGAGTGATTTTGGCATTGCAAAACTTGTCTCAGCCACCGGTGGCAATACTAGTACAATTGGAATAAAAGGAACTGTTGGCTATGCTCCTCCAGGTATATATGTTCTAAATTCTTGAATATCCCATTGTTTCTTTAAATCCTCGTATGTTTTAGCATAGATTTAATGTTATACTAGGGACATATAATTGGTTAAGAGTTAATCTTGAACTCCATGAAAGTAGAAAATAAGCCTTATATAGAGTGATAAGAAGGAATTTTATTATTCACAAAATCTGAGTATTACAATGAATTACCATATCCTTATATGGAGTGTAACCAATAACACTAACTCAACTACAGTTACTAACTAACCATACCTAACCAATGTAACTAATCAATTTTTTTAAAACAGTTAAGCTAGTTATATTTCACACAGTTACTTGCTACACAAGTAACAACTATATCTCAAGTTATTTATCCTTTAACAGTATTAACAACTTTTGCTGCATGTTTTAGAGTATGGAATGGGTTCTGAAGTGTCAACATCTGGTGACATGTATAGCTTTGGAATCCTTATGTTGGAAATACTTACCGGTAGAAGACCCACTGATGAATTTTTTCAAGATGGTCAAAATCTGCATAACTTTGTAGCAACTTCGTTTCCTGGTAACATTATAGAGATTTTGGACCCACATCTTGAAGCAAGAGATGTAGAAGTAACAATACAAGATGGAAACCGAGCGAAATCCTTAGTTTCACTTTTTAGAATTGGACTTATTTGTTCAATGGAATCACCGAAAGAAAGAATGAATATTATGGATGTTACTCAAGAGCTTAACACAATCCGGAAGGCTTTTCTCGCTGGTGAGATAAACTCATTTTTCTATATGCTTATTTGAATCATTCAAAGTTTTAATTGCTTATGGAATTAAAATTTGAATTTCAGATTTTCGTACGTACTCCTAGTAATTAAGTTGAACAGCATTTACAAGTCATTATGGAAAGGGAGGTTTTGCATCATGATGTACTTTTTTGAAGAAACTGCTTGGTCCAACTGGAACATGAGGCAATGCTTAGTTTACTGGTTTGTTATTCACTTAATTCTGGTAGAAATATTTGATTATGTGCAATAGTTTTTGTATAAGTAAACAATATTGTTTGTATTGCTTTCTAATTCAATGAAGCGAGAATCTATATACTTCTCCCATAGTTATGTGCAATTGTGTTCAACGTAGATTTGTATGCAACTTATTATGTTATCAAAGCCTAAAACAACCCAAAATTTAACAGAAAGAAAACATTTCAAATTGCTTCTATATATTTATAGTGCATATAATAATCACAATTTAATTTATAAAATCTAATATACAGAAAAACCATATGGGGAATTTGTTTCAAAAACTTCTGTTATTCCTGATCAACAATGTGGAAATTGTATTCATAGTTGCATAGTGAAATATGGAATTGAAGCAAATGCTTATGTTGCTAGAGACATTGATACTAGGAATCGGGTCCATCAGCGCGTCCGCAAGGCTGGTGATAATCCTTTTATGATCACATCTAATAGTAATGTCATTCTTGCAACTTTCATTCTTGAAATGTATGCTAAATGCGGTAGCTTGAATATTGCAAGAAGTGAAACATTTTTGCTTGGAAATGTTACCATGGTGAATATTGATTAATGCTTATACTCAATATGAGAGGGATAGCAAGCCGCTTGATCTTTTTTCGACATGTTCGCTGACGGCCATAGTCCTGGTAAGGCTACTTTTCTGAGTGTGTCGAGTGTTTGTGTCCATTAGTGCGCTTTGAAATTGGGAGAAACTGTTCATGCTTATCTATGAAAAAAACCATTTCAAGTTACAACAGATATTACCCTGGCAGTTGCTTTTATGGAAATGTATGCTAAGAATGGTGAATTAGGAAATGCACTAAAGGTTTTTAATAATAGTTTAGAAAAGAAAGATGTAGTGATGTGGACTAGAATGATAATGGTTTAGCCATACACGGACATGAAAATTATGAAGTTAAGGTCCGTATGAGTATGTTTTAAATAATGCAAGAGGATAGTTCTCTAGTCTCTGATAACATTACTTTCATTGGAGTTTTATTTGGTATCAGAAAACCAGTTTTTGGTACTTAAGGTGATGGAAGCCACCATCACTATGCCGCATACTCATGTTTCTCCCTTCAGTCCGGCTTCCTCCCTCTTCATACCGAAACTCTGTTTTAACCATTGAATCAAGTTCCTCCAGTCAACAAATAATCCAAATAAGATTTAGCAGCCGAGTATGTTTCTTGAAAAAAAAAATCCGCGCAAAATTTCTTAAAGAAAATGACAGAAGACATTTCTTAGAAAATTGATTTGATATATCGCTCAAGATCATTGTTGATTGGAACAAAGAGACGACATACGATAAGCATAGAGTCCAACTTCTGGAGTCCAAGAACAAAACTCTCTTATTTTTCTACAAAGTGATCTATAAAATAGTTTGCCTTTTCATATCTAGCTGAAATGAAAGATACCTCAAAGATGCTACAATTGGCATTGTTTTGCTTAGCAGGAACTAGCTCAACCATATAGTTAGTAGGAGACAGTAACCAATCCATTTTTCGTCGCCATTTACTCTTCCTTTCTTCAGATAATGGTTCCAAGTTCCACAGCTCACCAAGAATAATAACAGCTTATGATCATAAGTACATAGATTGGCTTTAAAATAAACCAGAAGAAATAAAGAAATGAATAAGAAACTGACCATGCACTCTTGCATATGAAATACTATGATTCTATTAGTTTAGAGATTTTTATGTTTTTGGCATTTGATGGAATTTGAATATAAAAAATTATAAGCTTCAACTGTGTGTACATAATATATGCTCCTGCAGGTATGTTCTAAAACTCATGAACCTAACTTATATTGTTTCTTTGAATTGTTCTATGTTTTGGTGCAGACTCAATAATTTACTAGTGTCATAGTATAAGAATTCAAAGAAACAATATAAGAATATGCTACATGTTTTAGTACTAGTTTCTAACCCGTGCAACGCACGGGCGAAAAAAGTTTTATTGTGGTGTTGACAAAGATTACTTTAAACATATCATAAAATTAAAAACATATAATACAATTCGTAGACAAATCAAATGTTATTGTCTTCATGAAAATAAAGAAAAAATAGACAATAATTTAAATATAAATATCATGTTACAAATCAAAAGGACTACAATTAAATCTACTTTATCTTCATTACACATTACACAATATTGTTGAATAATCATCAGATCACCGCATGAGTTATAACTCAAAAAAACAAATGGTAAACTATAAAATTTATGATAAAGAGACAAATTATTGAAATACCTCTATAGCCGTATAGGTGTTTGAGAAATACAAAGCTTTCCACTTAAATCAAATACCTTTAACCTCCCGTGTTTGAAAAATATAAAACTTTGAACTAAAATCAGATACTTGTGGCCTCCTTTGTTTGTTTGAAATATAAAACTTTGAACTTAAATCAAATACATATTAAAATTCCATGATTATGTTAGGTGTGAATAGTAAACACGTAAGTATTAATATTTTTTTTGAAGGAACGTAAGTATTAATATTATGTTTGGAAATAACACGGACCTAGTGAAAGAATTTAATACACAAAGACCATAAAATAAAGTAGTTAATAGGTCATACACATGATCCTTGTTAAACAGTTAAACATGATGATAAAATACCTAGATAAAGCACGAATTCTGAAAACTACATAAATAAGTTCCGAAGTATCAACCAAAAAGGCCAGGCCAAGTAACATTAGTCTAACATTGGTTGCCAATACAGTACATGCTACAAATTACTTAGATATATAACCAAATTCTTAGCTAAAACTGCATAATGGTTTCGAATATAGTGAGACATATGTTGATGTCTTCAGATTCCTTCTCATCATGAGAGCCACTTTTTGATGATGAACCAACATCATCAAGTCCAACTCCATTTCCAATAGCAACATCATCAAATTAAGTTCCCTTTTCAATAGTAACATCACCCTCATTGGTCAACTCCTACATAGTATTTTGTCGAAACTGGTTAGTCATGTTACAACAAACTCATCAATTTGAATAGATAGGTCACCAACAAAGAACCAAACAACAAACTATCGAATAGATTTGTCCAATTCAAACCTGTTGGGTATTTCGATAGTGAATTTAGTGAATACTTCAATAGTCCAAACTACATTCTTGGATATTTCAAATATGCAACCTTAGTTGAATTTTAAGAGATTGAAGCAACAAAGCTTCTAAAATGAAATATTAAGCCTCAATTGAATCTTAATATGTCCAAAGAAAAGGCTAAATAAATTCAAAAAGTAAGCCTCAGTTGAACCTTAATAGTTCTACTTTCTAAAAAAATTGAAATATTAAGCCTTTGTTGAATCAATGACAGTGTTACCTACAACTACATGTAAAAAAGAATGAAAAGAATAAAATAACATGTTATCAATCTAACAGATTTGAAGAGTTAAATATACATAAATCTGCATCTTAGTCAAAATGGTTAAAAGAATAAAGATACTAAATAACTAAAACAGAACATGTTTCTCAACAATGATAGAAAAAAAATAATCTTATAACTAATTTTTGTAAGAATCACTTCTAAGATCTACCTATCTTGCTATATGCATTGAAAAATTATACAACGTCTCTTTTAAGTTGGACTTTTGTTATTTAAAAGAGCAGCGTGCACAATGTGCATGTGTGTAACAAAGATGTTTCTTTTCAGATGTGTGTACAATATTCAATCAAAGACTACCCTTTTGTAGCAAAATATCCAGACACAAAGATTATCAAAGAAAAAACCAAAAGAAAGAGTCATATTTAGATCAAATTTTGAACTTCAACATTATGCAAATATTTAATTTTTTGGCTAAATCCCAATCTCAAGAAAATAGTAAAAGATTCTAAACTCAGTGTATCAACTTAATGCAAATCACAAACATTCAAATTAAAACCTTTTAAATAAAGACATGGGATGTGAGATAGTTAACTTTTCTAGGCTTATACCTACTCATCAGTTTCAAATAGGTTTTAATAAGACACTTTCACAATTGCTAGTAGTCCCGAGAGTTTGATAAGTCATTTTCAAATTCATAAGAAATTAAACTTTGATCGATATAAAAAACATTAGACATGACATTGATAGATATAGGAAACATTAGACATGACAATCAACTTTAGTTAACAATTTATTAATACAAAGTATATTTCAATCCCTTTTAGAAAAGATTTGTTTACTAATTAAACTTCATAATAACTTTCAAGGGTATATGACATAAGCTTTAAGAAAAGATTCTATGAATTATTTTTAAATCATATACAAAGGAAAACTAATCACTATTGTTGATTACATATTAAGAATCTCATTGAATCAAAAAAGGTAAACAAATTACCTTGTGAAAATGATTGTTTTGTAGTCAATCCTGAAAGGTAAGACAAAATTGTTTTGTAGTCAATAAAAGTCTAGCTAACTTCAATGGTTAATGCAGCAAAAATAGCAACGTCAATTTGCACTGTTTGATCCTTTATTTTTCAAGAAAAACTATGTTAACAAATAGAGTTTTGCATTATTCATGCAGTAAGATAAACATGTTTAGGTCAAATTTAAAAACACAATACGAAATAGAGGTAACAATATCGATTATATACCTTTGAACATTTATAATGCATATTTAGCAAAAAAAAAAACATTTTTAGAAAACTATACACATAGATTTTTTTTTTTTTGAATCTGAAATAACAAAACTACTCATAGGCAAGAAGTAGCCACACATATATGTAAACTATATAAAATATAGAGTCCAAAAAGTTGTTTAACAATAAATTTCAAGCCCTGATTAAAAACCAACCTTATAACTTAATTAACTTGATTGCCTCTCCAATGTCATTTATTTGAACTCTTTCAAACTTGTTGAATAAAATCTGTCACCAAACAAAACCAGAGATTAACAATTGAATAAAATCTGTCATCATATATTTTATTCAAAATAGCATGCCTTGCATATCCAGACAGAGAGAAATTGGAACAAAATAATAAAACATCTTTAGAAAATAAGAAAGTTGATTTAAAAAGTACAGAGAGAAATTTGATATATTAATTTGTTTTATAGCCTATAGTGTGGGCCAACGGGCCTTAATGCCTTAGTCTATCTTCATCACTCTTTTAACGGTTGCTCTTTATGCACCTAAAAAGTACCGAACGTTAGTTAATTACCGTTTAAATAGTTTTTTAGATTGGTTTAACCAATTTAAATAGTATCAAGTGAAAGTTAGCTATCGTTTGAGAGATGACTGTGAGAAATCACTAGGTACCTAAAGAGCATTTGTCTTACTCTTCCTTCTATTAGTTCTATAGTGTATATTATAGATAGGTACTATTAATAAGTTGTGACACATTATTAGAGATGTAAAAGTATATATACTCAATGTAGCCAAGATCGAGTCCTAGGTCGTAGGATCGCACGATCTTACATGCCACGTTACCTCGTCCGTGCTTCGACTTTACTCTGATTCGTTTTTGCTCCGTTTCCTCTGTTTTTTTGCCATTTTCTCTGTTTTCTCTATTTTGTTACTTGGTTCCTCTATTTTTCCTCTATTGTCTCTGTTTTGATGCTTAGTTCATCTGTTTTCCCTCTATTTTCTATATCTATTTCTCTCCAAAACCTACCAATTCTACTTACGAACCGTGTTACGTTCCTTGTGTTTACGTTCTTCCACCAACCGACCAATCCTACGTAGGATCTCGATCCTGACTACACTGTATATACTTGTTCAGTGTCGAAAATGATAGGTGTCTAAACTGATTATATATCACTGTCTTGATGTTTTATTGTTAATTTGAAAGTATGGATTTATATTTTTCTAAATTATAAGAAGCAAGTGGATCTCTCAACAAAAAAAAAAAAGAAGCAAGTGGCTAATATCATATCATGTGGTGGTAATGTGTCCGATATTCTTTAATTAAGCCCACTATCTTTTAGTCATCAAGTCTTCCATCACCAGAATTATATATTGTCAAGTAGAAATATAGGTAATAATTTTTGGGTCATGCTAACCGGTGTCTTCGGGACACTGGTTAAGGATACCAAAAAACAAGTTATTAACAAAAAAGGAAATTTTTGACTTTCTATAGATTAATTACTCCCTCCGTTTCAAAATACATGTCCATTTTTTGCAATGTGCACTATTCACTTGACTTACTTTGACCATATTTTTTAACTAATCTATAAATATAAATATTAGCATGTAAGATGTTGTTTGATTTGTCTCGACAAATATTTTCAAAATATTAAATTTTTATTATTTTTTATTTTAGATAATTAAAGATATTAACAGTCAAAATTATGCATTGGCATGTGTAAAGTGGTTGACTTGGACATGTATTTTGAAACGGAGGGAGTATATAATTTTCAATGCAATAACTACTATATAACTTTTTTTAGTATTCGTAATTAGTGCTTCAAGGTACCGATTAACATTTCCCATGATTTTTAGCAAAAGCATGTTCACGGAGTTAGGAAACTTGTCATGATGGACATTAACGTTTACCAAAGCAAAGCCGATGTTAATTTCAATAGATTAGTTTGATTTTTTAAAAAACCATTTACCAAAGCTCAAGAAGCAATAAATCAACATTTTCGTATTGATTGGGGTTTATTCAGCTAAGCATAGTTTCCTTTTCACACCCTTTGTTGTATTTTAAACAAATAAAGCATGTGACGGATTTAATGTGGTAATAGGAATTCCAAAAAAGGTTTTGGTTCACTTTTTGACCTAATGGATACCCTTACATTCCAATCTTCCACACCGAAAGAAACTTTTGTCAATCAAGCTAATAGAAAACAAAAATATAATTTATTTAAATGACAAACTGCACCGATTTTCAAGGAGAGAGTGCATTTAGGGTTAGAAAGTATAAAAAAATTTCAGCACAGAAAAGTAAATCTTTTGACCATTAAATTAAGTAGCACCACCATTGTTATGGTAGTCTTCCTGCATTGAATATTTTTTATTCATCTACTTCTTTCTATTAGGTTTTATATTGCTTTTATATCTTTGGATTTGGAATCAAAAGATTCAAATTCTAAATCTTAAGTACTATCACAACATTTGTCCATCTACTTCTTTCTCTATTAGGTTTTCTTCAGTTTTCTACCTCAAAATAAATATCATCATCACGCTGGAATTTGGATTCTATAGTTGAAACATTGGTTCTAAAAAAATGAAGATTTTAAATTTATATTTAATAATATAACAAATTTGAATTTTCACTACTCAATCTTAATTGAACGCCATGATATTATAACCGCGTGATTATAGGAAATATCTTCCACTGCAAGGTACTTGGATCCACTGAAGTGTTAGCATAGTGGCTTTTCTAAAATAATAAAAGCACTCATATCATAAGGAAAGTATATAGCAGACCATCATGACTAGATGAGTAATGACCGGTACTAAAACAAAGAGAAGTTATTGTTTTGAAAGTTGGAAAAAAGTAATATAAAAAATTATTTTGATGGATAACATGTTTTGTTTTTTTTTTTTGAGTTATGATACATCATACTTAAATTTTCATTGTCTGAGTAATAGATAACCGGCACTAGGCATGGCAATGGGGCGGAGTGAGGACAAGTTTTACCTTCCCCATCTCCATACCTTACTCTCATATACTTACCCGTTACCCTACCCATATCCAGTGGGGATGAAAAATCGTATCTCATCCCCGTCTCCGACGGGTTCGGGTATCCCCGCCTCATCCCCATCCCCGTAGTGGATAACTTTTTTAATAAAAATAAAAGTATTTTTCAGCCTTAAGCGCAATGTTGTAATGCATAATCCAGCAAAGAGATGATGGTGATCGATGACTATGGTCATGGAGAAGAGAGAGACCGAGAGTGCAGGATATGAAAGGAGTAAATAGAGAACTATATGATAAGTGATTGTCATGTGAAAGTCTGAGATTCTGACTATGTGAGTGCAATGATTTAGGGTTTGGATTTTTATTTATTTAAAAGGGATAATAAATTGATTTTCTACATTTGGGACGGGTTTGCGTATGGGGTCCGGGTGGGTACCTACATCCCCGTTACCCATCCCGTACCCGTGTTTTGAAAGTGGGAAAAACTCAAACTCATACCAAAACCCAATCAAAGTGGGGAAAACCCATCAAATTGGATTTGGTTCGGATGGATACCCGCGGGTATGAGTTTTGTTGTCATGCCTAACCGACACCACTTCTCATTAAATATATTTATTTAATGCATATTTATTCCTTACAAAGACAACCATCTTATCAGTAATGATACAGCATACTTAAATCTTCATTGCTTTGAAGAATTATTGATTGATCCAATTTAGCTTGATTCGATAGCAATCTTAACAATTAACTGTATGCACTATAGATTTATGGGCAAGGAATTAAAAAGAAAACAAGAAATTAATTAACATTCAATTAATTTGTAATATATTTTTGTTAATTAAACTATTCTTTGCAATTGAAAGCATACAATCGCCTTGTCGTCCTCCATTAATCCTCCTGCAAGAAGGTGCCCTATTAAATATGGGAACATCTCATGGTTGTGAACACCATTAAGAATAGGCAACTTCTAAGCATTGTCTTCCTTGACGACACATCCACGCAACTTGAACAAACACCCACATTTTCTTGATCTCGTTGCTTCAAGCTTCAATTTTTTCTTCGGTACTTTGTGCTCGCCACTCCTTTCACAAACCAACTCCAACATTGGA
This sequence comes from Medicago sativa, assembly GCF_051527215.1. Lineage (NCBI taxonomy): Eukaryota > Viridiplantae > Streptophyta > Magnoliopsida > Fabales > Fabaceae > Medicago > Medicago sativa. Next base: position 15,757,975 of record NC_140753.1, on the reverse strand, counting down.
TTTCTTATTGCACAAGATCTTTTAACGATAACCGTAAATCCAGCAATATTTATTTGTCGACGTACCCAACCTAGCAATTCGTCTTTATCTTTCCATGTCTCTCGGCTGGAAAAGAAATGAGTTATGTCCACTTCGCTGTCACGAAGTTTGGACACACGAGAATTGACGCTTGAAGCCTCCACTTTAACGGAAGCTTCAACCTTAATGGGAGTTTCAACTTTCATTGAAGCTTCAAGCTTCGGCGGTTTGATCTCGACGAAAGAATCGACAACACTGAGTTTTCGATCAACCGGATCATCATCCGCATTCTCAACAATAGCTATAAATAAACAACATATAATTTCTAAAATAATTAATTAACGTGTATCTAATACTCCCTCCGGTCACATTTATAAGCAAAAAAAAAACTTTTTAGGCACATTGAATAACTAATGTATCTAACATTTAAATGTGACCGGATACATTGCTTATTCAATGAACCTAAAAAAATGTTTTTTGCTTATAAATGTGACCGGAGGGAGTAATATTTAAAAACATAAATAAATAAATAAATAAAAACAAATTTTTTTTAGGCAGTAGCACTGCCATTTAAAATTTTTAAAATTTTTTCTAAGTCCCCAGCGGTAGTTAATTGCAACTGGTTCTTCATCCGCAGTGGTAGTTAACTACCGCTGAGCTGCATGTCAGAAGAAAAAAAAATTGCAGAAAAATTACTCAAATGGAAACGAGTTTAACATTGCAATACCTGTTTTTTGACGTTAAATGTATGTAGAAACCTTCTAGCAATCCATCTACAATGATTTGGAACCAAGATTTCAAGATAGTTTTTTGAAAGGGGGAATTTTTTGAGGTAAGGTGATGAGTGAATAGGGAGGTGGGGCTGTACTGGTTTTGGGGGGAAATCGCGAAGTGAGTTAACTACCGTTGGGCTCACCCATAGTTAACTGCTGCCGGTTGATCAGCGGTAGTTAACTACCGCTGGGGGCATTTTAGAATTTTCCATGTGTTATTAGGAACTTCTTCATGTTAGAAAAACAATTTTCCTCATCCTTTGAGCTAGCTCTTAGAATGAGATTAAAGACCATTTAACGAAATTAAAGTGTCTGGACTACTCATACCTTCAGACATGTAACATTAACGATGCCAAACAATCATTTATTGAATATGCACAACGAATGTGACAATCTGAACCAAATAACTCTGCATTAAGATGATAAACAAAACAAACGTCGCACCATGACAACGAACAAAACAACATTGCACACGATGAAATAAAAGTGACAATCTGAACCAAATAACTCTGCATTAAGATGATAAACAAAACAAACGTCGCACCACAACAACGAACAAAACAACATTGCACACGATGAAATAAAAAAAAACTAAAAAGAAGTGGTGTTTTTTAACGGAGAAAAGGTGATCTGTAACACCCTGTTTTCCCAACGTAAAAATTTCATAAATAAATCATAGTTTTTTCAACTTTAAACGGAATGCTACACTTCTTAAAAATTCATAAACTGAATAAATAACAATTTATTCTTCATAATTATTTAACATAAGTAATTCAAAACTTCGCAACGGAAATTAGTTCAACAATAAAAATAATCTTTGGCACGCAGGCCTCAACATAAAAATCTCATAAGTCTTGTTCAACATTTATTCATAAAAATCCATAAGTAATACGTAAGGAATATAAATAGAAGACATAATCCCATCCCGTTACGTATCAGAGCACCTAAGACACACTTGTGAGGAGTCCACTCACGACCGCAACTAATCCTGGTTACCTGCAAGTTACCCATACGAAGAGCAACATTTCCAAGCAGAGGGGTGAGATTTCTCAAACAATAATATTAAACATATAAATCATATAAAGTACATTCAACAACTTAAACATCTTATAATTCATTAATCATATCTAACAACTTAAACTTCCTTAACTAGTATCATTATTCTTCCTACATTAGTCATATACTTCATCAAGTAATCTCAATTATTATTCATAAAACATCTTATCTTAAATCATGATCATAAGCATCAATATCTAACACCAAATATAATCGTAAACATCATCATATAATTCACATAAGTATCATTATCAAAACATAGCATTTATCGAAAACAACTTCATAATCAAGTTCATAATCAACTTCATAAACAAACATCATCATTAAATCATAATCATCAAATCACAATCAAACTTCATAATCAAACCTCACTTAACTCGACAATGCGACTCAACTCGACTATGTAACTCTTAACATCTCAAATCATCTTAGCATCTTGACAACTTAACAACTTCAACAACAACTTAGACAACTTCAATATGCATGTGGTACCACCAGGGCATTAAGCCCCCTTCGCTAAGGTCATATTTGGACCTGTCGGGCATTAAGCCCCCATCGCTAAGGTCATAAAGAACCTGTCGGGCATTAAGCCCCCATCGCTAAGGTCATAAAGAACCTGTCGGACATTAAGCCCCCATCACTGACTATGCAATGACACAATCTTCCTACAACTTGGACAACAACGTGAACATCTTATACAATTCCATTAAAATGGACAACTTCTTAAATCTTTACAACTTAGACCGACTTATACATCTTCACTAAAACTCAACAGCAACATAGACAGCGTATGGACAATTCACAACATATTATCATCATTGAATGCATTACACTAACTTTAAACATCACAGGTATTTACTTAATGTATTTATAACACGTCATTTTACTTATAACATTAAATCAAGGTTCAACAGCAACAAACAACGGCAAATACAGCATATAACAGTGCTTGAATATCATATTATCATTAAAGAAATGTATCATATCAACTTAATCATCAAAAAGAATCATATTCATCAATCATAAACAACTTCATATAACATCGTATTTAAACATAAACAATAATTCACTATGTATCTTTGTAAAAACATAATAAATTATCCGCAACATATTTTCATGTCAAACCAAAGGTACTGGAAAGATATCACAAATATCAACAACTTTCATGTTTACAACAAGGATCAATTCAAAACAGAAACATATGAACAAAACGCAAAAACATGAAACAGAGAATGCTGTCACCGTACAATTTCGCTAAGACCTCCCTGTAGTATTTTCATCATAACTCAAAGACCAAACATCATTTTCACGTCAAACCAAATCCACTGGAAAGCTAACAAAATTATCTAAAACTTTCATGTTTATGCCTAAGACCAATTCTGTACCGATCAATACCAGTTTTCATTTTAAATTCGGAAAAGTTGTGCTGAAAGTCCATAAAAATTCACTGTGACCTACGTGCAGTAATTTGACCATAACTCAAGTTCTATAAATCCTATTGACGTGAGACCAACGACATTAGAAAGCTAACATCCATACCTACAACTTCCGTGTTTACACCTAAGACCAATTCGGCACCGATCAATTTCAGTTTTAATATCAAAATTCGGGCTGAATGCAGATTTTCTCCAAGTTTCACCTAATCTCATGGTTCTAACCTCAAAACTACTTCCAATAATCATCCTATGAATTATCTAAGGTCTGTACATAATTTCTACATCAATTCAACAAGTTTTCATCATCTAATCATCAAATCTCTCTCAAAACCCTAATTCTCAAATTCTCACAAACTCTCCCCAACTTGTTAGATGCAATCTAATGATTTAACAACTTAATATTAATGCAAGATAGTCTCACCCTCACCTTAGATTAATTCCTGAATCAGCAGCAGCGTTCTTCTTTCCTAAGGTCTTCTCCTCTTCTCTTGACTTTTCTCTTCTCTTCTCTTCTTTCTTGTTCTCCTCTTTTCCAAAAAGCGGTTTCCGGTAAACTCTTTCTAACCTAAGCTTCTCTATTTATAATACTAAACGCTCTTCCTAAATCTATTTTGGCCCAACAACTTATTCTTCTTTCTATTCTAACCCCCTTCTTATTTCTCTTACACCTCAAAACTACTCTATTCCTCATAATCTTATTTATTTCTAAATTAAATATATCTATCCCCCACTTAATAATAATAATACACCAATAACAAATATATCTCTAACAAATAACAAATATATTTCTACACCAAATAACAAATATATCTATAACAAATAACAAATATATTTCTACACCAAATAACAATTATATTATGCTAGTAAATACCAACATATAACATAACAAAATATCACATAAATCATGTAAATCATACCAATCATATAAATATATTCTAAAACTAATTAAAATAATTAAATAAAAAGGAGGGCGTTACATGATCCCTTGATTTTTTTATTGAAAGATATTATAATTTTTTTAAACACGTAATATTAACGATCCCAAACAATCATATATTGAATCTGCACAACTAATGTGACAATCTGAACCAAATAACTCTGCATTAAGACGATAAACAAAACAAACGTCGCACCATGACAACGAACAAAACAACATTGCACACGATGAAATAAAAAAAAAACTAAAAATAAGTGGTGTTTTTTAATGGAGAAAGATATTATAATTTTTTTAGGATATATATATCAATATAATATGTTCTTATTTTTGATTGAATAAATTCATCTCTTTGACCCAAGCTCGGACGGACAACGGCGGCGCGCGTGTGAAATATATATATTTTATGGCAAATGTTAACTTGTGCCCTCAAAGGCACATGTTAAGAAACTTATTATAGAAATATACGTATCAAAAGTCGTGCAGTCAACTTCTTAAAAGTTAACTTGTGCCCTTAAGGGCACATGTTAAGAAACTTATTATAGAAATATACGTATCAAAAGTCGTGCAGTCAACTTCTTAAAAGTTAAAATACTATGTTTTCCGATGCAAAGATGCTCTTTTTGGGTTTCTTAACATGTGCCCTTACCCATTCGCAAAAGTGGGTACCCCAATGGCACACCCTTGGAGGTCACCCCCCACTTATATAAATACTTACTAGCTAGTATGTCTCTCCAATGTGGGACATTTTTAAGTCATACCAACACCAGCTCTTACCAAGGTGTTTATTCTTTCCAACTTTCCACTATATAGTATTCCAACATAAATAAAAATCAAATTACATTTTTTTTGGTTGAAAAAATAAAAAGCAAATTACTACTAAATACTTCAAAGTTTATTTCGTATTCAGCACTAGCTCTCTCCACACCAGTATTTAAATGCATGCTTCCTCTCTATTCCCACACAAACAAAACAAAATAGCATAAACCACTTTCTTCTAAACCAAATGAAGTCTTTTTCTTTGTTGTTACCTTCACTTCTATACCTTCATCTTCTTTTTCTTTTTACCTTAAATTTAATAATGTGGTTTGGCACAAACAAAATCGTGGCAGTGGCTGCATTAACTAACCAAACAGATCATTTGGCATTGCTCAAATTCAAGGAATCAATAGCCAGTGATCCCTATAAAGTTCTTGAATCTTGGAATTCTTCCATCCACTTCTGCAAGTGGCAGGGAATCACATGCAGCCCCATGCATAAAAGGGTTACTGAGTTGAAACTAAGAGGATATCTGTTACATGGATCCTTATCTCCCCATGTTGGCAATCTCACCTTTTTGATAAAACTCAACCTTAGAAACAACAGCTTCTTTGGAGAGATTCCACAGGAGTTGGGCAAATTGCTACACTTGCAACAACTTTCTGTTACCAATAACTCGTTTGTAGGTGAAATTCCTACAAACTTGACATATTGCTCCAATCTCAAAGGTTTGTATTTCGCTTGGAACCGTCTAACTGGCAAAATACCAATTGAAATCCGCTCTTTGAAAAACCTTGAAGTTTTGGTCCTGTCCGTAAACAACTTAACCGGAGAATTCCCTTCATTCATAGGGAATTTTTCAGGCTTAATAGAGATTTCACTTGCTTATAACAACTTACAAGGAGATATTCCACAAGAAATATGTCTCCTTAAAAACTTGACATATTTTATTTGTGGGTATCAACAATTTTTCTGGTATAGTTCCTTCTTGTCTTTACAATAGGTCATCACTTATTGATTTCTCAATACCGGAGAATAACTTGCACGGTTCTCTTCCAACCAACATGTTCCACACCCTCCCCAGTCTCCAAATTTTTGAAATTGGCAGGAATCAAATCTTTGGTCCAATTCCAATTTCCATTATAAATGCATCTTCTTCCTTTGTATTAATTGATATCAGTGAAAATTATTTTGTCGGCCAAGTTCCGACTCTAGGAAGGCTAAACGATCTACAGTTGCTAAATTTGGAATACAACTATTTAGGTGAAAATTCAACTAATGATTTGGAGTTTTTAAAATCTTTAACAAACTGTAGTAAGCTGCAAGTGTTTTCTATATACCATAATAATTTTGGAGGCATTCTGCCAAGTTCTATAGGCAATTTATCCACTGAACTTAAGAAACTATATCTTGGGGCTAATATGATATCAGGAAAAATACCTGTGGAATTAGGACATCTAGTTGGTTTAATTATCTTGGCCATTAACGTTAACCATTTTGAAGGAATTATTCCAACTACTTTTGGGAAGTTCCAAAAGATGCAGGTGTTAATTTTGAGTGGAAACAAGTTGTCAGGAGATATACCACCCTTTATAGGAAATCTCAGTCAATTGTTTGATTTGGAATTAAATTTTAATATGTTTCAAGGAAATATTCCTCCAAGCATAGCAAACTGTCAAAAGTTGCAATATCTAGATCTTTCTCAGAATAAGCTTAGAGGAACCATACCTTTAGAGATTTTTAATCTTTCATCCTTATCAAAATTATTGGACTTGTCTCATAACTTATTGAGTGGTAGCTTACCAAGAGAAGTGGGTATGCTAAAAAATATTGATATGCTAAATGTCTCTGAGAATCATCTATCTAGTGATATTCCTAGAACAATTGGTGATTGCACAACCTTAGAATACCTTCACCTGCAAGGGAACTCCTTCAATGGAACAATACCATCTTCTTTGGCTTATCTCAAAGGTCTTCGATATTTAGACCTTTCAAGAAATAAATTGCATGGACCAATTCCTGATGTTATGCAGAATATCTCAGATTTAGAACACTTTAATGTTTCTTTTAACATGTTGGAAGGTGAGGTACCAACATATGGTGTTTTTGCAAATGCATCCCATGTGGACATGATTGAAAACTATAAGCTTTGTGGAGGTATTTCAGAGTTGCATCTACCATCATGCCCTATCAAGGGTGGTAAACACGCAAAAAAACATAATTTGAAGTTGATAGCGGTGATAGTTAGTGTGGTTTCTTTTCTGCTCATACTTTCATTTGTTATTTCTATCTGTTGGATGAGGAAAAGAAACCAAAAACCATCTTTTGATTCACCAACTATTGATCAACTAGCTAAGGTTTCATATCAAGAATTACACCGAGGAACCGATGGGTTCTCGGAAAGAAACTTGATCGGATCAGGAAGTTTTGGTTCTGTGTACAAAGGAAATCTTGTGTCAGAAGACAATGTTGTTGCCATAAAGGTCTTGAACCTCAAAAAGAAGGGAGCTCACAAGAGTTTCATTGTTGAATGCAATGCACTCAAAAATATTAGACACAGAAATTTAGTTAAGATTTTAACATGTTGTTCTAGTACAGATTACAAAGGTCAAGCTTTTAAAGCTCTTGTTTTTGATTACATGAAAAATGGAAGCTTAGAACAATGGTTGCATCTTGAGATTTTAAATGCAGATCATCCAAGAACATTGGACCTTGGTCATAGATTAAACATCATGAGCGATGTCGCAACTGCATTACATTATCTTCACCAAGAATGTGAGCAATTAGTCATTCATTGTGATCTTAAGCCAAGCAATGTCCTTCTTGATGATGACATGGTTGCTCATGTGACTGATTTTGGCATAGCAAAACTTGTCTCAGATATTGGCATTACCTCTGATAAGGATACCAGTACAGTTGGAATAAAAGGGACCATTGGCTATGCTCCTCCAGGTATTTTTTAAACTCGTGAACCTGACTGAATAATTTACTAGTGGCATTCTATGAATAGCTTTTGCTACATGTTTCAGAGTATGGAATGGGTTCTGAAGTGTCCACATGTGGTGACATGTATAGCTTTGGAATACTTATGTTGGAAATGCTTACCGGTAGAAGACCCACCGATGAAGTTTTCCAAGATGGTCAAAATCTGCATAACTTTGTTGCAATTTCATTTCCTGGCACTCTTATAAAGATTTTGGATCCACATCTTGTATCAAGAGATGCAGAAGATGGAAGCATAGAGAATCTTATTCCAGCGGTAAAGGAGTGCTTAGTTTCTCTTTTCAGGATTGGACTTGTTTGTACAATGGAATCACCGATAGAAAGAATGAATATTGTGGATGTTACTCGAGAGCTCAACATAATAAGAAAGACATTTCTCTCTGGTGAGCTAAACTAAAATTTATATATGCTTATTTGAATCATAACTAACTCTATAATATCTTATGGAACTATAATTTGATCTTTATCATCTTATTGTGCATGCATTTCAGGTGTTCACACTCATTAGTTATTAAAGCAGAACTAAATTTCTATGGTCATTTATGGAAAGATAATTATATTCAGCATGGAAGCACATGTGATTATGTGTAATTGTGCTGAGTGTAGATTTGCATGTTTTCTACAAGTTGAAGTTGATATAAATAATTTTATACTGTTTTTCAATAAGTGAGAATCGATGCTTCTCCCATGTTAATTTTCATTCCCTTTTTTTTTCTTTTCGAAAAGGATTTATTTTATTTTAATTTCTTTGTCGTGTATTTCTATTTTTATAAGAATTGTCATTGTATAATTAAAATTGCAGGTGCAAACTTGTTCCATGTATATATGAATTTTGATCAAAATAGAAATGAAGTTCTTACAACTGAACTCAAATAGTTTGAATTATGTGTTAGAGATATGTAATATTCAAAACTGTTTGCTTGGCTCCATCACTTCAAAATTATAACATTCTACCCACCGGCTAATTTAGGCAAATAAATATGTTCCCAAGCAATGAGAACTCTTTTTGAAATACAAGATTTACCAGTTGAGAGAAATACTCTGCAAGCAATTTAAATTAATTTTAAAACTTTACGAGGAAGAGCAAAGACTTGGCTTTAATAGGTTTGCACACCAAAAAACACAAACTTAATAAGTTGTAATCTACCAGCATAAAATAACATCTTAGAGGACCAACTTTCAATTCTGGTAATAATTTTCTTCACCAAAGTTGATTCAGCCTTTTACATCTAGGGTGATATCGAAAGTCCATTCCTTTTATGATTTTTGAATGATTTATTTAAAAACTCGACCAAAATACACATAAACTAATTACTTTATCTCTAAAATGACTATAAAAGTGGACTAAAAACCCTATATATATGCATGACTTCTTGTCATAAGGTGGCTTATAGGGTATGTAGCAACAACGAAACGACGCTATATAGGATGGAATTCGCCTCTTTGGCTCAACAAAGAATTGGTTGCTATGTAATACAAGTCATGGGACATGCCCAATGTCTTTAATTTTTTTATACCTTTTTGTAATTTCCATGCAAGTTGTCCTTTTCCTTATCCATTAAGGATCAACATATCCCTTATATCCTTGCAATCTACTTTTAAATATTTGAGACTCCTTAAACTTCAGATCCGAGCCATAAGCTTCGTTGGACCCACTTATGCACTTTGACACTCGACCAACTTTGTAGTTCTCAAAGCTTCAACATTCGTTCAAATGTTGCTATAACCTGTTCATTTACAACCAAACATTAGCAATCATAAACTGTTCCTAATCAAAAAATAACATAAAAAACTAAACAAATTCATAAACACCTAAATAGACACAAAATGCAGGACATTTTCCATGCAATCATGCAAAGAATACTTATATAAAGGGGTTAAAACAAATGTAACCTCAAACTTGAACATTGCTCATCCTCGAGTGATTCAAAGAAAAACATCAATCAACATTTCATAATTCCTTGCTGAATATCAAGAAAACATCTCGATCACCCTCATCAACGAGTTGTTCTTATTTCTTGTGGGACTAGTCAATTCTTTAGGCAAGAATGGTCATGGGTGAATCCCCCCACTTATTGCAATTGAAAATTGCTCAATTTTGGTAAGATCAACCAATTCTTTAAGATCCTTAAAAAAAAAAAAAAACAATTCTTTGGGACTGAATGGTCATGGGTGAATAACCCCAGTAATTAGTTATGTGATCTGAGTTGTCAAAAGTTGCTATTATTTTTTTTGTTGTCCACACAATCTTATGCTACTTGAAGTTCACACTAATTTAGCTTACATAGTTTTATACTCAAAGATAGATAGATTGTACTTTAGAAATTACAAATTAAACTATTCAATAAAAAATCTTTATAATCCCTTACGATATTTGATAAATAAATTAGTTCTACTATTATAATGAGTCATTGATAAAAAAAAAAACTATTATAATGAGTCAAAATTAAAAATGAACTAAATTATTCTTCCTTTGTAAAATGTTAAACATTCTTTGTTTTGTTAAATATGTATTTAGTCCCTACAAAATCACAAGTTTTCATGTTTAGTCCCTATAAAATTTTAATGGCAATTTTAGTTTTCTGTAATATTGTAGTTTGTAAGAATAGTCCCTATTTTGAAAACTTATTAGAAAAAGTGAATATTTTTAGTCCTCCGAAATAGTCCCTATAGAATGGAAATAGGGACTAAAAGTGAATAAAATTTTTTAGGGACTAACCTTAAAAGCTAGTAATTTTGTAAGGACTAAAAATATATTTAACCTTTAAATATATTAATATTTTTGTCGGAGATTAAATTGGACCGGACTCAGATGGATATGGTCCAAACCCAAACCCAAACCCGTTCCCTCCTAAACCTTTCTCTCCAAGAAACCTAAACTCCTAGCTCTTTGTTCTCGACGATCTCCATCATTACTGTAGATTCTCCACGCTCTTCCGTTCTCATTCTCTCGCCATGGCCATGGTTGTGCAAAGCGGAATTGGAATCTCCAGAGTCCTGTTCCTTCTTGCAACTGGTACTCCTCTCTCTCTCTCTCTCTCTCTCTCTCTCTCTCTCTCTCTCTCTCTCTCTCTCTCTCTCTCTCTCTTCCACACACACTCGCTGCTTTTTCTGATTTCATTTTGCTCCTTTCAGGTCACATTGGTGGCAGCATTCTCTTGAAAGACAGAAAACTCTCCGATTTGATCGGTGTATGCATGTTACATTATTTTTTAAATTTGAGTCATGGATTTTATAGGACTGGTCAAATTGATAATTTCTGCAATGTGGTGATCATTAGGGTTTTAGAATATCTGTTTCTAATTTTTACCTAATTATTAATAGTTCTATTGAAGCACCGACACAAACACATGATACGCCGACATTGATAATTATTTGAAAAAAATGACATAATTGAATGTAATCACATGTGTGCATGTCGGACACAACCGACACGTCTTTGATTAAAAGTGTTGGTGTTACATAAATTGTTTGTGACCTATGAATCATTGACTCAAACACGACATGGACAGGTCGACATCGATGATTATTTCATAAAATGACATCATTGAATGTAATTACACGCGTCTGTGGTCCAATACTGGATACACCTTCGACTCCCACAAGTTTGGTGTCTCAAACAAGAGAAAAATAAGCTGCTTTTAGGGTCAGGTCACTTGGTTTTTTTGGATTCTTGGTAAATTAAGATATCCTTACTAGTTGCTATAAATGGTTATAGTTTCAGAAGCTGGATTGTTGCAATTTATAGTCTTTCGGTATTAGAATCTGTTTATGTTTTAATAGTGTTATATTTTGTTTTATAGTATATTTTTTTTGAAAAGCCTAAGGATCAGCCTAAAGGGGAAACTAATGAAGCTCTGGCCGCTGAGGTAACAAACTGGTTGATTATGTCTCTATTTTTTTGTTCTACAATGCACTTGAAAGAAACTTTGAAATTTGTTTTCACAAAATTGTATCGTTTGACATTGCCATAGGTGCGCCATTTGATCGATGTTGTTCGGAACTTATCATTAACTCCAAGTGCGCCAATCATATGGAATGGGGGTTCAGAACAAAGTATGTTTTATTTTTCCAGCTAATGTGGCTTCTGCTTAAGATGCTATGTTTCTTTATTCATTGTTTTTTATATACCTTTTTCCTTTTTCTGCAGGTAATTTATCATCTCTTGTCGTTCCAGCAGCTGCCATAGGTGTTGTGGGTTATGGTTACATGTGGTTGAAGGTATGGAACTGCTTGGATTCTTACTGTTTTTGTAATAGTTTCATTAGTCTGTGGTTGATAGTTAACACGGTTTATTTCTCTGTTACCAGTAATTGTTGTTTCATAAAGGGTTGTAAACTGTTTATTCGCTTATTTGATTACCCTGAATTTTTATGAGTGATTTTATCCATTTGATATTCTGTAATAATTGTTATTCCTTGATACTGATATCCATGTTTTTCTCTCAATATCAGGGCCTTTCATTCTCAAGTCTTATGTATGTGACTAGACGTAGTATGGAAAACGCTGTTGCAGATTTGACAAAAAAGCTACAGCATGCCTCAGATGTCATAGATGTAGGTGTCCATTTACTGCATTGGATATTCTTTCAATATTTTAAGTTTTTAGTTAGGCACACACATTCATATGAGCAACAGGGTTTTGAACATGATTGCATCATCAACTCTTACATTTGAAGGGTATCAAGCCCTCTGGACATAATGTTTGATACTCCTTCAACTGATTAGTTGAAATCATGGTTGTCAAAAACACGCTAGATCATGAGATTCGTACAATATAGCACGTTATTCACCGTCAACCATGGCGGAGAGGTGAAAACATCACTGGATGGGCCAGCACAAGCGACACGACGTAGAAGATCGCAATATCGTAGGAATGGCGCTCTTCCCCCGTGCTGGTAGCGAATGTTTCTTGACCCATTTGAAGATGGCTTGTTGAAGAAAAAGAATCTCAAAGGAGACTTGGTAGAGAAGATGGGACCTTGGTACAGAAGATAAGATTGAGAGAGACAGAGTGAGCAGCTAAGGAATTTAATTAATTCAGAGGAAATGGTCTTTGCCATCACAAAATATTTTGCCGACGGACTATAATAAGCCTCCTACCAAGCTGCAACCGTTTACACTGAGTCAACCTTAAGTTTGAGGAGATTTAACTGCCCCCAATCCTCTACCCCTAGAGTAAGGTAAACCCCACATTAAAGAGACTGCAAGCCATTTGTTGTCCTTAACATAGGGGATGTAGCAGTTTTACTCACATTTGCCACAATGACCCACAGTTTGTCCCATCATCATTATGCACTCAATTCAAATATTTAACATAGAAATTGATGCTTAAATGTATTAATAGTTATAGTTAATGTCTCTTTTAAGTTTTAATTACTTCTCAATAATTTTGATTGCAGGATGCCAAGAAGCACTTGACCGAGAGAATTCAAAAGTTGGTTGACAAAATGCAAAAACAAATTAAGATTACAAGACAAATTGAGGATGATGTATGTCTTTTATACATACTGATTTGATACTTGCACTTGTAGCTATATAAATATACATGCAACCAAACAGATTTTTAGATACATACATGACAAAATGCACTTACGTACATGCATTTTTTGTTATCTATGTGGACTTATGGACTCACACTTACTATTTCTTTGCAGACAACTGGATCAGGTTTCCTTTAGAAGTTATTGATTTTGAAAATTCTAGTCTTGATATATTAGTGAATATATGTACAGTAAGGCAGATAAACTCTCATTGAATTGTAATTATTTCACCCTGTTCGGTTACAGAGTGGCTTAATAGCCTAATTGTTAGTAAATACTTGATAGTTGTTGCATCTTGATTAATAATAAAATATCAGGTTATCTAATTGTAAGTCAGGTTCCATCCTTCTCTTCCATCTTTCTCTCTATTTGCTTTAGGTTTTAGTTTTACCTACATTCTATCTTTACAATTTCTCACCATTTACTATTTCTGCCATATCACTTATTCCTTGGTTTTTTTTGTATACCTTTAACCTTAGAATCCTTAACATCGCAGCATTCATTTTTTAACTCTATATCCTAGAATTTTAAACCGTCACTTGGAAGGCTTTGACTTAGTGACTTTTATCAAATTGCATTAGTCACTGAGGATGGTACAGTTTAGAAATTTTGAAGTTTAGAATTTTTATTGATGCCTATAGTTTTACAAGTTAGTTATGTATGCTGTTGAGGTCTTTCAAATGAGCTGTGTTCCAGTCTTGGATAATGGAATTGAAAGTCTAACTTTGCAATGTCGTATTACAATTTATAAACATGATGATACGTAAGGAAGAAAATTTGTGGATTACATGGTAATACTCTTGTACACAGGTTTCTAATGTTCAAGATACTGTTGAAAATATACATGCTGACTTGAGCGTCGTGCAACGTGCAATGGCAATATTGGTATGTTTGAATTCATGATCTGGCTTATCAATTTTAACGTGGACATCTTGTTTTGAGCTATTAAGAAGGATATTTTGAAGTTTGGCATGATTTTTTAATTATCATTTGAAGTGGTCTGAGCATACCTATTATTTGAATGAAGATATGTGTCGTTCTTACAAAATAAATATTTAAGTATTATAGAATGTAAACAGCAAAGAGATACTTTAAAATAAAGAAAAACAGAAGGAAAAAACTAAGGTTTTCTGTAAATCTGAATCGATATCCGTTAACAACAGTAGTGCAGATACATTTATTTAGAGTACATGGAAACTTCTAGAAACAATAACTGTATCTGTGATCAGATACTGCTCAGAGTATATTAAGTGTATACTCCTAACAAGTAGGATACATAGAAATATGAATATACAATATGCTACCTATCTAATTTGAATCATTCTTATGTTGTACATACCTTCGCAGACTGAAAGGGTGAATACAGTGATTGAGAATCAGGTAAACTTTTTCGTGTTCCCTTTAAATTTGTAAAGTAATTTGTAATTTTCTAATTAATTATACCATTTCCTTTAGCTGGAAGATTTTTACATAGTTCATTTTAAAGATTTGTAAAAAAATGGTTAATTCTGTGCTGCCCAACGATAATACTGATTTAATGGTGTGTTTGCAGGTTCGTACAAATAAGGCATTGGATTATATTATTAACTATATTTGGGCAAATAGCGTGCCAGACTCTTTACAGGTAGGTATTTGTTTCTCATATTCACCAGTTGTAATTAATTATGCTTATGTTGTTCGCCACCCTATACTAATCTGTTATTGCTGAATGTGCCAATTATTATGCCTGCTTTGGATTGGCCTATAATGTTGTTATCGATTGTATTGTACATGTTGCTGGCGGCAAGAAACCTAGATGAAACTGAAGAACTTGTTCCTTTTTTATTTCAAAAAAACATTCTCTACAAAAAAACATTTTGTTGTTACTTTGAACTCATTTTTCAAATGTGTTTAGAAAACTGTAAAATTTGAAAATAACACAGTTTCAGGAAACAAAGGGAAAATAAAGCGACATTTTTGTTATTGAAACTAAAAACAAGAAATGCAAACAAAAAACAAAAGTGGAAACCAAAACAACTTTATATCTAGACCTGACATTTTAAATTACATTGTGTAACACATCTCCTGATTCGTCTAGTAGCTTAATTATTAATGTTATCTCTTAAATTTTCAGGGAACTATTCCGCAGGAGCGGCCACAACTTCCATGTAGGTCTCCTGGTATGATCACATATCCAGGCATCACATATCCAGAGACTCCAAATCTGAAGGTGTTCTTCTACCTTGTACTTTGTTCTCTATTTTAATTCTCCTCGTGGGTGATAAGTTGGCCTATGATATGATAATACAGGGTTTAATATGCTATTTACATCCATGTGCGTTAGTATCATGCTTTCGTAACTTGGAGTTTACTACTTATAGTATGCCTAATGATCCCGTTTTCACTTGCAGAGTCTTCCAGATACTGCAGAATCAGCTTCAGATACTATTGTGCCTGGGGATTTGGATAAGCTAGAGCAGAAGAGAAGGATGTATTGGAGGTTTGAATTAACTCAATTTTGGTTCTTAGAATATTTTCTTTCATGTCAAAGGATACATAACATGCTTGCATTCTAACTTGCACCCATATAAATTCCAGGGTTCCTTATTTCTTATACCCTAGGAGGGTTCTTGATAGGAATAGATTTTATCTTATCATGTCCATCTTGTACAAGTTATATCACATGTTAAAGGCTGGGTTAGAATAAAAATAATTAATAAAACATAATATTATAAAAATAATTTAAAATCTAATTAAATATTAACATACTTTTTAAAAAGTATAAACTTAAACATAATATTTAAGTTTTGAAAATATACAAAGTAAATAAATATAAATTTAAAAATATTGAAAATTTATTTTTTTAAAATGTTATATTTTTGGAAGTTTAGCTTTGTCATTCTATATGCTTTATATCTTATCATACAATCATACTAGTATTTGGTCAGTTTCAAAATCTATACCACATAAAGGGGACTTACCACACAAATTTTGATCATTCATTTTCCTTTACAAATTTGTCTCCTTAATACAGTAGAAACTCTTTAATTTAATACTCGGTAAATTAATAAACTCTCTAAAATAATAAATTTGTTCGGTCCCGACTTGGGCCAATGTAAAAAATTGAAAAACTCGATAAAATAATAAGATAATAATTTTTTGGGAGATCCCTTTATAATTTTTGGTCCCAAGAAAATCATAAATTAATAATTCATAGAAACTGAAAAAAATATATTAAGAATACATTGAACACATTTGTTCCTCTTGTTTACATTTACTATACTTCAAAAGTCATTATTGATTTCCAATGCATATGAACACAGTAGTTACTAATTTACGTTGAGTCTCAAGGTTCGCTGCAACGTAATTCTAAGAGGCATAGAATGATTTACCTTTTTGTTTGGTATGTACAGTATAATTACTTAAAAACTCTTTAAATTAATAATTATTAATTTATCGATAAATTAATAACTCTCTAAATTAATAAATTTCTCCGGTCCTGACATTATTAATTTATAGAGTTTTAACTGTAACACAATTCCTTTCCAAATTAAAATTAAAATTTAAAAGTAACAACAATAACTGCAATCTGCAAATTTTGGTCAGACCATTTTCTTTACAAATTTGTCCTTCATAACACCATTTTTTCCAATTTAAAATTTAAATCTATACCAATTAAATGGAACTCCAAAATTAACTACCAATTTTGGCTAAACTTTTTTTGGATAACTCTTCCCTAACAGTAACAACCCAATTCTTTTATAAAATTATTATTATATTTAAAAACAAAGCATGAATGTTGAAACTGAAGTCTAGATAAATTCAGATAACATAAATATTATTAAAAAAATTTAATTAAATTAGGTAAAATATTATAAAATAAAACATAATACACACACAATGAATAACTGCGAGATTGGATTTAGAACGGTTGATCTCAGTCAGGAATTTTTGTTAACTCATCCCAAAAGAGATCGTGATATTTGTTGCTGTTTCCTTCATGCTATAGTAATGATGATAATAATAACAAATTTGTATTATTATTACTTTTTTACTATATAAATTAATAGTAAAAGTAAACTGCATTATTTTGATTCGATCATACTTTGATTTTGCAGGGGTAAGTATTTATGGGAAGGTGTTAATATGGCAACTACCATCATGAATTGACGATGAATTATGAACACAACATATCAGCTTTAGCACAAGTTAACTTTTGTAAAGCTTAGTGAGGCTTGGAAGTTGGAACCTAGTTTGAGCATCTATTCTGTTTTGTTACGTGGGTATGAAAACTACGATTTGTTTTAAATCTTGAGACAAATTCATGATTTAGTTCGAATAAAACTATATACCAATTAAATGCTCGAAAAATGCATTTGAATACGAATAGTTTTTTGGTCATGGATTTTTTAAGTTTATCTACCACAACACTTCAATTAAATTCGGGATTTTCTTAAGTTTTTTTGGAGCACTCCTTATTTGCATCCCTGTTTACATGATAGAGTAATGTTATCAACATTCTCTTTTGAAAACGTTCTTTATTGATTTAAATTATTCTGGGTCTACACTTTAAAAATTGAACTAATACAAAGTGGTGGAACATGCATTGATTTCATCCAATAAAAGAGAGCTAGAGTAAGTGTTAAGCTTTCAGCAATGAGAGATACTAGTGTAGTGTAGGTACTCTAATATTATTATCTAGTACCTTTTTTTGTAAGCTATCACACAATTTTGTCCAATCCAAATGGCCATTATTAAAGGATGAACTTTCAGCTATGAGAGATACTAATGTAGTGTAGGAATCCTTTTATAATTATAATTTTCAATTTTTTTTTGGTCCGTAGTATAGTATTATAATTATTAAATATATCAATTGTTCTGTACCAAAAATAAATAAAAATATATCAATTGTTAAAATTCCTTTTATATTTTTTTTCTCTTTAACGTAATTTTCTTCATGCATAAATAAAAATATATCAATTGTTAAAATTCCTTTTATATCTCTTTTTTTTCTCTATAACGTAATTTTCTTCATGCAAGTTGAGCTATTAATGAATGATAATAATATGTTCTGAAGATAAACTAATATTAATCTTTTTTTTTACTATCAACTAATATTAATCTTTTTTTTTTGAAAGAACTAATATTAATCTTTTGATAGTAGCTCATTAGTTTATGTGTTTTAATTATATATTATTATGTGTTTTTTTTTATATATTAATCTTTTTTTTTGAAAGAACTAATATTAATCTTTTGATAGTAGCTCATTAGTTTATGTGTTTTAATTATATATTATTATGTGTTTTTTTTTATAAAAAGGATCATGATTGATATTTAAAAGATTGTGCAATGAAATTAGTGTTAGGAAATATGTATTTGAGTGTTTTTTTTTTATTAAAGAAAATATGTATTTGAGTGTAGTAAACTATTTTTTTTTGAGAGATTGAGTGTAGTAAACTATTGTTGAGCATTCTAATATTATTGGGTTTAGCGCAAATGATTAATGTGTAAATATTGTAAACTGAGGTAGCGAGTATTTTTTTTTTTTTTTGGTTACTGAGGTAGCG
Organism: Medicago sativa; assembly: GCF_051527215.1. NCBI lineage: Eukaryota > Viridiplantae > Streptophyta > Magnoliopsida > Fabales > Fabaceae > Medicago > Medicago sativa. Next base: position 15,738,908 of record NC_140753.1, on the reverse strand, counting down.
AGTTTGATTCTTAGTGATAAAAATGTTCAACATTGTAATATTGTTTATAAGCAATTCCAGTAAATGTATTATGAATTATTTCATAAAAAATATAAAAAATAGTATTTTTTTTGAGTAATTAATAAATGGAGAAATACTTGATTAGGGACAAACCTAAATCTAAAAGGTTTAGATACACTCACACAATTGATGTTTTTTTAAAGATAAAATGGTTTAATGATGTGACTAATTTAATTATCATATAAACTTCTTTATTGTTGTATGTGTGTCCAAATAATTTTATTTGTATTTGTGTATATACAAGACTATCTCAAATCAATGAATCTCTTACACGAATTGTAGAAATCAATCCTTTAATATAATTGAGGTCAAGTTGAACCACATATAACAATTTGATGTCGATCAAAAGTGCTTGCATTTCCACAAGAAGAATATTAGACTTACTAACACTGCCATAAAAACTAAAATATGGAATATACCACCAAAACTACGCACCAATCCACCAAAACCAGCCTTCCTTGGATTAGTTAGAGCACTACCGTCCATATTCAAGACTATGGTATCTCGATCCCCTTTCTCTCAAACAACCTCGCGAACTAGACGATGGGAGTGGAAGGAGGGGCTTCCAAACGCCCTGAAGAGCAACCAGGAATTGAACAAAAATTATGGGTATGGTTCTCTCAAAGATAAATTTGTTATGATAGGTCCAAATATTCCACATAATCAACCGAGCTAAGATGTCTTTTTCAACCACTAATGCCATAATGTCTAAACATCAAGAAAACCACATCCAATCCAAAAATCAACAACTCAAGGGTATAACATAAGACAACGAGGAATGGTTTCTTCTTCATTGTAGAAAGGCTAAGTTGATGTTACCTAAACTTCACGATCACACAAGATACCTACAGTAGGAAGAGATTTTCCACAAGTTTGCAATACAAAAAGTTGCACACTAGCTGAGAGGCGTAGCTTCCAAATCCGCGGCCAAGATTGTTGAGGATTTTCACTATGATGTTAAGATAAGAGTCAACCGTAACCACTCTTCACTAGAAATCGACCATTTTTTACTAGCATTCTAAAGTCAAGTATCTTATGGTTTTCTCCTAGTTAAAGTCACTATTCAATTACTTCCATCTAAAATGTTATTTCTTTTTCTTATGATTTATTGATTTTGTACCGATAGTAACATGTAAAAATACTCTAATTTATTGTACCAAAAAAAAAACTAACTAAGTTTTTTTTTTTTTTTGGGTACAAAAGAGGGCCAAAGCCCAAAGAGAAAGAAAACTTAAGAAATTAAACGAACGTTCCTAGGCATGCAAGCCCTGGAAATATCATCAAACAAAAGACTCTGAAGCTCACTAGGTGGATTTTCCAGGACATGAAAATCTAGAGAATCCATCGAAATGCTGAAATTAGCAAGCCAATCCGCACTTATGTTGCCTTCACGCCAAGTATGGGTAATTTTGACATTCCAACTCAAACTCAAAAGTTGTCGAATACGCTTGACCAAGGTAGGAGTCGTTCCACCAAAATTGCAATTTTCAGTAATCATATCGACCAAAATCTTTGAGTCACTCTCCACTATAAGATGAGTGGTATTCTCCCTCCACGCCAAGTCCAAACCTAGGTACATGCCCCACATTTCAGCATGAAAAGCATCACACATTCCAATCTTCTTGAAGTAGCCTTTGATCCATCTGCCATCAGAGTCTCGAAGAAGCCCTCCACACCCTGCAAGAGTACCAGATCCCTTCCAAGCACCGTCACAATTAAGCTTAACCCAACCAATCTGAGGTCGCACCCAACCGATATATATAGTTTCCTTTTGATGCGGACTTTTTTGCACCAGCTTCGTACTGTCTTCTATATCTCTAGTAAACTTTTGAATTACCAGTGTAGGATTGCTTGGTCTTTGAAATCCTATTTCAAAAATAGATTTGTTTCGCCAACTCCATAAATACCAACATGCTGTCATGAAAGTAGTCTGCCAAGTAGTAGGATTATCTCCAATCCCTTTTTTATTAAGGTTGTTAAAGATCCACTCCCTACAATCAAAAGAGAAGAAATTAGTTATGTAATTAGACGGAACAAGTCTGAGCCATACCTGAGTGGCGTGCACACAATCACGAAGGACATGAATGACTGTTTCATCCTCTCTCGCACAACAAGGACAAGTAGGGGAGATACCAACCCCCCCCCCCCCCCCCACTTGCTACGATGATAATTGGTAATGATTCTTCCATGAGCGGCCAACCAAATAAAAGTTTGGATACGATGGGGACCCTTCCAGTTCCATAAGGTCTTCCAATCACCTCCCACAGCCAAAGAGGTCTCTTGTAACACCCTCCTTTCATTTAATTATTTTTATTAAGTTAGAGTCTATTTAAGTGATTTATTTATGTATATGAGGTGTTAGTATTTTATTATGTGGCATTATTATATTATTTATTAGAATATGAGAATTATTAGTGTAAGTAGAATTGGAGGTTATAATAGAAAGAAGAATAAGTTATTGGGCCTAAATAGATTTAGGAATAGTGATTAGTATTATAAATAAGGAAGCTCAGGTTAGAAAGAGTTTTTACCTTAAACCGCTTTTTGGAGAAAGAGGAGAAAGAGGAGAACTCAGAGAGAGAATCCTAGGAACGAAGAACGCTGCTTTTGATTTTTCAGAATAACAATCTAAGGTAAGGGTGAGACTATCTTTCACTAATATTAGGTCTGTGAATCATTAGATTGCATCTAACATGCTTTAGGGTGAGTTTGTAAGGGGGGAGTTTACATTCATCTAAGGGTTGCACGAGTGAAGGGTTTGGGTTTTTCTTTCTTGTTTTCATGATCCTTTGATAAATTTATGTCAAATTCATACTCTAATTGGTTTGTTGTGATTATATGTTTAATTATTGAGATTTATAATATTTCGGTGGCTTTATTATACCTATTCTTCGATTCCCAGTTAACAGCTAGGTATAATATGTATAATCACAGTCTGTTCATATATGATAGTGTCATCGATGGCTTTATTACTTACTATAGATATATACATATGTTTATCTATGCCTATATGATTTCATTCTTTTTATGCGTATTTATAAATCGGTGTAATGAATAGCACAGTACTGCAATGATTTTCTTTGCTACATGTAAATTTATGGAGTCATATGTGGTCAACAATTAACCTTAATGATTGGGCAAATATAGTTGCTTTTAGATTTATATTGTTCTGATCACCTGTAGGTATATTTAAAAGGGGAACAATCATATCTACTTATGTGAAAAGTTTGTGTTCGGATATTCTTTTATTCAAAACTACTTGTTAATCTCATAAATTTCGAAACAATATCTGATGCATGACTTGCCGTTCAATTTGTTATTTAAAATTCAATTGAGAATAGTTTAGTGTAATTGTATTTCAATTGTTGCTCTTTTGTATCCACTGTGATATTAGCCACTAGTTTTGAAATAGAAAAGAGAAAGAGGGGAACATGAATTTTTCTAAATTAATTATAGGTACGTGCTACTTTTGTAGATCTAAAATAATAATAAATTATTTTATTTGAAACATGTTTGTAGGCCACACATCTTAATTTAATTGGCCGGGGATGACTAGTTTAGTTAGTTATTTTAATTGGCCTAAATAATTATGTGTTATTATGATATGTATTATTTAATAATGTGTATTGATGTGTTATTGGATGATGTGATATTTAACGATGTGCAAAAGATAAAATATCTGACGATGTGTTTTAATGATGAGTTATTTGAACATGTGTTTACATAAAGATGTGCTATTTAAAGATGTTTGATTTAAAGATGTGCTATTTGAAGATGTGTGATTTAAAGATAGGTTATATAAAGATGTGATCTTGTTATTTATGCACTATATGTGTTAATTATGATGCTTATGATGATGCGATGTTTAAGATGTTCTTGATTATCATTTGATGTTGTTGTACTATGATGCTGATATGAGATGAATTATTTATATGCTGCATATACTGTTGAGTCTTATTTAAGATGTAAATGTCGGTCTAAGTCAAAGAGTTTGTTAAGTCGTCGAGTCGTTATGAAGTCATCAAGTTGTTAAGATGTTATGTTGTCAAGATGTTAAGATGTCATAGATGTTCATGAAATTTCTAAGACGTCAGATGTTGAGTCCATGCATACTCATTTAAAGATGAGGGCTCATGCCCTGGAGCTTTTGCTCAACCACGACGATGGAGCTTTTGCTCAACCAGTGACGAGGGCTCATGCCCTAGGAGCTTTTGCTCAATAGCGACGAGGGCTTATGCCCTAGGAGTATATTTATGCTCATAAGCGACGAGGGCTTATGCCCTAGATTGGTACCACATGCATTTGAATTTTCATGATGATTCAAGATGGTTTAAGACGTTAAGAGTTGCATAGTCGAGTCTAGATGCATTGTCAAGTCAAGTTAAGTTGTGATGTTTTAACGAATTACTTTGTGATGCCTTTTAGTAGGATGATATGTGACGATGATTGTGACTGCTATATGATAATATATTGCTAAGATGAAATGATGATGTCTATGTATTTGATTGTAATTGTTAAATTATAAGATGTTTATATTGTTAAATGTAATTTATGATTTATGAGCTTAATATTATTGTTTGAGAAATCTCACCCCTTCTGCTTGAAAATGTTGCTCTTCGTATGGGTAACTTGCAGGTAATCAAGATTAGCTGCGGTCGTGGGTGACAATCTCTCACTGTGTCCTTAGGTGCTCTGATACGTAACGGGATGGGAGTTTTGACATTGTTTCTATTCCTTACGTATTGTTTTATGAGATTTTATAATAAAGATGTTGGACTGAACTAGTTATTATATTTTAGACTATTTATAAGACTTTTATGATGAGGCTTTAGTGCCAAAAACTATTTTTAGATGTTGAATAATTCCGCTGTAAGATATTAAGTACTTTGTTGATTGAATTTTGAAGGATAAATTATTATTTATTCTTTTATGATTTTTTTTAAGAAGTGTGACATTCCGTTTTGTGATGAAAATCTCTGATAATTGTTATGAAATTTTTACGTTGGGAAAACGGGGTGTTACAATTGGTATCAGAGCAGGTCGGTCCGTCTGGCCAAGTAGATGAGTCGTAGTGTCGTTTAACAGCCGGAATACCATTATTATGTTATTCTAAATGTTGTGTGTTGTGCAGAGAAGAGACCTGGAGGCTGCAAATTTTATCTGCTATAAGAGAACTAGAATGGCTGGAAGGAATGATGCTGCGATTGCTGCTGCGTTGGAAGCTGTGGCCCAAGCTGTGGGACAACATCCAAATGCTGGTGTTAATGCTGAAGGGAGAATGTTGGAGACCTTTCTGAGGAATCATCCTCCCATTTTCAAAGGAAGGTACGACCCTGATGGAGCACAGACATGGCTCAAAGAGATTGAAAGGGTTTTCAGAGTTTTGCAATGTACTGATGATCAGAAGGTGCGTTTTGGTACGCACATGCTGGCGGAGGAAGCTGATGACTGGTGGATGAGCATCCAACCTACCCTAGAGCAAGATGATGCGGTTATTACTTGGGCTGTGTTTAAGAGAGAGTTCCTAAACAAATATTTTCCTGAGGATGTTCGCGGAAGAAAAGAGATCGAGTTCCTTGAGCTGAAGCAAGGAGACATGTCGGTGACAGAGTATGCAGCGAAGTTTGCGGAGTTGGCTCAGTTCTACCCACACTATACTGGTGACAATGCTGAGTTTTCTAAGTGTATCAAGTTTGAGAATGGTTTGCGTGCTGACATCAAGCGAGCCATTGGTTACCAACAGATCCGTGTTTTTTCTGATTTGGTGAGCAGATGCAGAATCTATGAAGATGATACTAAGGCTCATTACAAGATTGTTAATGAGAGGAAAGGTAAAGGTCAGCAGAGTCGTCCTAAGCCTTATAGTGCCCCAGCTGATAAGGGCAAGCAAAGAGTTAATGATGAGAGGAGACCTGAGAAGAAAGAAGTTCCTGTTGAGGTTGTCTGCTATAATTGTGGTGAGAAAGGCCACAAGAGTAATGCTTGTACTGGAGATGTGAAACGGTGTTTCCGTTGTGGTAAGAAGGGGCATACTAGTACTGAATGCAAGTTTGATGATGTTGTGTGTTTTAACTGCAATGAGGAAGGACATATTGGTTCGCAATGCAAGAAGCCTAAGAAGGCTCAGACTACTGGGAGAGTGTTTGCTTTATCTGGTACTCAGACGGAGAGTGAGGATCGTTGATCTGAGGTAAATTTTCGAGGACGAAAATTCTATAAGTTGGGGAGAGTTGTAACACCCTCCTTTCATTTAATTATTTTTATTAAGTTAGAGTCTATTTAAGTGATTTATTTATGTATATGAGGTGTTAGTATTTTATTATGTGGCATTATTATATTATTTATTAGAATATGAGAATTATTAGTGTAAGTAGAATTGGAGGTTATAATAGAAAGAAGAATAAGTTATTGGGCCTAAATAGATTTAGGAATAGTGATTAGTATTATAAATAAGGAAGCTCAGGTTAGAAAGAGTTTTTACCTTAAACCGCTTTTTGGAGAAAGAGGAGAAAGAGGAGAACTCAGAGAGAGAATCCTAGGAACGAAGAACGCTGCTTTTGATTTTTCAGAATAACAATCTAAGGTAAGGGTGAGACTATCTTTCACTAATATTAGGTCTGTGAATCATTAGATTGCATCTAACATGCTTTAGGGTGAGTTTGTAAGGGGGGAGTTTACATTCATCTAAGGGTTGCACGAGTGAAGGGTTTGGGTTTTTCTTTCTTGTTTTCATGATCCTTTGATAAATTTATGTCAAATTCATACTCTAATTGGTTTGTTGTGATTATATGTTTAATTATTGAGATTTATAATATTTCGGTGGCTTTATTATACCTATTCTTCGATTCCCAGTTAACAGCTAGGTATAATATGTATAATCACAGTCTGTTCATATATGATAGTGTCATCGATGGCTTTATTACTTACTATAGATATATACATATGTTTATCTATGCCTATATGATTTCATTCTTTTTATGCGTATTTATAAATCGGTGTAATGAATAGCACAGTACTGCAATGATTTTCTTTGCTACATGTAAATTTATGGAGTCATATGTGGTCAACAATTAACCTTAATGATTGGGCAAATATAGTTGCTTTTAGATTTATATTGTTCTGATCACCTGTAGGTATATTTAAAAGGGGAACAATCATATCTACTTATGTGAAAAGTTTGTGTTCGGATATTCTTTTATTCAAAACTACTTGTTAATCTCATAAATTTCGAAACAATATCTGATGCATGACTTGCCGTTCAATTTGTTATTTAAAATTCAATTGAGAATAGTTTAGTGTAATTGTATTTCAATTGTTGCTCTTTTGTATCCACTGTGATATTAGCCACTAGTTTTGAAATAGAAAAGAGAAAGAGGGGAACATGAATTTTTCTAAATTAATTATAGGTACGTGCTACTTTTGTAGATCTAAAATAATAATAAATTATTTTATTTGAAACATGTTTGTAGGCCACACATCTTAATTTAATTGGCCGGGGATGACTAGTTTAGTTAGTTATTTTAATTGGCCTAAATAATTATGTGTTATTATGATATGTATTATTTAATAATGTGTATTGATGTGTTATTGGATGATGTGATATTTAACGATGTGCAAAAGATAAAATATCTGACGATGTGTTTTAATGATGAGTTATTTGAACATGTGTTTACATAAAGATGTGCTATTTAAAGATGTTTGATTTAAAGATGTGCTATTTGAAGATGTGTGATTTAAAGATAGGTTATATAAAGATGTGATCTTGTTATTTATGCACTATATGTGTTAATTATGATGCTTATGATGATGCGATGTTTAAGATGTTCTTGATTATCATTTGATGTTGTTGTACTATGATGCTGATATGAGATGAATTATTTATATGCTGCATATACTGTTGAGTCTTATTTAAGATGTAAATGTCGGTCTAAGTCAAAGAGTTTGTTAAGTCGTCGAGTCGTTATGAAGTCATCAAGTTGTTAAGATGTTATGTTGTCAAGATGTTAAGATGTCATAGATGTTCATGAAATTTCTAAGACGTCAGATGTTGAGTCCATGCATACTCATTTAAAGATGAGGGCTCATGCCCTGGAGCTTTTGCTCAACCACGACGATGGAGCTTTTGCTCAACCAGTGACGAGGGCTCATGCCCTAGGAGCTTTTGCTCAATAGCGACGAGGGCTTATGCCCTAGGAGTATATTTATGCTCATAAGCGACGAGGGCTTATGCCCTAGATTGGTACCACATGCATTTGAATTTTCATGATGATTCAAGATGGTTTAAGACGTTAAGAGTTGCATAGTCGAGTCTAGATGCATTGTCAAGTCAAGTTAAGTTGTGATGTTTTAACGAATTACTTTGTGATGCCTTTTAGTAGGATGATATGTGACGATGATTGTGACTGCTATATGATAATATATTGCTAAGATGAAATGATGATGTCTATGTATTTGATTGTAATTGTTAAATTATAAGATGTTTATATTGTTAAATGTAATTTATGATTTATGAGCTTAATATTATTGTTTGAGAAATCTCACCCCTTCTGCTTGAAAATGTTGCTCTTCGTATGGGTAACTTGCAGGTAATCAAGATTAGCTGCGGTCGTGGGTGACAATCTCTCACTGTGTCCTTAGGTGCTCTGATACGTAACGGGATGGGAGTTTTGACATTGTTTCTATTCCTTACGTATTGTTTTATGAGATTTTATAATAAAGATGTTGGACTGAACTAGTTATTATATTTTAGACTATTTATAAGACTTTTATGATGAGGCTTTAGTGCCAAAAACTATTTTTAGATGTTGAATAATTCCGCTGTAAGATATTAAGTACTTTGTTGATTGAATTTTGAAGGATAAATTATTATTTATTCTTTTATGATTTTTTTTAAGAAGTGTGACATTCCGTTTTGTGATGAAAATCTCTGATAATTGTTATGAAATTTTTACGTTGGGAAAACGGGGTGTTACAATTGGTATCAGAGCAGGTCGGTCCGTCTGGCCAAGTAGATGAGTCGTAGTGTCGTTTAACAGCCGGAATACCATTATTATGTTATTCTAAATGTTGTGTGTTGTGCAGAGAAGAGACCTGGAGGCTGCAAATTTTATCTGCTATAAGAGAACTAGAATGGCTGGAAGGAATGATGCTGCGATTGCTGCTGCGTTGGAAGCTGTGGCCCAAGCTGTGGGACAACATCCAAATGCTGGTGTTAATGCTGAAGGGAGAATGTTGGAGACCTTTCTGAGGAATCATCCTCCCATTTTCAAAGGAAGGTACGACCCTGATGGAGCACAGACATGGCTCAAAGAGATTGAAAGGGTTTTCAGAGTTTTGCAATGTACTGATGATCAGAAGGTGCGTTTTGGTACGCACATGCTGGCGGAGGAAGCTGATGACTGGTGGATGAGCATCCAACCTACCCTAGAGCAAGATGATGCGGTTATTACTTGGGCTGTGTTTAAGAGAGAGTTCCTAAACAAATATTTTCCTGAGGATGTTCGCGGAAGAAAAGAGATCGAGTTCCTTGAGCTGAAGCAAGGAGACATGTCGGTGACAGAGTATGCAGCGAAGTTTGCGGAGTTGGCTCAGTTCTACCCACACTATACTGGTGACAATGCTGAGTTTTCTAAGTGTATCAAGTTTGAGAATGGTTTGCGTGCTGACATCAAGCGAGCCATTGGTTACCAACAGATCCGTGTTTTTTCTGATTTGGTGAGCAGATGCAGAATCTATGAAGATGATACTAAGGCTCATTACAAGATTGTTAATGAGAGGAAAGGTAAAGGTCAGCAGAGTCGTCCTAAGCCTTATAGTGCCCCAGCTGATAAGGGCAAGCAAAGAGTTAATGATGAGAGGAGACCTGAGAAGAAAGAAGTTCCTGTTGAGGTTGTCTGCTATAATTGTGGTGAGAAAGGCCACAAGAGTAATGCTTGTACTGGAGATGTGAAACGGTGTTTCCGTTGTGGTAAGAAGGGGCATACTAGTACTGAATGCAAGTTTGATGATGTTGTGTGTTTTAACTGCAATGAGGAAGGACATATTGGTTCGCAATGCAAGAAGCCTAAGAAGGCTCAGACTACTGGGAGAGTGTTTGCTTTATCTGGTACTCAGACGGAGAGTGAGGATCGTTGATCTGAGGTAAATTTTCGAGGACGAAAATTCTATAAGTTGGGGAGAGTTGTAACACCCTCCTTTCATTTAATTATTTTTATTAAGTTAGAGTCTATTTAAGTGATTTATTTATGTATATGAGGTGTTAGTATTTTATTATGTGGCATTATTATATTATTTATTAGAATATGAGAATTATTAGTGTAAGTAGAATTGGAGGTTATAATAGAAAGAAGAATAAGTTATTGGGCCTAAATAGATTTAGGAATAGTGATTAGTATTATAAATAAGGAAGCTCAGGTTAGAAAGAGTTTTTACCTTAAACCGCTTTTTGGAGAAAGAGGAGAAAGAGGAGAACTCAGAGAGAGAATCCTAGGAACGAAGAACGCTGCTTTTGATTTTTCAGAATAACAATCTAAGGTAAGGGTGAGACTATCTTTCACTAATATTAGGTCTGTGAATCATTAGATTGCATCTAACATGCTTTAGGGTGAGTTTGTAAGGGGGGAGTTTACATTCATCTAAGGGTTGCACGAGTGAAGGGTTTGGGTTTTTCTTTCTTGTTTTCATGATCCTTTGATAAATTTATGTCAAATTCATACTCTAATTGGTTTGTTGTGATTATATGTTTAATTATTGAGATTTATAATATTTCGGTGGCTTTATTATACCTATTCTTCGATTCCCAGTTAACAGCTAGGTATAATATGTATAATCACAGTCTGTTCATATATGATAGTGTCATCGATGGCTTTATTACTTACTATAGATATATACATATGTTTATCTATGCCTATATGATTTCATTCTTTTTATGCGTATTTATAAATCGGTGTAATGAATAGCACAGTACTGCAATGATTTTCTTTGCTACATGTAAATTTATGGAGTCATATGTGGTCAACAATTAACCTTAATGATTGGGCAAATATAGTTGCTTTTAGATTTATATTGTTCTGATCACCTGTAGGTATATTTAAAAGGGGAACAATCATATCTACTTATGTGAAAAGTTTGTGTTCGGATATTCTTTTATTCAAAACTACTTGTTAATCTCATAAATTTCGAAACAATATCTGATGCATGACTTGCCGTTCAATTTGTTATTTAAAATTCAATTGAGAATAGTTTAGTGTAATTGTATTTCAATTGTTGCTCTTTTGTATCCACTGTGATATTAGCCACTAGTTTTGAAATAGAAAAGAGAAAGAGGGGAACATGAATTTTTCTAAATTAATTATAGGTACGTGCTACTTTTGTAGATCTAAAATAATAATAAATTATTTTATTTGAAACATGTTTGTAGGCCACACATCTTAATTTAATTGGCCGGGGATGACTAGTTTAGTTAGTTATTTTAATTGGCCTAAATAATTATGTGTTATTATGATATGTATTATTTAATAATGTGTATTGATGTGTTATTGGATGATGTGATATTTAACGATGTGCAAAAGATAAAATATCTGACGATGTGTTTTAATGATGAGTTATTTGAACATGTGTTTACATAAAGATGTGCTATTTAAAGATGTTTGATTTAAAGATGTGCTATTTGAAGATGTGTGATTTAAAGATAGGTTATATAAAGATGTGATCTTGTTATTTATGCACTATATGTGTTAATTATGATGCTTATGATGATGCGATGTTTAAGATGTTCTTGATTATCATTTGATGTTGTTGTACTATGATGCTGATATGAGATGAATTATTTATATGCTGCATATACTGTTGAGTCTTATTTAAGATGTAAATGTCGGTCTAAGTCAAAGAGTTTGTTAAGTCGTCGAGTCGTTATGAAGTCATCAAGTTGTTAAGATGTTATGTTGTCAAGATGTTAAGATGTCATAGATGTTCATGAAATTTCTAAGACGTCAGATGTTGAGTCCATGCATACTCATTTAAAGATGAGGGCTCATGCCCTGGAGCTTTTGCTCAACCACGACGATGGAGCTTTTGCTCAACCAGTGACGAGGGCTCATGCCCTAGGAGCTTTTGCTCAATAGCGACGAGGGCTTATGCCCTAGGAGTATATTTATGCTCATAAGCGACGAGGGCTTATGCCCTAGATTGGTACCACATGCATTTGAATTTTCATGATGATTCAAGATGGTTTAAGACGTTAAGAGTTGCATAGTCGAGTCTAGATGCATTGTCAAGTCAAGTTAAGTTGTGATGTTTTAACGAATTACTTTGTGATGCCTTTTAGTAGGATGATATGTGACGATGATTGTGACTGCTATATGATAATATATTGCTAAGATGAAATGATGATGTCTATGTATTTGATTGTAATTGTTAAATTATAAGATGTTTATATTGTTAAATGTAATTTATGATTTATGAGCTTAATATTATTGTTTGAGAAATCTCACCCCTTCTGCTTGAAAATGTTGCTCTTCGTATGGGTAACTTGCAGGTAATCAAGATTAGCTGCGGTCGTGGGTGACAATCTCTCACTGTGTCCTTAGGTGCTCTGATACGTAACGGGATGGGAGTTTTGACATTGTTTCTATTCCTTACGTATTGTTTTATGAGATTTTATAATAAAGATGTTGGACTGAACTAGTTATTATATTTTAGACTATTTATAAGACTTTTATGATGAGGCTTTAGTGCCAAAAACTATTTTTAGATGTTGAATAATTCCGCTGTAAGATATTAAGTACTTTGTTGATTGAATTTTGAAGGATAAATTATTATTTATTCTTTTATGATTTTTTTTAAGAAGTGTGACATTCCGTTTTGTGATGAAAATCTCTGATAATTGTTATGAAATTTTTACGTTGGGAAAACGGGGTGTTACATCTCTTGCTGCAAATTGTAAGCACTTTGAACAGTAAACTGGAGAGTGCTAGTTCCTCCCCATCCTACAGTGTCTGGACCATCAAAATCAGAAGGAGTTGGAAGGGCTAAAATCCGGTTAACAATGTCCACAGACAAGTTATCCATCAAAAAATTTAGATCCCAGTCACCAGAAGTATTAAGAGCATCCCTAACTGAAATAGTAGTATCCACATAAGATTGATTAGCAGAAGAGAAGAGAGAAGTATTACTCGAGACCCACTTATCGAGCCAAAAGTTAGTACTTATTCCATCCCCAATTTGCCAAATAACATGACGCTTAAAATCATCCCATATTCCTACAATCGCTTTCCACAGGGGAGACTCATAAGGTTGGGAGCTAATACTGTTATTAAGATCATTATTTCTACCGTACTTACTGTAAAGAACTCTACACCAGAGCTTATCTGGTTGCTTGATAAGATTCCATATCATCTTCATAAGAAATGCCTCGTTCATATGATGAGGCTGCTTGAAACCAAGACCACCATACATCTTCGGAAGACAACATACATCCCAACTTACCAAATGAGCTTTACGCCTCTGATCCGAGTCTCCCCACACAAAACCTCTTTGAATTTTTTCAATCTCATCACATATGGTTTTAGGGATCTTAGCATACTGCATGTGATAGTAAGGAATGGAGCTGATGACAGATTTTGAAAGAGTGATTCTACCTGTAACACCCCGTTTTCCCAACTTTAAAATTTCATTTAAAATCAGAGTATTTTAATCACAAACGAAATGTCACATACTTCATTTAAATCATAAAATGGATAATAATAATTATCCTTCAAATTCAACATCATGAAAATCTTAAAATTGTTGCAGTGGAAAATAGTTCAACATTTAAAAGTCTTGGCACACAGGCCTTATTGGAAAATCTCATAAATTAGTTCATAAAAGAGACACGTAAGGAATAGAAGTAAAAGCAAGCCCCCATCCCGTTACGTATCAGAGCACCTAGACACCAAGTGAGGAGTCCACTCACGAACGCCTCTAATCTTTATTACCTGCACATTACCCACGGTCGAGGCAACATATACGCAGAAGGGGTGAGATTTCATAATCAATACATTAAGCATATAATCCAATAAAATGCATTTAACAAGTTAAACATTAATAACATCACAACAATTAACACTTAGCATATTTTTCATTTCATAACAAATACAATCATCAAATACTGTTACTAATTTTCATCTCAAATCATAATCAACTTAACACTCAACTTGACGACACAACTCATCTTTGACCATGCAACTCTATCAACTCAACAACAGCTTAACAACTTAGACCATCATGAAACTTCTTGATATGCAAATGCATGTGGTACCAATCAACTACAAAAATGAGCATAATAGGCTCTTCAACGTGTGAGCACAAAGGCTGCCGGGCCTAAAGCCCCCAACTTTAATGAGCACAAAGGCTGCCGGGCCTAAAGCCCCCAACTTTAATGAGCACAAAGGCTGCCGGGCCTAAAGCCCCCAACTTTAATGAGTATGCAATGAAATCAAACTTCCAACAACTTAGACAACAACATGAACAACTCATACGACTCATAATCATGGACAACTCCTTAGATCTTTACAACTTAGACCGACTCTTGCAACTTTTATGACATTCAGGTCAGTCAACAGGAAATAGCAACGTAGGCAGCACATAAACAGTTCTAAAATATCACATCAACATTAAAGAGTGGATCGCATCAATATAAACATCATAAATAATCCAAATAGTACATATATAACAATGTCACATTAATATTAATCTCAGTCATCTTAATTAAGCTTCTTGGACAGTTTACAACTTCTTAACAACTTACATTTCGAACTCAAGGGTCATCTCAAGACTTTAAGTGCGAAAAATCGCAAGAAACAATTTTGGGCAGAATGGGGTAACTGCTCGCCGTGGCGAGTAGGCTTGCTTGCAGTGGCGAGTTGCCTTGCTCGCGAGGCGAGCTCACTTGCTCGCAACGGCGAGCAAAACATAGCTCCGGGACCTCCTTTTCTCTCTCTGCTCGCGGTGGCGAGTGAGTCAGCTCGCGAGGCGAGCGACGGTTCTACAGTAATCGGGCAGATTTTAGAAATTCTCAATTTTTAATCTAATCTCTTGATTCTAACCACTAAACAGCCTCTAATAACCATCTTATGAATCATCTAAGGTCTATACATCATTTCTACATCAATCTAACATCTGTTCATGATTCAATCATCAAAATTAATCTTAAACCTAATTCCCGATTCTCACCAAAACTTAACCTAATCATGCTAAATTCATTCTAAAGAATTATACCCTTAATAATATTGAAAATTAGTCTCACCCTTACCTGGTAATAGCAGAATCGCAGCCCTCCCTTGGTTCTTCTCTCTTTCTGACTTTTCTCCCTTTTTATCCAAAAACGTTTCACGTACGTTGTAAACTAATTCTCACAACCTAAACCTTCTATTTATAATACTTGTATTACTCTTCTCACCACTTAACTTACTCTCCTCACAACACAGCCCAAATTCTAATATTTTTATTTTCTTTCTCATATCTTATTTTATTTAATAATAAAATAAGTCATAACAACATAACAACTTCACAACATCATATACCCACATAATTAATTTATAAATCATATAAACCACTCAACTTTATGAATCATAAAATTCACACATATCAATCATGAAAATCACTTAAATCATATATATAAATATATTTTTTTAAATAATCAAATAATTAAGACGGGCGTTACAACTCTCCCCAACTTATAAAATTTTCGTCCTCGAAAATTTACCTCAAGCAAACAACTCTGGGTAAGACTCCTTCATCTTACTCTCTAGTTCCCACGTCAAGCTTTCACCAGTAGTGCCACTCCAAACAACTCTCACTAGAGGTATTTCTTTGCCTCTCAACGTCTTCATTTTGCGGTCATCAATCCTCAAAGGTAAAGTCTCTACCGTAAGGTTGTCCCTAACTTGCACATCATCACTCTGAATCACATGGGACGGGTCTGGGACATACTTCCTCAGCTGCGACACATGAAACATATGGTGCAAATTCGATAAATGCGGTGGTAAGCCAACTCTATAAGCCACCGTGCCAATTCTCTCAGATATCTGATAAGGACCAATAAACTTCGGAGTCAACTTCTTGAACTTCAATGCACGACCAACGCCGGTCGTCGGAGTAACTCTCAAGAACACATGGTCTCCCTCTTGGAACTCAAGGTCTTTCTTACGCTTATCATGGTAACTCTTCTGTCGACTCTGCGACGCTTTCATCTTCTCTTGAATCATTTTCACCTTCTCAGTAGTCTGTTGAACAATTTCTGGTCCTAGAACCACACTTTCGCCTGTCTCAAACCAACACATCGGAGTCCTACACCTCCGACCATACAAAGCCTCGAAAGGTGCCATCCCAATACTTGAATGATAGCTGTTATTATAAGTGAACTCTATCAATGGAAGATGACTATCCCAAGTTCCACCTTGCTCAAGTACACATACTCTCAACAAATCTTCGAGTGACTGAATCGTCCTTTCCGACTGACCATCTGTTTGGGGATGATAAGCCGAACTCAATCTCAACTTAGAGCCTAAAGCTTCTTGCAAACTCTTCCAAAATCTCGAAGTAAATCTTGGATCTCTATCTGACACAATGCTTGAAGGAACACCATGCAACTTCACAATATCTCGAATATAAATTTCCGCCAACTGAGCTATAGGAAAACTAATATTGATCGGAATGAAGTGTGCCGACTTCGTCAATCTATCGACAATCACCCAAATAGCGTCATTCCCTTTAGGAGTATTCGGCAAACTCGTCACAAAATCCATGGATATGCTATCCCATTTCCATTCTGGTACATCTAACGGTGTCATCAACCCAGCAGGTTTCTGATGCTCTACCTTCGACTTCTGACAAATCAGACAAGAGTACACAAATTATGCTACATCACGTTTCAATCCAGACCTCCAAAACAACTTCTTCAAGTCATGATACATCTTTGTAGCTCCCGGATGAATACTTAAGCTACTCCTATGACTCTCTTCAAGAATCATCTTCTTTATCTCATCATTATCTGGAATACATATCCTACCTCGAAACCTCAACACACCTTGATCATCTACCTTAAAGTCACTATCTTCAGTTTGATTAGTAGCATCCAACAAGTCCACAAACTTAACATCGGCTTTCTGCGCATCTCTAATACTTTTCAAGAAATCATTATCAATTTTCAGCATTCCTAGCTTAACACTCTGAGACGACATTTCACAAACTAAGCTCAAATCTCTAAACTGTTCAAGCAATTCAAACTCTTTAACCATCATAGCGGACTTATGTAAAGTCTTCCTACTTAAGGCATCTGCAACAACATTAGCTTTACCCGGATGATAATTCAAACTAAAGTCATAATCTTTCAACAATTCGAGCCACCTTCGCTGTCTCATATTCAATTCTTTCTGATCAAACAAATACTTCAAGCTCTTATGATCACTAAACACCTCAAGTCTCGAACCAAGGAATATCTCCAAATCTTAACACAAATACAACTGCAGCTAATTTAAGATCATGAGTAGGGTAATTTCGTTCATGGATTCTCAACTGTCTTGATGCATAAACAACCACTTTACCATCTTGCATAAGCACACCGCCTAAGCACAACTTGGACGCATCACAATACACCACAAAAAGGTTCATCAGGTTTTCGGCAAAATCAAAACTGGGGTCGTCGTCGACCGTTTCTTCAATTCATTAAAACTGTTCTCACAATGAACATCCCACACAAAAGTTTTACCCTTACACGTCAACTGCGTTAACGGAAGTGCTAACTTAGAAAATCCTTCTACAAATCTTCGGTAGTAACCTGCCAAACCCAAAAAGCTTCTAATCTCTGTAACTGACTTAGGAGTCTCTCATCGTGATACTGCTTCAACTTTAGATGGATCGACTGCAATACCACTACCAGAAATAACATGGCCAAGAAAACTTACTTCATTCAACCAGAATTCACACTTAGACAATTTAACATACAACTTCTTCTCTCCGGTGGTACATCAGGAATTTCATCAGGAAAAACTTCAGGAAAATCACACACCACTTGCAGCTTATCAATCACTGCTTGATTCTCCATAGATAAGGATGCCATCCATCAAGGAAAACATCAATATCCCATCACGTTCTAATTGTTTCAGCTGCTTAGTAGACCAACTCTCTCCACTTTCTTCTTCGGCAGAAGAAAAATACACCGACTTACTAAAACAATTTAATATGGACATGGTTGTACTCCAACCAGTCCATACAAAGGGTTAAACAACAAACAACAAACAAGACAACTCAAATACAGTATAAAACTGTAAAATGACACATCGACTCATCTACTTGGCCGGACGGACCGACATGCTCTGATACCAATTGTAACACCCCGTTTCCCCAACTTTAAAATTTCATTTAAAATCAGAGTATTTTAATCACAAACGGAATGTCACATACTTCATTTAAATCATAAAATGGATAATAATAATTATCCTTCAAATTCAACATCATGAAAATCTTAAAACTGTTGCAGCGGAAAATAGTTCAACATTTAAAAGTCTTGGCACGCAGGCCTTATTCTAAAATCTCATAAATTAGTTCATAAAAGAGACACGTAAGGAATAGAAGTAAAAGCAAGCCCCCATCCCGTTACGTATCAGAGCACCTAGACACCAAGTGAGGAGTCCACTCACGAACGCCTCTAATCTTTATTACCTGCACATTACCCACGGTCTAGGAAACATATACGCAGAAGGTGTAACACCCCGTTTTCCCAACATAAAAATTTCATTTAAAATCAGAGTATTTTGATCATAACGGAATGTCACATACTTCATTTAAATCATAAAATGGATAATAATAATTATCCTTCAAATTCAACATCATGAAAAATCTTAAACTGTTGCAGCGGAAAATAGTTCAACATTTTAAAGTCTTGGCACGCAGGCCTTATTGAAAATCTCATAAATTAGTTCATAAAAGAGACACGTAAGGAATAGAAGTAAAAGCAAGCCCCCATCCCGTTACGTATCAGAGCACCTAGACACCAACTGAGAGTTCACTCAAAACGCCTCTAATCTTTTTTTACCTGCACATTACCCACGGTCGAGGCAACATATACGCAGAAGGGGTGAGATTTCATAATCAATACATTAAGCATATAATCCAATAAAATGCATTTAACAACTTAAACAGTAATATCATATCAACAATTAACAATTAGCATATTTTTCATTTCATAACAAATACAATCATCAAATATCATTACTAATTTTCATCACAAATCATAATCAACTTGACGACACAACTCATCTTTGATCATGCAACTCTATCAACCCAACAACAACTTGACAACACAACTCATCTTAGACCATGCAACTCTATCAACTCAACAACAACTTGACAACTTAAACATTATGAAACTTCTTGATATGCAAATGCATGTGGTACCAATCAACAACAAATGAGCATAATAGGCTCTTCAACGTGTGAGCACAAAGGCTGCCGGGCCTAAAGCCCCCAACTTTAATGAGCACAAAGGCTGCCGGGCCTAAAGCCCCCAACTTTAATGAGCACAAAGGCTGCCGGGCCTAAAGCCCCCAACTTTAATGAGTATGCAATGAACTCAAACTTCCAACAACTTAGACAACATCATGAACGACTCATACGACTCATAATCATGGACAACTTCTTAAATTCTTGCAACATAGACCGACTCATGCAATTTCAAGACTTTAAAGGTCAACAGCAATGAACAGCAACAGATTTACAACATATATCAGTGTTGGAATATCTCAACATCATTTAAGGAATGGATTACATCAACATAAATATCATAAAACATCATAACATTATTCATGCAACATTACTAATCATTTCAGTCATATAAACAGACTTCTGTAACATCTGGAAACATTCTAAACCACCCTCATTCTTACTTCTAAGGTCAGCTCAAGACTATCCGTGCGAAAGGATCGCATCGGGACCATTTTGGGCAACTAACAGCCTAACTCGCAGTTGCGAGTAACTTTGCTCGCAATGGCGAGCAAAGCGTGCATTCTGGGTTCCTAAGTCTTTACTCGCAGTGGCGAGTTATTCTGCTCGCAATGGCGAGCTTACAGGTCACTCGCAGTTGCGAGTTGCATTGCTCGTAGTTACGAGCTCTGGGTTCTAGCTCGCAGTTGCGAGTGTTCTTGCTCGCAGATGCGAGCGATGAATGTCAGTACGGCCAGAAACCTAAAAATCACAACTTTTCACCTATATTCATGATTCCTTCATCCATATAGCATCTAATTATCATCTTAAGTAATATCTAAGGTCTGTACACTAATTTTGCATCAATCTAACATCTGTTCATGATTCAATCATCAAAATTGTTCTTAAACCTAATTCTCAATTCTCACCAAAACTTAACCTAATCATGCTAAATTCATCCTATAGAATCATACTCTTAATAATATTGAAAATTAGTCTCACCCTTACCTGATAATCGCAGAATCGCAGCCCTCCTTTGGTTCTTCTCTCTTTCTGACTTTTCTCCCTTTTTCTCCAAAAACGTACGTACTGCTTTTCCTAACTTATGTCTGTCTATTTATCTCTCCTTTTTACTCTTCTCACGACTAATTGCTCATCTCACCACGCAGCCCAATCTTTAATATTTTTATTTTATTTCTCATATCTTATTTTATTTAGTAATAAAATAAGTCACACCAACATAACAACTTCACAACATCAATATATTTCACGTCATTCTAGAAAATCACATAATTTATCTATAAATCATGCAAACTATTTAAATTCTTAAATCATATAAATATATATATAAATAAATATATAAATCCTCATTAAATTAAGTAAATAATTAAGACGGGCGTTACAGAAGGGGTGAGATTTCATAATCAATACATTAAGCATATAATCCAATAAAATGCATTTAACAAGTTAAACATTAATAACATCACAACAATTAACACTTAGCATATTTTTCATTTCATAACAAATACAATCATCAAATACTGTTACTAATTTTCATCTCAAATCATAATCAACTTAACACTCAACTTGACGACACAACTCATCTTTGACCATGCAACTCTATCAACTCAACAACAGCTTAACAACTTAGACCATCATGAAACTTCTTGATATGCAAATGCATGTGGTACCAATCAACTACAAAAATGAGCATAATAGGCTCTTCAACGTGTAAGCACAAAGGCTGCCGGGCCTAAAGCCCCCAACTTTAATGAGTATGCAATGAGCTCAAACTTCCAACAACTTAGACAACAACATGAACAACTCATATGACTCATAATCATGGACAACTCCTTAGATCTTTACAACTTAGACCGACTCTTGCAACTTTTATGACATTCAGGTCAGTCAACAGGAAATAGCAACGTAGGCAGCACATAAACAGTTCTAAAATATCACATCAACATTAAAGAGTGGATCGCATCAATATAAACATCATAAATAATCCAAATAGTACATATATAACAATGTCACATTAATATTAATCTCAGTCATCTTAATTAAGCTTCTTGGACAGTTTACAACTTCTTAACAACTTACATTTCGAACTCAAGGGTCATCTCAAGACTTTAAGTGCGAAAAATCGCAAGAAACAATTTTGGGCAGAATGGGGTAACTGCTCGCCGTGGCGAGTAGGCTTGCTTGCAGTGGCGAGTTGCCTTGCTCGCGAGGCGAGCTCACTTGCTCGCAACGGCGAGCAAAACATAGCTCCGGGACCTCCTTTTCTCTCTCTGCTCGCGGTGGCGAGTGATTCAGCTCGCGAGGCGAGCGACGGTTCTACAGTAATCGGGCAGATTTTAGAAATTCTCAATTTTTCATCTAATCTCTTGATTCTAACCACTAAACAGCCTCTAATAACCATCTTATGAATCATCTAAGGTCTATACATCATTTCTACATCAATCTAACATCTGTTCATGATTCAATCATCAAAATTAATCTTAAACCTAATTCCCAATTCTCACCAAAACTTAACCTAATCATGCTAAATTCATTCTAAAGAATTATACCCTTAATAATATTGAAAATTAGTCTCATCCTTACCTGGTAATAGCAGAATCGCAGCCCTCCCTTGGTTCTTATCTCTTTCTGACTTTTCTCCCTTTTTCTCCAAAAACGTTTCACGTACGTTGTAAACTAATTCTCACAACCTAAACCTTCTATTTATAATACTTGTATTACTCTTCTCACCACTTAACTTACTCTCCTCACAACACAGCCCAAATTCTAATATTTTTATTTTCTTTCTCATATCTTATTTTATTTAATAATAAAATAAGTCATAACAACATAACAACTTCACAACATCATATACCCACATAATTAATTTATAAATCATATAAACCACTCAACTTTATGAATCATAAAATTCACACATATCAATCATGAAAATCACTTAAATCATATATATAAATGTATTTTTTAAATAATCAAATAATTAAGACGGACGTTACACTACCTGCCAAGCTTAAACATTGTTGCTTCCAACCACTTAACTTGTTTTGAATTTTGTTGATAATATGATTGAAATGACCTCTTGAAGTTCTACCTGGTTCTATGTTCGCCCCAAGATATTTACCCAAACTGTTAACCTGGTTAAACCCTGTATGTTGAATAATATCTTCCCGAAGTTGGTTGTCAACATTCTTGGAAAAATACACCTGAGTTTTTTGTTTATTAATTTTTTGCCCCGAAGATTGACAAAACATATCAATGCAATGTAAAACACAATGAGCCTGCTCAATGGATTCTTCTGCA
The DNA here is from genome assembly GCF_051527215.1 of Medicago sativa. Classification (NCBI taxonomy): domain Eukaryota; kingdom Viridiplantae; phylum Streptophyta; class Magnoliopsida; order Fabales; family Fabaceae; genus Medicago; species Medicago sativa. Next base: position 15,716,072 of record NC_140753.1, on the reverse strand, counting down.
AAAAGAAGAAGATCATCAACAAAAAGTAAATGAGAAATCGGGGGACCATACCTGCCAGCACGCATAGGTTTCCAGTAATCAGCTTCCACCTGATCAACTATAATATGGGAGAGCCTTTCCATGCAAATGACAAATAAATAAGGGGAAAGAGGATCCCCTTGTCTAATACCTCTAGATGGGTAAAAAGATTCAGTTTTGTCACCATTCCACATTATTTTATAAGATGGAGTAGATATACAATGATGTATGATCTTGATTAGCTTAGGGGGAAACTTACACTCCTTAAGACACTCCTCCACAAAGTTCCAATTAAGACGATCATAAGCTTTTTCTAAGTCAATTTTGATAGCCATGAACGCCTTATTACCTTTCATTTTGGACATAGAATGCACCATCTCTTGAGCTACAATAATATTATGATGGATGCTACGACCCGGAATAAAACTAGATTGAAAAGGTGAGATAATATTATCAAGGAAAGGCTTAATCCTGTTAACAATAACTTTAGAAATAATTTTATAAATAACATTGCACAAAGAAATATTTTTATAAAACTAACTAAGTTAGATAAATATTCAATAATTAAGGTAAATTAAAAAGATTTGGACATACATACATATATATATATATATATATATATATATATATATATATATATATATATATATATATATATATATATATATATATATATATAGGGGTTTGCTAGGATACACCCACTAGTTTTTATTAAGGTGTGTTTTAGCAAAGATATAACTAAAAAGTTGTTAAATACATCTTAAGATTAATGTTGCTAAAACACACCTTCTAAAAATAAGTGGGTGTATGTTAGCAACTCCTATAGACATTTGCTAGAATACACCCACTTATTTTTTAGAAGGTGTGTTTTAGCAAGTTATAATTAAAAAGTAGTTAAATGCACCTTAAGGTGTAGCTTGCTAAAACACTCCCACGTAAAAACTAGTGGGTGTGTTCTAGCAAACCCCTATATCTTTTTAGTGTGAATAAGATATCGTTTATGCACGTGATTGAGAGATTAATCTTACAACTTGGATCATAAAACACTTAAAAAACAAATCGTCGGATCACAAAGGATAACAAATCTATCTCGAATATTGATTTAACACTATATTCCCAAATGAATTCCTAACAAACCATATAAATTTTTTTTAATATTTAAAAAATTGACAAATAAACATTTTTAAGGGTAAATGTGTCATTTTCGTATATGCCAAAAACAACGAAACTCCTCCTGTGTGTTCTTCGTTCGTTCGTGCATCAGAACAGAAAGCCCTCTGATCGAAACTACCGAATTCACCAGTAAGCTTTTTCATCAATTTTATACATCTTCTCAATTTCAATTTCAATTTCAATTTCAATGATTTTAACTGTTGATAAAAAAAAACTCAATTTGTTAGATGGATCATGGGAGGCAAGTGTTCACGGTGGACCTTCTTGAACGATATGCTGCTAAGGGTCATGGAGTTATCACGTGTATGGCTGCTGGAAATGATGTCATTGTTATTGGAACTAGTAGAGGATGGGTCATTCGCCATGATTTTGGGGCTGGTGATTCACATGGTAAACTTTCAATTTTTCTGGTTTTTTCCAATCTTGCTGTGTGTGAGACATAGTGTAAATTAATTGATATTTGACCACCCTTTTGATATGTGACCTCAAATTTAGTAAATTTGAGATTTTGGGTAGCACCTATTAGTAGGAAAGATGTTGGAAACTCGGCTTAGGTGGTTTGGGCATGTAGATAGTAGATTAGAACGAAGGATAGTCAAATCACTAGAGGCAGAGTAAGATCTAGAAAATTATAAGGGGAACTATTAAGAAAGATCTAGAAATCAATGAGTTGGGTAGAAACATGGTATATTGTCGGAAACTCCACCTTCATTGCGGTCTGCCCCAAGCCACCTATTTCTGGCATTTGAGTTGCCTTCGTTGCAGTCTTCAACACCTTCATTGTGTTGAGTGTGAGGGGGTGGATTTAGTCCCACATTGCCTTGAGATATGACATGTGTAGTGTTTATAAATTTTGAGAAGCCTTCACCATACAAACCAAATCCAAATTCTAAGAATATGATAGATCATTATGGCGTCGTTTGATCCATTTTATTTGACCCAACTTAGTGGGATACGACTTAGTTGTTTATGTTGTTGTAATATTTTGAGTGTCTAATTTGGTGATTTATTTGTCATTGAGCTGAGATATAGAGTAGGGGTTCGCCGTTTCAAATTTCAACGATTCTGTTTTATTGGTTGATAATGCTGTGCTTGAGCTTAAGCTTATGTTGAAAGTTTGAGTTTTTCTTGTGCTTTGGTATCATCCTTGTTCAATTGTGTTGACGAGAGTCTGATATATTGTTCTCTGTTGGAGTAGAGTTTGATCTATCTGCGGGTCGTCCTGGGGACCAGTCAATCCACAGAGTTTTTGTGGATCCAGGAGGGTGTCATTGTATTGCCACTGTTGTTGGTCCGGGGGGAGCTGAAACTTTCTATACCCATGCAAAATGGACCAAGCCACGAGTTTTGAGCAAGCTTAAAGGTCTTGTTGTGAATGTTGTTGCATGGAACAGGCAACAGATAACCGAAGGTAGTTAGTTAATTGCTTATCTGGCTATTGAACTATGATTAATGTACAACAAAGACCTCTGCTCTACATGTATCATTTCCTGCTTGAGGTTCTGATTTAACTTTCAAAATGTAGTTTCCACAAAGGAAGTCATTCTCGGTACAGATAACGGTCAACTTCATGAACTGGCTGTGGATGAGAAGGACAAAAAGGAAAAATATATCAAGTTTCTCTATGAATTGACAGAACTTCCAGAAGCTTTAATGGGTTTACAGGTATATCGTCTTTCTGTTTAGTATTTTAGGTTCTATTTTTGAAGATTTTGTCTTTGGTTTCATCCTATTTTTTGTGAAATTAAAGTCAAAGACTTTTGTCTAGGTTCCAAATGTGATTAAGGCATTCAATTTCTGGTTCTTGTCATTTCTGTTCAGATGGAAACGGCCAGCGTAATTAATGAGACTAGATATTATGTGATGGCAGTTACTCCTACCCGGCTTTACTCTTTCACTGGCTTTGGGTCACTCGAAGTAAGTCAAATGCTATAAATTTGCATATTTCTGGTTTTCATTTTTTCCCCATTGTGTGTATAAAAGCCAACTGAGGCAAAATACAAACATGATAACATAGAATGAACACTTGAATCAGAACACAATTTTCAGTTTTGCATAATGTTGAATTTGGCTTGAACTCTCTAGTCTTATGTGTGTGCCTGCTTTGTATCTGCTACATTTGGGTTTCTTTTTACTACCGGCTCATTTGCTTGGTCTTATGGTGCAATGTACTGGTTGAGGCCTCATCTGGTGTGTATCATCTTATAGTTCAATTACTAATAAGGCAAATACTCGCGTCAAATAAAGCAGAAGAAAACATAATAAGGTTGTTTGTTGTTAGTTATTCTAAGTGTAACACCTTTTGCATGTGCTCTATTAGTGTTTTGGTGCTCCTTCAGTAACATGTTAACATGAGAAGTTTTCTGCAAACACTAGACAATGAGTTCTGAGGTTCCAATCTTGAGCATAGCGAACGTTCTTTACTAAACTTCATTTGCAATGCACAAAATCATAGTGAAATTTGTTTACTCCTCTTCCGCGGGACTTAACCCATGATTATGGGGAAAACCATCTTAATATGGCGTTGTTCATTGTGGGCTCTGTTTACTCATTTTTATCTATCTCACCAATTTTTGCTTTTCTTGCTTTTTCTGGTTTCATTTCCATCATGCATTTCATCCACTTTTTCTCAATTATCGGCAGCGTATAATATGATCGATATACAGCTAAAAATAACAATGTGAAATTTTCTATAATACCCTTTCTAGTGTATTTTTCGTACACGTAATATATTATTATGTATTTTAATAAGTACATTTAAGTATGTGTGTGTGTGTCGATATTATTATAATTTAATGTAATATACACGGACATTCACATCTTTTTAGAGCGAATTGGGGAGAGGGAGGGGAAGAGTATTTTTGTCTTTTAAGTAATTGTTTTTGGGACAAAATGTTGTCACATGGTTTGTTGAGTAACAAAATTTAAAGTTCTTTTGATGTACCTTCTTGATATATTTTCCTATTTTAAGAATTTAAAGAATATTGCATAATATTTGTGATCAGCGGTGATTAATTTTATATTGTGCATTTGTGCTAAAACATACTATCTTATTCTATCACACAATACACTATTAATCTTCGGTTTTATCTTTTTATCATACCTTTCGTTATATTTCACAAGTTTAAACTTTGCTAATTGTTATACAAATTGTAGACTGTGTTTGCAGGTTATTTAGACCGTGCAGTGCATTTCATGGAACTTCCTGGTGACATACCAAACAGGCAAGTAAATGCAAGAAATCTGGAGGCAAAATTCCCTTGTTATTTACTTTTTTCCAAATTTTTTGTGTATTCCATTTTAAGACTTCATTATATTGGCTCTCTTTCAGTGAGTTGCATTTTTACATTAAGCAACGAAGAGCTGTACATTTTGCATGGCTCTCTGGAGCTGGCATTTATCATGGTGGCTTAAATTTTGGAGGGCAACATAGGTAATTTTGGCCATGCCTGGATTTTTTTATCTGTTAAATCTACATCGGATTTAGTTTAGAATATGCTCATTATGTGGGTTGTGGTTCTGCGAATCTCATTTGAGAGCATGCTACTTGTGCTTCATGAGTGGTTCTAAATGTTGTTTTTTGTTAAATCCTTCCGTATTGTTTGTTCTTAGGAACTTATTTACCTTTATTTCTAATATTTTAACTGCTTGCTGGCACTTCAAGTGGAAATGGAAATTTTATTGAAAACAAGGCTCTTTTGAACTACTCCAAGTTGTCTGAAGGAGTTGAAGCAGTTAAACCAAGTTCAATCGCATTGTCTGAATTCCATTTCCTGCTGCTTTTAGAGAATAAGGTCAAGGTGTGTATGCACTCATCTATCATTGTTTTGTTTGCATCATGGTGCTGTGCACAATATCTTTCTGAGTTAACATTTGCTTCCTAAATTGTTTGAATATAGGTCGTAAATAGAATTAGTGAGAACATCATTGAAGAACTTCAGTTTGACCAAACTTCTGATTCAGCATCAAAGGGTATTATTGGATTGTGTAGTGATGCCACAGCTGGTTTATTCTATGCATATGATCAAAACTCCATCTTTCAGGTTTGTGTTCTCCAACTACTCCAACTACTACATCCTTCTGTATTTTGGATCTAACTGTCTTGGTTGTGATCAATGCTTCTGAATTTGTTAATAGGTGTCAATCAATGATGAGGGTCGAGATATGTGGAAAGTGTATCTTGACATGAACGAATATGCTGCTGCTTTAGCAAATTGTCGTGACCCTTTTCAAAGGGACCAAGTATATTTAGTGCAGGTAACATTCATTTGAATTTATTGTGAGTTGATATGGTTTGTTTGGCAACATAAATTCAAGTTTTATTTTTTACCATAATGCTGTGGTTTAGTTTTTGACTAGCATAGTTTATGGTGCAGGCTGAAGCTGCGTTTTCCTCTAAAGATTATTTTAGAGCCTCATCTTTCTATGCCAAAGTAAATTCTCTTTTTAAGTTCACTATTTTGGTGTATTTAGTAAATGCTTTTTGCACTGAAGACATATGCCTATCATGCTCTCAACTCTCAAGTCGTAATACTTGGGAATTTGTTATTATATAATCTAAAAGATAAAAACAACTGACAGAAATATCAAATATGCTTTGCAGATCAATTATATTTTATCATTTGAGGAGGTAACTTTGAAGTTCATCAGTGCTGGCGAACAGGTATTTTTCATGTTTCTGGCCTTTTAAGCTTTATGAAATTGAAGAGAGAGTTATTTTTCATTCCAGAAATCATTGGTGTTCATTTCCAGAAAAAGTTTGGTTAATTTTGTTTGTTACAGACTTCTTTTATATCTGAAGCATTTGTGTGTATGATAAGTGGAAACTCAAATGATTTTCATATGTGCGTTTAATCTGAAGCATCCTTCTTTTAAATCTAATGCTTCCTTATGCAAATTGATTTGAGTTGGCGAACCTTGTTTTCAAATTTCCGGAGTTAACATTTGGCTCATGCATATGCAAATTCATTACTTGCTCGTCTTATTTGCAGGATGCTTTGAGGACTTTCTTATTGCGGAAGCTTGATAATTTAGAAAAGGATGATAAATGCCAAATAACAATGATATCTACATGGGCAACTGAGTTATACCTGGACAAGGTTACTGTGAGCTTGACACTTGATAGGAAAATTGTTTACCACTTTTATTCATTTATCTTTCATTCTGTGAATAAATGCATGAATAATGATAAAATCTTATGTACACTTCAAAGTTGGAATAGAAAAGTGCTTATTTCTGTACTTGTATGACCTGAAATTCCTTATATTTTGTGAAGCATTTTTAACTTTATTATTTCCTTTATTTGGAATTGTTGCATGGAGTGTAAAGTTTAGCGTACACAAGAACCATTTTGAACAACTCCTCCAAGTACAGTAGAAGATAAACTTGTTGTTTCTAAGGAAGGAATAAATTACCTCTTTGACTTTGGGAAATTAAAGTACTACATCAGTTGTATTTTGTATCCCTTTAGTTGTGAGATATTTTATGCATGCTCATTAATTTTAGTTTATATTGATCTGTAGATAAATCGACTGCTTTTAGAAGACGATTCTTCTTTGGAGAATAGCGATTCAGAGTACCAATCAATTATTAAAGAGTTTCGTGCTTTTCTCAGTGACAGCAAGGATGTATTGGATGAAGCAACTACAATGAAACTTTTAGAAAGGTAGTAGCTGCCACTTGCTATGCCTGACTTCAATTTTTGGTGCATTGTTTTCTTCAATTATATTTATACAGTTCTGGTTGCTTGTATATGAAATGATCTCAACCACGAATTATTTCATTCACTACTCAATTTGACAAATAGATGTAGGAAAGATAAAGGGTATGCTTCTAAGGTAGATTAGGGGCCCACGGTCTTTGGTACATCATCGATATATGTATATGCTGACAAATGTTATTTAGCTGTTGATCAAACCTATAAACCTTGTCATTCTTAACATTGTATTTTATTGCTTTTTATATTAATAAAAAAAAGAAGGGATATTCCAGTGTACTTTATGGTTTATTTCCGCGATGTTTAAAAGTTTAGTTTAAGTTAATTGTATACAGTCATTTAATATGTATAAAATTCTGCTTTTGCAATTTTGGACAGTTATGGAAGGGTTGAAGAAATGGTATATTTTGCTAGCTTGAAAGGGCAGTATGAGATTGTAGTTCACCATTACATCCAGGTGCTCTGATTCCGCTTATGCCTTATATGCTTACTAGAGACTTTCATTTCCAGATCTATGTTACTTTATTGGAATATACTATCTGACTAGGCCGTTTCTCTTTTGTTGTTCTTTCTGTTTTGTTCATTCTTGATTTAGCAAGGAGAAGCAAAAAGAGCACTGGAAGTGCTTCAGAAACCTTCGGTGTCTGTAGACCTTCAGGTGAGGTTCAGCCACAGGGATTTAGGATATGATAATATTTTGGGTTCTATTCTATCTGGTTCTTCCTGAGTTTTTATGCTATGATTTTGTTTGGGACGAACCTTCTCACAATCTCTTTGGACAAATATAATATACAATTATCAATATTGATTGTCCTCTGCAGTATAAATTTGCGCCAGACCTTATTGCCCTCGATGCATATGAAACTGTGGAGTCATGGATGGCTACAAAGAATTTGAACCCAAGGAAACTGATTCCTGCAATGATGCGTTATTCAAGTGAACCTCATGCAAAGTACTGTATATTCAGAATTGCATTTTCAATCTTTCAAATGTTTAATTCAGAAATGATGAGTTCATGAATTCTTTTTTATTATATCAACTGTTTTAAAATGCAGGAATGAGACGCACGAAGTCATTAAATATCTTGAATTTTGTGTTCATAAATTGCATAATGAAGATCCTGGTGTTCATAACCTGCTGCTTTCTTTATATGCAAAGCAGGTTGAGTGGTTTTCTTTCATATTCCTATTGTATTGTACTGTTGTGCATAAAATATATATGCTCCTTCCATCCCTTTATAAGACTCCTTTAATTCATTCACACTATCTTCGTTGCTAAATACAGGACACCCTATTGGAAAATTTATTTGTCCATTTTTATGGGATTCTCTTCAAATTGTCAATTGCATTAATTCTTTCTTTACCAAATTACCCATAATTATTTTACCTCTTTTTCTGTAAACAATAAATATCTTGATTTATGTATTTTGGTCTGTGTTTAAGTTGTTTCCATTTTTATCTACTCAGGAGGATGATAGTTCACTTCTACGATTCCTAGAATGTAAATTTGGAAAAGGACCAGAAAATGGTCCCGAATTCTTCTATGATCCCAAGTATGCTTTACGTCTTTGCCTCAAGGAAAAACGAATGCGTGCATGTGTTCATATATACAGCATGATGTCTATGCATGAAGAAGCTGTTGCTCTTGCCCTACAGGTGAGACTAATACAGTGATTATGTTCCTGCTTACCACTGCATTAATACTGTAAAAGAGGTAATACTGTAGAAATACCTTCTTTACATCATTTGTAATTGTTAGATTTAGATATTTCCTAGGCTAATTAATCCTAGACTACACAAGTCTCTAGACTGATTGTTGTTTACTCTAGACTATACAACTTACTAAGTTAGCGCTAAGTAAATAAAGCATTCAATGTATTGATTGTAAATACTATTATAAATATATGAGGTGTGATCTACACAAGACACACGATTTACGCAGAGTTAACATATTTTTACATTAATGTTTCATCACTTGTACCTTAGCGGGTTGCTGCAAGAACAACGAATTTTATTCATCGGTTTTTAATTTTTTACGCATTAAAACTCGTAAGTTATGGAATTATTCATTGATGAGGCCCAACAGTACACCTTTTTGTGGTTTTTTTATATCCCTAATCCGGCCTCTACTCTACTATGTCTGGCATACATTAATGGTTGCTGAATCTTAAAGGTTGGAATCATCATGCAATTTTGTAGAATATAAACTTCTCCTAGAGCCAGGGTTTGAAAAGTAGTAGGAGACATCCAGTTAGAAGTGCCTTAAGTTGTTTCTCTATCCAGTTAGAAGGGCCTTAAGTTGGTTATCTATACTTGGTAATTGTGGCTTTATGTTTTTGAAAATGACTTTTAAGTTGTTTCTCTATACTAGGTTGATCCAGAGTTAGCTATGGCTGAAGCCGATAAGGTTGAAGATGATGAAGATTTAAGAAAGAAGCTCTGGCTCATGATTGCCAAACATGTTGTTGAACAAGAAAAAGGAACCAAGAGGGAAAACATAAGGATGGCAATTGCATTTCTTAAAGAAACAGATGGCTTACTGAAGATTGAGGATATATTACCATTCTTTCCAGATTTCGCCCTGATTGATGACTTCAAGGTACATTTATTTTTTCTATTAGTTTGCCGTCTCGATTAATTAAATTCAACTCTGGTCAGTTTTCAAGGTATATCAATGATACTTACTAGTTCATTTTTTATTGGTTGTTATCTGTTTCCATGTAAATAAAATAGCATGGCTTCCTTTCATAATATTATCTGTTCATTTGTTGTTTATCTGAATTTACACAGGAAGCTATCTGCTCATCACTGGAAGATTACAACAAGCAAATTGAACAGTTGAAGGAAGAGATGAACGACACAACCCATGGGGCTGACAACATCAGAAATGATATCAGTGCACTTGCTCAAAGATGCACTGTTATTGATCGTGATGAGGAATGTGGGGTATTGATCTTCCTGATATACATTTGACAAAGTTGCACCATCATTGTTCAGTTTTTTATTTGTGGTTGTGTACCACAACTATGTTAAGATCAACCTGCTTTGCTTTCAATCATTAGATACACTGTTTTACTTGTTTTTATGAATCTTTGTTTGAGATGATTGTTAATCTGACTCCCTAGGTATGTCGGCGAAAGATTCTAAATGCTGGTAGGGAGTTCGGCATAGGTCGTGGTTATACATCAGTAGGACAAATGGCTCCATTTTATGTCTTTCCATGCGGACATGCCTTCCACGCACAATGCCTTATTGCCCATGTGACTCGTTGTACAGTTGAGACCCATGTGAGTATACAAATTGTTTCTCCTACTTTCATCACATCTCTTTATGAATATCTCTCGTGTATGCTACCTGAAAGTTCATTGTTCCCAGTAGCACCTTCATACTTTTTTGATCAAAATCAACAAGTTTAAATGTAAGTGCCAATGTAACTAAGTTGAAAGGGCACACTGATCCTATGTCTAGCTGTTAATATAAAAGATTTAGATGGTTTGAGAGGGTTTCTTTGTTGCATAAAGTTTATTAACATGACACAAACATACAATAGTCGAGCACGAGCACAAAAATGCTGTTTGGATTTTTGGATTTGACTTCAGCATGCTGTTTACGTATATAGAATATGAATCATCATCTGAGCTATATACCAACTTTGGGTTGCAAGTAGCAATATACTAGAGGGCCACCTATAGTATTTGGCCACCTCAATGGCTTCTAAGAATGTAAGGTTTATATCTAGAAATGTAATTGGTAGTTTTAAGTACTTACCTATGTATGGTCATTTATTAACAATATAGTTAGTGGGGGTTGGATAACTCAACTGGTTTAAGCTAAGGGATAAGGAGTTGGAGGTTCTGAGTTTAAACCAGAGCGAAGGAGAAAAATTAATCTAACATGTAACAACTAATTACTAACATTTGTCATTTTTTTTTTCAATTAACAATATAGTTAGCTTTTTGTATCTTAAAGTTGTATTCAAATATAATGATTTTGACAGAATCCTGTTTGCATGTCCCTGTCACCATCTTAAACTATTCTTATTATCTCCAACATCCTCATTTAAATAAATTCTTTTCGGAAATGTTGCAGGCTGAGTATATTCTGGATCTACAGAAGCAACTTACTTTGATAAGCAGTGAAACAAGGAGAGAATCCAATGGTAATCTTGCTTCAGAGGGGTCCATTCCTAGCATGACCTCTGTAGATAAGGTTTGTTCAGAACTTAATTTCATGCATCAGTGGCTTTTATCACTTTGTACTACATTTTACCAGCATTGAAGTTTTAGCTTCAATTTTATTTTACTTACTCAGTATTACAAGTTAGTTAAGAATGAAATGTGGTGTTAAATGCTGATGTTTTATGAATTTGTAACTCACGTCACAAATTGATGGCAGCTCCGATCGCAACTAGATGATGCTATAGCTAGTGAATGCCCATTTTGTGGTGACTTGATGATCCGAGAGATTTCTTTGCCATTTATCCTTCCTGACGAAGAGCAGCATGTGCTATCATGGGAGACAAAACCAAACGTTGGAAGCCAGAGAAATATCCCATTATCTGTCTGATCTGCTGTGTGAAAAATCTTTGTTCATCTTGTACCATAAAAACAGTTCTTTGCAGTGTGCATTGTTGTGATATTTCAATTCATTTTATTTTTGAAGTCACAATTTTCCTTTTTATTTTGCGTTGGCTTTCTGATTGCCATAGAAAGTATTTGTACCCTAATCCCTACTGTAAATCCTGTATTTAAATGTAATTTATAGTTGCGTCAAATTTTGACCCTACAAAGCAATCTTCACTGTTGATTCAGCTTCTTAGCTATGTTAGTGTTCTGACTGTATTTGAGTTCTTTTTTATTTGTATTAGTTTCCACTTTTCAACAAATTGCATTATAAAATTTTCAATATTAATTGCATTATAATTTTTTTTATAAATTTAAACTCAGGATGAGGCCTTAATGGTGTAACATGATGACTATATTAGTTGCTTATTCCACAACATAACAAGAATACCTTGACAATTTTTGCTTATATCAACTTTGATTTTAAAACTAATCCATGGTTCCTATTGATATTGATGATAACAAAGAAAGATACCAACTTTGTCTACTGACTTTTTGTTTAAGTGTGAAATTAATGATTTATAGGTAGAAGCTTTGTTGTTCTTTGCATTTGGTCTCAATGTCAAGCATCAGCGAAGCATTCTCCGTAACTCTGGTCCCAACAAGAAGCATCAGCAAAGTGTCACTTTGTGCCTCTGGTCTTCAAAAACGAGCAGAGTCACTCATGTCTCTGATGTCAATCAGTCAACAAGGTGTCACAGTCACTTCTTGCTTCAGGTGTCCAAGAATCGGCTGTGTTATTTCGTGCCTATGGCGTTAGAATCAACAAGGTGTATTATGTGCCTTGAATGCACAAGAGAACAACGTTGAACATGCGACTCTAACATTTGAGATAGTCTGTCTCTCTCAACGTTTGATCGATCAATCTCTTTGGTGGAACAAACACCTCAAAAGATCAATCAATCCCTCTAACATTTGACAGGTTATCAATGTTGCAAATATCAAAGGCATGTGTGCAAGCACACACAATCTTGACAAGTAATAAAAAGAAAGTAGAGTCTCGATCCCACAAGGATAGATATGACTAAGTTCTAAATATTTCTAAATCTATACGTTTAATTAATCAAGATCCTAGTGACAAGTAACGAAGATAACATTCTGGTTTTTACCAGTTTAAAGTAAAGTTTAAAAGTAATCGGTCCAAGTAAGATTTGGCCTTTGAGGTTTTTGCACACAACTATCATGATTCTCAGAGGATCATTATTCTTTTGAGGGCATTCATCAAATCAAACCATGCAACAAGAATATATCGAAGCTTCCATATGGACTTGAATTCTATTTCTAGATATTTAAACATCATTATCTCTTTCGAGCATAATGACTTAAACAAAGCATTTTCCATATTTATCCTCTTACGAGCTCATAAGACTAGCAATAAACCTTAAGTGGCCAAAACGAGTTTTGGAGATTATAGTTAGAACACATTGTTTAAGTGGAGCTAAATACACTGCAACATACTAAAATGCAAACTTAAATTATAACATCATTAACCTTTAACTACATAAAAATTGAGCTCATAAAGAGCTTAGGAAACAAAATGGAAATGTGGATGAATCATGAAGGAGTTCATTAAATCAATATTAAATAGAGAAACAAGAGTTATAAGAGAGGAAAATACAAGCCAAAATGACAGTAGTCAGTAGCAAGCATATTTGGATCAACTCATTATAGTACACTCTTTTATTGCTCCAAATCCTCAAGAATTGGCTCCAATGGCTCCAAAGTTGATATGGATGAAGATGAACCCTAAATTACAACTCCAACATTTCCAATAACTTCAGAGCCAAATCTTGGAACCCATCCAAAATTAGATCTAACGTCAAAACCCTCTTCAACAAGGCTTCATAAGTTGGATAATAGAGTTCCATCTACAAAATCTTCCAAATAATCCTTTTGTAATCATGAGAATCAATAATTTTTCTTAAGAGAAAGAAATTAACAGTTGGATTCTCCATTAAAAAAAAATATAAATAGAATTGTTTGAAAAGTAATAAGTGTTGCAATACTATGACATAAAACTATGAGTCAACCCTAACTTGTACCCTTAATTGTTAAAAAAAGAATAAATCAATAAATGGACAAGTTAAAAAGATAAAAATTTCAAGCTTTTAAAATTTAAAATACACAATTTTTAAGATTTTATTTTTATTTTTAGTTTCTTAACTTGTGTCTTTGGGACACAAGTTAACATTTTTCTAAAACTATTATCAATAAATGCACAAGTTAAAAAGATAAAAATTTCAAGCTTTTAAAATTTAAAATACACAATTTTTAAGATTTTATTTTTATTTTTAGTTTCTTAACTTGTGTCTTTGGGACACAAGTTAACATAATGCACAATTTTTAAGATTTTATTTTTATTTTTAGTTTCTTAACTTGTGTCTTTGGGACACAAGTTAACATTTTTCTAAAACTATTATTATAGGTATATAGGTATTGAAGTTTTTTTTTTTTGTGGTGCCAAGGTTTAAACCCCGGACCTTGCATATATTTATGCATTGTCCCTAACAGCTGAGCTACGCTCACGAGGACGAGGACATATAGGATTATAGGTATTAAAGTTAAATAATACGGAAATGCTCTTTATAACGAAATCATGCTTTACGAAACCTTCACGACATGTGTAAAAGCTAATTCCTTATTTTTTGTAACTGCAATATGTATGGTTGGTGGGGCTTTTTTTTTTGTTACCATTGCAGTTGGCTTTCGTGATGCATTCTCGAGGAATTTTCTCGTGATATATAGTATCACTATGAACTTCATACCTTGTTTTTTAACTGTTGTTTTTTTTTTTAGGGAAGTTTTTTGACTGTGGTTTTGGAACGGTAACATCAAATTAAGGAAATATATTTTTTGACATATTTTTTCCTATTATACTATCGTTTTAATAAATTTAATTTGTTAAAAGATACCAACTAATTTTTATGAAGGTGTCTTTTAGCAAAGTTATAACTAAAAAGTGAAAATCACACCTCGATGTGTGGCTTGCTAAAAGACACCTTCATGGATGGCTTCTAGCAAAACCCTAAATATATATAGGGGGTTGTTAACTTGCACCCACCTAAAAACACTAAGGTGCAAGTTAACAAGCTGCATCTACTAGTTATTTACCAAAACACCCTTGTTTTTCTATTATAAACAAATATTATTTATGTTATTTACAAAAATGTCCTTTTAATTAAAATAAAGTTTAATAGAGACAAAAGGGTGTTTTAGTAAAGTACTAGTAGGTGCAACTTGTTAACTTGCACCTTAGTGTTTTTAGGTGGGTGCAAGTTAACAACCCCCACTGTTAACTTGCACCCACCTAAAAACACTAAGGTGCAAGTTAACAAGCTGCACCTACTAGTTATTTACCAAAACACCCATGTTTTTCTATTATAAACAAATATTATTTGTGCTATTTACAAAAATGTCCTTTTAATTAAAATAAAGTTTAATAGAGACAAAAGGGTGTTTTAGTAAAGTACAAGTAGGTGCAGCTTGTTAACTTGCACCTTAGTGTTTTTAGGTGGGTGCAAGTTAACAGCCCCCATATATATATATATATATATATATATATACACACACACACACACATACATCTACTTGTAAACTGTTTGGATGTAGCATAGTGGTAAAGTAGCGTGTGCATGAAGTTGATGTTGGTGTGTTAAATGAGAGTTTCGAACCACAGTTAAGGGACTAAAATTAAAACAAACAAACCACTTGACCTATAACCTCAAATACAAATTTACTACGTAAATATATATATAATTTCAACTTATATATTAAACATTTTCTTTCAAAAAAACTTATATATTAAACATATGGCCCCGCCGTAAAATAATTGCTGGCTCCGTTACTGATGTTACTCATCTTATTTGTAGAATTTTAACTTTTGATGAAACCATTATTATATGTAACAAAATTTTGATTAAATTTGAAGATTACAAAGAAAAAAAAATTGAGTTCTTCAAATAGACAACATTAATTAGTCTTATTAAAGAAAAAATTATTGAGAAAGGATATAACTGACAAATCATACCCTTAAATTTCCCTAAAAAAAATATATACCATTAAATTACCAAAACGACGGTTAAATAGAAACGAAAAATCTGTAATCAAACGCCACTTAAAAAAGAACAGAAATAATATTTTTTCTTTCAACTTAACTATTAAGGATATCTCAATATGTGATGTAGTTGAAAAGAAACTATGAAATGCAGGCCATGGCTATACATACAAAATTAAGGGAGAAGAAATAAAAAAATCTAATCATAGTAATATTTAGTGCCTTTTCTTTCAAAAGAAATTTAGTGTCTTATTCAATGTCTTATTTCATTTCATTATCCACGTCTAAGAGTACAAAGCATAATTGCAATGTCCATAAAATTCCAAAAATAAAAAGAAATAAAAAATTACAATATATTGGCAGAGAGAACGATATCTAAATGGCATCTATGGAATATTCAAGTATCAGTTTTTTTTTGAAAGAACACAAAGTATCAGTTATATTTCATATGTTTTCGCTGGTATATGAACTCAATTTTACATCGGTCTTCAATGCACTTAAACTTAAATATATTTGAATTAATTTGTGGACAATCAAAACTGAACATGCATTCAATACTAATATCTGTAATGAACAAAGATAATAAGATAATATCAATAAAATATATAAAATATTTTGTACGAACAGCAAAGCAAAGAAGGAAATTTTAAAAATATAAAAATAGCTTACCTTCAAAGTTCCCTGCAACATGACACAGGGAAATAAATAATATCATAACATACACAAGCTTAAAAGTGCCAGCCATATTTTTTCTATTTTTGCAAGTCATAAATAAAATATGATTTGAGCACTTTATAGTGTGTAAAGAGCATGTTGTAATAAAACAATTACATTTTTTTAGTGTTTAAGGAGTTGTAAAAAGCACCCCCTAAAATTTGAATTATTATAATTATAATTAAATGTCTCTTTAGCATAATTACTAACGTAAAAAACCTTATAATCATTATAATACATTCTTTTATAATTAGCTTTTTCAACCTTTGTAACATAGAAAAGTCATCATTGCATTTTTTTTCTTCGTGAAAGTGACTTCTAATTGATGTTTTTTTGCGAGCGATTAAAAATATGTTTACCAATGACTATACGATGACAACACGTTTGATGATATTTTATCTATGTTTTTTAGTTATTTATCTAGTAGTTGATGTCATTTTAGAGGAGTTGTTCATGGTTTAAGAGACATTTTGTATTTTTATTTTTCATTTAAGTCATTGTAATTCTATTCTCTTCCAAACCCGACATCTATATAGGTTTTGTAAGTCTTTTTTATTGATAAATCATGTAATTCGAAAAATCAAGACTTCTCACGAATTTATGGAGGCAAGATAATGACGATCAGTAGAGCCCAAGAAATTTGCATACAATGCAAGTTCGAAATTTTTTGTCCCAAGATCATAGCATGGAAGAAGAACACAAAATGAACGAACAAAAATGGAATGTTCCGCACCGTTGACTGGACCGTGTGCCCCAGGAAATGCCTCATGCACCCCAGGCACATGGCACTACCTGACGGCAGTGTTCTGGCTGGTCCCTGCACCCCAACATGCGCCACAATGCATGGTTCTTGGTAATTTTTGCATTTTGCTTGTTTTTCAAGATGGATCACTGGAAAAAGACCTGAAACCCAAGGAAAACCCTCATGAAAACATGCCTAAAATAGTGAGCCTTGCATACACTATTATTCATTTATGGTTTAAGGGACATTTTGTATTGTTTTCATTTGAGTCATTGTAATTCTATTTACACCCAAAACTGACAACACAATACGTCTTTTGAGTCTTTTATTGATAAATCATATAATTCGGCAAATCAAGACATACCATGAAGTTATGGAGACAAGAGAATAAAGACAAATGGAGTTCAAGAAGGTTTTTTTTTTTTTTTGGTACAAAAGAGGTTCAAGAAGGTTTTTTAAGGCAATAAAAGTTGGGAAAATTATTTTCTAAGATCATAGCATATGGACGAATAACATTTCAATAATGAAGAAAACAACATTTTTCTCAGCTTTGGTTACCATGAGTAACTAAGTACTCAATGATTAGAGTTTAAGATGAACCTATATTTATTTGCTTAATCAAATTAATGTAATTTATTTATTCAGTTATGATTTAATTCTTATTTAATTTCAATTGTTCTGGACACTATAATGCTTTTAGACCTTAGCTCTAACAACCCTAGATATCTATGTATGCCCATTAGGTTAAGTTATAAGAAAGACACCATTGCCTTAATCTGAAGAACAATAATATGAACTTTGCTTAATCATCTTTAATTACTTAGGGATTTTAAGTATGATTGTTAAATTATGATTCGTTCTTGAGAATTTGCTTTGTACCGCCCTCATCCAGACATTATTATCATGAGCAATTCCATATTTTATATATTACTTATGTCATAATCAATAGGAACCTTGCATTAATCCAACAAATTAGAAGATAGAAGAGATTTGAAGAATCTTAATTGCCGCTAAACATCTGAATCAAGCCCTTTTATTTTTTGCAGTCAAACTACTAGTCTCATTGTGTAAACAATTGAAACTAGCGAAAACCATAAACCTTTACTGCTTTTTATCTAAAAGTTTAGTAGATTGCCTAGTTGAAAAACAATCCTTGTAAAAACGATAACTTACTACTTTATTACTTGGAAACGGTTTGGTGCACGTGCCAAATTTGTCTTCAATATATTCTATGAATATTGAACATGGATTTTTCTTCGCTCTTTCTATCTCTCTCTTAGATTTTCTCTTCAAAAGATGCTACTTTTCTATGACCGTATGATCATAACATGTGAACTATAGACACTTCTTATTAGTAGTCATCTTAATAATGTCCGTATTTTCATTTCAAAATTGTTGAGTTTTGACTCAAAATTTGATGTTGAAGTTTCAGAGAAATCATGGTACGTTGTTTGGAGATCTTGACACGATTTGTGTTACAAAGTTTGGAGCGAGTCGCTAGTTTTATTGTGGCATGAGGGCATGTCATCGTGGCTTGATTAACGAATAGAGTGTAGTACTGTACTAATACTTCAACCAAATCGTGGCACGTTGGTTTCAAATTGTAGCACAATTGGACAAAATTTGAAACACTATTTAAGAACTTTTTGACCAATTTGTTGAAAGAGATTGATAATCTCATGAAAACTAAAGGAGGGAACTTTTAGGGAACTTAGAAGCTAAGAGTTGAGGGTCTTTAAGTGAGATTCAAAGGTTCCAAATGTGAATCTTATAGAACCTAAATAGGGGGATCTTGAGAAAGGGTTGATGCCTTTTGAGGCGAGATTTATGTGGTTGGGAAGTGCATAAAGTGGAGAGTCATTTGTGAGCAACTTGGAGAAATCCTGGGAAACCAAACGTGAAGATCCTTAGAAAATAAAAGGCCAAGGGTTAGTGACTTTTGGGGGTTAGATTCTAAAAATGGGAAACAATTAGGAAACATCTTGGGTGTGTGAAAATCATTGAGTGTTTTGTTCATGGGAATAGATTGGGAAAAAGGTAGAAATTAGGTTTGTTCGTTGAAACTAATTTTTTATAACCCTTTTGTATCTCTTTGTAAAGAACTCGTTGATAGTGAAGTGGAGAGAGTATCTCCCCCATAGTAGGTCATTGTTTGACCGAACTGAGTAAATAATTCTTTGGTGTTGTTCTCTCTTCTCTACGCTCTTTATCTTGCTTATTCTTTGATTTGATTGTGATTTTGATTTACACTTGGTTGTTAGATTAAATCTAGATTTATTGTTATTGTATGTGGTTATTTTGATTATTGGTTGTCATTGATACTTATCCCACACAAATAAATTTTATTGACGTAAGATTTGGAGTAATCAAATTCACAACATAAATCTTTCTTTTTCTTAAATGTCCCACCTTTGTGGATGTTCCTTAGAACCCTAAGATCCTTTGGATTTTGCCAACTTCATCATTATGAATGAAGTTGATACTTATAAAGTATCAGGGATGTATCTGCTGAGAAGAGATCTATTGGAACCATGTAAATAATTGGTGAAATGTATAGTCATTTTATAGGATTTAAATTGTAACATCTTCTCTATGAGAGTGAAAATCCTAGCTTGACTTTGTATGACTCAACCTCTTAGTCCCAATAAAGACAAACCCTTTTGTAAAAAAGTACAGTTTGAAGAGACATGTAAACATGTGGGGTCCTCAACAAGGCAGTTTCCTTGTAGTAGTTGGGAAGACTAGAAGGTTTCTAGTGAAGAAGGCCTAGAGAAGCAAACTACGAATATTCACATAATTCCTAACCGTTGTAATATCTTAAGCTCTCGAAGTTTGACTTGTTGTATTTAGCTCATTCATATTTTAAAAAAATTTGAAACCCACCTGGGTTGGTTTGGTAACGTTGCATTGGGATCTTGAAGTGTACTTCTCATCAAAGTATCAGGTTTAATTCTCATCCGTGTGATGTCAATTTAGATGAGTTAATTTCACTTCTTCAGAAAAAAATAAAATTCAAACATGTTTTCTTTTAACGTTTTTATTTTCTTTCTATTTTTTAAAATATTGTATTTTCTGTTGAAAGATAGTAGTTATACTCATTTTAGAGTTAGTTAAGGGTACTAGTGTAGTCACTATAAGAGTCACAAGTTGACTCTTTTGTAACCTCTCTTTCACTTTTATATCTCTTCAACTATTATCAATACAATAACTTTCTAAGCTTTTTCTCTCCACTTTCATGGATGCCATGTTTCTCAACATGGTATCAGAGCAAATATGGTATCCACCTTGAACAATTTTTCCGCTGCATTTTTCAGAGAAAATATAATTTTCTCATCTTCATTTTCTTGATTCTTTTCTTGTATGTTTTTCCCTTTCCGTTCTTGATCTGTTCGATCGCTTTTGGTTTTTCGATCCGTATCTCAATCATATGATTCTTTTACATAACTTTCTTTGTTCGAGCAACATTCCTCAGTTTGTGATTTCTTCGCAATTCCGTTTGCGCCTTTCCCCAATTTCTAGGGTTTTAGACTCATTGCGATTTTGTTCTCTTCATCTTCTTAATCCCAATTTCTAGGGTTCAAATAATGTTTCTGATTTCTTGCTATTCGAATTACAATTCACATTCGATTTGCGATTATGTTTTTATAGTAATTCATGTTTTCCCAAAAATTCTAGGGTTTGTGATTTCAATTCCCATCGCATCTCAGTTTATTGAGTCATTCCAGTTCATGATTCTTTGATTCCTCCTTGTTTTTTTTCTTTGTTCGATTCAGTTTTTCATTCGATTCATTTACCATTTCTACTCAATTCCAGTTTTCGTTTTAGACTTCATTTCATAATCGCAAACTGATTCTCACAAATTGGTATGGTTCTGGTGCTTCTGGTTTTTCTCAAAAAGGGAGTAACCTCCTTTTTGTTCGATTGATCGAAAAAGCTGCAATTTGAGTTCGACGATGTCGACCGTGGCTTGTTGATGAGTTTGTTGCTGCGAGAGTTGTTCTTGCATATATAGTTTTCTTGGTTCACTATGGCGAAGCTTGGATGATAATTTTTGAGTTGTTGCTGCTGCAGAGTCTGAGTTTGGTTCTGATCTGCTTCAACTGTGTGATTACACATTGGTATTTCACTTACTCTTGCTTCAATTGTGCGATAGTTGCCCTATAATGTTACTATTCTCTCATATATTTTGCATGTACGCTGCAATTTTGTTGTTGCTTGCAAAGCTCACGTTGGGAATTACTACTCTTTCAAGATAATAGTGGTTTCTTTTTACAAGTGGTAGCATCCATTGGTTTGTTTCCCTTTCTGGACATATTGGTGATTAAAGGTCAAATGTGACACACTGTGATATTTGTTGAAGCTTCCTCTATGATAAGTGGTGAAGTTTTTCATACTGGTTGTTATTAGCTCATTGGATCCTTTTTGGAGCTGCTTCATTTTTGGAAATGTTGAGTATTGTTGGGGTTGTTCACCTGCTGCATGTTTATAGAAGAGTTCTTGGTTTGTCTGCATATTCTCATATGAAAATATAAGATTTTTAGTTGGATTTTATGTTGGTTGTGTCTGGTTTTGCCGCTGCAAGTGCACATATATGGATACATAACAGTTACAGATTAGTGCCTTCTTCATATTTTGGTGTGATCTTATGTTTCCATTTTGTTAGTTGGCAAATACCATGAATTAATCTTTGATCAACTCATTTGGCACATTCTTCACATGTCATATCAGTTCCTTTCTTGTGCTCATGGCAAAGTTAGAGCCCTCTGTACACTGTGCTTTGGTCACTTGCCTATTTGTTGTTATTCTGCCCTGTCTCTACAGGTTGCATTTGATTTTCTTTTGACTAGCTGTTTTTTTGATGAGCTATCCACCTTGAGTACAGTCTGAGTATTGATGATTCACTTTATAGCCATCAACCAACACTCTCTTGATTTTATGATGTTGAATTGTTGAGTTCTCTGATGTGCTAATTAACCTTTAGCACAACTTGAGTATTGTGCATCACTTTGTAGCCATCAAGACCTTTTAACATTCATTTTTTCTTCTCTTTGCTTACTTTCTGATGTTAATTGTTGAGTCCTCTGATGTGCTAACTACCTTTTAGCACAACTTGAGTATTGTGCATCACTTTGTAGCCATCAAGACCTTTTAACATTTTTCTTCTCCTTAGCTTCTACCTATGGTAGTTAAGCATTTTGCCCTTTGTTGGCCTTATTGATGATTAGCTTCTGTTAAGTGGTTAAGCCTTGAGTTGTGGCTTCTGCTTAATGGTTAAGCATTTCTCTCTATGGTTTTCTTTTTATCAGTTTTCTGCCAGAGTTTGGACATTATTTGGATATGGTTTTGTGGCATATTTCTTACTCCTATACTGTGTTGGAGGAGTTATATGGACATGGTTTTCTACTGATGATTAGCCTTTGTAGTTTGTGATGGACCATTCTTACCTTCCTGTTATGGAATGGCTGATTGTTCATACTTTCTGGAAGTTTTCTACTGATGGCATACTTGCTGGCTGTTCATACTTGGCTGGTGATGATCTTGTTTTTGTTAGTAGTTGGTCTACAGTGTTCCTTGCATGAAGATTGAAGAGCAAATTCTGTTTGGAAGCTTTCTCTTATGGTTTGAAGATTTGTATTGGTCACTTTTTTTGGTGTTAGCTTTGTAATTCAAACTCAAGCTAAGAATTCTCTTACCTTGAGTTTGAGGGAGGCTGTTGAAATATAGTAGTTATACTCATTTTAGAGTTAGTTAAGGGTACTAGTGTAGTCACTATATAAGTCACAAGTTGACTCTTTTGTAACCTCTCTTTCACTTTTGTATCTCTTCAACTATTATCAATACAATAACTTTCTAAGCTTTTTCTCTCCACTTTCA
This sequence comes from Medicago sativa, assembly GCF_051527215.1. Taxonomy (NCBI): domain Eukaryota; kingdom Viridiplantae; phylum Streptophyta; class Magnoliopsida; order Fabales; family Fabaceae; genus Medicago; species Medicago sativa. The sequence continues at coordinate 15,693,160 of NC_140753.1, read as the reverse complement.
TGGATGCCATGTTTCTCAACATTTTCTTATAATGTTACGTTGTGTATTTCGTGTTTTGCCACTCTTCAAAGATATTTTGAATCATGACATGAAAGTCGTTTTGCCAATCAGACACTCAAGGAGAAGAAACTGAATGATAACTAGCAGTTTTTTTCCATCCTTCATATTGAAGTTGATGATGATTAAGACACCCATCAACAGGGACGGATCTACCTACAAAGGTATGTAGGCTTGTGCCTACACTAACTTTGTAGAATTTTATTTTTAGGTAGTAATAATATAGTAATAGATAGTAATAGTTGAAATTTTGATCAAATGGCCCACACAAACCACACAACACTTTTCTCTTGGCCCACACATATACACACATCTTGACACAACAACACAACTTTGTCAAGAATCGGATGCGAAATCGCAAGGAAGATGAATGGTTAAACAATTGTTTAGTTACTTATATATATGTGGTGAATTTATATATATGTGGTGCCCCCACTTTTCAAAATTTCTGGATCCGTCACTGCCCATCAAAGACTAAAACATTTATATCAAACATTATTCTGGATAGACTTTGAACTATTCTACGAAAATGATCCTCTATATATTAAGATAAATTATGGTGGTACATTTTCCTCTTTATGGTTCAACTTCGCCTTGTCTTTCTATCTTATACTGAAGCTAAATGTTTTGATAAAGAAATACTGTGTTCAATTTTTGACGAACAAGCTATCTTAATGGAAATAGTTAATCACGAAATTTTTTAAAATACTTAAATATAATTCAAACTCCATTTTCTTATGTTTTACAACCACCTTCAAACTCAACTTTTAAATATATCTTCATAGGTGATGGAGTTGGAAAGAAAATGAGATACGCCTAAATTGGAGGCCAAGACAATACATAGAAAATTAAGGGAGAAGGAATAAAAACACTAACCATAATAATATCTGGTGCCTTATTATTTAGTGTCTTATTTCATTTTATTATCAACATTTAAGAGTATGTTTGATCTACTAAAGAAAATGAAGGACAAGACATGACAACTCCAATTGTATTGTGTTTGATTTATATAATTGTTTCAGAGTCATTTGGCTTGTTCAAAAAAAAAAAAAATTTGTTTCAGGGTCATGACAAACTAGAAGTAATGGACTCGACAGAAACTAAAACTTTTGTCCTTGACTAAACTACATCACAACTTTTTGTCACAAGTACAAGTTATCCAAAATCCACAATAGCCTTTTGTCCATAAAAATCATTTAAGCAAATCAAACGCAGCTTGAAAATACAAAGTCATAATTACAATATCCGTGAAATGCTGATAATAAAAATAATATCCAAATGGCAAGTATTGAATTTTCTAATATAAGTTATATTTCATAGATTTTTGTTGGTATATATATATTTTTAGGCAAAATAGAAAATTTAATAAATAAAAAGAAACAGATATAATGACTGGGGTGACGTTAGACGTGACCCAGAAGGAAAGGAGTTTGTAGGTATATGAACTCAAGTTTACATAATTTTTCAATGCATTTAAACGCAAAGACTTCTGAATTAAGTTGTGGACAATCAAGATCCCTTTGACATTCAATATAATAATAATCTATAAAAAAGAGTGTAAAATAATGTTAATAAAACAATATAAAATACTGCGTACGAACAACAAAGTAATGAAGGAATAAATTTTAAAAGTGTAAAGTAACTTACCTTCAAATTCAGTGTTCTGTAGAACAAGAAATAGAGAAATAAATAAAATCATAGCATACACAATACTGAGAGTTTTAGTCATATTTTGCTATTTTTGCATATCACAAATAGAATATAATTTGATTAATTTATGGTGTGTAGAGTGTATGTTGTACTAAAATGGTTAAATATTTTTTTAACGTTTAAGGAGTTGTAAAAAGCACTACCTAAAATTTGAATTATTATAATTAAATGTCTCTTAAGCACACTTACTAAAGGGATAACGTAAACATTCTTTTATAATTAACTTTCCAACCTTTGTTACATAGGAAAGTTACTACACATAATGCACATTGAACAATGGCGTGAAAATACATTATGCACAAGTTGAATCCATTGTAGAATTTTTTATTTATAGAATTTTTTTTGTGGTAATTTATAGAATCATTTTTACCATGGGGAATGAGTGTTTCATGTTTTTTTTTTCTTTCCAACATTCTCATTCACATGAATTCATTGATTGATATCGGAATAGAAAATAAATTAGGATTAAAGCGATAGCACTACATTTTTCAGAAATGACTTCTCATTGATGTTTTTTGCGAATTCCTAATTTGATTATTATCTAACTTAAGAATATTGTTTTTTTTTTTTTACAAGAACTTAAGAATATTGATATACAATATAATGTGAAATTGATTACTAACAAAAACAATTTTTAGAAACGATTCATTTTTCTAAACAAAATATATCCAAAGACATCGTGGTGATTAACTAATATACCAAATATGTGAAGGTACTAAATCACAAGAAATGGTGGGGTTGAATTGTGTTGATTAGTAATTACGAGGCACATTTAATACGTTTTTTATAAGTTTCATTGTCAGAGATTTTCTTCATTGTTTATAAAATGATTAATAAAAAATTATTGAAGACAAGGCACAAAGTACAGTTCAAATGTTCTCGTGAGTTTAACTCAGTTGGTATGGACAATGCATAATATATGCAAGGTTCAAGTTTGAACCCCAACCACCACAAAAAAAAGTACAGTTTAAAGTGACCCTGCATTGAAGATGGTCTTAACCTCTCTATAATTAAGCCCAGTAAAGACAAACCATTTTGTGAAAAAGTACGGTTTGAAGAGACATGTAAAGTCCTTAACAAGGCAATTTCAAGAAGTTTTTGAGAAGACTAGAAAGTTTTTAGTGAAGAAGGTATGAAGAAGGTTTTTAGTGAAGAAGTTGCTGGGAAGATGGTTTTTAGTATGAATATTTATAGTGCGTTGAGAGACAGAGAAAATGATACATGGTTTAGTGGATTAAGTCCTCGACTGTATTGATGCAAATCCCTTTATAAGGGGAGGGCTAGATATAGTAACAATTTGTTTTTTTTTTTTGACAAAAATGTAGTAACAATTTGTTATGAACTAGTATTAAAATACTTCGAGTTATTATTTTCTCTTTCTCTTTTTTTTTTTTAAGGAAAATTTTCTCTTTCTCTTTTATTTAGCAAAGTTCTTTATGTCTTTTATTAATTAATATTTTGTTAACTATTTTGTTCAAAAGAAAAAAGTTTTTGACGAAGAACATTTCAAAACAAATGCTTTTAAACGGTCAACATAATTTTAACCCTCATTACTTGTGTTTCATGTATCTTCAATTGACATCAGAGCTCAATCTACCATTGGAGTATCTTGAATTCTCGAAATTTGACTTGTTGTATTTAGCTCATTTCTATTTTTCAAAAAATTATTATTCGTTTTCTTTCTAAATCTAAGAAATGTCTAAAATGTTTTCTTTAAGTAAAAATTTCTTTCTATTTTTCAAAAAAATTGCATTTTCTTTTAATGTTATGTTTTGTATTTGGTATTCTGTCACTCTTCAATGATATTTTGAATCATTACTTGAAAATCTTTTTGCTAAGACACTCAAGGAGAAGAACAAAACTGAAAGAAAACTAAAGTGTTGCAATTACATATTATATTTCAATTTTGTATATTTAAATACTTTTTTTAACAGCAAATTTTTTTAAAAACCGGATCCCTGCTCAAGACAACCGATGATTTAGAGAATACAAACTAAAGACGTCGTATATAGGCGGAACACCCGAAAATAAAGTCCATACAAAACACCCCTAGACACAACACCTAGCCCAACCCTACATTCAACACTCGTGAGGACAAGACCCGCCAAAATAAACATCACCACCTAAAACAGACTCCTTCACAAAACGACCACTAACAAACGATATCCATAACCACATGTTGCCACTACTCATCCCAAAATAACACCCCTTTAAATGAAACACACCGTCCTCATCACCTAAGCTGAACCACTATTCTATAGATTAATCAGCTTCCACCACCTCTCAACTTCTGGTCCACCGAAAGAACACCAAAACAAGCAGTATATAAACATGTTGTTTAGTCTAGTAAAGTTAGAAAGTCAGTCAAGTTTTCAGTTATCTATATTATTGAGTCTTTTTTTTAGGGAATATTATTGAGTCTTTTGTCTCTAATACTTTTAGTTTTCCAAAACATTTCCAATTGTAACTTAAAAAATTCTTTGATGAAAATTGCGAATGATTAAATTCTCTTAAATAAATAAATCATTTAAAGGAGAAGAATTTGAAGAATATTAAAAACAATGTTCATCATATAATGAAAATAAGTTTTAGATTACATCAGAAACCTTAAATGTGTTGTACCAAAGAAAAAAACAAAGTAACCTTAAATGTAATGTGAATTGATCAACATGAGAAACTAATTCAACGTTTTCGTATATTAGAGAAGTTTTTTTTTAAACTTAAATAATGACCTATAAGTTTAATGCTCCTATGATGTCGTACTGGTAGCAGCATGAAATATGGACAAGCCTTACAAGATCATTAGGGGAACTAGGGTTAGTACAAGTGTGATCAACGGTGAAGAAGCTTATTCAGAAATTTTTTTCTCTATGTATTTGAAAATCTGCATCTAGAAAATTATATTTTGCTCTTGGTCATGATCAAGCAAACTGAAGGATGAATCTCAGGCTTTGTTTGGGAGTTTGAAGGGGAGGGGAAGGAAGAGTTTTGGGGTGGACAATATAGGGAAAAACGGAGAAATCTTTTAAAAAATTTAAGAGTGTTTTTAAAAAAAAATGATAAACTAAAATACTTATGATTAATATATTTTTGATTTTAACAATATTATAACAACATAAATTAAATTTGAAGAATTCATGTAAACCTTCAAAAACCTCCCAAAACCCTCATCCAATACAATTTTTTAGTTCCCCAAATGATGAAAGTTTTGTATTATGAAGAAAAATAAATCCCCAAAAACCCTCCCTTTTCAATGTTTCCACTTGCTCCTTTCTTTTTCTGAAACTTTTCCCTCCCTTCCGCTCCGAACTCGCAAACAAAGCTTTAATGATTCATGTTATTATGCTCTGTCAAAATGGAAATAAGGAGAATTAATGTAAATTGTAGTCTCATAATATCTACTTCAATGAAGTAACATTATTTGGCTCTGGGACATTTAAATAAACAGGTATTTCATAGATGTTTTGCTAGTCTAAGATCCCAGTAATACACCAGCTTTTAAAACACTTCATCCCAAACATTTTTGTATAGTATTTTTGACAATCATCATCGGTTTTGCATCCAATATTATATTCTGGAATAAAAAAGAGAATGAAATAGTGTTAATAAAACAAGATTAGATATTGTGTATGAACATTAAAGTAAGAAGGAAATTTGAAAAGAAAAAAAAATATAGCTTACGGGCAATGCTCTTTGAAACAATAGAGAGGAAAATAAATAAAATCAAAACATACATAAACTTGAGAGTTTTATCCATATTTTTCTATGTTTGCATGTCACAGATAGAATCTGATATGTTCAATTTATAGTGTGTAAAAAGCATGTTTTACTATAACAATAAGGTTTTTTTAGGGTTTAAGGAGATGCAAAAAACAACCCTTGAATTTATAACTATTATAAGCAAATGCCCTTTAGCACACTTATTATAATTATAATTAAATGCCCTTTAACACAGAATAGTTCATTTTTTTATAATTAATTTTTCAACCTCTGGAACATAGAAAGGTTATCACTACGAATAATACAAAATTGGTGTGATAACATAGTTATTTTACCAAAGAGAATGTGCATAAAATTTTACAGTTGTATGATTACTTCAAAATTATCATTAACACAAACTCTTCGATTCACATTGATATAGAAAATAGATTAGGACTTATTTATTTTTTCTAAAAGTGGCTTCTCACAGATGTTTATAACTAGAGATGGGTTTTATAACTACTAGTCTACTACCTATTTGATTGATGAATTAGGTAATCGACCATTTCATTGATAAATTTGTAGTTGTTTACTTTGATGATATCTTGATTTGGAGCACCTTCAACAAGTATATTACATATCCTACGTGAGAAAAAATCTTTGTCAATCTAAAGAAATGTTCCTTCTTCAGCAATGAAGTCGTTTTCCTTGGTTAAATTATCACTACTGATGGTGTACGAGTTGACCCAAGCAAAGTCGAATCCATCAAGAGTACTCGGCCTATTCCAAAGTCAATCATTGATGCGAGAAGTTTCCATGTATTAGCCTTATTTTACAGGAGGTTCATCAAGAACTTTTGCTCTGTTGTGACCCTTGTCATAGATTGCACTATGGGAGACCACTTCCAATGGACCGATCTAGCCCGACACAACCTTTTAATACAAAAAAGACATTTACACCTGAAATGATTTGCATCTTTGAGTGATGCCAGTTGCATTAGCCCTTGTGTTGTTCCTATCATTTTAGTACCAAAAAACGACTGAAGCTTGAGAATGTGTATTGATGGATGAGCAGTCAACAAAATTCCCATCAAGTATCAATTTCCAATACCCTTGACTTGATGATTTTTTAGATAATTGCATGGTCCTACGATTTTCTCAAAGATTGACATTCACAGTGGATACCATCAAATTAAACCGAGGACAAAAGATGAATAGACGACAACCTTTATAACTAAGGATGAACATTATAAATGGATAATTATGCCCATAAGATTATTCAATATTGATGAATTAGGTAATCTTCCCTTTCAATGCTAAATTTGTGGTTGTTTACTTTAATGATATCTTGATCTACAATTAAAGAAAAGGCATATCAATTGAAGCACCTTCAACAAGTATTACATATCCTTTATGCAATGAAGTAACTTTCCTTGGTTAAATTATCACTGCTAACGATATACGATTCGACCCAAGCAAAGTCGAATCCATCAAGAGTTGGGCTATTCTAAAGTAAATAAATGATGTTAGAAGTTTCTATGGATTAGCTTTATTTTACAGGAGGTTCATCAAGAACTTTAGCTTTGTTGTGACCCTTGTCATAGACTGCACTAAGGGAAACCACTTCCAATGGACCGATCTAGCCCACAAAAGTTTGACGAATTAAAGAAGAGGTTAACTGAAGCACTAATATTAGCCCTCCCGACCTCCAATCAAATGTTGGAAGTAAGTTGTGATGTTTGCAACACTATTATCAATGTTGTTTTAAATCAAGAAGGAGATCCAATAGACTTGTGCCTTACAATATTGGAGTCATTATTTGATGGACAAAGAGTTTATCCTCTACTCTAACCATGAAAACCTCAATTTCCAATGGAGGACCAACCCTAAACATGAAATATACTAAGTTCTTACAACCTTATGTTCTTGCTCAAGCACAAGGCAGGAGTTCATAATATTGTTATAATGCTCTCAGTAGACGAAAAAACCTTCTTTCTGCTCTACAAATGAAATTTATTGGTTTTTGAGACTATCAAGGAGATATATAAGGATGATCTAGACAATCACAAGCCTTTTACAATTAATACCGACATGACATGACATATATATATTTTCAGAAAAGGTGTTATACATCAATCATTTGGGAAATCTTCTTTAGCGGTTTATTGAAAAGAACTTGAAGCAATGAGATCTCATTCTTGCACAAGCCGAGTTTTCATATACCAATTCAACCAATCAAGATACTAAAAAATTCCCATTTAAAGTGGTATATGGCACATGTCCCATAGCCCGTTTGACTTGACTCCCTCGTCGAACATTCGTCGTTATATAGTGTATACACTAAACAAAGAGCAAAAGAGATACAAAGACTACACGAGAAGTTGATGAGAAAATCCAAACACCATATCCCAAGTATACCGCGCTCAGCAAGGTAGAACTACCGGACATATGGAGTTTCTACAACTTTGAATGTTATTAATCTTTCACCCTATTTTGATGGTGAAGCTGAGTTTGACTCGAGGAAGAGTTCTTTCAAACCTCAGGAGAAAGATATAGGCCAAACTAATGATCCAAATGATAGAATCTCAAGTAATGATCTAAGCTTGAGCCGTTGTAGGATCCACACTTGACACATTGCATTGTTGTATGAGCTACACCTGACCTTGTTGCACGAGAAACACTTGATCTATTGCATGTGTTTATCTTGACACTTGGCTTGTTGCATGTTGATCTCTTAGTTTTCCTTCACCTATAAACAAGGTTCATGCATGTCATGTACTTGATCATTCAAGAGTACGAAATAATATCAAAAGAAAAATTTGTTACACCAAAGGTTGATATTTCCTATTTCTCAATATGCAGAGTGTGGAAGTTTTGACCACCAGACTTTTAGGAAAAAAATCAATTATTTAGTTAAAAAAAATATTGGGAAAAAGGAAAAAATCATTTTCTTACAATCAGGCTTGCACTTCAACCTGAAGTGTCTATCACCTTAATATAGTGGTATAGATTAATTAAGTAAATTCTCATTGGTATCTATTTCAAATTGTCATTGGTATGCATCGCGCAACACAAAAAGAAATAAGAGATGCCTCAGTATGAAACTAAAAGATTAGGTAGCTTCTCACATGATAGTAGTAATGATCTGGACACTCAATTTGAATTGGGATTTCAACCAAGTTTGCATCAGAACATCTGAAAAATTAAATAGTTATTACAAAATGTCCTAAATAACCAAAAAACATTCAAACATTTGCCGAGGCACTATTTGGCAGAAGTCAAGAGTTAACATAACACAGTCATAAGTATTGAATCATCTGAATACACAATCAAAGCATGCAAATAAAAACCTCACGATACACAACGCTGATACTTTTTGAAAAACCTCACGATACACAACATTTGTGGTCTCCTTGCAAATATTATTATCTTCATCCAATATCAGGAGCTTCAAAATCCTTTTCTTCAACACTCATCTTTTATTTAAACTATTTCTATCTTTTATAGTGTATGCGCGTGATGTTTATTTGTCATCAATTTGGGTGTTGGATAGTGTATGATAGAAATAGTTTATTTGAGAATGTAGATAATCAAACGTAAACAATTAAAACAGGAATTCAAATAAGGAAACAAGGAATTCAAATAAGGAAACAAACTTAAACATGTTCCCAACTTCTCAAACGATCAACCGTTCAGAAAAAAGCTAATGCGAAAATAAATCAAAGCAAAGTGTGGACAACCCCTCAAAACCAGAAAACAGTAAGTCTTTAAACACTCAGAAATTATCATCTTCAACGAAAGGTTCACCTTGCATAGCCTGACCAATGTTGAAAAAGACAGCAAACTCCTGAACTAACATGTTATCCGCAATCATCTACTTCACTTCATAAACCTTCTCAGCCACGTTGTCATGAGCGGCATCAACTGCTACCTTGAAAAGAAGAGGATTGTTAGCCATTGCTATCAGCTCGGCAGGTACGTGACCAACATCAGCAACCTGTAAATACAAAAATAAATATGTAATCAAACGACATTATAGTTTAAAAACGATAAAAATTAGATGAAAGCCTTAAAAAATATAAGTTGATACCGTGTCAGTTTAAGTTAATACCATTTTATTGGCACCAACCAACTCAACACAAGATCTTTATAAAAACTTTTCGAGAGCAATGTCCAATACGATGAAATTTGCATTCCCGAATGGTCAAAGACACTAAGCTTCACTTTGTACCTGCATTCATTTACGTTTTAATCTACATAAGTACAACATCAAAACTCACTAATTTTTTTTTTTTTGAAGGAAAAACTCACTAAATTTGATAGCAACTATATACATACACACGACGAAACTGTGACAATAATATACCTCCGGGAGACATTCAAAACATGTATGTTGCATTTGGTGCAGAAAAACATCCCCCCATCTAGAAACACTCTCCTCTTACACACTCAACCCACGTACCACTAGCCATCATCCAACACCAGTTCATTTATATATGTACATCCCTATTCCAAAACAATTATACAAACTGAATTAATAACAATCATCTTATCCAACCAGGATGTGCAAAATATATAAAATTAAGAAGGAAAAAAATATATATACCACTTCACAAAACGACAGTTCGGATACAGTAGCTTTGGGAGGAAAACCCCAATGATCATACTCATGAGCCGATTTGTCCACCTCATCCACCATGCTTATAGACGGTGTAGTCAAGGGTCTCTTATACAACACGCTATATTATACCATAACAATCAAATTAAGAATGTAATGTATACCACCATTTCATATGCATGTATTAAAGAAATTAAATAATGATAAACATCGCACACACCTCCCTTTAAGGTTGACAGCAGCCGTGAATAGAGGATTGAAAATGATCTTAGATCCAGGGACGGTTGACATCACCAATTATCCATCTAAGTCACGGTGAATAAACAAAATAACAATATCATTTCTCATATAAAAAAACATAAACAAACAATGGTAGCTCCATTCCTAATAAAAAAATCAATATTACCTCCCTTGATGTGAGAGGTAATGTTGATTTTTTTTTTTTTTTTATATTAGGAATGGAGCTACCATCATTTGTTTATGTTTTTTTTTATGAGGAATGATATTGTTATTTTGTTTATTGACCGTGACTTAGTTGGAAAATTGGTGATGTCAACCGTCCCTGGATCTAAGATCATTTTCAATCCTCTATTCACGGCTGATGTCAACCTTAAAGGGAGGTGTGTGCGATGTTTATCATTATTAATTTCTTTAATACATGCATATGAAATGGTGGTATACATTACATTCTTAATTTGATTGTTATGTTATCATATAGCGTGTTGTATAAGAGACCCTTGACTACACCATCTATAAGTATGGTGGATGAGGTGGACAAATCTGCTCATGAGTATGATCATTGGGGTCTCTCCCAAAGCTACTATATCCGGAATGTCGTTCTGTGAAGTGATATATATTTTTTTGTCTTCTAAATTTTATATATTTTGCATATCCTAGTTGGATAGTTATATATTTTGCATATCCTAGTTGGATAGGATGATTGTTATTAATTCAGTTTGTAATAATTGTTTTGGAATAGGGACATACATATATCGTGTACAGACATATAAATGAACTGGTGTTGGATGATGGCTGGTGGTACGTGGGTTGTGTGTGTAGGAGGAGAGTGTTTCCAGATTGGGGGATGTTTTTATGCCCAAAATGCAACAAACATGTATTGAATGTCTCCCCGAGGTATATTATTGTCACGGTTTCGTCGTGTATATGTATATAATTGCTATCAAATTTAGTGAGTTTTGATGTTGTACTTTTGTAGATTAAAACATAAATGAATGCATGCACGAAGTGAAGCTTAATGTTTTTGACCATTCGGGAAATAAAAATTTTATCGTATTTGACACTGTTCTCGAAAAGTTTTTACAAAGATCTTGTGCTGAGTTGGTTGGTGCCAACAGAATGGTAATAACTTAAACTGGCATGGTATCAACTTATATGTTTGAAGACTTTCTTTTGATTTTTATCATTTTAAATTATAATGTCGTTTGATTACATATATATTTTTGTATTTACAGGTTGCTAATTTTGGTCACGTGCCTGCCGAGCTGATAGCAATGGCTAACAATCCTCTTCTTTTCAAGGTAGTAGTTGATGCTGCTCATGACAACATGGCTGGGAAGGTTTATATATGAAGTGAAGAAGATGACTACGGGTAGCAAGTTAGTTCAGGAATTTGTGGTCTTTTTGATCATTGGTCAGGCTATGCAAGGTGCACCATTCATTAAAGAGGATCATTTCCGAGCGTTTTAAAAACTTATTTTGAGTGGATGTGGGGTTTTCCACATTTTGCTTTGATTTATTTTCGCATTATCTTTTTTCTGCTAAACATTTTTTGGTTAATCATTTGAGAATTTTTTCTGCTAAACATTTTTCGGTTAATCATTTGAGAAGTTTGAAACATGTTTAAGCTTGTTTCCTTATTTGAATTTCTGTTTTAATTGTTTACATTTGAACATCTCCATTCTCTCTGGATAAAGCCTTTGGATTTGGAAGATTGTAACTTATGTGTAAAACAAAAATGGCTTTGGTATCCTGGTTTTCTCGAGTAACCTGATGTAACATTGTCACGGTCAAGAAACTTAAAACCTTACAAATTATTAAACTTATATATTAATTTTAAACGAAAAGAAACCTGAGACTATATCACTAAATAAAGCTATAGGTACGACAACATTAGTTTCAGGTGTTTTTTTTAGCAAAATATCACCTTTTGTTTAAATCAACAGCAGCCAAGAAAGTTGGATTGAACATTATCTTGGTCGCGTAAATGGTATTCTGAATGGTCGCCTAACTTGAAGTCGTAAAATAAAAAATAATAAAAACGATATATTTATTACCCTTTTGTAAATCTAAAATAATAATAATTTTTAGACGCATAAAATATAATCATACCTTGAAACTTGATTTTGGTCAAGAGGATAGCAACAACAACATTACCGGTTTCACCGGATGCAAGAAAAGCATTCCAATCATCGACATAAGCATCAAACAAAGTAACCTTGAAACGAAACCTATGATAACATTTAGTTCAAATTAGGAATCAAATTTTATCTCAACAATAATCTAAAAAATAAATATCACTAATAAAATAATAGAGATCGATATACCCATCATAATGTAGCTCAACGGGAACCATCTTGGATTGAGTTCCATTGCGAGAATATGACTTTTCAACATTCCCATGACATCTGAAAATTTGTACGTATTAGAAAATAAATGTTCGAAAACACAAAAGAGCACACCGTGAATAAACATTATAAAATAGCTGTCTTATAAGACCCCACATTAGCAACAACATTGAAATTTCCAATAGAGTATACATGATTTTCACTTAGTTCCTTCTCATACTTGTATATGAGAGTACACCTAACAATTACATTAATTCACTAACCCTAAAAATTTTAATAATATTTTTTTATTTTTTTAAATAACAATAAATAAAAAAATTATAATCTAACATGGGACTCACAAAAAAAAAAAAGCATAAGTAAAACGTGATATATTGGAAACTTATAATGTATATCCGGTGTAATTAAAAGAGGAAAAAAAATCACATAATGACATTATTATTGCTTCATTATATATTTATTATTAGTTTTTTTTAAATGATTCGAATTAGATGTAATCCATCAATACCCATGTGAGGAATGAGGGATTAACTATTTTCTCATTAAAAACAAATTTTCTCAATTATTAAGAATGGGGGATTAAATAGTTCATTAAAATAATTCTAAAACATGATTCCTTCATTAACCAAACATGTATTCCATCAATAACTACGGTGATTCGGTCATCAACCAAAAATGATTCGTGGATTAACCAAACATGTATGATTTGGAAAATTATTTAAAACAAATCAACCACATGATTCGACCAATATACTCCATAATTCTTTATGCGAATGGGAGATATCGGGAACGAATTCGGGCGTCATATTTGATTGATGTAAATAAATAAAAAAATAAAAAACAAATAGGGTCAAAGAACCTTATTATCCATTAGAACCATCTCCAAGTTGTTACGAGCAAAGAAGAAAAATAATAGATTTGCTCAAAAAAAAAAATATAGAAAAAACCTAATAAGAGAGAAAGAGAGTTGAGATTGTGATGTGAAAAAAATGTGAAGTCAGAGGTCTAACTTATAGTATTTTTTATAGGATAATTTGGTAAAATAACCAAATTAAATTTGATATCAAATTAATTACACGCGGTCCTGAGATTTGCATTTTTTCTTCCAGTTGCAATCCATTTTTGGTTTTTTGTTGGGCAGGAAGCGTTTTTGTTTCCTAATACTACAATCCATTTTTGCCTTTTTTTTTTTTTGACAGAATATTTTTGCCTTTTTTCTGTTGGGTACGTGTTTTACCGTTTTTGTTTCCGTTTCAGTTACACATTTATCTCCACAAAAAATGTGTGGTTTGTTTTGTTTCCTAATTTTGTGAAAAAATAATAATTTTGTTTCCTAATATTAATAAAATCATATCATATGACCAACACTCCATCATAGGTATTCCTTCCGATTTTTTCTTCTAATTAACAAAGGCATCCCTTCAGTTTTATTTTCCTAAAAAAATGCTTGGTTCATTTCGTTTCCTAATATCAATAAAATCGTATCATATTACGTTTAGTTGGTTTAAAGCCACTTATTAATATATACTAGTATAGTGACCAGTGCCAAGCACGGGAAATAAAAAACTATTTTGATCAAATGTATAGATTTTATATGATGTTATATTAAAGTTATAAGTGTGGTTATAATTTAAATTTGATATGAAAAAAAATATCATCTTAATTTTGTATATATTTTGAAATATCAAACATTGCACATAACGATTAAAATATTTGGATTTATTTATACTTATACTAATTATTTGTAGTATAAGAGGTACTAATTGTTAAACTTAGCATATGTAATATTTTTGCAAAAATACGTCAACGTAATGTATATTATTATTTGTTGACATAATGTATTTTGTTAATCATAAAAACTAAAAAATTTGTATTTTTTATATAATAGTCAGTGTCAGATGTATACACCTAGTCTGTGAATGCAAACGATAAATTTTTTACGGGTGTGTATAAGTATAGTTTGGGCTACAGAAACGCCGATTGTTATTTGTTTTTATTTTTTTACAAAATCAATGGTCTAATGTAAATATTGTATTTTAGGGTAACAACGATGTAAAAAAAAAAAAAAACGTTCCGCTTATTGTTATACCTAAAAAGTGCATCAATTAAAAGTCAATGGCAGGAGGATCTGCTTATATAGAAATTGCATGTCCTGTAATGACCAATACGCCTTACAAAGAAATTAGAAAAAAAACGACTTCCAAACAATACGCAACTTTTGATTTCTAAATTATAGCAACAACAATTCTAAAACATAACCCATGATCATACTTTTTGAAAAACTTCACGATACACAATATTTGTGGTCTCCTTGCAAACATTATTATCTTCATCCAAGATGAGCAGCTTCAAACCTTTTCCAGAAGTAACTCGAGAGACAGCGACATAGAGTTGTCCATGCGTGAACACGGACTTAGGAAGATAAACTCCCACTCGAGATAAAGATTGACCCTGACTTTTATTTATTGTCATTGCAAAACAAAGCGTGAATGGAAATTGTCTGCGCCTGAATTTGAAGGGTAGTCCTGGATCACCCAGAATAAGATTCATCCTGGGAATGAATACCCTGGTACCTGCCCATTTTCCTGTAACTACGATAGCAACTATCATGCTCTTCCCTAGATGTGTAACTGTCAGCCTCGTACTATTACACAGTCCATTGACCTGATTGATGTTTCTCATCAGCATAACTGGACATCCCACCCTTAGTTTTAACCGGTGATTTGGAATTCTAGAGCTCTTGGTACCATTAAGAAATTCCGTTGTGAACCACTCGCTTTGGACATCAGAATTTTCACCCGATCGACAAACAGAATCAAAGCTTAAATACTTTTTCTCTTCATCTGGAATCAGTGACATCATATATTCGTTAACATGCTCAACTGAATCAAGAGTTGGTGCGAGTATTCCCCTTTCTTGGAAAAATAGCGGGTCACCAAGGTTATCATTCAAATCGGGATACACAAAGTCTATAAGTGACATCAACGGATTTGTTGTGTCCGATATGAGCAAATCTTCAGGAATTTCTACCTTCATTTCACCATTCTCATCCGAAGCGTCGTTGCCGTATCCAGTTGTCAAAATTAACAATTTCTTCCTGCTCTGCAGGTACCGAAGATGCACTTAATCTTATATTAACAGTAAGCCTCAACACATTACAATAAGCCCATATCTTTGATGAATTGATTGAGGCATTAACAATATCCTGCCTCATTCCTTTTCGGACAACAGGAAATATCTGCCAGAAATCCCCACCTAAAACTACTGTCATTCCACCAAAATGTCTAAACTCGTTTAGGGGATCATTCTTGGACATGATACCATGCATTGATTGGTCAACTGCCTCAAAACACATTCATTGGAGCCTCATCCCAAATTATCAACTTTGCAGCACGTACCAGGTCTGCCCTAGGACTATCCTTTTCCATCGTAAGTGATGATGCCTCATTAATCTCAATAGGGACTGTCAGCGTCGAGTGCGCGGTTCTTCCACCTGGTAATAGAAGAATCGCTATACCGCTGGATGCAACATTCAATACAATTAACCCATTCGATCTATCAGCAGCCGACAATGTTTTCCATATAAAGGTTTTTCTAGTACCACCGTAACCATATAAGAAAAAGAAATCACCGTCGTCAGAATCAACGGAGTACATGATTTTGTCATGCACACATCTTTGTTCATCAGTCAGCATCAGTAACATATCAGCGTGTGTCTTTTCCAGTTCATCTTTGTTGTAATTTAGCTCATCAACGATAAGCTTGTTTGTGAAAGTTGGCATGTCTGCTGCGTTTGGGCTGGGCATAGATTTGAAATCAGTAAGCGACTGTCTGTTTTCCTGAAGCAGCATTTCAATTTCAATCAAACACAGGTTCTTCAAGTCATCGTCACCGATATGCAGATCTTCATATTAAATGTAAAGTGACGAAATTAATATTAACACCCTTGCATGCATATGTGTGCACGTTGAAGAGAAAGAAAAAATATTAGCTTTATATGAGAATCCTTTATATTTAAACATATCAGCCTAAAAAATATGGAAAATGCTGAATGGTATCATAGAGTTAGTAACTCTTAGTTTGTTCTTTACTATATCCTAAAAAAGTACCGCTTAACTACTTAAACTACTCTAATCAGCCTTTACTATATCCTTAAAGACACAACCCTCGAAAACAACATTGTCATCAAGGTTGGAATGCTAAATTTCTTAATGTGTAATAGTCTTCAAATGTATCACCCTTATCCCTATTTTTTATTAGTGAAGTACTGTTTTTCTTCACATCTTCAACAATAACATGAGTAGTTTCTCTCCACTTCCTTTGCATAAGCTTTTCATTTTGAGAAAAAGAGAGATAACTGATCTCAGAACCATTTGAAATAAATTATTTGTCTAAGAAACTTTTATAAAAATAATTGCCTCGTCCATGTCATTTGACTTGTGTTGCTTCAAAAATAACAACAAAGGAGTACGCAAAAAGAAGTGCAGTGGAGACAACACTAACAAAGCGTATCTCAGTGGAGACATGTTTTTACTTTGAAGTTTAATGTTCCCTCTTAATGCATTTTAAGTGCAGCTTTTCCTTTTAAAGTTGCATAATGACACGCCATTTGTTCTAATTCTCATCAATGACAATTACAACATGTTCTAGCGTTAAAAAAAAATATCATTATGTCTTGAAACATGCTTATTTTCATTTCTGTCTTTGTCATAAAAACTAAAAATGATAGTAAGAGAATATATGCAATGCAACGGAAATTAACGTACTTATTTTATTTACTTTTACTCTAACAATTTACGTATTTATTTAAGTTTAACTATATATATATATATATATATATATATATTTAATTGAATATTAATCTACACAAAGTTAGTGAATATTTAAGTTATTTGATATATAAATCAGTATAAATTTAAAGTAACTTTAGTATAAATTGTAGAGTTTTTTTTACAAAAAATATAACTCGTAATTTTGTGTAATTTTTGTAAAAAATATTATGTAGTTTCGTTAAGATATTTGCTTTTACAAATATAAAGTATATGTAGTTTACAACTATATTTTATTTTAAATTAGTATCTTTATCCTAACTAATAAATTGTTTCAAGGGGTTGAATAGTTCAAATGGTTTGAGTTAAGGAATAAGAAGTTTGATATACTGTGGTCAAACTGAAACGAAAGAGTAAAGATTAATCTAACAACTAATAACTAACATTTGTCGATCATTAAAATAAAGGAAAATTGTTTCAATCTCTCCAACATAATGATATTTGCACCAAGAATATTTTACATTGACATTTCAAACAAAAAAACTTATATTTACTGTTGTCAGATTCACCTTTTTAAAATGATTTTTTGATAAGATCCATGGTAGCTCATGTTCCTATTATGATTGGCTTGTGAAACTTAGGCATGGCAATAAAACCTGTACACGCGGATACCCGACTGAACTCATCTCGATTTGACGGGTTTTCTCCTTTGACTGGCTTTGGATTTTCCCCAATTTCAAAATACGGATATGGTGCGGATAATAGAGATACAGATACTCACTTCGAACCCGTATCAAATGCAGAAATATATTGATATGTAACATGCAAGTCTCTAAATATTATCCCTACTTTTGAGATATTTTTGAACTTTTAATCACTGTAATCATTACCCTAGTTTAAAATTGACTGATTACCTTCTAGAGAGGTCTGTTTGATATCAAATGTGGTATTGGGTGTTTTCCCATTTCAACACTTCTTTTACCTTGTGTTCTTGAATCTGATGATAATAGTTATAGTTTCTATCCTCTTTTCTAATGTCTATCATGTTTGAACATTTTGGTTCCACCAAGATTCTTTACTCCTAGCTAGGTTCAAAATCTATTAATTCTCCTAGTGTCTCTATCTCATATGTCATCTTGTTCCACATATTATTTTCGCTTCTATGTAGTTTTGCACAACCTTCCTTTAAAATCTTTTGTAGGAAAACACTATGTTTTTCATCCTTTAAATGCCACCACTTGATCCTTGTATCCCAATCATGAAATCTCATCTTCGTTCTTCTCTTAACCCTTACATCCATAAACAATATTATATGTTGGATAATCAAACTCTCTCCAGGTAAAACTTTAGGTCCAAACAAATATTTACGTCCGAATTCCCAATAAGAAATAAATCTATCTGAGAACATGATATCTCACTCTTGTATGTAATGATATTTGTAACACCCCGTTTTCCCAACGTAAAAATTTCTTAAATAAAATCAGAGTTTTTCATCATAAAACGGAATGTCACATTTCTTAAAAAAACGTAAATGGAATAATAATTTATCCTTCAAAAATATAACAACATAATCTTTAAAACTTCGCAGCGGAATTAGTTCAACAACATAAAAGTCTTTGGCACGCAGGCCTCATCATAAAAGTCTCATAAATCTTAGTTCAAAAATAATTCTTAAACTTCAAAAGCAATACGTAAAGGAACAGAAAATAGTATTAAAATCCCCTTCCCGTTACGTATCAGAGCATCCTAGACACGATGTGAGGAGTCTACTCACGAACACAGCTAGTCTTTATTACCTGCACATTACCCACGGTCGAGGCAACATATACGCAGAAGGGGTGAGATTTCTCAAACAATAATATTAAGCTCATAAATCATAAATTACATTTAACAATATAAACATCTTATAATTTAACAATTATAATCAAATACATAGACATCATCATTTCATCTTAGCAATATATCATCATATAGCAGTCACAATCATCATTGCATATTATCATACTAAAAGGCATCACAAAGTAATTCGTTAAAACATCACAACTTAATAACTTGACTTGACAATGCATCTAGACTTGACTATGCAACTCTTAACGTCTTAAATCATCTTGAATCATCATGAAAATGCAAATGCATGTGGTACCAATCTAGGGCATAAGCCCTCGTCGCTTATGAGCATAAATATACTCTTAGGGCATAAGCCCTCATCGTCGTGGTTGAGCAAAAGCTCCATCGTCGTGGTTGAGCAAAAGCTCCATCGTCGTGGTTGAGCAAAAGCTCCAGGGCATGAGCCCTCATCTATAAATGAGTATGCATGGACTCAACATCTTACGTCTTAGAAACTTCATGAACATCTATGACATCTTAACATCTTGACAACATGACATCTTAACAACTTGATGACTTCATAACGACTCGACGACTTAACAAACTCTTTGACTTAGACCGACATTTACATCTTAAATAAGATCAACAACAACATATGCAACACTTATAAAGTCACATCATATCAGCATCATAACTTAACAGTATCAAATGATAAACATCAACATCTTAAACATCGCATCAACATAAGCATCATAAATAACACATATTTAAATCACACATCTTAAATAATACATCTTTAAATATCATCAAATATTCATCATCATTGATTCATGCACTAACATAATATAATAATATATATGTATATCTATATATTAATCATAAACACGTACTGTAGACTAAAAGAATAAAACAAGTATAATATTAAGTTAATAGGATACATGTCGATTTGGTTTAAAAAAAAAACAGGAGAATAGCTACTACTCATATCTCATAATCTTCTTAATAATTAGGCAAGAGCAAGATATAAAAATCATAATCCAGAATAATTGATCTTGAGTTTATCGATAAGGTAGTTATTGAATATTGGCCCTAGTTCCTAAAGCATTTAAATTACAAGAACCTTAAAACTATGTTTCATGGGTTTAATTCAAATAAACATTATATTTATTATGATAACTAACTATAATGAATAGAAAGCAAATTTTCTAATCAAACAGGAAGGTACTAATCACAAGTTTTCGGTTCCTTAGAATGTGGATCATTTCTTCTTCTTTTAACAAACACAACTTGGCAAAATCATATATACTGTGTTTGTAACTAATTATTATATGATTGAAAAATAAACCAAATAAAGAAAAGATGATTTGCCTTTTACCTGATGCATATCACGTTTTTCTTTTTCTTTATGTGATAGAGAATTAATTTGTGTACTTCTATGTAACAATTTATCAATTAAGTTCAGCGAAACAAACATAAATCCCAAATAAATAATTCAACAAACTATAATCTAAATAACTCGGCAAATCAAATATATATTTACATCAATATCAAACAACACGAATTTAACATGTTAGAAAACAATGAAAATTAACAACCCTTCACTACCCATATGATCATGCAACCCTTACGGTGAATAGAGACTCCCCCATACATCAATTCAACGGTTTTTCATCATCTAATCATCAATTCTCACTCAAACCCTAATTCTCATAATCTTACAAAACTCATCCTAAAATACGTTAGATGCAATCTAATGATCTACAGACTTAATATTAGTGAAAGATAGTCTCACCCTTACCTTAGATTGTTTTTCTGAAATCAAAAGCAGCGTTCTTCGTTCCTAGGGTTCTCTCTCTCTCTGAGTTCTCCTCTTTCTCCAAAAAGCGGTTTAACGTAAAAACTCTTTCTAACCTAAGCTTCCTTATTTATAATACCAGATACTCTTCCTAAACCTATTTAGGCCCAATAACTTATTCTTCTTTCTATTCTAACCCCCTTCTTATTTCTCTTACACCTCAAAACTACCCTATTCCTCATAATCTTATTTATTTCTAAATTAAATATATCTCTCACAAATAACAAATATATTTCTACACCAAATAACAAATATATTTCTAACAAATAACAAATATATTATTTTAGTAAATACCAACATATAACATAACAAAATATCACTCATCAAAATAAATCGACTAAATCATAAAAAGACATCTAATCTCAAAACTACCTCCAAATCTACTTACTCTAATAATTCTCATATTCTAATAAATAATAGAATAATGTCGCATAATAAAATACTAACACCTCATATAAATAAATCACATAAATAGACTCTAACTTAATAAAAATAATTAAATAAAAAGGAGGGCGTTACAATATTCCCTTTTCTTTTCCTAAAGTAAGATTAAAAGACAACACAAAATCTAGGATGGATTTACCGAATGCATTTTTCTCCCCAAGGCTATACCCTTATTCACGCCTTCAAAATTTTCAAACACTCATTACATGCTCATTTAGATCCCCTCCTAGAAAAATATTCTTATTGTGGTATATCTTGAATTAAGCCTTTCAAATCCTTCCAAAATTTTACTTTAGGATATTCTTCAAAACTTACCTAAGGTGAGTAAACACTAATAACATTAAAGATGTCTTATTTCCTTTCAAAAAAATAAATTAAAGATGTCTTGTTAAACTACAAATTTGTGGGCTACAATCCAATCTCCTATCCTCTTTACATTCACAATATCTTTTTTTCATTCTTATCCTCAATAATGCCTACACCATTTCTCGATCTAACGATCCAGTTTAACAATGCTTAAATACTGAACTATCTAATTCTTTCACCTTTTCACCCATCCACTTAGTTTCTTGTTGGCACATAAAATTAATCTTCCTCCTTGTCATAACGTCAATGATTTCCATATATGTTCAAGTACGGGTGCCTTTATTCCATGTTCAAAAACAGATCACACTCTCATGAACTAACTTCTTTACCACACTTGATCACAAAGCTGTGGGACCCTTCCTTATTTTTTACTTCATTCAGGCATCGATGTATCCACCTTTACTCATTTAACATTGTACTTGAGCTATACAACACGTTTCTTCTAGGCACTGACCTAATGTTCACACTATTATATACTTGGTCCATGCCATAGAGATTCAAAGTGTTTCAATTATATTCAAGTGTTCAAATTTTAAACAGTAGAATCTAGTCCTAGTCTTGAAATTTTTATAACATTTAATTAAAGAGTTTTTCTGTCATGTGCAAATTTGCACATGTTAAGAAGTTTAAAGTAGTATGGTTGATTTGGAACTTGTGAATTTTCTATTAATATGTAATTTTTTAATAAATAATTGTTTTTTTTCAATAAATAGTTGCTGCTTTTAGATACTTTAACATGTGCAATATTGCACCCTTTAACTAACTAACTAACTAACTAACTAACTAACTAACTAACTAACTATATATATATATATATATATATATATATATATATATATATATATATATATATATAAGATATTTGTTAAAAAGTTATGTGCAATTATTTGTTAATCCACCCTAATGAAACTTGATTGCATCAAGTAATAGATTACAATGAAAATCGACCCATCATGCGAACACATGTAGGCGTGGATACAAAAGCATGTTTGCTTATTTTGAAATAGGTTTCCTCATCGATAATTAATTTTTTTCATAACCATAACGATCATAAAATTATATTTGCTTAAATTTAAATTTTTTTGAATGATTTTTTTTAATTAGACGACGAATGAATTGAATGATTCTATTTCCTATGTTAGTGGTCATTTACATTGATATATCTTATTTCCCTCATCAATGGAACTCTATTCAGTTCATTAAAAAACAATGACATATTGAAAATGCCCATCCCACTTCTACTATAAAAAAAAAATCAGGAGAAAAACAGGTATATTTTTATTTTATTTTTTAGGAAAAAGAATTGTTTGCTTGGTATAATATGAGTTAGAGTGTCCGTTGTACTCTCTTTTATTATGTATTATTTTTCATATTAAAACTCAAAACATTTTTGTACCAAAAAAAAAAAACTCAAAACCTTTAAATATCCAATTTTAATCATTTTTCTTCTGATAAAATATATTTTTTAATTTTGATTTAATGCACATTAGGATTATAGAAATAAATATTTTTTAATGATTTCTATAATAAAAAAATTCATAATAAAAACACTAAAAATGAAAATTCTTGTAAATAAAAAACTATAATAATCATTTATGAGTATAATAGAAATTTCTACAACTTTAGCTTATCTTTAACTTTCATTTAAAATTTAAGGGTGGCCATTGTTTTTCTGTTAAATTTTAAATTAGCAACCACATAATATCAAATAAGTTATTTTTCCCAATTTTTTATCAGTATGAAGTTCATACTTTGTAAAAATATTGTAAAAATAGAGGTCATTTTTAGCACAGGGATAGAACAATATTCATATTTTTAGCACAGGGATAAATATCAGAGTGGGTTAACCTTTTATTTTCAACGATATTTTTTATTTATTCAGCACGTATTTTCATGTTATAATTGAAATATCATATTATATAAAACAATCTCGTTAAAATTTCATTCCTTAATACCAACTATAAAATATATGATAACTAAACACTACATTACACGATTATACAAATAATATAATAATACAATATCATTGGTCTTCAAAAAAAAACATTGAATTGTAACATTTCCATAAAAAAAATAACATATAATAACACAATATAATTGGTCTTCAAAAAAAAAACATTGAATTATAACATTTCCATAAATAAAACATTAAAATCGAAGAATATTAGAGCGCCACATGTCGCTAGTTGAATGAAACTTTAAAACCTTCAAAAATGGTGACACTTGTCAAGAAAAGAAGATAAGAGGCCTTGGAATAGGTGGTAAATTTATATTATATAGATTTGACATGTTTTAACCAAATAAATTATCTCCCATCAATATTTTTTTTTTAACAAGACAAAATGAATTATTATATTAACAAAACCACATTAATCTCTTCAGCACAAGGTGTGCCAAAAACACTCCAAAAAATACAAGTTGTCCAAAGAGTAACAAGAGAACAATGCTAACCAATACCCAAACATATTAGGGGATTCGACCACCACATTTTGGTACCGAAAACAAAAGTAACCTGCTTTGCCTTAAGCCACCACAAAGAATAATACTTAACTTTTTCTAGTAGCTGATAATTAGTACATTCCTGATTTTTAAACAACCTATTATTTCTTCCGGTCCACAAAATTCAGGAGCACAAAAGCCATATGAGATGACGAAAATTACGTCGAGCTTTCAGACCACATGTGTAATAAATAAACTGATGGAAGTGATCGTGAATAGCCTGAGTGTCGACACCATCAAACCCGGTCCACGCTTGCACCATCGGCCAAAGGGAAGCGAAGTGAGGGCACAGAAGAAACACATGTTGTGCGTCTTCTAGATGGCCACAACCCGCCACACAATAGCGACCCTCTGGAAAAATGATGTCGTGAGTCGCCAAATTTTTCTTTGTTGGTAATCTATCATGAAGTATTCGCCAAGCAAAAACAGGCACCATCATGGGAACCTGCTTATGCCATATTGATGTAGTATTTTTGCAACGATCAAAAGTAAGTATTTATATATCGCCTCCTCAGGGATTAGTGCGATATCACGGACCGTTCGACACCAAATATCATTTTAAGTTAAAAGATTGGTTGTTTGTTTGTTTAAACTACAAGAACTAAATTGCGATAATAAAACGGAGATTAATAAGGCGTAGAGCTTGTTAGGATTAGAGTTCCTTGATCAAGCATCACATATAACCTAATGACCACATATATGGATTCTAGTTTTTAATCGATATTATCATGTATCCCTCGACAATATCATTCGTGTCCAAATAATATTGTGAAATCAATTGTATCGTTTAATCGTTGATTTCTCAAACTATTAAACGATCCAATATTCGATCGTATCGTTTATTTGACGATGTCTCAATCAAATAAATGATCCGAAAGCATTAAGTTTAGATACCACAAGTGATTACCGAAACATCAACTCCATGTCTAGAATTCATGTTTTGATAGATGATTACTCTAAACCTAGATTCAAGAGTATTTTTCAATAACAATTAAATCAAACATAAGCAATAAGTGCAAGAATAATCTCAATATCAAATCAAAAGCTAGAATCATATATTTAAAGATCAAAAGATTACATGTTTAGCAAGATCGAGTACCTCTAATCCCAACAATGGAGATTTAGCTACTCATTGTCATGGTAACTTTACAATATTGAATAAAAATACGAGGATTCATTACAAACTTGTGATTTCTCAACAAATGAGGAAGAATCCACCTTCTATCACTCTCACTCTATGAAGAACAGTAAATTTTTCCCTATTTCTCTCTCTGAAATTATTACAAGATATTATGAGATGCCCCAAATGAAATGATCAAGTGGCCTTTTATAGAATTTCTGTTCTGACTCAACTCACCTCGCGAGTAAGTACATTCGCCATGGCGAGTTGAGGTTTCTTCACCAGTGGGTTTGTGCCACGTCAGCTCTGAGGAGTTTTGGCCGCCTTAGCTCGCCTCGTGAGTAGATATCTTTGCCATGGCGAGTTCTTAACTGATGACATGCTGTCATTACGTAATTTTTAGGACTTATTGTGACATTTTGATAGAGTTCTCATGCAATTTATACTGTTCTGGAGTGCAAAAAGCTCAAATATTGAAGTCTGTTCGAAGGAAATCGTGCCACACCAATTTCAAGCCGTGCTGCGATTTTTGAAGCAAAATTACATCCTCCCTGTTTGAGGGAAATCGCGGCACGCCTATATACATGGCGCGGCGCGATTTTGATGGGTCAGGCCCATGACTTCTATAAATACTGCACTCAATCTGAAGAACAAAGGTTACGATTTTGGAGAGCAAAGTGCGATTTTGAGACATCGGAGACGGCTAGAAGGGCGATTTCTTCAACCTTTTACCAATTCATGTATGTTTTAATTATTTCATTGATTATGCTATTTGTAAACTCGATTATGAGTAGCTAAATCTCTTAGAGATTAAATCCGAGATGAATCTTTGTAACCCTAATTGACACATGTTGCTGTGAAACTCTATTTTGTTTATGAATTCAATTCTAGTTTATTCAATTCAATTGTTCTTAATGCTTTTTATATCTTGATCACATATAACTTGATTTCGTGAGAACGAATGACCACTGACCATGGCTTTCGACTTAGACCTAATTGAATTGTTCTAATAAACAGGGTTAGTCTAGGAATAGATAATCGTTTGTTAGTGATAATAGGTTAACGTTCGGTAAAACCTTCAAGAATTATTAGACCACCTAAGGAATTAGGGGTTGTAGTTTAAGAAGAGGGTCCTAACTCAAGGGATTGATTAGGGCTATTTTTTTAATCATCGTAAATTAGAAGAGGATTCATAACAAATAGGTGCAGTAGACCAATTAGGGGAACTTAGAGGATTCGAAGGATCTGATCTCATCTTTCTCTCATATTTTCTTAACAAATCTTTATTTTCTGTTTCTTGATTTAATTAAAATCAAACCAAATCTACTGCCTAGTGGCAAAACCTAAATAAACTTTACACATCCTATTTCTATAACGCAATTGAATTATTGAAGTTAAAAACAGTCCTCGTGGGATCAATATTTTTACTACTTCGATAGTATTTGGTGCACTTGCCAAACGTCTATCAAGTTTTTGGCGTCGTTGCCGGGGACTGCTGAGTCATTTCAATTTGGCAATTACATTATTATTTAGGATTTCTTTCTTTTATATTTTTGTATATATATATATTAAGAAAAAATATTATGCTCTTTGTTTTCTTCTCATTGTACTGTGCTACTGAAAAGTTTATCCAAGTTTTGCAGCTATGATAGACAGGGTACTCCTCTATGACACAGAAGAGATTGCTAAGTTGCAGTATGAAAAATATATGCTATCTTTTAAGATCAAAATTTTGGACAACAAAATCTCGAGTTGTGGTCATTATGAGGCGAATCAACCAGGTAGTGATGGTGAAGGGAAGAAAGAGGTGATCAACATCGATTACAATACTCAACTTCAGAATATTTTAGATGATTTCTTGGTGTCAAATCAAGTTTTATTTGAAAAGTTTGATGTTCAGTGTGGTGATCTTATTGAGAAAGCACATGAGTCTCAGAGGAAGCTGGTTCAGATGGAGATTGAGTGTCACAAGGTTGTGGTGGAAGAAAATCCAAAAGTGAGGAGTGCTGACATTTTCCCGAAGTCTGAACAAACAGGGGTTAAGGAAATCACTCGTGTGCAGATGGTTGCTTGTCCTTCTCTAAGGTGGGAGAGCTTAAATTCCAAAGGTTTAACTGTGAGTGCATGGGAGCATCTACTTCTTTGTTACAAATTCATGGAATTCCTACCAAACAAGAGGAAGAAGAAGGATGATGTGTTCTTTCTGACATATTTGCCACCCTAACAGTGGTTGAAGCGTCAAGCTCAATGACGTAAAAGAAAGCGCTTGGTGGGAGGCAACCCACTAGATTTAATTTCAGGTAGTATTTATTTTTATTGTTTTCAATATAAAAAAAAATATTTTCAACAACGAAACACAAAACAGGCAGGAATTTTTCTTTCAAAGTTTTAATGTGCAAGCCCTGCCAAGAAGATTGTGATACAATACTGATGTTGTGTCACAATCTCCTCTTCAAAAACTCTTGTTTCTTAAAAGTGGAAGTCCAGGAAAAAATTGCAAACTTTAAAATTTTTTATTATGTCTTCAAAGTCGCGTTACGATTGTCAAATCATAATACGATTTTGAAGTAAAACTGCCTGGACTTGACCGCTTAAATTGTATTACGATTGGGGGATCGTGGTACGATTTCAGAAAATTTTTGCACCCCTTTCTGCCTCAGCCAAATTGCGTCACGGTGGTGACAATCGTGATACGATCCTTGTGATTTGAAAAAGATAACCGTTACAAACTGCCATCGCACCACGATTTCCCAATCGTAACGCGATTTTGCAAGAGCCTATTAAAGAACCAGCAGTTTCAGCATAAACCTCTTTCCATTTTCCTAGTTACTCTGCCCAATTTTCTCCAGGAACCCTAAACCACGAAAATCAACCCTTTTTCATCAATTTTTCATCTCCTTAGCATATCCCAACACCAATTCATCCAACATTCTTCATCTTCATCCATTTCAATTAACCAAAACAACCTACCCTTTTTCACACACTCTCAAACTTTCACACAAATGGCACCCAAACCACAAAATGTTTCAAAACCAAAAACTAGACAACAAACCAAGCCTAAGACAACTACCACCCAACCTTCATCTAGCCAAAACAAACACAAAAGAAACGATGTCCCACCATCAAATGTTAACCGGTTTATTTCTGATGACGCAAGAGAATGGTTCGATTATTGCAAGAGTTTGAGGGTGATTTGCATACTCCTACTGTTCAGCCTATCACCGACAAGACCATGGATGTCTTTATGAAGAAGTATGAGGAGTTTATGAGGAAGAAAGGTGGTGCACCTGAAGCACCCCCACAACAGCAGCCACCTCAAATGGAGAGAGGAGAAGGTAGTCAACATGGTTCTTATCCGCCGATTCATCCTATGGTTCTGGAATACATGTTTACTTCTGCTAATTGGATGAATGAGACCTCTGATCTTATGTGGGTAAACCGTCCTAGGTTTTCCACTGAGTTTGCTGCAGAGGCACAGATGCATAGGAGGCCGATCACTGGCTCTTTCGAGAGATTTGACAAATCCCGCCAGCCTTCTTTGATGGGTTACCTGAGACTGGTGGTGATGAGGATGTGGACATGGGACTGGACCACTGAGGGTTCAACTTTGCTTGTTTTATGTGTTTTCGTTGTACTTTTCTTTTTAGTACTTTGTTTCTGTTTCGTACTGTTTTTATATTCTTGTATTGTCAAAGTCCGTTGAACTTGTTATTCCCCGTATTGTGATGAATCTGCACTTGTTTATTATTGACGAATTTGTTTGTTAGTTGACTCTTTACAGTTTAGTAACAGTTGTTTGATGAAACGGTATTCCAAAAGTTCTAAAGGAGGGGTGACTTGATTCAAAGGCGAAGTGTACGGCGTTGCTAGGTAGTCACATACTCCCAGAAATCTCAGCCATAAGGTTCATTGCCAAATTTTGTTTTTCAATTTACTTATATTTAGATTAGTTTTCCATGCAACTACATTTCTAGAACTTGCATTGTTTCTCTATTATTGATTGGTCTTTGTCGATTACACACTGAGGCAAAAGTGCTTGGTCCTGTGAGCCTTTTTGAAGCCTACCCTGTTTTAATTTGTTAAATTTATCCTTTCTTAACCAATTGTGAGCCGGTAGGATTAGAACTTTTTGTTCGGTGACAAACTACATTACAAGCCTAGAAACTTTTAGGACTTGTCCCTTAATGTATTTTCTGAGTTAAGGCATTGTAGAATGTTGCTAAAGATTAAGTTTGGGGTTGCTATTGGAATTTGCAACCAACTAAGTTTGGGGTGGGGGTACTAGAGAATAAGAGAACAAAAATGAATGAAATATGAAATTGTCATGCAAAATACACACAAAAATGGTGTATCAAAAAAAAAAAAAAATTGAATGCTGAAAAAGGGACAAAACATTGAAAATCTGAGTAACTTCAAACTCGATTGTCCCTAAATGTTAAAAATATTCTCTAGTACCTTTGCATTGATTGTATTTCCACAAGGTGAAGGATTGAAGGATTGAATTTTGTGCTTTAACTTCCGTAGGAATGCCTAACTCAAATTTTGTGTAGCCTACTTATCCAAATATATCCCACCTTTCACCTAAGCCCCGTTATAACCCTAAAGACCTCAAAAGTGTGTAATGATATTGACTTTGATTGATGTTTAGAAACTTTTCAAGCGTATGGTAATATGTAGACCTGCATGTCGACTGGTAGAACCCTATTTCAATTTGAATGCGTGGAGTTGTGAATTGGTGGATGTGAACAAGTCAAACTAGCTCATCTTTAGCTAGAAGGAGAATGAACTTTTGGGTACTATCGTTTTATCAGGTAACTATTATTTTACTGTCGTTTGTCACTGTTGCAAGCAAATTCCTTGAGGACAAGGAATGGTTTAAGTTTGGGGTTGTGATGACATGTTGTCATTACGTAATTTTTAGGACTTATTGTGACATTTTGATAGAGTTCTCATGCAATTTATACTGTTCTGGAGTGCAAAAAGCTCAAATATTGAAGTCTGTTCGAAGGAAATCGCGCCACGCCAATTTCAAGCCGTGCTGCGATTTTTGAAGCAAAATTACATCCTCCCTGTTTGAGGGAAATCGCGGCACGCCTATATACATGGCGCGGCGCGATTTTGGTGGGTCAGGCCCATGACTTCTATAAATACTGCACTCAATCTGAAGAACAAGGGTTACGATTTTGGAGAGCAAAGTGCGATTTTGAGACATCGGAGACGGCTAGAAGGGCGATTTCTACAACCTTTTACCAATTCATGTATGTTTTAATTATTTCATTGATTATGCTATTTGTAAACTCGATTATGAGTAGCTAAATCTCTTAGAGATTAGATCCGAGATGAATCTTTGTAACCCTAATTGACACATGTTGCTGTGAAACTCTATTTTGTTTATGAATTCAATTCTAGTTTATTCAATTCAATTGTTCTTAATGCTTTTTATATCTTGATCACATATAACTTGATTTCGTGAGAACGAATGACCACTGACCATGGCTTTCGACTTAGACCTAATTGAATTGTTCTAATAAACAGGGTTAGTCTAGGAATAGATAATCGTTTGTTAGTGATAATAGGTTAACGTTCGGTAAAACCTTCAAGAATTATTAGACCACCTAAGGAATTAGGGGTTGTAGTTTAAGAAGAGGGTCCTAACTCAAGGGATTGATTAGGGCTATTTTGTTAATCATCGTAAATTAGAAGAGGATTCATAACAAATAGGTGCAGTAGACCAATTAGGGGAACTTAGAGGATTCGAAGGATCTGATCTCATCTTTCTCTCATATTTTCTTAACAAATCTTTATTTTCTGTTTCTTGATTTAATTAAAATCAAACCAAGTCTACTGCCTAGTGGCAAAACCTAAATAAACTTTACACATCCTATTTCTATAACGCAATTGAATTATTGAAGTTAAAAACAGTCCTCATGGGATCGATATTTTTACTACTTCGATAGTATTTGGTGCACTTGCCAAACGTCTATCATTAACCTCTGCTCTTTGGACTTCCTCACCATTTACTCGTTGTTGCGAGTTGACGGCGAGTAAATTGATGCTCCTGCCTTCAGCTCGCTTTCCACTGCTCGCCATTGCGAGTTGGAGGCGAGCAAACTTGTTGTTCTACCTAATTGTACTTTTCTTTGTTTTTCTTCTTTGCTTGGTGTCTTGAGTTCAATTCCTGCATAAATGGGTAGAGTAAGACAAATAAAGCGTAATAGGGCAATTATCACTTTTCTCTCGGCTTTTTCGTGAATTACTTGTAAAACAAGAAACAAAAGTGCCTTAATTATACATTTGAAATACTACTTTCTGGCACTTATCACATATTAAATCCATGCTAGGAGGAACGTGAACATGCTCATTAGAATCAGCAATTCATAAATGCCACGAGCAGAGTATAACCTCCTATAGGGTCCTGATGCCACAGCCACGCATCTGAAATAGTATTCTGCAAATAAACTGTCAGTAGTAAAGCCCTACATTCATCTAACATTTTTAGAGAATTGTCGGTTGAACTATTATTTGCAAACACTTTTAGAGTGTGTTTGGATGAGGTAATTGGGAAATTTTAAAGAATTTAGAATTCTAAGCAATTTAAATGATTCAATTAAATTACTTTCATTTTTCAATACTTTTGTTTGGATGGAGTACTAAAAAATTTCATTATCATCATTTTTGGGCAACTTTTATAAATTTTAATTTTTTGTGGCCAAATTTGAAAATCAAAATTAGGGGTCAATTTGTAAATTTCAAAAACTTGAGGGGTCAAATTATAATTTTTGAAAATTTTGAGGGGCCAATTTGCAAGTTTTTGGAACGAAAATAGTTGAATTTCACATTTCAAATTTTGCGTTTACTTGTACCCCACGTTGCTATTGCAAGCCTTTATGTGAAGGTAAATTTTTACCTTTCAAATTCTTGTTTCTTTTGTTAATTAGTGTCTGTATTTTAATATTTCACTATCTCATAATCTCAACCTTGCGATTAGGTATTTTTATCACCGGTGTGAACGTAAAAGAAACCCTAGCATAAAGGTGTGTTATGGATTTCGACGACCCAGAAGTGCCAAGCCAGGCCACTTCTCGAGTTTCAAGATTCGTGCCAAAATCATCAAAACTCAAACCTAAAAAAGAACCACAACTCGTCCAGAAAATAGAGCCACAAGAAATAGATTTAACTGCTAAACATAACGAAGATTGCATTGAAACTATCACGCCAACTCATATGAAGTCCGAACATAATGGTACTGTGAAAATTGAAGCTGAATCCAAGTCTGAAGCCAAACAAGATTCAAGAAACGTCGATTCCATGGAGGTAGAAATGACTAAGGCTGAAGAGGATTCAACAGAAGTCAATAATCCAATGGATGAAGACAACGAAGAGGATATAGTCGTGCGTGAAATTGACGTATTCTTTTCTCCTATTATTGATGACGACACTAAGGTTTGATTTTGCTTCTGTATGTTGGATAATGGATTCCACATTTTAACTTGGTAGTCTAATTTATTTATTTTTCCCCTACTTGGTCATTCTATACCGCGATGTCTAGTTTTGTTTAAAAGTGGTATATTACCTTAACAACAATGTGTTAGGTATTGCATCACCATGTAGAAGACTGCTATTCTATTTGTTGAACATTTAATTCTACTTCGATAAATCTGGGTCGAGTGAGATTCAAAAACCTTCTGAGGATTAGTTTCTTGTTTTGAGATGGATTAAAACTTATTAAGGTTTTGAACTGAAGTAGGGGAAATTTTTTGAACAATAAGTAGGGGAAATTAATTAATGTTTTCTTCATGAAAAGCTAATCCAACTAGAAATGTGTCACGATGTATGTTTTAACGAGTTGTGGAGAAGGGAAAAATGAGAAAGATTAAAATACAATCATACCTTAAAATCAACATACACCTGAGATGTAGATTGTTTAGGATTTTTCATTTTACGATTAAGCTTTTTAATCTCTATTCTGGTATATAGAGATTTTGGTATAATTGGATTATCTTATTAAGGTTGTTTATCTTTATTGAGCCTGTAAATAGGCCTTCAGTGTCAATGCTCAGAGGCTTTTGATGATTACTATGTAATTATCTATTAAGAGAGTATCTACATTTGAATCCAAGGAGCGTTCTGCGCCTAAAGGAGCATTTTAGGTTTATGGCGAGAGTGAGCATATTCTTGGATATTTGTTCTAACATCGAACAATTCCTCAAACATCAAATAAAAAGTAGAAAGAAAACAGTAGAATGTCACCTTAGAAGATAATTGATAGAACTAGCTTGAAATTATATGTAGAATTTAAAAGGCAAATGTTAACTTGTGCCTTCAAGGCACATGTTAAGGAACTCAATATAGAAATATACCTATTAAAAGTCGTGCAGTCAACTTCTTAAAAGTTAAAATGTTATGTTTTCCAATGCAAAGTTGCTCTTTTTGGGTTCCTTAACATGTGCCCTTAGGGCACAAGTTAACATGACCCAATTTAAAATACTTCAGACTAGCTTGAAATTATATGTAGAATTTAAAATACTTCAGAATTAAGACCAATCATATTCCTCTTATCCGAATCTTTATGATCCATTTATGTATTGTCTTTCTTTTCACTTCTGAATTCTGATAACTTGATGGTTTCATGGATTTAGTTGCTTTTATAGGATATTTCAAAGTCCTTACCCACTGTTATTATCTTCAATTTGTTATTTATGGCTTCTTGTTTCTTCTGATAGCATGAGAGACTCATGAATTGCATCATGGATCTTTTAATTGATATTTAATTTGGGAAAATTTGTAAATTTGACTGTATCTTTCTTGGTTGCAGTTGCACCTTCACCCAATTCATGCAGTTGTGAAGCTCCGACCATAAGGACATTATCCACATCCACTCAAAATCAGAAAACAATAAGTTTTAAAACGCTCAGAAATTATCCTCTTCAACAAATGGGGCACTTTGCATAACCTAACCAATATTAAAAAGACAGCAAACTCTTGAACTAACTTGCTATCTGCAGTAATCCGCTTCACTTCATAAACCGTCTCAGCCATGTTGTCATGAGAGGCATCAACTGCTACCTTGAGAAGAAGAGGATTGTTAACCATTGCTCCCAGCTCGGCAGGCACGTAACCAACATCAGCAACCTGTAAATACAAAAATAAATATGTAATCAAACGGAATTATAACTTAAAACGATAAAAATGAGATGAAAGCCTTCAAATATATAAGTTGATACATGCCAGTTTAATTCCATTGGCACCAACCAACTCAGCACAAGAACGAGAGCAGTGTCTTTGACCATTTAGGAAATGCAAATTTTATCGTGTATTTGACACTGCTCTCAAAAAGTTTTTACAAAGATCTTGTGCTGAGTTGGTTGGTGTCAACGGAATGGTAATAGCTTAAACTGCCATGGTATCAACTTATATTTTTGAAGGCTTTCATCTGATTTTTATCGTTTTAAATTATAACGTCGTTTGATTAAATATTTATTTTTGCATTTGCAGGTTGCTGATGTTGGTCATGTGCCTGCCGAGCTGGTAGCAATGACTAACAATCCTCTTCTTTTCAAGGTAGCAGTTGATGTCGCTCATGACAACATGGCTGAGAAGGTTTATGAAGTGAAGCAGATGACTGCGGAGAGCAAGTTAGTTCAGGAGTTTGCTGTCTATTTCAACATTGGTCAGGCTATGCAAGGTGCACCATTCGTTTAAGAGGATAATTTCTAAGCGTTTTAAAGACTTATTGTTTTCTGATTTTGAGTGGATGTGGGGTTGTCCACACTTTGCTTTGATTTATTTTCGCATTAGTTGTTTCTGTTGAACGGTTTTCGGTTGATCGTTTGAGAACATGTTTAAGGTTGTTTCCTTATTTGAATTTCTGTTTTAATTGTTTACGTTTGAACATCATAAAGCCTTTGGAAGATTGTAGATACTTAAGTGTAAAACAAATTTGGCTTCGGTACATTAAAACAGGGTATCTTAATGAATTTACACATGATAAAGATAAAATTGATGGAGAAAAACAGAAGGCACATGAATTTCAGTATCAGTGTATAAAAAAATTATTAGGACTCTTGGTATCCTGGTATTCTCGAGTAACCTGATGTAACATTGTCTCGAGGATAATTTCTATGATAAATGGTATTCTGAATGGTTGCCTGACTTGAAGTCGTAAAATAAAAAATAATAAAAACGAAATATTTATTACCCGTAAAGCTAAAATAATAATCATATTTAGAGCATAAAATATAATCATACCTTGAAACATCTTGATTTTGGTCAAGAGGATAGCAACAACATCATTATCGGTTTCACCAGATGCAAGAAAAGCATTCAAATCATATCAAACAAAGTAACCTTGAAATGAAACCTATGATAACATTTAGTTCAAATTAGGAATCAAATTTTATCTCGACAATAATCTAAAAAATAAATATCACTAATAAAATAATAGAGATCGACATATCCATCATAATCTAGCTCAACGGGAACCATCTTGGACTGAGTTCCATTGCGAGAATTTGACTTTTCAACATTCCCATGACATATGAAAATTTGTACGTATTAAAAAATAAAGGGTTAATAGTGTTTTTCACCTCTGTAATATATGTCATTTTCGGTTTTCGCCCATAAAATTTTCGGTTTGATTTGCACCCTCGTAAAAAAAAAATCCGGAAAACACCCCTAATAGGCCATTTTCAGATTTTTTTTCAAGAAATTTTGGTTTTCGAATGGCCCATTAAGGGTGTTTTCCGGAAAATAAAATTTTTACGAGGGTGCAAATCAAGCCGAAAATTTTATAGGGGCGAGCCATATATTACAAGGGTGAAAAGCACTATTAACCCAAAAATAAATGTACAAAAACACAAAAGTGCACACCATGAATAAACATAAAATAATATTTCAAACAAGTATAAAAACTAACGTACCTATCAAATAATCAGTGTCATACTTGGATTGAAAAGGATCACTTATGACATACATGTCAGCAGGAACCAATTTTTCATCGCATTGTTTGATTTTGATACCATATTAAAAGTTAATGTCTTGTTGTCTTATAAGACCCCACATTAGCAGCAACACTGAAATTTCCAATAGAGTATACCTATTTCAGTTAGTTCCTTCTCTTACTTATAAGAGTACGCCTAACAATTGCGTTAAGTCGCTCACCCTAAAAATTCAAAAAATAACAATTTTTTTTTTTGAAATAACAATAAATTAAAAACGTATAATCTAACATGGGACTCACTGAAAAAAGCCATAAGTAAAATGTGATACATTGGAAATTTATAATGTATTTCCGGTGTAATTAAAAGATTCATTATATATTTAATATTAGTTTTTCTAAATGATTCGAATCAGATGTAATCCATCAATACCCATTTGAGGAATGAGGGATTAACTATTTTCTCATTAAAAACACATTTTCTCAATTATTAAGAATGGAGGAATAAATAGTTCATTAAAATTGTACCAAAAAAATAGTTCATTAAATAAATTCTAAAACATGTAATCCATCAATAAGTACCGGTCATCAACCAAAAATGATTCGTGGATTAAATGGGGCATTTTCTCAATATAAACTATTCAGTGATGCTATATCACACGAAATGCTTAACCATCAGTACAATTCAAATATCAATATTGCAGTTTTAATATTAAGAAAAACATAAACTATTTAATATCATGTAACCTATCTATACCCATTTGAATTCGTATACTCCAAACATGATTCAAGAACGGGGGATTAACCAAACATGTATGATTTGGAGAATTATCTAAAACAAATCAACCACATGATTCGACCAATATACTCCATAATTCTTTATGCGAATGGAAGATATCGGAAACGAATTCGGACGTCATATTTGATTGATGTAAAAAAATTATAAACAACAAACTGTTTACTACATAAAAAAAAAATCTAGAAACATAAAATAAAATAAAAAAAACGAATAGCGCCAAAGACCTTCATGTCTCTCACAAACCACATCCGAATGACTCGAAACCTGATATTTCAATTTTCTTTTGAAGGGAAAATATCAGAAATGAAATCGATTTTCGGTGTCATGAGGATTGTTAAGAGCAAAGAAGTAAAACAATAGAAAAAAACTAAACAGAGAGAAAGAGAGTTGAGACTGCGATGTGAAAAAATTGTGAAGTCAGAGGTCTAACTTATAGTATTCTTCACAGGGTAATTTGATAAAATAACCAAATTAAATTTGATTACAGAGGTCTTTGGCTTGCAAATAACCAAACATGTGAATAATATGCAACTGAGAACGGGGGATTACACACGGTCCTGAGATTTGCATATTATTCTCAGTTGCAAGCCATTTTTGCTTTTTTGTTGGGCAGGAAAGCGTTTTTGTTTCCTAATACTACAATCCATTTTTGCCTTTTTTTGTTGGGCATGTGTTTTACCATTTTTGTTCCGCTTCAGTTACACATTTATCTCCACAAAAAATGTGTGTTTATTTTGTTTCCTAATTTTGTAAAAAAATAATAATTTTGTTTCCTAATATTAGTAAAATCATATCATTTGACCAACACTCCATCATAGGTGTTCCTTCCGATTTTTTCTTGTAACAAAGGCATCCCTTCAGTTTTATTACCCTAAAAAAAATGCTTTGGTTCATTTCGTTTCCTAATATCAATAAATATCATATCATATTTGACATGTTTTAACCAAATAAATTATCTCACATCAATATTATTGTATTATTATTACAAAAGTATAAATAACAAAAAAAAATGTCTATTTAATTTTCTTTTAAGAAATCAAAATGGAATATATTAAAACCACAAAGTTATCCCACCAGCACAAGGTGTGCCAGAGAAATAGACAATAATTACATCAATGTTCTACGGACTATAAGATAGACAACATGACAGCTAACCATTACCCAAACAATGAAAAGGGTTCTGGCTCCAATCATGGAATTTATAATAAAATGAAACAGAATTGACTTTAAACCACGAGAAGGAAAAAAGCTTAATATTTTCTAAAAGTTGATGCATAGTGCTTTCTTTAGCACGAAAAAATCTAGCATTCATTTCCTTCCAAATTACTCAAATGCTTGAAAACCATATTAAGTGCATAAAAGAGCATCTAGATATAGCAAAACCTGAAGAAGTACGAAACTGAAGATAATGATCTGAAATTGTTAGGGTTAACCAAAGAAACACCTAGCCAATGACGGACAAGATACCAAACCCGCCCAAACACATCACAATGTAAAAATAGATGATCCGCCGATTCAGTCAAAGCAACCAGAAACGCACCCCGAGCATCTTCCTGAATGATATATACTATAATTGTCCCACAATACTATTATTATAAATAAAAAAAAAACAAATTTTTTGAGAGTAAAACCCAAAATTAATTTATTTCATGAATTCATTAATTTAAAAAATTCATAACTTCATTAGTCCACATATAAAAAAAAATTACCATTGCCATAAGCAAATAAACTGTCTCACAATATTATTTTTATATTATTATTATTATGAAAATTAAAATTAAAATATTGATTTCCATCCATATTTCTTTGACATGACATTCAATAAAATATAAGATTTGTATTGAAAAAATAAGTTTTTAAAGACATTGAATACACGATTTCCAAAATTAAGTTTTTATATTTGGCTTCTAATTTTTTGTGCCTTGAGGGCACAAGTTAGCATTTCCCTATGGGTGTGTTTGTTTCAAGTTTTCCAAATTTATTCCTAGGAATAATATTCCTTAGAACATAAAGATGAGAATTTTATTCCAAGGTATTTAGAAAAAAGATCTTTGCTTAATATTATAATATTCCTGGAATCCATAAAAATCTTATTTATAAAAGGTCTTAAGTCTCTTAAACAACTTTTTGGAGCCAAAAATGTTGTTGCACTTTTCCTTCCTAATTTTTTGTTGTTTATTTATATTTTTAGAAAATGATCGTGTATCTTATTTATAAAAGGTCTTAAGTGTCTTAGACAACTTTTTGTAGCCGAAAAAGTTGATCCACATTTCCTTTAATTTTTTTTGCTGTTTCTTTATATTTCGCATATCTTATCTTATTTATAAAAGTTCTTAATCTCGTTAGACAACTCTTTGGAGCCAAAAATGTTCTTTAAATCTAAATTACTTCGGGGGTTTTATTATTTGTCTTTTGGAAGCATTATCAATGATTTTTTTCATAACAAGGATTGGACCAAGGGTCAACCCTAATCCATATCAATGTATTTTTCATTACAAGGATTGGACCAAGGGTCAACCCTAATCCCTTATCTTTTTACATTAGTTTTGGATGTACTTACCAAACACATCCAATAACTAGCACCAAGATGTATGGGTTTTGTAAATGATGTAGTTTTAATTGGAGAGTCAGGGAGGAATTGAATGGGATGTTGGAGACTTCGAGGCGTAAGACTTTCATTTGAGTAGAAGCAAGACATAGTATATGTAATTTAATTTCAGCAAAAGGCGAAGTATTTCTACAATAGAGGTGAAAGTTGGAGATCATATCATACAAGTTACACAGTTTAAATATCTTAAGTTTATTCTTTGAACAAAAAAATCTTGGGTTCATAGTACAACATGACGGAGAAATAAAAGCAGATGTAAATCATTGTATTCAAGTTGGATGGTTGAAATGGAGAAGAGTCTCAGGTGTTTTTTGAGATACAAACGTGTTGTTTAAGTTGAAGTGAAAAAATATCAGACAATTGTCAGAACAACGATGTTTTATGGAACAGGGTATTGACGGTTAAGAACCAACGCGAGAATAAAGTAAGTGTGCGGAGATGAGAATGTTGTGTTGGATGTGTGGTTAGACTAAATCGGATAAGATTAGAAATGACAACATTGTAGAGATAGTTGAGGTAGCACCTATAGTATAAATGTTGCGGAAAATATGTTTAGGTGGTT
This sequence comes from Medicago sativa, assembly GCF_051527215.1. Lineage (NCBI taxonomy): Eukaryota > Viridiplantae > Streptophyta > Magnoliopsida > Fabales > Fabaceae > Medicago > Medicago sativa. The sequence continues at coordinate 15,652,707 of NC_140753.1, read as the reverse complement.
TAGACATGTAAAGAGAAAACATGTAGATTATTTAGGAAGAATAGTAGATCAAATAGAGGATAGTCATATTACAAGAGGTATAGGAAGACCTAGAAGAACTATAAGAGAAACTATCAGGAAAGATTTATAGATTAATGAGTTTGATCTAAATATGGTTTATGAAAGAACAATATGACATATTTCGATCCATGTAGTCAAGCCCACTTAGTGGGATAATGTTTGGTTGTAGTTGTTGTCGTCGTCTTTTGAAAGGATCAACTCAAGCTCAACAACAATTATTATTTCATTCCATGATCAACTACCAAATTTATTAGTCAACTAGACTTTTGACCCGTGCGTCGCATGTAACACCCCGTTTTCCCAGCTTGAAAATTTCATAATGAATCAGAGTATTTAAATCATAAACGGAATGTCACATACTTCTTGAAAATCTTAAAATAGAATGTGATAATTATCCTTCAAAATTATTCAACATAAAATCTGAAACTTCGCAGCGGAAAATAGTTCAACATAATAAAAGTCTTGGCACGCAGGCCATATCAGAAAATTTCATAAATTCTGGTTTCGTCATTGATTCATAAAAAGAATTCATAAACTATACGTAAGGAATAGAAGTAAAGTCAAGTCCCATCCCGTTACGTATCAGAGCACCTAGACACTCGAGCCAACCAACCTACAAGCCATCAGTACCTGCAGTTACCCATACGAAGGGCAACATTTCCAGCAGAAGGGGTGAGATTTCTCAAACAATAATATTAAACATATAAATCATATAAAGTACATTCAACAACTTAAACATCATTAACATATCTTAAACTCCATTAACTAGCATCATTAATCTCCTACATTAGTCATATACTTCATCTTATATCATCTTAATTATAGACATAAACATCATCATATAACATCAATTACTAATCATAAACATCAGCATACATCATCAAATATTAAATACAAACATAAAAAACATCAACACATATAATGATCATAAGCATCAACATCTAACACCAAATATACTCATAAGCATCAACATCTAACACCAAATATAATCATAAGCATCAACATCTAACACCAAATATAATCATAAGCATCATCATGTAATTCACAGAAGTATAATTATCAAAGCATATCATTTATCGAAAACAACTTCATAATTAAGTTCATAATCAACTTCTTAAACAAACATCATCATTAAATCATCATCAAATATAAGTTATGACGACTCTACAATGCAACAACAACTTCAACAACAACTCAGACAACTTCAACAACAACTTAGACAACTTCAACATGCATCTGGTACCACCAGGGCATTAAGCCCCCTTCGCTAAGGTCATATTTGGACATGTCGGGCATTAAGCCCCCTTCGCTAAGGTCATAAAGGACCTGCCAGGCATTAAGCCCCCATCGCTAAGGTCATAAAGAACCTGTCAGACATTAAGCCCCCATCGCTAAGGTCATAAAGAACCTGTCAGGCATTAAGCCCCCATCACTGACTATGCAACGACACAACTCTAAATGCAACGACATAACTTTCGTACAACTTAGACAACTTCATGAGCATCTCTTATAACTTCTTGACTTAGACCGACACTTTCATCTTAAATAAGACTCAGCAGTATATAAATAATTCGTATCGCATCAGCATCACAACATAACAACATCAAATGGTAATCAACAACATCTTAATATCGCATCGAATATAAGCATCATAAATAACATATAGTGCGTAAATAACAAGATCACATCTTTATATAACCCATCTTTAAATCACATATCTTCAAATAGCACATCTTTATATAACACATCAATTTCACATTATCAAATAATTCACAAATTACCCTTAGTCAAATAATTCATCAATTACACTTCGTTAAATAACTCATTAATAAATCAGCATCTTCAATAGAATATTAACAAGATATAGGGTAAAAATATTTGCAGGTATAAGACATACTAATAATCAAATATAAATTGTCTAATAATCATTTTGATAATGTGTCCTTAATATTTTTGCTCATGCACATATAGTAACCTGCTATCATCCTAGCCTATTTTTATTATTAAAACTAGACTAATTATATCTAATGATAAGGCATAGGAGACTCGTACATCATGGGATATTATCAAGAATGAGTGTTAGAATATCAGAAGCAATTTATTTTTCCTAGTCATATGACAGTCTCTCACCTTCTACTCTAAGATTAAACTGTTATTCAAATTGGAAGGATTTAGTCGATGAGCATATACTCAGCAGCTTACACTACACGTAAAGCTAAAATGCATCTCTATTATTCCTAAATGCATGTTGTTTCTCTCCTCTTTTCAGGTTTTAGTCTAATTAATTTAAGTATTAAACCATTAATTAAAGGCTCTCATACTTACCACACCGTAGTGAGAGAAACTCCAACATCTCTCTAAGTTTTCCTTCACTTTCCCTCATCGAGGAGGGGTGGTTTTAGGTCATTTTTTGACCTAAAATCACCCCTCTGCATCTTTTTTTTCCATTTCTTTCGATCTAAATTAGTGATTTTCACAAATATCAAGCGTTTTCTTTTGTGTTTTTTTTTGTGATTTCGTCGTCTGAGTGCAACCTTGTGTTGTTCGTCGTCTTGTGCGGCGTTGTTTGGTTTGGCATCTTGTTGCGATTTTCGTTGGTTCATATTGAAAGATCAGCTTCAGTCAATCATAGATTCAATCAATGATTTGGACGTCAACGTTGCAGATCCAGAAGCAAGAGTATTCTGGTGATTTAGATTTTATCATATTATTTGTAGGCATTTTGCCGTTGTATGCTATTAACTTGGGTGATGTGAGTTTGTTCGCAGATTCATCCTTTACGTTTTTAGCGACCTTGATTCTGATGTATTCTATCGATTTGAATGAATGAATATCGTTTTGTTTTTGTCAAAAAAAAAGGCTCTCATACTTTTAAAATCAATCAAATAGAAACTTGGGAAGGGATCTGATCTGAAAACCTTGTAGTGCAATCGTATAAAAAAATATAGATTTGCATCCATTAATATGTTCTATAAAAACAAATCAAAAGGATTAGCTAGCAACAATAACATGCTATATATATATTGCCGTAACAACAATATTGTATAGGAAAACCAAATCGGTGGTATGATGAACCGATGCACAGTAGCCAAAAATTAAAGCAAATAATAATAATATGAATTAGAATAGGCACGGCACAGTCAATAGGCAACAACAAAATTGAAGACAGCACTTAATATATATACAACGTGAATATGAGTTCAAAGAATGTTAAAGGAAAAATCTGAAATTTGGAATTAAGAATAAAACACTACAAAAGAACATAAATTTAACATGAATTTATCAAAAGATGAAAAACATAAAACCCTTCACTACCCACATGTTCATACAACCCTTATGGTGAATAGAGACTCTCCCCTTACATCAATTCAGTAGTTTTCTATCATCTGATCATCAATTCTCACTCAAACCCTAATTTCTCATAATCTCACAAATCATCCTAAAACATGTTAGATGCAATCTAATGATCTACAAACTTAATATTAGTGAAAGATAGTCTCACCCTTACCTTAGAATTTTTTTTTTTTTTGAAATCAAAAGCAGCGTTCTTCGTTCCTAGGGTTCTCTCTCGGAGTTCTCCTCTTTCTTCTCTTCTCTCTTATTCTCCTCTTTTCCAAAAAGCGGTTTAACGTAAAACTCTTTCTAAACTAAGCTTCCTTATTTATAATACTAAAATATTCTTCCCAAATCTATTTAGGCCCAACAACTTATTTTCTTTCTATTCTAACCCCCAATTCTGCTCACACTAATAATCCTCATATTCTAATAAATAATAGAATAATGCTACATAATAAAATACTAACACCTCATATATACATAAATAAATCATATAAATAGACTCTAACTTAATAAAAATAATTAAATAAAAGGAGGGCATTACATCGCACGGGTTTTCTCGACCATAATAGAGACCAATAAATAATCTTTAACCCGTAAGATCATTGGTATGGTAGAAAATATTTTCTTCAAAAAAAAAGCAAGAGGATAGGAATGAAATTGGTGTGCAATGCATTTTTTTAGATGGAATTTGTTAGGTTAAATAATTGCAAACCTAATAAAGCAAATAAGCGGGAAAAAATTAGATTAAGTTGCTGCAGACGTAACAAAATTAATAAATAAGGAGGCAAGAGGATAGGAATGAAATTGGTGTGCAATGCATTTTTTAGATGGAATTTGTTAGGTTAAATAATTGCAAACCTAATAAAGCAAATGAGCGGGAAAAAAATTAGGTTAAGTTGCTGCAGACGTAACAAAATTAATAAATAAGGACGTGTGTCGCACGGGTTTTCTAAACTATAATAGAGACCAATAAATAATCTTTAACCCGTAAGATCATTGATATGGTAGAAAATATTTTCTTCAAAAAAAAAGACAAGAGGATAGGAATGAAATTGGTGTGCAATGCATTTTTTTAGATGGAATTTGTTAGGTTATAATTGCAAACCTAATAAAGCAAATGAGCGGGAAAAAATTAGGTTAAGTTGTTGCAGACGTAACAAAATTAATAAATAAGGATGAACGGAAAAAAATTAGGTTAAGTTGCTGCAAACGTAATAAAATTAATAAATAAGGATGAAATAATCAACTTCCCGTGCATCGCACGGGTCCAAATACTAGTAGAAATTATAATAGGAAATTACTCATGAATTTATTCCCATCTCCATGGGAACTTTATTCCCACCTTTTTTTTTTGGGAAATTTTTTTTATTCCCAAGAACGTTTTATACCGGGAATAAAATTTAGTAAACTTGCAACAAAGATAGGCATGTTCCTTAATACGTGATCCCTAAAAAAAAATCCTTAACATGTGGTATTTTTTATTGGCTTGACTGTGATTTAGGGATGGCAATGGGTACCCATTGGGCAAGGTACCATAGTGTCCATCCCCATACCCGCGTTTTTAAAAAATCCCCATACCCGGGCCCATACCCTCGTGGGCAACAAGTTTGGTGCCCGTCCTCATACCCTATGGGTATCTAAGTGCCCGTACCCGCACCCATTACCCGCACTTTCACAACAAAAAGATAATAAATACCAAAAAATATCACAACAAATTAAAATATGATATGAAATCTTCTAAATCAACATATAAAATATTACGCATCATATTATTTGGCCAAATAAAAAGCATCTAAAATATAAAAAACAAGTGCATATTACAAAAAATATCAAAGACTTAGGATTAATTAACTAACTTTAATATAAATAAAATTATTCGCATGGTGTATATAATGTGTGGGCATGGGGCGGGGTGGGCACTAGAGTGCCCGTACCCGCACCCATACCCGTTCAAATTTGTGGGTAATTACCCGTGCCCAGGCCCATATCCAATAATGCGGGTATTTACCCGCCCATCGTGGATATTTTTTGCGGGTATCCAATGGGCTTGGGTCCAATTGCCATCCCTACTGTGATTTCATTCTTAATTGCTACACTTAATAGTCTTAATCAAACCAAACTAATGTAATAGTGTGCGTGGGTAAAAACTAAAAACCAAAGCTTCTTCATAGCGGTGCTAGGGAACTAGCATATCGGAACGAAAATAGTTGAATTTCACACTTCAAATTTTGCGTTTACTTGTACCCCACGTTTCTATCGCAATCCTATCTCCGAAGGTAAATTTTTACTCTTCAAATTTTGTTGCTTTATTAATAAGTGTCTGTATTTTAATCTTTCACTGTCTCATAATCTCACCTTGCCGATTAGGTATTTTTATCACCGGTGAACGTAAAAGAAACCCTAGCATAAAGGTGTGTTATGGATTTCGACGACCTAGAAGTGCCAAGCCAGGCCACTACTCGAGTTTCAAGATTCGCGCCAAAATCATCAAAACTCAAACCTAAAAAAGAACCACAACCCGTTCCCAAAGAAGAGCCACGAGAAATAGATTTAACTGCCGAACAGAACGAAGATTGCATTGAAACTATCACGCCGACTCAGATGAAGTCCGAACATAATGGTACTGTGAAAATTGAAGCTGAATCCAAGTCTGAAGCTGAACATGATTCAAGAAAAGTCGATTCCGTGGATGTAGAAATGACTGAGGCTGAAAAGGATTCAACACAAGTCAATCCAATGGATGAAGACAACAAAGAAGACACAGTCGTGCGTGAAATTGATGTATTCTTTTCTCCTTCTATTGATGATGACACTAAGGTTTGTTACTGCTTCTGTATGTTGGATTATGGATTCCACATTTTACATTAGTAGTCTAATTTATTTATTTTTTGTGTACTTTTAGTTGTACGTTATGCAATATCCTTTGAGACCTTCATGGCGACCATATGAACTCGATGAACGATGTGAAGAGGTATGTTCTTTCTTTTTTTTCTTTTCAGGAAAAAGTTTTGCAATCCCATTGACTAGTTATTATGTTTTTGACTGTGCAGGTCAGGTTGAAACCTGATAGTTTAGATGTTGCGGTTGATTTATCTGTTGATTTGGAATCAAGTACTGTTGACAGAGAATTTTTGAATACACTCAAATATACGAAGCAGGTCTTTTCATTATATCTTACATTGTTTGATTATACGATGCTATAAAAGTTAACGGGCCAATTGCCGCCAAGATCAGCAATTCGGTGTATATGTTTTCATATATCAATAATTTAGAGAGATTGGTGGCATCTTGTTGACTACTTCATAGTTTCGAATCCACGACTCTAGAATATATCAATGCTCCTTGATAATATATGCATCTTTGAAATAGGTCAAGGCTTATTACTTTTGCTAGCTTTTGTAATCATATGATGTGGTATGTAGCACCAGAGAAAGGAGACTCCGGCTTAAGTCTTGAATTACTGATTAGGATTATTTTATCTTCTTAAATTTCTATTAATTAGGATTTTCTGATTAGGATTACTCTATCTGTTTTAACTTGATAAGATTCCGCATAACATAATTCTTATATATGAAAGTGTGATCAAGATATCTTCATTATTTGTGGCCTTTATAAGGATGGACCTAGGATTAGAATTATCATAAATTATTCACGACAATTGATACACTTAAATTTTCAATAAGTTGAAACTTATGTTAGTGTAGTGTGTCATTGTTTACTTTCTGCGTCTGAGCATAGGTTTAAGATGATGTTTTCTGTACCTATATATTTTTTTTTGTTGCGGTTCAATTGCAGAAGTGTGTTTGATTAGAAACTCTGCTGCTATGCTCTGAAAAAGCATATTGTTTCTTGAAATATATGATTTAATGTTGAATGCAAAATGTTTTGTATTTGTTTATAAAGTTGTCTCAGAGGAGTATTATACACCGTAGACTGTACGTAACTTATGAATTCGCTACTATATTTTTATTCTGCCAGACTCTATCAACTACGTTGAAGCCATCTCCTGCAAATGGCTGCGCTGTTGGACTTCTTATGGGAGATAAGGTACTCGTGTCTCATTCTATTCTGCGATGTCTGGTTTTGTTTAAAAGTAGTATACTACATGAACAACATTGTCTTAGGTATTCCATCACTATGTGGAAGACTGCTATCCTATTTATTGAACATTTAATTCTTCTTCAATAAATTTGGGACGGGTGAGTTTTGTAAAGATGCTTTTGAGGATGATTTTCTTGTTTTGAGATGGATTATAGCTTATTTAGGTTTTGAACTAGAGTAGTGGAAATTAATTAATGTGTTTCTTATAGAAAAGCTAATCCAGCTAGGAATGTGTAAGTAGGTATGTTTCAATGAGTTGTGAAAAAGGGGAAAAGGAGGAAAGATTAAAACACAGTGATACCTTAAAATCAACATCCTCCTGATCGGATGTATGTGTTAGATCCTACACGAACAACCCAATTGGCTACCCTCACTTTCACTTATCGACTCTATGATTCATTTATGTCTTGTGTCGTCTTTTCTCTTCTGAATTCTGATAACTCGAGGGTTTTATGCATTTTATCACCAGGATACTCAACTTGCTTGTTTAGAATATTTCAGAGTTCCGACCTACTATTATTATGTTCAACTTTGTTATTTATGCCTTCTTGTTGCTTATGATAACATGAGAGATTTAGGAATTACATCATGGAGATACTTTAGTTGATAATTTGGGAAGATTTTAAAATTTGACTGCTTCTATCTTGGTTGCAGCTGCACCTTCATCCAATTCATGCAGTTGTGCAGCTCCGACCATCACGACATTATCTTGATTCTGGTGGCTCAGAAAAGAATAATGTTGCTACGTCAAATATGCAGGTATTGTGGTTGTTACTGATATCTAGAAAAGATTGCACACGTATAAGCTGCACGAATTGTAATTTTTGCAGGATAGCACTAATGTCTTGATAATCTTAAAATATTTTTCTACACCCTTTTTACAACAAGTATAACCAAATCTTCCCCACATTCTATCATAGACCAAACGACACTCTATCATCAATCATTTTGATAGCCAAACAATTGACCTCTAAATCTTCCTTGATAGTTTTAGTTTCACCTATAGTTAAAAAACCCCCTATGTTCACACATACTTGGTGATTGTAATCTCCTTCGTAAGAATATGACAAGCCAAAAATCTTTAGTCGCTTCTGCATGTTTGTGGGAACATTGTCTTTTCAGTTGATATGTTCAATTTAATTTTTAGTCATTAGCATCTTTGTTACTCCTCATCAGGGTTTAGTTTACAAGCACTCCTGTTGAAGGACCACCAAACCTCTACCTCAGTTTTATTTTGTACCTTATATATCAAGTTGCTGTTTCCTTCAAACCTAATGCATGTTTTTATGCCATCAAATGATTCACGGAGACGGAGCCAACACAACCTAGCAGGAAAAGTCTTTTGTTGTTGTTGTCTGTCTGCAATCTGTCAAAGCATATTTGGGTATCCAATTAGTTAATTGATTTTGTTTCTTTGTTGCAGAATAAGCGGATGGAGCCTTCAAAGAGTAATGGTGATGAGGTATAATAGTTGTTAAAACAGTAATGTAATTTACCATAGCAGTTTTTGGTCATAATAGAGGTTATATCAATTTACAATCAGTCTTCCATGTTCTTGTTAGCAATTTAAAATGAACATAAATTTTAGAAAATAAAAATTGGAATTATATTAAGCAAGCATATGGGAAACTCTTCCATTTTCACTTTCATTTTCCCTCCTGTTTTAACTAGTCTTTTTCACTCTATCTTGTGCAGTGTTGGGTTCCTCTCAAGTACCATGGTTGCAAGAGTGATATCTCATCTATATATTTTCAGCAAATGGTGGCACACAAAAGTTTTCCCATAAACTTTGAAATGAGCGCGTAAGAATATGTCCTTTTATTCTTTTGTACTCTCTTTTATATGAAAATGTAAATTTACCATGCTTGTTAATATTTGAATGGTTCAAGGTATGATTACATTACTGCACTCTGTCGTGAAGTGAGCCACAACGGTTTAACTAAAGGTCCTTCTACAAGGTAATGTCTTCCTTTTAATATGAAGCAGTCATTTTTAATTAATTTTAGCCCTTAGTTCTGATTGCAAATTTGTCATCTTTATGTTGTAGCGCAATTGCCCTCGTCTCTCATCTTTATTGTTGTATTCTTCCTCACCTTGATTTTGTCTCCTCGATAATATGTTTATTTTTCTTATAATGCTATATTGATTTTGTTCAGGCATCTTCTATCATTGCCGGTGGAAAAGCGTCTTGAGACATTGCTTATTGAGGTTTGGCATTGATTACTTCCTATAATCGGATAGAGTAATATTCCATCTATAATGTATTTTTTAAACTTATCTAACATAACACTTTATGATAGGGCCCTCCACTTCATCGTTTTAGTGCTATCAAGTACTTTGCTCCTGAATACTCTAATGAGGAACTGCTGAGTTTTCTGCAGAAGCATGCACTATTGCTGCAGGGATACTGGGTTCCTAGAGGTAGCTTGTTGTACCCTAACGGAGGTGTAGAATCGTTGGCAAGAAATTATGTCCTCGTATTGTTTCACAAAAGTTTGAAAGTTCGGTTTGCTGATGTGAGAATATGGAGCGATCGCGTGAAACACTTTCTGAAACAATTTGCTTTGGAACAAGTTGATCTAAAACGCGTCAAGTATTGGAAGTTCAAAGAGCTTTCAGATGAGTCCTTTATAAAAGAATTTCCTAATGTTGTTATACAACAAGAAGAAATTTTTAAGATTTTGGAAGAAGAGGTAACTAAAGTTGTCTATGATATTGGAAAACACAAACCTAGCAAAGTGCGGTAACGAACAATGATGTCAACAATGCTCTTGTTATTTAAGTTTCATCTGAATTTCCTCTTAGTTTGTATTTAGTAGTTTTTGCCTGTTTGTTTTCTAGTTTGATTTGAATTAATGTTACAATTCATATGCTATGAAATACTTCTTTAATACATAACATCTTGGTGGATGTACATGAATCATCATTGGTGCTTAAGACTTTCAATTCAATTATGGATTTAAGACGATATACAACAACATACATTTGACCATGTGTAAAAGCTCGTCTTAGTCGGTTCAAACTAACATATGTTACGTTTGTCCTCGACTTTTATTAATAATCAATCCAAAACACAAACACAATAGAAACCGGCGTAGTTGAAATATAGAGCTTAATTTCATACACTGTCAAGAGTACAAAATTTTATAATGTCAACAAATCACAACCACTCAATTTTTTATCCTAATTACCGATACTTTGAGGGTTTATTCATCTAAAGAAATGGAAACTACCACTAGAGATTCAAGTTTGTCTACGGTTTTCAAAAATCAGAAAATAACCCAACCCTCACCCTGGTTTAGTTTAGAGATACCATCATTTGGGTAGTTAAGCTCGTGTGTCAAAACAACTTATTAATTTAATCTATCTTATGTTAGTTTCCCCCATGTGAATGTATGTGTTGTTGTTCTTCTTCTTCTTGAATTGCCATGCCATTTTATGTTTCTCAAGGTCCTCTAGGCTAGAGGCAAGTTTGTAAGTGATTGGGATATGGAAAACCACTTTTGAAAAGCTAAAAACTGATTTTTATACTGGTATAATCGATTACATCATCAACAATTTATTATTATATGCAGGGTCGGAGTTCGAACCCCGAACACATCATATATCCCCTTAAAAAGTTAATTATAGCCATTAAACAACCAAAAAATTTGTTAAATATTTTTTTGTTAAAAGGAAAAATTGTTAAATACATTAACAAAATTTTTGTTTTCAAGAAAAATGACTTATTTTAAGTTGTTGAATTCGAGGTTCAATTTTAATATATGAAGCTCATAATTCAAATTTAAACCGCCTATTTGTTTTAGATTTGAAAGAAAAAAATGATTTTTCTATTTTTTTTTAATATTAATTTTTTTTTAAATTTACTCAAAAATAGTAGAAGTTATTTCAAACTTATTTATAAGTTAAAAGATAATTTGACATTCACTAACTTCATATAGATTTGAAATAATAAAAATCACATTTTTTTCAAATAGATATCTCTCAAAAATGATTTTTATGAGAAACTATTGAAAATAGCTTCTTATTTTAGAGATTTTTTGAAATTTCATCCTCCAAAGAAAGTAGACAAAATGATGAAATACCTAGGATGACATTTTATGAAGAGCTACTTCTTTTTTAATCTAAATAAAAGAGATGTGTTCCATCTTTTCTAAGTTGACTCAAATTTAAACTGACTTGGATAAAATATAATACTTTGTTTTTATAAATTTTTCATTTTTATTTAATTTTAAAAATAGACAACTAATTTCTATACAGTTTTATCGTAATAAATGAGTACCGTACGTAACTCAACATCCAATAAAACAGCAACAAAATTATTTATCAACTTTAAATCGTAATAAATGAGTACCGTACGTAACTCAACATCCAATAAAACAGCAACAAAATTATTTATCAACTTTAAAATCCAAAACAAGCATTCAAATATACATTTTTTTTTACTATATAGAATAGCAAAAATGTGTAATTCTGTTCGATTATTATGGAAGAGAAGCCTTCATTATATACGCTTTAGTTGCTCGTACCCTTCTACTCTCACCAATGTGGGACATTTTCTGTTTTCCAACTCAGAAGTAAAGAACTAAGATAGACTATAAGATAACATTGAAGTTCACGCATATAAATATAAAGGGCAAATATATTGTACACCCATTTACCCATACAAATTGAGAACTGATGTAATGAAATAAAAACCATTAGATAAAAATCAATTGAATGGATGGTCAGAGAGCTTATATTACCCTCTGCAGTCACTGTAGTAATAAGAATAGAATATGCTATAGATTAGACCACAACTGATTTAGATCGTAATTAATCTCAGAAGTCATTGATTTAAACCACCGTCAATAATGAATCTTTATTCTGTCTACAATACTCAACACAGATGATTCCTTTGGACAAAAAAGGAGATTATTACCTTCTTTTCAAATTAAGCAAATGATGCCATTACAGCCTCCTACACAACAAGATAATCTGAAATTATAAGTCTACACTTAACCAAATTATCTTCTTGGTAACTTTGTTATTCAAAAATTTCCAAGTGACAAAGAGATACTTTCGGTAGAAAACATTTTATTCCCAACAACATCCTTGACATTTTGGAAAACTTAATAGACAAGTAAGCATGCAGGAGCTGGATAACTCGTAAGATCTATGACAAACTATACTGTGAAAAACTAAATTCGTTAATGATATGAATATTAAGTGTTGCCGCATAAGCACTTTCATGTAATTCGTTGTCCCGAAAAATCTATCCGCGAATGCATTGCGAATGGAAAACTAACTTGCTGGCACATATAGTAATGCAACTTTCCATCCGTGTATTCCGCTCAATACATGATTTAATTGGCTGATTGCAAAATCGAGATGATTTCTTGAGAAAATCAGTCGCTATATTTAGCATCACTCTTAATGAAAAGACCATATCAGTGAAACTGATTCCAAAATAAGGTTGAATGGAAAATTAAGAAAAAATAAAATTCGGAGACCAAAAGCTGAGTTTTAAAATTGGGAAACAAATCTTAATAAAAAATAGGGTGGTAAAAAATACATTTAAATCTTTATTCTAACATTTAATGTTTCATGTTTCTAATCTAAGGTGGTTAAACTTTATTTTTTTTTAAAAAGATCAAAATGGAATATATTACTATGAGCAAACTATCATCCCAGCACAAGATTTACCAGAGAAGAAAGCCAAAAACTACAACACACGTTCAAAAGAATGGAACAGAAGTTTGCCAATACCCAAACAAAAAAACAAATTTTGGCATCAATTATGAAAACTATAATGAAAAACACAAATTTAGCCTTAAACCACCAGATAGATAGAAGCTTGATATTTATTCTCCACAAGTTGAAGAAGAGAATCTTTTTTACCGTTGAATATCTTGTCTCCTTCCAAATCACCCAAGAACTAGCAAACCAAATCAGATGCATGAAAGAACACCTTGATTTAACATGTCCTGAAAAGGTACCAAACTGATAAAAATGATCCAATAAATTAGGAGGAGTGAAGAGGGTGGGAGCAACTAAAATGGATATAATGGAGAGTGATCAATAGAGTGTTCAAACGTCGAGTTGGGTTGACATTTATCAAACCTGTTATTCGACACAATAAAATTTCATTGATTTAAGTTGGGTAATAAATTATACATTATGGACGGAAATTGGTCTTTCACTTTAAAATCCGGAATGGCCTTTTTCCATGAGAAAAGGTATCTCAAGAAATCATCGACTCGTGGACAGAAATTGGTCTTTCACATTAAAATTCAGAATGGCCTTTTTCCATAAGTTTTTCAATTTTAAGCTTTGGCATTCGTAAATAACTGAAAATAAACATATAAAACAAAAATAAAAGGACAAAAAGATGAAAATAACTCATTTCATTGATATTTGAATAATGAGAAATGTTAACTTGTGCCCTTAAGGCACAAGATAAGGAACCCAACATAGTAACTTTTTGTTGGAATGTGTGCATTCAATTTAATTTTTGAATTTATAATGAATAGAATGAACAAAATTTGAGGGAATATTTCTATTTTTGGATTCCTTATCTTGTGCGCTAAGGGCACAAGTTTAGGGCACAAGTTAACATGACCCTTGAATAATACATTACAATAATTTTGAAGTCTTTAAAACTTTTTACATAAAAACCTAAAATTATTCCTAATCTTATTACATAAGAACCTAAAACTATTTCTAGGGGGTAAGCTATACCAGTGGCTCCGGCTGATAGGACATACCAGCAGCTTCACTGTTGGAGGGGAGACAGGGGCGGAGGAAAGAGGAGGGCGGGAAGATGAAACCAATGCCCCTGAGCCCCATTGACCGTTCATACAATCCCTGAAATTTTCCAAAGAGGCTTGTTTCTATGTAAGGAGGAGGAGAGGGTTGTAGAAGGAAGAGGAGGAGAGGGTGGGAGAGGATGGTGTGAGAAATGGTGGGGTTTGGAAGGCTATTTATAGGGAGGGTGGGTCAAAAAACGGTTGGGAGGTCATAAATGTAGTCAAAAAATGTGGTAAAACACGTTTTCTTGACTTGATCACTGACAAAAAACATTTGAAAAACATTTTGCTTGTGGTGCAACCCAACGACCATGACACTGGTGCAATCCGGAAAATACAATCCGGAATGCACCTTTGTTTTCGGGAATGTATTTTCCGGATTAATACGATACTGGTGAACGAGGGAAAAGTTGGCACTTCTTGTAGGGTTAGGGATGTTCCGGATTGTATAATCTGAAAAGCTTCAGCATTGGATTCTTTTGTATGATCCACATTTGCACCGATACTTTATGTGGTCCACAACGCCCAGAAAATAGGGGTCCCTGTTTTCATCACTAGTAAACTACACCAGAAAAAAAAATCATAGAATTCCCTGGCTTTGATCCGAACACCAAGCTAGCGGCAGTCTACTACAACGGCGGAACACCACCCCATCTGTTTAGGATTCGCAACAATGTCACCCACTCCGGGCTGAAGGATGAGCTGGATCAAATCAACCGTCAACTCAACCACAGAGACACGAGTAGGGTGATCGGTGTTGAATACTGATGTCCATTGTCCGACTCAGCCGGATCTCTTCTCTTCAGCCGGATGAAACTCACAAACGATGACGACGTGAGAACCATGTTCTCTGTCTTTGGTCAGCACAATACTAGAGGACCGATCGAGTTGGACGCTTCGTTGGTTAGAACTGCTGAACAAATTCTGAAAAGTTTGCACCGGCCTAGGAACTACGAAGAGATCAGGGCTCTGCTGGAGGGACCAAAGGAAGAATTTAGTTTAGATGATCCGTTATAATATGTTATGTTTTAATTAATCGCGTGTTTTATTTTGTTTTAATTGTGTGTTAGTTATGTGTTGTTTAATATCAAGTTGTTGCATTATGTTTTGAATAATATATATATTATATAAACTTTCATTATGTTTTAATTTACGTCAAAGATGTTCATTTAATCGATAAAATAACCAAAATAAATGAAGTCCGGATTATGAAATCCGGATTCACAGAGGGCGTAAGTGTATTCCGGATTTCGAAATTTGAAACATCTCAGGATAGGATTCTTTTGTGTGATCCACATTGCACCAAGAGTTTATGTGGTCCACAACATCTAAGGACCTCTATAAATACACCATCTCCGGTTTTGAGCTTCAATACCAGCAAAACACACAAACACACCAAAGAAAACCATGCAAATTTTTGTCATCAAGCTGAGGATCTTTCTCACACTGTCACAAATAGATTGCTCTCTATTTGACGGCGTGAAGATCTTCAGCATGCTGTCAAAAATACAAACAAACACACCAAAGAGACCATGCAAATTTTTGTCATTGTGCTGAAGATCTTTATAATGCTGTCGCAAATAGATTGCTCTCTATTTGACTGCATTATGAAGATCTTCAGCATGCTGACAAATATATATATATATATATATATATATATATATATATATATAGTCAGGATCCGTTAACACCAGGTGTCAACAGATTCGTTGACACCAAATCCCAATCGTTCATTTAAATTGATTCAAAGGTTCACATTTATTCACTTACAAACCTCACATGATCTCTCATTCCTTGATTGTACAGGACTAATTCTCTCTAATCTTTTATTGCCGAAAATCAGTGTCGTATCATTCCTCATCTTTCTCCTATGATGATCACTTCCTCAATCACAATTCAGATTCTTTTACATTGATTGTGTAGTGCAGTAGAAAAAACTAGTTTATCAATGTATTAAGGAAAATTATGATATGTCATTATTATTGGCACGCGATTCTAGTATTTGATGAATGAATTAACTAAGTTAATTTTTGTTAGTGGTGATGGAAATTTGGGATGATCACGGAAAGGAATCAAGGCGAAGCATACAAATAAATATAGGTACATGATCTTCTTGTTGATTGCATGTTTTGTTGGGAGGGAAACCTTCTTGATAGGATTACGAGTCCAGAATTGGAGACAAGTAATACCATCACACCATTATTAAGCTACATTCGAAGAGGGTGGGACAAGGGTGAAAGCTTGAGGAAATACTCATCGAAGCCTTAGGCCGAAAGATGATGAAGGATATGGCCACGGATTTTGCAGCAATAAAAGATATTAGAGAGAATTAGTCCTGTACAATTAAGGAATGAGAGATCATGTGAGGTTTGTAAGTGAATAAATGTGAACCTTTGGATCAATTTAAATGAACGATTGGGATTTGGTGTCAACGAATCCGTTGACACCTGGTGTCAACGGATCCTGACTATATATATATATATATATAGAAAGATAGTGTTTTATCTTGGTTTTCGGGTGTCAAACATTGATTACGTTTGAACCTTTTAAACCGGTGATATCTTATTTTTTCTTGGGAAGGGAAAAAGTAAGCAAAACCCTTGAGAATCGAGGTCCGGGAGTTGTTTTCGCTACGGGAAGGTGTTAGGCACCCATAACGACTATAGTATCCTATAGGAACCGTCTTTAATTTCTACGCGCGCGCTTTATTTTTAAATGCTATTTTGAAAAGTATTTATTAAACCTAAGAGTTTCTAAATGAAGAATTGGAGGGAGAAGAAAGTTTTTGGATTTTTATTTTAGTTGAATTGAAGGAATTTTGTTCCTTGCCTACGTACCCGTTTAAGGGATCAAATCCACCGTAGTTCTCTTCCAAAAATGTTTTTGTTTTTGTTGGTTGATTTTAAGTTTGAAAATGGAGTTTGAAGAATAGAAAGAGGCCTCAAGGGCATGAGATTTAGGAAAGAGTGGGGTTTGATTAGTTATTTGCAAAAACAAGTCAAAGTATGATTAAAATTTATTGAGATTTGATTAAGAAAATGAAAAGGAAAATCAATGGGGTTTTGACCCCAAGGTTTATTGTGAAAAAGATTTGAGTGAGGTTTGTTCATATTTTTTTGGAAAATTGGTTTTTTCTAAGTCTAAAGCCTAAACATACATCTAAACATACAATCCTACACATACATCTAAACATGCATATTCTAACTATATAGTGATGTGTGTGCATGTGTCGGTGCTTGTGTCGGTGTACATCATTAGAGTCCATTGTCCTTATTACATCATACCCTAGATACATTCTATGGCCTCTTTGCCAAGAAATTAAAAGCATGAAAGTAAAATATTACAAGAATTCCTAAATATTTACATTCTAACTTTGGTACAAATTATATTGTAAGAAAAAATAGAGATGAATGTGGGATGAAATGGAGATGCTTATGAAATGATGAAACATGGAATGAAAGGAGTTAGTAGCACATGACAATATCAAAGGAAATAAAGCAAGAGAAATGTTAGAACATAAAGGGTAGAAAATGAGTGCAAACATGGCTAAAATTTGTTCATAGAATGCAAGAACCATATGACCTATAATTCTCACACTCCAATACATTTTTAAAGGTTTAGAATCAAGTCTTGGAATGGGAATTAAGGCAACATGATTTACTTGGCATTTTAAAACAAACTTCAAGCATATTTGCATTATTTATTTACACAAGTAACTTGTAAACTAAGTAACCTATCAAGATTCATACTCATGCATTAATATCAACACAAACAGTAGCTAAAACTCTCTCAAATCAAGTGGCATAAGTCACAAGTGTTCATCAAGCAATTGGGATTGAAATCAAGCAAAGTTTCATTCATTTTTAGCACAAAATATGACAAAAATAGCAAGAAAATTAACACCTTATTTTTTAACCAATTCAACACATAACAGCATCACAAAAAGGTCAAGAAACTAGTCAAAGACACATGAAAAATTAAATGGAATTTTTAACAAATTTTTTGAGCAAGAAGGTGTGCAAATAGCAAGAAGTGGTGACAAAAATAGCAGAAAACAGGGGAAATTCGCAGGAACACTAAGCCCAAACCCAAGCCCAAGGAGGAAATGGATCCTGGATCCTTCAGGAATCAACGAAGGCCGTTGGATTGATCCAACTGGATCAACCCCTAGATCTAACGGCCAGGACATAAAGCTGGTGAACCAAAACTGAACCAGACCGGTTCAGTCACCTATACAAAGGCTATTGGACCGGTCCAGTCCATTATCACCATTCGTTTCTCTCTCTTTTCTCAGATTTCTCTCGTTCTCTCTTCTTCTCACCCTAACCCTAACGGCGCCGTTCATGGCTTTCACACATCAAACATGATTTTTGGCTCACAAACTATGAATCAATACTCAATTTAACACTGAATGAACATGAATCACTTCGATCTTGCTATCTTTTTGAAGAAAGTGGTTCAAACCGTTCGATCTTGACATTTTTGAAGAGAACGAGTTCGAAACGTTTCGATCTATAAATTCTTTGAAGAAAGATGCTCAAAACGTTTCGATCTACGTGTTTACACAGGTTTGATTTTGGATCTTTACGGTTTTTTAGGGTTTCATCTTTCTTTTCGAATTTTTTCTGAAACAAAACCCTAATTCAAACTACTTTCTTCATTGATTATGGATTTGAACCTCAATTGATGAAATAAACGGTGAATTTTGGACGATTCATATTTCTAGGGTTTCGTTCGAACTTCTTCGAATCTTTTTCAAAATCTTTCTTCAATTCACCGTTTATTCTTGATTTCAAACCTTCGATGATGATTTTGAAGCAAAAACGAGAAGGTTTTTCATGAATATACCTGGATTTGTTTGGAGGTTCGAACGTAAGATACTTGAGCAAGCTTCGGCTTCTTCTGGTGAACTTCGAGACCGAAAATAAATCGGTGTTTTGATCTTCTTCTTCTTCGAATTGTGATCTTGCTTCAATTCCTCTTCTTCTCGTCTCAAAATCCTTCGTGATCGCACAATGTGCTTGAATTGCGAAGGTACGAACTCGATGATGAAGGTTCTTGATGAATCTCTGAGAGTTCGTGTCAATTTCGATTGATTTGCACAATAATTTGTTGAATTAAGCTTCGTGTTGATATGAATTTGATGAATTTCGAAAATCTTGGAAACGGTTAGGGTTTCTGTTATGAATGTTCTTGAAAGTTTTTCTGAGAATTTTTGGTGTTTGATCTTTGATGATCAGAGAGAGAATCTGAAATGTGTTTGTTGAGTTGTAAAAATCTCAGTGGCATGGCAATGATTGGAGCCTTTTATAGGCTGCCAAGTGTATTCCTGGACCAATAAAATGTTGACATGTGGACTTAAGCTTAGTTGGCTTCGGCCTTGCTGTATTTTGGACTTCAGGGACCTTTGTGCAATTCTGAAAAATTGAGGGACTAACCTGCAAAATGGAAAAGACTAAAAGGATAATCTGGACAAGAAAAGGACCACTTTGCAATATTTTGGACAAAAAAGGACTTAAAAAGAAAAACTAAAAAAAAAAATTCGAAAATAATAAAAACTTAAAAGTGAAATTTAAGCTAGGAAAAGGACTTATATGCAAATTTTGGAAATGTTGGGACTTTTAAAAAATAAAATAAAAAAAATGATAAAATTGGATTAAAAAAAGGTAATTTGAAACAAACGTAAAGTGAAACGCCTAAAATTGACGAAACGGACTAAAATGAACCAATGGCCTAAATGAGGTACTTTAAAGTAACCTCTCTCTGCCGAAATTTCATGTGAAATGACCAAAATGCCCCTGGGGCTAAAACGACTAAACATGACTCAGATGCAACTTTAAAATGATTTTTAACAGAGAATTGGAACAAAAGTTTATTTAAACCAACTTAAAAGACTCAGAGACAATTTTTAAGATTTTGAACAGAGTCTTGACACTTGAAAAGACTAAAATGCCCCTAGGGGCAAAACTGACTCGAAATGACTTCAAATGCAATTTTTGAAACGGATTTTGACATGGAATGAAACAGAGACTTATTCAAACTACTTGAAAGGACTCAAACAAAATTTTAAAGATTGGAGGAGATTTTGACATAAGAAATGACTAAAATACCCTTGCATATGAATTTTGCAAATAACATTGAAATAGAATGCAGAGAAAAATGCAATTGATCAGAGACATATCAAATGACTTGAAATGCAAGAAAGGGAAAATTGATTAGTATTTTTAGGTCCAAAATTAGGGTATAACAGCTGCCCCTATTTAAGTTTCTTTGTCCGGAGAGTCAAGAGACGAAGTCTTAGAGTTGACGGGACGAAGATACTTAAATATTAGCATTTGCACTGTTTTTGGACATAAAAATACGCTTTCAGAGTTTCAAAGATATGGATGCCATGTAATACTTTGATTATGAACGTAAGACAAACAACTGGAGTCTATGGAACTTGTCATGTCACTGGGAATTCAGGTGGACATTGACAGGGTAGACCAACCAGGGAGTAGAAAATAGGGTACAAGTTGTTCTTTGGGTCGAACTAGCCACTTGACCAAGGAATACAAAACAAGAGATAGGTGCAAGCTGTTCTTGGGATTGAACTTGGCACTTGACCGGAAACATAGACATATAGGCAGATACGAGCTGTTCCTTGGATCGAACTTGACACTTGGTTGAAGATACAAACAGATAGGCAGACACAAACTGTTCTTTGGATTGAACTGGCCGTTTGGCTGGAGACATAGACAAAAGGGTTGATACAAGCTGTTTCTTTGGATCGAACTTGCTTGTGGGATTATCACCACGTCATGTGGGAAGGTGCAAACTGTTCTTTTAGATCGAACTTGCCGTTTGACCGGTAACAAAGCATAAGCTGGGTGCAAACTGTTCTTTTAGATCGAACTTGTCGTTTGTCCGGAAGCATGGGTATAAGCAGGTACAAGTGGTTCTTTTTGGATCGAACCTGGCACTTGACCATTACAAGATACAAATTGAAAGCCTGGTTTAACAAAATACCGATTGAGGGTAAATTGTCATTGACTTGATTTGAAAATAGACATGACCATTTTTGTTGGCCCAAAAACAAATTGAGATAGAATTGACATTGATTTGAATTGAAAATTGACATTGAAAGAGAGATTGAAAATTGAGATTGAGCAGAGACATAGACATAGACATAGACATTGGATTGGAGAGTTGCAATTGACATTGAAATTGGATTGGAATTGAACTGAAAATTGACATTGACATTGATATTGACATTGACATTGACATTGGATATTGACATTGATATTGACATTGATATTGACATTGAGATTGGATATTGAAATTGGAATTGAAATTGGAGATTGGAAATTGCTTCGAATTGACATTGTATTGAAATTGAAATTGAGATTGCTTCGAATTTGACAGTTGAATTTGAATTTGACAGTTGGAATTGAATTGAATTTGTCATTGGAGTTGGAATTGAAATTGAAATTGAGTTTGACAGTTGACAGTTGGATATGCAACATGTATGTATGGTATAGCAAGATTATTGGATGCATGAGCACATAAAATGCATGATTATGCATGTATGAATGCTTGAGACGCATGATTGGTTGGCAATTTGGCAGAGAAATTTCACAAAGGCAGACAAGACATTGGAAGATTGGGCACGTAGTGGCTCGTGCTGAAATATATTCACAGGGGGAAAACCTCTTTGGAGAGACCGTCGTTGAGAGACGCATCAAAACCATGGCTGAGGGCAATAAAACTTGTAAAGGGGGGACCCTTGGAAAGTTCTTGGATACAGGTCGCCGTTGCTAGGCGTGTCAGTGCTGGGTAATCATTGGATGTTTGCATCTGTGGTCAATGCCTTTCAATACTTCATTCTTTCATTTTTCATTTTCAAACCCCATTTTTGCCTGAACCGCCCTTTCGGGTTTTCGATTCACCGGGGAATAGATTCTTTTCATTGCCCCATTTTTGCCTGAATTGCCTTCATAGGTTGTCAATCAGCGGGGTGCTCATTTTTGCCTAAGCCGCCCTTTCGGGTTTTCAACTTAGCGAGCTTTTTATTTTCATTTTCATTTTTCTTTTCAATTTCATTCTGTTTTTTCATTCTTGCCATTGACCACAGATCATCCTGGGGAGTAACTTGCTTGTAACATGTATTGAAATAGACATTGACATTCATTTATTCATGCATGTTTCATTGAAATGTACCCTATTGCTCAGGTTTGCTTTCAAAATAGACAGGAAGGGATTTTTAGTTTTCAACAGATGTTTGTTTCAGACATTGACATTATCAAATAGAAAGCAAATGTTTTGTATATAGCATTGAAAGTAGAAAGAAAAATAGAGTTTCAAACAAATGGCACAGGCTCAAATTGATGTAGAAGAGTGAAAGTCAGCCAAAGGCATGACTTCACGGATTTACAAAGCTTGGAAAATGGTAATTTTATTGGTTGGTGATACATTGAACACGATGACCGCTACATTTCATAGAAATTTTGAATCCACAAGTACAGAAGCCTCTGATGAAGAAGATCTTTGACAGTTGCAGATGTCCCAAGGGGTGATGGTAATTTGCCAGATATAGTTACTTGTCTTTTATTGTCAACCTCATTTTTGCATGAACCGCCCTTTCGGGTTTTCGGCTCATCGAGGCGCTCATTCTAGCCTGAGTTGCGTACAATCTCAGCGAGCTTTTTCATATTCATTTTTTTGTCCCTAACTTTTGCCTGGATCGCCCTTTCGGGTTTTCGATCCACCGGGAAGCGCATTTTTGCCTAGGCCGCCCTTTCGGGTTTTCGACCTACCACGCCGTTCTTTTCTTTCTAGACAAAGTATTTCTTGACTATATCGGCATTAACAGGATTTGGAAGCTCAACACCATCCATGTGTGTAAGAATCAAAGCACCACCAGAGAAAGCCTTCTTGACAACATAAGGACCTTCATAGTTAGGTGTCCACTTGCCCCTTGGGTCGGGTTGCTGGCTTATCCTTCTTTTCAATACAAGTTCGCCTTCCTTGAATTCTCGCGGTCGGACTTTCTTGTCAAAAGCATTCTTCATTCGCACTTGATACAACTGTCCATGAGTCATGGCATCCATACGTTTCTCTTCAATCAGATTCAATTGATCGTACCGACTTTGACACCATTCAGCCTCAGTTAATTTTGCTTCCATGATTACTCGAAGAGATGGAATCTCCACTTCCAGAGGGAGAACTGCTTCCATGCCATACACAAGAGAGAAAGGAGTTGCCCCGGTTGATCTGCGCACTGTAGTACGGTAACCATGCAAGGCAAACGATAGCATTTCATGCCAGTCTTTGTAAGTAGTGACCATCTTCTGAACAATCTTCTTGATGTTCTTGTTGGCGGCCTCAACTGCACCATTCATCTGAGGTCTATAAGGAGAAGAGTTGTGATGTTCAATCTTGAATTCTTCACATAAAGCTTGCATCATGCTATTGTTCAGATTGGAACCATTGTCAGTGATGATCTTGTTGGGAACACCATATCGACAGATGATGTTATTCTTGATAAACTTGACAACCACTTGCTTGGTCACATTTGCATAGGAAGCAGCTTCGACCCACTTGGTGAAGTAGTCAATTGCCACTAGAATGAAACGATGTCCATTGGAAGCTTTCGGTTCAATTCTTCCGATCATGTCAATGCCCCACATAGAGAAAGGCCATGGGGAAGAGATAACACTGAGTGCGTGTGGAGGTACATGAATCTTGTCAGCATAAATTTGACACTTGTGGCATCTTTTAGCATGTTTGTGGCAATCACGCTCCATGGTTATCCAGTAATAGCCGGCTCTTAACAGTTTTCTCGACATGGTGTGACCCGAAGCATGGGTCCCAAAGGTACCATCATGTACATCATGCATCAATTTCTCAGCTTCTTGTTTATCCACACATCTCAGCAAGACCATGTCATAGTTCCTCTTGTATAGGATTTCTCTGTCCAGAAGGAATTTACTCGCCCATCGTCTCAAAGTCTTTTTATCCCTGTTGGAAGCACCAGGTGGATATTCACGATTTTGCAAGAATTGTTTGATGTTGTAATACCAAGGCTTTTTGTCATTCACATCTCCATCAGCTTGATCTGGCATATTTTCAATGATAAACACATGAGCGGGTCTATCGAGACGCTGCACTTTGATTACAGGCACATCATTCCAGTGATTGACACGAAACATGGAAGACAAAGTAGCAAGAGCATCAGCCATCTGATTTTCGTCCCGAGGGATATGGTGCAGCTCAACCTTGGTAAAGTATGTTAACAGACGTCTTGCATAGTCACGGTATGGGATCAGCTTCTCATGATGAGTCTCCCATTCACCATTTATCTGATTAATAACAAGTGCAGAATCTCCATAGATGTCAAGGTGCTTAATTCTCAGATCGAGGGCTTCTTCAATGCCCAAGATGCATGCTTCATATTCAGCTATGTTGTTTGTGCAGTCAAAGGTTATTCGAGCGGTGAAAGGAATGTGGTGCCCCTGCGGAGTTACAATGATGGCCCCAATTCCTTTACCATAAGCATTAACAGCACCATCAAACACCAATCCCCACTTGCTATTGGGATCCGGCCCTTCATTGATCAGTGGTTCTTCACAGTCTTTTGCTTTCAGATACATAATCTCTTCATCAGGGAAATCAAACTTAATTGGCTGGTAGTCATCAAGAGGTTGACAAGCAAGATGCTCAGCAAGGACACTTCCTTTGATTGCTTTCTGAGCTTTGTACACAATATCATATTCAGACAATAACATTTGCCAACGCGCAATCCTTCCAGTAACAGCAGGCTTTTCAAAGATGTACTTGATTGGATCCATTCGGGATATCAACCAAGTTGTATGATTCACCATATAATGACGCAGGCGTTTGGCAGCCCAATCTAAAGCACAACAAGTTTTTTCAAGCATTGTATACCGAGTCTCACAGTCGGTGAACTTCTTGCTCAGATAGTAGATAGCATGCTCTTTCTTACCAGTCTCATCTTGTTGACCGAGAACACAACCCACCGAATCATCTAACACCGACAGATACATAATCAAAGGCCTTCCTTCCACTGGCGGGACAAGGATAGGTGGTTCCAACAGGTATTCTTTAATGCTATCAAAAGCTTCCTGACATTCATCATTCCATACAACAGGCTGATTCTTTCTGAGTAATTTGAAAATGGGACCACAAGTAGTAGTCATGTGAGATATGAATCTTGAAATATAGTTCAGGCGTCCGAGGAAACCTCTGACTTGCTTCTCATTTTGAGGGGCCGGCATCTCTCTGATGGCTCGGACTTTATCAGGATCAACTTCAATGCCTCTTTGACTGACAACGAAGCCTAGCAACTTTCCAGATCGTACACCGAATGTGCATTTGTTAGGATTCAACCGCAGCTTGTACTTTCTTAATCTTTCAAACATCTTTTTCAAATACACAACATGCTGCTCTTCATCACTTGACTTCACAATCATATCATCAACATATACTTCAATCTCTTTGTGAATCATATCATGAAACAGAGTGGTCATACCCCTTTGATAGGTAGCACCAGCGTTTATCAAGCCGAACGGCATGACTTTATAACAGAACGTTCCCCATGGAGTGATGAAGGACGTCTTTTCTCTATCTTCAGGAGACATCCGTATCTGATTATAACCAGAGAAACCATCCATAAAGGAGAACACTTTGGATTGAGCAGTACTGTCAACAAGCACATCAATATGAGGCAATGGGAAGTTATCTTTTGGACTGGCTTTATTCAAATCTCTGTAATCAACACACATTCGAACTTTCCCATCTTTCTTCGGAACTGGTACAATGTTGGCAATCCACTCAGGATATTCAGCTGTCATGAGGAAACCCGCATCAATTTGCTTTTGCACCTCAGCTTTGATCTTAAGAGCCATGTCTGGACGAGACCTTCTCAATTTCTGTTTGACAGGAGGACATTCAGGTCTTGTCGGTATCCGATGTTCCACAATCTTGGGATCTAGACCCGGCATATCTTCATAAGACCATGCAAAGACATCTGGATAATCATGGAGAAGCTGAGTGATCTTCTTTTTCACTTCTGGCTCAAGTGCAGCACCGATCTTGATCTCTCGCTTGTTCTCTTCAGTACCCAGGTTGATAAGCTCAATCTCTTCCTGATGAGGCTGAATGGCTCTTCTTTCTTGCTCAAGCAGTCGAGTGATCTCATACGGTATCTCTTCATCATCATCATCCTCATCTTCAGCTTCATATACAGGGAATTCAAAATTTGGAGGAACCATAGGGTCACTGTGTTCAACGGGTTTATTATGGTTCAATCTGCATAATATGATTGGGATGATTTTAGAAAAACGTTTTCTATGCAGATTTTTGAAATTAATAAGAAAATACAGATGTTTTGGTTTTTTCTGGCATTACCATTATTTCCAAGAAAAAAGGCACTAAAAAGTAAAAAACAAAGAGTCGTGAGAAAAACGACAACTTTTATTGATAACGGCAATGCCGAAACAAACACGCCCTTACAATGATATCACTTTCGCCTTGGGCAGAGCGAAAGGATTGTTATTTTGAAAACAAAAAACATGAGCAACAAGACACATTACATGGAAGCATGCATGACTAAAGGAACATCAATGGCCTCCCAATTTCTCACAGTGCCTCCTGGTACAACAAATGTAGGCACGTGACTACTTCCAGCAGCATCTTCAGCAATAGCATTGATGAACCCAGCACTGTAAAAGGTTCCCTTTGAAACAGCAGATGTCGGGGAGAATCCAAGGCCTTCTTTGCGCTTGTTTTCCAAGATCTGAATCACTTTGCCCCAGCCAGCAGCTTGCCCTGCCTGGACAGCCTTCTGGGCATCTTTCAGCGAGGCCATGCTAGTACCAGCCCTCCGGGGTTCTGCACCCTCGACAGTCAAGCCTTGAAACGACGTCCCTTCAGCGGACCCTGCTTCAACACAAGAGAAAGATGATACTTGGCTAACCAGAAATGCCTCTTCACCATGCACAGTGACAATCTTACCATTCCTCATGAACTTGAGCTTCTGATGCAAAGTGGAAGTGACTGCTCCAGCGTCGTGGATCCACGGTCTTCCGAGGAGACAACTGTAGGAAGCATTGATGTCCATGACTTGGAAAGTGATTTGGAACGTCTCTGGACCAATGGTAATTGGCAAGTCTACCTCCCCGAGAACATCCTTGCGGGATCCATCGAAAGCCTTAACCAGATAGCTGCTACCCCTCAGGGAAATTCCATGATGACTTAATTGCCTTAGTGTGGACTCAGGCATTACATTCAACGATGATCCAGTGTCCACCAAAACGTTAGATATCATATCAGACCCACAATGCACCGAGATATGTAGAGCCAAGTTGTGGCGTTTCCCTGCTTCGGGGAGTTCATCATCACCGAATCCCAAACTGTTGCAAGCAGTGATATTACCCACTATTCCATTGAATTGCTCCACAGAGACTTCGTGATCAACGTAAGCTTGCTCAAGTATCTTCATCAACACCTTCCTGTGAGCTTCTGAGCTCATGAGCAGAGACAAGATGGATATCTTTGATGGGGTTTGTAGCAGCTGGTCAACAATCTTATAGTCACTTTTCTTGATAAGCCTCAGGATTTCGTCCAGATTGGACTCTTCAATAGATTGGCCTGCTGGGCCGGGGTTCTTGTCAACAGGAGGAGCAACTGGTGGTGTTATTGTGGCAATGGGTGTCACCACCTTCTTTTGAAACAAGGGTGGACGGACTTTCCCGCTTCTGAGAGCTGTAACTTCACTAGCAACATTATCAACTGTAGCTGGGGATACCAGAGGCACCTCCACTCCGTTCTCAATCATGGTTGCATTGTATTTGTAAGGAATTGCTCTTGTAGAGGCATAAGACACCGGACCAGGTAACCTGATCACCAAAGGCTCAACATTCCTTGTCTGAGATACACTTTCAACAGGAGAGTCGTGGAACACTGGTACAATCACACATACATCACTGGTGATCAAGTGCGTGTTATCCATCAGACTCTGGATATCATTCTGCACCACATAACAGCCCATAGGATTCTGAAGGCATTCTGAACAGGAAGCATGATCATGTTTGAACAGAGAAGCCTGGCATAGCTTGACATGTAATGGCACCAAGGGAGTAACGACATTGCGGACATCCAACATGGGATCCTCTTGAGGAACGGGAACACTTTCAAAGGCCTCAATCATGTTAACAGCAGCATGGTTTGGGAGCGGATTGTCAAGGACATGAGGAACACTATTCTCAAAAGTCAACCGTCCCTTTTCTATCAGGTCTTTCACAATATATTTCAGAGCAAAGCAGCCCTCAACATCGTGGCCTTGAGCACCCTGATGGAATTCGCATGTCAGATCCTGTCGGAACCTGGGAGGCAATGGATTAGGCGGAGGCTTGCCTGGTCTAGTAACACAGTGCCCCTTAGCTAGTAGAGTTGGGAGCAGCTCACCATACCGCATTGGTATTGGTGGAAAGGAAGGTTTGGGTCGGGGACCCTGTTGTTGCTGCTGTTGCTGTTGAGCAGGAGGCTGTTGTTGCATTTGCTGAGCGATGGCATTGACGGGCACTGGTGGTTGGCCCGGTGGCAGAGGATATTGCTGGTAGAATGGCGGGAAGAAGGGATGTTGAGATTACTGCATGTAGTGATAGGGCAGAGGTAGTTGCGTAGCAGCTGCAGACGGGTTACCGGACACCATCCCTATGTCAGATTCTTTCCTCTTATGATGGCCATTACCATACTTCTTCGGTGCACTGGATGAAGATTCACCTTTCTCAAGGACAATAATACCATCTCGGACAGCCTCCTCTAAGCGAGTTCCCATCGTAACCATATCAGAGAAGTTGTTTGGGGCAGAGACTATCATTCTCTCCTTATATTCCTTCTTCAGAGTCTTCAGGAATGTCTGTGTTAACTCTTCCTCATCAAGTCGAGGAGAAACACGGGCAGCTGCCCCTCTCCACCTCTGAGCATATTCACGGAAGGTTTCATCTGATTTCTGAGACAGAGCCTTGAGAGAGTCCCTATTTGGCCTCAGACGGGTATTGAACTCATATTGACCTTCAAAAGCAGCAGCGAGTTCCTCAAAGGTGTGGATGTTGTCTTTGCTCAGACTAGTGTACCAATCTGCTGCATCATCTGTCAAGCTACTCTGGAAGCAATGGATCATCAGCGCATCATTATCTGCGTAATTAGCCATCTTTCGGACATACCGGATAACATGGTTATGTGGGCAAGAAGTCCCATTATACTTGTCAAATTCTGGCTCTTTGAATTTCTTAGGAACCTCAAATCGGGATACCAAGCATAGATCACGAGCTTTAGCAGGAGCACCATTGTTTCCTCGGCTAGCCTTGACCTCACGGAGTTCTCCAGCCAACTCCCTTAACTGTCTCTTCATAGCCTCCATTGCGGGATCTTGTCCACGCGGAGTATCAACATCAATCACCTGTTGCACGGTGTGGACAATAGGATCGGTAACAACAGTGGTTACTTGAGGCATAGCAGTGGATACAGGAATCTGTCCTTGACCAGCAAAACCAGAGACACCAGCAGCGGTATTAGGAGAGTAGTAAGCTGAGAGGCCATAAGGACGGCCGTTGGGCATAACAAAACGAGCATCGGTAGCCACAGTAGACAGTGGGATAGAGGGAATCACCTCAGCAGTAACTGGAACAGAAGTGGCTGGTTGTTCCTGTGCAGCCATCATAGCGGACATAGCATCATGAGCCTTAGCCAAATCTTCTTTCATAGCAGCCAATTCGGCACGGAGCTGAGCATTTTCTTCTTCAAAATTAGCCATCATCCTTCTCTTGTGAAATCTTGTTTGATGAATTCTATCTGGTTGGTAGACTTTGCGAGTACGAGCCACTTTTCAGACTGCGGCGGACAAAACCAGGAGGCAATGAGCACGAGAGAAGTTTTTTGTGACCGATGAATGCATATGATGCATGAAATGTGTTAATGCATATGCAAAAAAGACTCTTTTTATGTTATCGGGGGGTTTTAGACAAATTAAAAACTTGTAAACATTACTAAACAACAATAATCATAAACGGGAAACAAACAACCAACATATAGTTTTACAAGACGATTTCAACATAAACAAATGGAAATGACAACAGGAAATGGAGGTCCTCAAGCATAGGAAGTGGAAGCATCATCCTCAGACTCAGACTCATAGTCGCAGTATCGTGCATAGAAGTCACGGGCACCCCTAGCTCTCTTGGAGTCCCTCATAAGCATCCTATCTTTCTCTTCAATCTCTCTCTTAGCCTTAGCTAACTCTTTCTTCAGTGTCAAGACCTCATGAGTCTTCTGCTCATCCTTTCCATCCAAAGTCATGATCAAGTTCTCTGCCTCATAGTACCTAGCCCTCCACTGATGCTTCTCCCGACTCTCCATAGCTAGATGCTCCTGATACATCTCCTGGGTAGGTGGGAGTAGAGGCAAAGGCATAGTAGGAACAGATGCAGACACATATCTCATAGGGGGGTAAGGCATACCAATCTCCACAGCTTGGTTTATCACCCACTGTGTATAGGCCTCATGAGCAATACCAGACCTCACACCCATATGGTTTACCTCTTTCTTTCGAAGTTTAGACCAAGCTCCTATGAAATCCTCTCTTATGCCTGTGGGAGCATTGGAATAGTGAAAGAAGTAAGGAGCTGTAGCAAGATTGATGGGCTTATCTTTCATCGGAAAACCGAATTGTCGCAAAGCAAGTTCCGGGTTATAGTTAATTCCACCCCGGGTACCAAGAAGAGGTACATTAAGAAACTTTCCACCACCAAAGATAATTTCCTTAACCCTAGAAGCGGGAGTGAGCCAAACCACTTCATTAGGAGTGAGAGCCATAATCCTCTGTTAAATAGACCAATTCTCCGGATTGTCGTGGAAAGACTTCGGAAGGTGCGAAATAAACCACCTATAGAGGAGAGGCACACAACAAAGAATGTATCCACGACCTTTGCCAGAACGATCATGAATAGCATGGTAAGTGTCAGCTAGCAAAGTAGGAACCGGATTCTTGGAGTGGAAGATCATAATAGCATTCATGTCCACGAAGCCGTCAAGATTCGGAAAGAGAATAAGCCCATAGATGAGAAGTGCAAGAATAGCCTCAAGAGTGTCCTGACAAGTAGTATTGAGGTTGGCTTTCCCAAGAAGATACTCTGAAGTGAACCCTCGGATACGTGCCTTAGTGACAAGATTCTTGGAGACATCGGTGGTCTTGAGATAGAGATCCTTAGCAATAACCAATGGAGTAAGAGGAGGCTCAAGTCCTGAGAAAGGTACCCCCTTAGCAATAGACAGATCCATCAAGGAAGAATAAGCCTCTAGAGTAGGCACCAACTGAAAGTCTGGAAAAGTAAAGCACCGATACTTCGGGTCATAGAATTGCACTAGAGTGTGCACAAGCTTCTCATCCACATTAGTCTGGAGAATAGAAAGCAAAGCCCCGTAACGACGTCGGAAACCAGTCGGATCCTCAATCTTGAGTGCCAAATCTCTCAATCTAGCCAAATCCACTTCCTTGAACTTGTAGGACTTAGTCATCTTCATTCCTACAATGTTTACAAATTCAACTTGTCTAAGCCCTTCGATAACAATGCATGGAAAAAGTTTATGCATGTATGCATGTATGCATGAATGCATGATTATGTTCAAGTTCGGAGAAAACATGGTGGGTTGAAGTTCAAAGTCGAGGAGTCATGGGTGGACACGGTGTCCGGTGAATCTAAGGCTTTAGGATATAGTAACCGGGTTCTAAAAAGGTTCCCAAGTTGCAACCTCTCCGACGTATATCACAGTGTCACGAGACAACACTCGCTCCATGATTATCCGTGGAAGGTCTAACTTGAGTGTAGTATCGCGTGACGACTAAAACTCGAGACAACACTCGGTTTAGCCTCCGCACTACATCCTAGAAAATGGCCATGGATGGGTTTGGTTATCTACGGTTCATAGCGTCATAGAACAATTAGAAGTAAAGTGCCTAAACGCGACAACACGCGCCGACAACATCACCTCCAAAATGCCTTAGCTATGTGGGATTGATCGCATAATCCAAAACACGAGGCAACGCCCGGAATGAATTGTCGATTATATCCCTCCTAAATTCTAAGTTCACTCAGCCCGGGTGCAGGACTTTTGATATTCTCACCCCACACGTTTGCAAGAAATTAAACATTTATTCACATAGGAAAGCAAGTAAAAGAAACAAGTAAAAAAATAGCGCAAGCGTGGAAATAAAGACTAGGCGTAACTCTCGAACTCCCCAGTGAAGTCGCCAGCTGTTTTATCTTGGTTTTCGGGTGTCAAACATTGATTACGTTTGAACCTTTTAAACCGGTGATATCTTATTTTTTCTTGGGAAGGGAAAAAGTAAGCAAAACCCTTGAGAATCGAGGTCCGGGAGTTGTTTTCGCTACGGGAAGGTGTTAGGCACCCATAACGACTATAGTATCCTATAGGAACCGTCTTTAATTTCTACGCGCGCGCTTTATTTTTAAATGCTATTTTGAAAAGTATTTATTAAACCTAAGAGTTTCTAAATGAAGAATTGGAGGGAGAAGAAAGTTTTTGGATTTTTATTTTAGTTGAATTGAAGGAATTTTGTTCCTTGCCTACGTACCCGTTTAAGGGATCAAATCCACCGTAGTTCTCTTCCAAAAATGTTTTTGTTTTTGTTGGTTGATTTTAAGTTTGAAAATGGAGTTTGAAGAATAGAAAGAGGCCTCAAGGGCATGAGATTTAGGAAAGAGTGGGGTTTGATTAGTTATTTGCAAAAACAAGTCAAAGTATGATTAAAATTTATTGAGATTTGATTAAGAAAATGAAAAGGAAAATCAATGGGGTTTTGACCCCAAGGTTTATTGTGAAAAAGATTTGAGTGAGGTTTGTTCATATTTTTTTGGAAAATTGGTTTTTTCTAAGTCTAAAGCCTAAACATACATCTAAACATACAATCCTACACATACATCTAAACATGCATATTCTAACTATATAGTGATGTGTGTGCATGTGTCGGTGCTTGTGTCGGTGTACATCATTAGAGTCCATTGTCCTTATTACATCATACGCTAGATACATTCTATGGCCTCTTTGCCAAGAAATTAAAAGCATGAAAGTAAAATATTACAAGAATTCCTAAATATTTACATTCTAACTTTGGTACAAATTATATTGTAAGAAAAAATAGAGATGAATGTGGGATGAAATGGAGATGCTTATGAAATGATGAAACATGGAATGAAAGGAGTTAGTAGCACATGACAATATCAAAGGAAATAAAGCAAGAGAAATGTTAGAACATAAAGGGTAGAAAATGAGTGCAAACATGGCTAAAATTTGTTCATAGAATGCAAGAACCATATGACCTATAATTCTCACACTCCAATACATTTTTAAAGGTTTAGAATCAAGTCTTGGAATGGGAATTAAGGCAACATGATTTACTTGGCATTTTAAAACAAACTTCAAGCATATTTGCATTATTTATTTACACAAGTAACTTGTAAACTAAGTAACCTATCAAGATTCATACTCATGCATTAATATCAACACAAACAGTAGCTAAAACTCTCTCAAATCAAGTGGCATAAGTCACAAGTGTTCATCAAGCAATTGGGATTGAAATCAAGCAAAGTTTCATTCATTTTTAGCACAAAATATGACAAAAATAGCAAGAAAATTAACACCTTATTTTTTAACCAATTCAACACATAACAGCATCACAAAAAGGTCAAGAAACTAGTCAAAGACACATGAAAAATTAAATGGAATTTTTAACAAATTTTTTGAGCAAGAAGGTGTGCAAATAGCAAGAAGTGGTGACAAAAATAGCAGAAAACAGGGGAAATTCGCAGGAACACTAAGCCCAAACCCAAGCCCAAGGAGGAAATGGATCCTGGATCCTTCAGGAATCAACGAAGGCCGTTGGATTGATCCAACTGGATCAACCCCTAGATCTAACGGCCAGGACATAAAGCTGGTGAACCAAAACTGAACCAGACCGGTTCAGTCACCTATACAAAGGCTATTGGACCGGTCCAGTCCATTATCACCATTCGTTTCTCTCTCTTTTCTCAGATTTCTCTCGTTCTCTCTTCTTCTCACCCTAACCCTAACGGCGCCGTTCATGGCTTTCACACATCAAACATGATTTTTGGCTCACAAACTATGAATCAATACTCAATTTAACACTGAATGAACATGAATCACTTCGATCTTGCTATCTTTTTGAAGAAAGTGGTTCAAACCGTTCGATCTTGACATTTTTGAAGAGAACGAGTTCGAAACGTTTCGATCTATAAATTCTTTGAAGAAAGATGCTCAAAACGTTTCGATCTACGTGTTTACACAGGTTTGATTTTGGATCTTTACGGTTTTTTAGGGTTTCATCTTTCTTTTCGAATTTTTTCTGAAACAAAACCCTAATTCAAACTACTTTCTTCACTGATTATGGATTTGAACCTCAATTGATGAAATAAACGGTGAATTTTGGACGATTCATATTTCTAGGGTTTCGTTCGAACTTCTTCGAATCTTTTTCAAAATCTTTCTTCAATTCACCGTTTATTCTTGATTTCAAACCTTCGATGATGATTTTGAAGCAAAAACGAGAAGGTTTTTCATGAATATACCTGGATTTGTTTGGAGGTTCGAACGTAAGATACTTGAGCAAGCTTCGGCTTCTTCTGGTGAACTTCGAGACCGAAAATAAATCGGTGTTTTGATCTTCTTCTTCTTCGAATTGTGATCTTGCTTCAATTCCTCTTCTTCTCGTCTCAAAATCCTTCGTGATCGCACAATGTGCTTGAATTGCGAAGGTACGAACTCGATGATGAAGGTTCTTGATGAATCTCTGAGAGTTCGTGTCAATTTCGATTGATTTGCACAATAATTTGTTGAATTAAGCTTCGTGTTGATATGAATTTGATGAATTTCGAAAATCTTGGAAACGGTTAGGGTTTCTGTTATGAATGTTCTTGAAAGTTTTTCTGAGAATTTTTGGTGTTTGATCTTTGATGATCAGAGAGAGAATCTGAAATGTGTTTGTTGAGTTGTAAAAATCTCAGTGGCATGGCAATGATTGGAGCCTTTTATAGGCTGCCAAGTGTATTCCTGGACCAATAAAATGCTGACATGTGGACTTAAGCTTAGTTGGCTTCGGCCTTGCTGTATTTTGGACTTCAGGGACCTTTGTGCAATTCTGAAAAATTGAGGGACTAACCTGCAAAATGGAAAAGACTAAAAGGATAATCTGGACAAGAAAAGGACCACTTTGCAATATTTTGGACAAAAAAGGACTTAAAAAGAAAAACTAAAAAAAAAAAAATTGAAAATAATAAAAACTTAAAAGTGAAATTTAAGCTAGGAAAAGGACTTATATGCAAATTTTGGAAATGTTGGGACTTTTAAAAAATAAAATAAAAAAAATGATAAAATTGGATTAAAAAAAGGTAATTTGAAACAAACGTAAAGTGAAACGCCTAAAATTGACAAAACGGACTAAAATGAACCAATGGCCTAAATGAGGTACTTTAAAGTAACCTCTCTCTGCCGAAATTTCGTGTGAAATGACCAAAATGCCCCTGGGGCTAAAACGACTAAACATGACTCAGATGCAACTTTAAAATGATTTTTAACAGAGAATTGGAACAAAAGTTTATTTAAACCAACTTAAAAGACTCAGAGACAATTTTTAAGATTTTGAACAGAGTCTTGACACTTGAAAAGACTAAAATGCCCCTAGGGGCAAAACTGACTCGAAATGACTTCAAATGCAATTTTTGAAACGGATTTTGACATGGAATGAAACAGAGACTTATTCAAACTACTTGAAAGGACTCAAACAAAATTTTAAAGATTGGAGGAGATTTTGACATAAGAAATGACTAAAATACCCTTGCATATGAATTTTGCAAATAACATTGAAATAGAATGCAGAGAAAAATGCAATTGATCAGAGACATATCAAATGACTTGAAATGCAAGAAAGGGAAAATTGATTAGTATTTTTAGGTCCAAAATTAGGGTATAACAGATAGATAGATACAATGCTTCTGAACTTGATCTATAGTTATGAACATCAAGAGGTTTTATGAGTTAGATCTTGTTGCCTGCCAGATGAATATGTCATTTGGCAAGGCAGCAGGATCTAACTCAAAGAAATCCTCTTGAAACACCTTCCCAAGAGATTCATCACTTCTGTTATTATGGTTTTTTTAACTGCTTATTTGTCTTATGTTGCTTCTATTTATGTTATGTACCTTTGTTCTATTTTTTTCCAAGGCATTCGCAACGAAAACGATCCAAATACAGGTTCTGGTGCAGTTCGGACTTTATAATCCGAAACAACTTCATGCATTCCGGATTATAAAATCCGGAAACCCTCAGTAACATTTTGGCTGGTGACGTTTCACCAAAGGTTAGGCCGGTTAGTGGAGTTTGAATGCATTTTTTTACGGTTTTGAATGTGGAACATGTTTTATTTGACTGTAATTAAGACCTACGACTTATTTAAGGCTATAAAAAGGTTTGGATCTTCAACATTTTCCTTCATTCTTCTTCACCTCCTTTCTTACACTTTCTTCAATTGATTTTAGTTGTTTAGGTAGCTTTTAGGAGTGTTTGTGGTGTCATGGCCATTGTTGACCGCTCATATGACCCCCTGCAATTGCATTGCAACTTATGCGGGGGTCATATAACGGTCAACAGAGACCCTTGTCATCAAAGAAAAACACAAAATTTCATATCGTATGCGTCCGGATTTTATTTTCCGGAAACACTAACAATCTAGTTCGGAAAACGAAATCCAAACCAGAGGTATTTTTGGAATTTTTGCAGGGCGCGCGAGAAGGCAGCAGAGTGGGAGAAGTAAAACTCTAAATTTAATCTATCCTGTGTTAGTTTCCCCCATGTGAATGCATGTGTTTCTTTTGTTGTCGTTGTTGAATTGCCATGCCATTATATGTGTTTCTCAATGTCCTCTAGGCTAAAGGCAAGTTTTATAATGATTGTGATATGGAAAACCACTTTTGAAAAGAAAAAAAAAGATTTACAACGTCAACAATTCATTATTATATGTAGGGGTGGAGTTCGAACCTCAAACACATCATATTCCTTTAAATAATGATTTATAGCAATTAAACGACCCAAAAAAATTGTTGGATATTTTTTTGTTAAAACGAAAATTTTGTTAATATATTTAACAAATTTTCTTTACTAACGGAAATTGTTAGATATTTTAAGGAAAATGACTTTTTTAAGGGGTTGAATTCGAGGTTCAATTTTAAAATATAATGCTCATTATTCAAATTTAAACCACTTCTTTTGTGTGTATCGAGTATCCTCCACACACATTAGCAGAGACTAATCCTTAATCCCTCGAGCATTTTGGAATCCAAATGGGCAGCAAGCTTTCTAAAGAGTTTTAACGCATTAACACTACTGCATGTTTAAGGTAGGATTCAAACCATGGCATTGATTAAGCTAAAAGAGACTTGTTCTATCTGATCCAAGTTGACTCAAATTTAAATTGACTTGGATAAAATATAATCTATAGTTTCTATCAGTTTTTAAATTAGGATAAATTATAACTCTTTATTTTTATAAATTTTTCATTTTTATTTAATTTTTAAAATAGACAACTAATTTCATGACAGTTCTATTGTAAAAAATGAGTATTGAACGTAACTCAACATCAACAAAAGAACAGCCAAAATATTATTTATCAACTTTAAAATCTAAAACAAGATTTCAAATATTTTTTTACAAATTCTTTTTACTATATAGAATAGCAAAAATGTGTAATTCTGTTTGATTATTATGAAAGAGAAGTCTTTATTATATACACTTTAGCGGCTCCTACCATTATACTCTCATCGATGTGGGACATTTTATGTTTTCCAACTCAGTAGTAAAGTACAAAGACAGTCTATACTTTATGTAAATAAGATAACATTGATGTTCACACATATAATAATATAAATATAAAGGGAAAATATATTGTGCACCCATACAAATCGAGTGAACTGATATAATGAAATAAAAAGCATTAGATAAAAATCAATTAAATTGATGGTCAGAGAGGTTATATTATCCTCTGCAGTCAACCACATATATTTCATGATTATGCAAAGTCACTGTGATTGTGCAAACCACTTCATTCAATGGCTTAGGAGTGGACATTGTGTTATAAGAATTTCCAATGTAACTATCAATCTATCTCATATGATTCCTGTTAATAAGGTAATTAAGTGAGGTTGTGCAATATTGTCTATAGTACTTCCAAGTTCCACCACAAATTACTCTTCCAGTTTTGCATGAGCATACAAACTGTTAGCCATTGCACTTACAGAAAATATTGTACAGGAGAGGTAGAGTCTATATCAAAGCTATAGATTAGACCACAACTGATTTAGATCGTAATTAATCTCAGAAGTCATTGATTTAAACCACCGCCAATAATGAATCTTTATTCTGTCTACAATACTCAACACAGATGATTCCTTTTGACAAAAAAGGAGATTATTACCTTCTTTTCAAATTAGGCAAATGATACCATTATTACAGACTCCTACACAATAAGATAATCTGAAATTAAAAGTCTACACTTAACCAAATTATCTTTTCTTGGTAACTTGCTATTCAAAAATTTCCAAGTGACAAGAGATACTTTCGGTAGAAAACATTTTATTCCCAATAACATTTTGGAAAACTTAATAGTCAAGTAAGCATGCAGGAGTCTGGATAACTCATAAGATCTATGACAAACTATATTGTGGAAAACTTAGATTGCACTACACAGATTGCACTACACAATAGTTGCTTGTACTACAAGTAACAGGTGTCTCTTCCTCATTGGTTGGAGTAAGCTCATGGTGTAATACTATACTTTGAAAAACTAAATTTATTAATAATATGAATATTAAGTGTTGCCGCATAAGCATTTTCATGTAATTAATGAAAAGACCACATTAGTAAAACTGATTCCAAAATAGGGTTGGATGGAAAATTCAGAAAAAATAAAATTGGGAGACCAAAAGCTGAGTTTTAAAATTGGGAAACAAATCTTAATAAAAAAAAGGGTGGTAAAAAATACATTTAAATCTTGAGCATTGCTATATATCTCAGGAGAATGTGTCCCGAGCGGATCGCGAAATAGCATCTACCCAATGAACTTGCTTTCTGGCCGGAAAACATGGGATTGCATTGGTATAATTTGAAAAGACTTCTAGTTAAATATGGGCTCGTGAATTATTCGTGATACTATTTTTCGCTATAAGGAGCAATATCCTTAAATCTTTATTCTAACATTTAATGTTTCATGTTTCTAATCTAAGGTGGTTAAACTTAATTTTTTTTTTTTAAAAGATCAAAATGGAATATATTACTACGAGCAGACTATCATCTCGGCACAAGATGTATCAAATAAGATAGCCAAAAATTATGACACACGTTCAAAAGAATGGAACAGAAGTTAGCCAATACCCAAACAAGAAACCGGAGTTTGGCACCAATTATGAAAACTATAATGAAAATTACCAAATTTAGCCTTAAACCCCAAAAAGAGAGAAGCTTGATATTCTCCAAAAGTTGAAGAGGAGAATATTCTCTACCGCTGAATATCCTGCCATTTCTCTCCTTCCAAATCACCCACTAGCAAACCAAATCAGATCGTAACAAAACTCACATCGTAACCAAACTCATAACCATAAAGTTGAACCCTTTGTTTAGCAAGACAACAACAGCTTGGAGCAATTCATGAGGAGATGGATTATGACAACACTTTTAAACTAAGTTTAAATACAAGCAACAAATATATATATATATATATATATATATATATATATATATATATATATATATATATATATATATATTAAAAACAAAGGAATGCAAGAAAAACAATGTATCATTTGATATGAGAGAAAAAGACTAGTAAACCTCTTCTTCTTCTTCTTTAGGACTAACGAAGTCATGCACTAGGTAACATGCTTGGAATGTTCATCAAATCTGAGAACGTCATGGATACAAAATCCTTGACTATATCAACAATTTCTTTAAAGAGTCACATTTTTTATGAGCGGACCAAATTCGTAGTTCACAATTTTAAAATCTAAAACCCGTGATCCAAAATAAGTTCCGATAAAATACAAAGAGAGTAGGTTTTATTTGCCCGATTGAAAGTCACTCGGGCACAAAATATTATCATTAGTTTTATCAAATTTTTATTTTATTTTAAATTTTATAATTAAACAACTAATATATGGTGTCACATTTGTTTAATAGATGAATTACCGATAACTTATCACAACCGAAAACTCACCATAAAAAAAAATGTCAAATCCATATATCAATTGTCTAACTTAATATTTTAAATAAAAATATCGACAAAACAGGGATAGCAATATTGTGCAGAACTCTTCATTATATAGTACAATTTAGTTACTCTTATCCTTCTACTGTCACCGATGTGGGACATATTCTGTTTTCCAACTCAATTGTGAAGAACTAGGATAGACTATACTTTCCACCATTGATCTTCGTCTTTACTTATTGGTATTATTTAAGCTCTATATGTCATTTACTTTCTTGATCGTGATCATTAATTTCTATACTCAATACTAAATCACATTTGCTATTAATTTCTATACTCGGATGCTAACACACATTTGATTCCACGTTGTCTATATTGCTTGTGAAGCCTTGTGTTCAACTCTGAATGTAGTTGACACCATTTGAACTTTATTCTCAAGGCAAAGATCCAATTTCAACTCTACCCAACGAGTCTTTCCCATTCTTTCTAAGAAATGTACAAGATACTTTTAGAAACTATATGAAAAAGAAAATGATACCCTTAAAAAGTAAAAGACATGGGTAGTAGGTGTTCTTCTTAAATTAATAACCTTTTCTTCTCACATCTCAATAGTGTGATTCTTCTTAAATTATGTTCAATCCTTCTATTAGCATTGGATTCTAGTCATCAACGGGAGTTTCAAACAAAGAAGCATGGGTAGTAGGTGTTCTTCTTTAGTGAAATGGAAAGCGCGGTTGCAAAACCTGCACGAATGGATTTGTGCAAGATAGTTGAGAAGGGATTAGGAGAGTGAAAGGTGGAGGATTGTTGAAGAAAAGAGACGGTGGGGGTGGTGGTTTGTAGAGGAAACATGGGCAGTGGGTTTTGTGAAAATTGATGAGAAGAAAGAAGAGAAAGACAATTAGTTGTTAATGGTGCATTATAAGATATAGTAAAACTGCAAGATCAAATGTATCGATGTTAAAATTCAAAAATTAACAAGGCTCTTTTGTGGACCACATACAATGTTTATCAAAATATACTATCAGAAGCACGTTTCAGATAAACCCTGAACATTTTATGGGACGGATAGAAAAAATGTCAATTTGTAACTGTGGTAATGGAGTGCCTATGGTACCCCATGTAGAGATTCTGCATAAACCACTGTTGCAATTTTATTTATCTCAACAAAGAGAAAACCTACATTGAAAGACATTATTACGATGTCTTCCAACGAGAGAAAGTTGCTACACCAATGTTTTTGTTGCTTAATATGACACAAGTTTGACAAACTAAAGTTAGCATACACCACTTGAGGGTTGCACAAACATCTGCCAAATTGCAAGAGAAAGTTTGGCCTAAATTAAATATGCAGATTCAGAAATAGCTATAAATCTGATCCTCGAAGGCTAGTGTACTTATAACTACAACTAGAAAATGGTAGGATTATTCATGTCTAGAACCGAGAAAATGTAGTAAAATCTAAATATTTTCCTAAGCAAAATTAGCTCAAATCTTGACATTCTCAACATGAGTGTATACCAAACTATCAATTTCATTCTTGGTTGTTTACAGTAAAAACGATTCATCAGAAGGATAATCACCTGTTTAACGGCCATAACAAATCCTACTTAGGTACAATTTTATGTAAATAGGATCATCACATTGAAGTTCATACATATAAAGGGAAAATCTATTGTGCACCCATACAAAGTGAGTGAACTGGTATGATGATTAGGGCAAAAATTCCAATACCAAACTTGTAGAAACCGAAATGAATGACCTCTGAAGTTGAATAGTAGTGAATACGTGGGTAATTTGATTGGCTGTAAATGTATAAGAGCCGCTGTAAAATTTACAATAACTGTTCATTTAAAGATTCTTAATCGAATTCTTAAGAACATATTTCGCACTATAGTATCAAGAAACAACAAAAGAATGCTGAACATACCTGAAATTGTACTCATTGCAACTCTCACCGTCGGATATTTAAATGCACTACATTTTGATCCTTCTTGCCATTTCGGTAAAACCTTATCTTTGAGAGTCGCAATACTGAGGAAATTGACATTTGCACAAACCTGCTCTAATCTGGTATACACAATTAAGTTATTTTTAACATGAGAATTTGAACAAAGGAAAGAAAAATGTCGAAACAAACTATTAGTTATTTAATTACTACAAGTAAAAGGTTGCAGGCACTGACATATCTCAAATTTTAATACCATCAGAAAAGCATATCATTATGTAATTCTTTATAGTTGAAATACACGGTTTTCAACAAATGCTTCACTTTTCACTTCCTTAAAATAGTATCATAGCCTGTATGATATTAAGGGCTTAGAGTTTAACCCTTGCCACTACCATTCTTTAAACAAAACGATGGCATTCAAAACAACTATGCAAACTGCAAAGTACTTCCTCCAATAGTTTACATGTAAGATAGCATGTGAGCTTGTGCATTGTCTATAAAACCAGTCATGTGCATTCACTCAACAACTTAAACTTCAGAGTATGATGGTTTGCAACAAACCCTAGTGATGAAGCATGAGTATACAAATGGTTCTTAAGGTGTTTGAAAATTGAGTGTTCTCATTTTTCAAATCCATTAACCACTGGATTTACAGGAATGCGGTACAAGAAAATTAAAGTTTACACCAAGTTACCAACAAATCATAT
The DNA here is from genome assembly GCF_051527215.1 of Medicago sativa. Classification (NCBI taxonomy): domain Eukaryota; kingdom Viridiplantae; phylum Streptophyta; class Magnoliopsida; order Fabales; family Fabaceae; genus Medicago; species Medicago sativa. The sequence continues at coordinate 15,609,414 of NC_140753.1, read as the reverse complement.
TAACTAGAACAGAAGACAAATTTACAGGAATGCAGTACAAGAAAATTAGAGTCTACACCAAGTTACCAACAAATCATATTAACTACAACAGAAGACAAACAATAAAAAATAGACAGAAAAGTACACGTGAAAAGACATAGGAATAAATATAATTTGAGTCACGACAACAGAAGTGGCTGCTAATGAATAATCGAGAAAGGGGCTCTGCTGATGAGATTAATTCACTTGTAAATAAGAATTTTATTTTGTTTTTCTGTTGTGCTGAACAACTAGATATTGAATCGCTAAAGTAAAATATACCAAGGGTCTGATATGGTTAGACAGACATAAAACTAACCATGAGATCAACACACCTTACGCAATGTAAAAGATACCCTTCTTGAAGCCCTTCTGATGACTTTTCCGTCCACTTTGTCTATCTGCAGCGTTAAAAATTGTATTCAGGAGCAAAAATATATACATGGCCCATGTAAATGCACTTGAAGTAAAGGATTGAATGGAAGTTTTCTACTAAGAATAGAATTCACTAGATTTCTAATGGAGGGATAACCAATTCCCCTACCATAAAACAAGCAAAGAGAAATACAAAATGATGAAAAAAAATGATGTAGCCAACATCTTGGTTTTGGAGTTAACATTCCCTTATCAAATTAATACACTCATACTTGAAGCGATCAATGTGTGCGCAAAGCAACATAGGAAATACAAGTTGTCTGATGAACAAAAACACAAACAATCTTTATATCTTAGATACATATCTCAAACAAAACTATTTAGTAAAATGATATGTTTCGTAAGTATTATATTAGAAATTTGAGAAAAAATATGGCAATCTCGTGGCAAAAAGAAGGGTTTTCTCCTGAACTCATGATTTTAGGATATGGTTAGCATATTTTTTCTTGAATAAAATTTTAAAATGGCCAAAACCACTCTCATATCATGATAGGAAACAGGATTCTGAAATGTAACAACTTTCGATATGCAAAGGTAGAAAGAGTATACTCCTTTCTTGAACATTATACCTTATGGTGTGGAATGTAATGATGCCATGCATATCGTGCTTCGCCGGACAAGAGTAGCAAAGATCTAGGGGGGAGATAGAGAGCCCTCTTTATACAATTTGAACCATCTTCTGGACATTCTAATTTTGTGTCAGTACTTGAAGCAACTCTAGGGCGCCAATCACCATCTTCGTATCGTCTGAATTCCATAATACAAGGCCCTGCTAATGAAAGGCTGAAAATTAAATCTTCAAATGCAGAGTGAGTGTCTATATGAGGTGACAAACCAACTCCAGGTGGGTACTCATTTACCTGTAACAGAGCAACATTCAAACTTTGAACATCCAACACAAAGAAACAAGTATTACAACTCAAAGCATTGGATGGTGTTCAAATGATAACTAACGAATGAACAAATATAAATAATAATTTCTTATCATTAGATTAAAAAGATATTAAGATTGAGTCCAGTAGTAAGTTAGCATACCGTAAGTTGGTCCAAAACTATTCTATCAGGGTCAGCATTCTTGAAAGTTGGACATGATGATATTCTTTCAAGTATTGGAGAAAGAAATGAGGGAAGCTCCCCTAAGCATCGCTTTGTATTAACATTTCGAATCTGCACAAAGCAGAAGGAGAGTCGGGATTAATCAAAACTATCACATTATTCTGCAACTTATTGTCATATATAACACAAATTTCCAATAAGTTCAGAATAAGATCATCAATTGTATTAGAAGAACTATTACTTTGTTGGCTGTAATGGGAAAAGGATGTACAAATATCGGGCAAAACTCACATCATAACAAAATTCATAGCCATAGTGTTGAACCCTTCTTTTGGCAAGACAATTCCAAGGTCTACTGTCAACAGATTGGAGCAATTCCTAAGAAGATTTAAAATGACAACGTTTTTGTAAGTAAAGTTCCAATACAAGCGACAACAGAAAAAAAAAACATTATTTGTTTTTTTTTTTTTTTTTTTGCGACCGCAAAAACAAACTACTTACAACAAATGAATGCAAGAAAAATGCAAATATGTTAAGCAAAACAATATAGCATTTGATACGAAAGGAAAAGACTAGTATACCTTTTCTTCTGTAGCACTAACGAAGTCATGCACTAGGTAAAGGCCTGGAATGTTAAGATCAGAGGCTGTCATAGATACAGGAACCAAGTCCTTCACTTGATCCTGAACAATGTAAAGTGTAAATCCATGAATACACATAAACATATGGTAATTGCTACAGTAATTGGATCTATGCTTGAAAATCACTAAAATTTTCGATAACGGACATTGCCAATGACAACTTTAAGTAGAAGTTCATAGTCCTCTACATCCTTACAACTAAACACAGACATGTAATCAATGTTGATTTCAGAAAAACAAAGAAAATATTTATAAATTGAATTTTGTGGCACTAATATTCGTTTTCATTGTTTTTTGTCAAACTATTAACGATTAGGTCACCATGAACTTCTACTTAAGGGGAATAACACCAACCAATGTTAAGAGTTTCAAACAATTTTCAAGTATCCGGTGTCAGACATTTCCCCACCCTAGAAGCCATCTAAACCTAAATAGGAGCATGGAACATAAACATAAATAACAACACTGGAACATGGAACTTATACATAAATAATAACATGAACATACACTTGAGGGGCTAACTCAATGACAAGAGCTTAAGTCTTGTAACCTCAAGGTACAAAGTTTAAATCCTATCAGGACCGTTGCAAAATGGCCATCTGCGCCACCTTACAACAACAACAACCAAGTCTTATCCCAATAAGTGGGGTCGGCTACATTGATCAAATTACGTCACAATATTCTATCATAAACAATATTTCGATCCAACTAATTGATCTCTAAATCTTTCTTAATAATTTTATAAGTCTTCTTCTTCCTATAGTGATCTATGAAGCACAAACACTCCTTGATTAGGTGTGTCCCGGTGTCAGACACGTATCGGTGTCCGACACCAACACCGACATGACACGTATAATTACATTGATCATGTCATTTCTCAAAATATTATCCGTGACGGCGTGCCCGTGCTTCATAGATAGTGATTGACTATATCCTCCATCTGATATACTCTCCTTATTACAACATTAATAAGTCTTCTCTCTCTAATGTTGTAATTTCTAATCCTATGCCATCAGTGTAACCTTAATTAATAAAAATAAATAAAAATCTCATTTTTAAAAAAATAAAAACATAAACATAAACATGAAACATTGCAACTACGAATCTACTACCTGTGGATTTGGCTGAAGCACAGAATAACGAATAAACAAAGAACGACCACCAAGTTGAGGACATGGCTTTCCATGTAATGCCATGAAAGCAGATTGAGCAGAACCCACTTCAGAAAAAGATACAATGACACGTGTCCCACTGTCATCAGCTGCATAAACACCATTGAGTTCACCAAATTTGCAGAAAACAGAAGCAATTTCATCATCAGAAATTCCAACGGCTGGCCCACAATTTGCTACGAATAGGTTTGAACTCAATTCATCATCGTTCTTTGGACGACCAAACCTTGGCAAACCCATTACAACTATGTATATGGACTCACTCTAAGATTCATCAATTTTGTGAATTTTTTTTTTTTCAATTTCGATTGGTTGAATTGAAGTGAACCCACTAAAATTTAGATTGAAACCATGCGAATATGCAGTTTGAATGTTGAGGTTAGGATTAAAGTTTCAATCTTTATCGATTTGGGGAGAGTTTAACTTTAATCTGCACACCCAAAACTACCTCGATAGAGTATAAATTTTGTGTTTTCCGATGGTTTTTCTGAAAAAAAATAAATTAAATATAATAAAAGTTTTTCTTTTTTACTTATAATTTAGGACAAAAAAATTTCTTCTTACATTTTTGGTACGGAATGAGTAATTATTTTATTTATAAAAAGGATAAATATAAACAACTACTCCCTCCGTTTCAAAATACATGTCCAAGTCAACCACTTCACATATGCCAATGCACAATTTTGACCGTTAATATCTTTAATTATCTAAAGTCAAAAATTATAAAAATTTAATATTTTGAAAATATTTGTCGAGACAAATCAAACAACATCTTACATGCTAATATTTGTATTTATAAATTAGTTAAAAAATATGGTCAAAGTAAGTCAAGTGAATAGTGCACATTGCAAAATTTGGACATGTATTTTGAAACGGAGGGAGTACTTTATTTTATTTGTCTCGAAATAATAATCATTTAAGATTTGTGTACGATTTTTAAGAAAATGATTAATTGTGTTAATTTTAATGATAAAATTAATATTATTTAACAAAATACGTGTATTAATTGTAGTTAGTGGAGTACTTAATTTGAATGAAAACAAAAACAAGAAATATTAAGCAACTAACTAACAATGTTTCCTTAAAAACAAAACGCAACTAACAATGTTCAAATTATTAAGTTGAACACTTATATCCTTATTTGGATTCAAACTCAAAATTTTACATTTTTGTGTAAGTTTATAATGATGTTTGTCACTTTTATTTATTAACAAAAAAATTGCGTAAAAAAACAAAAGAAATATTAGGCTTCGATTTATTCTATCAATTTGAATGAACATCTATTTTAGTATAGAATAAGGACGAATCTTTCAAAAGAACAAGCTTTCAAATCTTTGTTAAAACAATCATAAATCAAACTTAACTAACCACGCGATTTTGGGATTAAAATATCATGCAGTTCAATTTCTTCTTTAATATTTTAGGGTAAATTGTTGAAATAGTGGTGTAATAAACGTAAAGTTTGAAAATAACTCATATAAAACTCATATAAAATTCAAGATGAATGCTAGTATCATTCTCTTTTGAACAATCTTTATAAAACTCGCTCTCTTATTAGATAAAACCATTGTATGTCCTACCACTTTATGTGGGTTCCATTTTCAAATTGTAGACTCGCATTGATTTAAACCAATAAGAGAGTGAATGTTAAAGAGAGTCTTAAAAAAAGAGTGTAGCTATCACTACTCTAAAACTCAATATACGTAAAGCCTGGATTATACCCTATAATTAGTACTGGCACGAGGGTTAGATTGGATGTTGGGAATTGGTTTAGCGACAACTTATGGTGTTGTGTTGGTGATGGGTCGTCTAGTTATTCTGGTGTGAACCTTGATGTATGTGGGAGTTTTGAAGGTTAGGTTCAGAAGGCTTTTTGAGTTAGCTGAGTATATTGAACCCTATTATAAAATAATATTGCGAATTTATTTTAATATAATCAAAATCCGTAAACATATTTTTGATTCACAATTCTATTAACATCTAATTTTAAACTCTATATAAAATATGAAACAACATAAAATAAAATTAAAATATGTGAAAATTACGTTAAAATATGGTTTTTTTTTGTAGTAGCGGGGGTTTGAACCCCGGACCTTGCATACTTTATGCATTGTCCCAACCAACTGAGCTAAGCTCACGAGGACTAAAATATGGTTATTTAAAAGTGAATTTTATATTCTAAATTATAAAATTAATAAGAAAATATTTAAATTTAATTATCTTTGACATTGATATAATAAAGAAATGAATTTATATTCTAATTTTATTCAAAAAAATGAATTTATTTTCTTAAATAGGTTGTTCAAAAATATCATAAAAATATTTATTTATGTTAAAATATAATAAAGTGTAATGCATATTTAATTATTAAGTGAGTTTTTTTTTGACAAGATAATTATTAAGTGAGTTGTAATTTAAACATATAAGATTCACTTTTTCATGGAGGGAAGTATATAGTAATTTAAACATATAAGTTTTACTTTTGCATGGAGGGAAGTATATAGTTAATATAAGAGTGTAGGGAATATAAGTTTTAGTTTTTCATAGAAGAAAGTGCATAAATTTTTTTTTTTGATGGCCGGGGTTCGAACCTCAGACCTTGCATATTTTATGCATTGTTCATACGAATTGAGCTAAGTTCACGAGGAGGACATGGCGAGAGTTTTTTTTTTTGACAAGAACATGCCGAGAGTTTAAAATTTAAACAAATTTTTAATCTTTAATAAAGTGATAATCTACTTAAATTAAATTAAACTCAAATACAAAGTCCGGCCGCACAAAATTTAACAATAATTTTTAAATTGTAACTTTGTTTTTGTAACTATCAACTTTTTATTTAAATTTTATAACTAATAACTAATATTGTAACTTTTTTTTTTTGTAACTATCAACTTTTTATTTAAATTTTATAATTAAATAACTAGTGGTAAAACCTATAGCATCCTTTTATAATGGATAAGTTCATTAAACCATGCTAATAGGTCTGCCACTAATTTTTTAATTTATAATTTTAAATAAAACAAATCGATAGAAACACTCCATTATTAAAATGGTGCAATGTTGTCCACTCAAAGGCGTTGAGAACTTTCCTTTATATACACTTTAGTTGTTCCTACACTTCTACTCTCACCGATGTGGGACATTTTGTCCATTGTATAACAAAAAATCAATGTAAGGAGGAAGAATATTCTTGTGTTCCCACTCAACTATCAAAAAAGTATACGTACCTACACAGTTATGTAACTAAACATATTCAAATGATTCATATTGAGTTTTAGCCTCTTGGAATAGTTCAATACACTTCTGCAATTGGCATGGAGTCACATGCAACCCCTTGCATCAAAGAGTTGCAAAGTTAGACTTAGAAGGGTATATTTCTCCATGTTTGAAATCTTTTATTTTCTTGAAATCAGTTCTCTTTCGAAACTTCAGATATTGAGGATTTCAAATAACAATTTAAGTGAACGAATTCCACCATTCATAGGTAATCTTTCATCACTAACCATACTCTCAATGGCTATTAATTACATAGAGGGAAACATTCCACAAGAAATGTGCAGCCTTAAAAGCTTGACAATATTGTCAGTAGTTCGCAGTACTATCTGGTACATTTCCTTCCTGCCTTTACAATATGTCATCCCTTACTATTATATCAGTTGCACTCCATTATTTTAATGGCCCTTTTCTGTTAAACTCAGAGAAACTAAGAGAAATGAGGGATGTTAAACTCAGAGAGACCAAGAGAAATGAGGGTCAAAACTGTGTCCCTCTTCATTCTGATTTCTCATATAAATACAATGCAATTACAAGCTTTCAAGTTGACTTTCAACCCACTAAATTAGCTAAACTGACATATATACATTTACAACTAATTATGCTAATTGATAGAATGATTATTTGACTATTTACAAATAAATGTGCAATCTTATAAAATCTGATTTGTCATTAATTCCATTGACATCCCCCCTCAAATTGATGCTGGTAAATCTACAAGCATCAATTTGCCAAGTAGAAAATTGTGCCGCTGACGTGTCAAACTTTTAGTGAAAATGTCTGCTGTTTGAACAGATGTTGAGACATGTGGTAGATTGATGATTCTTCGATCATAGGCTTCTCGAATAGAGTGACAATCAACCTCGATGTGTTTCGTCCGTTCATGGTAAACTGGATTTGCTGCAATCTGAATGGCACTAGTGTTGTCAGCATGCAGCGGAGTCGGTTGTTCTTGAGAGAATCCAAGTTCTGTTAGAAGTCCACGCAACCATATTATTTCAGAACAAGCAGCAGACATTGCGCGGTATTCTGCTTCAGTGGATGATTTTGAGACTGAATCTTGTTTCTTACATTTCCATGAAATAGGAGCATTTCCTAGGAACATGCACCAGCCAGTAGTAGATTTTCTTGTGTCTGGACAGCCTGCCCAATCGGCATCACTATATGCTTGGAGTTTGATTGATGAACCAACAGGAAAAAATAAACCACGCTTTAGGGTGCCAAGGAGATATCTAATGATTCGTTGTACTGCTGAAAGATGAAAATGTCGTGGAGCTTGCATGAACTTACTAACTGTGTGTACAGCAAAAGAAATATCTGGGCGAGTGATAGTTACATAGATGAGACTTCCCACCAGTTTGCGATATTGAGTGGGATCATCAAGGTGGTCACCTTCATCTCTTCTATATTTAACATTAACTTCCATGGGAGTGTCAACAGGGGTTGCATTTGTGAGTCCAGCTAGCTGGACCAAGTCTTGAATATACTTTTGTTGATTTAGAAAAACACCTTCATGATGATAATGCACCTCTAAACCCAAGAAATAAGTGAGACGGCCCAACTCTTTCATATGAAAAGTTGAATGCAACAGGTTTTTGATCCTAGAAATAGCATCTTGATCAGAACCAGTCACAACGATGTCATCCACGTAAACAAGAAGCACCACCATGCCTTTAGGAGTTCTTTGTAGGAAAAGAGATGGATCATACTGACTTTGACAAAATTCAAAACCAATTAGTGTCGATCGAAACTTTTCAAACCATACTCTTGGTGCCTGTTTCAATCCATACAAAGATCGTTTTAGTTTACAAACAGTATTAGGTGAAGGTGTAGGCATACCATTAGGAAGTTTGATGTAAACTTCCTCCTGAAGGTCACCGTGAAGGAATGCGTTTTTGACATCCATTTGATGTAACGGCCAAGCTTGTGACGCAGCAATAGCAAGAATGGTGCGCACGGTTGTCATCTTGGCAACCGGAGCAAACGTCTCATCATAGTCTAGTCCATATTCTTGCTTATTTCCAAGCACAACTAAACGAGCCTTGTAACGATCTATAGATCCATCCGAGCGCAGCTTTATAGAGAACACAAACTTGCTGCCTAAAGGTTTAACAGATGAGGGACATGGCACTATATCCCATGTTTGATTTTCTTCTAAGGCAAGAAGTTCAGATTCTATAGCTTTCTGCCAACAATCATTCTCCATGGCCTGTTTATAAGAGGAAGGAATAGGAATAGAAGATAATGTTGCTGTCATGCAATTGATATACCTTTCTGGGGGATTGCTTTGGCGTGAGCTGCGTCGTAGAGGAGCTGGTTCTGGTTCTTCTACTGGACCAGCAACCAAGGAATTATCTTGAGGGGGCCCATGAGTGGCAGTACTACGTCTTTTGTAGGTCAAGAGAGGTTTAGATGATTGTTGATCTGAATGAGAGTTAGAAAACATTGGTAAAACAGAAACTGGAGAAGAGACAAGGTCATGATGTGATGCAAAAAAATATTTATTTTCTTGGAATATGACATTTCTAGACACCCGAATCCTACGAAGGTTAGGATCATAACATAGAAAACCCTTTTGATGAGGAGAATATCCAAGAAAAGCACATTCAACAGATTGTGCAGTAAGCTTGGTGCGTTCTTGTGGAGGAAGATGGACATAACACACACAACCGAAGACACGTAGAGTGGAGTAATTTGGTGGGTGGCCATATAACCGAGTGAAAGGGGATTCATTACCTATTGATGGAGATGGCATTCTGTTTATAAGATGGACAGCAGTGGAAAGAGCTTCACACCAAAATCGTGAAGGCACATGAGACTCTAACAAAAGGGTGCGAACAACATCAAGCAAATGACGGTTTTTTCTTTCCGCTACCCCATTTTGTTGTGGAGTTGAGGGGCATGACCTTTGAGATATAATGCCATTAGATTGCAAAAATTCTTGAAATGAGTGGGACATGTATTCCCCCCCATTGTCAGAGCGAAATATTTTGATTTTTGATGAAAATTGGGTCTGAACATAAGCATGAAAAAATTTGAAAGTGGAAAAGACTTCGTCTTTTGATCGCAGAAAATAGACCCATGTGAAACGACTATAATCATCAATGAAAGTTACAAAATATTTGTAATGAGCATGAGATATAACAGGTGCCACACCCCAAACATCACTATGGATTATATCAAAAGGTTGTGTTACATTAGACTGATGTGTTGGAAATGGCAAAATTTTACTTTTACCAAGCTTACAAGGAATGCAATCAAAATGAACAGAATTAAGTGATGGGGTGTGTTTATTTCCAAGAAAATTTGATTTTAGCAACTCATGAAGTACATTTGCGTTTGGATGTCCAAGACGCTTATGCCACACTTGGTAATCAACAATAGCAGAATTACAAGAAAGTAAAGGTAAAGAAAGACTTTGAGGTAATGAAAACTGGATTGGGAAAAGACGTCCAACTTTAGGCCCCTTCGCGATTATCTTCCCTGATTGTTGATCCTGCACAAGACAACCAGATTGTGAGAATTGTACTTGACAATCATTCTCAACTAATTGACCAACCGAAATGAGATTACTAGTGAGACCAGGAGAGACAAAAACATTTGTTAGAGATGAAGAAATATCACCGGTGGCTGTGATAGGTAATTGATTTCCATCAGCAGTATGTATCTTTAGATTTCCAAAATATTTTTTTTATATTAGTAAGAAATTGGGCATTGCTGGTCATGTGGTTGGAAGCCCCCGAATCAAAGTACCATGAGGAAGAGGATTTACCTGATATTCCTAGAGCAGAGAAGGCAGAAATGATCATTTGTTGAACCATTTCAGGGGTCACTGATGAAGCAGTAGGAGCATTTTGCTGAACCGGTGCTGGATTGACCGAGTTGCTAGGAATAGATGAATCAACCGAGGTTGTAAAGGCTGTGACATTTCTCCTTGGTGGCCTTATTGGGCATTCCTTAAGAATATGTCCGTCTTTTTTGCAGTAGTTGCAGACTTTGTCTGGACAGTTTGAAGCATAATGTCCCAATTTCTTGCAACAGAAACATTGAACAGCACTCATGTCATGACTTCTTGTCTTTCCTCGTGCCACATAAGCCACTGGAACAGTAGACAATTTTTGATCTTCAATGATGGACTGTGTCAGTAGACGTTGTTCTTCACGTAACAGATCATTGAAACATGCATCCAATGATGGTACAGGGTTTCTATGCATGAGATTGGACCGAATACCTTCAAATTCAGATCTCAATTTCATAAGAAATTGATCTCGCTTGGTAGTTTCATGAACAGATTGTACCGAACTTAAACCTTCAGAAGTCAAGTCTGCATAAACTATCTCAGTGTATTCAGCCCAAAGATTCATGAATTGAGAGTAAAATTCAGAGATGGAGAGACTATCCTGTTTAAATAAGGCTATGTCGTGTTCAAGCTGGAACCTTCGAGCGGCGTTGTTCTGATTGTAGACTTTCTTCAAGTAATTCCACATTGTGGCTGCTGTTTTGTAAGGTCGGAGATTCAGGACAATGTTTGGATCAACAGAACCTAGGACCCAGGACATGACTTGAGCATCTTTGACTACCCATTTGCCATGTGCAACCTTATCTTTCTCTTTGTCAGGAACTGGAGTGCTGCCATCAACATGACCCCACAAATCTTTTCCTGTGACAAATATCTCGAAATGGAATGCCCAAGTTGAGTAGTTTTTGCCATTAAGGCGAACCACCAAGATTTCATGCTTTTCGGTAGACATGTGACTATGGAAATAGGTATTGAACAAGAACGAGAGGTTAATCTGGACTGGGAAACAAATAACCGAGACACAGAAGTGAAAGAAAAGAAAAACAGACTAGGTTCTTGGATTGTAACCTAGGCTGATACCATGTTAAACTCAGAGAAACTAAGAGAAATGAGGGATGTTAAACTCAGAGAGACCAAGAGAAATGAGGGTCAAAACTGTGTCCCTCTTCATTCTGATTTCTCATATAAATACAATGCAATTACAAGCTTTCAAGTTGACTTTCAACCCACTAAATTAGCTAAACTGACATATATACATTTACAACTAATTATGCTAATTGATAGAATGATTATTTGACTATTTACAAATAAATGTGCAATCTTATAAAATCTGATTTGTCATTAATTCCATTGACATTTTCCACCCAATATGTTTAACACCCTCTCCAATGTCAGGTCCAATCCCTATTTCAATTGCAAATGCTTCATCTCTACAAACACTTGACTTAGGTCATCAAAACATTTTGGTAGGACAGGTTCCAAATCTAGGGAAATTACATGATCTTCAACAATTTAGGTGATGATTCAACTAAGGATTTGGAGTTCTTAAAGTCCTTGACGAATTGTAGTAGACTACAAGTGATTTCTATATCCAATAATTTCGTAGGCAGTTTATCCAATCATTTATCAGGACAAATTCCTTCAGAACTAGGTAATCTTATTGTCTTAACTCTCTTTAGCATGGAACTAAACCACTTTGAAGGAGTTATTCCAACCACTTTTGGGAAGTTTGAGAAAATGCAAGAGTTAGAATTGAAAGTAAATAAGTAGTTTTAAGATATGCTTAGCATAAATTTTATTTTAACTCTCGTATGTTTTTGTGTCAACTAGTTTTCTACCAATAAAACCACCTTTCATGTAACATTTCTTAATGGATGCAATGCCCCATCTAACAAGTAGGTGACGGAATTCTACTTTTCATATTTTAATTTCTACATTAACTTCCTTGATGTTGAGTTCTCCAAATTGTACTTTATCTTGGATTAATTATTGCGATTCCTCCAATTTGCTCTAACTGTTTGATTGTATAAGCGGAGTGACTAGAGGTAAGAAAGAGCGAAAAGGTTTTGGTTGACCCGGCACAAGACAATCTGGACGATATGGGAATCTAGAAATGAATTTATTTTTGCAAATGACGTTATTGAAACAATGGAGACGGTTGATGGTTTCTTTTGGCTATAGGTGTTTTGGTGTTCTTTCTTAGAATTATCTGTGTGTATTTGTGCAGGCCATTTGTTTTGTCTTTTGGCTGTTGTTTTGTTGCTAGTGTGTGAGTGTCATTGGACTTGGTCCATTTTGATTCTTGTAATGGTTCATTTATTCTTCATATTTGTAATTTAAAATGCATAACAGAAAAACAATGAAAGGAGGAAGAATCTTGTGTTCCCACTTAGTTTTCAAAACACTATATAATAACTATACAACATAGTGAAATTTCACAATCTAAAATAACCCCTTGTTCCTTAATTATTTTTCAAATCATGTTTCCAACATTTTCATTTTGGTTATCTCTTCTCTTTGCTCTCAACTTTGTCCAAAATACAATGACCTCTACCTTAGGAAATGAGACAGATTACTTGGCGTTACTCAAATTCAAAGAATCAATATCTAATGACCCATATGGAATCTTGGCCTCTTGGAATACTTCAAGAAACTACTGCAACTGGCATGGAATTACATGTAATCCCATAAATCAAAGAGTTATAGAGTTTAACTTAGATGGCTATAATTTGCATGGAGTCATATCTCCGCATGTTGGCAATCTTTCTTTTTTGATAAATCTCAACCTTGCAAACAATAGTTTCTTCGGAAAAATTCCACATGAACTTGGTCAGTTGTTCCGATTGAAGAAAATCCTAATTAACAATAACTCCATGACAGGAGAGATTCCTACAAACATGACAAGCTGGTATGTTCTTGAAGTCTTAGCCTTAAATGAAAATCATTTTATTGGTAAAATACCAAATGGAATCAGCTCTCTTCATAAGCTCCAGCTGATGGATATTACCAAAAACAATTTCACCGGAAGAATTCCACTGGTCATAGGGAATCTTTCATCCCTAAGATACCTTGGAATGAGTGATAATAACGTAGAAGGAGATATTCCACACGAAATGTGTAGCCTCAAAAACTTGATATGGATAGCACTGTCCGTCAACAAACTATATGGTACATTTCCTCTTGTCTTTATAAAATGTCATCTCTTACTTTGATCGCGGCTTCACTCAATAAATTTAATGGATCTCTTCCATCCAATATGTTCAACACCCTCTTCAATCTTCAATATTTGGCAATCGGGAGAAATAAATTCTCAGGTCCAATCCCTATTTCCATTGCTAATGCTTCAACCCTACAACTACTTGACTTAGATACAAACAATTTGGTCGGACAAGTTCCAAGTCTAGGGAAGTTATATGATCTCCAAACGTTAAATCTAGAAGAAAACAGTTTAGGAGACAATTCAACTAAGGATTTTGAGTTTTTAAAATCCTTGACAAACTGTAGTAAACTACAAGGGATTTCTATAGCCTTTAATAATTTTGGAGGTAACTTGCCAAATTCGGTAGGAAATTTATCCACTCAACTTAGTCTACTATATCTTGGGCGTAATCAGATTTCAGGAAAAGTTCCTTCAGAACTCGGAAATCTAATTGGCTTAACTCTCTTGAGCATGTCACATAATCACTTTGAAGGCAATATTCCAACTACGTTCGGAAAGTTTGAGAAAATGCAAAAGTTAGAATTGAATGGAAATAAGTTGTCAGGAGAGATACCAATCATCATAGGCAACCTCGGTCATTTATTTTATTTGAGTGCAGGAGATAACATGTTGGAAGGAAATATTCCTTCAAGCATAGGAAATTGCAAAAAGTTACAAGCCCTAGACCTTTCACAAAATAATCTTAGAGGAACCATACCCTTAGAGGTTTTTAGTCTTTCTTCGTTATCAATCGTACTGAACTTGTCAAAAAACTCGTTGAGTGGTAGCCTACCGAGAGATGTGGGTATGCTAATAAGCATCAACATGCTAGATCTCTCAGAGAATCATTTATCTGGTGACATTCCTAAAACTATTGGCAAATGCATAGGCTTAGAATACCTCTTTTTGCAAGGTAATTCCTTCAATGGAACCATACCATCCTCACTGGCTTTACTTAAAGGTCTTAAATACTTAGACATGTCAAGAAATCGGTTGTATGGACCAATTCCTAATCTTCTACAAAATATATCAGTTTTAGAACACTTGAATGTTTCTTTCAACATGTTGGAAGGAGAGGTACCAAAAGAAGGTGTCTTTGGAAATGTAAGTGAGTTAATCGTGACTGGAAACAATAAGCTTTGTGGAGGTATTTTAGAGCTTCATCTACAGCCATGCCTTGCCAGAGATATTAAACACCATAAAATCAGGTTGATAGTAGTGATAGTTAGTGTGGTACCTATTCTTCTTATGGTGACAATTATTTTAACTATCTACTGGATGAGGAAAACAAACAAGAAACAAAATTCTGATTTACCAAAAATTGACACACTAGCAAAAGTTTCATACTAGGACCTTCACCAAAGAACTGATGGGTTTTCTGCTAGAAACTTAGTTGGATCAGGAAGTTTTAGTTCTGTGTACAAAGGAAATCTTGTATCAGAAAATAAAGTCGTTGCCATAAAGGTCCTAAACCTTCAAAAGAAGGGAGCTCACAAGAGTTTCGTTGCTGAATGTAATGTACTAAAAAATATTAGACATCGAAATTTGGTCAAGATTTTCACATGTTGTTCAAGTACAGATTTCAAAGGTCAAGAATTTAAAGCTTTAGTTTTTGAGTACATGAACAATGAAAGATTAGAACAATGGCTTTTGTTGGAAATTCTTACAGGAAGGAGACCAGTTGATGAAATGTTTGTTGATGGTCAAAATCTGCATATGTTTGTTGAAATTTCATTGCCTAATAATGTTATACATATTTTGGACCCACATCTTGTACCAAGAAATGTACAAGCAAACAATAGAAGATGGAATCACCGGTGGCAATTTCACTGCAAATGTAGAGAAGTGCTTAGTTTCACTTTTTAGGATTGGACTTGCTTGTTCAGTGGAGTCACCTAAAGAAAGAATGAATATAATTGATGTCACCAGAGAATTAAGCATAATCAAAAAGGCTTATCTTGCTGGTAAGATTGATTGAGACTTTTAGATGCTTAACTGTGTGTATATGCCATTAGCTTATGCTCTAATCTGATTAAGTACTCGTGTAGTTTATTTAATTCTCTTCCATCTTACTATACATTTGAAAATTCCTAAACTAAAATAAGCAAATTTAATGAGTTTCTTTTCAATTTCAGGTGTTCATACTCGTGATTAGTTGAAGGCGAAATAGACTTTTGCGGTCATTTAGGAAAGAGAAGTGTCTGTCTAATTGTTGATACCCGTGAGCATTGCCACTAGAGCTGAATGCTGGTCCATAATAGTTTGATAAAATCATCCTTCATGTATTCCTCATATCACTCTTAAGAGTTACCAAATTTTATTGAAAAATCATCTAATTTTCTCAAACTATTTATGTTAATAGTAATACCTTTGTGTTTGAGGTTTTGAGAAAACATGCTGTCACCATGAAATTTCTGTGTGCTTTGGATATTTCATCATTCTAGCAAGGAAGCTATTGAATCTTATATAGTTGATCCATAGGAATTAAGTTGGCATGTAATATAAGTTTTCTATGTCCTTAAAATCCACAAAGCATATTTCTTCTGATATGTTTTCATTATCCGGGGCTGAAAATATATTGTCTAAGCAAGCCATAATATAGTCCCATATATGAAAAGAGCACATCTTGATGCATTAAAGAAAAGAGGATCAATTTTAAGTTTTCTACTGATAATTTAATACACTAGCAGTAGCTTTCTAATGAAAATGCCAGAAATTAGGACAACAGAGTTCCGCCGTAACACAGAAGAACAAATGAAAAGAGATGTAAATTGGTGGGACAAACTGTTGTAACCAGCATCTGAATTTGAGTAATTTTATATAATAAAGTCCACAAAAAGACCATGTTTTGGATTTAAATTAGTCATATTGAATTCATGCATTAATTCTTGATCTGCTCAATGTGAAAATCAGCAATAAGGAAATTCTAGTTCACGTCATTTGTAAAGTGAATTCTAGTTCTAACACATAAAAAAAGATATCTCCTTAGAAGACGATTACGCACATCAAGTCTAGGAATTAATAGTGTAGTTTCAAGAGAGGAGAGAATTAAGAATACCCACTACAAATACTAATCCAATCCATGATGACTTACCGAAAAATACAACATTTTTATTACTTGACCAACTTTAAGTTTTCTACTAATAATACACTAGCAGCATCTTTTTTTTAAATAAAAAAAAACGCAAGCAGTAGCTTTTTAATGAAATTGTCAGACATTACGTCAAAAAGAAAATGCCACAAATTAGGACAAAGCAAAAGAACTTAAAGGGGGATTTTTATTTTATTTTTTTACGATATCAATAAAGTATTAATGTTAGATTTTTAATGTCTATTATTCTCATGGGTCCACAAATGAAAAATAACATAATTGATTGGAGGAAGGAAAAATTCTCTCAACATAAAACATAAGTTTGGAGTTAGAACTGATGATTTTAGGGCCTAATTTAAACTCATTACAATGTTTTTTGATTCAGAGTTCAAATTTTAACCCCTGCATATATTATACTAATGTCCATATCAATTGAATTAAATTAACTACAATATTTTTATTTTTTGTCTCTCTTTCATAATTCAATTGTATCTCACTCCCAAGTTCCAACTTAAAACTAACCCCCAACCTAACTTCAACCTAAATGAATCATTTTGATTCATCTACCTAACTTCAAAGATGGTAAATAATAGTAAAATAATTAGAAAGGTATAAATCAACCCTCATAAGATTTTATTTTGTGGTTGTACCGACACTTATCATCATTCATTAATCATTTCTTGTTCAAAAAGTTTATTATGATGTGGGTGTTTTCCTATCAACAAAAAGATATTTTTGATTATTTTTAGGGTTAATTATGTTTCTAGTCCCTATAAAATAGCGACCTTGTAAGTTTAGTCCCTACTTAATTTTAATAGCATTTTTAGTCCCTATAAAAAAAATTACTTATAATTTTAGTCCCTGCTAAAACAAAGTTTGATTAATTATCCTTAAACTCTTAAATTTTTGAACGATTTTTTTGAGACAAGATTAGAACACTATGAAAGGTTCGTTTACTAAAATTTAGAATTTTCTGACATGAAATGAATTAAATATGAATTTTTTAAAACGACAACAGTTAAAGATAAAAAGTAATAAAATCTGGATGTAGAAATCAAATTTTGCAATAATTTTTTGCGGACGAACTTTTAGTAATGTTCTAAACATGTCTGCAAAAAATTGTTCATAAATTTAAGAGTTTAAGCATAAATTAAACAAATTTGAATTGAGTAGGGACTAATACTCAGTGCAGAAAAACAAAATTAGGGACTAAAAATGCTATTAAAATTAAGTAGGGACTAAACTTACAAGGTCGCTATTTTATAGGGACTAGAAACATAATTAACCCTTATTTTTATAAATAAACAGACTTTGTATTCAGACAAAAAAATACTCCATACAGTATATTTTTAGATTTCATATACAATTAAAATTTATTAGACCAGCTCTCTTCACATTGACTCTGAGTTATATTCCAACTTTCAGTTTGATTAAGTTTTATGGG
This sequence comes from Medicago sativa, assembly GCF_051527215.1. Lineage (NCBI taxonomy): Eukaryota > Viridiplantae > Streptophyta > Magnoliopsida > Fabales > Fabaceae > Medicago > Medicago sativa. Next base: position 15,591,286 of record NC_140753.1, on the reverse strand, counting down.
TGGAAGATATGATAAGAATTTATGGTCATGTCTGTGGGCCAACTGACAATGTTGCTATGAATTTACTACGAATTTTGACCAAAACATAAGGGTAATCCTAACATAGGACGTGTTAAAGATTTTATTAATGGTAAATATGAAACGCACTGTTTCAAAAAATTTTATTATTTTTGTTTTTTAAAAAAAAAAAAGGACAGCAAATATAAAAAGAATATAAAAATATAGAGAGCCACCCATTTTTTTTTTATTTCTCCCGAAGCTTCCATATCTCTCTATCAGGTTCCACTTCTACTACCCTCCTTCAATTCACCATTTCCTCTTTCTTTCAATATGCCATATTTCTTCCATACACTCATGAGGTCAATTTCACACCTAATCAAAGATTTCTAATACTCTCACAAGTTCTCTTGGGTAGGATTTTGAGTTAGTGTTGGTGGGTTAAGAAAGGAGAAGGATGCCCATACAATGAAAGTGGCTCAAAGATTCTTTGAGGTAATTTACACAACCCATAATTCAATTAAGGCATCTCTAGCTATGTGTAGTTTGATTTAGAAACTTATTATAGAGTTTAGAGTAGGTATGGAAGGAATTTAGGGCTGCATATAGTTAGAAATTTTTTAGAATACTCATTTTAATCTTAAAAATATTACCGATGCTCAGATTGGGCACTGGATACTTTGCTTGCTTCTACGGGAGTGGCTGGAGAGAAAATTTGGTCAATTCGGCATAACTGTGAGTTGATAACGATCACTATCACTTATTTTAATTATCGTTATTATCTATATTTTGTTGAATTTATATGTTAAAGTATTTATCAAATTAGGGAACACACCCTTTGAACATTTTTTTCGTCATTGTTATATAATTTCAAAGTCATCAAATTTAACTATACTCTATTTGCATTGCAAAAGATTTGAAATTGAGGTATGGTTGCATATACTCTGACTTGAATTTTGAGACATGGAGAAATACGGTTTTGAGATATATGTTTTTGGGAATTTTCGATATTAATATAAACTCAAATTAGGCTACTTATGATTTATACGTTGACTTGAAATGGATATTTGATTTGCACATATTTTTGTGCATTGGATTAATATGTTCCGGGAAATACATTGTTGTGATAATTCCTACTTTTAATATGTTCGTGAAACTAGCTTTGATATGTTCTTAAGTATGGTTTTGAAGTTGTGTTTTTCGAAGATTTTGATATTAATATGGACTATATTTGGATTTGAATTTGGATTTACCTATGATGATAAGTAGTAGATTTTCGATTGAGTTTTGATGAACGTATTTTGACATAAGTTTCAATATGTTGTGAAATATGGTTTTAGAGACATTTTGAAAATTTTGTTTTGAGAAAAACTATTATTATCGCGACGACCTAGGTGCACCTAGTATGTGATTTCAATTAGGTAAAGTTACCCCGTTAGATGGAGCCGCCCCTATGGAAAGGCCGCCATTAGGAGGAGAGGGCTATCAATGAGAGGTAAACTCCCTAATTGAAAATGTTTTACACTTTGTTTTGAGTCGAGAGAAAAGAGCTATCCGTTAGATGGAGCCGCCCCTATGGAAAGGCCACCATTAGGAGGAGAGGGCTATCAACGAGATGGAGCTAGTTCTCGATTCACCCATTTTGTTTATTTTCACTAAATGGAGTTTTCTATATTTTCTTTAAAGGCTTTTATCAAGATTGTCGACAATATATTTTAGAGGCTTTTATTATGATTTTTGGCAATTTATTTTTTTAAAGGCTTGTAACGTTATCTTCATGTCTTTACGATGTTGGACTTTTCGTAGAAGTATACCTATTTGATTGGAAATATATACCATGTGTGGATTTTCATGCGTATAAAAGGTTGCGGATTATTAGAATTTTAGACGGTTACTATTTTTGTAAATTGACATTAGATTTGAGAAAGTAAATAATCGTGCCCTTGTGTGTTTCCCTTCTAGTTGGTGGTGGTTGTTATCTCTCACTAAGTCCTTGTGACTTACTCTTTCATTTTCTATTTTTTTTCAGATTCAGAATGCAGTTGAGTAGCAAGCTGCTAACATACTCAGAGTCTCAACATTGTTGCTCTTGTGGTAGGCTTCCTTTGGTGGAAGACTCTTTTGTTTATGTTGAGTCGGTATATCTGCAGCTATTTGAAGTATATGATATTTTGTTTATAACTGTACAAACAGTGTCACTTTTTAAATTCTAGCTGATATGAACAGGATTTACATCTTGGAAAATATTGAAAATACAGATGATACTTTGCCGAAATTTCGGTGGATATTATTTTTAAATGAGTACTTTGGAAGTTGTTTAAATTATAATTTTCTAGTGTTGTCAATAGGCTTGCCGGACTAGGATGTTCTAGTTCGTGCGCCGGTCACGATTTTAAATCTTGGGTCGTGACAAAGTTGGTATCAGAGCTCCTGGTTGTAGGTCCTAATAGCTGCAGACATAGAGTAATAATAGGTTTTTGTTAGTAAATTGTGAACCGCGGCACCATTTACTCGCAAAAAGCTATTAGCACTCTATGGTAGTCTCACTTGTTGTTTACTCCTGTGATTTCTTTTGGTCTTTGACTGGTCTCAATCTGCTTGTCGTCTTGTCCTATATTCGGTCATTTTTCTTTCATTTAGTGAGGGTGTCACCCATTAACAAGATCTCCACTAGAAGGGAAATTGGTTCCTTGCGAATTTAAAGCCGAACCGTAAAACCTTAGTCAAATAGGCTGTCATTCGGGCTGTTCTCATGGTTGACTTAAAAAAATAAAAATGATGATAAAGGACATAGCATTTACGTTGACAAACGTGACTGAGTTGTAGGAGTATTTAATGTTGAGGTTCCTAGAGAAGTACGAAGAAATCAAATGATGATAGAGATTATTGTTGGCTTGTGTAACAAGTTGTTGGAGGTGGTTGTTGTTGGACAATAACAACATGGTAATCAAGAGCAGAGAAATGTTTTCCGTCAACTAGAAGCTATTCAGATTTAAGTGAGGATCTACAAAAATTCATTAACAATCTAGAGAGGTTACAAAGAGCATTAGGATTCTTAGATATAAGAATGGGGGAGTTGATATAATTTAAGTTGAAAGATGTGTTATATGATAGGTTAGATACACTTAAATGCGTAAAACAATGAGGTTCACTGTGTTGGAATAAAGTGAGACCACTTGATTGTTTACGACTCATTTTCTTCTATAAAAGTGTTGGAGATGGATTAACTCACAAGTATGAAAGATCGAAATAAACTGAGGATATGTCAATTTTAGAGTACAAATCCCATTTTACAGAGCTTCAAAGTTACCTTCCTTCCCCTATTATAGAAGAGATGCATTTCAAGTGGTTCAATAGAAGACTAAGGAAATACTTAATTGGATTTGTCGTTAGATCTATTTGTGTTACTTTGCGGAGGTTTCGAACTTGACAATTCAGATTAGGGAACAAAATCTTAAGGGAGGTAGTAAACCATATTCTCGCAAGAAACGAGTTGAATGATTATACAATGATTATTTTAATCGTGGTGGTGAAAATATATTTGGTCATTAGGGATAAACCAATATCAATACCATAGAAGGATGGTTCCAGCAGACAAACTTTTGAGTAGAGTTGTAGATTAGATCAAGGGGCATATAGATAATACACTTTTTCTTAGTAATTTTGATTTTACATTGGTTAAGTATGTCATGTCAGGAGGGATTGTCCTTGGCAGCTACAACACAACCATTATCTAATCATTTATTAACACAATAGCTTTAGTATAGATTTTGATAGGATTTGAGCATAAATTGGTTATCCTTCCATCATACCACGTTCACCTATTATAACTAGGCATTGAAAGTTGAGATATTGGATAATCGCTTTTATCCTTTTTCAAGGAGAATGTGATTCTGTACCATATAATTTGATCTCAAGTTTAGGATCTAAGAAGTTATTGAAAAGGAGTTGTCATGGATAATTGGTTTTGCTTATGGATATACAAAGTGAGTTCAGAAGAATTATAAGAAGTTCCAAAAGTGTGTAGGTTTCCTAATGTTTTTCCAGAAGAATTTCCTAGATTGCCTCATGATAAGAAGGTTAAGTTTTCTATAGATTTGGTTCTTAACACTCAACGACATCTATACCTTTCGATCAAATAGTTAGCAGAACTTTAGGTGTTAGAAGAGAAGCTCATGATTTTCTCAATAAGAGATTTATTCGCCCAAATTCTTTTCCTTGGGAAGTCCTAATATTGTTTAAATAAGAAAGAAGGACCCAAACTATTTTTACAAAAGATTTAAATATGGCAGTAGTAGTTTGTCTCTTAAGATTTGGATGTATATCAACATGACAAGACTTGTTAGATTTATACCGATCAAGAGAGTTGTAAGTATACCTTTCAACAACGAGGTTTAAATTTAAGGCAAAGAAGGTGGATGGAGCTATCTTGAAATTTTTTTGATTGCACGGATTTGTATCACCTTGGGAAGACAATGTTGTTGTAGATGCTTTAGGTAGGAAGTACATGGGTAGTCTTACTCATTTTGTCGAAATAAAGATGACTTATAATTAAAGGGTTACACAAACTTGTTGGAAGTGGGATTCAATTTGAGCTTGATCATTCAATGGAATTATTGGTCTTGTGTAAATTTGTTCCACCATAGTTTACAATATCAGGGAGACTCAGTTAAGATTTAGACTAGGTAAAGTTGATAGATAATGGGAGGAATAGTAAAGTTACAAACTTCTTAGTTGATTTAGACAATGTTTTATGGTTGAAGTGTCGATTGTGTGTTCCAAACGTTGGTGATTTAGGGAGAAGACTATAAAGAAGAGGTTTATCATTATTGTTATATTATTCACCAGATTCTATTAAGATATACTAAGATTTGAGATAATTGTACTGCTTGAAGTAGATGAAAAGGAATGTAACCGATTTTGTCTCTAAGTGTTTAGTGTGCTAACAAGTAAATCCTGAGCACCAACAGCTTGCAAGTTTACTTCGACTTGTTGGAATACGTGAATTAAAGTGTGAATGTGTTATTGTGGATTTCATTTCAAGACCATTAACTCAAAAAGGTTATGACTTAGTGTGGGTGATTATAGACTGGATGCCTAAGTCTGCATATTTCTTATTTGTAAAGACTACTAATATTACGCCTTAGTATGCTAGGGTTCATGTTAGATGAGATTGTCACCTTGTATGGTATGTTGTTGCCCATTATCTTTAACCGCGAAATTGAATTTATTGTTGAGCTTTGGAAGTCTTTCAAATGTGAATTGAAAACCCATTTGAATCTTAGTACAACTTAAGATTGATGGTCAATTTGTGAAAACTATGCAAAATGTAGAGGATATGCTATGTGCTTCTGTTTCTTGATCTTAGAGGGAGTTGGAACCTATGTTTGCCTATGATGGAATTTGAATATAAGTAGCTACCAATCTACTAGTAAAGTGATACGTTTTGAAGCATTGTATAAAAGACGATGTATGTCTCATATAAGATTGTTTGAGGTTGAGGGTCTAAATTAGTGGGTCCAGAGGTTATTCAAGATGTCCTTGAAATTGTTGGTTGATCTGAGATCATTTTGTGGCAACTCGAAATAGGGAAAATTTTATTATGACGAGAGGAGTCGTCCCTTAGAGTTCAGTGTGAGAACATGTATTCTTACAATTTTCACCAATGTAGGGTGGTTTTTCAAACTTGAGCAAACTAGTTCAAGGTTTATTGAAACGTTTGAGATTTGGCAGTAGTTCGGACTTGTAGCTTACCACCCTGCACTTCCATTGAATTTCTCGAGTGCGCATATGCTCTTTTATATATTTGTGCTTTAGAATTACCTTTATGACCCTTCTCATGGAGATAATCATGAAGATGTACAGTTAGACGAGTATGTCTTACAAGAACCATAAGACAGCTATGATAGATAAGAAAGTGAGATCTTTATGTTCTAAGAATACCGTTTTGGTAAAGGTTTATGTCATGGACCTTTCGGTGAAGAAACAACTTGGTAATCCAAACAAGTGATGTGTGAAAAGGAACCGCGTTTAGTTAAAACCAACGCTAGTAGTGGTTAAAATTCGAGGACGAATTTTTTTAAGGGGGGAAGAATGAAACGCACCGTTTCAAAAAATTTTATTATTTTTGTTTTTTAAAAAAAAAAAAGGACAGCAAATATAAAAAGAATATAAAAATATAGAGAGCCACCCATTTTTTTTTATTTCTCCCGAAGCTTCCATATCTCTCTATCAGGTTCCACTTCTACTACCCTCCTTCAATACACCATTTCCTCTTTCTTTCAATATGCCATATTTCTTCCATACACTCATGAGGTCAATTTCACACCTAATCAAAGATTTCTAATACTCTCACAAGTTCTCTTGGGTAGGATTTTGAGTTAGTGTTGGTGGGTTAAGAAAGGAGAAGGATGCCCATACAATGAAAGTGGCTCAAAGATTCTTTGAGGTAATTTACACAACCCATAATTCAATTAAGGCATCTCTAGCTATGTGTAGTTTGATTTAGAAACTTATTATAGAGTTTAGAGTAGGTATGGAAGGAATTTAGGGCTGCATATAGTTAGAAATTTTTTAGAATACTCATTTTAATCTTAAAAATATTACCGATGCTCAGATTGGGCACTGGATACTTTGCTTGCTTCTACGGGAGTGGCTGGAGAGAAAATTTGGTCAATTCGGCATAACTGTGAGTTGATAACGATCACTATCACTTATTTTAATTATCGTTATTATCTATATTTTGTTGAATTTATATGTTAAAGTATTTATCAAATTAGGGAACACACCCTTTGAACATTTTTTTCGTCATTGTTATATAATTTCAAAGTCATCAAATTTAACTATACTCTATTTGCATTGCAAAAGATTTGAAATTGAGGTATGGTTGCATATACTCTGACTTGAATTTTGAGACATGGAGAAATACGGTTTTGAGATATATGTTTTTGGGAATTTTCGATATTAATATAAACTCAAATTAGGCTACTTATGATTTATACGTTGACTTGAAATGGATATTTGATTTGCACATATTTTTGTGCATTGGATTAATATGTTCCGGGAAATACATTGTTGTGATAATTCCTACTTTTAATATGTTCGTGAAACTAGCTTTGATATGTTCTTAAGTATGGTTTTGAAGTTGTGTTTTTCGAAGATTTTGATATTAATATGGACTATATTTGGATTTGAATTTGGATTTACCTATGATGATAAGTAGTAGATTTTCGATTGAGTTTTGATGAACGTATTTTGACATAAGTTTCAATATGTTGTGAAATATGGTTTTAGAGACATTTTGAAAATTTTGTTTTGAGAAAAACTATTATTATCGCGACGACCTAGGTGCACCTAGTATGTGATTTCAATTAGGTAAAGTTACCCCGTTAGATGGAGCCGCCCCTATGGAAAGGCCGCCATTAGGAGGAGAGGGCTATCAATGAGAGGTAAACTCCCTAATTGAAAATGTTTTACACTTTGTTTTGAGTCGAGAGAAAAGAGCTATCCGTTAGATGGAGCCGCCCCTATGGAAAGGCCACCATTAGGAGGAGAGGGCTATCAACGAGATGGAGCTAGTTCTCGATTCACCCATTTTGTTTATTTTCACTAAATGGAGTTTTCTATATTTTCTTTAAAGGCTTTTATCAAGATTGTCGACAATATATTTTAGAGGCTTTTATTATGATTTTTGGCAATTTATTTTTTTAAAGGCTTGTAACGTTATCTTCATGTCTTTACGATGTTGGACTTTTCGTAGAAGTATACCTATTTGATTGGAAATATATACCATGTGTGGATTTTCATGCGTATAAAAGGTTGCGGATTATTAGAATTTTAGACGGTTACTATTTTTGTAAATTGACATTAGATTTGAGAAAGTAAATAATCGTGCCCTTGTGTGTTTCCCTTCTAGTTGGTGGTGGTTGTTATCTCTCACTAAGTCCTTGTGACTTACTCTTTCATTTTCTATTTTTTTTCAGATTCAGAATGCAGTTGAGTAGCAAGCTGCTAACATACTCAGAGTCTCAACATTGTTGCTCTTGTGGTAGGCTTCCTTTGGTGGAAGACTCTTTTGTTTATGTTGAGTCGGTATATCTGCAGCTATTTGAAGTATATGATATTTTGTTTATAACTGTACAAACAGTGTCACTTTTTAAATTCTAGCTGATATGAACAGGATTTACATCTTGGAAAATATTGAAAATACAGATGATACTTTGCCGAAATTTCGGTGGATATTATTTTTAAATGAGTACTTTGGAAGTTGTTTAAATTATAATTTTCTAGTGTTGTCAATAGGCTTGCCGGACTAGGATGTTCTAGTTCGTGCGCCGGTCACGATTTTAAATCTTGGGTCGTGACAAAATATTTATTGAAAAACACTAATTTCTAACATTTAAAGAAATAAATTGATACAATTTTTAAGATAGAATTTCTATTTTAGATTTCTTAACATGTGCCAAACATTTTCCAAAAAATAAAAATATCTACAACGAATTTATTTGACACATAACCACTCTACATAAATTGACAGATATTTAAATATTGACTTATTCTTGTTCAACTCAGTTGATGCCTGAATTCAATTGATATATATATATATATCTACAATAAATTCATTTGACACATAACCACCTTTTGACTCGACATAAATTGATGGAGATTTAAGTATTCGTTGATACTTTTTTGGGGAATTAGTCACTTTAGTCCCTGAATCGGAAGGGATTCGTCACTTTAGTCCCTGAATGCAGATAAATTGCAAAATAGTCCCTGAATGGAGACTTTGTTAGTCAATTTAGTCCCTCAATGCAGACTTCGTTAGTCAATTTAGTCCCTGAATGTAGACTCCGTTAGTCACTTTAGTCCCTGAAATTGACCATGCTGGGACTGTTTTGCAATTTCTCTTCATTCAGGGACTAAAGTGACGAATCCTCTCCCATTCAGGGACTAAAGTGACTAATTCCCCTACTTTTTTTTAAAGAGTACTCCCTCCGGTCACTATTATAAGCAAAATTTGACTTTTTGGATACATTGAATAATTAATGTATCTAGTCTTTATTGTGGACTAGATACATTAATTATTCAATGTATCTAAAAAGTAAAATTTTGCTTATAATAGTGACCGGAGGGAGTATTCGTTAATACATGTTAAACTCAATTGATACATAAACGTAAGGTCGGTTTGCATTGAAGTTTAACCAAAACTAAATCCCAAACCATATAAGGTATTTTGGTTGGATGAAGTAAAATAAACATTTGTAATACCGTTGGACCGGTTTGGGTAAACCCACTAATTTATGGGTTGGGGTGGATTGTGCAATGAGTTACCCAAATTATTTTTTTATTTCTTTTTTAATATTAAATGATTAAATGAATATTAAATAATCTAAATTTAAGAGATTGTATTAATATATTGGTTTAAACGCACTTTTCACCCCCTAACTTTGCATAAGTTGCAATTTCGGCCCCCTATTAAAAAAAATGGCAAAAGTGACCCCCATGTCTACCCCCTTTTGCAAAACGTCAATTTTGACTTGGTCAATCCTACGTGTCATGCCAACTGTGTAATTTTTAATTAAAAAAAAGAAGAAAAAGCCACGCGTGTAATTAGAAAACAAAAAAAATGGAAAATGGAAGGAAAATATGGAGAGGCACGTGAGAGGTATCTTCTTCTTCTTCTTCTCTTCATTCATCATCAATCTCCTTCATGCTCTTAACCCAACAATTGATAAAACCCAACAACTTCCAATTCTTTTTGTATAAATTAATTAAAACAGAGAAAATTAACTAAGTCTATAAACTCCAAATTTTAAAATTGAGAAAAAAAGTGAAAATTAAGGGGGGTGTATTGGATTAAGATTTTGAAGGACAATTTTTGCTTAAAAAAGTCTCAAAGATTTTAAAAGATTTTGTAGGATTTTAATGACTTTCATGATTTTAAAAGACAATCAGGATTTTCAATTTGGATTTCAATGGATTTACATCATAAGATTTTAAAGGATTGTATGGATTTATAAGATTTCAAAAGATTATATGAATTTTAAGGACTCATTGAAAAGAAATGATTACAACACACTCTCTATCATAATATTTTAAATACATACTCTTATTTTTTATTTTATTTTTATGAGAGATAGAGAGAGGGAAGAGAGGAGGGAGAGACGGGAGAAAAGAGAGGAGATAGAGGGAGAAGAGATATATATATATATATATATATATATATAGAGGGAGGGGGGAGAGAGAGAGAGAAGGGAGAGAGAGAGGGGAGAAAAGAGAGGAGAGAGAGAGAGAGAGAGAGAGAGAGAGAGAGAGAGAAGGGAGAAGAGAGAGAGACGAAGAGTTGGGAGAGAGAGAAAAGAGAGGAGAGAGGGAAGGGAGAAGAGGGAAGGAAGAAGGGAGAAGAAAAAGATAGTAAAATCTTTTAAAGAAAAACAATCCCAAGAAATCTTATGTCTTCATGGAAGACTTTTTTTTGTTAAAATTTCACTAGACAATCTCACAAAATCCATCAAAATCTAATTTATTAAACAATCCTTTGAAATTTGAATGATTTTGAATACCATGAGACTTTTTTTAAGTGATGAAAAGTCTTGATTGAATACCTCAAGACTTTTTTAAAATGACAAAGAATCTTAATTCAATACCACAAGACTTTTTTTAAATTGCAAAGAGTCTTGATTGAATACCACAAGACTTTTTCATAATTAAAAAGTCTTTTAAAATCCTTTAGAATCCTAATCCAATACATCCCCCTTATATTTTGGGAGAAGAAGAAAACCCAGAAATTCTTCCTCTTATCTTCTTCAAACTCTCTCTCTAACAACTCAATCCTCTAATGGGCTGGTTGTTTTGGTCTCTGTTTTTGCTGTTATGAGGCAGGCTGCTATTTTGGCTGTTCGGTGATGGAAGAGCTTGTACATAGCTTTTTCTAGTTCCTGATTTTTTGGCTCTGTCCCATTATTGTACTGTTATTTTTCTGCCTTGTTCCCTTGGTGCTGTGTCGAATTATAAGGCAGCAGGGTGGACTTTTTGTATCAGCTTTTGCTTGCTCCATGCTCCATTGATGCTTTCTTCATCCTTATTTTAAAATTGGGCAACCAGGGTTCTTTCTTCATCTTTATTATTCCCAAAAAACTTATTTTTCCTATACCCTTTTCCAATTCCAAAGCAGTAGCAAAAAATTATAAACTCAACCAAAAAACAATTTTTTGTCAACAACAACTCAAATCTTGACATATCTCTTCTTCCTTTTTCAACTCTCTTTCTTTCTTTTCTTCAATTTCTCGCGATCTCATTTCTCGTTCTTCTTCTTCTTAACGGTTTTGTCGTTGTTATGTGATTAGCGTTTTTTAAATTCATGTTAATTTCAGTTTTGTTCGGAACAAGAAAAAAGCAAGGTTTAAAGATCTAGATTTGTTGGATGCGGTAGCAAAATCTTCTCTTGTGATTTCTATGAAGATGATTATGTGAAGAAGAAGAAGAATAAGGATGAAGATGAGAAAGACAATCAAAGAGTGAGAGAGACGAAGGTGAGGGAGAGAGATGGTGGTGTGTGTTCATATTTTTCTTTTCCTTTTTTTCCTCTCACGTGCAACTTCATTTCTTTCCTTTCCTTTCTCATTTTTTTAATTCAATTGATAAACATGTGGATTTTTATTTTATTTTTAATTCAAAATATACACATGTGGCATGCCATTCGGCATTGACCAGGTCAAAATTGACGTTTTGCAAAAGGGGGTAGACATGGGGGTCACTTTTGCCATTTTTTTTAATAGGGGGCCAAAATTGCAACTTATGCAAAGTTAGGGGGTGAAAAGTGTGTTTAAGCCTAATATATTCTACCTTCTGTATTATTTATATAGGAAAAAGATTGGTGAACACCCTTCTCCATACCACTCTTCCATACACCCCTTATGTGGCATGGGTATTTTTGAAATTTCACACAACTTTCTCTTTCTCACCCTCTTCTCTCTCTTAGATCTCCCTTTCTTCTCCCTCTCACTCTGCCTCTCACTCACTTCCGGTCGTTCCCACTCTCTCCCTTAAACAGTGAAAACTCAACCTGGCCTTCTCCTCCCACTCTCACAGTCGTCGGCTGTCAGAGTCATGCAGGACTGTTCAATCTCTGTATTGTGGTGCTTGTTGCGGTGAATAGTAGGCTTATTATTGAAAATCTGATGAAGGTTTGTCTATCTATCTGCAAAATTTGAATTTCCAACTTGTAAAAAAAAATGCTTTTTATCTGTTTAATCAGTTTTAATTTTCTAAAATTTTCATTTTTATATGTAATTATATGTTTTGCAGTATGGATGGTTGATTCGATCTGGCTTCTTCATAGATATTCATGTCATGTGATAAAGGCATTTGACAGACATTCATGTAACACTTGCAAGCTCTTAACTGACTATTTGATCAAAGTAAATCCCTGTGTTTCTTAAGCATAAAAGTTGAGCACATCTGTGGCATTTATTTTAAACATTGATTTGGCTTATGATGGATATAAATAATATCTATAATAAAAGGTTCTTCTTGGTCATTTCATGGGCATTGGTATTGTGAAGATATCTTATAGATCAGGTGCGATTCTGCTTTTTTATCTGGTTCCACGTTGATGCTATTGACTTGCATAGTGTGGTTAAAATTGGTGTCATATGCACATACAACCTATGATATGAGAGCGCTTACTGTTTCAAATGACAAGGTAGTGATTAGTATTTCGATAAATATAAGAGGTTATGCTATATGTTCTATGTGGTTTTTAGTTTTTGAACAACAAAGCCCTGCGTGATTACACTGTAGTATGTGGTTCTAGTATTCTAATTGTTATAGTAAAATCCATTCTGCTTCCACTTCCAATCCTCTGTTCTTGGCTTCTTGCTGGATGGTGATATTATGCTATAATCTGTTCAAATGAGTGTGTGATAAAAGTTATCCTTTTTCCCCTTATTCAATCATGTTACCTGTGGTATAGGGAGAAACAGTGCCTGATACTTTGAATATGGAGTACACACACAATGTGAACTTCAAGAGTTTAGCATACTTCATGGTTGCTCCTACATTATGCTACCAGGTAACAAAAGTTTTTAACTTAAGTGTTGATATATGTAATTCTTGCATGTAAAATTATTGTGTCATCGTTGCATCGATTTGGATTCTCAACTTCTACCGACATTTGCATGCATTTATTTTTTTTGATGAAAGCACATACAAGGCACTGTTCTGCGAACTTATTTATGACTATATTTTTGGTTTGGAGTATGTCTGAGGTTTTTAGAGTAAGGGCTGTCAGAATCAGTTGCACTGTTTCTCCCAAGTTCTCTCTTCATTAGTGGATTTTTTTCTATGGACTGCTTCCTCAACTTGTCTCTGATCTTTAGATCAATTTGTCTGACTGTCTATTCTGTCCTCCTTTTGGTCATCTGCTTAGCTTTTATAGCCTCTGTTGGGTTTTGACCCTGATCTTTGATGCATTTTGTCCCAGCTGCGGTAGATGTAGTTTGGCTTCTCCTATCTAAGCTGTAGTTACAACCTTTACTTCTGTCTCAAATGTGATTGGTCTCGGCTTATTTGCATGTACAATTTGGCTCCATCTCTTGTGCTAAATGTGGTCTCTCCCTAGCTCTTATCTCAAATTTTTCCTTCAATTTGTGGGTTTGAGGGTTGTAATTTAGGGATTTTGTGTTTTGAAAATGGTTTTGAAAAATTACATTGAATAATGTTAATAATTGAAACTTTGATTATAATTGTAGTAATTTCTAAGTGTTTCTTTGGATTCAATTGTAGGATTGAATGAAGAGTCAAAGGCCTATGCTGAGATGCTTTTTGATACTCTTGCTCGGCAGAGAGGGATTCAAGGAGGTTCGATTAACAAGATCCAGTTTAGGGAGTTCTGGGACTGTATTTCAGACCAAAGCTTTGATACTAGGCTCAAAATATTCTTTGACATGTAATTCTTTGTTTTAGTTAATGTAAGTGTCAAATATTTGTTGAATGCTCCATAAACATATCACCAACATTGATTTTGATTATAGGGTTGACAAAGATGCAGATGGAAGAATCACCGAGGAAGAGATAAAAGATGTATGGTACTTTTAATTTAACACTAAATAATCTAAATATGAGTTGCACAATATGCATTGAACTTTACATTCTTTAACAGTAAAAAAATTAGTTTTACTAAATAATCAATGCCTTTTGGTATTCTCATCACCTCTTCATCATTGTGTATGCCCTGTTGATTATCCATGGAACCAAACTTTACTTGAAATAATTATAAACAAATTATTTACTATATGGTATGAAAACACACATGGTTCTATTGAAATTACTTCTGTTAAGGTTAGTAAGTTATGTATACGTCTGATATCATTTTCATTTCATTGTCAAATTTGAAGGTGGCTGTTTATCCTGGAAATGTGTTGGCAATTAATATGTCAAAGCCTCAAGGATTTAGCTATAAGAGTGGACAGTATATGCTTGTCAATTGTGCTGCTGTTTCTCCAATTGAATGGTATGGATTTGTTTTTGAAGAAGCATTCTATATTAAATGTGGCATCTAATTAGCATCATATAAGCTTGAGTTACATCCATTTTTCTATTTTTATTTCCCATTTATCTGATTTCTATACCTTAATTCATTGTTTATGCATTCACAGGCATCCATTTCCCATTTATCAGAAGAATCAACTTCAAGCAACTACGTTCAATTTTTTGAATTTTATTTTATTATGTGATGTACTAATTCGGCCATGTATATGATATGGCTAACTTATTTAGTTTTATTGTTTGAAGCACTTATTCCACCATGTAAATGATATGAGTAAATAGTTTAAACTCGAATACATATATCGCCTTAAAATGCCTTAAAATGATATTGTTTTCACTACATTTTATCACTTTTGATATTTCAGTGATAACTCGCCTTAAAATAATATTGTTTTCATAGGAAAATTATGTATAACCAAATATTTGAAGTGTGTAACTACAATTTTACAAAGGCGTAACCATGTTTTTTTTTCTTTCATGTGTTTAAAACTAGTCGTGAGACATTCTAATTTACGAAAAAATGGTTACGCCTTTGATAAATTATGGTTATATTGTTCGTTTATTTGGTTATCTGTAACTTACATGTGCAAAAAAAAAAGCAATTCAAGCCAATTGTCAGTGAGACATTCTAATTTACGAAAAAATAGTGGTCACACATATGTAAAAATGTGGTCATACAGACCATATATTTGACTAGTTTTTCTTTCCCAGGTGTAAATAATATCGTTTTAGGCGAATCAAACGCATGATCTCATTTGATCACTGCACTAAAAGCATTTCCAACCATAAATAACCTGTTTTACAATCGGCAAGTTTATCACGCCTAAGGACGGACAAGTTCTAATTTATGAAAAAAATAGTGGTCACGCATGTGTAAAAATGTGGTCATACAGACCATATATTTGGCTAGTTTATATTTCCCAGATGTAAATAATTTCGTTTTAGGCGAATCGAACGCATAATCTCAATTGATCACTGCACTAAAAGCATTTCCAACCATAAATAACATGTATATTTGGCTAGTTTATATTTCCCAGATGTAAATAATTTCGTTTTAGGCGAATCGAACGCATAATCTCATTTGATCACTGCACTAAAAGCATTTCCAACCATAAATAACATATTTTACAATCGGCAAGTTTATCACGCCTAAGGACGGACAAGTTCTAATTTATGAAAAAATAGTGGTCACGCATGTGTAAAAATGTGGTCATACAGACCATATATTTGGCTAGTTTATATTTCCCAGATGTAAATAATTTCGTTTTAGGCGAATCGAACGCATAATCTCATTTGATCACTGCACTAAAAGCATTTCCAACCATAAATAACATGTTTTACAATCGGCAAGTTTATCACGCCTAAGGACGGACAAGTTCTAATTTATGAAAAAATAGTGGTCACGCATGTGTAAAAATGTGGTCATACAGACCATATATCTGGCTAGTTTATATTTCCCAGATGTAAATAATTTCGTTTTAGGTGAATCGAACGCATAATCTCATTTGATCACTGCACTAAAAGCATTTCCAACCATAAATAACATGTTTTACAATCGGCAAGTTTATCACGCCTAAGGACGGACAAGTTCTAATTTATGAAAAAATAGTGGTCACGCATGTGTAAAAATGTGGTCATACAGACCATATATTTGGCTAGTTTATATTTCCCAGATGTAAATAATTTCGTTTTAGGCGAATCGAACGCATAATCTCATTTGATCACTGCACTAAAAGCATTTTCAACCATAAATAACATGTTTTACAATCGACAAGTTTATCACGCCTAAGGACGGACAAGTTCTAATTTATGAAAAAATAGTGGTCATGCATGTGTAAAAATGTGGTCATACAGACCATATATTTGGCTAGTTATCTTTCCCAGAAGTAAATAATATCGTTTTAGGCAAAATATATACATGCGAAGATTTCCCCAATTTCCAACGAAGACAACCACCGCAACGACCGCCGTCCACCTCTACCCGCACACCCAACCACGACTGTCTTCAACGTCCTCACCCACCACTACTCTTTCTTCTCCAACCACCCTCCACCCTGTAGCCGCCGGCGCATCTTGGATGGGTTATGTCAGCAGTTTCATCTAGAGCATTCAAGTTACATGGTAACAAGCAATCAAATGGGATAAACTTTGACATTCCCATGATGCTCCCTCTAATTGACATGTGTCATCATAGTTTCAATCCAAATGCTAGAATTGTTTAGGAACAAGAAACCGGTAGCACAAAGATGTGGGTGAAGGCATGTTATTTCATACTCTTTCCTTCATGACTCTTCTCCCAGACACACACACTCACGCGTCAAATTCTGCTTTTTAGAAACAACTATTCTTTGAATTTTTCTTCGCTGAGGAATTCAATATTTGCCATAGGTTGTGGCTGAGAAAGCAACAAGGAAGACGACCCTTTATTACTTTGTTATGGATGTTTAAGCAATGATATTTTCCTTCTTGAATATGGATAGGAGAAAACAAGATACCGCCGGAAAACAAACAGGATCACCGGAGAGGGAATTGCGGCGGATTATTTGAGATGAAAGGGGGTGAGGGAAGTTTGAGAGAGAGAGAGAGAATGGTCTCTGAATGAATCAGAAAAACAAAATAAAAAATGGGTTCAGTGGAGTGTGGGGTCCACATTGCCACGTGTCATTTTTTTATGTGGAGGTAGGATGGTGTTTGCCACATGGGGGTGTTCACCTATCAGGACTCATTTATATATGCTACCTTTTGTGTTCCCACTCAACTATCAAAACAGTGTATATATATATATAACTACACAACATATTCAAATTACACAATCCGAAATATGTTGGTAATTTCCAAAATAATGGAATCACTTTAGAACCAAAAGTTGTAACTCTTCATGGGAATCATTCATATACATTGGAACCTTTGGCAAAGAGATGTTTAATGAACATTTGCATTGATTCAAATGTATATGGTTATAACATTTGGCAAAAGGGTGCTTAATGAACCTTTGCATTGATTCAATTGTATATGATTATAACCTTTGAGAAAGGGATGTTTAATGAACCATAACATTGTTTCAAATCAAAGGGGTGTTTTCTCTCATATGAAGGGTTATATAATGCATTATAAATGCTTGGCATTTGGGCATTAGTTTGACAGAGAAAGAACATCAACACACAACTTTGGACAGAATTTTGTTGCATTAACAACATAGTTCTCCCTCATTCTCTCACTCTAAATCATCCATCAATTCTCTAATGCATGAGTGAATTGCTGGAACCATAAATCTGTAAAATACTGTTAGGAGATACGCTTGGTGTGGTTGTGCAATACACGTCAAGGAACTCATAGTATCCTGAAGGGGATTCGCCGGTCATTCCTTATTGCATCCAATATACAGTTATTGGTGGGGGCGAATCGAACCTAAAGGTTAGTATGGCAACCCCATACGCTTTGAGTTTACATGCATAACTATTAAACTTTTCAGGTTTCAAGTGCAGCAGCCTCTTCCCAACAATCAAGATATACAACAATCTTTGGAATTTATGTGCACACTTCATCGTATTTATCTTCATCATCTTCTTGGTCAAGTTATTGCAGCAGACCCCCAACACAAGTTCCAACAATCTTTAGGTTCGATTTATGATTTACTTGTGATTAATGGCTGCAATTTTGGGAGAGATGAAAGTTTACATTTTCATCCATGACTACGGTGAACGGTAAACAAATTCCTTTTATGAACATATGTTGTGGAAATTTATGGATAAATATTTCATATGTGATGTGTTTATGTTAAATTTACATGTGGTTGTAGATAATATATGCATGATAAATTTTGGTATGGATGAAATTTATCGTTTGAAATCTGTTTGATGTTAATTTGAACATGAGATAATGTGTGATTACCTATTATGAAATATTTGGTGTTCTAAATGCATGTGTATAGTATCTAAGTAAATATGAATATGTTAGATTTAACATGTGGTGACATATATATACATGATTTAGAAATTCTTCAAGTATATGAATTTTGATGAGTATAGTAATATGTTAAGAATGTTTAAACACTATTTTATTTATGAAAGTAGTGTAGATAAATTGTCAAAATATCAAGTGGTTGCTTTAATGATATTATTTACTTTGTGTAAGAAATCATTATCATTAATATTGTGTTGATATTATATGTACATGATAATATGAAAAGTAATGGTTAATTTCTTGTTTATCATGACATTAAAATAATTTGGGTATGTTTTGAATTATTGTAAGTTGATATATGTTCATGGAAGAAAGTCATAGAGAATATTAATGATTTTGGTTCATTGTTTATTTATTTTTTTTATGTGAAGTATATGACTTACATGTTTAATCCCATCTTATGAAGTTTGGTTATGACATTCTTTTATGATCAAGTTTTATTTTGTTATGTATGTTTAATGCATTCAATTTATGATATATCTTGGCTAGATATAAAATAAAAATTGAAGATCAAATTGAAATGCATGTTAAATATTGTTATAGCAAAGGTGTAACGACATAAAAGTTTATGTATTATTACAATATACTCAATTGACAAAAGTGTCATGGTTTGATGATAGTTGGTAAATACTATCAAGAGTATATAAGTTGATCCATAGACATAGCTATGAGAATTAAAAATCTATGTGAAGAATTTAATATTCAAAGTTTATAAAAGTTAAAAGAAAATCTTGCAATTATTTGACGAAATGATTGACAAGGAATGATGTCTTGGAAATGATGTTGAATACATTGAAGACATTATTAGGGATGTGGTACAAACCCAAATCTAATTGATCACCAATGGTGGAAACTCAACCCACACTTGAGTAGTATCAAGTCTTGGGTTCAATGGTGAAAGTACACTATTAGAGTGATTGAAGTACTTGACGATAGATAACATCCCAAGGGGTAAAAGTACTTGGACCATAAGAAGAAAAAAGGTAGGATGAGGTTTTCCTCTTAATGGACATATAGCATATATTTGCTGGAATGCATACTTATGGAGCATTCCCGATATAGTCTACCTATGTGAGAATGAAGTTTGGCCGCTTCACGGAGTTCAAGGGTTTGACTCTTAAATTCTCATGAAAAGGGATATATGACACAAGGCCTTTTTAATGTGTCATCTTACAAGTCTCTTTATCAATGGTACCGAGATTCTATGTGTAAGTTATGCACACTTGTTCTAATGAATAGTTGGTTCAAAGCTTGCCTACCATACTATTTGGGAATGAGCGAAAACTTAACTTACTAAGTAATGGTTCAAATCGCGAGATACCATTATCTGAAGGCATGGAATTTCCGGATTTATGTGATTTAGTATTTTGAAAATGGTGGGGGATTGTTGGTAATTTCCAAAATAATGGAATCACTTTAGAACCAAAAGTTGTAACTCTTCATGGGAATCATTCATATACATTGGAACCTTTGGCAAAGAGATGTTTAATGAACATTTGCATTGATTCAAATGTATATGGTTATAACATTTGGCAAAAGGGTGCTTAATGAACCTTTGCATTGATTCAATTGTATATGATTATAACCTTTGAGAAAGGGATGTTTAATGAACCATAACATTGTTTCAAATCAAAGGGGTGTTTTCTCTCATATGAAGGGTTATATAATGCATTATAAATGCTTGGCATTTGGGCATTAGTTTGACAGAGAAAGAACATCAACACACAACTTTGGACAGAATTTTGTTGCATTAACAACATAGTTCTCCCTCATTCTCTCACTCTAAATCATCCATCAATTCTCTAATGCATGAGTGAATTGCTGGAACCATAAATCTGTAAAATACTGTTAGGAGATACGCTTGGTGTGGTTGTGCAATACACGTCAAGGAACTCATAGTATCCTGAAGGGGATTCGCCGGTCATTCCTTATTGCATCCAATATACAGTTATTGGTGGGGGCGAATCGAACCTAAAGGTTAGTATGGCAACCCCATACGCTTTGAGTTTACATGCATAACTATTAAACTTTTCAGGTTTCAAGTGCAGCAGCCTCTTCCCAACAATCAAGATATACAACAATCTTTGGAATTTATGTGCACACTTCATCGTATTTATCTTCATCATCTTCTTGGTCAAGTTATTGCAGCAGACCCCCAACACAAGTTCCAACAAAATATTCCCTTGTTCCTCAAAACCTTTTCCAATCATGTTTCCAACATTTTCATTTTGGTTATATCTTCTCTTTGCTCTCAACTTGGTCCAAAACACAATTACCTCTACCTTAAGAAACGAGACAGATTACTTGGCATTACTCAAATTCAAAGAATCCATATCTAATGATCCATCAGGAGTCTTGGACTCTTGGAATAGTTCAACTCACTTCTGCAAGTGGCATGGAGTTACATGTAGTCCCATGCATCAAAGAGTTATAGATTTAGACTTAGATGGATATAAGCTGCATGGATTCATATCTCCCTATGTTGGCAATCTCTCTTTTTTGATAAACCTCAACGTTGCAAAAAATAGTTTCTTTGGAAATATCCCTCAAGAACTCGGTCAGTTGTCACGGTTGCAGCAACTTGTTCTCTCCAATAATTCCATGGCAGGGGAGATTCCTACAAACTTGACAAGTTGCTCTGATCTTGAATACTTATTCTTATCTGGAAATCATCTGATTGGTAAAATACCAATTGGAATAAGCTCTCTTCATAAGCTTCAGTTGTTGGAGCTTATAAATAACAATTTAACCGGAAGAATTCCACCATCCATAGGAAATATTACAAACCTAATTACTCTTTCGATGGATATGAATCACTTAGAGGGAGATATACCACAAGAGATGTGCAGCCTCAAAAACTTGACAGAAATTTCAGTGTCTTCTAACAGACTATCTGGTACATTTCATTCTTGTTTTTATAATATGTCATCTCTTACTTATATCTCAGTAACACTCAATGACTTTAATGGATCTCTTCCATCAAATATGTTCAACACCCTCTCCAATTTTCGAAGTTTCTATATTGCATTAAATCAATTCTCAGGTACAATCCCTATTTCCATTGCAAATGCTTCTGCTCTGCAAGTACTTGAATTAAGTGGAAACAATTTGGTCGGACAAGTTCCAAGTCTAGGGAATTTACATAATCTTCAATGGCTAAATCTACAACTTAACAATTTAGGAGACAATACAACTAAGGATTTAGAGTTTTTAAAAACCTTGACAAACTGTAGTAAACTAACCATGATTTCTATAGCTGATAATAATTTTGGAGGTAACTTGCCAAATTTCGTAGGCAATTTATCCACTCAACTTAGTCAGCTATATGTTGGGACTAATCAGATATCAGGAAAAATTCCTCAAGAATTAGGAAATCTAATTGGTTTAATTCACTTAAGCTTGGACTATAACCACTTTGAAGGAATTACTCCTGCTACTTTTGGGAAGTTTGAGAGGATGCAAAGATTAGTATTGCATGTAAATAGATTGTCAGGAAAGATACCACCCATCATAGGCAACCTCACTCGTTTATTTTATTTGAGTGTAGGAGATAATATGTTGGAAGGAAACATTCCTTCAAGCATTGGATATTGCAAAAAGCTACAATACCTAGACCTTTCACAAAATGTTCTTCGAGGAACCATACCCATAGAGATTTTAAGTCTTTCCTCCCTAACAAACTTACTGAATTTGTCAAATAACACATTGAGTGGTAGCTTACCGAGAGAAGTGGGTATGTTAAGAAATATCAATGAGTTAGACGTCTCAGATAATTATCTATCAGGTGAGATTCCTAGAACCATTGGTGAATGCATAGTCTTAGAATACCTGTCTTTGCAAGGGAACTCGTTCAACGGAACCATTCCATCCACATTGGCTTCACTTAAAGGTCTTCAATATTTAGACTTGTCAAGAAATCGGTTGTATGGACCAATTCCAAATGTTCTACAGAGTATATCCGCTTTAGAACACTTGAATGTTTCTTTCAACATGTTGGAAGGAGAAGTACCGAAAGAAGGTGTCTTTGGAAATATAAGTAGGTTAGTTGTGACTGGAAACAATAAACTTTGTGGAGGTATTTCAGAGCTTCATCTACAACCATGCCTCGCCAAAGATATGAAATCTGCAAAACACCATAATATTAAGTTGATAGTAGTGATAGTTAGTGTGGCATCTATTCTTCTCATGGTGACAATTATTCTAACTATCTACCAGATCAGGAAAAGAAACAAGAAGCAATTGTATGATCTACCAATAATTGACCCGCTTGCCAGGGTTTCATACAAAGACCTTCACCAAGGAACTGATGGATTTTCTGCTAGAAACCTGGTTGGATTAGGAAGTTTTGGTTCTGTGTACAAAGGAAATCTGGCATCAGAAGATAAAGTTGTTGCCATAAAGGTCTTGAACCTTCAAAGAAAGGGAGCGTACAAGAGTTTCATTGCTGAATGTAATGCAATAAAAAATATGAGACAGAGAAATTTGGTTAAGATTTTGACTTGTTGTTCGAGTACAGATTACAAAGGTCAAGAATTTAAGGCTTTAGTGTTTGAATACATGAACAACGGAAGCCTAGAACAATGGCTACATCCAGGCATTATGAAATCAGAGAATCAGAGAATGTTGGACCTTAATCAACGGTTGACTATCATTGTTGACATTGCTTCTGTATTACATTACCTTCATCACGAATGTGAGCACTCGGTCATTCATTGTGATCTGAAGCCAAGTAATATCCTTCTTGACGACGACATGGTTGCTCACGTGAGTGATTTTGGCATAGCAAGACTTGTCTCAGCCATTGACGATACCTCTCACAAGGAAACTAGTACAATTGGAATGAATGGGACTGTTGGCTATGCTCCTCCAGGTATTTTCTATACTCTTAGATCTTTTGGTTTATGTTTGATATTTTACTAGTTACATAGTATTAATGTTTTTGTCACATCTTTTAGAGTATGGAATGGGTTCTGAGATATCCACACATGGTGACATGTATAGCTTCGGGGTGCTTCTGTTGGAGATGCTTACCGGAAGAAGACCAACAGATGAAATGTTTGAAGAGGGTCAAAACCTGCATATGTTTGTTGAAATTTCATTTCCTAATAATATTTTACAGATTTTGGACCCACATCTTGTACCAAGAAATGAAGAAGCCAAAATAGAAGAAGGAAAGAATGGAAATTTCACTCCAATCGTAGAGAACTGCTTAGTATCACTTTTTCGGATTGGACTTGCTTGTTCAGTGAAATCACCCAAAGAAAGAATGAATATAGTTGATGTCACCAGAGAGTTAGGCATGATCAAAAAGGCCTTTCTTTCCGCTAGGATTGATTGAGAATTTTAGTGCTTTCAGCACAAAGGACTCTTCTTGAATGAGGAGATGTGTTAGACATATAAAATTAGTCATGTATCTTCACTCAACAACTTAAGCTTTTGGATATGTTGGTTCACAAGAAAACACTAAAGCTGAAGCATGAGCACACAAGCACACAAATGGTTACCTAAGTGTTTGCAAAGCATGTGTTTTCATTTTTTAAAACTGCTACTTATTGCATGACGGGAATATTGTACAAGAAAATTATCACCTATATCAACCAACCATATTAACTAAATGAAACAAAATGAATATAGACTGAAAAGTACTCCCTCCGGTCCTTAATATAAGAAAATTTTCAAAAAAAGTTTTGGTCCTATTTATAAGCAAATGTCACAACTTTTAAGGATAGTTATTGCTTAAAAGACTTTTTTTACCCCTCATTTAATGTTTGTCTTTTTAATATTAGTTGATGTATTTAATGTTTCACAATATTCTATAAGGGTATATTTGTAAAAATGTTTAAAAAGTTACAACAATTAATGTTGACATTGGTTTTGATGTTTTTTGGTTTTTCTTCTTATATTAAGGACGGAGGGAGTACATATGAAAAGCAATAACATCAACAGAAGCTGCAGTACAGAAATAACTGATAAAAGATCCCACTGATGGGATTAACTCACTTACCAAGAGGACACTTTAAGTTTTCTACTAATAATTGAATACAATAGCAGTAACTTTCTAATGAAAATGTTAGTAATTAGGACAACAAAGTTGTTTAACACAGAAGAACAAATGAAAAGAGATGCAAATCGGTGGTACAAATTACAAAATGTTGTAGCCAACATCTGAGTTTGAGTAATTAATAAACCCATATTGAATTCATGCACGATTACTTGATGTGTTCAATGAAACTTCATATTCTAAATATATAGCTATCAAACAATGATCTTTTAGAAAATGATGTGTTTTGCAAGTATTATAGGAATTCATGAAAATATGTGGCTAGTTCATGAACAAAAAGAAGGCTTTTTCTCATGCACTCTGATAATTATAAGATATGCTTAGCATAAGTTTTGTTGGCCGGCTATGCACCCCAACAAACTCACATGAAACGTTTTGTGTTTCTTTGAATTTTCGTACCTTCAAGTATTAACTAGCTTTACTAATTACTCAGTAAGGACAATGTCTACTATATTTTGTTAGAACAAACAACAACTCCGGTTCAAGGGGCGGATGTACACTTAGACTATGTGTGGCTAAATCCCCACATGAAATTTTCCTTTTTTTTTATTAAATAAAACATATGTTAAAAATAAGATCTTTTGAATGTTTTGTCACTTGTTAATGATACCAAAAAATAATTACAAGAAATGAGGAATGAGGGATGAGAAGAACTTATATCTAAACTCATTAAAATTTGCAATAAGCATGATATTGATGTGCTTGATACGGATGCACCGTATGCGCAAAGGAAGAAACATAGACAACACTCTTCAACTTCTGGTGTTAAGGCAACTAAAAGTAGTAACTTTTCATTGAAAATCACCGATTATTTATTAAAAAGCTATATATTTAATATAAAAAATACACAATTTACAAGACAAACTTACCATTTTAAATTTCTTAACATGTGCAAATTTGCACATGATAGAAAAAATCCTTCTTATTTTTAATATAGTTTACGTTATTGTTTCTTCAAAATTTTAGCCCCACATGTACTAAATGTCTGGATCCGCCCATGTTTTCAAAAGAACTAGTATAGTGACCCGTGCCAAGCACGGGAAATAAAAAACTTTTTTGATCAAATGTATAGATTTTATATTATGTTATCTTAAAGTTATAAGTGTGGTTATATTTTAAATTTGATATGGAAAAAAATATCGTCTTAATTTTGTTAATTTTGTATATATTTTGAAATATCTAAACATTGCACATAACGATTAAAGTATTTAGATTTATACTTATACTAATTATTTGTAGTATAAGATGTACTCATTGTTAAACTTAGCATATGTAATATTTTTGCAAAAATACGCCGACGTACTGTATATTATTATTTGTTGACATAATGTATTTTATTAATCATAAAAACTAAACTAAAATTTTTGTATTTTTTATATATAATAGTCAGTGTCAGATGTATACACCTAGACTGTGAATGCAAACGTTAATTTTTTTGCGGGTGTGTATAAATATAGTTTGGGCTACAGAAATGCCGATTGTTATTTGTTTTTATTTTTTACAAAACCAATGGTCTAATGTAAATATTGTATTTTAGGGTAAGAACGATGTAAAAAAAAAGTTTCGCGTATTGTTATACCTGAAAATTGCATCAATTAAAAGTCAATGGCAGGAGGACCTGCTTATATAGAAATTGCATGTCATGTAATGACCAGTACGCCTTACAAAGAAATTAAAAAAAAAACGACTTCCAAACAATACACAACTTTAATTTTCTAAATTATAGCAACAACAAATTCTAAAACATAACCAACGATCATTCTTTTTCAAGAACTTCACGATACACAACATTTGTGGTCTCCTTCCAAACATTATTATCTTCATCCAAGATGAGCAGCTTCAAACATTTTCTAGAAGTAACTTGAGAGACAGCGACATAGAGTTGTCCATGTGTGAACACAGGCTTAGGAAGATAAACTTCCACTCGAGATAAAGATTGACCCTGACTTTTATTTATTGTCATTGCAAAACAATGCGTCAATGGAATTTGCCTACGCCTAAATTTGAAGGGTAGTCCTGGATCACTCGGAATAAGATTCATCCTAGGAATGAATACCCTGGTACCTGCCCTTTTCCTGTAATTACGGTAGCAGCTATCGTGCTCTTCCCTAGATGTGTAACTGTCAGCCTCATACCATTACACAGTCCATTGGCCTGATCGATGTTTCTCATCAGCATAACTGGACATCCCACCCTTAGTTTCAACCGGTGATTTGGAATTCCAGAGCTCTTAATACCATTAAGAAATACCGTTGTGAACGAATCGCTTTGGACATCAGAATTTTCACCCGATCGACAAACAGAATTAGAGCTTAAATACTCTTTCTCTTCACCTGGAATCAGTGACATCATATATTCGTTAACATGCTTAACTGAACCAAGCGTTGGTGCGAGTATTCCCCTTTCTTGGAAAAATAGCGGGTCACCAAGGTTATCATTCAAATCGGGATACACAAAGTCTATAAGTGACATCAACAGATTTGTTGTGTCCGATATGAGCAAATCTTCAGGAATTTCTACCTTCATTTCACCATTCTCATCCGAAGCGTCGTTTCCGTCTCCAATTGAGAGTATCCACTTGCTAAAATTAGCAATTTCTTCCTGCTCTGCATGTACCGAAGATGCACCCAATCTCATATTAAGAGTAAGCCTCAACACATTACAATAAGCCCATATCTTTGATGAATTGATTGGGGCATCAACAATATCCTGCCTCGTTCCATTTTGGACAACAGGCAATATTTTCCTGAAATCACCACCTAAAACTACTGTCATTCCACCAAAAGGTCTAAACTCGTTTAAGGGATCATTCTTGGACATGATATCACGCATTGATCGGTCAACTGCCTCAAAACACCATCGGTGCATCATTGGAGCCTCATCCCAAATTATCAACTTTGCAGCACGCACCAGGTCTGCCCTAGGACTATCCTTTTCCATCGTAAGCGATGATGCCTCATTAATCTCAATATGGACTGTCAGCATCGAGTGCACGGTTCTTCCACCTGGTAATAGAAGAGCCGTTATACCGATGGATGCAACATTCAATACAATTAATCCCTTCGTTCTAACAACCGCCGACAATGTTTTCCATATAAAGGTTTTTCCAGTACCACCGTAACCATATAAGAAAAAGAAATCACCGTCGTCAGAACCAACGGACTCCATGATCTTGTCATGCACACATCTTTGTTCATCAGTCAACATCAATAGCATATCAGCGTGTGTCTTTTCCAGTTAATCTTAGTTGTAATTTAGCTCATCAACGATAAGCTTGTTTGTTAAAGTTGGCATGTCTGCTGCGTTTGGCCTGGGCATAGATTTGAAGTCAGTAAGCGACCGTCCGTTTTCCTAAAGTAGCATTTCAATTTCAATCAAACACAGGTTCTTCAAGTCATTGTCTCTGATACACAGATCTGCATATTAAATGTAAAGTCACAAAATTAATATTAACACCTTTGCATGCATATGTGTGCACGTTGAAGAGAAAGAAAAAATATTAGCTTTATATGAGAATCCTTTATATTTAAACATATTAGCCTAAAAAATGTGGAAAATTTTGAATGGTATCGTAGAGTTAGTAACTCTTAGTTTGTTCTTTACTATATCCTAAAAATAGTTCCTCTTAACTACTTAAACTACTCTAATCAGCATGTACTATATCCTAAAAAACACACCCCTTGAAAACAACCTTGTCATCAAGGTTGGAATGTGATAAATTTCTTAATGTGTAATAGTCTTCAAATGTATCACCCTTATCCCTATTTTTTATTAGTGAAATATTGTTTTTCTTCACATCTTCAACAATAACATGAGTAGTTTCTCTCCACTTCCTTTGCATAAGCTTTTCATTTTGAGAAAAAGAGAGATAACTGATCTCACAACCATTTGAGATAAATTATTTGTCTAAGAAACTTTTATAAAAATATTTGTCTCGTCCATGTCATTTACACCCTGATGCTAAACTCGTCATCCCATAATTCTAAGCAGTATTTGACTTGTGTTGCTTCAAAAACAACAACAAAGGAGTACGCAAAGAAAAGTGTAGTGGAGACAACACTAACAAAGCATATATCAGTGGAGACATGTTTTTACTTTGAAGTTTTATGTTACCTCTTAATGCATTTTAAGTGCAGCTTTTCCTTTTAAAGTTGCATAATGACACGCCATATGTTCTAATTCTCATTAATGACAATTACAACATGTTATGACCTTAAAAAAAACATATCATTATAACCAAGTTGCTTGGGCTCTAGTGGCAAAGAGCTACTTCCAAGGACGTACCCGGGGAATATCGGGATCGATTCCCAGGGGGAACAACGCTTGGCCAGTGTGCATGCCTCTACACATTAGCCGGATTAGTCGCCCACCATTGGTGGGTTAGAAATCGGTGCGAAAGCAAAAAAAAAATAAGAATATCATTATGTCTTGAAACATGCCTATTTTCACTTCTGTCTTTGTCATAAAAACTAAAAATGATAGTAAGAGAATATATGCAATGCAACGGAAAAAATGATATTAAAGTTACGTCTCAATTCTTAATCAAAAAAGCTTCTTTCAGCTTAACTCAAACTAAAAAAATAATCTTATTTGTAAAGGATTTCCCAAGCCATTATTTATTTAACACGAAAATAAATAGATGTAGGAACTGCTACAAAATGATGTCATGAATGCTCACTAATCTAGATAACATGAAAAATTAATCAATTAAAGAACAGAAAATGTGAACAAATTAATCAAGATATACATAGTGGAAAGCAATATATGACAGTTTTGTGGAGTTGACAGTAGGTCATGCATTAACCTTATGATGTTTGCATTATCTGTGGGTGTGAAAATACAATCGGCTATATTTTTGAAGCCTATATTTTTTCGCATAATATGAACATTAAAATACAATCGGCTATTTACAAAAAAAAATTGATGAAATGACTTTAAATTGATTCATATTTATTTTTTTCGGGTAAATTTGACAATAATATATTAATTAGCAGCGTGACATGTCTAAATAAAAAAAACACTAAAAAAATCAATGTTAAACAAACATTAAAAAACAACTTACCAATCAAGTAATCCGTATCATATTGGGATTGAAAGATTTCGGGAGGGTCACCGATCACATAGATGCTAGCAGGAACAAACTTATAATCGCACTGTTTTATTTTGGTACCATATTGAAAGTTAATCTTATGAGGGTGTCTCGTTGTCTTATATGATCCCACATTCGAGGCAACACCAAAATTCCATATGGAGAAGACACGGTCCTCGCTCAACTCTTTCTCATACTTGTATATGAGTGTACGTCTAACAGACGCATTGATTCGATCACCTTATCAAATAAAAAAGCAATTTTAATATAGATATTAAAAACATTATACACCATACATATGTGATACAATTAATTTACTTAAAAAAAAATGGATCTCATAAAAGATCACGGTTTGGAGAAAAACATTTTATACCATTACATATGTGATATAACTAACTTAAAAAAAATGATATCATAAACTCTCAGGATTCGGCTCATTAAATTTAAATGCGGATAAAAATATCGTAAAAACAAAAAAAAACAAATGGATAAATAAATATAATAGAAAAGTTAATATTAGATTATAAAAAATAAAATGTAAATAAATCAACCATGATTCGACCATCGACACTCCAAGTTTCTTGATGCGAATGGGAGATATCGGAAACGAATTTGATTGGCATCATTTTTATTGATCAAAATCAGAAATAATCTAATATAATTGCGGTTAAAAAAAATAGAAACAAAAAAAAGACTGAAAAAAAATAAATAAGACATTAGAACCATTTCTAAGGAGAAAGGAAGTTGGTCCTTTTTTCATATCCCTCACAAACCAATGGCGAACGACTCGAACCCTGATAGTCCAATTTTCTTTAGAAGGGGATATATCAGAGATCAAGTCAATCTTCGGGGCCATTTCGATTTAATAGAGAGACACAAAAAGTACGCAAAGAAAAAGGGAATTGGATCCTCTCCTTCAAAATTTATCTCCTTCTCTCTTCTTCACTTAATATTAGCCATTAGATGGATATAATAAAAGAAAAAAAACATAAATAAACAACCTAAAACAGCACACTCTGAAACAAACTGGGTGGGGTTTGTCCTCGTGAGCTTAACTCAGTTGGTATGGACAATGCATAATATATGCAAGATCCGCGGTTCAAACCCAGGTCACCGCCAAAAAATTGGGTGGGGTTTTACTACTCCGGAAGCTTCTTCATCTTCCCTTCTAAAGGTCTGCTCTCTCAATCTAAGAAAATTGCGGCCACCGTATTTTCATTTATATGTTTGCTCACTTCTTCACTCTCTTGTATTATTAAATATATGCATTCAACTAAAACCCTTCAACACTATCTAATTTTATTTGTCCTAAAATATACAAAGAAAATCCAATTAATGCAACCCTTCAGACCAATATTGCAAAGCTTCATAACTGTATCGTATCCTCTCTACAACTATAACAACAATTCAGCTAGTAATTGAGTCACAGTTTGTTAAGTGTGCTAAAAGATCACTTTCTTTTAACAACTCTTTTTTTGGTTGCCCGTTTTTCTGCTAAAGATTACTACGTGATTAAACTCAATTATATGTCAATTTTGCATACCATGTTGGTAAGACAACACCAAGAGGCCAAGCCTACTCAAATATTGATTTGTCAATTCGTGGAGTTTCACATTTTCAGATATTTTCTCTTGAGAAAAAAACAGCAACCCTCTAATGAAAGTTATGCAGATTTATGAATTTTTTTCATATTTAAATATCTACAACTCTTTAGATTTTTTGCGAAAAACTCTTTTAAATTGTAAATGTTAAATTGTAGAAAAGTTTATCTTCTTTTGATGAACAACTCTTTTTAGATTGTGTGAATATTATCATCTATTTACTACAAATTTTGTTAGAGCAAATTATTCTCACCTCATTTAAGAGAAGCTTGAACCATAGTTCATTCCTCTCTTATGTTAAAAGATACACTCCCTTTCCTTAAAAGAAGTTTGAGTTACATTTCCCTCGTATTATAATACAAAAACATGTCTTGCTCCAAGTCCATATTATAAAAACATTGAATTTTTAATAAGACTTAATTGGGAAAAAGGGAGTTACTCGAGATAGATAAGACCTAAAAGGTTTCACATAACATACCAGCACGCACAAAAATCAAGCAAAAAAAAAAAGTGGTTTGTAAATGCTTTCAACTAACTCTTAGTGCTATCGCCGTCAAGCGAGGCGTTGAAACAATCAAATAATGAGTGATAAAAAAAACAATGAGAGTGATTAAGAGATAGAGCAATTACATGTTTGAAAATTAATCATGGTAGAATAAATTGAACCTAAATGCCGCATATTTTTTAATGAGTAAATCAAAGGTATTTTATTTTAACAAATCAAAGATATTTTTCTTGCACTACAGCGGAGATTAATCATCTCGAGATACTAAGATTCATATAAGGGGTTCATCTCCTCTAACAAATGTTTTTAATACGCACCGATGAAAAAAAAAACCTAAACAAAATGATTAAGGAGTCCAATATATCTACCATTTATGTCACACTATATATGTTGGTTGAACACCTCATTTTAAAGATATAAAAAATCAATTAAATAAATGGGAATTAATTTCTTTGTTTTTGAATCTCACCAAATCAATTTGAATGAAAGTGAATTAATGGGAATTAAATCGCTATTTCCAATAGCACAAATTATGTTGCATGCAAAGAACTTGGAGAGTTATCGAGAGTATTAGACATTTGAATCCGAGTTATCCGTTAACAGTATACTTTGTAAACTACCGTATGATTCTTGATTTTATGATGTTGTAGTAGTTTTAGATGTTTTCTGAGTTGCCTCGCAAAACGACATGTAATTTGGGGCAAATGTAATATTTTAAATGTAATATTTCAAATTTCATTGATTATATATAAATTATGTCAATAGTTAGAAATTACATTAATTGTGATATATACATCCAAATGAAAATATCAAATATGCTAGTATATCCGCCAGTATATGCCCGCTAATACAAAGCCCCCTGTTCTTTTTGGATCAGCTCTCCCACTGTTGCAGTTCTTTTTTTGGATAATCTTTTAAGACTAATATATCTATATCATTAAGACAAAAAGAATAAAGTTAAGCTCAATAAGTCCCAATAGAAAATAAATGAAGAAAACAAACTAAAATAAATATTTATATTTCATGAAAAAGTAAATGAATAAATTATAAATCAAAGACGTGCAAAGAATCATGAAGATATAAGAATATAAACGAAAAAAACAGAAGGATAAAAAAAATATAATAGAAAAGCAGATATAAGAATATAAACAAAAAAAAATGTAAATAAATCAACCATGATTCGACCATCGATACTCCAAGTTTCTTGATGCGAATGGGAGATATCAGAAACGAATTCGATTGGTATCATTTTTAGTGATAAAAAAACAGAAATGATCTAATATAATTGCAAATAAAAAAATTGAAACAAAAAAAGACTAAAAAAAATAAGACATAATAGAAAAGAGGATATAAAAATATAAACAAAAAAATTGAGTTAAACAACACTATTGTCCATTAGAATCATTTCTAAGGAGAAAGGAAGTTGGTCTTTATTCATATCCCTCACAAACCAAAGGCGAACGACTCGAACCCTGATTTTCTAGCTTTCTTTAGAAGGGATATATCAGAGATCAAGTCAATCTTTGGGCCATTTCGATTTAGTAGAGAGATAAGAAAAGGATGCAAAGAGAAAGAAATGAAATAGAAAGAGAAGGAGTTGTGGTGTGAAGAAAGTGTTGGTTAATAGGTCTAATTTATAATAGATTTTAGAGGACAATTATGTAAAACAACCACACTTAACTCGACCAATCAAATTCGAGCTCATGTCTTAGCTATTAAGCAAAATATAATAATTTTTTTTCTGGTTTTGATTGAATGATATCAATAGGACTGTAGCCGAAAAAAAAATTAATAGATATAAGGTTGCTTTTTTTTTTTTGGCTCGGATTGTAAAGAAAGGGGTGTAATAAACCACACAAATTGAAATAAATAAGTCTAAGGTTTATTTTTCCTTAAAAAAAAAGTCTAAGGTTTATTTTAGAATGTTTTAATATGATCTTAATGGTGATTAGCAAGGAATATGTTTAAGGATCCGTTTCAATAATATACCATTCAATCTCAATTAATTCCAAAACTTTTTTTTTCCAGTCAAATAAAAAAATACACATCACAATGAAATAATATCTTCTCCAATAGCCATGATGCTACCATTTCTACTTTGATTTCATTGCATCGTATTTTTTTTCCCAAAATCAGCCAAAACAAAAAATATATTATAATTGAAATATGATATTATTTTAAACAATCTGGTTAAATTTCATTTTTTTAATTTACTTCATAAAAAAAACACACCTTGATATTAGTTATAAAATATATAATAATAAAATTGTCTCTCAATATTATTATTACATTACCATCATGAATAATAAGAATAAAAGTTAGTTTATTTCATCAGTTTCTTTAGTTCATAAAAAAAATGGATTGGCCAAAACTCAAAGAATTTGATAGGGTATCAATCTTTCAATGTTACAATAATACTTTGTATTAGAAAAATTATTATTAAATTTATATAATATAGATTTTCATGTTATAACTGAAATATCATATTATATAAAACAATCTCGTTAAAATTTCATTTCTTAATATGATAACTAAACACTACATTACACGATTATACAAATAATATAATAATACAATATCATTGGTCTTTCAAAAAAAAACATTGAATTGTAACATTTCCATAAAAAAATAACATATAATAACACAATTTAATTGGTCTTCCAAAAAAAATATATTGAATTATAACATTTCCATAAATAAAACATTAGAATAGAAGAAGATTAGAGCGCCACATGTCGCTCTTTGATTGAAACCTTAAAACCTTTAAAAATGGTGACACTTGTCAAGAAAAGAAGAGAAGAGAGACCTTGGAATAGGTGATAAATTTATATTATATAGATAAATATAATAAAAATGCAAACAAATAAACATGTGATGTTTGATAATAAAGTTTAGTAAATTTTGTCTAGCTCTCCGACTGCAGAGCAGCTGTCCATTTACTAGTAACCACGAGTCATACTCTTACTCAACCTATACAGTGTATGGAACAAGTTCCGAGTTGTCTACTAGTAACCATGAGTAGTGATGGGAATTGGCCAGGCCGGTCTACAGGGGCCTACGACCTAGCCTACGATAGGCCAGGCCAAGCCAGGCTTTTTTCTTAAATGGAGAAAGCCTAAGCTTTTTTAAAAGCCTATTTAGCTTAATAGGCCAGGCCACAGGCCATTCAAAAAGCCTCTTAGGTCTATTAGGCCGGCCTATTTAAGTAAATATGAATAATATTATTTATTATTATATTATATTTTGTACTTTAAATTAAAATAAAAATGTGTTAACTTTTTTAGTAATTTAAGCTTATTAGTATAAATTAATTTTTTTTTGCATATTTAAATGTATTATTATAAACTAGAACTGAAATATGATACAATATATAATCAAATTCCCTAAACACTCATGTTGATTATCAAAAGAGGGTTTAATCTAATTGATATATTAGTTTGCTAGTCTCTTTACACTTAGATCACATTGCTGATTTAAATATGTTCATATGAAATAGGCTTTTAAACAGGCTAGCAGGTCGTATCAGGCTTTCAGAAGGCCAAGCTCAAACCTAAAAAGTAAGCCTATGACAGGCCACAGGCCAGGCTTAGGCCTTCAAAAAAATTGGCAGGCCAGGCTCAGGCCTTACAAAGCTAGCTCGGCCTAGCCTATTCCCATCCCTAACCATGAGTCATACTCTCATCTACTTTTATATAAATTTCCTTGGAGTTGAGTTCTCCAAATTTGCACGAGTTAAGATCTTCTCCATTTTCTCTCCATTTTTCCTCTGCATTGCTATTGTTTTGAAAATTTTAAAATGTATATTAAATAATTGGACTCACCAAATATCATATTATTGTATTTATATTGCCAAATAATAGAAAAAACAGAGAGCGAGAATTTAGCTCTCCCTCCTCTCCATCTTGGAGAAAGTCTTGCTTGGGAATAAACCCAAATCAAAAAGATTTGGACACACTCATAAAAATGTTAATTTTTTAAAGAGAAAATGGTTTAATGATGTTGAGTGTTGTGACTAATTTATTTTATCTTTTAATTTCTTTCATTGTGGTATGTGTGCTTGTTATACCCTAATTTTGGACCTAAAAACACTAATCAATTTTCCCCTTCTTGCATTTCAAGTCATTTGATATGTCTCTGACCAATTGCATTTTTCTCTGCACTCTATTTCAATGTTATTTGCAAAATTTACATGCAAGGGTATTTTAGTCATTTTCTATGTCAAATTTCTCTCAGTCTTTCAAAATTTTGTTTGAGTCCTTCCAAATAGTTTGAATAAGTCTTCGTTTCATTCTATGTCAAAACCCATGTCAAGAATTGCATTTGAAGTCATTTTGAGTCAATTTTGCCCCTAAGGGCATTTTAGTCATTTCAAGTGTCAAAACTCTGTTCAAATATTAAAAATTGTCTCTGAGTCTTTTAATTTTGCTTGTATGAGTCTTTGCTTCAATTTCTTGTAAAAAATCCATTTTAAAGTTTGCATCTGAGTCATTTTCAGTCGTTTTAGCCTCAGGGGCATTTTGGTCATTTCACACGAAATTTTGGCAGAGAGAGGTTACTTTAAAGTACCTCATTTAGGCCACTGGTTCGTTTTAGTCCGTTTTGTCAAATTTTAGACGTTTCACTTTACGTTTAGTCAAATTACCATTTTTATTCCAATTTTATTTTTAGTTTTTTTTCTAAGTCCTAAAGTTCCTAAAATTGCACTTTGGTCCTTCATGCTATTTTATCTTATTTTAAGACTCTTTTTTATTTTAGGTCAAATTTCGTTTAAGTCTTTTTGGTCAAATTGCACTTTAGTCCCAAAGTTCCAAATATTGCAAGGTAGTCCTTTTTTGTCCAGGTCATCTCTTTTTAAGTTTTTTTATTTTTGCAGGTCAGTCCTTTTAATTCTCAAAATTGCAAGATGGTCCTTTGTCAAAAATCCAGCCAAGGCCGAGCCATTTCAAGTCCAAATCCAGGTGTCACAAGGCTACTGGTCCAGAATATCACACTTGGCCTATAAATAGAGGCCACATCACCAATTACAGGGGGGAATCAATCATTCAACGCCAACTCATCAAAAAGTCTCAGAAACAAATCATAATTTTCTCTCTCTATTCTGTTACGATCAAAACCTCCAAAAAACTCAAGAACACCGAAGAACACAAACCCTAATTTCTATCAATGGCGATGAATTTGAAGCAGTTCTCAGAGATTCATTGAAGAATCTTCATCATTGAACTCTTGCTTCTGCAATTCGAAGCTCAAGTTCATCACCTAGGTGACAAACCTGAACGATCACAGAAAGCGAGGCATCAAGAGTGAGAAGAAGAGAAGATCGAAGTGAATTCTGAACCAGTGAAGCAGAAAGAGAAAGAATAACTGATTTATTTTCAGTTCAAGACTTACCAGAAGCTTCGCAGGATCTAATTGTTCGAATCTCCAAACAAAATCAGGTAAACATACAAATCCTTCTCGTTCTTGCTTCAAATCATCATCGAAGGATTAAAAGTGAAGTTAAACGGTGAATCGAAGTGAAAACTTCGAAAAGATTCGAAAAAGTGGAAACGAAACCCTAATTTCAAAAATCATGAAAGTTCACCGTTTGTTCTTCGATTTAAAGCATAAATTCATCATCAGCATGTAAAATAAGCCAGGATAGGGTTTAGTTTCAAAGAAATCAGAAGAAATTTTCGAAACCCTAAGTTGTAGGTTCAAGTGTAGATCTGTTCGAATCTAGGCCAGTTCTCAAAAAATTAGTTTCGAAATCATAAAGAGGAGAGAAAGAGCTTCAGGATGATGTGTTTAGATTTTAGATCGGAGTTGGTTGAAGCTCCGACGCGGCGGCGCCACCCTGGGCCACCACGTCGGAGAAAAGATGCTTCGTCGGAGAAGAGAGAGTCATTTGCAGACTCTCTCTCTCTAGTCTGTGTTTTAGAAAGAGAAGTGGAGAGGGGAAATGAACCTGAACCGGTTCAAGGCCTTATATAGGCCAGCGAACCGGTTCAACCCATGGTTCAACCCTGGCCCGCCTCTTAGGGCCCAATTCCATGCCTGTATGCTTGTTTGCTATGCACACCCCCTATCCTGCATGCTTCTTGTTGTTTTTTGCTATTTACACCCTTACCAGTCCAATTTCTTCACAAAAGATTTCTAAATTTTTCTAATGTGTTCTTAATATTTTTCTTAACATTTTGGTGACATTTTTTTGTGCTAAAACTTGAGAAAAGCATTTTGAAGCATTTTTTTCCCTTATTTTGGTTAGAATTAGTAATTTTCTTGCACTTTTTAGTCCAAAAAACCTTTAAAAAATTCCAAAAAAATTCATGTAGGCTTCCTGATATTTTTGTAGCATTTTGTGATGATTTTCACATGTTAAAATTGGTTAAAAAATAAGATGTTAGTTTTCTTGCTATTTTTGTCATATTTTGTGCTAAAAATGAATGAAACTTTGCTTGATTCCAATCCTATTGCTTGATGAACACTTGTGACCTATGCCACTTGATTTGAGGGAGTTTTAACTACTGTTTGTGTTGATATTAATGCATGAGTATGAATCTTGATTAGTTACTTAGCTTACAAGTTAATTGTATAGTTAAATAATGTAAATATGCTTAAAATTTGTTCTAAAATGCCAAGTAACTCATGTTGCCTTAATTCCCATTCCAAGACTTGTTTCTAAACCTTTAAAAATGCATTGGAATGTGAGAATTATAGGTCATATGGTTCTTGCACTCTATGAACAAATTTTAGCTATGTTTGCACTCATTTTCTATCCTTTATATTCTAGTGTTTCTCTTGCTTTATTTCCCTTGATATTGTCATGTGCTACTAACTCCTTTCATTTCATGTTTTGTCATTTCATAAGCATCTCCATTTCATCCCATATTCATCTCTATTTCTTTCTTGCAATTTAATTTGTACCAAAGTTAGAATGTAAACACTTAGGGGTTTTGTAATATTTTTCCTTCATGCACTTTTAATTTTCTTGGCAAAGAGGCCATAGAATGTATCTAGGGTATGATGTAAAGGACAATGGACTCTAAATAATGTACACCGACACAAGCACCGACACATGCACACACATCACTATAGTATATAGCTAGAATATGCATGTTTAGATGTATGTTTAGGATTGTATGTTTAGATGAATGTTTAGGCTTTATACTTAGAAAAATCATTTTCCAAAAAAACTTGAACAACATCATTCAAACATTTTTCATAATAAACCTTGGGGTCAAAACCCCATTGAATTTTCCTTTCATTTTCTTAATCAAACTTCAATGAAAAATAATCAAACTTTGACTTCTTTTGCAAAATGACTAATCCAACCTCACAATTTCATAAATCTCATGCCCTTGAGGCCTCTTTCTATTCTTCAAAATTCCAATTTTCAAACTTAAAATCAACCAACAAAAACAAAAACATTTTTGGAAGAGAACTACGGTGGATTTGATCCCTTAATCGGGTACGTAGGCAAGGAACAAAATTCCTTCAATTCAACTAAAATAAAAATCCAAAAGCATTCTTCTCCCTCCAATTCTTCATTTAGTAACTCTTAGGTGTAAATATCATTTCAAAATAGCATTTAAAAATAAAGCGCGCGCGTAGAAATTAAAGACGGTTCCTATAGGATACTATAGTCGTTATGGGTGCCTAACACCTTCCCGTAGCGAAAACAACTCCCGGACCTCGATTCTCAAAGGTTTTGCTTACTTTTTTCCCTTCCCAAGAAAAAATAAGATATCACCGGTTTAAAAGGTTCAAACTTAATCAATGTTTGACACCCGAAAACCAAGATAAAACAGTGCTTAAATAATTTTATTTATGCTTGTGTCTAAGCGAGACTACTCCTCCATCTTGAACCTACCATTTTTTTTCATTGAAATGTCTTTTTAACATTTCATGAGGCCCCACATTAAATTATGACTTAGGATGAGTTTTTTTTATGATGTCCCACATCTTGAACCTACTTATGATTAGTTACATATAAATATTATTCTCATCTT
Source organism: Medicago sativa (assembly GCF_051527215.1). Taxonomy (NCBI): domain Eukaryota; kingdom Viridiplantae; phylum Streptophyta; class Magnoliopsida; order Fabales; family Fabaceae; genus Medicago; species Medicago sativa. Next base: position 15,551,535 of record NC_140753.1, on the reverse strand, counting down.
TATGGAGCACCCTTTTCTTTGTGAATATTTTTCTTTACCATGAATTTTGTATACTCGTGAACAATTTTAATATCAAAGCTAAAAGATGCTCCGTTCTCTCTCCTCCAAGCTTTTCTTTCGGCCACCGTACTTCGGTGGCGTTTTACCTCACTTACGCACTGTTACTCGCCCGTTTTTTGCAGTTTCCTTCAGCGTTTTGTCTCCTCATTCAAGATCTACCCTTATTTACCGTTATTCGCCGTTTTCGTAACGGCATTTCTGTAGTAGATATGGTCCAGTTTTCTCCCCGGTTCCGACTCGGTGATGGTTGCATCTAGTCGTTCTTCACTTTAGCGTCATTCTAGTCGCTTTCTGGCTGGTTTGTTCTCTCTTTCGAGCCCGCCGGAATCTCATCTCGATCCTCTCTTCCGTGGTGGTTCCTTGTGGTTTCCTGACTTGTCCTTGGAAGTTTCTAGGGCTGGCAGCGAAATCAACAGGCCTGAAATTTGCAAACTCCTCTTGTAAGACTTTTTCTCAAGCTGTTTCTCAGAACTATGATTTAATTTTGAATCACTTACTGAAAAAAGTAATTAAAGGTGATGTTGTTAGTATAAAAATTACAAAATCAAATTATGAATAATCTAGCTTAGAAGTGGGTAAACGATGTCTTCATGGCAGGTTAACTCTTCACAAAAGGGGATCCTCCTCTTACCACTCAGATGTTAAAGTCCAAGCTTAATTTTCTATGGAAATATGTGCATAAAATTGGGTTGTGATTCCTTTAGGAAAGGGTTTCTTTGAATTCAAGTTCCACACAGTTGAGGATATGTGCAAAGTTTTGGCCCTAGGGGTCATGAACCTTGAGTCAAGGCTTCTCAGGTTCTACTGTTGATGCAACTCCCTCAAGAGTATTGGGGTTATCATACTCTCTTTGAGATAGCCTCTGTTATTGGGACCCCTCTTGCTATTGATGAAGCTAGGCAAGCAAGGGGTTTTGGGATGTATGCTAGAGTCTTAGTTGATGTGGACCTTTCTGTGAGGTTGTTCAATTATGTGCTTGTTGAGAGAGAGGGTTATGCTTTTCACTTAAAGGTCACCTATGAGAAACACCCTCTTTTTTGCAACAATTATAAAGCGATTGGTCATAACATTCAACAATGTAAGAAGTTAAGAGTTCAAGGTGGAGCTGCTAAGGATTCTAAGGGTAAGAGATATCATAACAAGGCAAATCATTCCGACAAACACAACCTTGTGTCCAAAAACTTGTCTGAAAGGTTATCTGAGAAACAAATTACATCCTTTCTTGCAGATAAGCTAAATCTAGAGGTGGTGCATGTATCTCCTGTACCAGTGAACACAACAGATAATGCCCCTGATATGGTGTTCTCAGTCTTGGAACAAGAACAAACCTTTGGCTAGTGATATGGCTCTGCCTTTGAAAAATTTCTTTAAACTTCTAAAGGAACTGGAAAACCTCGTAGATGATAAGGCTTTGGTTGAAGATTTACAACCTGTGGCGGCAAGCTCCACACTAATTGTTTGTAATGAGGACCTTGTTATAGGTTCATCAAGGACGCACTTAGCGTTGGCTAACTTACCTGAGAAGTCATCGGTCGTTGTTTCCTCAACCATTGATTTGGATCCTAGTTTGTCTGGTATGGATATCACTTGCATGCAACCTGTTATGCCTCAATCTATCACTACTAAACACACCTCTCTGACAACAGACAAGCTTCCTGTTTTGGAGCACGTGGATACAAAAGTGCATTCTGCAGTTGAAATTTCTTCTACAACTCAGGGAAGTGTGGACATTTTACAAAAGCTTTGGGGGGATTATATTAGTGAGGAACATGAATCTAGCCTTGCTTGTCCAGCAGCAGCTACAAACAAAAAACAAAAGAAGCATACAAATAGACAAGTTTCACCAAAAAGCATAAGTAGTGAGCACATACAAAATCGTTCCAAAAAGGGTGTAATCAAAACCAATCCCAAATATTTGTGTTTAGAGGATTAGGAAGGTTTGACACTCAAATATTCTGCATAATTGTTGCTATGTCTTATTAGAATTCTTAAGGGGTATGTTTACATGTTCAGTCATTAATCCTGGTTTACAATTTATTTTCATTGCTTTGATAAAAAAAAAAAAGTATACCCATGAATAAAATTTAATAAACCTATAACAAACATACGAATTCAAATTTTCATCATTTTATTCCGAGAAATTTACAAACTTCATCATTTTATTCCGAGAAATTTACAAACTTAACTTGAAACAAATACACTCAAATGCGTTTGATTTGCTAAAAAGTGGAGAACTAGACTGGACAAAACAGGTAGCAATTGATCGACAAAAAACACCTCTTCGTCAAAGGTACTAACTATTAAAAAATACCAAATTACTCTTTTTATTTTCCAACATAAAAATTACCTCTCTATATCTCTAATACAATTATGATGTATCCTTCTGTTCTATATTGTTACATGTTATGTCTCGTACTCTTATTGTTTTACGAATCAAATGCACTTGATAAATTATATTAATATTATTTTTAGTAAAAAGCCATTTTGATCCTTGGAAAATTGTGTAGAGGTCAAATTGATCCTCGACAAATAAAAAGGCCCTATTTAATTCTTTGTAAAATTAAACCGAGACAATTTAGTACTTGAATTTAGTTGCTATCATTGAACATATCATGTGTATCATTAATTTGACTGCATTATTATTTATTTTTCTACAAACGTTAATTTGACTGCATAACAATGGCCCTGTTTGGATTAAAAAAGAGCTTATATGTAAATAAATAAGTTTTTATCTTAATCCATAAATTCTCACTAATGAAAATTGTATCTTCATAAACTATTTTTTCATAAACTACATTAACAAGCTTATAAATAAGACATAAAAACATATTTATTTGCATAAACTGTTTTGCATAAGCTCTAAAATAAGTTAATCCAAACAGAGCCAATGTCAATTAAGCACTAAGGTGAAATTAAAAGATTTTTTAAATGGATAAATCAGTCCCTCATTTATTTAAAAAAATAAGTTTAATTGATGGTAAAATTTTGTCAGGACTCGGGACCAAAATGATTTTTTTTTTTTTTTTTTTACTAACAAAGGACAAAAATGATCTTCACTCATTATTTTTTACGGATTATTAATTTTGTGTTTTAAACAACAATTTATTAAACCCTAAAAACAAATAAAACCCAACGCAGCCTAAATCCTTCATCCTTCGCTACAAATTATCGACCTAAACCCTAGTTTTTCCACCCCGAAGCAGAAGAACAGATTCATCATCAATGGCGAAGAAGAGAAAGGAAAGAATTCAAAACCCCGAACCCTTCATTCCAGACGGCACTGAATACGCCAAATCCAAGAAATCCTCCAAAGCTCCAAAACGTCACCAGAAAGAAGGCGAGTTGATTGATTCTCATATCAGTTCAAAGATTATCAAGGAAGCTAAGCTTCAACTCAGAGAGGTTGAAGAGGAAGATGAAGCTGAGAATGTTACCAGAAGTTCGTTTCGCGGTGTGGAAGAGGCTCCCAATGTTCCCATTGTTGGTGAGGATGATGTTGATGGTGATATTGATGATTTTACTGGGTTTGATGAAAATCAAAGCCATGTTGATGGTGAAGTTCCTGTGAGTTATTTTTTTCCTTTGATTCTTATTATTTTTTTTGGATAAGTTTGTGTTATGCTTGTATGAAAGGAATTAGATTGAGAAAGTCATTGGATAATTAGCTTAATTAAGCTTTTACAACAGCGTAATTGTTTATCATATAAGTGCATATGTATCAGAGAAAGATGGAGATAGTTAGATCACTAGTAAAACCATCAGAGGAAGACCTAGAAAAACTATCGAAGAAACTAGTAGAGAAGATTTATTAATTAGTTGGACTGAAATATGGTTTATGTCTGATAATTTGATCCATGTAACGGGGGGAGGGGGGAAGGCTTGGCTTTTGTTGTATAAGTGCATATGTATAAACTATAGGGACTGTTTGGTTTGACTTGTTTCAGCTTATCAAATAAGTGCATATGTATAAACTATGGGCTTGTTTGGATTAGCTTATTTGAGTTTATCTACTGGCATAAGTTTTGTGATATTTTTTAGGAGAACTTATGAAGCTTATTTTCATAAGTTTTCCAAAATAGTGTATGTAAACAACTTATTATATATACAAAAACAATTTAATTTTACTTTATCTTTTGCTATAGAAATAACTTATATAGGCTATACACAAGCGTTTATCGTGATAACCACTTTTGCTTAAGTTGCAAATAAGCTCTTTATCCAAACATGGCCATAATTTCTATCTAAATATTCAGGCCTTGTTTGGATTAACAGCTTGTAGCACAAGTGATTAAGCTCATAAGTGCTTGCGTATAAAAGATAAAATAAAGTTAATTTTCATTTTCATATAATCTATAGGCTGTTCTCATAAACTATCTTGGAGAAATCATGGAAATAAGTTGCAAACAGATTATGAAAAATGTCACAAGATGTTTTCACAAGCTTTTCAAACAGTCTCACGAAACTTGTGCTAGGAATAATCTCAAATAAGTCAACCCCCCAAGCCCGTTTGGCATTTTTTTTTTGTGGAAAAATATTTTTTGAAACAAAATAATCACATTTTAGAAGTTTTCATTAGTTTGTTACATATTTTCAAAAAGATGAGAGTATGAAAATCTAAAAGATGCTTCAAATGAGAAGCAGTTCTTACTAGCTTCTCCAGAAAATCATTTTTTTAAATTCTTTTAATAAAAGTGAATTTTATTCAGTTAACACACAAAACAGCTTCAGTTTTTTTTTAACATATCACTTAAATTTAATCTCTAAATTATTGACTTCACTTGTTTCATATAGGCTATAACTTATTTTCATAAGGAACCTATCTAGGAGAGCTTATGAAAATGAATTGAAAGCAACTTATGGACATGTCATAAGCTTTTAAAATAAGCTCTCCCAAATAGTCTCACAAGTGCTTATGTTGGTAGATAATCTTAAATAAGTCAATCCAAAAAGACTCCTAACTCCTAAGTGCATTATTTATCATTCTTACATGTTGAAAGTGAAAAATTATTAGCAATGCGTATTTATATTTTCAAATGATTTTATAGTGAATTGAGTTTATTTTCTTCAACCCTTTTTGTTTACAGTAGTGACTTTGGTTGTTCTGTTTTGATTACTTGAAATTCAGGATATTACTCCGGAGGATGAGAGAATATTGGCATTATTCAATTCTAGGGACTCGGGTGGCCAGATAACACTTACAGACACCATTGTTAAAAGATTAGCAGGACCTGTTGTTACAGGTAATAATATAAAACTGCACTTTGATTTGGGATCTGAATTTCGTTTGTTTATGAGTTGTTATGTGTGCAGAGAATCCACCAGTGCCTAAAATGGATGAAAAAATACTTGACATATACAAGGGGTATTTACAATTTCTATTTCAAATTCTTTTTACAAATATGTAGATTAGATGAATGAATTCATTTCCTTCCATTTAGATACTTAGCTTGTTAATATGAGGTTTTCATATCATGCATAACTCCTTGAACCATCTTTCGTATTGCAGGGTTGGAGGTCTTCTTAGCAGATATACAATAGGCAAAATCCCCAAGGCATTTAAACACATCCCCTCAATGCAAAATTGGGAGGAGGTCTTATATCTTACTGAACCTGAAAAGTGGTCTCCAAATGCTTTGTTTCAAGCCACTAGGATTTTTGCTTCTAATTTCGGTGCAAAAAAGGCTGAGCGCTTCTACAAGCTTGTGTTGCTTCCAAGAGTGAGAGATGATATAAAAAAGAACCAACGGCTGCATTTTGCTTTATACCAAACACTGAAAAAGGCATTGTACAAACCTGCTGCTTTCTTTAAGGGAATATTGTTTCCACTATGTGAGGTACATAATCATATCTAGGTTGTTAACTTTTATGTTCCTAACTGATGATTGGCCATTATTTTATTAGGTTCTGTTTTTGATATTCTATTAATCCATCAATTGATGATAAAGACTCTGCTTTTCCATTGTAATACATTTTTAAGATTTTGAACATGTTAATAAATATCTTTCTGATGTTGGCAGTTTATGCAATATTAAGTGGGACGTTAATAAATTTGTATTTGGGTGTTGAGGAATTGATGTGAATGTCGTGCATCTTCTAGAGACTAGATTGATTACCTGTGTTAAATTTAGTCATAATTATCGGGAAAAAGATGGAATAACATCGTTGTAATAAGAAAAATTAAATATAAATCCTGTTTGGAAAAGGTGACATAACATGGGTGTGGAATGGTGAAGGAACTTGAAAAAAGTCATTTTGGTTGTTTCAATGATGCATTGTGAATTTCCCCTGTTTTCCCTCTTGTTGCCTTCTCTGTTTAGCTACTGTTGCAATTGTGTTCATATTGTTTTTTATAATATTCTCTCACTTTGTTTTGGTTGCCTTCATGTAGTTGCTTTTACAATGACATGCATTTGGTGATATTTGGTCTGGTATTATTTTTGTAAAGCATACAACCTCATATGTAATGTAGAATGACACATGTTCTATTTCTATTTTATATAAGAAATTAATAAATTAGAAGAAACACACAGCTTGTTGATAATCATAATTTTGAATTTATTAATTGTATGAGAAAACACTATCTTTATTACAATTTACATTACGTAAGGGTCTTGCCAACTATTAGGGTCTTGCGAACTAATGCCCTAAAGGCATCGTTTAAGGATTCCAAACATCGTAATTATTCATTGACATGGTTAAGTATATCTCTTCTCAATTTATTAAATACACAACATCCCATAAAATCTTCCTTTTTTGGACTTGTTAAACAATGCTCTTAAGTCACTCACTGGCATTTGCCTTTACATATACCATAAGTGGTCTAAACAAAACCTATAAATTATCTTATTCATTTTCCTCTCTGGTTTGACTTTATTCTTTATGTACAGTCACGAACATGCACTCTCAGAGAAGCAGTCATTGTTGGAAGCATTATAGAAAAGTGTACTATTCCTCCACTCCATTCAAGGTATGTTAACTTGATCAATCATGACTTGAATTATTACAAATCGGATACAAGGAAGCAAGTGTTTGGTTTTCGTTTGTACAGTGCATTGATGCATGCCATAGTGGTCAAGGATTGGTTTCTCAAACTTATGTTCAGAATAGATTGCATTTATTATTGTAGAATGGAATTAGGGATGAGTTTCTTTAATAAGCAGTGCTAATTTAGTTGATCAGATCTCATTATCATGAATGACCCAGTAAAATTGTTTATATCCTTTTTCATTGTAAATGTTGATTGTGCAATCTTGGATTTCCAGATTTTTTTTCTCATAGCACCTCTAATAAAAAGAAAATACATATTTTTTTTGAATTATTTTAAATAGAAAATGCTCTGTTTTCTTGAACTATTTGGTTTCTTTATGTTATCTTTTCCTCCGTATATCAAGTACTAACATAGAAGCAAGACAAAATTCCATGGCAAATCTATTTGTTTGCTTCCTCAGCGCTTAAAAGTTACTGCTAGTAGTAATACTTAGTGTACACCTTTCATGTGGTTATTGAAATTAAAAGCTTTAATTAGTTCTAGTTCGAGTCATGTCCAATGTCTGACGCACCCTAACTTCTTGATGTTCATACAGTGTTGCACTATTGAAGCTTGCTGGGATGGATTATTGTGGCACAACAAGGTATTTATCACTGTTGCCTTTTGTTTGATAATACAATCTACAAAATAGAATATTGAATGGGGCATTAACCATAGCTCTGATATCATGAAGTAAGAATTCAAATTTTAAAAAAATTACTAAAATATATCTTACACATAATGCATCATATTTTCACTGTTGTATATATATTAAAGATAGACAGATAGATAAGTATGGCCAATTCTTGTTTTATGATATCAGCAATTGATAATCATAGGATTAATAAGTGTGGTTTATTCTTCAAAACGCGCTTTTTTTTTTTTTTTTTTAAATTGTACCCTGTTTGAATTTATTCACTTTAAGCCCATACACTTACAAAAGGTACATGCTTTTACCCTAAAAGTAAACGCAATTCTAAATTATACCATAATTGGGCAGTTGGGTAATTCAACTGGTTTGAGCTAAGGGATAAGGAGTTGGAGGTCTTGGGTTCAAACCCGGGCAAAGGAGAAAAAAATAATCTAAGAACTAATTACTAACATTTTCCATTCAAAAAAAAAAAAATATATATATATATATATAAATTATACGATAATTTAAAAAATGATATTTTGAAGGACTAAGACACTTTAAGTTTTAATAATATCATATACTCCCTCCGTCCCGGAATATCTGAGCCAGTTTGGTTTTTCACACAGATTAAGAAAAATGTATAAATAAAGGGGAAAGTGGAATATATTGAATTGGGAATGATGAAAGTAGTATTAATTAGAGTTATATTGTATTGGGAATGATGAAAGTTGTATTGAAAATTGAAATGGCTCAGTTATTTTGGGACACTTTTTTTTAGTAAATGGGTCAGATATTCCGGGACGGAGGGAGTAGTAGTTTATTGAATATTTTGAGGCATAAATTTTAACAATCTTGGTTATGACAGAAGAGGCTGATCCCACTACAACACATTATAACGAATTGATTAATATGTTGACTTGTTAGTTTAGAAAAATAGAGCATCATATGTTTTCTCAAAAACTGATTTTTCTTCTCTCAATATCAGATAGATACTAACTGTGATAATAATTTCAGCTATTTCATAAAGCTTTTTTTGGAGAAGAAATATGCTTTGCCGTATCGTGTGGTTGATGCAGTTGTTGCTCATTTCATGAGATTTGAAAATGATACTAGGACAATGCCTGTTATATGGCACCAATCACTTCTTGCATTTGTGCAGAGGTCAGTAATTTACCATTTTCTGTAATTTTTTGTGCACATCCGTTTTTTATTGGATATCCAATACAATGATGATTGATAAACAGGAAAATGCAACTCAAGTAATGGAGTTGAATGTTTTAATGAATTAGAAAAGGAAAAAAAAAAAAAAGTAAATTTGGATAAAAAGAATCGGTGTTGTCAATAGCATACTATTCTAGTAGTGGTGTAGCAGAGTGTCTCCTAGCCACTATAGGATAGTAGCGAATGTCACTGCCGCTATAGCACTGTCTCTCAATGATATAAAAAATTTCCAAAAATCCTTTAAAATAAAGATGTGGCATTTTGTAATATTATGTATTTAAAAAAACACCAGAATGGCATTTGGGCCTCTCCTCTCAGTGTCCCACTTTTGATGTCACTTATCACCCTTTCTCTAGTCAGCCACAGCTAGGGCATTGGGTGGAGAGGAGAAGGGAATGTATTTGAGCTAGAGCCTAGAGGTATTATTGTAAGAAGTTAGGTTTCACGTATTCATTCAGCAAAACCAGTTCTTAACAGAGAGTCGATTATCCCCAGATTTTTTTTTTTTTTCTCTTGATTGTTTCTGTAATCAAAGGGGGAGCCTTGGCGCAACGGTAAAGTTGTTGTCACGTGACTGAAAGGTCATGGGTTTAAGTTCTAGAAACAGCCTCTTGTGTAAAAAACAGGGTGAGGCTCGGTACAATACACCAAAAATGGTGGGACCCCTTCCCAGACCCTGCGTATGCGGGAGCTTTTTTAGTTCACCGGGCTGCCCCTTATTTTCTTACACGTTCATCATATTATCTAATTCAATATCTATTGATCTTTCTTATAAAATATATATCTATTGATCTCATTTGATTAAGCTGTCAAATGTTCTAGCTATGATTCATGTTCTTTTGGCTTTTTGAATATTAAGCCTTTTCTGACTAAGCCTTCTGTTTCAGGTACAAAAATGAACTGCAGAAGGAAGATAAGGAAAATTTAAAGCTTCTTCTGGAAAAGCAAAATCATTTCTTGGTGAGAGCACAAGATCTGATAGACTGTTTTTCTCATTTTGCATTTCTGGTTGTGACTGATATTAATTATCTTACTGCAGGTTACACCTGAAATAAGTAGAGAGCTAGACCACAGTCGTAACCGAGGTGAAAAGGAGGACGATCTTATGTCAAATTATATCCTTTTCTTTAATTTTTTGCCCTCCCTTTCTCTACTTCGCTTTAATAAGGTTAGATATGTACTGTATGGCATTGCATGTTTAGTGTACCTTGAGTTAGGATCACGGCAGGCTTAAGGTGAAAAGTCCGAGATAAATTTAAGCTTCTTAATGTTGGGATTGCTAAAAATAAGAATTTAGATTATATCAATAATTAATGTTTAGAATTCGGAAAGTCTTTTGATCACTACACAAATATCAAGATGAGCATGAAATTTTGCAACAATAAAACTCAGGACCCCTGCTCCTCTGTAGATTTTTTTTTTTTTTTTTTGTTGCTGCCTGCAATTCAGTCTTGGCAACATATTCTCTGGACAACCTTCCTTGCAGCATAAATTTCGAAGAAAAGATGCCAGATACTACAGTAGTTGATATTTAATAAGAAGACTCTTGCATTATAAATGATACAAGATCATCTCTCCTTTTTATTTTTTCAATTTGAATTTCTACTAGTAAAGACAGATAATTTGAAGTAAGAAAATACATCTGAAAATTTCTATTGTTACTTCAATTGACATGTCTGTGTAGTGGTTATCCAATTTGATTGAAGGATTTTCTTGATCCAAACCAAACATCACTTTTAAAATATAGCATGTCTCTGATTCTTACTTATTTGGAACCGGCCACATTAAGAATGTTAGAAAATATGTTGCATACTCTTTCCTTGACTATTCATTACCCGCTCCAGTATCTGTGATAAACAAGACTATCGAAGAAGATAGATTCGACATTCCAGATGTACCAATGGAATTGGACTAATTTATTGAGGTATGATTATGATCTTGTCTTAGTGATGGTTCTTTCCTAGGTTTGACATATCTATCTTTTATCAAGAACAAGAATTCTTAAGATTATTAATTATAACTTTACCAATTACTATAATGTATTTAAACCAAAATACCCCTTTAGTGGTGTTAATTTGATGTTAAATTATTTTATTTGGCAGCTTCTTTCTTGTACTCTGCATGTTTTTCCAAGTCTTGAAACACTGGTTTTCTGTGGCAGGTTTTCCCCCCTGGAGAAGTTGTACACACTCTCATCTTCATGCTGATGGTGGTCTCTTTGCAATTTTGTACTCGAATGCACATGAAATATTGGATTTTCATGCTTTATGTTTTTACCCCGATGAATTTTCGACAACTGCGTTTTTAGCTTCTGTTTCTTTTCCCAACATTCTTACTATCTGGGTAGTGTAGTATTATTGAAATTGTTATAATACATGTTTTCGGCGTGGATAAAACCTAAGGGGTATATTTATTTTTTAGCCTGATTGGACAATGTATTTTAGCTTATTTTGCTTCTAACATTGTATATTTATGCATGCTGTTCACATTTACTGTATTGATTGGTTTTATTTAAAGGGATAAATAGATGAATTTTTGTCTGCATAAAGTTACCGCTGTGAATGCTAGAATATTGGCTAGGTATACAGTTGTAAAACCATAACCAAACTGAAGTATTGGACGTTGATATGGTGCTCCTTGAGGCAGACAAGGTGTTGTTTTCTTTGTACGAACCTACTTTTGAAGAGTTTCTATCGTTTTGAGTTGGTGCAAAAAATGTTTTAAAAATTGAATAGAAGATTGAACTTGTAAAGACACAGGTCATACCAATTATAAAAATTGAAACCTTAAATAAAAATTGTAATGGTATTTAATTGAATTAGTTATATACCATTAACTTAATTTTTATTTAATTGAAAACTTAAATAAAAATTGTAAAGATGATAAAATAGTTTAAGTGAGGAGAGGAGGTAAAATCGAAAAGAAAAAGTTCAGAATAAATGTATTCTGTTTAAATATCAGAATGAATATTAGTCTAATCTATTTTATCTTAGGCTAAAATATGGTATTGGTCCCTGCAAAATAGGTCAGTTTTGGTTTTAGTCTCTGCAAAATTTTTTTATAGTTTTTGGTCCCTGCAAAAATAGGCCAGTTTTGGTTTTAGTCCCTGCAAATTTTTTTTATAGTTTTTGGTCCCTGCAAAAATTTCTGTTTTTAGAAATAGTCCCTGACCTCAGTTATGTGATGATTCTTTCACTTTTATAAATTAAAAAATAATTATTGTATCTGTTTTATTATTATTTTTTAATTAAAAAATAATTATTGTTATATAAATTATAAAAAATAATATTTTTTTTATTAAATAAGCACATGCCACATATGCACAAAAGTGACAAATCATCACATAATTGGGGTTAGGAACTATTTCCAAAAAAAAAAATTTGCAGGGATCAAAAACTTAAAAAAAAATTTGCAGGGACTAAAACCAAAACTGACCTATTTTTGCAGGGACCAAAAACTATAAAAAAAATTTGCAGGGACTAAAACCAAAACTAGCCTATTTTTGCAGGGATCAAAAACTATAAAAAAAATTTGCAGAGACTAAAATCAAAACTGTCGTATTTTGCAGGGACCAATACCATATTTTAGCCTTTAATCTTATGTGTGAATGTGTGACTTGTTTTTTCAACACTTCTCCTCAAGAGCAATTAAAATAATCTCTTTTCCTACCCGACTATGACTTTTTCAAAACATCCAGTTGTCTGTTATAGCTGTGTTTTTTACTTTTGGCGGTCTTATAGTCGAAGTAAATATTAGAGACCATGTGTTTATTTTTTGTACTCCCTCCGTCTCATAATAATTGTCTCTTTAGCATTTTTTATTTTTTTTAAAATAATTGTCACTTTAGAATACCAAGGCAACATTTATTATTTTTTTCCATTATTATACCCTTATTTATTGAATTTCATCCAACTTAACTACTCCACTAACTACAATTAATAAGGGTATTTTAGTAAATGAAATTAATTTTACCATTGAAATCAACACAATTAATCATTTCCTTAATAATCGTGCACAAACCTTAAACGACTAATATTGTGAGACGGAGGGAGTATTTAGTTTGGGACGAAATGAGTACTTATATCCGGATGGACTTTGATACTATGAGCCTGTTTGGTATCACGTTCCAAACCAGAATTGCACTTCCCAAGGCAAAATTGCGCTTCCCAAGGCAAAGCAAACATGAAAATCCTGAAGCTGGAAATTGAAGCTTCTGCTTCACCGTGACTTTTCAAAAAGCAACGGGATCCCAAACAGGCACTATGTTAGTTTTTGCACATACTCCATTGTGAGCTGTGTATATAGTTTGATGGTTAGAGCATAAATATCGGTGGTGTCTTTGCCAGCATGTACAGCTTGTGTCAGTTTGGATACTGCTTGGACACTGCTAATTGACATTGTTGTGGTGGCAATTGTTTACTACGGTGCCAAGAATGGCAACGGTGTCGTTCTCTTCCTTTTTCAACTTTTATCAATAATTTATTAGTTTAAAATATAAAATTGAAGTATAGTGTAAGATTAGTGGGACCCATTTTAGAGTTTTTGAATGGTGGTATGGATATTTAGAAAATGTAGTTGAGTGGTTTAAATAATTGGAAAGTGTGAAGTGATATAAAATATTATGTGGGACCCATTTATACTACCCATTTGAGTGGCATGGATGTGGATGCTCTTAGTAGTCAAATCTTGGAGAGACTGATCCAAAATTTCAAACCAACGGAAAAATTGAACTTCATCTAAAAGCTTGTAGATAAATTGTGGTTATTGACATCATGTAATTTGGATTTGACTCGTCTAAAGTGGTCAATCTTTTTTATGCTAAATTTTTTATTCTAAAAGTGGTCAAATCACTTTAAAAGTAGAGTGAGGAACATAAATTAGTAAATTAATTAATGATTGAAAGTATAAGAATATGCATCATAAACCATGAATAGTTTTAGGCGCCTTCTAGGGTGAGCGACCTTGATAGGTCTCTCACGGTGAGAGAGTATTATTAACCGTTAGATTGTAAGCTTTCAAGATTGTTATGATGCACTACCAACACCTTATCAATTTCCATTCTCACTCTTCTCTTTCTCCTTCTTCAACTACTTTAGTTTTTCAGAACAAATCTTTCTCTCTCCTTGCGATAATCAATCCATAATCGATAGTGAAAATTGACATGGAATTGGAAAACAAAGGAAGGGGATTTGTCCCAGTTCAAGATTAATATAATGAAAGGAAATTGTAAAAGAAAAAATAAATAAGATAGCTAATTAACTTGTGTTCCTTTATTAATATCCAAACAATGGATTTTCTGTTTGTTCAATAATTTGCTTGCATCTTCTGCAAAAAAGAAAAATGGTGTTTGCTTGCGGTTCCTAAATGCCCCAAAAGGTGGTTGAGAGGTTTGAAAGATGTGTGAAGCTTTCGAAAAATCACAATTTTGTCACTAAATTTCATTTTTTTTTCTTTCTTAAACTATTAAAACTTGAATCTTTCACACTTAAATTGGTTAAATAAATTCGTCAAGTTTTTTTTAAAAAAATTATCTCATTACTCTTTCATGGAAGCGCGTTGGTATTTCAAAGAAAAATATATTTGTTTCAATGGCAGAGCTTCAGATCAACGGAAGATGCGTTCAACCAAGCTTATATGTCAACTCTGTTTGAAACTCATGTTGCTGCCAATCTGAATTTCTGGGTGAGAAACAGGGAAAGAAAGTTGAAGATGGAGAAGAGAGAACAAAGTGAGAATTAAAAAGTATCTGATGTTGTTGGTGTATGTTAACAATCATAGAATTTTAATATCTGACCGTCAAAAGTTATTTTTTTCACTTGCTCACGGTGGGAGACCTATCAAGCTCTCCCACCCTAGCCTGAGCCATAGTTTTAACATATGAAGCCATAAAAGATAGATATGTATGATTTATGAATTTATTGGATACAAATTACAAAAAGCATTCCATATTCCTTGCATTGAAAGTGTGAAACATGAAAAACCAAAAAGTGGTAAGCCATAATCCCCATGTTCTTCTTGGATGGGTATTATTCCCAACACACAATGTAGCATATCAAAATGGAGACATATAGTGGTGGCCTAGTGGGGATGACAATTATATATAGTGCTAGTACAATACTATAGGGCAGTTTCTTGAACTTTTTGTTTGTTAGCAGGTTAAAAGGAGTAGGAGCGGCAAAGGCAAGTTACTTTGGTGCGAGTTTCAAAAGGGGACAAGTTAGATACAGCCGCTCCTAAAATCCAACTCAATATTCTTAACAGCTACTACAACTGAAAACAAGCACTAGAAGAATGAATTATTGCTCTTTTCTATTTTCCATTGATCATTTGGTGGTCCTTACTCCTCTCAATTGGTGGTAAACATTCGAGGCCTTTATCTTTAAAGATAAAAATAACAATATATCTACAAATTAATTTGTAATTAGGATGTTTAGCCCCGTTGACAGACATACGCCTCAAGATATCTTCACGGTTTATGTTCTTTGTATTTACGATAAGACTGGTCGATGAGTCAGCAGCAGAACATCTGTTTTTATATGTAGTTGAACCTCCCATTTTAAAAGAGAGACTTTATAAATCGAAATTAGGTTCTTTTTATTAAAGATGATCATATTATTAACTCTTTTAAAGTTCCAATCTTCTTACGTGTCAAGCGTGAGTTTTACATTAGATGAAAAGTATGTTTGTTTCTTAGGTTCTTAAAAGTATGTTAGTTTCTTAAACAACAAAAGAAACAAGTTAGAGAATGTGTTATTTCTATTAAAATTATGTATGTAACGTGACTTATATATAAATTCTCCGTGAGTCACTATCTTGTTTTGTCATACTCATAGCATATACCACTACGAGTTTGGGTTAATACATGTGAGTACGGACAAATTCAGAGACATAAGCCTTTAGTATCGGCGCTTTTCTAGGCCCTAAAATTAGGGAATTTACGTATGTTGTCACATTCACATCCCTCATGCCGTGTATGTAGGTTTTGACAATTATCTCTTCTCCATGTGTATATACTGTATAGTATAAAATTGAAATTATCAATGTATGTTTTGAATCACATGTGTCTTTGACGAGATTATAGTAATATTGGTTTAAGTGGTGCTTACCACATGCTTCTACTGATTAAAAACTACGTGACATTGTAATTTTGCCAGAATTATAAAGTGTGGTTTTCGAAAAAATCATGATCGAGAAGTAAATGTGAATAGAAAGATGTAGGTTTAAAATAATAATATGGATTCAAGAATTTTATTTTGTCATGTCTAATTTGTGGGAACAATTGGCACACAGCGAGTTGGCTGAATAGTAAGTTGTCAAAGTGTACGCTTATCGTAAAGAAGAGTAGTGTTTGATTAAATTTTGGGTTAACCAAGTAGATGGTCCTACAGATATTTAGAATTTTATTTTAATTCTTATAAAATAAAATCGTTCTTTTTAGTCTATGCAAAAAAAATTTATCAGCATTTTTGGTCTCTGTAAAATTTTCCATCAACATTTTTAATCCTGTAAAAAATTTACGTCAGCATTTTCGATCCCTAAAATACTAAAAGAAAATGTCACAGGATTAAAAAGTGTGATTTTATTTTGTAGGGACTAAAAACAAAAATCTGAATATTTATAGAGACTATTTACTTAATTAATCCTTAAAAAAAATTTGGCTAATTTGTGGGATCAATTGGCATATCGTGAGTTGGATGAATTGCAAGTTATTAAAGTCGAGGTGTGATGATGACTAGAATTTGAACTTGCTTGTTCTCCACACTGGCTAGTTGTTGATTCTACTCACCGGTCATCTTCGACTGATTTTCTTGGCAATTGTGTTCCTCATCCTCGCAAGCTGGTGAGAGAGCTCTTATTAATCGACATGCAATCTCACATCATGTTCGCCGTAAATGTGAAAAAATACAAGAGAGAGGGTATTGCGTGAGATTTAAAAAAAAAAAAAAATTCCTTTTTCTTTTGTTTTTTTTTTGTTTTTTTTTTTTCTGGAGTCTGTTTTAGGTGGTGATGTGTTTTGGTGGGTTTATCTTAAGGGATGTTTTTTAGGTGGTTATGGTCTACCGTCTATATGCGGCACCATTTGTATCTTGTTTCGTCCATACTTTACGTCTTGCAGGGATGACGTTTAATAATATTTGTCGATTAAAAAAAAAAAACAAGTAGCGACACAGACCCATAAATTTTCTGCATTGTAGGCCACATAATATTTTAGTTTTAAAAGCATAAATGTATACGTGTATTTTTAGGAATATATATCATAATTGTTCTTTGATGTTTTTCATGTTATAAATGTTGAACGATTTCCTCATTTTCAATGCCAGTAAAACTATAAAAGTATCTCGTCCGCAGTTTGTAGGGACATTGCGATATACAAGGGTTGGGGGTTGAACCTCAAATTCCTCACTTATTCACTTTAAGTCTTTTAGGGTGAATATTAATTTAGTCATTAGGCTACTTGATTAAAAATAAAAACTGAGTTTTTTTTGTTAATATAAAAGTATCTATTTCAATATAAGTAACCAAACAATCATTTAAATATGGCAAATGTTAACTTGTGCCCTCGAGGGCACATGTTAAGGAACTTATTAAAGAAATATAAGTATAAAAAGCAGTGCATTCAACTTCTTAAAAGTCAAAATGTTATATTTTCCAATGCAAAGTTACTTCTTTTAAGTTCCTTAACATGTGCTCTAAGGGCACAAGTTAACATGACCCTTTAAATATTTATCTCTCATACGATTTCACATTTGATTCTTGATAATATTCATATAATCAAAAGACACTAACAAGAGATTGGTTTTTTTTTTTTTGAGAGAAACAAGAGATTGGCTTTTAGTGTATTAAATGTTAGTATAGTTTTTATAGTATAGGCTATAGTCAAATTTTATGTTTCATTCCTCATGCATAAAAAAAGTTAGAATTTTGCTCTCCACCCAGCACTTTTCGCTCGCGCCCTGCAACCATTCCGAAAATACCCCTGCGCTAGTTAACTAGCGCAAGTGTAAAAAAACAGGACTTACATTTTACACATGCATGACTTAAGTCACGCTGCATGAGTTAACTCACGCAGAAATTAACACTTACGTGAGTTAACTCACGCAGCAATTAACATTTACGTGAGTTAACTCACGTAGGTATTGTTTTTCTTGCCTTCTTCTCTATTCCTCTGCTCTATTCCTCATCTTCTTCTCAAGTGCAACACACCATAAAAACAACAACACAACACAAATTCATCATCCAGACAGGGACTAGAAGAATTCAAGAATGATGTAGTTGTGATTTGTAAGCTTCAGCATCGCAATCTGATAAGACTTCTTGGCTGCTGTGTTGAAGGAGAGGAAAAGATGTCGATATATGAGTACATGCCAAACAAAAGTTTGGATGCATTTGTCTTTGGTCAGTTCCTTGAAACTCCCTTAATTAGTTGTCGCATATCCAATTACGATCTTTCATTTTTCTCATTATTTATCATGTATAGCAGTTGCTTCAAGTTAGAGAGTTTTCTGGAAAGGGTCCTAATGGGGTGACTTCGATGAATTTGTGTTGTGTTGTTGTTTTTATGGTGTGTTGCACTTGAGAAGAAGATGAGGAACAGAGAAGAGGAATAGAGAAGAAGGCAATAATTTTTATGAAAAACAATACCTACGTGAGTTAACTCACGTAAGTGTTAATTTCTGCGTGAGTTAACTCATGCAGCGTGACTTAAGGATACAATAATCAGTGGCATATCATTGCAACGGTTCAAAATTCAAGATAAGGATACAATTTTAAGGAGTATGCTCTACAATGGTTCAATCATACTTGGTTATATAAACAACTCTCAAACACTTAGCAAAATACAACACATAAGAACAATACCAAGCAAGCACAATACCAAGCAAGAACAATACTGAGAAACATTCAAATATGTTTTAGAGAAATAAACTTGCTAAATTAGAGAAAAAGAAATTTCACAAGTGATATTCATTTTTCCATCGAAAGATCAAACACATGTATTGAGCTAGAAGTTGTATCACCTTCTCTATGAGAGTACACTCTGTAACTACCAAACAACCTTTCATATTATCATTGTTGTAACTCCTCATAAGTTACGCCCATATCTTTGGCAAGACAAGGAGACTAGGTTTACTCATAAATATTTGCAGTGTAAAATCTAGGGTATTGTCAGGTAGAAAAGATTATACCTTAGAACTTGTAATCAATTCAGATTATAGAGAATTAATACCTCGAGTGTACTGAGGTGAAATCTCTTGTAAGGGGTGGACTGGAGGTAGCTGCTTCAGTTTGAAGTGAACCAAGATAAACTTGACATCAGGGACGACCCCACATTGGTAGGTGTGTGGGCCTAGGCCCCTCACTTGACTTGTAACTTTTTTTAGGGGACTGCTATGGTGAAGTTACTTTTATGACTTTTTAGAAAAAGTCACTTATGTGGGCTAATAAGAGAGTGCCACGTGGATATCTTTTTAAATCGGTTAATTAGAAAAGCGATTTTAAAAAGTTTTTGTCTTTTTTGGAAAAAAGATATTTTTATTTTCTTTTTTATTTTTATTTTCATTTTTATCCCTTAGGATTGTATTACTGGCTCTGATACCAGGTTGGGGGCAGAATCGCCAGCGGAATTTTCTCGAGCTTGTTTTAACATTTGTTCGATTTTAATTAGACCTTGAAATGGTTTTAAGAGTGTTTTAGCTCTTTCTTGTTGTATACTCGTAAGATTTTCTAAATCTTCTATTTCTTCTAGTAAATTATCAATATAATCTATATGATAGAGTGCTAGATCTTGGGCGTGAAAAAGAATGTCTTAACATAATTCTTTTTCTATGAAATTCTATTTCAAAAACTATGTTTTCTAGTTTTTCTTTAAAGAGTTTTAACTCTGTTTTAAGACTTAGTCCGGGCATTATTACTTTTTATTAATGTTTGAAACTTCTGATTTTAATTCTGAAATAGTCTTTTTAAGCTCTTCTTTTTCTTCATTTCCAAATGAAGATCTGGGGGCTAAAAACTTTGTCAAGGAATTTTGTCTTGGCTTTAGACTACTACTCCGTAATAAAGGAGTTCTATCAATGGACATAATTGACTTTGATTTTTCTAATGGTTTTAGAATTGGTGATTCTAATTTTAAGAATGATGCAAATAGTTCATCTATCTGTATCTTTTCTTTTCCACTAAACTCTATACTATGATGAGAGTTACTTAGTGCATAATTCATCCTATAACATACAGTGAAAGGATGATTTCATGATCTCATAAGATCTTGATCTTTGAGTCTGTAATGGATTACTATGGATCTATTTAGATCTATATCATTTAGGCTCAAACCTATTTGTAGATTTATGTCTAATTTTAGTTTTCCATATTTTAAATTTCCTTCGCCTCTTGTTATTAGTGATTTATTTTTATTCATTCTAGCATCTTCTATTAGAAGTTCTAGTTCTGAATCTATTCCTGTCATAAAAGTACTTTTTATGATTATTTGGATAGTTGATATATGAATATATCCTATCCTTTTCCTTTTTTCTATCGATATATGTTTTAATCTTTCACCTATTTGTTCTTTATCTATCATGGTTGTAACAACAGATCATCTGTTGATTCCATTAGTATAGGTACTTCTCCTACCATCATTCCATATTTTAGGATGTTTTCTCTGGATAGTTTTTCTTTTATTAAAGAAAAAAGGCTTAAATATGTTATTCGTCCCTGCAAATAGGGGTCGTTTAAAATTTTATCCCTGCAATCGCTAATCCTTTTTTTTTGCCCCTGCAAAGTTTAATCAGTTAAAAATTCGTCCCTTGACCAAGTTAATGACTGCCACGTCATCAAATTAACAAAATGGCATGGGAATTGACGAAAATACCCCTGGCTTATTTTTTTTTCCTTCAAAAAAAAATTCAGTTTTTTCCCGAATTTTTTTTACGATTTTTTCCCGAAAATTTTTCAGTTTTAATTTGAACAGTTTTTTTCCGAATTTTTTTTTGACTTTTAATTATTTTTTCAGATTTTGTTAATTTAAAAAAGAATTTTCAAAATTTTGAAAAAAAAAGATTTTTGAAGGAAAAAAAAAATTAGCCCAGGGGTATTTTCGTCAATTCCCATGCCATTATGGTAATTTTGATGACGTGGCAGTCATTAACTGGGTCAAGGGACGAATTTTTAACTGATTAAACTTTGCAGGGGAAAAAAAAAGGATTAGCGATTGCAGGGACGAAATTTTAAGCGACCCCTATTTGCAGGGACGAATAACTTATTTAAGCCAAGAAAAAATATTCTTTTGTTTTTCTCTGAAATTTTCTTCAGGTTTTAAGTTAAAATCTACCTTTTATATATGATCTATTAATACATCGGCTATGAATCCAGATGCATCTTCTTTTATCGTGCTAAATTCCATTTTAATTTGACAATTTTACTATTATGGTAAAATTATTTGTGTTAACAATAATTAAATTGATTATATAATACTGGATAGTATTTTTATAAGAAATCATACTCAAATTCATACCTGATTTTTTGGATATGACTTGAAAGCTTTTGATTCTCTGATTAACCGAAAGGTTTATTGATGTATCTGATTTTAGCTCAAAGCTTTTAATGTGTCTGATCTTTCGATCTGTTTTGGGCATAACCTGAGGTTATATTTTTGAGTAACTAAGGTGTATTTCTAAGAAATACGTGATTCCTCCAGAGCAGAAGCTCAAGAATCAGAACCCTCCAGAGCAGAAGCTCAAGGCTCAACTAGTTAAAAACTAGGAAGAGTTTAAGAGAACAATTTCACACAAAGAAAACTTAGTTCATTCACTCTTATTTTACAATGAGCCGGAAGCTCTTATTTATAGGCGGAAAGGACTTACAAGTGGTTCACATGTCCTTTTCCAAGCCAGCTAAAAAGAAAGGCAATTAAAACACGCAAAGAAAAAGCAAACGCATTATCACATAAGGTGATAAGATTCTTGTCCTTAAGTGGTCCCCATCTGAATCAGATGATAAGGTTCCACTGTACACTTTTTCTATTTACATGACACGTTTCAAGCTTTTTCCTCGGCTTTGTCTTTATGTGCCGACACCTTTGATGAAGCACACCATTTAAACATTTGCCCCTTGTATTTTTGGAAATACAAACAACATTCTTTCTGTACTTCCTCAGGAATTCTGTACAAACCTTGTTCAAATCCTGAGAAGAGATCTTCAAAGTGCAGAACTTGCTTCAAATGTTCATCCGTCACTTTTTTCTTGGAGTCACATACCATGAGGCATAAGTCTGTTGTATATAAAACCTTGAACTTATTATTTTATAAGGATAAAATATAGTGAAATAGGTTACACAATTTTTATTAAGAAAATAAAAAGTTGAGTAATTTTTATGAGAAAAAATACGAGGACGCGTCATTTAGTCATTTAATATTAACAAATTAAAAATAAAAATTTGGGTAACCCACAACCCAACCGAAAACTAGTGGGTCTGCCCAAACCCACCCATTAATATAACGGGTGGACGTTTTACCTCACCCAAACCTGAGTATCCTATATGGTTCGGGTCTTGGGTTTGGCTAAACCCAGCCCAAACCCACCCACGAACACCCCTAACTATTAAGGCTAAATTGTTATTTTCTCCTTTAAGTATTTTTTTATCGTTTTGATTACATAAGTAATAAAAAAGTCTATTTCAGTCTTTTAATTTCATATTCATTACATTTTTTGGTCATTTCTGTTAGGTTTGTGAAAAAACTGATAACTTGACACATGTCATTTTGACATTGGTTAAAAACTTAATTCATTTCCTTCATCTGAATCATTCATCTCTTTGATCCATTTTTGCAAAATAGGAAGAACAACAACACCGCCAACAACAAAAATCTAACAACAAACAATAA
The DNA here is from genome assembly GCF_051527215.1 of Medicago sativa. Lineage (NCBI taxonomy): Eukaryota > Viridiplantae > Streptophyta > Magnoliopsida > Fabales > Fabaceae > Medicago > Medicago sativa. The sequence goes on along the minus strand of NC_140753.1, from coordinate 15,528,719 downwards.
GAATCTAGAAGCAAACTTGGAAACGAAAAAGAAATTGATAAGCTTGATAATAATAATAATAATAATTTACGAAATTAATAAGCTGATAATAATAATAATTCACGAAAATGATAAAAAAAAAAGCGAAAAAATAACAAATAAGAAAATGAATGGTGAACAGATCGGTGGAGGAGAAGCAGTGAAAGGAGAAAGTGTTGAAAAAATTGGAACGCAAATGTTGTGGTTCATGTAAGCTTTTTCATGAAATTTAAATTGATTTATTGTTATGCATTTGTTTGTTTTCATTAACGCTAACTAAATTTACTGGTTTTTTTGTAGGGCTGAGGATTTTATCAAAATGGATCTGCCATCTCATAAAGTGTATAAGGACCTTAATGATGATTCATGTGCTGGTTGTGGAGAAGGGGGAGATCTAATTTGCTGTGATAGTTGTCCTTCCAGTTTTTCATCAAAGTTGCTTGGATATAACAAATAATCTACAAGAAGGTGGTAGACTATCTGTTATTTCCAAGCAGCTTTGATGAAAAACTGGAAGGACGACTATTACAGCAGATTAGATCTCCCCTGTCTCCACAACCAACACATTAATCATCATTGAGGTCCTTATACACTCTCTGAGATGGCAGATCCATTTTGATAAGATCCTTAGCCCTCTACAAAACAACTAGTAAATTTAGTTAGCATCAATGAAAACAAACAAATGCATAACAATAAATCAATTTAAATTTCATGAAATAGCTTACATGAACCACAACATTTCAGTTCCAATTTTTTCAACTTCCATTATGTATGAAACATCCCTTGTGGGTGTTGTTTATGCGTCAAATTCATCATCTCATATGAACAATTTACTCATCACTCTCTTCTACAAAAAGAAAAACATAATTAACATGATAGAAACAACTAAACACCTACACAACAATAAAAGTAAAGATATATGATACCCACACTCCATTTAATGCGTCCCAAAAACTTGCGTTGTGTATTTTCAATGGTGGTACATCCTCAGAAGTAGTCCGCGTCAACACAAAGGAAGCGTGTCTTGCCTAGATGTCCCACTCGAAGATCAAACTCTACTTCATGATATTTTCACAGATGTAAAAGATTAGAAAAGTAGAAATGAAGATGATGAGCTCTCGAGAAGAGACATGAAGTTGTGGTGAATTACCCTAATTTTGACCTTTTTTATGTCTTTCATTTTATGAATTGCACGTAATCATATCCTATCACATGTTGCCACATCATCTAAAATTTGTCACATCAATAAAAAAATTAAATAAATAAAGACTAAAAGTGACGGTTTAGAATACTGTATAGATAAAAAAAACAAAATATTAATTATAGGGATTAAAGTCTGAATTTTCTACATTTTCATATATCAAAAGTATATTTTTTATTCTTTTTACTAATTAAGTATAAACAAAATTATTCTTGTGGTCCCTTAACGTAATTCCAGGCAACGATTTAGCCCTTTAACTTTTTTTCATGTTATCTTGGTCCTTTTGGTCCATTTGCATATGAATTTGTAACCTTCAAATCTATGATTTTATTTTTGACTGATCTCACAATCTTTAAATTTATGGTCCCTCACTTGTATTTGCATACAAATCTTAGCCTTAAATCTTGAAAATCCATATGCAACTGGACCAAAATGACATGAAAAAAAAGGATTAAATTGTTATATGGAATGAAGGTAATGAACCACAAGAGAATTTTGCCTAAAGTATATTTGAAGTTTAAATCTTCCTTTAAGTATATTGGATACAACTTCTTTAGCATTTAAACTTATTCTATATATATATATATATATATATATATATATATATATATATATATATATATATATATATATATAGGCATGGATGGTTAAAAAGAAATTATAATACTCTCCCGTCTTTTTATCTTTTAATGGTTTAGATTTCATATGATTCCTAAACCGTTTCCTCATGTTAAATTTTGTCTAAACATCTTTATGAATGTTCATAAAGTTTAGAAAAACTTCACCTATTTCATATTTATAAAGAGATAAATCGATAGAAATTTTCACATGATAAAAGAGGGGTGAAAAGGGAAAGAGAACGAGAAGAAGAAAAAGAGGGGTACACATGGCCAAGTGCAATGTGTCGATTATTTAAAAAAGAAAAAGAGGGGGGGGGGGGGGGATAAGAATATCTAGAGCGTGAAGGTGAGAAAAACCGATATTTACAAAGAATGATTACAACAATCGTGTTTGCATAAATTCTAGAAGTAGTAAACTAATTAAGCTAACATAGAACTAGTAAACAAACCGATATTTACAAAGAATGATTTCAATGTCTGATTGAATTTTGTGATCTTGATTAATTGCAATGAACTAAGGAGTCATTCATATCTATCATAGAACTAGTGTTGTGTAAATTGAAAAAATGTGTAAGTCCCACATAGGAGAGAACACACATATTAGTAGTGTTTATATAAGTGGGGGATCACTCCCAAGGGTGTGCCTTTGGGGTACCCACTTTTGTGAATGGAGAGCACGCTCGAGAATCCCATAGTGAGAACTGAGCTGTTTTATCCTGGAGGCGACATAGTGGATAGTCTGCCTTGCACAACTTTGGACAGTGTCGTGAAAAGTCTTAAAGAGAGCGACTTTGGACAGTGTCGTGAAACGTCTTAAAGAGAGCGACCTGATTGTGACTCGATTCGATAATCTCTTCGATGATAATTTTTTTTCTTTTCAAAAGGTACTTTTCAAATTTCAAAACCAAAAGTTTCCTTTCTTAGCAAAGAGTCGTTGCAATAATCAGTGGCATATCATTGCAACGGTTCAAAATTCAAGATAAGGATACAATTTAAGGAGTATGCTCTACAATGGTTCAATCATACTTGGTTATCTTAAAGAGAGCGACCTGATTGTGACTCGATTCGATAATCTCTTCGATGATAATTTTTTTTCTTTTCAAAAGGTACTTTTCAAATTTCAAAACCAAAAGTTTCCTTTCTTAGCAAAGAGTCGTTGCAATAATCAGTGGCATATCATTGCAACGGTTCAAAATTCAAGATAAGGATACAATTTAAGGAGTATGCTCTACAATGGTTCAATCATACTTGGTTATATAAACAACTCTCAAACACTTAACAAAATACAACACATAAGAACAATACCAAGCAAGCACAATACCAAGCAAGAACAATACTGAGAAACATTCAAATATGTTTTAAAGAAATAAACTTGCTAAATTAGAGAAAAAGGAATTTCACAAGTGATATTCATTTTTCCATCGAAAGATCAAACACATGTATTGAGCTAGAAGTTGTATCACCTTCTCTATGAGAGTACACTCTATAACTACCAAACAACCTTTCATATTATCATTGTTGTAACTGCTCATAAGTTACGCCCATATCTTTGGCAAAACAAAGAGACTAGGTTTACTCATAAATATTTGCAGTGTAAAATCTAGGGTATTGTCAAGTAGAAAAGATTATACCTTAGAACGTGTAATCAATTCAGATTATAGAGAATTAATACCTCGATTGTATTGAGGTGAATTATCTTGTAAGGGGAGGACCGGAGGTAGCTGCTTAAGTTTGAAGCGAACCAAGATAAACTTGATATCAGGGACGGCCCCACATTGGTAGGTGTGTGGGCCTAGGCCCTCCCCTCACTTGACCTGTAACTTTTTGAATTTTGCTCTCCACCCAGCACTTTTCGCTCGCGCCCTGCAACCATTCAGAAAATACCCCTGTGCTAGTTAACTAGCGCAAGTGTAAAAAAACAGGACTTAAATTTTACATTTGCGTGACTTAAGTCACGCTGCGTGAGTTAACTCATGCAGCCAAAAGTTTTGGAATTTGAAAAGTACCTTTTGAAAAGAAAAAAAATTATCACCGAAGAGATTACCAGATCGAGTCACAACCAGGTCGCTCTTTAAGACAACCAGGTCGCTCTCTTTAAGACGTTTCACGACACTGTCCAAAGTTGTGCAAGGCAGACTATCCATTATGTCGCCTCCAGGATAAAACAGCTCAGTTCTCACTATGGGATTCTCGATCGCTCTCTCCATTCACAAAAGTGGGTACCCCAAGGGCACACCCTTGGGAGTGATCCCCCACTTATATAAACACTACTAATATGTGTGTTCTCTCCTATGTGGGACTTACACATTTTTTCAATTTACACAACACTAGTTCTATGATAGATATGAATGACTGCTTAGCTGATTGCAATTAATCAAGAAGATCACAAAATTCAATCGGACATTGAAATCATTCTTTGTAAATATCGGTTTGTTTACTAGTTCTATGTTAGCTTAATTAGTTTACTACTTCTAGAATTTATGCAAACACGATTGTTGTAATCATTCTTTGTAAATATCGGTTTTTCTCACCTTCACGCTCTAGATATTCTTATCCCCCCTCTTTTTCTTTTTTAAATAATCGACACATTGCACTTGGTCATGTGTACCCCTCTTTTTCTTCTTCTCGTTCTCGTTCTATTGATTAGATGGGTTGTCCTTCCATTTTATTGATTTGTTGTGGCAGTTTTTGAAATTAGACTTGATTTATAACTAATTTTTTTTCTTAAAAAGAAAGATTATAACCAAAACTTTTTTTATTCTCCTTCCTCCTTATAAAAATGAAAATAAAAATGAAAACACCAACATTGTTGAGTAAGTGAGTTTATTGGGTCTAGGTCTGGTTTTACTCAAAACCGGTTATTTTTTTGAATTTATCATTTTTAAAAATCATATCCACCCGATCACCCAACCCAACCCAACCCACTTTTTTGGATGAATTTGACGAGTTTTTTGGGTTGACCCAACCCATCAACACCAGTGTTAATAGTAGCTGATGTAGAATGACGAGTGAGAGCAGAGAACTAAAGAGAGTAACCAGTAACCACAATTTGAAAATTGAAAATCCAAAAACTTGATTAACAATTAATATAAACTGCTACTGATACTGATATTGATATGATAGGTCGCTACCCCAAAATGGCCCCACTTTACCAATCCCATTTTCAATCTTAACCGTCCAATCTAAGCAAGGTCCAATCAAATTCAACGGTCCAAATTTAGTTACTGTTCATAGGAGCTTCCTTCCTCTCTCTATATTCTTATATCCATTCTTCTTCCTCCATACATTACTTTATTCTCATCTCTCTTTCTCTCTCTCTCTGCTGCATTGAACTCTCATCACTCTTCAATCTCATTTAACTTCTTCTTCACCATTGCTATATGCTTAAGCTTGCCATCACCATTGAACTTTTCACTGCATAACAATGCAATCTAAGGTATGTTCTATTCTATTTTGTTATTTTTTTTTTCTGCTTAAAACTTCATATTAATTTTGTTAATTTTATTTTTTATACTGAAAGTTGATGGAAGCATTTTTCTCTTTTTTTAATTTCTTTTTTTTCCTTTCTCTTTTTTATTTGATCTTCCTTCATCCTCATTTACTTTTGAAAAACTTTTTGAATTATTTTTTTTAAGCAAAAATTTGATACAGAGTGAATCTGTGTAACCAGTATATTTTTTACTGTTCTGGTTTCAGACTCTTTCGGATTCTTTTGACTATAAAGTCACTATAATGAGTACCTTTTGTTGTGCACTTTTACCTTTTTTTTCCCGTCTATGAATTTATTTATAAATTTAACCAATCATATTTTGATTAAAGTTCTTAGAATGGGTATGATCAATTCTTTTTGGTGTTAACTATTTGATTCTTATGGGTACAAGTTATAGTTATCTCGAGTTTGATCAAGAGATAGTATTAAACTCGAGTTTTATAGAACAAATCGACATTCAGTGTTACTCATTAACTAGTTGAATAACTTAATTTAGTTAATTTGTGAAGATTAATTTAAAATGGGTTAGTGTAATTATTTTTACTTTAATCGTGCTCATGGCAAATTTTCTTACTTCCCTTATGCTTTTTTGGCGAAATGATTCGTATATGTTACAAACGTATGGCACATTATTAATTTAGGGGTGGAGTTTAACATGGGAAAGGGTAATCTTTTCCCACCATGGGTCAATTAGATTTTTACCATTTGATCTAAAGAAGACCATGATATTATTGTGCTCTCTCAGCATTATATTTTTTTCACACCATCTTCCCCAACCATTCTCACTCACGTTTCTCTCACCCACCACTTGCAGCAACTCATCCACAACCACAACCAACCTCACTATCATCTCCAATGGCTTCTAATTGAAAACCAAAAAATAAATGTAAACATTAATCATCATTAAACTCAAATATCCAAGTCATAAAACTTATAACAGCTACATTTCACTCAAAGATCCAAAATTTTGATACTGGTGTTGTTCTAGATCTAACAAGTTCAAATGTTTTTTCCTCAACAAACAAAAAAACAAGTTGATAGAAAATTGATTTTGAAAATTTCTTAAAACTAAATTATTCATCAACAATCTCTTGTAATACCACTGCCATTCCCGTCAGGAAATTTTTGGTCAATATCATGCCATGATTTTCCCTTCCAAACATCATGATGCTTGAACTCTAATTTGAAATTAATTAATATATGATTTTTTTTTACAGAAATTAATTCATGAGTTATTTATTGAAATTAATATGGAGTTGTTTATCTATCTTCAATTGATTTTCTGGGCTATGTTACTGTGATATAGGAGTGTTGGTGGTGGTGGACTGATGACGGGTTGCTATGGTGTAGGGAGATATCTGTTAAAAACATGAAAGAGAGATAGTGGTTGGGAAAGAATAATCTGTGATAAAATACAGTGCTGAGGGAACATGATAATATCATGGTCTTTTCTAAATCAAATGGTAAAACTCCAATTGACCCATGGTGGGAAAGGATTACCCTTTCCCATGTTAAACTCCACCTAGGTGGCCTGTAATTTTATAATGAGACTTTGGGCTATCCTTGGTGATTAATTGATTTGGACGTAGATACCTTAATTTTGGGTGGCACTTGGGTGCCTTTCGGTGCCTTTAGTGCATTTTAAAGGAGAGAGAATAATAATTGAATGGTTAAAATAAATTATTTAGATGAAAGAGAATGAATGGTTTAGAGAGATAGGAACAAAGACACGAAAGACACCGAAGGCAAAGACACCGAAGTGCTCCCCCTTAATTTTGTAGCGATCAATGGCTGATTGTGACATTTTTTCTTTTAAATTTTTTGGATGTATATTGTAATTACGAATTAGTACATGAACGTGACTTGGTACGTGAAATTAAATGCTTAGGAACACAATACTGTGACGTTGTGGCCCATGGTTTCCTCAGTATACATTTATGTCGAAATTTCATAAAGTGTGGGCATTGTTATTATTATTATTTTTGAAATTGAAAAATATTGAAAATTGTTTAGAATAATACTATATTTTGGACATTGTTGGTGAAGGTGTCAGAGTAAGAGTTATTGAAGCCACAGTACAACTATATTTGTTAAAGTGAAAGAGATGTTTAGAATGAAGAAAGGACTAGCTTGCTGCAGCAGAGGGAAGAAAATCAGCATTGATTTTCATGACCAAGAGAGTAAGTCCATACTTTTATTAAACTATGTCTGTTAATCTTAAATTAATCTTAAATAATTAATAAGAGTCAATTATTTTTTTGACTGAATTAAAATTCACTTAATTATAAACCATAGTTTGTTTTAAGGGAAATGTTAACTTGTGCTCTTGTGGCATAAGTTAAGAAGGCAAATGTAGAAAGTTTTTTTTTAAACTTGCGCATTCAATGCCTTAAATGTTGCAAAAGTTATACTTTCAATATAAAATTTATTTTTAATTTTCCTTTTAAGTTCCTTAACTTGTGCCCTAAGGGCACAAGTTAACATGACCCTTGTTTTAATTATCATATGTGTTTTGGGATGTTACAAATAGCTCATAGCATATTAGTCACTATGATCAAAATTCAAAACACAACTTTTGGTGTTTTTTTAAGTCCTATCTCAACCTCTCAATAAAAAAAGTACTAGCACAACCGACAAAAAAATGTCGAAATAACTAGGTCAAACACTGTGGTCGTGGTTCAATCTATGATTCACTGTACTTATACGTGAATTTCTAATAATTATAATTATTTGTATATATACAAAATTATAATTCTTTGATAACGGTTTTCTCTCACGAACTTATGACATTTTCTGAGATGTTATTTTAAATTGTGTTTGAGTTTATAGTGTGTTGTATTTAAATATTTTACTGTAGAGATTTGGCATGCCTACATTGGAATATACGATGCTACTTGTATTAATTTTCCTTACTTTCTCTATGGTTTGAATTTGAAATCCATAGCTACTTCTCTCTATGTTTCTAAAGAAACTAGTTCTAGCTAGCTATATTTCTATGTTTGAGCAAGTCCTCTATTGTAGGACACATTTATACCTGTCCTACAGTCCTACCTCACGAGTCATAAATAGGCATTAAACCTTCACTATTGTTTTATGCAACATACCAAGCACATGAACTTGACATTCAAAAAAGATAGTGGTCTCAACATAAAAGGATACATTTTTTGTTTTGAAAAGATAAATGATACAATGAAATTCCATGGAATTTATTTAATATTTAAGTTTACTATGGCTCATTTTTTAATTTTTATTTATTATCGTTTGGAATTTCTTGTATATGAGGGAATGGATAATTGAGTTGAAGGATTGGATCTTGATGAGTAGGGTCCATAACAAATTGACTTTAAAATGTGTCAAAGACTACACTAATCATCTTGTAATGATATCCACAAAAAGGACTCCTTAAGATGAGAATTGTTTGCCAATGGATTGTAGCTAGTGGTCCAATGAAAATAACTTCCACACTAAAATTTCATTTGCAATCAACCGTTTTGGTCACTTAAATTTAAAGTAAGGAAATGATGTCTCAATTTAAAATAGAGAAGATTTCAGGGTTTTCTGACCAATTATACATATATTTTTCTTACAATGGATTAGTTATTTTTCTTACAAATTTGCGAGATAAAGAGGACTTCATACTTCACCAAATTTATGAAATAACAAAACTATTCTTAAAATTGAATACCATCTATTCGCCATAAATGTCATCACTCTTCAAAGATGTTTACTGTTTTAAGGATGAAAATGATGGTTAGCCCTAAAGACAAAGGGTGGAATCCCACAACTTGAACCGTTAGCTCCGTTCTATCATGTTAGATGTGATATGGGTGTGGTCGTTTTGATTTATATGAAGCAAGTAGGAGGTTGATGTGTAAGGTTAGTATGATGTTTCAAATCACAATCTGAAGGTGGTAATACATTAACAAGACGTGTTTGTGGTGGACCATTAGTGTTTTTATTTTGCCTAACTACTACCCGTTTTACTTCCACTCCATGGTCCTTCTCAAAGGCACTCACAAAATTTAGTTTGTGGCTTCATTGTGGGGTAGCCGGTGTTTTAAAACCCAAATCGGTGATTGATCTGATCAAGACACTGGATTACTGGTTGGATTGGTGAATCATTGGTCGAAGCGTAAGATTGTTGACCTGATCTCTACTATTGAATCATTGGTCGAAGCATAAGATAGTTGACCTGGTCCCATGTCCTTGTTAGATATGAGCTAAATCCTTATCAATTGGACTAATTTACTTTGACAAACCTTTGTTTTTGATAATGATAATGAAGGCAAAACTTCAATAATACCATATTTTTGAAGGACACTAAATTAATATTATGTTTTTTTTTTTGTTTGTTTGAATGTGTATACTCAAATTCATGTTGAGATAGGAGAAGTATCACCCACATTTTAATATTACAAATTTCTTACTATTTGGATAGGACCCTTTTGTGCTCTCTTCTCTCCTTCTTGGCTCTTTTGTTCTTTGCTCTTTTTTTTTTTTTTTTTTTTTTTTTTTTTGTTTCTTTCTAATTATTAGGATTGAAAAGCTTGAGTTAGATGCAATCATTGTTCTATCTTATCATAGCCTCGGAAGTTTCTCCGTGTCGTCAAAACTTTGTCTCATATAAAATGTAAGGATGAAGTGTTTCAATTTTCCTAAGTACATTGTTTAAGGAATTTATTATAAAATTTTTTATAAAGAAAATATAAGTTTAACAAATATAAAAGTAGTAATTACACAATTTTTTATATAAAAGTTAACATTTTTAGTTTGCTTAAACAATGTCTCAAAGACACTTGTTAGCATTTTCCAAAACATAACAGCAGGTAAAGCAAGTCTTCTATAGACATAACCCCAAATCAATATACCTTTGTTCATTCGATAATTAGACATGTAGAAATATATTTGTCTTTAAATTAATACTAGTAGTTAAATGATTTTCTTAAAAGTTATTTTGTATCATTTAAAAATAATTTTATATTATTTAAAAAAAGTGTCAGTGAAATAAAATTTACCTTTTTATGAATTTTATTACTTATAATGGTGAATACTGATTCTTTTACGATAAAATGTAATTTTTTTTAGTAAGTGCTTATAAACAATGAAATTATGTTTTTTCTTATTAAATGATATTTTTTGAAACACAAAAGTTGAGAAATAGCTCATTGACTCACACAAATGATCGTTAATTTATTAGTTTAGGAAATAAATATATCAAAACCTTTCCCTTTGTTTACCTTTTTATGAAAAGATCAAAATTAAAAAGCATGAAAGCTCTTTTTTTACAAGTAAAAATACATTAAAGTTCAACCCAGAAAAAAAAAACATTAAAAGTGGACATCAAAAGAAAAACTTTAGTGTTTATAAGCTCATGGAACTTTTTTTTTTTTTTTTGACAAATAAGCTCATGAAACTTTTAAATAGTTTAATCTTGAGATTTTATTAATCTATGATATGTGTGTGCATAATCTTGTTATTATATATTTTGAATGATTGATCTGTACTAACGTACTAATCGGTTCTCAAGTTTTATGACCAAACATGAAATTAAAATAAAAAATGTCACCAATAATACTTGCACGTGACTATACGTGGTTTATAATTATGGGTCATGCTAACTAAGGGCACATGTTAAAGATTCCATAAATGGTAAATATTTATTACAAAACATTGTCCTCTAAAGGTACAAGTTAGCATTTTTCTATAATTATATATAATCTATAATCTATAAGGAGTTAGATCTAGGCCTAGCATACATTTTTTATAAAGGATAAAGGAGTTAGATCTAGCATACATTTTTATAAAGGATAAAGTTTATTAAAAATTCAACTGATTAACAAAAATTATCTTTTTAATTGATATGCAATGTTAATATTAGCATGACATAAACAACATGTGTATTTCTGCAATAATAACATATATTCTTGTCAGTATACATACCTAGCAATAGTACATCAATATGTCATGATCAACTGCATTTGCAGAGATATGCTTGACATTGTTTGGAAGCCGTATAAAAGTTTGTATCAACTAGAAAGTAAAAGATATCCGTGATAGAGATGTGAGAGAATCTCAATTATTCACTTTTGACCATTTGAGTATTTGCCAATAGCAATGCAAATAATTTAGATTTCAGAAAGTTTAAATAATATCAATTAATTGGGATCATGTATTAAAGTTGCTTTAATATTATGTAACCAAAAATATATCATGGTTTTAATTAATTGGAAACCATGCTGTTTAGTCATATGCTATTTTTGGATGTATGCCTGCATATGTTATTTGTCCAACAACAGAGAATATATTCTTGCATTGTTTTGGTATTGACAGCAAGGTTTCATTTTATTTTTTGCTTAGTTTTTTTTTTATGTCAAAAGGTTTCACTATGTTCTAGACTATATTTGGTTATATGTAATAATATTTTTACATTTAAGCATATCCCCTTTTGGAAAATCATAAATATTTTATGAGTTTATATAATGGAACATTTCAGGAATTATGACATATAATGGTCTTGAGAGTTGCATTCTAAACAATCAGTCTTATGAAGAGGAAAGCAGAACAAGTAGAGGAGATGGAGGCATAACTGATTCATTTGACGACGATGATTCAAGCTGTTCCTCAAGCAAAGATGCTTTTGGATCATTCTCTTCAAAGTGTTTAACAATGAAAAGGGAGGATGAACTAGGACTTGAAGAATGGGAACTCTCAGAAAGTCCTCAACATTTTTATGTCAAAGAGAAACCTTCTTATGCAATCCAACGTTCAGATATTGAAGCTATGAAGGAAAAATTTTCAAAGCTCTTACTTGGTGAAGATGTTACTGGAGGAACTAAGGGCATCACTACAGCTTTGGCACTGTCTAATGCCATCACAAACTTGTCAGGTATGCCTTCTTATCAACTTAGTCGTTGATGTTTAAAAACGTCAACATTGTTGGACCGAATTTTCTAAGCTCTTGACTATTTAAAAAGGTAAACTACATCTTCAATTTATCAAGTTAACATTAAATTACATCATAATAACTGTTAAAATACCTAGTCTAAAATTAACATGATTCGTTTTAGGTTTAACTAAGATTGTGACGTTGTTGACTACGAGTGTCTAATGTGGCGCTGAGTTTTGAAACATTCTCCATAGTATAATTCAACGTTCATGTACACAAGTTTATAGCAGAAGTGAACAGAGAATGAAGTTGAACGGTGTAAACATTCTAAATATAAAAGAATAATTTGACACTTTAAAAAAGATAAAGGACCAAGTTCGATGTTGAATATTGCAAGAGTACATGAACAGTTTCTTATTCATTTCTATTTTTCTTTCGGTTCATTTTTTGATACCAATCTATGTACTTATATGATCATACGCAGTTACTGTTTTTGGTGAGCTATGGAAATTGGAACCTCTATCTGAAGAAAGAAAGAGCAAATGGCGAAGAGAAATGGACTGGTTACTGTCTCCTACAAACTATATGGTTGAGCTAGTTCCTGCTAAGCAAAACAATGCCAATGGTAGAATCTTTGAGGTATATTCATTTCAGCTAGTTAAGAAAAAGTAAACTATTTTATACATCCCTTTGCCACTAAATAAGAAAGTTTTGTTCTTGGAACAGATAATGACGCCTAAAGCTCGTGCAGACATTCACATGAATCTTCCAGCACTCCAGAAGTTGGACTCTATGCTTATCGTATGTCATCTCTTTATTCCAATCAACAACGATCTTAAACGTTCTTTTTTTCAAATTTAGCTATTCTAAGAAAAGCCTTCTGTCATTTGTTTTCTACATCTGTGCAATTTTGCACGAGATCTTTACTAGCAACATATTAGGCTGCTAAGTGCAACATCTTATTTGGATTATTTGTTGACAGGATGCACTTGATTCAATGGTGAAAACAGAGTTTTGGTATGGTGAGGGAGGAAGCAGGACCGAAGGGAAAGACATGAGTGTGCGGCATAGTAAAAGATGGTGGCTTCCATCACCTCAAGTACCAAAAACTGGTCTTTCTGATACCGAAAGAAAGAGGTTGGTTCATCAGGGAAAGGTGGTACGCCAAGTATTCAAGGCTGCCAAATCTATCAATGAAAATGTGTTGCTTGAAATGCCTGTGCCAACGGTTATTAGAGATGCACTTGCAAAGGTAATAGTTTTGTAATGTTGAATATCTTCAAGCAAATAAATTCTAATGCATTGAAGGCTATTAACCATAGACACTTAATATGTGATTGTGTTTGCCTTCAAACTTATTATTGCTAAAGTTTGAATATTTCATGTCATCTGACTATTTGATTATAACCTAGGACATGTTATTGCTTAAATCAAATCATAATCACATGGTAGATGTTTAATAAATTAAATTGATTTTCATTGATATGTTGAATGCTCTATGTTGCAGTCTGGAAAGGCAAACCTTGGACAAGAACTGCACAAGGTTTTGACAGCTGAATCAACTTCTGGAGAAGATATGATTAAATCTCTCAATTTGAAATCCGAACATATGGCCCTTGAGACCATTAATAAATTGGAAGCTGTTATATTCTGGTTGAAAGAGAGAACTATGGAACAAGTTACTGGCAAATCACCGGTTCGAACTTCATGGTCTTTTGTGAAGGGCCCTATGTCAGAAGCTGATAAACTTGAGTTATTATTGGACCGTGCTGAAACACTTTTACAGCTTCTTAAAATCAGATATCCCAATCTTCCTCAAACATTTCTTGATGCTGCTAAAGTTCAATATGGCAAGGTAAGTTTTTTAGTATAACACATTTGACATATTTTTTGTTATACTTTTATCTGTTCCATCTACATTCGAGCCTTTCTAAACTGAAGAAACCAACAGTTAATCAAGCCAATTTGTTGTACATGTGGCCAAAAAGTTGGTCCTAGTTCAGTGGTAATGTGATTTGGTGTATGTTGTTATCTCTGTAGGATATTGGACATTCCATTCTGGAAGCGTATTCCAGAGTTCTTGGAAATTTAGCCTTCAGCATATTGTCTAGAATAGGAGATATATTACAAGAGGATTGTCTAAGCAGTTCTAACTCACTAAGTTGCTCCCCTGGAATAAATAATATCTCTGAAACTTGGATGGTGGATTCACATATTAAGCAATCCTTACTTCAAAAGATGAACAAAGCAGATGGACAATGTTGTGACAGTACTTCAGATTTAGAGCTCAAATCATTTGATGCTAAATCCCAAGATGTGATAATAGCTACACCAAGCAGGAGTAGTGTCTGGTGCATTAGTAGAGAGGCTTGTACGAGTGTGTCTACTCAAAATTCGCCATAGATTTTTTTTATATCTGATTTGTAAATGCTATTGTTATATTATATGCTCACTATGAATATATAGAAGCAAACTGATATGTTTGCCTCCTCATAGTTTTTGGGTTATTAGACGTACAATGAAGAGGAAGTATCAGAAAAATTGAGTGTGAGATCAGTATATATAGAGAGTAGAGTAACTCTGATTACATTGAACTGAGTAAAGACAAGATTATAAATCAATATATATAGCTATCTAATTATTGTTTAATCAAAGACCAAAGTTAAGCTCTAACAAACTAATTGATTATAAGTAAGTTTCCTTACCTATATTTGTCACTTCATTGTTTAGAAATCAATATTATTAATTGAGGAAGACTAGAAGGTTTTATCAGGTCTTCATGCTGATAAGGTTTTATATGGCATAAAAACATATTGGACACCTTACCTTACCAATAGTCACTTGTTTAAACATAATTGGCTGAACTAATGCCAACCAAATCTTTTTACCTAAAGCAGACAAATAAAACACTATAGTTTCATAGTAACAATAAAATGTTAAGAAAATAGTTTAAGATGCTTATGAATCGAACAAAAATTTCAATAAAGATTTGATTAAATCAACAGCCATTGAATTAACTACTATAACAATTCTTAAGAAAATGAAGATAAATATGAGACAAGTATCTATTCTCACTTCATTGAATTAGAAAGCAATACCACATTACTTATTTATAGCAACTAGTAGGTTGCAGACAAATTTACATTGAACAAATTTTCACAGAATCAAATGTTGCAAACTAAATACAGTGAATAACAAATTAGTAAACTAAGCATTTCCACATGTGATTCCAGCTGGACCTTTCAGCTTCTTAACAAAAGAACAACATGTTGCATAACTGAGCGAAAATGACATGAATTTTGTTTCAACATTAGTTACTGATTATGAGTGCGAAAATGTAACAAACCACCTTTTAGGTATTCATTAATGGAGGAGAAATTAGACTAAGAGAGACTAACCAGTGTAAAAACTTTCCTTCATATTCATTCTTGATAATCATTACATTTATATATAGCATTTCATATCCTAACAAACCAACCATGACTCCTCCAATTGGATCGATCTAGATCCTTCAAGAGAGGTCGACTCATGACCTAAAATATCTAATGCAACTTCGACTTAGGGCTTAACGTATTTGGGTTGTAACAGAAAACCTGAAAAAAAATCAAGAAGAAGGCCATTATTACCATCATATCTTGAAGTTTAGGAAATTTGAAATGTACAAAAGATGATAAAAATCAAATTAGTCCATAAACAATTATTGAGTTAGTTATGATTCAAATAAATATATAAAAATGTCAGTTTATCTCACCAGTGAGAAAGGCCTTATGGATTGTGTTAAGTTTTCTAGTAACATCCACAATATTCATTCTTTCTTTCGGTGATTCCATTGAACAAATAAGTCCTATCCTAAAAAGTGAAACTAAGCACTCCTTTACGCTTGGAATAAGATTCTCACTCTTTCCATCTTGTATTTCTACTTCTGCATATCTTGATACAAGATGTGGGTCCAAGATCTTTATAAGATTACCAGGAAATGATGTTGCAACAAAGTTATGTATATTTTGACCATCTTCAAATGCCTCATCAGTGGGTCTTCTACCGGTAAGCATTTCCAACATAAGGATTCCAAAGCTATACATGTCACCACATGTGGACACTTCAGAACCCATTCCATACTCTAAAACATGTACCAAAATCTATTAACACTATGCCACTAGTAAATTATTGAGTCTGCGCCAAAACATAGAAGAATTCAAAGAAACAATATAAGTTAGGTTCATAAGTTTTAGAACATACCTGGAGGAGCATAGCCAACAGTTCCTTTAATTCCAGTTGTCTTAGTATTCTTATGAGAGGAACCACCAATGGCCGAGACAAGTCTTGCTATGCCAAAATCACTCACATGTGCAACCATATCATCATCAAGTAGGACATTGCTTGGCTTTATATCACAATGAAGGACCAATTGCTCACATTCATGATGAAGATAATGTAATGCAGAACCAACATCCATAATGATGTTTAATCTATGACTGAGGTCCAATGTTGTTGTATGCTCTTCATTTAAAACCTTGGGATGCAACCATTGTTCTAAGCTTCCATTTTTCATGTAATCAAAAACTAGAGCTTTAAATTCTTGACCTTTGTAATCTGTACTAGAACAACATGTTAAAATCTTAACTAAATTTCGGTGTCTAATAAATTTTAGTGCATTACATTCAACAATGAAACTCTTGTGAGCTCCATTGTTTTGGAGGTTGAAGACCTTTATAGCAACAACATTGTCTTCTGACACAAGATGTCCTCTGTACACATCACCAAAACTTCCTGATCCGATCAAGTTTCTATCTGAGAACCCATCGGTTCCTTGGTATAAGTCTCGGAATGAAACCTTAGCTTCTTGATCATTTGATGGTGAGTCGAAAGATCTTTCTTGACTTATTTTCCTCATCCGGTAGATAGTTATAATAAATAAAAATATGAGAAGAATAGAAACCATGCCAACTATCACTGCTATCAGCCTGAATTTATGGTGTTTTGGGTGTTTCCTACCCTTGATAGGACATGGTGCTAGATGCAGCTGAGAAATACCTCCACAAAGCTTATTGTTTCCAATCATTGCTACTTGGGATGCATTTCTAAAGACACCATTTGTCGGGACCTCACCTTCCAGCATGTTAAAAGAAACATTCAAGTGTTCTAAACAAGAGAGATCCTGCATAACATCAGGAATCGATCCAGACAATTGATTTATTGAAAGGTCTAAATATCGAAGACCTTTGAGAGAAGCCAAAGAGGAAGGTATTGTTCCGTTGAAGGAGTTACCTTGCAAAAGAAGGTATTCTAAACTTATACATTCACCAACTGTTCTAGGAATATCAGAAGATAGTTGATTCTCAGATACATCTAGCATATTAATATTTTTTAGCATACCCACTTCTCTTGGTAAGCTACCACTCAAAGAGTTATGTGACAAGTTCAATAAATTTGATAAATAAAAAAGATTAAAAATCTCTAAAGGTATGGTTCCACTAAGTTTATTATGAGAAAGATCCAGGTATTGTAACTTTTGACAATTTCCTATGCTTGGAGGAATATTTCCTTGAAACATATTACTGTGCAAAGCCAACTTAAACAATTGACTGAGATTGCCTATGAAGGGTATATGTCCTGACAACTTGTTTTTGCTTAGATCCAAAATTTGCATATTTTGGAACTTCCCTAAAGTAGCTGGAACAATTCCATCAAATTGGTTAAGTTCCATGGACAAGAGAGCTAAGCCAACCAAATTTCCTATTTCCATGGGAATTTTTCCTGTTATCATATTACCTCCAAGATATAGTTGTCTAAGTTGGGTGGATAAATTGCCAACGGAATTTGGCAAACTACCTCCAAACTTATTATTAGATATAGAAAGCTTTTCTAGTTTACTACAGTTAGTCAAATATTTTAAAAACTCTAAATCTATAGTTGAATTGTTACCGAAATAGTTGTATTCCAAACTTAGCCAGTAAAGATCTTGTAATTTCTCTAGACTTGGAACTTGTCCAACCAAATTGTTTTGACCTAAATCAATTATTTGTAGGGAAGAAGCATTTGCAATGGAAATAGGGATTGGACCTGAGAATTGATTTCCTCCAGGTTCAAAAGATTTGAGATTAGGGAGGGTGTAAAACATGTTGGGTGGAAGTGAGCCGTTAAATCTATTCATGGTTAGTGAGAGTTCAGCAAGTGCTGAGATATTGTAAAGACAAGAATGAATCATACCAGACAAATAGTTTACACCCACAAATAAACCTCTCAAATTTTTGAGACGACATATTTCTTGTGGAATATCTCCTTCTAAGTTGTTAGAAGTAACTGAAAAACGCGTTAAGCATGAAAGATTCCCTATGAATGAAGGGATTCCTCCGGTTAACTTGTTTTTCCAAATGGTCACATATTGAAGCTTTTTCAAAGAGCCAAGCTCAATCGGTATTTTGCCAATCAAATTGTTTCCTCCCAAACGTAACTCTTTGAGATTGGAGCAATGTGTCAGGTTTGTAGGAATTTCTCCTGCAAAAGAGTTATTGATGAGATAAAGTTGTTGCAATTGTAGCAACTGACCCAACTCCTGCGGGATTGTTCCATAGAAGCTGTTGTTCATGAGATTCAAGGTTGTAAGTAAAGTAAGATTGCCTACATATGGTGATATGGATCCATGCAACTGATATCCTTCTAGGTTCAACTCTATAACACTTTGTTGCATAGAGCTGCATGTGACTCCACGCCACTTGCATAAATGGATGGAAAAATTCCAAGAATCTAAGACTCCATTTGGATCATTGTATATTGATTCTTTGAATTTGAGCAATGCCAAATAATCAGTTTGGTTTCCTAATGCCACTGCCACAGTTTTGTTTGTACCAAACCACATTATATTTAAGGTAAACAGAAAAAGAAGATGAAGGTGTATGTACAAAAGTATCATTGACAAGCAAGAAAATGACTTCATTTTGTTTAGGACAAAGAGGTTTATGATAAATAGTTTTGTTTTGGTTTTGATAATTATGTGGGAAATAGTGAAGAAGCATGCATTTAAATACTGATGGTAAGAGCTAGTGCTAAATGTGAATTTGAATTTTTATTAACTTCAAACACACAAAAAGATATTATATTCCAAAGTCAAGTGAATTGCTTGAACATACACAGAAGCAGCCAAGCAGGGCACATGGGAGCCAAAGTGACAGGACAGTGCTATATATGTGATTATGTGGACATTTTAACTCCACGCTTGCTACATTTATGATTTATAGGTTAAGATATCTTTCATGAGAATTAATGTTCCACTATGAAATCCTACTCAAAAATATATTTAGATAAGGTAGAATTGATGTAAAGGTTAGCCCACACCAGCAAGTGGGCCAAAACCTTTTTAATTGGTTACAACATGCTATGAATGAATTGATCTGAAACTTTTGATTTATTGCTGTTGGAGTTTTGGAAAATCATTATCAATATTTCAACTTGACCACGTACATAATTTCTCTGGTGGTGTTGAATGACTAGAAGACTAGAGAATAAGGTCTTCACTTTCTCCCCAATGTCAAATTATTTGAACCAACTGACGTTTTTGACGCTGCGTTTGTTATAGCTTATTTACTTTATGAAGTGACTATAGCCAAAAGGTATATGTTGCCTCTTCTTGAGATCTGACTATGAAAAAACGTATCTATTCACTCTTTAAGAACACTATTAGTTTCATCCTTAACTAAAATTTTGCATTACAATGAAACTAAATATCACAACTATGTTTTCTATAAATCAACGAATTGAAGAAAAATTAAGAAGTAAAAATTCACTGATTAGAATCTGATCTTCTGAAATTTGAAGAGGTGATGCGAGTAGCGAAAACAAGGCCATACATACCTCATTTCCATATCTTTCATCCACCACCTAATAACTGGCCAAATAAAGCATTAAGACTGCTTCGTCTCTGCTTGAATATCAGTACACCACCCTGTTTTGCAAGGAAGCAAATGAAGCTGGGAAATATATTGAAACTGTAGATGTTGAAATTTGTTCTTTATTAAATTATGTGTATTTGGTTGGAAATGAATAACAAAGGATCCAAAAATGTTGAATGATTAATTACAGGTTCCAGTGAGACATACCTTAATCATACAGTTCAAAGCAACAATGTTTCTCTTAGGCATTTTGTTGAACAAGTCTCTTGCAATATTCAGGCTACCACATTTTGCACACATTTCAAGAATTGAAGTTGCAAGAATGTCATTACAATTATGATGTCATGTGACCATAAAAGCATCTCCCAGTATAAATGTCTCGACTGCGAGCAAATGCAATCAAAGCATTGAAAATGGTAACCTCAGTTGCTCATACCCAGCGATCAAACAAGTCGAAACAACAACATTCCACTTAGGACTATTATCAAACAGTTTCAACGCGTACTCAATATCTGCACATGAAACATACATTTTCCATGATGCAATTATGCTACTATGAATGCATTTCCCACAATGTATGTGAAGTGAATCAACTCGCAACCGGCGCCATCTTTGGAGTGAACTGCTAATTTCGCTAACGTCAAGTGAGTGAACTGGTGTTGTGTGGTAGTAGACAGTAATTGATGTTGTTGAATTGAAACTTTATTTAAACGAGAAAAGAAAGTGAAATATATTCCCATGTTGGTTTTTGAATATCAGATTTGTAAAGGCTATTGTTATTATTATATGCTCACTATGAATATATAAAAGCAAATTGATAAGTTTGCTTTCTTATAAATTTGGGTGTTTTAGGCTCTAATAACATGTTAAAAGTGGAAATATCGAAGAGAATGAAAGTGCGAAATTTAAAATAAAGAGTAAACTAATTCTCATTAGATTGAATTGGGCAAATACAAGATTAGAAATCATGAAATATAGATTTCTAATTATTGTTGAGTTAGGAAACATAGTTACGCTCTAACAAACTAATTGATCACAAATAGAAAGTTAACTGAATAACTGAAATTAAGCTGTTATATGCACACACAGTTGTGGTCATAGATTAATCTTTAACGATATTGTGGTTGCCTTATAAACTCAAGCTTCGAAAATTTCAATTAAATTAGCAATTGAATTAATCTTTAATATTTTTTTTTGAAGAAGCTAAACTAGTCCACCTAAATTGACACGGGGAGAATCGAACCAGAGACCTCGAGGAGGAGCACACTCCCAGATCCCAAGCCAATACCATCAGACCAACCCAAATGGGTTTAATCTTTAATATTTAATTAACGAGTTTCAACATCATGACTTTCTTTGTTATTAGAGACATGAACAAAGATACAATTCTAATGGTATGTGAGATGAATTCAATAGTATGTCAGTATGTATATGGAATAAGGGTATATACTTTAGTTTAGAGGCTTGCGAACATTGTTATATTTTTTGTGATAAACAAGTCTTCAACGACATTTCCGTCAAAGGACCTGGATTTTAATCGGAATAAACTGACCAAGGCAGCTGAACGAAGTTAAGCAAACCCTACAACTACTCCAGCAGCCAATAGTTTATAATTTGAGTCACTAAATGAATCTTGAGATGATCATGAGCTCAACAGATTCATTTGAACTGAACTATGGCCAATTGTCTATGCAATCCTTTTATACTTTATCATTTTTCTAATCATATAACCTCTTCCCATCTTCCAGCATATATGTTAGATAGAAGAACATAAATTCCAGCTCTGTTAATCATACGTTTACTTGACTATAACCATATATTTTTCAGAAATTAGTCAATCATACAATGTTTCCATCAATCAACCATACAACTATAATGCTCTCTTTCTGGCACTGTACCATACCTATATTCACCATGGTAACATTTCCAACCAAAAATGTTTCTCTAGGGCATTTTGTTGAATATGTCTCTAGCAATATTCAAGCTATCACATTTTGCATACATTTCAAGAATGATATTAGTATTAGATGTGACCATAAAAAGATTATCACCAGCCTTGCAGACACGCTGGAGGATCCCATTCCCATTATCAATGTCTCTACTACGAATGCACACAATAAATTCACCATGGTAGCCTTATTAGGCTACCATATCTTTAAACACCTTCAGAGCTGCATGTGGTTGATTAGTGTTGAAACATACTCCATACGGCATACTCCATATCTAAACATGACACATACATATGGAGTAGCCTAGTAGTAGTAGCAATGTAAGCATTTGCCTCAATTTCATATTTCACTACGCAACTATGAATACAATTTCCACAATGTTTATCAGGAATAACATAAGTTTTTTAAACAAATCCCCCATAGTTTTTTTTTTTTTTTTTTTTTTTTTTGTATATCATATTTATAAATGCAATTGTAATTATTATATGCTCGCTATGAATATATAGAAGCAATTTGAAATTTTTGATTTCTTATAAATTTTGGGTTGTTTTAGGCTTTGGTAACATAATAGGTTGCATACAAATCTACGTTGAACATACAATTCTCACTTTATTGAATTAGAAAGCAATACAAACAATATTGTTTATTTATAGCAACTAGTAGGTTGCAGACAAATGTTTCTACCTGAATTCAGTGAATAACAAACTAGCAAACTAAGTATTGCCTCATGTTCCACCTGGACCATGCATTTTCTTCAGAAAAGTACATGATGCAAAACCTCTCTTTCCATAATGACTTGTAAATTCTGTTCAACATTAATTCCTAGGAGTGCGAAAACCTGAAATTCAAATTTTATTTCCATAAGCAACTATCGAGTTTGTATGATTCAAATAAGCATATAGAAAAATGAGTTTATCTCACCAGCGAGAAAGGCCTTCCGGATTGCGTTAAGCTCTTTAGTAACATCCATAATATTCATTCTTTCTTTTGGTGATTCCATTGAACAAATAAGTCCAATTCTAATAAGTGAAACTAAGGATTTCTCTACCCATGGAATAAGATTCGCACGATTTCCATCTTCTTTTGCTACTTCTACATCTCTTTCTACAAGGCGTGGGTCCAAAATCTCTTTAATATTATCAGGAAATGAAGTTGCTACAAAGTTATGCAGATTTTGACCATCTTTAAAAAGTTCATCAGTGGGTCTTCTACCGGTAAGCATTTCCAGAATAAGGATTCCAAAGCTATACATGTCACCACATGTAGACACTTCAGAACCCATTCCATACTCTGAAAAGTGTAGATAAATTTATTACTACTATATAACTTGTAAGATATTAAGTATGCACCAAAAAATAGAAGAATTCAAAGAAACAATGGAAGATTCAAGAATTTAGAACATACCTGGAGGAGCATAGCCAACGGTTCCTTTTATTCCAAATGTACTAGTATTGCCACCGGCGGTTGAGACAAGTTTTGCAATGCCAAAATCACTCACATGAGCAATCATGTCATCATCAAGAAGGACATTGCTTGGCTTTAGATCACAATGAACAACACAATTCTCACATTCTTGATGAAGATAATGTATTGCTGAAGAAACATCGATAATAATGTTTAGTCTATGGCCCAAGTCTAATGTTGTTGGATGCTCTTCATTTAAAATCTCAGGATGCAACCATTGTTCTAAGCTTCCATTTTTCATGTAATCAAACACCAGAGCTTTAAACTCTTGACCTTTGTAATCTGTACTCGAACAACATGTTAAAACCTTAACTAAATTTCGGTGTTGAATATTTTTGAGTGCATTACATTCAACAATGAAACTCTTGTGAGCTCCCTTCTTTTGGAGGTTCAAGACCTTGACTGCAACAACATTATCTTCTGAAACAAGATTTCCTTTGTACACAGAACCAAAACTTCCTGATCCGATTATGTTTCTATTCGAGAACCCATCAGTGCCTTGGTGCAGTTCTTGGTATGAAACCTTTGCTAGTTGATCAATTGTTGGTGAATCAAAACATGGTTTTTGGTTTCTTTTACTCATCCAGTAGATAGCTATAATTAATGAAAGTATGAGAAGAAAAAAAAACCACGCTAACTATCACTGCAATCAACTTGAAATTATGGTTTTTGGTGTGTTTCTTACCCTTGATAGGGCATGGTGGTAGATGTAATTCTTAAATACCTCCACAAAGCTTATTGTTTCCAATTATTGCTACTTGGGATGCATTTCCAAAGACACCCTTTGTTGGTACCTCACCTTCCAACATGTTAAAAGAAACATTCAAGTATTCTAAGTCGGAGATATTATGCAAAGCATCAGGAATTGGTCCATACAGTTGATTTCTTGAAAGATCTAAATATCGTAGACCTTTGAGAGCAGCCAAAGAGGATGGTATTGTTCCATTGAAGGAGTTCCCTTGCAAAAAAAGGTATTCTAAGCTTATGCATTCACCAATGGTTTTAGGAATGTCCCCATTCAAATGATTCTCAGAGACATCTAGCCAATCAATATTCTTTAGCATATCCACTTCTTTTGGTAAGCTACCACTCAATAAGTTTTTTGACAAGTCGAGTGAATTTGTCAAAGTGGAAATACTCAAAATCTCTAAGGGTATAGATCCAACAAGGTTGTTTTGTGAAAAGTTTAGGTATTGTAACTTTTGACATTTTCCTATATTTGGAGGAATATTCCCTTCTAATTTATTTACACCAAGTCCCAAATAATACAGCTGACTGAGGTTGCCTATGAAGGCCGGTATATCCCCTGATAACCTGTTTTGTTCCAAGTCCAACCTTTGTATATTTTGAAACTTTCCAAAAGTTGTTGGAATCGTTCCTTCCAAATGATTACCAGACATAGACAAGAGACTCAAGCTAATTAGATTTCCTAATTCTATAGGAATTTTTCCATATATTTGATTGTCCGTAATTTCTAAATATGTGAGTTTGGTGGATAAGTTACCAACAAAATTTGGCAAACTATCTCCAAAATTATTAGCGGACAAATCGAGAACTAGCAACTTACTACAGTTTGTCAATGATTTTAAAAACTCCAAATCCTTAGTGGAATTGTCACCTAAGTTGTTTACTTGCAAAGCTAGATACCTAAGTCCTTGTAGCTTCCCTAGAGACGGAACTTGTCCGACAAAATGGTTCCAACTGATATCAATAACCGTCAAGCTTGAAGCATTTGTAATGGAAATTGGGATTTTGCCAGAGAATTGATTTCCTCCATTTGCAAAGTAAAAGAGATTGGGGAGAGTGTGGAACATATTGGGTGGAAAAGAGCCGCTAAAGTTATTCATTGGAGCTGACAACTCATTTAGAGATGACATATTATAAAGACAAGAAGGAAATGTACCAGAAAATTTGTTGGCAGTCACTGCTATATTCTTCAACTTTTTTAGGAAACACATTTCTTTTGGAAAATTTCCCTCCAAGTTATTGTAAGCCATATTAAAATGTGTAAGGGAAGAAAGGTTTCCTATGGATGGTGGGATTTTTCCGGATAATTTGTTTTTTCTCAATTTGAAATATTGAAGATTATGAAGAAAACCAATTTGGCTTGGTATTCTTCCGGTCATATTGTTTCCTTCTAAATGTATGCTTTTGAGCTCAGAGCACTTTGTCAAGTTTATAGGAAATTCTCCAACCAGCGAGTTGTTGAGTAGATGAAAATATCTTAATCGTGACAAACGACCAGATTCTTGTGGAATGTTTCCGTAGAAGCCGTTGTTTCCAAGGTTGAGGAATCTCAAATGAGAAAGATTACCAATATATGGAGATATGGATCCCCGCAACTTGTATCCTTGCAGCTTCAACTTGGTAACTCTTTGATGCTTGAGACTGCATATGATTCCATGCCAATTGCAAAAGTGAGTTGAACTATTCCAAGAATCTAGAATATCATACGGGTCACTAGATATTAATTGCTTGAATTGGAGCAAAGCCAAATGATCGGTTTGGTTTCCTTGTGCCATTGTCACGTTTCTGTTTGGACCAAACCACATTAAGGCAAAGGTAATGAGATGAAGGTACATATACAAAGGAATAGGTAACAGGAAAATATGAGTCTTCATTTGGTTGATAAGCTATAGTGAGGGTGTTTTTTGGGTGATCAGAGAGCTAGATGTTGATAATTAGGTGGGAATGCAAATGGTGGTGTTTCCTTCTCTTTGAGAATGCATTTAAATACTAGATTCAACATGAAGTATGAAATGCAAAATTTAATTTTGTTAATAGACACATAATAAAAGACAGATACTACCCACACCCCAAATAATCCAAGTTACACCCCAAAGTTACTAATATACCCTTTATTCATGTTCACTGCACATTAATTATGTATATGTAAATTCAGTTTACATAGTGTATGTAAACTCAGTTTACGTAGTGTATGTAAACTCAGTTTACATGAGTTAAGTAAACTGAGTTTACATACACTACGTACACTGAGTTTACATACACTATGTAAACTGAATTTACTTAAGTAAGTTAAGACTGAGTTTTAGTTCATGTAAACTGAGTTTACGTAGTTTATGTAAACTGAGTTTACATACATCACGTAAACTGAGTTTACGTAGTTTATGTAAACTGAGTTTACATACACCAAGTAAACTGAGTTTAGGTGTATGTTATTCCTTTTTAGAATATGTACGTAAACTAAATTCACGTGAGACCTATATGTAAACTTAAATTACGTTACCTTTCTACATAAACTTAAATCAAACAAATCGATGTATATAGACAAACGTGAAATTAACAACAACTATAAACATCCATAAATCATAGAGCAAACGATAAATAGAAACTCGAAGAAATTTATGAAATTCACTTACTTGTATTAATCGAGTACGTATCAATGGAAGAGATGTTGATTCAATTGACGATTTTTGTAGGTATTGATTCAAAATCCATGTTGGTTTGTGGTGAAAAAGGGGTGAGGGATCATAATGATAGTAAAAGAAGAGTTTTTAGAAATTTAGAAGAATAGGGTAATTTTGGTATTATTATAAAAAATTTAATAAATTTGGGTGTAACTATGATTATATGGGGTGAAACTAGAAAGAGTCATAATAAAATAACAATTAATAAATAATAAGATTAATTTTTTTTTTTTTTGGTAATTAAAACATTTTGAGTATGAAAATCATTTATAATATCAAATTCTATTAATAAAATGTTGATTAAATATCCTTAAAAAAATGTTGATTAAATAAAATTCTAAAATTATATTATTTTGAAAACTTTAATAATTAGAATTGATAGTTTTTTTAATAATAATTAGAATTGATAATTAAAAGGCAACAATATATAGAGAACTCTAAAAGGGCAAAAGTTATTATGCATAAGGATTTCCTTATGCATGGTGCATAAGCAAATCAGAACCATTAGATCAAGGACAGGTGTTATAATCTGGTGCTTCAGCTCAAACATATCACAACCGTCCGATATTGCACACGTGTTCTAATCTTGAGCTTCAGATGCTACAGTGTTTCGTCCCTAACAAGATCGCTTTTCTCACCGTTTCCGTCGCCGACGCCGTTTCACGATCACGGTTCTCACCGTTTCTTGCCGTTCCGACGTGATTCTCAGCCTCGCTCGCTTCTCCGACGTTATTTTCACCCTTCTCTCCGACGTGATTCACCCTTGATTCGTGCGATTCAGAAATTCATCTTGATTCATCTTGATTCGTGCGATTCAGAAATTCATCGCCGGCACCTCGATTCTCACCGTTTCTCGCTGCTGCATCTTGATTCTCATCCTTTCTTCGCTTCTCCGACGTGATTCTCACCTTTCTCTCCGACGTGTTTCTCACCTTCCTCCGACGTTATTCACTCCGAGGTATTTCTCCGGCGAGTTATTCATTTATATGATTCAGTCTGTTAATTCGATGCAATCTGTGATATTTTTGCTAAATGCTACAAAACTGATGGTTGAATCATTGAAAATCATTGTTGATTATATAAAATTATTGTTGAATCATTGAATTGAAAACTGATGCTTT
Source organism: Medicago sativa (assembly GCF_051527215.1). NCBI lineage: Eukaryota > Viridiplantae > Streptophyta > Magnoliopsida > Fabales > Fabaceae > Medicago > Medicago sativa. The sequence goes on along the minus strand of NC_140753.1, from coordinate 15,500,653 downwards.
AAAATTGAAGTTAAGGATCATTGAATTGAAAACTGATGCTATAAAACCGAAGTAAACTGAATCATTGCAAATTATTGTTGTAGTAAGAATTTTACTTGATTGAATCATTGCAATATGTGATATTTTAGTTCAGTTGATTACATCAGTTGATTACATCAGTTAATTTGATTCAATCTGTGATGTTTTTAACTCAATGTGAATATTCAACTGTGAGTTTTTAACTCAATGTTATAAAACTGATGATTGAATCATTTAAAATAACTGTTGGAGTATGAGTGTTAGGGATAATTTGATAGCAATTTAGCTTATTACTCACCAAAACCATTTCCACAGGCCAATGGTTTTGTAGTACAACTCACCAAAACCATATGCACAAGCCAATGGTTTTAACATAGTTTTTCAGAGTTTTTCAGTAGTTTCAATTTATCATATCTAATGGTTTTTTTGTTCTTAATAGTGTTTGTTGCTGTTTTCAATGGATTTGATATCAACTTCATCTGAGAGTGGACAATTGACGGTTGAAAATTCAGTTATTGATGCGGATAGTTCTCAATGTTACTCCTTTAGTGATAAAGAATCATGGAAGTCTTTGGTCTTTAAATCTATAAAAGAGATTGAAGATTTTTATTTTAATTATGCATATAACACTGGATTCTCTGTTAGGAGTATGTTGAAGTCCAATAACAATTCACAAAATAAGAAATCTGATAAGGTACATTATGTGCGTTATGCTTGTAACAAAGAAGGTTTCAAGAAGGGAAGTCTGCTTAATCCTAAAAACAGGCCAACATGTGACAATCCAGTTCTTGTTGAGTATGAGAAAGCTAAAGAAAAACCAGAGGAAAGGGTTGGTTGTAAAGCTGGAATATATTTGAAGTTGGATGAAGCGTTGAATGTCTATAAGATATATAGGTGGGAAGTTGATCACTGTCATCCATTACATAAAGCAGAGCATTTGCGCTACTTGAGATCATTTCGAGAAGTAAATGAAGTTCAAGGACAACTTGCTTTAATAAATTCTAAAGCTGGAATGTCGATGAGAACATCTTATGAAGTGATGGGTGAAGGTGTTGGAGGCACGGAGAATCTTCCTTTTCGATTTTCGGACTTAAAGAACTATCTAATGACGACTCGTCAAAAGGAGATGGTGGCTGGTGAAGCAACTGTTATTCAAGAATTCTTTAGAAATGAAGCTCTCTCGAAACCAGGTTTTTACTATGATATCCAAGTTGATGCTGCAGAAGACATAGCTAGTATTTTTTGGGCAGATGGAATTATGCAACAAGATTATGCTCTATTTGGTGATGTTGTCAGTTTTGATACAACTTACCGAACAAACAATAAATATCGGCCATTAGGTTAGTATTTTGTACTTCTCACAGTTTTTAATTCTTATATTCTTGAAATTTGAATGAATGTTCTGGTTTAGAATTGAAGGTTCTGGTATATGTGTGTTAATTTGGCTCTTGTGTGTGTTTAGAATTGAATGTTTATATTGATTGAAGGTTTAGAATTTAATGTTCTGGTTTATGGGTGATCCTATCTTGCCTTAGAATTTTTGCTCTGTACAGCCATGGAAAGATCATATGTGTTTTTTTATCGATGATAAATAAATAGCTCTTTATGTGTTTGCGAGTTTAGACATCTCGCTTGAGAAGTTGTGCTATGTCCAGCTATGCAAAGATCATAGGTGTTTTTTTACAGTTGTTAAATGAATATCTTTTTCTATTTACACAGCACAATGGTTTTATATTTTTTAAATATGTTGTATTTTGTTCTGATTTGGTTCATTTCAGCTGCCTTTCTTGGTTTTGACAATCATCGTAAGAATGTGTTATTTGGTGCTGCGCTGCTGTATGATGAGACATCAGCTACTTTTGATTGGTTGTTTACAACTTTTTTGAAGTGTATGTCAAATAAGAAACCTCAAACCATATACACAGACCAGGCTGGTGCGTTGTTGAAGTCAATTCCGAATGTTTTTCAAGGTGTTTTTCATGGTCTTTGCTCATGGCACATGGGAGAGAATGCAAAGAAAAATCTCGGCTCTCGTGCAAACAGTGCATTTTTCGATGAGTTAACTAATTTGGTTTCAAATGTCGAAGATGAATCAGATTTCGACTACAATTGGGATCAGATGATGAAAAACTGTTTTGATGGAAGGCCTACTTCGGACTTTAAGTGGCTTGTTCAAACTCATTCAAATCGTATGCATTGGTCTTCAGTTTGGGTGAGGTCACATTTTACAGCTGGTTTGAAAACGACTCAGTTAAGTGAGTCTTTCAATGCTTTTCTTCGTGGATTTTTGCAGCCAGACCATTCACTTGTTCGATTCTTTAGTCATTTCAACATTATGGTTCAGAGAATGAGGGATAATCATGCTGATTTGGACTTCAAGGCTGCAAACACTAGAACAAAAAATAATTATCCCAACAGTCAGCTTATGCGGTCCGTAGTAAACAAGTATACACCATCTTGCTTTTCATTTATTCACAGTCAGTATGACCTTTCCTTCAAATACTATTATGAGGAGGACACAACAAAAGGGTCAGAATTGAACAAGTTCTTCAAAGTTTTCACAATTGAGAAGGTTGATTATAATTACGATGATGTTGATAATGATAATGAGAGGGTTTCGAATGTTGATGTTTTGGATGCAGAACTTGAAGGAAACCTTTCCCCAAGGTTTGAAGATCATAATCGACTTGATGAAAGGGTTGTCACAGTCGACATTGGGAGCAAAAGTTTTACTTGTTCATGTCGTATGTTTGAGAACCGGGGTTTCTTATGTCGACATGTTTTCAAGATTTTGGAGGTCTTAGGTGGTCATGTGCAATATCATTTTTTGAAGACTATACCTGCACAATATGTTTTAAAGCGGTGGACTAGAGATGTGCGTCCGTCTGTCGATAAGCTGAAATCCACCATGAATGTTGGCACTAAAGACACCACTGAAGCACAACGATATCAACAAATTTGTGCTGTTACAGTTCAGCTTTCTACACGTGTTTGCGCAGATGCGGAGGCATCTGAAATATTTCTCAACGGTGTTCTTGAGGCAGGGAAAAAGGCAGAGGAGTTTCTTATTTCTAAAGGTATTCATACAGATCGATCATCCGTTACGCCTTCTAAGTCTTCAAAAGCAGTTGCTGTCTGTGAACCATCTGTTGGGACTGCACCAAAGTTCAAAGAAAGACCAAATCCAATTAAGTCAAAGAAGCGACTTAAAAGTGATTATGAAAAAGCTAGAGCAAGACAGAAATTCCTTATAGCTCGGAAGAAGCAAAAGAAAGATGATGAGGCTTTAACAAATTAAGCAGGCACTGATTGTTTTTTATGTTATAAGTTAGGAAAGATGATGAGGCTTTAACTAAAAAAGCGGTCACTTATGTTATATGTGATAAGTTTGTACTAGATTTTATATCAAATTCTTGATTGTTATGCATTGGTTTGAATATTATCTTCTGGAAACTATACATTTTCACATTTTTTGGTTTTTACGTATTTATTATTATATTTTGGTACAAAACCATTAGACTGTTAATTTGGTTTCATATAGTACACTTTCAAAACCATTAAACTATAATTATGGTTTAGTTAAGATTTTCAATTCTGAGTTAAGTGGATAAATTACTGAGTTTTGCAATTTGCTTCAATCTATTCAAGTGATAAAATTAATAGTAAATGATGTCAATTCTGATGTAATGCGCGGTGACAATATTACTATGTTTTCGAAATTGAAACCACTCATTCCTTGAATTTGTTCATGATGTGGCATGTTGAGAGCAAAGAGGAAACAGATGATATAAATTAAAGTCATAATAAAACAAGGCATTTTTAAACAATGTAGGCATTATTGGAAAAACATACTAATATTATAGTTCCAAACATTACAAACCATACTAACATTATAAATCCAAACATAACAAAATTAAAAATACTTATACAGAAATATTATGAAAACATAAATATGATTACTAATAAATACTAAGATTACTTTTTTCTTCATCCATAGAACGCCCTGATTTTTGTCCAGCAATCCAACACTTTCTCTCTCCATACCACAAGTTGATTGTACTTCTGCTCCCATTGCTGAACCGCATTCTGCAACGTTGTGCGTAATTCAGTTCCAGCCATAATCCTCCCTGCCAGCTGCGAGTGATGAACCCTTGATGCCTCAAATTCTGTCCCGATCAATTTCCCTTTTTCTTTTTCTTCTGCAAGTGCCTTCTCCAATACTTCGATTCGAGTATCAGAGGCATGCTTTTGCAATGATAGTTCTGTCATTGCTTTTTCAGCAGCGACAAAATCATCATTGAGCACCTTCCATTGTCGTTCGAACACAGCAAGTTCCTGTTTTGCGATGTTTGCATTTAGGGTATCAGTTTCAATGATTGGTAAACCTGCAGCGAACATGTTTTGCAACTGAAGACATGACCAGACTAATCCTGAATGAACATGATTGAGGAGGTGTCTTAGTGGACGGATTTGGCTTAAAAGTTGGGATAATTGGTTTCTAATATTGGCATCGGAATAGATTGCTTCAAATGTGTTGTTTACGATGATTTCTCTTACTTCATTTGCAAGATCTGTTGCCCTTGCGATGTCTCCGTTTACAGCAACTGGAGCGGAATTTGTAGTAGTGATGTCTGACATTTTTTGTTTTGGAAATGTAAGTGACACAAGACCTTATTATGGTACTAATTCTGAAACATTCTCTAAAGCAACCTCATTATATATAGAATATGTTAATCCTTATGTTTTAACTTCCCATCCTAAGCAGTTTAATAACCATACTAGGCAGTTTCATTTAGTTTCAACTTCCCTACAAAACCATAGTTAACTCCTCTTTTTTAAATTAATTGCATTTTTCAACTGTCCATGACTCTGACTCTTCCATTCTAACCGTTATTATACCTTTTCCCGTATTTATCTTGGTGGGGCCGTGGAAATTTATGTGTCTCTAATTAGGCAGTTACAAAACCATTAGGCAGTTATATTGGTTTCACATAGAATACTTTCAAAACCATTAAACCGTACTATTGGTTTCAGTAAAGGTCATTATTTAAAATTGTTTCTCAATAATAATTTTCATTATTCTTTAATTTTATAAACCATTAAACCACAATTTTACTTAGACAAATGCAGAAATTTGTTTTACAATGGAAGAAACAAAAGAGAGATGATGAAGCTTAATAAATAAAAAAGTGGTTACTGATTGATTAATTCGTATTAAGTAATTCTTTTCTATGTTATGAGTTTGCACTATAACACTAAAAATAATTAAACCAAACTTATTGTTTCAGTAATAATTCCATCATTTAAAACCATTTGACAATGATTTTGGTTTCACAATTAAAGCTATCAAAACCATTAAAACAGACATATGGTTTCAGTAATAGTCTCATCATTTAAAACTCCATAAACTTGACAGAAATATATAAATTCATCAACATCTGTGTACAAACTCCTTAAAAAACATTAAAACTCCAAAAAAAACATTAAAACTAATTCATTATTTAATCGGAGATGCTAGCTTTTCAAGCACTTGTTTGTAGTTTGAAGTTGCTGCCTTCTCCACATGTTGTCTTTTGCTATTGCTTGAGTCAGTTAATATTGTTGAACAGATTTCAATTCTCATATCCATAATTCTTGCAACCTTTCCATTCTCCCCACGCTTTTTCAGTTTGGTCCAACCTTTGAAAGATTCCATTTCTGGATTGCCATCCTCCCATTCAGCAAGAAACTTCATGCAAAACACTCCACAACTGTCTTTATCAGTTTGAATAGGCACCTTTGGTGTTTCCCATTTAAATTTGCTAAACTGGAAAGGCATTGTGATGTTGCTTTTCTTATACAATTCTTTCACGAATGCTTCCACCTCCTTCAGCCATACATCAAACATTCGTTTGTACACAGTTGGGTCTCCATTCTTCATGTGCAGTGGATCTCCTGCCAAGCTGTTCAGGAATTGTAACTTTTGGCTCTTGAGATTCACTACGAAGGATACATAATGACTACCCGGATTTCCAATTATTGCTGGTGTCATTATCTATTTCATCAGTAAAAAAACAATCAACATCATATAATTCAAACAATTAATGTGTAGAAATCTTTCAAAAATAAAATGAACGTAGTCTCACATATTCTAGACATGAAGGGTCAATAGCTTTCCAATCCATGTATTTGAACTTTTTCAGCTTTTCGATGAATCGTTCAAATGCAACCTTTTCTGTTATATTCAGGGCATCAGGTCTTTCCAAGTCAACCTGTTTATATAAAATGAGCCAAAATCAATTTCAAAAAGAACTAAACATTATGTATTTAAAATTTTAACATTCATGAAATGTAATGCATACAAAATTCATGAATGGTGTGACCAGTCTTGTCATTTTGTCAGCTGGTTGTTGATTCCAGTTCAAGCAATTGACCCAGGCATTTATAACGAAGCAATTGACCCATTCATCTTTTTTAAGTGTGCACAAGTCTCTTCTTTGTAGAGCGTAAGCATGAGCGCTGTTTTCCGAGCAGTACAAAAACTCCTCCCTACATTATTATAAATCATTTAGCGTTTGTACTAATACGATATTATATGATATTAGAAACTCTAGTATAGCCAAATAAACATTAACAGTTTGACTCATCATCATCATTATCACCTGGATGATCAAATAAAACCATTAAATACAGTCAATGGTTTTGGAGGACAACTAACCAAAACCATTTACACAGCACAATGGTTTTAGCATAGTTTTCAGAGTTTACCAAAGTGCTAACAAAGTACTAATTCATATAATATGCCAATAAATATTTAAAATGGTTTTCCTTACTCATCAAGTGAATTGCTCCATGCAAATGTTGATATGTCCTTTTGCATCTTATTGCATTTTGACTCGTAGACAGCTTCATCATAAGGGCTTTCAAGGTATTTCGATTTCTTTACAGCTCTTCTTTTACGCTCAGGGGCTTTTCCAGATATGTCATGCTTGGTCTTTCTTTTCCTTGCCTTCACACTTTTGTCATTGTCCAAGTCAATTACCTCATCTGCTAACACTGACCTTAACGGAGTTGCCCTGTCAAATAAATTATGTAATTGTTACTTTGCAGAATTTATATTTTGCAGAATTTAATGAAGCAATGTCACATTGGTCGATACTTACTTTACAATAATGTCATTACAAAATTCCAAATTCTTATCCTCCTCTGCATTCTCCTGCTTCGTGTCCTTCTCTGGGTTATCCTCCTCCATCACCCTTTCTTGATTCACATTGCTTGCTTCAGATTTTGTCTTAACTGATGTGTTTTTCTCCAGGTTCTCCTGCTCCGTGTCCTTCTCCAGGTTTTCCTCCTCCATCACCCTTTCTTGATTCACATTGCTTGCTTCAGATTTTGTCTCAGATTTTGTCTTAACTAATTTACTATTGACAAACACATCATATATAGAAAAGCATTAGTTAGTTCATATAGTTGTACATATCACAAATTAAAAACCATTGAAACACATCATTTATATTCATTTCTTACCCTGCATTCGAAGCTTCTCCCACATCAAAAAACTCTGGAAACCTCAAGATTGTTTCCTGTGTAACGGAAATATTGCATGCTTTACTCACTGAATCATCAAGGATTTTGGCATCAATCTCATTCTCTCCATCATCATCATCAATCTCATATGATACATCTTTGTCATGATTTTCTTCACTGAATTAAACATTTTCTTATATGTGTCAATCTTATGCAGATATCAAACATTAAATCATGTTAAGACTTAAAATTAGATGCAGTACCTTTTTTCCCTTCCAGTGCTTCCATCCCCTCTATTTTCTTCACTATCAGGTGCTTCCATACTTTTTTCATGACTTGAACTGTTATTCTCGTCGTGTTCAGGTTGAACTTCAATTGGACTGTCGTTGGTTGTATCTTTTGGAACATCATCATTTTCCCCAGAAGTTTCAACATTTCCCTCAGCTATTCTTCTTTCCAAGGTTTCAGCAGTTGTAGTGTAGATTTGTATGCAAGACCTACAATGATTAAGATGCATCTGTGCCTGCAAAATTTTTATGTATATGTACTATTAGTATTTTGAAAAACATATGTCTATTTCAATGGTTCTGATTAGCTTTAATTGTGAAACCATTTTTATGTATATCTCACCTTAGAGAGTGGGCAAGTATCTGCATCAAAACACAATACAAGGGGACCTTCAATTGTGTTGTGCAGTCTGGTTACACCGGCTGTCAGTCCATGCTCGAGTCCCATAATGTCATAGACCTTCTGAAGTTCTTGGTTTGCCGCCATGACATCCCAATCACGAAGTGATGGCCGCTTGTATTGTCCTGTCAGAAAAGGACTTCTCTTCCCCATTTTGTCCATGTAATTAATTTGCACAATAAAAACATGCACATACATAATTTAAAAATCTAACACTTATTTGTTTAAAAAATACAAATATACATAATATATAATATGATCACCATTAGGAAGTGGAAGTCCGCTAATGGATTTGCAACTTCCGGATTTTGCAGGCCTTCTTTCATATATTCAAGAACATGGGAACACCAGTTATAAGATGATACCCCAGCTGGATCTTCAAATATGTGTGCATATTGGAGAGATACAAAGCTACTATTAGTGGGGCACAAAATATTGTGAATGATATAACAGATTGCACCTTTCACCCACGCATTTGGTTTCTCAAGTGTCTTCAGTATTCTCTCCAATTCTGTCACCCTCACAGAAGCCGAATAAGTTCCAGTCAGACCTAATTCTTTCCTTAATTTCTTTATTGCTTCCTCAGAACAGAGATCCACGTTAATCTTCTTCCCTGCCACTGGAAGCTCATACACCCTATGTACATCTTCCTCTTTCAATGGAAGTACCTCATTGTTGCTTAATACAATCCACATGTTATCTTTGTCAAAGTTTTTAACAACCCAATCCACAAAGAAAGTGTGGATTCTTGTCCAGTTGCAGATATGCAACATTCCACCAAATCCAGACTTATTCAAAACCTCAGTGATCTCTGTTTTGTTTCTCTTTCGATATATTGAATTCATAATTTCATATACCTTAGGTATACTTGTAACGCCCTCCCTTTTATTTAATTATTTTTATTAAGTTAGAATTTATTTATGTGATTTAATTATTTATAAGAGGTGTTAGTATTTTATTACGTGGCATATTTCTATTATTTATTAGAATATGAGAATTATTAGGGTAAGTAGATTTGGTATGATTTAGTCGATTTATTTTGATGGGTGATATTTTGTTATGTTATATGTTGGTATTTACTAGAATAATATATTTGTTATTTGTTAGAGATATATTTGTTATTTGATGTAGAAATATATTTGTTATTTGTTAGAGATATATTTGTTATTTGATGTAGAAATATATTTGTTATTTGTTAGAGATATATTTGTTATTTGGTGTAGAAATATATTTGTTATTTGTGAGAGATATATTTAATTTAGAAATAAATAAGATTATGAGGATTATTAGTGTGAGTGGAATTGGGGGTTAGAATAGAAAGAAGAATAAGTTGTTGGGCCTAAATAGATTTGGGAAGAATATTTTAGTATTATAAATAGAGAAGCTTAGGTTAGAAAGAGTTTACCTTAAACCGCTTTTTGGAAAAGAGGAGAACAAGAAAGAAGAGAAGAGAAGAGAGAAGTCAAGAGAAGAGGAGAAGACCTTAGGAAAGAAGAACGCTGCTGCTGATTCAGGAATTAATCTAAGGTGAGGGTGAGACTATCTTGCATTAATATTAAGTTGTTAAATCATTAGATTACATCTAACAAGTTGGGGAGAGTTTGTGAGAATTTGAGAATTAGGGTTTTGAGAGAGTTTTGATGATTAGATGATGAAAACTTGTTGAATTGATGTAGAAATTGTGTACAGACCTTAGATAATCCATAGGATGATTATTGGAAGTAGTTTTGAGGTTAGAACCATGAGATTAGGTGAAACTTGGAGAAAATCTGCATTCTGCTCGAATTTTGATATTAAAACCTGTATTGATCGGTGAGGAATTGGTCTTAGGTGTAAACACGAAAGTTGTAGGTATGGATGTTAGCTTTCTAATGCCGTTGGTCTCACGTCAAAACAATATATAGAACTTGAGTTATGGTCAAATTACTGCACGTAGGTCACAGTGAATTTTTATGGACTTTCAGCACAACTTTTCCGAATTTAAAATGAAAACTGGTATTGATCGGTACAGAACTGGTCTTAGGCGTAAACATGAAAGTTTTAGATAATTTTGTTAGCTTTCTAGTGGCTTTGGTTTGACGTGAAAATGATGTTTGCTCTTTGAGTTATGATGAAAATACTACAGGGAGGTCTTAGCAAAATTGTACGGTGACAGCATTCTCTGTTTCATGTTTTTGCGTTTTGTTCATATGTTTCTGTTTTGAATTGATCTTTGTTGTAAACATGAAAGTTGTTGATATTTGTGATATCTTTCCAGTAGCATTTGTTTGACATGAAAATATGTTGTGCATAATTTATTATGTTTTTACAAAGATACATAGTGAATTATTGTTGATGTTTAAATACGATGTTATATGAAGTTGTTTATGATTTATGAATATGATGTTTTAAGATGTTGTTTATTATCATTTGATATTGTTATATTATGATATGACATGAATTATTTATGTGATCCATATGTTGTCAAGATGCTAAGATGTTAAGACGTTAAGATGATAAGAGTTGTTAAGTCGTCGAGTCGTTATGAAGTCATCAAGTTGTTAAGATGTTATATTGTCAAGATGTCAAGATGTTAGGATGTCATAGATGTTCATGAAGTTGTCTAAGTTGTACGAAAGTTATGTCGTTGCATTAAAGTTGTGTCGTTGCATAGTCAGAGATGGGGGCTTAATGCCCGACAGGTTCTTTATGGCCTTAGCGATGGGAGCTTAATGCCCGACAGGTTCTTTATGACCTTAGCGATGGGGGCTTAATGCCCGACAGGTCCAAATATGACCTTAGCGAAGGGGGCTTAATGCCCTGGTGGTACCACATGCATGTTGAAGTTGTCTAAGTTGTTTTTGAAGTTGTCTAAGTTGTTGTTGAAGTTGTCTAAGTTGTTGTTGAAGTTGTTGTTGCATTGTAGAGTCGTCATAACTTATATTTAATTATGATTTAATGATGATGATGTTTGACGATGATGTTGTTCATGTTTGATGATGATGTTTGATTTTGATGATGATGTTTGACGATGATGTTGTTCATGTTTGACGATGATGTTGTTTAGGATTGATGATGATGTTGATTATGATTTGTTTATGATGGTTGAATATGAAGTTGTTATGATAAGATGCTATGTGATTTATGATATGCTGATATGTGAATATGATAAGATGTTATACGTTTACTAATGATGATGTATGATGATTCCTCGTGATTATATTTAAGATGGATTGTTTGTGATTATGTTTATGGTTGATATATAATGTTATGAGATGGTTATGATTAGTACTTGATGTTATATGATGTTGTTTATGTCTATGATTAAGATGCTATGATTAAAAGGATATATGATAATGCTTATGACTAATATTTGTAGATATGTGATGATATTTATATGATGATATAATATGAAGTATATGACTATTGTATGAAGAATAATGATACTAGTTAAGGAAGTTTAAGTTGCTAGATATGATTAATGAATTATAGGATGTTTAAGTTGTTGAATGTACTTTACATGATTTATATGCTTTATATTATTGTTTGAGAAATCTCACCCCTCTGCTTGGAAATGTTGCTCTTCGTATGGGTAACTTGCAGGTAATCAAGATTAGAGGCGTCGTGAGTGGCCTCCTCACATGTGTGTCTAGGTGCTCTGATACGTAACGGGATGAGACTTGACTTTACTTCTATTCCTTACGTATTGTTTATGAACTTTTATGAATAAATATTGAACTAAGACTTATGAGATTTTCTGATGAGGCCTGCGTGGCAAAGACTTTTTATGTTGAATGAACTAATTCCGCTGCGAAGTTTTGAATTACTTATGTTAAATGATTTTGAAGAATAAATTGTTATTTATTCAGTTTATGAATTTTTAAGAAGTGTAGCATTCCGTTTAAAGTAGAATTACTCTGATTTTTAATTATGAAATTTTTACGTTGGGAAAACGGGGTGTTACAATACTCAGCTTGTGCCTCAGTCTGTGCTTTGCATTTTCCTCATTCAAACTTCCTTCATCAGAATCTTCACCATCATTTTGTTGTTTCCTTTTCTTATGCCTCTTTTCCTTACTTCTAGCATCTTCTTTCTGCTCCTTATGTTTATCACCACCAGATGATGAACCAGTGACCTTTTTCTTTGCCCTTAGCCTCTCTTGTTCATCCTCCAATTGTTCTTCATTCTCTTGTTTCCTTTTTTTACTCCTGGTTATGTGATGCTTCTTTTCTTTGCCCTTAGCCTCTCTTGTTTTATGCTCCTTACTTTTATCACCACCGGATGATGAACCAGTGACATTATTTTGTTCATCCTCCAATCATTCTTCACTCTCTTGTTTCCTTTTGTTACTTCTGGTTATGTGCTCCTTATTTTATTTTCCCTTAGCCTCTTTTTTTTTATGCTCCTTAGCCTCTCTTGGTTTATGCTTCTTCTTTTTGCCCTTAGCCTCTCTTTTTTTATGATCCTTATTTGTATCACCAGCAGATGATGAGTCATTGATATTCTTTTCATCCTCCTCCTCCATTTGTGTAAGTCCTAAACTGAATGATGGCAATGTACCTTGCTCTGTAGTTTTTTCCACCTGGATGATCAAATAAAACCATTAAATACAGCCAATGGTTTTGGAGTACAACTCACCAAAACCATTTGCTCAGCACAATGGTTTTAGCATATTTTTCAGAGTTTACCAAAACCATTTGCTCAGCACAAGTGCTTACAAAGTACAACAACAATACTATAATTGAACCAACTTATATCATGAACAAGATCTACATGATCAATTTTCCAATAGTAACAAGATCTACATGATCAATTTACATCATGAACAAACAAACAACAACAACACTATAATTGAACCAACTTAACACTTTGAAACCATTTCCACAGCAAAATGGTTTCATAGTGAAACTCGCAGAAACCATTTACACAGGCAAATGGTTTTGGCATAATTTTTAAACAAAACATTCTATAATAAGCACATTTAATCACTCTGAAACCATTAATTTGACTTCATTTTCCCCAATTCAAAATTAGAATGTCAATTTAGGGTTACACAGATGCAGTTACTTTCCAACTAAACAGAAATGGTTACACAGATGCAGTTACATAATTGTAATAATTTCAAAGCACATGATAAGTTCAAACCTGTTTAAACCTCATTTTTCATGAGTTTTGTTGAGTTTTGTTGAGTTTTAAAGTTCAGTTTCAAACAACCGTAATGATGAAGAAGATGCTTGCGTGAAGTTGAGAATGCTTGCACGAAGGTGATGTTGACGATGATGAAATGCGGTGGTGATGATTATCGTGAAAGATGGTTACGGTGGCGGTTATGGTGAAGAAAGTTGGAAATGTGAACGATGATGACGAAATCTGCAGAAAACGACGACGGTGATGATGATTGTGAACTACGACGGTGATTTTGACGGTGGAAAAGGACGACGGTGATGAAGTTGGTGAACGCCGGTGCCGGAAACTGTTACAGGCGACGATGAGGTTGTTACAGGCGAGAATGTTATAAAAGTTTCCGTTGCAATTTGGTTTTGTTTTGCTCTTAGGTGAAGAAAGCAATTTCAGTGGTGTAGCAAGCAATTTTCGCTTGGGCTTGGTTTAGTGGGCCGGATCCGGTCTAGGCTTATGCATGGTGCATAAGTTTTGCTTATGCACCATAACCACTCCCCTCTAAAAGCATATATCAATAGATACACAACAAATTTTCTCTAACTTTATAGAAACATTACTATGCATGTATAATATATGACTATTACTTTTCCCACCCTATTGGTTACTTGCGTGCCCTATTTTAGTCTGAAAATATCCTTCGGAAAATATAATCTGAACCCGTACGGATTGTATAATCCGAACTGCCACAGTATAGACAGTACTAGACAGAACTGACAGTTTTGCATGTTTTTGTGGATTCACTTTTTTGAAGATAAAAAATAAAGTAAAAGACAATTATGATAAAATTGTACCAATAAATAATTATATATATATATATATATATATCATTATACCAAAAAAAGTTGAATTTATATCATTACACATATTACTTAATGATATGCATTCCCTCAAAAAATGATGATATACATTTAATCTAAACCGCCTCAAGATCTATGTCAATATAATCAAGATTAAAACTATGTTCGTTTTCAAGCTTCTCACCATCTTCAACCTTCTTCCCAGCAACAACCTTTTTTTTTGGATCAAGATTTTCAATAATGTACAAATCTTGGTCATCACCTATGACTTCAACACTTGTCGCCCGACATAGTTCATTATAGCCATCCGACTGATATATCTATCAGGCCAGCTTAAGGCATCATCACGAGCATGTTGTCTCCATAGCAGGCAAGTGAGAGGAATAGGACAACCATCCTTCAAATGTATAATCATGAAATGGTTGTCATTGACATGTGTCATACACATCAATCGCTCAGTATGTGGCGGTTCACCCCATAGACGAAAAAAGTTTCAGATCGCCCTTTCTAAGTGGAGAGTAGAACAACGACATGGTTGTATTTATGTGCAATGAGAAAACCCATATTCGGCATGGTCATCCATTTATCCGGCGGTGCAGGACCAATACCGAAAAAGGTTAGAGCACCCAAGACCTCTTTATATCATCTATCATCATTAATCATCCGCTGATAACGAGCATTTCCTTCACCGATTAGCTCTTTGTACAGCTGGTAACGAATCATTTGGTGATCATCAACACTCAAGTTACGTAGACCCGCAACTACACGAAACCCACAATGACCATCACCAACTACATCCACCACATTTTCAACAAAGTCATGCATCCAATGTGGGATTTGGTCTTTGTGTGGTATGTGGACTTTAACCGGAATTGACTTTGAATTTTTGGGAATTGGCTTAGGATTATTTGGGAATTTCCCTTAAAAGATATATTGAGGGCCTTGGCCAATTCCGCCTATTTGGGAATTTCCCCTAATAGGGCCTACAAACATAGTACCGTACAACTAGAAAATTGTTCACTCCCATACAACTGACGAAAATACCTCTCACGTGACTTAAGTCACGTTGACATCCAACGTGACTTAACTCACGCTCATTACACGCCAACGTGAATTAACTCACGTAGGTTGTAAGTCAGTGTGAGTTAAGTCATGGAATCGGCTCCTCCTGCATCATGTTATACTTCGACCAGATGCCCTCCATAATGTCGGCAAAGACAGGATGTGTAAACACATCAAGATGCGACATAACATTATCCACTCTACGCCTGATGTTCTCAATGTTCTGGAGTGGGTCGGGAACCTGTCTGGTCCACTTCTGCTCAACAATAACCACCTCGTAAGGAGGGATATGAGTTGTGTACTGAGCAATGGGCGCAGGCTCGCAGAACATAGGATGTGATACACGGTAAAACCATTTGATGTACCGCTTCACATAACTCCACAGTTTGTCCTCCGGGACCAGCCAACCCTCTCCGCCTTAGTAAGGACATGGAGCATGAAATCCTGAAAGGCGACAACCACATCCGTTGTGCAAGAGTCCTAATCATCGCAGGAGGTATGAACCCTGACCCCTGATGCAATGTCCCTACCAACTGAGGAGCTATGTTCACGAGGACACAATGTTATATCGTTGATGTCATTAAAAAATATAAGAATTCACACACACACACAGATATATATATATATATATATATATATATATATATATATATATAGTTTGTTAGGTTTGTAATAATTTAAAATTCACAAACATCCAGTCTCTATTATTTTAATTAAAATCAAAATATCATAGAAAAACACCATTCGTAATTTACAAGCATTAACGTAATAAAAAGACCAGAATTCTATATTATTTTTTATTTTTATATTAGCTTGATTGACTAATTTTTTTGGGTGTGGAAGATTAGAAAGTGAGGAATATTTTCATTAGGTCAACAAGTGGGCCGGTCCTTTTTGGAATTCCTACATGGTATCCATTCCATATATACTTGATTAGTTTGAAATGGAAGAAAGAGAGGAGGATCTCTTCATTTGATTAAAATTAAATGGAAAATATTTTTTGGCAAGAGATATATAAAAAAAAGTAGATTGTGGATCCTATCATTAAGTGGATCCTATTACTGTTAATTTTTTTCAAACTTCACAATATCTTTATCTCTTTAAATAGAAGAAATAGTGATGATATTAAATGAAGATGCTCTTAGCTCGGAATAAGAATGTGGAAAGAAAACTATGCTTAGCTTTGGTAAATGTCAATGTCCACGATAATAAGTTTCCCTGCCATAATCGCATGCTTCTCCCAAAAATCATTACGGCATGTCAACTTGAAGATTAGTGGTGGAAGACTAGAAGATATATATTGGTCTAAAAGCGTATTGGTCACCTTTACCTTACCATGCCACCACACAAAAATGAAATGATATTACTCATTCAATTCTTTAATTATACTCTCTGTCTAATAATAATTGTCTCTTTAACATTTTTTTGTCTCAAAAATAATTGTAATTTTAGAATATCAATGCAACAGTTATTATTTTTTCACTGTTATACCCTTATTTATCAACTTAACTACTACACTAACTACATAGTTTTTTTTTGAAGAATACGCTAACTACATAGTTAATGATACTAATTTTACCATTAAAAACAACATAGTTAATTATTTTCTTAAAAATTGTGTACAAACCTTAAACAACTACTATTTTTAGACGGAGGGAGTAAATGACTGAATTAATGCATAACAATTGATATTGTTACTTAAATCGCACATGTGGAAATGTAGGAAAAGAGACATTGGGAGAATCAAAAGGTTTTTGACCTAGGGGAATAAAATCTTGGTGGTCGAACAAAAGTTATTAAAGTAATGTGAGAATTAAAATGGAATATTTTAAAGAGTGGTCTAGGTGTAAAAGTGCCGAAATTTTAGTAATTTATAATAGAGCTAAGAAAGAGACTAAGAAGGCGTTGAACTAAGCAAGAACACATACTTTGATGGATTATACCAATCTTTAGGCACTAGGGAGGGAGAGAAATCTATATATAGTCTTGATAAGAGACAGGAAAAAAAGATATATGATTTGGATCAAGTTAAGTGTTAAAAATGAAGAATGTATATTAATTTTTAAGGAAAGATATATAAATGATAAAGGGAAAAAGTATTAATTTCATTAATTTAGTCAATGAAGGTTATGAGATTTAACATACCATAACAGGCTAACATGCCAGACATTAGAGATGAGGATCGAAGCTATAACACTACAATTTTCGTATTTAAGATTGTAACGCCCGTTGTAAATTATTTAATTATTTAGAAATATATTTATATATATTTATATGATTTATGGATTTAAGTGATTTATGAGGTTTACGTGATTTTAGGAGAGATATGTGATTTATCTGGAAATTATGTGATATATGCGATGTTATGATTTTTAGAGATGTTATGAGGTGTTGAGACTTATTTTATTATTTAATAAAATAAGATATGAAAGTAAAATAAAAATATTAGAATTTGGGCTGTGATGTGAAAAGAGCATTTTTAGAGGTGTAAAGAGAAATTAGAAGTGAGGTTATAAATAGAAGGAGTTAGGTTGAGAAAAGTTTCTAGACAGAACGTACGTTTTCGGAGAAAAGGGAGAAAAAAAGTCAAAAAGAGAGAAGAACAAGAGGAGGCTGTCGATTTTCTGCAATAACCAGGTAAGGGTGAGACTAGCTTTCAATATAATTAAGGGTATGGTTCTGAGAATTGAATTTAACATGATTAGGTTGAGTGTTGGTGAGAATTGGGATTAGGGTTAAATGACCGATTTGATGATTAAACCATGAAAAGATGTTAGATTGATGCAAAATTAGTGTACAGACCTTAGATATTGCCTAAGATGATAATTAGATGCTATTTGGATGAAAGAATCATGAAGATAGGTGAAAAGTTGTAAATTTTAGGTTTCTGGCCGTACTGACATTCATCGCTCGCAACTGCGAGCAAGAACACTCGCATCTGCGAGCCAGGACCCAGAGCTCGCAACTGCGAGCAATGCAACTCGCAACTGCGAGTGGCCTGTAAGCTCGCCATTGCGAGCAGAATAACTCGCCACTGCGAGTAAGGACTTAGGAACCTAGAATGCACGCTTTGCTCGCCATTGCGAGCAAAGTTACTCGCCACTGCGAGTTAGACTGTTAGTTGCCCAAAATTGTTCCGATGCGATCCTTTCGCACGTGTAGACATGAGATGGCCTTAGAAGTAAGAAAGATAGTTGTTTGGGATACTTCAGAAGCTCCAGCAGTCTGTTCAGGTGACTGAGATTAGTAGTGATGTTGCATGAGTGATATTATGATGCTTTATGATAATTATGTTGATGTAGTTCATTCCTTAGATGATGGTAATGCATTCAAGTGTTATTATATGCTGTATCTTGCTGCTGTTTTCTGCTGTTGACTGTTAATGTCTTGAAGTCGCATGAGTCAGTCTATGTTGTCAGAATTTAAGAAGTTGTCCATGATTATGAGTTGTATAAGTTGTTCACGATGTTGTCTAAGTTGTTGGAAGGTCGAGTCCATTGCATACTCATTAAAGTTGGGGGCTTTAGGCCCGGCAGCCTTTGTGCTCATTAAAGTTGGGGGCTTTAGGCCCGACAGCGCTTGTGCTCATTAAAGTTGGGGGCTTTAGGCCCGGCAGCCTTTGTGCTCAATAAAGTTGGGGGCTTTAGGCCCGGCAGCCTTTGTGCTCACACGTTGAAGAGCCTAATTACGCTCATTTATGTTGTTGGCTGGTACCAAATGCATATGTACGATGTTAAGTTGAAGTTGTTGTCGTTGCATTTGTCGTTGATGTTGAAGTTGTTGTCGTTGCATTTGTCGTTGATGTTAAGTTGTTAAGTTGATAAGAGTTGTATTGTCAAGTTGGGTCGTGTTGTTGAGTCAAGTGTTAAGTTGAACATGATGTCTTATGATGATTATTAGGTGATAAATGATAATTGTTGCTGATGTTCATGATGCCCTGATGATGATGTTTGATTATGATTTGATGATGATGTTTTGATGACGATGTTTGATTATGACTTGATGATGATATTTTGATGACGATGTCTGTTTATGATTGATGATGATAATATTATGATACTAAATGATTATTAATGCTGATATTTATGATGTCTTAAGTTGTAAAATATATGATGATACTTGATTATGATTTAATGATGATTTTTGCTTATGAATTAGAGATGAAAATTGTTTATGAACTAATGATGATATTTGATAATGATAATTGAATATGATTTGATATAATGCTAAATGATAAATGTTTTATATGTAAATGATGATTTATGTTGTTAAATGCACTTTGATGAATTATATGTTTAATTTATTGACTGTGAAATCTCACCCCTTCTGCGTATATGTTGCCTCAACCGTGGGTAATGTGCAGGTAATAAAGACTAGAGGTGTTCGTGAGTGGACTCCTCACTTTGTGTCTAGGTGCTCTGATATGTAACAGGATGGGGCTTGCTTTCATGAACTTTTGTGAATAAACATTAACTAAGACTTATGAGATTTCTGATAAGGCCTGTGTGCCAAGACTTTTATTATGTTGAACTATTTTCCGCTGCGTAGTTTCAGATTTTATGATGAATGAACTTGAAGGATAATTATTATTATCTATTTTATGATTTTTAAGAATATGTGACATTCCGTTTATGAAATAAATACTCTGATTTATATGAAATTTTTATGTTGGGAAAACGGGGTGTTACAATTGGTATCAGAGCAGGTCGGTCCGTCCGGCCAAGTAGTAGAGTCGCGTTGTGTCGTATTACAGTTTTGTACTGTATTTGAGTTGTCCTGTTTGTTGTTTATTGTGTAATCCCTAGTATGAACTGGTTGGAGTACAACCATGTTCACATTAATTGTTTTAGTAAGTTGGTGTATTTTTTTTCTTCTGCCGAAGAAGAAAGTGGAGCAGAGTTTTTGTCTACTAAGCAGCTGAAGCAGTTAGAACGCGATGGAATCTTGATGTTTTCATTGATGGTGTCTTGTCCATTGAGAATCAAGCAGTGATTGATAAGTTACAAGTGGTGTATAATTTTCCTGAAGTTTTTCCTGATGAAATTCCTGATGTACCACCGGAGAGAGAAGTTGAATTTTCTATTGATCTTGTTCCGGAAACGAAGCCTGTGTCTATGACACCTTACCGTATGTCAGCTTCTGAGTTGGCTGAGTTGAAGAAACAGTTGGAAGATTTGCTAGATAAGAAGTTCATAAGACCGAGTGTTTCACCTTGGGGAGCGCCGGTATTGTTGGTTAAGAAGAAAGATGGAAGTATGAGGTTGTGCATTGATTATCGGCAACTGAATTAAGTAACTATAAAGAATAGGTATCCACTTCCTAGATTTGATGATTCGATGGACCAGCTGGCGGGTGCACGTATGTTCAGCAAGATTGATTTGAGGTCGGGTTATCATCAGAGTAAAAGATGAAGATATGCAGAAGACGGCTTTTAGGACGCGATATGGTCATTATGAATATAAGGTGATGCCTTTTGGTGGGAGTAATGCGCCTGGCGTGTTTATGGAGTATATGAATCGCATTTTTCATGCATTTTTGGATCGCTTCGTGGTTGTGTTCATCGATGATATTTTGACTTACTCTAAGACAGAAGAAGAACATGCAGAACATTTGAAGATTGTCTTGCAAGTGTCGAAAGAGAAGAAGTTGTATGCTAAATTGCCTAAGTGTGAATTCTGGTTGAAGGAAGTAAGTTTTCTTGGCCATGTTATTTCTGGTAGTGGTATTGTAGTCGATCCATCTAAGGTAGAAGCAGTATCACGATGGGAGACTCCTAAGTCAGTTACAGAGATTAGAAGCTTTTTGGGTTCGGCAGTTTACTACCGAAGATTTATAGAAGGATTTTCTAAGTTAGCACTTCCGTTAACTCAGTTAACATGTAAAGGTAAAACCTTTGTGTGGGATGTTCATTGTGAGAACAATTTTAATGAATTGAAGAAATGCTTGACGACGGCTCCAGTTTTAATTTTGCCGAAACCTGATGAACCTTTTGCGGTGTGTTGTGACGAGTCCAAGTTGGGCTTAGGCGGTGTGCTTATGCAAGATGGTCAAGTGGTTGCTTATGCATCAAGACAGTTGAGAATTCATGAACGAAACTATCCTACCCATGATCTTGAATTAGCTGCAGTTGTATTTGTGCTTAAGATTTGGAGACATTACTTGTATGGTTCGAGATTTGAGGTGTTTAGTGATCACAAGAGCTTGAAGTATTTGTTTGATCAGAAGGAATTGAACATGAGACAACGAAGGTGGCTCGAATTGTTGAAGGATTATGGCTTTAGTTTGAATTACCATCCGGGTAAAGCTAATGTTGTTGCAGATGCCTTAAGTAGAAAGACTTTACACATGTCTTCTATGATGGTTAAAGAGTTTGAATTGCTTGAACAGTTTAGAGATTTGAGCTTAGTTTGTGAAATGTCGTCTCGGAGTGTTAAGCTAAGAAAGCAGAAAATTGATAATGATTTCTTGGAAAGTATTAGAGATGCACAGAAAGTCGATGTTAAGTTTGTGGACTTGTTGGTTGCTAGTAATCAAACTGAAGATGGTGACTTAAAAGTAGATGATCAAGGTGTGTTGAGGTTTCGAAGTAGGATTTGTATTCCAGACAATGATGAGATAAAGAAGATGATTCTTGAAGAGAGTAATAGAAATAGCTTAAGTATTCATCCGGGAGCTACAAAGATGTATCATGACTTAAAGAAGTTGTTTTGGTGGTCTGGATTGAAACGCGATGTAGCACAATTTGTGTGCTCTTGTTTGATTTGTCAGAAGACGAAGGTAGAACGTCAGAAACCTGCTGGATTGATGACACCGTTAGGTGTATCAGAGTGATGATGTGCAAGTTAGAGACAACCTTACGGTGGAGACTTTACCTTTGAGGATTGATGATCGCGAGGTGAAGACGTTGAGAGGAAAAGAGATACCTCTAGTGAGAGTTGTTTGGAGTGGAACGACGGGTGAAAGCTTGACATGGAAGCTAGAGAGTAAGATGAAGGGGTCTTATCCAGAGTTGTTTGCTTGAGGTAAATTTTCGAGGACGAAAATTCTTTAAGTTGGGGAGAGTTGTAACGCCCGTCGTAAATTATTTAATTATTTAGAAATATATTTATATATATTTATATGATTTATGGATTTAAGTGATTTATGAGGTTTACGTGATTTTAGGAGAGATATGTGATTTATCTGGAAATTATGTGATATATGCGATGTTATGCTTTTTAGAGATGTTATGAGGTGTTGAGACTTATTTTATTATTTAAAAAAATAAGATATGAAAGTAAAATAAAAATATTAGAATTTGGGCTGTGATGTGAAAAGAGCATTTTTAGAGGTGTAAAGAGAAATTAGAAGTGAGGTTATAAATAGAAGGAGTTAGGTTGAGAAAAGTTTCTAGACAGAACGTACGTTTTCGGAGAAAAGGGAGAAAAAAAGTCAAAAAGAGAGAAGAACAAGAGGAGGCTGTCGATTTTCTGCAATAACCAGGTAAGGGTGAGACTAGCTTTCAATATAATTAAGGGTATGGTTCTGAGAATTGAATTTAACATGATTAGGTTGAGTGTTGGTGAGAATTGGGATTAGGGTTAAATGACCGATTTGATGATTAAACCATGAAAAGATGTTAGATTGATGCAAAATTAGTGTACAGACCTTAGATATTGCCTAAGATGATAATTAGATGCTATTTGGATGAAAGAATCATGAAGATAGGTGAAAAGTTGTAAATTTTAGGTTTCTGGCCGTACTGACATTCATCGCTCGCAACTGCGAGCAAGAACACTCGCATCTGCGAGCCAGGACCCAGAGCTCGCAACTGCGAGCAATGCAACTCGCAACTGCGAGTGGCCTGTAAGCTCGCCATTGCGAGCAGAATAACTCGCCACTGCGAGTAAGGACTTAGGAACCCAGAATGCACGCTTTGCTCGCCATTGCGAGCAAAGTTACTCGCCACTGCGAGTTAGACTGTTAGTTGCCCAAAATTGTTCCGATGCGATCCTTTCGCACGTGTAGACATGAGATGGCCTTAGAAGTAAGAAAGATAGTTGTTTGGGATACTTCATAAGCTCCAGCAGTCTGTTCAGGTGACTGAGATTAGTAGTGATGTTGCATGAGTGATATTATGATGCTTTATGATAATTATGTTGATGTAGTTCATTCCTTAGATGATGTTAATGCATTCAAGTGTTATTATATGCTGTATCTTGCTGCTGTTTTCTGTTGTTGACTGTTAATGTCTTGAAGTCGCATGAGTCAGTCTATGTTGTCAGAATTTAAGAAGTTGTCCATGATTATGAGTTGTATAAGTTGTTCACGATGTTGTCTAAGTTGTTGGAAGGTCGAGTCCATTGCATACTCATTAAAGTCGGGGGCTTTAGGCCCGGCAGCCTTTGTGCTCATTAAAGTTGGTGGCTTTAGGCCCGGCAGCCCTTGTGCTCATTAAAGTTGGGGGCTTTAGGCCCGGCAGCCTTTGCGCTCAATAAAGTTGGGGGCTTTAGGCCCGGCAGCCTTTGTGCTCACACGTTGAAGAGCCTAATTACGCTCATTTATGTTGTTGGCTGGTGTTTTATCTTGGTTTTCGGGTGTCAAACATTGATTACGTTTGAACCTTTTTAACCGATGATATCTTATTTTTTCTTGGGAAGGTAAAAAGTAAGCAAAACCCTTGAGAATCGAGGTTCGGGAGTTGTTTTCGCTACGGGAAGGTGTTAGGCACCCATAACGACTATAGTATCCTATAGGAACCGTCTTTAATTTCTACGCGCGCGCTTTATTTTTAAATGCTATTTTGAAATGTTATTTACACTAAAATTTGCTAAATGAAGAATTGGAGGGAGAGGAATGTTTTTGGATTTTTATTTTAGTTGAATTGAAGGAATTTTGTTCCTTGCCTACGTACCCGTTTAAGGGATCAAATCCACCGTAGTTCTCTTCCAAAAATGTTTTTGTTTTTGTTGGTTGATTTTAAGTTTGAAAATGGATTTTGAAGAATAGAAGGAGGCCTCAAGGGCATGAGATTTTGGAAAATGTGAGGTAGGATTAGTTATTTGCAAAACATGGTTTAAGTATGGTTATTTTTCATTGAAATTTGATTAAGAAAATAAAAGAGAAAATGCAATGGGATTTTGATCCCAAGGTTTATTTTGAAAATGATTTGAGTGAGGTTTGTTCATATTTTTTGGAAAATTGATTTTTTCTAAGTATAAAGCCTAAACATTCATCTAAACATACAATCCTAAACATACATCTAAACATGCATATTCTAGCTATATACCTAAAGTGATGTGTGTGCATGTGTCGGTGCTTGTGTCGGTGTACATTATTAGAGTCCATTGTCCTTTACATCATACCCTAGATACATTCTATGGCCTCTTTGCCAAGAAAATTAAAAGTGCACAAAGGAAAAATATTACAAAACCCCTAAGTGTTTACATTCTAATTTTGATACAAATTCAATTGCAAGAAAGAAATAGAGATGAATATGGGATGAAATGGAGATGCTTATGAAATGATGAAACATGAAATGAAAAGAGTTAGTAGCACATGACAATATCAAAGGAAATAAAGCAAGAGAAACACTAGAACATAAAGGATAGCAAATGAGTGCAAACATGGCTAAAATTTGTTCATAGAATGCAAGAACCATATGACCTATAATTCTCACATTCCAATGCATTTTTAAAGGTTTAGAAACAAGTCTTGGAATGGGAATTAAGGCAACATGAGTTACTTGGCATTTTAGAACAAATTTTAAGCATATTTACATTATTTAACTACACGATTAACTTGTAAGCTAAGTAACTAATCAAGATTCATACTCATGCATTAATATCAACACAAACAGTAGTTAAAACTCCCTCAAATCAAGTGGCATAGGTCACAAGTGTTCATCAAGCAATAGGATTGAAATTAAGCAAAGTTTCATTCATTTTTAGCACAAAATATGACAAAAATAACAAGAAAATTAACACCTTATTTTTTAACCAATTTTAACATATGAAAATCATCACAAAATGCTACAAAAATATCAAGAAGCCTACATGAATTTTTTTGGAATTTTTTAAAGGTTTTTTAAGCTAAAAATTACAAGGAAATTGCTAGTTTTAATCAAGAATGGTGAAAAAGTCACACATATTTTTTTATCAAATTTTATTGTGAAACAAGGTTATGAAGCATCAAGAAAATTATCAAAAAAAATGTGGAAATTTATTTGGAATTTCTTGAAGAAATTTTTATCATGCAGGAGGTGTAAAAAGTGGAAACAGTGTGTAAAATAGCAATAAATTAGCAAGAAAGCGAAATTCAGCAACAGAGACCCAGGCCCATGGTCCTTGATGGATCCTGGATCATCCATTGGCTCTACAGCCTTTAGATTGATCCAGGTCCAATTTTGACCAAGATCCAAGGGCTGAAGACGCACAAGACAAAGTGGATCAAATCAGGCACGCATCAGGACCATACAACTCATAACAAGACGGATCTAACGGTCTAAACATGAAGGAGCACAGAACGAACACAACACGCGCGCGCGTGGGATCAAAGGCAGGGTATATAAGCGGTTTGCAGAGAGAGAGAGACACAATACACATACATTTCTCTCTCTAACATAAGTTAGAGAGAGAAGCTCTGCAACAATGAGTCTTCTTCTCCGATCTTCTTCCGGCGAGTTCAAACATGCCGGCACGGTGGTCCGCCGGTGGCGCCGCCGTACCGGTGGAGTTTTTCAAAGCTTTTTACATCCTTGAACTCGTCTTCTCCTCCTCTTTACGGTTTTGAAACTATTTTTCGCAAGGAAGGTTTAGATCGGAGTAGATCTAGGTTCGAATCCTACGGTTCTTCAGATTTTTAAAGATTTTCGAAACACTTTGAACTGAAACCCTAATCTATACTATTTTCCTCAGTGATTACGATTATGCACTTGAAATTGCGAAATAAACGGTGGATCTTCACAGACTGCATTTCTAGGGTTTCGGTTTCAAATCTTTTCGAATCTTTTTGGAAATTCCGCTTTGATTCACCGTTTATACATGCTTATAAACCTTCGATTGATTCGAAACCAAAACGAGAAGGTTTTTGAGAATTTACCTGGAGATTCAAGCGATGATGTGACGAGGATCTTCGTGAATACTTCCTTTGAGCTTCTGGTGAATGATTTGTTGAACTGAATCAATGAACTTCCTCTTCTCTTTCTCTGATTCGAATCTTCTTTGTTCCTTCTTCTTCTCTCCCAAACTGCTCTGTGATCGTGTAATTCGTTAATCTAATGGCGAAATGGCGCTGGAATTGCAGAGCTTATGGATTCGATGATGACGATTTCGTAAGAAATCTCTGAGAACCTGCTTCAAACTTGTTGAAATCGTTGGATTCTGTTGCAATTGATCGCGAATTTGAGACTGTTTGATTCGTTTTTTTGGTGAAATTTGTTGTTGAATGGTGTAATGGATGAGGAATTCTATGCGAATTTGTGTGGATTGTGTTGTTGAGAAACGGTTAGGGTTTGAAGATGATGAGTTTGTTCATCATGTTCTTGAGCTATTCTGCGTTTTGATCTTTCTGTGGTGGAGAGAGGAATGGAATTTCTGTTTTTGATTCTGTTGTGATGTGGCACTGTGTGTGTGGATCTCTGTGATGAGTTGGCTTTTTATAAGTGATGACTTGTGCAATCTGGACAAATAAAAAAATGACATGTGGCACAACTTTGTAACAAACTCTTGGACAAATGGACAACTGAGAAACTGACATGTGTACAGACCTGATGACTTGGACAAAAAAGACTAAAATGCAATATTAAAAAATAAAAGGACCAAAAATGAAACAAAAAAATAATGAAATTGGCATAAAATTGGTAATTTTGACTAAACGTAAAGTGAAACCGATAAAAAACACAAAAACGGACTAAAACGAACAAATGGCCTAAATGAGGTACTTTAAAGTACCTCTCTGCCGAAATTTCGTGTGAAATGACTAAAATGCCCCTAGGGCTAAAACGACTGAAAATGACTCAGATGCAAACTTTAAAATGGATTTTCAACAGAGGAATGACACAACAGCTTATTTAAACCAACTTGAAAGACTCAGAGACAATTTTAAGAGTTTAGACAGAGTTTTGACACTTGAAAGGACTAAAATGCCCCTAGGGGCAAAACTGACTCAAAATGACTTCAAAGGCAATTTTTGAAATGGATTTGGACATAGAATTGAAATAGAGACTTATTCAAACCAAATGAAAAGACTCAAACAAAATTTTAAAAGACTGAAAGAAATTTTGACATGGGAAATGACTAAAATACCCTTCTATGTGAATTTTGCAAATGACATTGAAATAAAATGCAGAGAAAGATGCAATTGATCAGAGACAGTTCAAATAGCTTGTAATGCAAGAAAAGAAGAATTGAACAAGTATTTTTAGGTCCAAAATTAGGGTATAACAGCTGCCCCTATTTAAGTTTCTTTGTCCGGAGAGTCTAGAGACGAAGTCTTTGATTTGACGGGACGAAGATACTTAAATATTAACATTTGCACTGCTTTTGGACATAAAAATACACTTTCAGAGTTTCACAAGTATGAATGCCATGCAATACTTTTATTATGAATGCAAGACAAACAACTGGAGTCTATGGAACCCGTCATGTCACTGGGGACTCCGGTGGACATTGACAGGGTAGACAAACCAGGGAGTAGAATAATAAGGTGCAAGTTGTTCTTTTGGGTCGAACTAGCCACTTGACCAAGGAATACAAAACAAAATATAGGTGCAAGCTGTTCTTGGGATTGAACTTGGCACTTGACCGGAAACATAGACACATAGGCAGATACGAGCTGTTCTTTGGATCGAACTTGACACTTAGCTGAAGATACAAACAGATAGGCAGACACAAACTGTTCTTTGGATTGAACTGGCCGTTTGGCTGGAGATATAGACAAAAGGGTTGGTACAAGCTGTTCTTTGGATCGAACTTGCTTGTCGGATCATCACCACATCATGTGGGAGGGTGCAAACTGTTCTTTTTCAAATCGAACTTGCCGTTTGACCAAATAACAAAGCATAAGCTGGGTACAAACTGTTCTTCAGATCGAACTTGTCGTTTGTCCGGAAGCAAAGCATAAACCGGGTACAAACTGTTCTCCAGATCGAACTTGCTGTTTGACCGAAAGCATAGGCATATAGGCAGGTACAAGTGGTTCTTTTTTGGATCAAACCTGGCGCTTGACCAATAACAAGATACAAATTGAAAGTCTGGTTTAACAAGATACCAATTGAGGGTAAATTGTCATTGACTTGATTTGAAAATAGACATGACCATTTTTGTTGGCCCAAAAGCAAATTGAGAGTAAATTGACATTGATTTGAATTGAAAGTTGACATTTGAAAGAGAGATTGAAAATTGAGATTGAACAGAGACATAGACATTGGATTGGAGAGTTGCAATTGACATTGAGATTGGATTGGAATTGAATTGAAAGTTGAAATTGACATTGACATTGGATATTGGAATTGAAATTGACATTGGCATTGACATCGACATTGGATATTGACATTGTCATTGACATTGACATTGGCATTTGACATGGACATTGGATATTGACATTTGACATTGAAATTGACATTGAAATTGACATTGGCATTGAAATTGACATTGATATTGACATTGGATATTGACGTTGGAGATTGTCATTGGAGATTGACATTGAAATTGGAATTGAAATTGGAGATTGGAAATTGCTTCGAATTTGACATTGAATTGAAATTGAGATTGCTTCGAATTTGACATTTGACATGGTTTGAAATTGAGATTGGAAAGTTGAGATTGCATCGAATTTGACAGTTGAAATTGAATTGAATTTGACATTGGAATTGGAATTGAAATTGAAATTGAATTTGACAGTCGACAGTTGGATATGCAACATGTATGTATGGTATAGCAAGATTATTGGATGTATGAGCACATAAAATGCATGATTATGCATGTATGAATGCTTGAAATGCATGATTGGTTGGCAGTTTGACAGAGAAGTTTCACAAAGGTAGACAAGACATTGGAAGATTGGGCACGTAGTGGCTCGTGCTGCAACATATTCACAGGGGAAAACCTCTTTGGAGAGACCGTCGTTGAGAGACGTATCGAAACCATGGCTGAGGGCAATAAACTGGTAAAGGAGGGGAACCTTGGAAGATTCTTGGATACAGGTCGCCGTTGCCAGGCGTGTCAGTGCTGGGTAAACATTGGATGTTCGCATCTGTGGTCAGTGCTTTTATATTCTTTTCATTTTCAAACCCCATTTTTGCCTGAACCGCCCTTTCGGGTTTTCGATTCACCGGGGAATAAAGTTCTTTTCATTGCCCCATTTTTGCCTGAATTGCCTTCATAGGTTGTCGATCAGCGGGGTGCTCATTTTTGCCTAAGCCGCCCTTTCGGGTTTTCGACTTAGCGAGCTTTTCATTTGCATTTTTCATTTTCATTTTCATTCTTCATTTTTCATTCTGTTTTTCATTCTTGCCATTGACCACAGATCATCCTAGGGAGTAACCTGCTTGTAACATGTATTGAAATAGACATTGACATTCATTCATTCATGCATGTTTCATTGAAATGTACCCTGTTGCTCAGGTTTGTTTTCAAAATAAACAGGAAATGATGTTTTAATTTTCAAAAATGTTTGTTTCAGACATTAACATTATCAAATAGAAATAAAAATGTTTTGTATATAGCATTGAAAGTAGAAAGAAAAATAGAATTTCAAACAATAGAAAGGCTCAAATTGATGTAAGAGAGTGAGAGTCAGCCAAAGGCATGACTTCACGGATTTACAAAGCTTGGAAAATGGTAATTTTATTGGTTGGTGATACATTGAACACGATGACCGCTACATTTCATAGAAATTTTGAATCCACAAGTACAGAAGCCTCTGATGAAGACGATCATTGACAGTTGTAGATGCCCCAAGGGATGATGGTGATTTGCCAGATATAGTTACTTGTCTTTTATCAACCTCATTTTTGCATGAACCGCCCTTTCGGGTTTTCGGCTCATCGAGGCGCTCATTCTTGCCTGAGTTGCGTACAATCTCAGCGAGCTTTTTCATATTCATTTTTTTTGTCCCTAACTTTTGCCTGGATCGCCCTTTCGGGTTTTCGATCCACCGGGAAGCGCATTTTTGCCTAGGCCGCCCTTTCGGGTTTTCGACCTACCACGCTGTTCTTTTCTTTTTTAGACAAAGTATTTCTTGACTATATCGGCATTAACAGGATTCGGAAGTTCAACACCATCCATGTGTGTAAGGATCAAAGCACCACCAGAGAAAGCCTTCTTGACAACATAAGGACCTTCGTAGTTAGGTGTCCACTTGCCCCTTGGGTCGGGTTGCTGACTTATCCTTCTTTTCAATACAAGTTCGCCTTCCTTGAATTCTCGAGGTCGGACTTTCTTGTCAAAAGCATTCTTCATTCGCACTTGATACAACTGTCCATGAGTCATAGCATCCATACGTTTCTCTTCAATCAGATTCAATTGATCGTACCGACTTTGACACCATTCAGCCTCAGTTAGTTTTGCTTCCATGATTACTCGAAGAGATGGAATCTCCACTTCCAGAGGGAGAACTGCTTCCATGCCATATACCAGAGAGAAGGGAGTTGCCCCGGTTGAACTGCGCACTGTAGTTCGGTAACCATGCAAGGCAAAAGGTAGCATTTCATGCCAGTCTTTGTAAGTAGTGACCATCTTCTGAACAATCTTCTTGATGTTCTTGTTAGCGGCCTCAACTGCACCATTCATCTGAGGTCTATAAGGAGAAGAGTTGTGATGTTCAATCTTGAATTCTTCACATAAAGCTTGCATCATACTATTGTTCAGATTGGAACCATTGTCAGTGATGATCTTGTTGGGAACACCATAACGACAGATGATGTTATTCTTGATAAACTTGACAACCACTTGCTTGGTCACGTTTGCATAGGAAGCAGCTTCAACCCACTTGGTGAAATAGTCAATTGCCACTAGAATGAAACAATGTCCGTTGGAAGCTTTTGGTTCAATTCTTCCGATCATGTCAATGCCCCACATAGAGAAAGGCCATGGGGAAGAGATAACATTGAGAGCATGTGGAGGCACATGAATCTTGTCAGCATAAATTTGGCATTTGTGGCATCTTTTAGCATGTTTGTGGCAATCACGCTCCATAGTTATCCAGTAGTAGCCGGCTCTTAACAGTTTCCTTGACATAGTGTGGCCCGAAGCATGGGTCCCAAAAGTACCGTCATGTACATCATGCATCAACTTCTCAGCTTCTTGTTTGTCAACACATCTTAACAAGACCATGTCATAGTTCCTCTTGTATAGGATTTCTCCGTCCAGAAGGAATCTGCTAGCCCATCGTCTCAAAGTCTTTTTATCCCTGTTGGAAGCACCAGGTGGATATTCACGATTCTGCAAGAATTGTTTGATGTTGTAATACCAAGGCTTTTTATCATTCACATCTTCATTAGCTTGATCTGGCATATTTTCAATAGTAAACACATGAGCGGGCCTATCAAGACGCTGCACTTTGATTACGGGCACATCATTCCAGTGATTGACACGAAACATGGAAGACAGAGTAGCAAGAGCATCAGCCATCTGATTTTCATCCCGAGGGATGTGATGCAGCTCAACCTTGGTAAAGTATGTCAACAGACGTCTTGCATAGTCACGGTAAGGGATTAGCTTCTCATGATGAGTCTCCCATTCACCCTTTATCTGATTAATAACAAGTGCAGAATCTCCATAGATGTCAAGGTGCTTAAATCTCAGATCGAGGGCTTCTTCAATGCCCAAGATGCATGCTTCATATTCAGCTATGTTGTTCGTGCATTCAAAAGTTATTCGTGCAGTGAAAGGAATGTGGTGCCCCTGCGGAGTTACAATGATGGCTCCGATTCCTTTACCATAAGCATTAACAGCACCATCAAACACCAATCCCCACTTGCTATTGGGATCCGGCCCTTCATTGATCAGCGGCTCTTCACAGTCTTTTGCTTTCAAATACATGATCTCTTCATCAGGGAAATCAAACTTAATCGGTTGGTAATCATCAAGAGGCTGACAAGCAAGATGCTCAGCAAGGACACTTCCTTTGATTGCTTTCTGAGCTTTGTACACAATATCATATTCAGACAATAACATTTGCCAACGTGCAATCTTTCCAGTAACAGCAGGCTTTTCAAAGATGTACTTGATTGGATCCATTCGGGATATCAACCAAGTTGTATGATTCACCATATAATGACGCAGGCGTTTGGCAGCCCAAGCTAAAGCACAACAAGTCTTTTCAAGCATTGTATACCGAGTCTCACAGTCGGTGAACTTCTTACTCAGATAGTATATAGCATGCTCTTTCTTACCAGTCTCGTCTTGCTGACCGAGAACACAGCCCACTGAATCATCTAACACTGACAGATACATAATCAAAGGCCTTCCTTCCACTAGTGGGACAAGGATAGGTGGCTCTAACAGGTATTCTTTGATGCTATCAAAAGCTTCCTGGCATTCATCGTTCCATACAACAGGCTGATTCTTTCTGAGCAATTTGAAAATTGGTCCACAGGTAGTAGTCATGTGAGATATGAATCTTGAAATATAATTCAGACGTCCGAGAAAACCTCTGACTTGCTTCTCAGTTTGAGGGGCCGGCATCTCTCTGATGGCTCGGACTTTGTCGGGATCAACTTCGATGCCACTTTGGCTGACAATGAAGCCTAGCAACTTTCCAGATCGTACACCGAATGTGCACTTGTTAGGATTCAACCGCAGCTTGTACTTTCTTAGTCTTTCAAACATCTTTTTCAAATATACAACATGCTGCTCCTCATCACTTGACTTCACAATCATATCATCAACATATACTTCAATCTCTTTATGAATCATGTCATGAAACAGAGTGGTCATACCCCTTTGATAGGTAGCACCAGCATTTATCAAGCCAAACGGCATCACTTTATAACAGAACGTTCCCCATGGAGTGATGAAGGACGTCTTTTCTCTATCTTCAGGAGACATCCGTATTTGATTATAACCAGAGAAACCATCCATAAAGGAGAACACTTTGGATTGAGCAGTACTGTCAACAAGCACATCAATATGAGGCAATGGGAAGTTATCTTTTGGACTAGCTTTATTCAAATCTCTGTAATCCACGCACATCCGAACTTTCCCATCTTTCTTTGGTACTGGTACAATGTTGGCAATCCACTCAGGGTATTCAGCTGTCATGAGGAAACCCGCATCAACTTGCTTCTGCACTTCAGCCTTGATCTTAAGAGCCATGTCTGGACGAGACCTTCTCAATTTCTGTTTGACAGGAGGACATTCAGGTCTTGTCGGTATCCGATGTTCCACAATCTGGGGATCTAGACCCGGCATATCTTCATAAGACCATGCAAAGACATCTGGATAATCGTGGAGAAGCTGAGTAATCTTCCTTTTCACTTCTGGCTCAAGTGCAGCACCAATCTTGATCTCTCGCTTGTTTTCTTCAGTACCCAGGTTGATAAGCTCAATCTCTTCCTGGTGAGGCTGAATGGCTCTTCTTTCTTGCTCAAGCAGTCGAGTGATCTCATACGGTATCTCTTCATCATCATCATCCTCATCTTCAGCTTCATATATAGGGAATTCAAAATTTGGAGGAACCATAGGGTCACTGTGTTCAACGGGTTTATTATGGTTCAATCTGCATAATATGATTGGGATGATTTTAGAAAAAGTGTTTTCATGCAGATTTTTGAAATTAATAAGAAAATACAGATGTTTTGGTTTTTTCTGGCATTACCATTATTTCCAAGAAAAAGGCACTAAAAGGTAAAAACAAAGAGTCGTGAGAAAAACGACAACTTTTATTGATAACGGCAATGCCGAAACAAACACGCCCTTACAATGATATCACTTTCGCCTTGGGCAGAGCGAAAGGATTGTTATTTTGAAAACAAAGAAAACATGAGCAACAAAACACATTACATGGAAGCATGCATGACTAAAGGAACATCAATGGCCTCCCAATTTCTCACAGTGCCTCCTGGTATAACAAATGTAGGCACGTGACTTCCTTCAGCAGCATCTTCAGTAATAGCGTTGATGAACCCAGCACTGTAGAAAGTTCCCTTTGAAACAGCAGATGTCGGGGAGAATCCAAGGCCTTCTTTACGCTTGTTTTCCAGAATCTGAATCACTTTGCCCCAGCCAGCAGCTTGCCCTGCTTGAACAGCCTTCTGGGCGTCTTTCAGTGAAGCCATGCTAGCACCAGCCCTCCGGGGCTCTGCACCCTCAACAGTCAAGCCTTGAAACGACGTCCCTTCAGCGGACCCTGCTTCAACACAAGAGAACGATGATACCTGGCTAACTAGATATGCTTCCTCACCATGCACAGTGACAATCTTACCATTCCTCATGAACTTGAGCTTCTGATGCAAAGTGGAAGTTACCGCTCCAGCGTCATGGATCCATGGTCTTCCGAGGAGACAACTGTAGGAAGCATTGATGTCCATAACTTGAAAAGTAATCTGAAACGTCTCAGGACCGATAGTAATTGGCAAGTCCACTTCCCCGAGAACATCTTTGCGGGATCCATCAAAAGCCTTAACCAGATAGCTGCTACCTCTCAGAGAAATTCCGTGATGGCTCAATTGCCTTAGCGTGGACTCAGGCATTACATTCAACGATGATCCAGTGTCTCCCAATACGTTGGATATCATATCAGACCCACAGTGCACCGAGATATGTAGAGCCAAGTTGTGGTGTTTCCCTGCTTCGGGGAGCTCATCCTCACCAAACCCCAAATTGTTGCAGGCAGTAATATTACTCACTATCCCATCAAATTGATTCACAGAGACTTCGTGGTCGACATAAGCTTGCTCTAGTATCTTCATCAACACCTTCCTGTGAGCTTCTGAGCTCATGAGCAGAGACAAGATGGATATCTTTGATGGGGTTTGTAGCAGTTGGTCAACAATCTTATAGTCACTTTTCTTGATAAGCCTCAGGATTTCGTCCAGATTGGACTCTTCAATAGATTGGCCTGCTGGGCCGGGGCTTTTGTCAAGAGGAGGAGCAACTGGTGGAGTTATTGTGGCAATGGGTGTGACCACCTGCTTTTGAAACAAGGGTGGACGGACTTTCCCGCTTCTGAGAGCTGTAACTTCACTAGCAACATTATCGACTGTAGCTGGGGATACCAGAGGCACCTCCACTCCGTTCTCAATCATGGTTGCATTGTACTTGTAGGGAATTGCTTTGGTAGAGGTATAAGATACCGAACCAGGTAGCCTGATCACCAAAGGCTCAACATTCTTTGCCTGAGATACACTTTCAACAGGAGAGTCATGGAACACTGGCACAATCACACATACATCACTGGCAATCAAGTACTTGTCATCCATCAGGCTCTGGATATCATTTTGCACCACACAACAACCCATGGGATTCTGCAGACATTCTGAACAAGAATCATGATCATGTTTGAACAGAGAAGCCTGGCAAAGTTTGACATGTAATGGCACCAAAGGAGTAACGACATTGCGGACATCCAACATGGGATCCTCTTGAGGAACGGGAACCCCTTCAAAGGCCTCAATCATGTTAACAGCAGCATGGTTTGGAAGCGGGTTGTCAAGGACATGAGGAACACTGTTCTCAAAAGTCAAACGTCCCTTTTCTATCAGATCTTTCACAATATATTTCAGAGCAAAGCAACCTTCGACATCATGGCCTTGAGCACCCTGATGGAATTCACATGTTAGGTCCTGACGGAACCTGGGAGGCAATGGATTAGGCGGAGGCTTGCCTGGTCTAGTAACACAGTGCCCCTTAGCCAATAGAGTTGGGAGCAGCTCACCATACCGCATTGGTATTGTTGGAAAAGAAGGTTTGGGTCGGGGACCCTGTTGTTGCTGCCGTTGCTGTTGAGCAGGAGGCTGTTGTTGTGTTTGCTGAGGGATAGCATTGACGGGCATTGGTGGTTGACCCGGTGGTAGACGATATTGCTGATAAAATGGTGGGAAGAAAGGATGTTGAGAGTACTGCATGTAGTGATAGGGCAGAGGTAATGTGTAGCAGCTGCAGATGGGTTACCAGATACCATCCCTACGTCAGATTCTTTCCTCTTATGGTGACCATTACCGTACTTCTTTGGTGCACTGGTTGAAGATTCACCCTTCTCAAGGACAATAATACCATCTCGGACAGCCTCCTCTAGACGAGTTCCCATTGTAACCATATCAGAGAAGTTGTTTGGAGCAGAGACTATCATTCTCTCCTTATATTCCTTCTTCAGAGTCTTCAGGAATGTTTGCGTTAATTCTTCCTCATCAAGTCGAGGAGAAACACGGGCAGCTGCCCCTCTCCACCTCTGAGCGTATTCACGGAAGGTCTCATCTGATTTCTGAGATAGGGCTTTGAGAGAGTCCCTGTTTGGCCTCAGACGGGTGTTGAACTCATATTGACCTTCGAAAGCAGCAGCGAGTTCCTCAAAGGTATGGATGTTATCTTTGCTCAGACTAGTGTACCAATCTGCTGCATCATCTGTCAAGCTACTCTGGAAGCAGTGGATCATCAGTGCATCATTGTCGGCGTAGTTAGCCATCTTTCGGACATACCGGATAACATGGTTATGTGGGCAAGAAGTCCCATTGTACTTGTCAAATTCTGGCTCTTTGAATTTCTTAGGAACCTCAAATCGGGATACCAAGCACAGATCACGAGCTTTAGCAGGAGCACCATTGTTTCCTCGGCTAGCCTTGACCTCACGGAGTTCTCCAGCCAACTCCCTTAACTGTCTCTTCATAGTTTCCATCGCGGGATCCTGTCCACGCGGAGTATCGACATCAATCACCTGTTGCACAGTGTGTACAATAGGGTCGGTAACAACAGTGGTTACTTGAGGCATAGCAGTGGACACAGGAATCTGTCCTTGACCAGCAAAACCAGAGACACCAGCAGCAGTATTAGGAGAATAGAAAGGTGGGAGTCCATAAGGACGGCCGTTGGGCATAACAAACCGAGCATCAGTAGCCACAGTGGATAGTGGGATAGAGGGAATCACCTCAGCAGTAACTGGAACAGAAGTGGCTGGTTGTTCCTGTGCAGCCATCATAGCAGACATAGCGTCATGTGCCTTGGCCAAATCTTCTTTTATAGCAGCCAATTCGGCACGGAGCTGAGCATTTTCTTCTTCAAAGTTAGCCATCATCCTTCTCTTGTGAAATCTTGTCTGATGAATTCTGTCTGGTTGGTAGACTTTGCGAACACGAGCCACTTTTCAGACTGCGGCGGACAAAACCAGGAGGCAATGAGCACGAGAGAAGCTTTTTGTGACCAATGAATGCATATGATGCATGAAATGCGTTAATGCATATGCAAAAAGACTCTTTTTATGTTACCGAAGGGTTTTAGACAAATTATAAACTTGTAAACATTACTAAACAACAATTAACATAAACGGGAATTAAACAACTAACATATAGTTTTACAAGACAAATCCAACATGAACAAATGGAAATAACAACAGGAAATGGAAATCCTCAAGCATAGGAAGTGGAAGCGTCGTCCTCAGAGTCGGACTCATAGCTGCAGTATCGTGCGTAGAAGTCATGGGCACCCCTAGCCCTCTTGGAGTCTCTCATAAGCAATCTATCTTTCTCCTCAATCTCTCTCTTAGCCTTAGCTAGCTCTTTCTTCAGTGTCAAGACCTCATGAGTCTGCTGCTCATCCTTTCCATCCAAAGTCATGATCAAGTTCTCAGCCTCATAATATCTAGCTCTCCACTGATGCTTCTCCCGACTCTCCATGGCTAGGTGTTCCTGATACATCTCCTGAGTAGGCGGGAGTAGAGGCAAAGGCATGGTAGGGACAGTCGCAGACACATATCTCATGGAGGGGTAAGGCATACCAATCTCCTCAGCTTGGTTTATCACCCACTGTG
Source organism: Medicago sativa (assembly GCF_051527215.1). NCBI lineage: Eukaryota > Viridiplantae > Streptophyta > Magnoliopsida > Fabales > Fabaceae > Medicago > Medicago sativa. Next base: position 15,462,482 of record NC_140753.1, on the reverse strand, counting down.
TATAGGCCTCATGAGCAATACCAGACCTCACACCCATATGCTTTACCTCTTTCTTTTGAAGTTTAGACCAAGCTTCCATGAAATCCTCTCTTATCCCTGTAGGAGCATTGGAGTAGTGAAAGAAGTAAGGGGCTGTAGCAAGATTGATGGGCTTATCTTTCATCGGAAAACCAAATTGTCGCAAAGCAAGCTCCGGGTTATAGTTAATTCCACCCCGGGTACCAAGAAGAGGTACATTAAGAAACTTTCCACCACCAAAGATAATTTCCTTAACCCTAGAAGCGGGAGTGAGCCAAACCACTTCATTAGGAGTGAGAGCCATAATCCTCTGTGAAATAGACCAATTCTCCGGATTGTCGTGGAAAGACTTCGGAAGGTGCGAAATAAACCACCTATAGAGGAGAGGCACACAACAAAGAATGTATCCACGACCCTTGCCAGAACGATCATGAATAGCATGGTAAGTGTCAGCTAGCAAAGTAGGAACCGGATTCTTGGAGTGGAAGATCATAATAGCATTCATGTCCACGAAGCCATCAAGATTCGGAAAGAGAATAAGCCCATAGATAAGAAGTGCAAGAATAGCCTCGAGAGTGTCCTGACAAGTGGTATTGAGGTTGGCTTTCCCAAGAAGATACTCTGAAGTGAACCCTCGGATGCGTGCCTTAGTGACAAGATTCTTGGAGACATCGGTGGTCCTGAGATAGAGGTCCTTAGCAATAACCAATGGAGTAGGAGGATCTTCAGGCCCTGAGAAAGGTATCCCCTTAGCAATAGATAAACCCATCAAGGAAGAATAAGCCTCTAGAGTAGGCACCAACTGAAAGTCTGGGAAAGTGAAACACCGATACCCCTGATCATAGAATTGCACTAGAGTGTGCACAAGCTTCTCATCCACATTAGTATGGAGAATAGGAAGTAAAGCCCCGTAACGACGTCGGAAACCAGTCGGATCCTCAATCTTGAGTGCCAAATCTCTCAAACTAGCCAAATCCACTTCCTTGAACTTGTAGGAATTAGTCCTCTTCATTCCTACAATGTTTACAAATTCAATTTGTCTAAGCCCTTCGATAACAATGCATGGAAAAAGTTTTATGCATGTATGCATGTATGCATGAATGCATGATTATGTTCAAGTTCGGAGAAAACATGGTGGGTTAAAGTTCAAAGTCGAGGAGTCATGGGTGGACACGGTGTCCGGTGAAACTAGGGCTTTAGGAAATAGTAACCGGGTTCTAAAAGGTTCCCAAGTTGCAACCTCTCCGACGTATCTCACAGTGTCACGAGACAACACTCGCTCCATGATTATACGTGGAAGGTCTAACTTGAGTGTAGTATCGCGTGACGACTAAAACTCGAGACAACACTCGGTTTAGCCTCCGCACTACATCCTAGAAAATGGCCATGGATGGGTTTGGTTATCTACGGTTCATAGCGTCATAGAACAATTAGAAGTAAAGTGCCTAAACGCGACAACACGCGCCGACAACATCACCCCCAAAATGCCTCAGCTATGTGGGATTGATCGCATAATCCAAAACACGAGGCAACCCCCGGAATGAATTGTCGATTATATCCCTCCTAAATCCTAAGTTCACTCAGCCCGGGTGCAGGACTTTTGATATTCTCACCCCACACGTTTGCAAGAAATTAAACATTTATTCACATAGGAAAGCAAGTAAAAGAAATAAGTAAAAAAGAGCGCAAGCGTGGAAATAAAGACTAGGCGTAACTCTCGAATTCCCCAGTGAAGTCGCCAGCTGTTTTATCTTGGTTTTCGGGTGTCAAACATTGATTACGTTTGAACCTTTTTAACCGATGATATCTTATTTTTTCTTGGGAAGGGAAAAAGTAAGCAAAACCCTTGAGAATCGAGGTTCGGGAGTTGTTTTCGCTACGGGAAGGTGTTAGGCACCCATAACGACTATAGTATCCTATAGGAACCGTCTTTAATTTCTACGCGCGCGCTTTATTTTTAAATGCTATTTTGAAATGTTATTTACACTAAAATTTGCTAAATGAAGAATTGGAGGGAGAGGAATGTTTTTGGATTTTTATTTTAGTTGAATTGAAGGAATTTTGTTCCTTGCCTACGTACCCGTTTAAGGGATCAAATCCACCGTAGTTCTCTTCCAAAAATGTTTTTGTTTTTGTTGGTTGATTTTAAGTTTGAAAATGGATTTTGAAGAATAGAAGGAGGCCTCAAGGGCATGAGATTTTGGAAAATGTGAGGTAGGATTAGTTATTTGCAAAACATGGTTTAAGTATGGTTATTTTTCATTGAAATTTGATTAAGAAAATAAAAGAGAAAATGCAATGGGATTTTGATCCCAAGGTTTATTTTGAAAATGATTTGAGTGAGGTTTGTTCATATTTTTTGGAAAATTGATTTTTTCTAAGTATAAAGCCTAAACATTCATCTAAACATACAATCCTAAACATACATCTAAACATGCATATTCTAGCTATATACCTAAAGTGATGTGTGTGCATGTGTCGGTGCTTGTGTCGGTGTACATTATTAGAGTCCATTGTCCTTTACATCATACCCTAGATACATTCTATGGCCTCTTTGCCAAGAAAATTAAAAGTGCACAAAGGAAAAATATTACAAAACCCCTAAGTGTTTACATTCTAATTTTGATACAAATTCAATTGCAAGAAAGAAATAGAGATGAATATGGGATGAAATGGAGATGCTTATGAAATGATGAAACATGAAATGAAAAGAGTTAGTAGCACATGACAATATCAAAGGAAATAAAGCAAGAGAAACACTAGAACATAAAGGATAGCAAATGAGTGCAAACATGGCTAAAATTTGTTCATAGAATGCAAGAACCATATGACCTATAATTCTCACATTCCAATGCATTTTTAAAGGTTTAGAAACAAGTCTTGGAATGGGAATTAAGGCAACATGAGTTACTTGGCATTTTAGAACAAATTTTAAGCATATTTACATTATTTAACTACACGATTAACTTGTAAGCTAAGTAACTAATCAAGATTCATACTCATGCATTAATATCAACACAAACAGTAGTTAAAACTCCCTCAAATCAAGTGGCATAGGTCACAAGTGTTCATCAAGCAATAGGATTGAAATTAAGCAAAGTTTCATTCATTTTTAGCACAAAATATGACAAAAATAACAAGAAAATTAACACCTTATTTTTTAACCAATTTTAACATATGAAAATCATCACAAAATGCTACAAAAATATCAAGAAGCCTACATGAATTTTTTTGGAATTTTTTAAAGGTTTTTTAAGCTAAAAATTACAAGGAAATTGCTAGTTTTAATCAAGAATGGTGAAAAAGTCACACATATTTTTTTATCAAATTTTATTGTGAAACAAGGTTATGAAGCATCAAGAAAATTATCAAAAAAAATGTGGAAATTTATTTGGAATTTCTTGAAGAAATTTTTATCATGCAGGAGGTGTAAAAAGTGGAAACAGTGTGTAAAATAGCAATAAATTAGCAAGAAAGCGAAATTCAGCAACAGAGACCCAGGCCCATGGTCCTTGATGGATCCTGGATCATCCATTGGCTCTACAGCCTTTAGATTGATCCAGGTCCAATTTTGACCAAGATCCAAGGGCTGAAGACGCACAAGACAAAGTGGATCAAATCAGGCACGCATCAGGACCATACAACTCATAACAAGACGGATCTAACGGTCTAAACATGAAGGAGCACAGAACGAACACAACACGCGCGCGCGTGGGATCAAAGGCATGGTATATAAGCGGTTTGCAGAGAGAGAGAGACACAATACACATACATTTCTCTCTCTAACATAAGTTAGAGAGAGAAGCTCTGCAACAATGAGTCTTCTTCTCCGATCTTCTTCCGGCGAGTTCAAACATGCCGGCACGGTGGTCCGCCGGTGGCGCCGCCGTACCGGTGGAGTTTTTCAAAGCTTTTTACATCCTTGAACTCGTCTTCTCCTCCTCTTTACGGTTTTGAAACTATTTTTCGCAAGGAAGGTTTAGATCGGAGTAGATCTAGGTTCGAATCCTACGGTTCTTCAGATTTTTAAAGATTTTCGAAACACTTTGAACTGAAACCCTAATCTATACTATTTTCCTCACTGATTACGATTATGCACTTGAAATTGTGAAATAAACGGTGGATCTTCACAGACTGCATTTCTAGGGTTTCGGTTTCAAATCTTTTCGAATCTTTTTGGAAATTCCGCTTTGATTCACCGTTTATACATGCTTATAAACCTTCGATTGATTCGAAACCAAAACGAGAAGGTTTTTGAGAATTTACCTGGAGATTCAAGCGATGATGTGACGAGGATCTTCGTGAATACTTCCTTTGAGCTTCTGGTGAATGATTTGTTGAACTGAATCAATGAACTTCCTCTTCTCTTTCTCTGATTCGAATCTTCTTTGTTCCTTCTTCTTCTCTCCCAAACTGCTCTGTGATCGTGTAATTCGTTAATCTAATGGCGAAATGGCGCTTGAATTGCAGAGCTTATGGATTCGATGATGACGATTTCGTAAGAAATCTCTGAGAACCTGCTTCAAACTTGTTGAAATCGTTGGATTCTGTTGCAATTGATCGCGAATTTGAGACTGTTTGATTCGTTTTTTGGTGAAATTTGTTGTTGAATGGTGTAATGGATGAGGAATTCTATGCGAATTTGTGTGGATTGTGTTGTTGAGAAACGGTTAGGGTTTGAAGATGATGAGTTTGTTCATCATGTTCTTGAGCTATTCTGCGTTTTGATCTTTCTGTGGTGGAGAGAGGAATGGAATTTCTGTTTTTGATTCTGTTGTGATGTGGCACTGTGTGTGTGGATCTCTGTGATGAGTTGGCTTTTTATAAGTGTTGACTTGTGCAATCTGGACAAATAAAAAAATGACATGTGGCACAACTTTGTAACAAACTCTTGGACAAATGGACAACTGAGAAACTGACATGTGTACAGACCTGATGACTTGGACAAAAAAGACTAAAATGCAATATTAAAAAATAAAAGGACCAAAAATGAAACAAAAAAATAATGAAATTGGCATAAAATTGGTAATTTTGACTAAACGTAAAGTGAAACCGATAAAAAACACAAAAACGGACTAAAACGAACAAATGGCCTAAATGAGGTACTTTAAAGTACCTCTCTGCCGAAATTTCGTGTGAAATGACTAAAATGCCCCTAGGGCTAAAACGACTGAAAATGACTCAGATGCAAACTTTAAAATGGATTTTCAACAGAGGAATGACACAACAGCTTATTTAAACCAACTTGAAAGACTCAGAGACAATTTTAAGAGTTTAGACAGAGTTTTGACACTTGAAAGGACTAAAATGCCCCTAGGGGCAAAACTGACTCAAAATGACTTCAAAGGCAATTTTTGAAATGGATTTGGACATAGAATTGAAATAGAGACTTATTCAAACCAAATGAAAAGACTCAAACAAAATTTTAAAAGACTGAAAGAAATTTTGACATGGGAAATGACTAAAATACCCTTCTATGTGAATTTTGCAAATGACATTGAAATAAAATGCAGAGAAAGATGCAATTGATCAGAGACAGTTCAAATAGCTTGTAATGCAAGAAAAGAAGAATTGAACAAGTATTTTTAGGTCCAAAATTAGGGTATAACAGCTGGTACCACATGCATATGTACAATGTTAAGTTGAAGTTGTTGTCGTTGCATTTGTCGTTGATGTTGAAGTTGTTGTCGTTGCATTTGTCGTTGATGTTAAGTTGTTAAGTTGATAAGAGTTGTATTGTCAAGTTGGGTCGTGTTGTTGAGTCAAGTGTTAAGTTGAACATGATGTCTTATGATGATTATTAGGTGATAAATGATAATTGTTGCTGATGTTCATGATGCCCTGATGATGATGTTTGATTATGATTTGATGATGATGTTTTGATGACGATGTTTGATTATGACTTGATGATGATATTTTGATGACGATGTCTGTTTATGATTGATGATGATAATATTATGATACTAAATGATTATTAATGGTGATGTTTATGATGTCTTAAGTTGTAAAATATATGATGATACTTGATTATGATTTAATGATGATTTTTGCTTATGAATTAGAGATGAAAATTGTTTTCGAACTAATGATGATATTTGATAATGATAATTGAATATGATTTGATATAATGCTAAATGATAAATGTTTTATATGTAAATGATGATTTATGTTGTTAAATGCACTTTGATGAATTATATGTTTAATTTATTGACTGTGAAATCTCACCCCTTCTGCGTATATGTTGCCTCAACCGTGGGTAATGTGCAGGTAATAAAGACTAGAGGTGTTCGTGAGTGGACTCCTCACTTTGTGTCTAGGTGCTCTGATATGTAACGGGATGGGGCTTGCTTTCATGAACTTTTGTGAATAAACATTAACTAAGACTTATGAGATTTCTGATAAGGCCTGTGTGCCAAGACTTTTATTATGTTGAACTATTTTCCGCTGCGTAGTTTCAGATTTTATGATGAATGAACTTGAAGGATAATTATTATTATCTATTTTATGATTTTTAAGAATATGTGACATTCCGTTTATGAAATAAATACTCTGATTTATATGAAATTTTTATGTTGGGAATGCAAATTTTTATGTGATCTTTATCGTGTAATAATGCAAATTTGCAATATCATCACTTTCAATTACTCAACACAAATATGCAGCAATTGCGGTTTTGATTTTTCATTTTCTTCGTTATAGATCTTATCTTATAGTGCCAACACCCAATACTTTTACATTTTTACTTTTATTTTCACTTTCCCAGATTCGCAGCAACCATTGACATGAAACTTCTTTTTTCTATTCTCTATTCCCAAATCTTTTCAACATCAATGGTGTTGTGTGTATGTCCCAAAACCATGACCCAATTAAAAAAAAATGCAGTCCCTTCAATGTCTGAATTTATTGGGTTTATCCCATTAATTTGCACTTAAAAGTGTTAATATGAATGTTTGAATTTATTGGATCTATATCAGAGATTTGGAGTTATTATTGGGTTTACACTTTACATGCTTGGGAAATTTTGCACGATAAACAAATGAGAAATAATCAAGTGTACTTCATTTATTGTGTGCTCATTCAATCCAACGGCTCTAAAAAGGTCTCTCACGGTAGGAGACCTATCAAGGTCTCCCACCCTAGACAGCGCCATACATCTTTCAGTAAATTTTTCCTCTCAAAAACCAAAAATTATCTTTTTCGGTAACAAAGCAAGAAAGTAGACACAACCAATTCCGTCACACCAATCTTTTATTTTTTTCCGCAAGCTCCCTTATATAAATAATTAATAGTTTTTGACAAATAAATAATTAATAGTTATTGATTCTATAAATTATTTCCAAACTAAACATTGAAGATATATGCGCAACGGACGGGCTTATATCTAGTAGATATAGTTTTGATAGTCTTACCAAGGGATGATAAAATGGATGAACCCGTTCCGTCATGAAACCGTCTAAAATTGGACAAAATGAGGAGGACCAATTAGAGGTATAGAGTTGCAAATCTCATTCTGCCAGTTTTATGTCGACTATCGGATTGGTGGGGGTTCGTGGTCAAATTTTTGTAAAATAACGTTATGAATTCTACAATGTAAAATGTGTTTAAATAAAGAACAAGAAACCAAAATATGTAACCAATGAATATAAAAAAAAATATTAAAATTATCATTCAAACATCCTTGATTCATCATAAAAAAATCTAGAGTAAACCAACAAGGCAATAAAAGTAAATACATTATTTTTAGTCAAAAAAAAACCATTAAAGATAATTGAGTTACCTCAACGGATTAGTCACGACTTACACAAATTGGTTTACCTTGGTTTACAAAACTACTAATTAACAGATTCATTTACTCTCTTCGTCATTTAATATCATAATTTCAAAAATTCCCTTGCATTATTTCTTTAATATAATGTTGCGAGGAAATGACCATTACCATTAGAAATAGGTTATTTGGTTTTTACATGATCTTAAAATATGAAATGTATAACATTCTCGCAATCAGCCAACGGTCGGAAGATGTGGACAAAGGTGAAGCTACTGGCCTTCTTCATGCCCTCAAATGGATTCAAGAGCTAGGTTTGGATAACGTGAATTTTATGCTTGACTCTCAAACGTAAGGTAGTGGTCACATTTAAGAGTAGAAGTGAAGTGTTTATGAGCTGGGCGCTATTATCCAATACTGTACGCGTATGCATAGGTCCTTTTTCTAAAACTCTTGTATCGAGTTTTACTAGGAGAAAAGTCAATGACGTTCATGATTATCAAGGATGGTCACATCTCTAGTTATATATAGTTTCCGTATTTTTACTGATATACCATTTGTATTCGTTCTATTATTACTAATGAAATGAGGTGAGCTATTTCCAGTAGAAAAGCATTTCAATAAGTGTGTATTATCTATTTATTTTTTACTAGAATAATAAGTGTGTATAAGGCTCAATCAAATGAAATATCCAAAACTTCATAAACACGTAACTGAAATACAAGTCTTTCAAACTTATTTCTCCAAATGATTTTTGTAGATTTCTTATTGGTGCGTAGTTTATTCATTTTGGAATTGGCATGCTAATCCAAAAAGCTATTGACTACCATCTGATACACTGATATACTCTACCTCAACATAATATTTAAGGTATTATGAAGTTTGAACTTTAAAATTATAGTAAGAGAACCAACACTAAAGTATCTGTTACATAAGATATTAATTACTCCGAAAGAATGTAGACTTGAGAATTTGCTTAAAAAGGCTTAACTCCCATTTCTAATTGATTAGCAGGTTGTGTGAGTTCAATTGGAACATTAAACGCCCAAGTCTCTTGTAGGTTGTCATAATAGATTGGAGTTTGGTTTCAGTTTTGTTAAATTCTTGAGCATTATTGGAAATGCATTTCTATTTGAGCTACTCAACCTGCCACTGGTTGCTCAATTTTCTTCACCATTTCATCTTGAGTTACATATATGCAACTTGAGTTCCTAGCGTCATCTGACCTAATAGAGTAACAAAAATTATTTGATCTTGATCGAATAATTTGTAAACTGAAATCTGCATTCCTCATCAGCCATGAAAAATCATGTGCATCCTCATTCTCATTGTCTGGTTTATGATAGATTCAAAATCAAAATCCATTAATTTTGTAGTCTATCTATGTCGTGATTCTCGCCATCTTTGTTCGGTTAGGAACCTCCCCATTTGACAATGCTTCCACTTCTTCACAACAAAAGCTATACTTATTAGTTCCCTCTCCTATATGGACTTTAGCTGGCAATTTTCAGCATACTCTGAATGAATTTTAAGACACCAACTTAATATATAATGATATTATTAAAGTAAGATATTGGATTGCCGTTGCCCACAATATGATTTGTATGGCCCAAATGGTACGATGTAATGCGGTCTCACTCACGTATCTAAGAAGTTATCTTTAATTTGTGCCCTCATAACAAACTTTTTTCCTCGGTTCGGTAATTATTGACTCTCTTTGGCATATATGATGTCCCTCCACATATGAAGTTCTGTTCTTATTTACTGAGCTTTATATTTTCTTTTACCAAATCTGTAAGATTGTAAGTTTGTAACCACCCCTAACTATGAGAACTTAAGTTATGAATCAACAGGGTCAAATTGATCATGTTCTTCAGACAAAATGAATGCATAGTGTCAATCTTATTGCAATTACATGTTGAGTCGTAATCACGTTGAGTCGTAAAATTGTCCAACAATTAGGATGAATATGGCCAGGGTTACCATAGTCCGTATTGTGTTCTAATTCAATGAAGAGAATAGACCGATCAACAATATAGAAAAGGTTATCTGGAATTGAAAGTTTGACATAATTATGAAGATTGTAAATTTATGATCATTTTAAAACATTTCATTTGTGGGTCTTCAATTCCATAAGACCCACAAATTGATACCAGAATTCAGAAGCTATACATGTCACCTTAAATTGACACCTTGAATCGAATTCCATACTCTGAAATATTATAGCATAAAGTCCTTATAGTTATTATCAAAATTTTAAATACCAGGTTTAGAAACAAGAGCTAAAAACCAAGACTCCATTCGCTAAAACATGTAGCAAAAGCTGTTAATACTATGTCGCTGGTATAATATTAAGTCAACACCAAACATAGGATTATTCAAAGAAACAATGGAAGATTCAAGACTTTAGAACATATCTAGAGGAGCATAGCCAACTGTTTCTTTTATCCCAATTGTACTAGCTTTTTATGGAACAACTTAACGTGCAATTTTAACTACAATGGTAATTGTATGAAAATGAAAATACATGACAGAAGAATGAAGAGAAATATCGGAGAAGTATCAATTCTCAGTTCATTGAATTAGAAAAGCAGTGCAACATTACTTATTTAAAGAAACTAGTAGGTTGGAGGAAAATTACACAAATACTGCTAACCAAATTGGTAAACTAAACATGGCCACATGTGCTTCAAGCTTGACCAATAAGTTTCTTAACATCTGCGCATCAAGCTGAATAACTAATTACGAGTTTGAGCACCTGAAATTCAAATCAAGAAGATATCCATTATTACCATTGTATTTTGTACTTTAGGAATTTTAAATGCAAAATATGATAATAAAAATCAAATGATAACTCCATAACCAAATAATGATTTAGTTATGATTTGAATACACATATAAAAATATCAGTTTATCTCACCGGCAAGAAAGGCCTTTCTGATTATACTAAGCTCTCTACATACATCCTCAATATTGATTCTTTCTTTTGGTGACTCCATTGAACACATAAGTCCAATCCTAAAAAGTGAAACTAAGCACTCCTTTGCAGCTGGAATAAGATTCTCATGATTTCCATCTTCCATTTCTACTGCTGCGTCTCTTGATAAAAGATGTGGGTCCAAGATCTTCTTAAGATTACCAGGAAATGATATTGCAACAAAGTTATGCAGATTTTGACCATCTTCAAAAGCGTCATCAGTGGGTCTTCTACCGGTAAGCATTTCCAACATAAGTATTCCAAAGCTATACATGTCACCACATGTGGATACTTCAGCACCCATTCCATACTCTAAAACATGTAACAAAAGTTGTTCATACTAAAACAAAACATACGAGGATTCTAAAAAAAAGGGGAAGATTCAAGCATTTAAAACATACCAGGAGGAGAATAGCCAACTGTTCCTTTAACTTCAATTGTACTTGTATTCTTATGAGAGGTACTGCCAATAGCTGAGACGAGTCTTGCTATACCAAAATCACTCACATGAGCAACCATGTCATCGTCAAGAAGGATATTGCTTGGCTTTAGATCACAATGAATGACCAATTCCTCACATTCTTTATGAAGATAATGTAATGTAGAAGCAACATCAATAATGATGTATATTCTATGTGCTAAGTCCAATGTTGTTGGGGGTTCTGCATTTAAAATCTCAGGATGCAACCATTGTTCTAAGCTTCCATTTTTCATGTACTCAAAAACCAGAGCTTTAAATTCTTGACCTTTGTAATCTGTACTTGAACAACAGGTTAAAACCTTAACTAAATTTCGGTGTCTAATATTTTTGAGTGCATTACATTCAACAATGAAACTCTTGTGAGCTCCCTTCTTTTGGAGGTTTAGGACCTTTATGGCAACAACATTATCTTCTGACACAAGATTTCCTCTGTACACATGACCAAAACTTCCAGATCCTATCAAGTTTCTAGTAGAGAACCCATCGGTTCCTTGATGTAATTCTTGGTATGAAACCTTAGATAGTTGATCAACTGTTGGTGAATCAAAAGATCGCTTTGGATTTCTTTTCTTCATCCAGTAGATAGTTATGATAAATGAAATTATGAGAAGAAAAGAAACCACACTAACTATCACTTCTATCAACTTGAACTTGTGTTGTTTTGCATGTTTCCTACCCTTCATAGGGCATGGTGGTAGATGCAGCTGGGAAATACCTCCGCAAAGCTTTTTGTTTCCAATCACTTCTATTTGGGTTACATTTCCAAATACACCATTTGTGGGTACCTCTCCTTCCAACATGTTAAAAGAAACATTTAAATATTCTAAAACAGAGATATTTTGTATAACATAAGGAATTGATCCAAACAATTGATTTCTTGAAAGGTCTAAATATCGAAGACCTTTGAGAGAAGCCATAGAGGACGGTATTGTTCTGTTGAAGGAGTTTCTTTGCAACATAAGATATTCTAAGCTTATACATTCGCCAATTTCTGTAGGAATATCACCAGATAGATGATTCTTAGAGACATCTAATATTTCAAGATTTTTTAACATACCTACTTCTCTTGGTAAGCTACCACTCAAAGAGTTGTGTGACAAATTCAATAAGTTTGATAAAGAAGAAAGACTAAAAACCTCTATAGGTATGGATCCGTTAAATTTATTATAAGAAAGATCTAGCAATTGTAAATTTTGACAATTTCCTAAGCTAGGAGGAATATTTCCTTGAAACATATTATGAGCTAATTCTAAATCATACAACTGACTGAGATTACCTATAAAGGGTGGCATATCACCCGACAACTTGTTTCCACCCAAATATAATATCTGCATCTTTTCGAACTTCCCAAAGGAAGTTGGAATAATTCCCTCAAAGTGGTTAGACTCCATGGTCAAGAGAATTAAGCCAACTAGATTTCCTATTTCCACGGGAATTTTTCCTGATATCATATTTCCCCCAAGATATAGTTGACTAAGTTGGGTAGATAAATTGCCAATGAAATTTGGCAAATGACCTCCAAAATTATTAGCAACTATCGAAAGCACTTCTAATTTACTACAATTTGTCAAATACTTTAAAAACTCTAAATCTATAATTGAATTGTTACCTAAATTGTTGTGTCCAAAACTTAGCCAGTAAAGATCTTGTAACTTCTCTAGACTTGGAACATGTCCCACCAAATTGTTTTGAGCTAAGTCGAGTACTTGTAGGGAAGAAGCATTTACAATGGAAATAGGGATTGGACCTGAGAATTGATTTGCTCCAATTTCAAAAACAACTAGACCAGGGAAGTTGTTGAACATGTTGGATGGAAGATAGCCAGTAAAGTTATTCATGACTAGTGAGAGCTCAATTAGTGATGACATATTGTAAAGACAAGAAGGAATCATACCAGACAATTTGTTCTCACCCAACAATAAAAGTGTCAAGTTTTTGAGGCGGCATACTTCACGTGGAATATCTCCTCCTAATTTGTTAGAAGCACACGTAAAACGCATTAAGGATGAAAGATTCCCTATGGACGAAGGGATCCCTCCAGTTAAATTGTTACCAAAAAGGTGGAATGAATGAAGCTTTTTCAAAGAGCCAATTTCAATTGGTATTTTACCAATCAATTTGTTCCCTCCCAAAATTAAGTCTTTGAGATTGGAGCAATATGTCAAGTTTGTAGGAATTTCTCCTGAAAACGAGTTATTAAGGAGATAAAGGTGTTGCAATTGTAGCAACTGACCCAACTCATGTGGGATTTCTCCAGAAAAACTATTGTTTCCAAGGTCGAGATTTATCAAAAAGGTGAGATTGCCAACATGGGGAGATAAAGATCCATGTAATTGATTACTTCTTAGGTTCAACTCTATAACTCTTTGATGCATGGGGTTGCAAGTGATTCCCTGCCACTTGCAGAAGTGGATGGAAGAATTCCAAGACTCAAGAGCATTGTATGGATCACTGGATATTGATTCTTTGAATTTGAGCAATGCTAAATGATCTGATTGGTTTCCTAATGCAGCCACTGCCACCATTTTGTTTGTGGCAAACCACATTAAATTTAAGGTAAAAAGAAAAAGAAGATGAAGGTATAAAAGTATAGATGACAACAAAGAAAAAGACATCATTTGGTTTAGAAGAAAGTGGTTTATGCTGCTTAGTTTGTTTGTGTTGGATAGTTATGTGGGAATGGAGAGCAAGCATGCATATAAATACTGGTGGCAAGAGCTATTGCTGAATGTGAATACAAAAATACGATATTATATTCAAAAGTCAAGTAAATATTGAACGAAGCTATGTGGACCAAACTGGAAATTGAGAGGAAGCATGCATGCATTGAGATACTGATGTGGAAAGAGCTAGTGATGAATGCGACGTAAAGTTTGAAGTATTAGTAGTAATTTTCTTATGAACCGGATTGGGGATTTGGGTGCAATTGTGTTAGGTATCCCCAAGAGTATCACATGGGAGTCAAAGCAAAGTGACGGTGTTGTGTGATTATGAAGTGAGAGTGGTGTGTGATTATGTGGACTTTTTAACTTCACGACAATTATAAACAGACACATAAGAACGTTCCTTCCTTTGTTTCTGCATGTACTTAAAAATACTAGTGGCAAGAGCTCATACGAATTTAATTTTTGTATTAATTTCACACCACACAAAAAAAAAAAAATAAGAGATTATATTCAAAAGTAAAGTCAATTGATCAAAACACATAAGCCACTTTCTCTGTGAATTGACAGTGTTGTGTGATTATGTGGACATTTTAACTCCACACTTCCTACAATTTAATCAACTTCCGGAGAATTAATGTGTAATCTTTCGTTGACTTTCTCTGCGTAGCTGCAATGTTATTATCAACTGAAATACCAGTAATTTCTTTTTTTGGCATGTTATGCTATAATTCTATATTTTGCATTATATATTGCATTTTATAGCCACTTTTGTAACAAGTCAAATATTGCTACTGCTAATTTCTTTGTTCCCATTGAAATTTGTCTCATCAAATTGAAGATGCAATCGGTCAATAAATGAGACAAATGCAATAATACAATTGATCGTATGTAATATTTCGGTTTTTGCTATAAGAAGAACAACTAGATATTTTAAGCAAAAACTACACCTTAAAAATTGTACATTTCAAAAGCAAAAGACAATCTTTAAATGATAGGTAAAAAAATCTTTTAAACAATAACTACACTTAAAAAAGTGTGACATTTTCTTATAAATAGAATCAGTTTTATTTTTTTTTTTAAAAATTCTTATATTACCTCTGTCCTAATTATAAGACCCTTTTGAAAAAATAACGGGAATTAAGAAAATTGATATTGCTAATAAATTTGTTTGTAATTACTATTGTTTTTACAATTTTATCCTTGAACAGAGTAATACAGACTGAATGGGATATATACACTAGTCAGAAAATCCGTACAACGCACGGAAAACAATCCTTTAGATAGGTATGTTGTTTGATATTATTACGATACAAAGTTGCATGAATATGCATATTAATTATCAACTAGATTAAAACTCGCGCGTTGCACGTGCCATAATTTTTTTAGTTTATTATTTTTGAAAATGATATGTTATTTGTTGTAAATATAATTAATTTTAACTGCATTTAAAATTCATAAAAACCAAATTTATTTATTTCTTACAACCCAAATTATGTTTTTAGTTTTATTTTTGTTGGAAACTTATTTGGAACTTACTCTATGTTTTCCTTGCTTTTTTTGTTGGAAGATTTTTCTCAAAGTGACAAATAAAAGTATGAAATTAGCATCAAAGGGATATAGCCTAAAATAATTGAAAGAAAATTGAAGCAATTGTTTTCTTTTAAACATGACACTTCGACACTGGGCAAGTTTTTGCAAGTGCTCTTGATCAACCCCTTAAAATGTGTATATAATAACAAGCACTCAATATTTCGAGGCAAATTTTGTGTGGGAATTGTCCTCGGAATGCCATTGTACATTGGCCACATAAGGGAGTACATATATTATTAGGCTATAATAGTCTCCCAGATTTTGAATTCTGATCCCTTAACTTTAATCCCTTTTACAAAAGCTAGTCCCATTCTTAATTTTGACCAGTCTATGCTTATATGACGTGCACACTTATACAAACACTTGTACGTGCAAACGTGGAAATTAGTTAAAAAAAAAAAAATTAGGAAAATCCATAAAGTCGTCTAACCATAAAATTTTCATAAAAAAGGCAATAAGCTAAACTGCTGTAGGCAAAAGCATCTTGTAGGAAACAAAAGACTGAAGTAAAATCATACGTCTAAGGCATTTCATTTCTATACTGGAAATCATAAGCATCGTTATTAGTTATTAGCATCCTCTTCACCAATCAGATGGTTACCAAATTTATGGTTAATTCGGCCAAATCTAAGACCACGATTGGTTTGTTTAATTAAAAGGTAAGTTTGTTTACTTTTCTTTTTCTAATCATTTTCCGTTTGTAAGATATGGATGACTTTGTTTGATCATTTTGCTTCTATAGATGAATATGATAATACAATTTCATCTTAATGTATTGTAATAAGTATAGTGTAGCACACAAGAGAATGTAAACTCACCCATCAGCTATGAACCACTGTCCCATAAATAATTGAATGTAATGTCCTTAGGGGAGTCACCTTCCGATCCGGATTCAATGATTAAGGAGTTTGAGTGAACACCCGGTGAAATGGATTTAGGAAAGCACGTGCCATCCTTGGTTCTTGCTCCAGTTGTCGGACTAGGAGCAGCTATATCATCCGCAGCAGATCTTATAGAGGAAGAAGCTGTTGATGCAATAAAAGCTGTGATCCTAGGAGCTGCACATGATGGGGAATAGCCGGTGCATCGATATTCTGTAAGTGTTCCATAAACCGGAGGATTTCCGCTTTGAGATCTCGAAGGAGCTCATCTGAAGCCCCTCCCACGCCAAGTTCCCCCACTGAAAAAGCTAGAGAAAGGTTGCTCAGCCCCGACTTTCCCTAGGCCCTTCGTTCAACGTGTGTCGGTCTAAGACACTAACACGTATCAGACATCAAGCACACTTCAATCTGAATTCTTAATACTATATACCACATAAGATTTCATAAATGTTCCTTTAGTACAGACTTAGTTTGGAACAATAAACTGATCCGTAGCATATCAGTCATACTTATAAACATCATCCTTGATTGATAATGTTTCATACTCTGCAAAATGAAATAAGCAAATCATCTTCAAAATAACAATCGAAAAGACCAATGATCCCAATTGGTGAATTGAGTTTCAAATCTTTAATGGCCTATTGTGGTCCAGCTGTGGGACTTTCATATTATGATATGATATTTCATCTGTTCTCTGCAAATTTTAGGAACTAAAGGGAATTTATGTAGCATAAAAGAGTGGAGCATGTGACAAAAGTATTGGTAAGATAATAACTCCACTGTTGCATTCATTAAATATATATGCTTGATGTTACATGAATGAAGATTAATACATTAAAATGGCTAGGCTAGAGAGAAATTTAGCGAACAGTTTGATTCTAGTTGCACTTGCAGTGCATTATATTGCATAAACTTCAAGCCTTGTTCTTGGGGGATGTGTACCGCCATAGGACTCGTATCAGCTAGGGGGGCCACATAGGTGCTCCCGACAAAGTCTCAGTGACCTTCCACATAGCAGTCAATATAACGTCCAAACACCATGGATAGGGGCCCACTAGTGTTTGACTTGGTGTTAGCGAGACCTTGGTTGCTTAGCCTAAGAAATACAACTCTCACGTTGCACTTCGATCGAGTCCTCTCTTTCTTTTATCATGTGACTGATAGCTAAGGGAAGGAGGGAATAGAAGAAGGATGAGCTTGCGTAGGATGTGTATGGGAAACAGTTTAACCTAGCCTCACTTTTCACTAGGTCTTAGCCACTATAAATACAAAAATATGGCTCCTTCTGAAGATTACCACTTTGACAAACCAGCAAATACTATTGTACTTACCACAACTACAAAGATGATGATTTATTTTTTTTATTTAGAGCAGAAGGTGGTGGCCACCATTATTAGCTACCAAATTTATGGTTTATTCCGCCAAATCTGAGTCCACGTTTAGTCAAATTGTGCTAAAGTTTATGCTTTCTGAACTCATGGTGTTTTCAAGAATTGAGGAATGCTCTGCTAGACAATTTTTCCTTCTTTTGTTAATTTAGTTTCCTATCTTAGTAAAATGGGTGAGGTTTCTTTGTTAATTTGTTTAATAACTTGTTCTTAATTTGCTGCCTAGATCATAATACTTCAAGAAAGATCAATACATAAATAATGCAAAAGTATTTATGGAAATTAAAACAAATAGAAAAAGATACTTTTTACATGATTTATGCACATGAATATTAAATCACTTGATGTAGGCATGTAGTTGGTTCGTCAAGGATTGTTTATTGACTTGCTAAACTCTAATATTTGCAGCAAGGGACCAAATTGGTGCATTCATTGCAAAGAAGCATTTACCTTGCATATAATCATTGTATGCATTAGGTCCAAATAGTTTGAAACAAAACAATCCTTTCATTAAATAAATCATGATATATGCAATGAAATAAATAAAAAACATAGAGCCTTTTTCATAAAGAAATAATCAAGCAAGACTCTGTATCCAAACTACACATGCAGAAATATGAGTAAATCAAAAACTTTGAAAATAAAAGCATGTAGGGTATACAACCCAACATGATGTGAATTAAATCAGAGATGTATCTCTATAATATTACATCAGATGACAACATAAATCATAACCATTGGATCATCTAACCAATCACTCCTCAGCTAAACCCTAGAGCTTTGGAAACTTTGTTGTCCTATTCTCGTCTTCTGTAGGCTACTTCTGCTCACGATCAACCATAAAATACACAAAGATAAAAATGTATAGATGAGACGAGAGATCATAAATGTAAGGAAAACAAAGCATAGAAACACATAAGCATAGACAACCATCCATTAATAAACTATCTTAACGAATATACCTCTATATCATGTGATTTGTGGTTGTAATGCAACTTGTCCTTCATTGAACCTCAGTAGGAAAGAAACTTTTAATGATAAGGAGCTCCCTTATAACATCAACCATACTCATTCTTTCTTTTGGTGATTCCACTGAACATGAAAGTGCAATCCTAAAAATTGAAAGTAAACATTTCTCAATGTTAGGATGTATACTGCAAGGGTTCCCATTGTGAGCATTGTATTCTAATTCAATTGGGAGAATAGACCGGTCCACAATCTCGAAAAGGTGATTTGGAATTGAATGTTTCACGTAATTATGGAGATTATGATCATCATTGAACATTTCATCTGTGGGTGTCCTTCCAGTCAACATTTCCAATATCAGTATTCCAAAGCTATACACGTCGCCTTCAATTGACACCTCAGAACCCATTCCATACTCTGAAATGATATGCATAAAGTTCTTATAGTTATCATCAAAATAGTAATAAAAAATAAATAAACCTGTTTATAAACAAGAGTTAAAAGTTCAAATTCACAAATTTTACAACTTAATAAAACAATGTAAAATCATACCTAGGGGCGCATAACCAACTGTCCCCTTTATTCCAATTGTGCTACTTTGCATTTTTGAGACTTCATCACCTGAGATCAACCTTGCTAAGCCAAAATCACTAACTTTAGCTACCATGGAGTCATCAAGTAGAACATTTTCCGGTTTTAAATCACAATGAATAACAGGTTGCTCGCACTCAAAGTGAAGATAACAAAGGGCTGAAGCAACATCAGCAATAACATTTAACCTTTGCTCAAGATTGAATGATTTGGGCTTATCTGTTATTTCTATTGTTGGATGCAACCAACTTTCTAGGTTTCCATTTGTCATGTACTCAAATACGAGAGCTTTGAACTCATTGCCTTTGTAATCTGTGCTGGAACAACATGTCAAAACTTTAATAAGATTTCGGTGTCTAAGATTTTTTAGTGCATTACATTCAGCAATGAAACTCTTGTGAGCTCCCTTCTTTTCAAGATTTAGGACTTTTATGGCAACAACTCCACAAATCGACTCAATTGTTCCTTTGTAGACAGAACCAAAATTTCCTAATCCTATCAAGTTGCTTGTTGAAAACCCATTGGTTGCAGTATGCAGGTTTTGGTATGAAACCTGAACCATAATATCATCAATTGGTGAATCAAATGATGGTGTCTTTTTTGTTCGCCTCATCAAATAGATAGTGAGAATAAATAGTGTAATGATAACAAAAGAAACTGCACTAACTATCACAACCATCAACTTAATGTTATGGTGTCTTGCAGGTTTCATAGCTTTAGGGCCTGGCGGCAGATGCAACTCCAAAATTCCTCCACAAAGTTTATTGTTTCGAGTCACTGCTAATTCACTTGCATTTTGAAAGACACCTTCAGTTGGTACCTCTCCTTCCAAACTGTTGAAAGATGCATTGAAGTATTCTAAGAAAGAAATATTTTGCAGACCTTTTGGAATTGAACCCGACAATTGATTTTTTGAAAGGTCTAAATACCGAAGACCTTTGAGAGATTCCAAAGAGGATGGTATGCTTCCGTTGAATGAGTTCCCTTTCAAAAGAAGATATTCTAAGCTTTCACATTCACCCAATGTTTCTGGAATTTCACCAGACAGACGATTTTCAGAGACATCAATTTGCCCAATATTCTGTAAATGGCCAACTTCATCTGATAGTTTACCACTCAACATGTTTTGTGATAAGAACAATCCTGTTGTTAAAGATGAAAGATTGAATACCTCTGTGGGTATGGCTCCAGTAAGTTTGTTTTCTGAAAGGTATAACATTTGTAGGTTTTTGCACTTCCCTACACTTGAAGGAATATTTCCTTGTAACATATTTTTCCCTAAGCCCAGATGATACAGCTGACTGAGGTTGCCTATGGAGGATGGAATTTCTCCTGACAACTTGTTTCCACGCAAATCTAGCACTTGCATCTTTTTAAAATTGCCGATAGTAGAAGGAATATTCCCTTCGAAATGGTTATTTTCCATGGTCAATAGAATTAAATTATTTAGATTTCCTATTTCTAAAGGAATTTTCCCATAGATTTGATTACCCCCAAGATACATTCGACTAAGTTGGGTGGTTAAGTTACCTATGAAACTTGGCAAACTACCTCTAAAATTATTAAAGGATATACCAAGTGTAGACAACTTACTACAATTTGTGAGTGGTTTTAAGAACTCCAAATCCTTAGTTGAATTGTTACCTAGATTGTTGAGGTACAAATCCAGCCATGAAAGATGTTGTAGCTTTCCTAGATTTGGAACTTGTCCGACAAAATGATTTCGACTAATGTCAAAAAGTGACAAGGTGGAAGCATTTGCAATTGAAGTGGGTATTAAACCAGAAATTTGATTCATGCTAATTGAAAAATAACGGAGGTTGAGGAGGGTGTGAAACATGTTGGACGGAAGAGAGCCATCAAAATCATTCACTGCAGCTGATATCACAGTTAGAGATGACATATTATAAATACAAGAAGGAAATGTACCAGACAATTTGTTGGCAACCACTGATATTTTTGTCAAGTTCT
Organism: Medicago sativa; assembly: GCF_051527215.1. Taxonomy (NCBI): domain Eukaryota; kingdom Viridiplantae; phylum Streptophyta; class Magnoliopsida; order Fabales; family Fabaceae; genus Medicago; species Medicago sativa. The sequence continues at coordinate 15,441,188 of NC_140753.1, read as the reverse complement.
TGAGGCCGCATACTTCTCGTGGAATAACTCCCTCTAAGTTGTTATAAGGTACAAAAAGAGTTGTCAAGGATGAAAGGTTCCCTATGAAAAGTGGTATTTCTCCGGTCAAATTGTTTTCTGTAATCCTTAATGTCTGAAGCTTCCAAAGAGAGCCAATTCCAACTGGTATTGTACCAGTCAGATGATTTCCACGTAAGTCCAAGCTTTGAAGATTTGATAAATTTGTCAAGGATGTTGGAATTTCTCCTATGAAAGAGTTATTGGGGAGAGAGAGTTCTTGCAATCTAAGCAACCAACCCAGTTCTTGCGGAATTTTTTCAAATAATCTGTTGTCTCCAAGATTTAGACTTGTTAGAAAAGAGAGATTGCTAATATAAGGAGATAGGGATCCATGCAAGTTGTATCCCGATATGTTCAACTCTGTTACTCTTTGATTCTTGTGGGTGCATGTGATTCCATGCCAGTTGCAAAAATGGATTGAACTATTCCAAGAATCTAAGACTCCATTTGAGTAACTTGATATTGATTCTTTGAATTTGAGCAATGCCAAATGGTCGGTTTGGTTTCCTAATGCTAAGGCATTAGTTCTATTGGAGCCAAACCATATTAGGATTAAAGCAAAGAGAAGATGCAGATGAAAGTTTACATACCAAAATATAGATAACGAGAAAGAAATAGACTGCATTTTTTTTTCTTGAGGGGAAATAGACTGCATTTGTTTAGCTAGGAACGAGAAGTATTATAGATCGTTTGTTTTCTTATGGTTATTGGGAATTTGATAATTAATAGACTGCATTTGTAAGGATTTAAATAGGTAACATGTAATAAAAACTACAAAGACCAAATAATTTCTGAGAAATGCTAACGAGTGGCTCTTTGACACTTTTTAAGTACTCTTAATAGGAAGTTTCTATGAGAATATGTGTATTCAATGCATTTGAATTTGTAATATTTGACTTTATGAAGAATAATTTTTAAATTTGAGATCCTTAAAGAGTGTTCGGAGACACTCGTTTGCAAGACCAATAATTTAATTATGTTTTATTGCTTATGTAAAGTCAATGCGTGTCTTCTACACAAGTATATTTCCTTTTAGTATTTCAACTTAAAGACAGTCTATGAGATTTTATGGCAATGGTTTCTAGTGGAGTAGGTGGATGATGTTGCTACACATTGACTAATATAGTCATTAGTTATGAAAGTTTACTTAATTAATTGGATTAAAGTCAAGACACGAGCATTTCAACTTGACATTCCTTTCTCTAGGGGTGGAAGACTAGAATATTGGTGTGTTCAAATCTTTGCTTAAACAAATTTTTGGTCCTTATAAAAATTTTAAATTTTGACTTAATCACTCTAAATTTTTCTTCAACTTTTGGTCCTCCAAATTATTTTCCGTCATCTTGTTTAGTCAATGCTTTTAAGTTAGGTCATGTGTATCTTTCATATTTTTTAATGATTTTTTCCGAAACTATTCAGAATATTATAAGAATTTCTTAAAAAAAATATATAACTTTTCTTGGTAAAACATGAATTACATATGAAATTTTAAGGGCAAAGAACATAAAAATTCATATTTAAGTCATCTATTATTAAAAAAATTCTAAAATTTTGAAGGAGACAATTTTATAATGTATTAAACATGTATGTATAAAAAAAATTAAAATGTTAAATGATACATATAAGTTGACTTAAAACCAGAGACCAAAAGTAATGACGGAAAATATTTGAAGAACAAAAAATTGAAGAAAAGTTTTTATACGAACAATAAACTTATTTGACCCTTTAATGTTTTATTATCGGGTATAAATCATATATAGTGTTTTCTCACCATTTAAGTCTTAGGTTAAGTTGTAAAAGTCATACACCTACAGTTGAGTTGAGTGTGACTTATAGTTTACCTATAAGTGTACAATGAATGAATATTTCAGTGGTATTGTTATAATTTTAACGGCTTAATAGCAGTTTTAGCCCCCTATGTTTATAGAAGTTGCGATTTTGGCCCCCTAACTAAAATAATTCGATTTTGGCCCCCTATGTTTTGCACCCTTTGCACTTTTGGCCCCCTAGACCAATTTTGATCAAGTCAATGCTGACGTGGCGCCACATGTGTAATTTTTTATTTTTTATTTATATTTTTTAATTAAAAAAAGTATTTTTTTATTTTTTAATTTAAAAATAAAAAAAAAAGTATTTTTTTAATTAAAAAATTTTAAAAAATATTTTTTTATTTTTTAATAATTAAAAAAATAAAAAATAAAAAAAATTACACACGTGGCGCCACGTCAGCATTGACTTGCTCAAAATTGACATAGGGAACCAAAATCGAATTATTTTAGTTAGGGGGCCAAAATCGCAACTTCTTGAAACATAGGGGGCCAAAACTGCTATTAAGCCTAATTTTAACCCTACTCTTTAATAAAAAATGAAATGCAACTGCTCTATGGTTAGAGACATTAACAAAACAATACGGTATTACTCAGAACTAGTCTTGTTCTACATATCCATAAATCCACAATGCAGAAAACTTATTATAATTATTAGGTTTCAACTTTCTATAGTCCATCTTATGACCATTGCAGTGGAGAAATCAATGAGGAAGCATTTCAAACTCTTGTACAATTCCTTGGGATTCTCTACATCGATTGCATGCTCTGCATTCTTAACTACCACTAGTTGTGCTTGGAAATGTGTTAAACCATGTTAGGTCCATATAGGATGAGAAAAACCATTTCTTTCATTAAAAGGTATTTTTTTCACTAATCATTCTCATAACATTTTCCATTTTACAAGACATGGAAAACTTTGTATGAACATTGCTTCTATCCGTTAACAGAAACATCTTTTATGGTACAAAATGTTAAGATGTTGGATCTGACCCCTAATAGCCCCTCATGTGATACATGAAGTTAAATAAATAAAAAGCATTTTAAATGGGGCCTATAAGGGGACTGTGCGAGTGGGATTGGACCTCTCGGTCATTGAGCTAGATACAGAGGGTCATTGAGCTAGATACCGAGTTTTCAAAGGAAAAAAAAAAGCCTATGTTATAAAGAAATAATCAAGCGTCACTCTGGATCCAAACCATACATGCAAAATTAAGAGAGAATCAAAACCTTGAAAAGAAAATCATGTAGAAAATATAACCCAACATGATGTCAGATAATCATAGATGTATTAATACATAAGATAACATAAATCATAACTACTGTATGAGCATCCCACAAATCACTCCTCGGCTAAACCCGAGAGATTTGGAAGCTTTGTTTGTATTCTCTACCTCCGGAGGTGACTTCTGTGCTCACTGTCAGAGATCATATGATTTGTGGCTGTGATGCACCTTGCCTTCGTTGAACCTCAGTTGAAAATAAACTTTTTATGTTATTGAGCTCCCTTATTACATCAACCATATTCATTCTTTCCTTTGGTGATTCCGCTGAACAAGAAAGTCCAATCCTAAAAATTGAAAGTAAACATTTCTCTACATTAGGATGTATACCGCCAGGATTACCATTGTCGGTATTGTGTTCTGATTCGATGATAATAGCACGATCCACAATATGGAAAAGGTTATCTGGAATCGAAAGTTTCACATAATTACGGAGATTATGATCATCTTTAAACAATTCATCTGTGGGTCTCCTTCCAGTTAACATTTCTAATACCAAAATTCCAAAGCTATACATGTCACCTTCAATTGACACCTCAGAACCCATTCCATACTCTGAAATATAATAAATAGCATAAAAATCATCAAAATATTAACCAAAAGTAATCAATAAAAAACCATTTTTATAAACAAGAGCTAAAACTTGAAACTCGTAAATTTTACAACTTAATAAAACAATGTCAGGACGTACCTGGGGGTGCATAGCCGACTGTCCCCTTTATTCCAATTGTGCTAGTCTGCATCAGAGAGACTCCAACACTTGAGAGCAACTTTGCTAACCCAAAATCACTCACTTGAGCTACCATGAAGTCATTAAGAAGAACATTTGCAGGCTTTAAATCACAATGAATGACAGGCTGCTCGCATTCGTAGTGAAGATAACAAAATGCTGACGCAACATCAGCAATAATATTTAACCTTTCCTCAAGAGTCAATGATTTGTGTTGATCTGTAATTTCAGGTGTTGGATGCAACCAACTTTCTAAGTTTCCATTTCTCATGTACTCAAATACGAGAGCTTTAAACTCACTGCCTTTGTAATCTGTGCTGGAACAACACGTCAAAATTTTAACTAGATTTCGGTGTCTAATATTTTTCAGTGCATTACATTCAGTAATGAAACTCTTGTGAACTCCCTTCTTTTTAAGGTCTAAGACTTTAATGGCAACATCTCCACCTACCGACTCAAGTGTTCCTTTGTAAACAGAACCAAAATATCCAGATCCTATCAAGTTGCTTGTCGAGAACCCATTGGTTGCTTGGTGTAGGTTTTGGTACGAAACCTTAACCATCTGATCATTTATTGGTGAATCCAAAGATGCATTTTGTATCGTTCTCCTTTTCCAATAGATAGTTAAAAAAGATATCATAATGAAAAGAAGAGAAACGACGCTACATATCCCTACCATCAACTTGAAGTTATGGTGTTTTGCAGGTTTAGAGCATGGCGGTAGATGCAACTCTGAAATTCCTCCACAAAGCTTATTGTTTCCAATAACTGTGATTGCACTAGCATTTCGAAAGACACCTTTAGTTGGTACCTCTCCTTCCAACATGTTGAATGATGTGTTGAAGTATTCTATGGAAGAAATAGTTTGCAAAACTTTTGGAATTGATCCGGATAATTGGTTTTCTGAAAGGTCCAACACTCGAAGACCTTTGAGAGATGCCAAAGAGTATGGTATGCTTCCATTGAATGAGTTTCGTTTCAAAAGAAGGTATTCTAACCTTATGCATTTACCCATGGTTTCAGGAATTTCACCGGACAAACGATTTTCAGAGACATCAAATTTCATGATATTTTTTAGATGAACTACTTCATTAGGTAGACTCCCACTCAACATGTTTTGTGAGTACAATCCTATTGTTAAAGATGAAAGATTGAAAACGTCTGATGGTATGGCTCCTCTAAGGTTGTTTTTTGAAAGGAATAACAGTTGTAACTTTTGACAGTTCCCTATACTTGAAGGAATATTTCCTTCTAACATATTTTGTCCTAAACCCAATTTATAGAGTTGACTAAGGTTTCCTATGGAGGATGGTATTTCTCCTGACAACTTGTTTCCACGCAAATCTAATACTTGCATCTTTTGAAACATCCCAACAGTTGAAGGAATCGTTTCTTCAAAACGGTTGTTATCCATGGTCAAAAGAATTAAACTATTTAGATTTCCTAATTCTGACGGAATTTTCCCAGATATTTGATTATCCCCAAGATACAGTTGACGAAGTTGTGTGGTGAAATTACCTATGAAACTAGGCAAACTACCTCCAAAATTATTACTAGATATAGAAATCACTTCCAACTTACTACAATTTGTTAGTGATTTTAAAAATTCCAAATCCTTAGTTGAATTATCACCAAAATGATTTTTTTCCAAATTTATAATACGAATATTTTGTAGCCTCTCAAGAATTGGAACTTGTCCGAAAAAATTGTTTGCGCTGATATCAAGTATTGTCAGATTAGAAGCATTTGCAACAGAAATGGACATTAGACCTGAAAATTGATTGCGACCAATTCCAAATGATTGAAGATTAGGAAGTGTGTTGAACATGTTGGATGACAGAACACCATCAAACTGATTCGTTGTAGCTGAGATCATAACAAGAGATGACATATTGTAAAGACAAGATGGAAATGTACCAGACAATTTATTGACACCCACTGCTATCGCTATCAAGTTTTTGATACGACATATTTCTTTAGGAATATCTCCCTCTAAGTTGTTCTCAGAAACCATTAGAACTGTTAAGAATGAAAGATTCCCTATGAATGGAGGGACTCTTCCCGTCAAATGGTTTCGCCTAACAATCAATTTTGTAAGTTTTTGAAGAGAGCCAATTTCAATTGGTATTTTGCCAATCAAATTGTTCCCTCCCAAGGATAAGTATTTAAGGTTGAAACAATTTGTCAAGTTTGTAGGAATTTCTCCAGAGAACAAGTTATTGGTGAGATTGAGTTCCTGTAATTGTAACATCTGACCGAACTCTTGGGGAATTTTTCCAGAGAATATGTTGTCTGCAAGGTTGACGTATCTGAGAAAAGTGAGATTGGCAACATGAGAAGATAAGGATCCATGCAACTTATATCCAGATAAGTTCAACGATGTAACTCTTTCATGCACGTGGTTGCACGTGATTCCATGCCAGTTGCAAAAATGGATAGAACCATTCCAAGAATCAAGCATTCTATGTGGATCACTGGATATAGATTCCTTGAATTTAAGCAATGCTAGATGATCAGTCTGGTTTCCTAATGTAGATGCAATTGATTTTGGGTAGTTGAAATTAAAAGTAAAGAGAAAATATAACAAAAGTGAGAATGCAGGAAACATGATGGAAAAGGGATTTGATGAAACAATAGGTTTAATTTGTGTTAGATAGATGGTGGGTTTGAATATTTTAGTTAGACATGTGTGTATATATACATGTTTGATTCTTGCTTGAGTGGGTACACAAGATTATTCCCTTTGGGTTTGATACTCAAGGATATTATTTTACTTGTTTGTCACACATGATTTTGAATACTGTAGGTAACAGGCACTGATATATTAAATTGTTAAATTGGGATTTGATAACTGGTTGGGGAAAAATTTGATAGCTGCATATTAGTTATATATATGGTTGAAAACCCTTCAAACTATTGCAAAAGGCAACACATAACATATTCTTAGCCTACTCTTAAATGGTTTGATCATATTTAATGATTCTTTGTTAGTGATGTTACTGAATTCCTTTTTACTTCTTTTTTTTACAAGTTTAGCACTTGGATAGAATGTAAGGGCATGGCATCGATGATGGACTTGATATTTTCCCTTGGTTTGAATATCAAAATATGAGATCCCTTATAATATGTTAATTTAGTCTGCTTTTGAATGTTTGTTAAGGTAGTCTTCCATTCAGGATTTTTAATGAAAATTCATGTCTTATAAAGCAAAGCTCGAGAAAAATCATATTCTGTGTTATTTCGATGAATACAAAAATCAAGTGGCGAGTCAAGACCTTTTGCTTTCTGGCAGACATTTTGTGGTTTTGCAGACCGAAGTTCTCAGAATTTTTTCCTTAAGCATACAATTTAGAAAATGAGATACATTGCAGGAAAACTCTTATTGACCTGTATGAAACACATACACCTCTTCTAAGCGTCGTGTCGTCATGTAGGACATGTTTTAGACACCTCATAATCATCTTGTTTAATTATAGATCTTCAGGCATAAATTTCATGTCTTCAAAAATACTTAAAACAATATATTATCATCTTGTTCAATTATATATATCATTAGCTATTGTCTCATACTTCACTATCTGCTGCTTTTGTAAGTGCCAAGTTAACTAAATGTTTAAACTTTATATGGCACACAATAGTTTTGGGGCATTTTTATGCGAGGAAAACATACAGAAGCTAATAAATTTCCTTGCGTCAGAGCATTTCAGATCAAGCACACAACGAAACATATTCATACTTAACCCATATAGTTTTTTTCAGACTAATATCATCCCTTTCTTATTTAAAAATTCAACAAATTCAAGAACATAAATTCATCAATCTATTCTCATTTGACCAATTAGTATAAATTTTGATATCGACAATCTATTCTCTTTTGACCAATTAGTATAAATTTTCATAATGTTTCATAGTGATAGTATTTCACATTATTCTTTCAAAAATAGCGTTAAATTCAAAATACAATCTCTGTGAGTTTAAAAAAGAATGCATAAATGTAAAAGTAAAATTATTCATTCAATAATATTAACTACTTATTATAAGAGGGGTGTGGAACATAATTTTGGACAAATTTCTAGCCCGTGTTTAGTACGGATGTCCATGCTAGTTTATTTCAACTTGGTAATTTGAACATCTATGTTTACAATAATTTATTTATTCAAAGCATGGAATTAACATGTCGCCTGCACTGCCAATCTAGGTATACCATCCTTAACGCTAGCTTTGCTAACGCTCAATGGGTCAAGGTTTACACCAAACATATCTCTAGTGACAGTAAATCCACAACTAGTTTTTCCTATACATGAAGTTTCCATGATAGATTGGCTATTCAAAGATTCCCAAGAACCTTTCTTAAAAGAACCACATTGACCTTGAGGATTTCCAAAACTAGCAAAATTGATTGAAGTAATTACTTGTCCATTTTGGCATGATAGTTCTAATTTTCCACCTTCATATACATTAGCACAAATAGTTTTTGCTGTCTCAGTTAGGAAGGAAACATTTTGAGGATTTCCACCTATTTCTTCAAATAAAATCAATGTGTTCATGTCATCATTCAAGAATGATCTTGGAACATGGTACCACCTTTGTGATGGACTTGCACAACCAGTGTTACATTTTTCCTTTTTGTAATTTCCACGATAGTCACATGTGTCACTACATCCAGCAGTAGATGTAATCCAAGATGTCCAATAACGACCAATGCTCTTACCATTCACCCAAGCATGTCCTTTACCTAAGCCTTGCAAGTCAACAACAATAGGGTTTGGTCCCAAAGGAGTTTTAAATTGTGTTCTATACCAAGTCAAAGGTTTTCCAGTAGGATAAGATGAACTAGTGTTCCATGCAACACCAGCACGTGGTTGCAAATCATAGAAACGTCTTTTCTCACCATTCAACCCAACCTTGAAAGACCAATTTCCGGTTGACAAATCCATAGTCACACTATTTTGTCCAATCAATTTAACAGGACCATCTGAAATGCCAGTTTTTATTTCATCAAACCTTGCACCATAATTTGCAAGTCCAACGGTGGCACTAAGCAAAGTTATAATGTTTGTTCCATTCTTCAAAGAAACTTGTTTTTCATAAGTGAAGTTGTTTCCAAATTGGCTGTGTTGGTATCCTATATACCTCTTATTAACATAACCATGAAGGGTGTGACCTGAAGTTTCCACATGAAGCATTGCATTGCTCCAATTAGAAGTATCATTGATATCAACAGTAGTCATGTACCATAAATAATCACTAGCATCCAATGTTAATTCCTTCTGCTCCAAAAGTTGATGTGCTTTGATGCTTCCCCTTCCATTCATGGTGTCTTTCTTTGGCTCCATTAACCATGCCCAAGTGAGTTTTGTAGAACTATCATCAATCTTTTTCTCCATTATTGAGGTTTGACTATTAACCTTTGCAGTATTGAAAACTTCTTTGTTGCATCCATCAAGAACGGTGACGGACCAAGCAGGAACAAAGTATTTACCATCATTTTGCAAGTCAACATTTCCATCAGCGTTATCTTTATCATTGCTCAAGAAACAAAATCTTGCTCCCACAGAATTAGTGTATGTTGTTAGTGTGATTCCATTGCCAAGATCCTTGTCATTCCTTGAAGTATAATTTGTAAGAACCTTTTCGCCTAATTTAATTGCTTCATGAAGGAACTTAAGATGCCCGTATTTCGGTTGATTCAAATTCCCATACTCGTTAATTGGTGCATCATAGTCATAAGATGTTATAATATATGGTCCACCAGTTGTGCGACCAAAGTTGGTTCCTCCATGGTACATGTAGTAATTGTTAAATACACCACCATTTTGGAAAAAACGTGCAACAGCATAAGCTGAATCTTCAGCAGTTCTATGTGGAGCTCTTTCACCCCATTTTTGAAACCAACCAATCCAATTTTCAGTGAACATTTTTGGACTTTTTGGGTTATTAGGTTTGAAATTGTGACAATAATAACCATTGCAAGTATTGATGATTGGTTGAGGAGCATCATTTTGTTGACACATGAACCATGGAACACCAATATTTTGTGCTAGAGCCATTTGAGCAGCCCATTTAACATATGCTTTCCCTGGTTCCTTGAAATTCCACATGATATCTCCATATTCATTCTCAATTTGAGCTAGAATAATTGGCCCTCCTTGTGATGCAAACAAATTTGCTTCTTTTGCCACATTAATGATCTTGGTTACAAAAATTTGCATTTCATTTTTGTAAGCTGCATTATCGGTTCTCATCTCGATCCCAGGTATTTGGTGAAGCCACACTGGGAACCCTCCATAGTTCCACTCAGCACATGAATAAGGACCTATCCTTATAATGCCATATAGTCCAGCTTCTTGGATAGTTTTAAAAAACTTGACAAAATCCAAATTTCCTGAGAAATTATATTTGCCACGAACCTGTTCGTGACGATCCCAAAATATGTAAGTTTCAATGGCATCAAGACCACCATCTTTGGCCTTTTGAACAAGGTCAGGCCACATATCCACAGTGCTTCTTGGATAATGAATTGCCCCTGAAAATATAATACGTCTTTCTCCATTGATAATGAGAGCATTTGAATCATATGTAACCTCTAGGGCAGTGCATGAGTACAGCATAATCAGACTCAGTAAGAGAATGATAGAATGTGATAAAGATCTCATTGTAAACATGTATTAATATGATTACCAAATGAAATAATATAAGGTCTAAAAAGGGTTGTAAAGAATCAAATTCATTCACCCCTTTCTGCCCTTGTTCCAAAGATCAACAGACCCCTCAAGGTGTCTTTGTTATTGTAAACTTAGCAAACGATTTATTATATAGGAACATAGTTTAGTTAAAGTAGCTAATCAATATCTAAAATTAGATTTAGATCTGTTTCTTATGCGTAATATTATGTGAATTGGTCACAACCATACAAATGGATAAGCGCTCGTCAAATATGGCCATCTTCTTTTTACTCCTTGTGTCTATCCAATTAGTATGAGTAATATTTAAATATCTTACTGGCTTTATACAAGTATATATATATCAGGTTAAATTCTTTTTTTTTGTTTTTGACCGAATATCAGGTTAAATTCTTAATTTGCTATATGGTAATAGAAACGTAAATGACACAAAATGAATAGTGTACAAACAAAGAATGAATAACTATATTTGGTTCATCGTTGTATTGTATCTAAATTAGCTATTTTTAAACGTCATAAATTAGCTATTTTTAGTTTGTTATTATGCCAATTTATTATGTATGATAACTTCTCCGCAAATATTGATTATAAGTCATCAGCGAAAAGACGAACACTCACGTGCACGTTTTTTCTCTTTATTTACTACACTAACGTTTAAAAATCATGAATAGTGTTTTTTTATGAAATTTTGATTTTGATTAAAATTAAAAATATAAATGTTTGTTGCTTTCAAATTATAACAAACCAAACTAATCATGATTATCTATTTCAATGACACTAACAATATAACAGAAACAATATAATCTAAATTATTTTTTTTTTAATGACACCAACAATAATCTTTAGGATCATGTTAACCGATGCCCTTAGGGCAATGGTTAAGGAAACCAAATATAGTAATCTAGCATTGGAACTTGTGCATTCAACTCCTCAAAAGTCTAAAAAGTGGCATTTTTAACTTCAAACTTGCTTTTTTTGGTTTTCACCTGTTAGCATTTCCCTAATCTTTATTATAGAAAACATTGTTTAAGGGTATAATTGGGATGATAAAAAAGTAATTATAGATATACTCATCTAATTTGCTACACTTTTTAAAGGACAAAATACCGGATATATATACTCATATCGTGCTTGTTACACTTTTATTTTAATATTTGAATTTACTCTTATCTATTTGCTATATGTGTTATTTGTATTGAAAGTTAGCGTAATTTTGGAAAGAGAAAATGCTAGCCCAAAAGAGGCAAAACATGTTATATTATAGATATAGGTTCGCTTGTTTTCGTGTATTTGATAGGAAAATAGATGACTTGGTTATACATGCACCTATTAAGAAGCCTAGTGGCTATAGATTCACCTTTTTTAAGATGAATAAGTGGGTTATCTGGGGTTTTTATAATCCAAACACCCTATACATCTTCTTGTGCCAAAAAGATGATCATGGAAAACACAGGTTCGGATTATATAATCTGAATTTTATCAGCACAAAGACTGAGTTGTTTGTGATATGAATAACCAATTTAAGAATCTTACTAACCAAACTGCTCAAATCTATTTCCTTGTATTTTAGATCATTGTTAAATGTTATCGTTCTAGTCAAAAATCTGATTACAAGAGTCCGCCTCTCAAAATCCAAAATTTCATTGTTTAGACTCATTTTTAATAATTTTTTATTTTTCATAATCCTAAAAAAAAAACTGAAAAAAAATTGCATGAGCTTTATTTGGTTTTTAGAATTTTTTGGTCGTATTTTCTTTATTTGATAGGTTTTGTCATTTTTTATATTTTTAAAATTCACAATTTTAAAAATAGGAGAAGGTATTGATTGTTGTTAATATATAGAAAAGTGTTGGATTATATAATTCAAACTGTATTTTTTTTGTTTGGATTATATAATCTAGGGTTAATTAAGTGAATGGTCCCTATAAATATTCAGAATTTTGTTTTTAGTCCCTAAAAAATAAAATCACACTTTTTAGTCCCTATAAAATTTTCCATCAGCATTTTTAGTCCCTATAAAAATTTTCTATCAGCATTTTTAGTCCCTGTAAAAAAATTTCATCAACATTTTTGGTCCCTAAAATTCTTAAGGAAAATGTCACAGGGACTAAAAAGTGTGATTTTATTTTATAGGGACTAAAAACAAAACAGTGAATATTTATAGAGACTAAAAACTTAATTAACCCTATAATCTAAATTGGAGCATTTTAGTCAAAAACAGAGAGCCTGAGAAGTCTAGAAATATTTTTCGATTTCAATTAGTCATAAGAGATCTTTTACTGACCAAAAGTATTGATTATATTTTAATCAAATCAACGCTAAACCACTTGAAATGGGCTTTTTTGTTAAAAAAAAATGCAGTTATTATTTACTTATTTTCAACTTAAACAATGACTCATTCTAAGGACTCGGGAGTTGGATAGTTCAACTGATTAGAGCTAAAAAATGAGAAGTTGAAGCACCTGAGTTTAAATCTGATCGAATGTGTAAAATATTAATCTAACAAACTAATTAATATTTGTCATTCGAAAGAAAAGAGAAAAAATGCTATCCGAAAGACTCACACAAACGGTTTTTTTTAAGGGTAGTATATAACTAGTTATCAGTAAAAAAAGACTCATCTTCATTTTCAAATTAATATCATCGTATCTTTTCTATTCATAAACTATAAACATCACCTTCAAAACTTTTTAAAAATTCCTTCAAAAAAAACTTTTTAAAAATTAAACCCGCATTGCGAGGGTCATATTATAAAAATAAATAAATAAATTGAGAGCAAGGGTCATGTTATAATTAAAAAAAATGTAGGGATTGTACGCATAAGAAATTTAATTATGAAATATTAGGATTAATGTCATTTATTATTCTTAGATGTGTTTCTATTTCAATGTTGAGTCTTATTTATAAATATAAGTAAATAAGTGGCCAATCAAAATACAACCCACTAAATTAATGGACATCCACTAATAACAATATTTATAAGACAAACTTTTTTCTTAATTATGTCATGTGGTGTACTGCCCCCAAATGAACTCTCTTTAAATGTGTAGGTGATCCAGTTCCGTGGGGCACGTACACATCTATAAAGACTGAAACCTTTCCAAAACAACATACCTGCTGCTCTTTCATGGTTATTACCTATTTTGTTGACAGTTCCCTTATGAAGAAACATAATAACTTGAGTGAAAGAAAAAGAACGAAAGAAAAAAAGCAGAATAACTGATTTCAGTTTTTTAACCAAACATGGGTACAACATGCCCAAGAAACTCTGGTCATATATAGATAAAAAAAAATTAAAAATTAGTCAATAAAAGTTGATATATTTATTTAGTCTAAAATTTAGTTCAAATATTGACCCAATTTTTTTTATATAGAGGACCAAAGGGAATAAATTACAAGGTCGACATTACAACGTACAAAATGGAAAATCTAAAAACATCTCTTGCAGACGACTATAAGAATTAAGAACTTAACAGTAGGTCATATACCTTTGATAAAGACAGCTACAGCAAGAAGGTTTGAACATAGAGATAACATATGAAAGTGTCCAACCTCAAGTTTGGAAGTATTATCAATTCATAAAATTTCATCACAAATAATTCCACTTCCACAAGATGATGTCAATAATTTCATCACAAAATAAAGGGCTTTGGTCATCAATTTATTTGATGAGTGATAAAATAATAGAGACCAATATTAATGTGGACTAAAACCACAAATAATTCATTGACCATGGAAATATCTACAATCAGCTAATCTCTTTTTTTTCTTTCAAATGAGTACAGTGGCGAAACTCACACACTCTAACTCATGTATGTCCCAGCATATCGAATGTCTCTGCAGATGCCATCTGAATTGTACTTAGGCGACCGCAATCAGATACTTAAGCCCAAATTTAATTTTTATTGCAAAATCCACCAGCATATGACGGAGAAATAAAATGCGAGTGTTCGGAAGAGGAAATTCAAATCCTGAACCTGTCTCCATCTAAATCCCAAACCTGTTACTGGAAAATTAACAAACTCTATTAATCTAATAAATTAGTATATCATAACAGACACAGAGGGAGTTCAGAAGCAGTGCAGTGAAATGAAGGTTGAATTGAAGGTGCAAAGATGGGGTCAGGTTGTCTAGCATTTAAGTATTAACCACCATGTCTGAATCCAATGTTCCTCCATATAGCAAAAAATTCAAAGCAGATACTTTGACATTAATAAGATAATAATTATAGATAAAACAAAATAATTCACTCTGCAGGTAATCCGAAACTGACACTCAATGACTATGCTAAAAATTTGCCATAATCATGAGAGGATATGGTGAAAAAGAAATCTTATTACAATACCAAGAATAGCCAAGAAAAATGTTCTCCAGAAAGAGAAGAAAAACTAAATTTGACAATTGAATCTTTGGAAAATATAGTCGATGTCGATATCTCAAATTTGTCAATACAAGAATAAACCAAACAAGAGCAAACATAGTGACCAACTTTTTCTTGACTTATCACCCACAATTGTCTGGCATCGCAGAACCTTAAAATTCATTCATCACATATTTAGACGGACAGAGTAGGACAGCTGCCCAATGTTCCCACATAAACTGTTTTTAATGTACATATAATGTCAAACTGTCAAGCTGCCAAGCTATTTATTATGCATCTACCAAAAGGAAAATAATTGCAGTTTTGCTTATATATAGGCCTGTTTGGATAAATTGCTTAATTTGAAGCTTATAGCATAAGCGCTTCTCATGAAAAGCACTTATATATGTTATTTCTATAACAAAAGCTATCTTGAAGAACTTACGAAAATAAGTTGAAAACAGCTTCTGAACAAGTCATAAACTGTTTTTATGAGTTTTCTCAAACGATCTCCCAAGTGCTTATGCTAGTATATAAGTTCAAAAAAGTCAATCCAAACAAGTCCATATATATGTTAATAGAACATCTTAATGAATAAATTCAAGATATAAACGACTTACTGACATAGACTAGTCTGTTAAGGAAGGAATTGCATTTCCCTGCATATATACAAACATTGAGGGCAGAAAAATCTATATTTGAAAGGATGTACTGTTTCCACATTCATCTTATTGTAAGGTCAGTTTAACACCATTCTGTTTTCAAAATGAAATTATAGGCCAGTTTGGATTGGCTTACTATTGAGCTTATCCAAAACAGCTTAAGCAAATAATTGAGCTTTAGTAAAACAGCTTATGCAAAAATAAATAAGCTTTTATGCATTATTTATAAGCTTGCCAAGGTAGTTTATGACATATTATGAAGATACAGTTTTTTTTTTTGTTAGTGAGAACTTATGAATTAACATAAAAGCCTATCTATTTGCATAAGCTATTTTTCATAAATTCAAAAATAAGCCAATCCAAACAAACCCATTGGTGCGAGGTGGCTTATAAAATGCATATAGAAGTCTAGTGTTACAAAACAAAGACATCAATTGTTCCAGGATTAATCTGATCTACAATGTGAATCAGAGAACCATCAGTCCACCGGTTAATACATACGAAGTCTGCAGCAAGTTTATCACATATGACTAAACCATAAAGAAAGAAAAAACTAATTAAATCACCATGAAAGGAGAATTAACATCAGAAAAAATTAAACATTTGTGTCAGAAAAAAAGGGTTTTTGAAAGTCCTTATTCAACCACAATTTTGAACAAGCTAAATATGGGATCCTGATTAGATTAATTTTGGAACCTCCTAGTACAATAAATTATACTATAACAATAGGACATATCACAGTCAAATAATGAAACAAAAAACCAACATCCAATTCTAAAACTACACATTCTCTTATAAGATAGTTGCAGAAAGTTGAAAAAATTTGATACATTGAAATTGTATTGCTTAATTCAACAAACTTCAAACTACCAATAAAAAAAAGGAATCAGATCAATTGCTTAAACTCAAATACAGAAAAATAATTACCAATCAAGTCTAATTTGGATTGAATTAGAGAGTCAAAACCAAACATGTCTTTAATTCCTGCTGCTTAATATCCAATACAACACAGAAATACACCATTAGCTATTCAATAATCCAACATCAAAAATTCTGGAAATAACAAGAACTATGTACAATCCATTGGCATAGAAGCTATAATTAACATTAAACATTTATCACATGCAACTAATTCAGCCGACATCCAATCATTATAAAAAAGAACATCAAATAAATTGTTTTTTAATGTGAATTTTTATCCAACGTATGTATTTGAATTTTAAATTGATTACCCAATAAGAACACAACACTTAATCCAACGTACATATTTCGAATTGATTACCCAATAAGAACACAACAATTCCACAATTGAAATAAATCAAATCTATCATCTATCATTCATATATAACCACAAATATCACATCAAATTTATTTAATCAATAACAGAAAACAAGTCAAATCAAAATCAAATCCAAACAAACAAAAACCTCTGTTTCCTAGATTCAGAAACAAACAAATCTAAGATCTATAACACCAATTACAGCTAAACTACAATTAAATTAATAAATCACAAAAAAAACATGTTGGATCTGATAAAAACTAATAATTAACAATTAAAATATACAATAATTATAAAGATTACTGATTGTAGAAATCACGTGGATGAGATCTGGAGTTGCAGACGCCAGAAAAGCAACAGCAGCATAAAATTCACCGCGGCCTCCGATTCAGTTGATGCAAGGCGGGATCCAATTCACCGCGTGTAACCGTAGTTTCTACGAAAACTGCGGTTGTAGTGGTTCCCGACCTGCACCAAGCGAATTAGAGACCGCGAAGTGAGAAGAAGATTGAAAAAAATCATAATCACTAATGTTTTGATAAACCTCTTCGAGAAAGAGAGAAGTTAGAGAAAGATGAAAGATAATTAAACCCACCGAAAGTGTTGAAGATTGGGTTAACGAGAGGTTATTTATAAAGAGAATAGACGAAGGAGATTGTGACACGTGGAAGGGTTGTTATAGGGTTGGATTTTGAAGAAAGATAGATACGTGAAAAAAGGGTTAGATTTTGAAGAAATTACTGGGAATGCCGTTTTTGTTGAAGTGAAAAGACGTGGCTGCACGTGCAAGTTATCTGACTCTAACGTGTTTCCATTTTTATACTGTTTGGTTTGGGAAATTCATGTTTTACAAACTCATATGTATGTACTTACTTGTTTCTAACTAATTTCAACCAGTAAAAATAGTGTGTTAGATTTGTTTGTTAGATTTTCTATGATGAAGAGTGTGATTTTTTTGGTAGGATGATGAATAGTGTGAGGATAGTGCTGTACAATATTTTTAGTTTAACTTGGATGAGTATTTTTTTTAAATATATTGTTTTATTTGGATTGTTTTTTTTATATCTAAAGTATAATTGTAAAAAAAAAAATAGACAATTGTACTTTTTTATTAATATTACAAAATCACGGTAAAATAATTGATTTGGTATAAAATATAATAAAAGAAAACCTATTGAAAGTCATAATGAAAATGATTGATTATGTTTGAAACATATGAAGAAGTAAAAATATATATTTAATTAAACTACTGAATATTATTGATAAAAATTAAAACTAAAAAACAATACACATAAAGATTTTCTAGAGGTAATCTATAAAGTTTGGGATAAAGGTGAACATATTGTACCCGCGAGTCTTGAGCATGTTCGGTTAGATGCGACTACATTCAACAAAGAGGTGTTTGGTGACATTCATAAAAGGAAGAGTACTCTTGCAGAGTAATTAAAGCAGGTGCAACAGAAGTTAGAAACGGTTGATTCAACCCACCTCACCATGACTGAGGCATCACTCCAAAAAAAAATATAATGATGTTTTAAGATAGGAAGAGATCCTTGGGTACCAAAAGTCGAGGGAGAATTGGATGAAACTGGGAGACCGTAACAAGAGTTTTTTCCACACTCAGACACTTGTGAGGAGAAAATGAAATAAGATCCAAGGTCTCTTTCTTGAAAATGGTCAATGGAGTACTGATGATGTTATCCTCCAAGTAGAGGCTATAAATTACTTTAAACAGTTATTTGAGGTAGACCACGCCACTACTCCAAATAATCTATTGGTTAATGATATGCCTCGTTTAAGTGAGCAGTGCAGAGATTCTCGTTTAGGTGAGGAGCGTCGTGTTTATTATGAAGTCTTATAAAGCTCCTGGGTACTATTAATGCTTCAATTACAGAGGCATTAATTGTCCTAATACCCAAGGAGAGTAATCCCCAAAGGTTAAAGAATTTTAGACCCATCAGTCTTTGTAATGTCATTTTTAAGGTAATCACAAAAGTTTTGGTTAGTCGTTTGCGACTGTTTCTTATTGACCTGATAAGCCCTCTTCAAAGTAGCTTCATCCCCGGTCGAGGTACTACTGATAATGCCATCCTGGCCCATGAGGTTGTTCATTTCATACATCAATCTCATGCAAAAAAGGGATCTATTGCGTTCAAAATTGATCTTGAAAAGGCATATGATAGGCTTAATTGGGACTTCATGGAACTCACTCTCCATGATTTTGGTTTCCCTCCAGCAACTATATCTCTCATCATGAGTTGTGTTCGATCTAGCAATTTGAGTGTTCTTTGGAATGGTGCCAAAACTGATCATTTTACTCCATCTAGAGGTCTACGCCAAGGCGATCCTCTATCCCCTTACTTGTTTGTTCTCTGTTTGGAGAAACTATCTCTTAGTATTCAATAGAAAGTCCTAAGTGGAATATGGAAACCTATACATGTATCTAAGGGTGCCCCACCATTATCTCATATTCTTTTTGTTGATGATGTTATGTTATTTTGTGAAGCTAGTACTGAACAGGTCAAAGCGGTTATGGATACCTTAGAGGAGTTTTGTTCAGCTTCGGGGCTAAGGATTAATACCTTAAAATCCAAAGCTATGTGTTCTAAGATGGTTCAATAGGAAAGAAAACGTGAGCTACATAATATTTCAACTATTAAATTTGTGGCGGATTTAGGTCGTTATCTTGGCTTTCCTCTTGTCAAGGGTCGAGTTTCTCGAGATGTATATAATGACGTTGTTGACAAAGTTTCAAAAAGGCTAGCTACTTGGAAAGGAAATATCTTGAATAAAGCAGGACGAGCATGCCTAGTGAAGTCTCTCACAACAGCAATTCTCGTTTATACCATGCAACTTCACTATATTCCTACTTATGTTTGCAATAGGTTAGATAAGATGTCAAGGAGTTTCCTTTGGGGAGGCGATGGGCTCTCTCGAACTTGGAATCATGTTAATTGGAATATGGTTACAACCCCTAAACGCTTTGGTGGCCTAGGTATTCGTGAAGCTAGACTTACTAATTTAGCTCCGCTTGGTAAGTTAGTATGGAACATGCTTCATAATAAAGATAAATTGCGGGTGAAAGTTCTTTCCCATAAATACATGGGCAACTCGTCTTTATGGATGAATAAGAAACATAATAAACTATCAATCACTTGGCGTGGTATTTAACATGCCATTACAAATTTTGCTGCAGGGTATAGTTTTCGTGTAGGCTCCGGAAACTCATCAATTTGGAATATTGACTGGACACAACTCGGTCCCCTCTGTCAATTGGTCTCATTTGTTAACATCAGTGATTCAGTTATGTGTTTGAAGGATGTGTGGGAGGATGGTAGGTGGAACATGCAGGATCTTGCCACTATGACACCAACCGATATTGTTCACTATTTCATCAGCCTCCAGCTCCTAATAACTTGGATTTACAACTTTCGGATGCGTGGACTTGGAGGCATGCAAAAAAAGGTGAATATACTTGCTCGAGTGGATACTATTGGCTTCTTCAACAAAATAGAGATTGGAATGTGAATTGTAACATGAATTGGCTTTGGCGTCTTAAAGTACCAGCAAAACTTCAACATTTTCTATGGCTTTGTTTTCACAATGCTCTCCCTATTAATGTCCGTCGGCATCATTGCAACATGGTAGCTTCTCCAAGCTGCACCCGTTGCTCTTCACCCATAGAGGATATTCTTCACTGTTTACGTGATTGTCCGCACTCTAAAGAGCTTTGGCTCCGTTTGAATATGGGGCGTTATAATAATTTTTTCTCTGAATTTGATATCAAGGTTTGACTTCATGAGATGACAAAGGGTACTTCCTCTATTTTGTTTGTCACAGGAGTATGGTATGCTTGGTGTTGGAGAAACAATGCTATTTTTGAGGATCAACATTGGCGTATTCAAGATGTGGTGCGAAAGACTTTTTTGTTACATGATAAATGCATTTCTTATTATCCCAATCCTGGTTTGGACCCACACTCATCGTGCCTTTTAGCTCATTGGATCCCCCCTCCAGAAGGTACACTCAAACTAAATATTGATGGCAACTTCCTAGAAGATTTTGGTTGTTTAGGTGCTGGTGGTGTTGTTCGCAACCACGATGGAGATTGGATAACTGGGTTTTCCCACTATGAAGTTGGAGGCGATGCATTATTAGCTGAGTTACGTGCTATCTAGATAGATCTTGATTTTTGTAGTAAAAAAAGGTTATGTCAACATTATTTGTGAGAGTGATTGTTTGGAAGCAGTTGACCTGATTATTGATGGTCATGATCATACCTTGCACACTTATGCTACCGACATCCTTCATATTAGAGATGTTTTACATGAAAATGGAAATACAACATTGGTGCATGTTCTTAGGGAACAAAACATGTGTGCAGATTTTATGGCTAAGGAAGGATCACATGGAAGGTGCTCTGCTCACTGGAACTGCCCTCCGCCTGGCATGGAATCTCTCATTCTGAGAGATAAGCTTGGAGCTTAATTTCGTCTCTCTCTTTTTTTCTTTTTCTTTTTCTTTTTGCCTCGTTACATTGTAACACTACCAAAAAAAAACTAAAAAACAATATATTAATGTAATACTACCTCCGTCCCTAATTATAGGACCCTTTTGAAAAAATAACGAATTAAGATAGTGGATATTTGTATTAAATATGTTTGTAATTACTATTGTTTTTACAATTTTATCCTTTAAGAGAGAGAGTTGGTTTATGTTTTCAACATGTTATTTATTGCTGATTGAAGAAAAAGATGTATAATAAATAGGGGCATGTATGTAAAGAAATAATTAATGTAGTTGGAAATAGCAAAGGGGTCTTATAAAAAGGGACAAAAAAAATTCTCAAAAGGGTCTTATAATTAGGGACGGAGGTAGTATATTATATTAACAACCTCTAAAAAAAATATACTAATAGATATTTAGCTTAACATGTGTGGTTGATTCGCTTTTGAAAAAACAGTTCGAAATACGATCATATCTCAGCGGTTTTTTGCAAAATGACATTCAAACATTTCCCAATAATATTTGTCTTTATGCGATTTTTTTATCGATTTGTGATTTTTTTTTTCCTTGAATCCTTTGGAATTGGACACCCCTAGTCAAAATGACCCAAAATTGTGGTTGATAAATAAATATAAATATCATGTACATTTACAAGGGTTTGATCTAATTGAAGATACTTGACTTCTACAGCGTGCAGAACCAACATTTGAATAGCAACTAAGATATGCATTGACAATTAATAATCAATACATCTTAAGTTAGAATACCACTATGGGAAACCAGAAAAACATCATATGCAAAATACATGTTCTACAAAATCGCATGTAGTTGCTTCAAAATAATGTCAACCAGTTAAAAGAGTGGGATAGATTGTGTTAGATATTGTGTTGAAGAGTAGAGTTGTTTGTATCAGAAAAAGAAAAAAGAAAAAAAAAGAGTAGAGTTGTTAAATGGATTGGTCCGATTCAGTTTAGTCTGAGAGCTCCGATTACATAAACAAGTCAGTTTCGATCCGACTCATTTATAATTAAGCCACATTTTCTAGTGTTCAACTAGGTTCATGTAGGTCAGTCCAGTCCGACCCGTTTTATTTTTTATTTTTGTTTATTTATTCACTATTTTTTTATTTCTTTTTATATATAAATCTCTCACAATTATTTATTAGCTAAAATATGATTGGATTAACGTACAAGTGTAAATAATTTTTACGATAACATTGAATATTAATTAAACACTAAATTTATTCCTTCAATTGAATCAAACTAATAATTTACAAATTTTAAAATATTTAGCCATGTTTATCCATTTTTATTAAGTTTACATATTGATATTTTTTATTAATAATTTTAAAATTACTTTATAATATTTATTAAAAAAATGTAGTATTTTTCAATAAAAATCAAATGAAAATGTTGCTAGTGGGCCAACCCCGATGTGCTACCCCGACCCAACCCAATTTTTCTATGGCCCAAATGGGCTAGAGCGAAAAATATTGCATGCCTTTTTCTATACTCTATAAGAGGCTCATGTGCGATGTGCCTGCTTACTTTCTTTTTTTAAGAAATGTACCTGCACATTTGTACTCCTTAATTGTAAACGAAAGACTAAATTACACTAAAGTTCTCATTATTGATCAAACAGTTTTGTGGTTAAAAATTCACTATTTTAAAGTGAATAAACATGATGTCCGGGGTTCAAACATGATGTCTCTTCCAATTGAGCTAGGCTCACGGGAAAATACTAAAAGATCTTTTAAGTTATTTAATTATTAACAAATTGGCCATTTAAATTTTTTTAGTACCACTTACATCCTAAAAGTTATTTAATTGTCACGAGTTAGTTTTTAAGTTACATCTTTTAGTTTTAATTGTAACTTTTAAACGCCGAGTAATTTACATTTCTAAAATCTAAAATTCCCTAAATTGTTATATTTAAATAACATATAGGAACTAAGCGGTATGAAAAAACTTAAATGACCAACTTATTACAATTAAATAACTTAAAAAACTTAAGTGGTATGAAACACACACAAATGACCAACTTGTTACAATAAATAGCTTAAATGACCTATGTAGTTTAGTGGCTTAAGTTTACCTCCTACACACCTTTAGACTTACCTTTGATGTGGGTTGGCTGTGAGTTTGTGATACAAGATGAGGATTTCATCTTCCCTTTTTTCTACCTCAATCAAATATGCATGTAGTATAAGACTATTCATTATAATAGGACGACAGCCGCCGCTCCAAAACCTCAGCAAACACTCCTCCCTTTTCCAAACTCAGCCACCACGATGTAGATTTAGGAGATGGTAGTGCGAGGAGAGTTTTTCTCCGCACCACCGTCACACCCTTCCTCCTCTGGCACTCCCTTCGTCTTTTGTGTTCGTCGATTCCGTTGTCGTTTGCAGGTTTTTGTGTTCATCGATTCCGTCGTTGTTTGCAGGTTTAATGGTTGGTTCCTTGCCGAAGGTTAGGGTTGTGTTGGTTCGTTCATATTGACAGTGTTGCAGCTCGTGCTTGTCTCCGATCGTTGGTTTTGAACCTGGGAAGTTTGGTGTCGTCTTTCTTACGGTGGTTGTTGGCTCTTTTACAGGTTTGTTCGCGACTCACAGCCAGCTCTTGCTCGTGGGTTAGACCGGTTATGTTCTATGGCCGGTTTTGCATCGTTCCAGATCTGGGTTTGAAGTTGTAAGTCAAATCTGGATTATTCTGGTTGTCATTTCTGCTTAGCTTCTCTAGCCAAAGTTAAGTGCGTTTGATTGGTGTATCACTTTATTGGATTTTTGTCTTCTTGTTTCTGTCCGGATTTGTTGAAATCTGCTGGGTTCAAAGCTTCCATTTTTGTGAACATCGTGCCGGAGAATCTGGGGCGGTGCTTATCCGCTTGAATTGGGACCGAATGGCTCGAAATGGCCCTGTATTCGTTGTTTGTCACAACAATGAATTGTTGGCATGTAAAATTGTTACCGTGTTGGCGGTCAAGTTTACTCGCCATTATCACAAAGAATCCAAGACCAATGTGATATCCTCGGTTTTCACTCTGTTCAACTTGGACCGTGCGACTCGAAAGAGTCATTTAGCTTGCTGTTGACACTTGTTGCGGGAGTTGATGGTACTTGGATACTCTTTCGTGTTGACGGACGGTCCAGTCACCATATTGTAGACCTCTAATAAATTTTAGGATTAAATAGAGGCAGATCCACTTGTGTTTTATATTTTCGTATTACCTGTTTGGGTGGAACTACACTTTTATGTGGTTTTACTAGGTTAGGTTTATGTCCCCCCAGTTTTTTCTTGTATTTTCCCCCTTTTTTTAATAATATATATGAGCATTTGACAAATTAAAGAGTAGTTGAGATATCATCTATTCTCTTTGATGTCATTATGTTCTTGATTTAGCAAAAAAAAAATGTAGTATAAACTTCATGTTATTGTAGTATTTTCTTATTTATAGTCTATAGAATTTTGTTAGATGGTACCACAAAAAAGTTTGTTCGATGGATTGGATCATTTAAGTTCTAAACAATGATTTCAAATCAGATATTACCTTAATGTCATGTCATAACTCATAACAAAATAACTATAAGAGAGCTCCAATAACATTTTCAATCTTTTAAAAATATATTGCTCCAACTGCAAATTTAATTTAATTTAATACATAGATTTAAGTATTTGAATTTATAAAATAGATAAACTCTAATTAAATAACTTTCTTTGGTCAAAAATTGAATAGCCTTTGTTTTTTTTGGTCAAAATAGAATAACCTTTTTAATTTTTGGTCAAGAATAGAATAACCTTTTTTTTCGTCAAGATAAAGATTACTGAATAGCAGTGATTTAAGTATTTGAATTTACTAAATAGCTAAACTCTAATTAAATAACTTTTTTTTGTCGAGAATTGAATAACCTTTTTTTAGTCAAAATTTAATAACATTTTTAACTTTTGGTCAAGAATTAAATAACCTTTATTTTGGTCAAGATTGAATAACCTCATTAGCTAGAGATTTAAATATTTGAATCACTTATTTTTATCGAAGTTTGTATGTTGTAATCATACAATGGTTTCCACATCAAAATCGTTCTGATAGTTGTTTTATCTTGGTTTTCGGGTGTCAAACATTGATTACGTCTGAACCTTTTGAACCTTTGATATCTCATTTTTTCTTGGGAAGGGAAAAAATAAGCAAAACCCTTGAGAATCGAGGTCCGGGAGTTGTTTTCGCTACGGGAAGGTGTTAGGCACCCATAACGACTATAGTATCCTATAGGAACCGTCTTTATTTACTACGCGCGCGCTTTATTTTTAAATGCTATTTTGAAAGTGATATTTACACCTAAGAGTTTTCTAAGTGAAGAATTGGAGGGAGAAGAATGTGTTTGAATTTTTATTTTATTTGAATTGAAGGAATTTTGATTCCTTGCCTACGTACCCTTTTAAGGGATCAAATCCACCGTAGTTCTCTTCCAAAAATGTTTTTGTTTTTGTTGGTTGATTTTAAGTTTGAAAATTGGAATTTTGAAGAATGGAGATTCGAACAAAGATCCTCGAGAGAGCTTTTGATTCTTCTGGTAAGCTTCGAAACCGAAAATAAATCGGTTCTTGATCTTCTTCTTCTTCTTCTTTACTGATTCAATTTTCTCTTCGATTTCTCTTCTTCTCTTCTCAAACTTCTTCTCTGTGATCATACGGGAACGCCATTGTTGTGGTGAGCTCGTACTGGAATTGCAGAGAATAGTGATTCAGTGATGAAGATTCAATTGAATCTCTGAGAATCGCGAAGAACTTTACTTGATTTTGCTTTGAATTTGGTCCTGGAAAATTTAGGGTTTGTGATTGTTCCTTCGTGTTCTTGGTTTGATTCTGAGATTTTTGGTTATTCTGTGATGGATCAGTGTTTAAATTGTTGTGAATTGGTGTGTTTTTGCGATGAATTTGTTCGAGATTGATGAAATTGGAAACGGTTAGGGTTTCTGGTTCACGTGTTCTTGATGAGATTCATGTGAATATGAGACTTTGATTCGTTTTGCTGAAAAATGGGAATGGAAATGTGTTTATGATGTGTCAAAATCTGAATGGGATTGCACTGTTGTGACTATTTATAAGCTGCCATGTGTGATTCTGTGCCAATGAGATAGTGCCACCTGGACTGGACCTTAACAAACTCATCCTTGGCTGATTTGGACTTTGGGGGGCCTTTGTGCAATTCCTGGAAGTTGAAGGACTGTTCTGCAATTTTCTAAAAACAAGGACCAAAATGCAATAATAATAAAAAACTTAAAACAAAATTACAAACATTTAAGGGTTAAAACGTAAAAACTGTCAAAGGACTAAAATGCAAATTTAAAGACTTTAAGGACTTAATAAAAAATAACTAAAATTGGTTAAAAAATGTAAATTGAAAATAACGTAAAGTGAAACGAAATAAAAAACACAAAAAGGACTAAAATGAACCAACTATCAAATGGGGTACTTTAAAGTAACCTCTCTCTGTCAAAATTTCGTGTGAAATGACCAAAATGCCCCTAGGGACTAAACTGACTCAAAACGTCTCAGATGCAATTTGAAAATGGTTTTTTAACAGGGAAATAAGGCAGGAGTTTATACAAGAAAATTAAAAGACTCAGAGACAATTTTTAGAGATTAAACAGGGTTTTAACACAGGAAATGACTGAAATGCCCCTAGGGGCTAAACTGACTCAAAATGACTTAAACTGTGATTTTTGAAATGGATTTTAGCATGGGATTGAAACAAGGACTTATACAAATCAAATGAAAAGACACAAACAATTTTCAAGGACTAAAATGAATTTGAATGCAGGAAATGACTAAAATACCCC
This sequence comes from Medicago sativa, assembly GCF_051527215.1. NCBI lineage: Eukaryota > Viridiplantae > Streptophyta > Magnoliopsida > Fabales > Fabaceae > Medicago > Medicago sativa. Next base: position 15,413,963 of record NC_140753.1, on the reverse strand, counting down.
TTTTTTTATGAATTTTGCAAATAACATTGAAATAAGATGCAGAGGAAGGTGCAATTAATCAAGGACAAATTCAAATGACTTGAAATGCAAGAAAAGGTTTTGGATGACTTGAAATGCAAGAAAACATGGACAAATACACAGTTGAAAAGATTTGTAAAGCTAAGTTGAGAGATAAAGCAGAGTAAAATGTCAGTGTAAACAATAGCAAATTGGCAATTCTTCAAGAATAATAGACATATATCAAAGATGAAAGAAAATTTTGAACAAGTATTTTTAGGTCCAAAATTAGGGTATAACAGCTGCCCCTATTTAAGTTTCTTTGTCCGGAGAGTCAAGAGACGAAGTCTTTGATTTGACGGGACGAAGATACTTAAATATTAACATTTGCACTGTTTTTGGACATAAAAATACGCTTCTCACATTTTAAAAACATGAATGCCATGCAACATTTTGATTATGAATGCAAGACAAACAACTGGAGTCTACAAAGCATGTCATGTCACTGGGGATCCAGGTAGACATTGTCAGGGTAGACAAACCAGGAGACAAAAGATAGGTACAAGCTGTTCTTTGGATCGAACTTGCCACTTGACCGAGAGATACAAACAAGAGATGGGTACAAGCTGTTCTTTGGATCGAACTTGCCGCTTGACTGGGAATAGAAATACAAGACAGGTACAAGCTGTTCTTTGGATCGAACTTGCTACTTGACCGAAAATATAGACATATAGGTAGATACAAGCTGTTCTTTGGATCGAACTTGCTACTTGATTGAAAACACAAACAGATAGGCAGGTACAAACTGTTCTTTGGATCGAACTTGCTATTTGACCTGGAGCCATAGACAAAAGGATGATACAAGCTATTCTTTGGATCGAACTTGCGGCTTGATCAATTATCACAACATGTAGGTTGGTGCAAACTGTTCTTTGGATCGAACTTGTCGTTTGACCGATAACAAAACATAAGCAGGGTACAAACTGTTCTTCGGATCGAACTTGCCGTTTGACCGGAAACATAGGCATATAGGCAGGTACAAGCTGTTCTTTGGATCGAACTAGCCACTTGACCCATAACAAGACATATAGCAAGATACAAATTGGAAGTTTGATTTGAAAAGATACAAATCGAGAGTAAGTTGACATTGATTTGACTTGAAGATAGACATGACCATTATTGTTGGCCCAAAAGCAAATTGAGAGTGGATTAACATTGACTTGAATTGAATTGAAAGTTGACATTGAAAGAGACATTGAAAGTTGAGAATAATCAGAGACATAGACGTAGACATAACATTGAATTGAATTGAGAATTTTAACAGAAACATAGACATTGGCGCTGAATTGAGAGTTTGAAATGGAATTGAATTGGAATTTGAGATTGAATTAAATTGGAAGTTGAGATTAAGTTGAATCGAAAGTTGAAATTGAGTTGAATTGAAAGTTGAAATTGAGTTGAATTGAAATTGAGATTGAGTTGAGTTGGAAATTGAAATTGAGTTGGATTGAAAGTGGAGATTGAGTTGAATTGGAAATTGAAATTGAATTGGATTGAAAGTTGAGATTGAACTGAATTGGAAGTGGAAATTGAGTTGAATTGAAAGTTGATGTTGGAAATGCAACATGTATGTATGGTATAACAAGATCATTAAATGTATGAGCATATAGAATACATGATTATGCATGTATGAATGCTTGAAATGCATGATTGGTTTGTAGTTTGACAGAGAAATTTCACAGAGACAGACGAAACATTGGAAGATTGGGCACGTAGTGGCTCGTGCTATAACACATTCATATGGAAATCCTCTCTGGAGAGACCGTCGTTGGAAGATGTATTGAAACCATGACTGAGGGTAATAAAAACTTGTAGAGGAGGGACCCTTGGAAGATTCTTGGATACAGGTCGCCGTTGTTAGGCGTGTCAGTGCTGGGTAAACGTTGGATGTTCGCATCTGTGGTCAATGCTTTTAATTCTTTCATTCCTTCTTTTTCCATTTTTCAATCCCATTTTTGCCTGAACCGCCCTTTCGGGTTTTCGATTCACCGGGAACAAATTCTTTTCATTGCCCCATTTTTGCCTGAATTGCCTTCATAGGTTGTCAATCAGCGGGGTGCTCATTTTTGCCTAAGCCGCCCTTTCGGGTTTTCAACTTAGCGAGCTTTTCATTTGCATTTTTTCAAATTTTCCTTTTCATTCTGTTTTTTCATTCTTGCCATTGACCACGGATCATCCTGGGGAATAACCTGCTTGTAACATGTATTGAAATAGACATTGATATATATTTATTCATGCATGTTTCACTGGAATGTATCTTATTGCTCAGGTTTGTTTTCAAAATAGACAGAAAAAGATTTTTCAATTTTCAAAAATGTTTGTTTCATACATTGACATTATCAAATAGAAAGAAAATATTTTGTATATAGCTTTGAAAGTAGAAAGAAGAAGTAGAGTTTCAAACAAAAGCACATGCTCAAATGGATGTAGAAGAGTGAGAATCAGCCAAAGGCATTACTTCACGGATTTACAAAGCTTGGAAAATGGTAATTTTATTGGTTGGTGGTACATTGAACACGATGACCGCTACATTTCATAGAAATTTTGAATTCACAAGTACAGAAGCTTCTGATGAAGATGATCATTGACAGTTGCAGATGCCCCAAGGAGTGATGGTGATTTGCCAGATATAGTTACTTGTCTTTTATTATCAATCTCATTTTTGCATGAACCGCCCTTTCGGGTTTTCGGCTCATCGAGACGCTCATTCTTGCCTGAGTTGCGTACAATCCCAGCGAGCTTTTTCATATTCATTTTTTTTTGTCCCTAACTTTTGCCTGGATCGCCCTTTCGGGTTTTCGATCCACCGGGAAGCGCATTTTTGCCTAGGCCGCCCTTTCGGGTTTTCGACCTACCACGCTGTTCTTTTCTTTTTAGACAAAGTATTTCTTGACTACATCGGCATTAACAGGATTTGGGAGTTCAACACCATCCATGTGTGTAAGAATCAAAGCACCACCAGAGAAGGCCTTCTTGACAACATAAGGACCTTCGTAGTTAGGTGTCCACTTGCCCCTTGGGTCGGGTTGCTGGCTTATCCTTCTTTTCAATACAAGTTCGCCTTCCTTGAATTCTCGAGGTCGGACTTTCTTGTCAAAAGCATTCTTCATTCGTACTTGATACAACTGTCCATGAGCCATAGCATCCATACGTTTCTCTTCGATCAAATTCAACTGGTCATACCGACTTTGACACCATTCAGCCTCAGTTAATTTTGCTTCCATGATCACTCAAAGAGATGGAATCTCCACTTCTAGAGGGAGAACTGCTTCCATACCATACACCAAAGAGAAAGGAGTTGCCCCGGTTGAACTGCGCAGTGTAGTACGGTAACCATGCAAGGCAAAAGGTAGCATCTCATGCCAGTCTTTGTAAGTAGTGACCATCTTCTGAACAATCTTCTTGATATTCTTGTTAGCGGCCTCGACTGCACCATTCATCTTAGGTCTATAAGGAGAAGAGTTGTGATGTTCAATCTTGAATTCTTCACATAAAGCTTGCATCATGCTATTGTTCAGATTGGAACCATTGTCAGTGATGATCTTGTTGGGAACACCATATCGACAAATGATGTTATTCTTGATAAACTTCACTACCACTTGCTTGGTCACGTTTGCATAGGAAGCAGCTTCAACCCACTTGGTGAAATAGTCAATTGCCACTAGAATGAAACGATGTCCGTTGGAAGCTTTTGGTTCAATTCTTCCGATCATGTCAATGCCCCACATAGAGAAAGGCCATGGGGAAGAGATAACGTTGAGGGCATGTGGAGGCACATGAATCTTGTCAGCATAGATTTGACATTTGTGGCATCTCTTGGCATGTCTGCTAGCCCATCTCCTCAGGGTCTTTTTACCCCTGTTGGAAGCACCAAGTGGATATTCATGACTCTGCAAGAACTGTTTGATATTATGATACCAAGGTTTTCCATTATTCACATCTTTATCAGCTTGATCTCGCATATTTTCAATAGTAAACACATGAGCGGGTCTATCAAGACGTTGTACTTTGATTACGGGCACGCCATTCCAGTGATTCACACGAAACATGGAAGACAAAGTAGCAAGAGCATCAGCCATCTGGTTTTCATCCCGAGGGATGTGGTGCAGCTCAACCTTTGTGAAGTATGTCAACAGACGTCTTGCATAGTCACGGTAAGGGATCAGCTTCTCATGATGAGTCTCCCATTCACCCTTTATCTGATTAATAACAAGTGCAGAATCTCCATAGATGTCAAGGTGCTTAATTCTTAGGTCAATGGCTTCTTCAACGGCCAAGATGCATGCTTCATATTCAGCCACGTTGTTCGTGCATTCAAAAGTGATTCGAGCAGTGAAGGGAATGTGGTGCCCCTGTGGTGTGACAATGATGGCCCCAATTCCTTTACCATAAGCATTGACAGCACCATCAAACACCAATCCCCATTTGCTATTGGGATCTGGTCCTTCATTGATCAGTGGTTCTTCACAGTCTTTTACTTTCAGATACATAATCTCTTCATCAGGGAAATCAAACTTAATCGGATGGTAATCATCAAGAGGTTGACAAGCAAGATGCTCAGCAAGGATGCTTCCTTTGATTGCTTTCTGAGCTTTGTACACAATATCATATTTAGACAACAACATTTGCCAACGTGCAATCTTTCCAGTAACAGCAGGCTTCTCAAAGATGTACTTGATTGGATCCATTCGGGATATCAACCAAGTTGTGTGATTCACCATATAATGACGCAGGCGTTTGGCAGCCCAAGCTAAAACACAACAAGTCTTTTCAAGCATTGTATATCGAGTCTCACAGTCGGTGAACTTCTTGCTCAGATAGTAGATAACATGTTTTTTCTTTCCAGTCTCGTCTTGTTGACCGAGAACACAACCTACGGAATCATCTAACACTGACAGGTACATAATCAAAGGCCTTCCTTCCACTGACGGGACAAGGATAGGTGGTTCCAACAGGTATTCTTTAATGCTATCAAAAGCTTATTGGCATTCATCAATCCATACAACAGGCTGATTCTTTCTGAGCAATTTGAAAATTGGCCCGCAAGTAGTAGTCATTTGAGATATGAATCTTGAAATATAATTCAGGCGTCCGAGGAAACCTCTGACTTGCTTTTCAGTTTGAGGGGCTGGCATCTCCCTGATTGCTCGGACTTTGTCAGGATCAACTTCAATGCCTCTTTGGCTGACAATGAAGCCTAGCAACTTTCCGGATCTCACACCGAATGTACACTTGTTAGGATTCAATCGCAGCTTGTACTTTCTTAGTCTTTCAAACATCTTTTTCAAATACACCACATGCTGCTCTTCATCACTTGATTTCACAATCATGTCATCAACATATACTTCAATCTCTTTGTGAATCATATCATGAAACAGAGTTGTCATGCCCCTCTGATACGTTGCACCAGCATTTATCAAGCCGAACGGCATCACCTTATAACAGAATGTTCCCCATGGAGTAATGAAGGACGTCTTTTCTCTATCTTCATGTGACATTCGTATCTGGTTATAGCCAGAGAAACCATCCATAAAAGAGAACACTTTAGACTGAGCAGTACTGTCAATAAGCACATCAATATGAGGCAATGGGAAGTTATCTTTCGGACTGGCTTTATTCAAATCTCTGTAATCAACACACATTCGAACTTTCCCATCTTTCTTTGGTACTGGTACAATGTTGGCAATCCACTCAGGATATTCAGCTGTCATGAGGAAACCCGCATCAATTTGCTTTTGTACCTCTGCCTTGATCTTAAGAGTCATGTCTGGACGAGACCTTCTCAATTTCTGCTTGACAGGAGGACATTCAGGTCTTGTCGGTATCCGATGTTCAACAATCTTGGGATCTAGACCTGGCATATCTTCATAGGACCATGCAAAGACATCTGGATAGTCATGGAGAAGCTGAGTAATCTTCTTTTTCACTTCTGGCTCGAGTGCAGCACCGATCTTAATCTCTCGCTTGTTCTCTTCAGTACCCAGGTTGATGAGCTCAATCTCTTCCTGGTGAAGCTGAATGGCTCTTCTTTCTTGCTCAAGCAGTCGAGTGATCTCATACGGTATCTCTTCATCATCTTCCTCATCTTCAGCTTCATATACAGGGAATTCAAAATTTGGAGGAACCATAGGGTCACTGTGTTCAACGGGTTTATTATGGTTCAATCTACATAATATGATTGGGATGATTTTTAGAAAAATATTTTTCATGCAGATTTCTGAAATTAATAAGAAAATACAGATGTTTTGGTTTTTTCTGGCATTACCATTATTTCCAAGGAAAAGGCACTAAAAAGTAAAAAACGAAGAGTCGTGAGAAAAAACGACAACTTTTATTGATAACGGCAATGCCGAAACAAACACGCCCTTACAAGGATACCACTTTCGCCTTGGGCAGAGCGAAAGGATTGTTATTTTGAAAACAAAGAAAAACATGAGCAACAAGACACATTACATGGAAGCATGCATGACTAAAGGAACGTCAATGGCCTCCCAATTTCTCACAGTGCCTCCTGGTACAACAATCGTAGGCACATAACTACTTTCAGCAGCATCTTCGGCAATAGCATTGATGAACCCAACACTATAGAAAGTTCCTGTTGAAACGCCTGAGGTCGGGGAGAATCCAAGGCCTTCTTTGCGCTTGTTTTCCAAAATCTGTATACCTTGCCCCAGCCAGCAACTTGCCCTTCTTGAACAGCTTTCTGGGCGTCTTTCAATGAAGTCATACTAGCACTAGCTCTCCGGGGTTCTGCACCTTCAACAGTCAAGCCTTGAAATGACGTCCCTTCAGCGGACCCTGCTTTAACACAAGAGAAAGATGACACTTGGCTAACCAGATATGCTTCTTCACCATGTACAGTGACAAGCTTACCATTCCTCACAAACTTGAGCTTCTGGTGCAGAGTAGAAGTTACTGCCCCAGTGTCGTAAATCCACGGTCTTCCGAGGAGACAACTGTAAGAAGCATTGATGCCCATGACCTGGAAAGTGATCTAAAATGTCTCAGGACTAATGGTAATTGGTAGATCTACCTCCCCAAGAATATCTTTGCGAGATCCGTCAAAAGCCTTAACCAAATAACTACTTCCCCTTAGAGAGAGTCCATGGTGACTCAACTGTCTCAGTGTAGACTCAGGCATTACGTTTAAGGATGATCCAGTGTCCACCAGCACATTGGATATCATGTCATACTTGCAGTGCACTGAGATATGTAAAGCTAAGTTGTGGTATTTCCCTGCTTCGGGGAGCTCATCATCACCAAACCCCAAGTTATTGCAAGCAGTAATGTTACCCACTATTCCATTGAACTGATCCACGGAGACTTCATGATCAACATAGGCTTGTTCCAGTACCTTCATTAACACTTTCCTGTGAGCTTCTGAGCTCAAGAGCAGAGACAAGATGGATATTTTTGACGGAGTTTGCAGCAGCTGGTCTACAATCTTATAATCGCTCTTTTTGATAAGCCTCAGAATTTCGTCCAGATTAGACTCCTCAATAGATTGGCCTATTGGGCTGGCGTTCTTGTCAACAGGAGGAGCAACTGGTGGAGTTATTGTAGCAACTGGTGTAACCACCTTCTTTTGGAACAAGGGTGGACGGACCTTTCCGCTTCTCAGAGCTGTAATTTCTCCAGCAACATTATCAGTCGTGGCTGAGGATACCAGAGGCACTTCCACCCCGTTCTCAATCATAGTTGCATCGTACTTGTAAGGGATTGCCTTAGTAGAAGCATAAGATACCGGACCAGGTAGCCTGATCACCAAAGGTTCAACATTCCTTGTCTGAGATGCACTTTCAACCGGAGAATCATGAAACACTGGCACAATCACATAGACATCACTGGCAATCAAGTGCCTGTCATCCATTAGACTTTGTATATCACCTTGCACCACACAACAACCCATAGGATTCTGAAAACATTCTGAACAAGCAGCATGATTGTGATTAAACAAAGAAGCTTGGCAAAGTTTGACATGTAGTGGCACCAAAGGAGTAGCGACATTACGGACATCTAAAGTGGGAGCCTCTCTAGGAACACGAACTTTTTCGAAAGCCTCGATCATGTTAACGGCAGCATGGTTTGGAAGTGGGTTGTCAAGAACATGAGGAACACTATTTTCAAAAGTCAACCGTCCTCTGTCTATCAGGTCTTTCACAACATACTTAAGAGCATAGCAACCCTCAACATCGTGGCCTTGAGCGCCTTGATGGAATTCACATGTGAGATCTTGTTGGAACCTGGGAGGCAATGGTGTAGGCGGAGGCTTGCCTGGTCTGGTGACGCAGTGGCCTTTAGCAAGTAGGGTTGGGAGCAGATCAGCATACCGCATTGGTATTGGTGGGAAATAAGTCTTGGGCCGAGGACCCTGTTGTTGCGGCTGTTGCTGTTGGGCAGGAGGCTGCTGTTGTACTTGTTGAGCAATGGCATTAACGGGCACTAGTGGTTGACCCGGTGGCAGAGGATATTGCTGGTAGAATGGTGGGAAGAAAGGATGTTGAGAGTACTGCATATATTGGTAGGGCAGGGGTAACTGAGCAACAGCTGTAGACTGGTTACCAGATACCATCCCTACTTCAGATTCTTTCTTCTTATGGTGGCCATTACCATACTTCTTAGGTGCACTAGCTGAAGATTCCCCCTTTTCAAGAACAATGATACCTTCTCTGACAGCCTCCTCTAGACGAGTTCCCATAGTAACCATATCGGAGAAATTATTCGGAGCAGAGACTATCATCCTTTCAACATATTCCTTCTTCAAAGTTTTCAGGAATGTCTGTGTCAGTTCTTCCTCATCAAGCCGAGGAGAAACACGGGCAGCTGCCCCTCTCCATCTCTGAGCATATTTACGGAAGGTTTCATCTGACTTTTGAGACAAAGACTTAAGAGAATCCCTATTCGGCTTCAAGCGGGTGTTAAACTCATAATGATTTTCAAAAGCAGCAGCGAGTTCCTCAAAAGTGTGGATATTGTCTTTGCTCAAACCAGTGTACCAGTCTGCCGCATCTTCCATCAAGCTATCCTGGAAGCAGTGGATCATCAGCGCATCATTATCTGCGTAGTTGGCCATCTTTCGGACGTACCGAATGACATGGCTATGTGGACAAGAAGTTCCATTGTATTTGTCAAAATCTGGCACCTTGAACTTCTTAGGAACCTCAATCCGGGATACCAAGCATAGATCACGAGCCTTAGCAGAAACACCGTTCCCACGGCTTGCTTTGACCTCACGGAGTTCTCCAGCTAGCTCTCTTAACTGTTTTCTCATAGACTCCATTATAGGGTCTTGTCCACGCGGAGTGTCAACATCGATTACCTGTTGCACAGTGTGTACAATAGGATCGGTAACAACAGTAGTCACTTGAGGCATAGAGGTGGATGTAGAAGCAAAAGTTGTCACAGGAATCTGTCCTTGATTGCCAATACCATAAATACCAGCCGCAGTATTAGGAGCATAGAAAGCTGAGAGTCCATAAGGGCGTCCATTGGGCATAACAAACCGAGCATCAGAAATCACAGTAGATAGTGGGATAGATGGAATCACTTCAGTAGAAGCTGGAACAGATGTGGCTGGTTGTTCTTGTGCAGTCATCATGGTAGACATAATGTCATGAGCCTTAGCCAAGTCTTCTTTCATAGCAGCCAATTCGGCACGGAGCTGAGCATTTTCTTCTTCAAAGTTAGCCATGTTTCTTCTCTTGTACAATCTTGTTTGATGAACTTTATCTGGTTGGTAAACTTTACGAGCACGAGCCACTTTTCAGACTGCGGCAGAAGAACCAGGAGGCAATGAGCACGAGAGAAGTCTTTTTGTGACCAATGAATGCATATGATGCATGAGATGTGTTAATGCATATGCAAAAAGACTCTTTTTTGTGTTATCGAAGGGTTTTAGACAAATTAGAAACTTGTAAACATTACTAAACAATTGAAACATCAAACCCAGACAAAACAATCAAACATCATAGAGTCTTACAAGATGATTCCCTTTGAAATACTAAGCCAAGGGTTAGGCTTTGAAATGTAAAACGACATAAACAACTGGAAATAACAACAGGAAAAAGAAATCCTCAAGCATAGGAAGTGGAAGCATCATCCTCGGACTCAGTCTCAGACTCATAGCTGCAGTATCGGGCATAGAAGTTACGGGCACCCCTAGCCCTCTTGGAATCTCTCATAAGCAACTTATCCTTTTCTTCAATTTCTTTCCTAGCTTTAGCCAACTCTTTCTTCAGTGTCAAGACCTCATGAGTCTTCTGTTCATCTTTCCCATCCAAAGTCATGATCAAATTCTCAGCCTCGTAGTATCTAGTCCTCCATTGATGCTTCTCTCGACTCTCCATAGCTAGATGCTCCTGATACATCTCCTGGGTAGGTGGTAGTAGTGGCAAAGGCATGGTTGGAATAGATGCAGACACATATCTCATAGTGGGGTAAGGCATGCCAATCTTCTCAGCTTGGTTTATCACCCACTGTGTATAGGCCTCATGAGCAACACCGGACCTTACACCCATATGCTTTACCTCTTTCTTCCGAAGCTTAGACCAAGCCTCCATGAAATCTTCTCTTATTCCCGTGGGAGCATTGGAGTAGTGAAAGAAGTAAGGATATGTAGCAAGATTGATGGGCTTTTCTTTCATCGGGAAACCAAATTGTCGCAAGGCGAGCTCCGGGTTATAGTTGATTCCACCTCGGGTACCAAGAAGAGGTACATTAAGAAACTTCCCGCCACCGAAGATGATTTCCTTTACTCTAGCAGCGGGAGTGAGCCAAACCACTTCATTAGGAGTGAGAGCCATGATCCTCTGTGAAATAGTCCAACTCTCTAGATTATCATGGAAAGACTTCGGAAGGTGCGAAATAAACCACCTATAGAGGAGAGATATACAGCAAAGAATGTATCCACGACCCTTGCCGGATCGATCGTGAATAGCATGGTATGTGTCAGCTAGCAAAGTAGGAACCGGATTCTTGGAGTCGAAGATCATAATAGCATTCATGTCCACGAAGCCATCAAGATTCGGAAAGAGAATAAGCCCATAGATGAGTAGTGCAAGAATAGCCTCAAGAGTGTCCTGACAATTGGTTTTGAGGTTGGCTTTCTCAAGTAGATACTCCAAAGTGAACCCTCGGATGTGAGCCTTAGTGACAAGATTCTTGGAGACATCGGTGGTCTTGAGAGAGATCTTTAGCAATAACCAATGGAGTAGGAGGATTCTTAAGTCCCGCAAAGGGTACCCCTTTAGCAATAGATAGATCCATCAAGCAAGAATAAGCCTCGAGTGTGGGCACCAACTGAAAGTCGGGGAAAGTGAAGCACCGATAGTCCCGATCATAGAATTGCACTAGAGTGTGCACAAGCTTCTCATCCACATTAGTCTGGAGAAGAGTAAGTAAAGCCCCGTAACGATGTCGGAAACCAATCGGATCCTCGATCTTGAGTGCCAAATCTCTCAAACTAGCCAAATCCACTTCCTTGAACTTATAGGACTTAGTCTTCCCCATTCCTACAATGTTTACAAATTCAATTTGGTCTAAGCCCTTCGATAAATGCATGGAAAAAGAGTTTATGCATGTATGCATGATTATGTTCAAGTACGGAGAAAACATGGTGGGTTGAAATTCAAAGTCAAGGAGTCATGGGTGGACACGGTGTCCGGTGAAACTAGGGCTTTAGGAGATAATAACCGGGTTCTAAAAAGGTTCCCAAATTGCAACCTCTCCGACGTATATCATGGTGCCACGAGACAAACACTCGCTCCATGATTATCCGTAAGAAGATCTAACTTGAGTGTAGTATCGCGTGACGACTAAAATTCGAGACAACACTCGGTTTAGCCTCCGCACTACATCCTAGAAAATGGCCATGGATGGGTTCGGTTATCTAAGGTTCATAGCGTCATAGAACAATTAGAAGTAAAGTGCCTAAACGCGACAACACGCGCCGACAACATCACCCCCAAAATGCCTCAGCTATGTGGGATTGATCACATAATCCAATACAAGAGGCAACCCTCGGAATGAATTGTCGATTATATCCCTCCTAAATCCTAAGTTCACTCAGCCCGGGTGTAGGACTTTTGATATTCTCACCCCACACGTTTGCAAGAATTTAAGCATTTATTCACATAAGGAAGTAAAAAGAAGCAAGTAAAAACGAAAGCGCAAGCGTGGGAATAAAGACTAGGCGTAACTCTCGAATCCCCAGTGAAGTCGCCAGCTGTTTTATCTTGGTTTTCGGGTGTCAAACATTGATTACGTCTGAACCTTTTGAACCTTTGATATCTCATTTTTTCTTGGGAAGGGAAAAAATAAGCAAAAACCCTTGAGAATCGAGGTCCAGGAGTTGTTTTCGCTACGGGAAGGTGTTAGGCACCCATAACGACTATAGTATCCTATAGGAACCGTCTTTATTTTCTACGCGCGCACTTTATTTTTAAATGCTATTTTGAAAGTGATATTTACACCTAAGAGTTTTCTAAGTGAAGAATTGGAGGGAGAAGAATGTGTTTGAATTTTTATTTTATTTGAATTGAAGGAATTTTGATTCCTTGCCTACGTACCCTTTTAAGGGATCAAATCCACCATAGTTCTCTTCCAAAAATGTTTTTGTTTTTGTTGGTTGATTTTAAGTTTGAAAATTGGAATTTTGAAGAATGGAGATTCGAACAAAGATCCTCGACAGAGCTTTTGATTCTTCTGGTAAGCTTCGAAACCGAAAATAAATCGGTTCTTTATCTTCTTCTTCTTTACCGATTCAATTTTCTCTTCGATTTCTCTTCTTCTCTTCTCAAACTTCTTCTCTGTGATCGTACGGGAACGCCATTGTTGTGGTGAGCTCGTACTGGAATTGCAGAGAATAGTGATTCAGTGATGAAGATTCAATTGAATCTCTGAGAATCGCGAAGAACTTTACTTGATTTCGCTTTGAATTTGGTCCTGGAGAATTTAGGGTTTGTGATTGTTCCTTCGTGTTCTTGGTTTGATTCTGAGTTTTTTGGTTATTCTGTGATGGATCAGTGTGGAAATTGTTGTGAATTGGTGTGTTTTTGCGATGAATTTGTTCGAGATTGATGAAATTGGAATAGGTTAGGGTTTCTGGTTCACGTGTTCTTGATGAGATTCATGTGAATTTGAGACTTTGATTCGTTTTTCTGAAAAATGGGAATGGAAATGTGTTTATGATGTGTCAAAATCTAAATGGGATTGCACTGTTGTGACTATTTATAAGCTGCCATGTGTGATTCTGTGCCAATGAGATAGTGCCACCTGGACTGGACCTTAACAAACTCATCCTTGGCTGATTTGGACTTTGCGGGCCTTTGTGCAATTCCTGGAAGTTGAAGGTCTGTTCTGCAATTTTCTAAAAACAAGGACCAAAATGCAATAATAATAAAAAACTTAAAACGAAATTACAAACATTTAAGGGTTAAAATGTAAAAACTGTCAAAGGACTAAAATGCAAATTTGAAGACTTTAAGGACTTAATAAAAAATAACTAAAATTGGTTAAAAAACGTAAATTGAAAATAACGTAAAGTGAAACGAAATAAAAAACACAAAATGACTTAAACTGTGATTTTTGAAATGGATTTTAGCATGGGATTGAAACAAGGACTTATACAAATCAAATGAAAAGACACAAACAATTTTCAAGGACTAAAATGAATTTGAATGCAGGAAATGACTAAAATACCCCTTTTTTTTATGAATTTTGCAAATAACATTGAAATAAGATGCAGAGGAAGGTGCAATTAATCAAGGACAAATTCAAATGACTTGAAATGCAAGAAAAGGTTTTGGATGACTTGAAATGCAAGAAAACATGGACAAATACACAGTTGAAAAGATTTGTAAAGCTAAGTTGAGAGATAAAGCAGAGTAAAATGTCAGTGTAAACAATAGCAAATTGGCAATTCTTCAAGAATAATAGACATATATCAAAGATGAAAGAAAATTTTGAACAAGTATTTTTATGTCCAAAATTAGGGTATGCCAATAGTATGTTGTGTTGGTATTTTTATCAATGTTTGTATTTTGTAATTATACAATGGTTTCCACATCAAAATCGTTCCTTTAGAACATGGTTGGTGAAAGTTTTTGAAAACAGCAAACTAAACGAATGATTGATATTTATTGGTTGGGGGAAAACGTAAATATCATAAAAAAAAACCTACAAAAAAAATTGCATAGTTATTAATCTACATAGTATTATTCTTCTTTAGAGCAGTTGTAAAATTGCTTACGAGAACACATCCACGACACGAACAATAACATCAAAGAAACAACTACTATTATTCAAAGAAACAACATGTACATAGGCTTTCATAGTGGCACAATCAATATAAATATATAATTGGCCCAGACGCACAAAACTTGTGTGTCACCGCATAAAGATTCACTGCGACCTCCAATTTGGTTGATGCAGTCAGGATCCAATTCACCACGTGTAACCATTGTCATGGAAACTGCGGATGTAATGATCCTCGACCTGCACCAAGCAAATTAGAGAGCGAAGTGAGAAGAAGAATCATCATCACCAAATCTACAATAAACCATCTCTCTTTTTAGGGAGATGAAAATGATAACTAAACTAAACCCATCAAAAGTGTTTTATAAAGAGAGGTTGGTTATTTATAAGGAGGAGAAATGTATAGGATTGTAACACGTGGAAGTGGTGTTACATGTTGATAGGATTGAATTTAATTTAAATTAAAAAAAGGAAAAATAAAAAGAGAAAAGTGAGTCAGAAAGATAGATACGCGGAAATAGGTTTGGATTTTGTTGAAATTACTTGTTTGCCATTTTTGATAAATTACCTTTTTTTTATATTGTTTTTGGTTTGCGAAATGCATGTTTTTACAAACATAAAAATTGAATAATAAAATCGTACAAAATTAATTACACGCCTTTTTCCTTAATTAAAAACAATACTGCATGCTTTTTTTTTTTTTTTACCATTTGATCACTTGATGGCTAGGGTAGATAAACAAAATATGATTAATATATCCTTTCATTTTTTTAATCTTATATTTGATGCACCAATGAGATATGATAAATTTTTCATATTACTTATCATATCCTATCACTCGTTTGTAATTTCTATCTAAGTTTACGCCGGGTTAAAATTAACCGATCTGGTTGATATAAGGAATCCTTATTTTGCCCTCACCCTTCCCGCGCCTCTCATATCCTCTCCACTTGAATCATTTGTTACTAACATCTTCTTTCTTTCACTTATCTGCACCATCATGTATGTTATTCTCTATCATTTTTTAAAATCCTTCTTCGTCCTCAATTATCGATTTCAATTTTTTTTATAGATTCCTCTTTTTTCCATCTTCTTTTTTTATAAGCTTCTATTTTTTCCATTTTTTAATCTTTTTTTTATAGGCTTCTATTTTTCTTTATTGATCTCTATTCCTCTTTTTTTTTCAATTTCAAAATTTTCTTCTTCTTTTCATATATTTCTCTCTGTTTTAAATTCTTCTACTTTTTTTTTTATCAATGTGTCTTTTTTTTAAATTGATTTTTTTATCGACTTGAATTTTTCCTCTTGTTTTTGACAAATTTCTATTCTTTTATTTAGATTCTTCTTTCTTTTGTTTTTTATGGATTTCAATTTTTCCTCTATTTTGTGAAGTTTGTAATATGTATTATATGAAAATCTATTAAAATATGTTGAAAAATGTAATTGATTATAAGGGTAATTTTGTCATTTAATTTAATATAATAAAATAAAATAATGTTATCTTGATGGTTATCATGTGGGCATCAAACACATGATATGATCATTATTTATCATATCTATATCATATACTGTCTAAATCCAACATCATATCATATCATGTATCTATCCCATGCTGACCATCAAACGGACCTAGAAGTGACTTATGTGCGGCGCACCCGCTACACACCTTTAGACTTACCTTTGATGCGCATTTTGTGATACAAGATGAAGATTTCATCTTCCCTTTTTTCTACCTCAATTCAAATATGCATGTAGTATCAACTTGTTATTGTAGTATTTTCTTGTTTATAGTCTATAGAATTTTGTTAGATGGTAGCTCAAAGAAAAAATTGTTAGGTTCATCAGATCAATTAAGTTCTAAACAAAGATTTCATAAATGAGACATTACCTTAATGTCATGTCATAACCTGTAAGAAAATAACTATAAGAGACCTCCAATAACATTTTCAATCTTTATAAAATATTGCTCAAAATTAAATTTAATATGATTCAGTGATTTAAGTATTTGAATTTACTAAATAGCTAATCTCTAATTAAATAACTTTTTTTTGTCAAGAATTGAATAACCTTGTTTTCTTTTGGTCAAAATTAAAGAACCTTTTTAATTTTTGGTCGAGAATAGAATAACCTTTTTTATCCATCAAGATGAAGATTACTAAATAGCAGTGATTTAAGTATTTGAATTTACTTTTTTTTTAAGGAAGTATTTGAATTTACTAAATAGCTAAACTCTAATTAAATAACTTTTTTTCTTATCGAGAATTGAATAACCTTTTTTTTTTGGTCAAAATTGAATAACCTTTTTAACTTTTGGTCAAGAATTAAATAACCTTTATTTTGGTCAAGATTAAATAACCTTTTTAACTAGAGATTTAAATATTTGAATCACTTATTTTTATCAAAGTTTGTATGTTGTAATCATACAATGGTTTCCACATCAATATCGTTATGATAGTATGTTGTGTTGGTATTTTTATCAATGTTGTATTTTGTAATTATACAATGGTTTCCACATCAAAATCGTTCCTTTAGAACATTGTTGGTGAAAGTTTTTGAAAACAACAAACTAAACGAATGATTGATATTTATTGGTTGGGGGCAAACATAAACATCATAAAAAAAAAGCCTAAAAAAAAACTACGTGGTATTTTTTATTATTAAACTACATAGTACTATTCTTCTTTAGAGCAATTGTAAAATTGCTTACGAGAACACATCCACGACACGAACAATAACATCAAAGAAACAACTACTATTATTCAAAGAGACAACATGTACATAGGCTTTCATAGTGGCACAATCAATATAAATATATAATTGCGACTCTCCCAGACGCGCAAAACTTGTGTGTCACCGCATAAAGATTCACTGCAGCCTCCAATTTGGTTGATGCAGTCAGGATCCAATTCACCACGTGTAACCATAGTCATGGAAACTGCGGATGTAATGATCCCCGACCTGCACCAAAAAAATTAGAGAGCGAAGTGAGAAGAAGAATCATCATCACCAAATCTACAATAAATCATCTCTCTTTTTAGTTAGAGAAAATGATAACTAAACTAAACTTATCTAAAGTGTTTTATGAATATTGAGATAAGGAGAGGTTGGTTATTTATAAAGAGGAGAAATGAATGGGATTGTAACTCATGGAAGTGGTGTTACAGGATGATGGGCTTGGATTTAATTTAATTTAAAAAGGAAAAATAAAAAGGCAAAAAAGTAAGATAAAGACACGTGGAAATAGGTTTGGATTTTTTTTTTAAGGAGGTTTGGATTTTGTTGAAATTAAGGAGCTGGATCGTCTCCTACTGGGTCTCTCTAGCTTTACATTTTGCACTAATCTCAGCCTTTGATTCTGTCCTTATCACTCTTTTTCCCTCTTATGTTAACATTGTTGGATTAAATCCAACACTTAAAAAGTGCATAGGAGAGCTGACAGTACCAAAACAGCAGGAGGTGATCCATTTCCTTAAATTAATTAATTGGATGCCGTTTTTGATATAAAAAATTATACAGTTAGGTTTCCCAAATGCATGTTCAACAAACTCATAAAAAGAGTGTGTTAGATTGTGTTTGTAAGATATTGTCTATGTTTTTTTTCCTAAGGAAGATATTTTCTATGTTGAAGAGCATATTGTTTTTTTTTTTTTGGACAGAAAAGAGCATATTGTTAGTACTTACAACTATTTAAGATAAAAATTTAGTTCATTTCTTATGTGATTTTTGGTGTGGGTCTTCACATATTATACTTTTTTTTAGAGGTATATATAAAATACTCATAACTATGATTGATTTCTAAAATTCACAATATTTTAAAAGTTTTCTATATCAGCAAAAAATTTATTTTATTTGAAGAATCATACAAAAAACACGTAAGGAAGGTGCACCTATATTTTGTACGAATTTTTTTGGTTTGGTTTGAATGATACTTTTTAAAAAAGAAAATATAAAAAATCCAATTTTTATGTTTTATTAGGAATGTTTATTAATATCCAAAATACAAATGTAAACATTTTTTTAAGTAATTGTAAATATTTTATTCATATTATAAAAGTACTGTAAAATAATTGATTTGGTATATAAAAAACATATGAAATATAATAGAAATTAACATTATAAAATGAAAATAATTGATTATGTTTGAAACATATGAAGTAATAAAAATATAGACTACATTACACTAATAAGTATTATTTTAAAAATTTAAAAACTAACAAACAAAATATTAATGCAATACATTGCACTGCTCAGAAACAAATAAGTATTAAAATTATTTATGCAGTTTGGTTTGATTTTGAAAAGATAATTCGAATGTGATATGATCCAAGCAATTTTTACAAAATGACATTAATGCACATCCAATAATATTTAATTTTATGCGGTTTTTAATTTTTTTTTCCAATCGATTTGCAATTTTTCCTTTATCATTTGGATTTGAACACCCGTAATCAAACTTTTGAATGTTATTAATCATGATTCTTAAGTGTATATTTAAATACAAATCATGGTTAATAAGTATAATGTATATTTACAAAGAGGTTCCCCTAACCAAAAAAAAAAACAAGAAGAAATTGTTCTAGTGGAAGATACTAAATTTCCATAACATGGCGAACCAAGATTAGATACAAATAGTGAGGAGCATTAGAGGAAAAAAAATCCGATTATGTGTATTGTTGGTCCTTAGAGTGTATTGTAGGACCACCTTTATTGTGTTGTGGTGAGGACCATTTTGCTTTCAGATTTAGGTCTAACTGCTTATAAGTCTGTATCAACTTCTTCAGATCCTTCTGCGAAATTGCATGATGATACAAAAGATTAGTTGACAAATTACTACATCTTAACACCACCAGACCTATTATCTCATTCATCACACAACTATTAAGGCAATTTCTCACTAAGCCCACTCATAATCATTATAATGTTGTTATGCGAGTTTTGAGGTATCTCAAACGATGTCCATGTTAGGCCTTTTCTTTCTCAGAGATTCTAATCTTCAGATCCTATGCTTCTATGATGATGATTGGGTTGGTTTCTTAGACTTTAGAAGATCATTTTCCGGTCAGTGTTTCTTCTTAGACAAGTCACTTATTTCGTGGCCACGAAGAAGCAACTCACTTTTTCCAGATCCTCCTCAGAAGTTGAATACAGGATACTAGCAGCTGGTACTTATAAACTTCAATGACTTCTCTGTCTGCTTCAAAATTTACAACTCTCGTGTTCCAAGTTGCTCGTCATCTATTGTAACAACCAAAGTTCTTTACATATTGCAGCTAACCATGTGGTTCATGAAAGAACTAAGCATTTGGAAATAGATTGCCACTTGGTTAGATAAAAGCTTCAATCTGGCATCATGAAGCTTTTACCAGTAACTTCCCAAGAACAAATTGCAGCCTTCTTCACTAAAGTATTACTACCTCAACCTTTTCACACTCTATTATCCAAGTTGGAGATAGTTAACATCTACCAACCTCCAACTTATGGGAGGATATTGCATCAGGAAGATACACAAGCTTCTTAGTTATCTAGTTAGTTAGTTGTAACTAACTATCTTAGAGTTAGTATAGCGTATAGAACATGTATCATAAATATTTTGCACCTTCATGAACTTCATAAAAGCTGCAATGTACTCTATGATCAAGTAACGAGAATCATTTTCATTCATTTCTTAGTTTCATAATATTTTCCAAGCTAATGTTCCTTGGATGAATATTTAGAACCTCAAAATCCCACTCGCGTGCAGTCATTTCTTTGGTGCCTGGTACACAAATGCTTGCCCACTCGTACGAATCTCACTGCTTGAGGTATCCTATGTGACGACTCACGTGTTATGTGTGAGTCATTTGTCGAGTCACACATGCATATCTTCTTCATGTTCATGAATGTTGGGAGCGTATCTACATAGGAAACTTCATTCACGAGCTAGTCCATCAAGCCAACAATTTCTCCACTTTATTGTTTGATTTTATTGGCAGGTTATCCACTCACCACCAGCAAATTGTCGTAATGTTAGTTTGGTGCCTTTGGAAGAGTGGTAACACAAAGCTTTGGGAGTCATCTGACACCCTTGTTGCCATTATTATTCCTCGAGCAAAGGAAATGCATTAATAGGGTTGCTGTAACACCCCGTTTTCCAAACGTAAAAATTTCTTAATAAATCAGAGTATTTAAATCATAAACGGAATGTCACATACTTCTTGAAAGTCATAAAATAGATAATAATAATTATCCTCAAAATTTAACATCATAAAATCTGAAACTTCGCAGCGAAAAATAGTTCAACATAATAAAAGTCTTGGCACGCAGGCCTTATCAGAAAATCTCATAAATTTGTTCAACATTTATTCATAAAAATCCATAAGTAATACGTAAGGAATAGAAATAGAAGACATAATCTCATCCTGTTACGTATCAGAGCACCTAAGACACACTTGTGAGGAGTCCACTCACGACCGCAACTAATCCTGGTTACCTGCAAGTTACCCATACGAAGAGCAACATTTCCAAGCAGAGGGCTGAGATTTCTCAAACAATAATATTAAGCATATAAATCATATAAAGTACATTCAACAACTTAAACATCTTATAATTCATTAATCATATCTAATAACTTAAACTTCCTTAACTAGTGTCATTATTCTTCCTACATTAGTCATATACTTCATCAAGTAATCTCAATTATTATTCATAAAACATCTTATCTTAAATCATGATCATAAGCATCAATATCTAACACCAAATATAATCGTAAGCATCATCATATAATTCACATAAGTATCATTATCAAAACATAGCATTTATCGAAAACAACTTCATAATCAAGTTCATAATCAACTTCATAAAAAACATCATCATTAAATCATAATCATCAAATCACAATCAAACTTCATAATCAAACCTCACTTAACTCGACAATGCGACTCAACTCGACTATGTAACTCTTAACATCTCAAATCATCTTAGCATCTTGACAACTTAACAACTTGACAACTCGACAACTTCACATCTTAAATCATCTTAAAACTTCTTGATATGCAAATGCATTTGGTACCAATACAGAGCATCAAGCTCCCAACCAACTTATATGAGCGTAAATAGGCTCTTCAGAGCATCAAGCTCCCAACCAACTTATATGAGCGTAAATAGGCTCTTCAGAGCATCAAGCTCCCAACCAATCGTGTGAATGACTAAGCATTCCAGAGCATCAAACCCCCAACCAACGTATATGAGTATGCAATGGACTCAACTTCCTACAACTTAGAAAACTTCATGAACATCTATGACATCCTAACATCTTGATATCTTGACAACATAACATCTTAATAACTTGATGACTTCATAACGACTTGACGACTTAACAACTCTTATCATCTTAACGTCTTAACATCTTAACATCTTGACAACATATGGATCACATAAATAATTCATGTCATATCATAATATAACAATATCAAATGATAATAAACAACATCTTAAAACATCATATTCATCAATCATAAACAACTTCATATAACATCGTATTTAAACATCAACAATAATTCACTATGTATCTTTGTAAAAACATGATAAATTATCCACAACATATTTTCATGTCAAACCAAAGCTATTGGAAAGATATCACAAATATCAACAACTTTCATGTTTACAACAAAGATCAATTCAAAACAGAAACATATGAACAAAACGCAAAAACATGAAACAGAGAAGGCTGTCACCGTACAATTTCGCTAAGACCTCCCTGTAGTATTTTCATCATAACTCAAAGACCAAACATCATTTTCACGTCAAACGAAAGCCACTGGAAAGCTAACAAAATTATCTAAAACTTTCATGTTTACGCCTAAGACCAATTCTGTACCGATCAGTACCAGTTTTTATTTTAAATTCGGAAAAGTTGTGCTGAAAGTCCATAAAAATTCACTGTGACCTACGTGCAGTAATTTGACCATAACTCAAGTTCTATAAATCATATTGACGTGAGACCAACGGCATTAGAAAGCTAACATCCATACCTACAACTTTCGTGTTTACACCTAAACCCAGTTCGGAACTTAAACTTGTCAAACTGAGACAATAAAAACGCGTTTTGCACATTGACAGCAAAATCGCAGTTCAACCGCAATTTCGCTTTGGGGAAATCTTTTCCACTTCGTATTCGATCCAATACTCTCCAAACTTGACCCTAATCATTACCCTATGATTACCCTATAATTAGAACATTAATTATTCATCAACTTACTGTATGCAAATTCAAAGGGTTCTCAAATCTATTAACAACCTATTACAATTATTAAACCCTAATTCTTAAACTCGCCAACATCTCATCCAATTCCATGATTCTAACCTCAAAACTACATCCAATAATCATCCTATGGGTTATCTAAGGACTGTATACAATTTCTACATCAATTCAACAAGTTTTCATCATCTAATCATCAAATCTCTCTCAAAACCCTAATTCTCAAATTCTCACAAACTTTCCCCAACTTGTTAGATGCAATCTAATGATTTAACAACTTAATATTAATGCAAGATAGTCTCACCCTCACATTAGATTAATTCCTGAATCAGCAGCAGCGTTCTTCTTTCCTAAGGTATTCTCCTCTTCTCTTGACTTTTCTCTTCTCTTCTCTTCTTTCTTGTTCTCATCTTTTCCAAAAAAGCGGTTTTAGGGTAAACTCTTTCTAACCTAAGCTTCTCTATTTATAATACTAAAATATTCTTCCCAAATCTATTTAGGCCCAACAACTTACTCTTCTTTCTATTCTAACCCCCAAATCCACTCACACTAATAATCCTCATATTCTAATAAATAATATTTCTCTACTAAATATATAATAATACACCAAATAACAAATATATATCTATAACAATTAACAAATATATTATGCTAGTAAATACCAACATATAACATAACAAAATATCACTCAACAAAATATATTAACTAAATTATAAAAAGACATCTAATCTCAACAAATCATATATCCCTCATATACATCATATAAATATATAAATATATTCTAAAACTAATTAAAATAATTAAATAAAAAGGAGGGCGTTACAGTTGCTCATAGCAAGAATTCAATCCAACTTAAGGTATTAATTTGGGAGTCATCTGACACCTCAGTTGCTCATTACAAGTTGAGGATTATTCCGATTTTGCACACTATGATTGAAGAAGACGGATCAAAGCTCAAGGCTCATGATCAGGGCCGGACCTTGGGGTGTGCAAACCGCTCAATGGAACTGGGCCTCCCCAAGGCATGGGCCTAAAAAAAATTATAGCTCAGTAGTACTACTAAGTACTACCCCACTACTCCTCAGGTTTCCACTTTGCTTTTTCTGTTGTCTTATTTTAGGCCTATTAGAATTGAGTCCTCTTGCTTTTGGTGTTAGGTGGGTGTTTTTTTTTGGATAGTGGTTTGAGGTTCCTCATGTATACTGATGACAGTACATCATTACTAGTTTTTTAGTCATATTTGTGTCCTTTTTGTAATGTTTAGAGAGTCAACTGCATGAAATTCATGGTGAAATCAAACAAAAACAGGAACAAGAGCTCAAGAGAAGAAACTTTGAGAAACAAGGAAAATTGCCTAAGTACTAAGCATCATGCCACGTTTATGGCCTTTGTGGCTCGATTGATGAAGCGTGGGACAAAGATTCACTTCTGGAAATTTCGTGGCACGAAGCAATATGCAACGTGCCACGATGGTAGGTTTTGTCTGCTGCCATGTAGGATTAATGAGACCATCGTGCCACGACCAGCCCGTAACGTGGCACGATGATGGGCTTTTTAGAAACCCTAAAATTCTTTCTATTTATAGCCAGCTGCAAGCAAGGATTAGGGTACCGATTATTATTGCGATTTTGAGCATAGAAGACTGCAGGAGACCGACGAACAAGCCCTGAATCTCATACCAACTCTCCGTTGGTTAGATTTATGTATGTTTTCTCTTGTTTATGCTTATGATTTAGTTATGAGTAGCTAAAATATTAGTTTGATTGAGCCATGATGAAACTATTGTAATATATGAATTTGTAGTTGAACTCTCTCTCTAATCAATGCTATTCAGTCTTTATTCAATATTACTTGTGCTTATTGCTTTTCATGTTATTGTTTTGTATGACTACTAGCCCTAGCTTCTTGCAATCATATGAATTGATCTTAGGAATTGAATGATTACTAGCCCTAGCTTTTAATCCTGATCTAGTAATTTTGTTTAACTCAACACTAGGAACCTAGAGATAGGAAATTGAGAGTTATGATACATGAATTAACGTTCCGACATCACTTCCACGGTTATTCAATCTAGTTAAGAGATTAATAGGGTTATAACTTAGGAAAGGGTTTTGAGTCAAGAGATTGATCAAAACCACTTAGTTAATTTATCGTTAAGATTGAGTAGTAATTGAGAGTAAAGAGAGGTAGACTATTCATATAACGCAATAGCGGATTCACCGGCTTAATCATTCATCTCAATATAATTTTCTCTCGCACTTTGTCTCTACTTTAATTAAGTCTGATAAAACCAAACTTTTCTGCCTAGGGCAATTAATACAAACTTTACACATCCTAACGTATAACGCGCTTGCTAGAATTGAAATTAACACAGTCCTTGTGGATCGATATTTATTACTACTTCGATAGTTTTTGGTACACTTGCCAGATTTCTATCATATACGGTAGTGATTTTCACCTTTGGGTGTACATCATATATATACTGCACTATGTATTTATTGTTTAAAAAATTTAAATTGAACATTGTTCTTTTAAAAAAAATACATTTTTATTTTATTACGGGTCTCTTTTCACTTATAAAACCGAGCCTCCAGATTTATAGGAACGACCCTGCTCATGATACCTTACCAAAGAAATTAAACTAAGATGAAAATGACAGATATAGAAGGAAAATGGGAGAAACTTGATGATTCACTTATTCAATTCAACTCATAATGAAGAACGGTACAACTACGAACCAACTTCCGACTAACTCTAATTTTCTTCTAACTAATCCATTACTTACTAAAACTAATTATAATTTTGCTAACAAACTCAAAATAGTCAATTAATTTCAACAATCTCAATAACTTGCGGTTGAAGTAACAACTAAAGTGTAGTTTTGCACTGCAATCCTATGATAGATAACAACTATTTTAACAACTAATGTCCTTAAATATGGAAAGTCAATATAAAATATATCTATACAGAAATAGTAATAGTCATTCATTTATTATATCCTAGTAGCTTGTCTTAATATACGTGAATTTGATAAATTTTTATAA
Source organism: Medicago sativa (assembly GCF_051527215.1). NCBI lineage: Eukaryota > Viridiplantae > Streptophyta > Magnoliopsida > Fabales > Fabaceae > Medicago > Medicago sativa. The sequence continues at coordinate 15,388,373 of NC_140753.1, read as the reverse complement.
AGAGATGGAAGGAATAGTTTACCGATTGAATCTAAATCTACTAATTTATATTTTGAACACCAAAAATTAATAATGATAATAATATATTAGAGTATAGTGAAGTCGATAACTTGGAGAGCAAGTTATCTAGATAGCTTGGAGAGCAAGCTAGTTAGTTAGGGAGTTAGTTACTCCAAACCACTATAAATAAGCCACACCTATGTACTATTTCTCATCTTTTATTCATTTGTATCTTTGTAATGACTCCTAGAGAGAATTATAGAATCTACCTTTCCATTGCATTTGATCTAGAACCATGGAATCCTCTAATTCATAACATGTTATGAATTAGAGGATTCCATGGTTCTAGATCAAATGCAATGGAAAGGTAGATTCTATAATTCTCTCTAGGAGTCATTACAAAGATACAAATGAATAAAAGATGAGAAATAATACATAGGTGTGGCTTATTTATAGTGGTTTGGAGTAACTAACTCCCTAACTAACTAGCTTGCTCTCCAAGCTATCTAGATAACTTGCTCTCCAAGTTATCGACTTCACTATACTCTAATAGTCCCCCTCAAACTCAAAATGGGAAAGTTCACCAATTTTGAGTTTGAAATACAAGGAAAGTACAATGATTATTCAAACTGAAGAAACTAAGTAAAATGGGGGTTAAAACTAGTAAATGACAAAAAATGAAAGGAAAACATGACAGGCCTAAGTCCAAGAGTGAGAACTCCAATCCAGCTCTAAAGACTCCAAAACGTGGAACACAATAGCTTTCTTCTTTCTCTGCTGAAAATCTGCAACCAGGTTCCCAAAAAGTGATTAGGTAGAACGCAATTTTTCCAAAAACAACTCATTGAATCACGCAGCTGAACCATAAACAGCTTATCCCAAAAGCGCTTTTTCTGCTTCTGCTTAAAAACATGATTTTGCAAATTGAGCGCTTGTGCCAACGACTTATTTGAAAACGCGATTTACCAAACCAGCTTATTTGATCCGTACAACTATAAATCTTCTGTAACATGATTCTGCAGACAGGAACAACCAAAGAAGCAGCTTATGCAGAACTCAATTTTCTTAAACAAGTTCTTTCCAAAGCGCGTTTTTGTAAAAAGCACTTTTTCCAGAAACAAGGATAAGAGAAACGTGATTCTGGACATGATGTGATGTATACTGAAACCAATTCTTCTTCGCATGCTCTCTCTTCCCAAGGTATCTTACACAATCGATTCTGAGTTAAAACTTTGCAAACAACTAACAGCAAGAACCAAGAAATTCTTCCACCGGGATCAAAAACGAAAACGCAAACAAAGAACAAAATTGAGATGAAATTTGACAGAGAAGAGGACAACGAACCGCAAAGGTTTCCGCCGGGATCAAAATCGACGATGAATTCGTCATGTAACTGAAAAAACTGAGTCTTGCTGTTGTCGGCAGAAGCAATTGATTCCTGTTTTCCGGCGAAGCAGCAAACGCCGTAAACAGGTCCAAAGCATATGATAACGGTATCGATGATGAGATGCTTCGAATTCTTGATCGCAGCTTCAGAAACTATGAACTCAGACTCGCAATTCGTCGAATTCGTGGATTTGGCAGAAACGATTAACTCATAATCACGATCTTGCAGCTTCTGATTTTCTTCTGAAGCATCAAAATCAGATGTGCGATCGCTGCAACGTGAATCAACGAGAAAACAAGGAACGTCACCGATCTTGATGGTGAATCGATCAGTTTCTGGTGCGATCCATGGTGAAGAAACAGGAGTGGAAACGGAACCGCCAAAGCTACCGAAAACAACTTGCGAAGCGGAAGAACACAAGGTTGCTGATGCGGAAGCTTCAAGATCTTCTTCTTCATCACCATTGGAATCTTCTTCTTCATCAGAGACTGGATCAAATTCGCTATCTCCATAGCGCTCTGATACCATGTTATGAATTAGAGGATTCCATGGTTCTAGATCAAATGCAATGGAAAGGTAGATTCTATAATTCTCTCTAGGAGTCATTACAAAGATACAAATGAATAAAAGATGAGAAATAGTACATAGGTGTGGCTTATTTATAGTGGTTTGGAGTAACTAACTCCCTAACTAACTAATTTGCTCTCCAAGCTATCTAGATAACTTGCTCTCCAAGTTATCGACTTCACTATACTCTAATATAATACAAGTCAATTGACAAAGGTGAAAGGTGCAACTCCAACAACAACAACAACAAGGGAGCAGTAGTTATTTTCTATTTTGGGAGAATCTTGTACTAAATACTCCTATTCTACTATGCAATCAAAGAGCCCTGCCACACACCTTGTAATGTCTTCTATCATATCATACTATCATTGACATGTTCTTTTCTTTGGTTATGTTTGGGGAGCCCTGTCTGCATGAAGCATCTTAGGAAGGAATAACAATTGTTACAACTATTAATGTCCATAACTTTATCAACATAATTATGATGTCTTCGGCATCTAAAAGGCTGCAAAACTTATGCACCAATTGAAACATCAATGCTACCCCAGTACCCCTCACCCGTGTAAACGTCCCTCTCACTCTTTCATGTACTATATATAGTTTTTTTTTTTTTTTTATGTCTTAGATATAGTACTGTCGACACAATTTAGTGGTTTACTAATTTCAATTTATGTTTAAATTGATTTTAGTTACATGTTTATTTACAATTACATAAATTGTGAATAATTGTGGAAAATGTACTGAAGCAAATTGCTAACCATAATTTAAAATCATTAGTGGAAATGTACGTTCGTAAAAATGTAATAGGAGGATTTTTAATTAAAAATTAATTATAATCCAAGTATTATTCAAGTGTCTAAGGAAATGATTGTACTCAGACTATATAAGAAAATGACAGTTTAATTAAATTTCTCCGTGGGAACCCAAGAGCACAAATTAGACCCTCTATATATATTTCCTCATTCCCTAAAAAAAAAAAAATCTATATTTCCTCATTGGTTGCTTCTTACATAGCCATACTATCTGTAGACAATGTAACTATGAATTGAAGTGTGTAGCTTTCTAATTGACACTGCCCGTTTTGCATGCACATCTATACCAATCTGTATAAAAGAATACTAGGTTTTGGTGTACTTTTTTTCTTTTAATTTTATTCTTCTTTTAAACTTTTTTATTTACAATTTTATCTTATCAAATAATTAAATTTTATTTTAATTTTAGATATAAATTAAATCAATTTTGATCTAAACTTAATTTATATTTCATATCAAATCTTAATATGTGTGTGTGTGTGTTTGTGTGTGTATTTATGATGGTATAAGAGCCAAATTTTGTAGCTTAGGTGGGAATTAGACTAGGCTCCCCTTAGGAGTGAGAGTGAATATTGAAGTTGTATGCGAGTTCTACTTTGCCAAGGTTGATACATTATACAATGTATCAATGTGTTTGGGTAAGACAAGTCCACTGTGTTTAGAGGCCTAAATCAAATCTTATAGTAAGTCGTTTTAAAATAAAATAAATAATAACACAAGTTTATAAAAATAAAAACAAGTCAAATTTTCTGAAGTCTTAAGTTTTGGACCTCTGAGTGATGGAGGATATGAGACTCTCATCTTGTTTAACTTAGTTGGGCAAATATATTTATAACTAATTTGTCATATTACATATTCATAACTAAATATTTTAAGCATTTTTTGGTCTGAAATTTGAAGGTTTAAAGTCATAGTAATTTGGGTTGCTTGGTACTTGGGGGCGAGTTCTAAATTTGAACACTTCCATCTTATGAATTAACTTTTGAGAATGAAATTAAAGTTTCATTTAACATTTATAGACAGACTAAATATTTCAACGGGTTAAATTCATACTGGGTTTGTGTGTTGGCTTAACGTACATGAGCTAGATCATGTGATCATTTTTGTAATAACATTGCTATATACAATGAAAGATCAAAGCTGAGTGGAATTCAAGATAGATAGTGGAAAAAGATAGAAGTCAACGGTCGTAAGATTGTAATTTGCTATATATAGCATTTTTTTAATAATGTTTATGATTCTTGTAAAGTACTCCTATAAAAAGGGACGAAGGAAGAGGGTAACATTTATCCTTCGTGTGTTCGTCTCGGTTAATCATCAAACTTCTTTTTTAAATCTTTGACATGCTATCATAATTTTGTATCGACTTAGACTTTAAATTTGGTCATTAACTCAGAAACTCCCCTCAAATGTCCTTTAGATCTTCGAATGAATTAGTCTCTCCTATTATTCCTTTCAATAGACAAATTAATAGTGCCGACTAGTTTGGTCAATTATTCCTCTCCACTATTTCCTTTTTGAAGAATAAGAAATTTTGAGACTTTTGACTATTCCCAGCCAATCCAATCCAATTTCCAATGGATTGAAACTCAAGACTTTTGAGTAAGAATACTATTGTCACTCCACTACCTAAGGATATTGGCAACCTGATAGATATACTACAATGATTTTTCAATCTCTAATTTATGTGTTTAATTGTAAAGCTACAAGTAGTTGACACATAAACACTAAAACACGGCATATTTTTTTGTCTCTTTTTCAATGTTATGCTTGATTTGAGACACAATTGTGGTCGTTGAGTGAGACCTTGCACGTTCAAACAGAGGTGTTGGAAAGTCCATAGGGGGCGAATAGATTAGCAATAGGGATTTGCCATATTTAGGTTACATTTTTGTGACGAGGTTAAATGTATTAGGTTTCATATTAAGTTTAACTCATGTTTACAACAAAATCAACAATTTAACACTAATTTGCATGACCCAAATCATTAATTAGGGGGCCTTAAGTCAATCAGACATCAATTTTGTTATAATATTTTTCTTTTACAAATAGAAAAAGGGTCTTGTTAACGAGTGCCCCCTTGGCACTCTTTAAGCATTCTTAATAAAGAAATTATTCTTTATAAAAAATTAAAATTTCAATTTCAATGCAATAAATGCACAAACTTTTATAAAATCTTACCACTTTTGGTGCTTAAAGAGTGCTATTAGAGATATCTAGTTTAGTTACAAGTAGTATTAGCCCTATTAGTATATATAGTTGTAACCTCCCCATAAGTGGGATAACTTCATCATTTTGTAATATTCCATTTTCCATCAATACAAAGAGTTTGTTAGCTTTTCTCTCCTTCATCCATGGATACCATGTTTCCTAACATGGTATCAGAGCATGATTGGTATCCACCTTGAAGATTTTTTCCGCTGCATTTTGTAGAGAAAATCTAATTTTCTCCTCTTCAATTTCTCGTTCCATTTCTCACTTTCATTTTTCCTTCTTTCTCGTTCCAATTTTCCTTTTCTCCTTTCACACTCCTTCGTTTTCTCTAACAATCTTATTGTTACTGATTCTTTTTCCTTCTCAATCCATTTCATTTTCTGTTTGTACTTGATTCGTTACAATCTCAACAATGAGATTCAGTTTTCTTTCTCATCATTTTTGTCTTGTACTCGAATCGTTTTTCTGTTATTGATTTGTTCGATCGATTTCTCATTTGATCCGCATCTCAATTTCATTCGATTCTTTTACATCTTTTTGTTCGATCGATCAATTGCTTCGTGATTCCGTCTGTACCTTTTTCCCAAATCTATGCGATTCAGTTACAATCGCTATTTCCTTTTCTCTCTTGATCGATTTTCTTTCTTCGTCCTTCTTTGTTCTGTTAGTTTTGGTTCATTTTCATGTGTGATTTGTCAGTTTTGATCGATTTCTTACTCGGTTGCAATTTCTGGTTTCGATTCGAATCCGTTTTGCTATTGTGTTCACAAGGTGTTTGTGGAAATTCCACACTGAAAACATATTGGTGTTTGTTCAGTTTGATAACAATAGTTCTTGGTTTAACTGACATTGTGGGATTGAGCGTAGCTTATTGCTTCCAAAGCTGTTGAAGAAACTCCTCTGCTGAAATCTCTATGTTTGGTCCAGAAGTTGTTGCCAAAAGCGTAAGTGATTCTGAGCAATTTGTTCAGAAGCGTAAGTGTTGCCAAGCTTATGCTACAATCTATCAGACTCTTCTCAGAAGCTGTATTCTTTAGAAGCGCGTGGTATCGACTCAGACTCTTCTCATCAGAACTGGAATTCTGTATTTTTCAGAAGCGTATTATGGATAAAAGAATCTCGTTTCAGAATCTCATTTCAGAATCTCGTTTCAGAAGCTCGTTTCAGAATCTTGTTTCAGAAGCTCGTTTCAGAATCTTGTTTCAGAAGCTCGTCTCAGAAGCTCGTTTCAGAAGCTCGTTTCTGAATTGGTATTTGATGATACACTAGTTTTTGGTTCTTCCTTGGTGTATGGATGCATCTTGTTTCAAATTGAGATAGTTAAAGATGAATGTCCAACATTTTTTGTTCATTAATTGTGGATCATTGGTGATTGCTGTTTGCGTAAGTGGTATAGAGATTGTTGTGCTGTTGTTTTGGAAGTGTTGGATTGATTTTTTGTACATTGGAGTCTTGCTACATGTACTGCTGATGGCTTACTCCCTACATGTGTATGATTTGGAATCGTGGCTTGGCTGAGTAATAGTGTGTTTAGTGGTCTGAGATTTTTTTTTTGTTTTGGTATATTTCCTATAATACAATATTCCGGTGTCCTCCCTTGAGGCCTATAGAGTTGATAGTGATACACTGCTGGCAGCTTCAGCCTTTGTCCTGGATCGTTGTCAATCTGTTACTTGTTTCTTGGTTTGGAGTGGTTTAATTTCCGCAGTTTGAAATTCAGCCTATTGTTTACTTCTGGTTTGTCTATTATGGTGACAATTGAAGGCTATTTTCTTTGGATATTTGTTATGCTTCATTCTTGGAAGCACTGGTTTTGACCTATGGTTTGAATGCATCAACATGGATTTGTTTTCATTGGTTTGAAGACACATCACATGGCTATGCATCTCTATTGGCTTGCATTTGTTTTTTTTTTCTTGTCTCGGCTCGGCATTGGAGGGCATCACTTTTTATCTTTGGAACCTTGGTCTTGTATATGACCTCCTTCCATTGTAGACTATGGCCCTCCCTTGCACTTCTTTTCTTGTCTTGTGCTTCTGTTCATCATGGTTAAGACATGTTGATATGCTTCCGTCATGAATGGTTAAGCGTCGTTTGCTTCTTGTGTTTCTGTCTTGAGCTATTGAGAACTCTTGATGGTTAAGCGTTGTGCCTTAATTGGCTTTGTTGATATTGGCTTCTACCGGATGGTGGTTAAGCGTTGCTTTGATGCTTCTTCCTTCAATTGGTTCAACCTTGATAAGCACTTGTATGATGACTTTGGTTTTTTAGCCGATGTGTTTCCGGCATCTTTCCTTGTATTTTCATTTGCTTGATGTATTTCCTTGTATTTTCTCATTTCAAGTTGGAAGTGTTTTGAACACCTTCCAACTTGAGGGGGACTATTAGAGATATCTAGTTTAGTTACAAGTAGTATTAGCCCTATTAGTATATATAGTTGTAACCTCCCCATAAGTGGGATAACTTCACCATTTTGTAATATTCCATTTTCCATTAATACAAAGAGTTTGTTAGATTTTCTCTCCTTCATTCATGGATACCATGTTTCCTAACAAGTGCCCCAGGAGCACTCGTTAACATTTCCTATAAAAATTTTTTATTAATCTAATGATAGTTCTACGACTGTATATAAGATTTGAATTTCATCCCTTGAAGTTATGTTTTTTTTTTTTGTGGTGGTCGGGGTTTGAACTCATTACCTTGCATACATTATGTCTTGTCTCCATCAACTGAGTTAAGCTCACGAGGACATCCCTTAAAGCTATATAGTCAAACTCACTAAACACACTTCATGAACCATTAATTAATACATAATTAAAATATCATAATTTGTTTTGTGATTAACTTACCACACCCAATTTTGTTTTTTGAAAGTTAGCACACCCAATTTTATAAAAAATATATACTCGTCAAAAGAAAAGTTTATACTAGAATATCTCTTTGTAAATATGCATGTACAAGGACATAAGCTAAAAAAGTGGTGGTTGCTAGGTCCACCCTCCACAATTAGAGCTAGGTCATATCCTAAAATAGAATATGTGCTAAAAGTAGAGTAGGTTGCACTTGCACATAACTACAAGACCTTCATGTTATTCTAATTAATTAGCACAATGGGTTAGTATATCTTAATTTACAAGGAGGTACATTATTTGATGAAATAAATTCCTTCAACCTCTTTTTTCATGGTTATGTGTACCAAAACAGGGTATATACATGCTTCCATTGAGCATTAGTATATGCTTTGATAAAAAGCTAATAACCTAACCTAATACTACAACTTAATGCGTGCTTTCTTCAGTCCCTAAAAAGATATGTCGTTGACGTTGTTAGGACAAATTAGAAATCAATCTATAAAAGATAGATTTTGGTCCCTTGAGGACCATCCACTCCTTAATTCAATATTAGAAAGATGGTGACAGGAGTGACAAAGTTGAATGGAAATATCTGCATAAAAAAATATATACTAGTATGCTTTTAATAATTAATACTAGGCTAACCTTAGGCCACATTGTCATGTTGTGCTTTATTTAGTGACCTGGACTTCCTTTAGCTGAAATAATTTCACATTCATACAATTACGTGATTTCGACCGAAGTTAGGGGTGTTCAAAACCGAACCAACCCAATAGAAAAACCGCAAATCAAACCAATCCAAACCGAAACCGCAAAAAACCGCACTTGGTTCGGATGAATTCGGATGACTTTTGCACTGAACCGCGCGGTTCGGTTCGGTTTGCGGTTTGCATCTCAGCAACCGAACCAAACCAAACCAAACCGCAAGAATAATGAATATTACTTAAATATGTACTAGCCCAATTACATAGCTCAAGAATAATCTCTTTTGATTTGATTTTTTCATCGTTGCACCATCAGGTTCGATTATAATTCCTTTCCATCTCTTTCAATTCATTTCCTGTGATGAATTTGTTTTCTTTACTTCCCAATAATTTGTTTCATGCTTATGTTTCTTCTTAATTTTACCTATTTGGATATAAGTTTTACCTAATATTTTATCATATAAACATCAAAATAAAATGTCCTATGTTTATTTTGTAACAAGTTGGCAATATTAGAGTTAATGTAATATTTTTTTATCTCACGATAAACCAAACCAATCCAAACCGCATTGGTTTGGTTTGGTTTGGTTTGGATGACTTTTTAAAAATCAACTGAACCAAACCAAACCGCATGCTTTTTTATCTCGCAGTTTGGATGATTTTTTTGCTCAAAACCGAACCAAACCGCACCGCGAACACCCCTAACCGAAGTCTTAATTATATAATTTTGTTACAAGTTTCACATTAATTTTTTGGTGGTGGCCGAGTTTTTTGGTGGTGGTCGAAGTTTGAACCCCGGACCTTGTATATTTTTATGTATTGTCCATACCAACCGAGCTATGCTCACGAGGACAAGTTTCACATTAATGAATTTTGTCCAAATATATATTTTTAAGTTAAAATATCTTTCACTTTATCAAATCGAATTTGTACGATTGAGTTAAGCTCACGTTCTAAATTTTTGTTTTAAATACTTTGAGAGTCTCGCATTTGATAAAATATATTTAAAAATAGACAATTAATTTTCTTTACACAGGCCTACCACCTTAAAGTACATCCACTGAACTTTCTCGTGATAGAACAATCAAGAAATATCCTAGTTCCTACCTTGGACCCCAAACCTCATCTTGAAACCAATTAGTCAAATCCAGCCTAACACGTCTCAATCTGTTATTTTTTTCCTTTTTTTTTTTTAGGGGTGGCTGTTATTTAGTTATTATATTTTGGAAATGTTTAAACATTCAAGTAATTATTTTATGGAGTTATGAGTAATAGGAAAACGCATTCATCAATAAAAAAAATAAAAATAAAAACGAATTCATGTAAAGTCTCCATTGCTATTTATCACATTTGTGGATGAAAATCTATCTTTTGCAATATTTTGGATATATCCTTCCACTTTCAACGCATGGATGGTAAAAACAAATCCCAATTCTGGGATTTTGATGAATTTTTTAAGGTTTAATCAATCATCGATTTTGCTTTCTCATCTAAAAACTATAAATTAAGAAAATCACTTTAAAATTGGAAATTCTAGTTGATCATCAATCTACTAAAATTTCTTGAAAACATTCAATCCAATCCATTCATTGAACATATAATTCAATCCAATCATTCCATTACTATATTTTCAAAGGATGGATATTCATCCAATCCATCTATACAAATTATTTTTTATAGATTTTATCTTAGATAGATTTTTTAAAATATTTTTAAACATATTTGCATTTGAAAATTGTTGTTCCGACTTAAAACAATGCTAAGAAACACTACGAAATGACATTTTTACCCCATCGGTAGTTAACCACCGTCTGTGTGAAACTCAGCGGTAGTTAATTGTCGTTGCAATCTGAAGTTTAACAGAACAACATCTGCGGTTAACTTCATAACTTCAAAACTCCAAAACCTTTTCAAATTTCCTCCAATCTCCTTTAATTCCATTTTGACGAAAATCAAGCAAATCATTTCCACAAAACCACAAGTAAGTAGTATTAATCATCTGAAAAGATAATGTTAGTTTATGTAGCTTTATTTTTGTTAATTTTGGTAGATTGCATGTGGTTAGGGGGTTGATTTAGAAATTTAAACTTCGGTAGATTGCATGTGTAGTTTATGATGTTATAGATGAATGTAGTTGTTGTGAGTGTTGTTTAGATTATGTTTAAGTTCAATGCGGTTGAGAATGTTTTTCCAATTAACACAATTAGAATATGTTTCATATTTTGCACCCAAAGTGTTTGATAAAATGTCTAAATGAGAATTACATTGATTTTTTTGGTTAGTTTATGATGTTATAGATGAATGTAGTTGATGTAAATGTTGTTTATATTATGTTTAAGTTTAATGTGGTTGTGAATGATGTTTAGATTATGTTGTGAATGTTGTTTAGATTGTGTTGTGAATGTTGTTGCCTAAAATGCCTAAATGAGCATTACATTGATTTTTGCTTTTGTTTTTATGTAGATATGTCAGAGGAGGACCCAAATAGAAGACTTAGATGTGGTAAAGAGAAGATGATCCTAGAAGCCACCGGCAGGAAAGGGCGGTTGCAAACCCTGATGTGCCTAAGAAGGGAAGAGGCCGGAGGCCCTATAATGGTGAAGGAAGTTCCGCTGGAAATTGAACCGGTGGTAGTTAACTATTGATGAAAATAAGACAGCGGTAGTTAACTACCGACAGAGTTAAAATTGTCATTTCATAGTGTTTTTTAGCCTTCTTTGAAGTGGGAACATCAATTTTCTTTAAATTTTGTTGAAATGATCAATTAATAGTGCTTTAGCCCAAAATTGTTTTGCTATTGAACCCAACATGCTTTTTTGACAGGTCCAAACTAATTTTTATACCCCAATCATATTTTTGTAATAATAGTTCAAAAAAATTGTTATATTAACAAATAATAATTTATTTATTAAAAGGGTGGCAATGTCGGTCAACAACAGGATAAGGTGGCCACTGATGGTGGTGCACAACAGAGCTCTGATGGTTTTCGTGACGCCACACGATACAACTTCGACAATCTCACAACAGCTGACGCGGACCTCCAGAATCGACTGATGTTGACTTCTCCTTTCATAAATAAATGTCTATTATATTTTTGAGCAAATATTTATTAAAATTATTGTTTATCTTTCAAAAAAATTATTAAAATTATTGTTAATTAAAATATTTTTTAACTATTATTATAAAAAACGGTTTGGGCTCACATGGAAATAAAACTCTATTAGACTAAAACAATATTATCCCTCAAAAAAAAAATTAGACTAAAACAATATTAATTTGTCAATTTCAACAAAAGGAAAAAAATAATTTCTTTTAAAAATCTGTTATATTAAATGAAAAACATTTTTCACATTTTTCTTTATTTATTGAATTAATTTAAAAATAAATTATTTATTTTTGAGTTAAATATGTTTTTGGTTCCTATAAATATACCAACTTTTCCTTTTAGTCCCTCTAAAATTTTCAATCACTACTTTTGGTCCCTATTTGTGAGTTAATTTTTGTATTTTTTTAATGAAATTGTGCATAATATTGTAAAAATCTCTTAAAAAATTAGATTTATTTTAACATAATATAAATTAAATATAAATTTTTAACCACAAAAAATATAAAAATTCATATTTAATTTATGCTTTGTTAAAAAATATAATTTTTTTAGGAGAGATTATTATAATATTATAAATTTTTCTATAAAATTTTATTCAAAAATATTAATTCTATATATGAGTTTACTTAAAAGGTGACCAATTTGTAACCAAAAAAAAAAGGAGGGACCAAAAGTGAAGATAATTTTTTTTAAGGACTAAAAGTTGAAGAAATTATTTAGAGAGACTAAAACAAAAAGTTGACATATTTATAGGGACTAAAAACAAATTTAACCCTTTATATTTTATCAAATAACTATGTATAATTATTTGAAGTGATCCATCCATATATTTAATTATTTGCTCAAAAAAAAGTGATCCATCCATATTTTTAAACGGCTTAAATATGTAAATCATCCATGTAAATTCGTCTGTTTTTAGTTTTCGTCTCTGTATCTTTTTTTGTTCAAAAACAAACCCCAAAAGTTATAATTGTTTTACTTTTGGCCCCTGCCGTCATCATCTGTTACAAAAATGCTTACGTTTTAACGACGGCTGACGTGGTGACGTGACAAGTGAGGCTTATGAATGGTGAGGGACAAGGTTATAAGGACCAAATCAAAAAATGAAAATTTAAAGAGGGATGAAATTCAAAAACACCAATTAACAAAATTTCATATTAAAAACCTTGTTTTTATTTCTTCATCTTCTTTCATCATCTTCAACCTTACCTTCATCAACATTCATCAAACCTAGAAAACATAAATTAAATATTCAAACCCTTTAATCAAACCATAATTCATTGATTTTTTTTTGTTTGGTAGAATTTGATGGATTAATCAACGGATAAATCGGTGAATCATATTGGCACCTCTATATATAATCCAATAGCAAACCTTAAAAAAATTGGATTGTAAGGTGCAAACCCTTCACGACCTGATAACAGACATTAGAGCATGACCCGAACCAAATAATGGGTGGTAGAATGAATTTTAAATAGACTCTAGTATGATCTTAAAATTTTGGTTGAATCTAAATCAACCATTACAAAACCAGCTTATAAACGAGGACTGTCCACCACTTATATAGACACATTCTCATGTATGCAATATAGGACTTTTAAAAGTCTGAGAAGAGTGAGGAGAGCATACAAGCTTCAAATTAAAAAGGCTCGTTTGAACTGAAAACTGGAAAGAAAAATAAACTGATTCACCATCCCATGCACTTTTCTTGTTTGGATGCTTCAAACTTGAAAGGAAAAAAAAAGAACAATATATCAACAGAGACAACCAAATTACACAGACTCCTCATATATATTATACACCACAAAAAGAGACTCATTTCACATTATACTGCACATAATAAAACACAAACCATAAAGGAAAAAAAACAATATCAAACTAATGATAAGAGACCAAACCGTGTCATGGTTTAGCCTAAAAAACGTAACACTATTGAAGCCAACATAGGTGTAACTCTTGGAAATGGCTAAAAATCAAACTGTCTAGCTTAAACTACTATCTTTGACGATGGAATTTAAATCCCTTGGACTGTTTAGGGGTGTGTGATTTTCTGCTTTTCAGGTCATTAATGGTTAAGTTGTTGACAGTTCCAGCCCCTGCATTGCTTTATCGAGTTGGTGGGAACTTTTCGGTGCGATATTATCTGTTGGTTCTTTAACTTTCAGGCGTCTTGGTAAGAGGTAAGTGAATCCGGTTGGATTGGTGAGCATTGCTTAACGAGAGGGACCAGATGCATCTCCAAGGATCTATCTTCCTCAGCCTCCTGTAACTGAATTCATTTTCCACATATGCTGGAATGGTTCCATCGTTCCGCATTGGAACTAAGTCCTCTAGTAGTTGATTAAGTAGTCGGGAATCACCAACGAGTGCATAACCAATGCCCCTTAAAAGCATGCGTAGAGAAGCTGGATTTTGAGAGCTCCACAAGAGTAACATGTTTGTTTTGAGGTATGTTAGCCTTGAATTTTGCGATAGCAATAGCACAGGATATCCCACCAATAGCATCAACCAAACCTTGAGATGCCGCGTCCTTCCCGATCCAAATCCTCCCATGTGGAATCTCTTTCATCTTGTTCTTGTCTACCTTGTCTAGAGTCATTGCCAATTTATCTAGCTCTGTTTCATACGGGCTAAGAGAACGCATCTCAGTGGGACTGACCTGGGCATATTTTCTACCCCTTTTTATAACTATTACTTCCGAATCAATGTTCTTCCAAAGATTCGCTGCGATAAAGTTTTTAGAGACCGCTCCTCCATTTGAAGTGGTTAGGCTAAGATTTTCTGCTACAATAGCTCCTGCTCCCTTTGCCATGTAGTATTCTGCACTTGCTGCTACATCAGACATTGAAGCAACGACGGGTTTTTCCACAGCCAGAGACCTGATTTCGCTCCACATTAACTGAGAATCACGAACATCACCTCCTGTGTCAATTCGGATAATAACAGCCTTGATTTCTTGAGGCTTTGACCATACCAATCTTCTCAATGAACTTACTTGTGAGATATCCGTACCCATAGTCCCTGAGACTCGGATGATGGCTATTAGTTCTATAGCATCTGATATTCCCACAGTCCATTTTCTAACTTTAGAGTATTTTCCAAAAGAAATCATAGGGAGTGATTTCACCCCAAGTATCTCCTTCAACAGATTGATAACCTCATCATCATCATCATGCACTAAACTTGATATCAAACAGATTGATAACCCTCATTTTTTAGTTTATCTACTTGATAGACACCTTCATTTATCAAGTTTTCAAATTCTTCTCTTTTCTTCCCTCTAAGATAAGAGACTTTCTCCAGCCAATTTGAACAGATATGATCCAGCAGTGCAGTTTGGGTCTCACGACAAAAAGAGTTATAAGGTTTGTGACGTAGACCTCTAAAAAACTGTGGTGACTCAATTCGTGCAAAGTAAGTCCAAAAAACAATCCAAACTGAGGATGGAGAGGTGAAAAGTTTCATCACGAGGTGCGAAAATCTCATCACAAGCACAAGCGAGGTAATATTCTTTTGGTTGAATTGAAGGGACATAATAAGCGACAGCCATTTTCCCTGATTTTCTGAAATTTAAAATTTGCCTTTGAATTTCTTCAAGTTTAGCCCAACCCCAACTTAAATGGTTGATATGAAGATAAACAGCTGAAATAGGAGGATCGCATGCGGCTTTCAAGAAATTATCGCAAATTTCAGGAAGAGATAATACCTTACTCGTGAACTCGTCGGATATATTCCCTTCCAAATTCACCTTAATCACACTTCCGGAAGGTAAAGCTAACATTGTCTTGAGCCTGACGAGAAATTCGTTGTTGCCGGTGATGAGCTCGAAATTGAAGTCACCGGTGGGGTAATCTTCGGTATTGGAAGAAGATGATGAAGAAGAAAAGTGGGATTGGAATGATGTGAAAAAAGGGACGTGGTGGAGTTGTGCGATAGAATGAGAAGGGTTTGAGAATGGGTCCAAGAGAGCGTAGTGTTGTTGTTGGAGGTGGTGAAGTTGTGCGGGTGAGGTTATTGCAGCTGAATTAGGAATTAGGGTTTGTCGAGATAAAATGGTTCGTGTGATAGAAATGGAAGGGTTTGGAAATGGGTTCAGGAGAAAGAAAGCGCGGTGGTTGTGGTGAAGTTGTGCGGGTGAGGTAACGTAATCGGTGAACTGCGGTGGTGCGGGTGAGGATTGACATGGCGGCTGAATTAGAGTTTTCAGAATACAACAAAGAATAGGGGAAATAATTGAGTGACTTCGAGTTTTGGTAGATGAAAGAGAGTGGTAGATGATTGATTAAAATAAATTATTTTGATGAGAGAGAATTATTGGTTAAGAAAGAGATAGAGACAAAGTCACCAACCACAAAGTCACTAGAGTGCAACCCAAGAAAGAGCGGCTGAAATAGGGATTTGGGATGGCAAAGAGGAAAGAGCGTCAGCTCCTTATATACACAGATGTAGCCTTCTCTTTTTTTCTTTCTTTCTTAGTAAGAGTATCAACACAGACTATCAAATTACACAGACAACAAAATTACACAGACTCCTCATATTTTAGAAACAGTATGAGCCATACACTTATACACCACAAAAAGAGACTCATTTCACATTATACTGCACATAATAAAACACAACCCATAAAGAAAAAGAAAAAAAAGCAATATCAAACTAATGATAAGAGACCAAACCGTGTCATGGTTTGGTCTAAACGTAACACTAGTGGAGCCAACATAGGTGCAACCCTTGGTAGAGTAGGGTAGGTTAAAGTACCAAGAATGAACCAGTTGAAGCTTAAAAGAGCAACTGCATCAGAAGCAGGTTTATTTTTAATGCTGAAGAAAAACTGCACAACACTCTTCAAAGACATGCCTACTACAGCAAAGAGAGCTACAATAAGAGGCATGCAAGGGTCATCAGCTTCCCAGACAGTCACTCCAACTATAAGTGACAAAACCGCGCTGAAAATTGATTGCGAAATTGCAACATCTCGGTGACGATCGAGTACTTCACTCACTTCTTCTATATCTTTTGAGATTGGTTCTGGTTTAACAGCAGAATTAGCAGGTGCCAACTTTTGTCCTGTTTTCAAGAGTTTAAGCAACTCGGTTCGAGTTTTGTTCTCGTCTTCCCAAATATCTTTGTGCATCAGAAGATCCTTAAGGGAAACTTCATTTTCGCTGTAACCGGATTTCCATGGCAGGGTAGGAGGAGGAATGCCATTGCTTGTTTCGTCAATCTTTCGGTCATTGTCAATGTTTTGATCTTTGGAGTTCCAGTATCCCTTTCCTTGAATTTCTTTAAGCCGAAGATTTTCGTTTATCTGATCCCTCAACTGTCAACAAGAGATAGTAACAAATTATTAACAAAGTCAACAAAAATGGTAGTTGTTTTAATTTTTAAAACATTGCTGATATTAACATATCGCTCTCTGTATTAAATGTCGATCGGACGGACCTGGGCAGATAAATTGATGTACAAGTTACAAGGCAGGCACATGGATATAAAATATTTACCTTTCCCTCTAAGTTTTCAATTTTTGCAATGGCCATATCATGTTCCTCTTCAAGTTCTGCTAGTAGCATCTCCATCATTTTGCACTCTTTGACGGCCATTTGGAACCGTTCTTGAAGTTTGTTCTGCTTCCATTCTAGATTCTCCATCTCGGTCTGCATTCGATGAAGTTGTCGTTCCAACTGCACAATGTTAGGTAAGCCCAATGGGCAGGTTTCTGTTAGTTAGGAGTAAGAGTTAGTTAGGATATTAACAGAAATTGACAGAGATCCAATCCATCCTTCAGCACTAAGAAAAAGGAAAATTTTGGAATTCAGATATTATTTCAGCCAAAATGAACTGTTTCCTATGTAGCAGCTATTGGGAAAAACAAAAATTCTTAACCACATCAGACTAGTTATGGTCTTAAAATGTGTTCCTCAATTTACAAGCCGATTTTGTTGTAAAGATGAGTTAGACCCAATATAAAAATCTAATATAGTATCGGAGCCTATACATTCAGGACTACCCAATATTTATATTCACGCACCAAGCCCAGTAAGTGCCGGGCGTGAGGTGCATTGGGAAAAACCAAAATTCTAAGACACATGAGATGTAATATGGCCTGAAAATGTGTTCTCACTTTACAAATCCGGTTTTGTATTAATGAGTTAGGCCCAATATAAAAATCTAATAGCACTGACACTCTGAAGATGTGGCCGGTGTTTGACACATGTCAATGTTCGACACCACTACAATGCTGATACATGTGGTTGCATTTAATCACTTCCATTTTCTTCAATTATTACCGGTGTTTATGTTTAAGCATTATATCTGGTATCCGTGACTGTCAATGCTTCACACAAAGTATTGTACAGATACAAAATCCTGTAACCCCAATTAATCATATAATATTTTAAATCAACATGTATTATAATAAGCAAGGGTCACACAACATAGATAAAACAAATAGAATCATACAATGAGAACTAACCTGTCTCTCCCTTTGAATGGCATTCACAGCTCTTACAGGTAAGAAGATAAACCCTATTGTCCATGAGATAATTCCCAATACTATGTTCACATTGAAGATTATTGCAGTCCTAACCAACTCTGTCCAAGTGTAAATAATAACTAATCCAATTCTGATAGGAAACAAGCATGCCTCCTTAAGCATAGAGAAAGCCCTTGTCACCAATAACATTACACTAGCCAAAAGCTCAGAAATTAGTGCCATTAATCACTAAATTGAGTGATCTCCTCTTTACTAATTACATGTTCAAAAGTTCCATTGTGTTTGGTGGATTCAGTTCATCAAAGGATCCTGCAATATCAGTAAATTCATATGAAAAATCATTGAGGAAATCTTGCAAAATATAATGTCTCATTATTTTACCTAAATACACTAAATTTCTGGACAATTGGTAGAATTCTTCTATGTTGAATAACAAAGGTACAATTTATAGGGTTATAAAATTATTTAGAACTTTAAACATCAAATAGCTAGTCAAATAACACACTTCCACAATCAATAATTGATATAAGAAACCTAATTAGGAAAAATTTCCAAATTTATATTACAAAACTAAAAATCCACAAGCATACTTGAATTATCATCCATAAGCATTAGCCCATATCATGAATCCACAAAAAAATTGAACTTTCACAGAAATGAACAATGAACAGTCCAAATTATCAGAAAAGTAAATTTGGGTTTGAAGTAACAAAGGGACACTTACATTGCAGTGCGTGGAAATGGGGTATAGTTGAACAGAGAAGTGCAGAGAGAGAGACAAAGAAGTGAAGGAGGAAGTGCCTGTGAAATCAAAGGAAACTGGTAGTGTTGAACTGTTTGATGTGAGTTTTGAAGACAGTGCATGTTGCATAGGTGGCAACAAAGTGTTTACCAGCTGCCACGTAACATGCTAATGGATATATATGTTAAGTTTTTAAGGTAACATCAAGCCACCTTTTCTTTTTTCTTGACTATAATAACATCAATCAACCATTGAATTCATTTAATGCTTCAATTTTAATAAAACATTGAAAAAAATTTAGGGGGCATCTAAAATTTATAATTTCTTTTTTCTTGACTATAATAACATCAATCAACCATTGAATTCATTTAATGCATCAATTTTAATATGGGTTAATATGTGTTTACCCCCTGTAATATAGGTCATTTCCGGTTTTCCCCCTGTAAAATATTTTTTTTTGAATTTCATCCTTGAAATTTGAAAATATTTTGGTTTTAGACCTTCATTGAATATTTCACCCCTTGTAATTTGAGCAAATTTAGGTTTACCCCTCTTGTAATTTGAAAAAAATTTGGTTTACCCCCCTATTCATTTGAGCAAATTTCGGTTTACCCCCTGCCATATCTTTGATTTTGTACTGTCAAAACTCATGAAGGTCCAAAACCAAAAATCTTCAAATTACGAGGACGAAATCCAAAAAAAATATTTTACAGGGGGTAAAACCGGAAATGGCATATATTACAGGGGGTAAACACATATTAACCCTTTTAATAAAACATTGAAAAAAATTTAGGGGGCATCTAAAATTTATAAACACCTTGAGAGATAGAGATAAAGAGTTTCTCCAACAAAAAAGATAGAGATAAGAGAATGATTAGATAGGTGAGACACACATTCGTATATTTGGGTCTGTTTGATCAAGATTGAGCGGTCCAAATTAAAACTTGATAGTTTAAATAATAAAATAAAAAATCAATTTTGTTTTTTCTTCAATCTTTCGATCAAGGATGGACGGACAATATCAACCTGATTGAATGAATGCTTGTTTTGATTGATTGTAGAGAATCTAAATTATAGTTGTGATATGTTGTTGATGTGATAAAAACGAGAAACAGAGAGAAATTAAGATGTTGAATGAGTGTATGAAATTTAGGGGTTGCATTTAACATGGAAAAGGATAAAAGTTTCCCACCATGGGAAAGTTAAATCAAACCATTAGATTAAGTAAAGAACACATTTTTATGGACTCTCAACACCATATCTAACCAACCACACCCTCTACAATCCATCTTCTTCCTTGCTTCCACCACCTCATTGGACCTTCTTTATTAACAGCTTTGATGTTACCTCCAACACCACACAATAACATAAAATACCCATTTAATTGGATCTATCACTGCTCAACATTATTATGCAAACAAAAATAATTGTCGGTGAATTAAGTTCTGGAGTAGCAAATTGACGTCCCTGTTCCTCAATGGACTTTTGTATTTTGATGAAGATCTACATATACTAATAACAGAAAATGATAAATAAATTCCAAACTTGATTGAATCTAAAAAAATAAAAATCAAATCAACTAAAATTGAAGGAAAGGATGGTAATGCTAATCAGCTTAATGGTTGATTGATTATACAAATAATTATATTATTCCTTGTGTTCCGTTTTATCTGCATCATAAGAATTTTTAACAATTATACATTTAGGTTAGATCAAATGAAAATTATTTAACCCATTTTCAGATGCAGCGACCGTTTTTCATTTGTATCTTTGTTATGAATTTTGGTTTTTTGTTTTGTTTTTGTAATGTCTAATTATGGAAATGGGGTTTTAATGTTGGAACCATGGTAGAATGGTGAGTTTTTGTTTCCAATGTTTGGTCAGACCGGTTGATAGAGGAGAAGAGGGAAGGTTCAATGAGGTGGTGGAAGCAAGGAAGAAGATGAATCGTAGAGGGTGGGTGGTTAGATATGGTGTTGAGAGTCCATGATAAAAATGTGTTCTTTACTTAATCTAATGGTCTGATTTAGCTTTCCCATGGTGGGAAACTTTTACCCTTTCCCATGTTAAATGCCACCGTGTTTAAATATAGGCTTAATTGCATGTTTGGTCCCTTATGTTTATTTTAGTTTTTAAGTTGGTCCCTTACGTTTTGAAAGTTTTAAGTTGGTCCCTTATGTTTATTTTAGTTTTCAAGTTGGTCCCTTACGTTTTGAAAGTTTCAAGTTAGTCCCTTATGTTTATTTTAGTTTTCAAGTTGGTCCCTTATGTTTATTTTAGTTTTCAAGTTGGTCCCTTATGTTTTGGACCGACTTGAAAACTAAAATAAACATAAGGGACCAACTTGAAAACTAAAATAAACATAAGGGACTAACTTGAAACTTTCAAAACGTAAGGGACCAACTTGAAAATTTTTAAAACGTAAGGGACCAACTTGAAACTTTCAAAAGGTAAGGGACCAACTTGAAAACTAAAATAAACATAAGGGACCAAACATGCAATTAAGCCTTAAATATAAGAGTTGTAAAACATTGTGTATATCTAGGGAAATACTTGTGTGACATTAATGTCACGGTGACATTAAATCTGAGCCACACATTGGATGACATTAGATGTGTTGTGTGGCCCAGATGCAATGGCAATGACAATGTGTGGTCCAGATGCAATGGCACGGTGACATTAATGTCACCAAAGTGCCACCCGTATATCTATGTCAACAATGATATTTGGACATTCCAAATTTTCCTACACTTATTTAACATTTCATTTTCTCTTTATCTATCTCTTCCTATCACATCATCAATATAAATTCATAATATTATTAGAATTTTTTCTCTATCTCTTTTAAGCTATATACATCCATTGAGGTGTTTAAGAAACATCCTTTTATCTATAAATGACCAGTAAAAAAAGTATATATATTATTATTTTTTCGATGACATAAAAAAGAGTATGCTTCTTTGGATATACAAGGTTTTTTTGAGAGTTTAGAAGAAGAGGTGAAAATATTAGAAAAAAGGAAGAAAAAAAAATCGAAGGAAGTATAAGCTCCAAACTTAAATAAGAAATTTCTTTTTTTCATAATACAAAATTCATCTAATATGAGAAAGTAAAAACATACTCGATTAAAATTTTGAAGGATTTTAGAGGGTTTAAAAAATTCTATAACCCATTTAATCTCATGATCAAAATCAACACATTCTATATTTTACCTAAACTTATTTTAGTGCTTTGGTTTGAGGTTACAAGTTAATGATTCCAAACCTTATCCGTGCACTAGATGTTTTCGAAAAAATTGTGATTATTTTTTGTTATAATCCAATCTAATAGTGACCTTTAAAAAACGATTCATCTTTGAACCATTTTTGGTGTTTGCAATAGAATGACCCTTTTCTTAACATAAGTAAAAACTTTTTCTTTTATAAGAAACATAAGTAAAAACTTTTATGAATGAATAAAAGTATTTCAATTTATATAATTCATATATATGTTATACTTTCTGTCAAAAAAAAATATATGTTATACTTTTAAATTGTTTTATTTAGTCTTAGTTTCGATTTTTTAAATAAAATGACATTTAATTTTATAGATTATTTTGAATTGATTAGACTCAAACACTACAAGAATTTTACTTAGTATTGGTGGAATTAATCACTCAGTAATGAAACAAATCATTCGGTAATACACATTAACGGATTAGTGACAAAAAATTTCTCTCAGTAATACTGACGTAAGTAATGTTATTGCCAAAGCCGTCCCAATGCATTTGTAGGCCTAAAGCGAATTTGAATTGAGGCCTTTTTAATATGTTGACAAAGAAACATAAAATTTAAGAATCTTAAATGTGTAATTTTATTTTAGGCATGTCGAACACTAAATATGATTATCGCTTACGGTCAACGTTTGAAGATTGAACTCGGAAGTTAACACAAAAAGAATTGCTACCTTTGAAATCAAACTTGCAACATGAACTACAACTCTCCATTTAATTACCAAACTAGGCGCAAAAATGTTTAAAAGAATTTAACTAACGAAAATATATTTTAAGTGAAAAAGATTCCGGTGCCTAATGTGAGGCCTACAAAATTTAGAGGCCTAAAATTCTTGCTTTAGTGCAGCCTCCTTGGACCGACCTTGGTTACTGGCAGAATTTTCCCTCATCGAATTGAATTGATTCTGATTATACATAAAAAGATATATATTTTTAATTGAATCCAAATCTATAAAATCTGATGATCCGACCCCTACTAATATTTCTTTATTTTTTCCTCATCCATATCATCCCTTCAAAGCCCTCCTATTCCCCTCTTCTACGCTGAAGACTATTAATTATGCACAATATTTACTCACTACTTGCTCCCAAAAAAAAACCTTCCAATACCTGCAAATGTTGGAGCTCTCATACGAGGCCATCCATATGACGAGCAAAAACATTTTTGGATTGAGTTGAACTTAACTAAATCTAGTATGAACCAACAATTTTTGGGTTGCACTCGTTAATGAAAAATTTCCATGCATATGCTATAAAAAATTGTAAAATTAGGCGGCACAAAATTGTCCTCAACAACAAATCATATCCTAGTACAAACAGTGTACAAAATTGTCCTGAACAACACATCTTATCTTATAATATAAACAGATAATGAATGCACACGCATGGTTTGTCAAAAAATAAAATAAAGATGAATGCATGCATGAGACTTATTAATGAAGTTGGTCATTGATCCATCGTAGTCATATCTCAGTTTAGGAGCAACGTGTCTCGTTGAAGCTCTTGTGAGTGTCCTTGTCTCTTTGGCATTCTTTTCAGTGTCCATTTTAGTTCTTGCTTTGTTTCATTCTTATATTAATTAAAGTTGAGGCTATTAATGGAAAAGAAAAGAAAATGTCTAATGCTTAATTCCGATGGTCCATAGGCATCGGTACTAAAATAATTCCCATGCCCACAAGAATCTATACATTCTAAAAATCGGTGGGAATCCGATCACAAGAAATGTTGATTTTAATTTTAATTGTATAATTTAAAATACTAAACTTGAATATGAACCATCATATTTAATTGAGGGAAACGATATCTCAAATACGTAAATGTAAAAAATATTGACGGTAGAGAAACTTCATTCTCAACTGACAACCCCTGGGCTTGTTCATAAGCGATCTTCTTTGTAGGGTTTTCGGCTTTGCTGTCTTCCTTTATAACCGATTCTTTCTTTTAGCCAGTTAAGCTAAGAAGAAAGAAATAGATCAGAAATCGAGTTTGAAGGCCCGAGAACCCATCTACAAAGTATGAAAGAAAGGTAAAGAAGACAATAATTTCGAACTGTCAATTTTTTTTTTTATTTAAAACAAAACTCGTAATTTTAAGGAAGATAACTATGTCAAACTTTTACCATTGATGTAACAGATTATAGACAATTTATTTAAATTTAGGCAGTAATTTTTTATTGGGTGAGGACAAATTATTATTAATTAAATTTAATTATACTTTTGATCTCTGAAGTTTTGCAGCACTCGTAATTACATTTTTTTTCTTTTTTATTGATTTTGACCCCCACTTATTATGCTTAGTATCCAACATCCAATGGTGCTAACCACATCATTTTTTATTTTTACTATTTTTCAAGTGAGTTTAAATTTTGAGTTAATTCTCATGCGAAATTCTGGATTTGAACTCAACTTAGAGATATGAGAAAGTCCAAAAAAATAAACTATATATATGAACAATTGATATTGAAAAATGTACTTCGCCAAAATAAAAATAGTTTATTAAATGTAAAAGTTAGTTAGACTAATAAGTTTTTTTTTGTTACACTAGTTAATTTTCTCATTTTCTAAATAACTTTTATTGCACGCCTAATCAAAGGGAAAAGTTGTACCAAACGTCAAGCTACAAGGCTTGAGCAACAAAAAAAGATAGATAGAAAGGTGCCATTAATTAGTAAAGGTATTATGATATGATTTGCTTTTCTAGTGTCTTACTTGATTCAATTCAATCCCTATCTTTGGTGATGGTAGTGCCAATGGCTTTGAAAAGATTTCCTCCTTTTTGAGCTTGCTTAGCTCAGGATGAAATAACCCCTCCAAGCCAAAGAATAAAACTACAATCAACTACAATTTTCCTAATTCACACCTAAAAATAAATTTTATCAATTAAAAGTTTATAAGAACTATTTATTTTGTTTTCTTGACTTTAAAGCTTTCATTTTCTTTGCATTTGTATCATTTTCATATTGTTTGTGTTGATAGCTAGCTACAAAGCGCCAATATATATATATATATATATGTATATATATATATGGGTTTTGCTAGAAGCCACCAATGAAGATGTCTTTTAGCAATCCACACCTCAAGGTGTGATTTCCACTTTTTAGTTATAACTTTGCTGAAAGACACCTTCATAAAAATTAGTTGGTGTCTTTTAACAAATGCTCATAGAATAACTTGCTAAAAGACACCTTCATAAAAGGTGTCTTCTAGCAAAACCCTATATATATATATATATATATATATATATATATATATATATATATAAAATCAAGAACAAGAACAACAAACCACATACAAATGAAGAATATTATTTATTATATTGTTCACTACCTTTAATGCCATAAACATAAAGCCTCCTAAAAAAGTGTTCTTCTGAATACAATAATGTTGTGTCATCAAGCAGGATTGAAATATCTCCCACAAAAGCAAAGAATCTGAAGACTCAATTTTATTACAGACAAAACAGTCACCAATTTTGTTTCTTAAAATGGTACGCATTAGACAATTTTATCATTGTAATATTAACAAATTTAAAAAAAAATAAAAAAATTGTTCACATTAATACTTGAGTCTCTCAAGTTAATCTAAAAAAACTCATACAGCCATAAATTTCTTCGTAAACCAATTAAAATTTTATTAACTTCAGAAACTAAATTATCTAATAATACTAATCTTTGACTAAATTTGTATGAGGGAGGAACATAGAGAAACATAGAAGAGAATGAGAATGTGACTATGTCCAATATTGTGTGTATACATAACAATAACATAGTCAAATCAAAATGGAAACAAAGAAAGAATAATCATTTGGATTGAGAAGTGCAACGTGAAGGAATATAACTACCATTAAGAGGATGAAATTTAAGTTGACACTCAAGTTTACACCCGAATTTAAAAGAACCAAAAGGTCCAATTCTCCATTGAGTTCTAGCATCACCTTTCAAATCAAACCCAACAATATTTCTCTTCCATGTGGCATCAACATCCTCAATCTGATCAGGAGTCAAAGGAATAGAAGAAGATTGAACAACATAATTCAAATACCTAGAACTATTCTTAGGAACATCAAAAGGGTCAGCAACCATAAATGCTATACCTTGTCCTTCATAGCTAAGTTTCAATTTTATATTTGAAAATGTTGCATGTGCCTTAAAATTACCATTTCTTGCCATCACAACAATGCTCATTTGTGTTTGAAGAAGGCCAGCATAGTCATTTCTGAAAAGATCTAAATGAGCAGTTGCTATGCTTATTGTTGGGACTCTTGGATGAATTACTATGTAACCAATAAAGACTACTACGCCTCCAATTACAACTCCTATGGCTATTATTGTGCATAGAACTGCCAATAGCCAAATAAAGATGTTGGTGTTACCATTTTGATGTGTTACTAGTCTTCTTTTGGGTGTTCTATGACGAGATTGATGAGTAGGATGAGATTGAGGTTGATCAAGATGATGAGCCTCATGGTCTTGATTAATGTTATGGGGGGAAGGCATGGAGATTAATGATGTGACAAAAATTAAAACCAACCCATGTGGGGTAATATGTGAGTTTTATTATGTTGAGGGGGTGAGAGTACTTGAGAGGGAGGAGATTTGGGAAATGGAGAAATATGGGTTCTTTATCTCTAATTGGTGGGAAGGTTTTGGTATCTTCTTTTCCTAGCTTTAAAGCATTTGTCCCTTGCATATGCTAATTTGTTTTTTTTATATATTTTGTTACCTAGTACTCCAACTAGGTTATTGGTTTTGTTTTCTTTTGGTTACATAAGAGAATCTTGGTTATTGTTGTTTTGGTTACTGTATAAAAAGTATATAAAATGATTTTAATGCATTTGTTTTTACCCTTTTCTTATACTTGTTTAGGAAAAAAGTGAAAATAGAACAAAGAAATGTGTGTTTTGTAAGAGTGTTTTTGTTAACTTGTTCAAAGAATTTGTCTAAGAATGATAAAATTAAAATAGTGAGTGAATATTATTGTATAAAAAGTAAATACCAAACTTGCATGGTAGAAGTTATCCTGTTTTACTTGTCGATTTCCTGGCTTTGAAGCTTTAGCACGATCATTGGATAGTGAAATTCAATGGATCTTCCCTTGCTAAGTCGGTGTGTTGATATTTGAATCAATAAACAAACCATTAAGCATTTACTTATTTGTTAATTATATACATAAACAAAAATGCATGCTTATTCTTCTTGCAGAAATATGGTAACGTGAACTCCAAGTATGTCCATATAAGATCCAGCCCAAAGAAGGATTTGAAATGGGCCTCAGTTGATAGGATTTGAAAATTGCTTTTACATCCAAAATTTCTAACAACACATGGAAAATATTTAAGTGTCCATAGCGGTAGTTAACTACCGTTGGCTTATAACTAGAAAACCGGCGGTAGTTAACTACCGCTAGGTATTTTAGTCATTTCCATGTGTTTCTAGGAAATATCCTTATTTATTAATTTTGTTACGTCTGCAGCAATTTAACCTAATATTTTCCCGCTCATTTGTTGTATTAGGTTAGAAGTAATTTGACCTAACAAATTCCATCTAAAAAAATGCATTGCACCAATTTCATTCATATCATGTTGGCTATATCCTTATTTATTAATTTTGTTAGGTCTGCAGCAATTTAACCTAATATTTTCCTGCTCATTTGCTGTATTAGGTTAGCTGTAATTTAACCTAACAAATTCCATCTAAAAAATGCATCGTACCAATTTCATTCATATCCTCTTGTCCTTATTTTTGTACACTTATTTAATACTAAAAAAATGCATCGCACCAATTTCATTCCTATCCTGTTGGCTATATCCTTATTTATTAATTTTGTTAGGTCTGCAACAATTTTACCTAATATTTTCCCGTTCATTTGCTTTATTAGGTTAGCAGTAATTTAACCTAACAAATTCCATCTAAAAATAAAAAAATGCATCACACCAATTTCATTTCTATCCTCTTGCCTTTTTTTTTGTACACTTATTTAATACTAAAAAAATGTATCGCACCAATTTCATTTTTATCCTGTTAGCTATATCCTTATTCATATGTCAATCTCTTTACAATAAACCTGTGCGGGTCAAATATCTAGTTGAAAGTCAAAAAAGCAACAGTGATAGGATTTCATGGTCCGCCCCAAAGATGGATTTGTGATCTGGCTTGGTACGTAGAATTATTTATTCCTTGGTTTTCCTTTTACGAAAATTGCTCTTTAAACTTCCTTAATTGCTCTCAGGCACCATAAACTCACGAAAATACCTTCAATGAACTGTCGTTTGCTTGCTTATAGTAGTTAACTACAGTTACGGAGAGAAAACATATTTTCAAGCAAGAACACATGCAAAGAGATATTCAAAGACCACTTAATACATTTATAAATAAAATAGGGCAAATGGGTATTCAAAGATGAAACAATGCTTCTAATAATAATTGGACAAGACCACTTAATATCCATGTAAGCAACAACAATAACATACATTAAACATAATTTCAACACCGTAAAACACATAATAAAACACAAGATGACTCACATATCAATCAAACTAACTTCTTCAGCTGGTTGCTTCATTCAAACCCTGTTATTGTGTTTTGAACAATAGAGAGAGGTTGATGTTCTGGTATAAGATTAGAATGCGCACGACAGTTAACCGTCGTTATGTGTAAAAGTGTAAATTTGGAGTTTCGTTGAGTAAATCAGTTTACCTAAAGAGCAATTTTCTTTCTTTATTGTAGTGAGATGAGATAAAATATCCCTGTTTTCGTCATCTCTTAAATTTCTTTGATTGTTAAAAAAAAAAATTTGTAAAATTTTATTATGAATTTGAACATTAATTACATTAAAACAACTTGGAGTACGAGTAGATTCATAATCTTTCGAGGATTAAAAATTTACGGGAATTGATGTAATTTTTACATAACACAAGTTCTCTTACGTGTAATTCAAAATCATTCAAGGATTACAACTATTTTTGACTGTCTCAAGAAAATTGCGATTAATAATATTCAACATATTTAATAAAATAAATGATATTCAAAATCGTGACTAATTTTCTTTTGAACAAGTCAAAATATAATATATTAGAAACCACTAGTGACTCAACTCGCACAAGGCGTGCAGAGCGAGCCACCAAAAAAGTTACAAAGACAAGTTACAGATGCATCAACAACGCACTCCAAATAAAGAAACATAAACCTGAAGATTACATCATAACACCCATACAGTACAAAGGGTGTTTCCACCACTCGTGATAGCTATAAACGAAGGTGGACATATTAGCCTTAAGCCACTGAAAAGATAGCAATGTGACAGAGTCTGCTAAGTTGTAGGAATCTGCAACCTGTTGATGAAAAACACGTTTATTTTGTTCCTTCCAAATAATCCAGACATAAGACAACCAAATTATTCGAAGGAACGAATGAGCACAACGCGATAACCTAGCCAAGTGACCAAACTGAAGTAAGTGACCAAACTAAAGATGTCGCAATTGAAAAGCAAATGATCGGCTATCTCTATGGAACCGTAGCCTGTCACGCACCAAAATCGTGACTAATTGTGTTAAATAGATTGTGATAACTTGTAATATTTATTAACCATAAACTAAACATAGATAACCACATATTTAAATTGTGTTAACCATTTCTTAAAAAAATGTGTTAACCATCAAATTTGTTGTTAAATTTTGATGTATTTGTTTATCAAAAAGTTTCTTTCGAACGATTTATCATTAGCAGAGCTTATTAACTGAACAATTGTTTGGTTTTATTATAAACTTTTTTTACTAGAGTTAATTAGATAAGCAAATTTTAAGTGTGAACACTTCTTTCGATTATAATTTGAGTATTGATTCGTCCACGTTGTGGGTAGATTTACCTCTTCCACTAGCAGTTGATTTCCATTCCATGCAATTTACTAACTAACGATTGAGAATGTATCATGTGTGATATAGATGTATGGTGAGAGTGAGTTCAAACAATTTGGATTCGTACATGTGTTGAATGGTACAAAAAATCCAACAAGATATTTATGATAACATGTCGGAAAAAAAGTAAAAGAAAAGAAAGACAATGACTCACACAATTCTCTCCAAACAACTAGTGGCACCAAACCAAAGACAAAGGAAAATTCATCTCAAATTTCCATCTTGTGTTTGACACTGATACTTTTCAGACACATACATGCACACACACACAAAAACTCTTGTACATTTTCCAAATCAACAACCTTGACTCTCTGAAATCCCAACCATGAAACTTTCTCAGGCATTGGTGCAGAAACCATTTACGATAACACCATCATCTTTAATTCACTGTCAAAATTCTATATTCAGCTCATATGGCAAAAGGGTCTCTGTGTTGGGATATAAGAGTTTCAGGTTTTCAGATTTTGTGTGCAGTAGTAGTTCAGAAGCTTCTGTTTCTTCATCTGCTGTGAATCCGTCATCGCCGCTTGTTGCTTCCAATTCGGGTTTTGATTCTGTTGTATCTCATCAGGAGATGCCAGGGAAGTTAGAAGGCATAGAAGAAGGCATTGAGAAGGTAATATTAGCTATGTGTCGATAAATAACTTATTTGCAGCTTATAACACGAGCTCTTATCATGATACGCACTTATGTATAGATTATTTCTATAGCAAGTTAAATTTTAAGCTGTTTTAAGTAGTTAATTAGGAGAACTTATGAAAATAAGCTGAAAACGGCTTATGAAAAATGTCATAAGCTGTTTTCATAAGTTCTACAAAACAGTCTTAAAAAACTTATGTTAGTAGATAAGCTCAAATAAGCCGATCCAAACTGGTTGTAAGACATGTGTTGAGAGTTTGTGGTTTCTTCTTCGTTGTAATCATTGGTTTGATTTGGTTATTCAAGTATTCAAAATTATGCATGACTGATGAATACAATTGAGCCTTTAATTGTTTGTTATTATCTATGAATAGTTTTGAATTTGGATTTCTAACTGTTGATGTTTTTCTGATGTATTGTGTAGGTGATTTATAGATGTCGGTTTCTTGCTATTCTTGGAGTTTTTGGGTCTTTGATTGGATCAATTCTATGCTTCATCAAGGTATCAATTTCAAACTTTAATTATAAGTTGTATCTGATCAAATTTACCAAAAAAAAAAAAAAAACAAGACTACATGATTCTAGTTTTGTGCACCTTTAATAGTATGCTTTTGTGATTTGGACTGAATAGTAACTACAAGTGGGACAATCCTCAATGATGAGCTAGCTTTTAGTGTTTAATCAGTACCAGATTCTAATATGCTATCATAGCTTAATTGTCCTAGATCCCTGTAAATGTGCAGTCCTGTGAATTTCACGCTCCGGATGTCTAGTCCTACAAACCTCACCATATGAGATAGCTTTTAGAGTTGAGTTAAGCTGGAACCCAAATTTAGTTAAGCAAATCTCAACCAATTCGTAAGTACATGTCAGGCTTAACCCTTGGTACGAATTAAGGAAAGTGTGCATATTTGTAATTCGAAAACTTAAGTAACTTCATGCTCCGAAGATTATTCACTTTCTCAAACTGGGTGAATCAATTGAACAAGTTTCGAAAAATTAAGCAATATTACAATCAGTGTGCTATGTTGATGAATTTTGTTTTAATACATTATTCAATTTGACATGCAGGGCTCCACATTTGTTGCAGAGTCTTTTTTGGGATACTTGGTAAACCGTAGTAAAGTAATTCAATTGCTGATAGAAGCTCTTGGTGAGTGTCTCTAAAGTTAAACTCCTAAAAGTTTGTATAATTTGTTTCTTGTTCTATTTCTTAACTATGTAACACATAATTCTTCATATAATCAACTTGGATAGCCCGAATCGATAGGCTCTGATACCGTGTTAAAATTTAGGTCTAACTCATCTTTATAAAGCCAGTTTTGTAACGATGAGTTAGGCTTAAATTTGAAGATGGTATTCCTACTTTTGTGTTAGTGTTGTCATTGTTCTAAGAGGATTTATTTGTGATTCTCTTCTTTCTAACGGCTACTTCATTGTTCATGTAGATCTCTATCTTTTAGGAACGGTGATGCTAGTCTTTGGAATGGGTCTCTATGAGCTCTTTGTGAGTAATCTTGATAGTGCAAGCTCTCTGTCAGATCAAAAACCTTCTGATAGATCAAATCTATTTGGCTTATTCACTTTGAAGGTTAGCTTTTAGACATTCTTTTTCCTAGTCAACCTTATCAAAGTCAGTAGGATTTAGTGGTATTGCTACTGCCTCTCTGCTGCATTTTGATGCTAATTCCAATGTTTCTCCTTCTCAGGAACGACCAAAATGGTTGAATATAAAAACAGTGAATGAACTGAAAACCAAGGTTGGTCATGTGATAGTGATGCTGCTTCTGATTGGTTTGTTTGACAGAAGTAAGAAGGCTACCATTCAAACTCCTGTGGATTTGCTATGCTTCTGTGCTTCTGTCTTTCTTTCTTCTAGCTGTCTCTTTTTGCTGTCCAAGCTGAATGAGGCTAATTAACCTTAATTTGCATACATGTTTAAATGTCATCACTCATGAGAATGTAAGGATAAGAAGTGTTATGATAGATATACACATATTAAGATGTAGTTGACATATGATGTTTACTCTGATTCTGTACATATTAATATTAGGATGAAATATGTTGCATGTCTTAGGTTTTTTTATTGATAAGCAAAAATTTATGCAATGGAGTACAAATGGTATTTAACCTTTCTTGAAGCGTGTTTGTACCGCGCCACCTTTCATTCCAAATTCTTTCAAACCCAAGCCTCCTTTATTCTTTGGTTTACACGCCCTATCCCAGCTAATCCAGTTTATCTTAAGATTACCGGGTCCATTTTCCCACAAAAACTCCCTCTGCACCACCTTTCTTAGGTGTTGCAGAGGGAAAATACAGGCTATTGGACTTAATTAGCGTAATCCTACCTCCAATAGAAATAGCATACCCTCTCCACTTAGACATGTACAATCTTCTCGTCATAACTTCCAGAACTGGCTTCTAAGTGGAGCATTTATTTGGATTCACCCCTACCGGAATGCCAAAGAACTTAAATGGAACTCTTCCACTGCGTTAAGTGTTCATACCAAACTGTTGTATATCATTAACATTCACAATACAACACCAATGATAGTTTCGTATGTTGGTTGACATCTTGGCCTTTGCCTCAATGTATGTGGTTCGAATCGCATTAGATGCGTCTTTTGACTTTTTGTCCATTGACTCAATGTATGTGGTTCGGATCGTGTTAGATGCGTCTTTTGAATTTATGTCCATTGTAATTATTAAACGATCAAACAATTCAAAATGCAGAAGCAAGAACACTAGTCCGCATAGTACCCACCAACATACACATCCACTGGACTATTGCTAACACTTTTTATAAGTATTAAACATTTCAAACATATATTTTGAAAATGCTCTCACAAATTCATGATAGTAGCACGCCACAGGATAAATAAATTAAGACTAATTATGTGAGAGCACATGAATAATTTTCCTTCACAATACTTTATATTGTAAAAAGTTATGCAACAATGTGATTCTATTGTAGTGTCTACGAAGACCTCAAAAACATTGAAATTATAACAGGCCTTTTGTTATCAAAACTTAAACACAAAATCTATCTTACAATCTATAACCAACTGACATAGCTAAAGTTCAAGTACCATGTTTTTGAGTTGCCAAGCAACTTTGTATATTTTTTTTGTTTGTAGTTATTTTTGTTTCTACTATATGCTTTCTTTTCTTTGGTGACACAAAAACTTTCTTTTCATTTTCTGTTTTCATAATTATATCAAATTTTTTCTGAATAATGAATGGAAATGTAATTATTTTATGTGTTGATAAGGTTGAGAAATTGTCTTTCCTTAATGAAAATGAGTTATAAGATCTATGGCAAGGGAGATTGTTGTCAAGGTTGATAGTTTGTTGAAAATATTTTCGTCTATGAAAATGGATGTGAAGATATTTGGAAGACATAGTTGATGGGCGATATTGAATATTTAGCTAAGAATAATAAAAGGGTATTACTTTTCCCACCCTATAGCCTTCTCGCGCGCCCTATTTTTTTTACCAAAATACCCTTTATCCAGAAAATATATTCCGGACAATATTCGGAATGTATAATCCGTACCGTTTGAAAATCACCCTGTCTCGTGAGGACTTGCGAAACTTGGGGTTGGTCAGTTGAAATACAATCCGGATAACATACTCCGGACATAAGAGCTGTATTCCGGACACATCCAGAGTCACTGGAAGAGGTTGGGGTTCGAGTACGAGGTTGACCCGAAGCTTAAAAAAGAAGACATCTCTCTATTGCCAGAATGGGATATTCTCCAGGTATTTTTTTCAAAACTGTCTCTGTTTATGTTCTGCCCAGGATTTCTGTTTCTGTATTATGTACTGGTGCAGTCCGGATTATATAATCCGGACATAACAGTTGTATTCCGGAATATGTAATCCGGATAAGTAGCATTTACGCCCCATGCAAGTGCATTTAAGGCTCATGCAAAGGGTGTATCGGGAAGTTCCGGATTATACAATCCGGATTAGTTTGTCTATTTCGGAATGTATAATCCGGAAGTCAACAGTAGTAACAGAATGGCATGTTTCTGACTGGTTTTCCTCTGACTGTTTTGTTACACATTGTAGGCGCGGTTCAAGGACGCCGATTACAACATGAAAGTGCATTTGAAAGAACAATTCCGGCAATTTGTTTTACCGGAAACCACCTCTATGCGTCCACCGCCAAATAAGGTCACCACCAAAGGAGCTCCAAAGAAAGATAAGCAAAGCATTCGATCGACAAGGCGGTCCCCTTCCCTATGGGAGATTGTTGACTCCCAAGAGCAAGAAACACAGGGTTCACAGACACGGTCAACAGGGACAAGTAGAAAGAGAGCACGGAAAAGCAACATGTCTCCTACTCCTCCTAAGCCAATTCCAAAAAATCCCAAGAAGCCAACACCTGTTGAGGTCCACATACCAAACAAAGACCAAATCCCAATTTGGATGCATGGCTTTATTGAAAAGGTTACGGATGTACCCGGTGATGGCCATTGTGGGTTCCGAGCAGTTGCGGTCCTACGTAACTTGACTGTTGATGATCACGTATTAGTCCGGTACAACCTTTACAAAGAGCTTATCGGTGTAGAAAATGACCGCTATCGGAGGATGATTAATGATGATAGGCGGTATAACGAGGTCTTGGACGCTCTATCCTACTCCGGTATTGGCATTGCACCACCGGATAAATGGATGACAATGTCGGATATGGGGTTCCTCATCGCACAGAAATTCAACCAAACGGTTGTTGTGTTGTCCAATGGGAAATCAGAAACCTTTTTCCCTCTATGTGGTCCACCGCCGCCTCCAACTATCGATCCGTTGATATGTCTGGCATATGTGAATGACAACCATTTTATGGCCTTGAAATTGAAGGATGGTTGTCTGATTCCTCCCACTTCCGCTCTATGGAGACAATACCATCGAGAGGATGCAGACACATGGCCAGATAGATATGTCAGCCGGATGGCAGATTATAATGAGCAAAGTCGGGCGGCGGGTGTTGAGGTCATAGAAGATGATGAAGAGTTGTACGTTGTTGAAAATCTTGATCCCGATGAGAGGGTTGGTGCTGGTCCTGCTCCTGGTGTGAAGGTTGAAGTGGATGATAGTCCCATTGATCTTTCGGCGCCATAGATTAGATATATATCATTAGTTTAGTTGAAATGTATATCATTAGGTGAAATGTGTAATGATATAAATTCAACTTTTTTTGGTATAATGATATATATATAATCATTTTTTGATATAATATTTAAGTTAATTGTCTTTTATACAAACATATATAATGATTTATTGAAAAAAAATGATAAAAACCACGATGACATGAAAATCTGTTTCAGTTCTGTTTCAGTTCTGTGCACTGCTTCATTCCGGATTATATAATCCGGAAATCCCCGAGGGTAATTTTGGAAAAAAAATAGGGCGCGCTAGGAAAGGCATAGGGTGGGAAAAGTAATACTCATAATAAAATTGAAACAACTCGTTTGCTTGTTTGGGTCTTGACTGAGTTTTTCTGTTTTCTCTTTTGAGTTCCGTGATGTAAAACTATTTTGCTCCTCCTTGCACACCTTCTGATATGAAGCAGATTATTTCTTGTAGTAATATATATCATTTTACCTTTTTAATAAACAAAATTGATTATTTAGTGGATGATGGGAGAATGTTAAAACATATTTTTCAATAATATTTTTTTCTCCTTGAAAATTATAACCAATGAATATGGTAACGATAAACATTTATGATTTTCCAATTTAAATACATATGTTTATAGACTTATTTTTTAATGCTGTGTTTGATAAAGTTGTTGATAAAACGACTTTCACCTAAAACAATAAAGTTTTATATTAGATAAACTAGATCTTGATTCTTGAGAAAGAAAAAAAAAATTATTGGTCTATTTTATTAAACTGCCCTGATCATATGCATCAAATTGCTATTGGTTTAAGAACTAGTATTACCAAATAAGAACATATAATGGATTCAAGAAATTATAACAGTCTTTCATTATTCTAATCCAAATCTAATTTAATTTCTTTTGCAAACCAACTCTTGATATCTCCGCAATTTTACTTTTTAATTAAACACCGTTTAATTGCTATGTATATGTGCAGACAAACCTCTTATAAATTTTATTACTTTGACGAGAACCGACACACGTATGACTTATAAAAAATTTCTCATGCCGAAGCTAACTCAGACCATCCACAATGGGAGTATCTTAACTCCATAAGCATTAATGTACTTAATAGGTACTTCCATTGTGGAAAAAATAACGTAAATAACTGATGAAAAGAGTGTCTCAAATAGGTACCATCTCTTTGCGGGTTTCACTTTTTTTAATTTTAAAGATTAAAATATTTAAATATAATGATACATAGTTTTTTTTAAAGAACTAAAATATAATGATACAAAGTTATCGATAGATGATAAATGAATTCCATTTAAAAAAAATTATGTGAAGCGCTCAGTTGAAATAATTGAATGTTTATTATCATTTTTTTTGAAACAAAAATGTTTATTAGATACTACAATTAAAAGATTATAAATGATGTCTACGCATAAGACTGATTAAAGTACCAAAGAATGGATTTCTTTATTGTAGATGTTCTCATTAGTTAACTAGGTTTTGCTAGTGATGACGTGACAATGATATTTTATCCACGTGAAAATGCCACGTATGCATTTAACATTCAATTTATAGACATTAATGGAAAATGATAGATGAACTAAAATGACAGACAAAGTAAAAATCAAAGATGATATTTGTCTTTGCAAAATTTTAATATTAAACTAAAATGACAGACAAAGTAAAAATCAAAGATGATATTTGTCTTTGCAAAATTTTAATATTAAAAACGATCAGACATTTATATTTTCAAAGACCACTTTACGCATTTATAGACACTAATGAAAAATGATACACCCTTCGGTCATTATTATAAGCAAAAATTAAATTTTTAAGTTCATTCAATAAATAATGTATGTGGTATAATATATAGACCACATGCATCATTTATTGAATGAATCTAAAAAATGAATTTTTGCTTATAATAGTGTCCAGAGGGTGTAGATGAACTAAAATGACGGACATAGTAAAAATCGAAGATGATATTTGTCTTTGCAAAATTTTAATATTAAAAGAAATCTAACATTTATATTTTCAAAGACCACTTTACCCATTTATTCACATTCTTTCTAAATAGTGTTAGCAACACCCTCTTTAATATATAGTATTTTTTAACACGCTATTCTTTATTGATAAAAGGGTTAAATATGTTTTTGGTCCCTATAAATATACCCAATTTTCGTTTTGGACCCCCTAAAATATTCCTTCGAATTTTGGTCCCCCTAAAATTTTTCATCCATATTTTTGGTCCCTGCTGTTAAATGGGGCTAACGGTGCTGACGTGGCACATGACATGGCGATGACAAGCTGTCACTTTTTAATGCCACGTAGGATAGTCAACAAATTTAATTAAAAAAATAAAAAAAAATAAAAACTGAAATTAATTTATTTTTTATGTTTAATGAAATGTTGCGTTTTGCTTAAGCTGTTCATTTTTCTCAAAACCAGATCTGAGTCTCTCCTCTCTCGTTCTTACTGAAGCCAAAGCTGCTGCAACCCTAAAATCAAAAATTGAACCAAATCTCAACAATCAATGCTCAAATAGTAACCGCAATTGAGTCAAAAATCGTAATCGAATATGAAACCATGATTTGTGGTCGCAATCGAAAATATGTTCTCGGTACATGAATAATGGGAGTTTAAGGAGGTGCTTTTGTTGGATAACAAGAATCCACTAGGATACATTCATCCACCCTCAACAAAGTTGAGCATAAAGCCTGCTCCAAGTATGGTTGCTTTCTCCTGTAGCGATCTTCAAGGTTCACTGATTCTTCAAGCCTGCTCCATATTTTTTCCTAACATAGTATTTTCCAAATTCTCCATTAGTTTTAACCCGTGGTTTTACATGAATCCATCATGGTTTCATTTTTTTCTCTCTCTCTTTCTTTCACTAGATTACTAGATTACCAAGAGAGCTCGAGAAAAGAGTGAGCGAATCGTACGGAATCTCTAGATGGTAATGGTGTCGGAATCTCTAGATGGTAATGGTGATGAAATCGTACGGATAATACAATTCATATGGTTGTTGTTGGTAATAGTGTCGAAGGTTGTTGTTGTTGATGGTGGTGGTGTCGATGATGGTGTCGACAGTGGTTGTGACGTCGGAATTGACGAGGGTGGGGATGGGGTTGCTCGATGAAGAAGATGATACAGGAATAAGCTTGAGATAAATTTGGGAAATTTAATATGGATTTGGGGTTAATTTGGGGATAATATAAATCTGTTCTAATAAAAAATAAATCAATTTAAGTTTTCATTAATTTTTTAATTTTTTGTTTTAAAAAATTAATTTTTATTTTTTTTAATTAAATTTGGTGATTATCCTACGTGGCACTGTTAAATATTGTACAGTCATTAAAAAATGACAGCTTGTCATTGCCACGTCATCTGCCACGTCAGCACCGTTAACCCCATTTAACAGAGGGACCAAAAATGTGGATGAAAAATTTTAGAGGGACCAAAATTCGAAGGAATATTTTAGAGGGACCAAAACGAAAATTAGGTATATTTATAGGGACCAAAAAC
This sequence comes from Medicago sativa, assembly GCF_051527215.1. Classification (NCBI taxonomy): domain Eukaryota; kingdom Viridiplantae; phylum Streptophyta; class Magnoliopsida; order Fabales; family Fabaceae; genus Medicago; species Medicago sativa. The sequence continues at coordinate 15,349,037 of NC_140753.1, read as the reverse complement.
ATATTTAACCCTTGATAAAAATTTAAACGCTCCGACCAAATTTGTATGAGATCCACTTAATTTAGTGGGACCCATGTGATTTTGGTGTGTTAGATAATGTTTTGAAAATAGAGTATTCTAAACAAATCAAACATTTATAGTTTTAAGGGCAAATTATAATAACCTCCCCTAAATTTTAGCTAAATACTACAGACCTGCCCTCTATTTTCAAAACCATCACATACCTCCCTTATGTTGCGTTCCGTTGATTCTCTATTAGGATACAAAACCTGTGATTTGTGAAGTAAAAATAGTGTTCATAACACATGCAACGGAATAAAGTTTGGATCTATTTTGCGCTTAAATTATAAAACTATAAATTAGATACTAAAAGTGTACCTTTGTATCAATTCTTGAAGCATGAAAATTTCTTCAATGATATGAAGACTCTACGTGTATCCACACCGAGACCAATTCTTACTCTCAACCTTTGAGTAGTGGAACAATAAAACTAGAGCATATTTTGTTTTGTATTTTTGTTGTGTTGTGTATCTTGATCAAATTACTTAAGGTCTATTTATAAGTCACACACACTACTATCAAATAGAAGGTGTTGACTCCTCTTAATGACCTTTTAATTTCATATGGTCAATTCTTATAAAAACAATTAACACGTGTTAATGCTAATTTATTTGAAAAACCATTTTTCTACTAAGATGACCATTGACCAATATGATTCCACGTAATTATATATAATTGCATATATATAATGTTGTACGTTTTCTTTCTTTCTAAAAGATCAATCATTGACCAATTGCCTTATTTCCATATATACATGGCCAATGCAACGTACACCAAACTTTTCTTATTTATTTACTTTTTCAATAAATAATATGCTCTTGTTTATATATATTATTTGTATTCTTTGTACTAGCAAAAAATACAATAATATTCCACTTAGAAAATTTATATTTTGATTAATTAAATTCTTCAATTTAATCATCAAATAATAAAGTAATTCTTTAGCAAGAATTAGAACACTCGTTTGTGTGTGACCCTGTAGGTTCAATACTAAACTGGTAATAGACTAATCAAATTAATATATTAATCAAGGTAGGCGTCTAGTAACACTCCTTGACGTCCAGTTAGTATGAAGTATTACTTTTCCTTCAAGAACCAATTAGAATAATATAATATTTTTCTTCCGTCGTTACAACTCTTGTTAACTCTAGAGCATGGTACAATTGTCAAACTCTAATAAGTTAACATATTTGACTTAAGAAACTCATTTCTTCTTTCATTTAATTTCCCTAGCCAGGGTTTTAATTTTATCATACATTTCAAACTTATTACCAAGAGTTGACGGATCCCATCTTGATTAGTCATTAATTATACAAGTATTTAATCGTATCCAATATCCTTTCAACTAGCACCCTAAGGTATTAGGTGTTCAGAATCAAAATACAATAAATAACATGTTAATTACCATGACAATCTCAGGTCAAAGAAAATCATTATATTTTTTCTTGAGAATTTTTCTATTGACATTTTAAGGTAATATCGACCATTAGAAATTCTCAGTCGAGTCAGTTCAATGATCACATCACTATATGTATCATCTATATATGTAATTTAATAAATGTGACTTATTAATGTTTATCCAATAAAGACTATCACATATATATTGATATATCCGAATTATTGATGTCCTACTCACAATAATCATACGATCAAGAACAATTTAGATTAAAATAATAAAAGACTTGTTTCTCATTATCATAATCTCTATCATGATAACAAGTCTATAGTCTTAATCAAGGATGTTATCAAATTAACTATTTCACTAAACAGTAAACAAGATAATGAATATTTATTAAGTCTAAAATTGGTTACATAATTGATTGGATCTTAGGCATCTCCAACAATCTCCAACTTGCACTAGAGCCAATCAGCCATGTATTTCAATCCTATTCCCCACTTGTGCTTGTCAAAGACATTTATGCCAAGTGCCTTGGTGAATGGATCTGCTGCATTCTCTTTTCCATCCACCTTTTCAATCTTGACGTCACCACGTTCAATAATCTCTCTGATCAAGTGATATCTTCGAAGAATGTGTTTCGATTTCTGGTGTGATCTTGGCTCTTTTGCTTGAGCAATCGCTTCATTATTGTCACACAATAATGGTACATAATCTTTTATCGAAGGGACTACTCCAAGTTCAGATATAAACTTTTTCATCCAAACAGCCTCTTTAGCAGCCTCACTTGCTGCTATATACTCGGCTTCAGTAGTCGAATCTGCTACTGTAGCTTGTTTGGAACTTTTCCAACTTACTGCACCACCATTCAAGGCGAAGACATAGCCTGAAATAGATTTATTGTCATCTTTATCAGATGCAAAACTTGCATCAGTGAAACCTTTTAGTTTTAGTTCAGAATCTCCATAGATGAGGAATTGGTCTTTAGTTCTTCTTAAGTACTTAAGAATGGTCTTAACCACTTTCCAATGTTCCTCACCTGGGTTTGCTTGATATCGCCTAGTTACACCAAGTGCATAAGCGACATCAGGACGTGTACAAGTCATGGTATACATGATAGGTCCCACTGCGCTAGCATATGGTACTCTACTCATGCGTTCTCTCTCTTCGGGAGTTTTTGGACAATCCTCCCTACTAAGAGTAACTCCAATTCCTACGGGTAAATACCCTCTTTTAAAATTTTCCATGTTATACCTCCTTAAGATGGTATCAATGTACATAGACTGAGAGAGTCCAAGCAACCTTTTAGATCTATCTCTATAAATCTTTATTCCTAATATATAGGCTGCTTCCCCTAAGTCTTTCATGGAGAATTGTTCAGATAACCAAACCTTTGTACTTTGCATTGCTGGTATATCATTTCCAAAAAGTAATATGTCATCGACATATAACACTAAGAAAATGATAGTGCTTCCACTTACCTTTTTGTAAACACAAGGTTCTTCTTCGCATTTAACAAAATTGAACTTTTCAATTGTATTGTTAAAACGAATGTTCCAGCTTCTAGATGCTTGTTTCAATCCATAGATTGATCGTTGCAACTTGCATACTTTGTTATGATCAGACATGGATGTGAACCCTTCAGGTTGTGTCATATACACTTCCTCTTTTAGCTCACCATTAAGGAAAGCTGTTTTTACATCCATTTGCCATATTTCATAATCATAGTATGCTGCTATGACGAGTAGAATATGAATCGATTTGATCATTGCTACAGGGGAAAAAGTTTTGTCATAATCTATTCCTTCTTTTTGACGATAACCTTTGGCAACAAGATGAGCTTTATAGGTTTCAACCTTTCCATCTGCTCCAATCTTTTTCTTGTAAACCCATTTACAACCAATAGATTTAATATCCTTTGAAGCCTCAACCAAAGTCCAAACTTTGTTGATCTTCATCGATTCCATTTCAGATTCCATAGCACTTTGCCATTTATCACGATCCAAGCTTTGCATAGCCTCTTTATAGCTCTTAGGATCATCATCATTATGATAATCCTCATTCGAAGTGTCATCTTGCACCATTAAATTTAATCTTTTAGGTGCACGATGTTCTCGAGTAGATCTTCTAAGAGGCTCTTGCACTAGATTGATTTGTTGTTGAACATGTTCTAAGATTGGTTCATTAACCTGTTCTTGAACTGTAAGTGGTTCTTGAGCTAAAGTAGTTGAGGTTGGCATCCTTGGTGTTAATTTTAAAATATCAAAGCAAGGATGTTCAACCTCATTCATACTTTCTTGTGCATTTGGGGTTTCATCATTTTCTTGATCTTCATCAAGCTCTATTTCTTTACCATGGCTACCTTCAGCAATAAATTACCTTTCAAGAAAGGTTCCACCTCTAGCCACAAACACTTTATGATCAGAAGGATGGTAGAAATAATAACCCATTGTTTCTTTTGGATACCCAATGAACCTACACTTACTAGACCTCGCATCAAGTTTATCTGTTTGCAATCTCTTAACATAAGCAGGACAACCTCAAATTCTAATATGTTTTAGATTCGGTTTACGTCCTTTCCATATCTCATATGGAGTTGTAGAGACAGATTTCGAAGGCACTTTATTTAGAAGATAAGCAGCAGCTTCCAAAGCATATCCCCATAAATTTAATGGAAGATCAGTGAACCCCATCATAGATCTAACCATATCTAATAAGGTTCGATTTCTCCTTTCAGATACACCATTATGTTGTGGTGTACCTGGAGGTGTCCACTGTGAGAGAATCCCATTCTCTTTTAGATAATCAATGAAATTATTACTAAGATATTCTCCCCCTCTATCGGATCTAAGCATTTTGATGCTTTTACCGGTCTGTTTTTCAACTTCACTGCGAAATCTTTTGAACATTTCAAATGATTCAGATTTATGTTTCATAAGATACAAAAATTCAAACCTAGACATATCATCAGTGAAAGTGATAAAATAAGAATATCCTCCTTTGGCTTGAATTTTCATAGGTCCACAAACATCTGTATGTATTAGTCCTAATAATTCAGAAGCTCTCTCTCCACTTCCAATAAATGGAGATTTAGTCATTTTTCCTTTGAGACAAGATTCACAAGTTTCATATGATTCATAATCATAATTATCAAGGTAACCTTCCTTGTGTAACTTGTTAATTCTTTTCTCACTAATGTGACCGAGCCTACAATGCCAAAGATAAGTTTTATTTAATTGATTATCTCTTTCTCTCTTGAAACCGGAAGAAACATGCAAAATAGAATTATAATTTACATTCGGTAAGACATATATGCCCCATTGGAGATAACCATTCGCATATAAATCATCATTATGATAAATAGAGCAAATATTATTATTAAAGGCAATACGAAAACCACGTTTGTCCAACATAGAAATTGAAATTACATTTGAAATAAATTCCGGAACGTAATAATAATTATCTAACACTAGCACTCTGCCAGTGGGCATTATTAATGAGACTGATCCTACGGCTACAGCAGCAACATTTGCTCCATTCCCAACTTGAAGGTTCACTTTACCTTTATTCAGCCTTTTGGTTATCCGCAGTCCCTGTAACGTATTACAGATGTTAAAACTACTACCAGTATCTCATACCCATATTGTAGGATATGTAACAGTTAAAGAAATCATGAAAACATTTTTCATTAATATCTTACCTTGTCTCTTCAGAGAATCAAGATACTTCTTGCAATTTCTCTTCCAATGCCCCTTCTCTTTACAGTAGAAGCATTCAACATCAACTTGATTGACATTGACCTTTTTGTGCTTAGGTTTGGTCACACCACCAGTAGGTCCAAAAGGTTTCCTTTTTGGATTAAACTTTCTTTTGCCCTTTTTCTTAAAGGTCTTGCCAACAACTGATAGGGCCAAACCGCAAGTGCACGACCTATCGAAGTAATAGTAGTAAGAAAGAGTATCGTTCCGCTAGGGAGTTGTTCAACTTAATTAACCTTTAAAGAATGATTAGAGGAGAAGAAAGTTTGATAAAAGGAGGTTTGATTGCTGAAGGTAAATAATAATAATAATAAAGAGCCTTGGGATTATTGGTTTGTCATAATAACAAATCTTTCACTAGACAAGACTTTAACTTCTAATTCCATGGCTTACACCGTAATTTCTTAAGACCGGTTTCCCTTTAGCCCCTCACCTTTCCGATGAAAGTCCGGTGAGAGTTTACTTCTAGTAACCAAGCCTATTTCGCTGACTTGATTACTAGAGGATGCTTATAAGGATAGAAACTACTTGTGTCTCAATAATTGCAAAGACTATTTCGCTGCCTTTGCAATTATTGTCTAGATTCACTTGTTCCAACATCAAAACTCCGCTCTCGCTTTATGAATTGATGTTTGGGATGATGGATTAACAATTATCAAACCCTCCACTTTTGCTTCTACAGTTTGATAATGGTTAATCCACGTTAAAACGGTGAATCTAAATTAGAAATTACGGTTACATAGAATTAGGGTTAAAGCTTGGTTCGTTAGGATTATATCATTAGACTTTCCCAACAATCCCAAGACAAAGAAGTCTATTCACTCATGTTCATCGTAGACATGGGGGAAGAAGAGAGAAGACTATAAAAATAAATTGCGAAAGAGAAAGTAAAGGAATAAAAGACTTTATTGAAATAATAACTAAAATATTCTAAGCAAAGGTGAATGTTTATGGTGGAGAGCTACTCTATTTATAGCTTTACAATCGACTTAGAAACTAAGCAAATAAAAGGGCAAAACAGTAAAGCTGCAACAGGGTAACTTGGGCTTGAAGAAAAAGTAGCAAAAGTGGCCTCTGGAGGTGGCACGGCTTGCCACATGTTGGCACTGGCCGTGCCAAGCTTCTGACTTGGTGGGAACATATTTTTGTTCCGTATCTTCGTATTTTCATACTGTATTTGCTCCAGTCCTCTTTCTTTTGCTCCAAGACACCTTTCACCATATATTCGTTCCTAAAATAAAATAAAAAGCAATTTAAAGTAAAATATTCAAAAAGGAAATAAATATGCAATAAAATAAAATCAAATCTTTATAAAACTAAACTAAATAATGCATTAAATTAGACTAATTATTGACTCATCAACAACCATGACAGTTCCTTTCTTCTTTTCAGAGGTAAATTGATTCTCATAATCAATCAACAAGTTAAGCATCTCATGCAAATCAGAGTCCATCTTGTTCATATTAAAATTCACAACAAATTGTGAGAATGAATCAGGAAGTGATTGCAGAGTCAAGTCTTAAGAAAGCTCTTTCCCAATATTGCATCCCAACTTCTCAAGTTGTTCAATGAGATTAATCATCTTAAGCACATGGGGTCCAACTTGATCATTTTCACTCAATGAGGACCTGAACAAAGTTTTAGACAACTGATATCTAGCCGTCCTACTTTGACCACCGTACATCTTCTTAAGATGTTCGATAATTTCAGATGGATTCATATCCTCATGTTGCCTCTGAAGGTTAGAACTCATGGAAGCTAGCATGATGCACTTAGTAGTGAGACATTTCTCCAAGTACTTCTCATAAGTCTTGGTAGCTTTAACATTGGTTGGATCAACCGGTGCAGTCACATCAGGCTTATCAATGACGTCGATTAGTTTTTCGTGCATGAGAACAATTCTCATGTTACGGTACCAATCATAATAATTGGGTCCAACCAATTTTCCAGATTCAAGTATTCCACGGAGCGAAAGAGAAGACATACTGTTTTATCATATAAAAATTTATGATGTGAGGACATTTTATCTTTTAAAATAAAAAATAAAAATGGGAGATCACTTAAAAGTAATATATAAAACACTTGGTTGTCAAGTCGTTTCTCATATATAAATTTTAAGTCATGATGTATTATATACAAAAATAAATATCATACCACATAAGTTTCTGGTTGTCAGATAATTTCATTATCAACATCATAAAATATTTTAAACTCAGACAAACAAATGAATAAAATATTAAGCAAGCTGGCATGGAAGGTCTTTGTCTGGCTATCTCAATTCTGATTTCCGGTGTTTCATCCGAGTAAGTGTGGTTTCTCTCCTAAGGTCCCTTTCTTCGATTTTGTCCTTGAGTGGGAGCTGGATTTTTCGATTGATTGTCCCTAATCTAATCGATTTGTTTTCTTTCTTTTGTTGAGGAATCTGTGTAGCTTAGATTACTTTCAATTTGCGTAATCTCCATCCTCTTGTTGGGTTATCTATTGCTGTATACTACCTAGACTTGTTTGCATTATATTGACATGGTGGTGGAATTTAGTTTTACGGTTCACATTGTTTGGGTTGGTAGGGCTGATTTCAAAACTTGATTCGAAAAAGGATTAGGTCATGAAAATAATAGTGATGGGGAATACTGCAATGGAACTAGTTAATAATCCTTGGTACGATGAATACGTGTTATCGGCAGGACCTGATGCTCACCAAGGCAAATGTGTCTCATTGGATGGAATTGTCGGGGCTTGGGCAGCCCAAGCGCAATTCCTGATTTAAAGTACCTAGTTCGACACTACAATCCAGACCTATTATTCTTAAGTGAGACATTAGTTCATCGTAGCAAAATTGAAGCTTTACGTTACTTGCTTGGTTATGATTTTTGCTTTTCTGTTGATTGTACTGGTAGAAGTGGTGGCCTTGCTTTATTTTGGCGTACCTCTTTTAACTGTCAGATAGCAAACTACTCAAATAATCATATTTCTGTTGACGTTTCTGATTCTGTGCATGGGGTTTGGAGGTTCACTGGCTATTATGGGTACCCTGAAGGGGGACGTAGGCGAGCTGCGTGGGATTTCCTTAAGTTACTGGCTAATCAGTTTGCAGGTCCTTGGTGTATTATGGGTGATTTTAACGACATTATGGATGCAAGTGAAAAAAGAGGAAGGAACCTTCGATCTAATTGGTTGATTAATGGTTTCAGGCAAGCGGTTCTTGATTCAGGTTTGGTGGATGTTCCGGTGGAGGGGTATCCGTTTACGTGGTTCAAAAGTTTGGGTACGTCGCGTGCGGTGGAAGAACGGCTTGATAGAGCTTTAGCAAATACAGGTTGGTCCAATATTTTCCCTACGGCTACGTTGGAGAATTTGGCAGCCCCGTCTTCAGACCACTATCCCATTCTGTTAAATAGATGTCCTGTGAAGCGGCCTCATATGCATAAACATAGCTTTCGTTATGAGAATGCTTGGTACCCGGAACCAGGTTTCAAAGAGCTTGTGACTGATGCCTGGCATATGCATTCAACAAATTCTGTTGTATCTAAATTATCTTCTTGTGCGGCAGACATGGTGGTTTGGAGTAAAGATCATTATAACAAATTGAAGGTCGATATTGAAGAATGTAGGCGACAAATTCAATCTTTTCATCTGAATAGTTCTGGCACTAGTCAAGAGAAGGTCGTGAGTCTTCGGAAGAAGATGTGCAGATTGCTTTCTCAAGAGGATGCTTATTGGCGGCAACGGGCGAAAACACATTGGTATAGAGACGGAGACCGAAATACGAAATTCTTTCACGCTTCAGCTACCGCTAGAAAGAAGGTCAATTGTATTTTATCTCTTGAGGATGACTCAGGTAACAAGATTTCAGATAGCCAAGGAATGTGCAATGTTGCAAAAAATTATTTCTTGAATTTGTTCCAAAAACAAAATACTGCCATGGCTCCTGTTATTCAAGTTATTCATCAGTCTGTGTCAGAGGATGATAATGTGATGCTCACCGCGCCATTCACTAAGGAGGAGTTTCGAGAAGCAATGTTTTCTATGAACCCAGATAAGTGCCCCGGTCCCGATGGCTATAATCCGGGGTTCTACCAACAATTCTGGAACTTGTGTAGTGATGAGATTTTCAAGGAGTGTTGTGCGTGGCTTGACAGAGGTTATTTTCCACCTGATTTAAATATGACAAACATAGCTCTCATTCCGAAAGGAAATTCTCAGACGTCTATGAAAGATTGGCGCCCCATTGCTCTTTGTAACGTGTTGTATAAGCTTATTTCTAAGGTGCCAAATCGACTCAAATTAGTTCTTCATAAATGTGTGTCAGATAACCAATCGGCGTTTGTTCCTAATAGATCCATTCTGGACAACGCGATGGTGGCTATTGAGGTTATCCATTTTATGAAGACGAAAACTAGAGGCAATGATAAGTTTGTCGCTCTAAAGCTCGATATCAGTAAAGCTTACGATAGGATAGATTGGGAATATTTGAAGGAGGTGATGATCAAGATGGGTTTCAATCAGAAATGGCTTCAGTGGATGGTTATGTGTATTGAATCTGTTGACTATAGTGTTCTTGTGAACGGGGAACATGTTGGACCGGTTGTACCGGGGCGAGGCCTCAGACAAGGGGATCCGCTTTCCCCGTATCTTTTCATCATTTGCGCAGAAGGTCTTTCATCTTTAATTCGACATGCCGAGGAGAGTGGAACCATTTCCGGTACTAGCATTTGTCGACAGGCACCCCCAGTTTCTCATCTTCTGTTTGCAGACGACTGCTTTCTCTTTTTTAAGGCGGAGGAAAATCAAGCTCAAGTCATGAAGAACATTCTTAATGTGTATGAGGCTGCTTCCGGTCAAGCAATTAGCTTACCGAAGTCAGAAATTTTCTATAGTAGGAATGTGTCTGATGAGTTGAAGCATAATATCACTACCATTTTAGCGGTCAGAGCTGTCTTGGGTACCGGTAAGTATTTAGGAATGCCGTCTATGATTGGAAGAGATAGGACAACCATTTTTGCCTATATTAAGGATCGTGTGTGGCAACGCATTAATTCTTGGAGTAGTAAGTGCCTCTCTAAGGCAGGGCGTGAAGTTACGATCAAATCGGTTCTCCAAGCCATTCCTTCATATGTTATGAGTCTTTTTCAGTTACCGTCCACGTTGATTACATCTATCGAGAGAATGATTAATTCGTTTTGGTGGGGTAATGGCAGAAATACTCGTAGAGGCATTAATTGGTTGAGTTGGGAAAAGCTATCAATTCATAAAACCAATGGGGGCTTGGGATTCAAGGACTTATCGGCTTTCAACCTTGCGATGTTGGGTAAGCAAGGGTGGAAATTCCTAACAGAACCTCAGTCTTTAGTTTCTCGTATTTTTAAAGCTCGGTATTTCCCATCTACATCCTATTTTGATGCCACTGTTGGTCATAATCCGAGTTTTGTTTGGCGGAGTATCTTACGCGCTCGTTTCATCGTGCGAGGTGGGGCAAGGTGGACTATTGGTTCTGGTGCGGATATACCTATTCTTGGTGCCCCCTGGCTGTCTCATGGAGATTGTATTGATGGAAATATTACCGGAAGCCATTATATTCGTGATTTTAAGGTTCAAAGTTTACTATCTGACCATTGTAAAGGCTGGAATGTTCCTCTGATCCGGCAGGTTTTTAGTGATGATGTGGCTGATCGCATTTTGAATACGCCACTGTTCGAACAAGTTCAACACGATCGCTTGATTTGGAAGGCGGAGAATAATGGTTGTTACTCGGTAAAAAGTGCGTATAGATTATGTGTTGAAGAGTTAATCAACGTTTCTCATCTTCGTCGTCCCGGAAACTGGAAGGAAATTTGGCGGCTTAAGGTTCCGTCAAAAATTAAGCATCTGTTATGGCGTATGTGTAGGGGTTGTCTACCTACCCGCATCCGGTTGCAAGATAAGGGTGTGCCGTGTCCTACGATGTGTGCTAGCTGCAACTCTAATCATGAGGACCTGAACCATATTTTCTTCGAATGTCCTTTTGCAATTCAGGTTTGGATGTCAACAGGGATGTGGTTTTATGTCCAACATGCAGCTATGCAAACCGATTCTGCTGTTGAGGCCATTTTCTATTTGCTTCGTAACTTGTCTGTGAAACTTAATCAACGTTTTGCTGCATTATGTTGGAGTTTGTGGAAGCATAGAAACCTTAAAATTTGGGAGGATGTTACTGAGATTAGTGCTGCAGTTGTTGACAGAGCATGGGTGTTAATTAATGACTGGCAAGAAGCTAACGCACTGCAACCGAACGTGCATCCTGCTACAGTTCAGCAGCGCATGTCACAGCAGGTTGCTGGCCAGCAGTTGCCTTTTGTCATGGTTCAGCAGACCATGTTGCAGCAACAGAATGCCCATATAAGCACTGCTGTTCAGCAGTGGAAACCGCCAAGTCTCGGGAGGTTTAAGTGCAACGTTGACGCGGCTTTTTCGGAGGAATTTCAAAGGACAGGTATAGGGGTTTGTTTACGGGATGATACCGGAACTTTTGTGTTAGCTAAAGTGCTGCAATTTGATTATCTTTACCCCATGGCTGTTGGCGAAGCTTTGGGCCTTTTTCATGCTATTCAATGGATGCAAGATATGCAATTTAATAATATTGATTTTGAGCTCGATTCGAAGGTTACGAGGGATGCTTTCCATTCACGCCATACGGACAATACAGAATTTGGAAGCATTATGAAGGCTTGCAGGGAGATGTTCTCTGCACATTTTACAAACTCCAGGGTGGAGTTTATTAGGCGACAAGCGAATGCGGCGGCTCATGCCTTGGCAAGAAAAGCCATTTCCTTAGCTAGTCCCACAATTTATTATGTTATCCCAAGTTGTATTGAATCCAATATTATTAATGAAATGCTATAAACACCTTTCTCTCTCAAAAAAAAAAGTTCCTGGTTGTCAGGTCAATCATATTGGTGTATATATTTACTATACATTATAAATTAATTCTTTACTCCTCCGGGTAGTCCAGACGTTAAGTATATAATTAATTTTAAATATGCATCATATGCTATAATTAGTCGTTAAATACAAGTTTTCTGGTAGTAAGATCAATTCTTGAATTTTACTACTAATTATATATAATAAAACATTTTTATCATTTATTATAATTAATTATTAATTATAAGTTTCCTGGTAGTCAGGCCATTTCTTATTATTGACAATTAATTATATATTAAAATTGTATCATATACAAAATACACGATACAAAAATTGAACATTTTAATCAAACATGTGAAGATATATATGGATTAACAATTTAATACTTATAATAATTGAACATAAATATCAATTATATCACATTCAAAATTGTTTAAGTAATTAAAATGTAAATTGCTCAAAACATTACCGATGCACATTTATACTTGTATACATTTAAAAAAAAAAAAAAAACGAAATGCCTAAGTTATATCCAATTGGTTTTAGTTTACTGTTAATATCATATATATCATGCAGTGAACTTGCTAAATTGAATATGTATAGGTACTGTTGGATTTCAAGAATAAATAAATACATATCTCATATATGTATAAAACTAGCAATCATCTTACATCACAATGCACATATGTGTAATTTTTTAAAGTATTAACAACTTGTCGTAACGATGATTACTCAAAGAAAATAAATTTCAGCATTATTAAGGTTCTGAAATTATAATTTAAACGCAAAAGACCCAAGGCTCTGATACCAATTGAAGTAAAAATAGTGTTCATAACACATGCAACAGAATAAAGTTTGGATCTATTTTACGCTTAAATTATAAAAAGATACTAAAAGTGTACCTTTGTATCAATTCTTGAAGCATGAAAATTTCTTCAATGATATGAAGACTCTACGTGTATCCACACCGAGACCAATTCTTACTCTCAACCTTTGAGTAGTGGAACAATAAAACTAGAGCATATTTTGTTTTGTATTTTTGTTGTGTTGTGTATCTTGATCAAATTACTTAAGGTCTATTTATAAGTCACACACACTACTATCAAATAGAAGGTGTTGACTCATCTTAATGACCTTTTAATTTCATATGGTCAATTCTTATAAAAACAATTAACACGTGTTAATGCTAATTTATTTGAAAAACCATTTTTCTACTAAGATGACCATTGACCAATATGATTCCACGTAATTATATATAATTGCATATATATAATGTTGTACGTTTTCTTTCTTTCTAAAAGATCAATCATTGACCAATTGCCTTATTTCCATATATACATGGTCAATGCAACGTACACCAAACTTTTCTTATTTATTTACTTTTTCAATAAATAATATGCTCTTGTTTATATATATTATTTGTATTCTTTGTACTAGCAAAAAATACAATAATATTCCACTTAGAAAATTTATATTTTGATTAATTAAATTCTTCAATTTAATCATCAAATAATAAAGTAATTCTTTAGCAAGAATTAGAACACTCGTTTGTGTGTGACCCTGTAGGTTCAATACTAAAATGGTAATAGATTAATCAAATTAATATATTAACCAAGGTAGGCGTCTAGTAACACTCCTTGACGTCCAGGTAGTATGAAGTATTACTTTTCCTTCAAGAACCAATTAGAATAATATAATATTTTTCTTCCGTCGTTACAACTCTTGTTAACTCTAGAGCATGGTACAATTGTCAAACTCTAATAAGTTAACATATTTGACTTAAGAAACTCATTTCTTCTTTCATTTAATTTCCCTGGCCAGGGTTTTAATTTTATCATATAGTTCAAACTCATTACCAAGAGTTGACGGATCCCATCTTGATTAGTCATTAATTATACAAGTATTTAATCGTATCCAATATCCTTTCAACTAGCACCCTAAGGTATTAGGTGTTCAGAATCAAAATACAATAAATAACATGTTAATTACCATGACAATCTCAGGTCAAAGAAAATCATTATATTCTTTCTTGAGAATTTTTCTATTGACATTTTAAGGTAATATCGACCATTAGAAATTCTCAGTCGAGTCAGTTCAATGATCACATCACTATATGTATCATCTATATATGTAATTTAATAAATGAGACTTATTAATCTTTATCCAATAAAGACTATCACATATATATTGATCTATCCGAATTATTGATGTCCTACTCACAATAATCATACGATCAAGAACAATTTAGATTAAAATAATAAAAGACTTGTTTCTCATTATCATAATCTCTATCATGATAACAAGTCTATAGTCTTAATCAAGGACGTTATCAAATTAACTATTTCACTAAACAGTAAACAAGATAATGAATATTTATTAAGTCTAAAATTGGTTACATAATTGATTGGATCTTGGGCATCTCCAACAATTTGTTCATACAATCTTTGCATGTTCTCTCTCTCAAAACACCGCCATGCTATTCTAATAGAAACATTTTGTCTTCTCTCCATAGTCATTCATCTTCAACTTTACTTTTCATTGTCATCTATATCATATGGCAAATTATATATGTATGTTATCATATGGCAAATTATAATATGGCTCGGTAAATATCTAATTACATGTATATTGATTCTTTATTGTTTATATGAAATAGAATTGATGTATATAACCCAACTTTCAAACTGATGACAGTGTATTTGACAGTATTCACTAAATAATTTGAAAAGCTAAACCTGCGAATGAAATAAGCAACAGAGTATAGAGAAAACATAAGACGTGATGACAGCACCCTAGCATATGGAAATTTACACATGTTTACACATGCAAGATTTTTTTATTCAAAAAAATAAATAAAAATAGTTTAACGGTGTTAATGCAGAAGATGATGTTTATCTATTTGATGAAGAGAAATGCTTGTATGCACGACAATAACGTGCACGACAACAAACACGAATGTTAATGACCCTTGGATATAGCACTAGATTAATTTTCTCTCTCCCCCCATGTATTGTATGTGAGGCGCTTTTTACAAGTCATGTGTTCGTGGGAAAAAGAGAGTCGTGCTATATAGCACATCTCTTTGATGAAAACTTAAGAGAGATTAGTGTTTATTCTAGAGGGGATGTCAGTGCCATTTTAATAGATCTTAAGGGAGGTGAGTGCAATTTCCTCTAGTTTTAAAGAGTTATAAAAATCAAGATTAGTTGGTCCTTGAATAGGATACCAAATTTAAAATCAAAAAGAGTTTTTTTTTTTTTTTTTTAAGGAAAACAAAAGAGTTATAAAACACTCTTTTTTAACATTTACATGAACATTTATCATCTTATATAATTAAATCAATATGAATGTCATACTTTAAAAATGAGTTTCAGATGAGATAAAAAAGAATTTCTCCAATAAAAGAATGGGGTATTGAAAATAATTTTTTTTGCATCTTTATGACTTCATGTGCTATAATTCTATTTTATCAGCTCAATTTGTCGTGAGAATGGAAAAGTTGCCAAATGTCAAGCTAGCTAACCGTACATTAACGTCACAGCCAAGCATCGCCAAGAGTATCTTTTTCTGATTGCTGGCTGTATCACAACTACTAGATTTGAACAATATTATATCAGCTCGTGGGAGAATCTGACGACTTCTTGCAAAGAAAATATTTGTGAACAACCTAGGTTTATCGATTAAAGGAAAGTTCTATAGTTGGCTGCTGATTATCTTTTTTTAATTTAAAGGAAAGTGCATTGCATTATAGCAAAAGTAGATTAACTAATTCAGAAATGCTAGTTGCATACTTTTTTAGTGAATCCTCAAGTGATCTATACAATTGATTTTTTAATAAAGATTTTTTTTAAAACAATAAATAAAGAATTTATTTATGGAAAATGTTAACGAGTGCTCCCGGGGCACTGATTAAGGAAGCTAAAAGAAGAAAGTAAAAGTCAAAAAGACACTTTTTAATCTTTTAATGCATTGATTACACAGTTTTCAAGACAAATATTACTATATTTGCTTCCTTAACCAGTGCCTCGGGGGCACCGGTTAACAAGACACTTTTATTTATTTATTTATTTATTTAAAAAGTGATAAATTTATAAAGTAGTATTTAAAAAGTAAATTATATTCAAAATATTTAAGTGCGTGTAATAAAATTATACATGCATTGGTTTCAACCATAAAAAATAATATACTCCCTCCGGTTCTATTTATAAGCAACATTTGACTTTTTTAATTCATTGCATAAATGATGTATTTGGTCTATATTTTATACCAAATACATTAATTATTCAATGAATCTAAAAAATCAACTTTTTCCTATAAATAAGACCAGAGGGAGTATATGATATACGGAAAAAGCTAAAAAGGAAAACGTTCCAAAAAGGAAAAAAGCTAAAGGAAAACACAATTTATAAACAAGTTCACATGGTTTTGTTTGATTGGGCAGTAAAGTAGAAAAAAAAGGTTTCCTTGCAAACGATGATTTGGGATAACCTAGGATATCAGCCTACCCATAGAAGACAAATTAAAGTGTTCAATTTTAAATATGGTAGCACCATGAAACAAGGTGGCTTCATTATTTATTATACATATTCTTTTGTTTAAACAGAGGAAAGAACAATAGCTATTTGAGAATTCACTCATAAATAAAAAATTTAAAATTTGAATTCTAATTACTTTATTCGATATAGTATTTTGACATTTTAATCGGTTGAACTATAACTTGTAGATATATAACATGTTGATTAACAAATAATTTTAAACACACATTATTTTATAGTTAAAATTTAATTGAAAGTCGGTCCAAAATGAATTTATTGTGATCCATATAAAGTTCAACCATAAAAATAATATATATATATATGGGAGCCCCTAATATGGACCCTAAAATTAAGGGTGCACTGGTGGACCTGTCAAACTGACCTGCCACAGCCGGTTATGCTCGCTGAACTTAGTTTTTTTTTTTTTCAAGAGAACTTAGTTATTAATTACTGAGGTTTATTGTCCAAATAATAAATACCAATCGTATCCTAATCATTCCTACGCGGCCTTCACGGGATCATGCAAAAAAAAAACATCAAAGATTAGATATACTTTTGTCCTCTCCTTTGAGTTTTGACTGAATCATACAGAAAGAACCATGAAAGATTTTCTTCACAAATCTACTGAAATTGGATTTGTAGCCTCGTTATCACTATTTCATGTTGTATTTGTTTTTTTTTTCCAGTAACTCAAAATCTTTTCATAACAATTAACAAGTTCGATAGTTAAATCATTGATTTTCTCACATGTTGTTGTATCCATAACTTTCTCAAATCTCAAGTGAGTCATGCTTCATGCCGCTGTGATATCTATGAGTGTTTGTAGAAGAGTGAGGTGGCGTTGGGTGAGGTTCCAATGAATGAAGTGAATATTATGGTGGAGATTTAATGTGAATGTAATGTGAGTTCAGTTCAGGGAAAGAAAAAGGAACAGGGAAGGGTGAAGTGTTATCGGTGCCAATTCATTCAAGGTTACTAATAAAATTAAAATTATTAAGAAAATTGATTGAGGATAACCGGCAGTAACAGGTCATTTGCACAGGTCCACAAGTGCACCTTTATTTTTAAGGTCCGTATTAGGGACTCCCTATATATATATATATATATATATATATATATATATCTTAAAAAAGATGTGTTGTTTGTATAATTCTTACTATATATAGCATGAAAGCATGGTTTGATAGTTCTCTCCTTTTGTTAAAATGGAATTTCTTTGTCCTCGTGAGCTTAGCTCAGTTGGTTTGGACAATGCATAATATATGCAAGGTCCGGGGTTCAAACCCCGGCCACTACCAAAAAAAAAAATGAAATTTCTTTTACAAAAAGGTTTAGGCATGAACCATGTTTGGAGCTAATCAAGGGGATTGTTGAGCATACCAAAGTTACTTTAATTAAGTGCTTTTATTGTATAAGTAAAAGTATTAATTTCTTTTGTCATGCGATTTACTAGTTCATAGGTTTGATATCTCACGGAAAGAAAGTAGATAAATGTTTTTATTCGATTTGATTGACGTGCATGTGGTCAATTTGGAACAATCATAATCATATTCATATGATATTCGATAATCATTATCATTTATAAGGTACACCTATTGACATGTTAAAGCTTTGGTATGGGCTTTGGTATGGGCATGGATCAAATCTAAAGTTAAGTTATAAGGTATTTGGGTAGTTCAACTTGTTTGAGTTATATGTTAAGGTGTTGGAGGTCTTGGATTCAAACCTAGACAAATGAGTATATTAATTTAAGAACTAACTACTAACATTTTCCTTTCAAAAAAATAAAATCTAATGTTAAGAGTTTTTCTTTTAATTTCTATCAATGTTACTATCATCCACTCAGATGTTTAGTTCCTGCAACTTGATTTTCAGTTTTCATTTTGGTTTGGTGCCGTGTTTGATGTTTTTATGAAATCGTTGACTTTATGTAAATGTTCAATCTTAGCGCTTATATCGTGCTACAATTGTTTTCTTTTAATATATATTTTTTTAGCATTTTCAAAGAAAAAGGCAATTAAATGTTTAGTTATCATTTTACAGGCATCAAATAATAATGATTAATTTAGAATAATAATTAGATTATTCAAATAATAGAATGAAGATAGATGATAATCAAGGAAAAAAATTATAGTAATAAAAAGTAATGTGATATAACGTTATTTTAGACTGGGTCAAGGTCCATCCAAATTAGATTTTTATTTTGGATACCTAACGAATCACTTGAGGTATTCTATAGAGTATTAACGACTATATGATCAAAATTAGACGATGAGTCGATCTTTCACAAAACATCATATCAATGAACTTTTTAGCCATTTCTCTTGAATAACTCTATTATAGAAAAACCTTCTTCTCCCATACAAAATGTACACATTATTCTTGCTACCTCTCAATCACCTCAATTTCTCATTGATTTGGGCGTGTGAAAATTTGTAGGTACACCACCCCATTAGAGACATCGAGTCATTGTCGATCCTAAGTCGTGTTCCACTACTTAATTTCTTCCACCATTTCTAATCCACCTTGAATAAAACCTCAATAATACTAAAAACACTCGTCTTAATTAATTTGTAATTGAATGCACTCATTGAAAATGGTATCACCTCTTCCGTTGCTAAGCGGTTAGAGATGATCATATTGATTTCATTTTAATTTTTTTGTATCTAACTTGTGTGAGAGCCTTTGCAGTGCTTGTCCTACAATTGACACTTTGCTTGTTTTTAGTACTATTCTTTACAAATAAGGAAAAATTCGAATACATTTTGTACATCAGTGTCTTGTCAAATAAAGTGTTCAAAGAGTACATTTATTTGGTATTCTAATCTGCTACAAATTGATTGATCAAGTTTTCTCTAAACCATGGACCAAAGTGGAGTGGTCTTTAACACATTAAACAAAGTGTACCAATGAAGAGTCATTCATGCTCTTCAATTGTTCATACAAAACAACAGAAAATTAACTTAGTGGAACCAAGCATTTTTTCCTTTTATAAAACAAACTTGAATGATATTGAAGAAATCCCTCTAGACTAATAATAATATAACAAATCTAACCTTAAAGTAGCTACTAATTAAAGCCAGCTTATGTTACTCTTAGTGTTGTCTAATCACAATCAAAGCCCTATAATTTAAATTAAAGGAGTATTGTTAATGAATGGTTGAGGAAATTGTAATAGGGCATAGAGTGCTGAACTTGCTTCATCTGGAAAATATTCCAATGCTTGCAATTTTCTTTCTATTTATACACTTTCATTAATTTTTAAGAGACATCACCATGTGCATCAAACTCTTATTTTATGTTCATGTTGAAGGTTTATGAATATCATGTATTGCACGTGGGACCTTAACATTCATGTTAAATACCAATCTTAGTCTCACTCTATATCACTTGCAACATTGCATTCAACTAGTTTTTTATTCAAAATCACCCTCTTTTTTCTCTTCCTCTATTCAAACCTCATTAAATTTTTTGTAACCTCTTTTAGCTTAAAGAGTTTCATTATGGGTGAGAAAACCATGTCATTAACATTTTTACTTCTTATTATTATGCAACAAAACATTGGTTCAATTGAAGCATCAAGGTTGCTAAATATTCATCCACCACCAACTATTCCTAAAAGTCCACAAGCTCCTTCACATGATTATTGGTATTCTATAAACGATGATAAGGGTGGTGATGATGCTTTTCGCCCTACAAGTCCAGGACATAGCCCTGGGGTAGGACATCAAACACCACCTCCATGAAGATGCTAGCTATCTATATATTTTGGAATTTAATTATATTTTGTTTTTTTTCTTTTCCTTTTCTATTTTAATCTTTTTTGTTCCCTTAATATTCCCCTGCTGATGAATGAGAGTTAATATAGTTTAAAATCTAGTAGTTACAATAGCTTGGAGTGTTTTTGCAAGAGAAATCAATATCTACTTATCCATGATGATTCAATATGCCACTCTATTGTATGCATAAATATAATATAATATAGTATAGCACTTCTATAATATTGTCGAAAAATGCTCACTATCAACTTCTCCCCAAAATGATAGTACAGAGATAATGCAGGAAACTTCAAACACAGAGATTAATACAAAGCTTCAGATTGGTAATGAAGATAAGAATCACAAGAAGTGCAGTGATATTGCTAAGAATGATCGATCTATGAATTCTAATTAAGCAAATGCCCTTGTAAGTTTTGTTTTCGTAAAACTTAGTGGAGACATCGACAAATGATAAAGGAATTGTTGAAACCTGAATTAGTATTAATATATAATTTTAAGTTAGTTCATTAGTCCATGTATTTATGTCGTATGTCTTTTGTAAAAATGATCGGAGAAAGTATTTCTCTTTTCGAAGCAATGGAAGGTTTAATTTTTTTATACGTGTCTTTGGTTGTGAGACGAAAAGGAAAAAGATAAAGTGGTGAGAAAGAGCGTAAGAATTAAAATAAATCGATACATGACAAATAAAATAAAAAAAACATATATAAGAAAAGGTGTTGTTTATTTGCTAAAGTACACAAGTGCCGTTAATTAAAAAAATCCAATTTTTGTCTAAAAGTCCTAGTTCAACTGGAAAATGCCGAAATTGCAAGGCTGGACGTCGTGACCCAGGTTCGAACCCGGGACCTCACAGTTGTGTGTGAGTTTAATTTAAGTGGTTTACCACTTCATCTAAGACCAAAAAAAAAATTCAATTTTTAAACAACAA
Source organism: Medicago sativa (assembly GCF_051527215.1). Taxonomy (NCBI): domain Eukaryota; kingdom Viridiplantae; phylum Streptophyta; class Magnoliopsida; order Fabales; family Fabaceae; genus Medicago; species Medicago sativa. The sequence continues at coordinate 15,327,684 of NC_140753.1, read as the reverse complement.
TGCTGTTTAGTGCGACGAAATTAATCACGAAAACTTCACAAAAAGCTAATAAAAATGTTAAGGCTTTCTACATACTTTCTTTACAATTTTAAAGGGAAGAAAAAAACACGAGTAAATATGAATCCCTAAAAATCCAAGCAACACTGTAACACACCCTGGCCTCAAGTAAAACCAAAGAAACAAAATTATGTGTAGATTATAGTCCAGCCACACACACTTTAACATATAGCAAAGGATGCACATGACTTCAAGAAATATGAGAAATGGAACACCACTGGGAATATTCCCTGATAACACGAGTTCAAGCCCTGCAGATTTCAGACTGTCATTTCCATTGTAGAACTTAGAACTCTCATTGTTAGTTGAATGTTTCAAGGGATTACTTTCATGTTTTGAAGCTAACATGCTTTTCCCTTATGTGTTCGTGATTAAGCTGCTATTCCTATTAAATATATTTTTTCCATTCACTGTGCTCAACTAAGAAGATTCTAATTCTTGGGTTTCTTTCGTGTCTTCGAAATTATCTCCTTGTATTTTGTCAGTGCTGCCAACAAAAATAAATAGAAATGACAGACTTTATAAAAAATCAAATCTAGACCCAAAACAACATAAAGGAAAATAACATCAAGAAGCGTCGAGTTAGTCCAAGTCCATACACGATATAATTTATCTTGTTTTAGAAATTTTCTCAAGCAGACAAACGTAGTTAGGGAACACAGAAAAAGGTGTGTAAGCATATACCCCTAAAATGCAATCAAAATATTTACCTGATTGGTCGGTAGTATTGAGTGCTTCAATTTGACTGGACGAAACAATATGGTCCAGACAAGAACTACCCTCAGCCTTTCGCATTAACTTCTTAAATCGTCGAACCTGGAATGGAATAAGATTTGACGAGTTCAAGAATGATTTAGGACAGTATATTTGTGATCTGTATAGTATTGACAAATTATATAATTCACAGTCATTACAGAGAAATTGGGACAGTTCCTATTGTGGAAAAAGATGGTGGAGTCTTGTCTATGGACATGAATAGAGAAGACTCGTAAAAACACCAGTAAGGGGTGTTAACCAAGATAAATCAAATAATTAGAAGCAAATGGATATCAAGAAAAATAGGTCAAACAATAATGAGAGATTTAGAGGTAAATACCTAAACGGTCTATCTTTAGATTTTTAGATTTCATACATGATACTACCGCCGTCCCTAAATATAGGACCTTTTTGCCAAAATCACGAGAATTAAGAAAGTTGATAGTAGTATTAAATTTGTATATAACTACTATTGTTTTTACAATTTTATCCTTAAGAGAGACAATTTGTTTATGTTTTCAACATAGTATTTGTTGTTAATTGAAGAGAAAGATGCAAAATAAATAAGGGTGTGTTGGTAAAGAAATAATTAATGTAATTGGAAATACCAAATGGGTCTTATAAAAAGGGACAAAAATTTTCTCAAAAGGGTCTTATAATTAGGGACGAATGTAGTAGCGTTTTATGATGCCAGTTAATTTAATTTCATATACCCAATCTCACTTTAAGAGAAAAAGTTTAGTTGTTTTTAATATAACACCGCTGTCAACAGATTCTAACTGTGATAGCCAAGACTCCATTACAATTATTGAACAAACACAATTAGATACAAATTGTTTTTTTGACAAAGATAACAGATCATACATAACTTTATTAAGAAATTAAAAAAAAAAAAAAAATTGGTATAATTATAAATTCTAATGCTAAGGAAGCTGACAGGTTGAACAGATTCCGGATTGTGAATCAATTGGGCCCAAAACCTCATTGGTTTATTGAAGGAGAAAGAATGCAGTTTATTCAAGGAGAAATAAGGCATGTTTGTAGATCAATAAGACCAAGTTGAAAGTTCTACAGTGTTGTAATGAAGGAGATTCTCTTATTGTGTAATAAGATACCAGGTTCCTATTAGTCTTAGAGACCCCCATTAAAAATCGCAGGAGTCATTCGCCTAATCTTATACTAGTATACAACTTTAATTAATAAGTAAAAATTTAATGTAAAAATGGAAGAATTAAAGCTCAAATTATAGCTTCTTATATTGGCTCTAGTGCTATGAAATGAGAATCTAGCATAAAACAAGGAACAAGTTTGAGATGATATAACTTCATACCTCATCTTCTGATATCAATGTGAAGCAACGCCCGGTCTGGCCAGCTCTTGCAGTCCTGCCCGCCCGATGAACATAAGTTTTTATGAATTTGGGCACGTCATAATTAATGACATTTCTTACCCCTTCAACATCCATTCCACGAGTCAACGCATCAGAAGATACAAGCACTTGAAACACTCCTTTACGGAATTCGTTCAATGTCTTGCTGCAGAAAATTAGCAACTTTTTTTCAGGTCAAGGACCAACCCTTGCATGTTCTGTTTACATTGGAAAATTATCACTTCTCTTTCAAAGTTTTCTTTGTAAGTTTTTTTACTGTAAGTTAATTTGGGCAAAAGATATGCTAATCCAAACACACTAACCTCCAAAACCTGAAGTTCTTTGGGAACAAGTTTTGTATGTAATATAAACAGGTGCACTTAGCATACATCGCTCGAAATATCTACTATTTATTATGTGTCAATAAAACTTACCTTCTTACTCGTTTATGTTGTAGACCAGAATACTCCTTGATACCAATTTGCAGATCTTCAAAACAATTTAGCAATAGGCAGAGACGATGTGTTGAATCCACAGATTTTGTAAAAACCAGGCACTTTTCTTCTCCCAGGGATTTCAAAAGGGCAATTAAATATGAAGGCTTGACCTTTTTTTCACAAAACTACAAAAATATAAATCTAATTACAAGGTAGCTGCAGATTATAATTCATCCATTTTTAAATTAAAGAAAATACAGATGTGTGTTGTCATTGTCTGTGTGTATATGCATATATGTGAGCGTGTATTATATAATATGCCAAATTAATAATTAATGGTGAAAAAAGAATCAAAGTATGCTCATCCCACCCTCTATTAATGGCAATTTGAGTGTGTTCAAACAATAAGACTATTTGACTGTGTTGCAAATAGTTCACTCTGTGGGTACGCTTAGTTGAGTTACTCATATATTGAATTCATAAAAAAAAAAAAAAAAAAAAATACAAATAGTAGCATACTACAGGAGGGGGGAAGTGGAGTCAAGACTTGTTCATTTCTACACTTGGTACTCAACTGAGCTTAATAGTAGATTTTGTGATCATATAAAAGATCTTCACAAATCACTCAATGTGGAGAAAATTTATGAACTGGCAACATTTTTTTTGAAATGACAATGTTATATCCTGATGACTTTACTCAACAAGAGAAATTGCATCTAGGAATGCAAGCTCAACATTATGAACTTGATGTTGCTTTTCATCCTGAAATGAAAAATCTATGAAAAATTTCTAATATATGTCAAGAATTTGAAACAACAAAAATAGTTTATTTCTCATTTGGTTGACTCTTCCAAATCAATTGCTGCGGGTGAGAGATCATTTTCAGGCATGGAGATTGTTTGGAAATAGGTCGGATAATGAATTTCTAGTTAATGGTTTGATTATTTGTATAAAGAGAAGAATTGATGAAAAGTGCGATACATTGATAAATTTTATGATATCAATGAACGATGTGCACGACTTTAGGTAAACATTATGATGTATTTGAATATTATGATTTACGGAAAACTACACTGACTTCCTTTGAGGTCTCCCTTTTAAGTTACCGTCGTCAGTGCTCTGTCAACAAAAACTTAAGAAAGTCACGGTGTTTCTACAACAAGCAGAAGCCACTCTCAGGTTCAAGGTTACAATTTGGCATAGGGATTTGCTTCTTTCGTGAAGGCACAAAGACATAAACGTTGTTTGAGAACTATTGGCGGCGTGTCAATGCAAGTTAATGCGTGCCGCCGCTCCTCACTGTCCAAATCAGAAGAGTCCTCTCCATATCAATTTCACCACTGTCCATGTTCTAATAGAGAGGAGGATTAATGTACTCTAGTTAGGGCGGAGTTCCTCAAACTTTTACAACCTCTTCCCCTAATGTACTATTGAATTGCACTGCTATGTGATTTTAATAAATAGATGGAAAGTTGAAAAAGGTTTAAGATGTGTGCAGTTGGTGGTGGAGTAGTTTTTTTTTGACAGAGTGGTGGAGTAGTTAGTCAAAGTGAACATGATAATGTACAATGGTCACACTGTTACACTGTAGCAGAGTTGTTGTACATTTTAGAAGGAAATCAGAATTGTTAAGAAAGAAACTACGATAGTTTCAGGCTAAAGGGTGTTTAATCACGGAGGGGAGATGAGTGTTTTTTAAAAAACTAAAGGGGGTCTGTGTGTTGTTTAAGAAAACCTCAGGGGAGGTTAATATGATTTCCTCTATGATTTATTGTTTATTTAATCCTTATTTTCAACTTTTTTAACCAGCACTCCCCTGGCATAGATTTCTACAATTGTCCCTACTTCAAAGGCGAAGGGTGATGCAAATAGTAGGGATGCTGCGGCCCCAACAGTATGAAGATGGCTTCTTGCTAGCAAAAAACAATTGGTTATGGTTTAATAGGAGGCACAAAGGCCACTCCCTCCAGTCATAGCTCGGAAGAATAAATTTGAACACAGTAGAGCACTGGGTATGTAATGTGTTATTAGGCTCAACGCATTGGAAGCTCGGGACTTGGAAGGATTATGAACAAAAAGAACAGAAATGCATAGGGGGCAGGGAATTGGTTACAATTGCAGAGTTAGGAAGTTGTTAGGCCATCCCGCATCAGTAGTGTGGGAGGAGAGAAGGTAGGAAATTAGTTATTTGTTATTAGGCAGAAAAATATTTTTTTTTTGCTCTGAAATAGCATGGGGGTTTCTCTTTTCCAATAGCCTTTCTTCAAATTCCGGTTTTTCTAGACTTGGGTGTTTATCACTCAACAAGAAACATAACCACAATGTTTTACAATTTTAGGCCATATCCCCTTTCAAGTTTCAACAATCTGACTTTCTCAACACAATAAATTTTAAACGTTGCTTTGAGAAAACTAAAAAAAGTTTAACTCCACTAAAATTGATTAAAAAAAGTGTTATCTGAAGACAAACATACATGATTAAAATAAAGCATAAAATCTTATCATTTAGAACTTGGAAGCTGCTTTTCACTGAACTAAGTCAATATTGACAAATTGAGTATGGTTCTTGAGCAAAGGGGTTAGGAGTGAAAAGAATGCTTATCCACATCACATCGGAGGGCAGGAAAAGGGTAAAGAGGTAAAACAATAGAACTACATAACAGTTTGGCATTGTATGATGTTTCTTGTGTCACAGTTACTCTCCCGATCATGATTATAACGAAAAAGTTATTGTTAGACCACGTGTCATTAGGTATCCGAGGAGAATTAGGCATGCTAGGCCGGTCTCCTAGTCTTTAATTATGCAGTTATATTAATATTACTTGTAGCAAATATATATGTGTAACAGTTACCAGTGCAGTTTATGTGTGCAGTTATGTGTGTTTTATGCATTGGAGTAAATAGGGAAGTTATTGAAAAGAGGGGTTATTGGGTTATTTTGGATTAAGGAAAGTAAGGGAGAGGCCATGCTCTCAAATCCTGGTGGGATGAACCAGCCTTGTTACTACAGTACCCTTGTTTCTCTGAGCTTCTATCAAGTAGTCGTGTATTGTTGCATTAAAAGTGCAGTCCTCTGTTTGACATACTGTCACAGAGTCTGCTTGCATTACATTCTGTTTTCATATTTCTAACATTAGATACCAGTTCTAATAGTAACTAATCTCACATTTATTAAAAAAAATTAGTTAAGTGCAATTAATGTTCTTAATCTTGTAAAAATATAATTGCATTTCTGAAAGTACCATTGATGATATTTATCAATGAAGAGTAATAGAATATAAATTTTAGTTACGTGAACGGCATTCTGATAATGATAGCATTAAAATATAGTGTAGTTAAAATTTGCTTATATTTATACCAGGAAACAAAATATGGATCCTTATTGCTTAAAATTGGGACAGAAGAGAGAATTTAACTAAAGTAAATGGCATTGAAAGCAGCCTAGCTACAGAATTTCTAAATATTAAACAAGAAAAAAGACTCATGCGATGTCATACCAGTTTATAAGATTCCAAATTTTCTAGGAGCCGATAACGCATTTGTCCAGCTTTCAATAATAAAGGGTGGTGCAAATTAAGCCGAATAAGTCTGCCTGGATCCTGAGTTAATGTCGCAGATAGAACCATCTTTGCCAGCCTGGGATAAGGCTTGTCCTTGAACCCCCTCTCAACTCCACTTCAGAAATAAATATCATATAGATAAATAAACATGTATGTGTGCACTAATATAATAAACATGTATATGTGCACTAATATAAAAAGTATGATCGGCATTAGACCTTCATTACTCTAAATGAAAATATAAAGGCAAAAATAACTATAAAAAAGACTAACTAAAGATCCATTTGGGTTTCAAAACTATAATCTCATTACTGACAGTTCAAAAAAGATTAAATCTAGAAATCAGAGACATGCTGTTACAATATTAGCGTTCCAAGTACTATTTTAAAGAATTCAATGGCCTACTGGGCTATTATTAATGTCACAATAAGAAGTATAAAAATTTAAAACCATAAAACTGGCTTTACATTATCAATACAGTTTGTATCTGTATAGACCGGCTTTGTCTAACATGCACAAGCAAAATGGTCTTGCACCATGCACAAGTGACTTTTCACCATCAAATAAAAAAGACAAATCATTTCTCATTTAATTTAATGGTGGAATTTATTGATCCAATGGTGAAAACTAGCTTGTGCATGATGCAAGACTTGTCTCACTTGTGCACCTTAGAATTGGCCGTATATACAATATAGCAATTTTACCATGATAAAATAATTTCTAGGTGTGGAACATAGAGGTGACATTTTAAATCACATCATTTGAAAGAATAACCAACAACTTATGAATCATGGATAAGCAACCAACGGAGTATAGCTAGATCAGGCAGAAGAATAAAGCTTCGTGTTTGTTTTCCAACATGATCAGAATTCAGTGGCATTCGCTTCTATTAGCTAATCATGAAATGAACCTTTTAAAAGACAAGTGAATAACGTTTGAACTCACCATCTTCTTCTGGTTCTTAATGCACCAGTAGAACAGGGGAAAAAAGAAGCAGACGGTTGGGAAAAACCATCATCATTAGATGGGATCAGTTCAAGCACAGTAGGCAACCATGATTGGTATGCCTCACGAAGCAATCGATCTGTTTCATCAACCACCTAACATTATTTCCCTCATTATCATATCATATACAATAATATATCACTACCATAAAAAAGGAAAGGCTCAAACAAAAATAAACCAAATTTAAATACTTTCAAAATTAATTGTATAATTAAAATAAAAGCAAAAATAATGAGAATTTAGACTTACAAGATAATAAAGATGCTCAAGCGTGAAGCCTATGGTAGTATTAATGTGATCCATAAGCCTACCAGGGGTTGCTACAATATGTCAACTTTACTCTGAAAGTGAGGAAGTGAAATGCAATGTGGATCATAGCATGTGCCTGTATCACGTGTCGGCATTTCAACGAGCACAGAAATCTCATCGGCTAAGGATGATTGTCCGACAGCTAATCCGACATGCAGGCCTAATGGAGAAGCAATGGCGTCAAAGACTTGTTTGACCTGTAAAGCAAGGTTGCGAGTGGGGACCACAACCAAGGCGCGGAGACATTTGGTGACACGGCCTGATAGCATCTGCACTAAGGGGAGAGCGTATGCGAGGGTTTTGCCGCTTCCGGTGGGGGAGTTAACGCAAATGTCTCGCTCAAAATTGCCGGGGCCAACTGTTTCGTGCCAAACTGCAACTTGCACTGGGAATAGGTTTGAGATTTCCATGTCCTCCAACGCAGACTTCAACCTGATAAAAAATTGTGAATGAAAATAAATAAAAACATAAACTAAAATAGAAGAAACAGTGCAATAGATTAATGGTGCAATACTTAGGGTGGAGAGAAGGGACGGAATGAAGAGGAAATTGTTGAGAGAGAGTGATGTCAACGGGGTCTCGCATCCATGGCAAAGCGGGAATACTCTGTTGCTTTTCTTCGCCCATTTTGTCCCTGTTTGGATAAACAGCATATGGCATGAGAGTTTATACTAGATAAGATATTCGCATTTGGGTGTGTATATTCAAAAGTGTCTGAATGTACAACTACAAAAGCACTTATAAAGTGTTGTAATTTTGAAAACCTAATTAATTTTTTTGTATTCACCAATTGAAATTGGTGGAACAAATATCATGATACTCAAGTGAACCCTACTAAGCTAAGGTGATGGTAACGCGGTGTTTCTTCACTGTTCATCTGTTCCAATCCAAATTAAGCAAACCCTACTTATCAATGACATGAACCATATCCAACAAGACTATTGTTAATAGTGGTACACTAATGACCATTTTATAACCGTCTCGGATAGGATTTGAACATTGTCCCGCAAATGATATAAAGTCAAACACTTACCACTGAACATACACCTCCAACAAGATTAATTCAATATAAAGACATAAATATACACAGAAAATTAACTAATACTATATACTCCCTCCGTCCCGGAATATCTGAGCCAGTTTGGTTTTTCACACAAATTAAGAAAAATGTATAAATAAAGGAGAAAGTGGAATATATTGAATTGGGAATGATGAAAGTTGTATTGAAAATTGAAATGGCTCAATTATTTTGGGACACTTTTTTTTAGTAAATGGGTCAGATATTCCGGGACGGAGGGAGTAGTAAGTATAAATGCACAACGGTGTGCATGATGTTAAAGTCTATATTCATTCACTAGCTTTCTCAGCAAGTTATCTGGTTACACACCATAGTTAATATAGTACAGCACTTAGAGTAATACAGCCTTGTAATAACTACTAGTTTGTTAGAACTAGTTGAGTTAGTTAGAGATCCAATGTTCTATATATAGCTACATTGTAACTAACTTCTATTCATTCAATCAATAAGAAATATCAATTTCTCTCTGTTTCTTCTTCTTCTCTAAAGCTTCCATTTTCTGTGATTTCACCATTTCAATAGTGAACTTCAAGACATGACGCATATATCAACTTAACGCAACCAGAATAAAACAATTATTTCTAATTTTCAAGCAGAAGCTAACAATGACAACAATCTCATAGCATTTCACCATCGAATTAGAGAAAATTGAAAAGAATTGTAACGTAAATCTAGAAATTGAAGCAAAACGAAACCCTAATTTGAGAAGAATTAAGCGGAAGTGATGGAGAGAGAGAAGATTGTACCTGGTAGCAGTTGTGGGATCAACAGTGCCGCCGGAACAAAATTAATTTTTTTAAACATGATAAATTTTTTCAACATGCAATAAATTAAATATGAATTTTTTTAAACACAAAAATTTCAAGATTAAAATAATGAAAATTTGGATCTAAGAATCAAATTTTGAGCTAAATTTTTTTTTTTTTGAGAAATTTTGTGTAATGTTCTAAATCAATATGTAAAAAATCATTCAAAAATTTAAAATTTTAAGCATAATTAAACAAATTTTAATTTTACAAGATTAAAAGTATGTGTTGAAAAATTTTATGGGGATCAAAACCTATCACTTTTTATGATGATCAAAAACAAAATTAATTATATTTATAGGGACTAAAAACTTATTTAACCTTAATTTTTAAAAAATTTCTTATGCAATATTAATTAATACAGTCAGCAAATATGGAATTTGAGTTGGACTCAAATTGGGTGGTGGATTGTGTTCATCATTGCAAAGATGATGCTTTCGAATTTTGATGTTATAATCAATATGAGTGTAGACATCTATTTTCAAATCATTTTAAAAAGGGTTAATTAAGTAAATCAACATCTTGATCTCACTAGCCACCGCCACTTATACAAGTTGTAACAGTTGTCAACATTGTCGTCAAAAGCGGATGAATTTTCAAAACTTGTAAGTATGAAAGCATCAAGTCGGCAAACATTCGTGTATTTCAAACTTTACAAGCACCTAGTGTTTGAAAAAGCAAAATTCACGTCGCAGCCACAAATCTAATGTAGATAAAGAAACTCAAAGACTATCTCACAAATAAAATATTTCCTAAATACGAGGAGGACGGTCGAAAAGTCAAGCAAGCCGCAACTTACTACATCATCATCGCCAGTAAGTTGTACATGAATGGCTTTTACCAATCTCTATTATTGTGTCTAAAAGAAGACGAAGCATAATATGTTATGAAGGAAATTTGATCGTACCTGATCAGAAATGGACTACCGGTGCAGTTTGACTGAAGGTTGTATGCTTGTTTGTTGTTGAATGTAACGGCGGGGGGTTTGTACATGCAGACACTCTGATGCTCAAGTTAGTATGAGATCAGAATAGAGGTTTAGAGAGTGAAGATATTCTAACCCTGGGGGCTGCAGAGAGTCCCCTTTATATAGAGGTGGGTGATGCAGGTGTCGTTGTATGGCACATGTGTGGTTCGACGGTTACAGATTCGGGGGGAATCGTAACCGCCGAGTGAGTATCGCGGGAGACGTAACCGCCGAGCGAGTTTCGCGGGAGACATGAATGAGATGTTACCATCGTTTGAACGGGTCTCAATTTGCTCCGAGCATCCCCCTCGCGGGGGAGGGGGTGTGTTGCGAGTAATTTTACCAGATGTTGGATCTAGGTATTTTGTATTGGGCCTAAGCAAATGGGCCTAGTTGAGATTACTCGATCCAGAACAGAAGCCCCCCAACTCGTTGCTCTTGATAAAGAGTGATGACTTTAAATATGTTAGGGTTTTGCTCGTGGAAAGATTTAAAGGTGGCTACCTCTAGTGTTTGGGGTGGATGTATAGGCGAGGAGCCTGTCCGTAATTGCGGCGAACTGACCTGTTTTAAAACGGTATTGTTCATAAGGGTATGCCATGCCTAGGAACGGTGCTGTTCATTAGGGCATGCCATACCTAGGAACGGTGGTGTTCACAAAGTTATGCCTTACAAGTTCTACCATGGTCCTATCGATCGTATTTCCAATGGTCGAACCGGCAGTGTCTGGGATGTCACCAAACGTGTCATTGATGATTGTGTTGGTCATGTCACCAAACGTGCTATTGACGACTGTATTAGCCGTGTCTGGAATGTCACAAAACGTGCTATCAAATCGAAGTAGTCGATCCCTTTGTCGTTAGAGACTCTTGCTCGCTAGGAGCGTTGGGATGCTCGACTAGCTGTGAGTGAAGTGAGCTTGTTAATCTGGGAAAGACATGTTCATTTATTAGTCCGTCTATCAACCATTACTTCGGTGAGATCGTAAGCTTTCCTCGTCAGACGAATGTTCGTGTGTCCATCTGCATTTATTGCTCACGTCTCAAGGACGTGAATGAGGGGACATGACGTTTGGGCTTTGATGATGATTTGTCACGTTTTGAGCCACATGGCAGTTGCTGACTATGCAACTTTTGCCACGTGGTGTTGACATGGCAATCCACGTGATTTAAAATTTTTAAAAACATTTTTTAAATTCTGATAATTTATTTTAATTGATTTTCAAAATTAAAAAAATAAAATTTGATTTTTAAATTGATTTTTAAGGACCAACCAGTAAAAGAGCAGAAGAACCAACAATCTTTGTTAGTTGACTTTGATCGCAAATTAGATTATGAAATTGATGACCGATGAGCATGAGGAGCTAGAGAAGCCAAGATTTGATTTAAGACATCACTGAAGCCAAATAGAAGACATTTGTATCAATGGTGATAGTTGTGATAAAAAGCAAGCATTTCATGAATTCAGAATCTTGGACACATGATTGTTTTTCTTGCTTGAATTATCAGTTAGACAAAGCAAAACTCTTTTTTTAGTTAATTAACCCCCCGGTTCCTATAAGAAGGGGGCTCTAGTAATTTGAAATTGAGTCGGGAGGAATTCGAACAAAACACACCTTCTGTGTTTTGCATGATCAAATTCTTTTTTCACCAACTTATTTCTTTATCACATAAAGAACTTATGATTTAAGAAAATGTTCACTTCATTTGAAATCATGATTTATAATGTGATGGTCCTCCTCTGCTTCGACCTCTGATGTGTTTGCGTCACCTTCGAGGTTGTCGTCTTCAATCACACTTAACTCCCCAGCACAACCACTATAGCGGCTATAGTATTGTTGCGTAGGTAATAGGAGAATTTGATCAAACCACTATTTTCCACATCCTGTCTTATGAATTCAGTTATATATTCAGTACAAAGCTAACTAAAATTTTGTCAGATTAGTAGTATAGAAAATATCACATGGTTAGAAAATAGAAATACTAGAGTCATAAATTTCAAGAGTTGGAAAGTTGTTGGCTTGTTGCTTTTGTCAAGGAGATTAAAGTTCTAATGATTTTACCAAGTGGAATTTTGTAGTTTTCTTTTGTTTTTGTGGAAAATGAACATAACATGATGATTAATTGGTTATGTTCCTTGATTTTGTTTCTTGCTTATTGTCAAGTTTGTGGCCAAACTTTATTCTGCATAAATTGTCAGTTGTCACTCAAAACATACAAGAATTAGGATGAGTTTGACAAAATAACGGTGCCACCGTGATTTTGTTGAAGTTCCAAAGTACAACTCTTGCCAGAATCACGGTTTCACTCTTTGATTCTGTCAAACTCACCACGAATCCAAAGATACATGTATAATGAAGGGATTGGTGCTTTCTAATAAGATGTACCATGGCTTTTAATCACAAAATAAACTACCCAATATTCATATTTCCAATATTTTTGTTGTTTGATTATAGTATTAATGCTAACATTATGCAGAAGAAAAGAGCTGAAAGAAATAAAAGAACATGTCAAAATAAACTCATATTATATAAATCCTTTAAACAAAGGACAAAAAATAAAAATCAACACAATCTGTTTTCCATAATTTTTACAAATTCAGTGAAATCAATTCTTCCATCTTGGTTTTCATCAAAATTCTTGATCATCTTCTGACAATTCTTAACTTCTGAACCTTCCTTCAATCCCAAAATACACATAACTCTTTGCAATTCCTTTGCATCAATAAATCCATCTTTGTTCTCATCAAAAACATCAAAAGCCATCTTCACTTCCTCCAAACTTGGCTCATTCTCATCAAACAATTCAGAAAGTTCATTTGAACCATATTTTTCATCAAGTTCATCACTTTCTGAGCTGCAAAAAATTCCCATTTTCGCCATCACCGTTTCAACTTCATCCCTCTTAATCTCTCCACTTTCTCTGCTAACATTTGATTCAGTTTCTGATACCTGCTTCTCTCCCTTTACTTCTAAGTCGCCGGAACGAAGTTGGCAGAGAAGGAAAAACCAAAAAGTTGAGAAAAACTTTTGTATTCTGATGAATAATGTTGAATATATGAAAAAATCTATCAAACCAAAGAAAGTTGAACATGAAGTTGAGTTGCTATCATCATTCTGTGATGTCTTCTCCTCTTCAATAAGACAAACAAGTTGGCTAAAAACCATGTTTGTAGATATACACAAAATTCAAAAATACAGATGAATATTTAGAATTCTATAACCCTTTTTGCAAGGTTCAAATTTTGTTAAATTGTTATTAAGTCTATAACTCAATGAAGATGAAAAAATGTTATTGTGGATTGAAAGATTGCATGAAGGGTTGATTATATAGTTTAGAAAAAAGGGTCAATTTTGAAATGTGAAGGAAGGTGCATGACAAGTTCATGGTAGCTTATAATAATAATAATAATAAAAGTATGGTTTGTTATTTCTTGAGAATATCAAAGGAAAGTTCTTGTTTTCTGAATTCCAGCATGAATGGAATTTCTTTTTGGTTGTTTTATAGTCATTGTCATGTTAGCCTGCCTTTTTCTTGTCTGTTTCTGGTTTGATATTGTCTTGAATATATTTTTTATGTGTTGGCTTTTTCTTATGAAAACAATGACACACAAATATTTTTCAGTAGTTTCCTAGAAGTTGTGCCTGCAATTGTGTCTAAGTCATATTCTCTTTGTTTTATAAATAACATATTATATAAGGTCAATCATGATCTCATGACCATAGTTTTAAAAACCGGACCGGCCATTGACTCGGCAAGGTCACTGAGTCAATGAGTCATTGGTTGAACCACTGGATCACTGGTTGAACCGCATGACTGAATCAGATTAAACCGGATGACTCGGTCGTATAACTCGGTCTTTATAAAAAATTATATGTATATTAAAGTAGATTAAATTGGATGACTCAATTGGTAAAAAAATTATAAAAAAAACTCATGACATCTATACAAATATAAAAAATAATATAATTACAAAAATAACATAATATAACTCGGTCTATGTTTTTTCTATTTCTTTTCTTATATATTACATGCATAATCAATAAAGTAGTAATTTTATAAAATAGAGGTGAATAATATTTAAAAATTAAAGTCCTTATGAAAAAGTTAAAAGGAATAGTAATCGTAAAAAGATAGGAGCAGCAGCTCCAGGATGGCCTCCAGGATGTTCACTTTTACAATTAAAAAAAGAGGAGTGATATTTGTACAACCAATTGTTGTACAACTTGTGTGACAACCCCTTTTTCTCTCTTCTTATTGGATAAAAAGAATAGAGAGAGAATGAAGAAGAGAGAGAATAAAAACACATGTGAGTATGAGAGAGAGGGTTGTCACAACAGTTGTCAAAAATTGGTTGTACAAATATCATTTCTCTTAAAAAAATAATATGTATATATGTAATATTACTAGGTCATAAATGTGGGCCCTTAAATCCCAAATGAAGCTAGAAACTTAACCTAACTAGACCTTAACCCGTGCGATGCACGGATTTTTTGTTAATTCTTATGCATTTGAAATTCAGTAACATATTTAACTATGGTCATTGTTATTGTGAACAATTTTACATGCATAGAAAGAAACAATAAAAGAAAAAGAGGAAAAAAAATCAATTCACGGAATTTAGAGAATAGGAAAAGAATCTAAAAATCATGATGAATCTTCAGATCACTTCAAATTATGTATTTCAATATAAGTCATTCAACCCGTGCAATCAAAGTTCTAACAACAATTAATACACCAAAATAACTATTTAATTTCAATTCATCAAAATAATTGTTTGAACAAATATTTAAGAACAAAAAACGATACGCGTAACTGAAGGGAAAGAAAATGACAGTTTATGAGAAGTGGAAAAAGTGGGATAAGAAGCGGTTAATGAGAAGTGGAAAAGGTGGGATAAGAAATGGGGGGTGCAACCAGATTTCTAACAACAATTAACACACCAAAATAATTATTTGAGAACAAAAAATGATGCTCATGATAAAAGGGAGAGAAAATAACAGTTTATGGGAAGTGGAAAAGGTGGGATAGGTAGTGGGAGGCGGTTTTAGAATTTGAAAGCGAAATAAATTTAACAAAAACATGTGTGGCGTAATGGCAAAAACAATGAAAGATGACCATCAATAACGTGGTTCAACTCCCACCAAGGAATTTTTTCACAAAGCTTTTTTAAGCTAATCAAAAAGGGCGGGATTAGGGTTAATTAGGGTTGCTTTCAAGACTGTTTAACATTTAGATATACTAGACTTTCCACCCGTGCTGCCGCACGGGTCGTATACATTGTAGATGTAGTAGGCCAAAGCAAAAGTTTAATAGTTCAATTACAATTTATAATTTTTTAATGTTATCATTTTTTTGTACAAATAGTCAATATTTTGTAAAGGTACTTTCAACGTTGTTTATAAGAAATTATGAAAACCATCTCTATTTCCACTCCTGGTCATATACATTATAAATGTAGTAGGGCATAGCTCAATTACAACTTATAAAAGCAAAACTAATGAGTCATTCATTCAGATAAAAATTAGAAGACAATAGTTTGAAAACCACATGATTTCCCAATAGTTCAGCTGCCAATTCTCAAATTACCTCAACATTTTTTGTATAAGCTGTAAATATATCAGCAGCCATGTGCCTTAAATTCTCATTACAATACTAAATTTTCTTAAAAGAAATAAGTTAGAACACACATGTAACTAACTTTCAGCCATAATAGTATGCTAGTTATCATGTCATTATAATTTCAGAAGTTATCAAACTGTGGTTACCTTTGGTCATATTCAGTAGGAATAAAAGTAGCATTGTATCACATGTAATGCTAAGAATAAAAAAAAATATATCATATACATTTAAACACATAAATAAAATGCAATATTTTATATTACTTAAATGTACAAAAATAGTCATTTGATATTAATTGCAATTATCATATCCTTTACCCCTATTAGTGATTATACATTTCGAAAATTTTCTTTATAGACAACATTTGTGGGGCACAGGTCGGCCAATATGTATATTACAAAAACAAAATATATAATAGAAAACATTTGGGTGACAAAGCCAAAACACTTTTTACACTATATCTTGTCTACAAAAATTGTAACCCTCAATGCACATTAGAGCCATTCTCACTAAGTTTGATTTCACGACCCTTGCAAAGGTTGAACCAAAGCATTTCTGCCAACAAAAAAAAATAACCTGGTCAAATAATATGTAAGATTAGCACATCTTTGTTCCTACTAAATTATATAAGATCTAACTTGGTCAAATAACCTCTTATGTACAAAATTTGCATGAACATATTCTATCAAGTCTCAGGCAGTCATTCTATTATTTTTTTTTTTTGAAAACATCATATATTATAACAGCCGACTGCAAAACACAGCAGAAACGGGACTACAAATGCAGCCTAGGATATACACAAAGGCGGTCGACAGAGCCATAAATAAAAAATAGCACCATACAATCGCAACAGCCCCTAAAAACTGGAAAAGCTGGACACAAAATCAGTAAAAATGAACACCTTAGCAGTATCCAAAACTGCACCAAAACAGCACAGCCGCACAATGCTGTCATAACAGACCAACACAGCAGCATAGAAGGCCCAAAAACAGTCCCACCACCAAGCTAATCATTATATAATAAGGATATTTTAGAAGGATGACTCACTTGGATCAAAATTTGAGTTAAATAGTTCAACTTCAGTCCATCCATTATGTTCTCCTGAAATTCCAAATAAAGATTAGTATTTATCCCATGAGTTGAAAATTGATAAAAACAATCAATTAGTTTACAAAGGCTAAAGTATGAGCTATTGAACCCCGCCAAAGCTAATATAGTTAGACAAATCAACAAATTCCAATTTACAACACAACCCTAATGCCTCCCTTATAAAAAGTTACCCCAATTTTACACTTCAATAGAAAATGAGCCAATACTTGGAACCAAAACACCTCCATTGAATGAGCCAACACTCCAATAGAAGAAAGTTATGTAACTGAAATAGAATAATTAACTCAGAAAATTAATGTAAAACCAATTCAAGTTTTCTACATTTGACACCTTTTGCACAAAATGGTAAAACCAAATTGGAAAATGACAACATGAAAAGAATGACAAATATAATTTGATCACATATTCTTCAATAATAAAGGTGATGAACTGACATCTTTTTCAAATCTCTCTCTAAAGTTCTAGTAAATGTCAGTTAGTAAACTAACCTCTCTTTTTCAAATCTTTCTCCAAAATACTCAAGTGTCAATCACTAAATAAAAACCAAAGATTTTCCTACAAACATCATAGCCAACCTAAAATGAAATATAAATTATACTTGAACACAAACAGAGTGCAAAAGATAAATTAGACAATGATCCATTTAAACTAAGGTGTTGAATAATTATGAAGCAATATATCAAAATCAAATTAGATAAAACTGTGAGTGGTGAAGTTCTCATCATGATAGACAAATGAACTTCTCCCTACAAAGCATCACACACATTCATGAGAAATTTATTCCAAACAACCTGTAGGCTGTAGATTAACCCAACAACCAAATCTGAAGGAACTAAATTAGGCTCATATCATGAAAAGATCATATTAAAAAAAGAACACTTTACATACTAAAAATATTATAAAGAGCATCAGCCAAATCCTATTAAATTGAAGGAAATACAGAGAAAATAATGTAGAAATATTAAAAGCTAAAAATATTAAAAGAATTCTGAATTAGTTTTCAAGACAACATTAAAATTTTGCTTATGATCACACAAATGCGGCAAAATATTAACGTAGTGCATTTAAAAGAACATATAGCTTTCAAATACTAACCAAATATTTTAACTCAAATGACAAAAAAGAGAATAATAACAGATTCATTATACAAAATTGCTAAATAGTCGTTGAAGCTATTCAACCACTACAATAAGAAATTGAGAGTTTTTAGAAAATGACTTACTGTCATCACTTGCCAATAGCTATTTGACATTGTAGGCTTCAAATTTGATAATTTCACATTGTCAAAATCAAAGAAAAATATACTATTTAGTTTCTCTCAAACTCACAGAGAATGATATGATAGCATTCGATAAGCACATCTAAGAATTACCTCAATGGTGGAAACCGAATCGTCAGAAAGAATAAGAAGGCTTCACAATTAGGTTTTAGAATACACTCCGAAGGGAAATAATTATTGTCAAAAACTATTAAAATCAAATATCCATCTATTTAAAAGCTTTAAGCCGGGAGTCTAATTCATCTATCCAAACTAACAAAACTTTTTCTGGATAGAATATTCAATTCACCTGGCTCTCATATTTCTGTCAGGATAGTAAATTCTCTTTGTAAATACACTGATGAACACCGTGCAGCATCAAAAGCATCCCTCAGCGCTCAATCCAAACTACAATACTTTCCGATCGCATCAGATTCAACCCCTAAAACTTAAAGATCACAAATGTCAGGACCACAAAACAAAAGCTTGAAGCTTGGTAGAGTGAAATAAAAAGGAAAAGGTATATAACTCAATCGAAGATGATATTTATCAATATACCTGTGCTCTTTTTCTCTTCAGATTGTGTGGACCTTCATTAGAACCTACAAATTTTAAAACAAAAAAGTTCAGAATATTAAAAGGTAAGGATTAAAAAAAACATTCAGAAATTCATCCATAATTCAAGTAGAAGAAGAACATAAACAGAGAAGTAGCATGATTGCAAGGTATTGAATTGAGACTGAAACACAGAGAAAGAAACGAAATACAACAACTAAAAGAAAAGCAAGAAATAAAGCGATTTGTTGAAATAAACATTATGTGAAAATTAAGGCCGATTTGTTTTGTTCAAGAAAATAGGAGATTAGGTGGGATGTGGCCGATTTGTTTCAACAAAAAAATAAGGTTAAGGAGAATAGGTCCAATCCGTTTCAACAAAAAAAATAGGAGATAGGCATGTGGTTAGGTCCAATCCGTTTCAACAAAAAAAATAGGAGATAGGCATGTGGCAAATCTAGGGCAATAGTAAATTTTAGCCCTAGGGTTTAGGTTAAAATTAGGGCTAAAATATGCGCTTGGGTTAACTTTTATAAATAGATGTGCGGCATATTTTTGTTAGGGTTTCGGGGAAACAACTTATTTGGTAGCGGAAACAGAGGGAAACAGTTTCTTTTTGTTAGGGTTTCGGGGAAACAACTTATTTGGTAGCGGAAACAGAGGGAAACAGTTTAGCGGAAACAACTCAAACAGATGGAAACGACTATTTTTCTCTGTTGTTTTTAATAATTAAAGTTTTTGTTAGGGTAAATTAGTAATTATGATCATTAGGGCAACGGTGAAATTAGGGCGACAATTATAGCTTGGGACAACTTTTATATATAGAATAGATTTTGGTCTTGCTGTGCCGCTTCTTACTTTACGGCCTTTCCCTCATCTTAGATCTAAACTATCCCTAGAGCTTTCATGTTTGGATAATAACATTTTGAGTAATACCTCAAATTCGTCCTTGAATTATCAGCAATCCATCAAATTCGTCCCTGAATTTATCGAAATATCTATTTAGTCCCTGAATTTACAAAATGTCAATCAAACCAATCCCTCCGTTAAGTTGGTCTGTTAACGGAGGTGACGTGTAACGTTAACCTTTTACGAGGCTTGCCACGTCAGATGCCACACAAGCATGGACCAAATTGATTGATTTACAGAAAATTTCCAAGGACCAAATTGATGGATTTTCAGAAAATTTCCAAGGACCAAATTGATGGATTTTCATAAAATTGGCAACGGCTCTTTCTCCTTGTACTCAATAACGGCTCTTTCTCCACTTCCAAATTAACGGCTCTTTCTTCCCCAAATACATAAATATGAAACCCTAATGTTATTATTTGTCACCTAGAGTTCAAAATCCTCCAAAATTCTTCCATGAATTGAGTAGGTGTTCTTCCCCAATTCAAAAACATAAAACCCTAATTTTGTTGATTCAATTCGAAATTAAAAAATCATTGGTCATTGTTTGAAGCTAATTTCTACTGGTAGAAAAGAAGTTAACAAAATGGCTGATATAAAAACAGACAATTTTGAAGCTAACTTCTACTGGTAGAAAAGAAGTTAACAAAATGCTGATATAAAAAACAGACAGTTTTGAAGCTAACTTCTACTGGTAGAAAAGAAGTTAACAAAATGCTGATATAAAAACAGTTTCAATCAAAATGGTCCCTGAATTATATGCATATCCATCATATCGATCCTCAAATTAGTGAAATTACCATCAAATAGGTCCTTGAATTTTCACACCAGATATCACTTTGATCCTTGGGCATACATTTGCTGAATAAAGTAAAAAGTAAAAGACAGACACTAGATGTTTATATCATCTTCAGCACCTTTATACGGCTTCCAATACCACAGTTTAGATACGTTTAAGTAACCTCTGCAACGTTTCGCCATCTTCTCAATGTCCCACAAGCAAAACAGATCAACATCCATTTTCTCCCAAACACAAAATTCACCACCGACGTATTGCAGCCTCCGATACTGATCTCGCTCTAAACAACCACCGTGATGCAGGATTACCGTAATACAGTCTTCCATCCTACGAATTTGGCCAACGTCACACTTCAATACCAACCTCAAAAAACCCTTTTTATAAAATGTTTAAATCAGGACGTGATTTCGTTCAATACTAATATAATGTTCTTCATTTTTAGTAACCAAACATTAAGACATTAAATTATTATGTTTCTACCAAAAAACCCTAAAATTACTAATTAAAAAACGCAATCAAACACACAACAGTCACAAACAAACATCAATGAAACATGATATGAAGTTAAAAGTCGCAAAAATAATGCCTAAAACTAAAACCGATATTCACAAAAAACGGACAAAAAAAAGGGAGAAACGAACAGAAGTGAATGGAAAACGAAGTTCAATGGCGTTACCTTGACAATCCACGGAATCTGACTTCAAGACCGAATCTTTTTCAAGGTTGATCGCTGGTGATGATGATGATTTTGGAGAAGTGAAGAGGGTGACGGTTTAGGCGGGAAGGTGAAAGATTAGGGACTGGTTTGATGCTTCTGAGTGAAAAAAATGTGAGAATGAAAGACAATGGTAATAGATGGGTATAATTGGAAACACAGGAAAAATTACCCTCAAAAGTTAAATCTCGAATTTTCTCCATTTCCATCAATTTCGTCCCTGTACACGTGGCTGCCTTGTTGACACGTGTACAGGACAACACAGCATGCAAGGGGACATGTCATCACCACTAACGGTGCTTTTGGACGGAGGGACTGATTTGATGGACGTCTGCAAAATTCAGGGACTAAATAGATATTTCGATAAATTCAGGGACGAATTTGATGGATTGCTGATAATTCAAGGACGAATTTGAGGTATTACTCATAAGATTTTGCTTTAACTCATGTCAATGTTAATCACACACATATTAGATCTAAAATTTTCTTCATCACTTTACATGTTAATCGCTAGTTGATTAGTTTCAATCCTTCTCACGTCTTCTTCCCTTCTGTCGCCGTCGGATCTCGTCTTCTTCCCTTCTGTTGCTGCCGGATCTCCCCTGTTCTATGATATTTTTTCTCAGTTATTCTGATTTTTTTTTATTGACTCGGTCCGGTTCACCAAACCGACCGAGTTACCGGTTTTTAACGAGTCACACCGGTTCTGTCCGGTTCAACTGTATGACCGATCCAATAAACAGACCGAACCAGTCATACCTCCAGTTCGCGGTTCGACCGGTCCAACCGGCCGGTCCGAGCCGGTTTTTAAAACTATGCTCATGACACAATGTGAAACTTAGTATTAATTAGGCAAAATTACAAAATTCATCCCTTAGCTTAATTTTGGGTAACACTTTAGTCCTTTATCTTTTTTTTGTCTCGATTTAGTCCTTTATGTTATAAAATATCAACAGTGTTATCCTTTTATATAAAAAAAAACTCCCAAAAAAAATTATCAAAAACTCATCAAACTCATAAACAAACCCAAATCTTCATCATACAAATCAAGAAACTCAAATTTCATTGAAAAAGTCTCATTAAAAAGGATAAAATATCGTCATTTTAAAACATAAAGGACTAAATTGGGACAAAAAAAAAGATAAAGGACGAAAGTGTTACTAGAAATTAAGTTAAGGGACGAATTGTGTAATTTTGTCTATTAATTACTACCTCCAATTCTTTTTAAAAGAGAATTGAATCAATAAAATTTAGGCCAAGTACCTTTTTTTTCCGTTAAGTTTGACCAAAATACCAGATTAGTCCTTAAGTTTTTTAAGTTTCAAATAAGTGTTAATTTGATACACCCATTTGAAGTTTTTTAAGTTTTAAAAAGGTCCTTAAAAAGGTATCGGTGTATTAAATTAACAACTTAAAGAACCAATTTAAAACTTAAAAAACTTAAAGGATTAACATGGTATTTTTGTCAAACTTAAAGGATTAATCTCGTATTTTTGTCAAACTTAATGTATTTTACTCATAATATGAATCAAATACTTCGGTTAATGTTAACTTATATGTCTCTTATAAAAAAAAAAATCAAAAAAAGTATAATGATTTCCTCAAATACAAAATAAAAACTCACTATAACGTCACATTTGATAACTGTGTAGAATGCGAATTTTGCCAATCCAATTGATGAATTGAAACTTATTATACAAATTTTGCAGATTTCAGTGTGAATTGTCAATTTGTCTCATATTTCTTCTCATTATTTTTGAGGTGGCAGAATTAGACCCTTGTATTTTTTGAAGAAAAAAAAATTGGTTAATCGTAGGACACGTAGTACCAAAATTTACAACAAATACAAATTAAATCATTTTTTTTATATAAATTTACTTAATATTGAAGAAAGATCATTCCAGGGTGAGACTTGAGATGCAAGAGGACAAAACCATCCACATGACTTGTAAAACGGTGACACACGCTTTTCAGGTCTTCACAGATTCTTTCTTTCTTACCTTTTCAAAGAAGGAAATTGAACGCACCAACTTCATAGAAAATCCAATGCTTTGCTCTTACAGTGGAAAATTTCAAGTTTTCAACCATGAAAATGACGTTCGTGCAATGAACTAAACCTTTAAAATGTTTATTTCATTATCTCTCAAATGTTCTGGTGGGAATTGGAAACTAGAGTTTTGTTTTTCTGATGGGGAAAATAGTTCTCAACGCCCATATTTTGGTCTTGACGTATCTGCAGCTATTTAGAAGTCTATACATATTTTATTTTGAGTTGCACAAACATTTAGCTATGTCATTTTGATATTTTGGAAGATAATACAAATTTACAAACATGATTCATATTTTGGAAACGTTGGAAATACTGAGATTATTTTTTTGAAATTTCAGTAAATATTATTTTGAAATGGATGTTAGTTAGGAAATTGTTTATTTATTGCTTGTTCAATTTGGTAAAAAGATTTGCCGACTAGGATGTACTAGTTCGTGCGTCGGTCATGATTATAATTTTTGGATCATGACACTTTGGTTTTGAATTTTGACATTCAAATTTCTTCTCCTTTGAATGATTTATTTATTCTAAGATAATTTAATTACAACTAATTTTCATTAGATCTTTAAAACAAAAACTAATTTTCATTAGAGAATTTTTTAGAATACATTTAGAAGTTATGACAGAAATCAGAACATAAAAGACTCAATAATATTGATCGATCATTTAAACTAGATTGATTTTCTATCTATATTAAAAAGATTATAGGTTATAACAAAAAAAAAAAAATCATATGTTGACATCCTTTTAATGTATAAGTTAGTATTGCAACATCTAGATTTGAATTTGAGGTTCTCTCCCATTTATGTTCTTTTCACTTAAGATCTCAAAGAATCTAAGTGAAGTGAGTATGATTATAACTCAAGATATCATTGAATAATGATTAATCACACAAAAGTAATTTAAAAATATATTGAAAATTCATTGCTTGTTATTTAAATACAAGATTGTCAATAGGTAAGTAGATTAGCTGCTAATGTATTTTATCTATTTACTAATTACAATATTATTCTTACTAAAATCCTTATATATATATATATATATATATATATATATATATATATATATATATAGGGCATATCAAGTGAGAATAACTTTCTTATATGAGAATGGTAGGAATAAATCTCAACCATTAAATTAAAGTGTATGGTTGAGATTAGAAGTGAAATTTTAGGAAGTCACGTGTTATTTCTTCTTCTCTTTCCTTGTCTCCCCAAATTCTGTATGTGCATACGCTTTCGACACGCCATCAGTAATCCGGCCGCCATCAGTCAAGGTGGTCGTCGTCGTTTGCCGTCGGCATGCCACAGTAGGTTACGTCACAGTTAAACATGTCTGATTCTTTGTTTTTCAAGTGTCTTTTCAATTTTTTTCATCTCCCTTGGCATTAAACCGACTTACTGCTCCCTTTCCTACATTTCTTCATATGCTTATTTTACATATGAAAGCACCAATTTATAAATTAACAATTAAAATGGTCAAATTTAACTTGTTAATAGTATGGTACGTGAACGCCAGTATTTTGAAATTCTTATTAAGAATGTTCCAGAAATTCTTATGTTGGAGAAAGAGGTGACTAGAACATAGAAAGAAATAAGGTAAATAGAGGGATCCAAAAGTGAGAGTGAGACGATCTTGGTGAGAGGGAGAGAGGTGCGACACTATGGTGGGTGGCAGCCGAGGCTGAAGTTGTTCGACGGCGGGGCGACAGATCTAACGTCGAGGTGTTGGAGAGGAAAAGAAATCTGAAAAGTTGTTATAAAGAGAAGGTCAGGTCACGTGAATTTTTAATTAAATCTTTTAATCTCAACCATACACTTTAATCTAATGGTTGAAATTTATTCCTACCATTCTCATATAAGAAAGCTATTCTCACTTGATATGCTCCTTATATATATATATGGGGTTGTGACAATAGGCGGTGGTGAATTACGTGTTTACAGTGTTTGTTTTTTTGGAGTCTGTTTTAGGTGTTATTGTGTTTTGGTGGGTTTATTTTCATGGGTGTTTCATAGGTGGTTATGGTGTACCGTCTATATGCGGCACCATTTGTATCTTGTTTCGTTCATACCCTGCGTCTTGCGGGGATGACGTTTAATAATATTTGCCGATTCAAAAAAAAATAAATATGGGGTTGTTAACTTGCACCCACCTAAAAACACTAAGGTGCAAGTTAACAAGCTGCACCTACTTGTACTTTACTAAAACACTCTTTTGTCTCTACTAAACTTTATTTTAATTAAAATGACATTTTTGTATATAGCATAAATAATATTTGTTTATAATAGAAAAACATGGGTGTTTTGGTAAATAACTAGTAGGTAAAAGTTAACAAGCTGCACATACTTGTACTTTACTAAAACACAATTTTGTCTCTATTAAACTTTATTTTAATTAAAAGGACATTTTTGTAAATAGCATAAATAATATTTGTTTATAATATAAAAACATGGGTGTTTTGGTAAATAACTAGTAGGTGCAGCTTGTTAACTTGCACTTTAGTGTTTTTAGGTGGGTGCAAGTTAACAACCATATATATATATATATATATATATATATATATATATATATATATATATGGGGTTTGCTAGAACACACCCACTAGTTTTTATGTGGGAGTGTTTTAGCAAGTTATAACTAAAAAGTTAATAAATACACCTTAAGGTGTATGCTGCTATAACACACCTTCCAACAAAAACAAGTGGGTGTGTTCTAGCAAATCCTACAGGCATTTGCTAGGATACACCAACTTATTTATTAGAAGGAGTATTTTAGCAAGTAAATAACTAAAAAGTGGTTAAATACACCCTAAGGTGTAGCTTTGCTAAAACACTCCCACATAAAAACCAGTGGGTGTGTTCTAGCAAATCCCTATATATATATATATATATATATATATATATATATATATATATATATATATATATATATATATATATATTATTCTTACTACAAGTTGCTTTTGTCAATTCATAGTTTTAACAATAATTTTATTTTATTTTTTTGAAAAAGAACTTTGGTTTTTAAAAGTTAAAAAGAAGTGAGTTGAATAACAAACACAAAAGACAAAACAAATTAAACCATTTTTCTCTTATTTTCCAGCCGTAAAATTTCTCTTATTTTCCAGCCGTAAAAGGAACTTTACTCTCGCATGATAAAGTGTTCAATCTCATGAGAGATTGAACTCTAATACCACTTTATAGTTTTAAATATTTTTCCAAATACATAAGTTTATTTAAATCATAGTCTTTTTCAAGTTCATTTTAACAAACAAAAAGGTTATTTATTAAATTATTTAACTCTCGATGAAATGTTCAATAAAAGGTGACCTTAAATCATAAAGAACTAAGCATGTAAAATAAAGAGAGTAAGGAAAGATAACACAAGAATTCTGCTCTTTATCCAAACACGTTTGCTCATTCGCAAAGTAAATGACATTTTTGCCCTTACGCATGTTAACTCACGTAGCGTGAGTTAAGTCACGCAACATGAGTTAAGTCACGCTACGTGAGTTAAGTCAGTTATCAGCAAAACAGAACCTCCATTCCTCCATTTCTCAACTTTTCAAAAAACGAAATTTTCACCCCTGAATCCGAATTTCACCATTTTTGCGCCATTCAAACCAAATTTCGTCCACAATATCAAGTAAGTGATTATTATACTACTTCTTTGCATTATTTTGGTTGAAATTTTCGAATTTTTGTAGAAAATTAACATTTTTAGGTTTTTAAAAAATTGTCTTGCATGTTAAAGATTATGATTGTTAGTGATGATTTAACTTAGGAATTGTTGTTTAGATGTTGTTTAGGGTACAATGTGGTAGTTTAGGGTTTAGAAAATGTTAGATTAATAGTTGTTTGAAAAATGCACACTACGTGTTCGGTGAAATGTCTCGATGATACTTTTTTTGTTTTTTTGGATTGTTAATGATGTAATTAGTTAGAGCTATGTTTGTTAATGTTGATGATAGTTAATTTGACTGCAATGTGGTAGTTTATGGATTCAAATGGCATTGTCGACATTATAGTGTTGTTGTTGTATTATTAAAGATGACACATGTTTTGATGTTGAAATTATGTGCAAATGTGTTAAAGCTTTTTTGGTTTTTGTGCAGATATGTCTGAGCAGGAGAGGAATGACAGTTTTAGGGCTGGGAGGCATGCCCCTACTGGTAGTGCATGGAGGGAGAAGCAAGCGTTACAGCCTCCGGCTGGTCGAGGTCGAGGGAGACTGGGGACCACGAGTCTTGCCACTGTTGATGTTGCGGGGGGATCGACGTCACAGACGGGTGCATCCCAGAATGTGGACCGCCACAGTACCAGTGTAACACCCCGTTTTCCCAACATATAAAAATTTCAATAATAAATCAGAGTATTCAACTTATTAAAATCCAAATCAAAGGTTCTTCAACATAATTCATGATCAAACATAGTTCTTGAC
Source organism: Medicago sativa (assembly GCF_051527215.1). NCBI lineage: Eukaryota > Viridiplantae > Streptophyta > Magnoliopsida > Fabales > Fabaceae > Medicago > Medicago sativa. Next base: position 15,299,884 of record NC_140753.1, on the reverse strand, counting down.
AAATAACATAGTTCATGATAAAATAACATCGTTCATGGCAAATACGTAACACATGGAAACAAGCAATATCCCCATCCCGTTACGTATCAGAGCAACCTAAGACGACACAGCGGAGACTACTCAAGACTGCAACTATTCTTGGTCACCTTAGATTGATTAGCAGCAAGGTCTACAGACTTCTCCTTCTCTGACTTTTCTCTTCTCTTCTCTTCTCTTCTCTCTAAACCTTGTTTTCTCCAAATCCTTGTTTTTGCATATATTAATCTTTCAACCTAATCTCTCCTCTATTTATATTACTAATTACTCTTCTTAAATCTGATTAGGCCCAATAACTCTCTTCTTTGTATTTCAGCCCCCAAATCTACTTATTCTAATAATTATATTTCTCCACTAAATATATTCTTCCACTAAATATATTCTCCCACTAAATGTATAAAATAGGGGCTACTAATAAATATTAACACATAATAAAAATATCACTTATCAAATATATTAATTAAATTATAAAAAGACTATAAACTCAATCAAATAAATAAATAATAAAATAAAGCCACTTAAATAGACTCTAACTCAACAAAATAATTAAATAACAAGGAGGGCGTTACAACCAGCATGAGCAGCATTATCATGAGCAGGCTTATCAAGAGCATCAGTATCAGGAGGGGTATGAGTATCACCAGGGGTATCAGCCTCAGTTTCACGAGGGGTATCAGCCTGAGCAGCAGTATGTCGAGCCTCCTCAGCAGCGGCATCATGAGCAGCATCCTGAGCAGCAGCATGCAGAGCATGTTATGGAGGATGAGGATGGGGACTTTCCAGGGGGGCCTTACGAGTTGTCTCTTTTACCGGTCTTCGGTAAACACGTGGCTTGCAAGCTTTGGAACGATAAAACAGTAAGTATAATTTGCTCTATTTAATTTAATGATATTTTACTATTATGTGAAGTTTATTTTACGTAGAATATGTTATGTTTATTTAATTTAAGTATAAATACGTAGAATATGTCATGCTTATTTTACATATTTAAGTATAATTGATTTATTTTTAACGTAGAATATATATAGTTTATTATTATGTCATGTTTATTTTACGTAGAATATTTATAGTTTATTATTATGTCATGTTTATTTTACGTAGAATAATTATAGTTTATTATTATGTCATGTTTATTTTACATATTTTTTTTTGTATTTCAGTTGCAAGTGCATCGTAAGATGACTGGCATCTCGCACGGGAGGAAACTGAAGCTTTCTGTCTTGTCACTTCCGTTGCCGGTAGATGATAACCCTTGGTTCTAGGAACCGGTTGATAAATCGGGTCTAAGGCCCCTCCTTCTGATTGGGTACGACAACATCTCCCACTGGTTAGTGTGTGCCACGGCTGAGAGATGACATTAGGAGACCAACAGCTTCCATCTGCTTGTTGGGGAGATGACCATCACACTGGATGATGTTGCTTGTCTCCTAGGCATCCTCGTCGCTAGACGGCTCATTCAGGAGGAGGATTTAGATCATGACCAAGTTGTAGATCTGTTGGTGACTCACCTTTTGTTTCCGGTGGAGGATGCAGTTGGGCAGGTGACTGATTTTGGTGCCTCTGTCTCTTACACGGCCCTGAAAGACCTTTATGACCACCTGTTGAACAGGTGTAACCATTTGCTTGGGGAGGATTTATCAGAGGAGGAGGAGCAGGAGCTGAGTCGTATTAGGCCCGCCTGTGTCAAGGCGTTCTTGTTGCTCTTGCTTGGCTACATCCTTTTTGCCGGCAAGAACAACAAAACCATTAGTCTGTTGTGGATGCTTGCGATTCGGGATTTGGCTAACATACGCACGTGGTCATGGGGCGCGATTGGACTTGCTTTCTTGTATGAGCAGCTAAATCTTACCTCAGACTCAAATGTTGGCTCAGTTGGTGGTTACATGAGCTTGCTTGTGGTAATATATTTTTTCTTCTTTTTTTAAGTTAAACGTAAATGTATAGTTTTTTTTATGACACTCGTGTGCTGATATAGATTTGTCTCTTTGTTTTTGCAGGGATGAGTTATAGCTCACTTCAGACATGTGGTTCCGAGGTCGAGATACCAAGATTAAGACCGGGAGAACCCGTATGTGGGTAGATGGAAACCTCAAAGGGGGTTTAAACATGTTGACCATTTCAGAGGCTTGTTGGATTCGATGGAGCATTGTCATGTCACCTGGAGGCCGTACGAGCACCGACGAGACGTGACGCCTTTTCAGTACGTGTGCTGGTACTCCGGATGGATCATGGCCGACAGACAGAGGATGGTGCGTCACTTGCCGGAGCGGGTGCTAAGGTAGTACGGACATGTTCAGAGGGTTCCCCGACCTCCTACTACGGTTATGCCTCTTGCCCCAGCAGATGTGGCCGCTGCCTTCTTGGAGTTTGCTCTGCATGTCGTTTCCCATCAGCAGAGGGGTCGCCAGGTCCCGGACGACGAGCCTTGGAAGCATTCAGATACGTACATTAGGTGGTTCTACCGTGTATCCCATCCTCTCATCGTCAACCCTGCTCTTGAGCCTGACATTGTCATGTCGAGACTTGTCTACCAGGATATTCTTGTTGACCAGGACTGGGCCAGACATCCTCCCGATCCATTGCAGGTCATCAGCAATATCAGAGGCAGAGTGGAGCATGCGATGCAGATTCCGGAGGTGGTTTCAAATCCACTCTTATTCGGCATTTTGGAGGGCCTCCGGACTGATTATAGCATGTTTGAGCAGTAGCCGGTTCCGAGGAGGAGGTCTAGGAGTCCGCAGGAGCAGCAGTAGGGTCTTTAGTTTATGACTTTTTTTTTTATGATTTTTTGGATGTTTGTAGTATTTTCTTGACATTTTGGTTGTACTACTTTTACATTTGCACGATCGGGCTTATTTATGACATTTGCGTTATTTTTCGTTAAAATTGTGTTTCTAAAATTATTCGTTCTCTAAATTATTCGTTCTGGTTGAATCAATGAATGAACAGGGAATGAAGGAACAAATGCAGCAGATACTGCCACTGCATCTGCCAGTCTGGTCTGCAGCGTGCATAGCACCAGCACCAGCATGAGTTAACTCACGCTAGTGTTAAAACTAGCGTGACTTAACTCATGCTACTCCTTGTATGTTTTGGTGGATGCATTGTACCGGTGTTAGAACTAGCGTGACTTAAGTCAAGCAACGTGACTTAAGTTGCGTTTCGTTTTGCACTAGCGTAAGTTAAGTCACGCTACTTGTGTTAAGTCACGTACAGTTTGCACTAGCGTAAGTTAAGTCACGCTACTTGCGTTAAGTCACGTACGATTTTGCACTAGCAAACGTTAAGTTGCGTAAGGGTAAAAAGGTCATTTACTTTGGGAATGAGCAAAACAGTTTGGGTAAAGAGCAGAATTCATAACACAATATATTTATATTGGTTCACTATCCAATGATAACTTAGTCCAGTCCACGCCCTAGCAGAGTGATTTTACCTTTCCTACAATGACTCAATCCGCTATAATTCACTGATTACAATGATTGTGGTATCTCTTGTCCCACATATCCAGATTTCAACCACAAAGATATAATTCAGCCAAGTCCTTTGCTACTCAATCCAAATTCCAAAAACCCATTGAATTTTATGCAAACTTCTTGATCAACGTTTCTTCTTTGTTTTCTCAAAGCTATGACCCAGCTAGTCCATGGAGGTGTCCACTTTTTCGATGAAGTGTTAACATTTTGACATTAGAAGGGTTGAGTTTTTATCAGCGGTGCTACAAAGTTTGAGCCTAAGATCTCATTGTCTACGAGAGGACATTACAATATAATCCTATATTAATAAATCTTAGCTTACATTGAAAAAGGGATTTTCTCTCTCTAAAACAAGCTTCTCTGACCTCTCTCTAGCAATTTTTCTGCCGCCTCCCTCCCTAACTTATCCAAACTCTCCCCCTGTAGACCGCTAGCTTGGTGGTACGACGAGGAGCTCCTTCCTCCACACCACCGTTACTCCCCGTCGACGTGGTGGATCTACATCTGGCATCCGGCGTGCTCCAAGGTTTTTACTTCTCTGTCGTCGTTCTCTTGTGTCGTCGACTTGTTCACCGGATGTGGTTGTTGTTGTCCAGTCATCTTCTAGGTTGATCCTTTTGGTTATATGGTGTTTTTGGTGTGCTGCGGTGGTTTTGGAGGTTTTCTGTTTATGCCGGCAGCCACGTCTCCAGATCGCCGGCGGCCTTCTGTGCTGGTTGGTGGCTCTAGGTTCGATGCTGAGTTGGTAGGTTTGTGTGTTGTGTTCGGTGCCTCTTCCTTCTCTGTTTAGGTGCTTTATGGGTAGGTTCACGGCCTCTTGGTGGTTCTTGTCTCAGATCTGTTTGGGCTCAGGTTTTGCTGTGCTTAGGTTCTTTTTTGTGTTGTTGCTTGTTATCATTTTGTGTTGTGGTGTGTTATCGTGTTTGTGTTGTTGTTTGTTATCTTGTTTGGGTTGTTGTTTTGTCGTGTCTCAGTAAGTTGCAGCTCTTTAAGGTTTGATCCGAATATGGATTTGGTTCTTTTAGTTCAGTTTCATTTGTGTGGATTTTATTCGTCGGATGTTGCTCGAAAGAGTTTGGTGTGTAGTCACTCCGTGCTGGCTGTAGTAGACGTCAACCGTACCTACTAAACTGTTGCTTCCTTCGCTCCATCGCGTTTGTTTGGCGGGCTGTGTTCTGCCTCGAATCTAGGGTCGAGGCTGTTTAAATCTCCCTCAACCTCTTGGTGGTTCTCTGTTCAGCTGTCTTTCTGTTCTGTTGTGTTTGTTTTGATGTGTTTGTGCTCTAGGTGTTGTGTTCTGTCTAGGGTCTAGGGTCGAGGCTATCTAGATCTCCCTCAGCCTTTTGGTGGTTCTCTTTCTTCTTAGGGTCGATTAATGTGTGTTGTCGGGGCTGTGTTTTGTTGGTGTTGTCGTTTTCTTCCTTCGGAGCCTTGCTGCTGGAGGCTTCCTGCTCTTGGATTATGATTTGGTTACTTGGCTGTTCTTGCTCGAAAGAGCTAGGTGTGCTGATACTTCGTGTTGACGGAGTAGTCGTTTGTTGCACCTTAAGCCTTGGTGTGTGCCGGTCTATTCAGGTGGTGGTGATGCAGGTTGATTTGGTAGCTTGTTGTGATTTGTTGTGTTCGAGCTGGTTCGCTTTGTGCTACTGTTCTGCCTTTTCTCTGTCTTTGGATTTTGGCATCGGGTTATTGGTGGGTCGAGGTTTTGGTCAGGTTAAGGTGTCTGCTCTGGTGGCTCGTGAGTTGAGGGGTGCCTTTTTGACTTGTGTCAGGAGTCGTGTGGACCGATCGCTTTTGATTCGAGGTCGGGAGCAAGTTTGTGACTCAGGTCCTTTTAGGCTGTTGTGATGTCTCCTCCGATATACCAGAACTTGAGTGGTGGTCGAAGCTGAACGTTTGAACCATAATCACTTTCGAGTGCCTTTTTGATCATTGTTGGCGGTGTTGGTTCTTTGAGGAGTTGTTGTTAGGGGATTCAGCATTTTGAGGGTGTTGGTGGTGTTGCTTTAGGGGTTTTGGTGTTTTTATTTTCTTTTATGGTGTATTACTTGGGATTTAATCCCCTTTTATATATATATATATATATATATATATATATATATATATATATATATATATATATATATAACATATTTTGCCATTAAAAAAAAATATAATCCTATATTAATTAAAATGTACCATGACAACTTGATTTATTTACAACAAGATCTAAAGACACTCATTCATGGATGTTCCACAAAAGCATCTCATGATACCATATGCCAATGAATATTTGATTTGCCTTGGGTTCCATTGAATTGGTATTGATCCATAATTTCTCAGTCTTTGACTCTCAACTTTATCATGATTTATTTGGTTTTGATCCTTTTGATCATAGAACATTGAATGATCGGTCACTTTGACCTTTCGTGATGATGCTTCTTGACATCGACATAACTAATTCGGTTTGAATAGTATTGCTTTTATACCAATGAAAAAATTATTTATTGAGAAAAAAATACGTTGGAGTTCGTTACAAGAGAAATTTTCATACAAAGATCCGTTGTAAGCGTGTACGATTTTGTAGTGATAATGCCCTTCAAGACTATAGGGTCCGTTTGGATTGGCTTTTGCAAAGCCAAAAGCAATTCTATACAGTTTCAAAAGCAATTCTACAATATTTCAACATGTTTGATTTGGCTTTTCAGAATTGTTTTTATCCTCCAAAAGCAATTCTCCATGAAGCTACAAATCCTAGCTTCTAGCTTTTCTAGAATCAATTCTCCAATAAATTTTATATTTTATTATTACAACCTATTATTTTCTTTTATTGCCCTTTATCAATTCTCCTTCTTTATCAATTCTCCTTTAGCTATGTCTATTTTAGTAATTATATATTCAAAAGCAATTTTGATCAAAATCATCCAAACAACATTCTGTTTGTTTAATCAATTCTACATAATTGTATCCAAACATAAATCAATTCTCTCAGAATCAATTCTGTCAGAATCAATTATATTCAAAGCTGAACCAAACACACACTATACTAATATTCCTACGGAAGGACAATTTTAGACTTCAACATATATTTCCTTTTATATTGCTGCTTCAAATATTGTTGTTTTCATATCTTCGTCGAGTTTATGTCATGAACTCTTAGGCTTTGTTTGGGAGTTTGGAGGGGAGGGGAGGGGAGGGTTTTGTAAAAAAGGAAGAAGCAAGTGGAAGAAATAGAAGACATTGGAAGGAGAGGGCTATGGAGGTTAATTTTTTACTCATAATAAAAAATCCCCCTCATTTGGGGGAACTCAAAAATTGTATTGGGGGAGGGTTTTGGGGGGTTATGGAGGGTTTATATGAATTTTTCAAATTCAATCTATGTTGTTATAATATTCTTAAAATTAAAAGTATATTAATCATAAGTATTAGTTTATCATTCTCTAAAAAACTGTTCTTTCAAAAAATGTGAATTTTTTGTTCATTTTTCTATATATTTCCAACCCCCCAAAGCCCTCCCCTCCCTTCCCCTCCGAACTCTCAAACAAAGCCTTAAAAGATATATTTTCTCCTTGATAGTAGACTTGTTCCATAGAAATTGATATTGAAGAACTAAGCCATTCAAGTTCAGTTTGTTAACGAGATGATGTAGCCTCTGAACTATCTTGATTACTGATCCCGAGGCTATGATTTGCTTCTAGGAGATGTGATTTTTTTTTTGGTTTGCTTTGTTTTGTTTAGTTTCCCTTCACTGAAAACGTCTTTAAACTATATTGTCGTCCCATTAGTTTCCATTTACAACATGTCTCATTGAGATTATAATCTATAATCTGTTTTTGTATATGGATTAGAATATTTTGTTGTACTATCTTCAATATTGTGTTTTTTTTTGGTGGTGGCCGGGATTCGAACCCCGGACCTTGCATATTTTATGCATTGTCCATACCAACTGAGCTAAGCTCACGAGGACCTTCAATATTGTGTTTAGTTATAAACAAACGATGATCAATGCCAATTAAGATAGCGAAATTTTGAGATTTTGAAATTGTAAGCTAAACAGTTTGGTCTCTAAAGCATGCAGTCACTTAGCCTTTAAGACCTAGTCGAAATACTCTCTTCCAAGAGATCAGGGGGATTTAGGGTTTTTTTATTGTCAGAAATTTTCTTCATGGTTTTAGCGTTTAAGTGTGATAGTGTTGTTTGATTTTCCATTCTGTTAGGGAGTTCATTTAGGTTAGATTGACGGATTTTCTTCATTTGGTATCCATTACAAATTCAAGCAATGGCTTTGACGTTTTCGACGTGACAGATCTAAAGATTATAGACACTTTTATTTTGTATATTTACTTATAGGCATTTTATTTTATTTTTTGCTATAACATGGGTTTGTGAGTTTGTTCACATATTTATCATTTTTTTGGTTTATGGACTTTGAGATTTGTATTATTCTCGATCGATGCAATTTTTATCAATTTGAATGAATTAATACCATTTTTTTAAGAAAACAAAAAGAGTTTGGGTCTCGGAAATGAGTAAAATCTTAATATAATTACAAATAATTTTTTTTGAAGGAATTACAAATAATATTTAAAACTGGGATTATTATCTAGAACAAATTTATGGGTTAAATTGAAAATTAAATAGTGATTTTATACGATGTTGTGGTGGAACTATATTTAGCCATTCATTCTTCCAAGTTGAGATGTTTTTTCTTCCTTTGTCTCAACCCATGGCTTATTATTTAATAAATTTTGTTTGTATTACGGTAATGAATTAGGGTTTGAGTGTTACAAACAATATATTATAGTACTACTACGATTCAGTTTACAACATCTAGCATCTATTCAGTGTCTTATATATATATATATATATATATATAAGGGATTTGCTAGAACACACCCACTAGTTTTTATGTGGGAGTGTTTTAGCAAGCTACACCTTAGGGTGTATTTAACTACTTTTTAGTTATAACTTGCTAAAACACACCTTCTAAAAAATAAGTGGGTGTATCCTAGCAAATGCCTATAGGAGTTGCTAACGTACACCCATTTATTTTTTAGAAGGTGTGTTTTAGCAACATTCACCTTAAGGTGTATTTAACAACTTTTTAGTTATATCTTTGCTAAAACACACCTTAATAAAAACTAGTGGGTGTATCCTAGCAAACCCCTATATATAATATATATAAAAGTCATACTTTAACGGTTCTAAACAATTTAGTTTGGTATTTTAGACCCAAACTTTAAAAATGTTCACATAATTTAATTGATGTGGATTGAATTTTGAAGTTCATCATGTAATCGATTGGGTTCTTACACTCCAATTAAATTTTCTTTTTCTTCATTTCAACCCTTAACTTAAAAGAAACCACCTCCAAATAGGTCACTGAATACACTGGCACAACCTTTGCATGCTTACGGAAAATGACATCGTTTCTTGCTTCCCACACAACCCAAAATACAGCATGCATACAAATCATGGCATCTGGACTTCCCTACCTCAAGAATCGAGAGACACAAACAAACAGAGGAAATAGCTAAAAAAAATGTAACATTAAATTATGACAATTATGTAAGGTTAGAGAAAATCACTAATCCAAAGTTAAAATCAACATCACAATTAATGTTAATGAGTGATACATTATCAAGTAATATCTCATCTGGTAACCCTAATACATCTTCACCAAATAGTATATGTATGAATTTCCACTCATGAGGAAAATGTCAACGGGTCATGAACAAGTTGGCTAATACTCCATTTCAAATACTCCATTTCAAATGGGTCCCACGACCATGATATATTATGAGGTATTAACAATGCAAAAGGTCATGCAGGACCAAATACGTACCATTCAATGAAATTAATCAATAAAGGAAAACGACCTTTAGCATTAATACATCTTAATTAAAAACTTTAAGGTAAGAGGTTAACGGATCCATCTACTTTTTCAAACTCTTCATTTTGTATACACTGCCTTGTATAATATTAATATCATGCCTCTTACCTACTTTTTAAGCATACAACTTGCTCCATTGCTTGCTGCACCACCACGAGATTATCATGTACTAGCTACTAATTAATTAAAAAAATGTATCTTTCGATATATTCGTGGTCCAGTTAATGTAATTCATCCTCCGAATATGTTGTTATCGTGTGCATTTGCCTGTCGGCAAAATAATGCTAAATTGTGATGTGTGTTTTTGTATAAACCACTATTATCTGAAAAGTAATCAAGCATATGCTTATCCATTTTAATGCACACCGATCTTAATAATCAAGCGTATAGCCAGCTCGAAGTAAAATTAACAAATAGGTTTAAGAAGTTATTTTCGTTATCATTGCACAAAGAGGCAAAGGTGTTAAAACTAAGAAAGGTGGGAATTGTGCATGGAATCTTAGGTGGAGAGTGGAGTTACGCCAATGAGAAGTAGAATTATTGGTACAATATCTTTTAACAAATTGAGGATGGTTTTTTTAAGGGTTATGGTAGAGATGACATTTTTTGGACTGAGGATTTATCAAATTGAGGATAGTTATTATTGGTAGACGTCTTACTCGCGGAAACATAACTAGAAGGGGAGTGTTGGTGGAAGGAGTTAGTTCAAATTGTGTATTTTGTTTGGATAATCTTGAGGTTGAGGATAATTTGTTTTATAAATGTAGCTTTGCTGGAAGGGTTTGATACTCGATTTTTAAGTGAATCGAAATAGGAGTATACCCGAAAATGTGGTCTCTCTTCTTGACTATTTCTTAAATTTCTCATGAAATAAAAAACACCGAAAAGGGCACTCTCATTTGGTATGCTACACTATGAAATATTTGAGAGGCTCAAAATGGGGGCATATTTTCTTCTAACGATAGGTGATGGAAGAGACAGTAGATGCCATCAAAGTCAACTCTAGGATGCGGTTTCTAACTAGGAATTAAAAAAGGGAGGTCTTGCATGTATTTTGAATAGTTTTCGAACCTTTTTCTTTATTTCAATTCTCAGTTGTTTTGTTTTTTGGTGGGTTAAATACCTCTTATAAATTTTCCGAATTATGAGTTCATTATTCTTTGTACTTCTATTATTTATCTGATAAAATTTGATGTTAATAAAAAAAAAAAAACTCTACTTACAAAGCTTGATACAACACTCCGGTGGTTGAGGAGTTCAATACCTCGATGTGCCACCAAATTATTCCATTCAAACTATTCAAAGTAACGATATGCTTGCATGGTAAGTTATCCAAAAATCGGATACCTCTGAAAGATAACTTATTAGAAGATGAATTGACAAACTCGGAATTGTGAAGGAGGATGTGGTGATCAAGATACATCATGTCATTTATTTTTCGAATTTCCACTTTTTTTTCTTGTGAAATATGGATGGATCTGGCTACATGGTCAGGGGTGAGCGTAATGTATCATTATCATAACAAATAGAAGCTATCATCTCAATTTGTTTTTAGCTAAAAATGTGAATTACTGTTTTTTGTTTATAAATGTGACCGGAGAGAGTAGTAGTTACTTTTTTTTAAGAAGTAATAGTAGTTACTTATCATTAAAAAAATTGTATTCTCTCCGTCACTGATTATAAGATGCTTTTGTTATTTCACACGTATTAAAAAAAAGTAATTAATTGTGTATGGGAAAAAGATATATGAATTGTTTTTAAAAAATGGTATGAAAAAGATAAATTAAAAAATTAAAATAAAAGAGAGTAATAAATAATTAAGGGTATAATAAAAAAACAACATTAATGATTCATTAATATTGTAAAACGCCAAAAATATAAAAATTCATATTTAATTTATGTTATGTTAAAAAATTATAAAAAAAAAAAAAATTAGGAGAGGCTTTATAGTATTATAAATTTTTCTGCAAAATTATGTTCAAAAATATAAATTCTCCATATGAGTTTACTTAAAATGAGGGTCCAAAAGTGAAGATTGAGAACCTTTTGGAGACTAAAAGTTGAAGAAATTTTTTAGAAAGACTAAAATGAAAAGTTATATATTTATATGGATCAAAAACATATTTAACCCTATATTTTATAATGTATAGTATGGGTACTTAGTCAAACTTCACTATCATTCTCTCTTTTTATTCCATAATGCATACAAGTATTATATTTTTTTTCTTTCAAAAAGTAGTGAGGGTTAAGACCCATATAGTAGTGTATGTGAGGTCGTACCTGCTTATATCGTTGAATCGAGTTCATATTAGACAACCATCGATTTGTTATACTGTTTCCCATGAAAAACGATTGTCTTCGCTTATTAAATAAAGGGTGATACATTTAATCGTATTAATCTTGTTGTCTGTAGGCCATGAAAAATAATTTTGGAATTAATACGGGACATATAAACCCTCATTTTAAGAATTCTATTATTTGCTCTTGTATTTTTGACCATGTATGTGGAAGATGTTATATGTCCCGTAGTATAGTGGTTTGTTGGCCTTTAAAAAAAATTCATGTTTACTCAAAAAAAAAAAAATCATGTGAATTTTCGGATCTGATACTGAGACTTCACAAATCACAATTCTCTTGTTGTGAAAATATTTATTTAGTATGCGTTGGTCACTAGATCGATTAAAAATACAAGATAATATAAGACTATGACTTTGATTTGATGACTAACTTGTCTTTTTTAAATGAAAGAAACATGCATTTATATTTTATAGACTATGCTAAGAACTTGTGATGCCTTGCATGCTCAAATATGGGGTTTGAATATGACTTGGAGGGAGCATTTCACTCATATTATAGTGGAGAGCGACTCGAATATTTTCATTGATATGATTTTTGAAAGTTTCAAGTTTAATGAGAATATCTCTACCTTAGTGTCCCGAATCCGGCAACTACTCAAGAGCAGCTGTCATGTGCAAATTAGCCATATTTGGCGTGAGGGAAATAGAACTGTTGAATGACTTGCAAATTTCTAATTGTATATTTGAAACAGAAATGTGTTCATTAATAAAGTGAGTGTAAATTAAAAAACATTATTAAATGAAAGTTACAAAACTAACCTTCAATTTACTAGTTTTAAGTCACAAAGATGAATGATATTTTGGTTCAAATTAAAAGGAAAAAAGATGTTCATTTGTTAATTTACACATTAATATTTTTAAGTGGATATACATCATAACCCCTATACGAACCTACTTAACCAAATGATTGTGTTCAGATGGTTAATCAGCTCTACTGAAGCATGAAATGAGTCACTAGAATCATTTTTTTGTTTAATCCTCTGATTTATAGGGAAATGAGCTCCTAGTAATTCATAATAAATACTTCATATGTCCCTTATTATAAGTCTTTTAGATTAATTTCACACATATTAAAAAAGTTGGCAGTGCAGTTAATGTGTATAGTTTGTATGTGAGTTTTACTAAATTGTCATTTGTTTGTATGTGTATTTAATTTGAATTTTATATTTCAATGCAAATTAGTACTCCTTCCGTTTTATAATGAGTATCGTTTTAGCCAAAAAAAATTGTTTTAAAATGAATGTCACTTGTACTTTTCAATGTAGAATTATTATTTTACTTCCAATTGTACCCTTCAATTAATTGAGTGTACACTACTTTCAAAACATTACATCAATAGTAAATAAGGCTAGTTTAGTAAAATTGTCATGTCTTTTGACATCATTATTACATTTCTTAATTTGCGTGTAAAAACCTCATATTGCTTCACTGGTGGTTGAGTCATCTCTATGGCATAAGGATGTCCCTTTGAAGGTTGTGTTGTTTGTTTGGCGGTTGTTCCGGGATAGGTTGCCTACAAAGGATAATCTTCTCCATCGAGGTGTTATTGATCACGATTCCAGGGTGTATGTGACAGGGTGTTGTTCTGTTGAATCGTCTTATAATTTATTCTTACATTGTAATATTTTTGGGTCCGTCTGGCACTTTATTTATAGATGGCTGGGCATTTATGCGGTCGTCCCACTTTATGTGCCGGATCATTTTAATCAATTCAGTTATGGCGGTGGTAGCGCTAAGGTTCGGCGTTTAATATTACAGGTTATTTGGTTTGCTACTGTTTGGGAAATTTGGTAAGAAAGAAATAACATGCTATTCAAAGGTAAAGAATGCTCGGTAATGCATGTGGCTGATAAGATTAAGTCACTCGCATTGGTGGCTTAGTTTTTTTTACCATATTGGGTATAGACTAATAGTTATTTCTTTTTTTGTTTTGTTCATGTTCAGGTTCTACTTGTAAATATTGTTTCGACTTTGTTGTCTCTTCTTTAGTACACCTTATACTAAGAAGGACACTTTGATTTGGTAATATATTTCATTTTAGTCTCTTAAAAAAAACATGTTTAAGAAAAAAAAATTGCACCTAATAATTTATATAGGGGTTTATATTTAGAGACTAAAATTTTTTTTTTTTAAAAAAAAGGGTTATAATTATGGACGAAGGAAGCAAAAAAGTCTCACCAAAATTTATTCCACTCCAGAATCAAACTGAAATTGATTCACTCGAATCACTACAACAACTTGGCATTTTTGTCATTATATTTTTTTTTTATAAAAAAACGAGGTTTGGAACTTGACCTCTAAAAAATAATGCAGAACTTGTCCAAAAAAAAAAAATATGTCAAAACCCGAAATTTAATGGGACAGGTGAGATTTAATACGTAGCGTTATTTGTTACATTTATTTCAATCCCTTTTTTTTTGTTTTATTTTTCCTTGACCACTTTTTTATTATTTCAATTCCTTTTTTTCTTTTTGGTTTTATTTTTCCTTCACCGCTTTTTTATTATTTTTGTAAGAGATATCTTTTTTTAAGTATGCTTTTCGGTCATTATTATAAGCAAAAATCATTACTTTAGATTCATTCATTAAATAATGTATGTGATCTATAATAAATTTCATATACATCATTAATTGATTAAATATAAAATATAGATTTTTATTTATAATAGTGACCGGATGATGTGTCTTATAAGATATAATTACATCTTTAAGATGAATAAATAGACAACCTGGAGTTCAAACTTTGATATTAAACGATGTATTCCCTCCGGTCTCATTTACAAGCAAAAAACAACTTTTTAGGTACATTCAATAATTAATGTATCTAACCCATAAATGTGACCGGAAACATTAATTATTCAATGTACCTAAAAAGTCATTTTTTGTTTATAAATGTGAGCGGAGGGAGTATATGGTCTATAATAAAAATTAGGGTATTGTTAAGGAATCCAAAAGTACAAAAATTGTCTTGGAAATATAAACTGTTACTTTTGACTAACTAATTATTACACCATCTTTTAATAAAATATTACCTCTTTTAGCTGCTTAACCAATGCCCCGGGGCACTGGTTAACATTCTCCTAAAGATTATATACATCATTTTTTTAAGAAGCTAAATTAGGCCACTTAAATTGATTGGCACCGGAGAGAATCGAACCTGAGGAACAGACTCCCAGATCCCAAAACAATACCACTAGACCAACCCGAGTGGGTTAGATCATATACATCATTATTTAAATAAATCTAAAATGTAGATCTTTATTTATAATAGTGATCGGATGATGTACCTTATAAAATATAATTCCATTTTAAGATTAATAAATATGATCCCCGTGAGCTTAGCTCAATTGGTAGAGATATCGCATTTAATATGCAGGGGCCGGGGTTCGAACCCCGGACACTCCACTTCTCCACAATTAAATTGTGTGACCTCTAACCATTAGGCTACTTGATAAAAAAAAATTGACAACTGAGGTTCAAATTTTGATCATTGCATATATAATTCGATACCTCTATTAACTGAGTTAAAATGTAACAAACTGAGTTAAAATGTAACATCCCGAGTACAATAATCTAGAATATGATATCAGAACGACATTTGATTCATGGATATTTAATATTATGGACTATACATCAACTGCTTACAATCATTGCAACGAGTCACAATAACTTAGCTTCAGTAGTAAAGTAGTTCAAGTCCATGTTGATATTTTACATTGTTCGTCTTAAAATAATGATAGCTTAAATATACAAGAATATTGACCATCAGTAGTAGTTCAAGACTTAATAATTTACATAGCATAACCAAAAGTATACGACGCATTTTGTCTTAAACTTCACAAAATATATTTACAACATAAACATCGGACATCAATCATAGAAGATTACTCAGTTGCATCCTTACCTTTGAGTACATGTTCATCTAAATGAAATAAATGGAAATGAGATTTGCTTATCCCAGTGAGTTTCTTACCCAATGACTCAAGCGGTTGTCTTATACTTCAATGGTCGGTATTTACTCTGAGAAGCAAGCGGATCATTTATCTCTCTTCATTTTCTTTATATATATATATATATATATATATATATATATATATATATATATATATATATATATATATATATATATATATATGGGATTTGCTAGAACACACCCACTAGTTTTTATGTGGGAGTGTTTTAGCAAGCTACACCTTAAGGTGTATTTAACTACTTTTTAGTTATAACTTGCTAAAACACAACTTCTAAAAAATAAGTGGGTGTATCCTAGCAAATGTCTATAGGAGTTGCTAACATACACCCACTTATTTTTTAGAAGGTGTGTTTTAGCAACATTCACCTTAAGGTGTATTTAACAACTTTTTAGTTATATCTTTGCTAAAACACACCTTAATAAAAACTAGTGGGTGTATCCTAGCAAACCCCTATATATATATATATATATATATATATATATATATATATATATATATATATATATATATATTGTTTACTAACTTAGACCAACAAAAAACATGAAGATCCAAGTTAGCAAAAGTGCACTTTTCATTTGGACAAAAATATCATTCATCTTTATTATTTAAAACTAATAGCTTGAGGGTTACTTTAGTAATTTTCATTAAAACATATTTGTTAACTTGCACCAATTTGCTAACTTAGATCCACTTTTATTTTATTACAAATAGCTTGAGGGTTACTTTAGTAATTTTGCATTAAAACATATTTGTTAACTTGCATCAATTTTACTCACTTAGACCCACTTTTATTTTATAACAAATAACTTGAGGGATATTTATTAAACTATCCCTTACTTTAAATTGGTTTACACTAATGGATATTGGTTTTTTGTCCAAATGAAAATGTGCACTTTTGCTAACTTGAACCTTCATGTTTTTTGTTGGTCAAAGTTAGCAAACCCATATATATATATATATATATATATATATATATATATATATATATATATATATATATATATATATATATATATATATATTTACTTTTTGTCTACCTTATCAATCAGGACTCAGATACTATGTTGAAATTGGATTTAAAACATATATATGTAGTTTTTAGTTATGAACTGCAGAACAGGAACTATTCCCTTTGTGTATCTTGGGTTTTCCATTGGTGGTGATGCTCGGCGGTTAAATTTTTGGAATCCTGTGTTGAATCGTATTAAGTCCCGCTTATCTGGTTGGAAGAGTAAACATTTATCTTTTGGTGGTTGCTTGGTTCTTTTGAAGTTTGCATGTCCTCTTCCCGGTTTACTTTCTTTCATTCTTCAAGGCTCCTACATGTATCATCTCCTCCATCGAATCTATTTTAAAATGCTTTTTTTTTTTTGGGGGTGGGGTGGGTACGTGGGTGGATAGATATCTTGGAAAATATCTATGTGGATAATTTGGGAGAACGTGTGTATGGATAAGGCGGTTGGAGGTTTGGGGGTAAGGAGAACTCGTGGGTTCAATATTGCTTTATTAGGTAAATGGTGTTGGAGGATGTCAGTGGAGAAGGGGAGTATGTGGTATAGAGTGCTAGCGGCTAGATATGGTGAGACTATAGGGCGGTTGTTGGAGGGTGGGAGTGAAGGGTCAGTTTGATGGAAGGATTTAATGGGTATCCGGTTAGGTGGCGGTGAGGTGACAGGGAGTTGGTTTGAGGAGAATTTGCGGGGGTTGGTTGGAAATGGGGTGGATACATATTTTTGGACCGACCCTTGGTTAGATGGTGTTCCTATGAGTGACCGTTTTCATTGGCTTTTTGACTTATCTGAAAATCGTTCGATTACGGTCGCTGATATGTTTGATCTAGGGTGGGGTTTTGGAGGTGAGGCGTGGAAGTGGCGGCGTAGTTTGTTTGCTTGGGAGGAATAGTTGGTCAAAGAGTGTAGTAGTTTGTTATCTAATGTTGTTTTGCAGGATGACAATGAAGATAAGTGGCAATGGAATCTTGAGACCGATAAAAAGTACTCAGTTGGCGGTGTGTATAGATTGTTAACTTCGGCGGAATTCCATAATCAACCAGCTCCATTGAATTTCATTTGACATCAGAAGGTTCCTTTGAAAGTGTTCATTTTTGCTTGCCGTTTGCTTCGGGATCGGCTTCCGACAAAGGACAATTTCTTTAGGCGCGGCATTCTCTCACATGGTAATCAATTGTGTTTTGGTGGTTACGGGTTAGCGGAAACAGCAGAACATCTGTTTTTATCTTGCCCTCATTTTGGTTCGATGTGGCATTTATTACAGCGATGGTTTGGCATTTCAGCAGCCGACCCTGCGCATTTGTCTGATCATTTTTTGCAGTTTGTCCACTTTGGTGGTAGTACCAGAAGGCTGCGACCAGCTCTTATCTCAGTTTGGCTTTCGTGCACTTGAGTGGTTTGGAAAGACTGCAATGACAAGATTTTTTAATAATAAGGCAACGTCTGTTTTTTATTTAGTTGATAAAGTTAAGCTTCTAACCTTTTGGTTATCATTGTTGGTGGCTTAATCCATTGGCATGTTTAGGCATTGGTGTGTAACTTTTGTGGTTTTGGCCGGTGGGGCCTTGTTGTGTTTAAATTTGTAAACAGATTTTGCTTTCTGTTCTGGCACTCCTTGTGCGAGGAAGAAACGATGTGGTTTTAATATAAGTTCCATTTTGGTTTGTTCAGAAAAAATGTAGTTTTTAGTTTTTGTCTATCTTATCGATCAGGACTCTGATACTATGTTCAAATTGGATCTAACTAATCGTTATAAAATTGACTTGTAAAATAAGGAGTACCGTATATTTTTAAACTCTTATCAAAAGTCATATCTATCAAATGTTGGACTTGAATTTACCCCAATAGTGTGTCACTTTCAAACAATGTGAAATTTTGTTAAATGATAAAATAAATATTTAAAAACGCACAAAAAATGATACAACAACAACAACCAAAAGCCTAGGCAACAAAATGATACAACTAATGGCTTACCAGCAAAAAAACCAACAAAAAGAAAGAGAAACTTAAACATAAACGTTATCCTAAGACGTCACTTGATTGAGAGTTTCTCTCATTGAGAAACTAAGTTCAAGACCTGACACCAAGAAAAAAATTCTCCGCACAATTTTGTTAAAAAAAACTCCTTAGAAATATTAACAACATGTGTCATTAATGAAAAATATAAAGTTTAAATGTACTTTTATTTTTCTTAAAATTGAAGATTTTGTCCCTCATTTTGAAAGTCAAATTTTTAATCTTCAATTTCACTTTTTTTTTTTAATAAATTTTCCACTCTCTTCCTAATTTTAGATTTTTTTTTGTTTGTTTATGTGACATGTTTATTAATGATGTGACAGAGTATATATGACTATACTAAATATTTGTATCAAAAAATTACTTCCTCCATTTTTTTTATCATTTGATGTTTTAACTCTTGACATAAGTCTTGAGGAGTAATTAAAGTACCTAAATATTTGTATGTTTTGGACTAAAATGTCCTTATTATACAAATGTCACAACTCTTTAATAGTTTTATGGTATGTTTTTCAATAAGGATAAACTTAAGAAAAAAAAATATTAAATATTCTAAAACATCAAATATTTTAGAATATAATTAAAGTCCTAAAACATCAAAAGAAAAAAATGAAGGGAGAAATATCTATTAAACATTGTCTTGTTATTAATTAATAACACAAAACATTGTCATGTTATTAATTAATATCACATCGTAACCAAAAAAAAATTAATATCACATCAGTTTTCGTGAGCTTAACTCAATTGCTAGAGACAATGCATAATATATACAAGATCCGGGGTTCGAACCTCAAACTTAAAAAAAAAAAAATGAATAGCACACCAACAACAATGATCCAACACTAAGATAGTAAGATGGACGAAAATCCAAAAAAAGTAAAATTTAAAACAGCAAATCAGTTTTTAAATGGAAAATTAAAACTCATTATTTTGATGGAAAAAATACACGTCATCAACAGTCAATTTGACTCGTGAGTTTAGTAGTTGAACTGTTGGCTCGATTGATTCATCATGTAAACCCACTCAATCTTCTTTTCAAAACACGTGTATCAATTAGTTTCTTTAGTCAGCACAAAATGCTTTTTCAAGTTGCTTAGCGGTTAAACTCACATATTTAAAATGAAAGAAGATATTCTCGACGTTTAAATTTCGATCATTGTATATATTATGTATTGTCTTTATTAATCGAGTTAAGTTAATTGTAAAAAAAATAAAGTATATTAAATTAATTGTTTTAACAACTATTATTAATCTATTTGTCTTAGTCTATTTTTTTCTTAGTCTATTTGTTACAGTTTTTTTTAGTAAAATATTACATTTTTTACGAGATTAAAAAATTATACTTTTTAAATAAAATACTTAATTCAGTTGGTAAGGATAATGCATAATATATGTAAGGTCTATGATTCAAATTCCAGACCCATAAAAAAAATGTGTAAAATAATTATACATTAATATAGTATATTCATTAAATTATATTATTAATAAAAAAATATTTCAAGCTAAATATATCCATATGCTTCTTAGAACGTTTTATCAAAAATGCTTTAATAGTGTATTCTTCTACGTGGTTGGTGGTAACCCTCGTTCTGTCCCTTCTCTCTCAAGCTATTTTCCTTTTCCATGATATAAATATATAATTATTTTTATTCTTTTCAAATTTCCTTTGTTTTCTTGCCTATAAAAAGAAACTATCGAGGGTATGGTTTTTCCATCAAAAGCAAGGAAGCATTATAGAGCAACATGGACATGGAGAATAGTAATAGTGGAAACCAAATAAAAAGTGGTAGCTTTAGGAAGGGTAGCTTTAGAAAGGATAGTTTCAGATTGGGAGGAAAAGATCACACAGTGGTTGAGCTAGGTAGTATTGACACACAAAAACTTCTTTTAGAAGGAGGTGGAGGAGAAATAAGAGAGAAACAAAAAACTCTCACAAACTCTCTTTCTGTTAGGCAGATGAAAACCCTCACTGCTCTCTCAGATACTATCTTGCCTTCTATCAATGACTTTGTTCCTGTCTCCGACGACGACGAATCCGCTGCTACCTTCTACCGTATTTCAGCTTCCATGGCTGGAACACCTGAACGTGTATATTTTCCCATATATACCTTGCTAGCTGCAACTCATAAATCTTTCAATTTATTATTTTTTCTCTTAAACCCCCGGTTAAAATTATTTAATATATCCTATATATTTATTACATATATATATTTACATTTTTTTAGAAAACACATATGTATGTATATACATATATAATCACGATTTTTAGTTTATTTTTTGCATATAAGTTTTTATATATAGTGGAATTAAAAATAGATTTTTTTATTACATATTCAATAATGCTAAAAACATACTAGTATAATCTCTCGAAGTTGTATTTATTTCAGTGCTATTTTTTCTTTAAAAATTGTCTACAAAAACTTGATATAATAAAAAAAAAATAGGCTTACAAAAACTTGATATAAAAAAAAAAAAAAATAGGCTTTGATATTGATTTTAATATTTAACGACAGAATTAAAGATACATATTTTTATGTCTTAAATTTTGTTGGTAATAATTTTTTTTTTTTTTTTTGTAGTGAATTTGAATCATATAAAACCTGCAACTGCATGAACTTCAACTTACATTTCTTGTAACAAACGTCATGATGACTACAATTTTTCACAGTTAACTAATAAAGTATCGCAATTGTGGATTGGTCGATACAATATATATTCTTGAAATTATTATGCCCTTTTAAAATTAATGATATATATTTTTAATTAGAAGGAATTATGATAAAAATAGTCAAACTAAATTAAAATGATTTTAGTGTATGTTGTATGAATTAATGTTTTGGTTTGGGTTGTTTATGTGCAGCTTGGGGGTATAATAAGTGAGAGACTGATTCATCCAATGACAATGGTACTAAAGTTGGTGTTATGGTTTCTGTCTACATGGTTAGGGACAATAATTTTATGTGGCATGGGTTGCTTATCCACAAAGTTCCCTTTTATACACACTTTCCCTGATTTACCTCTACACAAACGCCAACAGATTATGCAATCTTGGTCTCTAAGTTTCTTTCGTCACCTTAGAATGTTGTTCAGAACAATCAAACTTCTCACTCTCCTAATCTTCTTCACTCAGGTAATATATAATTAATAATACCATGCATGGATGCATAAAATTAAATATTAACATATACTATAAAGTATTTATGTCTTGTGGTGTTTTCTTTCTTGTTTTTTCTTAGTAAATTTTTAATGGTATACATCTTTTTGCTATTACTATAGTTTGTTATGTGTTGCCATATTCATTATAGTGATATCTATATGGGGCTTTATTTTTGTGACTAAAATCTATATGGGGCTTACAATCAATAGTTTGTACTCCACATTTTATTAAATACTACGTTTTCCACGAGCCACATGCATGGTTCCCCAAATGACACCTTTTTTCTACCTTCGTCACTTTGTGTTAATTATATGTACCATGCATAATAATTAGTAATATTATACATTCTTAACTATGTGTTTGGTAGAAAAATAGCCACATACATACAGCAGCCAAAAGCAGTGGGCAAAGAAAATACCAAAAAACTAAAAATCTATCTAAGCAATATAACTATCAAAGATTTAAATTAGGGGGGCCCTTAATTTAAACAAGGTAGCTAATTACATTAATTCTTCCTGCTGACTTTTCGTAGTACTTAAAAATAAAGATGATACACGTAGTACAAATATAAACAAGATAGTGCAACTTGCAAGTTTTAAGTGAAGAGTGGTAGAAAATAATAGATGAAACTTAAAATTTGAAAAGGGGTAATAAATTGCATATATAGTTGGTAGTATTTGCATTTTGCATATAGTTGAGATTGGGTTGGTGAAAGTGATGAGTGAAGAGTGTTTACACATTAAAGTCAATTGAAACTCAAATTCACATGACCCATAATGGAAGTATCATATTTTTCGCCAAAATCACGGGTTATTTCACTTCATCCACAATCTATGATGTCGTCGTGTACACGTACCTTCTTAAATCCAATACTACCCTACCCTGCTCCACAAGAAACCCAAATGAAATTTGTGTGCTTTAAAATATATTTACTTTTTTTTGGGTTCGAACCTTGTATATATTATGCATTGTCTTTACCAACTGACTTAAGCTCACGAGGACAATTAAAATATATTTACTGTAAAAACATCTACCATTTTTGTATTTTTTTTTAAATGTGTTGTGAAAATTTAATTATAGAGTTTAAATTAAGGATATGCTTTTTATAATAATAATTAAATTTTATTATTGAACTCTAGTTTACTTTGTTATTGTTAAAACGTACTTGGAGTAATTTTTGTATTCTTTATGACATTTTTTTTTTGTGAGAGGTTTGTAATTTTTTTTTACAAGGTGTGAAATGTTTTATTTTTTAGGGATTGTGAAATGTTTGTTAAAAGTATGGGAAATGCTAACCGGTGCCTCCGGGGCACTGGTTAAGGATATGAAAAAAGAAATTATATAGTAGTTAATGCATTGAAATCGTGTAATTAATTTATAATAAATTCAAAAACAATTTCCTTTTATGGTAATAATTCTCTTTTATGGTATGTTTAACCAGTGCCCCGCAGGCACCGGTTAGCAGGACCCTAAAAGTATTTATTGGGGACAATTCATTTATTCAACCAACCATTTTATTCAGACGTACGTACGCTACTTGAATACATCTGCATGTGAATATTTCTCTAAAGGAAAAAATAATAAACAGTAATTGTATTTATTCTCTAAAGTGAGTCTCTTCTTAATAAAGGAAAAATAATTAACTATTGATTTTTTTTACAATAACTTTTGATTAAAATATTATAGATGACTAACGTCAAAAAAAAAAATATTATAGATGACGAGCATTCACTAAAAAATGTTATAGATGATAAATCCTAACCTGTAAACCTAATTTTTTTTATATAAATCACAATTTTAATATCTTCATTTTTTTTTGACAAAATATCTTCATTTTTATTTCCTTAAAATAAAATATCTTCATTTTTATTTGTGTCAAAAGATTAATATCTTCATTTTTTTTTGGTGAAAATTATATAGATTTTTTTTTGTGCAATATTGTTTTGTAATTTTTTTTTTGAGGGGTCTTTTTTTTTTTTTGTGGTGGCCAGGGTTCGAACCCCAGACCTTGCATATTTTATGCAATGTCCCTACCAACTGAGCTAAGCTCACGAGGACTTTTGAGGGGTCTCGTTAAATAGAGAATGAATCATGCGTCATTTAGTAAGATATTTAAATTTCATTTAATAATAATATAAAAAAGTTTTTTCCATAAAAAATAAAAAATATTTTTTTTCCAACTTTATTAATTTAACTAACGTAGATCAAGTGGGAGGAAACGGATGATGTGTCCATTTCAAAAGCCATCCATTTAATGTAAATAGTCGTATGTATAATAAAGGTCACATATTTACAATCAAGAGAAATGTTAGGGACACACTCTCAAACACACTCCTATAACACACTCTAATGACATCAAGCCAACTCACCCTTTTCTTTAATTCATTAACTTGGTTACCGGATAGAATTTGAGAGACATTATTTTCTTTTTTCTTTTTTTATTCATCTGGACTTAAACCACTCATCTTCTCCACACTCACCTTCAACAAAATCATCTCTGCAGTTTTAGGCTTATTCTTCTGCTTAACTCCCTTGGCACAGCAAATCAAAGTGTTCAACCACAAGACATGAAAAAACAAAAAACCCAAAACACACGACTAGCCAATTTAATCTTTGCCCTTAGACCAAAAGAAAATAAATTAAATAAATTTTCAACTAATTGGCTTGAATATGGAATCGATTCATTTGCAGGAAAGCTTGCAAAAGAAATTAAACCTATGTTTTGATATGGATCCTTCACAATTCTATTTTATGAGATGAATTAAACTCATGTAATCATAACCCATAACCTATATCTATTTTTGTGAGAGGAATGGAACCCATATTATATAAAAAAGGACGGAATCCATATATAAAAATTGATTTAACCCCTGTTAACAGGAAAACTCACGACAAAGAAATATGTTGGCCAGAGAAATGGGTTGTGGTTGCAGCTCATGACCCCTTGGAGATGACGAACCAGCAGTTGAATTGAATTTATAAAAAAGAAAGTAAAAAACAAATAATGTTATTTTCCTTCCACCTGTAGAACCGGTCATCAGGTAAAGGAGTTAAAAAAATGGATGACGTGGCTTTATGTTATTGGAGTGTGTTATAGGAGTGTGTTAGAGAGTGTGATGGTAGCATTTCTCTTACAATCAATTACATAGGCCCCTATTTGTCCCACATGATGAAGTGGTATAAAACAACTAAGATTTCTCTTTTTTGTACAAATAAAAATATAAACTAAGATCAAAAGCTTTCTGCCCTAATTGGCTATTTCTCAAAGTACTTAATAACTCCCACGGCCCAGCTGCATTCAATTCAACCTGTAAGACAGTGTCCTTTCTGTGTCAACTATAGAACACTCCTCCGATTAAGTGTGTTCTGGAGTCGGACACTATTGATGTCTGACACCGACACCTATAATTACACTTAATAATGTAATTTTCTTAAATTATTATCCGTGTCGGTTTTCGTATTGTATCTGTATATGTATATGTATATGTGTTTCATAGATAGACATATGCCAGAATAATTTCACTTCAAATTCTATTTTAACGAAATCAAATTCACTTAGAATCACTTTTCAAAATGCTCACATAAACATATACTCGATGTCATTCATTTTTTTCAAGTTGAGTAGAAAGGTGTTAAGAGTCCCACATCGGTTAGGAGATGGCCTGACAATGTGTTTATAAGTGGGGGCAATCCTCACCTCACAAGCCGGTTTTGTAAGGATGAGTTAGGCCCCGAATTTCAACTTGGTATCAGAGCTTGTCGAATTCAAGGGCCACCTACTGATTCACGCACCAAGCCCAACGAGTGCTGGGCGTGAGGGGGTGTATTGGGAAAAACCCAAGTCCCACACATCGGATAGATAAGACTCTTGATAAGAGTTTATATAGAGGAGACAATTCTCACCTTATAAGCCGATTTTGTAAGGATGAGTTAAGCCCCAAATTTCAACAAAAGGAGTTTATCTACTATAATTTAAATAATAATTTAAAAACTTTTTAATAAATAAACTTTTTAACAAACAGTTAGAGAACTAGTAAAATAAACTTTTTAACAAACAGTTAGAGAACTAGTAAAATTTTTAACAAGCAGTTAGAGAACTAGTAAAATTAAATAAACTTTTTAACAAACAGTTAGAGAACTAGTAAAAATTTTCACAAACAGTTAGAGAACTAGTAAAAAAATATACAATTATAGAATATTTAAAGTTAAAATAATTTTATAATAATTATATAACATTTTATTAATAATTATATAACATTTTATTTGATATTTTTTTCACATAACAGAAGTACTCTTACACCTCAAAATATTAATAATTTTCCCAATTTAACCTACCTATAAAATTTAAATAATAATTTAAATAAACTTTTTAACAAACAGTTAGAGAACTAGTAAAATTTTTAACAAACAGTTAGAGAACTAGTAAAAAAATATACAATTATAGAATATTTAAAGTTAAAATAATTTTATAATAATTATATAACATTTTATTAATAATTATATAACATTTTATTTAATATTTTTTCACATAACAGAAGTACTCTTACACCTCAAAATATTAATAATTTTCCCAATTTAACCTACCTATAAAAAATTAACAAGAGCTGTACGTAAGTTAATATGCTATGAACTAATAGTTTGTATTTCAATCTTGATATATATTACTTTATAGCGTATTAACTTATGTACATAAGTTAATAAGCTATGTTTGTATTTCAATCAAAAAACTAATTCAAATTGAATTTATGTCACTTTCTCAATAATTGGATCTCTAACCGGAAACCGCATACAATTGATCCTTGCCAAGTTGGTAGCCATTTAAATAAATAAGTACGTACTATATAATTTGAACCCTAAATAATAGTATAAGGATATTTGCAGACACTATATAATTTGAGGTCTAGAATTGTATAATAGTATTTAATTAGATTAGACCCCATTGATATTTGCAAAGACTACACTGATATATTATGTAAAAATTATCGGCAATGCTTATGAAAGTAAGTGAATAAAATCATAAACGTATTTGATAAACAAGTAATAGGTGTAAATGGACAAACTAGATTAACATTTTAAAGATTATTTTAAAATACCGATAATATAAGTGACTAAGTCGACATGGTCGTTTTGTCAACAAAAAAAAAATCGACATGGTCGTGCAATTTTATTGCCATATTGGGCATTGACTTCTTTTTAAAATGATTGTCCTAATTATTTTCATATAATTTATAAGCTGTTTTCATAAGCTCTACTAGAAGATTTATAGAAATAAGCTGAAAACAACTTATTTACATGTTATAAAATGTTTTCATAAGTTCTCTCAAATAATATCACAAATATTTATGCTTAAATAAGGCAATCCAAGAAGACTATTTTTAAGTATTTGGAACTATGTTTGACATGAATGTTAAACTTTTTATTTTTGTTTTCATGTTATGATGTTTTTAATTTACACCTCCATGTGTCAAATATTTAAGCAAATCATGCAAATGACGTATACATACCCAGATATGATGCAAGAATTTAGAAATAGTCATCCACATAAATTTATAGGAATATTGTACTACACTATAATTCTGCAATTTGGTTTTCTGTCCTGTGATGGCTAGTGTTTTGAAGGTTTTTATGAATTGTTTATGCCGTTCAGATTATATAATATAAACTATATAGGGCATGCAAGAAATCAATACGATGAGAAAAGAACGGGTCATAATATTATAGCTTCTGCCTCATACTACCTTTGCATCAAGCAACTTGGTATTTTTTTTTGTCATACAAGCAAGTTATTAGAGCTTTTACAATTGGAAAATTGCTCTTCTCCCATAAAAATTGCTCACTCCCAACTAAACTTTCGAAAATACCTCCCACATGACTTAAGTCACGTTCACTACATTGGTACATCGCACGTGAGTTAACTTGCGTAGGTTATAACCCATCATGAGTTAACTCATGTAGGTTATAACCTCTGTGAGTTAACTCACGTAGGAGATATTTTGGTCAGTTTGTGATGGGATATACCGCAAGTGCACGGTTTACCGATGTAGTAATAAAAAGATATCGTTCCGACAAGGAGTTATGAATTCAATTAACTTTTAACCAATGATTAGATTGAAAGTTTAAAAAGTAGGAAGTTGTATTTTTGTTTAATTAAAAAAATAACAAAAGTAAAATAGAAGAGCCTTGGGATTATTGGTTCATCATAATGACGAATCCTTCACAAACAAACCCTTAAACCTATAACTTTACATTAGATCTAATTTCTAAAGACAAGTTTCTCTTTAGCCTATCACATCTCCTTTCGGTCTCAGTGAGTGTGTTCCTCCAACAACCACACCTATTTTCGTGGGTGATTGCCTTTGGAATCCTTGAAGCTCGAAACTTTATGTGTCTCAAGGTTTGCTAGACTATTATCATGTTTCACAATCCTTGTCTAAATTCACTTGTTCGAATATCAAAACTCCACTTTCGTTTTATGAATTGATATTTGGGATAATGAATTAACAATTATCAAACCCTCCACTTTCGCTTCTCCAGTTTGATAATGGTTAATTCATGTTAAAACGGTGAATTTAGATTAGAAATTAGGGTTACATAAAATTAAGGTTTAAGGCTTGGTTTGATTAGGATTATGTCATTAGACTTATCCAACAATCCCAAGACAAGAAGAATCTACTCACTAACGTTCATTGTAGACATAGAGAAGAAGAAGAAGACAATAAAAGTAAATAACAATAAAATAAAGGTGAACTTTTATTCCAAGAACAAAAGATGAATGTTTGTGATGGGAGGCTACTCTATTTATAGTTTACATTTGACTTAAAATCTAAGCAACTACATGGGGTTTTTGGTAAAACTAAAACAGAGTAGCTTAAGTCCTAAGCAAAAGCAGCAAAAGGGGATTATGGGAGGTGGCACGGCCGTGCCACATGTTGGCACGGGCCGTGCCAAGCTTCTGACTTGAGGGAGACTTATTTTTGTTCCCGAATCTTCGTATTTTTGCTCCAAATCAGCTCCAGACTCCTTTCTTTTGCTCCAAGACTCAATCCATCCAATATTCATTCCTGAAATATAAAAATATGCAATTGAAGTAAAATAATTCAAAAAGGAAATAATATTGCAATAAAATAAAACCAAATCTAAATAAAACGAAACTAAATATTATCCTAAAACTAGCTAATTAATGACTCATCAGTTTGTATGGGAGTGAACATTTTTTGTTGTGAGAAGAGCAATTTTCTTACAATTGTGACAACTGGGCCATGTTGTTAAAAATATCAATGGCCCATAAGCTTGAATTTTGCTCTTTGGACTACATTAATTGCTCATACGTTCCCAAATTTCCAAAATTACTTGTAAAGCTATCGAAAGTTAAGTTCCAATAGCTTTGTCTTTTCAGAAGTTATCTTCCGTTGAGTCCTGGTATAACATCAGAACAGGAAGGCAGATTGTCACATACGTTTTAGGAAATTTCGAGAATTTGAGAGACTTGTGAGCAATCGAAAGGAAAAAAAAAAAAAAACTTATTCATTTCTATGGTACGATCGCAAGTTTAGTCCAAAGCCACAAACATAAGCTTTAACTCTCCGGGCGTTGAAGGACATTTCACCGTATATCAAAACACATGATGTGTACTTTCGAACAAAAGCACATTTTGTTTTTGGTTCGAAAAAACACTTTTGGAATCATGCATGGTTTTTAAAAAATAAAGTGAAAAAAAGTTGCTCTCTAAATTAATACATCCAACATAACATGCTGATATTTAAAATTAAAAAAAAAAATGAACTTAAATTTTAATTACACAGTTCTATGATTTTATGACTTGGTTATGCATAATGTTTTATATATTTTTATTTAAATATTCCAGTGACTTGGTCTCAGTCTATGTCATTCATTACTTGAACCATAACTTGGTTATGCAAGAAAAATTTAAATGACCCTATTGGGCTTACAAGATTTAGCATATATTATTAAATGTATAATACAAGATTTTATTTTTTGTTAGGAAATGACCTATTGTACTCATCATTGCATGACACTTACTTTCAGGTAGATGAATCAGAAGACAATTGTTCATGGAAAGCAATTGGATACTGTGGACCTGATCCAGAATTCAAAGCTCAGTTAAAGAACCATTTTTTACATGGAACATGTAAAGAAAAACAAGATTCTGAGGAAGGTGATGATGATGCTGAACAAGCCATAGGACCTCTTTACAAAGGGCTTGTCCATCTCAACTATCCGAGAGACATCACTGTCGACACTCTAAGACGATTTGGATTCCCTGTCTCGGTTACCCGTCGAAAACAGAAAACTGCTCCAAGCTTATCATCTCCTTCTTTAGTTATACAATGTGACGCTGTGGTAGTTGGTTCCGGCTCAGGAGGTGGAGTTGTAGCCGGAATTCTGGCAAATGCCGGTTACAAAGTGTTGGTTTTGGAGAAAGGAGGGTATTCAGCTAGGAACAATCTTTCTCTTCTTGAAGGACCAACAATGGATCAAATGTACCAATCTGGCGGTTTGGTTGCAACTGATGATATGAATATCTTCATATTATCAGGATCAACTGTTGGTGGAGGGTCTGCAATCAATTGGTCTGCAAGCATCAAAACACCTCAGCATGTGTGCAAAGAGTGGTGCGAAAAACACGGGCTAGAATTATTCGAAAGCGAATTGTATCAAGAAGCTATGGAAGCTGTTTGCGAGAAAATGGGAGTTCAGTCCGAGATAGAAGAGGAAGGTTTCAACAACGCAATTTTGCGAAAAGGGTGTCAAGAAATGGGATATCCGGTGAATAACATTCCAAGGAATGCTTCGTCTGATCACTACTGTGGATGGTGCTGTTTGGGATGTAAGGATGGAAAGAAGAAGGGTACGTCGGAAACATGGTTGGTGGACTTGGTGAAATCTGGCAATGGGGCGATTCTTCCCGGTTGTACAGCGATGAAAGTTTTGCATAAGAAAAAGAAAGGAAGTGGTGAAAAGACTGCGCGAGGAGTGGCATTTGAATTTGAATACAGAGGAAGTAAAGACATTTGCGTGGTCGAATCCAAGGTCACAATTGTAGCTTGTGGAACAATCAATACTCCATCATTGCTTAAAAGAAGCGGATTAAAAAATAACAACATAGGGAGAAACTTGCATCTTCATCCAGTGGTAATGGCCTGGGGCTACTTCCCTGATGCACCTGCAGAACCTACAGATGCATCTGAGGTGTGGCCCGAGACATGGAAAAAGAGCTACGAAGGAGGGATAATGACAGCAATGTCTCCTGTTGTTGCAGAGTTTGAGAAATCAGGATACGGTGCGGTGATCCAAACACCTGCATTGCATCCCGGTACATTCTCGATTGTCATGCCGTGGGTTTCTGGAAGCGATATAAAAGATAGAATGCGAAAGTTTTCAAGAACAGCTCATATATTTGCACTAGCAAGGGATCAAGGATCGGGAAATGTGCATTCGCCAAGTCGTATAAGTTATGAAATGGAAGATGTTGATGAAGAGAATTTACAGAAGGGAATTGATAAGGTACTGAGAATTCTGGCTGCAGCCGGCGCTGAAGAGATTGGAACTCATCATAACAAGGGAAATACCTTAAATGTAAAGAACGCGAGTTACCATGAATTTGAGCAATTTGTTAAAGAGGAAAGCTCAAGGTCGTTAACAGACCTTTCGACGCCTTTGTGCTCGGCACATCAGATGGGGTCTTGTCGGATGGGATCTAATCCGAAGGAATCGGTGGTGAAGGAGACAGGGGAGACATGGGAAGTGGAGGATCTTTTTGTGGCAGATGCAAGTGTCTTTCCTACAGCGTTGGGCGTGAATCCAATGATCACTGTTCAATCAATTGCTTACTGCACTGCACAATCAGTTCTTCAGGTTCTGAAAAGGAAAAGAAGTAAATGAAAAAATTAAAAATCTTTCCTACTTTTGTATACGTATTGTACCCCATATGCACTAAATATCCATAGCATCAGGAAGAAAATCCTTCTCAAATAACACAGCATTCCCAAAAAACAAAGTTTGAAAGTTTGCAATAATTTTAGAGAGTTGTTCAATAATTCAAAAAGAGTGGCAGAGTTCTAAATCTTATGTACGATATATTTATAGCAAAGCCTCAATATTTTTTTAAAGCTTGTTAAAAATATGAAATCAACTTTTATCTATGCACAAAGAAAGATAACACTTCCAAAGGTTGCTCACTTAAACCTGCATAAAATTTACATGCCCTCAAAGTAGAACTATGAACCAGGGACAATATGACGTATTGGCACATCACAGATAATATCTAACATCATTTTGACTTTGAATTAAAAAAATTAAGACTATAAAGAGTAATAAATGTTAAGTATGAAAGAATTACTCAAAAAATGTGTGTGCGCGTGTGCGCGCACACACACAGGAATTCAATTTTACAAATTTACCCTACAGTTTCGCGATCAAGGGAAACTCAGATCAATACTTATTTTGATTCATATGAGTCAGCTGTCATACCTTAAACATTGCAATTATCTGCAACACAATTATAACAGCACGAAAAAACAATGGTTAGGAAAATTAGAATGGCATGACTGTTAACTTCCTATACTCGCCATAAAGAAACTTCTTCACAAAATCAACCGAAAGCAAACATTACCTTTTAATGCATTATATGCATGAATAATATTCTTTGCCAGTTAAACAAGTTAGTAGACCATATGAAATATGTAACATTGTCCTTTTGGTTTACATTAAGTTTGATTCTACAATTAGCAGTCATGATAGTTCCTAAACAAAGAATCAGACACATAATCAACAAAGATGAACTGATCAACACCGAAAGCACTCTAAATCAAATAAAAAGACAAATGTTTATGTCAAGTGTTACTAGCTACTCTTCAAGATAAGATATTCTTCTCATGTTGTAACAGTCAAACCCCAAAATAACCTCAGTAATTTATTCATAGTGTTATAAACATACTGAAATACAAGTTTATAATCTTCAATACCAACACATGCCAAAAACTAATAAAGAAATAAATAAGGTTGTTAACTACCTACAACTTGTAAAAGAGAACATTTTTATGTAACTTCAAAAATAAGGTAAGTGATTCTAACTGAATAGCACCAACAGAAAAAGCATCCTTATCTGTTTTTGGTGATTGGTGAAGGGCCAATTTCATTGAAAATTAAAGGGCTCTTACAAATTGAATGATAGTAGCACACTAGCACCAGTTGATAATGATACTCCTGCAATCTTCATCAACAAGAAAACCACAAAATGACCCAGAAGAAAGAAGAAGAAAAAAATAGATTATTTATTATTCTTGAAGCACCCATTTACAAGCCATGTTGATTATTTATCTCTAAAATCATCAAAAGCAACAATTTTTAAGCATTTAGAATCCAAAGCATATTAAATTGGGAATTGGGTTTTCTACAATTAAACAAATCAAAGTCAAATTGAAATTGAAATGGAACTTACAAATTATTACAATATGTTTAAGATGCTTTCTTTCATTACAAGCCAACATGTTTCTGAATGGAATCGAATCTGAGCAATTAAAGAGTGAAACATTGAAGAAAGAACCTTAAAAACATAAGAGGGTCATGGAAATTACTACAATTATCAAAGGTAACACCTTTGTTTTTAGTTTTTCAGAAAACTTTTTCTTCCATTCAATTCAATGTGGGCCCCACAGTGACCTAATCATAAAGAGATATGAAACTTCTCTTTTGTCATAAGTGGCATAAAAAGAGAACCTTCACCGCATGAACCGAAATAATAAAAGCCTACCTGTAAAGGTTGTAAGTTATTATATATACTTTAATAAAAATGTGAGTGTGTGTTGAAATAAGGTTCTAACTTATTCTTACAAAATCGTTTTATAAAGTGATGAGTGCGTCCTCTTTATAAACTCTTATCAAGGGTTTTATATATCTGATATGTGGATTTGGTTTTTCCCAATTGTATGAAACCTTTTCTCTACGATTATTGTTGCATTTGACCATTCTTGACCTATAATTTTAGGAGCTAAAATTGGTTACAAGTCTAGCTCAAATAGAAATGTTGATATTGTTAGGTTAGACACGTCACCGAGTTTGAACCTACCTCATAGTTTTCTTTATGAATTTTATGTGATTTTATTATTTTGTCTATAGATCTATTTTGTCAAGATATTAAGATCTATTTAAGGAGTTGATTATCATGTTTACTATGTACTTAATAAAATTAGTTGCTCCTAATCCTAATTGTAACATGTGATTTTGTTGTTGTTTATATGCAACATTATTGTGTTATTATTATTATATTATACTATATTAGGTGTATTTTTTTGTCACCGTTTAGAGGAGATTCTGACTCTTAGCCATCTATTTGTATCTTGGCAATAACCCTATTACACCAAGTTGTTGACTAGCTAGCATCAAATCAAAAAGGAAAGTTTTCAATTTGGTTTTTTCCTAATAAAAACAGGATACATGCAATTAGGAATGGTATCTCATTCAAAACAATGATAGACAAATTTGGAAGGAAGCTTCAACAACTATCACAAAGGAAGGAACTCAAAGAAAAAGAGAATGGAAAACTTTCAAGGCACCAACTCATCTTTTTGTTTCTTGAGTAACTTATTTCCAATACATATTCCCTATTCTCTCTTCACAAACACAATCACCTCACACCATGGAAACCCCTCCTAAATGCAAAGATGCATTGATTCTCTCCATCATCATCTCTATTTTTCTTGGCTTGGTTTCATTCACTCTATGTATAGCGTCGGAAATTACAAAGAACAAGGTAGTTCATGCATATTGAATATTTCATATGAATTCTTCTTCACATTAATTCATTTATTAAGTCTTTGAAATTAAGAGTTTTTATTTTGTTTTGTTTGTTTTGCAGATGGATGATCTTAGATGGAATGGAAAACTATGTTATTTGCCATCAAGCCAAGCATTTGGATTAGGTATTGCAGCTTTGGTTTGTTTATTTTTTGCTCAAATTATTGGTAATTCTATGTTGTTCAAGAATTCTTGTTCAAGAAGGAAAAGAAATGCACAATACAAGCTACCTTTCATTGCAAGGTTTCTAATTTTGATCTCTTGGTATGTTATCAAACTTTTTTGTTATATTTAGTGTTAATTGTTACTTCATATTCAATAATTACAGACTTATGAAAGAAACTAGAATGCTAGGTTAATTATTGGCTTGCTTATTATCATTATTTGCGTATAAGAAATTGACATATTTGCTCTAAAGTTTGATTAACGTAACCAAGTTCTAGAAAAAGCGACATGCCACCATACAATCTAGTTGTCATGTTGGTATATTTTTTCTTTTGGTTTGTTCTGGTTTTTGGTGAAGTTAAAACTATAGTATTCTATTATATTGGTGCCATGTGGCTTGCTGTTACTGGCCACAGGTTGGCAAGATGAATCATCTTTAGATCGGAAAAAACCAAATTTAACATGGGACAGTTGGTCTGTCTCAAATTCTAGATATTGTTTGTCCTTCAAATGCCAAAAATATTTCTCCTTGAAAAAAAAAACAATTTAAACCTTTAGATTAAATCCAAAAGAAGTTGAAATTAAGGGTTGTTTCGATTGGTTTATTTGAACTAACTTACTTGCATAAACATTTGCGAGACTATTTGAAAAAGTTTATAAAAACAACTTCGAGCATAAACATAAGTTGTTTCAACTTATTTATATAAGCTCTTCATGATAGTTTATAAAAATGGTTTATAGTTTATATAAAAACAATTCGACTTTATTTATTTATTTTTTATAAAAATAACTTATACATAAGCGTTAGTTAAGTTATGTATGCAAACATGACTAAAGTAAGACAGAAAATTTCCAGGAAAGGCAAAAAGAACCGTTGATCTTAATAAATATCAATGACAAAATTTACTTATAATTGATCAATAAATTTGGTTGGACTAGATGTGCCAATCCAATTGGCAGTTTTATATTCCCTTTGAAATATGCTAAATATATTAGATTGAATATTTTGACTTTTAGATACGCTCAATATAAATCTAAAATTGGTAATGGTCATACTTAGCAGGCTTAGCTTTGGAGTTACAGTTATTTTACTAATTGTTGCAACAAGCATGAGCAAAAGGCAACCCTATGGGGCAGGTTGGTTGAATGGTGAATGCTATTTAGTCAAAGGAGGAACTTATGCAGGCTCAGCCATATTGATTCTAGTTACAATAGGCTCAGCAATTGGTTCATCTTTTTCAACAATAAAAGTTAATCAAGCCGACCAAGATCGCAAAATACATGCACAAATGGGGTAACAAAAATTAAAATTAGATTATAGAATTTATTCTAGGAAACTGTACACTAAGATGCCTTACAAGTTGTAGGGAGAAGGATCCAAGGCATACAAATATTCATTAACTGGCTTATCCAATGTCCTATGGAATAACTTTATTTTTGGACAAAGAGACACTTCATTTGCACACATTCTCTACGAGTAGTTGGTGACTACCTCATATAGGAACCCATTTTAGATCCCACCTGCATATATGTAATTGTTTTGTATATTTAATTTTCAACTGCCCAGTTGTATTATTATTATTATTTTATTTTTTTTAAAGATGCCCAGTTGTATTAATTGTTGTTTAATTTAAATGTTCCTACAAGTCAAAGGCCACGCAAGGAATTACTATAATTTAGCTCTAAAAAAAGGGATGATTCTATGAACTGGGCCAGGTCATACAATTACAGTAATACTCCATTTCAATTCTCAATATAAGAATGAATCCTGTCATCTACCAAGATTACTTGAACCGCTGACTAATTGATATGCACATCTCAACATATAAAAATTTAAAACTAAGAAGAAAAATGATCCATTGTTCCACTGGATACTGATTGCTTTATAGACATATAGACAGTAATTGCTTAAAAGTAGACGCCAAACACCAGATCATGATCCCAAAAGTAATACATGAACTTGGCTGTAATTTGAAAGTTTGAAACTCCACCATTCAACCATGAAAGCTCCTAAAATATGTAAACACCATTGGCATAGAGCCAAAGATCAATCAGAAAATAAAGGGAAGTTTAGCGGGATGATTCGGAAGACAGGATATTAACAGAAAATAGGGATACCACTAGAAAGGAAAGTTTGGTCCATGCCCTCTCCCGCCATAACCATAACCCCTTCCCAAATAGCCCCTGAAATTCTCACCGCGTCCAGCACCATAATCACCATAGCCATAGCCCCTGAAATTCTCACCGCGTTCAGCGCCATAATCACCATAACCTGCATTAGGCCTCTGGTGGAAATTGCCAAATCTCTGAAAATAAACACGTAAACATGTCAATTTACTTAATAGTTTAAGAGTAATTTACACTCGGAAATTTCTGTTCCTAATGCATGTACATGTACAGGTACAGACCTCAGTATCCTGTCTTGTTCTTGCAGATAAACGATTCCTTGACCCACGACCACGAGTCATAGAGTTAGAAGAAATTGTGTCAAAAAAGTCATCTTTTTTGTATGCAGACTGCAAGTAATAAGTTTCATTCAAGTTCAAATACAACTTGTTTTATACCGCCACAAACAGCATGTTCCATAGTTCATGTTCCTCTCAACAAATCAAGTGGATAAAATTATCATCAAAAGCAAACATACCATAACCATGTCCTACCTTTAATTGGTGACATTCTCGTTCACCCAAATTGAGAAACTCAAAGTCTTCCACTCCCTCTATTTTTGTGGTTGCCTTTGCAAGAGAACTCCATACCTCGTCCTTTTTGAACTTTTCATTCATAGCTACAAAATCAAACTCTTCAGTAAAGTGTGGACTTGAGTATTCAGCCTGCAAAAAAGAACAACACCAATACTAAGAATATTAGCACACATAAATGAATAAATGTATTCGTACTAAACTTAAATATGTACCAATAGTTATCATAATATTTTAATATACTAGTTAGTTATCACGCAAGCATTGAAATTTATCCTAATTGGTAATGGTAATGTGTTAAGTAGTAAATACTGAAACTAGCCGTGTTTTCACCCTGATACTGTGATAGGTAAACTACTAAATTCATGCAACCCGTAAAACCTATATAAACAGTATTTGAGAGAACACACACAAAACTCATGCAATTTGTTGTTAACCTGTGAGCAGAGAACAATGATAAAGTTTTGTACAATTTCAAAAGCACTAATCAGTGGGCAAAACTAAGCAAATATGTTACGATGTTAATTTGGTATTTGGTTAAACAAACTATCTTATTTATTAATTTTCCATTTTCTGTCCCATATAAGTGCGGTTTAATAGTGAAAATATCCTTGTCTCTTAAAACACCATCCACATCCTGCAATATCTACAATTCAATCTAAAAAAAACATTAAAATTAGAAATGGACGAAAACTATGTAAGGCTGAGCGTTCCTGATAAATATTCTTAAAATTCCACTCAGTATTAAGAAACACATAATATACAACAATCTGCATGCAATTCTGGTTTCAGAAACAGGCAAAAAACAAGTCATTGTTATTGATATCATGCACTACGGTATCCTGCCTCACACTACCCCACCTGCACCACCCACAAAAAGAACAAATGAGTATATTTACTAACCTTGTGCACAGAGGTTGGTAGATGCTGCAATGGTGATTGAAATGCTGGAGAAGGCATTGGTACAGAGGAAGTTAGAGGCAGTGAACCCATATCCTTCCAATTAGGGTTCAAATTATGTGTTAATAACTGTTCTCTAGGGTGAGCAAATTGATCAGAAGTTAACAAAGATTGAGGTGTTGGCAAGGGACCTAAAGTAGAATCCACAATTGAAGAACCAGGATTATGGACAGAATATTGAGGAGAAATTGGACTTAGGTAAGGACAAATCTTTCCAGTTATTTGACCTTCCACAGAATTTATGTCTTGTAGAGGTGAACAATATGAAGGTGTGTTTGATGCATCAGTAGTCACAGACACAGAATAAGGCATACGTGTCATCTCAGTTACAGACTGATGAGAAGGCCACCCAACAGGTAGGGCTTTGCTTGAATTCGCAGGACTATCTTGCCTTTGAATCGATTCCGTCAAACTTCTCCCGCAAACTGGGGCCACTGGAGAACTTAGCACCCCAGAATATTGTGACTGGAAAAAAAAAGAAAAAGGCATGTGATTTAAAGATGTAAAACAAACATTAAATTCATTAATAAGTAGATAATTTGAATATGTATATAACCTGCATAATAGCTTGATCACTACTTATCTGCTCTTTTGCCCGGCCAGATGTGGAGGGGGACTTGATCTGCAAATCCTGAAATGATAAAAACTTAAGGACATGGACATGGACATGCACAGCTTAGATAAGCATATTCGTCCTGCATACAGCTCAAATTCTTGTCACCAAATGACTGTCTCACTGCCACTAATGGTGACCAACATATACATATACACCTATGATTACACTCTTTAAAGCGAAATGAATCAAAACTTCATAATACTGTTTAATGGAAAGCAGTCCATTTCTCTATGCTTTATTATTTTAGACTTTCGGACTTGATGTGCTGATGCTTCACTTTTATAAGCTACATTCCATATAAATATTAAGATGGATCCATCAAAGTAAAGATAATATGTGTAGCAAAACTTGAAAGAGAAAAACACCACTCTGTATAGACTTAAGTCTCATCAGTTGTGTGGTAAAATTATATGTCTAGCAAAAGTCTATAAAGAGATATTTGCCCAATCAGTCGATTAAGCCTTCAACAGCTGGCTTTCATTGATAAAATTTCGTTATAACTTCATCATATTTCTGCTAGACATCAACTACCCTACCTCTGAACTAAAGAATACAAAAAATGTCAGGTAAGCCATTGTTTGAAACCAAGTAGATGAATGTTTACTGAGAACAGATGAGAATCAATCTTCTTGGTGAGAGTTTTATAAAGCAAATCACCTATTAAAAAGAATATGATAAACCTAAAAAGGAGAATTTTGTAGAAGTAAAAGGAAAATAATATACAAACTACAAAGGCCCCAAAATACATCAGTTGCACCAAGAACCTGAATTTGAGCAATACTTAACAAGAAAACCATACACATCAATCTATTGAGTAAAAGATTATGATTAGTGAAAAGTTGCATAAACGAACTAGGGACAACAAATTTTAAAGCCTCAATCAGAAATCATTCATATATTATAATATTATTTTAAAACCTCAAAACTAAGATATATCACAGCAATACAACAACATCAGCCAAGCCTTATTAACTCCCCTATGCGGGGTGAGATGTTCTAAGCAATAAATCAGAAATATTTCATCATATGCTTATTTCTCTTATTAACAATAAATTGCAAACCAGTTAAATAATGATAATATAGTTACCTTAATGTCACTTCCTCGGAAAAGAATGCATTCATAAACCTTGTCACTTGGAGGTACTTGTTGACCATCTTTTCTTCTCCCCTCTGTTCCATAGCATCTAACTGCAATAACATACCACAAGGATCTCCAAGTTAGAAAGGAACTTCCACATTAAACAATTACTAACACCTTAAATACCTTAAATTTAAGACATAAACATATATATGTCAAACAAATAAATTACATAAGTCACACGAGGATACTCATACCATAGCATACTTGTATTAATGCCTATGAAATAAAAATATACTGACAACATCAATAGCCTACAAGTCTGCTTTCAATTGCAAGTCCTGCTGACATTTACAAATCTTCATTGTGCCAAGGCCGTGATACATGCACTTGTTATCAATGCTTGTAATATGTTTATTACTCATGGCAACAGAAGTGAAAAAAAAGAGAAATGGAAGTGGGGTCTTAAGTAAAGTGTATCAGATCAAGAAATCATACTCTTCATAACGTAAAGAAATCTTCACACACCTCTATCCTTTCAAGTCTACAATAATAGTAGAGTTGCAAATTCTAGCATGTAAACATTGCAAAAGAAGGTGAAGAGTGTCCAAAAGGAAGAATTACCGGTCAAAAATGTTAGAACTAATTCTAAGGTCAGATTATCCAAATGGAATAATTACTAGTAAATATGACTATGTGGTGCTGTGCTATCTTAGTGAAATGATAGTTGCTCCACATTCCAATTCTTCTTGAAGCAATGTTGTCAATTGCAGATCGCGGAAAATAAAGGCTTATTCAAATTCAGCTACGCAACAGTGCGATAGTGTCGCTATAGCTGGTACTGTACAATATTATCTGCTAAATAGTGTATCGTGGAATAATAGCGATTTATTCAAATTCGGTTATGCAATAGCGCTACAGCCGCTTTTTGAACAACACTGTCTAAAAGTATCAAATCATGTCATCATCAACATATTAATTCTTCAGCTTCATCAATCATTAGCCTTAGGCATTCAGACACTACTAACAATTCAAGCAAATCATCTATGAGCAATTCCATATTCCAAACAAAGTATCACATTTCACCAGCAAGCTCAGTCTCTAGAGTTGCAAAGTATGTATCAACTTGGGTTCAATTCCTTTTGCCTAAAATATTTATCAATAAAAAAAAGTAATTTAACCAAAGACATGTTCTCAAACATTTGATTTCATACAAATTGAAGACCACAATCGCTCTAATCCTATGAAGCACAAACTGAAACACGGATAAGAGACAAAACACTGACATGTACACTTACACATCGACACCTATAAAAAAAAATTGTAAAAACAAATTAATTGAACATAATCACATATGTCAGTGTCGTGTCGGTGTTGGACACCCGACATGCCTTTCATCAAAAGTGTCGGTGCTACATGGCTCTAATCATTTAATTTCTTCTTCATCCTAATAAATCCTCAGAATTAAAAATAAAATTAATGCATTATCATAAAAATAAGTAACAAACCATGAATCAATCATTTCATGTACTATGAAAGCAAGCAACAGAAACCGGATAACATACCATTGTTCAATCCGATGGTAGAATCCTGAACATTAAGGAAATAAAGAACACCCTCGTAGCGAATGTCGTAGTTAGAAATCAAGCTTATGAAACAACCAATGTACGATTCCGCAGGATTCGACGACGAAGAACCTTTGGCGCTGGATTGATTCGCCATGCTTGAGGTGGAGGTAGGTTCACGATGAAGAATTGAAGATGGAAGGAAAATATGGGGGAACAGGAATGTTCTCGAATGTTAGGGTTTCTTTCTATCGGGCGCGCATTGGTAATGAAAAAATGGTTCGATTTTGCTTTTGTTTTGTTCGAAAATATGTTGGGAAATGAAAGGACAAAAGAACTAGACGATAAAATAAAATGCGGTACCATTTTCATTCATGCTTGCACAACAAGCATCACTTCAAATGTGAAGGTGTAGTTACAGCAGAACGCCGTAACAGATCTTGACCGTCTGATCTTCAATCGGCGGTTGAACTTGTTTTATTTTTTAAAACCAATTTTAAAATTTAAACCATCTGATCTCAAATTAATAATAATTGAGATTGACTACAACGTGAAATTGTGTTTTTTTAGAGTAAGGAATCAAGGTCCAAATGTGATAGGGTATAGATAGTATGTCTGAGATTTTTTTTTTTTTTTTCTCATGTAGATTTTATTTTAAGAAGTAGTTTCAAACAATATAACTCTCTACATCTCAAAATGAGCGACCCAATTCATTGTTTCACATAATATATAATTTTGACCTTTAATATATTTCATGCTTTATTAGTCTTCGTGAGCTTAGCTCAGTTGATATGGACAATGCATAATATATGTAAAGTCCGAGGTTCGAATCCCGGCCACCACAAAAAAAAAAATCATGCTTTATTAGAAGAAAAAAAACAAACATTTTGAAAATAGTCAATGAGACAAATCTAACATCTTATATGGTGTCATTTGTGATTATATATTAATAAAAAAATGGTCAAAATATATTATGTTAATAGAACACATAATCAAATTAGATCTCTGATTTTGGAAATGGGATTTTAGTACATAAAGGGGGTTTATTCAAAAATAAATAAACTCTTTAAAGTTTAAGTCATTTCATTGGTTTGTGTTTTCTAGCATGTTATAAAAATTATTTGATTCGTTAAAGATGTTTAAATTAAAGATTTTATCCCTAAAAAAAGTTAAAGGTTTTAAGAAATAAAAAACAAATTTTGTGAAAAACATTATATATTTTGTTCAAAGGTAGGAATAGAAGAAGTTGTGTTGCATCATTAACTTCAAGAGATGTTAGTTACCAACTTATTTGTGTTTTTTTAGATAATGTCATGGCGTTTGAAGTTGGATGTTCCTTTGTTTGATAGGAGGATGAACCTCTCCTTATACCAATGCACAATTCTAAAATTTATGGAGGATTTGTGAAGCCTAAAAGATAAGCCAAGAAAGAAAGCTGAAGAGTACTCTTTCCAAGTCCCATGTCAAGTAGTGTGAAGAAAAAAGAAGTGGAATGCTAGTAGAGGTGTCAAATGGGCTGGCCCGGTCCAAGAGACCCGACTATATAAATAGTCAGTCTGGCCCAACCCATTTATAATTGGGCCTCAAATTATAGAGACCGGCCCGACCCGTGTGGGCCATGGGCCAGCCCGGCCTGCCCCGTTTATGTTTTATTTTTTTAATTTATTCACTCTTTTTTATGTATTTTTTATGTATTAGTTACTCACCACAATTTTTTTTGAAGGAACTCACCACAATTTAACTCACCACAATTTTTTTGTTAAAATATGATTGGATGGACATAAAAATGTAAATAATTTTAAAATTTTAAAACTTTAAACTAAATTCATTCAAATTTATTAAGTTTATTTATTTAAATATTATTAATAAATTTTAAATTAGTTGATAATTTTTTT
The DNA here is from genome assembly GCF_051527215.1 of Medicago sativa. NCBI lineage: Eukaryota > Viridiplantae > Streptophyta > Magnoliopsida > Fabales > Fabaceae > Medicago > Medicago sativa. Next base: position 15,256,196 of record NC_140753.1, on the reverse strand, counting down.
AAAAAATATACTGTTTTTTAACAAAAATTAAATGAAATATCAATAATGGGTCGGCCCAAAGTCTGATGGGTCAGCCCACCCGATCTATTTTTGTATGGATCAAATGGGCTTGGTTAAAAAAGCCCGAGTGCATTTTGGGCTAGTTTTCTAGGCCCGGCCCAAAATATGGCCTAATGGGCCGTCCCATTAGCCCGGCCCATTTTTTGACAGCTCTAAATGTTAGTATAAATATAGTTATATTGAGTTTTCTTCACCACAACATCTTTAGTCTCCTAGATGTACTTGGGGTTTGGGTAGTTGTGTCGTTTTATCTTGAGAGGGTTTACAATTTATCTGTGCAAAAATTGCAATTGATAGAGGATTTGCAATTTTTTTAAGCAAAAATTGTACTTCATTTTAAAATGAGTGTTGTTTTAGCAAAAAAAAAAAATTGTTTCAAGAATGAATGTCACTTGTACTTTTCAATGTAGAATTATTATTTTACTTCCAATTGTACCCTCTAATTAATTGAGTGTACACTACTTCCAAAGACTTACACCAATAGTAAATAAGGTTAGTTTAGTAAAATTGTCATGTCTTTTAACATCATTATTACATTTCTTAATTCATGTGTAAAATTTTAAACGATGCTCGTTTTAAAACAGATGGAGTAATTTACAATTTGCAATTTTTCTCATGTAAAAGTTATAATTGTAAAAATTGTAGTTGAGTAATAAGTATTTTATAAAGAGATTGTGGATGGAGGAATCAAATACCAAACCGCAATCTTACGAGTTATTTTGTATTTTTACTTCTTTTGCGGTTGTGTTTCCGTTATGTAAAATAAAATCAGTGATTTTCCCAACATGCTAACTATTCTATGCAAATTGATAAGAATATTTATTTCCTCTATGATTACATTACCAACAAGTTGAAGAAAGAAAGAAGACACACATCAAATAAAATAGTGAGGACTGGTGTTTATAATTAAGTTAAGCTCTAAAGGAGATCTAGTGTCCATTAGTTCGATTTGTTGGGTCATGGATCTTAAGCTTTGACCACTAAAATCTAATACCCACTAACACTCCACAATGGGAATATGCAAAAAAATATCTAACGTGATATCAAATTTCAATATGGCCTATAATCCCACTAAATATTAAACAAAGCCATGATTCAAACACAAATGAGACCATGTAGTCACAATTCATTGCCACTAAAACAACTATTTCAGTTAGATTTAAAGGAATGTTGGGTAGTTCAATTGATTTGAGTTAAAAGTTAAAGAGATAAATATCGAAGTTATTTGAGACATATGAGCTCGACAAAGCTCTAATGCAATAGACACTGTTCCATTTTCATTTGAATCTTTGGTCTTGTTTAGGCCAACGTACTCATTTCTAACATGATCTACGTACCTCATATTCTACTATCCAAAAGCTATAACTATTGTAATGAGGCAACTCAAGTGCATGGTGCAATGTGAGTCAATTTAAAATGTGTAGATATTTATGAAGGGATATACTTGAAAGTGACTACTTATAATTAAGTTAGTGCTAGTACTATATATATATATATATATATATATATATATATATATATATATATATATATATATACAGTTAAAACTCTATAAATTAATAATGCCAGGACCGGAGAAATTTATTAATTTAGAGAGTTATTAATTTATCGATAAATTAATAATTATTAATTTAAAGAGTTTTTAAGTAATTATACTGTACATACCAAACATAAAGGCAAATTAGTTTATGCCTCTTAGAATTACGTTGCAGCGAACCTTGGGACTCAACGTATATTAGTAACTACTGTGTTCATATGAATTGGAAATCAATAATGACTTTTGAAGTACAGTAAATGTAAACAAGAGGAACAAATGTGTTCAATGTATTCTTAATATATTTTTTTTCAGTTTATATGAATTATTAATTTATAATTTTCTTGGGACCGAAAATTCTAAAGGGATCTCCCGAAAAATTATCATCTTATTATTTTATCGAGTTTTTCAATTTTTTACATTGGCCCAAGTCGGGACCGGACAAATTTATTATTTTAGAGAGTTTATTAATTTACCGAGTATTAAATTAAAGAGCTTCTACTGTATATATATGGGTTATGATAGAAGACACCTTTTATAAAGATGTCTTTTATCAAGTTACTCTGTGAGCATTTGCGAAAAGACACCAACTTACTTTTATGAAGGTGTCTTTTAACAAAATTATAACTAAAAAGTAAAAATCACACCTTAAGGTGTGACTTGTTAAAAGACACCACCAAAGAGTGACTTGTAACAAAACCATATATATATAGGGGTTTGCTAGAACACACCCACTAGTTTTTATGTGGGAGTGTTTTAGCAAGTAAATAACTAAAAAGTGGTTAAATACACCCTAAGGTGTATGTTGCTATAACACACCTTCTAACAATAACAAGTGGGTGTGTTCTAGCAAATCCTATAGGCATTTGCTAGAACACACCCACTACTTTTTATGTGGGAGTGTTTTAGCAAGTAAATAACTAAAAAGTGGTTAATTACACCCTAAGGTGTAGCTTTGCTAAAACACTCCCACATAAAAACTAGTGGGTGTGTTCTAGCAAACCCCATATATATATATATATATATATATATATATATATATATATATATATATATATATATATATATATTGACAATCAAAATTCAACAACCAATTTCAACACCGTATGGCTTTATGAAGGAATTATAGGCTAGCACGCATTTCAAGACAATACAAAACATTAAAAAAAATTAACTTTGTACTGTTAACCGTATGAAAAGACGGTGGGAACAACTTATTTGACTTTCATCAATCATTCCTTATATATATATATATATATATATATATATATATATATATATATATATATATATATATATATATATATATATAGGGATGAGAATAGGCTAGGCCGAGCTAAGCTTTAAATTTGCAAGGAAAGTCTGGCCTGTCATATTTTTTTAAAGCCTAAGCCTGGCCTGCGGTCTGTCATAGGCCTACTTTTTAGGCCTGAGCGTGGCCTTCTGAAAGTCTGATACGGCCTGCTAGCCTGTTTAAAAGCCTATATCTTATGAACATCTTTAAATAAGCAATGTGATATAAGTTTAAATGGACTAGGGAACTAATAATTTAATTAGATTAAACTCTCTTTTGATAATCTACACGAGGTTTTAGGGAATTCGACTATATATTGTATCATATTTCTATTCTAGTATATAATAATACATTTATATATGTAAAAAAATTAATGTAATAATAAATAATATTATTCATATTACTTAAATAGGCCGGCCTAATAGGCTTAAGAGACTTTATGTGAGGCCTGTGGCCTGGCCTCTTAAGCTAAATAGGCTTAAAAAAAAGCCTAGGCCTTCTCTATTTAAGAAAAAAGTCTGGCCTGGTCTGACCTGTCGTAGGCTAGGCCGTAGGCCCCTGTAGGCCGGTCTGGCCTATTCCCATCCCTATATATATGGATATATAAGGGATCAAAGGCTACGGTTGTATCCAAATCCAATGAAACATCTTTGGTGAAAATGATTCATCAAAGATCATCCACCTCCTGATTTGGTCTAGTTAGTGAATACGGCTTCTTTCTTTGTGGAGCCCTACATGCAATTGGAAGGACTTCTTTACCAAAGCATCACTTCAACAACATAGATCATATAGGCTTGTGAATTTGGATTATTTTCCAGCTCATAGGAGATAATTTCAAATAAGGGGATATTTTTATTAGCTTATTTTGAAGAAAAAAAATTAAATAAGATTAGTTCAAAAAAATAATAAGTAAAAACCAATTTTAACTTATACCATAAGCTAGTAATTAAAAATTTAACTTATACCATAAGCTAGTAATTAAAAAAGAAGATGCAATTGTTAATTTGTTATGATTGATAATCTTACAAGCATGGATTTAGACTATGAACTAATGCCACTTATTCAATGGTTCTATACATTTCCATGCTCTCAAGTTGTTGTAAAATTTGTGACTACTCAAATATCACTTTTTTTTCATATAGGATCATACTCGTGGACCCAACATTTTAGTATATCTTTGGTGAAAAACATAAAATCCAGCGAAAAGCTAGCAAATGAACTTTTTGTCATAAAATACATCTAAATTTGTTGATTGAGTATTGAAATTGTAAACATCTGCTTACGTGTGACACTGACAAATATTGTTTGCCAGCCACAAAGTTTGTTATGATTGATTCCTAATTCGATCATCATTTGAAATTCAAGTGACATTGTCATCGACCACCAAAGGAACATGTCAAGTGACATTTTCATACAATGCCAACTAACTCATCAAGATGGTAAAGGTAGTAGCATCTTGCTAAAATTATCATCATTAACAACACTTCATTCAAAACATTGATATTTTTTTGTCCCCTTAACAACCTTCAATTTAATTTTGTAAAATGGGACTGTAAATTTACGAATTTTTTTCTTCTTTCAAGTTTTCGGAAAGAGTTTACTTGAACAAGTGATTTAATGCAAAAGGAACTTAACAACGTTAAGAATCGTCGCTGAATTTCCCTATAGTTAGATTAGTCAAAAACGATAAATGCACAATAACAAAATACAAAGATTCATAACCGAGTTCGGCCAAATCTACCTACCTCTCCGAGCTGCTGCAAACCTTTCTATTAAAAAGAAAAATTTCACATTGTTTACAAACACTAACAATCACTCACTCCCCAAAACTCAATTAAACTATTACAACATTGAGAGAATTGTTCTCTCAATGTTGTAATTATTCTTCTCAAGTTGGAATGAATTTACTCTTCATCCATCACCTCTATTTACAGGTGATTTAAGTCTCTTGCTTCATGGCTAAGCAATGACCAATCAATTTTCATGGCCAAGATACTTGCTAGCTAAGTTTTATACCTTGGTTGCTAAGTTTACTTGGTGACGAAGTTAACTTGACTAAGGCATGACTAACAATCTCTCATTTGAATAATGATTTCAATCTGTCTTCATAACCGAATTATGCAACAACCTTTTCTATTTTATTACTGTAGCACGCCAACTAAAGTTCAATACAACTTCAGTTTGTCGATGGTTACCATTTTTGTCAACATGTCTACTGGATTCCTACTTCCTTTAATCTTCTTCAATGTTAGCACCTCATCCTCAAGAAATTTTTTGATGAAGTGATAAAGAACATGAATGATTTTTGGTCTTGAATGAAATATTGAATTCTTTGCTAGATGTATCACACTTTGACTATCATTGTACAAAGCAATATGCTCCTACATGAAACCCATCTTTGTTAACAACCCTAATGGAGCACCAAACAATTAGTTTACTCTTCCTTTCCACAACCGCCAAAACATAAAAGAGAGTCAGGTTGAAGAATTCAACGGCAAGCCAAATTATCCTTAGTTTGTAGTCTTTTATTCAACAACCATCAAACAAAAAGAGACACTTTTAAAGGCACACTTTTGTTCCTGATGATGTGTTTTGTAGATGATTGATGTTGTTGTTCATCATAAGCAAATAATTTGTAGACTTATTTTACCGAATAACCTTGAGCTAGATTAGTCTTCCAAAACCAAGTATCATCAACAGAGTTCTGCAAGACAATATTATCAAACACAAAGCAACACTTTGCAACCAATTCATCATCCCTCTCCCCCTATATCCCTTGACCCCCTCCCCTCAGCCTAACCTCCTTATCTCTTCCGCCGAAATATATGTATCAACAAAAATGTCAAAAAGCCTACTAAATCCAACTCGTAAAGGTCCTTCATTCAACCAAGGATCGATCCAAAAGAAAGAACTTTCATCATTCTCCAAATGACACCACATTCCATTCTCAAACCAACCACCCTCATGCTCACTCACACCCTTTCCAATACCCCATAATCTTTCCGCCAACAAGACACCTATGAACCCCCACCCTTAATGTGCCCCTTTTACCCTATATTTTGTCACCAAAACTTTGTACCATAACCTTCGCTTATCAACATGTAACCTCAAGCACCACTTTCCTAACAAGTCAAATTAAATTTCCTAATCTTCCAAACCCCCAAACCTCATACCTCCTTCTCAAAACAAATTATATCCCAACTGATTCAATTAATTTTGCAATCACCCTCACTCTCACCCAAACAAAATTAAAAGGAGATTCTATTAAAAAAATGACATGTGGGAGCCTTAAAGAAGGAAAACAAGTAAACAAGTTACATTATTTTCTATTGTATTTTTTGAAGTAAAATATTATAATTGATATTTTTAATTACCAAACATAAAGTTGCTTTTTCATCTTTTTTTTTTTTTTACTATTCTCATTTTATTTTCCTCAATGTTTCCGAACAATTATTTTCTTCTCTTTTAATCTTGAAACACTCTATTTTTTAATCATTTTTTCCTCTATTTATTAAGGGTGAAAATTCTCTCTATTTCTTCTTGATCACATCCAAATAATGTCGGGATCCACCACTATTCATGGACTTTGTGATAATCATGTAGTTTATTGTAATTTTGCACAAGCTATAAAATATGACTTTTAAAAATGACGGTGGATCACAGTGATTCTAACAAATTCATCAAACTACTAAACATGCACTATAATTTAAAGTTAACATGAATGTATTTCAAACATGAATAATATTAGATTCTACTAATTTTTTGTCATAATCAATTTTACCTAATTACATCATATAAAATAAATTTTTGTTGTTCTAGAAACAAATTGTTGGGGAGATTGTGAAAATGTCGAAAACAAGGGCATATCAAAGATTCAAAAACATTAAAACATGGAAATGTAAGTCACTGTCTTATCTTATCTTATAAATACAATTTTAGTTCATTAATAACCGATATGAGATTAACTACTCACACTTTAACTCAACACACAATAACAAATGAAATAAACGTGGAAGTTTCAAGTTGGTTATGGAGTTATGGTGTTGTACTTGTAGCTAAAGTGGACACCTATATTTTACGTGTCTCTTGTTTTATCCACCAATGTGCTTTATAATAATCTAAATGTCACAGTACTCTTGAATGCAGCTTAGTACTTGATACCAATACATACTCACAAATTTAGAGTGCAAAACAAATAATATTATTGATTAAATCACATTAAAAGATACATACATTATACATTATTACATTATACATATGCATATCAATTTTTTCATCATAACTGCACTTGACTTTCATGAAATAGGTTCCTATGATGCCTTTATATAGAGGTTGGCCTGAAAAGAGAGTGTTAAATTTTGAAGCATTGCCTTAAATTATGAAAGCAATGATCTTAAACGGTTAGACACCATGGTTTTAAATCGACCTAGATATGGAGAAAGTACTCCCTCCGTTTTAAAATATAAGCAAAATTCACTTTTTAAGTTCATTTATTTAATGATGTATGTGGTCCATATTATAAATTGAAATGTACCTTAGCCATACCTATCAATATATATCAACTTTTAGCCATACCTATCAATATATATCAACTTTTTTGCAATTAAAATTTACAACAACATCAGAAAATACACGTGTGACATTTGGCTCTAGTCATTAGAGCTACAAAGCAGTGACTCATCATTTCTGGCTAAGATTATAGAATTTATAGCAAAGTCATAAAGTACAAATTCTTTTTCGGTTCTTCAAAATATAATTTCTAAGGAAAAAGGACAAATAATTGGAAGTCGACCACATCATCATGAAGAAATTGGTTCTTCTTTTTTCCCTTTATCATTAAATTGTGGGCTAGTGGACCGGTAAGCCGTAGGTCCATATGCTTAGATCAAAAGAGTAGGACTTAAATGTTTGTCATAGTTTTGCTTATCTCTTTTATGCATGGTGCTCTAAATTTATTTAACCATTCGATTATTTAGGGAAAATGAGTTTTGGTAATTCAGAGTTAGAGTAAGAGTTAAGTTAAACCTAACAATATTTATCTCTTTCCATGTTATATATATCTTCACCCAAAAGGTATTATACTATCGTATATATATAATTATCTTTATTTAGTTCATATTTTTAATCACTATGAACTATCCACCACTCACATTTGATTTTTATTTATCGGATGTTCCTTGGGGGACATCTACCCACTACTAACATTTGAATTTTCAATTCAACACTTTCAAAAAATTTGTTTGAAATGTACACTTCAATTTGAAATTTGTAAACATATATATACCATTTATAACTTTGGTTGAAAAATATCCTAGCCCATAGTTAATAACTTTCATTTTTATATTCTTTTTTCTTGATCTCTCGGATAAAATTTTCTGATTCTGATACAAAATCTACATAATCATTCCAGTTAGCTTACACGTATTGCAACTTAATTAATTATGAGGAGAATATATAACATGAGAAAATGTCCTTCTTGCGGTGCCGTGGTTTGATTATTATATATACAGAAAATAGTATTAACCCTAAGTTTTCAAAGTATATACTACATCAACAGCTAAGCAGTGTGCAACTTCAAGGCCCACACAACCTACCAATTTTTTGTTCTCAACTTTGAAATATCAATGAAATTGAATCAACATATTATACTCGTAAGAAAGTTGAATGATATGTATCAGCTTTCCTAGTAAAGTTCAATTCACTTACAGATATATATATATATATATATATATATATATATATATATATATATATATATATATATATATATATATATATATATATATATATGTGTGTCTTCTACTATGTGTATTGTGGAAAGATAGCTATGACATGCTCATAAACGTAAAAGGCAATTTGTTTTGTTACAAACATGCACAATTACGAACTACGTACAAACGTTTCATATGTGGATACATATGGATGGTGTCACACTGATGGAGACATCAAAATATGATAGAACTAGAAACAAAAGTAGTAGCAAAAAATCCCTCAAAAAAAAAAAGTAGTAGCAAAAAAGAACTATATGACTATGTCGGGCAAAGTGTATTTCCAAAAATGTGAAAGGTTGAGAACACATTGTGAATGAAGTATGTGTTTTGATGAGTGTTAAATTTTGATAAGTTAGAAAGGTTTGTTGGAGAATAAGATCACTATAATGATTTGCCAATGAAATGTGTTTGCATCCATCCAATTATCCTTGAAATAATATTACATCTCAAATGTATTTAGACTATATTACTTTTGTACTATTAGATTTGTTTCAAATTTTCAACAAAATTAATTAGAAATTAGATAGAATCATATATAATTTTAATTGTCATTGGGATATAATATAGTATTCTATCTAATTAATTTGGTTGAAATTTTTAATATGAAAACATTAACGAAACATTTTAACGTCTGACGTAGAACGGAAGTAAGGATTAGCAAGCGATAAACCTAAAAGATAAACAGACAGGTTGCAAGGGACAAACATATCAAATAAGGATTTTCGGAATCCATCAGAATTGAGAAAAGTTCTCTATAATTTTATTGAACGAAAATATGTTTTGTAGGCTATGAAAGTTCTGTTTAAAACTAGGGGGAATAACAAACCCAAATGGGCCGAAAAATAACAAACTGAAATAAAACAGAAAAATAATAAATATGCTGAAATATTAAAATGCGGTTATGCTAGTGAGGTTTGTGGTTTTCCGAAAAAGTATTATTCGAGTCAATCCGACATTGGATATCAAATCTGCACTATTCTAAGTGAGCATTTCTTGTGCGCCACTTCATCTTCGATACGCGCCGTCAGTTTGCCTACATCAGTCAGAGACTATTTTGACTAATAAAGTGCACAATCAATGACTATTTTAAAATTTTGATACATTAAAATACTATTGTAAGTATTAGTTAGACATTCTGAAACCAAAATGACTAAAACAAAACTATACTTACAATTTGATTATCCTTTCCTATCTTTCGAGTTATGCATCATATTATTCCGAAAACATATATTATGAAGTACATGATATCATGAATGATTGAATACATGAAATGATTGTTCTAATTAATTAATTTTTAAAACAATGAAGGAGCAATTAACAGAAATTGATTGAAGAAAACCCACACATGAGAGGAGCAGCCATACGTGGGGGGAGTATTGCTTGATTATACAACCTGTACTCCTGAAACGACATGTGTAATTCAGATCTAAGGAACCTTAGACAATTTGATTCAACGTTATATGATATGTGTACAAGTATTAGTCAAAATTTGAATAAATGAAAAAATGTTATCCCTTTTAAACTTCTCTTTCCCCTCACAATCCACTCTTTAATTTTCTTCATTTTTCCATTCGTGCTATCTTATCCCTTTTATTAAAAAAAAATATAAAAATAGTATATTAAGTGTATTTATATTTGTAATAGATTCATTTACACTCAGACTTGCACTAATCCCCAGATAGTTTTTTTTTTGGTTGGTCTTAGTATCAATAATATACTTTGTTTTGGCCTTGAAGCATTCTAATGTGTACAAGACTAATCAATTGAAGTATGGATCTTATATTTTTACATCATCACATACATCACAATCTCTCTTAGTAGATATTTTCAAATTTTAATAAAATATTATTTATTTATTATCCATGTATAAAAATTATGATAAAGATGAATGAGAAGTTTAGGATTTTGAGTAATTAAGATAATTAAGATATAAAAAAAGAAAATGATTCTTGACCCAAAAAAAATAAAATAAAAGGATAAATGAAGATAAAGATACATATAAAATTAGAAGCACAATAATATTGAATGCATATTTTTCAAGTAATTAAAAATATTCAATCAGGTGTCTCTAACAAATGTCCTTAGGAAACTTGTTAGTTGGACACAAATTATTTGTGGGTTACAAGGTGAGACAAAATGTAATAAGTAACAACTACCAATACAATCTTTTGAGGACTTTTCCTCAAAATTGAAAAGAAAAAAAAAGTTAAAAAACAAAAAAAGAACCCAAACTATTTGCTCTTGCTATGAAACCTCTTATATACACTTGACAAACTCCATCCCTATTTCTGTTCTATTCTCAAGAATACCCTTTGGGTGTTTATAGGCCAAAAAGAAAGCAAGAGTTGATCTAATCTCCCTTGCAACATTGTCTTGATCTTTCCTCATTTTGCTGAGAGAGTTAGAGCCAATTTTGATAACATGATAAGAATTCATTATTTCCATATTTAAAATGATTCTATAGAATATGGTGTGGCTGATCAATTTTATGTTGGAGTGATATCTACTTCTTAGGATATAATGTTATGGGCAATCCATTTTGGGGAAGAGCAAAAGGGCCATATTGAATCCCATTCTTTGTACCCTCCACAGACCACCTGCACATAATAATTCAAACAAAACTTAGAAACAAACTTCTAAAATTTAGAATATGTCAAACACCAAACTTAGTGCATGTTTAGATCAGATTTAGTTTGACGAAATTACAGTTGCATCATGATTTTTTAAATCTCTAAAGTCTAATCATTGCATATCACCGTAATTTACGACAAACTTTCCGTCGATCTAAACATACATTTAGAGGATCCAAACACTATATTTTAGTGAAAATTTTACTTGTAATCAAGTTTTACCAACCTGTACTTTGTGGTCAGATGATGTAAGAGGACTAAAATCTCCATCTTGGCTAATTCATTGCCAGGACAAGCGTGGATCCCACTGCCAAATGGCATAAAAGTATTGGGTTTTGTGGCAGCCTGGCAAATGATTAATAGAATCTATCAAACTCTTGGATCTTTTGTATTAACACATGAATAAGGAAAAAAAACAAAACAAAACTATGGTAAATAGTAATGCATAATAGTTCCTGCTCAATAATTACCTCAAATCTTGAAGGATCAAACTTTTCTGGATCTTTGAAGTTGTTTGGACTATGATGTATATTCCTAAACAAGGGCAATACTTTCCACCCTTTTGGTATAAGATACCCTAAAGAAGAAGAAAAACACCAAACATAGAATCTATAAGTCTAAAGGCAAAGGAAAAAAAATGAAAATTTAAGGTATCATATAAGATTTGGAAAAATATTGACCTTGATATTCAACATCTTCAACTGCTTCTCTAAAAGTGAAAGACAAAATTGAAGCAACCCTAAGAGTCTCTTGAATAACCCTTGAAGTTATAACCATTTTCTTTGTATCTTCCCAATTAAGACCCTTTTCTTCACCATTTTCTTCTTTGCTCTTCAATATAGATTCTTGTTCCTCCTATTAAAACATGTCAAAACAAAGTAAGAACTAATTTTTCAAGCCACCAAAAAATAATAAATATTTTTTTTTTACAAAACAATGATTGAAGGATAAAGGTAGGACCCTAAACACTTACAATCACTGATTCTAGGACATTGATATTTTCACCAAGGTACTTAACAATCCACGTAAGCACACTAGCTGTGGTATCACGAGCTGCAAAAATAACTCCAATTACATTATCTGCTATTTGTTCATCACTTAGTCCTGATTTTTCATCCATGAATGAACCTAACAAATCTTTGTATTCTTGTTTCTTCTCTCTCCTACTTGAGATTATTTGAGCTAAGATCTGTGCAAGTTCTTTTCTTGCTTTCATTGCCTTGTGGAAGAGTGTTCCTGGAAGATTAATTGGCATTGAATTGTACCCTTTTTCTAAAGTGTAGTAACATTGTTTTAATTGCTCTCTATAGTGAATTTCATCTTTTCCAAAAATTGAAAGTAGAGCAACGTTGAATGTGAACTGAAATGACCCAAAAATTGAAAATTAGCGAAAACCCATTATTTATTTTGTAAATTAATGAAATAAAACCCATTAGTTTAATCATTTTTTAAGAATATGATCATAGAAACAGAGTATACTCTGTTTTGCTCTGTTTTTTGCTCTGTTTTTTAGACTCACCGTTTTCATTTCAAGGAAAGTGGTGATTAAACGTCCTTCCATTGATTTAAGACTATCTTCAGCAATGGATTCAATGTCAGGAACAATATTTCTGATGGCTTCTGGCATGAAAGTACGAAGAACAAGTCTTCTTAAATTAGCATGATACTCTCCTTGATGAAAAAATATAGCTTGTTTTCCCAACATCCTCTCTTTGCTAGCTGGGAATGTTGGCTTGAAAAGTTGAGCTTTATTCAACACAAATTTTGCAGCTTCAGGACTTGAAATCATCACACATGGACACCCTAAAATGTGAGACTTGAACATAGAACCAAACCTAAAATATACAAGAAAATTTGAATATTTATGTTAGTGAAATTTTCCCATGAAAAGTGGTTGAATATGGATAAGATTGGAAAGTTTAAGAATTTTCCATCAACCTTTTGATTTTTGATGCAAAGAAGACATTAGGGTCTTGAGAATAAAGTTGAAAAGTTTCTCCTATGTAAGGCCAACCCATTGAACCAGGTGGGAGTGGCAAGTCATGTCTTTTTGAGACAAAGGATTTGATGAATATTCTGAACAGAACAATGAAGAGAATAGAAGTAATGAAACATAACATAATACTTAGTTCCATGTTTATGTTTATGTTTTTATGTTTATGTTAGTGTGAGTAAATTGTTATAAGAGAAAGAGAAGAAGAAAAAGAAGGTGTGTGACAAAATAAGTTGAACATATGAGGTATTTATAGACTTTGCATTAATTTGAGAGTGAAAAAAAATAATGAAGGAAGAAGAATGGAAGGAGGGAAAAAAGAAGAGAAGTTTTAGATTACAGCTCGATTTCCACACACGGAATCTCCCTCCAGCTGGTAATAGAAACTTTTTTATTTTGGTACAATAATTTAATTTGAGCAATGCTATATCTCTATAAAAATAACATTAAGAATTCTTCAAGAATAAAGAGTAGCCAATCACAATGCACTATTTGCCACAATTCAAGGAGGTGTGGCTGAAAAATAGGAAGTGGACAAATAAATCATCCAATTAAAATTTGCCAACTGTGTCTTGAAAAATTCTTGAAACTATTTTTCTTGAGAAGTAGCATTTTCCATTTAATTTTCTTTTAATGAAGAAGAAAAAGAGAGAAATAGTGTGCACGTGTCACAAGGGTTTGTACTTTATACAACTAAAAATAATGTACATATGGTCATGTTAACCGGTGCCCCCGGACACTGGTTAAAGAAACCAAAAAAAGAAAGTTTTAAATTAAAAAATATACTTTTTAAGCTTTTAATAAGTTTTCTTCAAAAAAAAAAAAAAAACTTTTAATAAGTTGACTGCACAAATTCCAATATGATACTATTATATTTGCTACCCCCGAGGACATCGGTTAACATTACCCTTTATAAAATTTAGAGTTTGGTTGACCGTATTATGTGTAATCTTGTGTATGATGATATGGAGAGTGAGTGGTGTCTTTGTTTTTTTGAACAAGATGAGTGGTGTCTTTGTTGGTTGAGAAGGTGGGATTAAGACTGCTGAAAAAAGGGTTTATAATCTTATCAATTAATTAATCATAATCATAGACATTATCACATAAGCGACCTTCCATATAAACCAAAAGGGGACCTTTTTTTTTTTTTGTGTCACTTGCATTTTCCGTACTAGATGGATTTCTCTTAATATTTTAAGAGTTTTAATGCAAATATGTTGGAGTTCTATTGCTTAGTGATTCTTTCTCAATATCATGTTTTTTTTCTTTCTACTCTCTTAACTTTCTGCCTAACACCTCTAGCTAACAAAAAGTAGAAGCAGCAACTCGTTGTAGGACACAAACAACAGGATCTATTTCTGTATCAAAACTAATCTCATTGGTGACAATAGAATAAACGTTGTTAAGAGTTTGTTCAAAATTCATTTGATCATTTGCTATCGAGTTATTTGGATCACCTGGGTTACATTTCAGATATCCAAGATTGAAACAGGGTTTCTCATATCGGATCGTATTAGGTATAGAAATATGTTTATTAGTAGTTGATACTTTTCTCTTTCATACCGATTTTGTAAAAATTTAGTTACATCCAATTAACAATATAGAGTTTTAATAGAGAATACTACTCCCTCCGTTCCTTTTTAAGTGTCACTTTTAGAGAAATTTTTTGTTCCTATTTAACTGTCACTTTCAAAGTTCAATGCAACAATAAATGTTGTTTTACCAACATTACCCTTAGTTATTTATTGTGGAGAGAGAAATATATGAAATAAGATATCAAATGATTAAGGCTATTATAGTAAAAGTATAGATTATTGTATAAGAAAAAGTAACATTTATTGAGTGTCTTGGTTTGTGTAAAATGTTAAAAAGTGACACTTAAAAAGGAACAGAGGTAGTAACAAAGACGGTTAGGGTTTCATAAAATACCAATAATATTACTAATAGCAATGCATAACATAGATTACAAAAAATATATAATAGAAATATGTTTATTAGTAGTTGATACTTCTCTCTTTCATGCCGATTTTGTAGAAATTGAGTTACATCCGCTTAACAATAGAGTTTTAATAGAGAATACTAACAAAGACGGTTAGGGTTTCATTGAATTCCAATAATATGACAATAGCATTGCATAACATACTCTCTCTGTCCCAAAATATAAGTAAAAATAGGTCAACATAAGTTGATGTATCTGGTTCAAATTTTGAACCACATACATTTGAAGGTGAGAAAAACACAAGAAGGGGGGTTGAATTGTGTTTTGAAAAATTCTTCGTTTCTCCTAAAAACTGAACCCACTGATCAGAAGCTAAGTGAGACAGCTTCTGAAGTGATAATCAGAATCTAAATGCAGCGGAATAAAACAGAGAGAGAGAAGAAGAACGACACAAAGCAATTATACTGGTTCCTTCCACAATCCGGAAGTAGTCCAGTCCCCCTTGCACTTCCAAGGAGATTTCACTATGAGTAATATCTGATTACAAATGCTCAAGCACACAAGCAAGAGACTTCCTTTGCTCAAGCACACAAGCTAGAGACTTCCTTTGCTCAAGAACACAATCAAGAGACTTCCTGCTCAAGCACAACTGCAAGAGACTTCCTAACTAAACAAAATTACACAAAAAATTGTTTAAGGTTGAACACTTGATATACAATCAGAGGTGCTCACAATACAAATCAGATACAGACTCAATGGACTTAAGAATTTCTAAGATATGACTTTGAGACACAGAAATTCTAAGTGAATGCAGAACAATTTCAGCAGAGGTTTGGCACTTGTAAAAATGTTATGAGTCTTTCGTTCAACGTTCTTGCATTACCAAATCTTTAGGTCTTCACTCCTTTATATAGAGGTGTGAAAGAGACGTTGTGAAATTGCCAGCACACCAAAGAGTCGTTGTTGAAGCTTGATCTTTCACCAATGATCTTTTGCCTGATTTGGTTGTTGTCCTATGAAGAACCAATTTGAAATCCATTCCTTATCCAAAGGAACATATATGCAGGCGAGACCGTATTCTGGAGCTGTTTTCTTGTCTTGAAGCGTGGACACAAAACAGAGTAGTGGAGAACGTGGCTGTACAATTCGTACAATAGTACAATGTCAACGCTTTCGTCCAAATTGCAAGCACATGCCTTCAAACACCTTTGAAATGACCGTTGCAATGTTCCACTGATTTTCTGCTGTGTTTTCGAAACCAATAGACAGCTTTTGCAATGTAGATTCTTCAATCTTTGAATGTTTTGCAAATCCAGTTGATCTTCAGCTTCTGGTGAAATGACTTCTGATGAGGCAGCTTCTGATGATGCAGCTTCTGATGAAGCAGCTTCTGCAGCTTCTGATGGTGCAGCTTCTTCAGCTTCTGATGATGTGGCTTCTGGACCTCTTGTCTTCAGAAGCACTATTCTTCAGGAGCAGCTTTACTTCAGGAGCGGTATTTCTTCAGGAGCAGCTTGACTTCAGGAGCGCTTTGCCTTCAGAATCATCTAAGCTTCATTTTCTTTTGCTCTTTATTTGCTCATTCAGAACCAATGATGATGTAACTTTATAATTATGGTCCTGTACACTTGAACAAATATTAGCTAGTCCAATTTACAATTTTTAATACCTTGTTATCATCAAAACTCTTTAAGGTTCATTGTTAAACACATTTTGTTCCAACAATCTCCCCCTTTTTGATGATGACAAACAAAAGTATTTAAAATTGATCAATTGTTGTTAATCTAATTAACAAGTTGACTTTGGGGTTCTGAGGTTTGTAAGCTCAGAGTCTGAGGTTTGTAAGCTCAAACTCCCCCTGAGTCTGATAGTCTTTAAGGTGAGGTTTGTAAGCTCCCCCTAAGTTCTATCCAGGTTAATTAACTTCATTTTTCGCACAATAAAAATATTAGAGCTTTAAAAAATTGAATCATTGAAAGAATTGACTTATAGATAAGAGGAATGGTTCAATTAATTTTACTTGAATTTTGATACTTCTTCGTTCGTTCATAGCTCATACCAATAAGGTAAAAAAAATGATAGAAGTTTTTCAAAAATTTCAAATGCCATTAATGTTAATGGGGCTCAGAGCCTTTAAATACTTGTCACATATACTCCCCCTTTTGTCATTATCAAAAAAAATGAGATAAAAATAAGCATAAAAGACAAAAAGATTTGAGAAAAACTCAAACATGAGAGAGTATACTAAGAAATTAACTAAATAAATCAGACCAAAGTATATGAACATGAATATCCAATTATCAGAAGCAGCTAAGCAGTCAGAATCATTTAAGCATTCAGAAGCATAGAAAAATAAAACAAGATGGTTTCAGAAGCAAGGACTAAAAATTTAAAACACACAACAAACAAAAGATAACACTAAGGTGTGCAACTAATGATTGGTTTGTTGTTGTTTCTTCATCTTCTCCATTTCTTCAGTTTTTGTCTTCAACAATTCTTCAAGGTATTGTTGCCTCTGGAGAAGAGCATGTTCCCTTTCCTTAGCCTCTTGCTGCTGCTGTGCCATCTGTTTCTTCAGAAGCTTACACAACCTTGCTTCTCTGGTCAAGTAGTCCTTTTCTGAGAAGAAAGACTGGTTTGCCAGGAGCAGTGTAGAACTTCTTACTCTGAGATTCTGCTTCAGATGCTCCATTAAATTCCTGACAGAAGCTTCCTTGCTTCTGATGCACTTAGCCTTTACATTTTCAATAAGCTCAGCTGCCCGGTTCTGAAGAGATGCCCAGGAGTCTTCATATCCGTTGGTGAGATCAATTGACCTTCTTTGATCCACCAGATTATGCATTTGACTAAGGATTGTGAGAAGCTCATCATTAATATATCCAGATTCCAGGATGTTTGTGGGTGGTTGTTCAAGGGTTTCAAGATCAGAATCACTGTTTTCCAGGTCTTGAACAGGGTTAGGAACTGGAATGGTAAAGTGTGTTTGTGTGTTTGAAGATGAGGGCTGGTCAGAAGCAATGTGTGCGGTAGAGGTTGAGGCTTGAACATTGACTTGAGAGTTGTCAACATCCATGGGAGTTGGTTCTGGGGAGTGTTCAATTTCAGTTGGTGGTTGTTGTGGTGAAGTTGATGTTTGAGTGTTGAGTTGGGGGTCAATGGTAGCTATTGGTGATTGTGGGGGTGTTGTGGGTTTATGTGGTTTAGGGTTTTGTTGATGGGGGTTTTCTGAAACAACATTTTCAGAAGCAGCTGCTTCTGGAGTTGTTTCAGAGGCTTTTTCTGAGGTAGACTCAACATTTTCTGGAGGAATCATGTTGAGAGGTTGAATGTTAAAGGGTTGAGGGTTAAGGCGAAAGATAGTATCAATGACTCTTTCTCTCTGCTCAGCCATTTCAGCCAACTTCTCATTAATTATGTGACCAACTGGTTCATAAGTAGTTGACTGAGAGGGCTTTGTGTTGGTTTTGGTTGATGTTGACTGGCTTTTTACTGGTTTTTGAAAAAGTTGAGCTAAGGGTATATCATCATCAGAATCATCAGAATCTGATGATATATTAATTACCTTCTCTGGTTCAGGATCAGAATCCTCTTTAGCAGACTCACTGGTCATCAACATCAGTTGCTTGGCTTCTGAAACTACAGACTCTTGTAGGTCAGCAGCAATTTCCAAGACCTTTTCAGCTGCTGCCTTCTTCCCTTGTAAGTCCTTTAACTCCAAATCAGAAGCAGCTTGAGCTGTCATGGTGATATGAGGAAAATCCTTGGTCCTCCTCAAAGCTGGCTTCCTCTTCCTCTTTGGTATAGCTGGTTGTACAGGGGCAATACCAGAACTTAGGACTACACAAGAGTTGTTGTCTTCAGCTACTTCTTCAATTGATGGCATTGCAGAACCACCAATCTTAAGCTTGACAGAAGCAGGTCTTGCCTTCTTTGCAGATTCTTCAACCTTCAGATATTCTTCTTTGGTCATTTTCCTCTTAACACTCCTGCTTTTTGCCAGAGGCACAGTACCACCATACATTTCCTCAGGTACCTCATCCAACCTGATGACCTCTTTGGTTGCCACATAGTGTTCCTTGATGTACCTCATCTGTACTTCAATAGGATCCTGTTTGCAGATGGGTGGAAAATCCCTCATAAGATCAGACACGACATGAGATTCACTTAGATCAGTTCTAAGTTTGGTGACCTTGCTGATCAGCTTCATGTTCTTGAGAGTTTGAGCATTTATGAATGCTCCAGTTTTTGTATCCAGCATCTGATCTGTGTAGCCTTGAGCTCTGCTTAAACTGTCCAAGACACCTCCTTGATAGAATATCTCTGATAAGAGTCTGCCATAAGGAACCCAAGGCCTTGGTTTGTCCTGCAGCTGACTCTGTTTCAGACACTCTACCAAGTACTTGAACATGTATTTGGGCACATTCACCTTTTCCTTCTTGATGAGGTGCTGGAGAAAGACCTTCTGAGCCAAATTTGGTTTCTCATTATCACCACATGGAAACAAATCCTCATTCTGAATCTTCAGAAGCATCTTGGTTTCCATGTTTAATTCAGCATATTTCTTCTCCTTTTCAGAATTGTATATAACCAAGTTAGCTCTTTCCTTCCAAATGCGTTGTTCAGCAGCACTTGAAAGGTCAATTCCAGAGTAATATCCAGACGCTTCAACCTTAAGAACAACTTCTATTTGCCATTGAGTAATTCTTACTGGAATACCGCAGATACTTGATCTGATTTCATCCTCAACAAACGGCGCAAGACCCATTTCTTCTCTTGTTTTCCCTTCTAATTCAGGATACATTAACACCATCTGACTTTCCTCAGCTAGGGATGCCGCTCTGTTGTAAAATTTTGCTCTTACCCAGAAGTGTCTAACCAGAGCCTCGTATGTTGGTCCATTCAACATTTTGAAGTAATGCATGAGTCCTTGCTCTTCAAAGTAGCTTCTGATCCAACACTTATGAAAACTCAGAGAATCAAAATCCACTGGATTCTCTATCTGAACTTGTAAATCCCATTCTTCCAATTTCATGCTTCTTCCTCTGTAGTCATATTCTGGGACCATTCGTGAAGTAGATACTGAATCTTCTTGTTGCGAACTTGATGATGCCATTTGATGATTGACGAAGATTTGAAGAAGATGAAGATTTTAGGGTTCTAAGGTTGAGAGAATGCGCTTACTTCGCAAGAGGTTTGAGAGCAAATGTGTTTGTTGTGAGTGAGTAGTGTGTGAATTGTCAAAGTGTTAAAAGTAAAACGATTGCAATTCAAAAGAGACAAACAAACATAACATTAATGACAAAATTGGGGGCGCGTGAAAAGTACTTTCAAAGCTAAAATCATCATTGCCCTTTTAGTTATACACCAACACATACAGGCCACGTAAGAAGTTCACAGAGTAACTACCAAGTTAGTGGGCCAGAAGTTACTTCTTAAAAGGTAACTTCCAACGTTTCCACTAATTCAACTATTCAGAAGCAACAAATCCAGCTTCTGGACTTCAGATGCTGACGTCATCATCAGAAGCGAGTTTTCCTCAGAACCTCAATAAAGGGCTTCTGATGGACTACTGCTTCTGAACTAACTTCAGAACCTAAAATTCTATTCAGGAGCAAGCAAACATCTAATCAGACACGTAATGCATGTTCAAATTTTTCTTTATAAAATCAAATCTTTCAACAGTTAAAGGCTTAGTAAATATATCAGCCCATTGATTTTCAGTATCAATGAATTGTATATCTAAAATTCCTTTTTGAACATAATCTCTGATAAAATGGTGTTTGATTTCAATGTGCTTAGCTCTTGAATGCAAAATTGGATTTTTAGACAAACAAATAGCAGCAGTATTATCACAATAAATGGGAATACTGTTAGCAGTTATCTGATAATCTTCCAACTGATGTTTCATCCAAAGTAGTTGTGTACAACAACTTGCAGCTGAAATGTATTCTGCTTCTGCTGTAGACATAGCAATAGTTGTTTGTCTTTTGCTAGCCCAGGATATAAGATTATCACCCAGAAATTGACAATTGCCACTGGTTGACTTTCTTTCAATCCTATCACCAGCGTAATCAGCATCACAGAATCCAATTAGCTTATAATCTAAGGATTTCCTATAAAGGAGTCCAAGATTAGTTGTTCCTTTCAAATACCTGAAGATTCTCTTGACAGCAGTCATATGAGATTCTCTAGGATCTGATTGGAATCTTGCACACAAGCATACACTGAATAAAATATCTGGCCTAGATGCAGTGAGGTATAACAAAGAACCAATCATACCTCTATACAGCTTCTGATCTACTTTAGCTCCTTCATCTTCTTTGCTTAAGGTGCACGTAGGGTGCATTGGAGTGTTCATCACTTTACAATCTTCAAGTTTGAACTTCTTCAGAAGCTCCTTTGTGTACTTTGATTGATGAACATAGACTCCATCTTTGCATTGATTGATTTGAATGCCAAGGAAGAACTTCAGCTCTGCCATCATGCTCATTTCAAATTCATCCTGCATTAACTCAGAAAATTCCTTGCAAAGAGATGCATTAGTAGAACCAAATATTATATCATCAACATATATTTGCACAACAAGAATATCTTTCCCAAGGGTCCTTCTGAAGAGTGTAGTATCAACCTGTCCTCTTTTAAAATCATTTTTGATTAAGAAATTACTTAGTCTATCATACCAAGCTCATACCAAGCTCTGGGAGCTTGTTTCAAGCCATATAGTGATTTCTTCAGTTTAAAAACATGGTCAGGATATTTAATATCCTCAAATCCAGGAGGTTGCTTGACATACACTTCTTCTTCTATGACACCATTTAGAAATGCACTCTTGACATCCATTTGATATAATATTATGCCATGATTAACTGCATAGGAAAGAAGTAACCTGATTGCTTCCAATCTTGCAACTGGAGCAAACGTTTAAGTGTAATCAATGCCTTCTTGTTGACTATACCCTTGTGCAACAAGCCTGGCTTTGTTTCTTGTTACTTCACCTTGCTCATTCAGCTTGTTTCTGAATACCCATTTTGTTCCAATAATGTTCTTGTGCTGAGGTTTGGGTACAAGATCCCATACATCATTTCTTTGAAATTGATTCAACTCTTCTTGCATAGCTAGGATCCATCCATCATCTGAAAGTGCTTCATCAACTGTTGTAGGTTCAATCATTGAGATTAGTCCAATCATTGACTCTTCTTGTCTGAAATGTGATCTTGTTCTTCTTGGACTATCTTTGTTTCCAATGATTAGCTCCTCGGGATGTGAAGACTTGTGTTTGAATGTGTTTCTGGGAGGATCTTCTTGATGTGAGCCATCTTGTGCTTCATCAAAAGCAGTTTCATCTTGCGCTTTTGATGTGGGTTCAGCTTCTGGACTATCTTCAGACTCAGCTATCTGATCAGGTTCTGGAGTAGCTTCAGGAACCTGTATCTCTGCAAAACTTTCACCTTGCTTTGAAGTTTTATCTTCAAGCTCCTTGTCATCAAATTTAACGTGCATAGATTCTTCAACACAGAGTGTTTCTGAATTATACACTCTGTATGCCTTTGACCTTTCAGAGTAACCTAAAAAGATTCCTCTTTGGGCCTTGGCATCAAATTTCTTTAGGTAGAGCTTGTTGTTCAGAATGTAACATGTACATCCAAATTGATGAAAGTAAGAGATATTGTGTTTTCTTCCTTTAAAGAGTTCATATGATGTTTTCTCCAAAATAGGTCTAATATAGATCCTGTTTTGAACATAGCATGCTGTATTCACTGCTTCTGCCCAAAAATGTTTTGGTAAATTGTTTTCATGAATCATGGTTCTGGCCATTTCTTGTAAAGTTCTATTCTTTCTCTCTACAACCCCATTTTGTTGTGGTGTTCTAGGAGAAGAGAATTCATGGAAAATTCCATGTTTTTCACAAAAAGCTTCAAATGGCTCATTTTCAAATTCTCCACCATGATCACTTCTGACTTTCAAAATTTTTGATTCTTTTTCAGATTGAATTTGAGTGCAGAAGCTACTGAATACATCACACGCAACATCTTTACTCTTTATGAATTTCACCCAAGTCCATCTGCTGTAATCATCAACAATGACTAATCCATATTTACTTCCATATAAGGATGCAGTACTCACTGGTCCAAATAAATCAATATGGAGTAATTCTAAAGGTCTTGAGGTTGAAACAATGTCTTTGGTTTTAAAAGATGATTTCACAATTTTCCCTCTCTGACATGCACCACAGAGTGCATCGGAATGATAGTCAATGTCGGGTAGCCCTTTCACAAGTTGTAACTTACTAAGCTTAGAGATTAACCTCCAGTTAGCATGTCCCAACCTTTTGTGCCACATCCATTTCTTATCATTCACTGATAGTAGGCAAACCACCTTCTGATCAGCCAGTTCAGAAAAATTGATTTTATAGACATTGTCAACTCTCTTTCCCTTGAACACAATGAATTTGTCTTCCTTGTTGATTACTGTACAGTTGGGTTTTTCAAAAAGCACATCATAACCATTATCACAAAATTGACTAATGCTCAAAAGGTTATGTTCAAGACCATCTACCAACCATACATTATTAATTGAGGTAGAGGAATCACCAATAGTTCCTGTACCTATGATCTTGCCTGACAGGTTGACTCCAAATTTCACATTTCCTCCCTCTTTCATTGTTAGGCTGAGGAACATAGACTTGTCTCCTGTCATGTGTCTTGAGCAACCGCTGTCTAGGTACCATGATCTTTGCTTTGGCACTGCTCTTAGACATACCTGCATCATTGACATTTTTAGATTTAGGTACCCATTGTTCTATGGGTCCTAGAAGGTTAGTACTTAAGGCTTTACTCTTCACTTCTTGTACCTTGTGCTGTGAGTTGGGTTGCTTCTGATTAACCGTCACCTTAGGTTTTGGTACTTCAGAAGCAGTAACTGTCTTCTTCTGAAACTTAGACTTCAGAACCCCAGATTTTGGTTTCACCAGACTCTGAGGAATAGGTTCTGATCTTTTCAGGATCCTGACCTTTGAAGTCTTGGAATCAGATTTGATCATAGCCTTTGACTTAGAGTTCTTTGGCTTTGAAGTAATCTTAGCCTTAGAACTAGAAGCTTCAGGTTCTGATTGAACAGCAGTTCCCAACTCAGCCCCTTCTGGTACAAAGAATGTTTTCAGACCTTCCTTGATGCATTCACAACAAGATTTTAGATTGGTTTTCTCAAGTTTCACTTCTGGAAAACCAATTCCTCTGCCATTGTTCTTGTAAATGCTATAAATCATAGAAGCTACTCTGCTTCTGTCAATGCCAGATATAATAAAATCTTCAAGAGCAATTTCATGGTTACTTAAAGGTTTTTCATTACACTTTTCTTGTAGCTTCTGACATAAGAACCTGAGCTGATCTTCATATGTTTTACACATGAAGTCAAAGCCCCTAAGTCCTTGTTCAGAAGCTTTCAGATCCAATAGAGTTGATTTTTGCTGTTGTACCAAATCAGCATATTTTTCTTTTAAATCCTTCAACTCATTGGTTCTTACTTCAAAATGTGTAAGAAGTTCTTTAAGTGACTCAACAAGTTCATCTCTGGGAATTTTGGAATATACCTCGTTTTCATCTTCTGAGTCTGAATCTGATCCAGCTTCTGAAGTTGCTGTTGCTACCAACCCAACAGCTACCTTTGCATCTTCATCAGCTTCCTCTTTATCAGATCCAGATTCACTACCCAAATCATCCCAGGTTGCCATTAAACTCTGCTTAATCTGCTTCTTGAGTTTGCTTGGTTTGAATGTAGACCTCTTTGACTTGTCCTTTGACTTTTCTCTTTGAAGATCAGGGCATTCAGCAATGAAGTGTCCAGGCTTCTTACAGTTGAAGCATCCCTTCTGATCTTCTTTCTTTGAGCTTCTGGAGTTACCCCTTCTGGAGAGAAACTTTCTGTTCTTCTTGGCCAGATATTGAAGTCTGTTTGAGAGCAT
This sequence comes from Medicago sativa, assembly GCF_051527215.1. Taxonomy (NCBI): domain Eukaryota; kingdom Viridiplantae; phylum Streptophyta; class Magnoliopsida; order Fabales; family Fabaceae; genus Medicago; species Medicago sativa. The sequence goes on along the minus strand of NC_140753.1, from coordinate 15,231,014 downwards.
GGCCATTTCAGCAGCATCTGGTTCAGAATCTGAACTTGACTGTTCTTCCTCTTCAGATTCAACTACTTTGAGAGCTTTTGATGACTTGCCTTTGGATGGAAGAGCTATTGATTTACTCTTCTTAGTAGACTCATGTTCATTAAGACTTAACTCATGAACTTTGAGAGAACTAACAAGATCTTCGACACTTAAAGTGTTTAAATCTTTAGCTTCCTCAATGGCAGTCACCTTTGGTCTCCATCTGGCAGGTAAGCTTCTGAGTATCTTGCTTACATGATCAGAAGCAACATAGCTCTTTTTTAGAATCTGTAGCCCAGAAACTAAGGTTTAAAACCTTGAGTACATCTCCTCAATAGTTTCATCATCCTTCATCTTGAATAACTCATACTGATGTACAAGCAGGAGAGCCTTTGCTTCTTTGACCTTCTTGCTCCCTTCATAATTTGAACAGAGAGAAGCAAACATAGTTTTAGCAGTGGATTTGTCACTCATCTTCATATACTCTGCTTTGGGTATGGCAGTGACAAGAGCTCCTCTGATAATATGATGCTTCTTGTAGAGTTTCCTCAGTTCTGGAGTATGTTTCTTTCTATCCACAGCAGCTCCTTCTTCATCAAGGACTAAATCACCAACACCATCTTCCAGAATATCCCATAATTCTTCATCTAGGCTCATGATGTAACTGTAAAAGTTGGTCTTCCACCAAGAGAACTCTTCAGCATCTCCATTGAACTTTGGAACTTTTCCAACACTGGTTTTCTTACTATCACTATAATCATGTGAGACATTTTTATAGCTAGTATCACCAGGACCAGTAGGAGGAGGAGTAGACATGTTTTTCTCAGATCTTTGACTGTTGCACGGTTAAGTGTTACACAACAGACCAAGGCTCTAGATACCAATTGAAGGTGAGAAAAACACAAGAAGGGGGGTTGAATTGTGTTTTGAAAAATTCTTCGTTTCTCCAAAAAACTGAACCCACTGATCAGAAGCTAAGTGAGACAGCTTCTGAAGTGATAATCAGAATCTAAATGCAGCGGAATAAAACAGAGAGAGAGAAGAAGAACGACACAAAGCAATTATACTGGTTCCTTCCACAATCCGGAAGTAGTCCAGTCCCCCTTGCACTTCCAAGGAGATTTCACTATGAGTAATATCTGATTACAAATGCTCAAGCACACAAGCAAGAGACTTCCTTTGCTCAAGCACACAAGCTAGAGACTTCCTTTGCTCAAGAACACAATCAAGAGACTTCCTGCTCAAGCACAACTGCAAGAGACTTCCTAACTAAACAAAATTACACAGAAAATTATTTAAGGTTGAACACTTGATATACAATCAGAGGTGCTCACAATACAAATCAGATACAGACTCAATGGACTTAAGAATTTCTAAGATATGACTTTGAGACACAGAAATTCTAAGTGAATGCAGAACAATTTCAGCAGAGGTTTGGCACTTGTAAAAATGTTATGAGTCTTTCGTTCAGCGTTCTTGCATTACCAAATCTTTAGGTCTTCACTCCTTTATATAGAGGTGTGAAAGAGACGTTGTGAAATTGCCAGCACACCAAAGAGTCGTTGTTGAAGCTTGATCTTTCACCAATGATCTTTTGCCTGATTTGGTTGTTGTCCTATGAAGAACCAATTTGAAATCCATTCCTTATCCAAAGGAACATATATGCAGGCGAGACCGTATTCTGGAGCTGTTTTCTTGTCTTGAAGCGTGGACACAAAACAGAGTAGTGGAGAACGTGGCTGTACAATTCGTACAATAGTACAATGTCAACGCTTTCGTCCAAATTGCAAGCACATGCCTTCAAACACCTTTGAAATGACCGTTGCAATGTTCCACTGATTTTCTGCTGTGTTTTCGAAACCAATAGACAGCTTTTGCAATGTAGATTCTTCAATCTTTGAATGTTTTGCAAATCCAGTTGATCTTCAGCTTCTGGTGAAATGACTTCTGATGAGGCAGCTTCTGATGATGCAGCTTCTGATGAAGCAGCTTCTGCAGCTTCTGATGGTGCAGCTTCTTCAGCTTCTGATGATGTGGCTTCTGGACCTCTTGTCTTCAGAAGCACTATTCTTCAGGAGCAGCTTTACTTCAGGAGCGGTATTTCTTCAGGAGCAGCTTGACTTCAGGAGCGCTTTGCCTTCAGAATCATCTAAGCTTCATTTTCTTTTGCTCTTTATTTGCTCATTCAGAACCAATGATGATGTAACTTTATAATTATGGTCCTGTACACTTGAACAAATATTAGCTAGTCCAATTTACAATTTTTAATACCTTGTTATCATCAAAACTCTTTAAGGTTCATTGTTAAACACATTTTGTTCCAACAACATTAACTTTTGTTGACCAATTTTTGCTTACATTTTGGGACGGATGAAGTAGATTAGAAAGGAATATATAATAAAACTCAATACACTGCTAACTTAGTAATATAAAGACTCGATAGTTTAAACTCAATATTTTATTATCTAACAAATCCCACCCAAATTATAAGAGAGAGAAAAAAAAAATAGTAAAGAGAGAAAGATGAATACTTGTCATCTGGATATGCATATGTTGGAGATTTCAACAATGTATAGAGTAGTTTTGATGGTGTAAGTTGAACCTTTACATTAATGAGGCTGCCACCCACTTAAACTAACTGATCATATTCAGAATGTTAGCACAGACTAGTCTTCAACTCCAATGGTCCCAACATCATAATGACATACCGGAGCTTATACATTTGTAATGAAAGTTTCAATCACTACTAAAAAAGCAAAAATTAGTGAGGGAAATTTTGAGAGGGAAAACATGAAATCCCTCTCTAATTCCGTTACTAAATTTTGCGACCAAAGAATTTGTGAGGAATTTTATTTTTTCCGTCACTAATTTTCCTCTCTAATTTTGCTTTTTCTAGTAGTGAATTCAAAAGTTAAAGTTATTATGCAGATTTTTCTAGATGTCTCAGTTCAACCACTTGAACTACGCCATGAGAACTAACGTATCCTTTTTGGGTTCATATAATATATACATTTGTAGCATTTCCAGCTAGGTACTCGTGTGGGTTTTACATTTTCCAAACCTACACGTAATACATATGGCTTTTTTATACGTTTGCATGCAGTACATGACACATGCACGGGGTGTAGTTGATAACCTATTTCGTGTCAAATTCAAACACAATGTAACTAACTCAAAGCAAGAGTAACGTATATTTCAGCTGTTAGCTTATTCAACATTATCAAATATCTCAATTGTATCAAAGAAATCATCTCTGCTTGTTATGAGTGAAATCTTAGTCAGGTATATGTCAAAAAAATAATTATAATATTGATTCATTAGAGATTAATACGTACTAAGACATAGTTACAGTGTTGTGTGTGTATATAAAGTGTTCTTGCTAAAAGTTATACAATAGACCTTGTCGACGATGTACCGTGACCGAAGTTCGAAGTGTGTAATTCAAGATAAAAAGTTAATGCCACTAGGGTTTTGAAGTTTTAAGTTGCTAATATATTGTGCTTATCATTGACCCGTGTGATAGCACGGGTCACACGATCTAGTTCAAGATAAAAAGTTAATGCCTCTAGGGTTTTGAATTTGAGTTAGGATTATACCCAATTAAGTTAATGCCTCTTGTGGTATACACAATTGCTCTTCCATATAAGTAAAAGACCATTAGACTCCAGCGGTAGTTAATCATCGCCTACTTTTTATGGTGGTGACAATCTAGTGATATCTAACACAAAGTCCGTAAAAGTGAGGTGCTAAAGCAAGTTCTCTTCTAACTGGATGAATACAATGTAGTTAGGACCGACGAAAAAAAAAACTGACGAAATATCTTTGAATTAAATCTCACCACCACTTTATTTATTCAATTATTAAATCTCACATCTACCTCTTTTTATTATTCTTATATTTATAAACTCAATTAAAATTAAGATATTTGTGTTGACTTGTATTTGAATTAGTATTAGATTAATTAATTGAATGCTGACAAGTGTCTTAGGGCACTTGTCAAAGAAGTTTAAAGAAGAAATTATGTTTTGAGAATGATGCATTCAATATATTAAAAGTTTAAAAAGTAATTTTTTCTACATAAAACTTCTAAATTATTTTCATCCTTAATATAATCACGAATTTAGAAGTTTTTTTTTTTTTGTGAAATAGGTTAGTATAGTTATAATTTCATCGATGAATAAATGAAGAATTTAAGGTTTAAACACCGATTTTTGTATGTTGTAATGTTCCATCAACTGACTATGCACACAGAGATTTTAAAAGTCTTCGATCAAATAATGAATTGGGCTAGACAAAAATAACAGTAGTACTAAAATAACAAAACTCATATACTTTGAAATTTTAAGTGCATGTAGATGTGATGTTATGACTGTGGTGTCCGGATTCAAATCAGCAGCAGTACTATATACTCACAAATCAAATGACTAATTCAAAGCTGTTGGCTGATCTCCCTCAAAACAAAAACAAAAATGTTGGCTGATCTAGGGAAGTATTCTTCCATGGTCACAAGACCAAATCAATAATATTTGGACACACACATAAAAAGATGGTCTTTAAAATATTCAATTATTTTTTTTATCAATTTCCTCTTTACTATTAAAAAAATATTTCTTTATATGTGTAACCAAACATTTTTTATTTTGTCATGTGACTATATTAGAATTTTTCTGATCTATGATATCTCATCGACAAGACTTATGAGAAAGAAATGCATGTTCAAATACTGTTAGATTCGTGCCATCATTTTCTTCATATGATTTCCTCATTTTGCATGCATATATATATTTTATTTTATTTTATTTTTTTGAAAGGGCTGCATGCATATATATGTTGAGGTTTGATTGGGTTGGATTCGATGTATAGATTCAGGACATGTCTTAATCAATTTTTCACTAATACTAAGAGCTTGAGTCGGTTTGATCAAAAAATTTAGAGTATGTTGTTGATTCTTTCAAAAAATATTTTCAATTTTGAATGTAATAGCAAATCTCTTCTCATTAATTACCACCATATTTTTATTTTTATTTTTTCCATTTTCATCACTATATATATTGCAGAACTAGTAGTCAGTCTCTTATGTTGCTTATGAAATTTTTTGATGAAGCAAATTCTTGTAGTCTGGTATCTAGTCAAATAAAAAAGTCAATAATCAATGAAAAAGACACGTGGGTATAATACTTATCATGTCTAGTCTTTTGCAACAATAAAAAAAAGTCACGTGTAATGTTTCGCAAGCTAAATAAAATATCGTTGATTTTTTTTTTTTAGAGAAAATATCGTTGAATTTATTTATAAATTAAAAGGCATTCTGACTTTTGTGATAATTTTTGGTGTATTAATTGGCATGGCATAAGAGTCAACCCCTCCTGGGATCCTTATGCCGACTCCTCCGGCACTAATTAATTTCAGCCCACTCTTCGCTGACTTCTTGTCATTATACTCCTATTTTGGGACAATCTTCTTCTTGCGAGAACATTATTAGTCATTCCGTTTCAAAATACATGTCCAAGTCAACCACTTCACATATGCCAATGCATAATTTTGACCGTTAATATTTTTAATTATCTAAAGTAAAATATTATAAAAATTTAATATTTTGAAAATATTTGTCGAGACAAATCAAACAACACCTTACATGCTAATATTTGTATTTATACATTAGTTAAAAAGTATGGTCAAAGTAAGTCAAGTGAATAGTGCACATTGCAAAAATTGGACATGTATTTTGAAACGGAGGGAGCCAAAAGAAGAAATTGTTAGTCAAAAAATATATTTTTTTAATCTTTTAATACATTAATTACACAACTTTCAATACAAATATTTACTTCCTTAACTAGTGTCTCGGGAGCACCGCTTAACATTTCCCTTATTTTTATTTTGTTACAAAATGTCAAATTACATTAGCAATGTGCACTAACGAGGTTGTTACTAAATAAATTACATAAGATAATTTATTTAGTTGGACATGTATTTTGCTAATGTAATTTTGTTACTAATAGCATAAGGCACCAACGATGTGCTTGCCTACAACTAAATTACATTAGCAATCGTAGAGATGAATAAGATTTTGGAGCTATCATAAGATAATTTAGAAGTTTATTCTCGTCTTTTTTTACAAACTTGTAGGTTGAGTTTATTAGGAGACAAGTTAACGAGGTTGCTCATACTCTTCAGTTGTTTATCGAAACTTCTGATTGTATCCAAACTATTATTGCTTATCAAATGAGATAGTTTTTTCTTGTAAAAAAAAAACTAAATTACATTGATGTTTTAATAATGGTTGAATCAGTACGAAGTTTCATCCTTAAGGTCTTGGATTCTAATCATGTTGCCGACGTGAGAACCTTTGTAAGAACCTCTATAAAGAGTTCTTTGAATCTTGAGGACTGTCCTGATCCACGGAGCCTCCTGAGCTGAACTAACCTAAGCTTTTTGGTAAGAAAAAAACATTGATGTGTCATTGTAATATGCAAGGTAAATTACATTTTAAAATCAAATATTAGATATAATATGGATGAAGAAACAACACGTTTGAATCAAATCAAGGTTCAAAATAAGATCTTTATCGAATTTACAAACCCATAATGACAAAAAAAAAACGATTTTAAGGATTAGATAGAGGAAAAGATAGAATCTTTGAATGATTAAAGAAAAGGGTGTTAAAGAGGAGGTGAATCAGTTGTGCCTCTTGTTTTGCGACATAGAATGATTTTTGGTTGATTAAGATGTGAATTTTGGTTAATTTATGCCCAATTTGATTTTGCTTTTGATTTGAAACTTTAATTTTTTTTTTTTATATTTTTGAGAATATCTAGAGGTGATGGTTTTAGGATTTGAGGTTTATCGATTTTAATAAAATAAAGGTATGAGTTTGAAGATTTATGAATATGATTAAGGTATATGAAGGTGGTGTTGAAGATGATGAAGAAGAGGAAGATAGAAGATGAAGAAAGGAAAAGTAATTGTTGTTGGTGGTTCATTTTAAGATATAATAGACATGCTTGATTCAATGGACACTTTTTTTTTTTTTTTTATTACAATGAGGGTTGAAGCCTAGGAAAGAAAAATTATATATAAACTAAATGAGGGGTAATAATCCCCAATACATTAGCTGCCAACAAGTGACTAAACTGCGGCGGACACACATCAAACAACACAAGATTGGAATCCATTGAGCCTCCTCCTATATTTGCTAATGCATTACCACACTAATTTGCCTTCCAATAAGTATGATGATTGACCATTTCCCAATCTATATCCAACATCCTTCAAATCTTCATCACTAGATCGAGATCTTCCATTTGGAGCGCCATATCCTTCAGAGCTAAGAATCTTGACCACCTCTGCTAAATCAACATTCAACTCGATGCGCCGAAAATCAATTCTTCTAGCATACTTCAATCATTCAAGCGCCCCCTCCCCACTATATAGGCACTACAAAGACCCACACTTCTTGTAAATTCATTCAACCATTCTCCATCACTCCCTCTCAGAACACCTCCACAACTGCACCCTCCTTGCAAGAACCATCAATATTCTACCTTGCCCAACCACTCTCAGGGGGTTTTCATCCGATAAGAATGATTTCATGACGGACATATCCTCCACCATTCTATTAGCCTTAACAATTGATGCATAATCCTTCACAATTTGCAGTGCATGTTGCACCGGATGAATAGGCCTAGAAAATTCTTCATCATGCATCTCCTTATTCCTCCATGTCCATAAACTATGGCACACCACTGATCGAAAATCACGTCACTCGATCGAAATATTTCAACTTGTTGCATTATTAAGATTAAAGTGAATCCAATGTTGTAGATCACCCATAAAAAAATTCCGCTATATTATTGACATAACAACATTCATCTAAAGCGGCATTATTAAAGCATAGACGCACATAGCATGCATAATCATTTTCGGGTCCGAGCCACAATACGCACACATAGATGATCTTATACCCATTCATCTATGAGGAGGTGTTCGATTATGGGAGAACATGGCTTAAGAAGATTAAACATAATCTGTTGGAACAAAATGTGTTTAACAATGAACCTCAAAGAGTTTTGATGATAACAAGGTATTAAAAATTGTAAATTGGACTAGCTAATATTTGTTCGAGTGTACAGGACCACAGTTAAAAAGTTACATCATTAATTGGTTCTGAATGAGCAAATAAAGGGCAAAAGAAAATGAAGCTTAGACGATTCTGAAGGCAATATGCTCCTGAAAGTGGAAAGCGCTCCTGAAGTCAAGCTGCTCCTGAAGATAGTAAAAGCGCTCCTGAAGAAATAACGCTCCAGAAGAAAAGTGCTCCTGAAGACAAGAAGTCCAGAAGCCACATTATCAGAAGCTGCATCATCAGAAGCTACATCATCAGAAGCTGGAGAAGCTGCACCATCGGAAGCTACAGAAGCTGCATCATCAGAAGCTGCCTCATCAGAAGTCATTTCATCAGAAGCTAAAAATCAACTGAATTTGCAAAAGATTCAAAGATTGAAGAATCTACATTGCAAAAGTTGTCTATTGGATTCGAAAACACAGCAGAAAATTAGTGGAACATTGCAACGGTCATTTCAAAGGTGTTTGAAGGCATGTGCTTGCAATTTTGGACGAAAGCGTTGACATTGTACCTCTGTACAAACTGTACAACCACCTTCTCCACTACTCTGTTTTGTGTCCACGCTACAAGACAAGAAAACAGCTTCAGAATACGGCTTCGCCTGCAAAGATGTTCCTTTGGATAAGGAATGGATTTCAAATTTGTTCTTCATAGGACAACAACCAAATCAGGCAAAATATCATTGGTGAAAGATCAAGCTTCAACAACGACTCTTTGGTGTGCTGGCAATTTCACAACGTCTCTTTCACACCTCTATATAAAGGAGTGAAGACTTAGAGTTTTGGTAATGCAAGAACGCTGAACGAAAGACTCACAACATTTTTACAAGTGCCAAACCTCTGCTGAAATTGTTCTGCATTCACTTAGAATTTCTGTGTCTCAAAGTCATATCTTAGAAATTCTTAAGTCCATTGAGTCTGTATCTGATTTATATTGTGAGCACCTCTGATTGTATATCAAGTGTTCAACCTTAAACAATTTTCTGTGTAATTTTGTTTAGTTAGGAAGTCTCTTGCAGTTGTGCTTGAGCAGGAAGTCTCTTGATTGTGTTCTTGAGCAAAGGAAGTCTCTAGCTTGTGTGCTTGAGCAAAGGAAGTCTCTTGCTTGTGTGCTTGAGCAATTGTAATCAGATATTACTCTTAGTGAAATCTCCTTGGAAGTGCAAGGGGGACTGGACTACTTCCGGATTGTGGAAGGAACCAGTATAATTGCTTTGTGTCGTTCTTCTTCTCTCTCTCTGTTTTATTCCGCTGCATTTAGATTCTGATCATCACTTCAGAAGCTGTCTCACTTAGCTTCTGATCAGTGTGTTCAGTTTTTAGGAGAAACGAAGAATTTTTCAAAACACAATTCAACCCCCCTTCTTGTGTTTTTCTCACCTTCAATTGGTATCTAGAGCCTTGGTTGTTGTGTAACACTTAACCGTGCAACAGTCAAAGATCTGAGAAAAACATGTCTACTCCTCCTCCTACTGGTTCTGGTGATACTAGCTATAAAAACTTCTCACATGATTATAGTGATAGTAAGAAATCCAGTGTTGGAAAGATTCCAAAATTCAATGGAGATGCTGAAGAATTCTCTTGGTGGAAGACCAACTTTTACAGTTACATCATGAGCCTAGATGAAGAATTATGGGATATTCTGGAAGATGGTGTTGGTGATTTAGTCCTTGATGAAGAAGGAGCTGCTGTGGATAGAAAGAAACATACTCCAGAACTGAGGAAACTCTACAAGAAGCATCATATTATCAGAGGAGCCCTTGTCACTGCCATACCCAAAGCAGAATACATGAAGATGAGTGACAAATCCACTGCTAAAGCTATGTTTGCTTCTCTCTGTTCAAACTATGAAGGGAGCAAGAAGGTCAAAGAAGCAAAGACTCTCCTGCTTGTACATCAGTATGAGTTATTCAAGATGAAGGATGATGAAACTATTGAGGAGATGTACTCAAGGTTTCAAACCTTAGTTTCTGGGCTACAGATTCTAAAGAAGAGCTATGTTGCTTCTGATCATGTAAGCAAGATACTCAGAAGCTTACCTGCCAGATGGAGACCAAAGGTGACTGCCATTGAGGAAGCTAAAGATTTAAACACTTTAAGTGTCGAAGATCTTGTTAGTTCTCTCAAAGTTCATGAGTTAAGTCTTAATGAACATGAGTCTACTAAGTAGAGTAAATCAATAGCTCTTCCATCCAAAGGCAAGTCATCAAAAGCTCTCAAAGTGGTTGAATCTGAAGAGGAAGAACAGTCAAGTTCAGATTCTGAACCAGATGCTGCTGAAATGGCCATGCTCTCAAACAGACTTCAGTATCTGGCCAAGAAGAACAGAAAGTTTCTCGCCAGAAGGGGTAACTCCAGAAGCTCAAGGAAAGAAGATCAGAAGGGATGCTTCAACTGTAAGAAGCCTGGACACTTCATTGTTGAATGCCCTGATCTTCAAAGAGAAAAGTCAAAGGACAAGTCAAAGAGGTCTACATTCAAACCAAGCAAATTCAAGAAGCAGATTAAGCAGAGTTTAATGGCAACCTGGGATGATTTGGGAAGTGAATCTGGATCTGATAAAGAGGAAGCTGATGAAGATGCAAAGGTAGCTGTTGGGTTGGTAGCAACAGCAACTTCAGAAGCTGGATCAGATTCAGACTCAGAAGATGAAAACGAGGTATATTCCAAAATTCCCAGAGATGAACTTGTTGAGTCACTTAAAGAACTTCTTACACATTTTGAAGTAAGAACCAATGAGTTGAAGGATTTAAAAGAAAAATATGCTGATTTGGTACAACAGCAAAAATCAACTCTATTGGATCTGAAAGCTTCTGAACAAGGACTTAGGGGCTTTGACTTCATGTGTAAAACATATGAAGATCAGCTCAGGTTCTTATGTCAGAAGCTACAAGAAAAGTGTAATGAAAAACCTTTAAGTAACCATGAAATTGCTCTTGAAGATTTTATTATATCTGGCATTGACAGAAGCAGAGTAGCTTCTATGATTTATAGCATTTACAAGAACAATGGCAGAGGAATTGGTTTTCCAGAAGTGAAACTTGAGAAAACCAACATAAAATCTTGTTGTGAATGCATCAATGAAGGTCTGAAAACCTTCTTTGTACCAGAAGGGGCTGAGTTGGAAACTGTTGTTCAATCAGAACCTGAAGCTTCTAGTTCTAAGGCTAAGATTACTTCAAAGCCAAAGAACTCTAAGTCAAAGGCTATGATCAAATCTGATTCCAAGACTTCAAAGGTTAGGATCCTGAAAAGATCAGAACCTATTCCTCAGAGTCTGGTGAAACCAAAATCTGAGGCTCTGAAATCTAAGTTTCAGAAGAAGACAGTTACTGCTTCTGAAGTACCAAAACCTAAGGTGATGGTTAATCAGAAGCAACCCAACTCACAACACAAGGTACAAGAAGTGAGAAGTAAAGCCTTAAGTACTAACCTTCTAGGACCCATAGGACAATGGGTACCTAAATCTAAAAATGTCAATGATGCAGGTATGTCTAAGAGCAGTGCCAAAGCAAAGATCATGGTACCTAGACAGCGGTTGCTCAAGACACATGACATGAGACAAGTCCATGTTCCTCAGCCTAACAATGAAAGAGGGAGGAAATGTGAAATTTGGAGGCAACCAGTCGGGCAAGATCATATGTACAGGAACTATTGGTAATTCCTCTACCTCAATTAATAATGTATGGTTGGTAGATGGTCTTGAACATAACCTTTTGAGCATTAGTCAATTTTGTGATAATGGTTATGATGTGCTTTTTGAAAAACCCAACTGTACAGTAATCAATAAGGAAGACAAATCCATTGTGTTCAAAGGAAAGAGAGTTGACAATGTCTATAAAATCAATTTTTCTGAACTGGCTGATCAGAAGGTGATTTGCCTACTATCAGTGAATGATAAGAAATGGATGTGGCACAGAAGGTTGGGACATGCTAACTGGAGGTTAATCTCTAAGCTTAGTAAGTTACAACTTGTGAAAGGGCTACCAGACATTGACTATCATTCAGATGCACTCTGTGGTGCATGTCAGAGAGGGAAAATTGTAAAATCATCTTTTAAAACCAAAGACATTGTTTCAACCTCAAGACCTTTAGAATTACTCCATATTGATTTATTTGGACCAGTGAGTACTGCATCCTTATATGGAAGTAAATATGGATTAGTCATTGTTTATGATTACAGCAGATGGACTTGGGTGAAATTCCTGAAAAGTAAGGATTATGCATATGAGGTATTCAGTAACTTCTGCACACAAATTCAAACTGAAAAAGAGTCAAAAATTTTGAAAATCAGAAGTGATCATGGTGGAGAATTTGAAAATGAGCCATTTGAAGCTTTTTGTGAAAAACATGGAATCATCCATGAATTCTCTTCTCCTAGAACTCCACAACAAAATGGGGTTGTAGAGAGAAAGAATAGAACTTTACAAGAAATGGCCAGAACCATGATCCATGAAAACAATTTGGCTAAACATTTTTGGGCAGAAGCAGTGAATACATCATGTTATGTTCAAAACAGGATTTATATTAGACCTATTTTGGAGAAAACAGCATATGAACTTTTTAAAGGAAGAAAACCCAATATCTCTTACTTTCATCAATTTGGATGTACATGTTACATTCTGAACAACAAGCTCTACCTAAAGAAATTTGATGCCAAGGCCCAAAGAGGAATCTTCTTAGGTTACTCTGAAAGGTCAAAGGCATACTGAGTGTATAATTCAGAGACACTCTGTGTTGAAGAATCTATGCACGTTAAATTTGATGACAAGGAGCTTGAAGATAAAACTTCAAAGCAAGATGAAAGTTTTGCAGAGATACAGGTTCCTGAAGTTACTCCAGAACCTGATCAGATAGCTGAATCTGAAGATAATCCAGAAGCTGAACCCACATCAGAAGCGCAAGATGAAGCTGCTTCTGATGAATCACAAGATGGCTCACATCAAGCAGATCCTCCCAGAAACACATTCAAACACAAGTCTTCACATCCTGAGGAGCTAATCATTGGAAACAAAGATAGTCCAAGAAGAACAAGATCACATTTCAGACAAGTAGAGTCAATGATTGGACTAATCTCAATGATTGAACCTACAACAGTTGATGAAGCACTTTCAGATGATGGATGGATCCTAGCTATGCAAGAAGAGTTGAATCAATTCCAAAGAAATGATGTGTGGGATCTGGTACCCAAACCTCAGCACAAGAACATTATTGGAACAAAATGGGTATTCAGAAACAAGCTGAATGAGCAAGGTGAAGTAACAAGAAACAAAGCCAGGCTTGTTGCACAAGGGTATAGTCAACAAGAAGGCATTGATTACACTTAAACGTTTGCTCCAGTTGCAAGATTGGAAGCAATCAGGTTACTTCTTTCCTATGCAGTTAATCATGGCATAATATTATATCAAATGGATGTCAAGAGTGCATTTCTAAATGGTGTCATAGAAGAAGAAGTGTATGTCAAGCAACCTCCTGGATTTGAGGATATTAAATATCCTGACCATGTTTTTAAACTGAAGAAATCACTATATGGCTTGAAACAAGCTCCCAGAGCTTGGTATGATAGACTAAGTAATTTCTTAATCAAGAATGATTTTAAAAGAGGATAGGTTGATACAACACTCTTTAGAAGGACCCTTGGGAAAGATATTCTTGTTGTGCAAATATATGTTGATGATATAATATTTGGTTCTACTAATGCATCTCTTTGCAAGGAATTTTCTGAGTTAATGCAGGATGAATTTGAAATGAGCATGATGGGAGAGCTGAAGTTCTTCCTAGGCATTCAAGTTAATCAATGCAGAGATGGAGTCTATGTTCATCAGTCTAAGTATACAAAGGAGCTTCTGAAGAAGTTCAAGCTTGAAGATTGTAAAGTGATGAACACTCCAATGCACCCTACGTGCACCTTAAGCAAAGAAGTTGAAGGAGCTAAAGTTGACCAGAAGCTGTATAGAGGTATGATTGGTTCTTTGTTATACCTCACTGCATCTAGGCTAGATATTTTATTCAGTGTATGCTTGTGTGCAAGATTCCAATCAGATCCTAGAGAATCTCATATGACTGCTGTCAAGAGAATCTTCAGGTATTTGAAAGGAACAACTAATCTTGGACTCCTTTATAGGAAATCCTTAGATTATAAGCTAATTGGATTCTGTGATGCTGATTATGCTGGTGATAGGATTGAAAGAAAGTCAACCAGTGGCAATTGTCAATTTCTGGGTGATAATCTTATATCCTGGGCTAGCAAAAGACAAACAACTATTGCAATGTCTACGGCAGAAGCGGAATACACTTCAGCTGCAAGTTGTTGTACACAACTACTTTGGATGAAACATCAGTTGGAAGACTATCAGATAATTGCTAACAATATTCCCATTTATTGTGATAATACTGCTGCTATTTGTTTGTCTGAAAATCCAATTTTGCATTCAAGAGCCAAGCACATTGAAATCAAACACCATTTTATCAGAGATTATGTTCAAAAAGGAATTTTAGATATACAATTCATTGATACTGAAAATCAATGGGCTGATATATTTACTAAGCCTTTAACTGTTGAAAGATTTGATTTTATAAAGAAAAATTTGAACATGCACTATGTGTCTGATTAAAGTTTGCTTGCTCCTGAATAGGATTTTAGGTTCTGAAGTTAGTTCAGAAGCAGTAGTCCATCAGAAGCTCTTTATTGAGGTTCAGAGGAAAACTCGCTTCTGATGATGACGTCAGCATCTGAAGTCCAGAAGCTGGATTTATTGCTTCTGAATAGTTGAATTAGTGGAAACGTTGGGAGTTACTTTTTAAAAGTAACTTCTGGCCCACTAACTTGGTAGTTACTCTGTGAACTTCTTACGTGGCCTGTATGTGTTGGTGTATAACTAAAAGGGCAATGATGATTTAATAGCTTTGAAAGTACTTTTCACGCGCCCCCAATTTGTCATTAATGTTATGTTTGTTTGTCTCTTTTGAATTGCAAACGTTTTTACTCTTAAACACTTTTTCAATTCACACACTACTCACTCACAACAAACACATTTTGCTCTCAAACCTCTTGCGAAGTAAGCGCAAAAACCTTAGAACCCTATATTCTCTAAATCTTCTTCAATCATCATCAAATGGCATCATCAAGCTCGCAACAGGAAGTTTCAGACTCTTCTGCACGAATGGTTCCTGAATATGACTACAGAGGAAGAAGTATGAAACTGGAAGAATGGGAACTACAGGTTCAAATAGAAAATCCGGTGGATTTTGAATCACTCGCCTTCCATGAGTGTTGGATCAGAAGCTACTGTGAAAAGCAGGAACTTATGCATTACTTCAAGATGTTGAATGGACCAACATACGAAGCATTGGTTAGACACTTCTGGGTGAGAGCTAAGATTTATGACAAAGCTGCGTCTATAGCTGAAGAAAGTCAAATGGTGTTGATTTATCCCGAACTGGAAGGGAAGACCAGAGAAGTAATGAGACTTGAGCCATTTACAGGTGTTGAAATCAGGTCAAGCATTTGTGGTATTCCAGTAAGAATTGCAGAATGGCAGATAGAAGTTGTACTCCGTAGAGAGGCCTCTGGAAAATACTCTGGAATTGATCTCTCAAGTACAGCTGAAGAACGCTTCTGGAAAGAGAAAGTAAACTTGGCTCTGTACAACTCCATGCAAGCAGGAAAGTATGCTGATCTGAGCATGGATAAGAAGCTGCTTCTGAAGATTCAGAATGAGGACTTACTTCCATGTGGTGGAAGTGAGAAACCCAATTTGGCACAGAAGGTCTTTCTCCAGCACTTCATTAAGAAGGAGAAAGTGAACGTGTCAAAATATATGTTCAAGTACTTGATAGAGTGTCTGAAATAGAGTCAGCTGCAGAATAGAACCTGGGTACCTTATGGAAGACTCTTGTCAGAAATATTCTATCAAGGAGGAGTCTTGGACAAGCTAAGCAGTGCTAAAGCCTTCACAGATGAGCTGCTTGATACTAAAACTGGAAAGTTCATAAATGCACAAACCCTCAAGAATATGAAGTTGATCACTGTTGTCACCAAGCTTCAAACTGATTTAAGTGAATCACTTGCTAAGTCTGACCTTATGAAGGACTTTCCACCCATCTGCAAGAAGGATCCCCTTGAAGTGCAGATGTACTATATCAAGGAACACTTTGAGGCAACCAATGAGAGAATCAGATTGGAAGATGTACCAGAGGAAATGTATGGTGGTGCTCTGCCACGAGCCAGAGGCAGAAAGTCAAAAAGGAAGATGACTGCAGAGCAATACCTAGAGGTTGAAAAATCTGCGAAGAAGTCTAAAGTCACTTCTGATAAGCTTAACATTGGTGGTTCTGCAATGCCATCAATTGAAGAAGTGGCTGAAGACATCAACTCTAGCGTGGTCCTGAGTATTGGTATTGCTCTTGATCAACCTGCAATACCAAAGAAGAAAAGGAAGCAAGCAGTAAGGAGGACCAAGAATTTTCCTCTTATTACCAAGAAGGCTGAAGCTGCTACTAATGTGTCAGAAGCTATTGGAAAAGCTATGGAGATTGCTTCTGAACTTCAAGAGAGGGTAATAACAGAAGCATCACAACTTCTTAAAATTCCTGACACTGCTGAAGATGATCAATTAAAGTCAGCTGATTGTTCAGAACCCTCTACAACAGGTAATATCTTCACGCACTCAGAACCAATAGTACATGAGATATCCAGTGACTCTCCTTCACCCTCTTCAAAATCCTCATCATCATCTTCTGATTCTGATGATGATAAACCTATAAGTCTTCTGTTTCGTAAGCCAATAAAAAGCCATTCAACATCAACCAAGACCAACAAAAAGTCCTCTCAGTCAAGCACTTTTAAGCCAGTTGGTCATATAATCAATCAGAAGATAGAAAAAATGGCTGAGCAGAGAGACAGAGTCATTGATACTATCCTCCGCCATCACCCTCAACCTCTTAACATTCAACCCCTCAACATGATTGTACCAGAAAATGTTGAGTCAACCTCAGAGAAAGCCTCTGAGACAACTCCAGAAGCAGCTGCTTCTGATAAAGTTGTTTCAGAAGACCCCCCTCAACAAAAACCTTCACCAGAAAAAGCCTTTTCACCCCCTCAATCTGAACCTACAACTTCATCACCCCCACAACAACCAATTGTTCCTGAACCATCTGTTCCTGAACAATCAATTCCTCAAAAGACCGTTCCTGAACATATTATTCCTGAACAACCAGTTACTAAACCCATTCCTGAACCTGCACCTGAAACTGCCGCTCCTGAACACATTGTTCCTGAGCTAACCTCTGCTTCCATAACTCCTTCACCAGTACAAGTTATCAAGATCACCCATCATACTGGTGTATGTGATATGGACACAGACTCTGAGGATGATCAAAATGATCATGCCTCTGATATGGTAGTTGACCCCACTCCTGACCAACCATCAACTAGCCAATCCTTAACTACAAATGACCAATCATCATCAAACCTACCCATTATACACTTAGCCCCTCCAAAACCCTCTAAACAACCTTCACCTCCCAACATTTTCCTGGATTCTCAAGTACTACAAGATGTGTGGGAAGATATTGCTTCTGAAGTTCTCAGACTGATAGCAGGAAGAAATGACTTGGGTCATCAAGTTAGCTATCAGAAGCAATGGAGAAGGATAAAAGAAAGGGTCGTCAACCTGATTTCAGCTTTGCATGATTCCTGCATTGAGGCTCAAGAGCAAGCCAAGCAGAAGCTGGAAGATTGGTTGAATGGAATAGAAGAGAATACTGGAGATGTTGAAGTTCTTGGTACTTGGGTGAAGAATCCACTCAGTATCAAAGGCAAAGAACCTGATGAATTCCTGCCTAAGGAGCTGCATCTGATTATTCCTTCTGAGATCCTGGAGAAGATTGATGCACCTAACCTGGCTCTAGCTCAGGAGAACAAGGTGCTCAAAGAAGAAAATGAAAGGCTTGAAACAGAGCTACTAGAGCAGAAGCTGAAGATATCAAAATTGGAAGCTGATATGCAAGAAGCCAAGATCAGAGAAGACAACTACAGAAAAGATATGGACAAGAAGTATGCTGATGTTCAAGAGCTTCTGAAGAAGATTTTAGAGAAATAAGCCAAACCCATAGTTGCACACTTTTAGCTTATTTTCTTTGTCTCTTTAGGCTTTTGATATTCTTGGTCCATCTCTGCTTCTGATTTAGTTCTTTTCGCTTCTGATATTATAAGCTTCTGAATTCTTCCTGCTTCTGAAAATCTTTAACTGTTTATACCTTGTGTGTTATTATTTGCCTTGATAATAATGCTTGCTATGCTTGTTTATTTAATCTTTGAAGATGGTTAATATGCTTTAAAATAATTTGAATTATGCTCTGAACCTTTAATCTTATGTTTTTCTCATCTCTTCTTTTTGTTTATGTCTTTTTGCTAATGACAAAAGGGGGAGTATATGTGATAGTATTTAAAGGCTCTGAGCCCCATTAATAATATTTGAAAATTTTGAAAAATTTCTATCTTTTTGTTTTACCTTTAAAAGGGTGTATCAAAAAGGGTGAAGTATCAAATTTCAAATAAAATTAATTGAACCATTCTTCTTATCTATAAGTCAATTCTTTCAATTTTTTTTAAGCTCTGATATTATTGTGCGAAAAATGAATTTAATTAACCTGGATAGAACATAGGGGGAGCTTACAAACCTCACCTTAAAAACTATCAGACTCAGGGGGAGTTAGAGCTTACAAACCTCAGACTCTGAGCTTACAAACCTCAGAAACCCCAAAGTCAACTCGTTAATTAGATTAACAACAATTGACCAATTTTAAATACTATTGTTTGTCATTAACAAAAAGGGGGAGATTGTTGGAACAAAATGTGTTTAACAATGAACCTCAAAGAGTTTTGATGATAACAAGGTATTAAAAATTGTAAATTGGACTAGCTAATATTTGTTCGAGTGTACAGGACCACAGTTAAAAAGTTACATCATTAATTGGTTCTGAATGAGCAAATAAAGGGCAAAAGAAAATGAAGCTTAGACGATTCTGAAGGCAATATGCTCCTGAAAGTGGAAAGCGCTCCTGAAGTCAAGCTGCTCCTGAAGATAGTAAAAGCGCTCCTGAAGAAATAGCGCTCCTGAAGAAGAGTGCTCCTGAAGACAAGAAGTCCAGAAGCCACATTATCAGAAGCTGCATCATCAGAAGCTGGAGAAGCTGCACCATCGGAAGCTACAGAAGCTGCATCATCAGAAGCTGCCTCATCAGAAGTCATTTCACCAGAAGCTAAAGATCAACTGAATTTGCAAAAGATTCAAAGATTGAAGAATCTACATTGCAAAAGCTGTCTATTGAATTCGAAAACACAGCAGAAAATTAGTGGAACATTGCAACGGTCATTTCAAAGGTGTTTGAAGGCATGTGCTTGCAATTTTGGACGAAAGCGTTGACATTGTACCTCTGTACGAACTGTACAACCACCTTCTCCACTACTCTGTTTTGTGTCCACGCTACAAGACAAGAAAACAGCTTCAGAATACGGCTTCGCCTGCAAAGATGTTCCTTTGGATAAGGAATGGATTTCAAATTTGTTCTTCATAGGACAACAACCAAATCAGGCAAAATATCATTGGTGAAAGATCAAGCTTCAACAATGACTCTTTGGTGTGCTGGCAATTTCACAACGTCTCTTTCACACCTCTATATAAAGTAGTGAAGACTTAGAGTTTTGGTAATGCAAGAACGCTGAAAGAAAGACTCACAACATTTTTACAAGTGCCAAACCTCTGCTGAAATTGTTCTGCATTCACTTAGAATTTCTGTGTCTCAAAGTCATATCTTAGAAATTCTTAAGTCCATTGAGTCTGTATCTGATTTATATTGTGAGCACCTCTGATTGTATATCAAGTGTTCAACCTTAAACAATTTTCTGTGTAATTTTGTTTAGTTAGGAAGTCTCTTGCAGTTGTGCTTGAGCAGGAAGTCTCTTGATTGTGTTCTTGAGCAAAGGAAGTCTCTAGCTTGTGTGCTTGAGCAAAGGAAGTCTCTTGCTTGTGTGCTTGAGCAATTGTAATCAGATATTACTCTTAGTGAAATCTCCTTGGAAGTGCAAGGGGGACTGGACTACTTCCGGATTGTGGAAGGAACCAGTATAATTGCTTTGTGTCGTTCTTCTTCTCTCTCTCTGTTTTATTCCGCTGCATTTAGATTCTGATCATCACTTCAGAAGCTGTCTCACTTAGCTTCTGATCAGTGTGTTCAGTTTTTAGGAGAAACGAAGAATTTTTCAAAACACAATTCAACCCCCCTTCTTGTGTTTTTCTCACCTTCATAATCTTCTCAAGCTATGCCTCTCATATCATTTGAAGAATTCAATTTTGTTACAAAGCTAATGGGAAAACAAAGAACAAAAACAAATAAAAAAGAAAAAGCTACTACGAAGCTAACTACTCCCGAAGGCAAAAGGTGCCAACGACATCACTTCTAAGAAGGTCAAAGAGACCAGCAGGGGGTGAGTCATGAAGAACAAGACCATCATCAGATGAAGCTCCAAGCTTCGCCATGAAGTCTGCGCACTGGTTCCCCTCTCTGAGAGTGTGAGAAACCTTAATATTACTTTGAAGAAGCAATTGTTTTATGTTCTGAATAAGGATCGCATAAAACATGATATCTCTCAACGATACCATTAAGAAGATTGATGCAAACAAGAGAATCAGAATAACAACTAGCTCCGTATAAACCATGTCATTAAGAAGAATTCAATTTATTTAGTGGCTGTTATTTTTTATGTGGTTTGACCGAATTGAATTTTAATCGGTCAATTTATTCAATCTCAATTTTAATCTAATTTTTTTTAATTATAATTTAATTTATTCATTATGCTTAATCTTCTGCTGAATTCTTAAGATTAATAGGTCAATGACCGGATACTTAGTTTCAAATAAAAAATAATAATAATAACACCCACAATATTATACTGGTTTGGCCCTGATTCAAATTTTAGATAGATTTGTCCTCGTGAGCTTAGCTCAGTTGGTTGAGACAATGCATAAAATATGCAAAGGTCCGGGGTTCAAACCCCGGCCACTACCAAGAAATTTTTGTAGATTTGCGCAAATATTTAATTGCAATTTCTCCCCACCAGCAAATATCTCATGGTAGTCTTTTTTTCTTTTTTCTCTTTTATAGGAGATATTTATTCTATCAACAAAAGAAGAAAAAGATATACACAGATGTTTATACTAATGTACAGTACAGGTGTTTATTCTCAGTTGAATAATGGCATAAAAAACCATTCACTGACAAATATGCAACTTCATCTTCGTTGGAGTACTGGTAAACAAGATTAAGATCCATGCATATTTGTAGCTATCCTTTCTTTCGAAAAAGATTTTCAACTTGCCAATGTGACACATGTATTTGGACTACCTTTGCATTACATACACTGCATAACTTATCACATTGGAATTGATAACTTCTAGAAGTATAGATATGCAATATAATATCCATGCGTAAATTCAATCAAAGATGCATTGGTTGATTGCATGAAGATGCACTGTTTGATTGGAGACACATCACATATAGAGATGGCTATATCCTTTCGGCAGGTTACTACAGTGCACATTCCATATCCACGTTTATAAAAAAATTCCCATACTCAAGCTAATACCCTTGTGGACAGTTTGGTGTCCGTACCCCATGAGCACCTAAGTGTCTATACACGCGTCCGTTACTCATTTTTAATAACAAAAAGTCGAATAACAAAAAAGCATCACAACGTAATTAAAATATGATCTAAAATCTTTTGAATCTACTTATAAAATATTACACAACATATTATTTAGTCAAATAAAAAGCATTAAAAGTATAAAAAAAAATGCATATGACAATAAATATCAAAGACGTAATATTAATCAACTAATTTTAGTATTATAAAATTATAGTATATATAATGTGCAGGGTGGACACTAGAGCGTCCGTACCTGCGCTCATACCTGTTCAAATTTGCAGGTAATTATCCAAGTTCAGGCCCAGACCCAACAATGTGGGTATTTACATGTCCATCGTGTGTATTTTTTTCGGGTGTCCATTGAACTTGGATCCAATTACCATACCTGGAGACACAACATCTTACTTCATCCGAACACTCTTATTAGAAAAAAAAAACTAACTAAATTGTAACTAAAAAATTAGGTTTTACTTTTTTGTACCAAAAAAATTATAACAAATGTTGAAATATTAATAGATGACCAAAAAGTTTGATTATAACAACAACAATTTGTCCTTGTGAGTTTAGCTTACATGGTAAGGGATAATGCATAATATATGCAGGGGCGGAGTTTGAACCTCGAACATCCACTTATTCATCTTTAAAGAGAATTTCTCTAGCCACTAGGCTATTTGACACAAAAAAAAAAACAACAATATATACCATTATATAAATTTTCCTAAAAAAACAATTTATATCATTATATAAATACAACTTTAAAGTTAAGTAACACTCAACTAATTTGTGAGAAAAAAAAAAACATATTTAACTAGGAATCAAATTCAAGTTCTCTCAAATGATTCTTGTTTGACGAAGTTCATTGATCACTTGAACTCAATTACTTAGTTCACGTTTAACTAATTTTTATAAGACCTTTTCTTGGACATATTGACCCTTAGGATCTACATTTTTTTCAAATAATAAATTATAATGTGCATATAGGAGATTTGAAAACTAACAACCTGCTTTAGTTGATTTTTTTTTTGTTCATTAATTTTTTTTAAAAGCCAAATTTAAAAATATACAAATTGAATATTGCAAGTGAAATTAAATATATCTAGATAATATTATATAGATATTATAAAACAAAAACAAAAAGAGCAGAACATAAAATATGTGCCCGACCAAACCTAACGTAATTGCTTTGATCACCCACACTAAAATTTCATCTTAAAATCCCCATAAAGATATGAATGAGATCCTTGTTACTTATATAGGTTCATCAAAGTAAGCATGCAATGGCATTTGGCCTCTTCTCCTTCGTTGGGTTTTTGTCTGCACATACGCATGCGCACAAGGCACTACTTTACAACATGAAAAAGTGTGGAACTTGAATAGGAATAGCAAGAATAGCAATAAATTAACATTACATAACTTATTCTTACTTTTTGTTATTTTATTTTTACTCATTTTTATAAAATTAATTTGAATCATGAATACATCCGGTATACAATACAATAGCAACAATAAAAATTATTTCATATTGTCAAAAAAGAAATTTATGGCAAAAAGTATATTATTGTCCCTCTTGATACATTGGATATATGTGGTCCAAGGGAAACAACTTGTAAGTCTTACTAGCTTAATGTAATGTATGTGACGATTTAGAGGACCAAGAAAAAGGTTCGTTGAATTTTCAGTTTTATTACCTGTCGCGGTTTGGTTATGGCTTTGATGTAAACATTCTTAGGCTTTTTTGAGGAGATAGGGTTTTCATGATGTAAGTTTATATAAATAGATAGATAATGCATGTAAAACTTTTTAAAAAAAAAATATCTAAAATGATTTGATATGTTATTAAGACCCACCAAAATCACTAGTGTTCAATAAAAACACATAATGTTCCTTAATTTTAATGGGTCTTAATAACATATCAAATTATTTTAGTTTTATGTAAAAATTTAAATAGTTTATTATATTATATAAAATTACAATCTAACAGTCAAGTTTGAAAAATATGTACTAAATAAAACAATATCGAGTGATATATTATGCATTGTCCTTACCAACTGAGTTAAGCTTACGGGGACATCTCTCTTGTAGTTTCATAAAAAATAAAAAATAGACATGTGTATTTTCAAAAAAATTGTTGAAGATAAGGAAGGATAAACTAAAAAATCACTAATAACTATTTTTTTTAGCTCTTGAAATCATTTTTGAATTTGGTTTTTACAAAACTTTAAATATTGTCACTAAATACTTAAAAATCATGTAAAAGCTATAAGTAAGTTTGTAAAAAAAATGATAATTAATATATTAAATATTTTTTAATAAATAAGTAAGTTTTAAAAAAAAATACTTAAAACACAAAAATGAATATTTTATGAAGTTGAAATTGATGTTTTTAGACGATTTTTTTGTAATTTCATCGGTATTGATCATTTGCATTATCATATCTTGTCTTTTATTGGTCGAAAAATCTTAAAAGGATCAAAACCGGAAAAACTAAAATATTGGGAGATAAATTTCGCGAGGGGTGAAATTACAAGACTAAAGTTGTAATTATGCGCGATAAAAAAGCATATAAAACAAGGGTCATACTTTAGACTTTAGAGCACATATTAAGGATTATACTAATAACAAATATTTATTAAGAATGCTTAATTTTTAACTTTTAGAGAAATAAATTTACACAGTTTCCCGTGTATATTTTTTTTTTTAAATAGTGTATATTTTTTATATTTGGTATCTTATCATGTGTTTTTGGGGCAATGTTAGTATTTCCATGAATCGATCATATAACCTAATTATCATCGTAAGGCTATCAAACAAGTTGTGGTAATGGATTAAGGTCGTACATGGATTGCTTTTGTTGCACATGAATCATCACCAACATTGACACGATGCTTTCAACAGCTCAACATCATCACGACCATTAGACACTTCTACTATATCTTCAAAGAATCTGTTAAACTCACAAGTCACAAGTATGGATCCACTCTATGCTCGACAAAGTCTCCCAAATCATTGTATGGAGAGAGAAAAATACAATAGACAGTGACTAAGCAAAGGCAACAACAGCGAGACACCTGTGTGGCTCACATGTACATGCCATCAAATGAATAAAATAGACAATGCCATCAAATGAAACATAGTTGGCCCTCGAATCTGCCAAGTTCATGAACATAGATATATAGTACCACAGCCAGTACAGACAGTCCTAGATTGACAAAGCTATACTCTAATGTATGTGGTACAAGTTGGTTGGTAATATCAATCATTAAGACTCTATTAAGTAAGACAAATTGATTCTAATTGTATGGTAAATGTTTGTACTCTTATGTCTACCTAGATACTTCTCTGCGTCAAAATGAACGACTTATTTATAAAAAAAAAAAATGTCTCATTGAATGACTTATTTATAAAAAAAATTGTTTCAAAACTAATGATCATTTTTCTTTTCAAAATTTTAATTGATTGTTTTTTAATTTTACTCTCTCATTAATATCACTTTACCACATCCAAATCTGTACATGAATACATGATAAATGATAAGTAAAAATATTACTTCTCTCATTCATTTATACTTTTTTAATCTATAAAAAATGTTTAAAATGTCGCTCATTATAGGATGGATGAAGTAACAAACGAATTCAAACAATGAATGTGTCTATATAAGCTTCCTTTGTTTTTTTTTTACGTTTTTTAGAAAAAGTTGTTTGTGCAATTAATGTGTTTATTTTGTGTGTTAATATTACCAAATTGTCTTTTGTTTATATATGTGTGTTAAATTTTACTTTTCATATTTTAAGAAAAGTTAGTAGTAATAATAATTAGGGGTATGTTTAGAGAAAATAAATAGATGCGTCTAATAATTTGAAAAAAAAATATTATATTTAAGGACAATTTTTAGTTTGTTTTTTTTTTTAAAGAAAGACAATTTTTAGTTAAATAGATGTAGAGATGGACAGAGTAAAAACTACTTTTAATAGTGATGCATTTTTTGTGTGCAATTCCATTCGTGAAACATAATCATATTTTTCTTACTTGACTTTAAATGTGTACGGGTCATCTATTTCAAAAAAAAAAAAATCCTTTCTAATTAAAGGCATTACTCTTCCTTCTATACGGCAAATGTGTTTGATAAAAAATAATGTATGTTCTCTTTCAAATTTGGTTAAAATATGGTTTTGGTCCTTGCAAATATGCCTCGTTTTGGTTTTAGTCCCTGTAAATTTTTTTTGTTGTTTTTGGTCCCTGCAAATATGTCTCGTTTTGGTTTTGGTCCCTGACCCCACTTTTGTGATGATTTGCACACGTGACACATGATGAGTGAACCCATTTATTAGAAAAATAGTCCCTGCAAAATCTTTTGATTTTTAAAAAGGTCCCTGCAAAATATTTTACTTTTGAAAATAGTCCCTGGAGGGACTATTTTCAAAAACAAAATATTTTACAGGGACCAAAAACAACAACAAAAAAATTACAGGGACTAAAACCAAAACGAGACATATTTGCAAGGACCAAAACCATATTTTAGCCTTCAAATTTTAAGACATGGCTTATGCATGTTGCATCCAATATGTAGACGTGTCAGTCCCTTGAGTTGGTAAATTTTCGAGCAAGTCTCACATCATCCAATATAGATCAAAACTAGATGGTAAATTTTTGAGTTGGTCGATTTCTACGTTGCAAGATGCATTCGTACATCAAGAGCATTAAGTTTGTATATGACTCTCTCTCTCTCTTATGCATGTTCTAGAGTGTTGTGGCATGTAGGTTAAATATTTGCTTTGAGAGTCCAAAATACAGGTGTCATAGGATGCTTAAGAGAATGATATATATAGTTGTCATTGGACAACAATCGTGATTGTTTTTTCTCTTTTTCTACATATAATTGTCCTTAGACAACAATCATGGTTGTTTTTTCTTATTATGATTTATGAATTTTCCATAAAATATTTACCTCTTGTGATTGTGCTCTTTAATTTCTCAACGCTATTTTCTCCCAATGTTTGGTATGGAAGTTTTGATTTGACCATGAGAAATTAAACTCTTAGTATGCTCTAGTATTATCCGATATTCCACATCATAAAAGAAGTATGATATAAGTGTTGTTTTATAAAGGGTTTTAGTTGGGAAAAAGAAGTATGATATAAGTGTTGTTTTATAAAGGGTTATAGTTGGGAAAGACTTGATACTTAAGTGGTCTATTGTCACTCACCTCTCTTTCTGGAGAATCTACATCATGCACAATTTATTGAATCAATACAAGTGCAATGTGCAATGTCAAATTTTGATGTGAAGTTAGACCAAGAGAAATTTCATGGGAAAAAATCAATTTTACTTTATGACAAATAGAAGACATTGATGTGTTGATACACTTCGGAATAGGATTAATTAGGACATTGGTTGGCATTGATGCAAGGTGGACTGCAAGATGACTTAAGAATTTTTTGAGAAACCAGCATGTAAATTGCACCATAATTTTTGGCACATGAAAATTATTAGATTAATTTATCTTCAAGAGACATATATTCTTTAAAGTGGAGTATATATAATAGTTATGTTAAGGGCTATATGTATTTTCATCCCCTGTCATTTTGGCAAATTTTGGTTTATTTCATTTTTTTTCTTCATATTTCAACCTTGCAATTTAAAAATTATTCTCTTTAGAGGTATTTCTCTCCCTGCAATTTAGGTGAATTATGGTTTTTCCCTGCCACATATCATTAGTCTGTATACAATGACATGTCACAAAAGTCTAAAAGAGAAAAATCTTGAAATTTCAAAGTTGGAATCTCAACAAAATAAAATAAAATTACAACAGAGTAAATCGAAATATGCCTAGATGGAGTTGATTGAAATGAATCATCTTGGAACAAGTTCCACATCACCTAGTATGGTACCAAATATGGGGACAATGATCTCTCTCTCTCTCTCTCTCTCTCTCTCTCTCTCTCTCTCTCTCTCTCTCTCTCTCTCTCTCTCTCTCTCTCTCTCTCTCTCTCTCTCTCTCTCTCTCTCTCTCTCTCTCTCTCTCTCTCTCTCTCTCTATATATATATATATATATATATATATATATATATTCTTGGCTTAAATATTCCTTTAGTCCCTGCACTTTCATCAGATTTTGGCATTGGTCCCTGCACTTTTTTTTTGTTTGGAATTGGTCCCTACACTTTGTAAAAATATTGGTATTGGTCTCTGCACTTTGTAAAAATATTGGTATTGGTGCCACATGGCATGAAATGATTGGATCACGTGGCACTTCGTTAGTTTTTTTTTTTTTAACAGAAAGTTAACAGAGGGACCAATACCAATATTTTTACAAACTGCATGGACCAATGCCAAACAAAAAAAAGTGCAGGGACCAATGACACATTTAAACCTATATTCTTTAGTTCTTAGTTGTAAGATGCACTAGTAAAAAAGACTTGAAGTTTAACGTTAAATAATTTTTTGTCCTGATAATATTTCTAAATTTTGTTTAATCTCTATAAAAAAAATTCTTCAATATTTAGTCCCTACGATATTTTTTGTCTCCGAAAAATTGTTTAAAATTTTGATGGATACAATTGACTTTTTTTGACACCTTGTTCAAATCCTTTCTTGAAGAAACCTTCAACCAAACACCCATGTTTTTGAGGAAAATGAACATGACCAAATCCATTCAATTGCCTTCAAAAATTTGTTATCGTAATATTTTTTAAAATATGAATGTTAGTATGTTAATATTCTTTTTTTTTTTAGGGATAGTATGTTAATATTTTGTTGCCCTAACTTTTTCAAATCAAGAGCACGGCAACAATGAATAACATTGTTCAAATTTATTCTCAAGCGCCAAATCCACTCTCATCTGAATTCAAAAAAAAAAAAATCCACTCTCATCTATTGTTGGACCACGTACATATGTTTGCCACTGAGGTGCCTAATACAAGTGAGACAATATTTAGTCCCTACCAAATGTCATCCCATAAAGATATAGAGTTGCCTCCTCCCAATCCCAACACAAATGAAAACCAATAAATATTACAGTTTGTAATTAGTCATTATTTAAAGAAAATTACAAAAAATAGTTACATTTAGTTCTCAAAACAATTCATATAAAATGTAAATAGAGCCTGAAAATGAATAAAAAAAAAAATCAATGAACTTAACTGAGAAGGTCATCATTTTCAAAGGAATAAAAACATATTTAACCTAATAATAAATCCAATTTTAAAGGCATAGGAAAGCAGTTTTATTAATGGTAAAGACTTATTTATATAATAAAATGCAGTGAGACAAAATTTTAAATTAGTTAAAAACAATTTTTTGTTAAAATAAATTAGATAAATCATATTACCTTAAAATGTTACGGATTTCATAAAATTTTATATTGAAAACTACCAAAAAATAATATAAATTACATAATAAAATTTTAAAATAAAAATCACAGATTTTTTATGTGAAGCACGAAATCAGCCACACAAAATAATGTGGAACTTTTTTTTTTGAGGGATTCAATAATGTGAAACATACTCCCTCCGGTCACTATTATAAGCAAAACTTCACTTTTTAGATACATTCAATAATTAATGTATCTAGTCTTTATTTTGAATGACATATTTTGTATAGATATTGAGTGTTTTTTTTTGACAGATATTGAGGGTTGTCCTTTGAAATAATTGATAATTTAAGCAAAGATGATATTTTCAAGGTACCCACCTCTCATCAATCATCATGGACACAGCACACTCATACTCACACTCTGCAATCACGCGTAAAATATTTCAGGGGGGTAATTGATGTTTCGTTAACTAAAGGGGGGTATTTGACAAACCTTGCAATTTCGGGGGGGAAATTGTCTATTTACTCCACGATTATTAGGATGATATGATCTTATCTTTGATTCTTCCATACTTTTTCCACAGAGAAGACACCCTTTTTTTTTATTATTTCAAATTCCAAGTCCAACTGTACGGATCCTTACACAAGTTATACTGTGCAGTATGCACCATGCAATCATGCATAATACTATCTTCTTTCATGTTCGACAAAACCTAAATCATTGTGTACCTCTACAATTTAATGTAGCATATGATTGATATGTTTGTGACTATGAGGAACACGATCTTGGATTTTCATGAGATTTCCTCTTATATATGTTTATCTTTATACCATTCCTTTGATTTTTTTTTTTTTTTTTGGGTTTATATCTTTATACCATTTCTTTGATTAAACTCGTATAAATGTCATGTAAAAATATTTATTTAACAATAGTTCTCGACTTCTCGTTAACTACTAGACTATTTAACCAAAAATAAATGTATTTAACATTATAGGTCAATGATCATTGGTTATAATTGTTTGATCATAGAAATGTTGACTTTCTTTTAGACAGACTAAATAATAACAGTGATTAAAAACTCACACACATAAATGAATGACTCGGGGTTTGGACTCGTGGAGATAAAACATTTATACGTTATTTCATTTAATTGATTGTAATTTTCATCCTTTTAGTCTATGCATTAATTTATGCTTCAAATAGTTTTTTTAGTGGTTATACTTCAAAGAGGTAAACATTTATACGTTATTTCATTTAATTGATTGTAATTTTCATCCTTTTAGTCTATGCATTAATTTATGCTTCAAATAGTTTTTTTAGTGGTTATACTTCAAAGAGGTATTGTTGTGAAAGTGACTCAAAATTGGAGTTTGGAGGCCAAAATCATGTTTGCTGGAACTGGGAAAATCGGTGGCCGATTTTGGAAATCGGGGCCCGGTTTTGGACGCATGTTGGAAGCTGTTGCTGGTGTGAAAATCGGGGCCCGATTTTGCGTGCTGTTATTTTTCAGAAACGTATTTTTTGGGCCAGATTTGGTACAATTTTATGGGAGTTACTTTTACTATAAATATAGGCATTGTATCAGTGTAAACCTTGAGATAGAGGGGGCTGAAACAAGGGTTTAGAAATCAAACTAGGGTTTGTATAGAGTTTGTCTCTTGGCAACAAACTAGGGTTTGAAGATTGATTCACCTTGGGATACACTATTAGGATTGAGTCTCTTGGTTACGAGAAGAGGCTGGGATTTGGGTAGAATTAGGCGGGAGACTTATTCTTGTAACCCATTGATATCTCTTTTGTAACGTTACTCATCATATAGTGGAACGGAGGGCTGCTCTCTCCCCCAAACTAGGTCAATTTGGACCGAACTGGGTCAACAAATTCTTTGTGTTCTCTCTTCCTTTTCTCTCGCTGTTGTTTTCTACTTTTGGCTAGTGATTATAATTGTTCCATACACTTTGATTTTGGTTGCTTAATTATCCCTTGCTCCACACATCAAGTTGTTATTGGTGTGAGTTTTTCATCGAATTCGCAACAATTGGCGCCCACCGTGGGGCAAGGTCAAAGGATAATCAAGTATCATGGGTTCGAAGTGGGATATTGAGAAGTTTACCGGCGATAACAATTTTGGGTTATGGAAGGTAAAGATGGAAGCGGTGTTAATACAGCAAAAATGTGAGAAAGCTTTGAAGGGTGAAGGTTCGTTATCGGTCACCATGTCACGAGCGGAGAAGACCGAGATGGTGGACAACGCCAGGAGTGCCATTGTCTTGTGCCTCGGGAATAAAGTTTCGAGAGAAGTAGCAAAGGATACAACCGCGGCATCGATGTGGTTAAAGTTCGAATATTTGTATATGACAAAGTCTTTGGCTTGTCGGCAATTCCTAAAGCAACAACTTTACTTATTCAGGATGGTAAAGTTAAAGGCCATCATGGAGCTACTTGTGGAGTTCAACAAAACCATTGGTGGTTTGGAGAACATTGAGGTGCGTCTTGGGGATGCGGGTGCTCTGATGGTGTGGTGTTGTTTGGAGGATGAAGAAGGTGGTGTTGGTCACCTTGAGGGTGATGCCTGGTAGAGCGGTGGTCGTCTGGAGAGACGTTAAACACTCAACATCAGCCTGGAGAGGCGGTGGTAAGAATACTCATGATCAGTCTGGAGAGGCGGAGGCAACAATACTCATGATCTACCTGTTGAGGTGGAGTTTCAAGGTTGAAGACATAGTGGGATGTACGCATTTGCTAGTTGAGGTAGAGTACGCTCATCGTGAGGTGGAGTTGAACACACCGGTAATGGTACGACTATGGAGGACCTTGGGTGCTATGCTCTATGGTGAGCAAGGGATTTCTTCATAAGATTGAAGAATGTATAGCACGGCTTGCGGGATTACCCTAAAAGAAGGCCAAGGGTGATTGGATGCAAGGAGACCTTCAAGGAAGCGGGAGATGTCCTGTGTTGAAGATGTCATGGTGAATGCTTGTGGAACTACCTAAAACTCCTAGTGTAGTTAGACTGCAAGGACTCTTCGATAAGACGGAAGACGTTCCCATGGCTGAAGAGGTTGAGGTAAAGACTTGTGGAACTACCTAAAATTCCTAGCGTAGTTGGACTGCAAGTACCTTCGAGAAGGCGGAAGACATTTCGATGGCTGAAGGGATTAGGGTGTAAACTTGTGGAGCTACTTGGTGTAGTGGGAAGCAAAGGAAAGAGCAGCAAGGTGTTGATGTTAAATGGGCATCATCACTAATTTGGAGTTAAGGTGGAGATTGTTGTGAAAGTGACTCAAAATTGGAGTTTGGAGGCCAAAATCATGTTTGCTGGAACTGGGAAAATCGGTGGCTGATTTTGGAAATCGGGGCCCGATTTTGGACGCATGTTGGAAGCTGTTGCTGCTGTATAAATCGGCGGCCGATTTGGAAAATCGGGGCCCGATTTTGCGTGCTGCTATTTTTCAGAAACGTATTTTTTGGGTCAGATTTGGTACAATTTTATGGGAGTTACTTTTACTATAAATATAGGCATTGTATCAGTGTAAACCTTGAGATAGAGGGGGCTGAAACAAGGGTTTAGAAATCAAACTAGGGTTTGTATAGAGTTTGTCTCTTGGCAACAAACTAGGGTTTGAAGATTGATTCACCTTGGGATACACTATTAGGATTGAGTCTCTTGGTTACGGGAAGAGGCTGGGATTTGGGTAGAATTAGGCGGGAGACTTATTCTTGTAACCCATTGATATCTCTTTTGTAACGTTACTCATCATATAGTGGAACGGATGGCTGCTCTCTCCCCCATACTAGGTCAATTTGGACCGAACTGGGTCAACAAATTCTTTGTGTTCTCTCTTCCTTTTCTCTCGCTGTTGTTTTCTACTTTTGGCTTGTGATTATAATTGTTCCATACACTTTGATTTTGGTTGCTTAATTATCCCTTGCTCCACACATCAAGTTGTTATTGGTGTGAGTTTTTCATCGAATTCGCAACAGGTATGACACTAAAAAAAGTAGTCATTAATTTATTAAGTTAGAAAAATATATAGTACTATATTTTCCAACTATTTTTTTCTCTCATTCTGTCGCTAAACAATATTAAAACGTGTGTAAAATTTATCTAGCTAGTGTGACTCAATCACTCAAAGTAACGTATGTAAAAATCCCACTTTAACGTCAAAAAAAAAAAATCCCACCTTAATTTGCCAAATCTAACACCACGATATGACAAACAAATTAACAGCTACCATCTTGTCTTTCATGACAATGAAATGAATTAATTTATTATTTCCAATTATCCACTTCCAAGAATTAATCCATTATTAAACGACATGGAAAGATTGACCATGCGTCCATGCCCAATAACTTTTATAAAGTGATCAAACACTTACATATATGTATGTGTGTCAGTAACAGTTGTTCCATAATCAGCCTTTAATTAGATACGTCAAATATTTTTCAATTGTTTGCAAAAAGATATCCGATTTAGGGTTATTAAAAAATTGTATGTGTATCTTTCAAAAAAAAAAAAAAAAAAAATTGTATGTGTATGGTGCCCTAAAATTTTAATTTATATATTATTTTGCCTTCCTTTCCTTTTGTGGAGTAGTAACTTGGTTCCAGCTATCATTTTTGTATCTTCCGTTTGTAAGTGAAACAAAAAGGAGATGAAGATGGAGACATGTCACTCCCCACTAGCACTTAGTTGTGACACTTGATATGAAAATGGACATTAACATCAAGGATATACTATATGATGAAGAATAAGATGACGTGATTAACCCCAATACCGTAGAAATTTTGATGGATTTGAGCCATTTGGCAAATATGAATACTGATCCAGTAATACTAGATTTATAGTGAAAAAGGTGCTTTCGCTATTGCAAGATTCTCATCACCTTTCTTTTTTGGTGGTGGACGAGGTTTGAACCCCGGACCTTGTATATTTTTATGCATTGTCCTTACCAACTGAGCTAAGCTCACAAGGACATTTTCATCACCTTTCTAACCAAGGGTGTCGGGTGTAGAATAGATATATATCTAGAATTTCATAATAATATTTAGATTTTTTCTTGTGGCAGTATAATATTTAGATCTTATATTATTAAAAAATAATTAGATCTTATATGTTAATTGACGGTAGTATATATCTTTGATATCTTCAATTCCCGCTTCAATTGTGAGTTGGGGTGGCAGTTTTGATAGTTTTTTTTAGTGAAGGATGTATGATTTCTCTTTTCTTTTGACAAGAGATGCATAATTTTCTATTGGTGGGGGATAACATCATATATTATAAATTTCTTCAAAAATAAATAATCATATATTATAAATATTTCTATCATAAATATTTATATTAACTATACATCATTAATGCATAAGAGATAAAATGTGAAGATCATAAAATTATACCCAAAAAACTTAAGTTTTCTCAACATCTACAAATTATATATAATTTCTGTTTTTTTTTTCATGAAAGATATATGATTGATCTCTACATGCCTTCCTAACTTGAAGATATTTTTTTATTTTCACCACTAGAAATAAAACTATAAAAATTCTAATATTGTGTCTTAGATTTTTTGAAATATTAATTTAGTCCCTTAAATTCAATAATGTTGATCAATTGTAATATTTTCCAAATTTAACAACTAAAGTTTAAAGTTTTATGCCTGTATTATGCAACAAGAGAATATTCAAGTCAATGTATAATATCGTTCTTCAAAAAAAAAAGTTAATGTATAATATCTATCGTTATTTTGATGAATGATTCATAAAACTGTATTTTGATTAAATGAATTTTTTACCCTCCAATTCACAGGAGAATGAAGCCCTATTAATATAAAGTTTAGACAGAAGATAAGTAAAGTTTGATCCACTGTTATTTTAGTCATGATTCAAATTAGGTTTTTTAATATATTTACTTCAATTTTATCTCCTTTTTGTTGTTTTCTTCTTAATCTACTAGCCCTAACTCTTTCATCCTTGCTCAAATGTTCATTTTTCAAATGCTCGCATGAAAGAACAATGCCCTCACAAAAGTTCAAGAAACCACGTACATGTCACTCGTACCGTTGTAATTGCTAATAATTGTATTCTCTTTATCGTTCTTACTTTATTTCAAATCACTCTATTACTTTAGAAGAAAGAAGAAGAAACGAGTGGCTAAAGAAAACAACCATGAATTTAAGGTGTGGTTGGAGAAACTAAAAGATTATAATTGTAACACTCTCTATTTTCCAATGTAATGTATAAAATCCTAAATTAATTTAGTTATGTATGAAGAAGTATGTACATTTTCATTATTCTTGAGTCTGATATATATATATATATATATATATATATATATATATATATATATGTTTTATTTAATCTAATTTTGTGTCTTGAGTGGGTTTAATTGTTTATTTTAATTTATCTAATTAATTTTAAAATGTTAAGATTTTACTTTAATGAAGTGGCACCCAAGTTCCATAAGAATGTAATTTTTTATTTGAATCTTGTTTCGCACATAAGTTTTCCCCATCACACACATGTTTTCTTTTCATAAACTATGTGCTTGTTTGTTTCAGCTTTTTCATAGTCCAGAATCACTTCTACAGCCTCAGAATTGAAAACAACAATTTGCCACATGTTTGGTTCAGCTTTACAGAAGCAATTCTCTTCTCCAAAAGCAATTCTGATTGAAGCTACAATTCCTAGTTTTTGAGTTAATTAAAATCAATTCTCTATTATATTTTATATTTTAATTATTACAACCCATTATTTTCCTTTATTGTCCTTTATCACTTCTTCTTTTTGGTTTGTATTTAATTTGATGAACCATGTCATACCCCAATTTTTGACCTAACATCCTACATTCATACATTGTCTGACCCTGAATAGTCTTTGACTTTTCACAGGAAATCTCAGCAGAAAGGTATCTTAAAATACCTCATGTTTGGTTCCGAGTCTGGCCCTCTTCGCTCTTTATATTTTTATAATTTTAGTTTTCTTTATTTTTTTTTATTATTTGTTATTTACTCTTTAATTTCCATCTTTTATTTAATTTTATAATTTTAGTTTTTATTTCCAATTTTTATTTTAGCTTTTAATTAGTCATTTTTCATATTTTATTTTAGTCACTTTTATTTTATTGTCCAAGTAAAAAAAACCAAAGTGTCAATGAGTCCAAAATTAAGTGTCCAGGGATCCAAAATATTTTTCCTCGAAGCCATGCCATAATTAGTGTAGAGTCAAAACTTTCTTCTCATTTTTCATCAGGAACGCGTTTCATCATCAATACCTCTTCTCACTTTTTTAATTTATTAGTCATTTTTTTTAACTTTTAGTTTTTATTTTTATCTTTCATTTTTATTCAGTCTTGATTTTTATATTTTTTTATTTTCCATTTTACCATTTTGTTTTTATTTTTTTCGTTTAACTACTTCTTTAGGTTTTTATTAACTTTTTTTTAATGAGTCCAAAAATTGTCAAAAAATATAGTGTCAAGGTCCAATTTTTTTTTCTTTCTCAAGTGTGCCACCAATCATGCCATTTTTACATGTCAACTCTCCCATTTGAAAAATCATTCAAATCACATTCCAAAACCATCAATCTCATTCAAATCCCCATCAAAGTGCATTAAACCAATTTTCCATTTTTCATCAACCTTAGAACCTATAAATAGAGCTCTCATCCTTCACAATTTCACACACCAAAAGTTCTCTTGAGTTGTCAAAGAACTTTTCTCTCTTCTCCCTCATTTAGCTTGTGTTGACGAGCTATTCTTTTCTTCTCTCTCTTTTTTCTGTCCCTTCGGAATAAGTCCCTTCGGAATTTTGTCCCTTCGGTTATTTTTGTCCCTTCGGTTGTCCCTTTCTTTTATTTTCTTGCATTTTATTTCTTTTTAGCATTTTATTTTATTTCTATTTAGCATTTTAATTATTGTCATTTATTTTCCAGCAATTAGAATGTATTTAGGTCCAATGTAAATATAAATGAGAAAAGTGTGTGTGTGTGTGTGTGTGTGTGTGTGTGTGTGTGTGTGTGTGTCTTTTATTTCTTTACTGCTTTATATATATCAAAAAAATACAAAAAAATTAGATTAGGGATCTTGTGGTGATCCAACGTCACTACAAAAATCCACGCGCTTTTAAATTTATTGCTCCGTTAGCTTAATTTTCATTAATTATTCAAAAATAACAAAAACATGCAAATAACCAAAAATTCAAAAATATTTTCATAATAAACCTTGATTTTCAATCAAGTGATCGTTCTTTTTATTTTCTTTCTTAATCAAATATCAAATCAATTTTAATCATATTTTAAGTCTACTTTCTTTCAATATAAAAAACACAAACAAATTCTTTTTGCCACTTGGCTTTTCTCTTTAAAACTTTTTTAAAACAAATAAAAAACACACAACCAATCAAACGTCATTTTTTAACCCCGAACTACGAGGTTTTGATCCCTCACGGGTACGTAGGCAGAGGACACTCGTCCTTCCAAATCAATAAAATGTAGATAATTAGGTCTTCCTTTTTTTAATCATTTCAAAGTTTCATTTTTTAAAAAAAAGCAAGCGAGTTTATAGCACAAAACGTTAAATAAAACCAAAAGGTTCTCGTAGAGTACTATGAATATTTAGGGTGCTAATACCTTCCCTAAATATAACCGACCCCCGGACCCCCCAATTTAAATAAATTTTTTCAAAGTCGTGAAATAAAAAGTGAGTCAAACGCTAACCAAATAGCTTTGATCTCCGAAAAATGACGCGACAAACCAAATTTAATCAAAAAAAATTAACGAACTAAATTAGCCTTAGAAAATATTTATGGTCATGAGTTACCAAGTTTTGGATTTTTCTTTACAATTTTCCGTTCAAATTTTTGGCAGCCATCTCTATTATTATTTAACTTAAATATATTTTATCAAAAAATATAAAATACATAGAACAAATATTTTGTCAAAAATATTTGGTTTAATGATCATATTTATTATTTTTTAAATTATGATATAAAAAAATCTATTTATTTAAATTAAATAATATATCAATATATAGTATTGATCTATGTAACACCCTATTTCTATTAAGCGGTAAAATGCGCGAATACATCAGAAATATTCTAGAAATAGATGCTACGTCTCCGAATAAACCACAAATCATACATGCATAAAGATCATGTTACACAACATAGCAGCGGACATACTTAAAAATCATAAAACATCTCCAGATCTCAACAAAATACAATTGTATTCTCCAAATCCCAAATAACATAATATATCAACAACTCCAAGATACATAGTCAAAATGAAACAACATGCAAGGACTATCCTAGATCAGAGCCCTAATCTAGACACTTGCATGAAAAAGAGGAACTCCACTCCTCGGCATCAACAAGCAACAACTAAGCATCCTGCACGTCGTCTACCCATCCATACAGAGAGGTAGGCGGTCCACCACAGACCACTGAGGGTTAGCATTACATCATCATAATCCGTAAAAGATTTAAACAAGAACATTGGAAATGAAAGATATATTCAAGAATACAAAATAACAAATCATACATGTATTCACAGTATTCATGATTCTCATACCATTCAAACCATTCCATACAATCATTCCAAGTTCATATCAACAAGTGTATCATACACGTATCACATATACATAACCCTCCCTCCTAGAACACTAGCATCACATGATCATTATTATCCCCCATCACTTACATTTCAAGCTATCACATTATTATCATAGCATAGCATGCATATTCAACCTCTAATCAAGTCATCAACAAAAGCTCATCATTTATCAACATCAATCAACATTACTCATCACTTCATTACTCATCTAGCATGCTTATCTCAACAAGTACAATTCGTCATATCGAAGTTATAAGCAAGCCATCATCATTATCAAAGAACATCACCACATCATATATGTATATATACATATACAAATCTCACCTCATCATTATTATTAAAATAACCATCATCAATTGATTCACCAAGTGTATAAGTACAAACAAATAAGACATGCAATTAGAGCATAAATCAATTATTCACAACCATCCACAAAATCCACCAATGTACTTATACATCAATCCACACAATCACAACATTCACCAAATTTCACCAACACACAATTCACCAAGTCATATATTCAATTATGACACAACTCATCAACTATTCAAATGCATGCAATGTTCTAGACTCTTCTCTAGATGCATGTGGTACCAAAACACCTCAAGGTCGTCACCTTCGATGCAACAAAAACATCGTACTCACCTCAATTGGATATAAAATCCGCCACCATCAGTCTTGGATATAAAATCCACCACCATCAGTCATGAATGCATGAACATATGACTCAACTACAAATGCATATGTTCACACAAACAATAATCACCTCACCATCACCAATACATGTATATATGCAATCATCAACAATTCATCACCAATTAACACATATACAATCACCAACAACATCAAAAATGACACAACTTAAAGTTGTCACATAAATGCACCACCAATCATCTTCACATATCTTATAACAATTCCCCATAAAGGATTCACAATCAATAGGTTCTCAAAAGTCATCTTTAGTCAAGTTCGTCTCTCCAAGTCATAACTTAAAATTAATTGAACAATTAATTCAAAACCAAGTAAACAAGCTCAATAGCCTATGCCTTGTATTCTCACAGTCCACATGTGTGTGCAGTAGAGGTTACGTAAGCATTTCATCGGCCAAAAACGACGAATTCAAGAAAAACTCAAAGTTCGTCTCACTTTTTCACTTTTCACAAAATTTTCCATTTTCAAAGCAAAACAAGTTAGATCCATCACCTCATAGATTAGATAGTATTAAACACCTTAATTGAACTCATAAAACCCAAGTTTGAAGTTTGGAAACAATCCATAAGGTTTGGGTCGACTTAGAAATAGTTATGCGGATTTTTCGTAAAATTTTCCTAAGACCACCTTGGAGTATTTTCCTCATAACTCACAAACCAAAAATCATTTGCAAGTCAAACCAAAGCCTCTGGAAAGCTAACAAAATTATCTACAACTTTCATGTTTACGTCAAAAGCCAAATCAAAACAGAAATGTGAGAAAAAGACGCAAGAACACAGAACAGGAGTGCTGGCTTCTGATCTGGATCAGCTTCTGATCTGGATCAGCTTCTGATCTGGATCAGCTTCTGATCAGGATCGCTTCTGAACTGGTTCGCTTCTGAACTTGTTCGCTTCTGAACTGTAGCGCTTCTGAACGATAGCGCTTCTGAACGATGCTTCTGAACAGTAGCAGATTTTTTTAACCTTCACGTTTTCGCGCATAAAAATCAAACCGTTACTCCGTTTTCGATGCCGTTTTCGCCTATACGCTCCTGACACTTAGCTCTATCATAATATACAGAAAAATTCAAGTTTCAACCATCCCAAAATCATTTCTCCCAAACCTCACATAATCATTTTCTTTGCAAAACCGCTTAAACACCGACATTTCACACGAAAAACCCGTTTTCTCCCAAACAACTCGACTAACACAATCACAATATGCAAACAGAAATTCTACCAATTCC
Source organism: Medicago sativa (assembly GCF_051527215.1). Classification (NCBI taxonomy): domain Eukaryota; kingdom Viridiplantae; phylum Streptophyta; class Magnoliopsida; order Fabales; family Fabaceae; genus Medicago; species Medicago sativa. The sequence goes on along the minus strand of NC_140753.1, from coordinate 15,190,309 downwards.
AATTCATCCAAAAACATCAAAAACTCAGTCAACAACCTCATATATCAAAATTTCATTTGGGTCCTTCACATGAACAACTTAACACAAACTTCACCAACTTGAACAACAACAACAAATCTCATCATAATTCATCATTTCAATGATACCCATTGCATCAATTCATCAACAACATATGTTAAAACAACAACAACATCATTTGAAAATGAATTCATCAACAATTCAACAACCACAACTTCATTCTTCATCAATTTTTGCTCAAGAACACAATTTACCCACAATTATGCATTTCAACATGTTAATTCACATACTAGCTTGCAATTATCATATAAATCATGTTCTCAAACATAACAACAACAATCATGCACGAATTTACAACAATTAGATTCAATTCATCAATTTCATAAAAATGGGTAAGAAAGAAAAAGTTATGAATTATGGTTGAATTCTAACCCTCTTACCTCTAACACCAAGAATCTTTAATTCAAGCCTCAACTTAGCTCCTAGATGATGAATCCCCGCCTCTAGCTCTAGCCCTTGATCTTGTTCTACTCTTAAGCTTCTATCTCTTCTCTTCCCAAATGAAAAATGTTGTGGAAAAACCCTATTTCTCTACTAACATTAGTTTATATAGGTTCACTTAATTGGGCTTATCTCTCAAACCTTAATGGGCCTAACCCATTTCTATTCTAACACCCAAAATGTCACTACTCACTTAACGGTAAATTACAACACTAACGGTCACTTAATGGTAATTAAAATAATTACTACACCTTCTAGTAACTTGGTAAAATAATACTCTTACTAAGCACTAAAAATAGTCCTCAACTAATTTACAAAATTACCCCTACTCTCAAAATGACCAAAATGCCCCTAAGTCCAAAATGACTAAAATACCCTTCTACACCGAATTCTACAATTCCCAACCAAAAATACACACAGATGCAAATAATCACATAATAGCACACACAACACACATAAATAAATAAAATAAATCCAGCGAAAAATCGGGCTGTTACAACTCTCCCCCACTAAAAAAATTTTCGCCCTCGAAAATTACCTGAAGGAAACAACTCCGGATACGAAACCTTCATCCTACTCTCCGATTCCCAAGTGGCACTCTCACCTGTCGGTCCAACCCAAATCACTTTAACCAAAACGATCTCCTTGCCACGCAGACGCTTGACTTCACGATCCTCAATCCTAACTGGCCAAGTCTCAACAGTCAAATTATCTCTAACTTCCAAATCATCCACTTGAATCACATGAGACGCATCATACACATATTTCCGCAACTGAGACACATGAAACACATCATGAAGATTCGATAAAGATGGCGGTAACGCAATTCGATACGCTACAACCCCAACCTTCTCAACAATCTCAAACGGTCCAACAAAACGAGGAGTTAACTTCCGACACTTCAAAGCACGTCCAACACCAGTTACAGGATTTACTCTCAAAAACACATGATCACCAACCTGAAACTCAATATCCTTCCTCCTCTTATCATGATAACTCTTCTGTCTACTCTGAGACGCTTTCATCTTCTCTTGAATCATCTTAACCTTTTTCGTAGTTTCTTGCACCACTTCCGGTCCTAACAAGGCACCCTCACCTGACTCATACCAACACAACGGAGTTCTACACCTCCGACCATACAAAGCCTCAAACGGTGCCATCCCGATACTAGAATGAAAACTGTTGTTGTAAGTAAACTCAATCAACGGTAAACATTCAACCCAACTGACACCTTGCTCCAAAACACAAGCCTTCAACAAATCTTCCAAACTCTGAATAGTCCTCTCCGTCTGACCATCAGTCTGGGGATGATAAGCGGAACTCAACCTCAACTTAGTTTCCAAAGCATCTTGCAAACTCTCCCAAAACTTAGAAGTAAACCTCGGATCCCGATCCGACACAATACTAGAAGGAACACCATGCAATCTAACAATCTGCTCAATGTAGATCTCAGCCAACTTAGCCACAGACATACCGGTCTTAATAGGAACAAAATGTGCCGACTTCGTCAACCAATCAACAATCACCCAAATTGAATCAAAACCGTTAACAGTCTTCGGCAACGCTCCCACAAAGTCCATTGATATACTATCCCACTTCCACTCTGGCACAAACAACGGTTGCATCAAACCTGACGGTCTCTGATGTTCAATCTTGGACTTCTGACAAACCAAACAAGCATACACAAACTCTGCGATCTCCTTCTTCATTCCAGGCCACCAAAACAACCTCCTCAAATCTTGGTACATCTTAGTCGCTCCGGGATGAATACTCAAACTACTTCTGTGACCTTCTTCCAAAATCTGCCTCTTAAGCTCAAGAACACTTGGTACACAAACACGATCACGAAACATCAAAACACCGTTCTCATCCAACCTGAAGTCTCCACCCTTACCTTGGTTAACCAACACCACTCGATCAACAAGTTCCAAATCTTCCTTCTGACCATTCTTGATCTCCTCTAAAATATTACTTGTTAACTTCAACATTCCCAACCTCACACCATTCGGTGTCAACTCACTAACCAAACTCAAATCTCGAAACTGCTCAATCAACTCTAACTCTTTAACCATCAAAGAAGACATATGCAACGACTTCCTGCTCAAAGCATCAGCAACAACATTAGCCTTTCCAGGGTGATAGCTCAACTGAAAATCAAAATCCTTAAGATACTTCAACCATCTCCTCTGCCTCATATTCAACTCCTTCTGGTCAAACAAATACTTCAAACTCTTATGATCACTGAGCACTTTAAACTTAGAACCATACAGATAATGCCTCCAAATCTTCAACACATACACAACGGCCGCTAATTCCAAATCATGAGTCGGATAGTTCTTCTCATGCACTTTCAACTGCCTCGAAGCATAAGCCACAACCTGACGATTCTGCATAAGCACACCACCAAGACCCATCTTAGAAGCATCACAATACACAACAAACGATTCCTTCGGATTCGGCAAAATCAACACTGGAGCTGACGTCAACCTCTTCTTCAACTCTTGGAGACTCTTCTCACACTTAGCATCCCAAACATAAGCTTGTCCTTTCCGAGTCAACTGCGTCAATGGCAACGCCAACTTAGAGAATCCTTCAATGAACCTCCGACAATAACCTGCTAATCCAAGAAAGCTTCTAACTTCAAAAACAGACTTAGGTGATTCCCATTGCAACACTGCATCAACCTTCGACGGATCCACCGCAATGCCACCTTTAGAAATCACATGACCAAGGAAACTCACTTCCCGCAACCAAAACTCACACTTCGACAACTTAGCAAACAACTTCTTCTCTTTCAAAACCCCCAACACAATCCTCAGATGCTCGGCATGCTCTTCTTCAGACTTAGAATACACCAAAATATCATCTATAAACGCCACCACAAAACGATCCAGAAAAGGATGAAATATTCTATTCATGTATTCCATGAAAACACCTGGCGCATTAGATACTCCAAATGGCATCACAGAATACTCATAGTGTCCATACCTCGTTCTGAACGCAGTTTTGGATATATCTTCCGCCTTTACTCTAATCTGATGATATCCTGACCTCAAATCAATCTTGCTGAACACTTCTGCACCAACCAACTGATCCATCAAATCATCAATCCTCGGAAACGGATACCGATTCTTGATTGTCACCTTGTTCAACTGCCGATAATCCACACACAACCTCATGCTTCCATCCTTCTTCTTAACTAGCAACACTGGAGCACCCCACGGAGAAACACTTGGCCTGATAAACTGCTTCTCAAGCAACTCTTCCAACTGCTTCTTCAACTCACTCAACTCTAATGCAGACATCCGATACGGTGCAATTGAAATAGGACTCGTTCCAGGTACCAAATCAATTGCAAACTCAACTTCCCTCTCCGACGGTAACTCGGTAATGTCGTCCGGAAAAACTTCTGGAAACTCTTGCACAACCGACAAATCACCAACTCCTTTCTCACTACTTTCCTTCAAGGAAGCAAACATCATGAACACACAAGCTTCGCCATCCAAAGACTTCTTCACTTGCTCCGCGGTTAAGAACCTTCCGCCTTCTTCAGCTACCGGTTTAGAAAACGTTACACTCTTGGTCAAACAATTAATGTTAACACCAAAAGTCAACATCCAATCCATACCAAAAATTACGTCCATATGCTTCAACGGAAGACACACAAGATCCAACTCAAAATCAACATAAACCTTAACACAAACCACAACCAACTGAGCCTCCGCAGCCAAAGATACCTTCCCTTGCCAGACCTAACAAACCTGAAGCAACTTGCTACTCCCCCACTAAGCTCAAACCCACCTAAAAGAACGAAACAACACAACAAGTACCGACAGTACTTCCGTACATGTCGCATACAAACAGGAAAATCAACGGGTTTTGGTCTGGACAAGACCGACCACGGCTCTGATACCAACTTGTAACACCCTATTTCTATTAAGCGGTAAAACGCGCGAATACATCAGAAATATTCTAGAAATAGATGCTACGTCTCCGAATAAACCACAAATCATACATGCATAAAGATCATGTTACACAACATAGCAGCGGACATACTTAAAAATCATAAAACATCTCCAGATCTCAACAAAATACAATTGTATTCTCCAAATCCCAAATAACATAATATATCAACAACTCCAAGATACATAGTCAAAATGAAACAACATGCAAGGACTATCCTAGATCAGAGCCCTAATCTAGACACTTGCATGAAAAAGAGGAACTCCACTCCTCGGCATCAACAAGCAACAACTAAGCCTCCTGCACGCCGTCTACCCATCCATACAGAGAGGTAGGCGGTCCACCACAGACCACTGAGGGTTAGCATTACATCATCATAATCCGTAAAAGATTTAAACAAGAACATTGGAAATGAAAGATATATTCAAGAATACAAAATAACAAATCATACATGTATTCACAGTATTCATGATTCTCATACCATTCAAACCATTCCATACAATCATTCCAAGTTCATATCAACAAGTGTATCATACACGTATCACATATACATAACCCTCCCTCCTAGAACACTAGCATCACATGATCATTATTATCCCCCATCACTTACATTTCAAGCTATCACATTATTATCATAGCATAGCATGCATATTCAACCTCTAATCAAGTCATCAACAAAAGCTCATCATTTATCAACATCAATCAACATTACTCACTTCATTACTCATCTAGCATGCTTATCTCAACAAGTACAATTCGTCATATCGAAGTTATAAGCAAGCCATCATCATTATCAAAGAACATCACCACATCATATATGTATATATACATATACAAATCTCACCTCATCATTATTATTAAAATAACCATCATCAATTGATTCACCAAGTGTATAAGTACAAACAAATAAGACATGCAATTAGAGCATAAATCAATTATTCACAACCATCCACAAAATCCACCAATGTACTTATACATCAATCCACACAATCACAACATTCACCAAATTTCACCAACACACAATTCACCAAGTCATATATTCAATTATGACACAACTCATCAACTATTCAAATGCATGCAATGTTCTAGACTCTTCTCTAGATGCATGTGGTACCAAAACACCTCAAGGTCGTCACCTTCGATGCAACAAAAACATCGTACTCACCTCAATTGGATATAAAATCCGCCACCATCAGTCTTGGATATAAAATCCACCACCATCAGTCATGAATGCATGAACATATGACTCAACTACAAATGCATATGTTCACACAAACAATAATCACCTCACCATCACCAATACATGTATATATGCAATCATCAACAATTCATCACCAATTAACACATATACAATCACCAACAACATCAAAAATGACACAACTTAAAGTTGTCACATAAATGCACCACCAATCATCTTCACATATCTTATAACAATTCCCCATAAAGGATTCACAATCAATAGGTTCTCAAAAGTCATCTTTAGTCAAGTTCGTCTCTCCAAGTCATAACTTAAAATTAATTGAACAATTAATTCAAAACCAAGTAAACAAGCTCAATAGCCTATGCCTTGTATTCTCACAGTCCACATGTGTGTGCAGTAGAGGTTACGTAAGCATTTCATCGGCCAAAAACGACGAATTCAAGAAAAACTCAAAGTTCGTCTCACTTTTTCACTTTTCACAAAATTTTCCATTTTCAAAGCAAAACAAGTTAGATCCATCACCTCATAGATTAGATAGTATTAAACACCTTAATTGAACTCATAAAACCCAAGTTTGAAGTTTGGAAACAATCCATAAGGTTTGGGTCGACTTAGAAATAGTTATGCGGATTTTTCGTAAAATTTTCCTAAGACCACCTTGGAGTATTTTCCTCATAACTCACAAACCAAAAATCATTTGCAAGTCAAACCAAAGCCTCTGGAAAGCTAACAAAATTATCTACAACTTTCATGTTTACGTCAAAAGCCAAATCAAAACAGAAATGTGAGAAAAAGACGCAAGAACACAGAACAGGAGTGCTGGCTTCTGATCTGGATCAGCTTCTGATCTGGATCAGCTTCTGATCTGGATCAGCTTCTGATCAGGATCGCTTCTGAACTGGTTCGCTTCTGAACTTGTTCGCTTCTGAACTGTAGCGCTTCTGAACGATAGCGCTTCTGAACGATGCTTCTGAACAGTAGCAGATTTTTTTAACCTTCACGTTTTCGCGCATAAAAATCAAACCGTTACTCCGTTTTCGATGCCGTTTTCGCCTATACGCTCCTGACACTTAGCTCTATCATAATATACAGAAAAATTCAAGTTTCAACCATCCCAAAATCATTTCTCCCAAACCTCACATAATCATTTTCTTTGCAAAACCGCTTAAACACCGACATTTCACACGAAAAACCCGTTTTCTCCCAAACAACTCGACTAACACAATCACAATATGCAAACAGAAATTCTACCAATTCCAATTCATCCAAAAACATCAAAAACTCAGTCAACAACCTCATATATCAAAATTTCATTTGGGTCCTTCACATGAACAACTTAACACAAACTTCACCAACTTGAACAACAACAACAAATCTCATCATAATTCATCATTTCAATGATACCCATTGCATCAATTCATCAACAACATATGTTAAAACAACAACAACATCATTTGAAAATGAATTCATCAACAATTCAACAACCACAACTTCATTCTTCATCAATTTTTGCTCAAGAACACAATTTACCCACAATTATGCATTTCAACATGTTAATTCACATACTAGCTTGCAATTATCATATAAATCATGTTCTCAAACATAACAACAACAATCATGCACGAATTTACAACAATTAGATTCAATTCATCAATTTCATAAAAATGGGTAAGAAAGAAAAAGTTATGAATTATGGTTGAATTCTAACCCTCTTACCTCTAACACCAAGAATCTTTAATTCAAGCCTCAACTTAGCTCCTAGATGATGAATCCCCGCCTCTAGCTCTAGCCCTTGATCTTGTTCTACTCTTAAGCTTCTATCTCTTCTCTTCCCAAATGAAAAATGTTGTGGAAAAACCCTATTTCTCTACTAACATTAGTTTATATAGGTTCACTTAATTGGGCTTATCTCTCAAACCTTAATGGGCCTAACCCATTTCTATTCTAACACCCAAAATGTCACTACTCACTTAACGGTAAATTACAACACTAACGGTCACTTAATGGTAATTAAAATAATTACTACACCTTCTAGTAACTTGGTAAAATAATACTCTTACTAAGCACTAAAAATAGTCCTCAACTAATTTACAAAATTACCCCTACTCTCAAAATGACCAAAATGCCCCTAAGTCCAAAATGACTAAAATACCCTTCTACACCGAATTCTACAATTCCCAACCAAAAATACACACAGATGCAAATAATCACATAATAGCACACACAACACACATAAATAAATAAAATAAATCCAGCGAAAAATCGGGCTGTTACAACTCTCCCCCACTAAAAGAATTTTCGCCCTCGAAAATTACCTGAAGGAAACAACTCCGGATACGAAACCTTCATCCTACTCTCCGATTCCCAAGTGGCACTCTCACCTGTCGGTCCAACCCAAATCACTTTAACCAAAACGATCTCCTTGCCACGCAGACGCTTGACTTCACGATCCTCAATCCTAACTGGCCAAGTCTCAACAGTCAAATTATCTCTAACTTCCAAATCATCCACTTGAATCACATGAGACGCATCATACACATATTTCCGCAACTGAGACACATGAAACACATCATGAAGATTCGATAAAGATGGCGGTAACGCAATTCGATACGCTACAACCCCAACCTTCTCAACAATCTCAAACGGTCCAACAAAACGAGGAGTTAACTTCCGACACTTCAAAGCACGTCCAACACCAGTTACAGGATTTACTCTCAAAAACACATGATCACCAACCTGAAACTCAATATCCTTCCTCCTCTTATCATGATAACTCTTCTGTCTACTCTGAGACGCTTTCATCTTCTCTTGAATCATCTTAACCTTTTTCGTAGTTTCTTGCACCACTTCCGGTCCTAACAAGGCACCCTCACCTGACTCATACCAACACAACGGAGTTCTACACCTCCGACCATACAAAGCCTCAAACGGTGCCATCCCGATACTAGAATGAAAACTGTTGTTGTAAGTAAACTCAATCAACGGTAAACATTCAACCCAACTGACACCTTGCTCCAAAACACAAGCCTTCAACAAATCTTCCAAACTCTGAATAGTCCTCTCCGTCTGACCATCAGTCTGGGGATGATAAGCGGAACTCAACCTCAACTTAGTTTCCAAAGCATCTTGCAAACTCTCCCAAAACTTAGAAGTAAACCTCGGATCCCGATCCGACACAATACTAGAAGGAACACCATGCAATCTAACAATCTGCTCAATGTAGATCTCAGCCAACTTAGCCACAGACATACCGGTCTTAATAGGAACAAAATGTGCCGACTTCGTCAACCGATCAACAATCACCCAAATTGAATCAAAACCGTTAACAGTCTTCGGCAACGCTCCCACAAAGTCCATTGATATACTATCCCACTTCCACTCTGGCACAAACAACGGTTGCATCAAACCTGACGGTCTCTGATGTTCAATCTTGGACTTCTGACAAACCAAACAAGCATACACAAACTCTGCGATCTCCTTCTTCATTCCAGGCCACCAAAACAACCTCCTCAAATCTTGGTACATCTTAGTCGCTCCGGGATGAATACTCAAACTACTTCTGTGACCTTCTTCCAAAATCTGCCTCTTAAGCTCAAGAACACTTGGTACACAAACACGATCACGAAACATCAAAACACCGTTCTCATCCAACCTGAAGTCTCCACCCTTACCTTGGTTAACCAACACCACTCGATCAACAAGTTCCAAATCTTCCTTCTGACCATTCTTGATCTCCTCTAAAATATTACTTGTTAACTTCAACATTCCCAACCTCACACCATTCGGTGTCAACTCACTAACCAAACTCAAATCTCGAAACTGCTCAATCAACTCTAACTCTTTAACCATCAAAGAAGACATATGCAACGACTTCCTGCTCAAAGCATCAGCAACAACATTAGCCTTTCCAGGGTGATAGCTCAACTGAAAATCAAAATCCTTAAGATACTTCAACCATCTCCTCTGCCTCATATTCAACTCCTTCTGGTCAAACAAATACTTCAAACTCTTATGATCACTGAGCACTTTAAACTTAGAACCATACAGATAATGCCTCCAAATCTTCAACACATACACAACGGCCGCTAATTCCAAATCATGAGTCGGATAGTTCTTCTTATGCACTTTCAACTGCCTCGAAGCATAAGCCACAACCTGACGATTCTGCATAAGCACACCACCAAGACCCATCTTAGAAGCATCACAATACACAACAAACGATTCCTTCGGATTCGGCAAAATCAACACTGGAGCTGACGTCAACCTCTTCTTCAACTCTTGGAGACTCTTCTCACACTTAGCATCCCAAACATAAGCTTGTCCTTTCCGAGTCAACTGCGTCAATGGCAACGCCAACTTAGAGAATCCTTCAATGAACCTCCGACAATAACCTGCTAATCCAAGAAAGCTTCTAACTTCAAAAACAGACTTAGGTGATTCCCATTGCAACACTGCATCAACCTTCGACGGATCCACCGCAATGCCACCTTTAGAAATCACATGACCAAGGAAACTCACTTCCCGCAACCAAAACTCACACTTCGACAACTTAGCAAACAACTTCTTCTCTTTCAAAACCCCCAACACAATCCTCAGATGCTCGGCATGCTCTTCTTCAGACTTAGAATACACCAAAATATCATCTATAAACGCCACCACAAAACGATCCAGAAAAGGATGAAATATTCTATTCATGTATTCCATGAAAACACCTGGCGCATTAGATACTCCAAATGGCATCACAGAATACTCATAGTGTCCATACCTCGTTCTGAACGCAGTTTTGGATATATCTTCCGCCTTTACTCTAATCTGATGATATCCTGACCTCAAATCAATCTTGCTGAACACTTCTGCACCAACCAACTGATCCATCAAATCATCAATCCTCGGAAACGGATACCGATTCTTGATTGTCACCTTGTTCAACTGCCGATAATCCACACACAACCTCATGCTTCCATCCTTCTTCTTAACTAGCAACACTGGAGCACCCCACGGAGAAACACTTGGCCTGATAAACTGCTTCTCAAGCAACTCTTCCAACTGCTTCTTCAACTCACTCAACTCTAATGCAGACATCCGATACGGTGCAATTGAAATAGGACTCGTTCCAGGTACCAAATCAATTGCAAACTCAACTTCCCTCTCCGACGGTAACTCGGTAATGTCGTCCGGAAAAACTTCTGGAAACTCTTGCACAACCGACAAATCACCAACTCCTTTCTCACTACTTTCCTTCAAGGAAGCAAACATCATGAACACACAAGCTTCGCCATCCAAAGACTTCTTCACTTGCTCCGCGGTTAAGAACCTTCCGCCTTCTTCAGCTACCGGTTTAGAAAACGTTACACTCTTGGTCAAACAATTAATGTTAACACCAAAAGTCAACATCCAATCCATACCAAAAATTACGTCCATATGCTTCAACGGAAGACACACAAGATCCAACTCAAAATCAACATAAACCTTAACACAAACCACAACCAACTGAGCCTCCGCAGCCAAAGATACCTTCCCTTGCCAGACCTAACAAACCTGAAGCAACTTGCTACTCCCCCACTAAGCTCAAACCCACCTAAAAGAACGAAACAACACAACAAGTACCGACAGTACTTCCGTACATGTCGCATACAAACAGGAAAATCAACGGGTTTTGGTCTGGACAAGACCGACCACGGCTCTGATACCAACTTGTAACACCCTATTTCTATTAAGCGGTAAAACGCGCGAATACATCAGAAATATTCTAGAAATAGATGCTACGTCTCCGAATAAACCACAAATCATACATGCATAAAGATCATGTTACACAACATAGCAGCGGACATACTTAAAAATCATAAAACATCTCCAGATCTCAACAAAATACAATTGTATTCTCCAAATCCCAAATAACATAATATATCAACAACTCCAAGATACATAGTCAAAATGAAACAACATGCAAGGACTATCCTAGATCAGAGCCCTAATCTAGACACTTGCATGAAAAAGAGGAACTCCACTCCTCGGCATCAACAAGCAACAACTAAGCCTCCTGCACGCCGTCTACCCATCCATACAGAGAGGTAGGCGGTCCACCACAGACCACTGAGGGTTAGCATTACATCATCATAATCCGTAAAAGATTTAAACAAGAACATTGGAAATGAAAGATATATTCAAGAATACAAAATAACAAATCATACATGTATTCACAGTATTCATGATTCTCATACCATTCAAACCATTCCATACAATCATTCCAAGTTCATATCAACAAGTGTATCATACACGTATCACATATACATAACCCTCCCTCCTAGAACACTAGCATCACATGATCATTATTATCCCCCATCACTTACATTTCAAGCTATCACATTATTATCATAGCATAGCATGCATATTCAACCTCTAATCAAGTCATCAACAAAAGCTCATCATTTATCAACATCAATCAACATTACTCACTTCATTACTCATCTAGCATGCTTATCTCAACAAGTACAATTCGTCATATCGAAGTTATAAGCAAGCCATCATCATTATCAAAGAACATCACCACATCATATATGTATATATACATATACAAATCTCACCTCATCATTATTATTAAAATAACCATCATCAATTGATTCACCAAGTGTATAAGTACAAACAAATAAGACATGCAATTAGAGCATAAATCAATTATTCACAACCATCCACAAAATCCACCAATGTACTTATACATCAATCCACACAATCACAACATTCACCAAATTTCACCAACACACAATTCACCAAGTCATATATTCAATTATGACACAACTCATCAACTATTCAAATGCATGCAATGTTCTAGACTCTTCTCTAGATGCATGTGGTACCAAAACACCTCAAGGTCGTCACCTTCGATGCAACAAAAACATCGTACTCACCTCAATTGGATATAAAATCCGCCACCATCAGTCTTGGATATAAAATCCACCACCATCAGTCATGAATGCATGAACATATGACTCAACTACAAATGCATATGTTCACACAAACAATAATCACCTCACCATCACCAATACATGTATATATGCAATCATCAACAATTCATCACCAATTAACACATATACAATCACCAACAACATCAAAAATGACACAACTTAAAGTTGTCACATAAATGCACCACCAATCATCTTCACATATCTTATAACAATTCCCCATAAAGGATTCACAATCAATAGGTTCTCAAAAGTCATCTTTAGTCAAGTTCGTCTCTCCAAGTCATAACTTAAAATTAATTGAACAATTAATTCAAAACCAAGTAAACAAGCTCAATAGCCTATGCCTTGTATTCTCACAGTCCACATGTGTGTGCAGTAGAGGTTACGTAAGCATTTCATCGGCCAAAAACGACGAATTCAAGAAAAACTCAAAGTTCGTCTCACTTTTTCACTTTTCACAAAATTTTCCATTTTCAAAGCAAAACAAGTTAGATCCATCACCTCATAGATTAGATAGTATTAAACACCTTAATTGAACTCATAAAACCCAAGTTTGAAGTTTGGAAACAATCCATAAGGTTTGGGTCGACTTAGAAATAGTTATGCGGATTTTTCGTAAAATTTTCCTAAGACCACCTTGGAGTATTTTCCTCATAACTCACAAACCAAAAATCATTTGCAAGTCAAACCAAAGCCTCTGGAAAGCTAACAAAATTATCTACAACTTTCATGTTTACGTCAAAAGCCAAATCAAAACAGAAATGTGAGAAAAAGACGCAAGAACACAGAACAGGAGTGCTGGCTTCTGATCTGGATCAGCTTCTGATCTGGATCAGCTTCTGATCAGGATCAGCTTCTGATCTGGATCAGCTTCTGATCAGGATCGCTTCTGAACTGGTTCGCTTCTGAACTTGTTCGCTTCTGAACTGTAGCGCTTCTGAACGATAGCGCTTCTGAACGATGCTTCTGAACAGTAGCAGATTTTTTTAACCTTCACGTTTTCGCGCATAAAAATCAAACCGTTACTCCGTTTTCGATGCCGTTTTCGCCTATACGCTCCTGACACTTAGCTCTATCATAATATACAGAAAAATTCAAGTTTCAACCATCCCAAAATCATTTCTCCCAAACCTCACATAATCATTTTCTTTGCAAAACCGCTTAAACACCGACATTTCACACGAAAAACCCGTTTTCTCCCAAACAACTCGACTAACACAATCACAATATGCAAACAGAAATTCTACCAATTCCAATTCATCCAAAAACATCAAAAACTCAGTCAACAACCTCATATATCAAAATTTCATTTGGGTCCTTCACATGAACAACTTAACACAAACTTCACCAACTTGAACAACAACAACAAATCTCATCATAATTCATCATTTCAATGATACCCATTGCATCAATTCATCAACAACATATGTTAAAACAACAACAACATCATTTGAAAATGAATTCATCAACAATTCAACAACCACAACTTCATTCTTCATCAATTTTTTCTCAAGAACACAATTTACCCACAATTATGCATTTCAACATGTTAATTCACATACTAGCTTGCAATTATCATATAAATCATGTTCTCAAACATAACAACAACAATCATGCACGAATTTACAACAATTAGATTCAATTCATCAATTTCATAAAAATGGGTAAGAAAGAAAAAGTTATGAATTATGGTTGAATTCTAACCCTCTTACCTCTAACACCAAGAATCTTTAATTCAAGCCTCAACTTAGCTCCTAGATGATGAATCCCCGCCTCTAGCTCTAGCCCTAGCTTATTTGTGCAAAACAGCTTATTCAAAACAACTTATTTATACAAAACAGCTTATTTGTGCAAAACAGCTTATTCAAAACAACTTATTTATACAAAACAGCTTATTTGTGCAAAACAACTTATTCAAAACAGCTTATTTATGCAAAACAGCTTATTCGAAACAACTTATTTATACAAAATAGCTTATTTGTGCAAAACAGCTTATTCAAAACAACTTATTTATACAAAACAGGTTATTTGTGCAAAACAGCTTATTCAAAACAGCTTATTTATACAAAACAGTTTATTCCGATTTCATTTTAAAAAACAACTTATTCAAAACAACTTATTTATGCAAAACAACATATTTATGCAAAACAACTTATTCAAAACAGTTTATTTATGCAAAACAGCTTATTCGAAACAATTTATTTATACAAAATAGCTTATTTGTGCAAAACAGCTTATTCAAAACAACTTATTTATACAAAATAGCTTATTTGTGCAAAACAGCTTATTCAAAACACCTTATTTATACAAAACAACTTATTCGAAACAACTTATTTATACAAAATAACTTATTTGTGCAAAACAGCTTATTCAAAACAACTTATTTATACAAAACAGCTTATTTGTGCAAAACAACTATTTTGCACAAAATAAGCTGTTTTGAATAAGCTTTTTATGAGTTAGAGAGAGAAATGAGTATGGATTATGAGTTTCTTTACTGGAACTTTGTTTAACATGTTATACACTGAAATTATTATTGAAACCTTAATTATGGTTTAATGGTTTTGATAATCATGTATGTGAAACCAAGATAATTGTGTAATGGTTTTGAATAATAATTAAGATGTTATACACTGAAATTATTACTGAAACCATAATTATGGTTTAATGGTTTTGATAGTCTTCTATGAGAAACCAAAATAATTGTCTAATGGTTTTGCTATGGCTATGGTTTCTGTGAGTTGGTTTCAAAACCATTTTGCTGTGGAAATGGTTTCCGTGAGTTGTACTCCAAAACCATTTTGCAGTGAAAATGGTTTCCGTGAGTTGTAATCCAAAACCATTTTGCAGTGAAAATGGTTTCCGTGAGTAATGCTAACACCAGATCCGAACCGGATTGATCATAAACAACACAATTCATCACAACATTCTCAATAATACTAGTTGTTTATAGTATCTATCATATAATATTATTCATCTTATTTAATTTTTGGCCCAATAATGTTCAATTTAATTTAATTTTACTAAAATTAGGGGTATGGAATACTGAAACCATAAGTACGGTTAAATGGTTTTGATAGTGTTCTATGTGAAACCAAAATAACTGCCTAATGATTTTAAATGAAATTATTAATTTGTTTTAAATAATTTATCTTCTAGAAAAAGAAAACATACTTTTGCTTTATTTTATGTTTGTTTTTCGTGTTAAACCTCTCGAGTTTCTACGAAAAGTGACATAATCAGTTGGTTGTGTCTTTTTATAGTATCTATCATAGTATACCATTCATTTTATTTAATTTTTGGCCCAAGAATGTTCAATTTTATTAAAATTAGTTTTCAATGTAACCACTTAATAGTACACATTTTGATAGTTTTCAATGTGAAGCCAAAATAATTGTCTAATGGTTTTGTAATAAAAAACTTATTTATATAAAATAGCTTATTTGTGCAAAACAGCTTATTCAAAACAACTTATTTATACAAAACAGCTTATTTGTGCAAAACAGCTATTTTGCACAAAATAAGCTGTTTTGAATAAACTTTTTATGAGTTAGAGAGAGAAATGAGTATGGATTATGAGTTTCTTTACTGGAACGTTGTTTAACATGTTATACACTGCAATTATTACTGAAACCATAATTATGGTTTAATGGTTTTGATAATCATGTATGTGAAACCAAGATAAATGTGTAATGATTTTTAATGAAATTATTATTGTTAGATGGTTTTGAATAATGATTAAGATGTTATACACTGAAATTATTACTGAAACCATAATTATGGTTTAATGGTTTTGATAGTCTTCTATGAGAAACCAAAATAATTGTCTAATGGTTTTGCTATGGCTATGGTTTCTGTGAGTTGGTTTCAAAACCATTTTGCTGTGGAAATGGTTTCCGTGAGTTGTACTCCAAAACCATTTTGCAGTGAAAATGGTTTCCGTGAGTTGTACTCCAAAACCATTAAGTACATCTAATGGTTTTGGAGTACAACTCACATAAACCATTTCCACAACAAAATGGTTTTGGAGTACAACTCACAGAAACCATACCCATAGCAAAACCATTAAACAATTAGTTTGGTTTTGTGTAGAACACTATCAAAACCATTAAACCACACTTATGGTTTCAGTAATAGTTTTTATTTAAAATCATTTGTCAATAATAATTTTCACTATTCTTTTATTTTATTTAGCATTTGACAATTATTTTTCTTTCACATACAAGTCTATTAAAACCATTAAAGCGCGATTATATTTAGACAAAGTCAGAAATTCGTTTTACAACGTAAGAAATAAAAGAGAGATGACGAGGCTTTACAAAAAAGTGGTTACTTATTGATTAATTCACATTAGGTTATAAGTGTGTACTATTAAGTGGTTACTTAATAATGATTTAAATGTTTATCACAATTTTTTTATTACAAAACCATTTTCACTGGAATTGGGAAATGATTCGATGTGAAATCTGTTGGTATAAGCTGGAATTCTGATTTGATGAATTATTGAGAATGTTGTGATGAATTGTGTTGTTTATGATCAATCCGGTTCGGATTTGGTGTTAGCATTACTCACGGAAACCATTTTCACTGCAAAATGGTTTTGGAGTACAACTCACGGAAACCATTTCCACAGCAAAATGGTTTTGAAACCAACTCACAGAAACCATAGCCATAGCAAAACCATTAGACAATTATTTTGGTTTCTCATAGAAGACTATCAAAACCATTAAACCATAATTATGGTTTCAGTAATAATTTCAGTGTATAACATCTTAATCATTATTCAAAACCATCTAACAATAATAATTTCATTAAAAATCATTACACATTTATCTTGGTTTCACATACATGATTATCAAAACCATTAAACCATAATTATGGTCTCAGTAATAATTGCAGTGTATAACATGTTAAACAACGTTCCAGTAAAGAAACTCATAATCCATACTCATTTCTCTCTCTAACTCATAAAAAGCTTATTCAAAACAGCTTATTTTGTGCAAAATAGCTGCTTTGCACAAATAAGCTGTTTTGTATAAATAAGTTGTTTTGAATAAGCTGTTTTGCACAAATAAGCTATTTTATATAAATAAGTTGTTTCGAATAAGCTGTTTTGTATAAATAAGCTGTTTTGAATAAGTTGTTTTGCACAAATAAGATGTTTTGTATAAATAAGTTGTTTTGAATAAGTTGTTTTTTAAAATGAAATCGGAATAAGTTGTTTTGTATAAATAAGCTGTTTTGAATAAGCTGTTTTGCACAAATAAGTTGTTTTGTATAAATAAGTTGTTTTGAATAAGCTGTTTTGCACAAATAAGCTATTTTGTATAAATAAGTTGTTTCGAATAAGCAGTTTTGTATAAATAAGCTGTTTTGCACAAATACGCTGTTTTGTATAAATAAGTTGTTTTGAATAAGCTGTTTTGCATAAATAAACTGTTTTGAATAAGTTGTTTTGCATAAATAAGTTGTTTTGAATAAGTTGTTTTTAAAATGAAATCGGAATAAGCTGTTTTGTATAAATAAGCTGTTTAGCACAAATAAGCTGTTTTGTATAAATAAGTTGTTTTGAATAAGCTGTTTTGCACAAATAAGCTCTTTTGTATAAATAAGTTGTTTCGAATAAGCTGTTTTGCATAAATAAGCTGTTTTGAATAAGTTGTTTTGCATAAATATGTTGTTTTGCATAAATAAGTTGTTTTGAATAAGTTGTTTTTTAAAATGAAATCGGAATACGTTGTTTTGTATAAATAAGCTGTTTTGAATAAGCTGTTTTGCACAAATAAGCTGTTTTGTATAAATAAGTTGTTTTGAATAAGTTGTTTTGTACAAATAAGCTATTTTGTATAAATAAGTTGTTTCGAATAAGCTGTTTTGCATAAATAAGCTGTTTTGAATAAGTTGTTTTGCATAAATAAGTTGGTTTGCATAAATAAGTTGTTTTGAATAAGTTGTTTTTTAAAATAAAATTGGAATAAGCTGTTTTGCATAAATAAGCTGTTTTGAATAAGCTGTTTTGAACAAATAAGCTGTTTTGCATAAATAAGCTGTTTTGAATAAGCGGTTTAAAAAAAAGTGATCCTAATAAGTTGTTTTGAATAAGTTGTTTTGCATAAATAAGCTACTTTGAATAAGTTGGTTTTTAAAATTAATCGGAATAAGCTGTTTTGTATAAATAAGCTGTTTTGAATAAGCTGTTTTGCACAAATAAGCTGTTTTGTATAAATAAGTTGTTTTGAATAAGCTGTTTTGCACAAATAAGCTCTTTTGTATAAATAAGTTGTTTCGAATAAGCTGTTTTGCATAAATAAGCTGTTTTGAATAAGTTGTTTTGCATAAATATGTTGTTTTGCATAAATAAGTTGTTTTTTAAAATGAAATCGGAATAAGTTGTTTTGTATAAATAAGCTGTTTTGAATAAGCTGTTTTGCACAAATAAGCTGTTTTGTATAAATAAGTTGTTTTGAATAAGTTTTTTGCACAAATAAGCTATTTTGTATAAATAAGTTGTTTCGAATAAGCTGTTTTGCATAAATAAGGTGTTTTGAATAAGTTGTTTTGCATAAATATGTTGTTTTGCATAAATAAGTTGTTTTGAATAAGTTGTTTTTTAAAATGAAATCGGAATAAGCTGTTTTGTATAAATAAGCTGTTTTGAATAAGCTGTTTTGAACAAATAAGTTGTTTTGCATAAATAAGTTGTTTTGAATAAGCGGTTTTAAAAAAAGTGATCCTAATAAGTTGTTTCGAATAAGCTGTTTTGCATAAATAAGCTATTTTGAATAAGTTGGTTTTTAAAATTAATCGGAATAAGTTGTTTTGCATAAATAAGTTGTTTTGAATAAGCGGTTTTTAAAAAATCATTCTAATAAGTTGTTTTGCATAAATAAACTATTTCGAATAAGCTATTTTGCATAAATAAATTATTAAGAAAAAAATTATAATATGGGGTTTTATTAGGCCCACAAACAAATAGATTTTATAATGGACCCAAATAATTCTTTTCACTTGGGGTGTAGAAAGCAATTATGTTGGATGTAGAAAGCAATTATGCACGGTGCATAAGGATCTCCTTATGCACCATAACTTTTGCCGTCCTTCACATGAACAACTTAACACAAACTTCACCAACTTGAACAACAACAACAAATCTCATCATAATTCATCATTTCAATGATACCCATTGCATCAATTCATCAACAACATATGTTAAAACAACAACAACAACATTTGAAAATGAATTCATCAACAATTCAACAACCACAACTTCATTCTTCATCAATTTTTGCTCAAGAACACAATTTACCCACAATTATGCATTTCAACATGTTAATTCACATACTAGCTTGCAATTATCATATAAATCATGTTCTCAAACATAACAACAACAATCATGCACGAATTTACAACAATTAGATTCAATTCATCAATTTCATAAAAATGGGTAAGAAAGAAAAAGTTATGAATTATGGTTGAATTCTAACCCTCTTACCTCTAACACCAAGAATCTTTAATTCAAGCCTCAACTTAGCTCCTAGATGATGAATCCCCGCCTCTAGCTCTAGCCCTTGATCTTGTTCTACTCTCAAGCTTCTATCTCTTCTCTTCCCAAATGAAAAATGTTGTGGAAAAACCCTATTTCTCTACTAACATTAGTTTATATAGGTTCACTTAATTGG
This sequence comes from Medicago sativa, assembly GCF_051527215.1. NCBI lineage: Eukaryota > Viridiplantae > Streptophyta > Magnoliopsida > Fabales > Fabaceae > Medicago > Medicago sativa. The sequence goes on along the minus strand of NC_140753.1, from coordinate 15,169,985 downwards.
GCTTATCTCTCAAACCTTAATGGGCCTAACCCATTTCTATTCTAACACCCAAAATGTCACTACTCACTTAACGGTAAATTACAACACTAACGGTCACTTAATGGTAATTAAAATAATTACTACACCTTCTAGTAACTTGGTAAAATAATACTCTTACTAAGCACTAAAAATAGTCCTCAACTAATTTACAAAATTACCCCTACTCTCAAAATGACCAAAATGCCCCTAAGTCCAAAATGACTAAAATACCCTTCTACACCGAATTCTACAATTCCCAACCAAAAATACACACAGATGCAAATAATCACATAATAGCACACACAACACACATAAATAAATAATAAAATAAATCCAGCGAAAAATCGGGCTGTTACAACTCTCCCCCACTAAAAGAATTTTCGCCCTCGAAAATTACCTGAAGGAAACAACTCCGGATACGAAACCTTCATCCTACTCTCCGATTCCCAAGTGGCACTCTCACCTGTCGGTCCAACCCAAATCACTTTAACCAAAACGATCTCCTTGCCACGCAGACGCTTGACTTCACGATCCTCAATCCTAACTGGCCAAGTCTCAACAGTCAAATTATCTCTAACTTCCAAATCATCCACTTGAATCACATGAGACGCATCATACACATATTTCCGCAACTGAGACACATGAAACACATCATGAAGATTCGATAAAGATGGTGGTAACGCAATTCGATACGCTACAACCCCAACCTTCTCAACAATCTCAAACGGTCCAACAAAACGAGGAGTTAACTTCCGACACTTCAAAGCACGTCCAACACCAGTTACAGGATTTACTCTCAAAAACACATGATCACCAACCTGAAACTCAATATCCTTCCTCCTCTTATCATGATAACTCTTCTGTCTACTCTGAGACGCTTTCATCTTCTCTTGAATCATCTTAACCTTTTTCGTAGTTTCTTGCACCACTTCCGGTCCTAACAAGGCACCCTCACCTGACTCATACCAACACAACGGAGTTCTACACCTCCGACCATACAAAGCCTCAAACGGTGCCATCCCGATACTAGAATGAAAACTGTTGTTGTAAGTAAACTCAATCAACGGTAAACATTCAACCCAACTGACACCTTGCTCCAAAACACAAGCCCTCAACAAATCTTCCAAACTCTGAATAGTCCTCTCCGTCTGACCATCAGTCTAGGGATGATAAGCGGAACTCAACCTCAACTTAGTTTCCAAAGCATCTTGCAAACTCTCCCAAAACTTAGAAGTAAACCTCGGATCCCGATCCGACACAATACTAGAAGGAACACCATGCAATCTAACAATCTGCTCAATGTAGATCTCAGCCAACTTAGCCACAGACATACCGGTCTTAATAGGAACAAAATGTGCCGACTTCGTCAACCGATCAACAATCACCCAAATTGAATCAAAACCGTTAACAGTCTTCGGCAACGCTCCCACAAAGTCCATTGATATACTATCCCACTTCCACTCTGGCACAAACAACGGTTGCATCAAACCTGACGGTCTCTGATGTTCAATCTTGGACTTCTGACAAACCAAACAAGCATACACAAACTCTGCGATCTCCTTCTTCATTCCAGGCCACCAAAACAACCTCCTCAAATCTTGGTACATCTTAGTCGCTCCGGGATGAATACTCAAACTACTTCTGTGACCTTCTTCCAAAATCTGCCTCTTAAGCTCAAGAACACTTGGTACACAAACACGATCACGAAACATCAAAACACCGTTCTCATCCAACCTGAAGTCTCCACCCTTACCTTGGTTAACCAACACCACTCGATCAACAAGTTCCAAATCTTCCTTCTGACCATTCTTGATCTCCTCCAAAATATTACTTGTTAACTTCAACATTCCCAACCTCACACCATTCGGTGTCAACTCACTAACCAAACTCAAATCTCGAAACTGCTCAATCAACTCTAACTCTTTAACCATCAAAGAAGACATATGCAACGACTTCCTGCTCAAAGCATCAGCAACAACATTAGGCTTTCCAGGGTGATAGCTCAACTGAAAATCAAAATCCTTAAGATACTCCAACCATCTCCTCTGCCTCATATTCAACTCCTTCTGGTCAAACAAATACTTCAAACTCTTATGATCACTGAGCACTTTAAACTTAGAACCATACAGATAATGCCTCCAAATCTTCAACACATACACAACGGCCGCTAATTCCAAATCATGAGTCGGATAGTTCTTCTCATGCACTTTCAACTGCCTCGAAGCATAAGCCACAACCTGACGATTCTGCATAAGCACACCACCAAGACCCATCTTAGAAGCATCACAATACACAACAAACGATTCCTTCGGATTCGGCAAAATCAACACTGGAGCTGACGTCAACCTCTTCTTCAACTCTTGGAGACTCTTCTCACACTTAGCATCCCAAACATAAGCTTGTCCTTTCCGAGTCAACTGCGTCAATGGCAACGCCAACTTAGAGAATCCTTCAATGAACCTCCGACAATAACCTGCCAATCCAAGAAAGCTTCTAACTTCAAAAACAGACTTAGGTGATTCCCATTGCAACACTGCATCAACCTTCGACGGATCCACCGCAATGCCACCTTTAGAAATCACATGACCAAGGAAACTCACTTCCCGCAACCAAAACTCACACTTCGACAACTTAGCAAACAACTTCTTCTCTTTCAAAACCCCCAACACAATCCTCAGATGCTCGGCATGCTCTTCTTCAGACTTAGAATACACCAAAATATCATCTATAAACGTCACCACAAAACGATCCAGAAAAGGATGAAATATTCTATTCATGTATTCCATGAAAACACCTGGCGCATTAGATACTCCAAATGGCATCACAGAATACTCATAGTGTCCATACCTCGTTCTGAACGCAGTTTTGGATATATCTTCCGCCTTTACTCTAATCTGATGATATCCTGACCTCAAATCAATCTTGCTGAACACTTCTGCACCAACCAACTGATCCATCAAATCATCAATCCTCGGAAATGGATACCGATTCTTGATTGTCACCTTGTTCAACTGCCGATAATCCACACACAACCTCATGCTTCCATCCTTCTTCTTAACTAGCAACACTGGAGCACCCCACGGAGAAACACTTGGCCTGATAAACTGCTTCTCAAGCAACTCTTCCAACTGCTTCTTCAACTCACTCAACTCTAATGCAGACATCCGATACGGTGCAATTGAAATAGGACTCGTTCCAGGTACCAAATCAATTGCAAACTCAACTTCCCTCTCCGGCGGTAACTCGGTAATGTCGTCCGGAAAAACTTCTGGAAACTCTTGCACAACCGGCAAATCACCAACTCCTTTCTCACTACTTTCCTTCAAGGAAGCAAACATCATGAACACACAAGCTTCGCCATCCAAAGACTTCTTCACTTGCTCCGCGGTTAAGAACCTTCCGCCTTCTTCAGCTACCGGTTTAGAAAACGTTACACTCTTGGTCAAACAATTAATGTTAACACCAAAAGTCAACATCCAATCCATACCAAAAATTACGTCCATATGCTTCAACGGAAGACACACAAGATCCAACTCAAAATCAACATAAACCTTAACACAAACCACAACCAACTGAGCCTCCGCAGCCAAAGATACCTTCCCTTGCCAGACCTAACAAACCTGAAGCAACTTGCTACTCCCCCACTAAGCTCAAACCCACCTAAAAGAACGAAACAACACAACAAGTACCGACAGTACTTCCGTACATGTCGCATACAAACAGGAAAATCAACGGGTTTTGGTCTGGACAAGACCGACCACGGCTCTGATACCAACTTGTAACACCCTATTTCTATTAAGCGGTAAAACGCGCGAATACATCAGAAATATTCTAGAAATAGATGCTACGTCTCCGAATAAACCACAAATCATACATGCATAAAGATCATGTTACACAACATAGCAGCGGACATACTTAAAAATCATAAAACATCTCCAGATCTCAACAAAATACAATTGTATTCTCCAAATCCCAAATAACATAATATATCAACAACTCCAAGATACATAGTCAAAATGAAACAACATGCAAGGACTATCCTAGATCAGAGCCCTAATCTAGACACTTGCATGAAAAAGAGGAACTCCACTCCTCGGCATCAACAAGCAACAACTAAGCATCCTGCACGCCGTCTACCCATCCATACAGAGAGGTAGGCGGTCCACCACAGACCACTGAGGGTTAGCATTACATCATCATAATCCGTAAAAGATTTAAACAAGAACATTGGAAATGAAAGATATATTCAAGAATACAAAATAACAAATCATACATGTATTCACAGTATTCATGATTCTCATACCATTCAAACCATTCCATACAATCATTCCAAGTTCATATCAACAAGTGTATCATACACGTATCACATATACATAACCCTCCCTCCTAGAACACTAGCATCACATGATCATTATTATCCCCCATCACTTACATTTCAAGCTATCACATTATTATCATAGCATAGCATGCATATTCAACCTCTAATCAAGTCATCAACAAAAGCTCATCATTTATCAACATCAATCAACATTACTCACTTCATTACTCATCTAGTATGCTTATCTCAACAAGTACAATTTGTCATATCGAAGTTATAAGCAAGCCATCATCATTATCAAAGAACATCACCACATCATATATGTATATATACATATACAAATCTCACCTCATCATTATTATTAAAATAACCATCATCAATTGATTCACCAAGTGTATAAGTACAAACAAATAAGACATGCAATTAGAGCATAAATCAATTATTCACAACCATCCACAAAATCCACCAATGTACTTATACATCAATCCACACAATCACAACATTCACCAAATTTCACCAACACACAATTCACCAAGTCATATATTCAATTATGACACAACTCATCAACTATTCAAATGCATGCAATGTTCTAGACTCTTCTCTAGATGCATGTGGTACCAAAACACCTCAAGGTCGTCACCTTCGATGCAACAAAAACATCGTACTCACCTCAATTGGATATAAAATCCGCCACCATCAGTCTTGGATATAAAATCCACCACCATCAGTCATGAATGCATGAACATATGACTCAACTACAAATGCATATGTTCACACAAACAATAATCACCTCACCATCACCAATACATGTATATATGCAATCATCAACAATTCATCACCAATTAACACATATACAATCACCAACAACATCAAAAATGACACAACTTAAAGTTGTCACATAAATGCACCACCAATCATCTTCACATATCTTATAACAATTCCCCATAAAGGATTCACAATCAATAGGTTCTCAAAAGTCATCTTTAGTCAAGTTCGTCTCTCCAAGTCATAACTTAAAATTAATTGAACAATTAATTCAAAACCAAGTAAACAAGCTCAATAGCCTATGCCTTGTATTCTCACAGTCCACATGTGTGTGCAGTAGAGGTTACGTAAGCATTTCATCGGCCAAAAACGACGAATTCAAGAAAAACTCAAAGTTCGTCTCACTTTTTCACTTTTCACAAAATTTTCCATTTTCAAAGCAAAACAAGTTAGATCCATCACCTCATAGATTAGATAGTATTAAACACCTTAATTGAACTCATAAAACCCAAGTTTGAAGTTTGGAAACAATCCATAAGGTTTGGGTCGACTTAGAAATAGTTATGCGGATTTTTCGTAAAATTTTCCTAAGACCACCTTGGAGTATTTTCCTCATAACTCACAAACCAAAAATCATTTGCAAGTCAAACCAAAGCCTCTGGAAAGCTAACAAAATTATCTACAACTTTCATGTTTACGTCAAAAGCCAAATCAAAACAGAAATGTGAGAAAAAGACGCAAGAACACAGAACAGGAGTGCTGGCTTCTGATCTGGATCAGCTTCTGATCTGGATCAGCTTCTGATCAGGATCAGCTTCTGATCTGGATCAGCTTCTGATCAGGATCGCTTCTGAACTGGTTCGCTTCTGAACTTGTTCGCTTCTGAACTGTAACGCTTCTGAACGATAGCGCTTCTGAACGATGCTTCTGAACAGTAGCAGATTTTTTTAACCTTCACGTTTTCGCGCATAAAAATCAAACCGTTACTCCGTTTTCGATGCCGTTTTCGCCTATACGCTCCTGACACTTAGCTCTATCATAATATACAGAAAAATTCAAGTTTCAACCATCCCAAAATCATTTCTCCCAAACCTCACATAATCATTTTCTTTGCAAAACCGCTTAAACACCGACATTTCACACGAAAAACCCGTTTTCTCCCAAACAACTCGACTAACACAATCACAATATGCAAACAGAAATTCTACCAATTCCAATTCATCCAAAAACATCAAAAACTCAGTCAACAACCTCATATATCAAAATTTCATTTGGGTCCTTCACATGAACAACTTAACACAAACTTCACCAACTTGAACAACAACAACAAATCTCATCATAATTCATCATTTCAATGATACCCATTGCATCAATTCATCAACAACATATGTTAAAACAACAACAACAACATTTGAAAATGAATTCATCAACAATTCAACAACCACAACTTCATTCTTCATCAATTTTTGCTCAAGAACACAATTTACCCACAATTATGCATTTCAACATGTTAATTCACATACTAGCTTGCAATTATCATATAAATCATGTTCTCAAACATAACAACAACAATCATGCACGAATTTACAACAATTAGATTCAATTCATCAATTTCATAAAAATGGGTAAGAAAGAAAAAGTTATGAATTATGGTTGAATTCTAACCCTCTTACCTCTAACACCAAGAATCTTTAATTCAAGCCTCAACTTAGCTCCTAGATGATGAATCCCCGCCTCTAGCCCTAGCCCTTGATCTTGTTCTACTCTCAAGCTTCTATCTCTTCTCTTCCCAAATGAAAAATGTTGTGGAAAAACCCTATTTCTCTACTAACATTAGTTTATATAGGTTCACTTAATTGGGCTTATCTCTCAAACCTTAATGGGCCTAACCCATTTCTATTCTAACACCCAAAATGTCACTACTCACTTAACGGTAAATTACAACACTAACGGTCACTTAATGGTAATTAAAATAATTACTACACCTTCTAGTAACTTGGTAAAATAATACTCTTACTAAGCACTAAAAATAGTCCTCAACTAATTTACAAAATTACCCCTACTCTCAAAATGACCAAAATGCCCCTAAGTCCAAAATGACTAAAATACCCTTCTACACCGAATTCTACAATTCCCAACCAAAAATACACACAGATGCAAATAATCACATAATAGCACACACAACACACATAAATAAATAATAAAATAAATCTAGCGAAAAATCGGGCTGTTACAATCTACATATACATTCAACTATGTCCATTTATTCGTATTTAGCTATGTCCATTTTAGTAATTATACATTCAAAAGCAATTTTGATCAAAATTATCCAAACAACATCCGTTCTGTTTAATCAATTCTACATTGTATCGAAACATAAATCAATTCTTTCAAAATCAATTTTATCAGAATCAATTCTATTAAAATCAATTCTCTCATAATCAATTATATCCAAAGTTGAACCAAACACACACTATGTCAATTCATCATTCCTTCTCATTAGCCACACCATCTGATAACCACAAAAATATTGGTTATTGCATGTGGTTTCTTCCCATTATTTAAGGGTATTTTGAGTGATTGCATGACTTAAATCTCCTATAACCTGTCTATTTATGATTGTGTGAGTTTATTTAGCTTTTATTGATATTTAGTCATTTAGAATAATGCATGCTCGTTATTGTTGGCTTTATAGACATATTGTGCATTTTGCCATGAAGTAGTTCAACATAGCAATGTTGGAGGCGAAAATTGCACCTTCGTAGGACGGCCAGTATGGATATCTGTGATGATGTACAAACTTGGGACCATCGAGGATATGGCTTAGAGCTAAAGTCTAGGGAGTTATTAGAGATATATGTTAGATACTAGTTAGTATTAGTCATGGAGTAGTATATATAGTTGTAACCACCTCATTAGAAGGTATCTCTTATCATTTGTAATATTCAATTTGATCATCAATAGAAAGATTCTCTTAGTTTTCTCTCATCCTTCATTGGATATCATGTTTCCTAACATGGTATCAGAGCTAATCTAGTAACCACCTTGAAGGATATTTTCCGCAGCTTTTTCTAGAGAAAATCAAATTTTCTCACTCTCATTTTCTTCCTTATTCCAATTTTCTGTTATGACTTTTTTTTTCTCTTTGTGTTCTCTCATTTTCCCGAGAAAATCATTTTCTCATCTTTAGTTCCACTTCTCTTGTTTCCTTTCTCATACATTTCCTTTCTGATTCGATTTCTGAATTTCAAGTCTTCGATTCAGTTTCTTTTTCTTGATTCTTTTCCGATGGATTTTGTTTCTTCTCACACTGATTTTCATCTTTTGTTCTTCGATTATCTTGTGTAATTACATTTCGTGATTCCGTTTCAAAATTCTTGTTCGCATCTGTGCGATTCTTACTTTTTCGTTTTCGATTCTGATGTTGTTCTTTTTCCCCAATTATTAGGGTTTCGAGATTTTCGTGTTCGTTTTCCCTCAGTTCATGCTCTCGTTTTCCTTCTATGATCAGTTTCTGATTCAATTTCATTTGCGATTCGAGTTTCTTGCTTAAATTCTGGATCGATCCTAATTTCCAAAATTCATCGGTTTTGATTTCTTGATTCAATCAATTACAAGTTTTAGGTTTCACGATTCGATTCCTATTCCTTGACTTGGCTTCTAATCGTTGTTTCTGATTAAGTCTCTAATTCTATGATTTCGTTCTTCATTCTTATGATTTGATTTTCAATTCTTTGATTCAAGTCGGAGTTGTCGGTTTCGCATTGATTCTCTGAGAACTCTGTTTTTAGATACGAGTTATGTTGCAATTGCAGTCTGTTACTATTGTGCTCACAAGTGTTTGTGGAAATTCCTCACAAAAAAAAAATATTGGTGTTTGTTCAGTTTGATAGCAATGGTTCTTGGTACAACTTACGTTGTGGGATTGAGTATAGCTTATTGCTTTCAAAGGTGACATACTCCTGCTGCATATTTCAGTTCCAATTTGGCAGCCTTCTCCGGTTCTAATATGTCAGGTTTGAAATATTGTTCTATTAGTTGTTGGTGCCCCATTTCACAACGTTTTCAATATAGTTTTATGGATTTGGATTAGTGTTTGAGGAGTACAGTTTGACAATATAGTTTTCTGGATTTGGATTAGTGGTTGAGGAGTACAGTTTGAACTACTAGACATAGAATCTTGTTTTTGAAGGTTTTGCTTTTGGTATGAAAAGATTTTATTTGGAATTGGCACACATTATGCTTATCAGTTTTACTTAAAGCCTCATATTTCTTGGTTGAGAATGTTCTTCATTGACGATTCATTCTTGGAACTGGAGGTATTAATTGTGTGCAACAATGCATGTTGCTGCCATTGCATCAGTTTGTGATAATTCATTGTGGAGTTATTAGTGTTATGTTTCCGACACAAAGCTTTGTTGGTCTGATATATGCAGGGAGCATTTGTTCAAGTTATTGTTTATTTCCATCAGAAATGCTACTGCTGCACACAAATGATATGGTTGTTCCTTTGGTTGAATGGTAGTTGGTATATACAAGGTTATTTTGTATCTGGTTTCTTCCTGATTTTTGTGGAGGTAGTTGAATACTTTTGTGTGTGCAAAAAGGTATTGAACTGGACTCTCTCTTGGCAGTGCTTGGTGGCTTCTTAGTTTGTGAGTTGTTTGATGTCCGAACCTTGAGATTTGATTATAATTGGCTTCTGATTTGGTTATTGAAGACAATTTTGGTTTGGGTTTTCTTTGATGGTTATGTTGATTCCAGTTTAGATCTATTACCACCGAGTTATGGATTTGATTCTTGGCAGATTGTTTCTCTATATTGTCAAGCTCTTGTGCAAGTGGTTCTGTTGATTCTCAGTTTGTTTGTCCTGGATGTTACTGAAATTTTCTCTTGTTCTCCTGGTTTTTATACCATGATGTGGCTACAGTTTCTGTCCATGACTTTCTTCTTCATCTTTCTTATTCGCCTATGGCTTTGATTCTTGTCTTGTGCTTCTGTCCATGATGGTTAAGCCTTGTTGTGCTTCTGTCATGGATGGTTAAGCGTTGTTGTGCTTCTGTCCAAGGATGGTTAAGCATTGTTGTTGTGCTTCTATCCATGATGGTTAAGCTTTGATGTGCTTCTGTCATGGATGGTTAAGCGTCGTTGTGCTTCTGTCCAAGGATAGTTAAGCGTCGTTTTCTTCTTCTTCTTGTGCTTCTGTCTTGAGTTATTGAGCACTCTTGATGGTTAAGCGTTATGCCTTTTATGGCTTTGTCGATGATGGCTTCTACCGGATGGTGGTTAAGCGTTGGTTTGTTGCTTCTTCCTCCAAGTGGTTACACCTTGAGTTGTTGTTTCCTCTTGTTGGATATGCATTTGGTTGTTGCTATGCTTTTGGCCAATGTATTTTCGGCATCTTTCCTTGAATTTTCATTTGCTTGATGTATTTCCTTGTATTTTCTCATTTCAAGTTGGAAGTGTTTTGAACACCTTCCAACTTGAGGGGGACTATTAGAGATATATGTTAGATACTAGTTAGTATTAGTCATGGAGTAGTATATATAGTTGTAACCACCTCATTAGAAGGTATCTCTTATCATTTGTAATATTCAATTTGATCATCAATAGAAAGATTCTCTTTGTTTTCTCTCATCCTTCATTTTATATCATGTTTCCTAACAGGAGTCTCTAATGTACAATGCAATAATAAGAAATATGTTGATTCCCTATGGATAAGGACAAAGAGAGCTTGCATGAGAAATTACAAAATGGCACAACAAGGAAGGACAATGGTACTATAAAAGGACAACATATTTGTTATGCCAAGGTTACGAAATTCTAATCCAATCTTAGTGGATGTTTCCATCTACTAACCCTAGGAGTAGAGCTGTCAAAACGGGCGGTCTGGCCCGTTTAGGCCCGGCCTGATCTGACAACGGGCTTTTTAGGGCCGGGTTAAAAAGCCCGGTTTAAATATGCGCTGGAATAATTGAGCCCGAGCCCGGCCCTATACGGGCTCCCGGGCTAACGGGCCAGCCCGGCCCGCACGTATCTAGTTTTTGTTTTTATTTTTTCATTCTTTTTTTTGAAGAAACTTTTTTTTTTCATTCTTGTTATATTTCATGGATTAATAAGTTTTCATCTTGTTACCCAGGCAATTAAAGAAGGTGGTATTGATCTAGATGGATTTCTAACTTTTGGTTCTATCTTTTGATTCTGGCAAAACTATTTCCGCATATGAAATTCTAGCGCACTTGTTTTAACATGTTCTGTCAGATGTTTTAACATTTGCAATGTTCCGATTATTCCGATTAATGTTCCAACATCACGTGATAAACAGAAATAAACCAAGAAAAATAAAGGACAGAAAAATAAAGAACACAGGAAGTTTGTTGACCCTGTTCAGCACAACACGCTTACATCTGGGGGCTACCAAGCTAGGAAGGAAATCCACTAGTGTAGTCCTTATTCAACAGCTCTCAGCAAACTCCTCGTTTACACTATATGACCTAGGACCTACCCGTATAGACTTCAACCTAGGAACTCCTAGATCTGAGATCCCATCTCACTATCCTAATGGTCAGTCACTGCCCCAGTGACCTATCAGACCTCAAACAAAACAGACTAGAAGTTACCTTCCAACACAAACAACCAAACCTTGTTTCACAACTTCGGTTTAGTGAACAAGAGTATCAAACTCACACAATCAGTCCTAAACAAGTATCACAGACGACACAAGAAAGGCACACAGTAAAGATTCTAGACTTGCATCACAAACGACACAAGAACAGAATACATGAAGACTCAAACCCTAAAAATCTAACTTTTAGAATGACGGCTTGAATGAGCAATTAGGTATTGAAGTCTTCCTTTTATACTGAAGCAGCTTGGGCTAAATAATCATTGGGCTTCAGTAAACTTGCAGATCGGTTCAGCAAACCTGCAAAACAGAATCAGAAACAATTCTGGAAAGTCCTAATATGTCGGAACCTATTTAGAAACAGTCCAGATCGTAACAAATATTTCCTAAAATAAATATCTATTTTAGTAATATTCCACAGCTGATTCTTATAAGATATGCGCGTTACTTGGTTAGTAAGTAAAGGAAATATGGTTTCCTTAAACGATAAAATACGCGCGTACAGATAAGGTAGAAACCCAGGAACACTGAACCGTGCCAGGATGTTGGAACATTGTATCCAACATCTCACAGAGCTGCCTAACCACATGTTGGAACATTGGTTCCAACTTACAGAACAAGGATATTTGTTTTAGCAACAATGCAGCCAACACAAATACCCAACAATCTCCCCCTTTGGCAAATTTTTGGCTAAAACAAATCAAGGCCAATACTTATGTAACAGAGGGATACAAGGATACCATTCCTTCAAGAGCATGAGCACACACCAATGAAGAAATAGCTAGCACACAGATTCCAAAGAGACACCATAGATACACTTCCTCAAGTCATCTCGAACACATATTCAAGAAGAAGAAGTAGCAGATAGTATCACTCTAGAGAAAGCAGAAAGTGTGCATACATAGAATACCTCACGTATCTTCAATCTCAGCATAAGCTGGTAGAGGTATTACATTGGATCAGAGACATGCAACAACGGATCAGATCAGTAGCATAGTCTCAAGAGCCGAGGAATAAATTCCTAAGCTACAACTAGGGTACATAAGTTCTTGTACAGAAGATGAAAAGAGAACCAGTTTCTCTCAAGAGCAGAGGAAAAATAAATTCCAATGCTACAGTCAAGAAAGATAACTTCCAACACAGAAGTTGAGAGAAGCAAGATCTCTCAAGAGCAGAGGAAAATCAAGTTCCAATGCTACAGACATAGGATGTTCCAACACCCTTTAGCACATCAGACAGGAGAACCTGCCACACACAGAGGCAAGGGAAAAAATAAATTTCCCATACCTACAGAGTACTGTCACCAACCAACCATAGAAGCACAGAAACCAAAATTCCTATACTTACATGTGACAGACTTGGATGTCTTCAGAGAACTATCACCAACAGCAAATAGAAGTCAGGAAACACAAATTCCCTAACTTACAAGTGATAGACATAGATGTTTGAACTTTTGACTCAACATCCTTCACTCAGCTTGGTCTAAACACAAGCACACATAGAAGTATCACTCTCCCTGAATATAAGATCTTATGAGTGACTACTTACAGGAATATTCCATTACTCCCCCTGAATGCATACAAAAAATTTGAACCTTTAAAAGCTCCTAATGCATAGACAGAAAAGATTCAGGATTTGGGCATAAGTCATTCTAGGAATATTCACAAACTAGCAAGCTTATCAGCAGATACATGCTAGCAGACCTATCAAAGGTCACACACAAAGACTGAGACTTCAGAAGTCATCTAGACAGGTTCCATAATATAAGCCAGAGGTAGGAAACCTGTACACTAAGAATTCTAAGACAAACAAATTCTCAGAATTACACCAAGATGTTGCAGCTTAAGTGCCAACATCTGCACAGAGTCTCACAGACATGTTCCAACCTTGGATTGAGCAGTTGCAGGGAACATGTACAACATCTGAGAAAAACAGAATCTCAGAAGCACAGAGATGTTCTAGCACAAGTGCTAACATCTACACCAGTCTTCATAGGCATGTTCCAACATATCAGAGGATGTCAGCAAGGAACATGTACAACCAGAAATGACTGAGAACAGATTCTCATATTATCAAGAAGACCTATCAAACCATCATGATGTTGCAACATGAGAGCCAACATCTACACACAAGCCTGAAATAGTTGCAATAAATGCAACAGCACATAACATGAATAACAGATAAGCAATCAGGCATACAAATATACAGGCATATCATAGATACATGCAGAACACATATACAGAAGGGAGTATAAGCAAAGAAACATCAATTTTTCTCCCCCTTTTTAGCCACAAAATATGTCAAATAGTCAGCAGACATCAAGGGTATCCACAACAGTGCATACCATACCAACAGTGCAGGAAATCTTCCAAAGAGCAGAAACAAAAATTAGACAGATAAGATGATTCAACATCATCTGGCACACCATTAGGCAAGCATCAAAACAATACTTCTGCTAACATACAAACATCTACTTTCAATGGAATGACAGACAAACTAATCATGCAACTTCACAGCCATTAAGAGAAAACTTCATAGGCAAGTCAAAAAGGATGTTTCAACATCAGAGACAACATTAGAAACATACCACCATTCTGCCGAAAACAAAATTAAAGTAGCTATCTACTCCCCCTTTTTAGCCATAAATTCTGACAAACTAAGGAGAAAACTCCACACACTTGGGTCATTACCAACGGACACATTATTACCATCCTCATGATCAGAGACCTTCTTACTTTGGAATTTTTCATTATCAGAGGCTGACTCAGTCACAAACTTTATTTTATCAGGTTGAACCAGGGATGTTGTAACATTGGACGCAACATCCGGTGCAATAGCAGTTTTAAAAGCAGACACAGAAACATTTTTATCAACATCAGCAACATTCAAACTAGACTGAACAAGGTTGCCATACTTAGTTAAAACAGGTGGAACACCAATCGACACAGAGGGAGTCACAGAAGAACTTACATTTGGAGTTTTGGGTCTCCATTCTTTCCTAGCTTGAGCAATCTTACCACTGACCTTTGGTTGAACACGAGACTGAGGATATCCATACAATTTATAACAGTACGGTCTTATGTGACCAGATCTACCACAGTGGTGACATATCCAAGGTGATTTCTTTTTGTTCCTTGGTTAAGGGTTCTGATGCCGGACAGGATGTTGAGACATGTGATCCAACATTACAAACTCAGTCTTCTTTTTAGGAGGAACAAACTTCTTTGTGGGAATTTTGATTTCTTTGTTCACAGATCCATAGTCAAAGCCTATTCCTTTCATATTTCTAGATGACTTCCCAACTTGAAGTATTTCATATAACACATTAGAACCATTGTTCAACATCCGAACAGATTTGGTCATGTTTTCTAATTTGGATTTTAACAAGATGTTTTCCTCTTGTAGACCAGTGGTAATAGACATAAGTTTCTCTTTTTCAAGACAAAAATCATTGCTAGTTTTCTTCTGTTTCTCTAGTTTGGAAGATAGAAGAGTTACCTCATTTTGAAGGTCAGAGTTAGCAGACAATAGTTTGTTCTTTTCAGCGTGCAGTTGAGTTGTGATTCTCTTATGCTCTTTTTCTGACTTAATCACCTCTGCACTTTTGGTACATAGTTCTCTGTAGGATGCAACAAGTTCTTCATATGTTAATTCCTCATCACTTGATTCTTCATCAGAGTCATATCTTCCTGTTAAAGCTGTCACATGATTGGAATTTTCATCAATTTTATCCCTTCTATGAAACTCACTGTTTCTGCTGATGTTGGACGAGATGTTCTGAACATTTGGTTTCGAATTTTTGTCCATCATCTCCAAGACTTTGTTGATTTCTCTACCAAGACGCCTAATTGCATCTAAAATATTTTCATCAGTCTCCATTTCATATTGAACATCTCCCTCACCAGTGTCGGAAACAAATGCTATGTTTTTCTTTTTCTTCTTTTCAGACCTATCATTGATGGCTAATTCAAAGGCTTGAAGTGATCCAATTAGTTCATCCACCTTCATGTTACTAATGTCGTGGGCTTCCTCAATGGTTGTGACTTTCATGTCAAACCTCTTTGGTAGAGATCTAAGAATTTTTCTAACAAGTTTTTCATTAGAAATTTTCTCTCCAAGAGACTCAAAAGAATTTGCAAGATCAAGAATGTTCAAATGATAGTCCTGAATGCTCTCATCTTCTAACATTTTCAGATTCTCAAATTTAGTGGTAAGAAGTTGGATTTTAGCACTTTTTACCTTAGTTGTGCCTTCATGTGCTGTTTCGAGAATTTCCCAAGCATCCTTAGCCACAGTGCATTGCTTGATCAGTCTGAACATATTCTTGTCCACTCCATGGAATAAAACATTCAACGCTTTGGAATTTCCAAGAGCCAATTCATCTTCAGCAACAGTCCATTCTTCTTCTGGCTTCAAAACATCTGTCATGTTACCAACTTCATCAAGTGCCACAGGATGTTCCCAACCTTTCAGAACTGCTTTCCATGTTCTGCTGTCAATTGACTTAAGGAAAGCACTCATACGAGATTTCCAAAAGTCATAGTTAGAACCATCCAACAAAGGGGGTCTGTTTACAAATCCACCTTCCTTGTCCATGATGCTAGAATAGAACTACCTGGAGCTCACCCTAAAATAGGTACGGTGCCTGCTCTGATGCCAATTGAAATTCTAGCGCGCTTGTTTTAACACGTTTTGTCAGATGTTTTAACGTTTGCAATGTTCCGATTAATCTTCCAACATCACGCGATAAACAGAAATAAAACAAGAAAAATAAAGGACAGAAAAATAAAGAACACAGGAAGTTTGTTGACCCAGTTCAGCACAACACGCTTACATCTGGGGGCTACCAAGCCAGGAAGGAAATCCACTAGTGTAGTCCTTATTCAATAGCTCTCAGCAAACTCCTCGTTTACACTATATGACCTAGGACCTACCCGTATAGACTTCAACCTAGGAACTCCTAGATCTGAGATCCCATCTCACTATCCTAATGGTCAGTCACTGCCCCAGTGACCTATCAGACCTCAAACAAAACAGACTAGAAGTTACCTTCCAACACAAACAACCAAACCTTGTTTCACAACTTCGGTTTAGTGAACAAGAGTATCAAACTCACACAATCAGTCCTAAAAAAGTATCACAGACGACACAAGAAAGGCACACATTAAAGATTCTAGACTTGCATCACAAACGACACAAGAACAGATTACATGAAGACTCAAACCCTAAAAATCTAACTTTTAGAATGACGGCTTGAATGAGCAATTAGGTCTTGAAGTCTTCCTTTTATACTGAAGCAGCTTGGGCTAAATAATCATTGGGCTTCAGTAAACTTGCAGATCGGTTCAGCAAACCTGCAAAACAGAATCAGAAACAATTCTGGAAAGTCCTAATATGTCGGAACCTATTTAGAAACATTCCAGATCGTAACAAATATTTCCTAAAATAAATATCTATTTTAGTAATATTCCACAGCTGATTCTTATAAGATATGCGCGTTACTTGGTTAGTAAGTAAAGGAAATATGGTTTCCTTAAACGATAAAATACGCGCGTACAGGTAAGGCAGAAACCCAGGCACACTGAATCGTGCCAGGATGTTGGAACATTGTATCCAACATCTCACAGAGCTGCCTAACCACATGCTGGAACATTGGTTCCAACTTACAGAACAAGGATATTTGTTTTAGCAACAATGCAGCCAACACAAATACCCAACAGCATAGTATCAGGAAACTGCCACGATCATGTTATTTATGTAGTTAGGAATTATGTATGCTTGTTATTCCTGTGATGTTTATCTATAGCCATTCCAACGTGGCAGTTACATGAATTGGAAAATAATAAGTATAAACTTTATTAGTTTGTGGAGCATATGTGAAATATTAGTTTAGCGTGACTGGGATAGGAGTGGTTCTTCCCACACTCTCAATGTCAGTTTTTATAATCTTGTAATGCCATGATGACTAATAGGATAATACAAGAAAGTTTATCTTCTTTCTGTGTGCGTATTACCTTTGAATTTGTGTATGAATAGTGTTTGTATGGTACATGCGCAGGAATTCTAATTTCACAAGACTTAGACTTCAAAATGTACATCTTACTCAGACCTTAATCCTTAGAGTAGTAATACTAATTACTAAACAATGTTTCTAAGTTAAGTTTGATAGAAATAAATAAATTACAATATAAATGGCAACAAGATACAAAAAAAAATTGTATTTTTTGGCGGGCTGGCGGGCCGCCCGGAGCCCTAACGGGCTACGGGCTTTTTCGGGCCGGGCTAAAAAGCCCTGAAAAAATTCGAGCTGCAATTATTCGGCCCAGGCCTTACATTTTATTCGGGCTTTCGGGCCGGCCCGTACGGCCCGGCCCATTTTGACAGCTCTACCTAGGAGCCACTTTAGATCTCAAAATCTATTTTCTAACCTTCAACCATACCACTCACTACTAAGGCATGCGAGCTAGTTCTTAGTTGGATTTTTATGAGCATTTTAGGCCAGTGATGCAAAAATCTCATTCCTTTCCTTCTCAAATTGTAATCTTTCTTTGTAAATTATAAACGTATCTATTGTTTTACACCTTGATGTTTGCATTCACTTCTTATTCTATTTCTATTTTTGTGTTTAAGGTCATCATGAGCTAAACCAATTTTGTGGTTGAGACATGATGACGTTATTACGCTTGCATGAGTTTGGTTATCTACGAACTTAAGCTTCTTTTAAACAAGTTGTAACAACGCTAATATTTAAAGTAAATCTTGATCAACTTCATTTTATTGCCGAATTACCAGAGCTCGAGATATGATGGCAATGGAAATGCTTGTTTAATATGAGAAACTTTTTTAGTCTCAAGAGAGACAAAGATCTTGAAAGTCTACTTGAATGTTGATCTAAATTTCTTGTCAAAGGAAAAATACTTAACCTTTCTAATGGAAGAAAGGGCTAAGATCTTAATGTTGCACTGTTAACTTTGCAGTCACAAACCTCGAGAGAGTAGTAGAGTTAACCATGATGGTTGTGTTGAGAAACCCCTTTCACCACTTGGTCTCTAGAAAGCTATACAGAGTTGTAACTTTTCATTACTTTGCAAATATATATATTTTTAAGGAAATTCTACGGTGCAGTCACCCAAATGACTTTTTCAATAAAGTCAAACATTTTAAATCAGTTTGCACAAAAACCGGCTTTAAAAGTCTAAATAAAAAATGGAATTCATTAAAGGACCAACAGGGAAGTGTATTTTACAACCCTTTATTTTATGTCCAAACTATCAAGATATTACACTAGTTAAAGCACAAATTAGATGGTGTGATACAACGGCTGAATATTTTTTAGACAAATATTTATATGAAAGCCATGAAAATGAAGATCATTTTTTATATAATGAATATAAAGGATTAGCTCAAGATTTAAGAAATAAACTTAAAGAATTAGCTAGATGAGTGAAGAAAATAATACACTCACAACCAGAGTTAAAGCTTTGCTTGACGAAACCAAGAAATTAAATGAGAGATTTGAAAGACAAATTTCTTTCCTTGAAACCTTACCTCAAATCTTTAAACAAAATAATTTGTTTACAAAAGAGTATGAGCAAGGATTAGAAAGACCCCATGAAACTTGGGAAAATATGGAAAAAGATTTTCTGTGCTACAACAAAAATGAGAATCAGAAATATCCTCATATATATCATTCTTTTAATCCTCAGTTAAACAATATAACTGATATGATAAACTATATCATAAAAAATTGTTGTTGTAAGCAAAATCATTCTTTTCAGCTTAAAGAAGGAGGAAAGAATAAGGAAAAAATTGAAACATCTTTATTTACTCACTATAAAAAATGAGTATAGAAGAAAACATAGAATAGCAACTCGAAAAATTAGATCAACTTATGGCTACTTTAGACATAAGTGAAAAAGATTCCATTAAGGAAGAACCTGAACCTAAAGAGTTAGAAGACTTTGTCTACGACTTTAGTTCTGATGACGAATCAAAAGACGATGGAAATTTCGTTAAAATAGAACAATTAGAAATGGGCGAAAGCTCAGGAACAAAAAGAGGACCCTCTTATAATTGGAATGCAGAATTCCATAGAGAATTTTCTCAAGCTAAATACCAAAGAATTCCTATGAATTATATTCCTAAACATAGTGTAAATGATGGAAGTGGAATTCTAAATATTGATTGTGTTGACAATCTTGTTCAAGCCATAAGAAATTGGTACAATAAAAATACTATCCAGATACAACTAGATAGTGATTTAAAAGGATTAAGCCCAAAACAAATTTTTAATTATCTTTTGTGTAGAACAGAAGGTAATGCATATAAATTTCTGGCCGAAAAACCTGAAGAAGAACAAACTGCAGAAAACAGTATGGGAATGATTAATAAAATCTTTGAATGGCTTTTAAATGAATTCAAAGGATGGCAAGATACGGTAGATTCAAATACCGCCTTTAACACTGAAAAATTATGGAGAATAATGAATTTATCCATATGTAATCCTTGTTACATAGAAAATTATATTTGTGAATTTTCACAATTATATTATGACTTAAATAAGGACACTAGAGAAAACCAAAAGGTTGTCGAATTATTTTACCAAAAATTACCTATGTCAATGTCCCAAATAATTCAAACTGAATTTAACAGTGCAGTATCCTCAGGAACAGTTAAAAATACTTTAGGAGCTAGAATTTCTATCCTTAGAAATTGGATGCAAGAACAGTGCCTAAAGAAACAATCAAAACGAGATGCACGAATAGGATTGTGCTGTGATAGAATCCAAGGAAAAATTGGAGCATATGGTTGTGAAAATACTAGGAGAAAAAGAAAATATCCTAGAAGAAAGAAATTTAAAAGATTTTCCTATGATAAAAAGAAACATAGGAAGAAAAGATTCTATAGAAGAAAAAGGGAATACCCTAGGAAAAATAAAACCTGTCCTAAAGGTAAAAAATCATGTACATGTTGGCTATGCCATGAAACAGGACATTATGCTAATGAATGTCCAAAGAAAGTTTCTAAAGAAAAGAAACAAGTTCTAAACATGATCTATAGAATAGGTTTTGAACCAGTAGAATCAGATTCAGATTCTGATTGGGAGCAACAAAGTTTTTATGAACTTTGTACAGATTCCGAAGATGAGCAAAACCAAGATTTTGAGTAAAGGAAACCCTAGTGCTACCTTTATCAAAATAAAACTTCGAAAGAAGGAAATTTTAGCCTATTTAGATACGGGCGCAACATTATGTTTCGGAAAACGAAGCATATCAAGAGATTGGAAAAGGTTAGAAAAACCCAAAGAAATAATTGTTGCAGACAAATCAAAACATCAAATATGGTTTGTTTTGAGAGACATCTCAATTATTATAGAAGATTATGAATTCTTCATACCAACAATTTATCTTCATGATTCAGGATTAGATTTAATCATTGGAAATAACTTTTTAAAGTTATATGCACCGTTTGTGCAAAATGTTAAAACTATTTCTTTACTTTGGAAAAATTTAGCAAACCCCAAAGAAAAGACAAAAGTTATAACAACAAAAATAATAACTAGAAATGAGATTATTCAATTAATTTCTGAAAACCTCATAAACCTAAAGAGTATTTGGGAGGAAGGAAAATTCTTTTTAAATCTTGAAGAAATAGAACAAAAACTTGATACTGTATGTTCAGAAGATCCTTTAGATAATCTGAAAAATACAAATCATGAACTTGTTATCATTAAATTACGAGATCCCAATAAGGAGATTAATGTAAAATATAAAATGCCTTATTCGGTACAAGATAAATTAGAATTTCAAAAAGATATAAAAGAACTTCAAGAAAAGAAGTTAATTACTCCATCTGCAAGTCCACATTCGGCACCCGCTTTTTATGTGACAAATCACAATGAAATAAAAAGAGGAAAAGCTAGAATGGTGATAAATTATAAGAAACTCAATGATGCTACAATCGGGGATTCTTATAAATTACCACGAAAGGATTATATTTTGCAGAAAATAAAAGGATGTGATTGGTTTTCATCCTTTGATGCAAAATCAGGATATTATCAAATTAGACTTTCAGAAGGAACTAAGCCTTTAACAGCTTTTTCATGTCCACAAGGTCATTACCAATGGAATGTCCTTCCATTTGGACTAAAACAAGCGCCATCTATATACCAAAGATTTATGGATAATGCTCTTAGAGGATTAGAACATATATGTTTGGCATATATTGATGACATTTTAGTTTTTACAAAAGGAACTAAAGAACAACATCTTAAAGATGTAGAAATTGTTTTAAACAGAATTTCAGAAAAGGGAATTGTTATTTCAAAAAAGAAATCACAATTAGCTAAAAAAGAAATCGAGTATTTGGGTCTTATTTTTAAAGAAAATGGCACCCTCGATTTATCTCCACATGTTCAGGAAAAGATTCAAGCTTTCCCTGATGAATTGAAAGACCGAAAACAAATTCAAAGATTTTTAGGATGTTTGAATTATATTGATAATGAAGGATTTTTCAAAAACTTGGCAAATGAAAGAAAAGTTTTACAGAAAAAGATATCTGAGAAAGTTCCATGGTCATGGACTGAACAAGATACTCTAACTGTAAAAACTATTAAAAGAAAAATTAAAGTTTTACCCAGCTTATACAATCCAACAGAAAATGATTTTTTAATTGTTGAGATTGATGCTGATAAAACAACCTGGGCAGGTTGTATGAGAGCTCTACCTAATGGTAAAGCGATACTGAATCTTGATGATTCGGGAAACTATGTTGGTGATGTAACCCATCAACAAGGAATGAAAGATACTGGAGCAACCCAGT
Organism: Medicago sativa; assembly: GCF_051527215.1. NCBI lineage: Eukaryota > Viridiplantae > Streptophyta > Magnoliopsida > Fabales > Fabaceae > Medicago > Medicago sativa. The sequence continues at coordinate 15,147,438 of NC_140753.1, read as the reverse complement.
ACGCTAAGTCTAGTAGCTCGAAAGAGAAATTGGACAAACTATCTGATTTATCAGAAAAATTAGTATCAAAAGATACTAAGATTGATTATTCTTATGAAAATATTAAAAATAAGATAAAAGATGAAGATCTTTTACTTTGTAAATATGTTTCAGGATCATTTACAGATACCGAAACAAGGTATCCAATTCATGAATTAGAAACATTAAGTTGTGTTAAAGTTTTAACAAAATGGCAAATGGAATTAATTCCAACCTGATTTTTATTAAGAACAGATTCCAAATATGTAACCAGATTTTGGAAATATGACCTTCGCGTCAATTATAAATATGGAAGACTTGTAAGATGGCAGATGAAACTCCAACCATTTCACCCATATATTGAGTATATAAAATCTGAAAAGAATTGCTTTGCAGATGCATTGACAAGAGAATGGAAGCAGCTATAAAGACGCTACAGAATTCTCTCAGACAAAAACAGGAGCAAATTGCCTCTGCAAAAAATCGTCTAGAAACTCTTCTTTCTGAAGAGGGGGAGATGATATTAACAATTCAAAACCTTGAAAAACTTTGTAAAAAAGAAACATCAACAGTTTCAGAATCTAAAAATAGTGAAAACTGGGATCTGCTAGGTCAAGATTCTGGAAAATTCAACTACTATGTAAAATACTCAGCTCCAAAAGAGTCAAAAATCCCAATTGAATCAATAGAACCAAATGGATGGAATCCAACAAAAGAATCTTCAACAAACCCAACAACTGTCCTTGCAAAATTACCAAAGACATCTTGGGCTGACAAAGTCGAAGAAGATGAAAGAAAAAATGGAAAAGAAAAAGAATCCATTGATCAACAAACAAGCCAGAAAATTGATAGTCAATTTGGCAAGAAGCAAGCATATGTAATTTTTGATGGACCCATGAAAGGTATCTACCAAAACTGGGAAACCACAAAGTTACATGTAAATGGCAAAAATGTCAGATACAAGGGTTATATGACTCTTGAAGAAGCAAAAACAGCCTACAACGCTGTTTACAAGGAAGTCGCAACAGCAGGTAATATAGTCCAACCATCAAAAATGGAGACTAAAAAGAAGATATCTATAGATAGAATTATCTATGGAGAAAGACAGTTCGTCAAAGAAGTCACCATTGGAGACTACTACAAAAACTGGAGATGGCTAACCAACTATTCAGAAGAATTAAAAGCAGAATGTTTTTATCCTAGCAACAATGGGATAGAAGTTAAAGCTGTAACAGTTCCAGGCATAGGCAAGGAATTGGTAAGATCATTCTATGATTGTGGAATGATTAAAACAATAACTTCGCAAAAGGTAAAGAATTCTTTTTATCTTTTACTTCAACTTATCCATGGTTTGAAGACGATGAAGTTATTAAAGCCAGACACTTAATCAAGATTGGTATTTCAAATCATTCATATCCAACAAATGATGGAAGAGATGTAGATCCAAGACCAGAATGTTTTCTGCATCAAATGGAAAAATTCTATGATACTCTCATTAGATTTGGATCAAAATTACCTAACTTCAGGGTAATCACTGCAAAAGAAAGTTTTCTAGTCTATAGTGACTCAAGAAAACAAGCAAGAGAAGAACACCTTCAGCAAATTCTAAAGTTCGAAGAAAACTTTAGTGGGCTTGAAACAGACTTGGGCCGTCTACCCGACCCAATCCAACAGGAGTGCTGCCGACACTTTCAAAAATACAAAGGACACCAATGCAAGTGGTGTGCAAAAGACATGAATAACGTGGCAGACAAAGAATCGTTGTATGACAGTGACATATCACCAAACAACGAAGAAAATGTAGAAAGTTAGTGGGCATGGGACCCATTTAGAGATAAGCCTTATCTCTAAGGCAATTATGTAATATAATTTTCTTTGTCGTTTTTCCTTTCTGTCATGTCATTTCTTTTCCGTGTGCTGTAAAGGAAAGAGACGTTGTGCCAACTATGAAGGCCGACTTGTAAGTCTCTCATCCTATAAATAAGAGCCTCGAAGCTCATTTGTAATCACCATGAATTGTAGCAATATAAGTTATATCGTTTGATATGAGCTTGCCTCTTAGTTTTAAGAACTAGTGGTCCTATAGTGGTAAAACACTATAGCTGAGAATTCTTGAGGTAATACTCTGGAGGAATTCGCCCTGAGTTGGGAAAAACTCAAACACAAGCAGAAAAAACTGCTGAAGAAGTCAAATTGCTGAAGCAAAATCAACCATATTTCTGAAGAAATAATCAGGTATGATTTTATTGCATATTAAACATGACTGAAATTTCATATTTTGAAAGGAACATCTAGTTATTATGCTGATAGCATAATAGATAATAAAATAGAAGAAGCAGATTTATCTTTAACTGCTGAAGAAAATTTTAAAAGAAAATTTAGTAAATTGAGAGAATTTCTTTCAAGAAAAAATATTCTGAAATTTGGAATAGTAACAGGAGAAGAAGCAATTCCTATTGAAACAACTAATGGGAAAATAGCTATATCTACTATAAACAAAGAACAAATCATAAAGAGACTTGAAACGTTTTCCGAAAACGAAAGAAGAAAAATTGGTTATATTCATATATCAACCATTCAATTCTTAATCAAAAGTACCTTCATGAAAGGTATTAATTCACCTTTAGAAATAGCCCTAGAAGACTCTAGGATTTTAGACAAAAACCATGCAATGATTGCAAAAGGAAAGTGTAATCTTAAAGATGGAAAAATAAAATTTGATATAAATTTACAAATAGGATTATCTCTAAAAGACATAGATCTAGATAGATCCATAGTTTTTCATTATAAAATGAAAAATCCAAAATTCATGAAAGAAGGTAATCATCCTTTTACAATTTATTATAGAATTAATTATGCTCTGAGTAATTCACATCATAGCATAGAATTTTTAGGAAAAGATACAATTCATATTGATGAGTTGTTTAAACCATTAGTTTCTCTAGAATCACCAATCTACAAAAATTTTGCAAGAAATAGCTTTTCATTAATAAAAGCAGAAAAGAATCTGTTTGAAGAAACAGAAAAACCATTGCTTAAAAGTCAAAGCCTTCGAATGACAGATTTTAATAAATCATTAAGCTCTCGAAATGTATTTGAAGATGATGTCTCATCCTTAAATAACACTTCATTCGAACCTCCTAGAAAGGATTTCGAAATAAGCAGAGAAAAAGAGCTTAAGGATCTGCATGATTCTATAAAAACTCTATCGATACAGGTTAATAAGATTAATCAAAGACTATAAAAAGTCAAAATGCCTGGATTAAATCTAAAAACAGAGTTACAACTCTATAAGCAAAAACTAGAAGAAATAATTTCTGAAATAAATTATCAAAATACAAGAATTATGTTAAAACAAATTCTTTTTGCTTCACAAGATTTAATAATCTATCATGTAGATTCTATTTCTAAGTTATTAGAAGAAATAGAAGATTTGAATACTCTTACAAGTATTCAGCAAGAAAAAGCAAAAATGCTTTTAGAACCTTTTCAAGGTTTAGCAAAAATCGAAAAAATGTTAAAACAAATAAAAACCGAACAAATGTTAGAACAAGAAAACCTCCGCTGGAGAATCGACCAATAATTATGCCTGGTTTAACATTAAAAGAAGAACTAAGGTTATTTAAAACTAGGTTACAACACTTAGTAAGTGATATAGAATGGTATTATGATTTAATAACGTTCAAACAAATAATGTATAAAGCTCAAACTTTAATGAGAACGCATATAGATCTAATTGAAGATCTAGAAGATGAAATTAATGAAAATTCCGTCAATAACTCTATCCAAAGAATAGAAATTCAAAGGAAAAGAGCAAAAATACTTCTACAACCTTTTCAAGGTTTAGATAAAATCGAGGAACTTCTAAAAGAAGCTCGAGAAAAATCCGCTGAAAACCCCACTTCAAATCTGGTATCAGAGCCAGGAACACAATCCTAAAGGATAAAAATGAAAACAATAATAAAAAAGAAATTAAAAATATCTTTTTTCTTAAAACAAAAGCTTTTTAAAATCGTTTTTCCAAATAACCGATTTAAAAAGACATCCACGTGGCACTCTCCTATTAAGCCACATAAGCGACTTTTCCAAAAAAGTCACAAAACTGACTTTACCATTTATGTTCTTGATCACACTTTTCCATTTGACATCTTATACTTATTGCTTTTAAACTTTATTTTTACTATTGAAACATTGAATGATTTATTTTGTTGCACAAACAAATTTTCTCGTTGAAAATCTACAAAAAGTAACAACTCCACAATCCATGTGGGTTCGATTTTTTTTTTTTACTATTATTTGAGAGAGTGTATACTTGCACTAATTATGTGATGAAAATACATAGCATTTTCACGCGCATCACCACTTCATCTCTCAGTCTCTCTTGCACAATACTCATTCAAAATTGTATTGCCGTCACAAAGATATCACTCACACATTTTTCTCCACACACTGTTGAACTCACGACATATTCATCGTCACTATCATTATCATTTTTTTATCTAAACAAAGTGTAACTTTCTCTCACCTCCAATTTCGTGTGACCTTAAAAGCTTCCAATTCAAATCCTCGCGTAAAATTCCCTGTGAATTTGTAAGATTTTGTACTAGAACTTGTATCAGAAAAAGAAAAGAAAATGTCCAAGGTAAGGTCACTACCGCATAATAATCATAACTAGACTGATAGTTTTTCTGTTTAAATATTTGCATAATGAGAAAATATGGAAATTCAATACTTACTCGTCCAAGGTGACTAGGTGAGATATTCAATAATTATTAATCAATTAAGTTCAATCAACTGATTTTTTTTATTGAATGACTTATTTATTATTTCTTAAAGTTGAGATTTAAAATTGTTCAACCCAACCTTACAACGGGAAATACTAATTCATTTTTTTTTATTAACCTTATTAGCTAGTGATGTTGGTGTTGCTCTGGCCAACCTAAGAAGGCGAAATTAAAACCATCGATGAAGCATCTTCGATTTATGTGTGTGAATATCTTGTGGTATTTATCACTTTGTTTATAGGAAGGAAAAAAAAAAACTCTTGTAGTGTCCATACCGTCAATAGTTGAGATTTAGACTCTGGTGCCGTTTAACCTGGGAAAGCAAACTTCTTTCCCACCATGGGAAAGTATATGTTTTAACCACTGATATATTATTATTTTAAATGAATGGTTCAGATCATTTGATGGCAACCTTCTTGCAACTTTTTGGCAAACAAAAAAATTGACCCCACAAACAATTGTTTATGTTTATAATTGAACGTGGGCTTCCGTTTTTTCTCTTCCTCTAATAACCAGTCACAGCTTTTTTACTTATTAAAAGCAAAAATTAAATTGTTTTTTTATGGTAGAATACACTTTAATTTTTTTTTTGGTAGAATAGCACTTTTTTTGTTCGAGCGGTAGAGAAAAACGACACTAAATGAGGAGAGAAAAATAAAAATGGTTCTTGTTCCAGTTTCTTCCTCAGCTAAAACTGAAACTATGGAACACGAGATTATGGCTTTGAAGATTGAAACTGAGATCCAGATCTGCAGAAAACACTTGAAGCACAGTTTCATGAACTTGAGAAGGAAAACATGACAAAGTTCTCTGAAGTAAAAAAATTGGTTGTAGATGAAATTTTGCAGTTCAGCGGAGGAAAACTATGGAATTGGTTCTATGAAGGAAAGTCAATTTTGTGAGGTGTTTAAATTGAAGGAGGAACAAAAAAAAAGTCCAGACACTAGTAACGTGAATAGGCAAGAAGCAAGACATTAAAACTTAAAAATACTTATTGTTCAATAGATGGTCTCTGAAATAGATTAAGTTTTTTCTTTCTTTTTTATATGTTATGTAAAGCTTTAATGGTTCAGAAGCAAGACATTAAAAATACTCTCAGAAACAAAGACATAACATGAACAGTAATAATGGTGATGTGTATTTTGTGCTGTTATGAGGAAAAGGTGAGGTGCACTAGTAAAATTACAAACAATATTAAAAAACCAAGGTAAGAGTATTTTATTCTTTCTCCACAACCGGTTGCAATGGACACGTGTCCTGGGAAAAGCAACTTTCCCATGGTGGGAAAGAAGTTGCACTCTTTATCACTTTAGACAAGTCAACACGAACTTATAACAACTGTTTCAACATGCATGAAAGTGGAGAGAAAATTATAAGTCAAGTGGGTTTTGCATTTAACTAGCCAGCTAGTACGACTTCTACATCACCAACTATACAAAATCATTGACCAAAGTGCAATTCAAAATTAATCAAATTTGACCGTAATCTTGATTTATTAGCGTTTACCTTGATCTATAATCTTGATTAAATATTGTTTGAAAATGTGTTTATGTAGTGTAGACTTCATGTATATCTAATATAACCGTAGACTTTGGTCATTATCTCATAAATGTTATTGTCGAATTGTCTATGGCAATACTCCACCAAATATGTGATCCTTTCCTATGGGACAAAGAAAACCAGGACTCGTGAGTTTGATTAGCATGTGGAAAAGAAAACCACTAGAAAGCTTAAAACAGGGGGTCGATACCACTTTATTTCAAAAAAAAAAATATTTTTTAAATTTTAATATATTTTTTATCCCTATAAATATACAATTTTTTTGTCTATGTAAACAAAACTTTTTATTTTTAGTTAAGGTAAAAAAATACAGGCAAAATTATACATAAGATCCTATAAATTTGACATTTTCCTTGAATTAATCCTTTAATAAAAAAAACTTTTTTTTTATTGTTTGTTTGTTGAATCAAGAGTGTAATCATCCCAACCAGGTTGACACCACTTAGAACCTCTAATCATATGTCAAACACTCATGTATTATTAAAAAAAAAAGGGAAAACATATATACAAAAAGGGGGACTAGACCGTTACCCCAAAAAAGAGAAAGGAGAAAAGAAAATCAAGAAAACCGATAATTCAGAAAATTACACTGATATATGAGAAAGTCCGCGCGCATAGATGTCTGTTGGAAGAGTGTCCCACCAAGTAAAGTCATAACAATCATGGCCAGGGCAGCAAGCTTGCGGGCACAAAGTGTTACCGTCTCTGAAAACATGGGAGAAAAGGAGGCACAAAGGAGAGACAAAGCAATTACTCCAACGATTGTGAAGGTCCCAAGGAACCAAATGTTGTGAAGGTCACTTCTTGTTTCCACCACAGTCATGATTGTGAAGGTCCTGAGCGCAATGTTGTAATATATTATCCAGAATAGAGATGATGGTGATCGATGACTATGATGGTGGAGAAGAGAGAGGCCGAGAATTTGAGATATGAAAGAAGAAAAGAGAGAATTATGATAAGTGAGTGTCAACTGAAAGACTGAGACTCTCACCGTGTGACGGAAATGATTTAGATCTTGGGTTTCTATTTATATAAAAGGAGTAATAGATTAATTTTCTACATTCAGAACAGGTTTGAGTATGAGTTTGGGGTGGGTGCATATATCTCCATTACCCGTCCAGTACCCGTGTTTTAAAATCGAGGAAAACGCAAACATATGCCAGATCAAAGTGGGGAAAAACCCATCAAATTGAGTTTGGTTCGGATGGATGCCCGAATGTATGAGTTTTGTTGGCATGCCTACCTACCAACATTACATAAACCAGCGCTAAGACAGATGGAAGATCTAACCTTTGCAATTGCTGCGTGAACAGTAATTTGGTCATTGTTTAATCTTACAACATTACGAAGAATCTAAATAATGTGCACAGAATGAAGCACCCATGCCAACAAAATGAGAATGATTAATCTCAATGTGTGAAAACCAATATTAAGAAAATTATAATTTTACACCATTAAAAATTTGTGCGGAAAAATATGGCCACAAATTTTGTTACCTTTTATATTGTAAAAAAAAGTTACTTTGTTGTATAGATATATGATAAATAAGATTAGTTTTTTCAATTAGTTTGCCTAAGGGTTAAAGAAATTGAAGGTTGAAATCCTAATGATGAAGGAGAAAAATTACTAATATACTAGTGTTTCTCAAGAATTGTAAACTACTTTGAGCAAAAAAGAAGATAATTGTAGACTGTATATAGCACTTAAACACAACCAATAAAGATACAAAAATTGGACGTGATACTTCCCTCAAAAAAAAAAAAAAAAAAAAATTGGACGTGATACTAATATAATGTGGAAGCATATAAAGGAAAAGCTATTTCTTTTCCCATCCTCTTTTCTTCTCACGCAACGGAGGATTTTTGAAGATATTTTAACGTGTTTTGGATGGTGTTTAACATTGTTCGGATTATTTGCGTGAAAAAATTAATAAGTGAAATAAGAAGGTGCCTAAAGCAAAATATAAAATGGAATACGACATACTTTAGGCTTTCATACCCATTAGCCAAACTGATTTTGGACGTGATATTGCTATTTTGAATAAAATTCCCTTGTTAACCCTGCCCCACTATTTTATCATTCTCACCCCTCCCCTGCTTTTTCCCTTCACTTTAATATCTCTACCCACACAACAATTCTAACACCACTTCTTGTTTCCACCACACTATCACGGCCACTACTATCATGGCCAACCCCAAGTTTCTGGTCTGTAGCCTCTAAGATGACGTTGAGGATTGGAATTCTTTCTTTCTTTCTTTTTTTGGTCGAGTAGAACCTCAGCCCCTCTGCATATAATAATACATGCCCCTGCCAACTGAGCTATGCTCGTGGGAACGAATTGGAATTCTTTAGATTTGATAGACAAAATCAACTCAATTGTAAATGAAGTGGACATTAAAAGATGATTCTAGTTTTTTGGAAACTTTAATTTTTTTGACATATCTACCTTTGATGTTCTATAAAATGTTACTTAATGATGAATGTGATTTTAGTTAGATGCATGTGTGTATTTTTTTTAATAAATACTAAAATAATTTATTCAAAATCAAACATTTAATATATAATTTGATAGTTGTAATTAATTACTAGTGTTGTACCCGTGCATTCGTACGGTTGCGCCGTTGGCGCATTTTTTTTTCCAATGTTTATAATGTAATTGGAGAGTGCATAATCAATCCTTTTTTTTTTTTTAGTAATGTTAACCATACAATTGTTGAGTAATGAATAAATACTGATATGATCAGTTATATTATTGGGCATATGTTTGATCATATATAAGCGGCTTAATTAATCATTTGGTCCCTTAACTTATTTTTGGATTTCAGTTTGGTCCCCTAACTTTAAACTGTCTCAAAGTGGTACCTTAATTATACCTCTGTTTATCAAAGTGGTCCCTTCTGTTAGTTTTTGTCAAAAAACGTTAACTTTGTCCATGCTGGCATTCCACGTGGGCCTATCAATTGATTACAAGGAGAACCATGTCAGCAGTACAAAAGGGTAAAGAAGTGAGAAAATTAGGGTTCTTCCTCACCCAATCTTCTTCTCCGTCGTGTTTCTTCTTCTTCCTCCTTCTCCCACCAACTACTTTCTTCTTCATTGTCCAGATCTGCCAAAAATGTCGAACCACAGTACAAAAACAGTCCCTGTTCATGATTCATCATATGCATCTGGTTCGGTTGGGTCTAGTTTGAGGAGAAGGTCAGTACCAAATTGTAGGTGTGGAGAAAATGTTGTCATTCGAACTGTAACTGATGCATTGAATCCAAATTGTGGGAAGAAATTTTGGGGTTGTAGAAACTATAGAAATTCGAATGACAAAGGATGCAGTTACTTTTGGTTAGTTGATGAAGATGATGTTATGGATGAAAGGGATTTGAAGATTGAAAAGCAGAAGTTGAAGATGGAAAAACAGAAGAAGAAGAAAAACAAGTTGAAGAGCGACTTATCAAGAACAAGGCAGTGGTTGATAATGGCGATAATTTTTGGATTGGTATGCTTTGGGATTGTGTTGGTCTTAGGAACAATGTTGGCTTGCAAAAGAACATCCATCTTGAATGGATTTTATTTGAAATAGGAACAGTGATGTATTTAGGTTTTGTTATGAATGAATGTTGTAATGTTTTAAAGTGTTGTCATGAATGTAATGTGTTGGAACAACTTGAATGAATATAATGTTTGAATGAATGCAATAGTCTGTTTCTGTTTCTGCTATATAATGTTTCTGTTTTAAGCTGTTATAATGAAGCAATTATGTTGAGTTGCAGAATATAATGTTGGATATGCAATTATGTTTCTGTTTTAAGCTGTTTCTGTTTTAAGCTGGTACATAATGCCATAACAGAAGCAATTATGTTGAGTTGCAAAATGCTATAACACAAGCTGTAATAAGGTTCAAAAGTGCTTAATAGCACATCATTCCATTAAATTCATAAGTGCATCACAGCACATATTACATCAGATGCTCAAAACTAAATTACTTAAGAACTAGTGCTTAACAGTCAACAAGCACATATTACATCAGATGCTCAAAACTAAATTACTTAAGAACTAGTGCTCAAAAGTGGTTAATAGCACACGTTACATTCCAAAATATAGTCAAAAGTGCTTAATAGCACATATTACAGTCAGAACTAAATTACTAAGGCTGAGAAGCAGATACTGCCTTCTTCTTTGGCACACTCTTTCCTTTCTTTTTTGCTTGGGTTGGTTGAGTTGCAGCAACCTGGTCCATATTCTTTCTTTTTCTAGGTGATCTCTTTTTCTTCAGAGTTGGCTGTTGAGATGCTTGAGTCTTTGATGGTTGAGGTGTTGCATGAGTAGAAGGTTGGGCCTGAGAAGTTGGTGCTGCCTGTGAAGATGGTTGGGCCTGAGAAGATGGTGCTGCCTGAGAAGTTGGTGCTGCCTGAGAAGTTGGTTGGGCCTGAGAAGATGGTGCTGCCTGAGAAGAAGCATGTGCCTGAGAAGATGGTTCAGGTTGAGTTGTTGGTGGTGGAGGTAGTGGGCATGTTGACTTGTTGTGTCCAGTTTGCTTGCACCTACTACACTTAATCCCATATGTAGCTCTCTTCATTTGTGAGTTGTCTCTCCTCAGCTCACTTGCATCCAATCTCCTCTTCTTTTTAGGTCTACCAGGTTGCCTTTTCACAGGTGGTGGTTGAAGATCAGTGCAGTCTGTCCTTATCCATAAGTCTTGGCCATTGACAGGATGAATGATGCTGGAATAACATGCAGCATACTGCTCTTTTTTGAACATTGATGGCACATAATCAGCTATCCTATAGTTTTTGTGTTTCATGCAAGCAATGGCATGACAACATGGAAGTCCTGTCAACAGCCATTTCCTGCAATCACATACTTTGTGCAACAAATGAATCATAATTGTTCAGATGAACATAAATAAAAGAAGTGAATGAATCATAATTGTTCAGATGAACATAAATAAAAGAAGTGAATTAATCATACCTTACTATCCAGTTATTTGCATAGCCAGATTCCTTTTCAAGTCTTTTTTTTATGTCTGGAAGTACCTCACCATCAGCATACTTGGCAATTTTCTCCCTATTCTTCTGCCACCTCTCCATCACATAAATTCTGATATCCTCCAACATTGAAACAACAGGCTTGGACCTTGGAACAACAATTACAGAATTAAATGCTTCTGAAATGTTGTTGACTAGTGTGTCACACTTTGTATCACCTTTAAACATTGCCTTAGTCCAATGCCTTGGTTCAATCTCACACAGATAATTAAATGCATCCTCACTAATTGCTTTGATTGCCATCATCTCCCTCTCAAATGCATTTCTGTATGTTGAATTTGCAGCCCTCCACATCAACTCTTTCAATTTTTTGCCAGGAAATTTCTTCCTAAAGTTGTTGTAGAGGTGTCTGACACAAAACCTCTGCTCAACTTCAGGAAGCAAGGTATTAATTGCTAGTAACAGTCCCTGTTCAACATAAGACATGAAAAAACAAAACAATTAAAATTAAGGTATATCCAATTAATAACTTATATTTGAATCAAGAAAAAGAGAAAACACAACAATTTTACCTTTTGCTGGTCACTAATTATAGTGTAAGTATTGCAAAGATTGCAAAGTCTTGTGCCACCCAAATCAGCTATGAGAAGCTCTAGAAACCACATCCATGATTCTTTGGTCTCTCCTTCCACAACAGCATATGCAATTGGAAGTATTTGGTCATTAGGATCCATTCCAATTGCAGCCAATAGCATTCCACCATAAGGGGTCTTAAGGAAACACCCATCAAGACCAATAATAGGCCTACAATTGAAGAAACTATCCCTACATCCCTTTAAACAAACATACATTCTTTGAAAGTGAGGAAAAAATATGGCTTCGGGATTTTCTAGGTCAGCCTCAGTCCCTATATAAGGGGTACTAGTAATGGTTACAGATGAATGTGGATTGGCTCTAAGTAATTCACCACCATAATCATGTAACCTTTTATATTGTTCTCTAAAGCTACCTTCAACAAACTCTACTGCATAATTCTTTGCCCTATAAACTTTGCTTCTGCAGACACCCACACCCCACTTCAGTTGTGCCCTCTCCATAATAGTTGTAACCTTTATGTCCCTGTCCTCTCTTACTCTTGTGCGTAGTTTAGAACCTAGACATTTAGAGTTCATCAACTTCACTCTAAATTATGTACCACATGTATGATCATCAGCTGTAACTTTCCTCAACTGCCATGTTTCTTCACCTGGAATAGGTGCACAGTACATCTTCCATTCACAGCCTTCACCCTTGCAACCAACTCTAATTCTCCTCTTATCACTTTTAAGGAACTTCAAATCCTTACAATTCTCAACAGCAAAACTTCTAACAACATCTTGAAAAGCAACCTTTGTCATAAATAAAGTACCTACCTCCCATTTATAGTCTTTCATACTGATTGGCATCTTGAAAGTTGGGAATTTAGGGTTGCCTACACCATCTTCTTCATTATCAGACCCACTATCCAGCTCATCAGAGTTATGTTCTTCCACATCACTTAATCCCTTGTCCCCCACAACACTAGATTGACCTACTTCCTTTTCATTGTTAACAGATCTCCTAATACTCTCAATTATATCATCTTCAAATACAAGCTCTTCATTTGTTTTCTTTTTCTTAGATCTTCCCCTTCTTCTCCTCTTACCAGATCATGCCTTCTTCTTATTCCCCTTCTTATTCCCCTTCTTAGCAGTACCAGATCCCACACCAACAACAGTCTCACTTTGAACACTTGCTTCATTCACAGTGGCTTCATTCTCCCTTACACCAGATCCCTCACCAAAAACAGTATCAGCATCCACAGTTTCAGCAGTCACATTAGCATTTATACCAGCAGTTGTGTCATTAAATTCATTCCCACCTACCTCACTGTCTAACTCCCCTGTAAGGCACACCTCCACATCTGATTCATTAAAATGTACATTCAAGGCATTATCTTCCCTATCAGAACCCACATTCACATCACCCTCTGCATTGCCTAGCCCATACTCATCCTCTCCTAGTCCATTGTGCCCACCTTCAGGCCCATTCTCATGCTCACCAAACAAATCATCCTCCTCAATCATTGGGCCTAAGTCATTTAAGTCCAACTCAGGCCCATTTACATTCACATCAGGGTTGGGACCACTCACACCACTATCAGCATCTTTACCTTCACCAGTGGGGCCTACACCATTGGGACCTACATTTGTCTCATTAACAACAGGTGGGACAGGTGGGGCCATACAGGGATATTCTATTAATGGGTCAAGGGCTACAACATCAGGTTGTGACAATGGGTGGACAACATACAAATGGACCCTATCATATTGAAGTGCAATACTCTGCATCCTTCTACATCCACTATCATTATTCAAAGGAATAAACCCATCTTCCATAGTAGGGTCATGGTACCACAGAGACTTAAGGCTAACATAACCACACCTTTTTAAGGTTGATAACATAGCAAAATAGGAGAAAAAGTCTGGCTCACAATCTAGTGTTTCTACTGGTCCTACATAATCAGGGTCCATAAAACAACTAAAGTCCCCAGCATGATGTACAACACACTCAAATACCTGGTCCATCTGTTTTTTTACCATTAATATAGGAAAGGGAAAAAAAACCTAATCAATTTTACATACAATATTCGGAAAAGGCAGTGCCACTCACAACAAAACAATATAAAACCACATCCACTAACATATACAACTCCAACACAACAGACAAAATTAAACTTTTAAGAAGGAATAAACAATATATAAACCAAATCCATGCATGCAGAACACATTTCTAACCCTTTTTCATTGAAATTTTTCAAAACCCCCAATAATTTTCGAAACCCTAATCAGACATACAAACATGTTCTAACTTGAGATTCACGAAGAAGAAGATGAAATTAACCTTTAAAAGTAAAAAAATCATTCAAAATTTCAAAACCCTAGAGAGAGTTTAGAAACCCTTATCAGAAAAAAAAACTGCATTTTTAACCATTTTATTCGCGAAGAAGACGAAGCAAACACGAAGAAACAAACCTGGAATGTCGATTCGAGTTCAAAGATCAACTTCGTTTTCAGATTTTCTTCAATCTTCAGTTTCAATCTTCAAATTCGCTCTCTAGGTTTTCTTCTCCTTCTCTCTCTACGTTTTCTTCATTCTCTCTCTAACTCTGCAGATTTCTAACGTTATGCCCACGTGGAATGCCAACATGGACAAACTTAACGTTTTTTGACAAAAACTAACAGAAGGGACCACTTTGATATACGGAGGTATAATTAAGGGACCACTTTGAGACAGTTTAAAGTTAGGGGACCAAACTGAAATCCAAAAATAAGTTAAGGGACCAAATGATTAATTAAGCCTATATAAGCAAATGGATATTACAAAGTGGTATACATTATAATGTAAATTGATAGGCTATATAGATAAATATAATATTAGAGGAAACATCAAGTTTGATATTAATGGAGAGTTTGAAATGTCATGTATTAAAATGTGTAGACATTCGAATAGTATTAAAATTTAGATATGTTGCTGAATGCAATTATATTAATTGTAAATCATAAGTCATAACTTAATATATATGTCGAAAAAGTATTGGTGTATAAGTTGTAGACTATATAAAAAGCATAATACTTTATGGAATGTATTCATCATAAAAATTGATAATACACAAAAGTAGTTAAATATGGATTGCATAATAGGAAATAAAAGGGAACTTGTTACAAACAAAATATAAGTTCATTGTGGATTACATCACTTGATTGGAAATTAGCAGAAGTAGAAAGACATTTGAAACAAAGGATTCATAATACAAGTGTATAAAACAGTTAGACGAACACACAACTTGATTGGAAGGAAAATCTAAGCATTGTTTATAAAGACATGAACAAAATTATTCAGTTTCCCATCAAAGAACTTGAAATGCAGCACATCTCCAGCTTGATATCCACTGGTTGTGCAGAATTCCTCCCAACCGTTCCTTAGCTTGCTGGTGAGTGAGTCACCAACTTGGTAATGAATAAAATAAGATTGACCAATAAGATTCAATTAATACTCTAAAGACTATTTATATTTACACACAAAAAATACGCATCAAACGACAATGATGGTTGTCTCAGTTACTTAGGAGTTAATTCACCCATAATGGATCGTGGATTCAACTTCTGCTGCTGATGTGATGACTTCTTAAAGGTAATTTGTAAATACCTATGTAAAAGTTTTTTAAACTAGAGATGTGTCCTAACATAAATGAGTCTTGAAGTTCAACTCGTTTAAACTTTTATTTAACACAACAATACATATCAATAAAATTCTAGAAGCAATTTTTTTTATATAAATAGAAGCAATTAATTTTCCATTTAATCTAGAAGATCCAAACATATACTCTCCCCCTTCCCTTTTACATATCATTTCAAAATAGTACTCTTTAATTAAGGTAGTGGATTTTTGAAGGTTTTTTTTTCTTTCTATTATACCTTCATTCTAATTCATCAATGTTTTTTTTTCGTACATCTCTTTTAAATAAATTTGATGCGCCATTTTTTCTTTCATAACAAATATTAGGATGTTAATTATTAATTTGTTATGTTAGTATTTTCTCTCATGCCATGATTCAAACCTTGAACATGTAATTTCTTAGTTCAACCAAGCGAGTTACCCATCTCAAACAAAAATTGTCATTGCAAACAATTGTTAATTTAGAGATGCACAGTAAAATAAAATATATTCTAACTTCACTTGATAAAAATCTAAATTTATTCCAATAGTTTTCCACTCTTTATTTTTTTTGAATATGTATGCAGTTTTTTATGTTTTTCATTAGAACTGTTATTCTATTTTGCATTTGAAATTTTTAACAATGTTATTGATCTTATTTATAGAATTTTAACTCTTCGGTTGATCCTATCTTAGAATCATTATTATCAGGAATAAAATTTAGTTTCGTGTAAGTTTAAATTTGCACATAACAAAAAACATACTTAGTTTTAAATAAAACTTTGTTTCAAAAGAAAAACAAAATATTTTTAGTTTAATTAAAAAGAAGTAATTATAATTTAAAAAAAGGAATAAGCATGAGTATTTTTTTTTCTTTTTTTTAAAGGGGATAATAGTGTTCCACTTCTTATTCATGACTCAAACACACACTCTTTAAGTGTAGGTGAAGTGTTTTACGAACTAAGTTATAGTTTTTTTTTTTTAAGAGAAACTAAGTTATAGTTTGTTCATTGAGAAAATATGTAATTGACAAATTGCATCTTTAAACTATAAAAAAAAAAAAATAAAAGTTAGCACAAACAAAAAAATATATACATTGAAAAGACATATCATGAATGAATTGACAGAACAAATGCTATTAACAAAATGTAAGACTAAATAAGTTTTCCATTCTTATAAATATTTCAACTTTTCGTTTTAGTCCCCGTATAATTTTACTTCGGCTTTTAATTCTTGTTTTGTCAAAAAAAAAAATTATTTTTTGAGAGACATTTTTATAATATTTAAACATGACTACAAATAGAAAAATCAAATTTTTGATTATACACATAAATTGACTTAAAAATAATGATTGAAAATTGTAAAAGATTTAAAATGGAAGTAAAATTATACAAGGATCAAAATGAAAAGTTTGAATATTTATAAAAAAAAAATTTAATCCCTTGACCAAAAAAAAAGATTTAATCCAAAAATTTATGTCAACATCATTTTCATCACATTCCATGATTATGTTAACAACGTTAAACACAGACCAGTATACATCAATAATTTAGTGGTTGAATTTCCATAATAACAAGCACAACCCTCTTCTCTTCATTGTGCAGTGAAAATCATGGTTTCTATTTGAATCAGAATCAGAAAATTTTCAGATGGCGTGTGAGGAAGTTGCACATTCAAGACCTCTCTTCCTCACGATCTACACTGTTGTCATCGTTGGCATCGTTGTTTCTTCCTTATACGTTTTCTCCGCTATACACTATTCTTCTACAACCTCTTCAGCTTGGTCCTCTTTTCCTCCTCTTTCAAGTAACCCTTTTATCTCTACCTCTTTTTATTCTATCTTACATGCATTTTAATCAAGTGGGTTGAATCAAAATCCTATCTTTTTTTGTTAGTTGTTGGTTTTGTCATAAATGGAGAATACCCTTTTTAGAATTTGATATGTATTGTTGTCAGGACTTAGGATAGGATTAGTTAGTTGGTTATGATGTTGAAACTTGAAAATTGTTTTGGCATTGGTTTTTAATGTATGGTCTATGAAGCACGGACACAACACCGACATTGTCACACATTCATCATTTGAACGTACACACATGTGTCGGCGTCAGACACGACACATGTCCAACACAGGACAGGCCTTCGATCAGCAGTGCTACAGAGTGTATGGTTAACCGCTTAGCTCAAACTAGTTGAGCTACCCAACTCCGTTTATAATGCATGGTTAATAAGTAGAGATCTTCTATGTTTCTTTTGAGAAATGGAGAGTTTTTTTTGGTAAGTTTAATTAGTCCAATATTGCCACCGACATTCTAATACATTTTACTCCGACATCCAATTAGAACTCACAATATTGCCATGTAAGTCCAACCGACATCCAATGAGAATTTACGATATTTCCATATTAGTCCACTTTGTAATTGTAATTTAGAAATAACTGCAAATTGGTGGATTCTCATTGGGTGTAAGTGTGACATTGGTTTACATTGACACTGCATGTCCCCTTTTCTCAAAAGAGTTTTTTTTTTTTAAATGATGAGATGTGATTGGATGTGTCTGTAAAAAAAAAATTACACTGACGATGCATACTGGTTAAATATTTTATTAATATGGTTTTTGGGTGTATAAAGATCTAATTATGTCTTTAGTTTTTAGAAATGTGTGCTAAACTGCTAATATGTGCGTTTATACACCAAATTATAGTAACAGAGCTTTCCATTACTACATGTTTATCATTGTATTGCACCAGCTTTATTAGTGTAGTTGCAACTTTCAACTACTCTCTGGTTGTTGTTTCCACTTCATGTGTATGACACTTTTCAATTCATCAAGCATTGGTTTTTGTTTTTGGTTTTTCCTTCCTTTATTTCATTTCTTTTGTGGATGTGAATTCAAACCTTGACTGAGCATGCTTTTCAGATGAGAATTCTCAGCTTTCAGATCGAACACTTAACGCTTCTCAGTCAGAAACGATGCATGTTGTGCCCTCTGCTTTCCCTGAGCTCCAAAATGTGTCGAGAAAGCCTGTTATGAATGTCCCTGCTCGCAATAAAAAGATGCCGCCCTTGAAAGAGTTTAGACTGACCAAAGAATTGGTTCAACAAAGGGTGAAAGATAACATTATAATAGTTACATTTGGTAACTATGCATTCATGGATTTTATTCTGACTTGGGTTAAACAATTGAATAATCTCGGAGTTTCAAATTATCTTGTTGGTGAGCATTGCTGTTTTAAGCATTCTATCATTGTATTTTGTTTTGCAACGACGCTTGCTAGAAATGCATATATGGTATTTTGTATAGTTGATTAGACTAGGGCCTGTTTCGATTGGCTTATTGGAGCTCATCAGCTGGCATAATCACTTGTGTGATTGTTTGGAAGAGTTTATAAAAACACTTTATGGCACGTCTATAATTTTTTCAACTTATTTCCTTAAAACTCTCTAGGGTAGTGTACTCGCAAAAAGTACGGTAAGGGATTCTAGGGTTAAGAATCGTATGCTAGGGTTTAGACTGATGATTAGATGATCTGAGAATGCTCTCAGGAGTGGTATTTATAGCCTGCTTATGGGCTTGGGTTTCGGTTGCTTGGTTCCCAAGCAACAGGGGTATTTGTGTATTTTAGGCGGTTTCTAGAACCTTGGGAGGGCGGTGCCTTTAGGCGAATCAGCCAGGGTCTCGAGAGCCCTTCTGGAGAGCGCCCGAGCCCTTCGGGAGTTCTTAGAGCCTTTCTGGAGGCCTCAGAGGCCTACTGGAGGGCTTAGAGCCCTTCTGGAGGGCTTCTAAGCCTTTAGGAATAATATGACGGTCCACAACCCCCCAAGCACAAGCCTTGGGACGAGGCGAAGTGATGATGACATGGGAATAGATCTTCTGGAGGTCATCAAGTTCCTTAGGAATATTATGACGGTCCAGGTAGCTTATGAAAACAGCTTATAGCTTATATGACTTATTTTATCTTTTGTTATAAAAATAGCTTTTACATAAGCACTTATATGATAAGTGTTTATGCTAAAACGGATAACCGTTTAATTAAGTTGTTTATCCAAACAGTAGTGACTTTGAATTCTACCTTTTAGGTGCAATGGACACGAAATTATTGGAGGCACTTTATTGGAAAGGGGTACAGGTTTTTGACATGAACAGCCATATGAGCACCATGGATGTTGGCTGGGGTTCTCCAACATTTCATAAGATGGGGAGGGAAAAAGTTATTTTGATAAACTCCATACTGCCTTTTGGTGTCGAACTGTTGATGTGTGATACTGACATGGTTTGGTTGAAGGTACTTTTCTCCATTCTTTAATATATGTTTGATTATAAATGTGATCACATTTCATATGCTTCTTAGTTTTGTTATGAATGATCCAAATTCAAAACGTAAAATGTGGATTGACTAGGATGTGTTTGTTCCTCTAAGATATATTATATTCCTAAATATTCCATTATTTGATTATGGAGCAGAACCCACTTCCATATTTTGCTCGTTATCCCGGAGCAGATGTTTTAACATCCAGTGATCAAGTTATACCAACAGTTGTTGATGATAGTCTGGAAGTTTGGAAAGAAGGTCAATATTATATATAAGCAGATTTAACATCCGTGGATCAAATCAATGCTCTTATTCATTTATTGCTTCTTTTAATCCCTCATTTTAACGCACTTGTTTGAGCTTTAAGAGATTGTATACTATATTGATGATTGTTACTGTCTCATTGAATAGTTGGTGCGGCCTACAATATAGGAATTTTTCATTGGAGACCTACAGAGTCTGCGATTAAATTGGCAAAGGAATGGATGGAACTGCTTGTGGCAGATGATAAGATATGGGATCAGAATGGGTTTAATGATATTGTCCACAGAGAGTTGGGACCATCGGTTGACGAGGACAGTGGACTTGTTTATGCTTATGATGGAAATCTAAAGCTGGGAATTTTGCCTTCAAGTATCTTTTGCAGTGGTCATACATATTTTGTCCAGGTAGGACCTAGTTAACAGTTTTGAATACTTTTTCTGATTTTACATGCTATCTTCCTTTTGATTTCTCTTATACTATTAAGTGTCTCTGAAGGAATCTGATAGGAACTTGGGTATTATGGTGTGCCTAATTCCTACATCGAGTGGTATGTTATGTCTAGTTGAGTATTTAAGGGGTTTGGTTCTTCCCTCTTGATAGCTAGCTATAAAAGGAGCGTTTCTCAAGCAGTGTTGTTAAATAGCTGCTATAGCGACGCTATACTGCTATAACGTAGACAAACTGCTATTGTTATGCGATACACTATTTATTACAAAACGTTGTCAAGTATCGGCTATAGTGACGCTATAGCACTATTACATAGCAGAATTAACAATCACTATTTTCCGCTATCCGCGATTTACAACATTGTTCTCAAGTGCTTGAATACTTATCAGAGCCTGGTCGTTGGTGGCTTAGAAAAGGCTACCTACGGAGGAGCTAACCGGAAAGACCGAGTAAGGCTTCATTGACTGCCACTGCTGAGACTTCAGCTCTAAAGAGAGGTGTTGTGATAGGGACTTGGGTATCATGGGGTGTCCAAGTCTCACATGGAGTAGTATGTGATGCTCAGTAGAGTATTTTAGTAGTTTGGTTCTTCCCCCTTGATAACTAGCTTTTAAGAGAGGGTTCTCCAAGGGCTTGAATACTTATCAAAGTCTTGATTGGATGTTATGTTGCAGAGAAACAAACTGCGTGCAAGTTTTTCCTAAGAATGTCCTTTCATATTATGATTTTAGGGTATGTATCAGCAACTGAGGTTGGAGCCATATGCAGTGCACACAACATTTCAATATGCAGGCACAGAAGGAAAGCGCCACCGACTACGAGAAGCCATGCTTTTCCATGACCCACCTGAATACTATAATCCTCCTGGTAATATTATTTTCTTCCTCAATTTCAGTGAAACACCGCTTCGTTTTACTTTTTGATGCATATGTGTGAATATACACTGGTTCTATTATTTGTCTTAAATTGTTGCTACCTCTGTCCCTCTATGTAAGACCCCCTTGATAAAATGCACAAGAATTAAGAAAAGTTGTTTTTGTATTAAATTTGTTAATAATGTACGTTCTCTTTCCAAAATTATCCTTGAATTATTAAGAGAGAGATATGGCTGATCTTTTAATTCTCTTCATTTAATTAGGGGTATTTTTGTGAAAATTTAATTAATGCACCTTGAAATTTGACGAGTCTTATAAAAAGGGACAATAAAATTTGCAATAGGGTCTTACATATAGGGACAGAGCTAATAGCTTTTTACTTTTATATCATTCATTGAGAAATTTCTATTGCATACTCCATTCAGTTTCCCGCCATTCATCTATACTGCGATGCTGAGAACTAAAAGTTTACAGTGCCTATAAATTACTTGCAGTATCTGCTTATGGGTTATGCATTGACTCCTTTTCATGAAAATAAATGTTTAAATTTTGATACCATTGGAACTAAATGTTTTAATTTTTTCCAGGGGGTTTCTTGTCATTTAGGCCATCTATTCCAAAACGCTTGTTGCTAAGCGGGAAGCATACCATTGGATCACATTTTACCCTTATTAATTACCAAGTATGCATGTATCAGCTTGATCCTTTTCACTTCTGTATTTTTGATTGGAAATTATGCATGACATTGTATTACATCTCTTAATTTATGATGAAAATGAATTTGTCCAGATGAAACAAATTAGGACTGCACTTGCAATTGCTTCCCTTCTGAACAGAACACTGGTGAGGACTATTTCCTAGGATCATAAATTCTTATAAGTTTATATGTTGGGTAGCTAATGTCTCATCATCAACACTGAGTCATGACTCATAATTAGTACAAGTTACAATTAATTGATGATTTAAGTTTTTTTTCTTTTCTCTAATGCATTTTCAATTGATAAATTATTTATTATCTCAAACAGAGTTCTTTATGTATATATTTAGGTCATGCCTCCACTATGGTGCAGGATTGATAGGCTATGGTTTCCCCATCCAGGTGTTTTGAAGGGGTCTATGACTAGACAGCCTTTTCTCTGTCCTTTGGATCATGTGTTTGAGGTATTTCTCTTCTAGTTTGATTACGTGGTTCCTTATTGTTATTCACTTATGTTTCAGGTTTGGATTGCTTAATAAAGGATTATTATGCCGGTGATGGTAGTACTTGTGTTAACTGTGATAACTGAAAAATGTTGAGCTTCTAAAAAATAGCTATAGTATGTCTATAAGCCGTTTTCAGTTTATTTGAATAAGCTCTCAGGACAGCTTATGAGGCTCCGCTCTTCAATTTCTATCCACCCACCAATTATGTTTTTATGGAGAAAACAAATATAGAAAATGCAAATAGCTTTTCAACGTACATATGTAAATGTGAATAATTTACTGAATTGAAACACTTATGAAATAAATGTGAACCTATTGAGTAAGCACTAAATTAAACTATTTACCCAAACACCCCCTTGGTCAGTCAGTTACTGTCATGCAATACTAAATCTAAATGAATGACCTTAGATGAGAGTAGTCGTGGTTGAAGACATCCACTCTATAGACTTGATCCGTCCCCTTATATTTGGAGTTGAATAAGAAATATGAGCCTGAGTCAACTTGGAAGAGATTTCGTTTACACGCTATATTTCTTTCACATAATTATTAGTTTTAGTATAACTTTTACATGCTGCCTTATTATGCTGCTATAAAATGTACTCTATTGCAGGTGAACGCCATGTTAAATGAACTTCCAGAGGAAGAGTTTGGCCCTGATATCGATTTTAGAGAGTACTCCATACTTGATAATCCATCACTGCCCTCAGAGGTTAATAAATGTCAATCCAATCAAAATTTAAAACAATGAATTTTTCTTTCTTGTTACATATCTCTGCTGAAGTTATGCCTGGGTTCTTGAATTCAGGCGAAAAAGTCGTGGCTTGATGTTCACCTCTGTAAAGAAGGAACCCAAGATTGTAATGCATCAAATAATGTAACTGTTGGGGGAGTACTTAAATTTCCAAAGCATAGCAATGAGGAAATGGTATTTTAAATTTTGATCCATTTAACTGTTGGGGGAGTACATAAATTTCCAAAGCATATTCTAACATGTGGTTGTTTCTACTTAAATTTTCAGTTCATGAAAGTATTTTCGTCGTTCAATGATGTAAAAGTAATCCAGTTTTCTTCAATGCAAGAAGCATTTACAGGTTTCAAAGACAAGGCAAGGCCAATTTTAGCGTTCTGTTTAAGTTTTCTTTCTGTGTTTGCATCAAAAGTTTGAAGTAACACATTCATTTACCATGTCCTGATGCCATGCATTTATTTATTTTAATCAGGAAAGGGAAGATAGATTCAGAAAACGACTTAAACACTACACCGGTATATGGTGTTGTGTGACCGATCACACTCCCGGTCACATATATTACGATATATACTGGGATGAGAAACCTGGATGGAAGCCAATCCCTCCTCAAACTTCTGAAGATGATCACCCACCTTGGTGAGGTCAATTTCAGAATTGTATGTTCATCGAAACACTATAGGGGATACTGTCATAAACAGAAGATATTGAAAGGCGGTTCATTTTCCAACTTGTTGTGAAGACTAAGATCGTATACTTGCAGAAGTAAACACTATGTAGCACTGACACTTATTGAAGTCATGCCCGGTGTCCATAAATGTGTCAGTGATTCATATACGCCCTTTAGCCATGTTGAGGATGTCAGTACTTAGTTGAGGGATTAGATAATGTGATTGCAAGAGAATGATTTGTATAAAAAGCTTTCAACATTGCAAATTAGAGAATTGGAAACCAACAACATATGAGATGAGGCTGCAGTTTTTGGACGTTGTTGTCTTAGTTTTTTATTTCAATAAGCTAGAAGTTTATATTCAAGAGGATGATATTGAATTGCTTGTAATTAAAATAATAGGAAAAATCCGAATGTAGCACTTTTTTTTTTTTTCTAACAGGGAAGTAATTTTGATTTTTTTTTTTCTCCTTTTGGTTATTTAATCTTTGCTGTTGGAAGTTAAACTCAAAAAAATTCCCTCATTATATTTTTGGTGTTAATCATTCAAAATTATTTGACGTAAGTAAAAAACGAATCTCAATTAGCATGTTGTTCCAAGAATTCCTTGAGTACTATGCAACTCTAAAACTTTGAATTGAAGGTGTGTCCGGTGTCTGATGTGTTGGTGTTAGACATCGACGCACTGACACATGTAATTATATTCAATCACTTATTTTTTTTTCTTCTTCAATTTTTTACCAGTTTTACGTTTTTTGTGTCAATGTCATGGTTGATGTTTGTGCCATGCTTCATTGGTTGAGTAAGTTGATTGTAGAAAACAATCATTGGAACCATTGCATTGTTCAATGTTGCTTAGAAAAATGGTTACTTCAATTTTTTTTTATCCATAATAGCTTACATATCAGACATTAAAACCAACGTTAACTGAACTATTGTCATGTTATGACAAGACCAAGAAAACATCATCATCGTATTCTCATAATCATGTTCTTGTGTGCAAGACATGATCTTTCATAGGCTACAACGAGAAATAACTGAAAATGAGAACATGGGTAGTTTCCCAATTGCAGCTAAACCACATAACAAGATGGATCTTTCAAAATCCAGTCTTGCTTCGATTTCGACCTAGAAGGTCATCATCGTTCCATCCATTTTCTTCACAAGGAAACTATCTAAATGGGAACTTCAGCATTGTTCATAGACAAAAGGTTCATTTTCTTCCATGTGATTCTTCCCTGTTGCCGTGTAGCTGTCGTTGTTTTTGCATTGCCATTAATCTGTTCGATAAAATGCCACAAAGGGATTTTCATGTAAGAGAGGTTCATTTTGATCTTGTTGTTGATTGCATTCAAATGTCCCTCAAAAAACCTAACAATGTGACTGCTCCTATTGTTCATTGTGCTGCTTTGAAGATAGGTGCTCTAGCTTACCTTCCAACTTCAACATCTCTATTCACTCTTTATTCCAAAGCTGGAGACTTTACTTCATCTAGGATTTTATTTGAAGACATTCACAACAGAGATGTGATTGCTTGGAATGCTATTATTTCGGTATCTCTCGAAAACAAATGCTATAGGGCAGCAGTGGAGTTCTTTGAGAAAATGATCAAGGACCAAACTAGGTTTGATTCCACCACTCTATTGCTTGTGGTATCAACTTTGTCACACATGAAAAACTTTGATCAAGGAAGGGTAATTCATTGTGTGAGTATAAAATATGGGATGCTTGTGGATATTAGTTTATGTAATGCTCTTATTAACATGTATGCTAAGTGTGGTGGCGTAAATTCTTCTGATTCTGAGTGTCTATTTGAAGAAATGGAATGTAAAGATGTTGTTTCATGGAACTCGATAATGAGAGGTTGTCTTTACAACGGTGATCCTGAGAAATCGTTGTGTTACTTCAGAAGGATGAATTTTTCGGAAGAAAAGGCAGATCATGTCAGCCTTTCTTGTGCTATTTCAGCGTGTTCGAGTTTGGGAGAACTGGCTTTTGGAGAATACATTCATGGTCAAGGAATCAAGCTAGGATACGAGGATAGCTCTCTTGTTTCAGTTGCGAACTCTCTAATTTCGTTATATTCACAATGTGAAGCTGTTGAAGTAGCCGAGACTGTATTCAGAGAAATGGCATACAAAGATATTGTTTCTTGGAATGCAATGATGGAAGGATATGCTTCAAATGAAAATATTCATGAAGCATTTGATCTTATGGTTGAAATGCAAACTACGGGATCTTTCCAACCTGATATAGTAACATTAACTACCATACTCCCTCTTTGTGCAGAACTAATGCTTTACAGAGAAGGAAGAACTATGCATGGATATGCAATCAGAAGACAGATGGTACCTGATCATCTTCCTTTGAGGAATGGCCTTATAGACATGTATTCGAAGTGCAACATTGTCGAGAAAGCCGAGCTCTTGTTCCATTCTACTGCACAAAGAGACTTGGTGTCTTGGAATGCAATGATATCTGGTTATTCTCAGAACAAGTATTATGAAAAGGCTCAAAATTTATTCAAAGAACTTCTATGTTGCGGTCAAAATTGCAGCTCATCAACTGTTTTCGCCATTCTATCTTCCTGCAACTCTGCAAATAGTCTCAACTTTGGAAAATCGGTTCACATCTGGCAATTAAAGTCCGGTTTTCTGAACCACACTCTCTTGGTAAATTCTCTCATGCAAATGTATATCAACAGTGGAGACCTAACTTCAGGTTTCTCAATTTTGCAAGAGAATTCTTCTATAGCAGATATTGCTTCATGGAACACTATAATTGTAGGTTGTGTAAGAGGTGACCAATTTCAAGAGGCTTTAGAGACTTTCATGTTAATGAGACAAGGACCTTCTTTCAACTATGACTCCATAACCCTTGTAAATGTTTTGTCAGCCATTGCAAACATGGAACTACTCAACCAAGGAAAGTCTCTTCACAGCCTTGCACTTAAATCTACTTTCGGAGCAGATACTCGTGTTCAGAACTCATTAATTACCATGTATGACAGATGCAGGGACATCAACAGTGCTAGAAAAGTGTTCGAATTCCATTCTACTTCCAATCTATGCACATGGAACTGCATGATCTCAGCTTTATCTCATAACAAGGAAAGTAGAGAAGCATTGGAACTATTCCGTCGTCTTCAGTTCAAACCAAATGAGTTCACCATCGTTAGTGTTCTCTCTGCGTGCACCCAAATCGGTGTTCTAAGACATGGAAAACAAGTTCACGGTTACACATTCAGGTATGGATATCAAGAAAATTCTTTTGTATCAGCAGCTCTTGTAGACTTGTACAGCACCTGTGGAAGACTGGACAATGCTCTCAAAGTGTTCAAACATTCGCAGAAGTCAGAATCAGCATGGAATTCAATGATTGCTGCATATGGTAATCATGGAAATGGTGAGAATGCTATCAAACTATTCCATGAGATGTGTGAGTTAGGAATTAAAGTGACCAAAAGCACATTTGTTAGCCTGTTATCTGCATGCCGCCATTCAGGTCTTGTGAACCAAGGACTTCGGTACTATGAATGTATGTTGGAGAAATATGGCATAAAACCTGAGGCTGAGCATCAAGTTTATGTGGTTAACATGTTAGCAAGATCAGGTAGAATTGATGAGGCTTATGAGTTTACAAAAGGATTGCAGTGTAATGCAAGCTCAGGTGTATGGGGGATGCTTTTGAGTGTATGCAACTATCATGGAGAACTTGAGTTGGGGAAAAAGGTTGCTGAAAAACTCTTTGAAATGGAACCTCAAAATGTTGGATATTATATATCATTGGCAAATATGTATGTTGCTGCTGGAAGTTGGAAAGATGCTACTGAGTTGAGACAATCTATATATGACAAAGGATTAAGAAAATGTGCAGGTTATAGTCTTATTGATGTTGGTTTGGGATAGGAAAAGGTTAGACAGCATTGTCCATTTCAAGGCCAAGGCATTGGTTCACGCATCTTGCAAAATAATACTACCTTCATCCCTACACACACAAGACCGGTGGAACTGGCTCCTCTAGAGTGAGTAGTTAGTCAAGTGAAAAAATCAATTGTTGATATTCTAACCATCCATAATTTGTTATGCATGTACATATAAATTATAATATCAACCATCAATTTGTTTATCAACCGTTGCATTTACCAATTGCAGCAAATTGGGTTTGAAATGAAACTCCCTTATGAAACTTGGTGTAAAATAACTATAACTATGATGATACATTGCATGGGTTTTACCAACATTATGCTGATCCAAGTAGAATTGAACTCAGAATCCTTAAAAAAAGTTTCAGATTTGAGTCTTGTGGATGGAAAAAACGTGATTGAGAGAGTGACCGTATTAAAGATAGTCAACTAGATTCGTCGATGAAAATTAATTATCAATAAAACTAGTAGATATTCCACACCAATATAAATGTTACCAAAAAAACATATGCGCATATTTTAATTTTTATGCCCATGTGCATCCTTGTAATGGAAGACCGGTATGATTCATTTCCAAGGCCAGCCCCAAAATCCTTAAAAATATGTGAGGCTTACAGCAAATTTTGATAAATGAGCCTTTTTGTTTGCATATGAGGTCTTTTAACTTATAAATTATAATGAAAATAATCTTTTTGTTGGTAGGCCTAAAAACAAGGGTTTTGGTGGCCTTACCCTTGAGTCGGCCCTGCTCATTTTTAACCATATTAAACCATTAAAATGTTGGTCACATATATCACTTAAGATAGATTAATGAGTTTTGATGGTGTGTTTCGAATTAGCATTGGCAAATGGTTACTTGGTTTCTCCAACTTGAACACTTCAAGTTGAATTACTTGCAACTTTGCATGGTATCATTTCAGCCAAAGATGCGGTTATTATAATATTAAAATTGAGTCTCACTCTAAGAGTGCGCTTGACTTAGTTAGAAATGGGTCTTCATCTTATCACTCATATGCTCCACTGGCTAATCATATCCACCATCATCTACATCTAGATTGAAATTTGTTCTTTAATAGATGAGTTTCTAAAGAGCTGCACTATTTCAAAGAAGGTTGCTAACATGATGTTTGTGAGATACCAACTTCTTAAACTACTGTCAAATAGTATGGTCCATCAAAGAGTAATCAAAAAACCCCATTGCTACTTTCATTTAAATGGCCATAAGGCACTGTGTAGTAGTTTCACTGAAAGGATGAAATACAAGACCCCTTTGACGTGTCCAATTCAAAGATCATTCTACTAAAGGAAGAAAAAAAATTCAATTGATTTGGTAAATCACCGCTAGAAAGGCATATACTTTGTCTCAATGTTTATAAACAATGCATCATCCAATTTTTCTTAAGCTGGATTTGAACGAGTAACGTCTAAAAAAGAGAAATAGTTCCACCAGCTCAATACACTCTATGAATACACAAAGATAAAAGACAAAAGATTGATCCAATCTCCATTTAATATGATAAACCAACCAAGGTAAAAATGAAAATCGTAATGTACAGCAAAACAAAATAGGCATGAACTTGATTAATCATCTTAGGCAGAGCAACAACAAAAAAATATAAGAGTTCGACCAAGTATATAGATTGGCATCATACGAAGTAAAGATTATTTATAAAAGCAATCAGCAGCAGCAGCAGTGGTTTGTATATACATGGATAGTTAGGATCACTTCCACTTCCTGAACATGCCATGCTTTCCAAACTTTCCATGCTTAAATTTCCCGTGCTTTCCGAATTTTCCATGCTTGAACTTCCCATGCTTGAATTTCCCATGATGGGGCATGTGACCATATCCTCCATGTCCATAGTGGCCATGGGCAACATGGTGAGCACCATATGCAGCAGCTGCACCGGCAATCAATCCGCCTATTCCACCCCCCATAGCACCGTGCCCGGCGTGCCCAGCATGCCCATACGGCCCTGATATAAAGCAGAGAAGTTAGTTTAGTGGTCTTCATGCATATCACTTTAGTTAGACAAAAAAGTAGAAAAACTTTCAAACAGGCAATGTATCAGTGGGATAGGTTTAAATAACAAGTTTCAAATGTAGTAGACAACAGCCAAATTACAAATGAGAAGTTACGTTGAGAATGGTGAAAGATTGAGGACAAAAAACATGATGACACACTCACAAATCAAACTACCGGTTACAATAGTCAAAGAAAGTCTAGATTCTGAATGCGTAGACAAAATTAATGTAGTCTAAGAAAATTTCAAATATAGTAGACAAGGGCAAAAATTAATACTCCCTCCGTCCCCGTCCCATATTAGATGACCTATCTCATAACGTGAACTATTGACTTAACAATCTTTGACCATATTTTTCTACTAATATACAAAGATAAATGGTACTCCCTCCGGTCCTTATTATAAGAAAAAGTTGACTTTTTAGGTTCATTGTGTAAGTGATGTATCTAGTCTATATTTATAACAAGATACGTTAATTATTCTATGAACCAAAAAAGTCAATTGTTTCTTATAATAAGGACCGGAGGGAGTATCATATAAGATGTAGTTGGATTTGTCTCGATGTATATTTTCAAAATATCAAATTTTCTTAATTTTTCCTAATAGATAATTAAAGATATTAAAGATAAAAATTATGCATTGATATATGTGACAGAACAACTGTGTCACTTAATATGGGACGGAGACGGAGGGAGTACATGGTGATGGTTAACTATATAGTTTTAAACTTTAAAGACACCAATAACTCAACTAACTTGAGCCAACTCAAAAGCCTAAAGTAGCATCAAAATTCTCATAACAATAATGAAGAGTTATATATCAATTCATTATAATAATCAATTAATTAAAGAGGTAATATTGAAAATTAAGAATGAAGGGAATCATACCTGGGGCATGTGGAGCAGATGGACCAGGATAACCAGTAGGTGGATAACCAGCAGGAGGATAACCACCATGAGCATAACCAGCAGGAGGGTAACCACCAGGAGGAGGATAACCAGCTGGAGGATAACCCCCTTGATGTGGAGGGTAGCCATGTCCAGGTGGTGGGTAGGCCCCTGGTGGTGGTGGGTAGGCCCCAGGTGGATAACCATGACCACCACCTAATCCATGAGCTAAATGTGAGAAAACTCCTTTGTCAGCAGATTCATCATTGTTGTCTTTTCCACCTCCCATTTTTACAGATCAAAACCTAATCAATTAAAACCAGAAATTGGTTAATTTAATCAATAGAGTAACAAATTGGCGCTATATTATGTTATAAACAAAATTAGGGAAGCGAAGAAAAACAAAATATGCATTTTCATTATAAATCATATTTATTTTTATGATCATATATAAGAACTATTGTTGTTATTAAATTAAGGCATGACATTGATCCAATAAGAATTAACATAAAAAGAAATTAATTGAAATCATGAAGATTGAAGGCTAGAAAGATTGTACCAATGAAAGACTTATGAAGAATGAAGAGAAAA
The DNA here is from genome assembly GCF_051527215.1 of Medicago sativa. NCBI lineage: Eukaryota > Viridiplantae > Streptophyta > Magnoliopsida > Fabales > Fabaceae > Medicago > Medicago sativa. Next base: position 15,115,921 of record NC_140753.1, on the reverse strand, counting down.
AAACTCACAGATATTTTGGAATGAATTAAATTGTGAAGAAAGGGTTGTTGAGATTGAGAAATAGAAATTGTTGAAATTGAAATTGAGAAGGAAGAAAAGAAATAGGGATTCTGTGTTATTTATAGAGAGAGGTTGTGCGGTTAATTTTTTGAGATGAGATGAAAGATCCAAGAAAGAGACCTTTAAAACTGAAATTTGGATTACGCGTCATTAACGCGTCTAAGCATGCGATTGTGCCTTTTACCTGGCGACACGTGTCAATTCTCGTACCTTTTTCCTATAAGTCCAAAATAAAATAATTTTGGATTGGATAATGAGACGGAAAAATAGGTTGAAAATATCACCATTCATCATTGACCGTCAAAATATATAAACAAATAAATATATCGATACAATCGCGACTCTTGTTTGATGAAGAAAAAAAATCTTTATTTATTAATTTTGTTAAGTATGCAGCAACTTAACCTAATTTTTTTCTGCTCATTTGTTTTATTAGGTTTGCAATTATTTAACCTAACAAATTTCATCTAAAAAAATGCATCGCACCAATTTCATCCATATCCTCTTGCCTTTTTTTCCTACACTTATCCTTATTTATTAATTTTGTTACGTCTGCAACAATTTAACCTAATTTTTCCTTATTTATTAATTTTGTTAGGTCTGCAGCAATTTAACCTAATTTTTTCCCGCTCATTTGCTTTATTAGGTTTGCAATTATTTAACTTAACAAATTCCATCTAAAAAATGCATCGCACCAATTTCATCTATATCCTCTTGCCTTTTTTTCCTACACTTATCCTTATTTTTGTTACGTCTGCAGCAATTTAACCTAATTTTTCCTTATTTATTAATTTTGTTAGGCCTGCAACAATTTAACCTAATTTTTTCCCGCTCATTTGCTTTATTATGTTTGCAATTATTTAACCTAACAAATTCCATCTAAAAAAATGCATCGCACCAATTTCATTCTATCCTCATGCCTTTTTTTTCTACACTTATCCTTATTTATTAATTTTGTTACGTCTGGGCCATTTAACCTAATTTTTCCTTATTTATTAATTTTGTTAGGTCTGCAGCAATTTAACCTAATTTTTTTCCGCTCATTTGCTTTATTAGGTTTGCAATTATTTAACCTAACAAATTCCATCTAAAAAAATGCATCGCACCAATTTCATCCATATACTCTTGCCTTTTTATTTTATTTTATTAGGTCAGCAACAACTTAACCTAATAATTTCCCTCTAAAATGTTGTATTAGGTTAGCAGCAATTTAACCTAACAAATTCCATCTAAAATGCAGCGCATCAATTTAACCTAACAAATTCCCTCTAAAATGCAGTAATCCCTAATATTTATGCTCGCTTTTCATTCCTATCATGTTTTGTCATCGTTTGTATATATCTATTGTTTCTGTAGATTTTTTTTTTTTTTACAATAATTAATGTTAATATTCCTGAAGTCCAATAACTTTAAACCAAATATTCTCATACTTCTTTATTTTCATACGTCTTTAAAATTTTATTTTATGGCAAAGTATTATACCTTTTAACATATTATTTTATTTATGATGCAGACTATGAATATTATTTTCTATCACTATAAGCCAAGTATTGATAGCTTATTTAGGTGCGAAACTAAAGTCAATATTTGTTGGTTAAAGAATTTTAACCATTAATATGTTATGTTGTTTAATGAATTTTATTTATGAATTTAAATTATTTCAACCTAATATATTTATGTTTGCCCGAACACAAAAATTTGCTTATAATAATTAACCCGGACAACGCCGGGTATTTAGACTAGTTAAGTTATAAGTTTGGTATTTAATTTAAGAGTAATGTTATTTCACATATAAAATAATTTGATGAAATATAAAATAATTTAAAATTAATATATAAAATAATTTGATGAAATATAAAATAATTTAAAATTTTGTCAAATTTTTTTATATTTTATTTGCTTACTAGTTTTTTTTTTTTAATTTCACAATCGATAAAATTCAATGCTGACAAAAAGCTCTTATCAAATTGGGTTGGGGCTTGGGGGATTCGGTCTTCGGAACTGCTTTCTTCGTATTTTTTTTTAGAGTATTACTTTTTTCCACCCTATGTCTTTCCTCGCGCGCCCTATTTTTTTCCAATTTTACCCTCGGGACATTCCGGATTATATAATCCAGAATGCACCAGTGCACAGAACTGAAACAGATTTGCATGTCATTATGGTTTTTATCATTTTTTTTCCAATAAATCATTATATATGTTTGTATAAAAGACAATTAACTTAAATATTATATCAAAAAATGATTATATATATATATATATATATATATATATCATTATACCAAAAAAAGTTGAATTTATATCATTACATATTTCACCTAATGATATACATTTCAACTAAACTAATGATATATATCTAATCTATGGCGCCGAAAGATCAATGAGACTATCATCCACTTCAACCTTCACACTAGGAGCAGGACCAGCACCAACCCTCTCATCGGGATCAAGATTTTCAACAATGTACAATTCTTCATCATCTTCTATGACCGCTACACCCGCCGCCCGACTTGGCTCATTATAATCTGCCATCCGGCTGACATATCTATCAGGCCAGGTGTCTGCATCCTCTCGATGGTATTGTCTCCATAGAGCGGAAGTGGGAGGAACCGGACAACCATCCTTCAATTTCAAGGCCATAAAATGGTTGTCATTCACATATGCCAGACGTATCAACGGATCGATAGTTGGAGGCGGCGGTGGACCACATAGAGGGAAAAAGGTTTCTGATTTCCCAATGGACAACTCAACAACCGTTTGGCTGAATTTCTGTGCGATGAGGAACCCCATATCCGGCATTGTCATCCATTTATCCGGTGGTGCATTGCCAATACCGGAGTAGGATAGAGCGTCCAAGACCTCGTTATACCGCCTATCATCATTAATCATCCTCCGATAGCGGTCATTTTCTACACCGATAAGCTCTTTGTAAAGGTTGTACCAGATTAATACGTGATCATCAACAATCAAGTTCGTAGGACCGCAATTGCTCGGAACCCACAATGGCCATCACCGGGTACATCCGTAACCTTTTCAATAAAGTCATGCATCCAAATTGGGATTTGGTCTTTGTGTGGTGTGTGGACTTCAACGAGTGTTGGCTTCTTTGGATTTTTTGGAATTGGCTTAGGAGGAGTAGGAGACGTGTTGCTTTTCCGTGCACTCTTTCTACTCGTCCCTGTTGACCGTGTCTGTGAACCCTGTGTTTCTTGCTCCTGGGAGTCAACAATCTCCCATAGGGAAGGGGACCGCCTTGTCGATCGAATGCTTTGCTTATCTTTCTTTGGAGCTCCTTTGGTGGTGACCTTATTTGGAGGTGAACGCATAGAGGTGGTTTCCGGTAAAACAAATTGTCGGAATTGTTCTTTCAAATGTACCTTCATGTTGTAATCGGCGTCCTTGTACCGGGCCTACAATGTGTAAAAAACTGTCATTATTGTTGTTGATGGAAAACAGTCAGAAACATGCATTCTGTTACCACTACTGATACAGTCCGGATTATATTTTCCGAACCACATAAGGTAATCCGGATTATAAAATCCGGAACTTCTCGATACACCCCATGCATGAGCCTTAAATGCACTTGCATGGGGCGTAAATGCTACCGCTCCAGATTATATTTTTCGGAACCCATCAATTACGTCCGGAGTATATAATCCGGATTGCACCAGTACAGAATACAGAAACAGAAATCCTGGGCAGAACATAAACAGAGACAGTTTTGAAAAAAAATACTTGGAGAATATCTCATTCTGACAATAGAGATATGTCTTCTTCTTTTTGAAGCTTCGGGTCAACCTCGTACTCGAACCTCAACCTCTTCCAGTGGGTGTGAATATCTTCCAAACGGATGGCAGTGCCGTTCTTGATCTTCAAAGCTATCATACACGCACATGGTAATCCGTAAGTGATCAAACTCAAACAACCACATCTAGATTTATCTGTACCAATTTCAAGTGCTTTATTGTACTCCACTACGAGATGATGCAAAGCTTCCCTTGAAATGTTCCGAATCAACCTAGACCACAACACCTTGTCTTTGAACCGATGTTCAAGCATGATAATGCTCATCTGAAATGAAGCATGTATTGCGGTATGTTGCAACTCTAGCATGTCATGAACGGATTTCCAGTTTGTGCTCAAATCACCCATACTACTACTCAGATACTTTTTCAACCGAGCGTGTGCAGATTCAGCTCTGTTTGTTGTAGTATTCCCCATATGAAGGTTTTTGTCAACCCAAAACCTCACAAACTTCTCCTTAACCGGATCCAAAATTGCTTTTTCAACATATTCCAAAAACTTGGGAAATTTTACGCATACAACTTTGAACCGGGTCCAACTTTGCAAAGATCATACAACATGATCAAATGTTAATCGCCTAAAAATCGACTAGGGAAAGGTTTATATACACATTACCTTTGCATTCAGTCGAAAATGATGATGTTAACCCCCCTTGATGGCCAGATTGCTGCTCCAAACCATCATTTCGCCCAAATGGAGTGTTTTTTTAGAGGTGTGGGGAGTGTTTTTGATAAAGGTGGTCTGCTTCAGTTAGGTTCTGGAGAACTATATATAACCTAGCTGTCCGGATTACGTTTTCCGGAAAGAAACGACTGTTGGAACAAAATGTGTTTAACAATGAACCTTAAAGAGTTTTGATGATAACAAGGTATTAAAAATTGTAAATTGGACTAGCTAATATTTGTTCAAGTGTACATGACCATAATTAAAAAGTTACATCATCATTGGTTCTGAATGAGCAAATAAAGAGCAAAGGAAACAACAAAAATTGAAGCTTGGACGCTCCTGAAGGCAACTTGCTACTGAAGAGAAAAAGCGCTCCTGAAGTTAAGTCGCTTCTGAAGTAAGAATAGTGCTCCTGAAGACAAGAGGTCCAAAAGTCATATCATCAGAAGCTGCATCATCAGAAGCTGCAGAAGCTGCCTCATCAGAAGTTATTTCACCAGAAGCTGAATATCAACTGGATTTGCAAAGATTCAAGAATTGAAGAATTATCACTGCAAAAGCTGTCTATTGGATTCGAAAACGCAACAAAGGATTAGTGGAATTTTGCAACGGTCATTTCAAAGGTGTTTGAAGGCATGTGCTTGCAATTTGGACGAAAGCGTTGACATTTGTACGAATTGTACAACCACGTTCTCCACTACTCTGTTTTGTGTCCACGCTACAAGACAAGAAAACAGCTCCAGAATACGGCTTCGCCTGCATAGATGTTCCTTTGGATAAGGAATGGATTTCAAATTAGTTCTTCATAAGACAACAACCAAATCAGGCAAAAGATCAAAGGTGAAAGATCAAGCTTCAACAACGACTCTTTGGTGTGCTGGCAATTTCACAACGTCTCTTTCACACCTCTATATAAAGGAGTGAAGACCTAGAGATTTGGTAATGCTGAACAACAGACTCTCAATATTTTTACAAGTGCCAAATCTCTGCTGAAATTGTTCTGCATTCACTTAGAATTTCTGTGTTTTAAAGTCATTTCTTAGAAATTCTTAAGTCCATTGAGTCTGTATCTGATTTGTATTGTGAGCACCTCTGATTGTATATCAAGTGTTCAACCTAAACAATTTTCTGTGTAATTTTGTTTAGTTAGGAAGTCTCTTGCAGTTGTGCTTGAGCAGGAAGTCTCTTGATTGTGTTCTTGAGCAAAGGAAGTCTCTAGCTTGTGTGCTTGAGCAAAGGAAGTCTCTTGCTTGTGTGCTTGAGCAATTGTAATCAGATATTACTCTTAGTGAAATCTCCTTGGAAGTGCAAGGGGGACTGGACTACTTCCGGATTGTGGAAGGAACCAGTATAATTGCTTTGTGTCGTTCTTCTTCTCTCTCTCTGTTTTATTCCGCAGCATTTAGATTCTGATTATCACTTCAGAAGCTGTCTCACTTAGCTTCTGATCAGTGTGTTCAGGTTTTAGGAGAAACGAAGAATTTTTCAAAACACAATTCAACCCCCCCCTTCTTGTGTTTTTCTCACCTTCAATTGGTATCTAGAGCCTTGGTCTGTTGTGAAACACTTAACCGTGCAACAGTCAAAGATCTGAGAAAAACATGTCTACTCCTCCTCCTACTGGTTCTGGTGATACTAGCTATAAAAATGTCTCACATGATTATAGTGATAGTAAGAAATCCAGTGTTGGGAAGATTCCAAAATTCAATGGAGATGCTGAAGAATTCTCTTGGTGGAAGACCAACTTTTACAGTTATATCATGAGCCTAGATGAAAAATTATGGGATATTCTGGAAGATGGTGTTGGTGATTTAGTCCTTGATGAAGAAGGAGTTGCTGTGGATAGAAAGAAACATACTCCAGAACTGAGGAAACTCTACAAGAAGCATCATATTATCAGAGGAGCTCTTGTCACTGCCATACCCAAAGCAGAATACATGAAGATGACTGACAAGTCCACTGCCAAAGCTATGTTTGCTTCTCTCTGTTCAAACTACGAAGGGAGCAAAAAGGTCAAAGAAGCAAAGGCTCTCCTGCTTGTACATCAGTATGAGTTATTCAAGATGAAGGATGATGAAACTATTGAGGAGATGTACTCAAGGTTTCAAACCTTAGTCTCTGGGCTACAGATTCTGAAGAAGAGCTATGTTGCTTCTGATCATGTAAGCAAGATACTCAGAAGCTTACCTGCCAGGTGGAGACCAAAGGTGACTGCCATTGAGGAAGCTAAAGATTTAAACACTTTAAGTGTCGAAGATCTTGTTAGTTCTCTCAAAGTTCATGAGTTAAGTCTTAATGAACATGAGTCCACTAAGAAGAGTAAATCAATAGCTCTTCCATCCAAAGGAAGGTCATCAAAAGCTCTCAAAGTGGTTGAATCTGAAGAGGAAGAACAGTCAAGTTCAGATTCTGAACCAGATGCTGCTGAAATGGCCATGCTCTCAAACAGACTTCAGTATCTGGCCAAGAAGAACAGAAAGTTTCTTGCCAGAAGGGGTAACTCCAGAAGCTCAAGGAAAGAAGATCAGAAGGGATGCTTCAACTGTAAGAAGCCTGGACACTTCATTGCTGAATGCCCTGATCTTCAAAGAGAAAAGTCAAAGGACAAGTCAAAGAGGTCTACATTCAAACCAAGCAAATTCAAGAAGCAGATTAAGCAGAGTTTAATGGCAACCTGGGATGATTTGGGAAGTGAATTTGGATCTGATAAAGAGGAAGCTGATGAAGATGCAAAGGTAGCTGTTGGGTTGGTAGCAACAGTAACTTCAGAAGCTGGATCAGATTCAGACTCAGAAGATGAAAACGAGGTATATTCCAAAATTCCCAGAGATGAACTTGTTGAGTCACTTAAAGAACTCCTTACACATTTTGAAGTAAGAACCAATGAGTTGAAGGGTTTCTATGATTTATAGCATTTACAAGAACAATGGCAGAGGAATTGGTTTTCCAGAAGTGAAACTTGAGAAAACCAACCTAAAATCTTGTTGTGAATGCATCAAGGAAGGTCTGAAAACCTTCTTTGTACCAGAAGGGGCTGAGTTGGAAACTGTTGTTCAATCAGAACCTGAAGCTTCTAGTTCTAAGGCTAAGATTACTTCAAAGCCAAAGAACTCTAAGTCAAAGGCTATGATCAAATCTAATACCAAGATTTCAAAGGTTAGGATCCTGAAAAGATCAGAACCTATTCCTCAGAGTCTGGTGAAACCAAAATCTGAGGTTCTGAAGTCTAAGTTTCAGAATAAGACAGTTACTGCTTCTGAAGTACCAAAACCTAAGGTGATGGTTAATCAGAAGCAATCCAACTCACAGCACAAGGTACAGGAAGTGAAGAGTAAAGCCTCAAGTACTAACCTTCCAGGACCCATAGGACAATGGGTACCTAAATCTAAAAATGTCAATGATGCAGGTATGTCTAAGAGCAGTGCCAAAGCAAAGATCATGGTACCTAGACAGCGGTTGCTCAAGACACATGACAGGAGACAAGTCCATGTTCCTCTGCCTAACAATGAAAGAGGGAGGAAATGTGAAGTTTGGAGGCAACCAGTCAGGCAAGATCATAGGTACAAGAACTATTGGTAATTCCTCTACCTCAATTAATAATGTATGGTTGGTAGATGGTCTTGAACATAACCTTTTGAGCATTAGTCAATTTTGTGATAATGGTTATGATGTGCTTTTTGAAAAACCCAACTGTACAGTAATCAACAAGGAAGACAAATCCATTGTGTTCAAGGGAAAGAGAGTTGACAATGTCTATAAAATCAATTTTTCTGAACTGGCTGATCAGAAGGTAATTTGTCTACTATCAGTGAATGATAAGAAATGGATGTGACACAGAAGGTTGGGACATGCTAACTGGAGGTTAATCTCTAAGCTTAGTAAGTTACAACTTGTGAAAGGGCTACCAGACATTGACTATCATTCAGATGCACTCTGTGGTGCATGCCAGAGAGGGAAAATAGTGAAATCATCTTTTAAAACCAAAGACATTGTTTCAACCTCAAGACCTTTAGAATTACTCCATATTGATTTATTTGGACCAGTGAGTACTGCATCCTTATATGGAAGTAAATATGGATTAGTCATTGTTGATGATTACAGCAGATGGACTTGGGTGAAATTCCTGAAAAGTAAGGATCATGCATGAGGTATTCAGTAACTTCTGCACACAAATTCAAACTGAAAAAGAGTCAAAGATTTTGAAAATCAGAAGTGATCATGGTGGAGAATTTGAAAATGAGCCATTTGAAGCTTTTTGTGAAAAACATGGAATTATCCATGAATTCTCTTCTCCTAGAACTCCACAACAAAATGGGGTTGTAGAGAGAAAGAATAGAACTTTACAAGAAATGGCCAAAACCATGATCCATGAAAACAATTTGGCTAAACATTTTTGGGCAGAAGTAGTGAATACAGCATGTTATGTTCAAAACAGGATCTATATTAGACCTATTTTGGAGAAAACTGCATATGAACTCTTTAAAGGAAGAAAACCCAATATCTCTTACTTTCATCAATTTGGATGTACATGTTACATTCTGAACAACAAGAACTACCTAAATAAATTTGATGCCAAGGCCCAAAGAGGAATCTTTTTAGGTTACTCTGAAAGGTCAAAGGCATACAGAGTGTATAATTCAGAAACACTCTGTGTTGAAGAATCTATGCACGTTAAATTTGATGACAAGGAGCTTGAAGATAAAACTTCAAAGCAAGATGAAAGTTTTGCAGAGATACAGGTTCCTGAAGTTACTCCAGAACCTGATCAGATAGCTGAATCTGAAGATAGTCCAGAAGCTGAACCCACATCAGAAGCGCAAGATGAAACTGCTTCTGATGAAGCACAAGATGGCTCACATCAAGCAGATCCTCCCAGAAACACATTCAAACACAAGTCTTCACATCCTGAGGAGCTAATCATTGGAAACAAAGATAGTCCAAGAAGAACAAGATCACATTTCAGACAAGTAGAGTCAATGATTGGACTAATCTCAATGACTGAACCTACAACAGTTGATGAAGCACTTTCAGATGATGGATGGATCCTAGCTATGCAAGAAGAGTTGAATCAATTTCAAAGAAATGATGTGTGGGATCTGGTACCCAAACCTCAGCACAAGAACATTATTGGAACAAAATGGGTATTCACAAAACAAGCTGAATGAGCAAGGTGAAGTAACAAGAAACAAAGCCAGACTTGTTGCACAAGGGTATAGTCAACAAGAAGGCATTGATTACACTGAAACGTTTGCTCCAGTTGCAAGATTGGAAGCAATCAGGTTACTTCTTTCCTATGCAGTTAATCATGGCATAATATTATATCAAATGGATGTCAAGAGTACATTTCTAAATGGTGTCATAGAAGAAGAACTGTATGTCAAGCAACCTCCTGGATTTGAGGATATTAAATATCCTGACCATGTTTTTAAACTGAAGAAATCACTATATGGCTTGAAACAAGCTCCCAGAGCTTGGTATGATAGACTAAGTAATTTCTTAATCAAGAATGATTTTAAAAGAGGACAGGTTGATACAACACTCTTCAGAAGGACCCTTGGGAAAGATATTCGTGTTGTGCAAATATATGTTGATGATATAATATTTGGTTCTACTAATGCATCTCTTTGCAAGGAATTTTCTGAGTTAATGCAGGATGAATTTGAAATGAGCATGATGGGAGAGCTGAAGTTCTTCCTGGGCATTCAAATTAATCAATGCAAAGATGGAGTCTATGTTCATCAATCTAAGTATACAAAGGAGCTTCTGAAGAAGTTCAAGCTTGAAGATTGTAAAGTGATGAACACTCCTATGTGTTTTATCTTGGTTTTCGGGTGTCAAACATTGATTACGTTTGAACCTTTTAAACCGGTGATATCTTATTTTTTTCTTGGGAAGGGAAAAAGTAAGCAAAACCCTTGAGAATCGAGGTCCGGGAGTTGTTTTCGCTACGGGAAGGTGTTAGGCACCCATAACGACTATAGTAACCTATAGGAACCGTCTTTAATTTCTACGCGTGCGTTTTATTTTTAAATGCTATTTTGAAATGTTATTAAAACCTAAGAATTTCTAAGTGAAGAATTGGAGGGAGAAGAATGTTTTTGGATTTTTATTTTATTTGAATTGAAGGAATTTTGTTCCTTGCCTACGTACCCGATTAAGGGATCAAATCCACCGTAGTTCTCTTCCAAAAATGTTTTTGTTTTTGTTGGTTGATTTTAAGTTTGAAAATGGAATTTGAAGAATAAGAGAGAGAGGACTTAAAGGCATGAGAATTTATGAAAAGAGTGAGGTTTGATTAGTCATTTTGCAAAAGAAGTCGAAGTTTGATTATTTTTCATTGAAGTTTGATTAAGAAAATAAAAGGAAAATTCAATGGGGTTTTGACCCCAAGGTTTATTATGAAAAAATGCTTGAGTGAAGTTGTTCACATTTGTTTGGAAAATTGGTTTTTTCTAAGTATAAGTCCTAGGCATTCATCTAAACATACAATCCTAAACATACATCTACACATGCATATTCTAGCTATAGTGGTGTGTGTGCATGTGTCGGTGCTTGTGTCGGTGTACATCATTAGAGTCCATTGTCCTTTACATCATACCCTAGATACATTCTATGGCCTCTTTGCCAAGAAATTAAAAGCATGGAATTAAAATTTTACAAGAATTCCTAAATCTTTACATTCTAATTTTTTGCATGAAATTGAAACTTAAAGTGCAAGGAATTAAAGCGGAGAAAGAGATGAGATATGGAATGCTTATGATGTATGAAACATGAAACAAAAAAAAGTTAGTAGCACAAGATATAAACAAGTCAAAGCTATCATAACAAAAGTAAGAAAATTAACATAAAAAAACAAGCAAAAACAATGCAAAATAGGCCTAAAGATTCATCAATAATGCAAGGCTTGAACAAGACCTATAATCCTCATATTTTAACAAGTTCCCAAAGAGTTTTATTTCAGTCCCAACACAAGAATTAAGAGGACCTATCAAGCCAAGCCTCCTAGCATATTTTTAGGCATATTTTCCACTTAATTTCCACAAACAATATATTTACATGACTTATAACACAAGGTACTAACAAATCACACTCCAAAACAGTAAAGAGCAACTCTAAATCAGGGGTATACGCATTGCAAACTCTCATACCAAGGATCAATATACCATAGCAAGACTTTGGGATCAAGAATATGCAAAATTTTCATAAGAAATTATCAAAAAGTGACACAAAACCACAAGAAATCTCCCTATATATTCTTATCAATTTTCAACATACCAAAATATCATGAGAAACCAATTTCAAGCATCAAAAATAATTGCAAGAGAGTTCACAATTTTTTTGGAGGTTTTAACAAGGTTTTAACAAAATTAAAAGTACTAAACTAATCAAGAAATCAACATTTTCACCAATATTTTTCTAGCCAATATTAACAGGTAAAAATCACCAAGAATCAACAAAAATATCAAGAAAAGCACTAGGAAAATTTTTTAGGAATTTTTTAAAACAATTTTGAGTGCACAAGGGTGTAAGAATCAATTTACAGTGTGGAAATAGCACGAAACTTACTAAAAAACAAAAAACAGTAAGCAGACAAGGCCCAAGCCCAGTCAGAAATGGAAAACGGGTATGGATCAGCCTGTGGGACCTGGAGCGGGTCAATTAGGCTGGGTCGGTTCAGGTCCATGGATCCTGGGCTCATATATAAAGGATTTCTATTATTTTCCTCATTTTTACACAGCCATTCACTTTCAAAACAAAAGGCTCCTCTCTCTCTCTGCAACTTCGCAGACCGGAGAAGAAGGTGGAGAGGGACTCCGACGCGGCGGCCGGCCGGCCTCCGGTGGCGGAGCCACCGCGTCGGAAAATTGAAATCATTTTTTTTCGAAATTTTTTTTATGGATCTAGTCCCTCTTCTCCTCCTCTTTCTTAATCCGGTATTTGATTTTCGAAAACATACACCAAAAGCTCCAGATCTAAGCGTTAAAGGTGGATCCAAACCGTTTCTTTTTAATCCTTCATCATTCTCAAAACCAACAGAAACGCAACATATGGCTAATATGGATTCAATCATAAATCGGACAGGAAGGGCGAGCGATGATACCTTGAGGTTGAATCGGAGAACCAGACGGCGTCGTATAGACAAACGCAACAGAAAAATCCAATCCAGTAAGTTTCCTCTCCGATCTTGATTCGTTCGTCCCCGTTCTTTGCCAATTGCTCCGATCTTCTGCCTCTGATTCGCGGTGGTGATGATGTTATTGTGTTGAATGAGCGAAATGCTTGCGTTTGTAGGGCTTGGATTTGTTGTTGCCGTGAACTTGGATTCGGATTCCAAAAAGAAATGGTGAGATCGAGAGGATCCGTGGTGTTTTGTATCGGTTGTGATTCTGTTCGGTTGTGGTGACGAATTGGTGGAGGAAGGTGGAGGAATGAGGTGGTTACGGTGGCTGAGTTTGTTGGACAGTGGTGATTGAAGGCTGTTTTGGTTAGTTAGGGTGGTGGGGAAAATCAGTTACGGTGGAGAGAGGGTTGGAGAAGAGAGAGAAAGTTCTTCTCTGATTTTTTTTTGATATTTTGTGATATTTTGGGAAAATGTGATAATGATTGATTGTGTTGAAATTTTGACTCTCTTTGACCAGCTTTATAGGCTGATGAATTGACTGTTGGGCCAATAGAACGATGCCACGTGGCATCTGGACAAATGAAAAAAGGACACATGGACTTGGACTTATAACAAACTTTCTGGACAAATAGGACACTGACACGTGGCACTGGACCAATGACTTAGACAAATATGGACTAAAATGCGATTTTTAGAATTTTAGGACTTAAAAATAAAAATAAAATGAATTAAAATTGGTAACCGGAAAATAACGTAAAGGGAAACGATTAAAATTGACAAAACGGACTAAAACGAACCAACGGCCTAAATGAGGTACTTTAAAGTAACCTCTCTCTGCCGAAATTTCGTGTGAAATGACCAAAATGCCCCTGGGGCTAAAATGACTCGAAATGACTCAAATGCAATTTAAAAATGGATTTTTAACAAGAAATTAAAGCAAGAACTTATACACACAAAATTAACAGACTCAGAGACAATTTTAAGGGTTTAAACAGAGCTTTGACACATGACAAGACTAAAATGCCCCTAGGGGCAAAATTGACTCAAAATGACTTCAAATGCAATTTAAAAAAGGATTTTGACATAGAATTGAAATGAAGACTTATTCACACTATTTGAAAGGACTCAACCAAATTTTTAAAAGACTGAAAGAAATTTTAACACAGGAAATGACTAAAATGCCCCCTAGGGGCTAAATTGACTAAAAAATGACCTAACTGATATTTTTTTGAAATGAATTTTGACATGAGACTGAAACAAGGAAAGACTCAAACAATTTTCAAAGATTAAAATGAGTTGAATGCAGGAAATGACTAAAATACCCTTTTATGTGAATTTTGCAAATAACATCGAAATAAAATGCAGAGAAAGATGCAATTGATCAGAGACATATCAAATGACTTATAATGCAAGAAAAGAAGAATTGAACAAGTATTTTTAGGTCCAAAATTAGGGTATAACACTATGCACCCTACGCGCACCTTAAGCAAAGAAGTTGAAGGAGCTAAAGTTGACCAGAAGCTGTATAGAGGTATGATTGGTTCTTTGTTATACCTCACTGCATCTAGGCCAGATATTTTATTCAGTGTATGCTTGTGTGCAAGATTCCAATCAGATCCTAGAGAATCTCATATGACTGCTGTCAAGAGAATCTTCAGGTATTTGAAAGGAACAACTAATCTTGGACTCCTTTATAAGAAATCCTTAGATTATAAGCTAATTGGTTTCTGTGATGCTGATTATGCTGGTGATAGGATTGAAAGAAAGTCAACCAGTGGCAATTGTCAATTTCTGGGTGATAATCTTATATCCTGGGCTAGCAAAAGACAAACAACTATTGCTATGTCTACAGCAGAAGCAGAATACATTTCAGCTGCAAGTTGTTGTACACAACTACTTTGGATGAAACATCAGTTGGAAGATTATCAGATAATTGCTAACAGTATTCCCATTTATTGTGATAATACTGCTGCTATTTGTTTGTCTAAAAATCGAATTTTGCATTCAAGAGCGAAGCACATTGAAATCAAACACCATTTTATCAGAGATTATGTTCAAAAAGGAATTTTAGATATACAATTCATTGATACTGAAAATCAATGGGCTGACATATTTACTAAGCCTTTAACTGCTGAAAGATTTGATTTTATAAAGAAAAATTTGAACATGCACTACGTGTCTGATTAAATGCTTGCTTGCTCCTGAATAGGATTTTAGGTTCTGAAGTCAGTTCAGAAGCAGTAGTCCATCAGAAGCTCTTTATTGAGGTTCTGAGGAAAACTCGCTTCTGATAATAATGACGTCAGCATCTGAAGTCCAGAAGCTGGATTTGTTGCTTCTGAATAGTTGAATTAGTGGAAACGTTGGAGTTACTTTTTAAAAGTAACTTCTGGCCCACTAACTTGGTAGTTACTCTGTGAACTTCTGACGTGGCCTGTATGTATTGGTGTATAAATAAAAGGGCAATGATGATTTAATAGCTTTGAAAGTACTTTTCACGCGCCCCCAATTTTGTCATTAATGTTATGTTTGTTTGTCTCTTTTGAATTGCAATCGTTTTACTTTTAACACTTTGTCAATTCACACACTACTCACTCACAACAAACATATTTGCTTTCAAACCTCTTGCGAAGTAAGCACATTCTCTCAACCCTAGAACCCTAAAATCTTCATCTTCTTCAAATCTTCTTCAATCATCAAATGGCATCATCAAGCTCAAAAGTTTCAGAATCTACCTCAAACATGCATAGCGTACCAGAATCTGGGTCCGTCTACAAAGAGAAGACTATGGATATTCCATGGAAATCTTTAATAGTTCAAGTAGAGTCACCGGTGGATTTTGCTTCACTCAAGAAGTACGAAGTGAATATGCAAGGATTGATAGAAACTCAGAAGCTGTCTGAGTATTTCAAGATGCTAAATGGGCCATCATATGTGAACTTGGTCAAGGACTTTTGGTTAAAAGATGAAGTGTACAATGAAAAGCCTGCAAAAGTCGTAAGTAAACAAGCTGGGTCAAAGAAAGGGAAAATGACCATGGATATGAATCCTACATCATTTGATAGCTTAGAAATAAGGTCTGAAGTGATGGGCATTCCTATAACCATCACTGAGGGTGTTATAGCTAAAGCTTGTAGAATGAATGCAGAAGGAAGATTCCAAGAGATAGTCAAGAAGGAAGATGTCCTGCTAAAAGGCTACTACAACACTCTTCTGGGTGGAAAGAAAGATGCCAAGCCTTCAGAAATGGAGATTCACAACAGGATGTTGGTGAAATTCAGTAATGATTGCTTCTTTCAAAGAGCAGGAGGGTCTGATCAACCCAACAACCAACAGAAGCTAGCAATTTACTTCATGGCTATTCTGGAAAAGATAAACTTCCCCATATATGTAATGGATCATCTTTGCTGGGCTATAAACGAAAGCACTATTAGAGGAAGGAAACAAGTGCCCTATGGAAGATTGCTCTCTGAGATCTTTCATCAAGGAAGGGTGGTGGAGTTCTTAAAGAGGACAATGAGTGCTTCTGATAGATGCTTCGAAGTATCTACTGCTGAAAGGACTATCAGTAGCAGGAGTTTATTCTCTATGAAGTTTATCAAGGAAGCCCCTCAAGATGAAAAGTGGTTGGAGATGACCACAGAAGAAACTGAGACTATCAGGGACTTTCCTTCCATCTTTAAGGAAAGCAATCTTGAAATCTTAGCCAAATCAGTAGCTGAGTACGTCCTGGAGGGAGATGATAGCCCTCAGAAGGAAGCTGCTCCTGGAAAAGGAAAGAAGGTTAAGGGTGCTACTGCATCAGAAACTGCTACAGATAAGGGCAAGCAAAAGAAGGATGTTAAAAGAAAGAGGGGGAAAGCTGAAACAGTTTATCACAAGGAAAAACTGGATGAAGCTTTGGATGAAATAGAAAAGGAAGAAGCTGAGCCCAAGCTGAAGAAGAAAAGGGCACCTGTTGAAATGAAAACATCTACTATTGAAGTGACTCCAGCCATGAAGAGGATGGCTAAGGAACGTTCTGATGATTATCTTGCAAATTGGCGAGAAGAAAAAGCTTTGAAAGAATTTGCTGGTGCTGATAACGTAGAGCAAGAACAGATGGATCAAAATGTGAATCTTAGAACTCCAGAAGCTGATGCTTCAGAGTCTGATGCTGCAAAGGATAAAGGAAAGAGGCAGAAAGTTGGTGCTGCTTCTATTCCTATAAAAAGAAGTAAAGGCAGATCAGAACCTATCATAACCAAGGAGAATATGAGTAAAGATCTTGATGGGATAAGAGCAAAAGATCACGAGAAGAAAGAACCAGATGCTACCACTTCAGTAGCTGGCTCTTCAGTCAAGGTAATTCAGATTCCAGTTACCTCACCCCTTATTTCACCCTCTTCATCACAACCACCTGCACCTGAACCTTCAGAAGACACTTCTGTCTTAGACAGCCTTGCTCTCCACTACTCAGGTGAGTTACCTATAGACAAACCCACCTCAGAAAAAGCCTCTGAGACAACTTCAGAAGCAGCTGCTTCTGAAAAAGTTGTTTCAGAAACCCCTCATCAACAACCACCTGAACCACACAAACCCACATCACCCCCACAATCACCAGTAGCTACCATTGACCTCCAACTCAACAATCAACCATCAACTTCACCACAACAACCACCAACTGAAACTGAAACCCAACCAGAGCACATTGAACCCCAACCAACTCTCATGGATATTGACAACTCTCAAGTCAATGTCCAAGACCTAACCTCTACCGCACACATTGCTTCTGACCAGCCTTCATCTTCAACCACACAAACACACATTACCATTCTAGTTCCTAACCCTGTTTAGGACCTTACTCACAATGATTCTGATCTTGAAACCCTTGAACAACCACCCACAAACATCCTGGAATCTGGATATATTAATGCTGAGCTTCTCACAATCCTAAGTCAAATGCATAATTTGGTGGATCAAAGAAGGTCAATTGATCTCACCAGTGCATATGAAGATTCCTGGGCATCACTTCAGAACCGGGCAGCTGAGCTTATTGAAGACATAAAGGCTAAGTGCATCAGAGTCAAGCAAGCTTCAGTCAGAAGGCTTATGGAAAATCTGAATCAGAGTCTCAGAGTTAGAAATCCTACACTGCTCCTGGCAAACCAGCCCTTCTTCTTAGAAATGGACTACTTGACCAGAGAAGCAAGGTTGTGTAAGCTTCTGAAGAAACAGATGGCACAGCAGCAGCAAGAGGCTAGAGAAAGGGAACAGGCTCTTCTCCAAAGGCAACAATTTCTTGAAGAACAGTTGCAGCAGAAAATTGAAGAAATGGAGAAGATGAAGAAACAACAACAAACCAACCCTTAGTTGCACACCTTAGTGTTATCTTTTGTTTGTTGTTTGTTTTAAATTCTTAGTCCTTGCTTCTGAAACCATCTTGTTTTATTTCTCTATGCTTCTGAATGCTTAATGGTTCTGACTGCTTAGCTGCTTCTGATTTATGTATAATGCCTGGATATTCTTGTTCAT
Source organism: Medicago sativa (assembly GCF_051527215.1). Taxonomy (NCBI): domain Eukaryota; kingdom Viridiplantae; phylum Streptophyta; class Magnoliopsida; order Fabales; family Fabaceae; genus Medicago; species Medicago sativa. The sequence continues at coordinate 15,097,756 of NC_140753.1, read as the reverse complement.
ATACATTGTTCTGATTGACTTAGTTATTTTCCTATTATACTCTCTTCATGTTTGAGTTTTTCTCAAATCTTTTTGTCTTTTATGCTTATTTTTTTCAATTTTTTTTGATAATGACAAAAGGGGGAGTATATGTTACAAGTATTAAAAGGCTCTGAGCCCCATTAATGGCATTTGAAATTTTTGAAAAACTTCTATCATTTTTTACCTTATTGGTATAAGCTATGAACGAAAGAAGGAGTATCAAAATTCAAGTAAAATTAATTGAACCATTCTTCTTATCTATAAGTTAATTCTTTCAATGATTCATTTTTAAAGCTCTGATAATTTTATTGTGCGAAAAATGAATTTAATTAACCTGGATAGAACTTAGGGGGAGCTTACAAACCTCACCTTAAAGACTATCAGACTCAGGGGGAGTTTGAGCTTACAAACCTCAGATTCTGAGCTTACAAACCTCAGAACCCCAAAGTCAACTTGTTAATTAGATTAACAACAATTGATCAATTTTTAAATACTTTTGTTTGTCATCATCAAAAGGGGGAGATTGTTGGAACAAAATGTGTTTAACAATGAACCTTAAAGAGTTTTGATGATAACAAGGTATTAAAAATTGTAAATTGGACTAGCTAATATTTGTTCAAGTGTACAGGACCATAATTAAAAAGTTACATCATCATTGGTTCTGAATGAGCAAATAAAGAGCAAAGGAAACAACAAAAATTGAAGCTTGGACGCTCCTGAAGGCAACTTGCTACTGAAGAGAAAAAGCGCTCCTGAAGTTAAGTCGCTTCTGAAGTAAGAATAGTGCTCCTGAAGACAAGAGGTCCAGAAGTCATATCATCAGAAGCTGCAGAAGCTGCCTCATCAGAAGTTATTTCACCAGAAGCTGAATATCAACTGGATTTGCAAAGATTCAAGAATTGAAGAATTATCACTGCAAAAGCTGTCTATTGGATTCGAAAACGCAACAAAGGATTAGTGGAATTTTGCAACGGTCATTTCAAAGGTGTTTGAAGGCATGTGCTTGCAATTTGGACGAAAGCGTTGACATTTGTACGAATTGTACAACCACGTTCTCCACTACTCTGTTTTGTGTCCACGCTACAAGACAAGAAAACAGCTCCAGAATACGGCTTCGCCTGCATAGATGTTCCTTTGGATAAGGAATGGATTTCAAATTAGTTCTTCATAGGACAACAACCAAATCAGGCAAAATATCAAAGGTGAAAGATCAAGCTTCAACAACGACTCTTTGGTGTGCTGGCAATTTCACAACGTCTCTTTCACACCTCTATATAAAGGAGTGAAGACCTAGAGATTTGGTAATGCTGAACAACAGACTCTCAATATTTTTACAAGTGCCAAATCTCTGCTGAAATTGTTCTGCATTCACTTAGAATTTCTGTGTCTCAAAGTCATTTCTTAGAAATTCTTAAGTCCATTGAGTCTGTATCTGATTTGTATTGTGAGCACCTCTGATTGTATATCAAGTGTTCAACCTAAACAATTTTCTGTGTAATTTTGTTTAGTTAGGAAGTCTCTTGCAGTTGTGCTTGAGCAGGAAGTCTCTTGATTGTGTTCTTGAGCAAAGGAAGTCTCTAGCTTGTGTGCTTGAGCAAAGGAAGTCTCTTGCTTGTGTGCTTGAGCAATTGTAATCAGATATTACTCTTAGTGAAATCTCCTTGGAAGTGCAAGGGGGACTGGACTACTTCCGGATTGTGGAAGGAACCAGTATAATTGCTTTGTGTCGTTCTTCTTCTCTCTCTCTCTGTTTTATTCCGCTGCATTTAGATTCTGATTATCACTTCAGAAGCTGTCTCACTTAGCTTCTGATCAGTGTGTTCAGGTTTTAGGAGAAACGAAGAATTTTTCAAAACACAATTCAACCCCCCCCCCCCCTTCTTGTGTTTTTCTCACCTTCAACGACTACTTTTCCCGCCTGGTTTAAATACAAGGCGTGCGGATTTCCTTCTCCAGAATACAACCATTGTGTCCGGATTATGTTTTCCGGATTGTATTTCACCCTGACCAAAGCCATGTTTCGCAAGTCCCATTGGCAGGGTGATTTCCAAATCCTTTCGGATTATATGATCCGAATATTGTCCAGATTACATATTCCGGATAAAGGGTATTTTGATCAAAAAACAGGGCACGCGAGAAGGCCATAGGGTGGAAAAAGTAATACTCTTTTTTTTATTTTGCTTTTTATATGTAAACTGTGATGGAGCATCATAAATTGAAATTTTATGAAAAAAGGAGTCAATCATTAGTTAAGTAGAATCTAAACTATAGAGAACAAAAATAAAATAAGTGATGTTAAAAAAGCAATGTCATATTCATCCAATCACGAGTCTTTCCCCCAACAATTCCTATCATGAGTGGCCTCTCTTCAACTTCGTTTGATATGCGAAATCTGATTCTTACATTTTGTTTATGTTGATTCTTACCTTTTTCCAACTTTGTTGATGCATGGAATCTCATTCTGATATTATTATACACCCTTCGTCCCAAAATATAAGCAAAATTTGGTCAACAAAAGTTATTGTATTTGGTACAAATTTTTAACCAAATACATTAAATTTTGTTGACCAATTTTTGCTTATATTTTGGGATGGAGGAAGTACATGTAAGGCTAATAAAATATGGGACTCATCTTTTAACATTCTCTCTTCTCTGTCTCTCTTCATTAAATCTCTCTCCCTTAGTTCTAAGGGAGTGTTTCGTAGGAGTTGTTCCTACAAGTCTGCCAAAAAAGAACAAAATTGACACCAAACAATTAGAAAGAATGACAAGAATTGTCAACCTATCAATGTTTTCCGCAGTCATTAAATCTCACTATTAATTACATTGCCTCTCCTTTTTCAATTTTAAAACATGTTATCTCACCTCTTTAATAGAGGGTCAAAATCTCACTTGAGGAAAAAAAATCAAGAGAGACAATCCCCTCCCTTCAATGAGTTGAGTAAAAGTATTCCATCTGAGTTCGTGAAAGAAGGGACACGCAAATGAGGAAGAAGAGAATATAAAACCTAATTTCAATTCTTTCCCCTTTCAATTTTAAAATAAAGGAGATTAATATAGAAATAGATAAAAACAATTTTAGGTAAATTTATTTATTTTAAATTCCACATGGACCAACATGGACCATTATTGCACACTCACAACATAGGATGAAATCTGCAAAATCATCCAAAAAATGCCAACTCTCGCATAAACTTATTTACACAATCAAATGCTATGAGGGTTGAAAACCAAGGAATCTTCATATTATAGGGTTATAATCTAAAACTTTGTTTGCGAGTTTGGAGGGGAAGGGAGGGAGAGGTTTGAAAAAAATGAAAGTGAAAGAAATGGATGACATTGAGAGTGGGCTAAGGGTTAATTTCTCTTCGTAATACAAAATCCATCTCATTTAGAAGAACTCAAAAATTGTATTAGAGGAGGGTTTTGAAGGGGTTTTTGGAGGGTTTACATAAATTCTTCAAATTTAATCTATGTATTTATAATATTCTTAAAGTTAAAAATATATTAATCATAAGCATTGATTTATTATTCTCTAAAAAATTACTCTTTCAAAAAATATGAAAGATTTTACCATTTTCCCTTATATTACCCTCCAAAGCCTTTCCTTCCCCTCCCCTTCCCTCCAAACTCCCTAACAAAGCCTAGTTTTTTTTACAAGGGGTAAATATTCTAATTTTGTTTTACAGAGGGTAAACCAAAATTCACTAATATTACATGGGATAAACACTTACTAACGCTTGTAAGCTCAAAATTGTGTCTTGACAAACATAGCCTACATCCACTTTTTATTAGTCTGCTATTGAACTTTCTTACCAAAATTTGTTTTAATAAGTTATTATATACCTACTTTCCTGGCAAATTTTTCAATGCATAAGTCGAGCAATTCTTGCTTGAACACAACCCCAAATCAAATTTATTTTGGCACGCGCACACACAAATGTAAAAAAATTAAAAAGAGAAGTGATTTAAGTCACATCATTTAATTCTTTTCTCTTTTAATTTTTTTTCATGTGTGCCCAAATAAATTTATCGGGGTTGTACCCAAGTTAGAATTGCACATAAGTCATAAAGGACCAATGATTGCATTAATGTTGAAAGAAAAGTTCTTCTACTTGATACAACTACATACTCTATATTAAAGCACCACTGTTAGCATAAAGCATATGACTTATTACAATGACGACAACAACAATAATCACGCCTTATCTCATTGAGTAGGGTCGGCTACATGATTGAGTAGGGTCGGCTACAAAGACGAAAAGACAAAACCAAAGTTTTACAGTAAGACTAAGCAGATATCCTTATGCCAGGAGAAACTGAAATGGAAATCCGAGATATATTGGATGTTCAGTAGGCAAATGATGAGGCATGAGACAATCCACTTCCAGAAGAGCTTAATGGGGATCAGCAATACCTCAAAGTATCTTCAAGCTCCTTTTCATCAGCACAATTGTATCCCAGCAAATAAGCTCGCGCTGTCAAAATTGAACAGAGGCGTCTTATTGAAATGCACGAAGAACAGTACAGAACTAATTCTAAAAACAAAATGATCAAGGGCCAGTCGAGATGAGTTTACCAAAACGGCCAGATCCCATAAATGGTTCTTCCTCATCAGCTGCAACACCTTGCTGCTGCTCCTGAAATTTCAAATGAATGAGAAACCAGCAGGAAGAAAAGCTATAATTGTAAAACAAAGGAATTAAGCTATATATAAAGATGAATATTTTTTTTAAAAGCAGATATGTATCTGCTTTAAAAGATGTGATCAACTTAATTCTGATAAATAAGCTTAATATTCTCGAGATTATAAGAGATACTTTCCTCACAAGATTAACATGCACACGCATGTGTATCAACCTAACTCATAACACAGTTTAAAACAATTGCAAAAATTATGTTAAAAGACATTTAGACTTACAGAGTCGGGCTCCATTTCAGATGGCGATAATAATCTATCAAAACAGTGCCCTGATATTGTACAAACGAAAAGCTCATCCTCGGGATCCATAACCACTTCTTTACAAGTTTCATCGCAAACTAAAAAAAAATCTCAAATCAGTTATTGAAAAAACACATTATAAGCTCTAAGCAGACCAAAGGATTTAAAATTCAATGTCGAAAATATCATCTAACTAGCATATAGATGAAGTTTCTCACCATGAACTTGTCCAGTCTTCTCACAAATAAAAACATCTCCAATTTGGTAGTACGAGCATGTCTTCCCAGAACAAGCATGGTCGTTCACCACTGTATCACTGAGGCCCCTGCTACTTTTCCATGATGAGACTTGATCAGCTAAGGTTTTGTCGAGAATTATGCTATCATCCTTCAACTTCACATGCAGAAAATAGAGAGAAAATGGTAAATTAGACATCTACTTTTATATAGTTATGAAATATTTAGATTAAAAGAGATACAGAGAACAACAACATAGGATAAATGTTACGAAATCCCAAGCCCGCGTTCCACTATGACTCTAGGAGCAAAAGCAAACAAGCATTAATTATAAACTTCCACTCTATCCCTTTCTCTAAACCCCACATTGAGGAAGTAAAAGAAAATAAGCAGTTCAAATTTCTCCAATTGCAGAAAAGATCTCGATATATCAATATACAGTTCCATTTTTCAGTGGTTTCTCACACTACCTGTGAAGGATGAGGTGCTTGACTTCTCTTGGCTGCTTGCATTTGAATATAGTACTCCTTAAACTCATTTTGGCAGCTTGTGACAAGTTCAACCATGTCATTTTCATCACGCTGCATAATCATATAACAAATAAGATCCGCACAAATTAACAAATCAAGGTCTGAACAATAATAACTCCAAATTCAGTTTACAGGAGAATAAAGATAAAATAAGTTTAACATCCTGAGTTAAGTATTTCAGTCAATGTCATCAAATTGCCTCAACCACAAATCACCAGTCCATGGATGTTCACTCTAAAAAGAGTAATGAAGTATCCAAAGGAAAATAGAAATGCAAAAATGTGCCAGTACCTGAATGTATAGCTTTTTCCATGGGCAGTCCCTTATCTTCCTTGTCGGGGGAAGAAGGCCCCATCGCATACAATATCTGAACAAATTTAGCCATAGCAATAAGCACAAACATGGTTCACACATCTTTAATGGTAAACAACATAATAAATAAGAAAATATATACAAAATGAATTAATAAAGTAGAGTTGAACCCACTCCTCAAAGCCAAGCTGATAAGAGGCAAGCAACAGCTTCCACTTTAAACAGGACAGGCACTCATGCGTCAACTAGAGCTTCAACACTAGCTAATTGACACAGATCCAAATTCCCAAATCAAACTATTCTATGTTGAATATCCAACAATATCAACAAAACTTGAAAATGTAAGGCAAAATAAAATGTACTTACAAGCGACGCCACAATGCTTCATCAGATGCAGCACAACTTAGAAAACTACAGACTAAAGAACAAGAAATAAGGTCCTGCACCCATCAAAAAACTATATAGTCAGTTGATTAAAATACCAAGACAGTCACAAGACAGCAAACTTGATCTACATAGTTTGCGTTTGATTCTATATTGACACGAAAATGAGTCGAACAATAAATTTGAGACTAGAAATCACATTTGGAGGCAACAATTTGGCTCCTCTATAGTGAGTCGTTAGTAAAGTAAGAAAATAAATGGTTAGCAACACTCACTTTTCAACACTCTCTCTAGCACTCACTCTTTTATAAAATCAATGTATGTCCCACCATTTTGTGTAGGTTCAATTTTCAAAGTGTAGACCCACAATGATTTAAACCAATAAGAGAGTGAGTATTAGAGAGAGTGTTCAAAAGAAAGTGTTGCTAGCATTACTCTTGTAACCATTCATGATTTGGTAAGCATGTGTTTATAATATCGACCATTAATTTGTTTATCAACATATGATATTACTCGCTTTATGCTCTAAAGTCAATTGCCAACTTTAGAGGGGCATTATTGTGGAGGCAAAAGCTACAAATCCTAACTTCAAATTATAATCAATTCTAAAGGAAAATTCAATTCTAATCGATAACCCCCAAAAGTGATTCCAAACACGCACATAGCAAGTCACAATTAAAGGATTTCTCTCTATCTAAAAAAAATATTGAAAAACAAAATCCATAAAACCAGGGCAAAGAGGTAACCTCAGATGACAGAAACTTAAGAATATGATGGAAAAGTTCTGGTGGAACTTTGCTGAAAAAACCAGTTTCAATCCTTCTCGGCATCACGGCATTATTGGCACCATAGTTCTTAGGCTTAGATGATGAACCAGAACACTGTATGCTACTCTGATTACTAGTCTCAACCTCTTCTATGCGTTTTCTCTTCGCTTTAGGTTCCTCTACATTTACCTCTTCCTGCAATAACATTCATGCAAAATAAACTGATTAGTGGATGTTTGGTTCTACTGTGCCAATGAATTAATTTTGTAAAAATGAGTTGAGTGTAAACTGGTTTATGTTTGGATACATTTACATGAAAGTAAGTTGAACAAAAAAATTCATTATAAAAATCACGTTTAGACTCAAAACTACATATCATAGCTTCAATTTAGAATCAATTCCGGAGCCAAAATCAGTTATACCCAACTCAAGAACAACCAAAGATGTCAGAATCAATTTTACACTACCAGAATAAATTGAAACATAGGCTAAGCCATAATTTCAAATAAACCAACAAATAAAGCAAGAATTTTTTTCTGGATCCCAAATCAAAACCCTAATCTATAATCTAACAGCATCAAGTTTAAATTAAGAATAAAAAATGAAAATTAATAGTGAATAATTGGAATACCTTGTCAGAGACCTCGGAGAGGACCTCTGATTCGAGAAATTGAGCTAGATTTTCGTCTTCGTCGTCTGAAAAGGTCATGGTGTCATGGAAAATCTAGAAACGAAATTGAAGGTTGTTAGGAAACAGAAGAGAGAATGCTACGGTGGCCGGAATTCGAATGACGGTTGTGGAATCGGGACGAAACGGTAAAAGATGGTAGATGATAATGATGAAGATGATGATTCGGTGGAAAGTGAAATGAACGGTTGGATTTAGTTCGGGTTGGTCCGACCCGAAACATGTTGCGTATGGGCTGTCTAGTTGTTAGATTCTCGGGGTGAGTTTGATGTCAAAAAAGACAGGAACAGCGCATCAAAAGTGACAAACCCGTCACTTTTGGAGTAGTACTTGGCTGACATAGTTTTAAGTGCACTGTTTTTTAGTGGGGAATTAGTCAATTTAGTCCCTGAATGGGGAACGATTCGTCAATTTAGTCCCTGAATGCAGATAAATTGCAAAATAGTCCCTGAATGTAGACTTCGTTAGTCACTTTAGTCCCTGAAATTGACCATGCAGGGACTGTTTTGCATATTATCTGCATTCAGGGACTAAATTGACGAATCGTTCCCCATTCAGGGACGAAAGTGACTAATTTCCCGTTTTTTATTTTGGAAATGGTAGGGTACTCTTTAAGACCTTTAAAAGGTACACTTCCTCCGTTTTAAAATGAGTGTTATTTTAGCCAATTACACACAGATTAAGGAATGGAATAAAATAGTCGAATGTAATAGCAATTTTACCAAATTATCCTGATCAACTATTGGTTTGTTTTTCATTAAAGAAAAAATAATACTTTGAAAGTAGTGTAACATAGTATTAATTGAAGGGTACAATCGAAAAGAAAAAGTTATTATTGCATTGGAAACTGAAAGTGACATTCATTTTGAAACAATTTTTTTGGCTAAAACGACACTCATTTTGAAACGGAGGGAGTAATTTTTTTGTAATCAATGCATTAAAAATTGAAATATTTGACTTTTTTTATGGATTAATTTCTCCTTTTAGAATGCTTAAAGATTGCCCGCGGACACTCGTTAACAAGACCCTTTTTATTTTTCTCTTAATCAATCATTTTTTTATTTAATAATTTATTTTAATCATTCATTCATCATTTCCTCACTTTTACATTACACTACTGTCACTAAAAAAATTATGTATTTTTATTCTTTCTCTTCTTCTTTCTCTCTTAATAGTTTCCGTCAAATAAAAAGATGAAAAAGTAGTTGTTACAAAAGTAATTAAAAATAGGTTGTACAAGTATCTTTTTTAACTTGCTCTCAAAAAAAAAGTATCTTTTTTAACTTTTAAATTATGAAAAATCTTATTCCTTATTTTATCCAATGTGTGGTGGACAAAAATTTATTTAAACAATTTTAAACAAATTTTAATGTGGATAAAAACGATTGTGTTTTTTTTTTTGAAGAAGCTAAATTAGCCCACCTAAATTGACACCAGTGAGAATCGAACCTGAGACCTCGAGGAGGAGCACACTCCCAGGTCCCAAGCCAATATCATTAGGTCAACCCAAGTGGGTTAAAAAAAAAAATGAAGCACGGATAAAGACAAAATTTTCAATTTTTAAGTTCAATAAAGACAAAATTTTCAATTTTTGTTTTGTTCATTGACCAAAATCTATGAAGCACGGATACTCCAAAATGGAGATGTACCCGTATCGGATACGTATCAGATACTGATACTTCACAGATACTCGTGGATACGCAACCACAAAGTATCGGAATTAATTATTTAAATTTTTAAAAAATATTTTAATGGATACTTATACGATACTCTGCAGATACACAAGTATACTTATAAGATACTTCACATATACGTATCCTACAAAAAAATGAAGAGTAAAAAAGTGACACAATATTGTAAACATTCAGTAGAGATGTATATGATTCAATTTTAGATATGCATAACTAGAATTGTTTCTTGATGAACCACTTAAAGTTATACTTCTTGTGGATGAAGGCAACGAGAGAGAGAGGTGATTTAGTTAATCAACATTAGATAAAATTTGTATTGAGTTCTTTGAATTAATGTTTATTTTCTTTAAGTATTTTACATACATATAAGTTTTAGTATAAATTTTTTGTTAACTTATCTTAGCCGTATCGTATCCTAAATTTTAAAAAATTCGTGTATCCGCGTACCCGTATCGTATCGTACCTGCAACTGTATCCGTATCTGGCCTTCATATCCCAAAATTCGTTCAACCTCGAAAATATTTAAAAAAAACGAAGCAATTCCTAAAAAAAAAAAAAAAAATCATTGTAATTTTTTTAACTAATTCATGCGTTGTCTACTTGTTTTTGAAAAAAAAAATAGAATTTGAGGAAAAGCTTTCGATATCTATTTGTTACTAGTTAAAATAAAAATAATTTTGACATTTAATAATTTAGAGATTATTATGCAAAATTGGGACATACTCCAAGTTTCATCTGACGTTGTATCCATGCTTCACATATAGTAGCTAGAAAATTGCTTTTTCGACAATGAATACTTCCTATTGACACAAGTAAATGATGCTTTTACCCCAGCGGTAGTTGACAGCCGCTGGTATAAGTGCCGGTAGTTAACAACCGCTGGAGGCTTCCAGCGACAGTTAACTACCGTTGTGTTCGTGATATATTCAAGACAGTAGTCATAATCCAGACACTGTCTCCATCTTCACCATCACCATCTTTCTCTCAAATTTTCACTCTCTCTAAAAAACTCTACCAAATCATCCAAACTTTCTTCCACTAAATCACAAGTAAGTTATCACTTATGCAATTGTCATACATTTTAGTTAGTATATATGTTTATATATTTATAATTTTAGTTGTTGTTTAATTATTAAATTTTAAATATTTGTTTTTAATGTAGTTATGTTTGTAGATCTGAAATGCTATTAACATATATTATGAATATCTGTTATAATGAAGTTATGTTGCTTAAATTTATATTTTTTTTCGAATTTTTTTAATTTTTTAGGGTTTGAATATTTGTTTTTAATATAGTTATGTTGTAGATCTGAAATGCTATTAACATATATTATGAATACCTGTTATAATGAAGTTATATTGATTGAATTTATAAATTTTTTCGAATTTTATAAATTTTTTAGGGTTTGTTTAGGATTTTTAGGGTTTATGTCAAATTTTCACTACAAGTGTTTGAATGAGTTTTTCATTGATTATTTTTAATTTCTATGTGTGTAGATTTGAAACAATGGCCGGGTGGATCGACGTTCATGCAACATTCAACGGCGGAGAACCTAAGAGGTTGAAGGTTCGGTGCCTTGATGTAACGTTAAGAGATCTCAAGGATCAAATGAATGAATTCAACCAAGGAGTCAACCCCAGAGACACAAGGAGGGTGGAACACGTCTGATATAAACGTCCAACGCTCGACGAGGGGAGGGTATCATTCACTTGGGTGGAGTTAAAGAAGGACTAAAACGTGACAACCATGTTTTGGGAGCACACCAAGTTCCAGTGGATCGATATGCAGGTGACGTTGCTGAGATCAACTGAAGATATCATCAACAACTTGATTCCGCCAGAAGATCGTCATTAGTTAGGGTAAGGTGCATTCCAACTACAACAATTGTCTTACCTCTGAAATGGGGTAATTAAAACTTGCCAAACGGCGATGACTCAAAGCATTTCGCTCGGCATTCATGTTTTTCCTTTGAAAAGATTAAATTTTTGTTAGGCTTGCTTAGATGATGGTATTAAGTGTCAAGGAATGGACCTCATTTCTTTGGCACTTGAATACCATCATCTAAATCAAGTCTGACAAAAATTTATTCTTTTCAAAGGAAAGCATGAATGTCGAGCAAAATGCTTGAATCCTCGCCGTTTGGCAAGTTTGAATTTACCCCATTTCAGAGGTAAGACAATTGTTGTAGTTGGAATGCACCTTCCAACTACAACAATTGTCTTCCGCTGGATGGGGTAATTCAAACTAGTTAAATGGCAGGACACCGGCATTCCCCCGGGAGTGTTTTTGTTTCATTCTAAATGTTAATTTCTTGTTGGCTTCGTTTAAATGCTGGTATCGAAGTGTCAAGGTCTGGACCTCATTCCGTTGGCACTTAGATACTATCATTTAAAACCAAGACCAACAAGAATTTAACATTTGGAATGGAACAATAACACTTCTGGACGAATGTAATGTAATGTAATGTTGTAGTTGGAAGGTGCATTTCCGAATGTAATGTAATGATAGTTGACGTACATGTCTTTTACGTAATGTAATGTAATGATACCACAATGTAATGTAACATAAATGAAATTATATCTAAATAAAATTGTCTAAGAATTAATGTTGTGTACTTATCGAATTTATTTATTCAATACGCCATTTTTATTTGAATTAATGTTGTGTACTTATTATAATTTACTTATTCGATATGCAATATTTATTCGAATTTACGCTATCGCAATATTTATTCGAAGTCACGCTACCACAATATTTATTCGAATTTTAATTATTTGAATTCACGTTAGATTTTATTAGTTTTTATTCAAATTCACGTTAGATTTCTTTAATACACATTTTTTATTTGAATTTTTGTATTTCATATAAATAAATGAAAATAAAAACTAAAATAAAGGAACACAAGTAATATATATAAAATCACATTTTATTAATATAATAATACATTTATAATGGGGTAAAACTAAATATGCTTCGTCGTACCAATAACATTAAAAATAACATCTTAGTAGTACATTTATTCCTTAATAGGTGGAGTCATCTTCGTCGTACATTTGTTGACTAAGGATGAGTCTGAGAAATACCAGACTCACTTTAGTGAGTACATTAAGAAAGGAATCGAGGCATATGGCCTTGAGGAGCTTTACAAGAAGGTTCATGCTGCAATTCGTGTTGTTCCTCACATTTGCACTCTTGGGGTAAAACCAATTCAAAGAGGCTTACTTGAATATATAATCAATGAACAAGTTCTGGTTGAGTTTCTTTGAGTACTGGACTATGACAAACAAACATTTTGTAGAAGAAAGAGTAAAGAGGAGAGAATGCTAGCAAATGAGGGTAAGGAGGAGAGAATGTGAGGAAATGTGAGAATGTGAGGGTTTTTATAGGGGAAAAATGTAGAAAAAATAGGTTGAATGAATGATGGAAAAAGAGCTTGAATGTAGAAAAAATAGGTTGAATGTGGAAAAAATGTGGAAAATATGTGTTGAATGAATGAAGAAAAAGAGGTTGAATGGTGAAAAGGACGGTGCATCCTAGAACGCACGTAGCGGCAGTTAACTGCCGCTGGAAGCCTCCAGCGGTTGTTAACTATCGGCGCTTATACCAGCGGCTGTTAACTACTGCTGGGGTAAAAACGTCATTTACTTGTGTCAATAGGAAGTATTCATTGTCAGAAAAGCAATTTTCTAGTAGCTAAGGGAGGCCTCAGATGGTGAATAGGTGGTGGTAAAAAAAAATCAAAATGTGGAAGGATACATGGATTAGAGACCACGTGGGTTATTATATTCCAGGCACTTTGTAAAACGATGTGGATAATATGAAGGTGGGAGAGTCTATAAATAGTACCACCTGAAAATGGAAAGTTGATCTGATTAATTTCTACTTTAATCCTCAAGTGGCAAATCAAATTTTGACTATGTCAATTTTTAAGGATATGAGCGAAGATAAGTGTTCATCACATGGAGAGTACAACGATGGAACATGAAAATTCCTAAAAAGGCCAAAGTGTTCTTCTAATGCGCAACACGAGGTTGCCTCGCTAGGGAAAAACTTTGCACTGGAGGAGTTTAATGCACAAACCAGCGTGTTCATTACGAGGGATCTTATAAAAATGATTGACATGTGTTTTTTGGATGCAATAAGGTGGAGGAGGTATGAGCTGAAGCGAGACCGTGGAATTTTATCCATGATAAATTGGAAATAGTTCATGGTTTTGTCGATCATTTTTTTCTTTCCAATTGATCAAATTGTTGTCCCATGACAACCTACATATGGTTGCTATGACCATGTGGTGCGTTTGGAAGCACAAAAACGAGAAGCTGTATGATGACATTGAAACCCGACCCGCAATATCTGTTCGACTGGCTCATGAATTCCTACATCAATGACAACATGTGCGTTCAAAGCAGCAACATATGATAAACGTTTCAAGTTCGGGTATCAGAACTTGCACATTGCAAAACAATAACAACAATGAGACCAGGTGTAGAAAACTAGCTTTAGGTGAGGTTAAGTGCAGCGTGGATGCTGCAATTTTTAAGGATCAAAGGTGTTACAATATAATAATGTGTATGGGTGATGCTAATGGTGAGTATATAGCAGGAAAACAGCCTGGTTTTAAGGCATTTCATAACCACAAGAAGCGGAAGCATGCAGTCTAAAAGATGCGATAATTTGACTTGGGAAACGAGGATTAATGGCAATGTCCATAGAACTTGACTGTAAGCAAGTTGTTGACGACATCTCCAACAAAATTGGTACCAATTCCGAATTATGAGCTATTCGAAATTATTGTAAAACTTCGGCTCTATTTTACCAAACTTTAAGATAAGTTCCATCCGACGACAAACAAACAATGTGGCCCATTTGGTATCAGAGGCGTCATTGTCTTATGCTAGTCCACATTATCATGATCATATGTCATCTTGTATCGAGTATGATATTATGAATGAAATGAGTTAATTTGATTAGTGTAAAATTTTTTTAGAGATTATTTTTATAACTATAAATAAACACAAAATAGATTCAAATATTTTATTTTATAAAGGATGCGTTTGTTTCGACTTAAAAAAAATAATTTTATTTCAAAAAATCTAAAAGATTTTATTTAAGTTTTTTTTTAGGAAAAACTTAAACTGAATTCTTTTTATTTATTGTAATAATATTTTTCTAAATTTTTTTTTGAAGTTCTTACACTTGATTTCTTTGTTTTTAATTTTTTTTTTTTTAGAAAAGCTACTTTATTTTGAGGTTAAATTTATTTTTTTATCAAAAATTTTTTTTTAGTATTTCAAAATGAATTATTTATTTATTTAAAAATCTGAAACAAATGCGATCAAAGTAAGAAAAGTGATTTTTTGTTAGTCCAAAACAAACGGGCACCAAGTTGGATCAACGGCAGCACATCACAAATCAGAGGAGAGAAGACAAAAATCCAGCAGAAGGATGAATCCGGCGGGTTTAACAGGGCGAAGGAGCATGTCGACGGTATCCAAAGCCGTCGCCGAAATTATGGGTGTCGGCAAAACCAAGACACGCAAAGCTACCAGTGAACTCTGCACTTTCATGGGCATTCCTCATCAATCTCGTTCCGAAATTGCTTCCATCATTTCCAAGTTCATCAAACTCTACAGTTTCCGGGTTTCAATTCTTCCCATTTTTCTTTTTTTTTCATTATTGCATACCAACTGTTTGATCAATGTTCTCACTCACAAAACATGCCATCATTTCCATGTTTTTCAGAGATAGTTTATGAAAATAGCTTAGACTTAACACGAAAACAATTTAACTTTATTTTATTTTTGTTATAGAAATAGCTTAGCAGTTAGCAGCTATAAGCGGCAAATTATTATTATACTATGACACTCAATTTATTTGTTCAAGTTTAACTCCCCCTACTGATTAGTCTTTAATCTTTACATATATGATAACTCACCCACTTAATCACTGATAGGGACTAACGAGATGAATTTTCATATACCCCGACTAGTGATTATTTTCAAATATTTTAGAACCATGAGCCTATTTGAATTGGTTTATTTGAGCTTATCCATGTATTGAAACAAGCACTTGTGAGACTGTTTGAGAGAACATATAGAAGCAACACATGACATAAGAAATTATGACTTATTTGAGCTTATCTCTTGACATAAGAACTTGTGAGACCGTTTGAGAGAACTTATGAAAACAGGTTATAGCACATTATTCATATGCTGTTTTCAGCTTGTTTGCGTAAGCTCTTAAAAAAACCTTATGAAAAGAGCTTATCGCTTATGCTAAAACAATTCAACTTTATTTTATCCTTTGTTATAGAAACAAACTTATACATAAGCTGCAAATTAAGCTGTTTATAAAAACAGGGCCTATATCTTATTTTATGGAAAGAATTTGACCTTATTTTATCTTTTATTATAGAAATAGCTTATATATACATAAATACTTATGTGAGAACCGCTTGTGCTATAACCACTCAATGAAGTTGTTTATCCAAATGAGCCTAAGTAAGAGTGTTGCCATTGAGCGACTAAAGTGAAAGTTTACTGTTTTATTTACTTTTGCTTATTTGGAAATGGTATATGGTGTTGTGCAGAGTCCTGGTATCAAGAAAGACAAGCTTTGGGAGCAGAATTTGCAAACACTGTTGCGTGGCAGAAACAGCGTTGGTTTTCCTGAGATTGCTAAGATTCTGTCTCCGGAATTCAGCCAGGGTGCGATTAATATCAAGGATACTAATACGGATTCTTCCGCGGATAACACAAAGGGGAAAGGCCAACAGAAGAAAGGGAAAAAGAAATAGGAAGTGGAGGCATGTGGTTGGTTTTTTTTCTATTCCTAGATAGGAACCAAGTTAGATTTTTGAAACTTTCGTTGTTTACTTAATATATGCAATTCTGCATGATAATTTCATGAATGGATTTCAATGAAAATACTGAGTTTGAGTATTGAAACTAGTTTGGCTATTGCCTTGTGGTCCAATGACAATATTCATTTTCTGTGTTATTCTGTCCCGTTTGCAACTAGTCAGGCTATATGCAATTCTGCATGATAATATTCATTTTCTGTGTTATTCTGTCCCGTTTGCTGCTTCATTATTTTTCTACTTGTTTCTTTCATTGAACTATATGCAATTTTGGTGGATACATGTTTACGATAGCATGGCTCCGGGGAAGTCCTGTTCTATCGTATTTATAGTTAAATGATTGATGTTATGGAAAAGGAAGGAATTGCGTTTGGTACATTTCTTTTGATCATTCAACTTCCACTGTTTTTATTGAAGTTCATGAAGCACCGGAAACCAAGTCACTCAGTTGCGGTTCAGTTCTGAGTGACTCTCCTTATTTGCATTTGTTGATTCCATTTATTTACTTTCCACCTTGTCTACTCTAAATTAAGTTGTATAATTACTGTTGGAAGTTATTGGGAGAAATTACTGATCCTACAAATCCAACATGAATGAGGTTTTTATGGTTGTTTAGTTAGTGTAGCCTAGTCTCTCCCCACCGCTATCAATCTCTTCAATTGTTGATCTTTCCAAAGGAATATAATAGCTACAGTCAGTGTTGTCCACTTCAAAAAAAAAAAAAAAAAAGACATAATACTAGAGTCTAGAAGCAAGGAGAGCAAAAGTAACATGACTAAAAAAGTAAAACTGCAAAGTCTCTCACGCATATAAACTATTCCTCGTAACTTCAAAGTGGTACCTGCACACATATAAATGTTATGTATACATCTAAATTTGAGGTATGTCCCACTGTAATTTTCTTTCTAAAATTCCGCTGTTTAAACAGCTGCAGTCATCGAGTATTCATCTTGCACAAACCATTATCATTCACCACTATCTTAATAAAGCTGTCCTGAGTCATTATTACTATTTCATTAAGAATTAGATGTAATTGAATTCGTGTATTTGCTTTATTCAAGGGCTTTTATCCTTGCAAAATCTTATGCTACTGTCATAATTGTTACTAGATTAGGGAGTTGAAATACGGCATGATAACTTGGTATGAGCTCACTTGTGTGGTTTTGATTTTGGTTTACTTGTGACTGGACTAAATTTGTTATTAGGAAGCAAGCTTTATTATGTATTAACGAATAGACCAGCTAGGTTCCCCTTTTAAGAGTTAAAAGGTAATGAGTTGGATTTTTTCGCTTAAATCTTTTGATTGTTACTGCATTGATATTTATCTGGCTATCCTATTTGTGTACTTCGTTTGATGATAATTGACAAGTCTGGGAAAACACAATTCTGACATTATGTATATATGCATTTGGTTTTTGAGTAAAATTTGGCAATCCAATAATGAACGGTTGAACGCTCGCGTGCTCTATGTGTCTCATTCATAATTTGGCAGATGACAATTCCTTTGGAAATTAAAAGGGAGTAGAAGGAATCCCTATAACATCAAAATCAAGCAATCGCTACACATCATCCAGAACCATAAGGAGTCAAGAGAACCTGTATATATTGTCTACATGCTTTAATGCACATTTTAAGGTACCCTTTTCCTCTAGCTAGTTCCCTCCTTTCCAAATCCAATTTGGACATTGCCTCAGACAAGAGTCTGTTTCCTCTAGCTTCTTCCTGTGTTGCTGTTTGTAGGGTTAACGTTATCCACGACGAATCCCTCACAACCACTTATCAACAACTAACTTCATTACTTCAACAATCTTTTTTATTTGTTTCTTGGCTCGCATGGCACTGTTTTGGACACTATCACTTGTTGCGACCTTCCTTAAAAAAAAAATCACTTGTTGCGACCAAAATTGCCTTTTGCAAGGTCTTTGACAGAACTTGCAGCAGCAAGGAAAATGTTATTGCTTGAAATGGAAGACACAAATCAATATATGTATCCCATTAGTTTGCTCTAATACGTGCAACATAGGTAGCCTAAATGTAAGTGGTGTGTACCAATACATACATTCAATTTAAAAAACTAATCGTAATAGAAGCTTCAATAATTGCCTGTAAACGATGATGATAATGTTGCTAAAGGACTTGGTCCTTGGTTCCCAATTTTTTTATACCCACCCTTTTCATCAATACCACCATATTTGTTATAGATTTGACTCTTCTAAATTAAGCAATTCATTTTAGAGATAAAATAAATAATATCAACTATTATTAGTAAATGAACTGTAGATACTATGATACATCATGATAAGTTACACGTTTGTAAAAAAAGAAGAAGTAATGTTAGTACTTATTTTACACTTTACTTGTTTTAAGAATCCAAATCGATATTAGTACTTACTATTCCGTGTAATGTTAGAAATATATCCTACATTTTTTTTCAAAAAAGAAAACAAATAACTAAAATTATGGAAAGTATACAAAACAAAAACTCTCGTGAGAAAAAAAAACAAAGAAAGCAAGCGGGAAAACAAGAGGAGAAAATAAAAAATATTTTTCCTTTTTCATGTAACTTAGAAATTTGAATGGTTCCCTCAAAAAAAATTGAATGAAGGCAAATAGTCATATTTTTTTTTTCTTCATGTAATGAGTAGTCACAATAATCTCAGAAGTTTCAAAATAGTTCGTGACTATTTTAACATCAAAAACTATTTTGGTTAAAGAAATGCACAAATAAGGACTACTTTAAAATTTTGATACATTAAATATCATTATAGTTACTCGTTACACATTCAAAAACATCAGGATGAAAATGACTATTTTTCCGATAGGCATTGGGGTGACACTTGACAGTTCAACAAATACCCCTACAAAAACCCTACAACTACCATCCAATTAACACCCGCCACGTGTGTCCTAATTGCAAGAACTAACAAGTATCAAAAAGTTCCAAATCAAAAATCGAGGTTCATTTTATTTCAACAAACTGAAATAGAAAAATACACACTCTCTCTCTCTCTCTCTAGGGTTTTAGCATTTTGAAACTGAAAAACTCATTTTTCTCATCGCGATCATGGCACCAGCTAGGGTTTTCGGAGCATTCGCCGGCAGAATGCTAATGGCGGCGGCGGCGAAAGGAGCCACGAAGAAGGCGGCTGCATCCGCCGGAGCTGCATCCACAACCGTCGTGAAGAAAACCGCCGTGAAGAAAACGGTGACGAGCAAGAGTACCGGAGGGATACAGAAGGTAGTTCCGGTCACTTCTGAGCTCGGTAATTTCATTGGTGCGCCTGAAGTTTCTAGGACTGAAGCTGTTAAGAAAGTTTGGGAGTATATCAAGCTGCAGAATCTTCAGGTTTTGTTTTCGTTTTCACTCAATGCTTCTATTTTCACTCTGCGATCTTCGATTTTATTTTTTCATTTCTCGTTTGAAATTAATTTTGATACTGAATGAAAAACTTTGATCAGGTTTTATGGATTTATTTTGCGCTATTTGATTTGGTTATTGTTTGTTGTAATCGCAATGGTTTGTTTTAGGGTTAACTTTTTGAATGTTGTGATTAATATTGTTATTGTTGTTGCGTTCATGAGGCTTGTCATTATCTATTTGTGATGAAACCTGTTTCGTGTGATTTTTGAAATTAAAAATGAATAGTAATTTGTATTGAGCTTATCTGTTATATCTGTTTCTTTGCGATGTTGCATCTGGAAAGTATAGAATCATTCAGAAACAATGTAGTCGTTGCCTCGATAACACTTGACACTTCTGATTGAAGGTGTGTCCATCGTCCGGCATGTGTTTGACACCGACATGACACCAACACATTTGATTACATTCAGTTGTGTCATTTTCTTAAATTAATATCGGTATCGAGTCAGTGTCTGATGTTTGTGTTTGTGTTGGTGCTGCATAGATCACTGCTAAAGTTTATTTAAAAGAAAAGGTATTGTTGCATTGCAGTAAGATATTTAGTATGCATTGTGCAATGTAATAATAGTTTGAAATCGGAGCCATGTTGCGATGGCTAGAGTTTCTGTTGTCTGATTTTTGGAGGTCACAAGTTTGAGTTGTGCTATCTGGTCTAACCCTTTTGAAGCCCTTGCGATGGTGAGATGGTTACAATTTTGATTAGTAGTAGATGGTTATGATTTTCTTAAGCAGGTTTGTCGTGTTCCTATAAATAATATCCTTAGCTTTGAGATGTTTGTTTCTTTGGTTCATTTGTTAGCTGCTGATAACTAATGTAATCATTGTTGGATTTTTTTCTGCTGTTCATACTGGCTTTCAGTACTCTGTTTTGTTTCCATCCTTTTCTCTTTCTTAAATTGTCTGTTTGTTCTGTTATTAAATTGTGGAAGCTTTCAAAGTTTCATTGTATATTGCTTAACAGCCGCAGGATAGTTTGTCTTGGATTATCAAACTTATCCTCCTGTATTGTATTTTTGTCTCTTTTTGGTGTGGCTGTTTACATAATGGCTTAACAACGATATTGTTTTGCAGAATCCTAATAACAAGAAGGAGATCTTTTGTGATGACAAACTGAAGACCATTTTCGATGGGAAAGATAAAGTGGTCTTCACCGAGATTGCCAAATTGCTAGCTACCCATTTCGTGAAATCAAGCTGAAATTCAGCTCTGATGGATTCCTAACGTTGGTAACATGCTTTAGTACATTAAGTAGGTCGTTTTATTGTCAACTACATATTTTGTGACCAACCGTTGAAGTAACATCGAAATTTGTAATATCAAACTTTAACTTGGGTTTGAAGGTGGTGTTATTTTGTTCCACTGTCTTGATTTCACATTGTTATATATCTCCCTGTTATGTGTCCTCTACTTCCTTTGAATCTTTGACTCTGTGTGTAGCAACACGCCAAATTGATGTTTTTAAACGATAATGGGGGAATACATGAATATGAACATTAGTATACGTGAGTCGGTGAGTGCAAGTGTACAATGTTATGCAACTTTATTTGCCTAATATTGCAATTATTCTCATGAATTAATGAAACACGCTTCATGTTTCATACTGCTCCATTCAAAATTCATTTGAATAGAAATCGACATAATGTCATTGGTCGATTTTGGTAACAAAACTTGGATTTAGCTTATTGTATGCTTGCAAATGCTATCTATATGTGTGTATATGTGGAACTAAATGAAAAGTCTAACCTAAATTTGTGTTTTTTCTCCCTCTATTAAGATGCTTTATTTATGATTGTACTACAGCCTACCACATGTTTTCATAGGTCGTAAAGAGTCATTGACTTGGCTTCTGCATTAAACATGAATTATGCTTTGCTTGTTTATATTGCATTAGAAACTGAAAAGTACCTCTCATAAAGTGCAGTAATTTAGCTCAGATTTTTGTGTGGGTGTCAAGGAGTGTATTGCCACCTAAGGATGTCTATGTATCATAGCTCTTACAAATAACTGTTTTAAATACTAGGATTAAACATGTTAGCGTACATGGGATCTTTGATATGTTTTGTTTCAAAGTAGCACTTGTAATAATAAATTTTTAGTTTGATCTTCATTGTTTTGGTTTACTTTTTTTTTTTTTTCTTTCTTGTTTTAGTTCATGTAATATATTTTCCCTTGAGTTTCTACCATGTAAATTAATTAAAACATAAACTAAAATACTGAGTGCTAAAACAAAAAAGTATGGCTCATGGACCAAAACATTGCATGCTGAGAGCTAAAATACTTTTTTTTAGGGAAGAGCTAAAATACTGAGTGCTTAACTTATGTCAAAAAGTGACTTGATTTTCAACTCCTGCGTTTGAATTTCCCTAACACTATGTTTCGTTGAAGAGAAAAAGGAAAGAGAGAGTAAAAAAACTTCTGCGTTTGAATTATCTGATATTGGATTAATAATTTACTTCTTTTTTTCAGCTTCCTAAGAAAGCTTTAAGAAATTATTTCCTCTATGAATTTGTTTCCAACCACAATTTTTTAAGAACTGAAGATTTTAATACTTTGCAGTATTCTTTGTTAAATTACGATTTTGCTGAAGTTTGTATTCAACTGCAATATTTCAGTCTTTTTTTTCTTTTTTATCAAAAAATTTGAATTTGCAATATTTCAGTCTATGTACACCTGTGAAACATGTATTTCTTGCAACGAAATTCAAACTTCTATAAATGTCAAGTTTCCTAATTGCATCATGCCCACATGCAAGCATGTATGTGATACATCATATATGGATTTTAATATATGCTGCGTATATGTCCCAGTTGTCTTTCATATGAGATCATTGACAAAATAAAAATACTGTAGAAATGATTATAAGGAACAAGAGGGACTAAAATGAACAACAAAGTGAAAGCTTAGGAATTACTCAGTTTTTTTCCAAGTTACTAATATGTCAGACGCATTACACTTTCGGGAATCAAAATGATGGTTTTTCCTTAAAAATAGCTTCGTTGTGACAAAACAGTCTCATAGATTCGACAAATAAGAAAGGTGCGCTATACAAACAAAAGAAAGATGCACTATGAATACAATAGATCTTCACCCTCAATATAATATTAGTATTTGTCGTTTTACAAAAAATACAAGGGAAACTCGATGGAATCCATAACTTTCTCAATGTTTTTTTAATTGTCTAAATATTCAAGAATTAAGACAATTCTTTTTCGAAAGAAGAAGTAAGACAATTCTAATGCTCCCTTCCGCCATGCACAAACTAAACCAACAATTAACATAAACACGAAGATGAAAGCTTCTACAAATACGGATACCCCCAATACATCAAAATTCATTGCCCATGGGTATAGAAAGACCGTTTCAACATAAAAAAAAAAAACAAAAACAGAGCAAACATATAATAACGGATTTGAAATTGTAACCAAGCATCGCCCATTGTGCAGTTGCACGCATATGATACACGTAGGAAAGAAAGGGGCTGTAGGCTTGGAGCAAAATCATCCAGGAAAACGTAGGAAAGATGAAAACTTGGAAATCCATGCAAGAAATACTAGTGGAGCAGGCACATTTTCAATCTATATTTGCGACAACTATATTGTATATACTAAATACAATATGAAATTTATAAAATAAAACTGACATTCAATTATATTGTCCCTCCAACTGATCATTTCAAGCTTCGTCCCTACATGTCTCTGTTACAAATGAAACTTTCCGGTGATTCATGCTATTTATTACATGTGATTTTAAGCAATGTAACGAAATGGAATGCTACTCAATTCGTTTTGGCACATCTAATAATCAAGTTGATCTCCAATGTTAAAAAACAGAAATCAATTCAGTTGATCAAACTCAAGGCAAGTTGGAGCGTAATTTGTTTAATGGTGGTTATGAAATAATATACAGTACTTTTTTTGTTGTTGTCAAATTTAGTGATTGAGCAGTCGACATAGTTTCGAGCTTGTAAAAAAGCACCACCAGTAACTAAAGGGAAAAACAAATAAAATAAAGGAATTCCAACTGTTACCTGAAAGTTAATTTACAAAATCGTATAGCTGAGACGGCTTCAAGACTCCTTAGATTGTTGCTTCCTATTCAGCATCGCAAATAACATTAAATGATCAGACAAATGACCACAGTGACAATACTGACGAAAACAATGTTCAATATTTTGGTATCCTTTTTTGGAAGACAGTGTGATGCTCCTGAAAGTTGCAATGAGCTAGCTATTCGATACTTGTGCCTGCTCCTTCATAACTCGTGGTGTTCTTCAAAATGATCAGACCAATGAGAGAGCTTATATCTTCTTTCACTTCTCTTCTATGATATGATGAATGTGGTCTAGTAGAAGCAAGCAGCCTAAAATAATATTAATTGTTATCATGAAATAAAAGTTAAAACAAATTCAATCAAAAAATTGTAATATATCTACTAGTACATAGATACCTTATAATTGTTCATTACGCGATTTCATGTTTTGAAATTGTTTGAATGATCACCTCATTATCAATGTTGTTGAACACATCTTTCTCAATATAAGCCACTAGACAATCATTCATCCATTCATCTGCTATTCGATTACACAATGTACTCTTCACAAACTTCATAGCAGAAAAGGCTCTTTCAGTGGTTGATGTGGCGACAGGCAAAATCATAGCTAACTTCAAAAGAAGATAAACTAACGGATAAACAATATGTTTTCTAGTTTTGACCAACTTTTCAGAAAGATCATTGATTCCTTTTAAAGATGCAAATTCATCATCACTACGCACGTCAATGATGTAATTCTCAAGTTGATCATCAAGCATTAGTAATTCAATAGGAGAAAATTCATGAGGATAAAAATTTGCAAATTCCATCACCCTTGTCTTATCAAAAGTAGAGAACTTATTAGTTGGACTCAAACACGCCATACAAAGAAGCAACCGAGTATTTGTCACAGTGAAACGATCATTAAGTTCCTGAAGTTGCATGTCCACAACAGTATAAAATAATTCAACACGATAATGATGCTCTATTGTAATAGCTCGAGCTTTGTCTCCGTGTCGTGACTTCCCCTTGGGACAGAATATATTTTCCATGTGAGGAATATTAATGGCATGCGTATTACAAAATAAAATTACTTCTTGCAATAAAGACTCCCATCCATCATCCCTCATAGCTTGTAACAATTGCTTCACTATATCAACCAAATTCATAACATTAATGATGTCTTGGTCTTTTCTTTCAATTGTTTGCGACAATTCATATGATATACCCAAGACATTTTTCATCAAATGCAATGTGAATGCGAAATCAAACTCCTCAAACAAAAGTAGAAGACCATTGGCTTCAGCTCTTTGATCTGCATTTAATGCATCTTCTTTCACAATTTCAAGAACATCAGTTATATCAGAATGCATTAATATCAAATTAATCAGAGTTACATAATGTGAACTCCAGCGAGTATCCGTAGCTCTTTTGAGACTAATTTCTTGATCCAAACCTTGTCCACTAGGAACTTTTCCTTTTCTCAATGCCTCTCTAACATTGACTATTTGTCTTTCACGAAGCACGTCATGTTGCTTGCATGGTGCCCCAACAACATTTAATAAAGTGGACAACGAATTAAAAAGAGAGGCAACTTGAATGTGATTTTTGGCAATAGCAATTAACGTAAGTTGTAATTGATGAGCAAAACAATGCACATAAAATGCATAAGGGTTCTCCTCCAAGATCAAACTTTTGAGACCAGAAAATACCTCTGGCACGTTGCTAGCACCATCATAACCTTGTCCCCGAATTCTTGATACACTAAGCCCGTGTTTGCAAAACAATTCAACAATTTGCATTTTAAATGATAAAGCTGTAATATCTTTAACGTGAACAATACCAAGTAAACGTTCAACAATGCTCCCCTTTTTGTTAACATAACGCAAAGCAACAACCATTTGCCACTTATTTGATATGTCACGAGCTTCATCGACATGAATACCAAATAATTCATCTCCAAGATCACTTATAATAGCACTAGTGGTTTCCAAAGCAACTACATTAAGAATATCCTTTTGAATTGTTGGAGTGATCAATTGATCATTTTCTGAAGCATTTTCCATGACAAGACTTCTTGATTCTTTGCATTCAAAAAGAAATTTAAGAAGGTCAAGGAAATTACCTTGATCGACATAATCACTTGAGTCATCGTTTTGCTTTAGTATAGCGCGAATGCAGTCAATTGTAGTTGTTAAACGGCTTAGATACAAGTCACAAACTTGTTCCGATTGCTGCTTAGATAATACAACTTCAATATGCTGATTCTGTTTCATGAAATCTTGACACTTCTTCCACGCAAAGTTATGAGCACTATTAGGACCTCCAGCATGAGATGCAAGTCTTTCTTTCTTTTTCCAATTTGAGAATCCTTCCGTCACAAATGAATCTCCACCCGATTGCTTTCCAACATCAGGCCTAAAAAGGTAACAACAAAAACAAAATGCAGCATCTTTTTCAATACTATACTCTAACCAATTGCCATACTCAATATACCAAGACGGGCAAAATCTTCTTAAAGAACTTCCCATTTTTCTTTGGGGAAAAGCGTGTTTCGTAGGCTGGAATGGTCCTCTTTGTAGATAAAATTTCCGTATCTTATCTCGATCATTAGGATGATATGCTGACATTTTAATTCGCTTCCCAGGATCCAATGGCAACTCTTCCAAATTAACTTCAATTTGTTGCTCTTGAGATAGTGAGATAAGGCTTAGTTGTTGCTGTTGAGAATTAGTTTGTTGCTCAGTTGATGGCAGTTTCCTTTTCACAGGCAATTTGCTCTTAAAAAATCTTTCCATTATCTCCTACAATATAAAAACAAAGTTAATGACAATCAATTTTGAAGCTAGAGACGTGTTACCAACCCAATACACTTAATTTCAACTATAACCGATCAATTTGGTGAAATAACACAACTATCAGAAAATCACCAAATTATATGCATATCAAAAACCCTAAATTATCATTGACATTGAGTTCCATATCATCTTCCTATGTGAAGAGTCGCAACCTAGTTGAAGGGTGGCAGAGTTGGATGATATTCTGTTGCACCGATTTCCACTGCAACTTTGTTATTTGTCATATGAAAGTTTGAGGACAAGAACATAGTAGGGCGGGTGGGTACTTGGCTGTGGTGTATATGGTTGTGTGGCAAGCGTGAGTTAGAAATCCCACATTGGTTATAAAACCGGAGGTTGAACACTTTATAAGTGAGATAACCCAAAAAGTCAGTGTCTTAAATTTTTAGGTAAAAGTGTTGTGTCTCTCTCACTTGGTGTTGCTCTTGCCTAATGTGCGTGGTCTCCACCTTCCCTTTCCCTTGTCACCCAACAATATCTGGTATATTGTTGAGATTGTACCTCCTTGTATATCCCAGTTACATGATCAATATACAGTTAATCAGGAAATGGTAAACTAAGTAGATATGGTGTTTCCAAAGAAAAGAAATCAACAAGTTAAAGTTATTATTACTTTATAATTTTGCATAAAAAAATAATAATATAATTTATCCGTAACAGTGGCATAACCGGAAGAAACATTGACTGAAAAAAAAAAAAAAGAAGCAAGAGAAACAGGTTGGATTTGGATAGTATACCTGAAGACGAAAACAAGAGGAATGGCGTCGGCAAACGGTGGAGGGAGAAAGAAAGTGTGTCAGTATCAACTCAACTCTCAGTCTCAAGGGAGTGAGAGAACGTACCGGCAAGTTGGGGGTAATGAGTGTAAATTGCACATTTTAGTGTTCCAAATATCAAATGATATATGATAAACTAACTTATTTGATAATAGATAAGCTAACGGGTTGAATTAAATTAACCTTTAGGAAAATTACACCAGTTTATAAATATGAAATGTCGTAAAAATGATATAATTAATTAATATTAAAAAATATTCAATTAAGATTATAAGGGTAAAATTGAATTAACTTATTAAAAAATATTATAAGCTAGTGAAAATAAGTTACAAGGTTGTAAGAAAGTGACGATTATCAAACAAAGTCTTTTTTAGGTACCGTTTGACCCGACTTATTTGTAGGTTTAAAGCTACTTTATAATTAAGTCAATATATAAGTCCTTTAATAAAAAAAAGTTAAAGGTGTTTGGCAATTTTATATTTTTTAACTTAAAAATCATCTTTAAACTAATATATGTATTTGATTATGTATTTGGAATTTTTTATAGTTTTTATTAATTTTTATTGTTGAATGCATTGATCATTAAAAATATATAACAAATGAAGAAAATAGATCGCTAATAGAATAAAAAAATTAAAATACTGAATATTTTTTTAATCAATTTTATAAGAAAAAATTATGAAACGTTGATCAGAAAAATAATTCAAAACTGACTAATTTTTTTAAATAAAATAATTTTTGTATTGTTTAGAAATAAATATTTTTTACAAGAGAAATCACATTTTTCTTAATCGAAAGAAGGAAAAGATTTTTTTTTAAAGAGAAATAATGAAAAGATTAAAAAAAAATAGCAGGAATTATGCGAGTGGTATTTATTATGTTAATTTTTTTTGAGTAATTTATTATGTTAATTAGCAAGTAGTATTCATTATGTTAATTAGCTGGGGAAAAAACGTTGATTATGTTAATTAGCAAGGATTTTTTTTTTTTAAAGATTAGCAAGGAATTAATGGTAGCCTCGTATAGATGGAGTTTCAAATGAAAAATATTAAAAAAAAAAAAATAGCTGGTTTTATCCATGGCAGGAATCGAATAGTGGTCTTAAGTTGTAAGTTCCGTATAAAGCTAGTTTTTTTAACTTTTTTTCAATCTCCTTTTGGTTATATTTTCTTCTATAAAATTAAGTTGCTTATTTTTTGTATAGCTTGTCATAAATAGTGTTTGGCCCTCCTTTTACTTTTAAGGTGAAAGAAGTTGAAAATATTCAAGATTGAACATTGATGTTCAATTGAATATAAATGACTTATGAACACTCAAGTTGGTGTGGAATATCATTCAAGGAAGATGCTAGATTATAAATGACTTATGAACACTCAAGATTATAAATGACTTATGAACACTCAAGGAAGATGCTAGATTATAAATGACTTATGAACACTCAAGTTGGTGTGGAATATCATTCAAGATTATAAATGTTCAATTGATCCGACTATTTTCTGTTATAATTTTATAATAACCATGGCAGAGCACTCCAGTGCCGTGTCGTCATGCGAAGTTGTGTAACTTGAATATCAAGATAACATCATACAATATATTTAGGCCTAAATAAAATCCCCATTTTGACAAAAGTCGATTTCAATTGTACTGAATACAGAATGAGTACAGGCATGAATAAACATTAACACGGAACATACATAGTATACATACAGGCTTCTACAGAAGGTCAAAAAAATAATCTAAACCTTGACCAATTTCCCATATCGAGATGCCACATTCCCATGAACGGGCTTCCTCTAACCGCAAAGAAATTGACTTTAAAGATGGATAGAATACCGCATGCTTGATATCATTGTCATCAGTGTAAAAGAAAACATGCTCCCCACTGTTCTTATCCCACTGCAGAGTAGGTCTGTGCTTCTCCAAAAGTGCTAGGTAATCTCTCCCAATAATAGGTCCACCACCGGAACCTGCACTTACAAATTTCACCAATATGTAACACATAAAAATGCAGTCACATGATAAACCCCGGAAAAACCAAAGGAAAGTCTTCGGACTTACCCTTTGAAAGGGAGAAATCATTTCCATAGAAGTTGATGCCAAGAAATATCTTGGGGGCAATGTTTTGGGCACTATTGGCAGAGGCACCACCAAGAAGGATCTGTAGAATAATTTGAATCCATTTCAAAGGTGCATTCGGACCAGGGTTGTGAGGATTAGAAAAGTCATATGTCATTAACGAGAATCCATCAACAGCTTCACTTAAAGTCTCAAGATCTTTTGGACCAAAGTCATGTGCTTGCAGTTTCTCAGAAGATGGTGGACCTATAACATAGACCAACTGCAACTTCTGTTCACTAATATTTTCTGAGCTTACAGAATGCAGTGCATCTCCAAGCTGTTTTACAAACTGCAAAGCCTGCACATGTAAAAGAAGAAAGACCATATCAACTGATATAGTGTGCAAATACAAAATGGAAATATTTGCCTCATATGAAACGTGATGAAAGAATTTACAATATTCTGTTCACCCCACAGTCATATATACATCACAAAACAGAATTGTCTTACAGGTAAAGCCGAAGGTGAGAAAATTGTAATGGAAAGTGTTCCATATTCCATACAGAAACTGAAAGACCTCTTACAGATCACTAAGATATCACCTAAACTTAAAGAATAAGCAACTGAAATTTGTGGCACAATCATTTGATGCCTGCCCAGACCTCGTAAACTCAAAAATTTAACAGAATGAAGAAAAGAGCTCACTCCGTGAATTACAAGCAGAGTTGCATATATTTTATCTTTTTTGAGTGAAGAGTATCTCAACATTAAACAGAACATAACAAATACTCACCAAATTCCGCATGCTTGGATCACGCAAGATACCATAAGCCGCCCACCTTGACCAAGATTCCAGGACAACACCATCATATCCCATTTCCCTACACAAGAAGTACATTCACATCAAAAGCAAACCATATCACAACAGACCCAATGTATCAAGAAAGGAAGAGCTTCATATAGGAATATGAATATTTGCTGCCATAAAAAAATCCTGATATCAATGCAATTCACGGTAATGGGTTCTTTAAAGCAGAGGAATTTCTCATATCGCATTTAGCTGGGTAAATGAAGTATTAATACACCACCAGCCATGGTTAAAAGAATTATTGGCAAAAAAAAAGTGTATTTAAGAAGAACAAATCACTCAAGTGGTTAATTAAGTTAACCAATGGTTTGCTTAATGACATTAACCACTTGTGATCATCATTTAACCAATTGAGCGGTTAGTTGACTAGTTCTTAACTAGAAACAGTTTTACTGAGGATTCCTTTTGAGTAATTTCACATAAAAAATTTCCCCTCTTTTAGAATTACAGCACGATACACTCATTGCAGTATACAATTACATATAGCACCAACGAATTATTACAACATATGATAATCAGATACGGAATAGCTAAACCAGTCACCACGAGAAGATCATATAAGCAAAAGCTAGATATTTTTCTAGCATAAGAAATTACTCTCTTTCCATAAAATAAAACCATTGCCTTAAAGGTGTATCACAAAATAATCAGAGGCTTACTTGCACTCTGTCACTATAAGGTCAATGGCTTGGTTCCTTTGTTTCTTTTTTCTCAACAGTTCTTCAGGTGATGCTTCCAGAACAACTCTAGGCAAGATCTACATGTAATAGAAAAAATAATGGAAGGTTCATTAAGGCCATATCTAAAGAAAAGCATACAAATAATACTCGGATAATATAATTAAACAATTGTTAGGTCTGACATGTTAATGATATCATCCAAGGTCAACCATTGGGAAGGAAAAATTATTAGCTAGTCCAAGGCCCAGGAAGGAAACATTATTAGCTAGTCCAAGGCCCAAAAAACCGACTGATCTGGACACTTTCACTTAGGAAGGGGTTAAAATAGAGAACAAACTTAAGAATAACTTACGTCATAAACTCCCCCGCATTCCTTCTCTACAGCTCACGAGGCAGTAGGAATGCTTAAACAGTTACAGACTTGCTTCAAATTTTAATTGCTAAATTGGAGGAAAAGATATATGTCACACAAATTTTAATTGATATATTGGAGGAAAAGATATATGTCACATAGATGACATAGCTATTCTGTTTCCATATTTTTTTATTTTTTCATTCTATGATGTAAATTTCTAATTATGAAATGGTTATATATTACATCTCTAAAGCCCACTAACCAAGTGTTACTCCTATTAGCGAGCCCCAGACACAACTCCCTAATTTATCTCTATTTTCTAGTTTACAAATCCAAAATTAAGAATGTCATGGAGTACATAGCATAGCTTTTGAAATTAATATAAAACACGTGTAAAGACTGGACAAGAGATATTATATTTGTCATTCATATAATGAAAATAAGTTCAGAAGTTGAGAACTTGTTCGTTTTACCAAAGCTTCTCCCGTCTTTTTAAGCTCCAAGATCCATCCTCTGTCAGCATTATGTCTCCCCTCCAGAACTAAGCTAGTCTGTTGGCTGGCAATAGCAACTGATGAAGCAAAACCATAAAGCAATATAATAAAAACTAACTAAATAACAACCCCCAGGATTTATCAATGAGTATATACTAGAATTTCAGTATATTGCATAAATTACATACACGTTAGAATAGGAAATATTCTGCTGACACTTAAGGCTGTGATGTCAATTCATATCAAACTTGATATCCTATTCCTAAAAGGTAGGCATCCTAAGTCATGTCGTATTAGAAAAAAGAAGGCTAAATAACAAGTAAAACTTCAGAAACGACAATCTAAATATGCTATAAATTTTTGGATGCTTGCAAAATATATTTGAAAGCTCTAATAAAATGAAACGAGGAGGGTTAGGAATGTGACAGATTTCAACTATGCCCCCATCCCTCTATTTTTCAAAATAAGTCATTTAGGACTGAGGTACATACCTCTTTAAATCATACCAGACAGGTGACAAATGTGTAAACTTAGAGTTGAACCTTTTCGCCATTTCATAACCATGAGAATTCCTGCCACAATAAATATTTTTGAAGATACATATGAATTGTAAATATAAAGCTATATATTTAACATGAGGATTGACATGTAAAGAACAAAAAATAGCATATAATAAAATTGAATTTTCACTGTATGAAGAACAAACAAAACAATATAACTATCCTAATGTTAGGAGTGAGGATACAGATCACAGTGTAGAATCTAGATGACGTTAAGTAATGTGAACCAAAAAGGAAAAAGAATCATTAACCAACTGGTTACCACCACAAAAAAAACTACTCTACTGTCCAAAAGTCTCAACTCCGTTTTATTTGCTTTATTTGAGTCAGTTTATTTTGTGTTAGGGTATAAACTTAGGAGCGAACTACTATGTAATAATGCGTTCAAATAAATTTCCAAATCTGAGTACCCCAGAATTGCAGTTGCCACTGGCACAAACTCATTCAACAAGACCAGCTGTAAAAGAGTACTTATAAGTTTTTTTTGAACAAGGAAAAAGTACTTATAAGTTAATATAAATTTACGAGTCAGTCTATGCTCAAGTATAAAATTAAGAGGAAATTATCATGCGCTACAAAATACAAATTAGTGTTTCATAATCATATTATCATAACATTCCAAACTAAGTTCAGACATGACCTGCTCTAAGTTTAAACACTTGTTATAAGACAAGTTATAAAATTACAATAACAAAAATAACAATTCAATACTGATAATAATTACCAATTCTTAGAATTTGGGTTGAAATCTATGAAGTACAGACACGGACACCAGACACGACACAAACACATCGATACTGATGATAATTTGAGAAAATGACATAATTCAATGTAATCATATGTGTAGGTGTCGGACACGATATGTATCCGACACGCCTAATCGAGAGTATATGTGCTTCATAGGTTGAACCTAACTCAACATTACAAAACTGGCTGCCCTCACTAACTAACTAACTAACTAACCGGTGTAACTAATTATTGTAATTAACTATTGCGTCTAAAGCAGATTGGTGTTTTATAAAGAAAAATACTAAAATCAACATACATTTATTCATTCAACAAAAAACAAAGCATACCAGGGAGTAATGTATCCAAGTACGGGATAATCATAACGCCGCATAGAAACATTTTCCGATACTTTCATGTTCTCCTAATTCATAGTAAATTCACAACATTATTAACAATAATCAAAACTTAAATCCTCAATTGCACTCTAAACCATCAATTTCTCAGCGTAGTTACGGCAATGCTTACAGTGAGTATGTCTTGGCAATTGGCGTCGATTGTGACAAGGCCTCGTTGATATACATACGATTCATTGCTTTGCGAAGGAGAAGATTGTCTGAACCGGTAAGCGACGACGACGGCGATCACCGACGATAGGATGAAGAAGGCAACGATTTTGATGGCACCGGAAGGTGAGGCGGAGTGAGTGAGTTGGTCTGGTTGTGAAGATGTGTTGATTTGGTTTTTCCGGTGACCGGAACTCTGGGATGACCGGTGTTGATCTCGCTTCTTCGCCATTTTCCAGTGGCCGGAACAACGGTGTTTAAACAGATTAGATCAGTCACCGGGTAATTAAAAATGGATTTGAGGAAATACTTGTGTAAAATAAATTAAATCCATCTCCAATAATCAGTTTTTTTAAAGTTATTAAAGAGGGATCTTGTATTCTTACGAACTTTTTAGATACTCCATCCGATCCTGAATACAAGAGAAGATTATTTAACATTTATTGAACAAATGATGTATTTAGTTTATATTATAGCTTAGATACATAAATTATTTAATGAATATAAAAAAAAAATTCTCTTATATTTAGACATCAAATCAAATAATTATATAATGCTTCAACTTAAAATTATATAATGCTATAATTATAAATATTCAGAATATGCTGACGTAAATTTTTTACATGGATTAAAAATGTTGATGGAAAATTTTACAGAGACTAAAAATGCTGACGGATTTTTTTATAAGAACTAAAAAGTGCGATTTTATTTTATAAGGATTAAAATTGAAATTCTGAATATTTATCGGGATCATATACTTAATTAAACTTTTTTTTTTTTGAGAGATTCTTAACAAAATGTTACTAGGACACTTATGAGTATTTTCATTTTAAAAATTGTGATATCTCAGTACACAAATCTTAACAACCAAATGGTCAAAGGAGATGTTAATATTGACAACCCTATAATTTGACTAAATTTTTGTGGATGATAAATCTATTCCCAAATCTATGAAGTGACCATAGAGTGGAGACAAATAAATGAGGGTAACTTTGGCACAACACTCCACCGGCGGATCCAGTGATTGACGACATCGGCTCTGTTTGGTAAGACCATGAAAAGAGCTTATAGCTTATAGCGGATAGCTTATAAGCTCGTCTGACAAAATAAGCTCTGTTTGGTAACATTTTTTACAACGAGCTTATAGCTTATTTCACGAATTTCCACGAGCTTATAAGCTATTTTTCAGAAGCTATTCCAAGTAGCGTTTGAGCTTATAGCTTATAGCTTATCATCTTTTATTCCATTTTTACCCTTATTAGTTTAACTAAATTTCATTTTTTTGCCCTTTAACATTCATTATATTATAAATTAAAATACATATGGTTTAAACATGCATATATGAATGATTCTTTTTTTAATGAAAGATATTTTTTTTTCCAGTTACGTTTACCCTTATGTTTTTACAATTGTTATGTTTTTTTTGGTAACTATTTCAATATTTACTATCGCTATATTGTTACGGCATAGCATTATTTTTACGCTTTACTTTTTTTTTTTTTGGGTACAAACTACTTTTTATTTTAAAGAAGGTACAAACTACTGTTACATTTAAAATATGTAATTTTGTTTTTGAAGCGATGTAATTTTATTTATTGTTAATATATTTTTAACACTTTATATGTAATTTTTCTAGACAAATGAAAATAAATATAAATTAATATTTAGGGATTAAAAATTAATTTAATAATAATATTAAATTAATAAATTTAAATTATTAAATTTTAAGTACTTAGTTGATATAAACTTTATTATGAATTAAAATTGTCCTTTTATGTCATTTTACATTTATCAGCTAGTTGAACGCTAATTTTACCAAACACTTCAAATAGCTTATCAGCTATAAGCTATCAGCTATCAGCTATAAGCTATCAGCTATAAGTCATCAGCTATAAGTCATCAGCTATAAGCTATCAGCTAGCTTATCAGTCATCCGCTATTTTTACCAAACAGAGCCATCAGTTTCGCCGCAAGCATGGACGGTGCATCATTTTTTTGACCAATGGACGGTGCCCTCATTGATCGTTACATGTTTGTAGACTAGTGATAGTAAACACTACAAGAAATTCACATATTACTACAAGATCATGTGATCTAACTCGAATAAATATGTATAACAATATCAACCTTGTAAGCTGAGTTAAGTTTTGGTCCCGTGAGCATAACTCAGTTAGTAGGACAATGCATTATTATTATATGCAGGGGTCGGGGTTCGAACCCCGGACACCCCCCTTATTCACTTTATAAAGTGAATTCTAGCCACTAGACTATCTGACAAAAAAAAAAAAGAATGTGCAATAAAAACAATATTGTCAACCATAGACAATATAAAAAAACACTTTTTTATCTAATTTTAATCATATTATCTCAATAGAAATATTTGAATATACACCATTTGGTTACTATTATAAACAAAAATTCATATTTTAAGTTCTTCAATAAATAATTTATTAAATGAATCTAAAAAATACATTTTTATATAATATAATAATGACTGTATGTATTTTAATAAAAAATAAATAGCATTTTCGTTTACTGTAATATTTTTTTGGGCACCGTCCATACTTGAATTGCAATCCTTTATGGTTTTAGTTATGCAATTCAAGTTTCCTTCACTACTACTCCCTTGAAGCATCTTTTCCATCTAAGCTAGATGATTTATGATGTGTGCGAATCTTTGATAATCATGTTATAAACATGTAACTAATATCCGTGGAGAATCTGTTCAATACACAAGGTCATACATAATATTCAACCACTCGACGTAGCTAATTTTAAATGAGCTGGACATTTTGACCTTGTGCCTTCAACATTTATGTGTTAAAAGAAAAATTTAAAATCAAAACAAAAAGGAGAGGGATAGATTATTGAGGATTTCCGCACCCAGCCAATTAACATTGATTGAAAGCTGCACGTTTTTGAGTGTGAATTGTCTCATGTCCGGTGTCCATGTTCTTAGAAATATTCTTAGAAATGCAATTAGAATATAATCAGATTGAAGATACAGTGTATCCATAGTTTCACACAGTTACTGTATTTCACGTATGGAAGAAGATATTCCAATTCAAAACATAGACATTTTCCTCAATATTTGGTAAGAGAATATATAATGTGAACATTTTTTCATGATACAAATTCATCTTGTTTCCACACACCTCTTTGTACAAATACTAATTTCTTGAAACTTTCTGCAGCATCACATTGGATGTATGAACAAAAATGCAATATGCTGCAACATATAGCATCATGCCTTTGCTTTTCACATGCAAAATATTTGAATTGAATGGTGTATCATTATTGCCTAAGTGAACCCCGACATATTTATTGTTCTTGAACTCTTAGGGTATCTGGTTCATAAACCAAAGTACCAAACATAGAATCTTTTTGTTTACTTTTGACAAATTTCTTGCTTGGTATCAACAAGATTAACTGAATGGTGATGATGCCATGATTCTTAAGGCAGGAGGGTGAAATTCTTTTGGTTGTTAGAATTTGTAACATTGATTTGGAACAATGAATTGTGTCCACTGTAAATAATGAAATGTTACAAAAGCATATGCCCTATATTGTAATTAATAAATTTACTAATTATCATTTTTCAGTGAAATGCTGCAAAGTAAGAAAAGCACAGAGTAGAAATACTTCGACACAAGGTACAATGGTGGAGATGGGAAAATTAAATTTGCTGTAATATTCGAATTTCTAACTAAACAATGGAGACGAGTTAGATGTAGCTTAGGAATATTGCTTCAAGATGTAGGCATTGTGATAATCTTACTTTTGTTATCATATAAGAATTTAGAAGTTTTGGCGAGTTGGGTTTCAGAAGCTCATCAGTGTCAGGGTAGACATGAGATGAGTTGCAGACAAATCTTCGTTAAACTTTCATAACACCATGCTTCAAAATATTCACATACGTTGTTCAGATCGGAGATGTCTCTATAACTATACTACCAACTACCAAGGTTGAACTATTGCTAGAGTATAATGGAAGGCATTAGTGTCATTTTTTTGTTTGTTTGTGTTAACCCTCCGGATCTCACATATTTTGGTAATGTGGAATTCGGTTAGAAGACAATTGACATGTAAAGTCTGGCTATGAATTATTCCATTTAGGATTTGAATTCGGATTCTCCTGAACGATTCGTCCTTAAGTGAAGTTCATTAACCACTTGAGCTCAATCACTCGAGCACTCTAAAAACCAATGTGCGTTTAGTGAATGATCTATTCGAGACTCCGACGACACCATAAGCTCAACTCAATCTCAAAGTGGATCTCAGACAATCTGGCCCACACAAGTGGTGCAGGTTTGGTCACCCTTTTGGACTATACCAGAACTACTTCCTTAGCTTTGTTGATTTATTAAACCATCATGAAACCCTCGATCATTGAAAGAAACAACTCTTTGTAACCACCATCACTCCTTTTTTTGTTGCTTATGACTAAATACCTAACATTTAATGAAAATGACCAATGTCAAGGGTGATATAATTATGTTCCTTTTTAGATGGAATCACTCTTAAAGTGACTTTTATCATCATATAATCATCATACTTTGCTTCTTCACTTCTTCATTTCTCACACATAGTTAAACCATATATGACATATTATTTACTTTTCTAAACATAGCTAATAATTGATTGACAAGTCCATTTCTAGATCTCATCCCTTGAATTCTACCTGTTGAAAAAGTTACTGTTTTTTTTTTTTTTTTTTTGCATAAGCATGCCTAGCTAGTCCTTTCATGTAGCACTTTGGTGCCATTAATGGCACCGTGCCATTAAATCTGGGCCATTAATGACATCAAGATAGATGTGTTGTGTGGCCCAGATGCAATGGCAATGTGTTTGTGTGGCCCAGATTTAATGGCACGGTGCCATTAATGGCACCAAAGTGCTACCCGTCCTTTCATAAGTCCAACATCAAAGTGATTATAATTAGAGTGGATAATGCACTATGCTGAAGTAGAGTATGACACGGATCTTTTAGGTGTCATTTCTTATTTTTTTACATGAAATATGATGTGATCCACTCACTTTCAAATACTACCAATTGTTTTAGTCTAACTCTACATTACTTGCATTAACTAATCTTAATCTTCTTAATTATTTGATTTCAGTTCACGCCGTTATCTTGATATAATCATTGCTTAATGAATATTACTTGATTGGCTCACTTTTAATTTAATGGTATGCTAATTAATGCTTGAGTTTTTTTAAAGCACCATAGTTTTGAATTTTGAACAAAACTGTGCAACAGTTTTCACACCTTGTTATGGGCCACTAGTGCATTTTGGAATATTATTCTCATAAAAATGTGGTGGATACTGCTCATAGTTTAGTGATAAGTGGACAGGTTGCTTGAGCTCGATCGGCAAAGGCGATTGCAGCCGTACTATAGTATTTAAACACAAGTTGTATTATGTAAATCATAAGTTTGAATACAACTGTAGTCATAGTCGTAGACATAATTGTTCAAACTCCATGATCAAATATCGTGCATATTCTCTGTTTATGTTTTTCACATCCTTTTACTTTTGAACTAGATAACTGTTCTAACACAGTAGTTTCAAAGGCCTCAACATAAACCACATGAATTTTGTTTGTGGGATAAAGGGTACTCAAGTTGCAATCTTGGACTTCTTGTGTATTTTTCTTGCTTCTTATCATGCAGCATATATATACCTTATGTTCAGGCAGTTGAATTTTATGCAAAGCAGAATTTGGAATTAATATTTACAGAATTTAATTATGCACTGATATATAGTTTAAAACTATTTTAAAAATTTAAATATTGTACATCCAATCCAACTATGTCATAAAGAGTTTTTTATAAAAGTTTCATTCAAAGAGCTTCATCAAAAGTCTAATAATAATAATATTCTACTAATTAGTAGTATTAGTATTATTCCTCAGATGGAATTAGTACAAAAACGCTTCAAATTCTCATGCTATATGTATATATGAGCTTCAAATTAGATTTACCTAACCCTACGAAGTGCTAAATAAGCAACTAATCTATAACCAACCAACATTAAGGCCATGATGAACACATCAACCCACATATGATTCAATCCCATTGATTTAATTGAAGGAAAGTCCATAACCTTGCACAACTCTCCCTTTGAACATTCATAGTAATCATTTTCATTGTATTGAACACCAAGAAGAAGCTTGTAACAGTAGTAGCTATAGCTTAAGTACTTAAGCCACACTATGAAAGGTGGAATTTGTTGTATATAGTATCCTCCAGCAATGAGAAAAACAAGTGTTGTCACAGAAGCTAGTGTAGTTGCTTGTTTAATCTCCATCAAAATAGCACCAAATGCTAATCCAAGACTCTGAGAGACAACAACACTGTAAAGAACAACAAGAAGTGAAAGGATGAAAGTGACAGGATCAGGTTTAAGTCCTCCCATCCAATAGAGTATGATGACAAATGCTGTTGGTAGTGCTAGCTCAAGTGGCAAGTCTCCTATTGTTCTTGCTAGAAAGTACGATGAAAGACGGTACATTCCCGAGGATCGTTCCTTGATTAGCATTCTTCTTTCTTGTGGAAATGTGAAAACTGCATTGTAGAGAGGGTAGAATCCCCAGAAAACAGCAAAGAAAAATAGCAAAGCTGTCTGCATTACAAATAAACAAACCTCGATCGTGTTAGTCCATCCGTTCTAGCGCAAGTGATTGGTACCGAAAAGATGAAGAAATTATTTCTTACCCTATCTTCAAGGTGTGATGCTGGTGTATGCCACCACAATAGTCCAGCTAGAAAAGCTACACTTATGACTTGGAATATTCTCAGCCTATTGAATGCTTCATGCCTTCTTTCCCTAACTCCCCTTTGTAATAGTACAGTGAATTGATACCACCAGCTTGTACACCATTGTTCTGGATTTATTTGATTCCCTGCATTAATTTATTAAGAAAATATAGTAAGAGTTAAAACAAATAAGTAGTAACCAAAAGGGTAATATTTTCCTTTTGGATTTTTTTTTCCTATAAAGATAGAACATGAACACTTACTTGTGCAAGCATCTTTTGTATTGTTGTTGAAGTTGTTCACCTCCATGCTAGAAACTTCGGCTTTTAGCCTTGTAGCTATGTTTTTGTCATATGCCGAAATTAGAGATTCTCTCACAGTCTTCCTCTCATGTTCCAAGGCCTCACTTTGTTCAGTTACATGCTTAGAGTCCGGTGCAATACCTGCAATTGACATTGTTAGCATTTCTTTCATCGAAAGACAATTTACCGAATATTTCATTTGAGTAAAAGAGAATTTTGGAAGTCCATGACGTGTCGGCTCAGTAGTAAGAGTCTGACATTGTAATCTCAAGGGGCAAAATTTAAATCCCTCGGAGACGGTCATAAAATGGCTATTAGTGTCACTTTAATTAATAACAAAGAATAAAATAATGGTTATTGATTATTACCATTGGCAAGATCAAGCAAGAGATCAGCCGGATTAACAGTCACAGAAGTGGAAAAACCGACAGATGAGAAGTATTCAAGAGCAGCTGAAGCAGGACCATAATATATAGGACACCCTTCAGATAGCAACACAACCTTATCAAACATATAGTAGAGTCTACTTGAAGGTTGATGAATTGTTGTAACAACAGTTCTACCACCACTAGCAAGTTTTTTGATAGTGTTCAAGATTCTCAAAGCAGTGGTAGAATCCAAACCAGAAGTAGGTTCATCAAGCAACAAAAGGCTTGGATTTATAAGCATTTCTTGTCCTATACTCACTCTCCTTTTTTCACCACCTGATATACCTCTCAAAAGTGGTCCTCCAATCATACTATTCCTACAATTATTTAGTCCTAACTCAGAAATCACTCTCTCTACATGCACAACTTTTTCATCTTTTGTTAAGGTTTTAGGAAGCCTCAAAAGTGCAGTGAACACTAGTGTTTCGGCTACGGTTAAGTGAGGGTAAAGAACATCATCTTGAGCTACAAAACCTGTTCTTCTTTTTATTGAACCTGAGAAAGGTTGATTGTTGTAAGTGGTTTTTCCGGTTAGTTTGCCGTTGAGACGGCCTCCGAGTGCTGTTAGGAGTGTTGTTTTGCCACTGCCTGATGGCCCTAACATAGCTAGTATTTCTCCTGGACACACCACACCTGTGATACCATTCAGTATAGTCTTCTCTTTTTGGTTTACTTTCACTTTGTATACCAAATCCTCAAACTGCATACACCAAAATAGAACAAATAATGAGTATAGTATGTTATGTTATAAATATTATATTATGTACACTATTGAAACTAAGTCTTGTTAATTACCTTTAAAGTTATGGGATACATAATGAGTTTTGGCAATGATTGTTCATTGTTTGAGCTACGAGGATCACTCATGTGTGGTGATCCTTCCAAAGAGAGAGTACTATTAAAGTATTCTGGTTTTGGTGCTATGCAATTTTGTGGCATGGTTAAAGAAAAAGAAGAAGAAAAAGTGAGAGTAGTGATAATTGACAATAAGTTGTGATATGAGGTGATGATTGAGAACTTAGAGAAGTTAAGAAGTTCCTTTTAACTTAACACCTTAATGTGTAGTGAGTAGAAGCACATAAATATATAGCCTTCTTTGGACGGTGGAGTCCACCTTTTTTCCCCAAAAATTATTCTAGCACAAGTTTTAAATAGCGGTCCGACCACGATATTTTTATCACATGTAATTTTCATCGAATAAGTTGATTTAATCCCAAATTGCGATTACATTATGGTCACAGAGACATAAAAATCATGATGTCTCAACCATAATTGTAACCACTCATATTTTTTTAAACGGACAAAACTTACATACAATATCATAGTTGTACGTGCTAAAAAGAGTCAACAAACTTAACTTTCTTTCATAACTTAGTTTGGAATGTTAATTTTCATGTTGTATGGAAATAGCACATAGGTTTTGTTATTTTTAAAACTATAAGCACGACCAAAGCTCACACAAATTAAAATTATATAAATTCTTAATCATACTTAAGATCACTTGTTTCTTTTTCAATAATTCAACACAAATTTTTGTTTATCTAGTTTACCATTAATTAATGGCATAAGTGTTATCCCTTAATATCTTTGTGCTTAAATATTTATGTAGAGTCGATCTAAAGTTGAGACAGGTCACAAAGAAACATTAAAATTGGCACGTTAGCCATGTTTCAAATGGTAGAAACACAATTCAATTTATATTAACAATAGCTATTTCGATCTAAGGAATAATCTCACATGAAAATTTAAAACTTCCTCTTTGGATTGGAAAGCAATATTTTACACAAGGCCTTAGATTGGTGTCAGCTCAAAATTCAAGGTACAAAGACATTAACAACACAACAAACATGTGAATACAGCATTGATGCATCACGTTTGATTTTGAATGGTTATTTTTTAAGCAAGAGAAACATGGCCATCAAATCTTAATGTCTGCATGTAGTTGCAAAAAACCAAATAAAATGCTACTACTGCTTGTCAGTAACAATCATAGTCTTTTGTATGAACAAACACATAAAAATATAGCCACCTTTGGACGGTGAAACCCACCTTTTAATACTTTGTGATTGTGATACACCCTTTTAGATTTTGAGCTATATAATTGAAAGGAAAATAATTGATATGATTTGTCAATTTTCACGTTTCCATTATTTTTCTTTCCAAGTTGTAGTTTGATGATTGCACTATGAGGCATGAAGTGTTCACGAGGTGAGAACTTCGGTTGCTATTGAATGAAGATCAGATAGTTCATATTTCAATGTAATATTTCTTTTAAAAAAATTAAAATACCGAACTTAAAATTTGAGCCGTCCATCGACCTATCTTTTAGGATTCTAACATTTGTGGTTGGTTGTCATATTTCCCAACAACCTATAAATAAAAAAGGAACTAAATATCTTTTTTAGATATGAATGGATGAGAAATTTGGTTGTTTTCATATTTTTTTAAATTTTTCGTGTACCTTATTGTTAATGTTGGTATTATTATTTTTGGTACATTTTAAGATAATGACATGATTTTGGGTGCGTTTGTTTCAGCTTTAAAAAAAATAGATTTTATGTTAAAAGAATCTAGAGATTTTTTTTTAGAGATTTTAAAAAAAATCTGAAGTTATTTTTGTTTGTCTACTACCCATAAAAATCCATTTTTTCTAAAAAATGAGTTTTAACTTGTACATGCGTTACCTCCTTGTTGTTGAAAAAAATAGATTTTGAGAAAAGCTAATCCTAATAGCTTTTCATTTTAGGATCAAAATAGATTTTTTTGATAAAATGATTTTTCTAAAAATCCAAAACAAACACTTAAAAATGAAAAAAGTGATTTTTTTTAAAGAAAAAAATAGATTTTTTTTGGAAAAAATCCAAAACAAACGCACCCTTTGTCTCCCCCATGTGCTTGGTGTTAGTTATGGTCAAGCTAAGAACCCTCCAAAAGTGTGTTATATTATATTCGCTTTACTCTCTACATGTGGTAGCCATCCATTGAAGAGAAAGAAGAAAATGAG
This sequence comes from Medicago sativa, assembly GCF_051527215.1. Classification (NCBI taxonomy): domain Eukaryota; kingdom Viridiplantae; phylum Streptophyta; class Magnoliopsida; order Fabales; family Fabaceae; genus Medicago; species Medicago sativa. Next base: position 15,053,440 of record NC_140753.1, on the reverse strand, counting down.
ACAGTTTTCATGATTTTTTGTTGGATACGCGGTTCATGGTTAATGTAATTTAGACCATAGTATTTAACTATAAATTGTATAATGTAAACCCTAAGCTTGAAATAATAGAAAGTAACTGTACTTACTCTAAGCTTTAATTTTTTTAATTCATGTTCAGTCTAACAGTTGTGATGTGTCTGATGTAAGAAGTTCATAAAGTTTATGCCACACGGTGAAAACTTTATATTCCTTGAAGTATAAGCTGCAAGAATAAATTCAAAAGGATGATAAACATGAAAAAGGAACTTGAGAATTTACTAAAAGAGATTTGTTAGAACTTTTCACGTGGACCCAATGTTGAAGTGAACGAGAATTAACTTGTGTTTTTTTTTTTTTTTTTGGTGGTGAGAATTAACTTGTGTTATTCTAGCTTGAAAGTGACAATATTGTCTAAAAGGCCTAAAAACATTTCCAATTTTTACTTTATCTGTGTAAATGACATTTGATTGTGTTTTATTTTCAATTGTGATAGAAAGATAAAAACAAACTTATCTAATGCATTTCTAGAAATATTCAAAACAATGTTTTGATTTTTTTTTTTATAGAAATATTCAAGTATATTATTAGCAAAAAAAGAAATATTCAATATATTTTCTAAATGCATTTTCAAAAACTTATATGCCGTCTTCTTAAATATTTATTTTACCAACGGACAAAGGAAACATAAGGTAAATGTACATAGAATTTATTCACCAAAAAATAATGTACCATAGATTTTTTGGATCATGCACTCCAAGTTTTTTTTTTTTTGGACTTGTCTTTCTTCATGGGGTTGCACTCAATTTTTAGCTTTACATATCAAAATATGGAGTTATTTAGAAGTACAGTTAAAACTCTATAAATTAATAATGGCAGGACCGGAAAAATTTATTAATTTAGAGAGTTATTAATTTATCGATAAATTAATAATTATTAATTTAAAGAGTTTTTAAGTAATTACACTGTACATACCAAACAAAAGGCAAATTAGTCTATGCCTCTTAGAATTACGTTACAGCGAACCTTAAAACTCAACGTAAATTAGTAACTGCTGTGTTCATATGCATTGGAAATCAATAATGACTTTTGAAGTACAGTAAATGTAAACAAGAGGAACAAATGTGTTCAATGTATTCTTACTATATTTTTTTTTCAGTTTCTATGAATTATTAATTTATGATTTTCTTGGGACCGAAAATTATAAAGGGATCTCCCGAAAAATTATTATCTTATTATTTTATCAAGTTTTTCAATTTTTTACATTGGCCCAAGTCGGGACCGGACAAATTTATTATTTTAGAGAGCTTATTAATTTACCGAGTATTAAATTAAAGAGTTTCTACTGTAGTAGGTTTTCTTGAGTTTCAGAAGTAGCAAGTTTGTTCTTCATCTTTTTGACAATTTTAAAGAAAGTGCAAACTAGTATTGTATTAAAAACTTGGGAGTGATAGTATTGTCTAAAAAATCTAGAGAGATTTTGGACTCATATTGCACTCCAAGTTTCAATAATTTTAGTTCTCTAAAGTCGCTAAAATTGTACAATTCATGCATTCACCATGTTGATGGTCGTTGGATCAAGATTAGATGGTGCAGTTTTCAAACAATATTTTTTTATTTTTCTATGAAACAAAAATGTTGATCATCTATGTTGTCCAATTTCAATCTAACAGTCATTGACACATGAATTATGTGAATGCGAAATTTTACGATTAAAAGGAATCTAAATCCAAATTTGAATATAATATTTTTTATTTTGATTAATGTGAGACACCTCATTCTTCTAGCATGATTAGTCATTGAACTTTTCCGTACTAATTATTTTTTTAATGTTGGTAAATGCAAAGGTAAAAGTAGTGGTGCATTTCTTCTTAAAGCTTATTGATTCTTATATTCCCTCTAGGAAAATGCTATAGATTATATTTTTTGGGTTACAAAATGCTATAGATTATATAACAATATTAATTTCAACATTCGTATCACCGAAATTCGATATGACTGTTTTTATTATTATCATTCTCTGTTATCATATCATCACTTATGTTTAGTTAAACGAAAAAGGCAAGTGATGAGATGCTAATTAAATTAATTTACCACCCCTTTGCTTTTTTCAATCTAATATTTTCTATTTAAGCTGAATAAAAGAGGAATGATTAAAGGCAGAACCCATCAATCAGATTCCAATTTCTGTCCAATAAATAATTTTAAAATGATTTATTTTTCCTTTTGATAGAGCACTATGATAAATGGTATTTATAATGGGTCCATTGGTAGTGTACCTTTTCAGCGTGGAAGACTTGTAGCATTGGCTTCTTGACATTAAGTGCGCATATGTGTTTTCTATCATCAACTTGTGTTTTAATTAATTAATTAATTTATACATATAGTTGCATATTAGGATGGAAAGAAAAATGATATTTCGATTTTGTTAAAACTTTTTCTCTTATATTTACAATATGTTTTTATTTTTTTCTCTATTGTTTTGATTTTTATGCAAATACTACATTTCTTTATATATTTTGGTTGTCCTAAAAAATGGTTGTTCAAATAATATTTCACGAATGAAAATGGATTCACTAAGGCTCTGTTTGGTAAAATTAGCTGATAGCTGATATATATATAGTTGCATATTAGGATGGAAAGAAAAATGATATTTCGATTTTGTTAAAACTTTTTCTCTTATATTTACAATATGTTTTTATTTTTTTCTCTATTGTTTTGATTTTTATGCAAATACTACATTTCTTTATATATTTTGGTTGTCCTAAAAAATGGTTGTTCAAATAATATTTCACGAATGAAAATGGATTCACTAAGGCTCTGTTTGGTAAAATTAGCTGATAGCTGATAAGCTAGCTGATAGCTTTTAGCTGATAAGCTAGTTGAAGTGTTTGGTAAAATTAACTGATAACTTTTGCTTTGAATAATAAGGGTAAATATGGAAGAAAAAATGAGAAGCTAAAAGCTATAAGCTCAAAAGCTACTTGAAGTAGCTTCTGAAAAATAGCTTATAAGCTCCTGAAATAAGCTATAAGCTCGTTGTACCAAACAGAGCTAAAGTTGAAATCTTTTCTATTTTTTAGTAGTAACATTTCAACATCAAACTCAATCATCTCTCATGTTGAATGTTAGAAGTATTGCATTTGAGAAAAATTTAAAGAATCTTAATGAAGAGAATTCATTCTCTATTAGTGTTGATTTGCTCGGTAACACGAATGACACATATGATTAGATCTTCTATTAGTGTTGTGATTTGAGCTTTATTACAAAAGTCTCACATTGAAATGCTTTACGTAATTTTTATCATTATTACTATTTTTTACTTTTATACATATGTAGTTCTTTCTAATCTTGAATGTATATAATATTAGTCAAAATTTTGCGTAAAAAAAAGTCTCTTTTCCACCCTTTTCTTCAACTAGGACCCTTACTTTTTCACATATTCCCATCCATGTGTTTCACATATTCTCATTCGTTTCCTCTCCATTTCATATTTATATCTTATAGCTACTTAGGTATGGATTCTCCCCGTTTTATTTAGCGTATATCTGTCTTTAGCATAAACCACACGAGCCATGAACCAAAGTTTTAATAAGAACCATAAATAATATATATTGTGGAATATTTATGCATTTCCATGCAGAATGTCCTCCTTCTACATCAAGCGACTAGATAGATTACATTATTACAAACGATAAGATTCATTAGATAAAGAAGTGTCTATTTCTTTTTAAGTGTCTGTTATTGTTATTGGTACCTATGTGAAAATGATTTGGTTTTGTTAATATTTATATCATTATATAAAGACAGCTCCAAACTATGTAGGGTCTGACTTCATAACCGAGGTTTGAACTTTGTCTCACCCACTTGTATGCACGTGTTTTTATTGACTATTGTCATTTTGCTTATATAAAAAAAATAAACAAACTAAATAAGTCAAATTTAAAAAATACTACACACACAACAAAATCTATTAGAAAATGCTATTAGATGGTCATCCTACTAGTCATAAATAAATAATAAGGCTGAGAAATGGAGAATTGCGTCTTATCAACAAAACAAAAAAAGGGAATAATGGATTTGAATTTACGCCCTAACATATCAAATATCCCAACAGTCGATGAATAAATACTTTCTAATAGATAGTATAAGATATTCTATTATTTTGTCTCATAATGGACAATTTGGTTTAGTCCTATTCACCAAAAAATAAAAATCGGTTTAGTCCTTTGTCACTTGACTATGCTTATAATTCCATACCTTCGATTGAGACTAGTGCTGTGGAGTGATATCTATGGAAAAGCACTCTTGATATATATTTCCCCACATATTTTTTATGGGGAACAAAATCAAATTTTAGATAACTATCATAACCTATTTGGCTATGGATATTTTTTTTGTTTCCTCGCGTGAAAAATTCACAATATACAGTAAATTAACTATATAGCAATCTCATACTCGAAGAAGAATCTATGATAGTTAGCTAGACAGGGAAAATCAAAAGTTGAAATTATATTGTTTTCGAAGGCTTCTTCTAAGATGTGATAATAAAGGAATACAATTCATTATCATATGCAGCGTGTGCACTGCAAACTGATCCATAAGAAAAATGTAGGGCTAATTAGTGTGATGCGAGGGATAGATGCTAAGAAATTCTTTAAGTATCATAAGGTAAGCAGGGACGGTGGACATGGTATAATTTTCCAAATTTTGTGATAGAGTCTAACAAAAGATTTGAATTTGGTGCAGGTGGAATTTTGTGACATAAATCTCTTAGCAAACAACGAAATTTTTAAAGGAATCAAACGTTTTCAAGTGACCTTATACAAAGGGGATATGCTATTTCTTCAAAATAGATATTAACTCGTAAGATTCTTCAGCCGAATACATACAATCGAGATTACAATTTCATATTCAAGTATGCTCTGCATTATCCTGCAATGAAATGTTAGACAATAAAATATTACACTTTTCCACCAATTCAACCTCCAAAACAAACAACCTTCAAAAAAAAAAAAACCTCCAAAACAAACAAATTTCTTCTCCAAAGCCAACAAGCCCCCTCGACACCAATACCTAACTATATATCCTCCACATAAACATTTTTATTCCTAATGAAATTAAACCGTATACTAAAATGATCCTTTACCACCTCCCCATCTAGCCACGACTCGTGTGAAAACAACGTCTTACTACCATTTCCTATTTTATTAATAACATTATACCCAAACCATCTCGCTCCACTTATCTCATCACATCTCATACTACTAAAAATATTCTTCCACCAAATCGAATTTGTGATGCTCTCTCTAACCACTTCCCTATTTAGAAGCCCATGTTTATGAGCCGAAAGGTGACACCAAAACTCATCTTTCTCCCTCCTTAACCTCCAACACCACTTCCTTAAAAGAGCCAAATTAAAAACTTGTAAATTCCCCACCTTCCTTCTCTTTAGGTAAACACATTTTGTCTCAATGAACCCAATGGATTTTACAAGTCTCAATTTTAAGAATGATACCTAAAAGACCTTTGAAAAAGGAAAGGATGTATACTAGCATAGATGTTTAAATGGATTTCAAAAGAATTAGTTTGTAACCCATCCAAAGGTTTCAACAATTCCAAGATAACAATCTTCTATGATTTGATCAACCATATGATTCCAAAAATGATAATTTTCGATGATGAAGTCGGGGGATATTTTGTGTTGCATCATATATTACTACGCTAAGGTGAGCACCTTAGATGAATTTGACATTGGACATCGTTGGTGGGCCAATCTGATGGTTTTAAAGTAGGCTTCCTTGTTGTAGAGTTTATAAGATAATTGGTTTGGAACTTTTAAACTCATATTTTGATGAGGAGTGGGTCTAACCGTCTAAGAGTGTTGAAGTCAAAAGTTTTGAAAAAAGGTTATGGGTTCAACTCCTATATTAGATATTTTTTATTTAAAAGATAATTTAGATTAATTGATAAGTGCTAGCCACCACCTCACCCTACCGGCGCTGCCACCGCACATCGTCGGAGCGCCGCCGTCAATTCACCGGAGCGTCGCCGCGAAGTATTGGAGGTCCACCGCTCGCCTCCGTGGTGGTCGCCGAAGCTCCACCATAAACCATCAATGGCGACCACTATGAACCACCACCTGCACCCTCTCTTTTATAAACGTTACATTATTCATTTAATTTATTTATAATATTAAACTATATAATTAAAAAAACAATATAAAAATTTGAAGAAAAAAAGTGCACCAAAAAAAAATCTAAAAATCTCTCAATAAAAAACTCAAAAAAACTTACTTTAATAAAAAAAATACTGTTCAAAAATATTAAACCGGATTTTAAGCTGAACTGAATTGGTTTTTTTGAAATAAAGCAGTTTTTTTAAGTGGTTTTTAAAAACTGAACTGAACCATTAATGTGGTTCAGTTTTAGTTCAGCTTTGCGTCATGACCACCCCTAAGTCAATACCCTTCTTCTCATTGGATTCAATTAGGATCCAATGATCCAGATACTCTCCACCAAGTGTCTATACCACCCTCTCAATACAATATTTTAGACATAATTGATTACTTGGATAATTCCTTAACTTAATTCCTTATTTTTAAGTGGTTTCATAATTATAAAACCTTTTAATTTGGCCCTTTATGTATTCTCTTGTTACCTATTTTGATCATTTCCGTCGGTTATTAACTTTAAATGTCTAAGATGGATTAACATTGTAGGTGGTCCACTATATGCCTTGTTAATTTTTATTTTTATTTTTAATTTTAACCTTTCGATCATAAACCTTTAACAAAACCTAGAAAAAGTTAGTTGGTGTCGGTTCTTAGATAAGTGTTATGATCAAAAGTTGTAGATGGACCAACTTAATTGATTACTAAGGTTAAAAATTTATGGAAATGACCAAAACAGGTAATGGCAAAATACATAAGAGGCCAAATTGAGACGTTTTATAATTATTATGATAGCACTTTAAAACAAAGAATTAAGTTAAATGATCGAGTCATCAATTAAGTCTATATTTTAACCATATCCAAAGAATGAAAGAGAAAATAAAAAATAATAAACACAATTAGATTAAAAAATATAAAATAATATGTTGCTATAAAAAATTATGGTTTGCATATGAGTTCTACTCAGCAATCTTGCTTTCCCTGGCATCGTATCAAGGACCATGTCCTTCCAAACTGGTATTTCAAATTTGTTCATGAAGAAGAATTTAGCCTTGCTATTTCAACATTCTTTTCTTGACTGGCTTTTTCAAGGTTGAAACATTCAATTTATATAATTGATGACACACAAATTTTATAGAGACCGGAATATCTTCCATTGCAAAAGAGGTGTTTAATTGTTAATAAGACTTTGCAGCATCACTTAATTCAATCGATCAGAGGAGTAAAACATACACCGACTGTTCCAAAAACAACTCAAAAGATGCTATAGAGTATAGACCCCCTCTCTCTCTCTCTACCACCTTCGTCCCTAAAATTCAAATTCATCTGTTTTTGTTTTTTACCAACTTACCTTTGTTTATTTTTTTTTTTTTTTTTGCAATCATCAATAAATATTATGTTAAAAACGTATTTTCACTTTTTTTAATGATTAAAAATTTAAAAACAATATTAATTACTAGTAAATTTAAAACAATTAACAACTTTTTTTTAATGTCAAACTAGCTCACCGAAATTGACACCCGGGAGAATCAAACATGAAACCAACTCAAGTCAACACCACCAAACCAACTCAAGTGGTTTTCTACTACCAACTTTCTTAATTTATGTAATTTGGCTAAAGAGGTTCTATATTTAGCGACGAAGGGAGTATGATTTTCCTGGCATTCGAACAAAATAAAAGGGGAGAGAGAGAGAACCAAGGCCATATAAGATAGCAAATTTTAGAAAGAAGGAAACTGAGGTTGAACAAGAACAAGAGTACGAGCATTGAATTCTTCAACGTCGTTAGATTATCCTAACGGCTGAGATATAATTGTGTAGATAATTGAGAGTATTTGATATAGATGATATGCTTTCCTTCTCTTTACATGCACATTTAACCTTGCTTTCAACATCAATTTCTTCTTTCGAAACGTTCTTTCTCCGACAAGTCAGCCATAGACTTTTTCTCACTAGGTTCTCTCTTCCATTTTCTACATTGAATAAGTGATTTTCACATAGTTATAGGTTCATGTTTGTTGATTTCTTCATATTAGTGTGCCATTACTTTGTTTATCGTCTTGGTGCGACTTAGTTGATTTTCCGTCTTTTTGTTCGGTGTTCATTTGGTTTGGATTGACATATCAACTTCAATCAGTTACTAATTCAATCAAATGACTTTGTATTCAACGTTGGAGATCTGGAGACATAGTCACTTTTATTTTATCACATTATTTATAAATATTTTGTCGTTTTATGCTATTAATTTGATTGTTGTGAATTTGTTTGTTAATTCATCTTTTTCTATTTCAGTAATGTTGAATTTTTATTTAATTTGATGTACTCTACCAACTTCAATAAATAAATATTGTTTCTTGTAGTAAAACAAAAAAAAAATATCATTTTCGTTTTGCATTAATTGCAATCACAAGTGATCGATCATGCTATTTTCATTTTCTTATAGTATTTTTTTTTTTACAAATTTTTTTTATAGTATTTTTATTTTAGCCCAATTTTAATAATTTGTGTTTTATTTTCTATTTTGCATTTTCGGTCAATTATGGTTTTGTTATTTCCTTAGTATTTAAACACTTCAGTTATAGTCAGAGAGACAATTTTTATTCATTCAATAATATTTTAGAGAGTTTTCTCAATTTCTGGTGGATTTCGGAACCATGTTTTCACAAGTTTGTCGCTTGCAAATTAACTTGTTTCTTTTCAATCTAGGTTTAACGTTTTGTTAGCCTCCGCTTTCGACTGCGTCACCTTCGTCTTTAAAAGATTGACGAATGAAAAACCTTACGCGTCGAAAGTCCCTGAAGAGAAGAATAGAGGAAAAGGGATATTGTTGTTGGTGTTAACAATACAGATACAAAATAGAGAGAGATAACAATAACGACGGCTAGGGTTTCATTAAAATATCAATTGCTTAACATTACAAAAGGTTATAAGAGAATATATAATAAAACCTAATGAGCTCTAACTTACTAATATAAAGGTCCAATAACTTAAGCCCAATACTTTATTATCTAACATCTACCCTCAAGCTCACAATGAGTCAACAAGAAGCATTGTGAGTTTGTCAAACAAAATACAAAAAACATACTAAATATATAAAGTTCTAACACTACCCCTCAAGCTGAAGCTTACTAAGCTTAAAGCTTGTTACAAATTAACCCAGAAAAATAAACTAAATCAGCTAATCTAACCAGCTGTCAGCAAAACCAATAGAGAGCAGCAACCAACCAAAGTGAGTTATCTTTGTAGAGAGAGCAGCAAGAACCATCATCATCAACCAATCAAATAGAGAACCATCCAAACAATATAACCAATAGAGAGAAGCAGTCATACATAAGAACCCATAGAGGAGTAACCAAAGAAACATCAAAAGTGGGAGAAGTGCAATCAGAAGAATCAAAAGGGGGGAGAAATGCAATGTAATCAGAAGAATCAGAAGAATCAAAAGGGGGGAGAAGTGCAATGCAATCAGAAGAATCAAAAGGGGGAGAAGTGCAATCAATCAAAAGAATCAAAAAGGGGGAGAAAATCAATCAATCAGAAGAACCAAAAGGGGGAGAAGTGCAATCAGAAGAATCATAAGGGGAGAAATGCAATGCAATAAGAAGAACCAAAAGGGGGAGAAGTGCAATCAATCAGAAGAGTCAGAAGAATCAAAAGAGGGAAGAAGTGCAATGCAAAGAATCAAAAAGGGGAGAAGAAACCAAATTGTGAGCACTCGACTCACCAAACAACCAAATTGAAGGATCAAAAGGGAACCAAACAATCAAATGTGAGAATTAGACTCATCAAACAACCAAATTGAAGAATTAAAAGGGAGAGAAGAAACCAAATTGTGAGCACCCGACTCACCAAACAACCAAATGTGAGAATTAGACTCACCAAACAACCAAATTGAAGAATCAAAAGGGAGGAGAGAAGAGACCAAATTGTGAGCACTCGACTCAACAAACAACCAAATGTGAGAACTAGACTCACCAAACAACCAATTGTGAGAACTAGATTAACTCACCCAACAACCAAACAATTGAACCAAACGAAACCAAATCAATCTGAACCAAATTAAACTGAACGAAACCAAACTAAGACAAATTGAAGAACCAAAAAATGAACCAAGACAAACTGAAACAAACTAGACAAAATCAAAGACTAAACGAACAAAATAAAACTAAACCAAACGAACAGAATGAACCAAACTGCCAAACTTAATCAGTATACCAAAGGAAACCAAAATCCAACATGAGTGTTGACTAACCAATACAAAAGTGTTAATCATGCCAATTCTTTTAAATAAGCCACTTACGGTGCTTCAAAATCTTGAATAAGCCACGTACTCCTTGCAATTGAAATCCATCAATATGCCACTAGTTACAAATACGACTTCGTACCAAATCCAAAATTGCAGCGAGTATATCACATAATCTCATCAAAACACCAATATTCGACAAAGAACAAAACAAACAAATTCCCAAACTTTGGGAAATCAATAGCGGAAGCGATACATAATTCAAGGAGGATCGAACCATGCTCTTGATGCCATGTTAACAATACTAATACAAAATAAAGAATGAGAGTATGACACAAAACGGAGGCGAGGGTTTCATAGAATAACAATAGCTTAACATTACAAAAGGTTATAAGAGAATATACAATAAAACCTAATGGACTCTAACTTACTAATATAAAGGCCCAATAACTTAAGCTCAATACTTTATTATCTAACAGTTGGAACCTCTCAATGTTTGTTGTGTGATGGTGGATCAAGGGTTCTTGTGACATTATGATTTCTAGCATATGCCTGAAGTTCAGTAACAAGAATCTTCTACCATATAATGGTTGTGACCTTCAAGGGTTCATCATCTCCACACGGCACACGTTGGTCCTTAGGTTATATTGAGCTATTAGTGACGATTGCCCAACATATGCCAACAAGACGGTGAAGACACAATTTTCGATAGGAGATTGCAAATTGATGTACAAATGCATAATTGGACTGGGTCAAGCTAGCCCGAATTCAACAAAGGAATGAATCACTCCATGACGACTAACCCACTATGGAGAGTACCATGCACTCGCCTTAGAGGCACACATAAGCAAGTATGATGATCAAAATCAAGACCGCATGATAAAGATCACGTCATGATTTTGTCTATAGTTGTCTTCAAAACAATTATCCAATTAGGGTTTTTGTCCCTGAAACCTTAATCCTCCTTCTATAAATGCTAACTTATGACATAGTTCAAATACAATATTGTTAAGCCCTGAAATCTCACTCTCACGGTCTTTAATTTACTTGATCGTCAGAATATTTGCAGATGCATCATCTCATCTCTACAGCATTGCCCTCATTTTTTTTTTATAGTCGGTAATAAAGTCTCCAACTATAGTAAGTATCAAGTTGATCGAGTAAGAGCAAATGGAAGATTGAAAACGAAGCTACGAAATCAAAAATTGTCGGGGTAGGTGTGCATGTTTAAGAGTCGGTATATCGTTTTGCAAGTTAGCAAATGAAGTTAGGAAGTTGACACGTAGCACCCACTTCCACTTTTTGTAATATTGGACCCATGCTTGTTGTCGTTTTCTCATCTATTAGGTCTTAGACATTTTCACTCGAATCTCCACCCAAATCATATGGTGGCGCGTGGGATCCACTCTTGTCCTTCCACTCACTTTCATTATCTCCTGCTCTAACCTATAGTAATAGTATTTTGTAGGCATCTTTTTTATTCATTCATAATTCATAAACCATTACAAATTTACAACATGTACTAAAAGTAAAACCCTAGTATTGTTGAACGTAAGATGTGTATTGAGCCAATTCTCCGAGTAGTTGGGTGGTTTGATGCATGCATATAATGCATTTCACGTAAGAGGTGTATTGAGAAAAAAAAAAGATAAAACATAAACTCACTTTCACAAACCATTTAGTAGCATGAGAGTTCTTGTTAAAAATAGAAGCATGAGAACTAAAAAGCCCAATAGTGGCACACTAAAAAGAGATATAGCAGAATAATTTATATAGGATCATGCTATAATAAATGTCCTACTTACATTGTTTAAATAATCTATGGAAAAAGAGATATTCTCTTGAATAATTAACTCAAACACACAATTACAAAGTCTCATGTTCATAGTCCGAGAAATCTAGTTTAACAATATTAATATTGATAATTGAGTTAGGACTTATAGGAAAATTTAAAACAATTATACTTGATGCTTTATGGGCATTATCATGATCACCCATAGAAAGTGAAACTTCAAGTTTAATTAAATCCTTAACCATTTGTGCGCGTATATCATCATTGACCCAGCCATTTGAACTACATATACAAACAATATTTCGAAAATCAACTTAGGATCCTCTTTGAGTTAGTAAATTAATGATAATGTTAAATATTTGGAGCACCTTTCAATTAAAGTAACAAAGGACAAACTACCAATGTAAGCAAAGTTGAATTCTTATTCTAATTTTGTATACATGCGTATCTTTGTCATGTACTGATCTCTCAATGATCAGTTCCTTTATATTCACAATTGTTTCAATAAATACAATATATTTGTAATACCACCACAAATGTCTGATGTGACACTACAAGTGATCCAACTTGCGAGTCATTTTATACCATATTCCAGTATCTTAATGACTGAAAAATTATTTTTATCTTACAATGGAGAATATTTTAAAGAATAGTTAATTTGGTATCTAAATTATCACTCTCCGTGTTATTTTGGTGGCTAAAATATTTATATCAACTAAAAGATTCTAACTATGCAAAGTACATTAATTTACTTCCTAGACTATCATGAAAAACAACTAATTTTGTTAGCTAATGGATTTAGTTGAATGAAAAAATAGTATAAACACCTTTTAATTAATTTTAATAGTTTATACACTAAATTGGTGAGAAAGTGATAGTTTAAAATCTAAATTGAGGTTCATTCAATACTATTAAGAAAGAGAAACTAGTATTATCTTCGAACTAAATCATCATGATGTGCCCTTGAAAATGTTGCAGGCGTTTGACATTTTTATATCTTAAAAATTTATGAATAGGCACAAAACTGTATTGTGTTGTTTTTCGTATAGGTGCAACATTTTGATTTACTGTCTTGTTGCGGTTCGTTCGCTTCAAATTGGCGAATTTTCTTCGTTGTGTATCCATTACACCAAACAATGACTTTGACATCTCCAACGTTACAGAACCCAACACCTTCTTTTATCACATGTGTACCTATTATGCCATTTTTTTCTTCTATAAATCTATATGATGTGAGTTTGTTCACGGTTTCATTCTTTTTAGTTTTAGTGGCGTTGAGATTTGCATTATTCTTTTCTTTTTTTTACAAATATTCATGGTCGATATAATTTTTGTCAAAAAGAAGTCGGTGTAATTTCTACTATTTAAATGAATAAAGAAATGAATGCCGTTTTTAGTATAAAAAAAAATGCAGATATAAAGATGTATGAGGTCAATTTTTTACTCAAAAAATAACATAACCGTAAAAGTTTCCGTTTATGGGAACTACTATAACATTTCTTTATAACATAAAACATGCTCCTAAATGGTATCAAGTCAATAAAAGAGAAAACAAGAAGAAAAAGAAGAAAAAGAAGCTAGCTTTAATCCTTCTCCGTTCCCTGAATTTCTCTTTATTTTACATGATCTTTCGGTTCACTTATGGAGATTATGTGCATGGTACATATTCCTATTTGTGATACTTTCTTTGATAACATATTGTATTGGTGATACTTTACCAACTAACTAGAAGAAGAAAAAAAAAATCATTACTGGGGAGGTGGTCCTGTATCTTAGCGGTCAAATTAAACTATGAATAACTAATTAATTAATAATTAAGGTTATATCAATTGTCTATTATATTCTTGGCTTAATTTCATAAATGGTCCCCTAAATAATTATGAGATTTCAATTTGGTCCCTTTATTAATTTTCGTCCCATTTTGGTCCTGTAAGTTACCTCCGTCAATCAAATAAATCCATTCTGTTAACTTTTGTTCAAAAACGTTAACATTCATCTTCCTCCTTCATCAACCTCATCCTCAATCCCAGAAAATTCATCATATTCATAACAAAACCCAACAAAATTGATAAACTTCATCACAAACTTAAAAAAAAAAAAAAAACTCAAGAAAAGCCCAAAATATTATCATCATCCTAAAAAATTAACACAAATTTAATTAAAATTTGTATGTTAAAACTAAAAAAAATTATTTAATTAAATTAAAATTAAACATAAAGAATTAGAAAAGGGGAAAAATCTTAGATTTCCAATTTCCCCTTCTGCAATCGACCTTCTTTATCCCCTCCATTCCAAATCTAAATTTTCACAAAAAAGTTCAATTAAGCAAAAAAAAAAATCCTTGAACAAACAACAGCAACAACAGCATCGTCACACACTGTTGTTTTTAAGGTTTCAAAGAATCAGAAAGTGAAAAGGGTTGCAGCGGAACTGGGTTTCAGCCACTGAAACGCAAACCTAAATGTTCATCCACTGTTATTAAGATTCTAAAATTGGACAAAAAGTGAAAACAACGGTACTGGGTTATTATGATTCCAATTTCTTAGTGGCTGTAACGCAATTCATGGGCCTTCAAAAAAAGTTCTCAGATCTGGAAATCAGTGGATGAACATTTATGATTGTGATTGTGAGTGTGAGTGTAATTGTAATTGGTTGAGATTTGCATTATTCTTTTCTTTTTTTTACAAATATTCATGGTTGGTATAATTTTTGTCAAAAAAAAGTCGGTATAATTACTACTATTTAAATGAATAAAGAAATGAATGCCGTTTTTAGTATAAAAAAATGCAGATATAAAGATGTATGAGGTCAACTTTTTACTCAAAAAATAACATAACCGTAAAAGTTTCCGTTTATGGGAACTACTATAACATTTCTTTATAACATAAAACATGCTCCTAAATGGTATCAAGTCAATAAAAGAGAAAACAAGAAGAAAAAGAAGCTAGCTTTAATCCTTCTCCGTTCCCTGAATTTCTCTTTATTTTACATGATCTTTCGGTTCACTTATGGAGATTATGTGCATGGTACATATTCCTATCTGTGATACTTTCTTTGATAACATATTGTATTGGTGATACTTTACCAACTAACTAGAAGAAGAAAAAAAAAAAAAAAATTGTTGTTCACACATGTGAGAAAGTTGTGGCACACATGTAAAATACGTTTTTGCCCCCTCGGTATTTAACTGTCGAGGAATTCAAAATACGGCTGCAGTTAACTGCCGAGGAATTCCTCGGTAGTTAACTGTCGAGGAAAGCATTTATGCAGACAGCAGGTTCCGCATTAATGCTAACCCTTACCAAGCCGTTTTTAGGCCAGTTTTGACCTGTAATTTCACCAGAGCATTTCCATAGGCAATTCAAATTATACAACAATGAAACTCGGTCATAAACAAGAAAAATACAATATCTTTTACATTTGTCCATAATTAAATCAAACCGACATTTGGTTCAAACCACACAAAAGTTTGAAATTCATCAAAACGGAACATGAAGGTGAGAAAAACACAAGAAGGGGGGGGGGGTTGAATTGTGTTTTGAAAAATTCTTCGTTTCTCCTAAAAACTGAGCACACAGGTCAGAAGCTAAGTGAGACAGCTTCTGAAGTGGTAATCAGAATCTAAATGTAGCGGAATAAAACAGAGAGAGAGAAGAAGAACGACACAAAGCAGTTATACTGGTTCCTTCCACAATCCGGAAGTAGTCCAGTCCCCCTTGCACTTCCAAGGAGATTTCACCAAGAGTAATATCTGATTACAATTGCTCAAGCACACAAGCAAGAGAGTTCCTTTGCTCAAGCACACAAGCAAGAGACTTCCTTTGCTCAAGAACACAATCAAGAGACTTCCTGCTCAAGCACAACTGCAAGAGACTTCTAACTAAACAAAATTACACAGAAAATTGTTTAAGGTTGAACACTTGATATACAATCAGAGGTGCTCACAATACAGATCAGATACAGACTCAATGACTTAGGAATTTCTAAAATGAAACTTTGAGACACAGAAATTCTAAGTGAATGCAGAACAATTTCAGCAGAGGTTTGACTCTTGTAATAATGTTGTGAGTCTTTCGTTCAGCATTACCAAAACTCTAAGTCTTCACTCCTTTATATAGAGGTGTGAAAGAGACGTTGTGAAATTGCCAGCACATCAAAGAGTCGTTGTTGAAGCTTGATCTTTCACCAATGATCTTTTGCCTGATTTGGTTGTTGTCCTATGAAGAACCAATTTGAAATCCATTCCTTATCCAAAGGAACATCTATGCAGGCGAAGCCGTATTCTGGAGCTGTTTTCTTGTCTTGTAGTGTGGACACAAAACAGAGTAGTGGAGAAGGTGGTTGTACAGTTCGTACAATAGTACAATGTCAACGCTTTCGTCCAAATTTCAAGCACATGCCTTCAAACACCTTTGAAATGACCGTTGCAATGTTCCAATAATTTTCTGCTATGTTTTCGAATCCAATAGACAGCTTTTGCAGTGTTGATTCTTCAATCTTTGAATCTTTTGCAAAACCAGTTGATCTTCAGCTTCTGGTGAAATGACTTCTGATGAGGCAGCTTCTGATGATGCAGCTTCTGATAACGCAGCTTCTGATAACGCAGCTTCTGATGATGTGGCTTCTGGACCTCTTGTCTTCAGAAGCAGTAATCTTCGGGAGCACCATTTCTTCAGGAGCAGCTTGACTTCAGGAGTGCTTTACTCTCTTCAGGAGCAGCTTGACTTCAGGAGCGCTTTCCGTCTTCAGGAGCGTATTGCCTTCAGAAGTGTCTAAGCTTCATTTTCTTTTGCTCTATATTTGCTCATTCAGAACCAATTAATGATGTAACTTTTTAACTGTGGTCCTGTACACTTGAACAAATATTAGCTAGTCCAATTTACAATTTTTAATATCTTGTTATCATCAAAACTCTTTAAGGTTCATTGTTAAACACATTTTGTTCTAACAATCTCCCCCTTTTTGATGATGACAAACAATAGTATTTAAAATTGGTCAATTGTTGTTAATCTAATTAACGAGTTGACTTTGGGGTTTCTGAGGTTTGTAAGCTCTAACTCCCCCTGAGTCTGATAGTCTTTAAGGTGAGGTTTGTAAGCTCCCCCTAAGTTCTATCTAGGTTAATTAAATTCATTTTTTGCACAATAATATCAGAGCTTAAAAAAATTGAAAGAATTGACTTATAGATAAGAAGAATGGTTCAATTAATTTTATTTGAAATTTGATACTCCCCCTTTTTGATACACCCTTTTAAGGTAAAAACAAAAGGATAGAAATTTTCAAAATTTTCAAATATTATTAATGGGGCTCAGAGCCTTTAAATACTATCACATATACTCCCCCTTTTGTCATTAGCAAAAAGACATAAACAAAAAGAAGAGATGAGAAAAACGTAAGATTAAAGGTTCAGAGCATAATTCAAATTATTTTAAAGCATATTAACCATCTTCAAAAATTAAATAAACAGGGCATAGCAAGCATTATTATCAGAGCAAATAACAACACATATGATATAAACAGTTAATGATATTCAGAAGCAAGAAGAATTCAGAAGCATATAATATCAGAAGCGAAAAGAACTGAATCAGAAGCAGAGATGATCATAGAATATTAAAAGCCTAAAGAAAAAAAAAACTAAAAGTGTGCAACTATGGGTTTGGCTTATTTCTCTAAAATCTTCTTCAGAAGCTCTTGAACATCAGCATACTTCTTGTCCATCTCTTTTCTGTAGTTGTCTTCTCTGATCTTGGCTTCTTGCATATCAGCTTCCAATTTTGATATCTTCAGCTTCTGCTCTAGTAGCTCTGTTTCAAGCCTTTCATTTTCTTCTTTGAGCTCCTTGTTTTCCTGAGCTAGAGCCAGGTTAGGTGCATCATTCTTCTCCAGGATCTCAGAAGGGATAATCAGATGCAAATCCTTAGGCAGGAATTCACCAGGTTCTCTGCCTCTGATACTGAGTGGGTTCTTCACCCAAGTACCAAGAATTTCTACATCTCCAGTATCCTCTTTCATTCCATTCAACCAATCTTCCAGCTTCTGTTTGGCTTGCTCTTGAGCCTCAATACAGGAATCATGCAGTGCTGAAATCAGGTTGATGACCCTTTGCTTGATCCTTCTTCATTGCTTCTGAAAGGTAACTTGATGACCCAAGTCATTTCTTCCTGCTATCAGTCTGAGAACTTCAGAAGCAATATCTTCCCACACATCTTGTAGCACTTGAGAATCCAGGAAAATGGTGGGAGATGAAGGTTGTTTAGAGGGTTTTGGAGGGGCTAAGTGTACAATGGGTAGGTTTGATGATGATTGGTCATTTGTAGTTAAGGATTGGCTAGTTGATGGTTGGTCAGGAGTGAGGTCAACTACCATATCAGAGGCATGATCATCTTGATCATCCTCAGAGTCTGTGTCCATATCACATACACCAGTATGGTGGGTGATCTTGATGACTTGTACTGATGAAGGAGTTATGGAAGCAGGAGTTGGCTCAGGAACAATGTGTTCAGGAGCAGCAGTTTCAGATGCAGGTTCAGGTATAGATTCAGGTTCAGGAATGGGTTTAGTAACTGGTTGTTCAGGAACAGTCTTTTGAGGAGTAACTTGTTCAGGAACAGAAGGTTCAGGAACAGTTGTGGGTGGAATAGATTGTTGAGGAGGTGAAAAGGCTTTTTCTGGTGAAGGTTTTTGTGGTTCAGGTTCATGGTGTTGGGGGCTTTCTGAAATGATTTTCTCAGAAGCAACTGCTTCTGGAGCCATTTCAGAGGCTGTTTGTAGGCTTGTGTTAAAGCTAGTTTGGGGTAGTTCACCTAGATAATGGCTTTCTAGGTGATCTAAGAATGAGGTGTCTTCAGAGGGAATAGAAGATGTGGTACAAGATCTGTGAGAAACTTGAGGTACCTTAGATAACATTGCTGAGTTATCTACTGCTTCTGAAGTAGGCTTTGGACTTGTAGAATCAGAAGTGTCAGCTTTCTTCTTGACTAACTCTTCAGTCTTATCAGCAATTTCCTTTACTTCAGCCAACTTCTCAGCAACCACGCCTTCATCCTTGTCTAAACCAGCTTCCTTGAGCTTAGCATCCCTATTCTTTTTGTTTTGAGCTTTCTTTCTCTTCCTATCAGCTAAGAACTGATCCCTTTGCTCTTTAGCTCTTTTCTCCACTTCAGGAGTGACTTCGAACATGGGAAGAGCCTTAGATTCAGAAGCCTTCTTCTTTTTCTTCTTAGGCTTCATCTCTTCTTGTTCTAGCCTCTCAAGAGCTTCTTGCACCGTCTCCTTTTCAACCTTACCTCTTTTTCTCTTAGCATCCTTCTGTTGCTTGGCTTCTTTAATAGTGGCTTCTGATATAGTAACTGCCTCGGCCTTCTTTCCTTTGACCTTAGCAGGAGCAGCTTCCTCCTAAGGATTTACATCTGTCTCTAAGACATAAGCAGCCACTTTCTCAGTTAAAATTTCAGGATTACTTCCTTTAATGATGGAAGGGAAGTCCCTGATAATCTCAGAGCCTTCTGTAGTCATCTCCAACCACTCTTCATCTTGAGGGGCTTTCTTGAACAGATGCATGGAATGCAAGGTCTTGCTACTGATAGTTTTCTCAGCAGTTGAAGCCTTGAAGCATTTATCAAAAGCATCCCTTGTTCTCTTTAGTCTCTCCAGAACTCCTCCTTGGTGGAAGATTTCAGACAACAATCTTGCATTTGGCACTTGCTTCCTTCCTTTATTGATGCCCTCATTTATAGCCCAACAAAGATGATCTATGACGTATCTTGGGAAATTGATCTTTTCAAAAGTAGCCATGAAGTAGATTTCCAGCTTCTGTCGATTATTGGGTTGATCAGACCCATCTCCTCTCTGAAAGAAGCAGTTTGTGCAGAACTTCAACAACATTCTGTTGTGAATTTTCATTTCAGAAGTTTTGGCTTTTGGATTCCCACCCAGAAGCAAGTTACAGAAGCTTTTTAATAGGATATCTTTGGTCTTCACAATCTCTTGGAATCTTCCTGCAGCATCCACTCTGCATGCTTTTGCTATAACCTCCTCAGTGATGGTTACAGGAATACCCATCACTTCAGACCTGATTTCCAAGCTACTGAAACAAGTAGGATTCATCTCCAACTTTGACTTACCCTTCTTCGATGCAGCTTGCAAGTTTACCTTTGTACCTTCCCCTTCGTAAATTTCAGCCCTAACCCAGAAGTCTTTAACCAAGTTCACATACGACGGCCCATTTAACATCTTGAAGTACTCAGATAGCTTCTGAGCATCAACCAAAGCCTTCATGTCCACATCATACTTCTTGAGTGAAGTAAAATCTACTGGCGATTCTATTTGAACGATCAGAGATTTTGAAGGGATGGACATAGTTCTTGGTTTGCTTATTGGACCAGATCCGGGTACTCTTTGTTGCAAACTTGAAGATGATTCTGGAAATCTTGAACTTGAGGTTGCCATTGTTGAAGATTGAAGAAGATTTAGAGAATTTAGGGTTCTAAGGTTTTTGCGCTTACTTCGCAAGAGGTTTGAGAGCAAATGTGTTTGTTGTGAGTGAGTAGTGTGTGAATTGACAAAGTGTTAAAAGTAAAACGATTGCAATTCAAAAGAGACAAACAAACATAACATTAATGACAAAATTGGGGGCGCGTGAAAAGTACTTTCAAAGCTATTAAATCATCATTGCCCTTTTTAGTTATACACCAATACATACACGCCACGTCAGAAGTTCTCAGAGTAACTACCAAGTTAGTGGGCCAGAAGTTACCACAAAAAGTAACTCCCAACGTTTCCACTAACTCTACTATTTAGAAGCATAAAATCCAGCTTCTGGACTTCAGATGCTGACGTCATCATCATAAGCGAGTTTTCCTCAGAACCTCAATAAAGAGCTTCTGATGGACTACTGCTTCTGAACTAACTTCAGAACCTAAAATCCTATTCAGGAGCAAGCAAACATTTAATCAGACACAAAGTGCATGTTCAAATTTTTCTTTATAAAATCAAATCTTTCAACAGTTAAAGGCTTAGTAAATATATCAGCCCATTGATTCTCAGTATCAATGAATTGTATATCTAAAATTCCTTTTTGAACATAGTCTCTGATAAAATGGTGTTTGATTTCAATATGCTTAGCTCTTGAATGCAAAATTGGATTTTTAGACAAACAAATAGCAGCAGTATTATCACAATAAATGGGAATACTGTTAGCAGTTATCTGATAGTCTTCCAACTGATGTTTCATCCAAAGTAGTTATGTACAACAACTTGCAGCTGAAATGTATTCTGCTTCTACTGTAGACATAGCAATAGTTGTTTGTCTTTTGCTAGCCCAGGATATAAGATTATCACCCAGAAATTGACAATTGCCACTGGTTGACTTTCTTCAATCCTATCACCAGCATAATCAGCATCACAGAATCCAATTAGCTTATAATCTAAGGATTTCCTATAAAGGAGTCCAAGATTAGTTGTTCCTTTCAAATACCTGAAGATTCTCTTGACATCAGTCATATGAGATTCTCTAGGATCTGATTGGAATCTTGCACACAAGCATACACTGAATAAAATATCTGGCCTAGATGCAGTGAGGTATAACAAAGAACCAATCATACCTCCGTACAGCTTCTGATCAACTTTAGCTCCTTCATCTTTTTTGCTTAAGGTGCACGTAGGATGCATTGGAGTGTTCATCACTTTACAATCTTGAAGCTTGAACTTCTTCAGAAGCTCCTTTGTATACTTTGATTGATGAACATAGACTCCATCTTTGCATTGATTAATTTGAATGCCCAGGAAGAACTTCAGCTCTCCCATCATGCTCATTTCAAATTCATCCTGCATTAACTTAGAAAATTCCTTGCAAAGAGATGCATTAGTATAACCAAATATTATATGATCAACATATATTTGCACAACACGAATATCTTTCCCAAGGGTCCTTCTGAAGAGTGTTGTATCAAACTGTCCTCTTTTAAAATCATTTTTGATTAAGAAATTACTTAGTCTATCATACCAAGCTCTGGGAGCTTGTTTCAAGCCATATAGTGATTTCTTCAGTTTAAAAACATGGTCAGGATATTTAATATCCTTAAATCCAGGAGGTTGCTTGACATACACTTCTTCTTCTATGACACCATTAAGAAATGCACTCTTGAGATCCATTTGATATAATATTATCTCATGATTAACTGCATAAGATAGAAGTAACCTGATTGCACTCTTGTTCTTCTTGGACTATCTTTGTTTCCAATGATTAGCTCCTCAGGATGTGAAGACTTGTGCTTGAAAGTGTTTCTGGGAGGATCTTCTTGATGTGAGCCATCTTGTGCTTCATCAGAAGCAGTTTCATCTTGCGCTTCTGATGTGAGTTCAGCTTCTGGACTTTCTTTAGATTCAGCTATCTGATCAGGTTCTGGAATAGCTTCAGGAACCTGTATCTCTGCAACACTTTCACCTTGCTTTGAAGTTTTATCTTCAAGCTCTTTGTCATCAAATTTAACGGGCATAGATTCTTCAACACAAAGTGTTTCTGAATTATACACTCTGTATGCCTTTGACCTTTCAGAGTAACCTAAGAAGATTCCTCTTTGGGCCTTGGCATCAAATTTCTTTAGGTAGAGCTTGTTATTCAGAATGTAACATGTACATCCAAATTGATGAAAGTAAGAGATATTGGGTTTCCTTCCTTTAAAGAGTTCATATGCTGTTTTCTCCAAAATAGGTCTGATATAGATCCTGTTCTGAACATAACATGCTGTATTCACTGCTTCTGCCCAAAAATGTTTTGGTAAATTGTTTTCATGGATCATGGTTCTGGCCATTTCTTGTAAAGTTCTATTCTTTCTCTCTACAACCCCGTTTTGTTGTGGAGTTCTAGGAGAAGAGAATTCATGGACAATTCCATGTTTTTTCACAAAAAGCTTCAAATGGCTCATTTTCAAACTCTCCACCATGATCACTTCTGACTTTCAAAATCTTAGATTCTTTTTCAGATTGAATTTGAGTGCAGAAACTACTGAATACATCACAAGCAACATCTTTACTCTTTATGAATTTCACCCAAGTCCATCTGCTATAATCATCAACAATGACTAATCCATATCTACTTCCATATAAGGATGCAGTACTAACTGATCCAAATAGATCAATATGAAGTAGTTCCAAGGGTCTGGAGGTTGAAACAATGTCTTTGGTTTTAAAAGATGATTTCACAATTTTCCCTCTCTGACATGCACCACAGAGTGCATCTGAATGATAGTCAATGTCTGGTAGCCCTTTGACAAGTTGTAACTTACTAAGTTTAGAGATTAATCTCCAGTTAGCATGTCCCAACCTTCTGTGCCACATCCATTTCTTATCATTCACTGATAGAAGGCAAATCACCTTCTGATCAGCTAGTTCAGAAAAATTGATTTTGTAGACATTATCAACTCTCTTTCCTTTGAACACAATGGATTTGTCTTCCTTGTTGATTACAGTATAGTTGATTTTCTCAAAAAGCACATCATAACCATTATCACAAAATTGACTAATGCTCAAAAGGTTATGTTCAAGACCATCTACCAACCATACATTATTAATTGAGGTAGAGGAATTACCAATAGTTCCTGTACCTATGATCTTGCCTGACTGGCTGCCTCCAAATTTCACATTTCCTCCTTCTTTCATTGTTACGCTAAGGAAGCTGGACTTCTCTCCTGTCATGTGTCTTGAGCAACCGCTGTCTAGATACCATGATCTTTGCTTTGATGCTGCTCTTAGACATACCTGCATCATTGATATTTTCAGATTT
The DNA here is from genome assembly GCF_051527215.1 of Medicago sativa. Lineage (NCBI taxonomy): Eukaryota > Viridiplantae > Streptophyta > Magnoliopsida > Fabales > Fabaceae > Medicago > Medicago sativa. The sequence continues at coordinate 15,029,436 of NC_140753.1, read as the reverse complement.
AGGTACCCATTGTCCTATGGGTCCTGAAAGGTTAGTACTTAAGGCTTTACTCTTCACTCCTTGTACCTTGTGCTGTGAGTTGGGTTGCTTCTGATTAACCATTACCTTTGGTTTTGGTACTTCAGAAGCAGTAACTGTCTTCATCTGAAACTTAGACTTCAGAACCTCAGATTTTGGTTTCACCAGACTCTGAGGTACAGGTTCTGATCTTTTCAAGATCCTGATCTTTGAAGTCTTGGAATCAGATTTGATCATTGCCTTTGGCTTAGAGTTCTTTGGCTCTGAAGTAATCTTAGCCTTAGAACTAGAAGCTTTAGGTTCTGATTGAACAACAGTTTCCAACTCAGCACCTTCAAGTACAAAAACTGTTTTCAGACCTTCTTTGATGCATTCACAACATGCTTTGAGACTGATTTCATTTGGTTTCCCTCCTGAAAAACCAATCCCTTTGCCATTGTTTCTGTAAATGCTATAAATCATAGAAGCCACTCTGCTTCTGTCAATGCCAGATATGATAAAATCTTCAAGAGCAATTTCATGGTTGCTTAAAGGTTTCTCATTACACTTTTCTTGTAGCTTCTGACATAGGAACCTGAGCTTGTCTTCGTATGTTTTACAAATGAAGTCAAAGCCCCTAAGTCCTTCTTCAGAAGCTTTCAGATCCAATAGAGTTGATTTTTGTTGTTTCATTAACTCAACATATTTTTCTTTTAAATCCTTCAACTCATTGGTTCTTACTTCAAAATGTGTAAGAAGTTCTTTAAGTGACTCAACAAGTTCATTTCTGGGAATTTTGGAATATACCTCGTTTTCATCTTCTGAGTCTGAATCTGATCCAGCTTATAAAGTTGTTGTTGCTACCAACCCAACATCTATCTTTGCATCTTCATCAGCTTCCTCTTTATCAGATCCAGATTCACTTCCCAAATCATCCGAGGTTGCCATTAAACTCTGCTTGATCTGCTTCTTGAATTTGCTTGGTTTGAATGTAGACCTCTTTGACTTGTCCTTTGTCTTTTCTTTTTGAAGATCAAGGCATTCAACAATGAAAGGTCCAGGCTTCTTACAGTTGAAGCATCCCTTCTGATCTTCTTTCCTTGAGCTTCTGGAGTTGCTCCTCTTGGTTAGAAACATTCTGTTCTTCTTGGCCAGATACTGAAGTCTGTTTGAGAGCATGGCCATTTCAGCAGCATCTGGTTAAGAATCTGAACTTGATTGTTCTTCCTCTTCAGATTCAACCACTTTGAGAGCTTTTAATGGCTTGCCTTTGGATGGAAGAGCTATTGATTTACTCTTCTTAGTAGACTCATGTTCATTAAGACTTAACTCATGAACTTTGAGAGAACTAACAAGATCTTCGACACTTAAAGTGTTTAAATCTTTAGCTTCCTCAATGGCAGTCACCTTTGGTCTCCATCTTGCAGGCAAGCTTCTGAGTATCTTGCTCACATGGTCAGAAGCAACATAGCTCTTCTTTAGAATTTGTAGCCCAGAGACTAAGGTTTGAAACCTTGAGTACATCTCCTCAATAGTTTCATCATCCTTCATCTAGAATAACTCGTACTGATGTACAAGCATGAGAGCTTTAGCTTCTTTGACCTTCTTGCTGCCTTCGTAGTTTGAACAGAGAGAAGCAAACATAGCTTTAGCAGTGGATTTGTCACTCATCTTCATGTACTCTGCTTTGGGTATGGCAGTGACAAGGGCTCCTCTGATAATATGATGCTTCTTGTATAGTTTCTTCAGTTCTGGAGTATGTTTCTTTCTATCCACATCAGCTCCTTCTTTATCAAGGACTAGGTCACCAACACCATCTTCTAGAATATCCCACAGTTCTTCATCTAGGCTCATGATATAACTATAGAAGTTGGTTTTTCACCAAGAAAATTCTTCAGCATCTCCATTGAATTTTGGAATCTTTCCAACACTGGATTTCTTACTATCACTATAATCATATGAGACATGTTTATAGCTAGTATCACAAGAACCAGTAGGAGGAGGAGTAGACGTGTTTTTCTCAGATCTTTGACTGTTGCACGGTTAAGTGTTACCCAACAGACCAAGGCTCTAGATACCAATTGAAGGTGAGAAAAACACAAGAAGGGGGGGTTGAATTGTGTTTTGAAAAATTCTTCGTTTCTCCTAAAAACTGAGCACACAGGTCAGAAGCTAAGTGAGACAACTTCTGAAGTGGTAATCAGAATCTAAATGCAGCGGAATAAAACAGAGAGAGAGAAGAAGAACGACACAAAGCAGTTATACTGGTTCCTTCCACAATCCGGAAGTAGTCCAGTCCCCCTTGTACTTCCAAGGAGATTTCACTAAGAGTAATATCTGATTACAATTGCTCAAGCACACAAGCAAGAGACTTCCTTTGCTCAAGCACACAAGCAAGAGACTTTCTTTGCTCAAGAACACAATTAAGAGACTTCCTGCTCAAGCACAACTGCAAGAGACTTCTAACTAAACAAAATTACACAGAAAATTGTTTAAGGTTGAACACTTGATATACAATCAGAGGTGCTCACAATACAGATCAGATACAGACTCAATGACTTAGGAATTTCTAAAATGAAACTTTGAGACACAGAAATTCTAAGTGAATGCAGAACAATTTCAGCAGAGGTTTGGCTCTTGTAATAATGTTGTGAGTCTTTCGTTCAGCATTACCAAAACTCTAAGTCTTCACTCCTTTATATAGAGGTGTGAAAGAGACGTTGTGAAATTGCCAGCACATCAAAGAGTCGTTGTTGAAGCTTGATCTTTCACCAATGATCTTTTGCCTGATTTGGTTGTTGTCCTATGAAGAACCAATTTGAAATCCATTCCTTATCCAAAGGAACATCTATGCAGGCGAAGCCGTATTCTGGAGCTGTTTTCTTGTCTTGCAGTGTGGACACAAAACAGAGTAGTGGAGAAGGTGGTTGTACAGTTCGTACAATAGTACAATGTCAACGCTTTCGTCCAAATTTCAAGCACATGCCTGCAAACACCTTTGAAATGACCGTTGCAATGTTCCAATAATTTTCTGCTATGTTTTCGAATCCAATAGACAGCTTTTGCAATGTTGATTCTTCAATCTTTGAATCTTTTGCAAAACCAGTTGATCTTCAGCTTCTGGTGAAATGACTTCTGATGAGGCAGCTTCTGATGATGCAGCTTCTGATAACGCAGCTTCTGATGATGTGGCTTTTGGACCTCTTGTCTTCAGAAGCAGTAATCTTCAGGAGCACCATTTCTTCAGGAGCAGCTTGACTTCAGGAGTGCTTTACTCTCTTCAGGAGCAGCTTGACTTCAGGAGCGCTTTCCGTCTTCAGGAGCGTATTGCCTTCAGAAGCGTCTAAACTTCATTTTCTTTTGCTCTTTATTTGCTCATTCAGAACCAATTAATGATGTAACTTTTTAACTGTGGTCCTGTACACTTGAACAAATATTAGCTAGTCCAATTTACAATTCTTAATACCTTGTTATCATCAAAACTCTTTAAGGTTCATTGTTAAACACATTTTGTTCCAACAGAACATAGTGTCCATAATCAAACAACACATTACAACTCATTACACATCATTAAATTAAATCCCTACTTACATTCATTACAATTGCATATGGATTGAACATATATATATATATATATATATATATATATATATATATATATATATATATATATATATAATACATTATTTTCCACCATATTCCTAAACATAAATCCGACGTCGCTATCGTCTTTAATAATCCAAGGCATATAGCTTGCCGTTTTCCATGCGAATTCATCTCTATCTTCTCCTAGGTCTTTCATTGGCATTAGAGCAGACAAGTGACGTGTATATTGATTTTCACCAAGATGCTCAAAATAAGTGTTAAGTTGTGTCTTCAAATCATCAATAGAGTCCGTCGGTGTTATCATAACCTTAACCGTCTTTTTAAACGTGAAATACCTAACACGCCCTTCAATTCTTGCAACCTCTGACATGTTTCACTTGACAAAAGCTTTAACAAAATAATCATAGATTAGAACAAAATTAAATGGAATGTAATAACGAATAAATCAAATGCGTAAACATTAATAAGCTATAAATAAGTATTGCACTAGTTTCAAGTCAATAAAAGTCATATTATCATATATATCAATACCAATTACATAATGTTACTTATATACTGGCCACAAAAAATTGGCATTACAATTTTGACCCCAAAATATACGTCGGTGTAATTTCTACCAAAAAAAGGACTAACACCGACAAAAAAACCACTCGTTAAAGGCCAAGTGATTGGAGAAGATCAAGTGACATAAAATCTTCCTCATCTTCCGCAATAACTTCAAATTGTTGCTTTGGTTTTTCGGGAGTGTCCAACAAAATAGGCGCCGCTTTGTTTGATTCCTTTTGTGGTTTTGGCGGTTTGTTTCCACTTTCAATAGTCATGAGCTTTCGGAACAACTCATGTTGATCCAAATACTCATCTTCCCAAGTCACCGCATCTTGTTTCTTGTGATTGTGCCACTCCGTAGATGATGGAGGTAGTGGACAACCATTCTTCAAGTAAATAAGCACAAAGTGATTAGGAATTACCCCAAGGCACATGATGGGAGTTTTTTGCTTACCCGGCGGTGGTGGCCCTCTTAGTGGAAAAAAAGATTCCGAGTTACCAACTTCAAGATTTGTCAACACAACCACACACCTTTTGTAATAATTAGCAACAATGTGCCCCATGTCCGGAAAAGTCAACCACTTATCAACAAGATGTGCACAACTTTTTGTATTTGCGGGAGGATGTAAGCCAGTTAAAATGTAGTTATAACGATCCTCACCCGTAAATACTTCAACATAATCATCTCTATGATCTTTCAATTCTTTAATAAGATGTGTACGAATCATGAGATGATTTTGTTCGGTTAAGCCCACGGAATCCACAATGTCCATCGCCAATAACATCCACCACTTTATCAATAAATGGAAGCATGAAGTGTGGCATATAATCAATAGGCCTCATAACCGGGATAGCCTTAGGCTTTGGATACCGAGAAGGTGGTGGAAGTGGGGAAATTGGTGCTTTACCAAGACGAGCACCTTTTTTCCTTTTATATGATGATGTTGTTGGTGATGGTGACGGTTGATTATCCGGATTTTGGGAATCAACAACCTCCCAAGAAGAAGGGATCCGACTAGTAGATGTAATTCTTCTTTTAGACCTCGCAATGTCCACTTTTTTCTTGGCTCCCTTGGTTGTTGCTTTTTGTGGTGGTGGAGAAATCATGGTGGTTTCAGGAAATGCCAATTGCCGCAAAGCCTCTTTGACTTCAAGCTTCATTTGGAAAGGGAGTTTCTTGAGACGTTCTACAATACCCTTCAACTCATCATCGACCGAAAAACCGAGTTCATTACTTTCTTCTCCCATGCGTAACCTTTGCCAATGGTGGTGTATCTCATCCAATAAAATTGGCTTTTCTTCAAGGAGTTTAGTTGCAATTTTGCATGCACATGGTAGGCCGTAAGATGTCCTTTGAACACAACCACAAATTTCCTTGTTCATGCACAACGTTTCCCTACAACGTGACTCTTCCATAGCAATGTTGTCTAAAGCATATCTAGACACATGACCACCTAAGCCGGAGTACAAAGTGACATCTTTGAATCTATGTTCCAACACGGTAACGCTCTGACCAAAGGCTATTTGTATCGCAGTGTGTTGAAGCAACAACATGCTATGTATTTTCTTCCAACAAGTACCCAAATCACCCACACTATTGTCCAAATATTTCTTCACCAAAGCATGAGCCGATTCTACCCTATTGGTGGATCTACAACCAAGATGCAACACACGGACTGTCCATACCCTAACTATTTTCTCCTTCACTTCATTCAAGGCGGTCATGGCATAATTTAGGAAAAGTGGGAAATCACTACAAGCATCTTGGAACTCCACTAATGCATTTGCATATAACTCTTGAGTGGACGATTCAACCATATCTTTCCATGCCCTCATGATCTTCTTGACAACATCGCGATTACTCACCTCTTTCCCATCCTTTTTTCCCAAAGGATATTTACAATCTAAGACGCACCTTTGTTTAACATTTGCTTGCACATGAAAGTAACAATTCATAGCATAACTTTCCGGGAAAACAATTCCAACCGCTTTCATCAAAGACCCATCCCTGTCGGTAACAATCACCTTAGGCATATTCATCTTTGAAGTAAGAAGTTTACGCAACATTTTTAAAACCCAAACAAAGTTTTCCTCTTTCTCATGCATCAAGAATCCAAACCCAACCGAATATGTCAAATCGGTCGAAGTTACCCCAACTACCTCAAACATTGGCATCTTATACAAGTTGGTTTTGTACGTGGAGTCCATAACCAAAACCGTTGGAAAATTGTTAAACAACTTAACAGATGTTGGATGAGCCCAAAAGATATCTTCGATTGTATTACTTTCACCATGTGTTCTTGAGTAATAAGTATAGTTGTGCTCCTCCAACTTCGAGATTAGATATTGCAACGGCTTCTTGTCACCTCTATTTGCCTTCCATATTTTTTGACGTTCATTGTACACTTGCTTCACATTTGTCATGCAATGTGGTCTTTTGTTCTTCAAGTGTATCAAAATATTTCTTGGAAGCATCTTGCTCTTGGTCAAGTCATGTACAATCTTCTTGTCATCCTCCTTTAATCTACCGGCAAGAATGTGTCCTTCTAAAGCCGGCTCCATCGCATGGTTGTGAACTCCATTAAGAATGTTCAATCCCCATTCCTTTGTTTGCGTACTTTGATATCCACTAATCATGAACAAGCACCCGCATTTTCTTGAGCCCGTTGTCGCATGCTTCGGTTTTTTTTAGGCACTTTGTGAGCTCCACTCCTTTCACACACTAGGCGCAATATTGGATGGATCAAGTTTGATCTTTGTGTAACAATTGTATATCCCGCCTTATTTGCTTGACAACGTACCCACCCAAGCAATTCTTCTCTATCTTGAAACTTAATGTCGTCAGAAAAAAACCTAGCCGTGTCAACTTCGTGGGCTTGAAGTGGGACGACACCGGGGCTAACATATTTAGAAGCTTCAACATGGACGGAAGCTCCATCAATGTTTGGTTTGACTTCAACCTTAGGCGGTTTGACATCTCCGGAAATTTGGACAAAATTACGTTTTGTCTCTCCCGAAACATCTTCCGCGTTCTCGGTCATTACTATAATTAAACAACACAAAAATATAAATTAACAACTTACTAATGCATAAACATCAATTTCATAATGAACTAAAACAAAAAAAAACAAAGAAAAAAAAATTTGAAAAAATGGCAGTAGCTGCCATTTTTTCGTTGTCAAATTTTTTCCTAAGAGTTCCTCGGTAGTTAAGTACCAAGGTTTTCCTCGGCATTATACTACCGAGATTTCCCATGCCAGAGTTCTACGTAACTAACGTTGATACACATACAATAATAAAAAAAAAATTGATTACAATGCTCAGTACCTGTTTTTTTACGTCTAGAGTGTGTTGATAGCTCCTATGCTTGATGCTTGAATCATTTGGGGGAAGATTTGATGAAAAAAAATTTATTGGATTTGGGGGGGAATGGATGAAATGGTATGGAAGTTGATGAAAATAGTGTGTAGGGGGAGCAGGTTTCCTGTTTCATCTGACGAAACATAATCGTCGGCAGTTAACTACCGAGGTTTTCCTCGGCAGTTAACTGCAGCCGTATTTTGAATTCCTCGGCAGTTAACTGCCGAGGGGGAAAAAACGTATTTTACATGTGTGCCACAATCATATGGAATGTGTCAACAACAATTTTCAAAAAAAAAATCATTACTGGGGAGGTGGTCCTGTATCTTAGCGGTCAAATTAAACTATGAATAACTAATTAATTAATAATTAAGGTTATATCGATTGTCTATTATATTCTTGGCTTAATTTCATAAATGATCCCCTAAATAATTATGAGATTTCAATTTAGTCCCTTTATTAATTTTCGTCCCATTTTAGTCCTGTAAGTTACCTCCGTCAATCAAATAAATCCATTCTGTTAACTTTTGTTCAAAAACGTTAACATTCATCTTCCTCCTTCATCAACCTCATCCTCAATCCCAGAAAATTCATCATATTCATAACAAAACCCAGCAAAATTGATAAACTTCATCACAAACATAAAAAAAAATAAAAAACCCCTCAAGAAAAGCCCAAAATATTATCATCATCCTAAAAAATTAACACAAATTTAATTAAAATTTGTATGTTAAAACTAAAAAAAATTATTTAATTAAATTAAAATTAAACATAAAGAATTAGAAAAGGGGAAAATCTTAGATTTCCAATTTCCCCTTCTTCAATCGACCTTCTTTATCCCCTCCATTCCAAATCTAAATTTTCACAAAAAAGTTCAATTAAGCAAAAAAAAAATCCTTGAACAAACAACAGCAACAACAGCATCGTCACACACTATTGTTTTTAAGGTTTCAAGGAATCAGAAAGTGAAAAGGGTTGCAGCGGAACTGGGTTTCAGCCACTGAAACGCAAACCTAAATGTTCATCCACTGTTATTAAGATTCTAAAATTGGACAAAAAGTGAAAACAACGGTACTGGGTTATTATGATTCCAATTTCTTAGTGGCTGAAACGCAATTCATGGGCCTTCAAAAAAATTCTCAGATCTGGAAATCAGTGGATGAACATTTATGATTGTGATTGTGAGTGTAAGTGTAATTGTAATTGGTTGAATGATTGTGATTGTAATTGGTTGAATTTTTATGATTGCAAATAGTTGATTTTGTCAAAGAGGAATTTTCATGTTCCAGAATTGAGGAGAGGTTGGGCTTGTTATGGTGAGAATTGAGAAGAAGGAGAAGAGGATAAGTGAAGGGTCTGTGAAGGGAAAATACTTGGGTGACATAATGTCACCATGACATTAAATCTGGGCCACACGAAGGTGTTGTGTTGTGTGGCCCAGATGTGTTGTATGTGTTGTGTGGCCCAGATGTTGTGTGGCAATGTGTGTTGTGTGGCCCAGATTTAATGTCACGGTGACATTATGTCACCCAAGTGCTTCCCGTCTGTGAAGCGTGTGTTGTTGTTATGATTTGGGGAAAGCATTTTTTTTTCTTTCTAAGGATGATTTGGGGAAAATAGTTAAATTTGGTATGGGTTTAAATTTTTTTAATTCAGGTTTTTGATTTTTTTTCTTTTTCGAATTTGATGGTGAAGGTGATGAAGATGATGAATTTTTCTGGGTTTAGTGATGAAGAAGATTAATTTTCTGGGTTTTACAATGAAGGTGATGAAGAGGAAGGATGAATGTTAACATATTTTTGCAAAAGTTAACAGAATGGATTTATTTGATTGACAGTGGTAACTTAAAGGACCAAAATGGGACGAAAATTAATAAAGGGACCAAATTGAAATCTCATAATTATTTAAGGGACTATTTATGTAATTAAACCTATATTCTTTCAAAAAAAAAATCAATTATATATTATCTTTAAAAAAAATCAATTATATATTAGTGTAGCGGGAGTTCTTCCAATGCCACTGCTTCTGATTCAATCTCAATCTGAATGTCGCTCATGACATGGAGATTTCGCATCATTGGAAGAAAAGTGGTGACATTGGGGCACAAATATATAACGATGAAAAAGAAAGAGATGCAGTTATCAATTATTTGAAGAATCGTTCACCTACTATAGAAGAGCCCTTCGTTTTGGGGTATCTAAGATTAAGAAGAAGAATACGCATAAGGATTTTTAGGTTCACTAGACTTTTCACCCGTGCTATCGCACGGGTCTGATATAGATGAAGATTATTTTTGAACAAATGATTTTTAAATTGCTAGTTGCGACTAACATGTATGACATTTATATTATATTCGCAATAAGACAATCGAATATAATGACATGAAACAAAATAAATTTATCACAACTTTACACTAATATAAGATTTTATCTTACAAAAGTAGTCTAAGTTATAAGTTTTTGCTGGATGGGGTAATAGGAACGTGATCACTACTTGATATTTTTTAGACAACTTGATCACAACTTAATCATATTAATGTCCTCCACATGTTTGATTATTTCCTCTGTGATCCAATTCAGTTCACTCTCTATACATCCAATAGCTTATTTTGTTGTTTCAAAAAAAAAAAAAAACCAATAGCTTGTCGCAAAAGTGTGTCTAGGAAGCTTATTAATGCATTGTTCAATATCAGTGATTTATGATTTTTAAGATTGAATTAGTAATGTGACATAAACACACTTCAGTGGAATACAATTGTATTTTACTCTTTATTCTCTTTCAATTTTACTAAAAGTGTGCCAATTGATTAGGAACATACCTAATATGCAAAACCTGTAGTTTTTGAAAACTTGGAAATAAATTGATACTTCACTTGCTGTTAAAAAATAAATAATTTGATACATCAGACAACAATAGAACCCTTATAAGAGTGTGAAAGCCATTGATCCAAGATGACATCACTTCACTATAAAAAATCACGTCGGAGTGCTCTTGGCTTAAAACAATATGACTTTTTTAGGAGAATTGATGGTTGTTCTTTATATAGTTAGTAAAATTAATGTATTAGAATATTTCAGCATAACTATAACTATAGTTTACATAAGTATTCAACACCAATAAGTTGGTCACGGACTTACACCATTACAATGTGGGAAAAAGAGTGTTATAACACCAAAGCCACTAAAAAAAATTCATCAAGACACATTATTTGCCTCAATTGAAAGAAACTTGATCACTTATACTCAGCAAACTATACAGAGGCAACTTCTGCCACAGAGAAGCATGAGTTGCACAGTTATAAGGCACCTCTCACAAAATACAACAGTCTAACTGAATTCGGCAAGCTGAAAAACAGTGATATGGATAGTCTGCTAGCTACGTCTCTCTTGATTGATACATCAACTCCCCACTGAAGATACAATACAGCAACCAAAATCCTGAAACAGTATGCATATATCAACACTGCAAAAACTACAACACACTACTCAGACAGAACAACTCCAACTCGAAGACAGGCTAAATCAAAGGCAAAATGACCAAACTATCATGACTTGACTTCCCCTTTTTTGGATAAGAAAACGTGTCAAAAACAATAAGATTAAAGAAAACATGTAGAGCATCTCATCAAATATAGCTTTAGTTGACCACATTATGCCAGGTTTTGGTTGTGATATGTCAGGGTAAAAACAACATACTCTATTATCATATATCTTTTCTCTATCGAGACATGAAAAACTCAGGGCATGTGAAAAAGTAAAATACATCAAAACAACTTCCAAAATTCCTACAGGAACCAAAAAACATGATAAGTAATAAGCCTCCAAATTATTCATCAATGTATATCTAAAGACTAAAGAAAGCAAAATATAATCATGCATCATTCTCATAGTTAGGGTACGTAAAACAGTAATTGTAGCCATTAGGATTTTGGAAAAATTAGGGCTTCAAAATTGGCTTGGGACAACTTTTATATATAGATAGATAAGCTTTCGGGTTAACTTTTATAGATAAATAGATTAACGATTTAGTTAGGGTAAAACAGTAATTGTAGCCATTAGGGTTTTGGAAAAATTAGGGCTTCAAAATTGGATTGGGACAACTTTTCAAAATTGGCTTGGGACAACTTTTATATATAGATAGATTAAACAAATTGGAATTAAGCATTAGGGTTAAAACAGTAAATTTAAGCATTAGGGTTTAGGTTAAAATTAGGGCTAAAATAAGCTTTCGGGTTAACTTTTATAGATAAATAGATTAACGATTTAGTTAGGGTAAAACAGTAATTGTAGCCATTAGGGTTTTGGAAAAATTAGGGCTTCAAAATTGGCTTGGGACAACTTTTATATATAGATAGATAAGCTTTCGGGTTAACTTTTATAGATAAATAGATTAACGATTTAGTTAGGGTAAAACAGTAATTGTAGCCATTAGGGTTTTGGAAAAATTAGGGCTTCAAAATTGGCTTGGGACAACTTTTATATATAGATAGATTAGGGTTAAAACAGTAAATTTAAGCATTAGGGTTTAGGTTAAAATTAGGGCTAAAATAAGGTTTCGGGTTAACTTTTATAGATAAAAATAGATTAACGATTTAGTTAGGGTAAAACAGTAATTGTAGCCATTAGGGTTTTGGAAAAATTAGGGCTTCAAAATTGGCTTGAGACAACTTTTATATATAGATAGATAAGCTTTCGGGTTAACTTTTATAGATAAATAGATTAACGATTTAGTTAGGGTAAAACAGTAATTGTAGCCATTAGGGTTTTGGAAAAATTAGGGCTTCAAAATTGGCTTGGGACAACTTTTCAAAATTGGCTTGGGACAACTTTTATATATAGATAGATTAAACAAATTGGAATTAAGCATTAGGGTTAAAACAGTAAATTTAAGCATTAGGGTTTAGGTTAAAATTAGGGCTAAAATAAGCTTTCGGGTTAACTTTTATAGATAAATAGATTAACGATTTAGTTAGGGTAAAACAGTAATTGTAGCCATTAGGGTTTTGGAAAAATTAGGGCTTCAAAATTGGCTTGGGACAACTTTTATATATAGATAGATATATAGATAGATTAGGGTTAAAACAGTAAATTTAAGCATTAGGGTTTAGGTTAAAATTAGGGCTAAAATAAGGTTTCGGGTTAACTTTTATAAATAAAAATAGATTAACGATTTAGTTAGGGTAAAACAGTAATTGTAGCCATTAGGGTTTTGGAAAAATTAGGGCTTCAAAATTGGCTTGAGACAACTTTTATATATAGATAGATAGATAATAACCGCTTTAGGGATAGGTTACCATATTGATTTGAGGTCTTTCTTGGGGTTTCATTTTTATTCCTGCTCTTTTTCTTTTTTTGGTTTGTTTTTTTTCCTCTTTTTTGGGTATGAGTTTCGCCTCAAGTTTTTTTATTTTATTTTTTACTTTTATGGTTTGAGAAGGTTTTTCATTTGATTCACCATTTGCATTCCATTTCCTTAAAAGAAATTAATATAGTTTTAGCTTTAATTTGGTCAAAAGAATAAGTTAATACTCACTTTAATATATGAATTTTTTACAAAACTTTTTTTTTTGGTAGATGTCTTTGCAAAAACTTTAATAGATGATAAATTAGTTTAATTGCAAGGGAATAATTAATTTTCTAGTGGGATCGTCATCGTGCTACATATACTTATTCAAAAGAATTTAGATACCCCCATCATATATCTGTGACAAATTGGAGTCCTCTGATGCTTTTTTTTGTCTTGATTCCATAGAATCTACTAGCTAGTTTTTTTTTTTTTTTTAATAAACTAGCTACCTCAATCATATGGTTGCTAAATGTAGTAGATTCCAATATTTCTATAGTATCACATAAAATTCAAATTAAGACATGGTTAGGTTTAAGACTCATGTCCAATTGTCCAGAAAAGAAGGTATTTGTTTGATTGAATTTAACTATTTTTTATGGCTACATGATGGGAGTTGTGGAGATCTCAGTGTCACATATATACATGCTTACGCATATTTAGATCACAACTTTCTTCAATAATGGGCCAACTCAAACGGATTGCAGCACCTGCACTGCACTACATGATTTTCTATTCTCTTTTTAACTGACATTAATTATATTATCTATCTTAATCTTATTTTAACTACTGCATTAATATTAATATTAATCATATGTTGTAATAAAAGATGATATCATTATTTAACAATGATGATCATATTAGACTAAACTTTATGAGTACTTTTGCGATCACTAACTGACTAGTTGAGCTTAGTTATTAATGCTTTATTAATTAACATTTGCATGTTGTGTTGTAAGAGGGGGAAAGGCAAGTAGTTGGTTCAAAAGTAGACATTACTGAAAGGTAACAAAGAAGAAAATGCATTTTGGTTGTTATGATGGAAGTCTTTAGTTGAGTTCTACTTATAGAATTAATGCCCAAGCTTGAAGCTTCCAAGAGTAATTATTAATAGTAAATAGGGAAGGGACAATAGTGGAATGCAGAATTTACCATATATACTAAAGTCTTGTTTACTTGGGGGGTAAGATTCAGATACCATGCACAAAGTTTAGGTGAATTGACAAAGAGTGGTGTGCATCATGACACGATGGTAATTTATGAGTGATGCTAGTAAATTATTGGCTTTTGCCTTTTAAGTTAACTCTTCTTTTTTACTTTTATTTTATTTAATCCACTTTCTTCTTTGTTCTATTTTGGTAACTTTTCCTAAATCTAGCAGTTGAATTGAACTTATGACAATCTTAATAACGAAATTCAAGAGTATATAAAGAAAATTCGTAGTGATAAAAATGAAATTTAATTGTTTAGACGCAATTCTTACATTTACACAGCTCGTTATTCATCACTATTATATATTTTCTTTCATATATATTCAAATCATCAATATTTATGTAAAAATCAAATTATTCATACAATCAACATGCAATTTTAAAACATCTGAAGTTCGAAATCTAAACCATCGAATTTTAATTCATTGTTGAGAATTTTCTACAATCACTTGTTTGGCCGGTAACGAATATTAAGTCTAGCAAAATTAACTAAATTTTGACGACATGACAAATTAATTTTCAAATCATAGCTAAAAGAGGTGTCTAGGTTTAATATTCAACAATACTTGAAATATAATTACTTTACTTCCAAGTAAGAAATAAAATTACATATAATTAGAAACCAAAAACAAACAAAATTGTACTTGGTCTTTTTCTTCATAGGGTGATATCATGTGTTTTGTGCTACACATGTATAGCAATAGTTATAGGACACACTTACTTTGGCCCATGTGTGTGTTAGATTCCAAATCAGGACCTGTACTGCCACTGATAAATCCACTCACAAGAAAGTGGGAATGATGTGGAATATGGTAATGACATAAAAAGTGCAACAGGCAAATCCCAGGTGCCACTGCAAGATTTTCAGACACCACAACCCACGCCTTGTTTCTTCCCTTTTTATCTATAATTCATATATTTCCTTTTCTATTTCCTTTTCTATATATATTAGTATTATTTTCACTTTTTCAAATTTTTAAGTGAATTTTCTGCTGAGTTGTAAGTGTGAGATGATTTCAATTCTAACCCCCCAACCCCAACTAACTCACATCAAACTCAATTAGGTAGAATACTATAGCCATAATAATTGATGAAATGATGTATTATAATATTCAAGGATCGTCTTGAGTTGAGATATTGACGGTCAGTTGATCATGTTGATGTGATATTGGATCTATGTAAATTTAGGTGTCAATATACACTCAATATTGTGTGAGTAAAGAAAAAGATAAAAGTAATAAAAAATTGAACCAATGTACATCGACCTATGATTTGTTTAAAAGTGGAGAGGAACATGATGACTACACTAGAATGATTGCGTGGCTTGAATATGAATATATGATATAATATCTTGGTATATATGAATCCACTACTGCAGCCTCTCTAAGCAATATGCTACTTGACCTAGTTGATGATTTATGCTTAGATAAAGCATGCGTGCATATATAATATAGATTGCAATGTTAATATATTAATTAATTATATACTACAATTTATAGGGTAATATCCCTACATCTTCAGTCATTATCACGTAATTAAGCACTGAGCCGCATTCACACATTAACTAATCTTTTGTCCTGATATCACTCTCCTGTCCCAATATCACCTGCTAGCTATATAGAGTACTGTATGAATTGGTATAAGTTAAAGGGAGATACAGATATTCATGCATGAATTGAACTCACACTACAGACAATTACTACAGCTGTCAATTTTAGGGGCTAAAATTGTTGTAGGATTCCCAATATTGTATATTCTTGCTACTAAACTAAAATCATTAAAACCAGTTACTGTTGCTATGGGGAAAGTGAATTCTATTCAACAAATTATCAATCATCCTAGTTGCACTAATGCTTTGGTTATTGATGAGAAGAAGGCTGAAGATAATCTCAATGAAGCACTATTGAGACACTTGGAATTCAAGGGCATTTTTGGAGTGATAAATTTAGAACTAAATGGTTTTTTGAAGGAGATAGAAACACTACATATTTCAACAAATTTACTAAAATGAGACATATGTATCCAACATGATTACAAGAATTAATCACTGGGACAGTTACTAAGATGATATGGATGACATTGGAGGTCATGTTATTCCTTTGGCTTAAATGCACTTTTGGCCCCCTATGTTTCAAATAGTTGCGATTTTGGCCCCCTAAGAAAAAAAATGGATATTTTGACCCCCTATGTTTTGTTTCTCTTTTGATATGCTGATTTTGACCAAGTCAACGCATACGTGGCATGCCACGTGTGTAATTAATTAATTGAAAAAATAAAAAATCGAAAAAATCAATTTTTAAATAAAATAAATGAAAAAAATAATAAAAAAATATTAAAAAATTCTGGAAAAAACAAAAAATAATAAAAAAATATTAAAAAATTCTGGAAAAATGAAAATAATTAAATAATTAAAAAAATTAAAAATTTTCCAGATTTTAAATTAAATAAATGAAAAAAAATCCAGAAAATCAATTTTTAAATTAAATAAATGAAAAAAAGAATAATAAAAAATTTAAAAATAATGAAAAAATTCGAAAAAAATAATGTCAAATTTTTCAGATTTTTTAAAAAACGAAAAAAATAATGAAAAAATATTACAAAAAAATGAAATAAATTCTGGAAAAATGAAAAATAATGAAAAAATAAAAAAAATTTAAAAAACGAAAAAATATTACAAAAAAATGAAATAAATTCTTGAAAAATAAAAATATTAATAAAAATGATTAAAAAAACGAAAAAAAATTCACAAAAATTCACGGACAATTCCAAGAATCACTTATTCGAAAAATATTAATAAAAATAATGGAATAAATATTAATGGAAAAATATTAATAAAAATAATGGAAAAATATTTAAATTCTGGAAAAATGAAAAATAATGAAAAAATAAAAAACGAAAAAATATCACAAAAAAATGAAATAAATTCTTGAAAAATAAAAATATTAATAAAAATGATTAAAAAAACGAAAAAATTTTGACAAAAATTCATGGCCAATTCCAAGAATCACTTATTCGAAAAAGTAATGTCATGGAAACATTCATTTCCCTAAAGAAGAAATATGTACCAAATTTGTGGCCAAGTTGTATTCTCGTCGGTGTTTTTGTGTATACTTTTTTCGGTTCCTTGCGCCTTTAGAATGTCAAATTTTCAACATTAGAAAATTCTGTAAAAGATTCTGGAAAAAATTTGAAAAAAAAAATTTCGAAAAAAATAATGTCAAATTTTCCGGATTTTTTAAAAAAAATTCCGTATTTTTTGCGAATTTTTTAAAAAATCTGGAAAATTTGACATTATTTTTTTCGAATTTTTTCATTATTTTTTAATTTTTTATTATTCTTTTTTTCATTTATTTAATTTAAAAATTGATTTTCTAATTTTTTTTTCATTTATTTAATTTAAAATCTGGAAATTTTTTTATTTTTTTCTATTTTTTTTATTATTTTTCATTTTTCCAGAATTTTTTAATATTTTTTATTATTTTTTTCATTTATTTTATTTAAAAATTAATTTTTTCGATTTTTTATTTTTTTAATTAATTAATTACACACGTGGCATGCCACGTATGCGTTGACTTGGTCAAAATCAGCAAATCAAAAGAGAAACAAAACATAGGGGGTCAAAATATCCATTTTTTTTCTTAGGGGGTCAAAATCGCAACTATTTGAAACATAGAGGGTCAAAAGTGCATTTAAGCCTATTCCTTTTTATAAATATCTTTTGCCCCAAGCAATAATTGTTACCTGTTACTTTTGCCCCAGGATCATCTTTTACCACTTTTTTGTACTACTGCAGAAGAAGTCTTGAGTAGACAACTATTGTTACTTGTTGCACATGGCACACTCAGTCGCATCTCCAATGGGAGAACCATTATCCCTAGTGATTATTTATTTGCTGATGATTTGATGATATTTTGCAAATCAAATCAAAGAAATGCATGGTCCATCCTCCAATTGTTCCAAGGATATGGAGCTAACTCTGGTCAAATTATTAGTCCCACAAAGTGTAAATTTTTTGTAGGAGCCTTAGTGTTTTCAACTAGATTGAATTCTCTGACTAAGATTATGAGGTTTACTTTAGGCTCGACTCCTTTTAGCTATCTAGGTGCTCCTATCTTTAAAGGTGAACCTCGTACTTAGGGATGATAAAAAAGGTTGGACATGTTGGGTTGATCCATTTAAGCCACCTTTTGCAACATGGTGGGTTGGGATTTTGAACCCACCACTAGTAGGGTATCCGCCTCTCCTTACCCGCTAAAAACGGGGTTGTGATGGGACGGGGTTGGACGCTAGGTTGCTATTAGAAAAAACTTTTATTTTTTATTTATAAGTCACAATAAATTTTCTAATTTTCTCCTCCATATAATAGAGAAAAAAAATTAATTTAAATTATCACTTTTGTTTCATAATTTTAGCCTCATAATTTTAATAGTTAGTCAATTGGTAACTCATGAAGTTTTATTTTTTTATGTCTTTATTGATTTATTATAGATGATGTTTATTTTTGAAGGATTATATGATTTTTTTTCTATATGTTTGAATGATAATTTTCATATTTTTAGTGGAGTCATTAGTTATATATTTAGACTTCCTTAATTTGGCTTTAAATTTATATATTTTTACACTATTTTTGTGAAGTTTTTGATTAATATTTAAAAAAAAAACATTGACGGGTCAATCCGCCAACCTATCGGTCCGTCATAAAACGGCTAAAGGACTTTGTTCATCTGCATCCTATTATTGCCTCATCTAATCATAACATTTCTTTAATTGCTGCTCCTGATTACAATAATTTGGTTTGGCATGATTCAAGTTTATGTTCCCTTGCTTTCAAAGATGCTTATTTTTATCATTCTCATACTCTTGATTTTCCTGATACACTGAGTAAAAATCATCTGGAAACTTATATCCCACCAGCGAATTTGGTATGATTTGGAAACTTTTTTTTTTTTTGAGGGAAACTTATGCACTATGTGATTGTCACTGATGATAATTTAGTTAGAGAGGATTTACTATTGTTTCCTATTGCAGCATGTGTGGGAATAATGATGAAACTGCACCTCATATTTTCCTTCTATCAGTTATTGAAAGAAGTTGAAGCCCACTAGTTCATGATCTTATATTGGTTGCCAATTGCCATCGCTTATATTCAATTGATGGTTTGGAAACGTAGAAATAACTTGAGATTCCAAAACATCACTCCTAAGTTTAAACAAAATTTGGTTCAGTTTAGTTCATTATTCAGATACTCACTCCAAATTAAAGGTCACATGTACTCATCTATTAAAGAGTTTGTTATTCTAAAGTAGTTTAGTGTTTTGTGCCATGATCCTCCTCCTCTAACTAAGCAGGTACATTGGTTAGTTCGCTTAGTTTATTGGATAAAATGTAACATTGATAGTGCATTTAGAGTAGGGGTGGCAAAATAGATGGATTGGAAGAATATGAATTTGGATCATAATGGATGGATCAAAAAAATCCATTAGTCCATTAAAATTGTGGATGCATTTTTGAAAGTCATCTCGGAGTTTTTATCGGTGTTTTCTGTACTAATATTTGTATCGCTAATTCTCTTCATGATGCTTCCATCTATTCTACTGAATTGCTCATTCTAGAGATTGGAGCAATTCATGGCTTGAAAATGATTCTTTGGTAACAATTCAAGATTTCTCTGACATTAATATTGTTCCTTGGAAGTTGTAAAACAAGTGGAAAATTTGTCCGTGTCCATTACTCCACCATGTGTATTTTGAAAGAAAAAAAAATGAATTAACTGGTTAGCGAGTGTATTAGTAAAGGAGGAGTGTGAATAGTACTATTCTTTTTTTTTTTTTTTTGAGCAAAAACAATACTGGTTTCTTAACAAGATAAAACGAGGAGAATTTCTGATCTATGCTTTGAAAATCCAATGCTTCCGAATTTTTTTTCTTTAATTTTCAAAGAGAACAAAATTAGGCACGATCGTTTTCATTCAGATTCTAGAATTCAAACAAAAAAGAGTCTGTTTGAAACACTTTTCAAAAACTCTTTTTTAGTTTTTAAAAACTTGAAAATTAAAAACTTGTTTGCTAAACTATTTTTAAAATTACAGTTTTGGAAACTGTTTTGAATTTTTTTAGTTTTGGAGACTAAAAAGCTAAAACATGTAAAAGGATAACCATTGTGAGAAAAAGACTTGTATATTTCAAAAACCGAAAACAAAAACTATTTCAAACAAAAACTATTTTAAACATTCAGATCTTAGAATTCAAACACCTCTTTTACATACTTTGATCCCCTCCTGCCTCAAAATTTATTCAACATTTTTTTTCTTCCTAAAAATGATATTTGTACAACAATTTTGTAATAACTTTTGGACAACTCTCTATTATTTTTGACCAATAAAAAGAGAGCAGAAGATTGTTCCAAAAGTTATCATAAAATAATTGTAGAAATTCATTACTCTTTTATTCTCATTATTTTTTTGGCACAAGAGGGTTTAAAAAAATGTAAAAGGAGTGTTCCAATACTAACATTTGAATTACTTGTTTTGTTCAGATTCTAAAACCCAAATTGATAAAAATCCTGAAAAAAAAACAATTAGCCATAGTGGAACCATGGCTAAACCAAACATGGCCAATTTTCCGCACTTTAAAAATGATCGAAAAAACCTATTTAAATTCTAGAATCTAAAAATCGAAGGATACTTTAAATTTTGGAGGGCGCGTGAAAACATGAAAGTTGGGATAAGAAATTGAATTATATGCTCTTTACCCAACACATTTTGCCCATTCTCAACTAAATTTCCAAAAATGCCTCTGCGTGACTTAAGTCACGCAGTTGTTAAACGTTGCGTGACTTAACTCACGTTGGTTTTGTTTTCACCTATATTTAGCACCAAGATTGAGAGAGGTGAGTACTAAAATTTTATTTTATGAATTAGTACAATTTAGACTTAAGTGACTTCTACCGTTAACGTGGCAGCATGCATGTTGTGCTCAACCTCTGCCCACCATCATGCATCCTATAGCTATTAATTTCAAGAAGGAAAATGAGAAAGAAAACTAGCGTGAGTTAACTCACGTAGCCTTTGTTTGGTATGAGAGAAATAGAGGAGAGAGAGATAGAGGAGAGAGAAAGAGAAGAGAAGTTGGAGATTTCTCTTGTTTGGCAAGAAGAGAAATTGAGAAGAGAGAAGAATAAATGGTGGGCCCCATACCTTTTTTGTTTCTCTTCAAAAGTGAGAAGAAAGAGGGAAGAAGAGAAAAAAGTCTATTATGCCATTGGTTTTTTAATTAATCATAAATTATAATGTTGTCTTATCAAGGATATTTTTGTCTTTTTAAAAATAATAACATTTCTTTCTCTTCTATTTCTTTCTTCTTTCTCTTATACCAAACAATACATCAAATCTTCTCTATTTCTCATTCTTTTCTCTCTTCACAAACTCTCTCTTACCTATTTCTCTCTTTCCAAATTCTCTTCCGAACCAAACACACCCGTAAAGATTAACACTTTTACGTAGGAGCATTTTTGGAATTTCATTTGGGAATAAACAAAATGTGTTGGGTAATGAGCAGAATTCTTCAGAAATTCTAGGAAACGAAGGCCAATTAAATTCAGGCCAATATCCAAAACCAGAACAATAAACCGAACCCGCCACATAACAAACCGGTTCACCTCGAACCGGGTCTAACAAACAAAACGAAAAACAAACCAATGAAGCATCTTCGTTAGATCAAAGATCTGAATCGCGAACGGAGAAGAAGAAGAAGAAGAAGAAGAAGACGAGAATGGGAACGACGGTGGCGGGTCTAGCGCCGGGACTTTCCCGCAAACTGAAGAAGGTTCTAGAATCTCGAATCGATACACCGGATCTCTTATCTTCACTCAACACTCTCTCCTCTTTCTACGACGAGAATACTCCTCAAGCTCGCCGTAACCTCCGATCAACTATCGAAAAGCGTTCTCTCTCCATTAATCACGAGTTTCTCGATGCTTCGCATGCCGCGCAACTGGTAATTCCTCTTCATGCATTTAGTTCAGTTGATTTTGCTATTCTAAATTCTGATCCGATCTGGTTCGGTTTGATGTGTTTGATTTGTTAGGCTTTGGATAGCGTGGAGAATGAGGTGAATTCACTTGCGGAATGCTGTGATAGGTGCGATTTTTGGTTTTTGAAGTTTTTTTTAGTTGTAACTGTAATTCGTTATTTGTTTGGATGATTATTATAAGTGAATGCGTGTGATTTGATTCTGAAATGTTGTTAACTGAAGGTTATTTTCTGTGATTAGAGTTGGATTTGAATTTGCTTCGTTTCACTGAAAATGTTTTTATGGATGTTTATCACTTTGTGTTCAAGTAATTAGTCATGAAACATGAAAAAAAGTGTGTTGTACATGAAATGCTTATCTTTAACTAGTGTGTTTTAAAAAAGTGTGTAGTAGTAAAGATCATGTGTAATTTTGCATGGAAGTGGAAAAAATATGGCGGGAAACATATTTCTGAAATTTTGTCACGACTCACGAGACGATATTTCTTAAAATAGATAGATGTTGAAACAGTTATTCAAAACAAGTAGGAAATCATGATTAATTTATCTTTTTTTTTTTGTCCAAGTTAAGAGGCATGTGGTAGAAATGTATGATTTCAAGATATAGTGAAAGTGTCGATAAATGCTTGTTCGGTTTATTGGAGTTGATTATGATTTTTAGATACATTGTCACTGATTTGTTTTAGAGTGAAGTTTGTTTTTGGAAATTGCTGGTGTGTTTGATTTGTTGAACGATGTCCATAACATAATTGAGAAACTGCATGGTAAGTATTTTAATTGCTATATTTTGGGATTGTAAAATGCAGGTGAAGGAAAATAATGCATTTAGAGGAGATTGTTTATTGTTTGTATTTATATCACTATCTCACTACATAGCTATTTCTACCCGATGCCTCTTATTATAGATGCCTTCCGCAGATGAAAAAATGTTTCATTTGCTGGAAATAAGTTAAAAAGGATACTGTTGTTGGGAAAAAAAATAAGATGCCCAGTCTGTAGTGTGTGCTTAGTAAAAGTTCTTGTTTATGTTTATTGTGACGTTAAATCACTTAATACGATGTTCTCTGGATTATAGTGGGTGATTTGGCTGAAATTATTAGGAGTAGCACGCTAAATTATGCAGAAGGCAGTTCCATAGTATCTAGCATGTTAGAGCTGAGTGTGGTTTGTGGTCAAGACATTTGATTTATGTATTTAGTGCGAGGTGCTGGCATAACTTTTTCAATTTTGGTTTTGTAGTGCAACTCTAGAAATATTAGTTTTCTAAATCATGTTCTGGTTAGCACTTAGTTGGGGTTAGGATTTATGTTTTTCTTTATAGCATATAAAGTTTCCTTTTGATAGTAAAAATTGTCTTTTTGTTCTTTCAATGAGAATGGATTCTTTATTTTTCTAGCTTAAAGATCTTTGAATAAAATTTTGGGTTCTATATTTTTACAGGATAGCAAAGGCTTTGGACAGTTGTAGTGCTAGCACCAGTGACATTATAAGTACCACAGAGAGGCTCAAACAAGAACTTGACACTACTACGCAAAGACAAGAGATTGTGACATGTTTCTTACGTGATTATCAGCTCTCCCCTGAAGAGG
Organism: Medicago sativa; assembly: GCF_051527215.1. NCBI lineage: Eukaryota > Viridiplantae > Streptophyta > Magnoliopsida > Fabales > Fabaceae > Medicago > Medicago sativa. The sequence goes on along the minus strand of NC_140753.1, from coordinate 15,005,755 downwards.
TTTGAATTATTGTTTGATGTTTTACCTGTTATTGACCCATGGCTTTGTGAATCAAATAAGTGTATTATATTCTTGCTTAAAATTAATTGTTGATCATCTGTAGATAAATGCACTTAGAGACGAAGATCTGAATGAAAACTTTTTCAAGGCACTATCTCATGTGCAAGAGATTCACGCCAACTGTAAAGTGTTGCTTAGGACACATCATCAGGTAATATTCTTGTCCTCTCTATCCCCCATATTATATGTGCAATTCTAAACCTGATATCCGAAATCTAGACTCTCAATCCAAAATACCAATTTGATTATGAGTTTACTTAAGTGGTAGTTCTGCTAGCTGGACTGGAAGTTTCTGCAAATTTTGAAATATCATTAGGGTTGATTGCGAAAAAGACCTGTGTTATATCTAGAACTTAGATTATCCATAGATATTCTTGTGTAATTGGAGAAGAAGGTTTGGCAGATGTCTGGGATCAAAATGAAAATCTAATGGATGCATAAGTCCTGTATTCTTTATTCATGATTTCGCATCAGTTAATCCTTAGGCCAGAAATGATGGTACTGGTTAGATAACATCTCCCCCTGAACAGCGACTTTAGGATTTGAAATCCTAAGTCACAAGTTTACTTGAGTCACAGACCACTTCCATTATTACTAGCCATTGTTGGTTTGAAAGAGGTTACATGTCTTGTTTTTCATAGTGCCAGTCTCAAAACAAGGATCACAAGGTCATAGAGTGAACTTGCAACCAAGTGATCTCTAGGATAACTGGCAGAAAGAGGCCACATTTATGTGGATAGTGTCATCAATCTATTGTAAAAATTACTCTAAATTAATGTGGCTAATAGAAATATAAATAATCAGCCCCCACAATCATCAAATTAGAATATATGTATCCGTAAGTCAATATACTGTAAAAAGTAATCTAATGTGCAGGAATCTCATGATTAGACTTCATGAAACAATTTCTTAGAAAAAAAATTACCTTATTTTTTCTTGAGAATAGCATGCTACTGTTACTTGATACTATCTCCGACTCTCCGTCCCTAAATATAGGACCCTGTTGGCTAAATTCTTTTCTTGAGGATAGCATATTTCTGTTACTTGATACTATCTCCGTCCTTAAACATAGGGTGGGGCTCCGCTGGCTGAATTACGGAAATTAAAAAAAAAAATGGTTGCAGTATTAAATTTCTTTACAATTTGTATTGTTTTTCAAAGTTTTCCCTTTAAGAGAGAGAGAATTAATATTAATCTTCCTATCATAGCACTTATTCTAAGGTAAGGATAACTATTAACTACAATAGATAGATCTGCAATGGGTCCGACCCTTCCCTGTACCCTGCTATTGCATGAGATCTATAGCACCAGGTTATTCTATTTTTTTGTCTAGGTAGTCAATCCCACCTAGTGGGATAAGGTTTGGTTGTTGTATAAATTATTGAAGCAGCTGTGTCTATTTCTTCTGGTCAACAATTGTTGTATGTTCCTTTTGCATCAAAATTTTGGCTTTGTATTGATCTTGTTCTGGCAGAAGTTTTTCCCATACTTACCTTCTACTTTATCAGCTTAAAATAAAATTGTAACTTTTACTGAACTCGGAAATTTCATTTGCAGCGTGCTGGTTTAGAGCTAATGGATATGATGGCGGTGTATCAAGAAGGAGCTTATGAGCGCCTATGCAGGTGAAGAATCATCTACTTAAGCTCATATGGCTAGAGTATGCTTTGTTTTTCATCCATGTGATACGCACACACATGTGCGTGTTTATGTGTGAAGTGTGAATTTTTAACTTTGTATTTATTGTTGATATAAATGCCAAAGATATATATTTTCCATTTGATATTCTTAAAGTTCTTACAAGTTGTCTTTCTATTGAGATCTGATTGGCATGGTAGTCACAATCACAGTTTACCTAATGAACAGTTTATTTTGGCATATACCAATCAGATCCCATGCAAAATTGTTTTCTGCATTGAGTCGGTGAAATCACCTGGGAAAATCGCAATAATCGTTGGAATCTTCGATATTTTGCGATTCTGCATCTCAGTTTTGCAACCATTTTGTAGTCGTGTTGCATAGAGTAATATTGGGTTGTGGGCCCAAATCAATTCAATTTTGTTTTTACTTCTTTAGCCATTGGAGGCATTGGGCTGTATGGCCTAAACTCCTCGTACTTGGAAGAAATCAAGAAAGTCTTGTTTTGGCCCAGAGAGTATTAATTGTTTCTCTCATACATATACATACATACATACATATACATACATACATACATACATACATACATACATACATACATACATACATACATACATACATACATACATAGATATATATGTGTGTGTGTGTGTGTGTGTGTGTGTGTGTGTGTGTGTGTGTGTGGGTCTGTGTGTGTGCGCGCGCGCGCATGTGTGTGCGTGTGCGTGTGTGTGTGAATTTTTATGAATATACATGAATGTTATGGGTTTTGTAGAATCTTATGATTTCATGATTTATGATTTTACTTGCCCTCACCAATTATGAGTAAAATCTCGATTTTAACTACCTTGCTGATCGACTAGTTTGATGATATGTATAATTACTTATAGTCTTTACATCTAGGTGGGTTCAGGCTGAATGTAGAAAACTGGGTGACACTGACAATCCAGAAGTTGGAGAGCTTCTGAAAACAGCTGTGCGCTACCTCAGGGAAAGATCTGTTCTTTTCAAGTATTGTGCAGAAGAGGTAATTTCTCGATGGATTTAATAACTTAATTGAAATATTAACCATTCGAGTTTTGGTTCCATATTTCAGTTGAAGATATTTCATATTCTGGTACATATTATCTGTTATCATGGATGGTGCACCATCTAATGGTGACTATGATAAAATAATTGCTAGTGAAACTCGTGTTGATAATAAAATCTAAAGAATGTTCTTGTTGTCAAATTGAAACTTAGATTGTCTTTATCATCACTTACTTGAGCATAAATTTTCTTACCAATTCTGCAGGTAGCCAATATGAGACACAATGCACTATTTAGACGATTTATAAGTGCTCTTACACGTGGAGGACCTGGTGGAATGCCTCGACCTATTGAAGTGCATGCTCATGACCCATTACGATATGTTGGTGATATGTTAGGCTGGCTGCATCAGGTTTGTCATGAAAACCTTATGGATGAATGCTTCAAAGCACTTCTGAATGCTGCTTTGCTACCATGGTTTATATTTAAGATGTAGGGTACTTAAATACAGGAGGAAAGGGGATGAGTAAAAACTTTTTTTGAATTGTGATAATGGTTTATATGCAAAAGACTTGAGTACTATCCATATTTTGTACGAATACTAGACTCCTTGTTTGTTTTTACTAACCACACAAGAGAGGAAAAAGGAAAAATTAATTAAAAGAAAGACCAATTTTATTGAATGAATGATTGAGAACATAAGAGAGAGCTCTTGTCCTTGGGTTTTCCCCTTCACAAAGGATTTCTCCTTTCACACAATATCTTTTGGATTCAGAATGATTCCCAGCATCTTTCTACCCCCTATTTATTTATTTATCCATCTAATTTTTAATTTAACATATCTAAATTATTAAGATGCAATCCAAATATCAGGAGATATATTTTCAAATATTTTAACTGTATTTATTCATATATATTTATTTCTGCTTGCAGGCCTTGGCATCTGAACGAGAACTTGTACTTGTATTACTTGATCCAGATGCAATTGTTGATACCAGACCAACAGCAAATCAACTCTCCAATAACTCTGAGAATGGATCTGGCAAGACAGAAATTGACTTGATGTTTGTTCTTGATAGAATTTTCGAAGGAGTATGTCGGCCGTTTAAAGTGAGAGTTGAACAAGTTTTACAGTCACAACCAAGTCTTATAGTCTCCTATAAACTCAGTAATACACTTCAGTTTTACTGCTACACCGTGAGTTGTCATCTCTATTTTTCCCCCACTATATTAGTAATCCTTAATTTTATTAATTTTGACGACTTCTTATGGTTTTTTAGATCTCAGATTTACTTGGGCAAGAAACTGCTCTTTGTAACACACTATGGTCGCTGAAAAATGCTGCTCAGAAAACATTTTTTGATATTTTGAAAGGCCGCGGAGAAAAGCTTTTACGATATCCCCCACTTGTTGCTGTTGATCTTTCTCCTCCCCCGGCTGTAAGAGAAGGAGTGTCTGTACTTCTTGAAATAATTGAGAACTACAACAGCATGATGGTTCCTGCTTCTGGCCAAAAACCTGTTTTTGATCCGGTTATATCTGCTATATTGGATCCAATAATTCAGGTTTGTGTTTTTGAATCTGATTCCGGGATTTGATTGCAATACCATTCAGTGTAGTCATTGAAGAAAATGATGTGAAAGTGTGAACCTTATTCTAAAATTGACCTATGTTATATCTTAGGGTTACTTACTTAATGGTGGTTTTGAAAATCTTTATTCTCAACTTGGTAGCTATCTAGATGATGCAAAATATCTGCAAAGGTGTTGCAACATATTTCTATTATTTTAAAAAATTCTGAACTAAATTATCTGTTTACACTATTTTAAATCTGTTGCATACATGACATTCCTTGAAGTATTTTTGGGCAATATTCTTCGTTCTTGCCTGCTGATTTAATAACTCATGCTTGCATAATTGCTGAACTCGTTGCTTTAGTTCTGAGCTCAAGGATCTCTAAATGCTTGCATAATCGCTGAACTCGTTGCTTTAGTTCTGAGCTCAAGGATCTCTAAAACATCCAATTTATAAAGACAGTTCAAGGATACTGGCTATTCATTTTAGAAGTCAACTGGCTGTATTTTCAATGAAATCAGAGGATATCATAGCTTTTGCTTCCTACTTGTTGCAGATGTGTGAACAAGCAGCAGAGGCACACAAGTCAAAGGGAGTTGGAAACTCATCAAGAAGAAGTAGGATGAGCTCCGACTCTAGTCAACTAACTAAATCATCAGTTGACGCAATCTTGTCAAATAGCCGCACTGCTTCATCATCACTGGTCTGTTCTTCCTCTCTTTTCTAAAAGGAACACTTGTTTTTCCTTCTCTTTTGGGTTTTATAGATTTTTGCTGGTTGTAGGATTTTAATATTTTATTATTTATTGCATCTCTGCTTTTGATACAACCATTATTCGTGTGCATTTTAGTAATTTATTATTCCCGCTTTATCAACAAAAGATGTTGCAATGAACTGCAATATATATGGTTTTATCGTGCCCATTTGGCTGCATGAGTCCAGGTCCCACTTTAAAATTAGTCATGCTAGAAATTAAGTGAAAAATTAATTTGGAATCAAGAGAATAAAATTGAAATAGTCTATAACTTTATTGTTTCTTTTTTAAAGAAACAATACACCGAAATGGTGGGACCCTTTCCCGGACCCTGCGTATGCGCCAAGAGGAATACCATAATAATTATTGATGTGTAATTGGACCAACAAATGAAGTGGAACAAATTAATGGAAAAACTTACAGCATGTGGAAACATGACATGATCAATCTCTGAAGTTTACTGATTTGTTCTTGTAAGAACTTTAATCCAATAGACTAGCTTTTGCTTCTGTAAGACTAGTGAGACACCCTCAAAGATTTTTCAGACGTGTCTTAACCTATGTCGTGTTTTTGCAGACTAGTGAGACACCCTCAAAGATTTTTCTCATTAACTGCTTGAGTGCTATTCAACAACCTCTATCTGGATATGAGGTTGCTGCTGAGTATGTGAAAAGACTTGGAACAATGATAGAAAATCAGTTGCGTGTTCTTGTGGAGAAAGAAGCTGATGCAATCTTGAGTAGATGTAATTTATCAGAAAAGATGCCCCACTTCTATAATTCAATTCATAAGGACGGGGACAATGAAGTTGGTACCCCACTGGCTGAACTGGAAGACACAAGTCCAGCCGTTCTATCAGAGAGCTTGAAAGCTCTGTTTGGTCTTATTTTGGGAAGTGAAAGTTCCATGCCTGAGTTTGAGCAAATACAGGTTCCAAGGTTGCGGTCTGAAGCTTCTATAGGTGTGGCCAGGTCACTGGGTGAAGCTTATGAGCTTATTTATAAGGCTATTATGGAACCCAAGAATGGCTATCCAGATCCCAGGGCGTTGGCAAGGCATCCCCCCAATCAGATAAGAACTATATTAGGGATATAGATTCTATTTCTAGTAATATGTTTTACTCCAATCCTGCTCATTATGTTTGTTAATTACGTAAATAACATTTCTTCTCTCTTGACATTTGAAATTGTATTATTAAACAACAAAAGATTTTTGTGATCTATTTTGAACTCTTGAGATACTAAACATTATTGGATTCTATTAATTTTGTCGGTAATGAAGTAATAATAGATTCTCCTTATTTGATTCGAGGGAATGCTTAAGTTTAAAAAATCTCTTGTTTTTAATTTTCCCTGGAAATATGAAGTGTAATGGATTTCCCCTTGCTTTGCTTGGGCTCCTAAAGAAGCATGTGAACTTGTTTGCAAGGTATCAGGGATTCTAGTTTTGTGCTCCTAAGACACAATTCTTATAATATCAGATTAGCATATTAAAATCCGAGTGAAGAAAAAGAAGTATAAATGGCAACCTTAACATCAAAATTAAAGCATGTTAGTGTTGAACCATAACCAAAATAAATTTAACAAATTAACCAAGCTGTATATATCTTGACAGCCACGTGTTGGTATTGTTACTATTTCTGTCAAACCCTTGTAAATCTAGGGCAAAATTCTGCTTTCATATGAGGCAATCTTGTGTGTATTAGTATCTCATATTGAGTTACTAATAAGGGCGGATGAATAGCTCAATTGGTTTGAGCTAAGGGTTAAAGGAATTGATAAACCGAGGATCAAACTTTGGGGAAGGAGAAAATAATAACTTAACAACTAGTTAGTAGTGTTGGCCGTTTCAAAAGAAAGTTATGCTTAAGTTTACTCGTTTTTTGGGATAAAATTTAACTAAATAAAATAAAAGACAACACTTAGGTGCAATTCCTTAGATGTTTTTTGTATGATTTTTAACTAAATAAAAATACTTTTTTCTGTTATAATAACAAACTGAGAAAATTATGGATTTAATGAAATTGTGAATAAGTTTAGTTAAAAACCATACGGAAAATGTAAGGAAATATCACTAAGTTTTGTCTTAAAATAAAATAGGTTACAGGAAGAAAATGGATGGAAATGCAGATAGTTTTGTCCTATTATGAGGATGCTACCCTCTAGGTAGATTATAACATTGCATTCAACAATAACCTTAACAAAACAAATTGCATTTAACAATTAACACTGACATTTATCCTAAAACAACATTCAACATAGATTGCATTTTATGATTTAGAGGGCGAATCTTTGTACAATGACAAGGTTTATGAGGTCGAGTCTTTGTACAATTACAAGGTTTGTGTCTTGTGATCTAGAAATCACACATTCAAATCCTGAAAAAAAAAACTTATTTCTCTGCTTGTAGAGGTAAGGCTGCATACAATTACTCAACTTGGTGGAAACCTCGTGCACTGAGCTGCCGATATTATATGATTTATCTTTTAACCACATGATCTTGCGGCTGTGGATGCGCTGGAGGACCCCGGAAATATATGATCTCTTTGGTGTGCACTTTTTTCATGAATATGTGGTTCAGAAACCCAAGAGTCATGAGAAGAAATTTCAACAGTTGCCTGTCTATCTTTATAAGACGCCCAGGTAACACCAAAGAGACCAGCAATGATCAAAGACCCCCCTATGATACTGTTGTCACATGGAGAATAAAAATGAACCAATAAGAAATTTCTTGGTAACATAATTTCAGAATGAATGTTATAGAAAGCAGAAGAACTTGATTAAGGGTCTGTTTAGATTGGCATATTTGAGCTTATCTACGGACATAAGGATTTGTGAGATTGTTTGAGAGAGCTTATCCGAACATCTAATGACATGTCCATAAGTTGTTTTCAGCTTCTTTTCATAAGCTTTACAAAACTTATGAAAACAACTTAGGTTATATGAAAACAATTGGACTTTATTTTATCTTTTGTTATAGAAATAGTTTAACTTAAGCCTTTTTTATATGATACACGTTTATGCTATAAGTGCTTCGTTAAGTTGTTTATCAAGGAAAGCCGCAAGTTTAACTAGCTAAGGCATCTTATTAAGTCCTATCTTGCACAATCTGTTTGAACATAGCGAATAGCTTAGTGGTCATTAAGTCAAGTTAGAATAGAGAGCATGAATCAATCAATAATCAGAAAAGGAGCTATGCTATACTATACCTTCCCAAGTAAATTGGACTTCCAAGGAATATCTGAGACAATATGGCAGCAAATGCAGGTTGAAGTGGAATGTAAAGGGCAACAAGAGTTGGCCCTAATATCTTGTTGCTCCAAGTCATGACTGCATAATTAATGGCAGATGTAATAGTTCCCTGAACAAATAAGAACAATATGTCACAATCCACATGTTAAAAATCACTATATTATCTATAAGTATCTGTTGGAACATAGGATAATTATATCAAGATTTTCATCCTTTAGGAAAAAACTGAAGTTGTTTTACTCTAGTAGTTTTCATTTCTCCGTTCACTTCCTTGGGACGTATTTACCTAAATACAATTTTCAGCAACACTCTTTATATCCATTCTTGCTTAATTAATAGAAATAAACTAGAACATGCCTTATTGCTTCTGAATGTTTCACAGAAATTTGCTTAGTGATTTTGAGGATTTGGTTCTCTGAAATTAGCCAAGCAAGACAGTGGCCAAAATAGTTCCAAAAAGAGAAATGGACAAAATGATCTACAACAGAAATGGCTAATAAGGGTTCATTATATTGATTTAAAATCATATGTAGTGACTCACAGCATAAACAACCGCAAGGATTTCTGATTGTGTCAAAATCCAGTCAGATGACAAATTCGTCATGAATAACGAGACTATCGCCATTAGTAGGGCTGAAAATGAGTCGAGTCGAACCGAACTCGTCTGAGCTCGACTCGACTCGATAAGAATCAGCTCAGCTCGAAACTCGACTCGAGTTCGATACGAACCTTTTTTTTAACTCGAGTTTGGCTCGTTTAATATTCACGAACAACTCGGTTCGGCTCATTAGGTTCAACTCGTTTGCTCGAGTAACATAATTCAAAACTTTTTTTTGTTTTGTTTGTCAAAAATGTATATCTTGACCCTTTAATTTATTAAAAAAAACAAAAATTAAAAATAAAATAAAATCATTGACCTAGTCGGTCTTTAAGACCACTAAGGAAAATAGTAGTAGCACTTAATTTTAGTACTACTGTAGCATAGTTTGTAGTATGGTAAGGATACGCTTCTCTTTTATAACTACTGCTCCTCTCTAATGTTGTTAAACTCCCCGATGTGGGACTAATTTAGTGCAAATAGCTTTGGTTCAAATCCCGTACAAGTATGTTGTTAGCGTCTGCTCTTTTCATTCTCTTATATTATAATTATTGTTAATTGTTAAACAAATTAGTATTATTTCCTCTGCAAACAAGTACATAAATATCATAGGAAGTTTGTACTCTATTAATACTTATTAACTAATATATATCGAGCTAGCTCATGAACCAACCGAGTCGAACTATATACAACTCAAATTTAGCTCATTTATTTAACGAACTTATTTTTCAGCTCAAGTTCAGCTCATTTGGTTCATGAACCAAGTTCAACGAGTTAATTATCGAATCGAGTTCCGAACTATTGTCGAGTTGGTTCGGTTCATTGCCAGCCCTAGCCATTAGTACAACGCCAAAGAAGAATGAAAATGCTGTCACAGATAGATATGCAGGATACTTTTTTAGCACCTGCGCCTGAAAACAATTAGTTATTGGAAATAAGTTAAACTTGCCATTGATATCAACAGTCACTTAATGAATTAAAAAAATCATTTAATGGATATAAGAAAAAAGATAGATACCTAAATGGCTAGGAAAGCAGCTATGCCTGTGCAGTTACCTATCAAGAACATAACTCCAAGTTCAAAATTTTCTACTCCAAGATTCTGTAAATCAGTAATCAACCATCCAAAAGCCTCTGGCTGGCCACTGACAATTATTTCATTCTGTGGTATGATCACTGGTTCGGTATATCCTATCAACGATGGACCGTGGTACAAAGCCATAAATATGGCACCAGAAACACATATAACAGTTCCTCCAACCTTAGTCAGACCTTCAAAACTCTGCAGATTCAACCTTTCTACACTGCATACATAAGATTATTAAACTATGTCATTGCTTAATGCATAAGTGTATTGGGATAATTTTATTCATGTAGAGATTTCTGCACTACAATTATGAATGTGCATATGTGTTCTACAAAAAAATGGACTAATAGTCAAATTCTTTTTGATACATTCATAAGAAATACATAAAAGACTGAAAGTAGAAATTGATAAGAGTGAAGCTGACCCCATGATGACAGCAAGTAGAAAGGTAAAGACAGGAATAGAAGGCTGTAAGGCAGAGGCATAAGTTGGATTTGTATAACCTAAACCATAAAGAAACAACACCTGGCTGCCAAATATCCTGATCATAAATCAACAACCAAAAAAGTATCACTAGCATGCCATTAGTATGAGGGAAAAAAAAGGACATAAGATGCTATAGCAAGGACCTTACCCAATTAATCCAAGAAAGAAGAATGACATGAATATCTGCTTGGTAATGGGTGGCCTTGTCTGTCTATAGTCACATTGTATATAATTAGGAAACTTACAATAGAAATAAAGTGAACAATATCCTAACTCCTAACTCAATAAAAGTGTACAGAAGTACAAAACATGGGGTCAAGCCGTTAAGATGAATTTGGTGTTAAATGATCTCTCATTAGATGTGATTTTTTATGGAACAATCGTAGCATACATAGTTTAATACATGCATCTATGATTTTCTATGTCAGAATATTGAATATTTTGAGTTTATATCATTGAGTATATCTAAAAAAAAAATCATTGAGTATATCGCTCGATGTTTCTTGTTGATGCATAGGGCTTATGTTATTGAGTTTTTTTTTTTTCTCTTTTTTTAAGTTAGTAGTCTAGTTAATCCTGTTAAGGCCGGTCCCAAGCCCGGGTAAAAGGAGAGGGTTGTGTTAGGCCTCGGTAGGCAACGTAAAACTTTGTCGAATCTAGGGACGGATCCAGGAATTTTAAATGGTGGAGGCATTGTGTGTGTGCGTGTGTGTGTATATAGACCAACACACTATTTTATTTTTAAATGTATAAAAATACACCATAATTGTGTTTCTACAATTTATCGTATTCTGGACATATTAAATGGTTCTCATTTTTAACATCATTAAAAATATCACTCTGTAAAAAAAAATGGCAGGGAAGAAACTCACATTCAAAGTCTCTCACACACCTCAAAATAGGATTAGCGTCAATAGAGAGAATTTAAGAGAAACAAAAAATTATATTCCTCTCCAGGTAAATAATTAAACAATTATTTAACCTTGTTTTCTTTCTTTCAATAGACTTAAAAATATGGACCAAAAGTAGTGATTGAAAATTTTACAAGGATTAAAAGTTGAAAGAAATTTTCAGAGGAGCTAAAATGGAAAATTGATATATTTATATGTATCAAAAATATATTTAACCGTTATGTAAAGGAAAGAATTGAAATAGGATAACTTGCATGCATTATTTAATATTATTTAATTTAATAATTCAGTTTCAGTCACATCTTCCTTTCATCTTCCACTCTCTTCTTAAGTAGTTTGCTGCCATGGCTTCAAACTCACTGTCACGGCTTCCAAGTTGTTCACACATTAATTAGTTATTTACTTTAATTTTGATTTTAATTTTACTTGTTTTGCTGGAAACTAATGCTTCTAAGTTGCCAAAAAATTGTTGGTTCTTATCTTACTCTTCTTTTGTTCACTGTTTGTAAGGTGTTCAACTGATCAAGCTAAAAACTTGTAAGAGTGAGGTTGATACGGTGTTTTGTTAAAACTTGAATATGCAATTAACAACGACGGTGCTTTTATGGTGGTGTTTTTTTATTAATATTTTGACGGTGATTTATTATAGTCAAGTACAACAGAGTGTGAAATATATACGTTGAAATAAGTTTCGCTAGGAATTCGCAAGGAAGTGGTTCGCTATATATAGCACCACTCTTTTAGTTATTGGTCTTTCTAAAAAATTTCATCCATAAAATTAGTCCATACCTTTTAGTCAAGAAGCATATAAGAATACAAAGTACTTTGGGCTACTTCAACTCACGGTGTAGCATCCAATTTGATCACTGAATTAAAATAAACCGACATGATCTTATTAGTTATTTCCACACTATATTCATGAATGTTTTAACCCAAACACCCATGAAAAAAAGAGACAGACACACGCACACACAACAAAGTTTGTTCAAAAACAAAAACTAGTGTGTTTGTTCCGATTGATGGTTAATCTGTTATAATTTCATTGATTCATTTGTGGAGGATTTTGTGTGAAGAATCGAAATGTTGAGATCCAACAAGCACCAAATGAAGGATTTTAACACATTAACCACATAACTTCCTGATGCTTCCATTTTTTCTTTACTAAAATTCATCACATCAGAATTAATTCATCACAACCTAAAATTGAGTTAAATACTTGAGAATCAAGTTCAAATCAAGACATCAGAACAATGGTTGAGACTCATGCATCAGAACCATGCAACTTGTCCTTCAAGGCTCTGAATTCTACACTTGATTATAGGAAATTTAACAAATATACTTTGGTTTGTTGTCCAAGATTCAAAAAGTCCAACATTATCTATAAATAGCAAATTTTTCAGCACTTCCAAGACCAAAATATTGCACTCAAACATGACATAATTTCTCAAAGAGTACATATAAGAAGCATATATCTTCAAAAGCAAAGAAAATACACTCAAGCACTCACACTACATCTTTATACCAATATCGGTGCAAGGAACTTGGAAGTAGTTGAATGATCATCAAGTGGAACTTGAGGCATAAAATCCTCTATCAGTTTAGCTAACTCATGTACACCATGTATAATCCATCTATAACCATGAATAGATCCTTCAGGCGTGAACAAGACAGCAACATATATTGTTCCTCAAATGAAGTTGTTGTCTTCAAGGAACCTTGTAAGGTCATTGTCTGCTCCTGTATCAAGATCAGGAAAATAATTTGGAAAGCTTCTTCTAGAGGACCAACACATTTTAACCGGGGCTCATATTCAGAGGAAACTTGGAAGTAGTTGAAACTATGTCTCTTGATGTTAAAAAACAGAAAAAAGAGAGAGATTTAATAATATTAAAGAGAAAGTCTCCAATTTGAGATACAGTTTTGCTTTAAGAGGGGGGATTTTCGGCAAGAGATATCAATCAATGCTAGAATCACATGGCCCTTAATACCGTCCGACAATGAGAGATATCAAAATGGTCCAACAGTTCTTATGAACAACGGTGGTGAGAGACATGTAAGTGCATCATACTCCCTCTCCAATCCTCATTCCTTTTTAACTGTCTCTTCTGCAGAAGAATTCTTTCATACTATTTGTTGTTTTTAAATTTTAATGCAACATTAACTATTATTTTGTCAATATTGCAAAGGGATAAATAGATAGAACAAGATAATAAAAATTTAAGAGTATAATAGAAAAAGAAATAATTTCATCAAAAGTAACGAAATTTACTAGTTCTCTTATTATGTGTAAATAATCTTAAAACAACAATAAAAATGAACGGACGGAGTATTTTTTACCTGTTGACCATGATGACCTTTCTGGTAAATCTCTATGCTTGTTGATTTGACAGTGCTAAGGAGACAACTCAATCAACTTGATTCTGATTATGTTGAGGAATTCTCTATGAAACAAAAACCTTCCGAGTCTGAATTGGTGTAACTAAATGATCCAGCAGAATCTTACATAAGAGATTTACTTGTTGCTTCTGGTTTATACTTTGGTTCTTGGAATAAATCTTTGTTAAGAGGGACACATATGCAAAGCCTATTAGAAATTCTGTTTTTGAAGAAGTGGAAGAATCTCATAAGAAATTGATCAAGCAGAATGATGAAAATTCTATTAAGGATCAAACTGAGAACATACTAGACAATAAGATTTTTCTTGATTTGTTAAATGAATCACTTTCAGTTGTGGAATATAGGCTTTTGAGTGACACTCATCCACATGGTCTCACTCAAAAGTGAAAATTTTATTGGGTCTATTAACATGAACATCCAGAATGACTTCTTTAACATTACTCAAATCCACATTATTAATAATGAATTGATCTGATTTCATCTCTCTCAACCAAAAAAACTTATCAAGTTCCATAAGTTAATTTTCTTAAGTTAACTCTTTTGTTTAGGATAAAATTGAACATAGTGATATAAAAGGGTAACATAACTAACACTATTTCCAGGAAGAAATGGGATTGAAAATCAGATAGAGTTACAAATTATGACGAGGATGCAACTTGGTTCCACTATGTAGATAGAGTTACATTGCATTCAACAACCTCAAAAAATTAAACTGTATTTAACAATTAACATGGACAGTTTGTTATAAAACAACATTCAACGCAGATTTACCGATTAAAGAATCACACTCAAAGAACCAATCTTTTACAAGGATTTACATTATGATTTAGCGGGCGAGTCTTTTCACAATGATAAAGTTGGTGTCTTGTGATCTAGAAGTCACACATTCAAATTATAAAAACAACCTCTACCGTGCACATTTACTGTTCCCAGACTCCACTCGCTTGGCTAAAGGCTCGTACACTAGGCCGTCCTTTATCGACATTCTATGATTCATGCACTGAAAATATATTACCTCTATGGTGCACTTTTTTCATGAATAATAAGTGGTTCAGAGATACAAGAGTCGTGAGAAATAATTCCAACAGTTGCCTGTCTTTGTTTGAAAGATGCCCAGGTAACAGTATAAAGTCCAGCAATGATCAAAGACCCCCCTATGATACTGTTGTCACATGGATTATAAAAGTAAGAATAGTAAGAAATTTCTCAATAACAAAATTTCAAAATGCATGTTATAGAAAGAGGAAAAACTTGATTAAGAGTTTGTTTAGATTGGCTGTTTTGAGGTTATATATCTACTGATATAAGGACTTGTGAAATTGCTTGAGAGAACATATGGAACCAGCTAATGACATGTCCATAGTTGTTTTCAACTTATTTTCATAAGCTCTCCAGAGCTTATGAAAACCACTTATAGCTTATATTTTACCTTTTGTTATAGAAATAGCTTACACATAAACATTTTTTATATAATAAGGGTTTATGCTATAAGCACTTAATTATGTTGTTTATCCAGAAAAATCTCTTATTAAGTCCTATCTTGCACAATCTGTTTGAACATAGCGAATAGCTTAGTGGTCATTAAGTCAAGTTAGAATAGAGAGCATGAATCAATCAATAATCAGAAGTAAAAGGAGCTATACTATACTATACCTTCCCAAGTAAATTGGACTTCCAAGGAATATCTGAGACAATATGGCAGCAAATCCAGGTTGAAGTGGAATGTAAAGGGCAATCAGAGTTGGCCCTAAAATCTTGTTGCTCCAACTCATGACTGCATAATTAAAGGCAGATGTAATAGTTCCCTGAACAAATAAGGACAATATGTCACAATCCACATGTTAAAAATCACTAAATTATCTATTAGAAGATAAAAGTATCTGTCGGAACAGAGGATAATAATATCAAGATTTTCATCCTTTAGGAAAAAACTGAAGTTGTTTTACTCTAGTAGTTTTCATTTCTCTGTACACTTCCTTGGGACGTATTTACCTAAATACAATTTTCACCAACACTCTTAATATGCATTCTTGCTTAATTAATAGAAATAAACTATAACATGCCTTATTGCCTGTGAATGTTTCACAGAAATTTGCTTAGTGATTTTGAGGATTTTGTTCTCTAAAATTAGCCAAGCACGACAGTGGCCAAAATAGTTCCAAAAAGTGAAATGAACAAAATGATCTTCAACAGAAATGGCTAATAAGGGTTCATTATATTGATTTAAAATCATATGTAGTGACTCACAGCATAAACAACCGCAAGGATTTCTGATTGTGTCAAAATCCAGTCAGATGATAAATTAGTCATGAATAACGAGACTATCGCCATTAGTACAACACCAAAGAAGAATGAATATGCTGTCACAGATAGATTTGCAGGATACTTTTTTAGTACCTGCCCCTGAAAAAAATTAGTTTTTGGAAATAAGTTAAACTTGCCATTGATATCAACAGTCACTTAATGGATATAACAAAAAAGATAGATACCTGAATGGCTAGGAAAGCAGCCATGCATGTGCAGTTACCTATCAAGAACATAACTCCAAGTTCCAAATTTTCTAATCCAAGATTCAGTAAACCAGTAATCAACCATCCAAAAGGCTCTGGCTGACCACTGACAATTATTTCATTATGTGGTATAATCACTGGTTTGGTATATCCTATCAACGATGGACCGCGGTACAAAGCCATAAATATGGCACCGGAAACACATATAACAGTCCCTCCAACCTTAGTCAGACCTTCAAAACTCTGCAGATTCAGTCTTTCTACACTGCATACATAAGATTATTAAACTATGTCATTACTTTATGCATAAGTGTATTGGAATAATTTTATTCATGTAGAGATTTCTGCACTATAATTATGAATGTGCATTTGTGCCTATGTGCTTTGCAAAAAAAAAGGACTAATAGTCCAATTCTTTTTGATACATTGATAAGAAATACATAAAAGACTGAAAGTAGAAATTGATAAGCGTGAAGCTGACCCCATGATGACAGCAAGTAGAAAGGTAAAGACAGGAATAGAAGGCTGTAAGGCAGAGGCATAAGTTGGATTTGTATAACCTAAACCATAAAGAAACAACACCTGGCTGCCAAATATCCTGATCATAAATCAACAACCAAAATGTATCACTAGCATGTCATTAGTATATAAGAAAAAAAAGGAAATGAGATGCTATTGCAAGGACCTTACCCAATTAATCCAAGAAAGAAGAATGACATGAATAGCTGCTTAGTAATGGGTGGCCTTGTCTGTCTATAGTCACATTGTATATAATTAGGAAACTTACAATAGAAATAAAGTGAGCAATATCCTAATTCCTAACTCATAAAATAATGGGTACAAAAGTGCAAAACTTTGGGACAAACCATTAAGATGAATTTGGTGTTAAATGATGTCATTAGATGTGATTTTTGATGGAACAGTTGCAGCATAGATAGTTTAATACATGCAACTATGAAGCTCTGATACACTCAACATTCAAACACACTAATATGCCGATACTACTACTAATAATAATTTATTTTTTTTGTTAGAATCAGCAAATTTTATTCACAACCAGAGTGTGCAAGGCGCACAACACGATTTGCGGGCAGCAAAAACAATAACAAAGGGTACTGAAAAACCAGAAATCCCCAAACAGCTAAACCCCACACCCGGCCTACCAAAACACAAAAAAACAGCAGCAGTGCTTAACAGAAATTACAGGACATATCAGGAGCCTAGCCTAAAAACAGAAACAGCAGAAGCGCTGAACTGCCCAGCTACAAAACAGAAAAATGAGGCTGCCATATACAAACTTTTGAAAACCATAACAGGTACCAACAGACGCCGCATACCCCAGCCTCAACCTCCACAATGCGCTCCGAAACTCCCTTACCGCAAAAGACACTCTTTTGGGTTCCAACACCATTCGTAGAAAAGGCAAGCCGATACCTTTAGACGAGACAAAGTCCATCTCCATGACAGCACCTTTATAGCCTCCACAATCTCTTCCGCCTCGGCAATTGTATTATTGAAAATCTGATCATTCTTGCCCACCAAATACTCCAAACAGCAGCATGCCAAATCACCCGGTAACCTTTACGCATCCTATTATTACTCGCATCTTATTATTACTCGCGGCATCACTCCAGCAGTCCCAATGGCTGAACAGATTCGGCTGAGGCAGAAAATTAAAACCAACCCATCTCAACAGTCCATTCCACACCCCCATGGTAAACACACAATGGATAAACAAATGATTTGCCGTCTCCATAGTCCCTTCACACAAAACACGTTAATGAGCTCTCCGGCGGTAGAATTTGCCTATGCGATAGATTAAATTTTGTTGGAATCCTATCATGGAGAAGCTTCCAAGAGAACGCGACCACTTTTGCCGGAGTCGAACTCTTCCAAATATGAGTAAACATCCTCCCTTGCTCTTCCCATATAGAACACTCCTCAAGCATCAAACCCTCCAATTTCTTATACATAGATTTCACCATAAAACCACCATTATCTTCCAACCTCCACCACCAAACATCCTCCTCAAGAGACCCTCTAAAACCTTCCAAATCCTCTAACAACTCCATTAATAGCTCATTCTCCCAAACAAAAAGAGGGCGTCTCCAAGAAAACAACCAATTGGTTTCCGTTGTATTAAAATCCCCCAAATCACCGACACACGCCTCCTTTTGGTTCGATAAAGAGAAAAGTCTTGGATATTTATGCCGGAACGCAAAATCGCCCCTCCAAGGCACTTCCCAAAATCTCGTATTCGCACCATTTCCCACTTTTCTAGAGAGTTCGGAATTGAACCAATTTGATTCATCCAAACCCACCATATCCCTCCACCATCGCGAAGTATGCACCGGCCACACATAATCCTCTTCCACCACCAACCCAACACATGAGGTACCATATTTCTCCACCAACACTTCCTTCCAAAGAGCATTTCCCCCATTAATTAACCTCCATTTCCACTTCACTAGTAGACTCAAATTCACCACCGTTACACGTCCCTCACCCCAAACCACCTTCCTCTTTTGGTTTACACACCACACTCCACCTCACCCCCCCACCCCCCACCCCCCAAAGAAACTCCCTTTGAATTGTCGCAATCCTCCTCCACACCTTCAAAGGCATCTTCATAAACGACAAAAAGAAAATTGGAATTGAGTTCAACACCGAATTGAGGAGCACAATCCTACCACCAAGACTAATGAACTTATTTTCCCAATTATTTAGTCCACTCGATTATAAGTCCAATAGCAGTTGCCAAGTTACGGCTCTACCGGGATTTGCCCCTACTGGTAAGCCTAAATATTTGAAAGGGAGGCAACCTTCACTACAATTCAAAAATTCACAAGCCATATCTAAAAAACCTCTTTCCACATTCACCCCAATCAAACAACTTTTTAAAAAATTAACCTTCAACCCGGATGCCATTTCAAAACCCCTCAACAACGCTTTCAAAGTCCAAAGATTCTCCACTGTTGCCTTTACAATAATTTAAGAAAATGAATTAATAAATATAATCATGTATTTCAGTGCCAAACACTAGACACACTTTATATCAAAAAGTATTGGTGCTAAACAGTGAATCCGATCCTATCTAGTGAGAAAAAGCTTTGATTGTTTTCTCTTGTCTACTAAGAAGGTAAAAAAACATTTCAAGCTGTTGATAGGATATACAGAACCAGTCATTATACCACGATAATATTCATTTTTTTTGACAAGGCCACGATAATATTCATATTGATGGTTAGTTAAATGTGAAAAATTAATATGAATTTTACTATAATATCCTTTGTATGATGCAATATATTATATAAAGCAAAATAAGTAAATAACGGGTTACTGTCAAAAAAAAAAAAGAGTAAATAATGAAAGGAAGATAGCTTGCTTACTTTTCTTTGAAAAAAGCAATAGGAGAAAGAATGAGGAGGGCAATGAGATCTCTATAGAAGCAGAAGACTAACTGGTTGACTCCTTCATTGAGGGCTACTTTGGTAATAACAAAGTATCCACCATTGAAATGCTGTACAACTACCATGCCCAGATGGGCCTTCAAAGTCTCACCACCCATTGTTGCCATTACAACTCACAACTATATTGTTGCTTCATTTTCAATTTCATCAGTTTTTTAGGTTCACAAAAATAAAACACCAATGTTATCTAGAACCTTTGACTTGTAGCGTTGTAAACGTGCTGACATTAATTATTGATATTGATCCGACAGACAAGTTTGATCAAGGATGCTTCCATAGCTGAAAAAGGCAATAAATTAAACACATACTGTACTATTTATAAAAGTCACAAGTTAAGAACTTATAATATGAATTACGTAAAAGGTAGTATTGTATTAAAAACAAGAAAAATAATTGTGATAACTTTTTCTTTAATATTCATATATTATGTTTTTATTTTATCTCTATTGTTTTGATTTTCGTATCAATATCTACTTTTCTTTACAAATTTATGATAATCTTATAGGTTGTCATATAAAAGGTTGTTCAAATAACAAACATTTAAGAAGATACATTTTCAAATTTTTAAAATATCAAAATACACAACTTTCCCGTCAAAAATAGAAGAAAATACACAACTTTTAAGAAAATATTTTATTTTACTAAAATAAAAAGTGAATATGTATCGTCCCTTATATTTTGAGTGTATTGTGAGAATTACGACTTTGGTGTCTTATTCTAATCATTAGTTATTTTAATAAAAGACTTAAATATGTCATTAGTTCATCCACTTTCACTAGATTTTGACATTAGTCCCTGCATTATTTTTTACATTGGTCCCTGCACTTTGTAAAAAATTTGACTTTGGTCCTTCTATTAAGTCCAAGTTTAAAAAAAACTAAAATTAACGGTTTGCCACGTGGACCAATCATTTTATGCCACATATCACACTAAAAGACAAAATTTTTATAATTAAAATATTCCGATTTTTCAATTCATTATTAGTTCATGCATTTTCAACACTTTTTGTTATTAGTCCCCACACTTTGGTATTAGTCCATGAAACTTTTTTTTCTTTTTCTTTTTTAAATATTTCAATGATATTATTATGTTTTATTATTATTTTGGTCATTATTTTCATGGAGAATAATTCTGATAAAATAAAATAAAAAACATTTTTAATGAAAGATTAAGCTTTAATCTTATTGCATCGTCTTTTTTCTCTAACAGTGACGTCCCTACTGCCAACTGAGCTATGTTCACGGGGAATATTAGACAAATTATTGAAATTGATGAAATAAGCTAATTAAAATTATATGTTATATTCAAAAATCATCAAATTAATAAAATACTTAAATTTAATTATCATTGGGGATTATATTTTTTCATATATATTTACTTTGCAAGGGAAGATAATGTATATTTTAACATAAAATGGAAAGGAAAGATAAATTAAGGTTCTCTTAGGGTGCGTTTGATTTGCTAAAAAATGAAGCATATGACAGAACAACTCAAGTTATCTTGTGTTTGATTTGTAAAACTGTTTCAGGTACAAGACAAACTGGAGGCAAGGGACAGGACAAAAATATACACAACTTTTTTGTCCCACGTACAAGTTGTCTAAAATACCAAAATAGCATTTCGTCCCCCAAAAATTGTATAAAACAAAAAAATAATTCAATCATATAAAAATTTGTCATGTGTTGTTCTACCTTGTGTTGTGTTGTTCTATCTTGTACTGTTCTGTCTAGTACTTACTGTTTTGCAAACCAAACACACCTTAGAGTGTAATTTACTCAGGAAATGATTCCTATTAATAAATAAATTCTTAAATATTTAATAATTACTCAAAAATACAACATGACCATCATTTTAAATTTACATGTTTAACGGCTAACCACTCTCACGACCTATTTTTGTTCCCTTTTAGTAATGTTGTGTTTGCCTGATGGCCATACGACTCACCACTGTCATATTGCACAAATAATAGTGATTTAAACTTTGAAGGTGATTTACCATTATTGAAGGATCCATATTGGTGATTTAAACTTAAAAAAATATTTTATTTTTTATAAATTTGTTAGGGGAGTTTTTTTTTTTTTTAGAATTATTCTCAATAAAAAATAAAGAACAAAACAAGAATAAACATGATAATATCATTGGAAGATATTGAAAAATTAAAAATAAAAAAATAAAGGGTTCAGGGACCAATACCAATGTGCAGAGATGTTGAAGGCATGGACTAATACGAAAACTTTGGAATATTTTAATCTGAAAATTTTGCCTTTTAGTGTGCCACGTGGCGTGGAATGATTGGTCCACATGGCACACCGTTAGTTTTGGTTTTTTCTTTTTTAACTTGGACTTGACTGAAGGACCAAAACCAAATTTTTTACAAAGTGTATTTGTTGTATGGAGAACAACCAAATTTTGAAAAAACAATCGCACCAAATAAAAACTGCAATATCCCCGTGAGCATAACTCAGTTGGTGACATGCATTATTATATGTAGGACTGGACCCCGAACACCCTAGTTGACAAAAAAAAAAAATTACAACATAATTATAACGGAAGTAGTAGTACATGCATCTATCAATCCGAAACATTCACATACTAATCTTTGAATATCACTGATTTTACATTTTTTTACTGCAAAATCACGGATAATATGTTCATGTAATTTTGAAGAGACACACGCACACACAACAAAGTTTGTTCAAACACAAAAACCAGTAAGTGTGTTTGTTCTGATTGATGGTTAATCTGCTATGCTTTCATTGATTCATTTGTGTGAAGAATTGAAAATGTCGAGATACAACAAGCGCCAAATGAAGGAGTTTAACACATTATCCACATAACTTCTTTTCTATTCCAAGGTTGTGTCCATTTGTTGTATGGAGAACAACCAAAGTGTTTGCCCCTACAAACCTCAGTTTAAATGAAGATGTAAAACAATTTTTTTATGAACAAATTTTAGATCACTTCAATAATTATCCACCAAAAAGTTATAAAACCTACTTTTGTGTTATTAAGGCAAACCTACTTTTATTTGAACTGGTGGTTGTTGGTCTCGGAGTTAACTTTCACAAAACTTTGTTGGTTGGGATAAAAATTTCCTCAGTATGGCTTGAAGATGCAGCTTTGGTGCTTAGTTGTAAAATGGATACCTTACCTTTCAAACACCTTGTATTACTGATTGAGGCAAACACGAGAAGAACTATGTGTCTATCAGTGATAGATGCAATAAGAAATGAGCTGAAGTGACATGATTGGAAGCACCAACATTTGGATACCAGCACATTGAAGCTGAAGGATAAGTGTTAGCAATGAAGGCTTGAGGACAAAGGGGAAGCAGCTGGTGGCTTTAGCATCATATGCGATGAAGGAGCAGAAGGAAAAGCTACATGTATAGGTTTAGAGCCACTATTGTAGTGCCAAATGTTTTCAGAAAGGAAGGGCGTTTTTGAGGGGGAGTACCATAGTTCCAAGGTGCAGGGAAGTTGGAAGTAGTTGAATGATCATCAAGTGGAACTTGAGGCACAAAATCCTCTATCAGTTTAGCTAACTCGTGTTCACCACGTTTAATCCATCTATCACAATGAACAGAAGACAGCAGCATATTGTTCCACAGGGAGTTGTTGTCTCCAAGGAACCTTGTAAGACCCTTGTCTGCTCCTGTATCAAGATCAGGAACATCATTCTGAAAGCTTCTTCCAGAGGACCGACACATTTTAACCGGGGCACATATTCGGAGGAAGCATGAAGCAGTTGAAACTATATGTCTCTTGATGTTAAAAAACAGAAAAAGAGAGATTTAATAATATTAAAGAAAAGGTCTCAAATTTGAGACACAGTTTTGCTCTAAGAGGGAGGATTTTTTGTAAGAGAAATCAATCAATGGCAGAATCACATGGCACTGAATACCGTCCGACACATTCTTATGAACTGCGGTGGTTAGAGACATGTAAGTTCATCATACTCCCTCCATTCCTCATTCCATTTTAACTGTCACTTCTGCAAAATAATTTGTTCTTATTTATTTGTTGTTTTCAAATCTCAATGCAGCATTACTATTATTTTGTCAATAATACTCTTAACTGTTTATTGCGGAGGGATAAGAAGATAGAACAAGATAATAAAAAGTTAAGGGTGTTATAGAAAAAGAAATAATTTCATTAAAAATAACAAAATTTATTGGTTTTCTTACTATGTGTAAACAATCTTAAAATGGCAATAAAAAGGAACGGACGGAGTATTTTTAATTGTTGACCATGATGACCTTTATATTTTGAACAGAGTTGTTGTACAAAAAATCATTTGATTTCCTGCTATATGCTCTTTGGGAGAACTAGACTGAGGTACCTCCTAGTCCTGCATCTGTGTGCATCAGTGTTCATGAGGACTTTTGGAGGCTAATCGAATATTTAAATCCAATATCAACTCCCAATTTGTCATCAAGAGACAATACTGGTGTGCCACAAGTTTTCAGAGACATCAGCTCTGGTTTAAATGGTACAATAAAATTCTTAAGCTTCAAGCATTGAGCAATGAGACCATCGTTTTGATTCAAGAAAAGGCGGTTAATGTTGTTTTATAATGTTTTTACTTCACGTGCAATTATATCAACAAATAATATTTTTTTTCAATGCAGTGTGAATATTTTGTCAAACTCTTTCTGATAGATCTCTTTGCTTGTTGATTTGACAGAGCTATAGAGACAATTCAATCAACTTGATTCTGATGATGTTGAGGAATTCACTATAAAACAGAAACATTCTGAGTCTGAATTGGTGCAACTAAATGATCCAGCAAAATCTTACATAAAAGATTTTCTTGTTGCTTCTGGTTTATACTTTAGTTCTTGGAATAAATCTTCGTTAAGAGGGACACATATGCAAAGCCTATTGGAAATTCTGTTTTTGAAGAAGTGGAAGAATTTCATAAGAAAATGATCAAGGAGAATGATGAAAATTCTATGAAGGATCAAAGTGAGAACAAACTAGACCACAAGATTTTGCTTGATTTGTTAAATGAATCACTTTCGGTTGGTCTTGGACCACCGTTGACATTGTCTAGATTCAGAAGAAAATTATGCAACTCTTCCAAGTTGCTGCCACCTCAAGGGAAGGAACTATTGAAGTTAGTATGGGAAAATATCGGTGTTTCGTCATGTCCTTCACCTGATATATCTCTTTATTCACTTTATACTTAGGTGGTTCAACACTTGAGTTCAATCCCTTAGTCTGGAATAAGCAATGATGAGATCAATATATTGGAAACAGAGATAGAATGTCTTATAACTAATGATCTTGTTGAACAACTCACAAAGGATTTGTTCTGAGAAGTAACATTTTACATGAAAATTATGACAATGAAGAGTTTCATACATTGGAACAAGGGTTATACATGATTATCACACAAATTGGATTATAGTAGCCTAATTGATATATTTTAGTAGATGGAGTATTGCATGAATTTAGGATTTTTGAGTGACACTCATCCACATGGTCTCACTCAAAAGCTTATTGGGTCTATTAACATGAACATCTACATTGACTTCTTTAACATTACTCACATCCACATTGCATTCTCAACTTCACTCACATCCACGTTATTATTAATGAATTGGATCTGATTTCATCTCTCTCAACTAAAAAATCTTATCAAGTTCCATAAGTAAATTTTCTCAAGTTCACTCATTTGTTTAGGATAAAAAAATGGGATTGAAAAGCAGATAGAGCTACACATTATGATGAGGAAGCAAGTTGGTTCTCAACCTCAAAAAAGTAAACTGCATTTAACAATTAACATGGACACTCATTTGTAACATTGCATTCAACAATTATGATGAGGAAGCAAGATGGGTCACTCATTTGTAACATTGCATTCAACAACCTCAAAAAAGTAAACTGCATTTAACAATTAACATGGACAGTTTTTTCTAAAACAACATTCAACACAGATTTACAGGTTAATGATTACACTCACAGAACCAGTCTTTTACAAGGCATTTACATTATGATTTAGAGGGTGAATCTTTGCACAATGATAAGGTTGGTGTCTTGTGATCTAGAAGTCACACATTCAAATTATAAAAACAACCTCTCTGCTTGTAGAGATAAGACTGTGTACGTTTACTTTTCCCAGACTCCACTCGCTTGGTTGAAGGCTCGTACACTAGGCCGTCCTTTATCGACATTCTATGATTCATATTTCAATCATATGATTTTGGGTTTAGGGATGCGCCGGAGGACCCCGAAAATATATGACCTCTATGGTGTGCACTTTGGTCATGAATAATAAGTGGTTCAGAGATGCAAGAGTCATGAGAAGTAATTCCAACAGTTGCCTGTCTTTTGTTTAAAAGATGCCCAGATAACAGTATAAAGTCCAGCAATGATCAAAGACCCCCCTATGATACTTTTGTCACATGGATTATAAAAGTTAAGAATAGTAAGAAATTTCTTAATAACATAATTTCAGAATGCATGCTATAGAAAGAGAAAGAACTTGATTAAGAATTTGTTTAGATTGTCTGATTTGAGGTTATCTACCAATATATAAGGACTTGTGAACTTATGGAACCAGCTAATGACATGTCGACAAGTTGTTTTCAACTTATTTTCATAAGCTCTCCAGAGCTTATGAAAACAACTTATAGCTTATATTTTGTTATAGAAATAGCTTACACATAAACATTTTTTATATTATAAGGGTTTATGCTATACACACTTAATTAAGTCTCTTATTACGTCCAATCTAGCGCAATCTGTTTGAACTTGGTGAATAGTTTTGTGGCCATTTAGTCAAGTTAGAATAGAGTGCATGAATTAATGAATAACTGGAAGTAAAAGGAGATATACTATACTATACAATACTATACCTTCCCAAGTAAATTGGACTTCCAAGGAATATCTGAGACAATATGGCAGCAAATCCAGGTTGAAGTGGAACGTAAAGGGCAACCAGAGTTGGCCCTAATATCTTGTTGCTCCAGCCTCCAAGTCATGACTGCATAACTAAAGGCAGATGTAATAATTCCCTGAACAAATAAGGAAAATATGTCACAATCCACATGTTAAAAAATCACTATAATTATCAGAAGATAAAAGTATATAATAATATCAATATTTTCATCCTTTAGAAAAAAAATGAAGTTGTATCACCAAAATACATTTTTCAGTAACATGTTACTAAATTTAATCAGTGGCTTTACCTAACAATTGTTCAAATGTTACTAAATTTAATCAGTAACATTTCTCTTGATTTAGTAATAATTTTCAAGTGTTATTAGATCTCAATTTTGTTGTAGTGACACTCTTATTAATATGCATGCTTGCTTGATTGATAGAAATAAACTAGAACTTGCCTTGTTGCCTGTTCACAGAATTTTTTTTAGTCATTTTGAGGATTTTTTTTCCTCTAAAATTAACCTAGCAAGACAATGCCCATAATAGTTCCATGAAGTGAAATGGGCAAAATGATCTACAGAAGCAATGGCTAATAAGTATATAGTTCATGAAATTAGATATAAGTCATAGTAACTCACAGCATAAACAACAGCAAGTATTTCTGATTGTGTCAAAATCCAGTCACTTGACAAATCAGTCATGAATAACCAGTGGCGGAGCTAGAAAATATTCTGGGGGTGGGCCAAATTATTTTTTATTCATTCAAGTGACCAATTATTTCATGTGCAAATTTACCGCGTAAAAGAGTTTTATTTTTGGATCAACCAAAACCTAAAATCGACATAAAATTGTATAAAATCTCGCAAAATAGATTTATAATTGAATTATTTAAATTTTTTGGGTGAGCCACTACACCACTTTACGGGAATTTGGATCAACCGAAACCTAAAACCGACACAAAATTGTATAAAATCTCGCAAAGTAGAACTATAATCGTTGATTTTTTAATTTTTGGGGTGGGCCGTGGCCCACCTCAGCCCATGAAGGGCTCCGCCACTGTGAATAACGAGACTATCGCCATTAGTACAACTCCAAAGAAGAATGAATATGCTGTCACAGATAGATATGCAGGATACTTTTTTAGTACCGGAGCCTGAAAATTATTAATGAAAATTAATTAAACTTGCTAATGATATCAACAGTTACTTGATGAATTACAAAAAATAATCATTTAATGGATATAGCAAAAAAGATAGATACCTGAATGGCTTAGAAAGCAGCCATGCACGTGCAGTTGCCTATCAAGAACACAACTCCAAGCTCAAAATTGTCCAATCCAAGATTCTGTAAACCAGTAATCAACCATCCAGAAGGCTCTGGCTGACCACTGAAAATTATTTCATTCTGTGGTATAATCACTGGCTCTGTATATCCTATCAACGATGGACCGCGATACAAAACCATAAATATGGCACCTGAAACACATATAACAGTCCCTCCAACCTTTGCCAGACCTTCAAAACTCTGCAAATTCACTCTTTCTACACTGCATACATAAGATTACTATTTACTAAACTATGTTATTACTCTATTATAAGTGTATTGGAATAATTTTATGGATCTGCAGTACAATTATGAATGTGCATTTGTGCCTATGTGTTCTAGAAAAGATGGACTAATAATTACTATTATTTTTTTGATACATTTATAAGAAATACTTAAAAGACCGAGTGGAAATTGATAAGAGTGAAGCTGACCCCATGATCACAGCAAGCAGAAAGGTAAAGACAGGATCGGCAGGCTGTAAGGCAGCGGCGTAAGTTGGATTCGTATAACCTAAACCGATAAGAAACAACAGCTGGTTGCCAAATATTCTGATCATAAAATCAACAACAAGAAAACATCACAAGCATCAATAAAAGAACACTAACATTTGTATATAATAGAAATTAATAATACTAAATGATAGAATTTAGTCAACAACTTCAAGCTCAATATTTGCAGAATGTGGACGGTGCATGATAATTTTTATAATGTGAAGAGTAAAGATAGTTGTACAAACAACTTAAAAACAAAAGAGGGAAAAAATAATAGATAGAATAAGAACACAATGTAACGTAAGTATGAGAGAGTTGTCCAGAAATAGTTACAAAATGGTTTTACAAATACAATTTCTCTAATATGAAATATAGAGATAGTTGATTGAAGGATGGAAGAAAAGGATGGCTTGCCTTTCATTGAAGAAAGCGATGGGAGAAAGAATAAAGAGAGCAAGGAGATCCCTATAGAAGCAGAAGACTAATTGGTTGACTCAAGCATTAAGGGCCACCTTAGTAATGACATGGTAACCACCATTGAATAGCTGTACAATGGGCCTTCCATAGGTCACCCCCCACTGCCATCACAACTCACAACTATTCTATCTATCTATCTATCTATTCTGATTATGTATGACTCAGATGCTTCATTTTTATCAACTTTCTGGTTTCACAAAACAAAACATTAAAACATTGATCTTGTTTTGGGGCCTTTGACTTTTGATGTGGTTGTTGTTAGGAAATGAATTAAACGTGGTAATATTAATTATTCATCAGACAGACAAAAGTTTGATCACTGGTGCTTCCATAGCTGTAAAAATGAATAAATTAAACAAACACTTCTATCTAATCTAATACATTATTCCATTCGATGAGGAGTGCTAACAACACTTTTAATACATACCATTTTTGATTGATTATAATTTATATTGTCCTATCAAAGTATGTGGGTTCTATATAAATTTGGTGTGATTTGTGAATTTTTACTAATAAAAAAAAGTAAGTTGCAAAGTGTGTGTTAGGCTTTGTTAGCTTTGTTCTCCCATATCCATTATTTTATCATGTTTGCGAAAGATCTTTGGCCTAAGTTGGTAGTGTAGTTAATGTGTAAAGGGTTTATTAGAAAATTTATAAAGGGACTTATTTGCAAATTGCACCAAAAGTCATTTAACTTATTTAATTATAATAAATTAGTCTTTTAATTTTTTTTAATGCCACTTACGTCATTTAAGTTATTTACTTGTAATAAGTTAGTCCTTTAAGTATTTATCGTAACGTTTAAGTCTTTTAAGTTATTTAATTGTAACTTTTAAACTTTGAATAACTTGGCATTTTTAAAATCCAAAATACCTCAAATTGTTATGGTTAAATAACTTAAAATACTTAATTAGAAAAGAAAAACGTGAAAGACAAACTTATTATAATTAATTAACATAAAGTACCTAAGTGGTACGAAAAAAAGTAAAAGATCAATTT
Organism: Medicago sativa; assembly: GCF_051527215.1. Taxonomy (NCBI): domain Eukaryota; kingdom Viridiplantae; phylum Streptophyta; class Magnoliopsida; order Fabales; family Fabaceae; genus Medicago; species Medicago sativa. The sequence continues at coordinate 14,975,806 of NC_140753.1, read as the reverse complement.
ATTACGATTAAATAACAAAACATATGATGAATATGATGAATAGTGGTAGGTCTCATAGTAAATTTTCTCAAAAAAAATTGTTTGTTGGGATCAACATTTCCTCAATGTGGCTCAAAGAAGTAGCATCGGAGCTTAATTGTAAAATGATTTCAAACACTTAGGCTCTGTTTGGTAAAAACAGCGAATAACTTATAAGCTAGCTGATAGTTTATAGCTGATAGCTAGTGACTGATAGCTTATAGCGGATAGCTGGTGACTTATAGCTGATAAGCTAATTAAAGTGTTTGGTAAAATTAGCGGTTCAACTAGCTGATAAATATAAAATGACATAAAAGGACATTCCTGATTCGTAATAAAATCTATATTAACTAATAGTATTTTAGATATTTGAAAAATTCTTGTTTTTTAAAAAAAAAATTGGTAATTTAAGTATTTATATATTATTAAATTAGTTTCTTTTTTTTTCCTAAAATTTTATTTTGGATTATTTTTCATTTCAGTTTTTATACTTTATAAAAAATTAAAGTGTAAAGTTTTATTTTAAATCAAAATACAAAATAATATACCCATAAGATAAAAAAAAAAAAAGTTCTAAAGGAAAAAAACAAAGATGCATATATATATTGAAGGGACAAGTTGTATATATATGCAACGATAACATTTTTTTTAGAAAAAGAAATTGCTATAAAAAAATCATATATTAATTTGAAGTGCCCACTTGATGTTGTACGTTAAGGTAATAGCCTCATTTTGTTTTAAATTATATAAGTAATATTATTAGGGAAATATTAATTTGTGCCCTTGAGGCACAAGTTTAGAAGCCAAATGTAGAAATATTGTATTGGAATGCGTGCATTAAATTTAATCTTTAATGTTTTAATGAATTGAATGCACAAAGTTTAAGGGAATTTTTTTTTTTTTGGATTTCTTAACATGTGCCCTAAGGGCACAAGTTAACACTACCCATATTATTATTATTAAGGGTAAAAGTGGATTTTAATTAAAATAGTAAGGGTAAAACTGAAATTAAAAATGAGACGCTATAAGCTATAAGCTCAAACGCTACTTGAAGTAGCTTCTGAAAAATAGCTTATAAGCTCCTGAAATAAGCTATAAGCTCGTTGTAAAAAAACGTTACCAAACAGAGCTTTTTTTTGTCAGACGAACTTATAAGCTATCAGCTATAAACTCTTTTTTGGGTGTTACCAAATAGACCAATCCATTGGAGGCTGTGTTGTTATCATCAAAGCAATCTTAGCTACCATTTTAGTCTACTCCCTCATTTATTTTTGAAGACTGCGTCAATATATTATCATCTCTAGACTTATTTATTTTAAAAAAAAATTATATACTATACTACTCCCTCCGTCCCGCAATAGATGACCTATTTGAAAATGTGCAATCTTGACCTAACTTACTTTGACCGTATTTTTCTACTAATATACAAAGATAAATAATATCATATAAGATGTCGTTAGATTTGTCTCGATAAGTATTTTCAAAATATCAAATTTTCATAATTTTTTCTAATATATTATTCAAGATATTTAAGCTCAAAATTATGTATTGGCATGCGTATAAAGTCAACTATGTCAAGTATTATGGGAGGGAGGGAATACTTGACAAAAAAAAAAAAAGTATGAGAATTTTATCAAAAAAACTAAAAATGTATGAGAAATATGTGTTTAATTTATTGTCTTTTTCTTCAGCTATCTGTCAAATTGATGTGTCAGTTCAATAATTGAAATTTACGTATTTTTAAGTTTTAATTCATTTTTCGTCAAAAAGAAAAAGAAGTTTTACTTCATTTTGGCAAGCAACAACAACCACGTCATAAAGTCAATGACCACAGATATGATGAGATTTATTTTGGTTTTTGTGTTGTGAAGCCAGAAAAAGTTGATCAAAATCAAGCACCTAAGTCAGAATTAAAGCTCAAAAACAAAAACAAAAACAACTTCTGTTTCAACAAACCAATCATATTGTCTGTTTTGGGACTTGGGAGGTGCAGAGAGGAAGATAGATAGATAGTTGTGATGGCAATGGGAGGTGACACGTGGAAGGCTCATATGGGCATGGCTTTGGTGCAGTTATTATATGGTGGCTACCATGTCATCACCAAAGTTGCTCTTAATGTTGGAGTCAACCAACTTGTCTTCTGCTTCTATAGGGATCTCCTTGCTCTCTTCATTATTTCTCCCATTGCTTTCTTCAAAGAAAGGTAAGCCATACTCTTTTAATTCTTTCCTTTTCTGCCTGTTTATATTTCCAATCTATTTTTTCAATGGTAATTTTACCAAATTAATCTTATGGTACAATTTTAAATATTTACTGTTACCTTAAATATTTGGTTTGTCACACAACATTTGTTTCATTTGATCATTTCACACAAATTAAAAAAAAAAAAATGATAAACTGAACCTGGTGGATCGTGTTTTCTCCCGACGTGGTTATGACGTAGCTTCTGGCTCGTGTGCTTGCCTGCCTCTACTCCGCATTGGTGTAGTCATTCTCTTTAACCTATAGAAATGTATAGAAATTGGACGTAACAGCTTTCTGGCACAAATTACTAATACAAATGATAATCATATCAAATTGAGGGTTTTTATGATAGATTTCTTGCGATACAAGTCGATCAATGTTATAAAAAATAACAATAATTTGACACTTATCAACTCTTCCCAACTTAGAGCTTTGTTTGTCCTCAAACAACCGTCCTCAAAAATAAATATATGTGTATTTCTATTATGATAAAAGCAAAATGGAGAATAATAACTTGTGAGTAATGCACATAACATTAATTATAAAGTGTTAATGGAAAATAAGCAATTAAAGTTACATAGGAAACTAAAATGACAATCTTTTTGAGACAATTTTTTCATTTGCAAATGCGACACGTAAAGTGGGACGAGACTACATGTTTGGTATCACGATGGGTTTTTCGAAAATTGAAGGTCACATTTGTTTTTGAATATATTTTTTTACAAATATGTCATTCATCAAGGGATGGAGAAAATATTACTGAAAATCTCAATAATATATCAAACAAAGTTACGTTGTAATTTAATTAAGCTACACACTCAAAAAGCAGAATTGGATTTTCACCTTGAAATGATTTTTGCCTTATTAGTCAACAAAAATAATCGAAGTTTTTTTCACTGGCAACAAAAATCAATGTTTAGGAATTAGGAATTAGGACACTGTTCACTTTACTTTTTATGCAAGTATCCTAATTAAACATTGTGACTGCAGACAGACAAGGCCACCCATTACTAAGAAGCTATTGATGTCATTCTTCTTTCTTGGATTAACTGGGTAAGGTCCTTGCTATAACCACTTATTTCCTATTTTTTCTTATATATGAATGGTAGTGTTTTATTGATGTTTTTTTCTTGTTGATTTATGATCAGGATATTTGGAAACCAGCTCCTGTTTCTTATTGGTTTAAGTTATACTAATCCAACTTATGCCGCTGCGTTACAACCTGCTATTCCTGTCTTTACCTTCCTCTTTGCTGTAATCATCGGGTAATTAAATTTCACTCTTACCGATTTATATTTCGAGTCTTGTTATATCGATTTCAAATTTATTTTCATCAGTAGTTAATGTTTTTCAAGAAACCATAGGCAAAAATGCACATTCATAACCGCAGTACAGAAATGTGCACATCAATAAAATTAATCCAATACACTTATACAAAAAGGCCATGTTCGGATAAACCGTCTAATTAAGCGCTTATGCATATGATATTTCTATAACAAAAGATAGAATAAAGTCAAACTGTTTGCTTATGGACATGTCATAAGCTGTTTCTATAAGCTCTTTCAAACATCCGAACAAGTGCTTATGTCAGTGAATAAGCTCAAGTAAGTCGATACAAATAGCTTCAAAGTAACAGCATAGCTTAATAAACTTATTATGTATGCAGTGTAGAAAGAGTGAACTTGAAGAGTTCTGACGGTCTGGCAAAGGTTGGAGGAACTCTTATATGTGTCTCGGGTGCTGTACTGATGGTTTTGTATCGTGGTCCGTCGTTGATAGGATATACTGAACTGGTCGTTATACCACAGAATGACATAAGTGTTGGTGGTCAGCCAGAGCCTTCTGGATGGTTGATCGGTGGTTTACAGGGTCTTGGATTAGATAATTTTGAACTTGGAGTTGTGTTCTTGATTGGGAACACTATGTGCATGGCTGCTTTCCTAACCATTCTGGTATATACCTTTTTGTTATATCAATTCGATGAAAATTTTAATTCATTAAGTGACCCCTTTTGATAATACTTCTTATCAGGAATTATCATTTCCACAGAAATTCCAATGGTTTAGAATTAGATCAAGGTCTTCTTTAATGGTTTCACATTGAGCCTTCTTAGCATAGTTATCAGTGTTTTATGGTACATGTGAGTCATATCTCGATTTGACGCTAATTTTTACTCAATCAAAACAAATCTCTGGTTATTTGGACATGAATCTCATCTCAAATCCCAATTCGCTATGATGAATCTCGATTAATTCTAATGAATCACTATCTAACCTTAGTGTAGTAAACCACTTGTTTTTGTCAACTTTGTATAACCAACATCATTTGATATATGGCTTGAATCTTTAAATAGCAATGCTTCTCATATTTGATAACCATGCTTCTCATAGGTCTTCCTTTGTGATCTCTTTGGTTTTTCTATTTGTGATATCATCAGCAAGTTTAATTTCTTTTCATTGACTATTTTCAGGCGCCTGTATTAAAAAAGTATCCTGCAAATCTATCTGTAACAGCATATTCATTCTTCTTTGGAGTTGCACTAATGGCAGTAGTCTCGTTATTCATGACTGATTTGTCAAGTGACTGGACTTTGACACAATCAGAAATACTTGCTGTTGTTTATGCTGTGAGTCACTATGATTTTAAATCAATCTCCAATATCTTGAACCCTTATTAGCGATTTCTTATGTAGATTATTTGATACATTTTTGGCCACTGTCTTGCTTGGCTAGTTTTTGGTGGCAAAAAAAATCGTCAAAATCACTAAACAAGATCCTGCAAAACATTTGCAGGTTATAAGGCATGTTCTAGTTTACTTCTATCAATCATCACATAGCATTAAGAAAAGTAGATAGTATATTTAATACATCTGATGTGCCTAGATGTTTCTAAAATACCATTTTCTGTTGGGAAGTTTTCAACTCTGACATCTCATCTTCTAAGAAATATAATAGTATTAAGTAGGAGTCTATCTAGTAATTTGAAAAGGGTCTTATATTTAAGGAAAAAGGTACAAATAGATTATTTTGGTGGATTTTCAACATTTGGATTGTGACATATTTTCCTTATTTGTATAGGGAACTATTGCATCTGCCTTTAACTATGCAGTCATTAGTTGGTGCAACAAGATATTGGGGCCGGCTTTAGTTTCCCTTTACAATCCACTTCAACCTGGATTTTCTGCCCTATTGTCTCAGATTTTTCTTGGAAGTCCAATTTACTTGGGAAGGTACAGCTCTTTTTAGTTCCAGTTATTGATTCATTCATTCTATTTTAATTTGACTATATAGCTACAAACTTACTCACCAAGTTGAAACAAATTGTGCTAAGATAAGACTTAATAAGATGTCTTATTTGGTACGGTCCAATAATTTTTAATAGTAAGTGAAGCCTAAAACAAGTTTTAATATACGGGGTATTTTTCTCTCTGTATATGAGGCCTTTTTGTTTATAAAATCTAATGAAAAACATTATATTGTTGGTGAGCCTAAAGAGAGGGCTTTAGCAGCCTTACTATTGGGTTAGCCTTGTGTCTTATTTAGTTAAACTTAATGAAGTTCTTCCTCTTTCTATAGCTTGCATTCTGAAATTATGTTATCAAGAAATTTGTTATTGTACTTATTTTTATAATCCATGTGACAACAGTATCATAGGGGGATCTTTGATCATAGCTGGTCTTTACATTGTTACCTGGGCATCTTATAAAGAAAAAAAGGGAATTGTTGAAATTACTTCCCATGGCTCTTGGGTCTCTGAACCACTTATTCATGAAAAAAGTGCACACCAAAGAGATCATATATTTCCGGGGTCCTCCAGCGCATCATCATACACAAAAATCGTATGATTAAAAAGTAAATCAAAGAATGACAATAAAGGTGTACGAGGCTTCCAGCAAGTGGAGTCTGGAAAGAGTAAATATACACAGCCTTACCACAGCAGAGAAATTGTTTTCAGAATTTGAACGTGTGACTTCCAGATCACTACACCAACTTTGTCATTATTTTTTTAATCTAAGATACCAAATTTCTCATTGCGCAAAGACTCACCCTCTTCCTCAAAATGTAAATCCCTTGTAAAAATTGGTTTCGGTGGTGTGATTCTTTGACTGCTAAATCTGTTTCACGAAGTCTGTATCGATGTTTTTTTGGACAAATTGTCGATGTTGATTTGTAAATGCAATATTATTTTTTAGGTTACTGCCAAATGCAATATTACAACTACCTAAAGGAACCAACTTGCTTCCTCGTCATAATGTGTAGCTTTGTCTGCATTTCAATTTCTTTTCCTATGGTGTTACCCATTTTTATCTTTCTGTTTCAGTTCATTTTTATCCAAAACAAATTACTCAACTTCAGAAAATTTACTTAGGCGTTGCTCAATAAGCCCTTGTCTCGACTTTCTTGGTACTAGGTGCAATACCATCATCTCCCTCTACAGAAATTGTTGGAACACTAGTTAATTCTAGTGAAGAAAATTGGAAAGAAAAACACTATGAAAAAACTAGTGTGTGGGTGTGACTTAAAAATGTCCCACATTGAAGGGTCACCCCAACTAGTAAGTGTTTATATATGGGAAAAGTGACCTCCAAGGGTGTGCCCTTGGGGTACCCAATTTTGTGAACGGGTGAACGCTTAAAAAAAATTGATATATTTTTTTTTGTCACTTGAAAATGTTAAATTAATTAATTAATTAATTTAATCATTATCCGTAAGCGCCACGCGTAACAAATAATTTGTTACGATCCGACCCGATCCAAAAGCATATCCAGAAACTTTCGGATATATCCAATTAAGAAACAAAACGCGTTTGCTTAAGGATTAAGCAGACTTAATCCCCAAGTCACTCGTTTTTTGTTACAAACTCTCCCTATAAAAGGAGAGCTCGCCCCATTTGATTCTTTACACCAAAATCTCACAGTTGATGCTTCCTGTGCGGTTTTCTCTCTTCTCCCTTTCGATTTTAACAAATCGTTCTTCTGCTTCTACTCCTTTCTGTCCCTTCGGTATTAAGAGTGTTCTTAAGACCATAGTCCCTTGGTCTTAAGTTCATATTCCCTTTGATAATATATGATTCTTCGGAATATAGAGTACTATTAAGATCATATTAAAGAATGATCTTAACAGTATATATATTATTTTTAAGGAGAAATGGTGGTATCACCATATTTGAGTGGTCGTAGTGCCATATTCATGTTTTGGAGAAGTTAGAATGGTGGTAACACCATATTTGAGTGGTCTCAGCACCATAATAGAATGGTAATAATACCATATTAATTTGAACGGTTTCAAATAGAGCGGTTACGTACCGTATCGAGTGGCTTCGATCAAACGATTGAGCCATATTGTGAAGGTGTAATTCTCGAACGATTTTTCTACTGTGCAGTAGTTAATCGAACAGTTGTAGCTGGGCTTGTTTTATCCTGGAGGCGGCGTGGTTGATAGTCTACCTTGCACAACTTTGGGTAGTGCCACGAAACGTCTTAAAGAGAGCGACCTGGTCGTGACTCAACCTAGTAACAACTTCGGTAGATTAACAGAATTTGGAAATCCAAATTTAACAGTTTGGAAATCCAAAAACAACAGAAATCCTAGTAGAGCCCTCCATTTCCAGATAAAAGGTTTTCTATATTTGGAGTTCTCCAAATGTTGAGGTAGAGTATGAAAAGTGGTGAAGACTGGAATGTTTTGGATTTCACAGCCACGAGTTAGCAGAAACGTCGGCAGGTGATCCATACATTGGTCTCTTGTGCATCGAAGAGAAGACGAAAACATGACATTTGATAATGAAGTATTTTTCTGACTATATAAAAAATCCTCGTGTGGAATGTGGATAGCTTTGCTAATATCATGTATGTTTACAATGCATATAGTCTACAAGATCTCAAAAAGGTTTAAGAATCGAAATGCATCATATGATAAAGATAATGCAATATGATCAATATGTTTACTGGCATATAAATGATGACTACTCTAACGACTTAAAATATATATTCTACACAAATTCAGTTGCCATCACACTTTTGAACATTTTTCACATTATTTTTCTCATTAATAGTACGTACAAAACTAATAAATATATCTTCGTTAGTTAAGGTCATTGGTGTTACTTCAACTAAAATGATGTTTTCTGTGACACTTGTTTATGTGCAATATGAGTGTATTGATAACTTGACCCAAGTGTTAAAGAAGTTGAAATGATTCAGCGGAATGGCTAATTAAGCTTATATTATATTATAATTTATAGATATAGATAAGTTAACATGCTTAGATTAGACCTCAAAAAAGTACCCTCAGATTTTCTGAAAATAAAAGGTCAAGAGCTAAAAAAAGGGAATGAAAGTCCTCTCATCGACAACCCTTCGAAGGTAAACTTCCAACTTCAAAGTAATGTTTTTTTAGATTTAATGCATTCACGAGTTACGATAAACATTTATTTTTACGCATACATCCAATCAAATCACAACATAATGCAACTTTACCCTTACAAAAAACATAGGGAAACTTTTTAAGTTAGTTCCTTAAATATTTCTCCAAAGAATTTAATTCCTATACATAGCAAATGCAATTTTTTTTACGTGCATTCAATCAAGAGATTTCAAATAGTTGCCCAAAAACGCTTAGATGAGATGACGTAGATCTCTTTTAGTTTAACCAAGGTTTTGTATTTGAATCCAACCTTGAGAGAGAAAGTCTAACATGGTCACAAACATAAATAAAAATGACTTAGGCACACACACATAGATAAGAAAAATTTAAAGATAAATAAAAATGATGAGACTAATTTCTTTTTCTTTTAATTCTCTCCATTTATGTATGTGTGTCCAAATATTTTTTATTTGGGTTTGTGTCTGGGCAAGAATTGCTCACCTTGGAAATGCAACGACGTTAAACTCTTTAGAAGAGTTTGACACCTGTTTGAGTGCCACATGTCTTGATAGATTCGTCATCGCAGTTGCGTGTGGAGGATATCTAGTTTACGCAAAAAAAAATTGTCAAATAGTAATTTGTAGAGATATTTTAGAAATTAATTTAACAAGACGATATAAGTTTATTTCAGTTGTTATGGACATTATATTATACTAGCAAAAAGTTGGTACTCACGTGTCTGTCTTTCTGCTCTTTTTATTGCGGCGTGTAAATTATAAACGATATTTTATATAAGCAGTTCACGTAAAAAATGACTCAAAACCCTTTCATTTGGGATGTATAAAAATTTCAATTTAATTCAAAACCCTTTCATCTTGCTCAGTCACTCAAAACCCATAAGCAGTTCACGTATTCATCCTCAAACCAACCCAGAAAGAAGCATCTTCTTCAAGACCCATCCAATCGCTCACACGCACGTTCCATTTTTGGCCGCTTCATCTCTTTCCTTCCGCTCGCGTGTCTTCTTCAAGAGCAATCCAATCAAGTAAGTTTTCGATTCTTCATCTCTTTCGCCGTGGACTGTGTTCGATTTGAGTAAGAAAGCTATGATTTTTTTTTTGTCTGCATTTGGGATTAGTGTTTTCTGGTTTGTGTTTAGCGTGAATTCATTCAAAACTAAATTCTTTGGGTTTTCAAACTTAAGTTATTTATTTTATTCCAAGTTCTCTGTTCGTGCAAATCCTAAACCCTAATCCTTTTTCGCTTTCTATTTATTATTCTCTGATTTTGCTTTGTTGCGACACTAATTACGATTCCCATTGATTCTCGTTACTCTGATTCCGCTACTTCATCTTCTAAAACTGTTTAATTTTGAAACAGGTAGCAGAATGTCTTGCACCACCTTCAATGTTGGAACTTCTTTCAATCTTCATCCATGCATTAACCATCAAGTTTCTAACCCGTTTGGGTTCAGAAACCACTTTACTTTCCAAAATTCCTCTACCCATTTATTAAAAACCTTGAATTTAAGCTTCACTCATCATAGCTTTAGCTCACGATCATTCCAAAGTGTTTTCAAATGTTTTGCTCAGAGTTCAGATTCATCAGCTTCTGTTGCTGTTGAGACAAGCAACAATTCAAGTAAGCATTCTACTTGCTCAATCTTTTTAATTCCTTTTGAATATACATCAGTACATGTAAAACCAAAAAGGTTTACACTGCCAGTGCATAGAAATCAATCTCTTTTTGTTGTGAATTCGAAGTGAAAAAGATTAAATGTCTTATATGACATGAATATGAATTGTATACTAACTTTATTGCATGTACTGTGTGTGTGTGTGTTTTTTTTTGTGCTTATTCCTAAGAAGAAAGGATGGTTGTTCTGGTTATTGGTGGAGGAGGACGTGAACATGCACTTTGCTATGCGTTACAACGGTCACCGTCCTGTGATACTGTATTCTGTGCTCCTGGCAATGCAGGAATCGCCAGCTCAGGAAATGCGACTTGCATCTCAGACCTTGATGTTTGTGATGGTGCAGCTGTAGAGTCATTTTGCCGGAAATGGGGCGTGGGACTAGTTGTTGTGGGACCTGAAGCCCCGCTTGTTGCAGGTCTTTCAAATTATTTAGTTAAGGCTGGAATTCCGACTTTTGGTCCATCTGCAGAAGCTGCTGCTCTAGAAGGTTCTAAGAATTTCATGAAGCATTTGTGTGACAAGTATGATATTCCAACTGCTAAGGTCTGTCTTCTTGTTCTGAATCTCACCAAACATATCAACGATTGACCCTTGTTTAATTGGAATGATATTTTTGTGTGTTTTCTTCATGTATTGTATCTTCATAACAAATTCATTACTTCTCTTCCCTTAATTTTGTTCAGTACTAGGACCATGTTTGTATAAACAACTTAGTTGAGTACTTATATCGTAAGAGTTTATCATGTAAGTTTTATGTATAAACTATTTCTGTAATAAAAGATAGAATAAAGTCAAATTGTTTTCATATAAGCTATAAGTTGTTTTCGTAAGCCATCTTGGAGAGTTTATGAAAATAAGCTGAAAATAGCTTACACACATGTCATTAGTTGTTTCTATGAGCTCTCCCAAATAGTCTCACAAGTGATTATGTCAGTAGATAAGTTGTGATAAGTCGGTCCAAACAGGCCCTACAAGGTTCAATTAAAACTGTCTAGTATTTGTAATTGTAATGCTGGCAGAATTTTCTTAAGAGAGTTGTACTTGTCTACTAGTCATGTCTCTTAATATTTTTATTAGTCAGGTTGGAATATAGTTTTGAGAAATGATGCATATAACTAATGGAATCATCATGTTTTGTCCTTATTTGTTCTCTTTATTCCATGTATATGGTGTTCTTCCCTGTCCTTCCTGTTTGTCTGTTTTCCTCCCAGGTTTTTGCCATAGTGTTTACTTATAATGGACTTATTAGTGCAGTACAAAACGTTTACAGACCCATCCGCAGCAAGGCAATATATTCAAGAAGAAGGAGCACCAATTGTTATCAAAGCCGATGGACTGGCTGCTGGAAAAGGAGTTACCGTTGCCATGACACTTGAAGAAGCATATGAAGCAGTTGATTCAATGCTGGTGAAGGGTGATTTTGGTTCTGCAGGTTGTCGCGTCATTGTTGAGGAATTTCTAGAAGGAGAAGAAGCCTCATTTTTTGCATTGGTTGATGGAGAAACTGCAATTCCACTAGAATCAGCTCAGGACCATAAGAGAGTTGGTGATGGTGATACAGGGCCAAATACTGGTGGCATGGGTGCATACTCTCCCGCTCCTATTTTAACCAAGGAACTTCAATCTATAGTAATGGATTCTATTATCATGCCAACAGTAAAAGGAATGTCAGCAGAAGGTCGTAAGTTTGTTGGTGTTTTGTATGCTGGGCTTATGATTGAGAAAAAGTCTGGCATGCCTAAGTTAATTGAGTATAATGTGCGATTTGGTGATCCAGAGTGCCAGGTCAGTTAAGTCATAAATTGCAGTTTCTATCGTACATAGTTATTACTTCATCCGTGAAAATTGAAATACATTGTTAAAGTCTAGAACTTATAAGGCATCGATGACACAAATTGTATTAGGATTCTATAGTTATCATATATGCATGGAGCACAGTCAGTAGTTAAGATATGTTGGTGTGTCACAATCTCGCTTTATAATTCTTTTGCCCTTTTGTTCTTTTAAAAATGTTTTAAGTAACTTTGATGTCTATAATGCTTGTGATTGTTCACTTTTCTTTGTTTTGGTTTTCAAATTACATGTTTATGACAATTGATATTTCTGCTATTAAACAAATTGATATCCGACACTTTCACAACTTTCATCTTATATTCTTTGACATTTTGAAATTTTTGTTACTAAATTGAAGCTATTATAACTTAATTTTTCCTTTTGAAATTTTACACAGGTCTTGATGGTTCGGTTGGAGTCTGATTTGGTGCAAGTTCTGCTTGCTGCTTGCAGGGGAGAGTTGAGTGGTGTATCACTGGACTGGTCTCCTGGATCGGCAATGGTTGTGGTAATGGCAAGTAAAGGATATCCCGGATCATATGAGAAGGGAACTATAATTGAAAACCTTGAAGAAGCTGAGCGTGTTGCTCCAGATATCAAGATATTCCATGCTGGAACTGCTTCAGATTCTGAAGAAAGATTTATTGCAACTGGGGGCCGTGTTCTTGGGGTTACAGCAAAGGGAAATGATCTCGAAGAGGCATGTAATCGAGCTTATCAAGCTGTTGAGAATGTGAACTGGCCAGGGGGCTTCTATCGTCGGGATATTGGTTGGAGAGCCCTTCCTCAGAAACAACATGCGTCAAAGGTGTAAACTACTGTGACAAGGTCAGTAATAGGCATTGCTCAACAATCAATAACAGTTAATTGGATTACAAACCTAGAGCATCTCCAATATAAGTGAGGGTAATCCATAGTTGATGAATCTTGTAATTTATTTTTTTGTATAACAGAATTGATAGGAGAAAAGATGATTAGATTGAGAGTGATACAGATTGATTTTAAACAAAAACTGTCTCACCTAGGTGATCTTTTATGCCTGGGTTATCTATGCCAACCCTATTAAAGAGCATAAAGATACCTAGAGAAGTTGACATTGAACTGCGTTTTTGTATACAGATTGATTTTAAACAAAAACTGTCTCACCTAGGTGATCTTTTATGCCTGGGTTATCTATGCCAACCCTATTAAAGAGCATAAAGATACCTAGAGAAGTTGACATTGAACTGCGTTTTTGTATACAGATTGATTTTAAACAAAAACTGTCTCACCTAGGTGATCTTTTATGCCTGGGTTATCTATGCCAACCCTATTAAAGAGCATAAAGATACCTAAAGAAGTTGACATTGAACTGCGTTTTTGTTATATTCATTTATGCTACACTAACCCTATTAAAGAGCAGAAAGACCCATACAGAAGTAACAATATGAGTATTTATTCTTTTCATATTATACGGATTAAGTAATTGACGGTGAAAGAAACTGTTATGAGAGGTTCAGAGTGATATTAAAACAAGTTGAAACTCAAAAGGGTTGCCTTACATACTTACAGTATGATCTTGACAGAATGAAATAATTACCCCAAAGGACTCCCAAGTCTAAACAGATTTACAATAGTGAGATTTTAAGAGTTGTTTCTTGACTTGGAAATGACATGGCATTTGGAAATGTACAAATAAAATATGAATTAATGAAGGGGTAGAGAAGGATTCTAATCATGCTTCCTCCGGCATTGAAAATGATTGGTGGAAGCAAGTAAAGGAAGGATAAATCTTCACTGAATATCGAAATCTTGGTCCTACGCTTGGTCACCAGTAGCATCAACACTCCAAAACACAACACCTGATTAGTGGTGAAACATGTTTTTTTACAAGGAAAATTATTAGTTATTAATTTGTTAAGGGATAAAGATTTGTTAGTAGCACATATTCAGTCTTAAACCCTCTACATAATATTCCCTCCATTTTCCATTCCATGTGACTGAGTTTATTAAGAGATTTTCAACATAATATTACTTTGGTGTTGTTTTTTGGATGACAAAATGAGTGAGTTATTAATAACAAAGCAATGCTAGCAACATCATTTTAACACACTTTTTCTAACAGATGCTCTTAGGCATTGGTTAAATGAACAAGCCAATATAAAATTATCATGTTGCAAAGTTTTTTTTTTAATGCCAAAAGTGTTTTTTGAAAACTCTTAAGATTAGAGTAATATTTACTTCTTCTTTTTATTTAAACTCGAGACTTTCAACTATTATCTCTTAACTTAAATCAATTAAACTCTTCAACCTTCATATCATGTTGAAAGTGGTATTTTCTACTTTCTAAGAGTTAAACATGCATTATTTTCAACTAACGGAAAGACAGACGTTCCGCTAAAACGTATAGATTATCAACGTTATTTTATATAAATTTTTACTTTCTAAGAGCTAAACATGTATTATTTTCAACTAACGGAAAGACAGACGTTCCGCTAAAACGTATAGATTATCAACGTTATTTTATATAAATTAAAATTATAAGTATAAATATTTGTGACTTTCAAATGTAACAAACTCAACAAACCATATTTATTTTTAAATCTTTTTGATAGATGGTTGTGATTACCGGATCATGGAGGCGGGTATTCAGTCTGTGGTGTGTATGACATGCTGACATCACAGGAACAGCCTCAGTTGCATCCATCTATGGAGTTAATTTGGCATAAACAGGTTCCTCTCAAAGTCTCTATTCTTGCTTGGCGACTTCTGAGGGACCGTTTACCTACGAAAGAAAATTTGGCAAACCGCGGTATCATTCCTATGGAGGGGCGGTTATGTGTTACTGGTTGTGGGCATGTTGAAAATGTGAATCACTTGTTTTTGTCTTGCCCAAATTTTTGGTGCCTTGTGGCCATTGGTGAGGGATTGGCTAGGGGTTAAAGGTGTTGACCCTCAACATATTTCAGACCATTTTTTGCAGTTTATTCATTATGCAGGTTGCTCGAAATCCCGTAGATCTTTATTCCATTTGATTTGGCTTCAATGTATTGCGGTCTCATGGAATGAATGGAATGACAGAATTTTTAGAAATAAGCAGAGCTCTTTACCACAAATGTTAGACAAAGTAAAATCATCTTCATTGTGGTGGTTAAAAGCTAGTAATGTTGTTTTTAGCTTTGCTGCTCATAATTGGTGGTTGAGCCCTTTGGTATGTATGGGTATCGACTGAAAACTTTGTAAATTTGACAGGACCTTGTTCTTTTTGTGATTGTTTAGCACTCCTTGTGCTATAACAATTACATTTGTAGTGGTAATATACTTCATTTTGGCTTGTTAAAAAAAAACAACAATATAACAAATATAACAAAAAAAATTATATTTTTTAATAACAACAACAATATAATATTATATACAAAAATTTGTTTAAAAATATAATTTGAATAACAAAATGTCTGCCAAAAATCTTTATTCTCTTTATTTATAGTATAGATACAAAACTATTATAGATGTCACCTCACATCATAGATGTATTAACTTTATATAACTTACTAACATGCTTCTTTCAAAAAATAAAAACTTACTAACATGCTAACTATTGCATACTAATATTTGTCGTTAGAAAAATAAAGTCATTTTAACTAACTCATAGACCACTACATTAATTTCTCTTCTAGAAAATCAAGAGCTCCTAGAAAAAATAAAATAATTCAAAGAGTTGTTAAAGAGGTAATAGTCATTTTGATCTCTGAATGTATAATAAACATCCATAATAATCTTTTAATGTATCGAAATTTAAAAATAGTTTATGATTCTACACTATATTAGTCAAAATAGTATGTTATCAATCCCCCAGTATCCATATTAGTCAATATAAATATTTATTTATTGTCATATTAGTCTTTATATGTACAGAGTTAATATTAGCACTGAAAAACTATTTTAACGTTAGAGACTATTTTGACTAGCGAAGTGCACAATCATATACTCCCTCCGTTTCAAAATGAGTGTCGCTTTAGCCAAAAAAATTTGTTTCAAAATGAGTGTCGCTTTCAGTTTCCAATGCAATAATAACTTTTTCTTTTGAGTTGTACCCTCTAATTAATACTCTGCACACTACTTCCAAAGTATTACTTTTAAAACTAACCAATGGTTAATAAGAATAATTTGGTAAAATAACCATTCTCTTTCTCTTAATCATTGCATTTCTTAATATGTGTGTAAACACCTAAAACGACACTCATTTTGAAACGGAGAGAGTATTATTTTGGAATTTCAGCATATTGAATAATTATTGTGGCTACTTATTACACATTTCAGGGTCTAAAATGACTATTACCCTTTTATTTAACTAAAAAATATCATGATGTGTACTAGGAACAATCTTTAAGATTTTTTTGTCGAGTAGGATAATTACTAAAAATTCACCTTTAAATAAATGAGTGAAGTGTTTAAAGTTCATAAACGACCTCTATAAATATTATAGAATGTCTTTTTCGATTGACTAAGTTAAGTTCACAACTATTAATATTTATTGAATAAAATCAATATAGATCACACGTTTAAAAATGGATTCCATTCTAAAGTGATGAGATTCAAATTGATTTCATTCAATTTAATAAAATAATAATCATTAAATTAAATGTTGAAAAGAGTGTCGCCCATAGCTTGTATATGGCCTTGCATATATCCCATACCCTCTGCTTGCTTCCTTCACCGATATAACCAAGGTGCATAATAATAATAATAATAATAATAATAATAATAATAATAATAATAATAATAATAATAATAATTAATGTGAATGAATCCGTGATTTTTAAGTTTTCATAAAGAATTTTTCTTATTTTTGCCTCATAGTTTTGCATCACCAAATCAGAGCTTGTTAATCTTGTTTTGTGACTTTAACACGAAGGAAAGGAACCATCAGGTTTGGTATCTGTTCCCTTCAACCATCACCAACCCAATTAACAATTCATTTCCTCTCTATTTCTCTATCATGTTACCAAAAAATTCATCTTTGTGTTTCAATTTCAGAAATCAAGCTAGAAATTCGGTGTTTTTCAATGGCAACAGCAATGGGAAGTGACACATGGAAAGCCCATTTGGCTATGGCAATGGTGCAGTTATTCAATGGTGGCTACCATGTTATTACCAAAGTAGCCCTTAATGTTGGGGTTAATCAGTTGGTTTTTTGCCTCTACAGAGATCTACTTGCCCTTTCTATCCTTGCTCCTATTGCTTATATTCGTGAAAAGTATGTTCCTTTTTCCTTTCCCTTTTGAATTTTTGTTATAAAAATGTACTCTTTTGTTGTTTTATTTATCTGGGTTTGGATGTGATTGAAATCCGTTGCCTTATTTTTAATCCTTCTTTTATAAAATTTGAATTTTTATTTGGTTCTGTAAGACTCTGATAATCTGACTGAGTAAGTATAGAAGAAAACAGAATTTATGAGTAAGAACAAATAGACAAAAGTCAAAAGTCAGTATTGATCTTAGGTGATCAAGATGATTGGCCGAGCTTGAACAGTGTTTTGTCAAGATGGATGTTGGGGGTGGTACCTGCAAACATTCCAACTTTTAAGTCAATAAGAAAGTGAAAAGTGAGAGGTTTTAGATGGAAAAAATTGTGTACCTTGCATTGCTGTGAAGAATGGTATTTAGAGGTGCCAAAGAGGAGCCGTTGGAGAGTGATGGAGGGGCGAATGGCGCCTATCAATGCCTGGATCCGGTGGCCGTTGGGAGGCATTACTAATGGAGCCATTGGAGAGGATTCAAGGTTGGGAAGTGGTTCCGTTGGATAAGGTCTTTGTGAAATGGGTCTGAAGATAACGAAGGACTGAACCTTGGGCCAATTCAGAACAAGTTTGTTACATTGATTCACTTCCAAGTTTTAGAGAGCTTGGATCTCTCCCTCCCAAATCTTAGTCCAAATAACCAACTTCCCTTTTCCCACAACTTTCCTTTTCCCATAACTTCCCATTTATTACTCAAATATATAAGAAACATAACATATAACTACCCTCTTTCAATAATCAGAAACTAACCCACTTAGCTGGGTCTCCTATGGTAATGTTTATCAATGATTGATCTAACAGTGTGTAAGTTATATAAGATCAAAAGCAAGTGATGGCTAAACTTTAGAGATAAATACATATGTATCTGTATTTTGATGTCAAATAACACAAATGTTATGATTATGGGTTTTATGACCTACAATTTTTTTAAGATTAGGGTGTGGGATAGTATGAGAATATTCCCTAGGTCTCATATTATGTTCCGGTTTGGAACATTTCTTTGTATCAGATTATTTGTTATTTTAGAATATGAATGAGAGTATTAATTATTTGTTATTTTAGAATATGATATATTCCCTTACTATATTTTATGATGTTGTTTATTCCTTTTCACATTAGTTTTTTTTCTTTTTGAAAAACCATATTATTGGTGCGAAGTATCCACTGATTTTTTGCCAATGACCAATTTTCACCTGGGAGCCGGTCTGACCACCTTTAGTTTGATGTTATTCATTATTATTTAAAAAATCTTGTTCTAATATTATTGTTTGTTTGTGCCCAGTGCTTTCAGACTTCCACTTTTATGATATATATGCATAGTAGTTAATAGCGGATAGCGGCGCGTAGTGGCCGACCCCAAAAATGCTATAGCGGGATAGCGCCTAGCGCTATGACCGCTATTTCATAACTTTTACGACATAATTTTACATCACCCGTAATTCCCAATTGGTGTCTTCTTGCTCTACTAATTCCTCCATTGCTGACCTTATCACAGAAATCACAGTAAATCTTTTTCTTATCATTCAAATCCTTCCAATGATATTAAATTGCCAAGCAATGTCGAGATTATCACCGGTCCGTTTATGTCTTTGAGCACATGAGTCAACAGACACAGAGTTTGATTGAACACCAGAAGCTGATGCTGCCATGACTGTGTTGTCCACAAAAACAACAAAAATAAGGAAACAGAGAGCAGAATAGAGGATGAACAAAACAGAGGATGTTTGTGATATGTTTATGAACAAAACAGAGAGGAAGATTTTTAGAAGAGAGCAAACACGAGGTCAAGAAGTTACAAACCTGAGGAACGGCGGCGGTAAGGAACGACGGCGGATGACGGTGCGACGACGGCGTTTTACGGTGAGAAGATGTACAAATCGTCCGTTTTTTGAGAGAAATGCGTTTTGGGGTGAGAAGATGAAAGGCGCCGTAAAGAATGAAAGAAGGAAGAGAGAAAATGAAGTTATTAGGGTTTGACAAAAATGACAAAAATACCCTTGTTTTTTTTTAAAACCAAGGAGAATCTTGTATTTTCACGTAAAATGAAATAGCGGTGCTAGACTGCAAAACCGCTATGCAGTGTTGCGGCCGCTATTGCGCCGCTATCTCAACGCTACGCCATGGCTTATTGCATAGCGGTCCGGTACCGCACCGCACCGCGCGGCCGCTATTGGCCGCTATAGCGCCGCTATTAACTACTCTGTATATATGTGGTTGACTAGTTTGATTGTTAGCAGCATAGGCCAATACCTGCTATGTACATTTAATTATGCTACAATCTGCATATTCAAACTTTAGAAATAAAATTTAACTTACAACTTCTTTGTGCCCTCTAAGTCTGATTGCATTGTTCACTTTTCTAACGTTGTAAGAGTATTTTTGATCATACCATGATGGCTGAAGACGAACACGACCGCCCATTACTAAGAACCTCCTGACATCATTCTTCTTTCTTGGATTAACTGGGTGAGGTTTTTTATACTAGTCACTTAGTTCCTATTTCCTTCACATACGAGTGAGAGAATCTTTTTATTGACTGCTGTGGCATTTTTGCTTTGTGATTCATGACCAGGATATTTGGCAACCAGCTTCTGTTTCTCATTGGTTTAAGCTATACAAATCCAACTTATGCTGCTGCCACACAGCCTGCCATTCCAGTCTTTACATTTTTGTTCGCTGTAATTATGGGGTCAGTTTTGTGTATCATAAAACACAAACACAAATTGCACTATGTGAATTATTAATAAACTTATACGGATAAACCAGGACATACAGTAATACATACCTTAATGAACTTTTTAATGCAGTACAGAAAGAGTGAACTTGCTCAGATATGAAGGTTTGGCAAAGGTTCTAGGAACACTTATCTGTGTTTCTGGTGCCATTTTGATGGTTTTGTTTCGCGGTCCAATTGTGATAGGGTATTCAGAAATTGATCATGTAGCACGTAATGAAATTAGTGCGCGAGGTCAGCCCGAACCTTCTGGATGGTTTGTCGGTGGTTTACTGGATCTTGGGTTTGACCATTTTCATCTTGGGGTTCTGTGCTTGATAGGGAACTGCATGTGTATGGCTGCTTTTCTAGCCATACAAGTATGCATCTTTTTACTATATCTATTAAATTAATTAGTTATTAATTACAGCGTCAGCGAACACTTTAGTGGTCTTCAGTTTGTGTATGGTTGGTGCATTTAATTTATCACCGTTAATTATTTTCAGGCACCAGTATTAAAAAAATATCCTGCAAACTTATCTGTCACAGCATATTCATACTTCTTCGGAGCTGCTTTGATGGTGGCAGTGTCGTTTTTAATGACTAATGAGTCAACTGACTGGAGTTTGACATCTTCAGAAATACTTGCTGTTATTTATGCTGTGAGTTACCGAAATTTAAAATCAGTCTCCGATTTCAGGAACCTTTATCAGTAATTGCTTATGATTTTGGTCCATATTATATTACTATATTAAATTGCCGGAGTTGTCTTCAAAATGTTGTCCATTTTAATTAATTGCAACATATCAGCTATCAATTATTGACTGTTTGGTAAAGTAAGTCATTCTCACATAATGATGTAGGAGTCAAAGTTTTTTGCTAGTTTGTTTTACTTTTCAAAGTTTTAACAATGGTTTTATTTTTGATTGACTGTTGGTATAAATTTTTTAACTATTTGTAAATTATTTGGCTCAAAACCAAATGCTGGAGTTTTAAATATTGGCATTACTTGATGCTGTTCCTATTTTCTATCTCCATACTAAATTTGAAATGTTGGTTCTTGAGTCTTCTTCCGATTGCGCAAAACCAAATGCTAGTGTGATATCATCTCATTTGTATGAACCATAGAAAGGACACGTTGTTGCCGAAGCAACTGAACTCGCCGTTGCCCTTATTGACAAAAGCCACGAAAAAGTTTCTACCTTGGAGTGACAGTAGTATAGAGTAAGATGAGATTTTTCTGCTACGACTCAGTTGCATGCTTTGTCCTGTGATGCAAGATTGTTAAATGGAGGGAAAAGATTGAAGAGTATCCGATGTTCTTGCAAATATTCTGATAGATTTTACCTCGTTTAGATTATTTTGGTGGTTTTTTAACGTGTAGATTTCAACAAATATTTTCATTTATTTTGTTCAGGGAATTATTGCATCTGCCCTTAACTATGGACTCATTACGTGGTGTAACAAGATATTAGGGCCAGCTTTGGTTGCCCTATACAATCCACTTCAACCTGCCTTTTCTGCCCTACTGTCTCGGATGTTCCTCGGAAGTCCAATTTACTTGGGCAGGTATAGTATACCTCCTTTTACTTCCATTTATTGATTCATGCATTCTCTATGCTAACTGGAATAAATTGCTACAAAATCTAACATTAACAAAATGTGGAAAACTGCAATCTACCACTTCATTTTCTGAAACAATTTTACTGGTTAGGACTTTACAAAGGGCGCGTCTAATATGAACCTTTTAGAAAAGGGAGGTTCAATGGTGGACAGTTGAAGTTAACTTGATAGTTGATATAGCAAGTTAATCCAATTTTTTGTTGCTATGAAGAAAAGTTAATATTATTGCAATCTGATAACAACACAAATGAAACATGATGTAGCATTGTAGCAAGTCAGTCCATGAAATCCACCATTAGACCATATTAGAAGCCTCCCCTTATATCAAAATGTCATTACTTGATGAAGAAGTTCATCCTCTTTTTTGTAGTATGCATTTTGAAATTATTTTTATTTAGAAGTTTCTTATTATTCTTACGTCATTTTTATCCATGTGACAACAGCATCATAGGAGGATCATTTATCATTGCTGGTCTATATACGGTTACTTGGGGATCATATAGAGAAAGACATGCAACAGTTGGAGTTGTTCCTCATGGATGGGAAGCTGAACCACTCATCCATGACAAGATAGGTCAAATTTTTTCAGGGTCCTCTAGTCTATCTGCAAGTCCAAAGTCAGCAGCTGATTAAGGAAATGAATTACAAATTATCAATGCCTTGTAAAAAAAAGTTTTGTCATGGTTCTTCAATCTGTTACTGCTGTCACATTAATTGATAAATTGGATATAAACCTGTGCAATTCACGGACTAGTTTAGATAAACTTTGTGGTAAGAAAATGTTGTAATTAATAACAAGGATTTTGTTGAAAAATTAAAAATATAAAACCATTTGAGGATTAACCTGATGGAATAAATTCATTGATCACCAAGAAAAACTTAATTATATTTATTTAGTATCAGATTTATTTTTTGACGTTATTAAAAAATCTTAATTATACAAGTTTTTTTTTTTTGGTGGTTCTTTATACAAGTTATAACCATGGAAGAAAGTTAAATGATTAAATTAACTAATTTTTTTTTTGCCTGAAATAAAATACAATCAAAATGTCATCTTGTTGGTTTTTTGTCTACAGTGGTTGCCTTCGACCTAACCGACGTTTTTTCAGAAATTCTTATTCTTCTATTTTTCTATCAATCTCTCTTCAAATTTAATAAATATACATGAGTTGTCATATTTATTAATTAATATGACAACCCATCATTAAATATATATGTAAAATAATTAAACTTATAGGATTCCTTCAAAAAAAAAAATTAAACTTATAGGATTGTAAAAGTTGGTCTAACAAACAAAACAATATGGAAATTTTATAATTCTTATTTAATTGTTTGTTTCTTTTTTGACTAATATTATTTTATGGTTTGTTGGTATCTTAGTTTAATATTCTTATATTTTTCCACCCACCTCTGGTTATTTAGTAATCTTATAAAAACTTTGAATAGGAGCATATAAAAGCATTTATTAGTTTTGTAAAAAAAAGGCATTTATTACTATATGGAAGCAAATTTAAATTAACTAAATAATTATTATTAAATATTTGACAATAAAAATGCAGGATAAAAATTGTCTCAATTGATAAAAAGTTAACTCATGTAAGATCGTGAGTTCAACTTTCGTTGTCAATGTGACTCCCATTGAGTTTGATCTCACTCGTGATTGTGAGCAAACACTTTTTTAGTCTTGATATCTGCTCTAACTCTGTAAGTTCAACTTACATAAACTTTGCCTTCGACCTAACCGATGACCTTTCACAAATTCGTATTCTTCCATTTCTCTCTCGCTTCATGTTAATGAATACAAAAACATATAAGTTGTCATATTTATCAATTAAAAATTTATGTGTAATTTAAATATACATCATCAGTGTAGTAATTAATGTCATAGTACTAGTAGTCTTAGAAGATGTAAAAGTTGTTCTAACAAACAAAGTACTTTGGAAAATCTATAATTCTTAATTTAATGCGTCAAAAAAAATTATATTAATTTAATATTCTTATTCTTTTTTTTTTCCAACCAACTTTTGATTATTTAGTAATCTAATAAAAACTTTGAATACAATAAATAAAAGCATGTATTACCATATGCAAGAAAATTAAAAAAAATTAAATTAACCAAATTATTAATTTTTCAGACAAAATAAAAAGTGTACTAAAAATGTTTGTTGAACTTGTTGGTATTTTGTCTGCAGTGATTGCTTTCGACCTAACCGACGACCTTCACAAACGAATGTTCTTCTTCCTTTTCTTCTTCAATCTCTCTCTCTTCCACAAATTTCCTCTTCAAAATTTAAATTCTTTCACAATGTCTCCATCACAATATACCAGAATCTCATTCTCATACGCAAATTCTTCAATAACACCACACTCTTCTTCAACTTGATTCATCACACGAAATGCCATTTTTTCTTCAACCACTTAACCAAAACCCCAATTTTCCATCTGGGTTTTATCTAAATCGCTTAAAGTCATGGTCTTTGCAAAAATCGCTTCATTGGTATCCTTCAAATTCCCAACCCAACAATCCTCACTTTCTCACAAAAACAATCTCAGAATCTCTTCTTCTCTTCAAGATTTCTCTTCCTATACCCATTTGAAACAACCCCTTGAAACAGTTACAACAATAACAACACCAAGTTCTTCTAGGAAGAAATGCATCAAAGCTTTCAGGCTTGTAATTTTACTCACATTGTTTCTTTTACTCAGTTACATTGTTTTTATGTTTGTTTACTCTTTTTGGAATATTGGGTCGGGTAAATACTATGTTGTTCTTGATTGTGGTAGTACTGGAACTCGTGTTTATGTTTATAATGCTTATGTTCAATATAAGAGACATAGTAGTCTTCCTATAGCAGTTAAGTCTTTGAGAGATGGCTTGCATAGGAAGAAGCCGACCGGTCGTGCTTATGACCGAATGGAAACGGAGCCTGGGATTGATAAATTGGTTTATAATGTGTCGGGTTTGAGGGGTGCGTTGAAGCCGTTGGTTAGGTGGGCGAAGAAGCAGATACCCGTGCATTCACATAAGAGTACTTCTGTGTTCCTTTATGCTACTGCTGGTGTTAGGAGACTTCCTAGGAAGGAGTCTAAGTGGTTGTTAGATAATGCTTGGAATGTGATCAAGGATTCTCCTTTTTTGTGTAAGAAAGATTGGATTAAGATTATTTCTGGTACCGAGGAAGCTTATTTTGGATGGATTTCACTTAATTATCATAGTGGTATTTTGGGTGTTAGTCCTAGGAAGGCAACTTATGGTGCACTTGATTTAGGGGGATCGTCGTTGCAGGTTACTTTTGAGAGTGATCAACAAGTTAATACTGAGACTAGTTTGTATGTTAGGATAGGGTCGGTGAATCATCATCTTACTGCTTATTCTCTTGAGGGTTATGGTCTCAATGAGGCGTTTGGGAAGTCTGTGGCGCATTTGTTTAAGAAAGAGTTTGGATCATCGGCCAGTGCAGATATGGCTGGTAAAGATCTAGAGCTCAAACATCCTTGCTTGCAGTCAGGGTATAAGAGTCGGTACACATGCTCGCGTTGTGACAGAGGCGGAAGTCTTGGTGTTAATGAGAAACAATTGAGTAGGCAAGGAGGCCGGCGAACTTCGTTAGTGCTTGTTGGTGCTCCAAATTGGCAACAATGCAGTGCACTTGCAAAAGTTGTTGTCAATTTGTCTGAATGGTCCAATCTCAGTCCAGGACTTGATTGCGGAGTTACGCCTTGTGCTTTGCGAGAAAATCTCCCTCGTCCGTACGGCCACTTTTATGTGATTTCTGGATTTTATGTTGTGTATCGGTTTTTCAACTTGTCTTCTGATGCCACACTTGATGATGTGTTGAAAAAGGGTGAGGATTTTTGTGAAAAAAGATGGGATGTTGCAAAGAAGAGTGTTGCACCTCAGCCCTTCATTGAGCAGTACTGCTTTAGGGCACCATACATTGCCTCACTACTAAGAGAGGGTTTGCATATTAATGATAATCAAATTTCTGTTGGCTCTGGCAGCATCACTTGGACACTTGGGGTTGCATTGTTAGAAGCTGGGAAGGCATATTCCACTGGATTCGGGCTTCGGAACTTTGAATTGCTCCAGACGAAAATAAATCCTCCTATTTTTATTGCTATTGTGTTGTTTTCTCTTATTGTCCTTCTTTGTGCTTTATCATGTGTTGGCAATTGGAAGCCAAGATTATTTCGGAGGCAATATCTTCCAATTTTCAGGCATAACAGTGGTTCCGGTGCTTCTGTTCTTAATATTCAATCTCCTTTTAGATTTCAGCGATGGAGTCCAATGAGCTCTGGTAAGCTATCTACACAAACACCGGTTCCTGATTACCCAATAATAACTTCACAGATGAATTGTTTGGTTTAAAGCTTTTCCTAGATGCTTACCAGATACCAATTATATGTTAAATTTTTACTATTAAATGTAGTTTAATGGCCATCACAATTATACATCCTGATAAATTTTTACTACTAAAACTTTTATTATTACATTCTGATAATATATCAAAAGGTTGAAGTTGTCACAAATCCGACGAACCCCATTATCCAATATTCTGCGGATGATTTTGGTTTTTGTATGTATATAACCTAGCTGTTGCTTTGGGATAAATTATGCATTCTGTATGCATACAATGTACTCAATAATCCTTTTAAAATTGACCTTTGATGTCATTTACACCGTCGGTGCTGCAGAGGATGGAAGAATAAAGACGCCGCTAAGCCCAACAGTTGCAGGTTCACAAGGAAGTCCATTTGGCCTCGGCCGTGGTTTTGGTGATAACAATGGTGGCATCCAGCTTGCTGGGTCTTCTTTGCATCCATCATCTAGTGGCGTATCACATAGTTATTCCTCAAATAGTTTAGGGCAGATGCAGTTTGACAGCAGTAATATCAATATGGGTGCCTTCTGGTCTCCCCATCGAAGTCAGATGCGTCTGCAAAGTAGGAGATCACAGTCTCGAGAAGATCTGAATTCATCTGTGGCTGAAGCACACCTGGTGAAGGTTTAAGGCACCATTTTCTGGAAACATTGGTATGATTACATCAATATTCTCTTTAAAGTTTTATCTTTTTAACGACCAAATTTCTTAGAATTGTGCTGTCTTTGATTTTATATATAGGAATTCTTTTTGTTACATAGAATCAGTTGACTGTATGCAGATAATATTAAATCAAATACATATTCTTTTTTCTTGAATGTTCTTTCTGTAATTCATTGCAAATTCCTCACACATTAAGGATCTGCACACATTTTCCCTAAAGTTTGTAGCAGTGTTGTTAAATAGCGGTACTATAGAATAGCGGATTTTGATGAGTTTGCCATGAAAACCGCAATGCTGTTCTAGTTTCTCTATTAGGACAATAGTGGCTGCTATTCCAGTTTCTGCTAGCTGAGGTAGTGGCACTAGCGGAAAGAGAATTTTAGGGTTTTTAACAATAATAAAACTGAAGAATCTGTATGTGTGCTAAACACGACCTTTTTTTTTGGATACATAACATGACCTGTTTTTATAATAGAAATTTTTTTGATGCCATTTCATAAAGTATTTTACCGGGTTTAACAACAGCTACCCAATATTCGGGAGATCCGTTTCCCAAACCCATACACGTTTCAGTAGGTCTTACTTTAACAAGTTTGTCTGGAAATATGCGTGCCCATCGTAAACCTTTTAATACAGAACCTATGTGGCTCCCGCTATTTGCTTGCAACACTATTTGCATTTCATGTAGCAGATTGTGTTCCGCTATTTTCTGCAATCCACTGTTGATAACAATGGTTTGTAGATTTTGGACTGGCCTTTGTACTTGGCAGAAATATCATGGCTGGATATGAGTTGTAGATCTGTGAAAACTAACTCCCCAACTTAAAAATTATACGGGCATTGAGCCTCAAGACCGTGTTATTATATTGCCATAATCAGAGAAGATTGTTTTTTGCTCCATCTGCAATTTGTAAAAGGTTTTATTTGTGCTTTACATTTCAGAGGTTTTTGACATGAAGATGACTGGAGCTGAAGATGCAGCCTGATTGGTTGATTCCCAGTGAATTTACTTCTCGTGAAGCTCACTACTGAACTGGATTCCTCCACAAGTTGCATAGCCCAAACAAAACAAGTACTCTTTCTAGGAAACTGACATATTCTATACTATTATGCTACTTGATGTCACCATGTTCTGCCTCAGTGGTTTAGTTTTTCTGGTACCCCTAAGCCTTTGAAAGCGAAGTAAAGCATCAAAATACTAACATGCAAAAGAAAGGGATCTGTTTCATCATATTGACAAGAACAATTAACTGTTAGCTTTTCCTATAGCATTCTTTAGACTAATTAACTGTCATTACTACTACAGAGATTGTTCTTGGATAACCAATTGGATAGGACGAACTTCTGAAAGAAGTTGTAAACATAGTTCAATACTCATATCTTATACATCAAACATGCCACTGAATTTATCTTTAAAAGTTACTAGCAACTTATGCTTTTAAAAGATGACTACAATGCTATTTACTATGTTAAATAAAGAGCAACTGATTTTGAAAATTTATCCAGTATTCAAATTACCTTAATGGAATGATGATAAATGATTTCAATTGGTGATTTCAAATGTTTGATGCAAGTGTCCCTTTAACAAATAATATATATATTTTTAAATAATTCCATAATACCATAAACTTCTTTAATCTCTAATTTAATCAACAGATTCTACATTTGATTACAGAGCATACTAGAGGGACCTCTTTCACATAATTGAAACTTGATACACTAGTTTAGCACAATCTTGAGCAATTTAGCTTTTGATAAAGTGAAATTAAGCTTATGTTTTAAGTTTCATTGTTTAGATATACTAGAATGCTTCCAAATTTCAAATATATAATGACGTTAAAAAATTTAGTGCAAATGTTGGACGATTTTTAGGATCTGGAACCATTGCATATGGTCTATGATGGACGAACATTTGAAAATTATTTGAAATTTTAACAACTATTTGTGTCACTTTTTGTAAGCAGAAATTCATTGGTATTACTAGCTTACGACTGCCTATGATCCAATCAGTGTCAATTTGAGAGAAAATAAGGGACAACTTCAGTTCTCAAAAAAAAAAAAAAGGGACAACTTCATACACTTGGTGCATCAAAATTCAACTTATATTTGTTTTATCTTGTTTTTGTTGAATAATCAATCAAACCACGGTCTTAACTGTCAAATTTTACTTAAATATATTGACATATCAAATGTTAACAATCTCAATTGTTTTTCTTTCATGTCTCATGTGTTAACAATCTCACCATTGAACTTCTTCACTCATTTTTTTTATATTATAAACCATTCTCACCTTTTTCAATCAATGATGAGATTGTTGACACATAAAATACATGAGAAAAAAAACAATTGAGAGAGATCTATTCCGTGTAGCACTTGTGTACCATAATGTTATATAACATTGGCCAATTAAGGTGTGCCACGTGACACACCCTTTAAAAAGAATATATCAATAAAGCACTTACAAAGTAACATTAGTATGTGGCACACTCTTATTGGTTAATGTTATATAACATTGGTACCTTAATGGTACATAAGTGCTATCCAGGGATTTACAAGATATAGCCATATCAAATGCTACTACTTAATTTACATTTATACCACAAACCAAACGGTTGAATATACAACACTCTACCTTACCGGATATAAGTGGAAAATTATCTCCTTCAAATAAAAAAAAAAAAGTGGAAAATTATAGTATAGTATCAACAATTTTTCAAACCCCATTTCTTTCCGTAATTGTTTACCGTATAAACAAAAATAATTGTATCTTAGAACAGAGACAAACCATGTCATCCCTACGACACCGACAACTTGGTGATGTCACTCTCCTTCACAAACAATCCATGAAAACCATACGGCACCCTCCTTGGCAACTTCACCTCCGCCACAATCTCAAACTCCGGCGACTTTGCATCCATCACCAAAAACCTTGACTCTCCCTTCTTCTCATCATGCACATAACTCACTAAATAACCATCATCCTCTTCTTCACCATCCTCCTTTGCCACGAAAAACGGCTCACCACCATAACAATCCTCTCCATACAATCTACATCCAACTTCCTCACCTTTCAACACATCAATCTTCACCACTCCTGAAATCTTCGGCATTGGATTCCCAATTGCCGCATAAACAAACCTATTCTTCTTCCCCATATAATCACCATTTATCACCCCGAAATCCAGGTTTCGTGCTGATAATGGTTGTCTTGATACTATCCCTGTTTTAATATTTATCTTCACTTTCTCAATCATTGCATGCACAAGCTCAAGTCTCTCCATCGTATGCTCGATGGAGAGAACATTCGGAGCAATTAGTGTCACAGTATCCTCATCATCTTCCCCATCCCACGCATTGATCGCGTGCATGATATTAAATCCTGGCACATCGAACCATTTCATCTTCGACTCGTCACTAGCATAACGAGGTATAATTCCGATCCTTGAAACTTTTGATGGATCGGAACCTACCGGTGAACCACCAGAAATCATGTCAAGAGGATTCATACCAAGCTGAATATCCGTAAACACAGCATACTTTTTAGTAATGGCGAAATCATGAAGAAAAGAAGGTCTTGTCATGGAGAAAACCGGAACATCGTTATGTTTAACACCATTTGCATCAAAACGGAAATAGGTTAAAAATGGTGGCATAGGACCGTAACGGAAAGCAAAAGTTTCACCAGTGTCGCCGTCAATTTTAGGATGAGCAGTCATACTCATGGAGAGTTTGCCGTTAAAATCTTGACGGCCGATTGTTTGGATATCACCGTTTGGTGTAAGCTTGATTTCATAAGGAAGGTCTGATTCTCCTAAAGCAAAAAGTTTGTTACCAAACAAAGCCAAACTTGTGTTGGCTAAACCAATGCCGTTAGAAGGATTGTATTGTCCAGATATGACACGTGCCGCGGTGACGGAGCCACGTGCAGCAGAAGCTATAAGCGAGTTGAAACCAGAAAACACGTTTGGTATAAGTTGGTAACCAGCTTCGTTTTCGATTTTGTATTTGTAAGTTTGAACGTAACGGCTACAGAGTGTGGCTTTTCCGTTTGAGATTGTAATGGCGTGAAGCATGCCATCACCGTCGAAGAGGTGGTAAGGTCCACGTGGAAGAAACTGTGGGTTTGGTCCATTTCTTATGTAAGCGCCGTTAACTGACGGTGGAAGTGTGCCTTTAATGATTTCACATTGTGTTGGAGGGAGTTCGTCTAAGACTGGTGCAAAGTTTTGAGACAAAACATGTTTTGGATCTACAGATGGTTTTATTGGTGGGTCTATGAAGGTGTTGATGATGTCGTCGAATGTGTTGAGTAGTAATGCTGGGAGTGATGATGGTGTTTGTGGTTTTTTGAGGTTATGGGTGGTGGTGGTGGTGGGGGGTGTAGGAAGAGTTTTTGTGGGGGGTGTAGTGGTGGTGGTTTTTAGGGTCTGGGATTGTGATGTTTGGGGTTTTTCTTTGGTTTTGATGGATGAGATGTTAAAGGGAGGGATAGAAGTTGTTGGTGGTTGCTTACTTGTTATTATGATGGGTTTTGGGACCATGGTGTTGTTGGAGAAGGAGATAATGTTTGGGGATTGTTGTGAAAGATTGGGGAAATTGTGATTTGTGTGAGGTGGGAGGTACGATACTTATCTTGTGTTGGATGGGAAAAAAATCAAATATGTGATTGTTGATAGGTTGAAAATGAAAATGAAATTAAGATTCTTTAAAAAAAATGAAGATATTATGAATTTTCTGTGTAGATAAAGCTTGCAAAATAAATATTTTAGGACACAAACAACACATTAGAGTTTTGAATCTGAAATAACTTTCATCTAGCTAATAATAATAATTAATTTGAATAGTGACTACTAGTTATTTTTGGACTTGAACAAATAAATATAAACAGAGAGAGTCAGAGAGATAATATAAAGGAATTTGAGAAAATTAGAGTTACATATTAATCCAAAAATAGATTCCTTATTGTTTTGATGCTGACACACTGAGGATCTAGATTGCATGCATACAAATATTCATGCGGTCATTTAGTTGGAGTAATCTGCATTGTTATGTTAAATTAGAAGGCTCAAGTTATATACTCACCAAATCAATCTCTACCCTTCAAAGTTTATCCACAACAGTCTGACTCATGATTGCAACTGTGACGGTTACACAGTCCATTATTTTCCCATTTGAGTAAACAGGACCACAATAATTTGAAGCATATGTTTTGTCTATATGGATTTGGGGGAAGTGGTTCTCTGGCGTTCAATTTAGTGAATATTAGGTAAGTCTCTAATAAGTGGTAAAATTCTCTACAAACAACCGTAAAGATTAATTCTCAGAGTTGATTTGATCCGGAACATCTAGTTAAACTAAAAGTTACTTTTGGGGTTAAAGAGAAGGTAATTGACATTGTAGAATATCTAACAATTAAAGTATAGCTTCTTTCTTGAGTTTTTTTTAACAGGTTCATAGGCTTCTTTATTGGTTACCTTTTAAATTCAGAATAGGAGAGAGGCATCTTTTTATGATGTTAGGTTACTGCTGCTGTAAAGATAAAGACCAAAATCTCTTTATTCCTGTGTTTTTATTCTATGGAAGCTCCATCAAGCATCCACTTCTTCTCAACAATAAAATTAGTGTGCCATAAAATAAATTACTAATACATTTAATTATAATAATATCTTTTGTTATTCAAACATACGATATGATTAATGTTAATCATGTTTATATCATATCGAACTTCATATCATATCATATCGCAATCCTAACATCAACCGGACTCTTCATGGCACAATAAATAAAGAGTACACTGTTTTTCATTCCATGTTTCTCCGAAACAAAATTGAGAACACTGCCTTTATTTAGAAATATCATGATTGAGAATATGTCACGTAATGACATATGTATCTATCATCATATCTATGTATACTAGCAAATCATGTACGATTCATCCATTCCACAAAAGGAACAAAATTAACATGCATATTAAGATAAATTATATTGTCGATTCTTTCATATTATTATTTTTCGATCAATTCATGCATTCTTAAAGGTTGAATCAAACACGTACATGAATCTCATGGCTTTTATACACTATATATAGCCACACGACATAAGTATACATACGCAGATTTCAAAATGCAAATTCAATAATGAGTATACTTACGCATAATGCAGCGGGAGCTTAAAATCCCTAAACATATGATTAGAATCCATAATAAGTTTGAGAGAAGATTAACATTCATTTATAAAATTCAAACATTCTTGGAGAATCACATAAGTTTATAACCTACAATTCTGATACCACATGGAAGTTATGTTTAGGTTCAAGAAAACTATCAAATATAATACACAATTGTTATATAATAGAGACATTAAATGACATACTTTAATTTTATCCAAGACCAAAAAAACTAGAAGTCGTAATCCTCGTTTTCTTGAACCTAAACATGAATATATGAAAACTATAACTTACACTTGTATTAGTATTATAAGTGGATTACACTTGTATTAGTATTATAGTATTATAAGTGGATTATAAGTGGTAGCATGAACTTACTAAACCTTATAAGTGGATTATAAGTGGTAGCATGAACTTACTAAACCATGAACTTACTAAACCTTTGATCTATGCTACTAAGACTTAAAAATCGTGGTGACCTAACACAACTCCACAAGACCGGCTTGTGAGGTGAAGATTGCCTCCACTTATAAACACATTGTCAGACCATCTCCTATCCGATGTGGGACTCTTAACACACCCCCTCACTACCAGCACTATCAGGCTTGGTTCGTGGACATAAATGTTGGATGACCCGATAGCGGAAACTTGATAGCAGGTGACTCAATGGATCTTGAAGAGGTTCTGATACCATCCTAAAAATTGTGATTGGGTCTAACACAACCCCACAGAACCGACTTGTGAGGTGAAAATTACCCTCACTTATGAGTCATCTCCTATCCGATGTGAGACTCTAAGTACTATACTAAGTAATATTGCTTCTTAAACTAAGTGCTCTCTCCATTACGTTTTACCTTAGAATCAAATCATATTTTCAGCGGTCCAAATCATGAATAGCATAAAGGAGTACATCTGTGTGGTGAAAATGAAGCATAAAACTAAATCATGATATTTCTCTTTGGAATCCATTAATGCGCAAAGGGTCCACCTTTCTTTTAGCCACTCAAAAGAGTAGGTGCCTCTATCAATTTTCTTAACCACATATTGCCCGATTTCAATTTTGTTTGAGGCACATACCACAATAATTTATCCACAATGGAATTAACATAGGACAATTTTCGATTGGATAAATAAAAACCAATTGGAACTACAAAATATCAATGAGTTATTACGCATTCCTGTGTCCATGTCAAATAAACAGTTTCTTAATTTCCAATATATATAGATATTTTCTATAAAGATTTCAGCGTAGAATAATATTTTGGATTCCAGTTGCTATTGAGATATGATTTTAATATAATTTTTAGAACACTTGACATTATTTTGAAAAAGAAGAAAAAAAAACAAGATTAGTTAGCATAGGAATAAATTAGAAGCAATAAGAAATAGAACATCGCCAAACGAATTTTCAAAATGAATTAGAAGCAATAAGCAATAAGAATTAGAAGCTACAAAGTGCACCATTTATAAAATTAGGATGTCATATCGTAATTTTCAAAAATCGATGTGATACCAAATATAAGTAGTAAATAAAATGACCTTATCATCGTAATTCAGCTATGCATCATGAACACCCTTACACACGAGCCAGTATAAACATGCACTGCAAGTAAGGTAATCCAAGCTTAGACACTATTGTCTACTGTCTAGTGTACACACAGTCTATTATCTATATTGGGCTAAGCAGACAATCAAAATAGATAGATAGATAATGGCAAAGTTTAATTTGGACCACTACTTCTTTGGATTCAACTTGGACCAGTTAAATGTAAATCATTGATTTAATATAAATAAAGTTCAATGGTGTAGATTAAAGATAGGGAACCTAAGATACAAGGTGTATCCTCTCTCATGCCTACATGTACTTGGCTGCACTGAATTTTTTTCTTTGTAACTATTTTTTTGGTAGAATGCTGGGCATGTTGAATTGTTGGTGAACTTTTTGGCAGAAGTATTATGTCCTATTTATTGTTGTTCGAAGTGCTCTATTCTTAACAATTAGAATTTTTTTTGAGAGGAAGAACTTTTTTTTTTTTGTTACAGATTTATTAGAACGCTTACTAAGATATATATATATATATATATATATATATATATATATATATATATATATAGACACACACCCTTCAGTCACAAATATAAGCAAAAATTTACTTTTAGGTTCATTCAATAATTGATGTATGTGGACTATTAAATAAACCACATACATCATTTATTGAATGAACCTAAAAAGTGAATTTTTGCTTATATTTATGGCCGGAGGGTGTAGTTACTAAGTTTTTTTTTTTTTTTTTATATTTTTGATATAATCATTTAATTGTTTTCTTTGTGCATTAAATATTTACGTGTAATATAACTTTAAGGTAGATTGAAATTGTATTGAGTCTAATTCGTCTGGGTTCGATTAGTTAAGAAATAGTTCAGCTTGAAATTCGACAAATTTAATACGAACTAGCTTGAATTCGTTTCTGTTGGAACAAAATGTGTTTAACAATGAACCTTAAAGAGTTTTGATGATAACAAGGTATTAAAAATTGTAAATTGGACTAGCTAATATTTGTTCAAGTGTACATGACCATAATTAAAAAGTTACATCATTTATTGGTTCTGAATGAGCAAATAAAGAGCAAAAGGAATCAACAAAATTGAAGCTTAGTGCTCCTGAAGGCAACTCGCTCCTGAAGAGAAAAAGCGCTCCTGAAGTAAAGCCGCTCCTGAAGTTAGTAAAGTGCTTCTGAAGAATAGTGCTCCTGAAGACAAGAGGTCCAGAAGCCACATCATCAGAAGCTGCGTTATCAGAAGCTGTATCAGGATGCTGCCAAGGATAAAGGAAAGAAAAAGAAAATTGGTGTTGCCTCTATTCCTCAGAAAAGAAGAAAAGGTAAGGCAGATCTGGTAATCACCAAAGAGCAGCTGGAGGAAGCTTTTGAAGCAATAGAGAAAGAGGAGGCTGAGCCCAAGCTGGAAAAGAAGAAGGCTCCCCTTCAACTTGTGTGTCCTATGATTGAGATGACTCCAAGAAGGGAAAGGATGGCAGATGAACGTGCTTCTGATATTATATCAGACAAAAAGGAGCTAAAAGCACAATACATTCAACAAAGGGATGACAAGCTCAAGGCTTTGGGTATGGAAGACTGTGATAGGTTCTTCAAAGAGAAATTGACTGAAGTAAGAGCAATTGCTGGTAAGACTGCTGAAGACAACGAGGAAGAAGAAATGATGATCATTATGGAGGATGCTCCAGAAGATGGAACTTCAGAAGCAGTTCCTCAAGCTGCTGGTCCACAGCCCAAAGCTGAAAAGATCACTTCTAAAGCTGGCCCTACAGTTCAGGTACTTCAGATTCCAGTCACCTCTACCCTCATCTCACCCTCTTCATCACAACCACCAGCACTTGAGCAAGAAGAAGAAGACACTTCTGTCTTGGAAAATCTTGCTCTCCACTATTCAGGTGAGTTACCCAAAGATAAACCTAACTCAGAGAAAGCCTCTGAGACAACCTCAGAAGCAGTTGCTTATGAGAAAATTGTTTCAGAAAGCCCCCAACATCAAACACCAGAACCACACAAACCCTCATCACCTCCTCAACCCTCATCACCCATAGTTGAAACTGACCCCCAACTCAACATTCAAACACCAACTTCACCACAACAACCAACACTGAAACTGACTCCCAACTAAACCAACAACCAGAGCAAACTTTTCCCAATCCCACTCCCATGGATATTGACAATCCTCAAGTCAATCTCCAAGCCTCAACCTCAACCTCACAAATTGCTTCTGACCAGCCATCATTCTCAACTCCATCTCAACAAATCACCATTCCAGAATCCAACCCTGTTCAAGACCTTATTCTTAGTGATTCTGACCTTGAAACTCTTGAACAACCACCCCTGGACATCCTGGAATCTGAATATATTGATGTAGGGCTACTCAAGATCCTATCTGAAATGCATGAACTGGTGGATCAAAGAAGGACAATTGATCTCACCAATGCATATGAAGAAGCATGGGCATCACTTCAGAAGAGAGCTACTGAGTTAATAGAAGCTGTAAAGGCCAAATGCATCAGAATCAAGGGAGCTTCTGTCAGAAGATTAATGGAGAATCTGAAGCAGAGACTTAGAGTTAGAAGTCCTAGGCTGCTTCTGTCAAACAGGCCATTCTACTCAGAAGCTGACTATATGACAAGAAAAGCTAGAATGTTCAAGCTTCTGAGGCAGCAGATGGCACATCAACAGCAAGAAGCTAAGGCAAGGGAATTGGCTCTTCTCCAGAAGCAACAACTTCTTGAAGAACAGTTGAAGAAGCAAGCTGAAGAAATGGAGAAGATGATGAAACAATTGCAAACCAAACCTTAGTTGCACACCTTAGTGTTTATTTTTGTTTGCTGTTTGTTTTAATCCTTTTTCTATTTTCTGCTTCTGAATACCTCTTGTTTTTATGTTTCTTACTGCTTCTGAATACTTAAT
The DNA here is from genome assembly GCF_051527215.1 of Medicago sativa. NCBI lineage: Eukaryota > Viridiplantae > Streptophyta > Magnoliopsida > Fabales > Fabaceae > Medicago > Medicago sativa. The sequence continues at coordinate 14,938,353 of NC_140753.1, read as the reverse complement.
GGTTCTGACTAACAATGCCTGAATATTTTTGTTTACATTCATTGCTCTGATTTACTGATTTATTTTTGCTTTGATTATATTATTGATAAGACTATAGGTTCTGATCACATTTATACTCTCTTCTTGTTTTTATCCTTTATGTGTATTTGATATTTTTGATAATGACAAAAGGGGGAGTATATGTGATAGTATTTAAAGGCTCTGAGCCCCATTAATGATATTTGAAAATTATTTTGAAAAACTTCTATCATTTTTACCTTAAAGGTATAAGCTATGAACGAAAGAAGGAGTATCAAATTTCAAATAAATTAATTGAACCATTCTTCTCTTCTATAAGTTAATTCTTTCAATTTTTAAAGCTCTGATATTTTTTACGCGCCAAAATGAATTTAATTAACCTGGATAGAACTTAGGGGAGCTTACAAACCTCACCTTAAAGACTATCAGACTCAGGGGGACAACAAAAGCTGCGTTATCAGAAGCTGCGTTATCAGAAGCTGTATCATCAGAAGCTGCATCATCAGAAGCTGCCTCATCAGAAGTCATTTCACCAGAAGCTGAAGATCAACTAAATTTGAGAAATTCAAGGATTCAAGAGCTGTGTCATGGATCGAAAGTCATCAAAGGACAACAAAAGATCAGTGGAATTTTGCAACGGTTATTTCAAAGGTGTTTGAAGGCATGTGCTTGCAACTTTGGACGAAAGCGTTGACATTGTACTTTGTACGAACTGTACAACCACCTTCTCCACTACTCTGTTTTTGTGTCCACACTACAAGACAAGAAAACAACTCCATAATACGGCTTCGCCTGCATAGATGTTCCTTTGGATAAGGAATGGATTTCAAATTGGTTCTTCATAGGACAAAAACCAAATCAGGCAAAAGTTCATTGGTGAAAAATCAAGCTTCAACAACGACTCTTTGATGTGCTGGCAATTTCACAACGTCTCTTTCACACCACTATGTAAAGGAGTGGAGACTTAGAGTTTTGGTAATGCTGAACGAAAGACTCACAACATTATTACAAGTGCCAAACCTCTGCTGAAATTGTTCTGCATTCACTTAGAATTTATGTGTCTCAAAGTTTCATCTTAGAAATTCTTAAGTTATTGAGTCTGTATCTGATTTGTATTGTGAGCACCTCTGATTGTATATCAAGTGTTCAACCTTAAACAATTTTCTGTGTAATTTTGTTTAGTTAGAAGTCTCTTGCAGTTGTGCTTGAGCAGGGAAGTCTCTTGATTGTGTTCTTGAGCATAGGAAGACTCTTGCAAAGTGTGCTTGAGCAAAGGAAGTCTCTTGCAGGTGTGCTTGAGCAATTGTAATCAGATATTACTCTTAGTGAAATCTCCTTGGAAGTGCAAGGGGGACTGGACTACTTCCGATTTGTGGAAGGAACCAGTATAATTGCTTTGTGTCGTTCTTCTTCTCTCTCTGTTTTATTCCGCTGCGTGTAGATTCTGATTATCACTTCAGAAGCTGTTTCACTTAGCTTCTGATCAGTGTGTTCAATTTTAGGAGGAACGAAGAATTTTTCAAAACACAATTCAACCCCCCTTCTTGTGTTTTTCTCACCTTCAGTTTCAAGTCCACGAACAAACCAGTTCAACTTGTTTGTTTTAATCAAACGATTTAAAAGTCATTTTTTTTTGTCAAAAATAATGTTGATTGATATTTGTTGAATTCATGTGCTATAGAAAATGTCATTTATCAAATAATGTTGCAGTCATTTATCAAATTTATTAAGTAATATTAATTTTTTTTGGTAGTGTAAGTAATATTAATTTAACAATGTAATATAATATTAAAATGTGTTGACAGATTAACAAATTAAAAAAATTTAACATTTAATTTAACTTAGAGATTTTGTTTTCGACAGTAAATTAGAGTGATTTTGTGAGAAACAACACTCAGTAATGGTTCCGTTTATATTTGATATAATAAACTGAAGGTTTTCTTACAATGCTTTTCTCATGTAGTGTGTATGGTAGCTTTAACTGGATATAAACCTACTATAGTGGGTCATTCTAGTGGTCCAAGTTGGACCCAAAGTTAAATGGGTGCAAACTAAATGGACCCGATAGATAATAGTTGTCTGCCTCCAATTTCACTAACACTCACTTTCAAGTTATTTTGATTTGGGGAATTAAGCGTAAGTATACGGCAGTTTGGTTAGGTGGTTGGTTCACCTATTTCTTCATAGATAAATTATGGAGGCACCTTTCATTTCATATGTGGTCCCAATTTACTACTACCCTTTTTTCTTTGACAAATTAATGAAGGTGAAGGATCACATGGGAAGGGACAATCCCTTCCCACCATGGGAAAGTTTTTTTTTGTGGTTTGATTAAATGAAGTACATAGTTTTATTATAGACACTCAACACACTATCTTTCACCATTCTTCTCTTTCCTCCATCCCCACTCATTCCCCACCAGCAACACATATAATCCACCGTCCCAAATCTCCTTCTTCCCTTCCCAATTGCATCTTTTGTTCAGAAAAAATTGTGTTCACAGATCCAAAACAAAACACAAATTCTATTTCAATCTCATATTCAATCTAAACACAACAACAATACTGTTTCAAGAAGCAACAGGTTGTGAATATTGGGCATAACACCACCATTAGCAATAGTAACATCACCAAGAAGCTTGCTCAATTCTTCATCGTTTCTGACAGTCAATTGAATATGCCTTGGCACAATTCTTGTCTTCTTGTTGTCTCTTGCAGCATTTCCAGCCACCACCGTTCTCTCTCCTCCATGCCCTTCCCTCATCACCTGCAACATCAAACACACTGATGCTCCATATCCACTAATACTCATGCCATATTCACTCTCTTCACTTTGCACTCAATCGGAAGGCACTAAAATGTTGGAAACTTATGTAAATCTCTATGAATACATGGTTGATTATTGTTTCTTTTCTTATTCTTTTTTTAAACAAAAAAATGACTGGTTATTCTTAAGCCAAACAAATATTTGCAGTATCCCAGATGAGGCAATAACAACCCTAAACATGATTTCCCTTAATTTATTAACTAATTGATAAATTTCTATGCATTTGTAGGATGGAAATTTGGAAAATTATGGTTTATGTTTTTTGGGGGATTGATATTCCGATGCACATATTAAATCCGCAATTTGTTGAGTTTTTTTTTTTTGTTGTCAAAATCAGTCTACAAAGGCTTTTGCACGGTGAAAAAATGGGGTTTTAGAATACCAGAACAATTTCTTGAGTTTTTTTGTTTGTTCCTTTAATGTTTTGTTTTCCAAAATGTAAGTTTGAGGAAAATAGTGGAAGAATGAGAAATACTATCTTTGCCAAAATTCAATGACAGAAAGGCTGAAGAAGAGTTGCTGGTGGTGGTGCTAAACCGGTGGTGGTGAGACCCAGAGAGACTAGGGAAGAGAGAATGGTTAAGGAAGATAATGTGGAAAAAATCTGGTATTGAGAGAGCATGGTAATATTGTGTGCTTTATTTAATCAAGTGGTAAAAATTAATTGACCCATGGTGGGAAAGTTTTACACCTTCCCATGTGAAAATCTGGTATTGAAAGTACTAACACAACTACCCATTTATTGATATAAATTATAAGTGAGGTTAAACTAATTTTATTATTGTTAATGCGGTTTATAAAAATATTTTTTATTTAGTCTTAATTTTATTTTTTTAGGGATGTTTCATATATATTTTTGTGAAATAAGTTCTCTAGAAAATTAAATATTTTTTTTTTTTATGGACATACACGGTAAGTGGAAAACAATTTTGCAGTGATATCTATATGTTATTTATACCTCTAATTTTAAAAGAAAAAATGGATCGATCCATTCATTATACACCATGAGAGAGATATAAATTATAAAAATGATATGATATAATATGTTTATGATGTGATAAGAAGAAGGAGATGAAGTGAAAATAATGTGTTAAATGATCAATGACGAAATTTTAATAAGTGGGGTCAATGCCATATCATAAAATTTCATATTAGTTATGTTTATAATTGCTCTCAAATATTTATTTTTTTAAAAATATTTTTCCATTTCTAGCATATTAAAAAATATAACATTAAGTAATTATTTTCCAACCACTGACTTCAATCACATGTCCTTTTTCAATTAATACAATTAGTAGATTTAGAGTGTTGCTAATAATGTCCTAAGAACATCGATTAAAGATTTTGTAAAATATATATATATATATATATTGAAAATACAAGTTTTTTTTTTATCAATGTAATATATAATTACAATATTTTTTATGCACAGTTACTTCTTTTAGTTTCTTAATTGATACTCTTAGGACACTCATTAGGATTCTTTTGAATTTTATAATTTATGGTAGTGTTATGAATGAATTATGTGAAGACAAGAATACCATATAATTGAGATCACATTGCATAAATAATATATCTAAGTATTAGTTAAAAGGCTTAATAGTAGTTTTCGCCCCCTAACTTTCACGAAGTTGCGATTTTGGCCCCCAAGGCAAAAAAAAAATAAAAAAATAACACGTGGCACCTCACTTAGGGTGCCACGTCAGCGTAGATCGAGTCAAAATTGGCCTTGGGGGCCAAAACTGTCACAGGTGCAAAACTTAGGGGGCGGTTTTGTAGTTTTTTTTCTTAGGGGCCAGAATCGCAACTTTGAGAAAGTTAGGGGGTTAAAACTGCTATTAAGCCTAGTTAAAAATACAATGAACAAGTGGTGTCGAATGATCCCATTGCCCCCACATTGTATCCGTGCATGTAAAGGATTTTAGAGGAATTAAGAGCGTACAAATATCATTATGCAATTTCATATGACCTTTATGCAGGGCCAACCTACACTCATTAACAATAAAAAAAATAGTAGCTTTTTTATGTTAATAATAATATTTATTGTAATTTTGTTTAAATTTTACCTTTCTTGGATTTTGAGATAGAAACTGTAATTTTCCCATATTATTCATTTTCTAAAGGAAAAAAACTGACACATTTTCTACGTTGTTTTACAATGGTAAAAAAAAATTAATATAATTTTTCCTATTATACTATTGACCATTTACTACTTCTCTTTTCTAATTTGTATTTTCTTTCCCCAAAGAAATATAAATAGATTTAATAAAGGACAATTTTCATAAATAAGTCACAGTATTTTTTTTTTTTTGCTATTAATGTAGTGATCAACACATATTTAAATAAACACACATGAAAATAAAGAAAGTAAAATGTCATCACAACCAAACCACTAGGTGTAATAAGGGGTACAAGACATGAATTTAATCAAATCAACCAAATTAAATATATTTTTAATGGATGTAAAATTGATTCCGCATCGACAAAAAGTGATATATAATGATTTTGTAAAATTGTTTCTAGCTAAATCTTAATTGAAAAGTAGAATGATTTATGTTTTACTATAGTCATGTAAAAGTGAATTGAACAATATACTTGTGTTGAGGTTAAAAATCAATTGAAAGGTAAAAGTTATAAATTCTAGCTTTAAGTTAAAATTGATTTTGAAGGCAAAATCAACTTCACTCTTGAACATTTTTTTTTTTTGTTGATGAAAAGCAGTGGCGGATCTTGACAAAATATGTGGGGGGAGCCAAATATTTGTTATATATATATATATATATATATATATATATATATATATATATATATATATATATATATATATATATATATAAGTTGTTTCACACAATGAACACAAGTTGATATGTGGTGTTGTTGTTTATATTGCTTGGATACCACCTTAAGATCAATGGTTCGAATCCTTGCCTAGCCACTTTTTGTCAAATTAAAATAAAAATATGAAGAAAAAAGAGACAGAAGGGGTCGAACTCACGACCTATTAGTGCAAAACAACTTCATTTTCCACTGCGACACAGGCATAACATTTGATAATAACAATGTAATATAGTATTTATATCAGATCTGGGGGGAGCCATGGCTCCCATGGGCTCCCAAGAAGATCCGCCACTGATGAAAAGGCTAAATAAATGATATATTAACAAACTAGGATAAGCTGTTCTAGTATAAGGTGTACTGAAACCAACCAATCAAGATCACAGAAACATACAACCAGTCAAGATCACTACAAAAAACAGAGAAAACAAACAACACTAAATAACAGGAGATAAACACAGAATAGGATTAAGCCTCCAAAATTGGTAGTCAAAGCCGAATGTAACATATTTCGACTTTAACCACCAAAAGGACTGAAGCTTGACCCTTTCACAAAGTGCCCGTAAGTTTTCCTCTTTGTTCTGAAATATGCGCCTATTCCGCTCTTTCCAAATTACCCAAACAACGGCTATCCAAATTATATTAAGAGAATAATGAACTTTAGTCGAAAATCCCCCTAACCCACCAAATTGGAGAAGATGAACCATTAAATTGCCATGAAAAGTTATAGAGAAATCGAGCCAACTACCAATAAGCTGCCAAATTCAACCATAAAAATCACATTTAACAAACAAATGTTCCCCGTCCTCATTTAATCCATAGATCTCCGAACAGCCCTGCTCGCCGACCGCTAAGACCTTCCTTTTAAATAAATTGTCTCTAGCAGGAATAAGATTCAAACCCAATCGCCATGCAAAAATTGAGATTTTGAAAGGTACCCCTTTAAGCCAAAGAACATGGGAATTATGAGAAGTAGTTCTGAAACACCTCTGTTAGTTTATAATAAGCACTGCTAACTGTGTAACTATGAGTTGTGTGTAAATGCCAAATTCATCTATCCTCAGTAGCTACCTGTAAAAACAACGGATGTAAGCCGCTTCGCACACTCCCCCACCATCTCCTCTTCCTAAGCAAACAACCTCATACACCACTTCCATGCTTCGCCATTCACTCCCCACCCCAAAGTAAATATCTCCGCTACCGTCACCAGCTTATTTTCAGCTAGCTCGAACAATATGGAACCTCACCTCCAAACACCTACCATCCAACCAAGGGTCTTTCCAAAACAACGTATAGAAGACCCATCCCCCACCTTACGACTAATATTATCGTTTAACCAACCTCCATCTAACAACCAAACACCCTCTCTAATATTATTCACAGTCTTCCACCACACACACCCACCTCCCCCTCCAAAACACAACTGCCCCCTAGCCTCCCCGTAACGGGCACACAACACCATATACCATAAACTCCCATTTTCCTCGAACATCCTCAAACACCATTTATCAATCAAAGCTAAAGTAAACTCCTTTAACCTCCTAACCTCCAAGCCGCCTTGTTCTTTTTTCAAACAAATAGTATCCCATTTAATCCAGGAAGGAAAGAAAGTAGACCGGCAAGGCAGACAAAACAGAAGGAAATTTGTATATTTGATTCTATTTTGGTGGAACCAAAATTCATTTTAGAATTGAATTTAACACGTATGGTTATTCTAGAACATAATTGATTTCGTTTATAGAATTGAGTTTAACTTGCAGATAGAAATATGATCTTTTGATGGTAGAATCAATTTACTAAAATCAATTTTTATCTGTAGAACAGAAAACATAATTAAGTATGTCAAAATTAATGTTGCAAATCTCTCTAAAAAAAAAAGGAAAATGCTACTTCTCAAGAAAAATAGCTTCAAGAATTTTTCAAGAAATAGTTGGCAAATTTTAATTGGATGATTTATTTGTCCACTTCCTATTTTTCAGCCACACCTCCTTGAATTGTGGCAAATGGTGCATTGTGATTGGCTATTCTTTATTCTTGAAGAATTCTTGATGTTATTTTTCTAGAGATATAACATTGCTCAAAAAAAAATTAATGTTGCAAATAAATTTCTACCCTACCAAATATGTAACAAAAGGATAAACTTATAGTGTCTTGTATCTTCAATTGTATACCTCAAGGTCTAACTTCTACAAAACATTTTATTATGTCAAACCTCGTTGAATTTGGAAGTATCCAATTTCATGTCAATTTTCTTGGTGTAATGCTTCCCACGCCAGTTAAAACAATGACAGACCGAAGGAAGCGAATGCTTACTTATATGCAATAATTGCATGAAATTCATCATAGGCTCTATTTGGATAAACTCAATAATTCACGTAACTGTTTATCATTATAATAAGCTTTTATGCATAAGTTAGTTCTATAATAGCAAAAGCTAAAGTAAAGTTAAATTATTTTCATTTAGGTATAAATTGTTTTTATGCTATGGCGGGGAACTTGTGAAAATAAGTTGAAAATAACTTAAAAATATGAACACAATAATGGTAGGGGTTAATTTATAGTCCATGACTGATATAATAGAAAGACTCTTACAAAAAAACAATGGATTAAATTAATTAGTTTAAAAATTGTGAATGATCAAAATAGATCTTTACTCTAAAATTAATTCACTCAAAATCAACTTTTATCACGGTATAATTAAACACACACATAACCTGTCAAAATCAATATGCACATATAGAATCAATTTCCAATAGAGCAATGATATTTGTACATCCATTTCATGACAACTTTAATGACATCCTTGTTTTTCTCTCTTCTTATTGGTCAAAAAGAATGGAGAGAGAAATAGGAAGAGAGAGCATAAGAACATCATGTGAGTATGAGAGAGAAAATTATACAAAAGTTGTCACAAAATGGTTGTACAAATATCATTTCTCTTTCCAATATGTAACAAAAAGATAAAATTATATTGTCCTACATCTTCAATTTTATACCACTAGCTATAACTTCTAAGTTACATTTTTCTTTTTGTCAACTCGTTGATTTGGAGGTATCAGACTTCATTTCAATTTTCATTCACGCTAGTTAAAACCAGCTGATGGAAGCGAATGCGACTTATATGCAGTGATTGCATGAAATTTATTATAGACTCTATTTGGATAAACAATATTTTTTTTGCAAATTATAGCAAAATGTTTCTATCGTAAAAAAAAAAAGCAAAATTGTTTATAGAAAGCGTTTATATATAACCCGTTTCTATTATAAAAGATAGTCAAAATAACTTTCGAATAATTATAAGTTGTTTATATAAGCTATATTGGAGAGATGAAAATAAGTTGAAAATAACTTATAAACTTATTTTTTTTTGACACAAACTTATAAACTTATTATAAATTTGTTTGAATAAATTATTTCAAAACAATCTCACAAATGTTTATGCTCGCTCAAATAAGTTAATTCAAACACGCTTGTAACAAGACAAGTTTAATTCACCATCTAGTGATTCTTGTGCAAACATAAATAACTTATAAACTTATTTTTTTTTTGACACAAACTTATAAACTTATTATAAATTGTTTGAATAAATTATTTCAAAACAATCTCACAAATGTTTATGCTCGCTCAAATAAGTTAATTCAAACATGCTTGTAACAAGACAAGTTTAATTCACCATCTAGTGATTCTTGTGCAAACATCTTTCAAAAATGAAAATATTAAATGGTTAAGTTTTTTTTTCCCTTTCAACCGGTGTGGTCTAGCAACTTATTTAAGCGTTTATAACATGCATGCACGTATATTAAATAAATGCTATGTGTAAGATATTTTTATATCAAAAGATAAAATAAAAGCATGCATGCGCGTATATTAAATAAATGCTATGTGTAAGATATTTTTATATCAAAAGATAAAATAAAATCGAACTATTTTCATAAAGTTTGTTTGTAGGGAATATTTTCATATAAGTTAGAAACTATTCTTGGAAATAAGTTTTTTTTTTTATTAAATAAATGCTATGTGTAAGATATTTTTATATCAAAAGATAAAATAAAAGCATGCATGCGCGTATATTAAATAAATGCTATGTGTAAGATATTTTTATATCAAAAGATAAAATAAAATCGAACTATTTTCATAAAGTTTGTTTGTAGGGAATATTTTCATATAAGTTAGAAACTATTCTTGGAAATAAGTTTTTTTTTTTTTTTTTTAAAACAATAGAGTGAAAGCATCAAATGATAGCTATGACTTCCCAACTAAATTTAAACAGGTTGTTTCCAAAAACTCTCCTAAACTGTTTCACCGGTGTATACAGGTTAGTAGATGAATGCAAATAAGTAAATCCAAATAGACATCAAAGCCAAGTACCCAAATTGATCATGACTTGATTAAAGGAAGCAAATCTAATTCAATCAATCTGATTAAAATAGCTACACACTGATTCAAAGTACTCCAATCTGATTGAATCTTCAAGGCTTAATAGCAGTTTTAGCCCTCTAACTTTTCCAAAGTTGCGATTTTGGCCCCCTAAGAAGAAAAAAAAGTACAAAACCGCCCCCTAAGTTTTGCACCTGTGGCAGTTTTGGCCCCCAAGGCCAATTTTGACTCGGTCTACGCTGACGTGACACCCTAAGTGAGGTGCCACGTGTTATTTTTTTTGGCATCGGGGGGCCAAAACTGCTACAGTTGGAAAACTTAGGGGGCGGTTTTTTAGTTTTTTTTCTTAGGGGGCCAAAATCGCAACTTCGTGAAAGTTAGGGGCCGAAAACTGCTATTAAGCCAATCTTCAATGTAGGTAACACTCACGGTTTGCTTCAAACACCTAGAACAAGCAACCTAAGCCATAAAACGTTCAGTACATATAAAATCATTGAACAATAGGGCTACTTGAAAAAAATTACTCCAAATCAAGATCAGTGCATTACATTCGTTTAGCAACCTAGTTCTGTACATTCAAAAGAAAAATTAAGTTCAATGGGAAAATATAAAAACTATAAATAAAAGCCCTGGCAGTAAAAGCAAAACAAGTAGAAGTGTAGATATTTTCTCTCCCTCTTTGAGTTTCCTTGGAACTTTGCCCTTTGAAATTATAGTAAAATTTGGACTCCATTATACTTTTACTTGGAACGCAATACATATTGTTTTTGAATTAATATCATTTACCATTAACGATTTTATCATGATATCAACATTTCTTTTCCTCAAATCAGATTCACATTCATCTGCACGTTTACTCTCTATAATGGAATTTAAACTAGTGTTCTTTATAATACTTTTATATCTATCCAATTAAAGACTATCATAAGTTTGAAACTACAAAAGTATGTGTAAATTTCAGTATATTTTAAAAGCTTCCATTCAACATCTTTAACATGTGTATGTACACCAACTTAGTTAGTTAGTTCATGATTGAAAAGGTAGAACTGCCACAAAGCAATTCTTAATTTTTCAAGCAGTGATTCATGTGGTAGCACTCCAGCTGCCATATGATACACAAACTTGTACAAACCATTCTGTATGTAACCCAAAAAGATGATGGCATTCCAACTATCAACATTTCTTTCATTTCAAGTCGTTTCAAACACCATTTTTGCATCTCTTAGTATCAAGCTACACTGCACATGATTTTGCATCCTTCCACACAAGCCTTAAGAGCACTAGAAAATGTAAAACTGTGCTTTATCTCTACCCTTCCAATCACCAAGAACCTCAAAGAAATGCCTTTCCCTACAACCACAGACAATTTTCGAAGTCCAAGTTAACGTGTTATGCCGCGACACTTTATTAAAAATGCATAAATAGTAGATATTTTGTTTATATCTATTGGATCGAGGATCGGTAGGGACGGAGACATGAGATAAAAATCTGCATGATAGGAACGTGGACGAGTTATTTTGTGTGATGGGACCTGGATATAGGAACGTCGGCTCCATACTCACGTTATTATTAGTCAAAAAATAAATACTCACGTTTTTTTGGTACAAGAAAATACTCACATTATTAGTTACCACTTACTAGTGTTAACTTGTTTTTTTTTTATTGTGCGTATAAATTACATACAATATATTTTGTGGAATTTCTATTAAAATTATTTTGATTTTGATTAAAATTATAGATATAGATAATAGATATTTGCACTTTAATATAGAAACAAACTATACTTATATTATTCAATGATATAAGAAATATAATATAAATTCTTATTTTTTTGAATAACATCAATAAAATAATATTTTTATAGTCAAATTATTTTTAAGGGTATAATTAAAAGTGAAAAAATCAATCCAAAATCATGTATTCTCTTCATATATAGTATAGATGAAACAAGCAATTTAGATTTTTTATGTAAAAAAAAAAAAAGATACTTTAACTCGGTGTTACATAGGTTTTCTCCAACACTATTTAACACTTCATTTTCCCTATCTTTGATTTCTCTGACAATCATTTAACACTTCATTTTCACTATTTATATAGGGTGTTACTTTTCCCACCCTATGCCCTTCTCATGCGCCCTGCAAAAATTACAAAATACCCCTTTGGAAAATAAAATCCGGAAATTCATAATCGTTTCCGGATTACATTATCCGAACAGCTTCGTAGTATAAAAGCAAGTTCACCCCCCATTTTTACAGTTTCACTTTTTACTTCTTCTCTCTCTCTCCCTCTTATCCCAAATTTCGAACTGCAAAAATCTTGTCAAAATTGGAGTTTTCTTGCTCAAAAGGACCGCATTTCAACCCTTGACAAACATTAAATGGAAGGTTAGTTCGATTTCTCTATGCATGCAAGTTAATTGTACCTTTTTTTCCTTCTACACTGAAGCAATTCGGATTTCGTTTTCCGGACTGACTTGTTGCAATCCGGAACCCCGTATTATTTTTTATCTTCTGTTTTGTGATGTGTTTGTGATGATTTCGTTTTGTGCATGTTATAGAAGGTTCCTCATCTACTCAACACGTAAGGTTGGCAGGGCATGCTTCTCGTAGGAGAGAGTGTCTCCAACGGATGGAGGAGGATGGTGTTGTTCCGAGGCGTCGGGCTGCCAAGGGACGCCGTGCTGATGTCGAACCTCAGCCGGAGCATGAGCAAGAGAATGATGAGATGGACAATGAGCAGCAGCAGCAAATGGAGGAGGAGGAGCTTGAGAAGGAGCTAGAGGCATTGGAGGAGGATATGGAAGATGGCGAGCCGCAGCGAAGGCGAACGAGGAAGCGTCCTGTGGTGCCAGACCCTGAGCCTTTTGATGACTATCTCAGTGGCCCACACGACACTACCCTGCTGTGGAGGTACCATGTGCACGTGGCCAAGAAGGCGTCTAAGGGCGAGGTATTTATTAATGTTAAACTTCCTTTAATATGTTGTTATTCTTTGTGAAAATAATGTTTATGAATTGTAATGTTTATGAATTGTTAAACTACCGGTTTTGTGGAGCCATGATTTTAAATAGTCGTTGATATTTGTGAAACTGATGTTTATGTACTGTTAAATTGTTAAATAGTTGTTGATATTTGTTGAAACTGATATTTGCAGTGGCGTGGCAATTTAAAATGCATCAACAACGGAAAGAAGATAGAGACGATGCATGATAAACAGACCGTCCCTATCATGGCTGCACGGTGGTGGCGTGACAGAATGCAGCGCTCCTGTCTTGGTTGGCTTCAGGATACCAGCTATAGCCTGATTAACCACGGTCTTATTTGTGCATTTGTGGAGAGGTGGCACGACTTCGAGTTTCCACCTTCTGTTTGGGGAGATGACAATGACACTTGATGATGTGTCATGTTTGCGGTATCTCCCCATTGATGACATGCTTCTGTCCCATGAGACTATCACACGGGACGATGCGGTGGAGTTGATGGTGAATCACTTGGGGTCTGATCCGGGTGATGCTCTTCTTGAGGTGACTCGTACAAAAGGTGCACATTGCCGATTTGGCTACTTGAGGAGGATTTTCAAGGAGCGTCTGTTGTAGCAGTTGGCATTGGAGACTGAGCATAGTGTGACTCAGGAGGTGCGGAGGTTGCAGGACCAGGCTGTCCGCATATATTTGCTACACTTGGTGTGGATCACGCTATTTGATGACATTTTGTCATTACGTAATTTTATGTGTATTTTGATGAGTCATAGATAGTATTATTTATTGCCTTATTTAGTTTAGTTTTATTTTAGATTTGATTTTATTTTATTGCATTTTATTTTAGTTTAGAATATTTTACTTCAAATTGTGTTTTATTTTATTTTAGGAATAAATATATGGTGGAAGGTGCCTTGGAGCAAAAGAAAGAGGACTGGAGCAAAATACAGCGCAAGAATACGAAGATACGGGGCAAAAATACATTTCCCCTTACCAGAAGCTTGGCACGGCCCGTGCCAACATGTGGCACGGCCGTGCCCGTCCCCAGAACCACTTTTGCTGCTTTTTCTTCAAGGCCAAGTTACCCTGTTGCAGCTTTACCGTTTTATCCTTTTAGTTGCTTAGTTTCTAAGTCGAATGTAAAGCTATAAATAGAGTAGCTCTCCACCATAAACAATCATCCTTTACTTTGTTTATTTCAAGTATTATTTTAATAAAAGTCTTTATTTTCCTTTTACTTTCCTTGCAATTTATTTTACCGTATTTCTCTCTTCTTCCTCCATGTCTACGATGAACATGAGTGAGTAGACTTCTTAGTCTTAGGATTATTGGGGAGTCTAATGACTCAATCCTAAACAAAACATGTCTAAACCCTAATTTCTATGTAACCCTAATTTCTAATCTAGATTCACCGTCTTAACGTGGATTAACAATTATCAAACTGTGGAAGCGAAAGCGGAGGGTTTGATAATCGTTAATCCATCATCCCAAACATCAATTCATAAAGCGAGAGCGGAGTCTTGATGTTGGAACAAGTGAATCTAGACAATAGTTGCAAAACAGTGAAATAGTCTTTGCAACTATTGAGACAAAGAGTAGTTTCAATCCTCTATGCATCTTCTAGTAATCATGTCAGTGAAATAGGCTTGGTTGCTAGAAGTAAACTCTCACCGGACTTTCATCGGAAAGGTGAGGGGCTAAGGGAAACCGGTCTTTAGAAATTAGTGTGTAAACCATGAAATTAGAAGTTTAGGTTTTGTCTAGTGAAGGATTAGTTATTAAGATGAACCAATGATCCTAAGGCCCCTTTATTATTATTGTTTTTACCTTCAGCAATCAAACCCTTCCTAATCAACTTTCTCTCCTCTAATCATTCATTAAAAGTTAATTAAATTGACCAACTCCCTAGCGGAACGATACTCTACTTACTACTATTACTTCGATAGGCCGTGCGCTTGCGGTTTGGCTCTATCAAGTTTTTGGCGCCGTTGCCGGGGACTTAACTAATTTGATTAGCTTTTTCTTAGTGATTAGAATTCTCTCTTCTTCTTTCTCTTTTCTTTTTATTTTTATTTTTACCTTTTTATTTCTCTGTTATCGTTAACTTCTTGGGTTCTCAACCTTGTATGCGAAGAACTAGAAATCAAGCGGTATTCATACCCGAGATCGAAAGGTTCTTACATAGAAGGAGGAGAGCAGCACAAAATAACACCGCCATGGCCAATCGCACTCTCAAAGAGTATGCAACGCCGTCTACGGCTGAGCCACAAGCTGTTATTGTGTACCCAACGGTTGAGGATGACAACTTTGAAATCAAGCCTGCCCTACTTAACTTGGTGCAGCAAAACCAATTCTCGGGATCCCCCACAGAGGATCCCAATCTTCACATCTCTGTTTTCCTACGAATTAGTGGAACCATGAAGGAGAACCAAGAGGCCGTAAGACTTCATCTCTTTCCCTTTTCCTTAAGGGATAGAGCTAGCGCTTGGTTCCATTCCCTCGAAGTCGGTTCCATTACTTCATGGGATCAGATGAGGCAAGCATTCCTTGCCCGTTTCTTTCCACCATCTAAAACCGCTAAACTTAGAGACCAAATCACACGGTTCAATCAAAAAGATGGGGAATCTCTCTATGAGGCGTGGGAGCGTTTCAAAGAAATGCTAAGACTTTGTCCCCACCATGGCCTAGAGAAGTGGCTTATAGTCCACACTTTTTATAATGGCTTGTCTTATACCACTAAGATGTCTGTTGATGCAGCTGCAGGTGGAGCACTTATGAACAAAAACTACACGGAGGCGTATGCCCTAATTGAAGACATGGCTCAAAATCATTACAAATGGACCGACGAGAGAGCCATCTCTAGTTCTTCATCCTCCAAAAAGGAGGCAGGTATACACGAAGTCTCTAACTATGATCACCTTGCCTCTAAAATTGATACACTAACTGAAAAACTTGAAAAATTCAATGTTAGTGCTATCAATTCTGCATCTACTCCTTCTTGTGAAATATGTGGTATAGCTGGTCATGCTGGTGTTGATTGCCAACTAGGTAGTGCTACTAATGGTGTTGAGCAAATGAATTATGCTCAATACAACCAAGGGATGCGACAAAATCAAAATTTTTATAAAAACCAAAATCTCTATGGACAAGTAGCACCACCCGGTTATGCAAACAACCAAAGATTCACTCAAAAATCCAATTTGGAAATTTTGTTGGAAAATTCTATTGCCAACCAAAACAAACAACTCCAAGAACTTAAAAACCAAACTGGATTTCTGAATGATTCTCTTTCCAAGCTCAATACCAAGGTTGATTCTATTGCTACTCACTCTAAAATGCTTGAAACACAAATCGCCCAAATAGCCCAACAAGTGGCTACATCTTCCCAAACACCGGGAGTCTTTCCTGGTCAAACCGAAGCCAAAGCCCAAGTTAATGTCATATCTTTTAGGGGTAGTAAGTTAGGTGAAACTTTTGCTAAGGTTAAAAACATTGGGAAAGAAAATGTCAAGCCCTTAGGTGATAAAGTTGTGATAGAAGAAGCTAAACCACTTGAAGAAAACAAAACTCCATCCCCCTTAAATCCCGAAAAGCTTAAACTAGAGGGTAAATTTGAAAAATTTGTTAACATACTTAGGAAGATTTGCATTAAACTTCCCTTTGCTGAAGCTTTGTCTAGGATGCCTCTTTATGCCAAGTTTTTAAAGGAAATTTTTTCAAAGAAAAGGGCTATAGAGCATAATGAGACAATAGCCTTGGCTAAGGAAACTAGTGCAATCATCCAAGAAGCACCCCCTAAGCTTAGAGATCCAGGTAGCTTTGCCATACCATGTGAAATTGGGAATGAATCCATAAACAAAGCCTTATGTGACTTAGGAGCTAGTGTTAGTTTGCTGCCTTTGTCTCTGCTTAAAAGGATAGGGATAGGGGAGTTGAAACCTACTGAGATGGAATTAAAAATAGCTGATCGTTCTACCATGAAACTTGTAGGATTTGTCGAGGACATACCTGTTAAGATAGAGGGGATATACATCCCCACTGATTTTGTAGTCGTTGACATTGAAGAGGACGATGACGTCCCTATAATCCTAGGTAGACCGTTCCTCGCAACTGCAGGAGCCCTCATTGATGTTAAACTTGGTAGGATCGTCTTTCAAGTGAGTGATAAGATGGTAGGATTTGAGTTGGAAAACGTTATGAAAGGTCCCGCTCTTTACTCTTGTTGCATGCTTAACGATCATGTTGTGAAAGAACGTTTTATAGCGCCATCTACACAACATGATATCTTTGATCCATTCTAAGGACTCTTTCTAACCGTCAAGCTAATGACATTAAAAGAGCGCTTCGTGGGAGACAACCCACGAATTTAATTGTTTTTGTTTTGTTTTTCTTTGTTTTAATTTGTTTTGTAGGTAATTGTCCAAGTATGATTCGAGAAAAATCAAGAAAATGAAAAATTTTGAAGTCCCTCTGACCAGAGTGTTGGCACGGCCCGTGCTGGATCTGGCACGGCCGTGCCAGTGCTTTTGAAGAAAAGAAGGTTGGGAGCCACAGAAAGTTGGCACGGCCCGTGCCAAGGTTGGCACGGCCGTGCCCGTGTTTTGGCCTTTTTAAACCAAATTTTTCTTCTTCTTCTCCATTCATTCTCAAACCACAAACCTCTCTCTACCTTCAAACTTCTCTCTAAACCTCCATAACCTTCAAACCTTCAAACCTCCATATCTCACTCAATTCTTCATCAATCTACTCCATTCTTTCACCAATCAATCACAAACTTCATCCAAAACAAAAATCACCAATCAAAAACAACTTTCATCCACCCAAACCCATAATTCACCAAAACCCTAATCCTTCAAAACCTAACCCAATCACCACAAAACCTCAACCAATCTCCATAACTAAACCCATAAACCTTACTTAAACATCCACCCCAACCCTAAACCAATCCTTTCCACCAAAAATCTTCCCAAACCCCAAACTTTCATACCAACCATAACCAAGGTCAAATGGCTTCAAGAAGAAGAAGTGGAAAGGAACCAGCAAGTTCTTCCGGTCCTCCCCCAAAGAAGCAAACACAAGTCAAGAATCATGGAATTCAGTTCAAAGACAACAAACAAAGGGACAGGTACAAAATTCTTACTTCTAAAACCTTACATCCCTCTAGATATCCTGATTCCTATGATTTGCAAGTGCTAGGGCTTAGAGATGATGTTTTTAGGTTGATAGGTAGGCTAGGTTGGACTGATATGCTAACACCTATGAGGGGTTATGAGAATTTTACTTATGAATTTTTAAGCTCACTTGTTTTCACTAAAGATAAGTTGAATTTTGATAACCCTAACCATAGAGTTGTTTTCCGGTTAATGAACATTGATTATAATATGTCTCTTCAGCACTTTTGCGAAGCCTTGGGTTTTGTCAATGAGGGGTATATTCATGATCATTGGGATGATAGTCTAAAACCGGATAACTATGACCCAGCTGCCTTTTGGAACCGTATCACCGGTCTTGATAACTATGTCCCTAGAGCCAACAAAGCTAGCAACATTCACAACCCCGTACTTAGGTACCTTCAGAGGGTCATGGCTTGCACTATTTGGGGTAGAACCGAGCTAGGAAACACTAGAACCGATGAGTTGTTCATGTTATGGGCAATGCTCTATAACCACCCCGTCAACACTGGCTTTTATTTGATTGACTACCTAGACTTTGTAGCAACTAGACCAGCCGGTAGGGGAGACATAGTGGTGGGTGGCATCATTACATACATAGCTAGGTGTTTCGGTGTGAGTGAGGATGAGGGGATCAAACCAATTGAGGGAAACAATAAGCTTAACCGGGAAACCCTCATTGCTATGAATTTCATTAAACATCGTCCACCACTACATTACCAACTTAAGCTAAATGTGCCAATCGTGTTTTTATTGCCTAACCCATCTCGGACTACCACCGAGGTGGAAGAAAATTGGTTGTATGTTGATGATGTGCAGGTTCTAGAACAACAAGATGATGAAGGAGAGGGTGCTAGCTTGCACCATGATGAAGGAGAAGGTGCTAACTTGCACCAAGAGGGGCACCATGGCCATGAAGCCGATGAGCTTAATGAAAATCAAAGATGGACATGGATTCACAATGAAATCGAGAGGATGAGCACCGAGCAACAAAGGCAAGGTGTTGAGATCTCCGGCCTTCGCAATGAAGTTCAAAGGGGCAACCGTGTCAATGATGAAAATAATGAGATGCTCCGTCGGATGATGCAACACCTCCAACTTCAAGGTCCTCCTTACGGACCTCAATAAACAAATGTGAGCTTTCCTCTTCCTCTCTTCCCTTCTTCTTCTCCCTATATCTCTCATTATTCTACTCATCTCCTTCTTCTACCTCCTCTACTCCATCTTCTACTTACTTCTTCTTCTTCTTTTAATTTCTTTTTCTTTTGAATCATTGAGGACAATGCTTCCCCTAAGTGTGGGGGGGGCCTAATAAAGTGTCTAGAGTCGTAGTGTTCCCAAACTCCCTTGAACTTTATTCTTTTGTTTTGTTTTTATAGCAAGAGGCATAACTAAATAGCTTGTTTTTAATGTAAATATGGCATGAAAATTTTTGTTTTGTCTCTTCCTTAGGTTGCTTCTTGTACATGAAAGTAGTTTCTTGTGTTTCTTATGTTCTTGCTATACCCATGTCTTGTTTTAATGTGAAAATTCTCCAATGAGAAAAGCACCCAGTTGCAATCCTTGAGTAAATGTATGAATAGGTATTTTAAGGAACACGTTCTATCTTTAGTGTTAACTTAGACCCTTTAAAGTCTTAAGAGTAAAAGTAGTATAAGTTTGTGTGGGAAAATTAATCAAATTGTTCTTAATTGTTATATTCTTATTAATTTGTTAATGATAAATGGGGCGGGAGAATGGCACCAACATATGGGGGAAAGGACAATTACATCCTGACTTCCTAATTGTGGTGGTGACTCCTTAATTTGAACTTAAAGTGAAACAAATTCATCAATGCTAGGGGGAAAGGACAATTACATCCAAAAAGACTTCCTACGCGGAGATGAAACAAATAAATAATTTTGCAGCACTGCTTAGGGTGATTTTGAATCTAGGGGGAAAGGACAATTACATCCGAGAAGACTTCCTACGAGGATAGATAACCCCTAAGCATCTGCAGCCCCTTTGTGCTTAATTGTTATATCTAATCTAATTTTAACTCAAATTCCCATCACTCTTATATGAAATGAAGAAAGGACTTTTCTCGGTTACTTTAGCACTAAGGATAGAACCTATTCCTCATAATATCTGTCTTATACAGGAGCAAGAAAAGGGTTGGACTGCACACACACACTCACTTGAGACTTGATGTTGGGTAGAATAGGTCCATGAGAAGTGTTTGAAATTGAAATTAGTGTACTTGAGGCAAAACCTTTCTTTGAGACTTATGTTCTTAATATTGCCATAAATCAATCTTCGTTGCTGCTATGTTTGCTGCCTTTTGCTTGAGGACAAGCAAAGATTCAAGTGTGGGGGAGTTTGATGAGTCATAGATAGTATTATTTATTGCCTTATTTAGTTTAGTTTTATTTTAGATTTGATTTTATTTTATTGCATTTTATTTTAGTTTAGAATATTTTACTTCAAATTGTGTTTTATTTTATTTTAGGAATAAATATATGGTGGAAGGTGCCTTGGAGCAAAAGAAAGAGGACTGGAGCAAAATACAGCGCAAGAATACGAAGATACGGGGCAAAAATACATTTCCCCTTACCAGAAGCTTGGCACGGCCCGTGCCAACATGTGGCACGGCCGTGCCCGTCCCCAGAACCACTTTTGCTGCTTTTTCTTCAAGGCCAAGTTACCCTGTTGCAGCTTTACCGTTTTATCCTTTTAGTTGCTTAGTTTCTAAGTCGAATGTAAAGCTATAAATAGAGTAGCTCTCCACCATAAACAATCATCCTTTACTTTGTTTATTTCAAGTATTATTTTAATAAAAGTCTTTATTTTCCTTTTACTTTCCTTGCAATTTATTTTACCGTATTTCTCTCTTCTTCCTCCATGTCTACGATGAACATGAGTGAGTAGACTTCTTAGTCTTAGGATTATTGGGGAGTCTAATGACTCAATCCTAAACAAAACATGTCTAAACCCTAATTTCTATGTAACCCTAATTTCTAATCTAGATTCACCGTCTTAACGTGGATTAACAATTATCAAACTGTGGAAGCGAAAGCGGAGGGTTTGATAATCGTTAATCCATCATCCCAAACATCAATTCATAAAGCGAGAGCGGAGTCTTGATGTTGGAACAAGTGAATCTAGACAATAGTTGCAAAACAGTGAAATAGTCTTTGCAACTATTGAGACAAAGAGTAGTTTCAATCCTCTATGCATCTTCTAGTAATCATGTCAGTGAAATAGGCTTGGTTGCTAGAAGTAAACTCTCACCGGACTTTCATCGGAAAGGTGAGGGGCTAAGGGAAACCGGTCTTTAGAAATTAGTGTGTAAACCATGAAATTAGAAGTTTAGGTTTTGTCTAGTGAAGGATTAGTTATTAAGATGAACCAATGATCCTAAGGCCCCTTTATTATTATTGTTTTTACCTTCAGCAATCAAACCCTTCCTAATCAACTTTCTCTCCTCTAATCATTCATTAAAAGTTAATTAAATTGACCAACTCCCTAGCGGAACGATACTCTACTTACTACTATTACTTCGATAGGCCGTGCGCTTGCGGTTTGGCTCTATCATATTTTTATCTCAAAATGGAGTTCACAAGAAGACTTATGCAGCAAAAAGAGCAGAAAAACTGAAGAAATACAAAGAAAGAAAACGTGCACGATTTGGTACAAACGTGACACGATTTGGAAAGCATCAGAAGTTTTGGTTCGACAGTCAATAACGTGTCACGATTGGTAAAACGTGACACGATTTGGTGAAACCCTAATTCAGTTTCTTGCTCTACAAGGTGGAAACGTGTCACGATTCACTTAAAATGTGACACGATTTGGGCGATATTCTGTGCCTATTTAAGCTGAAGTCTATTCCAAAAATAAGGGTAACGAATTCTAGAGAGCAAAGTGCTATTTTGTGGCTGCAAGGAAGCCAAGGAGGACGATTTCTTCATCCTTCAATCACTTTGTGTATGTTTTAATACCTCTAATGATTATGTTATTTGTAAACACTATTATGAGTAGCTAAATCTATTAGAGGTTAGGTCTGAGATGATTCGTTGTAACCCTAATTGATACCTTATGCTGTGAAACTCTATTTATTGTGAATGATATTCTAGTCTTTATTCAATTCAATTGTTCTTAATGCTTTTTATATCCTGATCAAATATAAACATGATTTTGTGAGAACGAATGACTACTGACCATAGCTTTCGACTTAGACCTATTGAATTGTTCTAATAAACATGGTTAGTCTAGGAATAGATAATCGTTTGTTAGTGATATTAGGTTAACGTGCTTAAACCTTCAAAGATTATTAGACCACCTAAGGGATTAGGGGCTGTAGTTTGAGAAGAGGGTCCTAACTCAAGGGATTGATTAAGACATTTTGTTAACTATCGTGGGACTGGAAGATCATTCATAAGAATAGGTGCAGCATAACAATTAGGGGAAACATCGATGATTCGAAAGACCTAAACTCATCTCTCTCTTATTCTTAAAAACCAATTTTACTTTCAGCAACTATTTGATTGAAACCAAATCAATTTACTGCCTAGTGGCAAAACAAATTAACATTTATACATCATAAGTTCCAACGTAATTGAATCATTGAGATTAAAAACAGTTCTCGTGGGATCGATATTTTTACTACTTCGATAGTATTTGGTGCACTTGCCAAACGTCTATCAAGTTTTTGGCACCGTTGTCGGGGACTGTTGATTTATTTCAACAAGGCAATTACGTTATAATTTAGGATTTCTACAATTTAATTTTCTGTTTTTAATTTTTCTTTGTTTCAGTATTCATCAAGTATTTTGTATCGTGCTGTACTACTAAGGTATTTTGCTGTTTATGCGAGGTAAACAGAGCGCCGACGATTTAGAATACGATCCAAAAATAGAAAGGACTGCTAGAGCACTTCGGAAAGCTGTCCGGCTGCAAAGGTTGTCTCATTCTATTCCACCGGGTGTACGAGAACCGATACCTGCTGAATCTGAAACAATCTCTTCTCTTATATCTACAACTATGGGAGAACCTGTACCACCGAGACCAAAATTGGGAGACTATGGGTTAGCAACTCATTGTGGTCAACTGACCCACACTTTCCAACCAGCTAACCCCGTTGCTTTCGACATCTAAACCACCGTCCTTAATGGGTTGAGAGACAAACAGTTTGACGGGACCGAAGCCATGAGCCCACATGAACATTTGAGCCGCTTTACTGAAACCTGTGAGTTTTGTGTACAACCAGCCAATGTTACTGATGCACAAAAGAAGCTTAGGTTATTTCCTTTCACCTTGACGGGAAGAGCGAAAGATTGGTTGCTAACTATACCCAATGGGACTGTCCAAACATGGGAGGAGCTAGAGCTTAAGTTCCTCGAGAAGTATTTCCCTATGTCTAAATATTGGGATAAGAAGATGGAGATATCAAACTTCAAACAAGCGGAGAATGAGTCACTATATGATGCTTGGGAGCGATTTAATTTGCTTCTTAAGAGATGCCCTAACCATGAGTTTACTGAGAAACAAATCTTCACTGAGGGGCTGACACCTAACACTAGAATGTTCTTAGATGCTTCTGCGGGAGGTAGTCTTAAGAGTAAAACCGATCTTGAAGTTCAAGCTCTAATCGAGAACATGTCCAGCAACGAATATCATGCTGAAGCGAAAAAGAAAGAAAGAGGAGTGTTTGGGGTGAGTGAGCAAACTGCAATCCTAGCTAACCAAGCAGCCATGAACAAACAAATCGAGGCTCTAACTAAGGAGTTTCAAGGTTTCACTTTGGATCATAAGCAACAACAAGTGGCTGCAATCAAGTGTGACTTATGTGGTGAAGGACATGCTAACGGAGAATGTGTTCCCGAAGGATATAGTGAGGAAGCCAACTACATGGGGAACTACCAAAGGCAAAATTAGTACTACACTCCAGGCATCAACAAGCATCCCAACTTGAGCTACTCGAATAACAATGCTTTGAACTCTCAGATGCTTACTCCTCCACAACAACAACCAAGAAAGCCTTCAGCTCTCGAGGAAACTATGATAAACTTTATGAAGATGACTCAAGGCAACTTTGAAGAGATGAAGAAGAGTCAAGAGGCCGAGAGAAAAAACAATGAAGCCTCCAGGAAGATGCTTGAAACTCAACTTGGGCAATTAGCTAAGCAATTGGCTGAACAAAACAAAGGCAGATTCTCAGGTAACACTAAAGAGAATCCTAAGAACGAATCTTGTAATGCTATTGAGTTGAGGAGTAAAAAGGTTTTGACACCTTTAGTTCCAAAAGTTCCAAAGAAAGTTGATGAAGTAGTAGTGGAGGTGGAAAAAGATGGCGAAGTTGAAAAAGAAAGTGAAAAGGGTGTAGTTGAAAAGGAGAATGATCAAGGAGTAGTTGAAAATGAAAAGAAGAAAAAAATAAAGGGAGAAAAAAGTGAGAAATTGATAGATGAAGATTCAATCTTGAGGAAGTCAAAGAGCCAAATATTGAAGGATGGAGATAAACCACAAGTTATTCCATCATATGTGAAGCTTCCTTACCCTCATCTAGAGAAGAAGAAAAAGAAGGAGGAAGGACAATTCAAGAAGTTCATGCAACTTATCTCACAACTTCAGGTGAATATTCCTTTCAGTGAAGCTCTTGATCAAATGCCTTTGTATGCCAAGTTCATGAAAGAATTGCTAACGGGAAGAAGAAAGCCTAAAGATGATGAAAACATTTCTCTTTCCGAGAATTGTAGTGCTATTATCCAAAAGAAGCTACCACCTAAGCTGAAAGATCCTGGTGCTTTTACTATCCCTTGTTCTATTGGACCGGTAAACATTGGAAGAGCTTTATGTGATTTAGGGGCAAGTATCAACTTGATGCCCCTTTCAATGATGAAAAAGCTTGGATGTGGGGAGCCAAAGCCAACAAGAAAGACCATTACTCTAGCTGATCGATCAATCTCTTATCCTTTCGGTGTGCTTGAAGATGTGCTAGTCAAGGTAAATGATCTAGTGTTTCCAGCAGATTTTGTGATCCTAGATATGGCTAAAGATGAAGAAATACCACTCATTATAGGAAGACCTTTCCTTGCAACGGGCCGTGCTTTAATTGATGTTGAGATGGGAGAACTAATGTTGAGATTTCATAATGAGCAAGTGGTGTTCAATATCTTTGAAGCAATGAAACACCGAGAGGAAAACCCCAAGTGTTACCGGATTGATGTTGTTGCACTACAAAAAAACGCGTGTTTTCCGGCGGCTAAAAAATGAATGTTCTGGCGGTTTTAGCCGCCACTATGCACTTTTCTGGCGTTTTAAAAACTGCCGAAATTTTGCCTGCCACAATGTTTAAAGCGGCAGTTTTTACGTAGCCGCCATGTTGTCCGCCGCTATATACTTGGTTTAAAGTGGCGGTTATTTAATTGTATATAGCGGCAGTTTCAAACGCCATTATGTACATAATTGTGACAAAGCCAATAGGTGTTTCTGGCATTTTTGACTGCCGTAACATGCAGAAAGTACCGGCAGTTTTAACCGCCAGAAAGTACTCCTGAGACCTATGTATGTAGTGGCATGTCCAACTGCCAGAATTTACCTCTGATATTTAACCATTTAGCTGCCACAATTGACATATAAAATGCCACAATGCTCAAAAAATTGAAATTATTTTATTTATAATATTATTATTTCATAGGAATATATAATTGTACATTTCTATTTTTTGAACAAAATTAAAGGACAAACAAATTTTGAACATTGTCATTGATATATTTATAATTCAACTCAATATCCATTCTCAAAATAAACAAGTCTCAAATATAAACATGTCTCCAAACATGAAGTTACACAAACCATTGCCACCATCTTTAGCTATTCTCATAATAACAAGTTTCAAAACATAAAAATGACTACACAACTAATGTCACTAAAATTAGGACTCTCATGCTCCACGGGCATTGCTTTCATATGATGATCTAGTTGGCTGAAATGTATGGTTTTGGCACTTTGCCCACATCCAAAAATGTTGGTACTCAACTGGTATGCCAAACTCTTTCGCAACTTCTTCCTGATCAAAGCTTCATTATCAGAAAAATATGAAATAAATTCAAATAATAATTAGTTTTATAGGACATCTAAAGCCAAATAGATCAACAATACCAAAGCATGAAGAAGTAAACAAGGAATGTGACACTGTGCTGTCTAGTGTTTATTCATGAAAGAAGGGTACATCATTGAAACAATAGAAGCTTGTAACTACTTGAGATAATCACATGAACTGACTAGCCCCATGTTTGGACAAACTTCAATCAGAAACCTAATTGATTAAAAATAATGTTCCTAAATCCTATTAATGTCATTAGGTGTTGGAGATTCACCTCCTACGTTTGATGCCTGCAGAAACTATTATAATTGTTAACTCATATTAAGTAAGATATTACTGCCAATTCAACAACCTAAGAAAAGTAAAAGTTATTATCAAAGTAAAAGCTTGAAAGACAATATTATCCAAAATCAATTTTTCATAATTGATGAATATAAAGATTGATGATGAAAAACTTAGAGAAATGCATTTAATTGATAAAAAAAATTAGCAGTATTGATTTCATTAGCCCAATAGCATTCAGATACATTTTGTAAAATATCATCAAATAATATCAATGCTTCCAAAGCTTAATGTAGCGCCGGTACTACTCCAGAAAGACACATGCACGAAATCATAAATGCATTGAGTAGTTGTTATACCTGTTGAGTATCATTGGGAAATAAGGCAGCAGCTAACTCTGAGTCTCATTAATTCAGTCCTCATCATCTGCGTCCTCCCTTATCAAAGATAGATCATCAGAGTCTTGAAAAAATTGACTCAAGTCTTGATCGGGACAAATTTCAGTATCTATTTCGTCTCCCATATCATACAAGTCTCTTGGCTTTAAATGGACAACACTCCAGTCTTTACTCATCTCATCATTAACATAATAGACCATTGCATAATAGACCATTGCATCTTAAGATTTATAACTACCAAATTTTAATAATCATTGATGATGAATTAAGATATAGCATGACAGTGTAAAGATACAAGGAACACATCTCATACCTCCTGCACAGTTTTGTGATTTTAGACGGCAATTTTGGTGCAGCGGCGATTAATGTGCTGACAGTTATAGCAGTTCTATGAGACAAACAGAAAATAAAGTGTTAAAAGTATAGTACAGAACTAATTGAAGTATATTTGAATCACAAGGAAATGAAAATCAATTAATATTTGAGACAAACAAAAAATAAAGTGTTAAAAGTATAGTACAGAACTAAATAAAGTGTCTTTCTTAACATTAAAAAAGCTTGTTAGAACCCATTAATGTTAATCAGAACCGCTCACTTGTTGAGCAGCAGTATCTCCCTCAACCAACATTGTCTTTTTTTATTCATATATGCAGAATCACTAAATCCACCGGCAATTGGTGCATTTGTATACGTTTTCCCAGTTTAAAATGAATTAAAATTTGTCATTATAAGTTTCTTTTAATATTTATTTTATCATATGAGCAGCTGAAGTTTTTTCAAACTGGCCCATGGTTTAAAATCTTTGAAATTGGCCTCATTCTTGTGCAATGTTGCTAGTTGTTGTTGTTTTTGTTTTTGGTGTGACATGATTGGTTTTTGGTAAAGTTAAATAAATACTTTTACAAATTGTTCCTTTTGGGTAAAGTTAAATAAATACAACTCATAGGTGAAGGCCAGAACATCTGCTTAATAACAAACCCAATCCAGCAGTATCATAAGAAAAAAATTGAAAAAGAAATGCAGGAAGGAAAGAAAGAACATGTATTCCAATGTCAAAGCGCTTCAAGAACGAGTTAACAGGTTTTACACAACTTACTGTCATGCCTAAAACACAAAAAAAAAACACATACAAGGACCCAAAATGCAATCCAAGCCGCATCAAGACACACCATAGCAGAAAAAACAACAGAGGCCTGCCACTTCTGCTGGACCAGCAGTCAAACAGCACCACTCAGACACCAAAAACAGGCACAAACAGAGATGAAAAAACTCCACTACCTCCTCTTAACTACTCTTATTTTCCCTTTATTCTATCCCTTATCAACTCCTAACTACTAAGATAAGAACAATGATACTCTATCCTTTGATTGTACAGTAGAAAGGTTCCACCAACAAACTAAAATGAAGTAATAAGTATAGAACTCAACCAAAATTAAAATAACCAAGCTAGAGACTAATTATTCATCAAAACATAAAAAAATGGAAATAAAATAAACATAAAACAAAAAAATCATAAACGTGTTATTTGATGGAACATATTGTATAAACATAAAAAGTGAAACACATAAAACAACAGTAATAAAAAAACATGTTAGTTATTTGAAAGGGTCCATTTCACAAACCTCTAGATCCTCCTGATTTGGCAGCAAACCTCCTCAAATAATCAAAATCTCTGGCTTAATCAAAACCTTCTCAAATAATCAATAGTAGATCTGCTTGTTTTTTCACAAATCTCAGTTTTTCTACCAGCAAAACAAAAACAAAAAAATCAATAACGAAAACAACAACAAATTCCAAAAGCAGAAAGTCTTACTCATATAATCAAAATTGAACCTTATAATCAAAACTGAACCTTGTTAACCAACTAAAATCAAGAATAATACAAAGATGAGGGTTTGGGTATTTCAGACTAAGCAAACTTCAAACTCACCAAGTTGAGAGAAGACTTCGACAGGGACCAAAGATGAGGGTTACAGATCGGCAACATTGAGGAATAGTTTGGGTCTTTGAGGGTTTTGCAATCGGTTGAAGATTGGGTTTGAGGGAATCGAATGTTGGGTGTTTGAGGGTTTTGGAATGAATTGAAAAAGATTGAGGAATCGGTGAAGACAAGGACGGGAATAGAAGAAAGATTGAGGAAGAAAGGGTTAGTTAGAAGAGATGGAAATAGTGAGGGTTTTTGGAAGCTTGGAGAATGTTTGGAAAAAAGATCTAAGTGTTGTTAAAAAATATTTTATGTCAACGGAAAAGGACAAAAGAAAAAGATGGAGGGATTTTCTAAAAAATTGGGGAAAACAAAGAGGGAAGTTAGTGCGCCATTGGGAAAATTAAAATGGTTGATACCGGCAGTCTAAAATGCCATAATACACAATGTTAATTATGCAATTAAATTTTGTTAATACTGGCGGTCAAAACCGCCGCAATGTACTGTAGATAGCGGCGGCTAGAACAACTGCCGCAATATACCGGATATAGTGGCGGTTTACAGGGACCGCCGGTACAAAACCGCCGGAATTAACGCGTTTTTTTGTAGTGTTGAAGAAATAGTAGAAGACAACTCTCGTGAACCTCAACAACCTCTTGAAAGGGAAATTGTAAATTCTATAGAGAGTTGTGAGGAGGATGAAGACCTTGAAGTTAGTGATTGTGTCAAGCAACTTAAGGCAAGCAAGCAAGAGTTGGGGCCGATAAAAATTGAAGAACTAGTTGGTAAAGACTATACTGGTGCACCTACTTTGAGTGGAGGAGGAGAGAAAAATCCAAAATTGAAAGAACTTCCTTCTCACTTGAAGTATGTTTTCCTTAGCAAGGATGCTTCTCACTTGTAAATCATCTCAATGGTAATCACAAAACAACCAATCTCTATATATTTCAAGACATGGCTATATCAATTGATTGGCCAAATTCAACCACCACCTTTAAGCAATATCAATTTGCAGTATTACAAAACTCTTGATGCAAAAATGGTACTCCCTCCGTCCCGGAATAACTGACCCATTTTCTAAAAAAAAGTGTCCCAAAATAACTGACTCATTTCAATTTTCAATACAACTTTCATCATTCCCAATACAATATAGCACTAAATAATACTACTTTTATCATTCCCAATACAATATATTCCACTTTCCCCTTTATTTATACATTTTTCTTAATATGTGTGAAAAACAAAATTGTGTCAATTAAATTGGGACGGAGGTAATATATAATATAAGGCTTAATAGCAGTTTTGGCCCCGAAGTTGCGATTTTGACCCCCTAACAAAATAAAATATAATCCCGCCCCCTAAGTATTGTCCCTTTTGCAGTTTTGGCCCCCCAAACCAATTGTGACCGAGTCAATGCTTAATTAATTTTTTAATTAAAAAATAATAAACAAATATTAAAAAAATAAAAAATAAATAAATTACACACATGGCGTCCATGTCAGCATTGACTTTGTCAAAATTGGAATGGGGCCAAAACTGCAAAAGAGGCAATACTTAGGGGGCTGGATTGTATTTTATTTTGTTAGGGGACCAAAATCGCAACTTCCTGATACTTAGGGGGGCAAAACTGCTATTAAGCCATAATATAACTAGGCCCCATTCAAACATCCATCTGGCCACCTAAGCAATGCCACAAGGAGGGTTAATGCTAAACAACTTAATTAAGCGCTTATAACATACACGTTTATCATATAAATGTTATGTGTAAGATATTTTTATATCAAAAGATAAAATAAAGTCAAACTATTTTCATATAAGTTTGAAACTATTCTTGTAGAACTTACGGAAATAAGTTTTTCTTTTAAAACAATGGTGTGAAAGCATCAAGTGGTAGCTACTATATGACATCCCAACTAAGTTTAAATAGGTTGTTTCAAAAAACGCTCTTAAACTCTTTCACAAGTGTATATGTTAGTGCTTAGTAGATAAACGCAAATAAGTAAATCCAGACCTCAAAGCCAAGTACCCAAATTGATCATGACTTGATTAAAGGAAGTAAATCTAATTGAACCAATCTGATTAAAATAGCTACACACTTATTCAAATTTCTCCAATCTGATTACAGCCAAGCAAATCTGATGAAATCTTCAATTTAGGAAACACTCACCGTTGCTACAAACACCTACAACAAGCAACCTAAGCTGGAAAACTTTCAGTACATATAAAATCATTGAACAATAGGGCTACTTAAAAAAATACTCCAAATCAAGATCAGTAATTACATTCGTTTAGCAACCTAGTTTTGTACATTCAAAAGAAAAATTAAGCACAAAAACTATAAATATATAAAAGCCCTGATAGTAAAAGCAAAACACGTAGAAGTATAGATATTTTCTCTTCCCTCTGAGTTTCCTTGGAACTTTGCCCTTGAAATTATAGCAAAATTTTGACTCCATTATACATTTACTTGGAAACACATAGTTTTGATTTTGAATTAATATCATTTACCATTAATGATTTTATCATGATATAAACATTTTTTTTTTCCTCAAATCAGATTCACATTCACCTGCACGTTTACTCTCTATAATGGAATTTAAACTAGTGTTCTTTCCCATAATACTTTTATATCTATGCAATCAAAGACTATCATACGTTTGAACTACAAAAGTATGTGTAAATTTTTTTTATATTTTAAAAGTTTCCATTCAGCATCTTTAACATGTGTATCAGTGTATGTACAACCTACTTAGTTAGTTCATCATGATTTAAAAGGTAGAACTGCCACAAAGCAATTCATAATTTTTCAAGCAGTGATTCATGTGGTAGCACTCCAGCTGCCATATGATACACAAACTTGTACAAACCATTCTGTATGTAACCCAAAAAGATGATGGCATTCCAACTATCAACATTTCTTTCATTTCAAGTCGTTTCAAACACCATTTTTGCATCTCTTAATATCAAACTACGCTGCATGAACCTGTTCACCGCAGTTTCCATGATTTTGCATCTTTCCATAAGCCTTGAGAGCACTCCTTTATCCCTACCCTTCCCATCTCCTTGAAATCACCAAGAACCAAAGAGAAATGTCTTTCCCTACAACCACCGACAATTTTTGCAGTCCAAGTTAACGTGTTATGCCGCGACACAATTGCTAAAATTAATGGAAGATATTTTGTCTATGGGCCGAGGATATGTAGGGACGGAGACATAAGAAAAACTCTACATATAGTAAGGGAAGGAATGAAGACGAGTTATTTTGTGTGATCGGACCTGGATAGTTTGACATTATACGTCGGTAAGGTCAAATATACTCACGTTTTGTTGGTACATGAAAATACTCACATTATTAGTTACTAGTGTTAATTTGTGCATATAAATTAGGGTTAATTATGTTTCTAGTCCCTATAAAATAGCGACCTTGTAAGTTTAGTCCTTACTTAATTTTAATAGCATTTTTAGTCCCTAATTTTGTTTTTCTGCACTGAGTATTAGTCCCTACTCAATTCAAATTTGTTTAATTTATGCTTAAACTCTTAAATTTTTGAACAATTTTTTGCAGACATGTTTAGAACATTACTAAAAGTTCATCCGCAAAAAATTATCGCAAAATTTGATTTCTACATCCAGATTTTATTACTTTTTATCTTTAACTGTTGTCGTTTTAAAAAATTCATATTTAATTCATTTCATGTCAGAAAATTCTAAATTTTAGTAAACGAACCTTTCATAGTGTTATAATCTTGTCTCAAAAAAATCGTTCAAAAATTTAAGAGTTTAAGGATAATTAATCAAACTTTGTTTTAGCAGGGACTAAAATTATATGTAAATTTTTTTTATAGGGACTAAAAATGCTATTAAAATTAAGTAAGGACTAAACTTACAAGGTCGCTATTTTATAGGGACTAGAAACATAATTAACCCTATAAATTACAAACAATATTTTTGTGTGGAATTTCTATTAAAATTATTTTTTTTTATTAAAATTACTGATAATAGATATGTAATCTTTAATATAGAAACAAATTATACTTTATTATTCAATGATACTAAAAATATAAGAAATATAATATAAACTGTGTTATATTTACTCTATTAAATAATTGATTCTTAAATTAAACTTTAAAAAATAATTTAATTTCACTTTATTAATAGTTAAATTGCTCAGGATTGTGCAAAATTAGTCTATCAAGTTTAAACTCAATTATATGAATGCCGTCCCTCAAGTATCATGATATTTAGGTGTATGCTATCATTTGCACCACAGGATGTATACTTTGTTTGTAATAGTATCCTCTATCCTCTTGCACGAGAAAGTCTATCATGGTCACAAATATAAATGTACAGTGTTTAGACACACACACATAAAAATATTTTTTCTAATAATAAAAAAAAAACTTGATAATAAAATGATTTAGTCTTTTGAGAAAAAGGTTTTTGATGTGTGTGACCAAATACTATGCATTTATATTTGTGTCCATGCAAGAATGCCTCCCTCTTGCACTATTCGTAAGCTATTCATTGATTTGACTGCTGAATAGACAGAGCTCTTAGTAAGTTTAAGAATTTCTTCCTTTTTTTACATAAAACAAATCAGCAGCAATATATTACTAGTTCATGTTACCATTTATCATACTACACTGTACACTTGGATAGATTGGTTAAATTTCCCCCAAAGCCACCGCACAACGTAATAATTCAAGGAAAGGAAATGCCACCAACCATAACAATCGTACGTATTTGATTTTTTTTCTCATGCAACCTACACGATAAGTATCATATATCTCCCTCCTTACCTAAATCACAATTTCCTCACTCTTTCGCTACAACTCTATTACGATCTTCTCCAAAATCCATTTTACCTTATCAACATGGTTCCCAAACCCATAATAATATTAACAACTAAACAACCACCCACAATTCCTATCCCTCAATTTAACACAGCATCCGTCAGAACCGAAGAAAAACCCCAAACTTCACAACCTCAGACACTAAGAACCACTCCAACACCCAAAAAACTCAAAAACACAAACAAAAGACTACAAACATCGTCAATCCCAGCACTAATACTCAACACACTGGACGACAATATCAACACCTTCATAGACCCACCAATAAAACCATCTGTAGATCCAAGACATGTTTTGTCCCAAAACTTTGCACCAGTCCTAGACGAACTCCCTCCAACACAATGTGAAATCATCAAAGGCACACTTCCACCGTCACTTAACGGTGCTTACATAAGAAACGGCCCAAACGCACAGTTCCTTCCACGTGGACCCTACCATCTCTTTGACGGTGACGGCATGCTTCATGCCGTTACAATCTCAAACGGGAAAGCCACACTATGTAGCCGTTATGTAAAAACCTACAAGTACAAAATCGAAAACGAAGCTGGTCACCAACTTATCCCAAACGTGTTTTCTGGTTTCAACTCGCTTATTGCTTTAGCGACACGTGGATCCGTAGCTGTAGCACGGGTGTTAACCGGTCAGTATAACCCATCTAACGGCATTGGATTGGTCAACACAAGTTTGGCTCTGTTTGGTAACCGTCTTTTTGCTTTAGGAGAATCAGATCTTCCTTATGAAGTCAAACTAACTCCAAATGGTGACATCCAAACAATGGGCCGTTATGATTTTAACGGCAAACTCTTGATGAGTATGACGGCGCATCCTAAAGTAGACAGCGACACAGGTGAATGTTTCGCTTTCCGTTATGGTCACAATCGACCTTTTTTAACCTATTTCCGTTTTGATTCGAATGGTGTTAAACATAATGACGTTCCAGTATTGTCCATGAAAAGACCTTCGTTTCTTCACGATTTCGCCATTACTAAAAAATACGCTGTGTTCGCTGATATACAGCTTGAAATGAATCCTCTTGACATGATTTTCGGTGGTTCTCCGGTAAGGTCGGATCCATCAAAAGTTTCAAGGATCGGAATTTTACCTCGTTATGCTAATGACGAGTCAAAGATGAAGTGGTTTGATGTTCCAGGGTTTAATATTTTGCATGCGATAAACGCATGGGATGAGGAAGATGGGGAAACAGTTACCCTGGTAGGACCGAATATTTTGTCAGTGGAGCATGTGATGGAGAGAATGGACCTTGTTCATGCCATGATTGAGAAAGTGAGGATTAACGTTGAAACGGGGATAGTAACAAGACAACCGTTATCGGTGAGGAATCTTGATTGGGCAGTGATTAACAATGATTTTTTGGGGAAGAAGAATAGGTTTGTTTATGCGGCAATTGGGAATCCAATGCCGAAGATTTCTGGGGTGGTGAAGATAGACGTGTTGATAGGGGAGGAAATTGGATGTAGGTTGTATGGAGAAGGTTGTTATGGCGGCGAGCCGTTTTTCGTGGCGAGGGAGGATGGTGAAGAAGAGGATGATGGTTATTTAGTGAGTTATGTGCATGATGAGAAGAAGGGAGAGTCAAGGTTTTTGGTGATGGATGCGAAGTCGCCGGAGTTTGAGATTGTGGCGGAGGTGAAGTTGCCAAGGAGGGTGCCGTTTGGTTTTCATGGATTGTTTGTGAAGGAGAGTGACATCACCAAGTTGTCGGTGTCGTAGGGAAGGCATAGTTTGTCTTGTTCTAAGACATACCATTAATATTGTTGTTTATAAAGTAAAGATGAACAATCATTGACACAAATGGATTATATATGGGTTTGAATAATAATTTGTTGTTAGGGTTATTAAGGCTACATTCCACTTATAGTAAGGAGAGGAAGGTAGAGTATTTGTATATTTAACTGTTTGAACATTTTACAAGTAAATGATCGAAAGTTTTTATATAAATAAATATTAACATCTTTTTATTTTAAAAAAATCAATACTCATAGGTATAATGTATGAGCTTTTTATCTTGTACACCCTCCGGTCATTAATATAAGCAAAAATCCACTTTCTAGGTTCATTCAATAAATGATGTATGTAGCCTATAATAAAGACTACATACATCATTAATTGAATGAACCTAGAAATTGGATTTTTGCTTATATTAGTGACCGGAGGGTGTATATATTATCATCCTCCTTAATATAAGAATTAATATAATTATTAATTATTAATTAATATAAGAAAATAAGATGTTGTGGAAAATACATATTTGCCCCATGCTACCTTTCTGCCACGTCACACTTTTAAGGGTAAAACATGTCTAAATTTTATTTTTACTTATCTACTTCTATCTACTTCTACTTCTACTAAAATTACTTAACTACCCATACCTAATTTTCTTTATTTAATAATAAATTTTTCTCTCTCATCTTTCTTTATTTATAATAATAAGATTTTCTCTCTCATCTTTATTTATTTACTACTAAACTTTTCTCTCACCTTTATTTTTTAATAATAAACTTTTCTCTCTCAATCTCAATCTCACTCTCCTCTCCTATCTTTTTCTTACCAACTTTCTTCATTTTTCATTTTCTCTACTAATTTTCAATTCGGTTTTACTAACAAGTTTTTTTTAAGAGGAAATTAACAAGTTTTGTTGTTATAGCAGAATATGATTTTGTATTTTACGATAACACTATTATATAATACGTTAATTATGTTTTTCCACGGGATGCATATTAATATTTTTCACACTCAAACATATTACTAAATAAAATCTATTATTATTGTTATTTATTAGCTTTTTTCATATCGTCAATACTAAAACAAGAACAATATTATAATATACTATGATTAATCATACTTCAATTTTTTCTGTTTTTTTAAATGTATCACTGAAAAACCCGTTGGAGTGTATAATTGTAACACGAGCCCCATTTTAGTAACTACAATGAGTGATCAGTTTTAATTAGTATTTTTAAATATCTCTAATTAAACACCGCAATTGCCTAAGTTTTATTAATATATTAATAAAATATATGTGGGTGTATGGACTATATATTAATAAATATATGTATGAGTATATATTTGTTTTATGGGAATATATTAATATATTCTTATTTCTGAAATTTAATGGGAACTATATATTGATAAATTTTCATTTATTAGCTTTTTTAATATCGTCAATACTAAAACAAGAACAATATTATAATATACTATGATTAATCATACTTAAATTTTTTTCCGCTGTTTTTTTTAAATGTATCACTAAGAAAATATTGGAGTGAACAATTGTAACACGGGACCCATTTTAGTAACTACAATGAGTGATCGGTTTTAATTAGTATTTTTTAATATCTCTATTTAAACACCGCGACTGCCTAAGTTTTATTAATATATTCAAAAAATATATGAGAGTGTATGAACTATATATTAATAAAAATATATATGTGACTATATGTTTGTTTTACGGGAATATATTAGTATATTCTTATTTCTGAAATCTAATGGGAACTATTTATTGATAAATATATATGAGTGTATGGACTATATATTAATAAAAATAATAAAAATATATCTCACTATATGTTTTTATACGGGAATATGTTAGTATATGTTTATTTGTGAAATGTATTTTCATTTTTTTTAATATCGTCAATACTAAAACAAACAAGAAAATTATAATATACTATGATTAATCATACTTCAATTTTTTCCGTTGTTTTTTTTTTAAATGTATCAATAAAAAAAACCGTTGGAGTGTATAATTGTAACACGGGACCCATTTTAATAACTATAATGAATGATCAGTTTTAATTAGTATTTTTTAATATCTCTATTTAAACACCGCGACTGCCTAAGTTTTATTAATATATTAATAAAGTATATGTGGGTGTATGGACTATATATTAATAAAAATATATATGAGTATATGTTTGTTTTACGGGAATATATTAGTATATTCTTATTTTTGAAATCTAATGAGAACTATATATATTCATAAAATATATATGTGTGTATGGACTATATATTAACAAAAATATATCTCACTGTATTTTTTTACGGGAATATGTTAGCATATGTTTATTTATGATATATATATTTTACGATAACAATATTATATAATACATTAATTATTATTTTTTGACGTTAAAGACAATTTCATTAACGAAAGTCTGGCAATAAATCAAATGCCAAGACTGCAGAAATACAAGGCGGAGTTTCTTCGACCCATATGCAATCTAAATTCTTAAGAGCATATTTAGCTAAATAATGAGCAGCTTGGTTGGCTTCACGCCTAACATGCAAAAAATTTAAACTACGAAAACTACCCTTAAAACTAATACAATCTTGAATAATAGAGCCAACATAGTTGGGAGATTGATGGTTAGCATTCAATGCTAAAACCACATTAGAAGCATCTGATTCTGCTATAAGATTCAGAAAGGACATGTCTTTTGCAAATTCCAAACCCTTCCGCATAGCTAAGGCTTCTGCAACCTCTGAATCTGGTAATGAAAAGACTTGCCAAGAACTAGCACCAACGACAACACCTTCATTATCTCTCACCACAACACCAATACTCCACTTATCACCCTCTATCGGACATGATGCGTCAACATTAAGCTTGTAGAAACCACTAAAAGGAGGTGTCCAATGAACATCAGATATTGACAAAATTGGACCTCCACTTAGTGTCTCCACCAACACCGTACTAGCACCCTTAAAATTCACAATAGATCTTTGTGCCTTTTGAATAGTGGCAGTCACATTAACATCAGTCCCCTCAAAATATTTCTTATTTCTAGCACACCATATCTCAGAACACAAGGCCAAAACATGGACTATAATATCCTCATCGACATCAATAATATTTTCCTCCAACCACTTATGAAAAGGAACGTATCTGGAATCATGCGAATTAAATACCACACCTAAAGAGGAAGCAAACCATATCTGCTTTGACAAATGACACTCCATGAAGAGGTGTGAAATTGTCTCATTATGTTTCACACAAAGAACACACAATGGATCACTACTTATTCCTCTTTTAAACAAATCATTTTTTACTGGTAGTTTTTCATGTAGAATCCTCCAAGAAAAGTGGATGTGTCTTGGAATACTTTTTATTTTCCATAATTTTTTCCACACTTGGTGATTATTGTCCTGCATTGAGATATGTGAGTTATCTGCTTCACGCCTTGCCTTTAAGAAATGGTATGAACTCTTCACAGTAAAAGTAGCCGACCGTGAAGCACCCCACACAAATTCATCTTGCAATTGAGAGAAAGAGATTGGCAATTGAAGAATTTGTTGTGCCTCAAAAGGGAGAAAAATTTCATTAATTAAAGGAGCATTCCAACATCGAATATCATGGTGAATGAGATCTGAGACAAACATAATATCACAATTAGGGGGTTTAGGGGACCGAATCTTGTGTCCATTTTGATAAGGAAGCCAATTATCCTCCCATACATTAATTAGACGACCGTCTCCTACTCTCCAAATACCAGCTTTCTCAATAACATCCACCCGTGCTTGCAAAATACTTCTCCATGTATAACTTCGGCAGTAACCAGTTGAAGCTTTCAAGAAATTGTTTCTAGGAAAATACCTTGCTTTCAAACATTGTGAGATCAATTAGTCGTCGTTGTGCATAATACGCCAACCTTGTTTAGACAACATTGCAAGGTTA
Source organism: Medicago sativa (assembly GCF_051527215.1). NCBI lineage: Eukaryota > Viridiplantae > Streptophyta > Magnoliopsida > Fabales > Fabaceae > Medicago > Medicago sativa. The sequence goes on along the minus strand of NC_140753.1, from coordinate 14,898,911 downwards.
AACTCATGAAATGTTTGAAAGCCGATTCCACCTTTCTTTTTTTCCTTACATAATGTCTCCCATTTAATCCAATGAATTTTACGTTCACCTTGTTTGCTACCCCACCAGAACTTACTAATCATGTTTTCAATATGCTCACATAAACCTATCGGAAGTAGAAAACAACTCATCACATACGTAGGAATAGCTTGAACCACTGATTTGATCAAAACTTCTCTCCCAGTAGTTGATAGAAATTTTTCTTTCCAACCTTTCAGTTTCTTCCACACCCTATCTTGGACAAAATTGAAAATCTGTTTCTTAGACCTACCAACAAAAGCAGGCAGCCCGAGATACTTTGAATGACACTCAACAGCCTTAATTTGCATCCAACCTTGGAACAAAATTTTACGATCATCAAGTACATTTCGGCTAAAAGAGATTTCAGATTTGTCCAAATTAATAAGTTGACCAGTAGCAGATTGGTAAGTATTAAGAATTTCTTGAATGATCTGAGAATCTTGAAAAGAATCCCTACAGAAAATGAGGCTATCATCTGCAAAGAATAAAGGATTAATTTTTGGAGCTCCTCTAGCAATTTGAATTCCATGAAGGCCCTTTTCTGCTTGTGCCTTATTTAGAAGCCCAGAAAAAACCTCAGCACATAAGATAAAAAGGTAAGGAGATAAAAGGTCTCCTTGCCGGAGGCCTCGTTGATGATAAAACTTCTGACAAGGACTTCCATTCAACAAAACAAAGAAGGAAACAGTGGAAATACAATTGAAAATCAAGTTCTGCCATTTTTGAGAAAAACCCATAGACTGAAGCACCTCAATCAAAAAATTCCACTCGATACGATCATATGCTTTTGACATATCTAGCTTTAACGCCACATACCCCTTCTTGCCTTTTCTTTTTTCCTCATATAATGAAAAGATTCAAAAGCTAGTAAGGCGTTATCAGTAATTAAACGTCCCGGCACAAAAGCACTTTGGAATTTTCCAATGATATACGGAAGAATCAATTTCAACCTATTTGCAATTGTTTTCGTAATTATTTTTAAAATGACATTGCAAAGAGAAATAGGTCGAAAATCACCTGGCACTTTCGGCTTCTTCTTTTTTGGAATGAGACAAATATTTGTATAATTAATGTTACTCGGATTTCCACCACCATTGAGAATCTTTAAAGCAAAAGAAGTCACATCCTCTCCAACTATACTCCAAAATTGTTGATAAAATAAAGCAGGCATTCCGTCCGGTCCCGGGGCAGCATGAGGCTTTAAATTTTTAGCGGCTAGGGAAACCTCATTTTCTATGAACTCAGCTTCCAATATGTTACGCATAGCATCTGATAATCTATCTTTGACCACTTGCACAACTTCAGTAATTTTTTCTGGGTGACTTGTAGAGAAAAGATCTTGAAAAAAATTGTTAAAAACTCTGACAATGTCTTCCTCATCATCAAATTTTTCCCCATGATCGTCACATATAGATTCCACCCAATTTCTAGATTTTCTCTGAGAAGCTTTTTGATGAAATTTTTTTGTATTTTTATCTCCATGCTTTAACCACAAAGCACGAGACCTCTGAGCCCACCAAATTTCTTCACTCTCCATCAAGTCATTCAATCTAGCCTCAGTTCGTCGAATTTCTGACATCATCCCCTCATGCTGAGTTTGCTTATTAAGATCATCCAATTTCTTTTGAACAATTTTTATCTGATTGGGAACATCACCAAAACGATCCTTACTCCAGTTAGAAAGATCATTCACACATCGATTAATTTTGTCAGACATAGAATCCCCTGCCACCTCCCAAGAACCTTTCACTGCTTCCAAAATTCCACTATCACGTAGCCAACATTCTTCAAAACGTTGTAATTTAAGATAATTTTGTTTTTTCTTCGGCCTCCTAGAAGAAAGACGCAACCACAAAGGTAGATGATCTGAAGCATATCTCGTTAAATGCACCACTGAAGCCGAAGGATAGAATGAGGACCAGGCTGGCGTCGCTACCATCCTATCAAGGCGTGCCTTGATATTAGACACACCATCTTGTCTATTATGCCAAGTAAATTTATCTCCCTCAAAACCTAAGTCAGAAAGATTATGATTTTGAAGAGTGTCCCGAAACATTGAAATCATCTGAGAGCTTCCAAAATTCCCACCTTCCTTCTCATCCTGTGAGAGAATCAGATTAAAGTCCCCCATGAGAAGCCACTTATCAGTACTTTCCACCAATGATAATTGGTCAATTATCTCGCAAGTTTTATGCTTCATTTGAGACTCCGGAAAACCATATACCCCAGTAAGCCTCCATTTCTCATCACCATTCTCAATAGCAATTAAGATATCAATATGGTTAGATGAAAGAGATAATACCTCCACTTCAACTCCTTCCTTCCAAAACATTGCAAGACCGCCAGCACGTCTATTACCTTCTCATGAGCAACTAACGGCAACAACACCAGATAAACCTTGAACATTCCGAAACTTGTTCATCTCAAAATCTTTTTTCTTAGTCTCTGAGAGAAAAACACATGTGGGATTTTTATCTCGTAAGAGCTTTTTGAACGCACTAATCGTTCGTAGATTACCAAGCCCACGACAATTCCAAGCTATGCAACTCATTGTCTCCGATAAAACACAAAAACTCCTTGTTGAAAGGGAAAATCAATACTCCTTATTAAAAGGGAAAACAATACTCCTTATTGAAAGGGAAAATCAATACTCCTTATTAAAAGGGAAAATCAAAAAACATTATTCACAAGCAATTCATCAAACAGGTTGAGGGCATCCTTACTTAAGATTAATAGAGTTTCAATGGTAGCAGCACGAAAGAAACCCTAATTGGGAATGCATGGCGTATGTCTTCTCAACGATCAATCATCCCGTCAAATTCAATAATGTGTTGAAATTTCTAAGGATAGCTAGAAGCCTTGTAATGAATCCACCAAACAGTAGCAGTGCTTCTGATACCTCAAAATTGCGACAACACAAAAACCTCTACCAGCTTTTGCAATAATTCAATTGTCTTCAATTAATCATGATTAATCAATTTGTGATAAAACAAAAACAAGAGATGTGGCACCCAAAGAAAAGTCAATCGGTAATCCAAATCAATAATCACTCTCTGCCAAAACGTCCGCTCAGTAGTTTGTGTTACTGAGAGAGAGTTGCTAATCGCTCAATTTGATCTTGACTGGTTCATTATCGTAGCTGATTGCTTTTTACGATTTCAAGATCACGCTTCTGAATTTTGAAACAAATCACGCTTCTAATTTCATATAATACATTAATTATGATATTTCACGGATGCTTATTAATATTTGACAGATACTACCCACACCCCAAATAATCCAAGTTACACCCCAAAGTTACTAATATACCCTTTATTCATGTTCACTGCACATTAATTATGTATACGTAAATTCAGTTTACGTAGTGTATGTAAACTCAGTTTACATGAGTTAAGTAAACTGAGTTTACATACACTACATACACTAAGTTTACATACACTGTGTAAACTGAATTTACATAAGTAAGTTAAGACTGATTTTTAGTTCATGTAAACTGAGTTTACGTAGTTTATGTAAACTGAGTTTACATACACCACGTAAACTGAGTTTACGTAGTTTATGTAAACTGAGTTTACATACACCAAGTAAACTGAGTTTAGGTGTATGTTATTCCTTTTTAGAATATGTACGTAAACTAAATTCACGTGAGACCTATATGTAAACTTAAATTACGTTACCTTTCTACGTAAACTTAAATCAATCAAATCGATGTAGATAGACAAACGTGAAATTAACAACAACTATAAACATCCATAAATCATAGAGCAAACGATAAATAGAAACTCGAAGAAGTTTATGAAATTCACTTACTTGTATTAATCGAGTACATATGAATGGAAGAGATGTTGATTCAATTGACGATTTTAGTAGGTATTGATTGCATATCCATGGTGGTTTGTGGGTGAAAAAGGGGTGAGGGTTCAGAATGATAGTAAAATAAGGGTTTTTAGAAATTTAGAAGAAGAGGGTAATTTTGGTATTATTGTAAAAAATTTAATAAATTTGGGTGTAACTATGATTATATGGGGTGAAACTAGAAAGAGTCTTAATATTTTTCACACTAAAACATATTAGTAAATAAAAACTTGATTATCTTTATTTATTAGCTTTCTAAAATCGTCAATACTAAAATTTAATATATATTTGTTCATATTAAAATTTAATTATTTTATAATTTTTCATTACTACCGATCAATATATGCATTATTATGCTTTGAATACTTTACATATTTTCACCATGGACAAAAAAAAATCACTATTGCAAGCGCAACCGATACGCGACACGCGGCGGAGCCGCGGCCATACAGCGCTGCGAAGCCGCGCTAACTGTGTTGTAGCACGGGTATCTGGTCGACAATAAAAATATGAAGTATTTTTTATCGAATGATTTTTTTTTTCATATTATTTCAGGTTTAAAACGATTATTTTAATGATGTTTACTTTTGGGTCAGTCATGGGGAACGTAGATCAAATACCACCCTTTTTCGGTGTTATGATACATAGACACCATTAGGTGGCAATACACTCCTTAACACCCACACAAAAATCTGACACGTGGCCACGTGATAAGTGCCAGGAAGTAGTACTTTTAATGTTTATTTATGGCACGTTTGTTACTTGTTTCACAAGTTATCCAGGGAAAAGCCGAGAGAAAAGTGAAATTTTGACCTTTTACTCTTTAGTCATCTTACTCTACCCATTTGTGCAGGAATTGAGTGTCCAAACATCAAGCAAGTGCAAAAACAACAAATTTGGGCAAAGGCCAGCTCGCCATGGCGAGCCAAAGGCGAGCTAAATGGCGAGGACTTCCAGAGAGCACCAGGCCACTTCGCCACTGATATGGCCATGGCGAGAAATTTCGCCAGGCGAAGTTCTGGCGAGGCAAAAGGCGAAGAAAGGCGGTTTGATCTGATTTTTGGTGACGTGGCAGAATCCCATTGGTGAAGAAAACTGAGCTCGCCATGGCGAGCAATATTCGGCCAGGCGAAATTGACTTTTGCAGATTTGTATAAAAGCTCATTTTCTCTCATTTCTAGATATTAAGTTAGTTCTTATCTTAGTTTTTCTCATAGTTTTCATAGGTAGATATTTCTTAGGGAGAAATAAGGTAGATCATATAGAGTGAGAGTGATTTTGGAAGTTGGATCTTTATTTCTTTGTTGAGACATCACAAGGGTAATGAATCCTTCCTTTTCAATCCATCCTTGCAAGGCTTCCATGATGATGTGTAGCTAAATACCCTTTGTTGGGATGTGAGGTACTTGATCCTTGCAAACATGTAATCTTTTGATCTTGCAATATATGGTTCTATCAATTTATATTCAATATTGTTGTTGTTCTTGTTCTTAATGCTTTCAATGAGATTCAAGATGCTTTGGACACAAACTCTTGAATCTAGAGCTAGAGTAGCAATCTATCTTAGGTTATATCATTCTTGACAAGTTTGTTAATCTTTGATAATCACCATAATCAAGAGTTTAATGCTTTCGGATGCTTAATCAGGCTGGACACGGTCGATTAAGTTATCCGATCGACTTTGTTATCGTTTAAGGGATTTGGACACGAATGTTTAAACGATAACTTAGAAATAATTATATCACTTTGGACACGAAGGGTAGTTTAGAATTGATTGTGATAATGTTGTTTATAAAGCTAGAATTCGTATGGATCATTAGGTTACGTGTGACGCTTGGTTAAGGAACGCTACTCCTAACAAGTTTCAATCCTTATTTATCTCAACTTTTACTTTTTGCAATTAGTTTAGTTAGTTACAATTCAATTCAAACAAACAAGTACTCTTAATACTTGGAATGATAGTCGATGTTAAACTGTCATTGATAACGCACTATTCCCTGTGGAGACGATACAAAAATACTTATCTTGTGTTTGATGCAAAAATATTTCATCAAAATGGGGGTGGTTCTTCAGATATGCATATTGATGATCCAGCTGATGATGATCAGGGTGGGGCAGATTTACATGATCCGGATGCGGTGGTGAGTGCAACAAATTCTAGTGAAGACACTCAGAGTTACGAAGAGGAGGAGTTTTAGGGAGCAGAACTTGAAAGCACATCTGAATTGAGAACATTTGAAGATGCTTTCAGTCAATTCCTTATTTCTAGAACTCATCTTTTATTGCTTTTTGTTAATTACTCTTTGAACTATTTGCTTCTGTTGATGTTTACTTTGTTATGTATGACTTTAGTAGTGATGTTTTGAATTATGTATTGTTCCGTACTATGGGATGTTGTTTTGTGATGTGTGTCAAGACAATGTGTTTTAATTACGGGTTATTAGTATTGTTTTAGTAACGTATTGTGTTATTTTATTTTTGTGGATGTACTTCATTTTGAGCTATAGTGGTAAGTATTTCCGCCTCTCAAATTTGTGGAAGTTTATTTTGGTTATTACTATTGCTTGTTTGAAAGAAATTGAAAAAATGCTCAAAACTTCAAATTGCAATGTGCTTGAAAGATAGCCAAAGTGAGCATATCTCAGATGATTGATAATGATTCATTGTTGTGATTAAAGCGCATAGCCAAGGTACAAGTTTCCGGTTTTTCTAGATTTTTACTCGAATATGGAACGAGTACTTTGCGTAAATTTCATTTCATTTAGTTCTTTACAATAATTTATTTGTTTGTGAACCACGTAGTACTAGCCTAAAGTGAGGAAACCTCAAATGTTTGTACATATGCAAGGAGACCGGATTCATTGTTTAACTCAATTGTGTTATTTTAAATCCGATATTTGTTTTAAAATTGTGTGAAATATACAAGATATTTAATATAAATTTTGTACATTACTATTGGTATATATTAGTATAATTTACTAATAACACTGGCTCGCGATATAAGACCCTTTTATGTTTTTTTTATAAGACATTTTTCAAATTTTAAAGTGCATTAATTTTTTCTTTATCAATATACCTTTATTTAAGTTACATAAATTTCTAGAATATATAATAAATACTTATGAAAATATTAACTACTTCTCTTATAATGATAAATGTGTAAAAGAATAACAATTATCAACAAAATTAATAGAACAACTAACTTTCTTAATTCTCATGTTTTTTCTTTTTCATAAAAGAGTTCTATATTTAAGGAGGGAAGTAGTACAACAAAGCTCCCTATTTTAGAGCTTAAAAGAATCTTATACATGTTTATTTTATAATTTATTCCACCCAAAGAAAATGCAAAATAACTAACACAATTAATTCTATATCATTTCATTTTAATAAAATTCATTTATTTTCATATAATTTATTAAGTGGTGTCGAGAAATGTAAAAAAAGATGGTGCTTCTATTGCTACTATTCTCTATAGGCATTCAAGTTTTTTTTTTTTTGTTTTTTTAACAAACTTCATAATGAGGGTGTTTGTTTAACTTGATGCTAAATATGCAAATCATCTATCATTTTAGATGCTCTAACTTGACTTTATATTAAATTTTATTATTCGAATTCTAATATATTATATAGGATTAATAATATTAATAATGTTTTTTCCTTAAAAAATATTAATATATTTTTAAAATAATTCGCACCCCCTGACCTAATGAGATTGTTTTAGGTATTTGCTTGAGTTGTCCGACACGGCTTGTATGAGTGTTATATAGGTGTTGGACACCGATCGTAGGAGTGTCGAAGTAAAGAAAAAACAATTATTTAGGACACCGGTTCGACACGTGTCGTACAGGTGTCATATGAGTGTCGGACACCGCGACACGCCTAGTCCTAGAGGTGTCCGTGCTTCATAGCTTGAGAGACTTTGTCTTTGACTTCTTAAATTGATGCGACATGGAGTGTGTTGCGATTTAAGAAGAGTTTTCTGTCGTCGGTGACGGTGGAGAGTGGTGGTTGTGATGGTTTTGCAGAGCGTGTGATGGTTTTCCGTTGTCGGTGACGACATCTTTGCTCATAGATCTATTGCTCATGGGATTTGGGTATATGTCAATTTCTAAATTTCTGGATGAATTTATTAGTTTGGGTTGTGTGATTTTTAATGGTTGAAGATGAAGATAGAGGTTTGATGATGAAAAATAGTTGAGCAAATAGTTGAAATTAAAATTAAAACAAACAAAATCTAATATAAAAATAAATAAAAACATTTTTTGATTTATTAATTTATTTAAATCAGATTAAATGTCGTATGTACAATTTATATACAGTCAACAAGTGTCATATAAGCAAAATGGTGCTAAATAAGCAAGAAAGTGGGTCCAGGGACTATTTTAAAAAACAAAAAAATTTGCAGGAATGGATTTAAAAAAAAATTTACCAGGGACCAAAACCCAAACTCGCTATATTTGCAGGGGCCAAAATCATATTTTAGCCTATTTTTAATGTGTCTTCTCATGTTTAGTTCTCATATCTTTAATGTGTCTTTCCATGCTATAAAAGGAGCTCTGTATTTCTTTGAAAAATGACAAGTAACTTGATCCCTTTTTTTTTAAACTTCCAAACACTACATGACTACAATGATTCACTCACTCTTTTTTTGGCAAATGTTAACTTGTGCCCTCAAGGGCACATGTTAAGGAACTAATAATAGAAATAAACTTATGAAAAGTTGTGTATTCAACTTCTTAAAAGTTAAACTATCATGTTTTCCAATATAAAATTGCTTTTTTTGGGTTCCTTAACATGTGTCTTTAGGGCACAAATTAACATGACCCTTTTTTTTTTAATAGGTACTCACATTTTTAATTCTCCTTGCATGCGTTCTCATTTAAGTCAAATACCCGAATATTACAGTATCTCGGGACTGAAGCAACTCTTCATTGACTATGCTAATTTCCTAGGTCAAATAATTAAGGGTTAATTATGTTTTAGGTCCCTATAAATAGGCGTGTTTCCAACATTAGTCCCTACTTAAATTTTATTAAATTTTTTTGTCCCCAACGTTTTTTCCGTTAGCAAAATAGGTCCTCGCTGTTAATTGTTGCTGATTGAGCAAACGGTGAAGCACACGTGGATGCCACATCTGACTTTTTTTGTTGGGTTAAATATGTTTTTAGTCCCTATTAGGGCTGGTAATGAACCGAGCTAACTCGAACAAAGTTCGGAGTTTGACTCGACAATGAACTCGTTGAACTTGGTTCATTAACCAAATGAGCTGAACTTGAGCTGAAAATTAAGTTCGTTAATTAAATGAGCTGAACTTGAGCTATATATAGTTCGACTCGTTTGGTTCATGAATTAACTCGATAATATATAAGAGAAAAAATAAAAGCTAATTATTATAATAGTGTAACACAGAATGTTGATGCAATGGCAGTCTTTATAGTTCAAACTTTTAAATTATAATAGTCCCACATCGGGGAGTTAGTAAACAATAGAGAGGAGGTGTGTCTATATAACGGAAGCGCATCACCTCACTGGAGTAAGCTTCTGATGGTGAGCACTACAACAAATATAAAGTGCAACTACCATTCTCCCCTAGTAATATTTATTTTTGAGGGACATTGGTATTATTATTTTGTTTTCTGGTACATATTATTCTTCCATATGGATATGAGTTATCATGTACTATCAGATAGTCTGATAGAGACACAACGTTTTGGTACTTTAGTTTTATTTTAGTTCAATCTTTGCCTTTTAAAAAAAAATTAAATTGAAAGGCCAAAGGAGTAGTTTTATTGAAAAATAAAAGATTTTTAAATTGTGTGATTTGAGCTAAAAATTTGAGCCTAATGAACCGAGTCGAGCTGAACCGAGTTGTTCGTGAATTTTAAACGAGCCGAACTCGAGCTCAAAAAAAAGTTCGTGTCGAACTCGAGTCGAGTTTCGAGCCGAGTTAATTCTTATCGAGTCGAGCCGAGCTCAGACAAGTTCGATTCGACTCGACTCATTTCCAGCCCTAGTCCCTATAAAATCGAGGCATTTTAAGTTTAGTTCTTACTTAATTTTAATAGTTGTTTTAGTCCTTACAAAAATACTATGCATTCAGTATTAGTCGCTGCTCAATTCAAATTTGTTTAATTTATGCTTAAACTCTTAAGATTTTTAACAATTTTTTGTAGACGTGTTAAGAACATTACTAAAAGTTCCTCCGCAAATAATTATAGCAAAATTTGATTTATATGACCAGATTTTATTACTTTTATCTTTAACTTTTATCGTTTTCAAAAATTCATATTTAATTCGTTTCATGTTAAAAAATTCTAAATTTTAGTAATTAAACCTTTCATAGTGTTCTAAACTTGTCTCAAAAAAATCGTTCAAAAATTAAAGACTTTAAAGATAATTAAACAAACTTTGTTTTAGCAGGGACTAAAATTAGAAGTAATTTTTTTTGTAGGGACTAAAAAACCTACTAAAACTAGTTATGATAGTATTTTCATCATGAAAAGATATTTTTGACTAGTAATTATTCCAAAAAAACTATCAATTCGGCAACAAAACCACTCATGCCCGACAATGCAAGAGAAGTCATCAATAAGATAGTGAAAATCGTGAATATTTTTGGCATTGGGATAGCCATTCCGCCCATTTCGTCAAGATAAAGAAGACGTAGTCTATCGTAACTAGTTCCTGCCAAGAAAAAAAGGGCAGTGCCACTAAATCCATGAGATATTATTTGTAAAACGGCCCCGTTGAGCCCAATATCACTTATAGAACCAATTCCTAGAATTATGAAACCCATATGAGATACTGAAGAATAAGCTATTCTTTTTTTTTAAATACGTTGACCAAAAGATGTTGAAGCAACATAAATTATTTGAATAGAACCTAATATCATTAACCATGGACAAAATATTAAATGAGCATGGGAAAATAATTCCATGTTAATTCAAACCAACACATATGCTCCCATTTCATGCAAAACTAGTGGCAGTATACAAGATGCCTACAAATCAACCAAAGAGTAATGCTTAATTCAATTCTACAAAACCAGATTGTATTGTGAGGGATTCCTCCTACTTATAAATACCTTTTCAAGTTATAGTTTAGTCCTTACTTAATTTTAATAGGTTTTTTAGTCCCTACAAAAAAAAAATCTAATTTTAGTCCCTGCTAAAACAAAGTTTGTTTAATTATCCTTAAACTCTTAAATTTTTGAACAATTTTTTTGAGACAAGTTTAGAACACTATGAAAGGTTCAATTACTAAAATTTAGAATTTTTTAACATGAAACGAATTAAATATGAATTTCTGAAAACGATAAAATTTAAAGTTAAAAGTAATAAAATCTGGACATATAAATCAAATTTTGCGATAACTTTTTGCGGAGGAACTTTTAGTAATGTTCTTAACACGACTACAAAAAATTGTTAAAAAACTTAAGAGTTTAAACATAAATTAAACGAATTTGAATTGAGCAGGGACTAATACTGAATGCATAGTATTTTTGTAAGGACTAAAACAACTATTAAAATTAAGTAAGGACTAAACTTAAAATACCTTAATTTTATAGGGACTAAAAACATATTTAACCCAACAAAAAAAGTCAGATGTGGCATCCACGTGTGCTTCACAGTTTGCTCAATCAGCAACAATTAACAGCGATGACCTATTTTGATAACGGAAAAAAACGTTGGGGACCAAAAATTTAATAAAATTTAAGTAGGGACCAATGTTGGAAACGCGCCTATTTATAGGGACCTAAAACATAATTAACCCAATAATTAATCCATTTAAGTCAAATATGTGCTCGGGCTCCATTTCCACAATAGATTGAGAAATCGTCGATTAAACGATACAATCAAAATCACAATATCATTTAAACATGGATGATGTTGTCGGGAGATACGTGATAATATCAATTAAAGACTAGAATATGTATATGTGGTCATTAGAGTACATGTGAAGCTTGGTCGACGAACTCTAATCCTAACAAGTTTTACGCCTTATCAAATCTCTGTTTTTATTACCGCAATTTAGTCCGATAATTTTTACAATAAACAATCAATCAAACTTTAACTTAAGATGATAATCGATGTTGAACGATTTATGATATTGCACTAGTCCTAGTGAAAACGATATTAAAAAATATACGGTATATTACTACCTCATATCCCAAATTGTAATTCTGCTGTTTTTCTTGAGATATGTGCTGTTATTATGGCTATTGAAATTGCTGTTGGAAACAATTGGTTGAACCTTAGGCTTGAAACTGATTTCCATTTAGTGTTGTTGGCTTGTAAAGATGCTTCAATGGTTTCTTGGATCATAAGGAACAAATGGAACAACTGTATGGAGGCCACTAAGAACATGAATTTTTTTGTCAGCCATATTTATAAGGAGGGAAACACTTGTGTAGATGGTTTAGCTAGTCTTCCCTTAGCTCTATCTTCACATGTTTGGTTCCCCTTTGTTCCTAATTGTATTATGGTTGAGTTCGTTAGGAATAGACTAGGTCTTCCAAATTATAGATTTGTTTCTTTTTGAAAAGATCTTGACCTAGTCTCCCTTTTCTATTTTGTATCTATCATTCTTTTAATGAATTTGGAGTAATGCACTTTGCATTACTTTAGTTTAATATAAAATTTAATATGTTTAAGCATTCGACAATATTAACAATATAATTGTTTTTTTATATAATTACCACAATTTTATATGACCCGTACAAAAACACAGTCTTTTACTAGTTTTTTTTTTTAAAATGATGTCACATTGACAACTTTTTGGTTGTCTAACAATGTATATCTATACCTTTTTTTGACAAAAATAAAACAATATTTATTCATTCAAGGGTATATTAAATACAACACGTCTAACATCCCTAAAAACGTAAAAGATAAATTTATGAACAAACTCACATCATTAAAATTAATAGCATAAAACGACAAAATGCATGCAAATAATATGATAAAATCTAAGTCACCAGAATATTGCTTCCGGATCTGCAACGTTAACGTCCAAATCATTGATAGAACATGTAATTGACTAAAGTCGATCTTTCAACAAAAACTAAACGAACATCGCAACAAAACGCGAAATCAAACAACGCCATACAAGACGACAGATAACACAACGTCACACTCAAACGATAAAATCATAAACAAACACAAAAGAAATATATGTTAAAATCACTTATTTAGATTGAAAGAAAGGGAAAAAAGATATAGAGGATGATTCTAGATTAATAAAATATCTAAAATCACCCTCTTCAATGAGTAAACTAGAAAGAAAAAAAGCTTAGAGAGAATGTGGAGTTTCTCTCATTAAAAAACTAGGGTCACATGTATGTATAGATATTATCTTATTTTTTAATTAATAATTATTTTTCTCTCTTGCGGTTACATCAATAGTTTCAAATGATATTTTTATAAGGGAAATGCTAACAAGTGCTCCAAGGAAAATCACAAATTCACTCTTTATGTTTGTAGGCATTTTGTCGTTGTATGCAGTTAACTTGAGTGTTGTGAGTCTATTCACAGATTCACTCTTTATCTTTTTAGCAATGTTGAACATGTTATTGTATATGATATACTCTCAATTTGAATGAATGAATATCGTTTTATTTTCGTAAAAAAAATAGTTGAAGTAGTTGATGTGTCTTCATTTAATTTTTAACCATATAAATTGACTCTTCAATTACCACTTGTTTATATTTCCATGTGAAGGGAGTAAGTGTCTTATTGACATTGATTGGTTTTTTGTGGAGATTTTTTTTATGGGTCTTGTTAACTAGTGCCCTCGGGGACACTAGTTAAGGCAACAAAAAGAGAAATATTTACATTGAAAACATAATTTTTTACACTTTTTAAACTTTGACTACACAAGTTTCAAGATACCTATACTATACTGGATTTTGTTTTCTTAACTAGTGCCCTGGAGCATTAGTTAACATTTTCCTACAAAGACCTTAAAAACATTGTTTAACAAGTCTAAGAAAAAACAAAATACTCACGTTTAAAACAAGATAAAGACTCGAAAATATATTAACATAAGAAGTGGCATCACTCATAATAAAATTTGACTTATAATGAGTTGGACTCAGTATAAAACCTTAATAGAAAACAAGTTTCATACGTAAGTAATTTGTAAAAAAAATGTTTCAAAAGATATTACATGTTCATGAGACTAGCTCAATATTTTTTGTCTTAATGAGTTGGACTCAGTATAAAAACTTAATAGAAAACAAGTTTCGTACGTAAGTACAATTTGTAAGAAAAATGTTTCAAAAGATATGACATGTTCATGAGGAACTAGCTCAATATTTTTTGTCTTATAATCTCAAATGAAAAGTTTTTTAATTCCTTAATAAATAATTTTCTCCGGTCTAAATTGTTTTTTTAAAGGCTTGACATGTTCAAAGCATTTTCTACGGTTACTCTTCTTTGGTCAAAAGCTATATACACCCACCATAGATATGCATGTACAAAATTTAAAGGGAAAGAAACGCATATGTCATCCTCCTCGGTCATTTGGTTGAACTTAATTGCATCCCTTGATGAAATAAATATAGTTATATAATTATAGTTAAATATTTTTTTCCCTAAAATAAAAAGTTAAATATTTTTTGGAATCCAACTTTTTTTTACGAAAAAAACCTTACATTAACTATTATTATGATTGAAAGTATAAAAAAACCTTACATTAATTATTATGACACAACTTGGATTTAAAAGGTTTCGAGTTCGAGTCTTGTTGATGCATTTGCAAGTTTAAAAAGAATGAATATAAATACCTCTGTAAATGCTTATTGAGTCGAAGATATTCTCTTCTCTACTTTGAATTGAGGCATCATCCTCTCACGTCTCACCATAAATTTTGTACATATAAAGAAAAAAACTATGATATGGATTAATTCTAATAAATATTGGTCTAAAATAATTGTTTTTCATAACTGTGTATAATCACTTTAGTTTGAAGTAAAACTATTTTCAAAATTGATGGAGTACTTTTTAACAATCAAAATTATCTTGTAAATATGTGATGATTTAGAATCAAATTTTATAAATGAAGCTTGTTCAATTAATAAAAATTTAGTTCATATAAGAAGAGAAAAAGTCAAACAAACTCTTAATGTTCTTCGAGCCTTTTAAACTTTGTTGACGAATTCTCTCAAACTCAACCCATTAACTCTTTAAGCTTCTTAATGTTGTTTACTCTAATTCTGCTCCATAAACATAATTCGAGTTCGAGTATGCTCCATTTAGGCTAAGCTCCATTTACTCTATTTAGGGTTTGGATGCAAGACATGTGGCAAAAAAATATCTAACGGTTGAGATTTTAAATTAAAAAACAATAAAAGGTTGTTGTAATATGAGAGAAGAAGGGAACATGATTTTGTTTGTTATTATTATATATTTTTATTAAACAAATATTTTTTTTAATTTAAAATCTCAACCGTTAGATATTTTTTTGCCACATGTCTTGCATCCAAACCCTAAATGGAGTAAATGGAGCTTAGCCTAAATGGAGCATACCCGAACTCACATAATTCACCTTTTCTCCCTAGTAAGAGTACCGATTAAATGCAAAGTCTTGTGAGTTGTGAAGCTAAAGTCTCAACATCCTCTCCATTTATTAGTCTCTCTATTTCTTTCATTTGGAGAGATTAAGATACAGAAGTTTGAAAATAATTAATACTCCCTCCGTTTCAAAATGAGTGTCGTTTTAGGTGTTTACACACATATTAAGAACTGCAATGATTAAAAGAAAGAGAATGGTTATTTTACCAAATTATCTTTATTAACTATCGGTTAGTTTTAAAAGTAATACTTTGGAAGTAGTGTGCAGAGTATTAATTGGAGGGTACAATTGAAAAGAAAAAGTTATTATTGCATTGAAAACTGAAAGTGACATTCATTTTGAAACAAATTTTTTTGGCTAAAGCGACACTCATTTTGAAACGGAGGGAGTAGTAGTGAGACTCACTTAGTGGTAGGACTCACTACATTTTTTTGTATCTATCTCTCACCAAATGACATTATTCATTTACTTTTAGCAAATGGAGAGATGATCTTAACTCCTTGTATCATGATTGTTTTATCTAAACATTACATGTTTCTCCAAATATTGTCAATTGCATTTTAAGATGTAGTGACAAGAGTTTGTTTTGCAAGATTCACTGATCAGTTTTATTAGTTGTCATTTTTGGTTTATAATGTCATATTACAACTATTTTAGATGGAATTTGAACTTTGTCCTTTAAAGTTACAATATCAGACTCTAACCATTGAGCTAACATCTCTAGGTCTGTCATTTTTGGTTTCAAGTTAATGTATTATTAATTTATTTTTCAAAAAATAACAAGGATCTAACCAACACACATGAAGTAAAAGATTGTGATTTTGCCACTACGCCAAGATGTGAATGTGTTGTTGACACCCTCTAAAATTTTAATGTCATTATCTGATGGCAAAACTCTCACACTTTAAATACGAGATATTACATATATTGCAGATCCAACGTTGCTCTCTAATATATCAAATATTCCCTAAACCTTTTATGATATGAGTTGTATTAAAAGAACAACTCATCTAATATTTATTTAGGAGGACAAAAATTAGAATCAAATCATCTCTAAAATAGTACAAAGTCGCTATAGTAAAGTTTAGGCCATACTAAATCTCACCCTGTGAAGTCCCGATACTTTAAAATAGATGACGTATCGTATCCCTTGCGTATCCTGCACCGATACCTGTCTGATACTTCCCGATACGTATCTGGAGAGTGTCTGAAGATTAGATTTTATTTTTCTAAATAATAATTATCCGATACTTCCCGATACGTATCAGGAGAGTGTCCGATAATTATCATGCACCGATACCTGCTCCAATATTTCCCAGTTAATGTTAACTAAAATAACTTAACTCTTGAGTACTGATGTGTTCTTTTTTGGATATAGTGCTTCTTTTTTTGATCGATAAACTATACCACTAACGGATATAGTATAGCACTGATGGTGCCCTTTTTAAGATATATATATATTGTGTATGTAATTGACTAATCATCACTCTTTTAATCGTCAATATTATTTATATTTATGTTGATGTGCTACAAGCCCGTGACTGGTTTTTTTGTTTGTTAATATATTTGCATATTAAAAAATGGTTATAATTATATTATACATTTAATTATATAATTTTTTTATTAATGTATCCCAACCGTATCGTATCTTAATTTTTGAAATTTTTCCGTATCAACGTATCGGTGCAGTATCGTATCCGTATCGTATCTCGTATCCGGGCTTCACATTATCTCACCATATAAAAGTAGTGGCATCGGATCCCACTTTCTTGATTTGTATATATCATATCCTCGACGCGAGTTCTCTAGTTCTTACCATGTTTACACTTAATTAGTATCAATGTATCATATCATCATCATGATCATGTGTTACATTTGACTATTTGTGAGCCTCATAATCATATCATATGAAAGTGGAAAATCGATAACGTTGACAAAGCTGTTGAATGTGGTGCAGCTATCATGTAATGGAAAGAAAGGAAGATTGAATCGTCAACCCTGGCTTATTCAAGGTTTCAGGCAAGCTGTTTTGGATGCTGGACTGGCTGATATTCATATGGATGGAAATGCTTTCACCTGGTTTAAAAGTTTAGGAACCGGCCGAGCTGTAGAGTCTATTTGGTAAACCACAAAAAAGAGCAATTAGCTCTTAGCTTATAGCTTATAAGCTCATTTGACAAAAAAAGCTCTGTTTGGTAACACTTTTTGACCATGAGCTTATAGCTTATTTCACGAGCTTATAAGCTATTTTTCAGAAGCTATTCTAAGTAGTGTTTGAGCTTATAGCTTACAGCTTCTCATTTTTTGTCTCATTTTTACCCTTATCAATTTAACAAAATCCATATTTACCCTTTGTAATAAATAACTACGTTGAAGAAAAACATGACACTTTTAATCCCAGATTTCACTTTAACTAAATGTATATGTTCACTCTTTTATTTTTTTTTACAAAATATATGCTCATGTTTACAAAAATAAAAACTACATTTTTCCTTAAAAAAATATATGTTACGTTTACCTAAATAAATTGTATTACGTTATGTTTAATTTTGTTTTTAAGTCTAAAAACAAAATTTTGTTTGATTTTGGGTCAATACGATTAATTTTGTTTTAGCGGGTAACAATTATTTTTTTTAAAGGTTTTGTTTAATTTTTTTTATAAAGTCTAAAAACTGAAATAAAATCAATTTTAAATAAAACATTAGCCAATTTATGAATTTAAAAATAACATATGAAAGACATATTAGATTAATATGTTTAAACTATGAAATTTTAAATATTTTAAATATCAATTGATACAAATTTTATAATGCATTAAAAATACCCTTTTATGTCATTTTATGTTTATAAGCTAGTTGAACCGCTAATTTTACCGAACACTTCATCTAGCTTATCAGTCATCAGGCATCAGCTAGCTTATCAGTTATCCGTTATTTTTACCAAACAGAGCCGTAGAGGAAAAGTTGGATCGAGCAATGGCAAATGATAGTTGGTTTGATAAATTTCAGAATGCAAAGCTTGAATGTCTTACTACCACTTCATTTGATCATTACCCCCTTTGGCTAGACTGTGCACCGCAACCCTCTCCTAATTCTGAACAACGTCGTTTTCGCTTTGAAAATGCATGGTTAGTTGAACCTGAATTTGGACCTTTTGTTTCTCAAAGATGGCAGGGTTATGATGAGCGTCATCTAGTGCATAAACTCAAACAATGCGTTGTTGACCTATCTAAATGGAGCTTGAATGTCAACCAAAATACAAGACAAGAAATCCGCAAGACTCAACACAAGCTTGAAGTTGTTCGTTCGCATGTGGATGCCTCTAATGTGAGTTATTTCAACATGTTACGACACAAATTGGATAAATTGTTGATCAAAGATGATATTTTTTGGAAACAGCTTGCAAAGACGTTTTGGTATCGTGATGGAGATCTTAATACGAAGTTTTTCCATGCGGCAGCCACCACAAGGAAAAAGTTGAATTGAATTGAACACCTTGAGGATGAGAATGGATTTGAATGTCGGTCTGAAGATGGTTTGAAGCACATTGCGCGTGATTACTTCATGCATCTCTTTCAAAAATCCCAGAGTTCTCGTGCAAGTGTTATTAACTTGGTTCAAACTTCAATCACCGGGGATGATAATGATATGTTGACTGCAGCTTTCAATTTAGAGGAGTTCAAACATGCAGCTTTCTCCATGCAAGCAGATAAATGTCCAGGGTTGGATGGCTTTAACCCAGGTTTTTATCAACATTTTTGGGACACTTGTGGTCCTGAAGTTTATCAGGCAGGTTGTCATTGGTTAGCAAGTGGCGCTTTCCTACCGCATGTCAACTCTACTAATATTAAGCTTATACCAAAAGGTGATTCTCAGACATCAACGAAGGATTGGCGTCATATTGCTCTCTGTAATGTTGTGTGTAAAATTGTAGCCAAGGTGCTTGCAAGTAGACTCAAACAGGTGCTCAATAAGTGTATTTCTATTAATCAGTCAGCTTTTGTTCCAGGAAGGTCCATCTTAGATAATGCTATGGTGGCTATTGAAATTGTACACTATATGAAGGTTAAGGCTAAAGGAAAGAGTGGAGATGTTGCACTTAAGTTGGATATTAGTAAAGCTTATGATAGATTAGATTGGGATTACCTACAAGATATCATGATTCAAATGGGTTTCTCATCTCAATGGGTTAGCTGGATTATGCTTTATGTTGAGACAATTGATTACTCAGTCTTGGTTAATGGAGCATCGATGGGTCCTATTGTGCCAGGGCGCGGCCTTCGTCAGGGTGATCCCCTCTCACCTTATTTGTTCATCATTTGTGATGAAGGTCTTTCCTCTCTTATTCGTGAAGCTGAACGTCGCAATGATATTAGAGGTGCTAGGATATGCACAGATGCACCAATTATTTCTCACTTTCTCTTTGCAGACGATTGTTTTCTTTTCTTTAGAGCTTGTGAACATGAGGCTGTTTGTATGGAAAAAAAAATTGGCTACTTATGAAGAAGCCTCGGGGAAAGCCATTAATCTTCAAAAGTCAGAATTATTTTGTAGTCGCAATACTCCAGATGATCTAAAGAACCTCATTGCTGCTACTCTCGGCGTTCGTCAAGTTTTGGGTACAGGTAAATATCTTGGGCAGCCATCTATGATTGGACGCAGCAAACATGCAACTTTTAAATTTATTGAGGATCGTATTTTGAATAAAATCAACTCCTGGAGTAGTAGATGTCTCTCGCAGGCTGGAAGGGAGGTTCTCATTAAATCTGTTTTGCAAACTATTCCTTCATATGCGATGAGTGTTTTCCTTCTGCCGGGATGCCTCATTAATGAAATAGAAAAAATGTTGAACTCCTTCTGGTGGGGTCATAACTCAGAGAATTCTCGAGGATTACACTGGCTATCTTGGGAACGTCTTTCAGTTCCTAAGGTGTTTGGAGGTATGAGTTTTAAGGGCCTTAAGGCATTCAATATGGCTATGGTTGGCAAGTAGGCTTGGAAGTTAGTTTCTACTCCAGAGTCTCTAATCACTCGCTTACTCAAAGCTAAATATTTTCCTCAAAGTGATTATTTTGGAGCTAGTATATGCCATAATCCTAGTTATGTTTAGCGTAGTATATGGAGTGTAAAAGATGTGATTCGTCGTGGTTTTCAGTGGAGCATAGGCACAGGAGAACACATACCAGTTTGGGATCACCCATGGCTCAGTAATGCTGCACGAATTGTACCGTCTACTCATCATCATTTGGAGTGGCCATCTATCATTGTTTCTGACTTATTGGTTACACCCCAAAAACAATGGAATATGGAGCTAATTAATGCTTTTTTTGACAGTGCTACTGCCAGAAATATTTTTAATACTCTGTTACTTCCTTCGGTGACTCATGATGTGCCTGTTTGGAAGTTTGAGAGGGATGGTGCTTATTCAGTTAAAAGTGCTTATAATGATATTCTGAATCATGATATGGCAGTTGTACAACACCGTGTGCCGGGTAATTGGAATCGTGTTTGGAGTTTAAAATTGCCCCCGAAGGTTAAGAATTTCATGTGGAGAGCTTGTCGTAATTGTTTGCCCACGAGAATCCGCTTACAAACAAAAGGAGATCAATGTACTGATAGGTGTGCAGTGTGTGATGATTTTGGTGAGGATAACACCCATCTGTTCTTTATGTGTAATAAAAGCATGCTCTGTTGGTAGCGTATCGGCTTCTGGAGCCCTTTGATGGTTGTTTTTGATATTGATGCAAGCTTTTCAATCAATGTGTTTGCCATCTTACAACACCTGGATCAACAGCAAAAACAAGTTTTCAGCGTGACCCTCTGGAGTATATGGAAGCATCGAAATAATAAGGTATGGAACAATGTTACCGACACTACTCAAACAATTTGTGCTCGTGCAGAATCCCTCCTTACTAGTTGGAGGAATGCTTAGACTATTCGTCATCCTATCCCTCAGTCTCCCACTACTCCGAATGATTTGAAGTGGATTAAACCAAGTCCCGGCAGGTTTAAATGTAATGTTGATGCATCCTTTTCTCAAGCTCTGAATCGGGTCGAAATTGGTGTGTGTATTCGAGATGATGAAGGTCATTATGTGTTAGCCAAAACTGAATGGATGACTCCGATCCTTGATGTGGAATTGGGTAAGGCTTTAGGTTCATTATCAGCAATGTATTGGGTTCGCGATCTGCAGCTGGGTATTGTGGACTTTGAGCTTGATTCTAAAACTGTGGTAGATAGTCTTTATGGTAGTAATTGTGGCGTCTCTAATTTTAGCGCAGTGATCAATGACTGTAGACGCATATTAGCTTCTGATTTAGTAACCTCTGATGTTAGGTTTATTCGGAGACAAGCCAACGAAGTCGCTCATAGCTTCGCTAAAGTGGCTTCGCGTCATGCTAGTTTCCATATTCATATTAGGATTCCATCTTGTATCTCTACTATTATTATGAATGAAATGCAATAAGTTTCTTCTTGTAAAAAAAAAAAAAAAAATCTTCTCTCTTCAATTAAAGAAAAACAATGATTTGAAAACAAAATTGATATATCGCGTGTGTGTCTATGTCTTTTTTTTTTTTAAATCGAACGTATTTCACATGCAACTAGAAATACTTATTCATCAAATCGAGTAGGTGATTTATTCATAAAAAAAAAATGTTTCAAAATAGATGATCCCTTTCGATTTTTAATATAATATCAATTATTATTTTTCAATTGTATATCTAATTGATATTAATTGAACTCCCAATAAAATATTTTGTACTTTACATTTATTTTTGAGAGGTACTTTAAATTTATTGCAATGATGAATACATTAATACTTAATAAGACACTTTCGTTAAAACATTTTTCTCTTTTTTTTAATATATGTAAAATCTAAACCTGCAAATAACAATAATCATGAAAACTCATACATATAAGTGGAGAAGTCAGAGTTTAAATCTTGATCACGGCACCAACAAAACAATTTCGGCTTTTTTTCTTCTGTCCTTTAAGCTACAACTTGAATTTATTCTTTTTTTTTTTTTTTTGACAAACTAACTTGAATTTATTCTTTATTCTTAGTAAATACGTTATGACATTTTTACCGTTTTTATAACATATACTATCCTTGCAGAAATAAAAGAGTTTTTGTCAAGATAATATAGAGTTGCTGTCAAAATAATAGAGTTGCTGTCATTGACGTCAAATTCTAAACAAAACTGAGTTTATTCAAGGACATAAAAATGTGGCGGCTGATAAGTAAGGTTCTTTTGGTGTTGAAAATAAGTAGAGTTAATTAGCCCCATATGAAGAAACTCTAGTTGGTAAGGGCGATATTTGCTTTTGAGATAAAATATAAATATAATTAATTCCGTAAAAAGAGTTAAAATTGTTTTTGAATATTGTAAAATGAGTACTGATTTCAGTTTAAACAAGCACCGCAGGAAGATGTACACGGGCTGAAATTTGTTGTGAGTCACAATCATATTCGATATCAACATGTAACATCTCTTTGAATTAAAACACCACAAAGATAAGGAGAGGGGGTCCAGTCCATAATAAGATCAACATGTCCCATATTTGTAACGGGAAATTGCCACCGAGAAATCTGGTTGTCTCTGCAGAAGCAAATTGGTTGTTTGTTGGAATGCTCATCATTCACCTAGAAGAAGGCAGTTGGTTGAGCGTTGCACCATTGTATTGATTATGAATATTCATCTTCTCACTTGGTTATTTTCTATCTTCTTTGTGATTGATTTATTTTTCCTGTTTTGGTTGCATTTTTTTTTTTTTTTTTTTTGCTTTTATTTGTTTCCAACGATTCCATGGTATTGGATGTCTCTTTCTTCATATGCAGGGTGAAATCAAGACATTTGGATTACATGGATAGAGAATAATTTTTGGACCTTAGCCATTATGATTCTCATTAGATTAATTGCAAAGGTAATAATCCCTTTTCATTTATTTAAGAGCTTACTGTAAATAAAAATTTAATCAATAAGAAAGGAAGCAACAGCGTATTATGAAGTGTCAAAATATCCTTCTTCTTTGATGATTTTATGTTTATATTGTTTGTTATGCAATAATATACTATTTTACATTTTATTTTTGAAATGCATACAAATCTCAATTATAACCCCTTCTACTTTGTAGTATTTTCTAATTTCTAATTTCAAACACTTTTACTTTTGATCTTTAATGTAACTGTATTTTGATATCTTGATCGATAGTGTAAAATACATGAATATTATACCCCTTTTTTTATAAAAAAAAAAAAATGAATATTATACCCACTTTAAAGCGTATACTATTTACTAAACTGATTTCACACCATAAAAAAACCACCAATTGACTTTTTATTTCAACTTTTTTTGTTGGCTTTGATTAAAGTGCACTAAAGTGGAGACTTGATGACAAGCATAAAATGGATTAGAAAAATGTAAGAAGATAGAAGGAGAATGGATAAAGAGGTAAATGAAGAGGAAGGGGAAGACGAAATGGCCCATGTTTGAGACAGATAATGGAGAGAAAGAAAGGGTGAAGAGAATTTCCATAATAGGATTCTCAATTTTCAATTTGCTATTTTACTAAACAAACTTCTCTCTTAGTCTTTCCTTTCTTCTTTGTGGTTGTTGATGGTTTTATTATGGTTGTTTTCTTCGGGCATGGGTTGTTTAAAATGAAAGGTGTGACTCATGATCCATGATGCAAGGACTAAATAATGTTTAAGGACTATAATTGTTTGTGTTCATTACTGCCTAATCGTATTAATTTTGTTTTCATCATGCTTTTTTTTACAAAAAAAAATAGATGAATATGCTGTGTTACATTTTTCATCTATGTTGTGGTGCTTGCAGAAATTGATTTAGAAATATTGAATTACGTATTGTTGAATTGTGAAATGGGTCGAGTGCATGTCATTGTGGTTATTGAGGGTTGGATGTTGAAGAGATTCGTCCCACCTTTAGAGATAGTCAAAATGAAAATAGATAACCCTATTATATGCTTGCTTAGACATAACACAATCTCAACAATAGGTAAGTTAAGTTAATGGTTCACTACCCAAAAAAAAAAAAAGGGTTAATGATTAAAATTAGTTCTTATATTTGCATTGTTCTCAATTCATCAGAAACTATATGACATTCAATTAATGGTTTCTTTATTTAAATCTCATATTGTTTTTCTCACATTTCACTTTCTCCTTTATTGTTTTTAATAAGAAACTTAAGAAGAGGAAGGAGTTTTCTTTTTCAAAGGAAGAAGATGAAGGAGGTGTATGACAATCCATTTTACATATAGTGGAAACAAAATTATTTAACACCTTTCTACACCGAAATCAATGGTTTCAAAAGTTCTTTAAGACAAATTACATGTACATTTTAGGCAGTTCATTTCATAATTTGATGAAGGGAGAGGAATAATGAGAGTGAGACTTCATTTAGATGATCATCGAGGTCTTATAAATATTTCCATATTGATCATTCTTTGACTGTCTTCTTAATTGGACGGATTAAACGGATTTTAATTTCATTAACTCAAGAATTGTAGTTTTCTTGAAACAGAGCAAACTTGAGAAAGGAGGCATCAGATAGTTGAAATTTTCAAGAGAAGTTGCGGATAACACGAAAACAAACAGATGATGGGGATAAATGCCTACAACTTATGGGATGAATATGAGAATGATCAGGATATTATTACACAACCTGGTCTATCTTATCAAAAGTGTAGATTAATGACAGCATGGGCATTCAGTTGCTAATTCTTTTTCGCAAGCAGGATAATTATTGGTGTTGATTAATCAAAACTTAGTAGTTGAGTAGTAAAACATGTTAAAAATGGACATGTATCATCTTACGTTTTGATCAAGTTTGATTCTTTATTTTTTAGATCAAGCACATAGTACATGTATATGATCTATCTTAAATTGGTTTAGTTTTTCTTGATATATGATGGACAAAACTATTAGAAGTAGAAAAACATATTGTTTATGGGTTACACACGTTAGCGCAGTAGAAAAAGCGGACAGACGGGCACGGTACGATAGTAGATTATAAAATAAATACCTTCAGGACCTAAGCCTCTTGAACATTTGTTTATGCATACAATTGTCTCTATCTTTTTAGTAAGTTCACATATTTAAATTCATTTTTTTAAATAATTTTTCAAGTTCTTATCAATACAAATTTTTAAAAAGAGTAAACCCTCATTTTCGTCCCTGAAAGTGTACCTCGCTATCAGGTACATCCCTGGCTCACCGAAACGAATCAAAAACTCCCCCAATGTTTCTTCCGTTAGTCATTTAGGTCCAAAACGTTAACTGGCCGTTTTCTTTGCTGATCTGGCCTGTTTTTCCACTTCATGAGCGTACATGGCAAAGGAGGATATAAAGAGACAGGACTTAAATGAAAGTGTTAGAATAACATCAGTTGCTAGCACATATAAAAGGAATATAACGTCATTTTCCCCCTCAAAAGTGTTTCTTTGTTTGAGCTCCTCTAAAAGGAAACCAACTGATAGTGTCTTTGAGCTTCAACTTATTCCCGTCGTTGTCTTGTTGCTCGCATATCCTGCTTCTGCTTGTTTAAGGTAAGAAAAACATCACCTTTAAGCTTTGTTGATGTTGTTGTTGCTGTTGTTTTGTGTAAAAACTTGCAAAATATGAATAATGTGTAAAATACTTTGTTAATATGAAGACGAATAGCTTAGAACATTATTTATTTTAGTTTATTGCACACAACATTAAAATGGATAAAATGGATCTCGTTTTTTTTGTAAAAAACATTTTGGGTTTGATTTATGTATATGGTTTAGACTGACTATGGGATTCGAAGGTGAATAATGGTGTTTATGTATATGTTTTGATCAGATGGAACCAAAGGCAACATTGATTTTGCATCTTGGTGGACATTTCATCGCTGATGATGATGATTTGGACTATGTTGGAGGGGAATTTTGTGTTTGGGAAGACATATGTACTGATTACATCAATCGCTTTATGCTTGATGATCTTGTGAAGAGTTGTGCTCGCTATTTTAAGATTTCACACATCTGGTGTTTGGATGCTGAGCTAGGGTTCATAATTGGATTGTTTGAAGTCGTTAATGACACTGATGTTGTTGGGATGGTGAACATTGCTATTAGATCCAACAATGAAGTTCACTTGTATTATGAGCATGATGTGGATGATCCTGTGATTGAAGTTCCAGTACCATTACTCACTGGTGGTGAAGAAGTTGTTGGTGAGACTGAGAAAGAAGATCCTCAAGACCATCATGTGCCTGAAGAAAATGGTGAAGAGATACCTGATTTAAATGCAGCTGCAAATGATCATATGCCTGGTGATGATGACTCTGAGGATTCTATGTATATACCTTCTAACACACACACACTGAGGATGATGAATATGATGTTGAGGATGATTATGAAGCTGAGGATGGATATGATGTTGAGTTTGATTATTATGATGCTGCAGTTGAAGATGAAAATGATGCTGATGAGCCAGAAGATATGGAGGAAGTAGCAGAAAATGATGTTGATGTGCCAGTGGAAGATTTTAATGTGCCTGTGGCAGAAAACTATGGTAATGTGCATGTTGATGTAGGCAGTGAGAATGATGATGTAAACTCATATCATTCTGAAGAATTGAAAAGTCCAATTAGCAGTGAAGGAGAAGGGAATGGGAGAGATGTATTCCCTCAGTTTGATCCAAATGCACAGTTTGGTCAAATACACTTGGAAATTGGCATGGAGTTTGAGAAGTTGATGACTTTCAAGAATGCTGTCAAAGATTACAACATCTTTTATGGAAGGAACATAAGGTGGGCTAAGAATGACAAAGAAAGAGCAAAAGCAAAGTGTGCCCAAGCTGATTGTAGTTGGGAGATATATTGTTCATGGAGCAAGGTGAATCAAAGCTTTCAAGTCAAGACTTACTATCTTGATCATACATGTTGCAGAGGTTTCAAGAACAAGCAAGCAACTAGAAAGTGGGTTGTAAACAAGCTCCAACATCAAATTAAGATTCAACCAAGCATCACTTATAGTGACTGTTTTGATTACTTGAAAAGGGAGTTTGGTATACATGTCAATGACTCAAAGTTGTTTAGGGCAATCAAAGAGGCTAGAGAGTTGGTGGAAGGAAGTCTGAGGGAGCAATATGGTAGGATATGGGATTATTCTCATGAAATATTAAGGAGGAATCCAAGATCATCATGCCTCATAGATGTGATACCTATCCCTAATGCCCCTCCTCAATTTCAAAGGATTTACATATGCTTGGAGGCTTGCAAATTGGGTTTTAAGACTGGTTGCAGACCCTTTATTGGGCTTGATGGTTGTTTTTTGAAAGGATATTATGGTGGGCAGTTGCTTGCAACAGTGGGTCAAGATGCCAATAACCATATTTTTGTTATTGCATATGTTTCTAACCCACTATGTCAATTTAAGAAAACATATGCATGTTGACCAATGTAAATGTTGTCCACTTTAGGCCATATTAAGCTCACTATATATATGTTTATAGACTGAATATGTTTCTAACCCACTATGTCAATTTAAACACTCATTTACATTGGTTAATATGTTTCTCACCCACTATTATTCATGTTATTAGGTACGCCATGTGCTCATGTTGTTGCTGTCATAGCATATAAGAATCAAAAACCAGAAGATTACTGTCATGGATGGTTAACCATAGGGGCTTATAAAGCTTCTTACAATTTCTTCATCCAACCACTTCAAGGACAAGAATTTTGGGAAGTTACTAATTTTAACAAACCAGTTCCCCCACCAATAAGAAGGCGCACAGGGAGACCTAAGAAGCAAAGAAGGAAAGATGGGAATGAAGATGGTGCTAGTTCAAGCAAACTCAAGAGAAAGTACCCTGCAATAACTTGTGCAAGGTGTGGTATCCAAGGTCACAATAGCAAAGGGTGTAGCAACTATGGTGTCCCAATTAGGCATAGAGGGTGGACATCAACTCATGGTGATGGTGCAATTGAGATTGAGTTGCCTGACTCACAGCCACAACCTGATTCTCAGATATTAATATTGAATTGCATATATGCTATATCATTTTTCTACTACTATTGTTGTTGTTGGCTGAATAGAGTAATGCCTTTAAGTTTAGAAATTTGAACTAAATTGTATAGAAAATGCATATCCATGAAGGACCACAAGCTGTACCATTTGTAGCTGGAAATGTGTGGCCATTTTCTGGACCAACTGCAGTTAGGGCTCCACCAATTAGAGGTTCAAGCTCAGCATCAAATATGACTTTCATCCCAACATCAAGGCTTCATGTACGACAGAGACAGAATGGACCTACGTTCCCCATGTTTGTGCCACCAAGAAATGGAAATTATCAACATCCTAGGCACCCTTGAAGACAAGCTTTTGTTAATGTTTTGAAAGGAGAAGACAGTGTGTGCATTTAATGTTTGTTGCTCCTTATGTTTTTTGGTTTGGACATGTAATTTATTTGGTATCATCTTTAATTAGTATTTAGGCTTAGAACCTTTGAGATAGCTTTCAAAACAAGATATTAGGTAATGTTGGTTAAGCTATCTTCATTTTGGTTGTGTAATGTCTATAACAATGGCTACCTTGCAAGATACTTTGTTCCTCTTATTTCATCTAATATTATGACTATGACTACCTTCTTTTGTGCAATTTATTTATGTTGTTGAATTCATTCCCATTATATTCATAATCATTCATGTTGACAAGGTCTTGCACAATTGCTTCCAAAAATAAACAAACATTCATTTCATTTCATAATATAGTGTTACATAATTTGGTTTCCAAACCTTCATTTCATTTCACAAGGTCTTACATACTAGTGAACCTACAAAAACTAAAGCAAAATACATTGTTCCTCTTATTTCACTTCTTTTGCATTATCATGTTGAGGAATTACATGATAATAGATGCAAAGACCAAGTACTTCAGCATCCTTGGCCAAAAGTTCCAATTTAGAGTTGAGTCTTGTCTTCCATTTTGCATCAATTGCATTTCGCTTGCCAGCCTCTCTCCCATCAAGCACCCTTTCATTTACAGGCTCTCTTTGTTGGAACAAAATGTGTTTAACAATGAACCTTAAAGAGTTTTGATGATAACAAGGTATTAAAAATTGTAAATTGGACTAGCTAATATTTGTTCAAGTGTACAGGACCACAGTTAAAAAGTTACATCATTAATTGGTTCTGAATGAGCAAATAAAGAGCAAAAGAAAATGAAGCTTAGACGATTCTGAAGGCAATACGCTCCTGAAAGTTGAAAGCGCTCCTGAAGTCAAGCTGCTCCTGAAGATAGTAAAAGCGCTCCTGAAGAAATAGTGCTCCTGAAGAATAGTGCTCCTGAAGACAAGAGGTCCAGAAGCCACATTATCAGAAGCTGCATCATCAGAAGCTGCATCATCAGAAGCTGCCTCATCAGAAGTCATTTCACCAGAAGCTGAAGATCAACTGGATTTGCAGAAGATTCAAAGATTGAAGAATCTACATTGCAAAAGCTGTCTATTGGACTCGAAAACACAGCAGAAAATTAGTGGAACATTGCAACGGTCATTTCAAAGGTGTTTGAAGGCATGTGCTTGCAATTTGGACGAAAGCGTTGACATTGTACTATTGTACGAACTGTACAACCACCTTCTCCACTACTCTGTTTTGTGTCCACGCTACAAGACAAGAAAACAGCTTCAGAATACGGCTTCGCCTGCAAAGATGTTCCTTTGGATAAGGAATGGATTTCAAATTTGTTCTTCATAGGACAACAACCAAATCAGGCAAAATATCATTGGTGAAAGATCAAGCTTCAACAACGACTCTTTGGTGTGCTGGCAATTTCACAACGTCTCTTTCACACCTCTATATAAAGGAGTGAAGACTTAGAGTTTTGGAAATGCAAGAACGTTGAACGAAAGACTCACAACATTTTTACAAGTGCCAAACCTCTGCTGAAATTGTTCTGCATTCACTTAGAATTTCTGTGTCTCAAAGTCATATCTTAGAAATTCTTAAGTCCATTGAGTCTGTATCTGATTTGTATTGTGAGCACCTCTGATTGTATATCAAGTGTTCAACCTTAAACAATTTTCTGTGTAATTTTGTTTAGTTAGGAAGTCTCTTGCAGTTGTGCTTGAGCAGGAAGTCTCTTGATTGTGTTCTTGAGCAAAGGAAGTCTCTAGCTTGTGTGCTTGAGCAAAGGAAGTCTCTTGCTTGTGTGCTTGAGCAATTGTAATCAGATATTACTCTTAGTGAAATCTCCTTGGAAGTGCAAGGGGGACTGGACTACTTCCGGATTGTGGAAGGAACCAGTATAATTGCTTTGTGTCGTTCTTCTTCTCTCTCTCTGTTTTATTCCGCTGCATTTAGATTCTGATCATCACTTCAGAAGCTGTCTCACTTAGCTTCTGATCAGTGTGTTCAGTTTTTAGGAGAAACGAAGAATTTTTCAAAACACAATTCAACCCCCCTTCTTGTGTTTTTCTCACCTTCACTCTTCCATCATTTCTACCCTCTGCATTTGCAACTTCTTCTGCCGCAAGAATTGCCTCCCAGTCATCAAGCCATATAAAATACTCACAATTTCGGGGATCGTTCTGCAATTACATAAATGGAGAAATTAGAAACAAAAACAGGAAGAGAATGTGTACAATGTGGTGCTACAATTTCGGAGGTAAATAACAAATATACCTTGTGATATGGACATGTGTAGAATAGTCTCCCACTGTTCTTTAGGGTGTCTGATCTAAACATTACTGTCCTCAACCCACAGTTACAATCAGGTACTGGAACTGTGGAACGATTTGTATCTATTCTTGAGGAAGATGACATACTCCATGAACCAGATGCTGATTTGCTGCTATTGTTGTTCCTGCGCATCGCCTTTCCTCCAGCCCCACCTCCCATCATATTCAATCTCAATTTGGGTTAGGGAATTCGAACAACAGTGAATCAATTTGAGTGAGAAAATGGTTTTAGGGTTTGAAATTGGGAACGGTAAGAGAAATGGAGATGAGGGAAGGATGAACATGAAAATGGGTGATAATAAAGGAGGGATCTAAACATGATCGTTGCAAACTTTCTATTAACCCTCCAAATTCGTCCCTGCCAGTGTGGACAACCTTTGTTGCAGGTGATATGGCAAGTCCAAAGGCCAGATCAGCAAAGAAAACGGCCAGTTAACGTTTTGGACCTAAATGACTAACGGAAGAAACATTGGGGGAGTTTTTGATTCGTTTCGGTGAGCCAGGGATGTGCCTGATAGCGAGGCACACTTTCAGGGACGAAAATGAGGGTTTACTCTTTTAAAAATGTATTGACGGGGGTCAAGGTGGGAGCTCCCGTGTAAAGACCATTGGCAAAAGGACCCGTCAATTGAGTATTCTGACATCCTTGGTCTCACTCAGCCTCTAAACAATTCTTATTCGGAATATTTGTTCTCTGCTGATCATCTACAAAATCATCAACAACAAAAAAAAAGTGTAAATAAATCACATAAGTTAAGGATGGGTGTCTAAAGCAGTGCCCTTTGTATTAACCAATCTAGACCAACACATCTGATCAAAGGGTGTTTAGTGTCTGACTCTGACACATGTGATCACATTCAATTATATCAATTTTGGCTTAATTGCATGTTTGATCCCTTATGTTTATTTTAGGTTTTATGTTGTTTTAAAAGTTTCAAGTTGGTCTAAAACGACGTAGGACTAACTTATTCAAATGTGGGTAACGTTTTGGACCAACTTGAAACTTTTAAAACGTAAGGGGTCAACTTGAAACTTTTAAAACATAAGGGATCAACTTTAAAACTAAAATAAACATAAGGGATCAAACATGCAATTAAGCCATCAATTTTTCAAATAATTATTGATGTCGATGTGTCGTGCTTCAGATGTAATAACTCGAGCAAAACATCGAAATCTTTTAGTAATTTAGATCAGACTAGGATTTTTGAAGCAGTAGTAAAAAATTAATAATAATCCAATAACGATATCATCGTCGTCGAGTATAGATACATACCAGCAGGAAAATCCTTTTGGGAATTGGAAGCCATGAGCGAAGAAATCTAGAAAAAATCGATTAAATAAATTCTAGGTTATACAATAAACTTACAGATTCAAATCGATGGCAAGGAAGAAAAATTAGATTGTAAACCCTTCAATTTTAAAGAACGAAATTAAAAGAATGAGAGATTATTTAGAAGAAGAGTGAAGAAGTTGAAACCTGAATCTTGAAGAGCGATAAGGAAGAGTTTTATTGTGCGTGTTTTGATTTTATAGAGAAAGTGAAAAGAAAACCTCAGGTCCCCACCGTCTTTATTTTAAGTATTTAAATAGGGAAAAGACGGTACAGACACAAGACCATCTCCATTGGGTGGGTCTTAACTATTTAAGACCCGGAACCTATTATGTATCCCCAATGGGGAGAATCTTTTTCAAGGTCTTATAAGACTCGTGGTCTTACTTAAAACCCCCACTTTTAAGCGGGACCTGCACTATTTTAATATTAAAAAATTGAAATGTAATGATATAAAGTTATTGATAGTTGATTAGTGGACCCATTTAAGAATTTTGTGTGAAATCTGGCTTGAGTGTTTATTAGGTACTACTATTAAAAAATTATAAATGAGTGCCCAGCGGAAGCGTGGTGGGCATGTAAAACCCACGGCTGACGAGGGCAGGGGAGTGATCGCCGGTACACAAGGCACGACAATGAGCGGCTCCCGACAGCTTATAGAGAAACCGAATCACATCGGAATGAGAGGGATCCTGAGGCCGTGTAGGTATGGGACTACATGGTTGAAGTAAGGCTTATAAGAATTGTTTGATACTACCTATATCAACAAGATGCATCTTCTTTTTGGTAGCTCATTCCATAAGAACTCCACAGTTAAGCGTGCTTGACTAGGAGCAATTTTGGGATGGGTGACCTACCGGAAAGTTTCCCGGTAAGCATGCGAGTGAGAACAAAACACCCTGAAAAGACTCGCCCTGAAAAGACTCGTGTTGGTTTGTAGGGTCAGTCGGCAATGCTTAAAGTCGTCTGAGATGTTACAAAATTGTGGATGCTCTAAGAGAGTGCCCCTATCATCTTTTCCCAATTTAAAAGGATCAACCTTCAATGTTCAACTTTAATTTTTTTTGAAATCACGGGTGTCTTAAGGATGAAAATGACAATTATCATCTAGCATAAATTGAATGGAGTCCTCCCACGTTGCAAGTTTCTGAGGGAGGTGGTGGAGTTCTTCAATTGGTTTACTGGGAAGAGGATATTTGATTTCAGGAGCGTAAAGATGATCAATACGAGTTTCTGGGATTCTTACGATAAATTGTAGGAACATTGTCTCTTTAATGTCAAACCGTAGATTTTAGTTTACACGGAGGCAACTAAACATAAGAACATTTCCAATAGAGAAATCTTAATTAAAATGAGTATTGAGCCTATTTCAGATAAGGATGGTAACATGAGAGCCAAATACCCCCAAAAAAAAAAAAAACTTTGTGAGAGTTTTGAGCCTAAGTGTAAATGTTGATATTAGTATACAACCTACATACCATCATAAAAATACTATCTGTCAAGATTTATCTCCCAAGTGAATACAAGTTATCCCCAAACCAACTGGTTCATAACTCCCAATAAGGTTATCAAGGGGGGGCAAAAACAAAATTTTCGGTAGCATGAGTAATCAAGGAAAGCAACATCCATGCAAAATATCTACCACAAAAATCAACATCTATAAAAAAATATCTACTGCATAAATGTTTATTATTTGTCGCAAATCAAAACTAACGAAGTCACTCTCAAAAGATAAAAAAGTGAAATCTTGCATCATAACAAAAACATTATCCGTTCAACATTACAAAATAGATTATAAAATAAATACCTTCTGGACCTAAGCCTCTTGAACATTTGTTTATGCATACAATTGTCTCCATCTTTTTATTAAGTTCACATATTAAAATTCATTTTTTTTAATAATTTTTCTAGTTCTTATCAATATAATTTTTCTAGTTCTTATCAATACAAATTTTTAAAAATGTATTGAGGGGGGTCAAGGTGGGCGCTCCGGTGTAAATACCATTGGCAAAAGGACCCATCAATTGACTATTCTGACATCCTTGATCTCACTCAGCCTCTAAACTTTCCCAGTATTCTTTTTCCCTAGCAAACAACTTCACTGCCTTTTTAACCTGTTGATATTAAAGAATTCAAATATGCATCGAGAAAGAAAAAAAATTGAAACAACAGCATTGCTAAAGGCTACATAAACTTTGTTAAGATTTTCAGAACAAAACTTGCCGGGTCTTCTATATCAAACTGGTCAGAAGGCATAGTGCAAAGGCAATGATACAGAAAGAGAACTAGAACAAATTCTTGTACGAATCGAGTGGAAGGAGTCTCACTCATAACTCTAGTCAGGATAGTAAGTAACCCGTCTTTCCCAGCCCCCTGCTGTTTAGAAATCGATATTAAAGATTTAAAATATGCACAAAGAAACGAAAACTGTGAAACTTGAATCAAAAGCATTGCCAACGGCCCCGTAACATTTGCAGAAAAAACTTACCTGGGTTTCTTGATCAGGTAGGTTGTGGGTAGAAGCTGAAGATTTAACCCTTGAATTGCCGGAATGAGTCCTCACATAGCCGTCCCAATAATAAGGAAGAGGCACAGGGGGCTTGCGCCTAAAGAGAAGGTCCACTAGATTGAGTTTGAGCATCAATACAACCAAAGAATGCTCTTCGTCTGTGCTTTCTAGCCAAAATAAGAAAGAATGAAATCACAAATCACTAAAGGACGACATCAATATACTAAAATAATAATGAACAAAATGGGCTCAATATCCCAAGTCTAGAAACAATCCAAACCATCAAGAGCTTGTATGTTCATAAAAACAAAGATTGCATCTTCATGAAAGAAAGATTGCATCTTCATGTGGTGTTAAAGTCAAAATCTAAATCGTGAAAGATAGATGGAGTGCATGTTAACCCAAATTAATTCAACCAACTGCAGAAAATACAGTATATTAATAGTTCAACATGGACAACATTGAGCAAACTTACTTTCGCTTTAAGTTGCCTAATCTTAAAACAATTACAATCTAAGATAAAAACATACATACAATTGGTTGAAATTAAAAAGAGATGATTTGAGTTACCTATTTGATTGCATTTGTACTTCGATGACAATTGGGGAGACACTCGGTTGCTGGCTAGTTCCTTCAAATCCGAACAGCGCAACTAGTATGAAAGAACAAAAGTCTTATACAATTTAATTGACGATGTCGATCAAAATAACAACAACAACAACAACACCAATAATAATAATATTAGTAGTAGTAGTAGTAGTAGTAGTTTACAAGAATTTGAATAATTACAAGAATTTGAGACTCTTTTGTCCAGTTGAAACTTTGTGCATTTCCTGAATACTTAACAGCTATGAGCATGTGGTACCTCAATTATATAATATTTCTTCCGAAGCCAATGCCTCCAAATTTATGTCAAGATAGCTCCAACTTGGACACAATTACATGGACAAATTTGTTTTGATAACGTTTTATGGACAGTTTTTTAACCGTATAGAGCAAACGTTGTTCTTAGAATTTCATTAGAATATTGGTTCTTAGAAACTACAGGAAAGCATTATAAATATTTTGTCTAAATTTTATTTTAAAAAAGTGAGGGTCACTTGAGTTGAAAATCAAAAACAAGGTTCACTGCAGTGATATCGTAAGTTAATTAAAGTTAGTTGCGTGACTAACTTTGTAACAAACCAGTGTGTATCCAATGCTTGTATAAATAACTTGCTGAACAAGCAAGTCTATGTGAGTGTGTGCATTCAATCTAAAAATGAAAAATCAGAATTTTCTCCATCTAACTTTCACCCAGAATTTCTTTAGCTTGAGTGAATTTCTTTGTTAGTATGGAATTAACAAAGTTGTTGAAGTACTAATGTATCATATGGAATGAAGGGACAAGAGCTACATTCTAGTACTCTAGTGTCCAACAGTCACCACATTGTATCTAGATCCCAAATCACACAGGAATTTGAATAATTACAAACAAATGAGGTTGCAGTTTACAAGAGAAATCACCCACAAGAGGGATGATTCATTCTCAGCCTTCTTTTTTTTTTTTTTTTTTGATAACGGATTCATTCTCAGCCTTTGAAAACAAAAGAAGCATGCACAAACACACAAAATTATTGGAAAATTAAAACCCAACGTAACAATTAAGGACAGAAAATTACAAATTGTATCTTTTACTGTTTCATTTGAATGGATTCAACGATAAAGTGAATAGCCATCATGCCATACCTTGACGTCGCGAATAATAGCAGTATGATGAACGATTGATTCATCTTCATTTTCTGTCTCCAATAGCCGAGAATTTTCAGAAGCAACTAGAGGAATGCCCATGACTAGTCCAAACATTTTCAAAACCTTCTCATCATTCCAGTATCTGCATGGGAAGAATCACTTCAGAAATTATTTACCAATTTACACCAGAACAATTTATGGTGAAAATATGGAAATGCCAAAACAATAAAATATGATTTTAAAATTAGTATTTAAACCTCATCATTACAGCAGGACCACCATTCTCTATCTCATCTAAGATAAGTTTCAAACATGGATCTTGGTTGAAGTGTGCCGTTTCCTGTTTACGCTTCCTTCTTAATGATGGATTGGCATAAATTTCAAGCAGGGAAGACATTGATGGGTCCTGTGATAGACATCATATACATTCTAATCAAACAACCAGCAGATGAGTTTACAAACATAACAATGAAATTTTAAGATACCTGCATCAATGCATGACACAGGCGATCAGTCAAGGTCCATAAATCAACATTATTCATGATTTGTGTCATGGCTGAAAGATACTCCTGATCATGAGATTTCGGGAGACCATCCTGTCCAGCCATCTGATTGAATGATGGATATTTTTCTACATGTTCAGCAAATTTCTTGATATTTGGATCCTATGACATATTGATCATATACGTTAGTAATTCAGAGTTCAAAAGTTATCAAATGTTAAAGTTTGTTTCACTTAACTTTAAACTCTTCAATTAATTAACACAGGCTGATTATAAATAAATAGAGCACAAACCAACACATATAAGGCAAATAACACAGGAAAGGAGACAATAGCTTACATAGAGAAGAGATGAGAAATTGAAAGGGTTTACAAAACTTGCCGGGTCTTCTTTATCAAACTGGTCAGAAGGCATGGTGCAAAGGCAATGATACAGAAAGAGAACTAGAACAAATTCTTGTGCGGATCGAGAAAGAGAACTAGAACAAATTCTTGTGCGAATCGAGCGGAAGGAATCTCACTCATAACTCTAGTCAGAATAGTAAGCAACCCGTCACTCCCAGCACCCTGCTGTTTAGAAATTGATATTAAAGATTTAAAATATGCACAAAGACACGAAAATTGTTAAACTTGAATCAAAAGCATTGCTAACGGCCCCATAAACTTTGGTAACATTCAGTCTCACGTCCACTGATTGCTGTGAAGGATGATTTAATTTTGGATTTTTTATTTTTTCTTTTACAAATCTTATTCGGAATATTTGTTCTCTGCTGATCATCTACAAAATCATCAACAAAAAAAAAAGTGTAAATAAATCACATAAGTAAAGGATGGGTGTCTAAAGCAGTGCCCTTTGTATTAACCTATCTAGAGCAACACATCTGATCAAAGGGTGTTTAGTGTCGGACTCTGACACATGTGATCACATTCAATTATATCAATTTTGGCTTAATTGCATGTTTGATCCCTTATGTTTATTTTAGTTTTTAAGTTGTTTTAAAAGTTTCAAGTTGGTCTAAAACAACTTAGGACTAACTTATTCCAATGTGGGTAACGTTTTAGACCAACTTGAAACTTTTTAAAACGTAAAGGGTCAACTTGAAACTTTTAAAACATAAGGGATCAACTTGAAAACTAAAATAAACATAAGGATCAAACATGCAATTAAGCCATCAATTTTTCAAATAATTATGGATGTCGATGTGCCGTGCTTCATATGCAATAACTCGAGCAAAACATCGAAGTCTTTTAGTAATTTAGATCAGACTAGGATTTTTGAAGCAATAGTAAAAAATTAATAATAATCCAATAACGATATCATCGTCTTCGATTATAGATACATACCAGCAGGAAAATCCTTTTGGGAATTGGAAGCCATGAGCGAAGAAATCTAGAAAAAATCGATTAAACAAATTCTAGGTTATACAATAAACTTACAGATTCAAATCGACGGCAAGGAAGAAAAATTAGATTGTAAACCCTTCAATTTTAAAGAACGAAATTTAAAGAATGAGAAATTATTAAGAAGAGTGAAGAAGTTGAAACCTGTATCTTGAAGAGCGATAAGGAAAAGTTTTATTGTGCGGGTTTTGATTTTATAGAGAGAGTGAAAACAAAACCTCAGTCCCCACCGTCTTTATTTTAACTTGGGAAAAGATTTTCACCCCTTAACTTATTAATTTACATTATAAGTTGACCGTAATAATTTTAACTAGGTTTTGCTAACAAGTGCTCTAAGGACATTTAATATTGTTTAAAAAACCCACAAAAAGAAATTATGTCTTGCAAATACAAGTCAAACACATATTAAAGTCATAACCGTACAATTTTCAATGCAAAAGTTGTTACTTTTATATGCTTAAGCAATGCCCTTAGGGCTTTTGTTAGCATTTTCCTTTTAACTAGTGTATTATACTCCCTCCGTCTATACTCGTGAGCTTAGCTTAGTTGATATGGACAATGTATAAAATATACAAGGTCAGGGGTTCAAATCCCTATCACTACAAAAAAATAAAATACTCCATCCATCTCACAATATTAGACGTTTAAGATTTGTGCACAATTATTAAGGTAATGATTAATTGTGTTGATTTCAATGGTAAAATTAGTAGCATTTACTAAAACAACCTTATTAATTGTAGTTAGTGGAGTAGTTAAGTTGAATGA
Organism: Medicago sativa; assembly: GCF_051527215.1. Lineage (NCBI taxonomy): Eukaryota > Viridiplantae > Streptophyta > Magnoliopsida > Fabales > Fabaceae > Medicago > Medicago sativa. The sequence goes on along the minus strand of NC_140753.1, from coordinate 14,859,452 downwards.
ACTTCAATAAAAAAGGGTATAATATGGGGAAAAAAATAAATGTTGCATTGGTATTGTAAAGTGATAATTATTTGGAGAAAAAGAAAAAAATACAAAAGAGACAATAATTGTGAGACAGATGAATTACAATTGTCAAATGATCTTTCCCTTTTTTACATTTAATAATCATAGGATTGATTTCTACCTTTTTCTGGTTTTTATCCTTGTTAAGTACTCCCTCCGTTTTACAACGAGTGTCGTTTAAGGTTTTGTCACACATATTAAAAAATGGAATGAAATAATCATTAGACATAACATTTTTACTAAATTGTTCTTACCTTATAAGAAAAAGACAAACCTAAAGTTGCATTGAAAATTGAGTGAGAGAAAAATTGAAGTATTTATTGAGGGTAAAGTTGAAAGAACAAATTAAAGTTGTATTGGAAATGTAAAATGACATTCATTTTGAAACAGAGAAAGTAAATGACTCAACATTAAAGATGTTCTAAGTCTATCACCTTCTCCCTCTCTCAACCACGTCGTGCTCCTTCCCCTTTACGCAACGAGAAAAAACACATTTTTCTCTGTATTCGTCAATATTTCTTAGGAATGGCAATATGATCCATGAGATCCATATCCATCAAATCCATCCAATAAAAAATCCATCAAATCTATCCATGAAACAAAAGTATTTGTTAATGGATTGGTTTGGATCCATCTATTAAAAACTAGAAAAATGCTCTTCTCCCGACAAGTACACATGATCCTCAACATATTCATTAAATTATAAATCAAGAGTCATTGATATTCTAGTCCCTTTAGTTGTCGCATTTGTAGATGTTGTTAACTAAAAGTGGGGCTAATGGGAAGAAGATCCATGCAAAGAATATGTCGTGTTGGAAGTGTGGAATGTCTGGGCATTTAAAGAGAAATTGTCCAGGTGGAGCAGTTTCTGAAAAAGACTCTGAGGCAAGTGCTAGCAATGTCTCCATTATTTTGGGAGATGATGGTGATCTTATCTAGAAGATAAAATGAGTCCTTATGGTATTTCCACTATACCATGCAAAAGGAAAAGTTATTGATATCTTATGTTTAATATATAGAGTGAGTTAGTTATTTAATTGAATTGTGTTTGTATATGCATAATTTCTTTATACTTGCTAATTGATTTTATCTATCGAAGTTGTTCATATCATATAAATGTTTTGTATATAAACTTGTTTCCTCAACTGAATAACACATAAGCTCAATTCATATATATTATTTATACTCTTAGAAATTACATCAAGCTCGTGGTTCAAACTATTGCAAAAGAATTGATATATTTCATTTTTACGCGATGAGATGCTTGTTCACTTGTGTTTGAAGTATACATTAAGATTGCAACCATTACACGATCACAATCTACTAGAATCATTGTGAAACAAGAATCGTTCACTTGTGGTGAATTGGTATTTGGTAATTATATTTGACATTAATTTTATATGTTAGACAAAAATAATTTTTATAGCGGTATATGTAATAAAAATAATAAAATGTGAACAATATTTAGGGACAAAGGAAGTAATTACAATGTCATTAAAAAAGTTAGTTACGCGCAATTAAATCTATGAACCAATTATTCAAACTTAATTTCTTTTTACGAGATATGTTCTTTTTTCTCATTGTTCTATCATTTTATATTTGCGTATCATTAGTGCAATGAACTTTCATAACACCACATGCACTACATATATTTGCGGTGGGTAATATAATTTGTGAGAATATAATTAACTTTTTATATATTTATAATATTTTTTGTTACATATTTTTTTTGTTCAACTAGCAATAAAACTAGAAAACACATGATATCAATAGCAGTGTGAAGCATCGCGATTGACATGTACAAAACAAAATAGAAACAACAACTCAACTCTGCTTCACTATCCTAGATTGACAATAGTGGTTTTCTCACTATTTACTATACCGATATAGCATTTTTGAAGTTCGGCGCTACAGACCGCTTGCTATCTGGGATTAATAACATAATAATAATAATCTATGATGACCTCCAATCCCTTAATCCTAAGTAAGTTTACCTGAATTACAACTTGTCACGAATTTCCTCCCAGCTGGTCAAGATTTTTGATGAATACAAGTATTGAAATTTGATATGTTACCTTTTGCTTATCATCAGCAATGGGGTGGCACTACAACCCATCAACACCATCAACAACATCATTATCAAAAATAAGAACGGAACCAAAAGCCTCAACAGTGAAATCAACATGAGCAAGTGTATCAATTAAGCTTATCTTTTCCTCATTAATAGCTTCAGTTGGATACGAAAAATAGTTAAGCACACCATCCAAAAGTAGTTGCAGCCCCTTATACTTTAATGCGCACCCATGAAAACCGGTACAAATTTATGTGCTATGGTTGCCCTACAAATTGCATACTCAAGATCAGCTGCTGAGATGAGCTTGTCACTGCTAAAAGTTTCAGCAAGTTTATCGTCCATCTTGGACACGTTTTTATAAGGTCACACCTTTTTCTTGACACCAAGGATTCCATGTTTCTAGGAACTTCTTGACCAACAACCTTTTCACCATTTGAAACATGATAAAAGTAGGCTTTTGATTGCACGCGATTAATAAGTCCCTTAAAACTATCTCCTAGGCCTTTTGGAACTTGTAGTGCAGCACTATGATGCTGAAGCTTGGATCTTGTCTGATCTACAACTTCCCACGGATCTGCTCCCTTGTGGTCAAGATTGTCGACGAACACAAGTCTTGGAAGTTGATATTCCATCATTTGCTTATCAACAGGAATGGACTGGGTTTTCATCCCACCAACACTAGAAAGAACAAGAACTGCATCGTCAAAGGCACACAAAGCATTCTTAACCTCAGTAGTGAAATCAACATGAGCAGGTGTGTCAATCATTGTCATCTTATAGTTTTGTCTCTTGAATAAGGTGACATTTACAAGGATAGAATTGGAAATGGGATTAGACATCCACTTCATTCGAACCTAGCGACCAATCATTTTTTGTTTCAAATGGTTATATATCAATTAGATGTTTAATTGTATGATAGGAAAGAAAAATATGTGAGTATCATTTGTCAATTTGTTAATAATTTTATATTTTTGTTTGTATAACATATATTATATTTTATGATTTTTGTAACGCCCACTTTTTAATAATTATTATTTGAGTGAATTATTGCATTTTATTAGAATATTATTATTATTATTATTATTATTATTATTATTATTATTATTATTATTATTATTATTATTATTATTATTATTAATATTGTTATTATGTTTATATTGGTGGAATATATGTTAATAGTTGATAAATAAGTATTATTCTTAAGTGGGGGAGAAATATTATTATTAGTAGAAATAATTAATTAATAGGGGAAAGAGTAGGATTGTGGAGAGAAGAGCAATTAGGGAAAGAATAAAATATGTAAGTGAGAAAGAAAAATTAGAACGCGTACAACTGAGAAAAGAGGAGAGAAAGAAGAGAAGTAAGAGAGAACCTCAAGAACGAAGAACGCGGCTGTTGGATTTCAGAAAGATAATCTAAGGTAAGGGTGGGACTAACTCTCATTATTAACAAGTTTTGATTCATAGAAAGCGGTCAATTGTTGTAGGGTTAAGGAAATTGGGATTAGGTCAAGAATCATTAGAAATTGGAAGATTTTAAGTGAACCTTGTGTAATTTGATGTAGTAGGATGTTAATTAGCCATAGAAAACGTTTAGACGTTGATTCCTGATGATTTAGAGACTTTGGTAGTGATTTTTGAATGTCTGAGACGTGAAAACAGAAGCCTGCGACAGACTGTTCTGTCATCGCTCGCAACTGCGAGCAGTTTAGCTCGCCACTGCGAGTAACCTTCCCGCTCGCAACTGCGAGTAGTTTCTCTCGCCACTGCGAGTACCCCTTTTAGCTCGCCACTGCGAGAAATGTTGTGCACAACTGCGAGCTTCCCTGATGAGCTCGCCATTGCGAGTAGAGTAGCCCGCCACTGCGAGTTAGTGCAGTACAGACCTGCTGTTTCGCAAATTGTGGCCGTTTTGACTTGTTTCTTGATAGGTTAGGTTCTGATGTATAAATGAAATATGTTGTTGATTTAATTGTTGTTCCAGTAGATGCTGTTTGATATGATGATATCCTTGTGAATATTGGTTAATGAATTTAACATTAAAAATGAAGTTGTTGCATTTAGAGTTGTGTTGTTGCATAGTCGGCGATGGGGGCTTTATGCCTGACAGGTTCTTTATGACCTTAGCGACGGGGGCTTAATGCCCGACAGGTCCAAATATGACCTTAGCGAAGGGGGCTTAATGCCCTGGTGGTACCACATGCATGTTGAAGTTGTCTAAGTTGTTGTTGGAGTTGTTGTTGCATTGTAGAGTCATCGTAACTTAAAATAAATGACGAATGTTGTGATGATGTTGCTGTCTTGCTGTTGTTGTTGTTGTCCTAACATTAATAAATGATGTAAACGATACGTTATAAAGATGAATATGTTACTATTGGGTAATTACGAAGCTGTTGACTGCCTAATCTTGTTAAATGAAGATAAAATGGTGATATTAATGTTAGATATATGTTGTTGATTATCTTTTTATGAATTATTACTTGTCATTAATGAATGTGAAATCTCACCCCTTCTGCTTGAAAATGTTGCCCTTCGTATGGGTAACTTGCAGGTAACCAGGACTAGCTGTGTTCGTGAGTAGACTCCTCACATCGTGTCTAGGATGCTCTGATACGTAACGAGATGGGGATTGTCTGATGCTTGTTTTTCCTTGTTACGTATTTTATTTTAATAATGTTGAAATATTTTATGAAGACTAATTGAGATGTTAAGTTGTGGCCTTTTAATGCCAAGGATTTTATGAGATGATGTAAACTAAATTCCGCTGCATTTGATTATTGAATTTTATAAAGACAAGTTGCTTAAATAAATAGTATTCCTATTACTATAATTGTTGGAAATGATGTATGTGATGCTCCGTTATGATGATAAACTCTGATAATTTTTATGAAATTTTTAAGTTGGGAAAACAGGGTGTTACAATTTTTATTTTTATAAAGTATTTCGAGCTCGTTTGCTCTCTTGCGTTTTGAATATACAACAAAGTTGCAAACATTATAGCATCACAACATTCTTTAATTGCTTTAATTGCTACCTATAGTAATAAGTACAACAACTTATAATTTTTTATACAACAAAGTTAGAGAAAGCTACTTGTTTGTAGGGGATTCAATTGAGATTTTATTTCAACCGATAATTATTATTTTACATTAAATATACTTTAATTTTTAAAAGTTAGTTATGTGCAATTAAATTTACGAACCAATTATTCAAACTTGTTTTTTTTCCTTAAAAAAGATATGATATTTTTATCTTGTTGTTTTATCATTCTATATTTGTTTTGTATCATTAGTGCAATAGACTTTTATAATACCGCATGTACTACATATTTATGTGGTGGATAGCATAATTATCTTTTTTTACGTATCATTGTTATATATACAACATTTTTAGTTGCATATATCGATAACAACACATTTGTGATGGTGGACAATCCAAGGAGGATTATCATACAATACTTCAAAATAATTTCCTTTGACGTCATTGCAATTTTTTCTACGAGTGTCAGATATTGAGATTAACACGCAGTGACTTTTAGAGAGAAGATTTTTACCATTGTTTATGTTTTACAAAATCTTGTAGCATGAGCATATGTCATATGAATCATGATATATAGTCAATTGGATGATTAATAGATAGAAAAGAAGAATATTGGAGTATACAACAAGCTTGCAAGCATTATAACATCACAACATTCTTTAATCGCTAGCTATAGAAATAAGTACAACAACTTATAATTTTCTATAAAACAAAGTTAGAGAAAGCTACTTGTTTGCCTGGGATTCAATTGAGATTTTATTTCAACTTATAATTGTTATTTTACATTAAAAGTATCAAAAATTACAATTTGATTTATGTATGTAAATCATGCATTTATTATTGTTGACAACTATTGAGAAAGCTCAAAGATCCAATAATGAATAGTCTTAGTTGAAATAGAAAAAAAGAAGCCACAAGTAGGATCAATTTACCGGTAAGTTTAGGATGACCACTTTTTTGAATCACTGCCTAGAGGAATAAAATCAATAACTGTCCACTTTCTTCTGTACGACAATCTTAAAGATATCTATTAGTTTTTGGGGACTCAAATTCTATTTCAACTTGTAACTACTACTTTACACTAAATATTCCTTTATCTTTCATTTGCTCTAAAATTTATTTTTTATTCGTATCTTAAAAGGTATGAGCGATTAAAGTTGTGGTGTATCCTGCAAATCAAATTGTTATGCACCAAAGTGAGCGTCCCACATGCTTTTACATTGTAATAAATGGTTCGGTGGTGAGTTACTTTTTATCTTTTTTTTCAATTTCAATTTCAATTAAGTTTTAAAATTTCGTATGGGTTTAATTATATATATAATATTTTGATGCTTTTTCTGATTAAAACATTTTTTAAAGATGATAACAATTGTCTCATCCTTTTTTACCATCTCACATTTTATCTTATTTTGTCAATAAGATTTCATATTTCTTGAAGATGGGGTTGAAAGTAAGTTTCTTTATTTATTAGTACACATATATTTTGAATAAGTATTGTATTATGAATGAATTGAATCATTAATATAATTTTAGATAGTCTAAAGAGTTGTAGCTGAAGGGGTTTTTCGTGAGAGTTGTGTGCTTATTAATATGCCACAACTTTTCACAGTCAAAACTAGGAAAGAATGTCAAATTGGTAAAATGGACTGTAAGGAGCTCTTTGACATTGTTCGAGCCAAAGCCGAGGAAGGATCCAAAATCATGAATAACGTCATTTGATATGCGTAATATAGAAACCAAATTTATTTATTTTATTTTGTAAATCACATGTTATTTAGCTTAAGTTGTTTATCATGCATTCTTTGTTAAAGATTAACTTTTCCATTTCATAAAAAAAGATATTTTATTGCAACCACAATACTTTTGTTATGCCCCGGTAAAGTATGTAAAAAGAGTTTTCGAAAGGAAAAGTGCAAGACTTACAAATTGATTTATGTATGTAAAACATGTATTTATTATGATTTGCAGTCATTGCGTGAGCTCAACAATGATGATACAATGAAAAAAGTTTTGATAGAAATAGAAAAAAGGAAGTCATGGTTCGGATCGCTTTTCCAGTTAGTTTAAGGTTCGCTCTAGACAGAAGAAACAATTTATTGTTTCATCGACTCATGAAAGATCATCCTAATTCAAATGCAGTGGTCAGTGTGGGGCGAACAACTCTGGTGAGTAAATAGACGTGCTTTAGATTTTTTTTTGGTTATATATATAATGTATGATATTAACTGCTAATTAATTAATTGTTCCTACAAATTCAGCATATTGTAGTGTGGCATGGAGACCATGATAAGGTTCAGCTTATCTATTCTTATTGATATTGGAGCTGATCCCAATATAACAGGTAGTTACTTTATTATATACTTGACTACTGTATTGTATGAAGTAATTTATAGATGAGTTTGTTCAATATGTGCAATAGACTAACCAATTTGAAAAAATGAATATACACATTAACCTGTTTGAAGAAATGTTTAGTTATGGCTTTTAATTATGACAATCACTGCTACGTTAGAATTTCCAAGTTATTATTAACCATTTAGATACTATGAACACATACAATTTTACTTTGACTTATTTGTCAGAGAACAATCACATATTATTCGTATTTGTTTTGTTTACTCCCATTTTTTCAAATAAATTTATGTATAATCATTAATTTCTTTACTTTGAATGAAAAAGAAAACCACATTTTGATATATTTAATTTGAATTCATATTCAAATGACAACGTGCCACTGTGGAATGTCATGCTTCGTGGGCATCAACATATTATAAACCGGTTGACAGATTTTGAGGCTGCAAGCAGGCAATGTTGGAAATACACATGTGTGCCACTATGAGATGTTTCTAATCCATTATAGTTTCATGTTTTAGGATACAAGAGCAAAACATACAAGGGCAAGAGCAAGGGCATGACGATTGATGTCGATGCTTGGCTTAGGATATTACTTGACTTCGGATATTACTCTTGTTATTTAATACTTTTGTAAATTTTATAGGAACAAACTTTATGTAATCTTTTAATGTTGTTGCACCTATGACTTATTAATTGTTAATTTTCAGGGCAAGAGTAATCTTTTTCTAACAATCAATGTTAATATTATTAATTGTTAATTTTTAAGTGTGGAAATCAATTATTTATCTTCTTATCACTTTACTCTTTAACAACACATTAGGTTCCTTATCAATGTGGCTTTGGTATTGTGATGCAGTTACATTTAGGCTCTATGACTTGAATGACAATGGCTTTATAGAGCGAGAAGAGGTAAATATTATTGAATGTTGTTATTTGTTTGTTCATAGACCCTTAATAAAAATGAATTAAATTAAATCTATTATAAATTTTTTCCAAAGTGATAGTGATAACTTTGGTTGTCCTCCTTCTAATTTTATAGGTGAAGCACATGGTTGTTGCAACTTTTGACGAGCTTGAACTTGGTGTTACTGATAAGGCAATAGAAGCAAATCTAGACAAGGTGTTATGTTTGTGATTTTTTTTCTTTCTTTTCTTCACAAATTTCTTGACTAGAAGCATATCTATACAATTTTGAAGAAATAAATCGCTCTTAATATAAGTTATACTAATTGTAACCTCTTGTTTTTTTCTTCTCTATAAATTATTAAAATTGAATAAAATAATTAATTAGTTTGGTATTGTATATATTTTTCTGGCCAGACATTCTTGGATATGGACCAGAACAAAGATGGTCAAATAGAGATTGATGAGTGGCGAAGCTTTGTTACTCAAAATCCAAATATGATTAAATTCATGACTATACTCGGCCTACGGTATGTGCAAGATTATTTTTATGAATATACTTTTTTTATATATACATGTTGATGTTGATGTTGAAACTATAGTATAATTTACTTGGTTGTTATTGTCATTAATTAATGCAGGGAGGTAACAACCTATTTCCCAAGTTTTATATGTAATACAACCATGAATGGTGATCAACTAATTGGATGCTCAACTTCAACTGTGGGGCATGCTCAACCTCATGCTCAACTTGAATGCTCAACTTCAACCGCGCGCAATGCTCAACCTGGATGCTCAACTTCAGCCGCGCCTGATGCTCAAGCTGGATGCTCAACTTCAGTGGATCATGGTCAACCTGAATGCGCAATTTCAACCGCGCGTGATGCTCAACCTGGATGCTCAACTTCAGTGGATCATGGTCAAACTAAATGCTAAACTTCATCCGCGCATGATCCTGGATGCTCAACTTCAACCGCACGTCGATGATGCTCCACTTCCTTGAGAGCACAAAAAGAATTAGATGCATTGAGAGTTTTTGTCTTTTGAAAAAGGCATATTGAGTAGCTTCTTGAAAAGCTTTTTGTACATGAATCCCTCTTCCAATCTCTATGTGTGCCTTGTGTTTTGATTTTTCTAATTCTTATAAGTGTCCGTGAGTTACATATAGCTCTCTGCGTTTATTTTTCTGTGTTTCTTCTGCTATATATATATATATATATATATATATATATATATATATATATATATATATATATATATATATATCCTTATAACTTCATACTACTACTAGGTTTTTGGCCTGAGTATTACACTTTTGGTCTCCCATAGTTTGTGTCATCCACAACTTTCGTTCCTTTTTTAGAAAACTACAATTTTGGTGTACTTTTTTTGAAAAAAGGGAGAAGTCTGCCTGCATGTGATGAAATTTGGACATAAGCTTGATAGTGTGACATGAAATGTTTATGTGACACGTGAGTGAAATATACATTGTCATTTAGGTATATAGGCAAGTAATTTTTTTTTTAGTTTTCTATTCTTTTTTTGTTAAAAAAACTGGTTAGTTAAAATCAAAAGAAGCTAGGTGGATATTGTATATTATATCCGCCTAGTTATTCTAGTCATGTACCACATGGTCAAAATTATGTCCCAATTTCACATAGGGTCAAAATGTATCAAAAATCTTTCTAACTAAAGTGGGTCTCATGTTTAGTTATCATATCTTTAAGACTAAAATATGCTTTTGGTCCCTGTAAATATAGCGAGTTTGAGTTTTGGTCTCTAATAATTTTTTTTTTGAAATTCATCCCTGCAAAATATTTTGTTTTTTAAAATAGTCTCTGAACCCACTTTCTTGCTTGTTTGGCACCGTTTTGCTTAGATGGCACTTGTTGACTGTATTAAACGGTAAATGTGGCATTTAATTTGATTTAAATAAATTAATAAATAAAAAAAAGTTTTTATTTATTTTTATATTAGTTTTTGTGTGTTTTAAAATCATTAAAATAAAATGGGGAAGAAGAAAGCTTTGAAACCCATTAAAACGTTCTTCTCTTCTCATAATTCCAGAAATTACTCCATTCCCTTTTTAACCAAAATCCATATTCTTCAGTCAATCCTGAATATCATTTAAATCTTCCCCAATTCATTACCAAAAATCTTCAAAACCTCAATCTCAATCTCCAAAAAAAAATTCACGACTCTCTCTTTGACTTCTCAATGGTCCTACAACTTCATCACCACTGCCCACCTTCGTTCCTTCCTGTTGTCAAATTCTGCATTTTTTTTTGTTTCACACCTTCATTCCTTGTTCTACAAAAAAGAAACATTGTTGATGGTGGGTCACATCCAGATCTCAACCAGTTGAACATTTTTTCTTCTCTTTGAATATTTGAAATATGTGTTGTGTTGTTTTAGATTCTGATTGGTTCAGTTAAGTCGGCGAGGGTGAATTTTGGAAGAAAGAAACGCTGGGTAATTAAATCTTGGAAGCTATTGGAAGTGAGAGTAGAGTCAGGAGCAGAAAACGTACATATTCGACTTGAGAGCTATGAAGCATGGACTCCGACACGGACACCTGACACGACACTGACACGGACACATCGACACCGCTAATGTAAAAAATATAGGACACCGACACCGCTACATATATGTTAATTTATTTAAACTCGGTCTAAAATGAAAACTAAAATACATATATAAACATCTAACTTGAGCAATTTATTTAATTAGAAAAAGTTCTACAACGTCCTAGCTCAACTGGCAAAATGCCGAAATTGTTAGGCCGAATACCATGACCGGGGTTCGAACCTCGGTACCTCCACTTATATGTGTGAGTTTATAATAACTTTGTCATTTCGTCTATCTACCAAAAACAAAGTTCTACAACAAGATTTTCATCTACTATAAAAAAATTGTTAGCGATGCAGCTTCTTAATGTATTGTATTCCGTTCATGTGCAACTTTATGTGAAAAAAAAAAAAGTTAAAATTAAATTTTGAAGGCAAAATTAATTACACTCAAGAACATTCAAACATATATTTACACATCTAGAATCAGCTGATGCAAAGTGTAACAAAAAGATAAACTGATATTGTCTTATATGTTCAATTTTCATAGCATTATATCTAACTTCTAAGAAACCATTTTTTGTCAAACTTGGTTGAATTTGGAAGTATCCAACTTCATGTCAATTTTCTTGGTAGTTGGTACCCTCACCAGTTAAAACCTACAGCTGACCAACTGAAGGAAGCAATGGGATGCATCTTATGCAATAATTGATTGAATGAAATTAATTATAATCAGACAAAATTTAATTCACCATCTAGTTATTCTAGTGCAAATATCTTTCAAACGAGAAAATTTTAAATGGTGATATTTTTTTCACCGACTGGTCTATCAACTTTTGTTATAGTTACATTACACAGACTTGTGTTAATTTTAAGAACTTTAATTGCCTATATTCAACTTTTTTTGCATCTGCTGCCAGCCAGGAAGATAAACTCCTTCTGGGAGGATGGACTTGCAGCAGAAGGTTTTAAATTTTAATTCTGATATACAATAAAAAACAAGCAGTGCCAATTCTGATATACATAATTCCTTTTACTGGTCATGGCAGATACTTTCCTACACTTTCATGGCAGATCGATGCAGATTAGAGACTTAACTCTAATCAGCTCAATAGTAGCTTACTTATTTACCATGTATCCTAAGTTAAGCACTTCCACATTTCAATGTCAATAGTAATAATCACAAAACAACGCACCTCTATTTATCTCAAGACGAAGCTCTACCAATTAATTGGCCAAATTCAACAATCGATTTTAAAACAATGGCAAAGTTTTAATGCTTTAGGTAGCTCTCATTGTTTTTGCATTGAAGCAAAAATGGTATATAATATAACTAAGCCCCATTCAAACCTTCATCTGGCCTAAATAATGCAACAAGGGGATTCAAGGAAGCAAATCTAATTAAACCAATCTGATAAAAATAGTTACAAACTGACTAAAGGTTCTCCAATCTGATAACCGCCAAGCAAGTCTAATTAAATCTTCAATTCTGGTAACACATCAACACTCACAGTGGAGTGAATTACAAACACCTAGAACAAGCAATCTAAGCCATAAAAAGTTCAGTACATAAAAAATCATTGAACAATAAGGAAACCAGAAAAATATTATTCCAAATCAAAGTCAGTACATTACATTCGTTTAGCAGTTCATGTCCCAAAAAACAACCTTCGTTTAGCAGCCTAATACTGTACATTCAAAAGAAAAGTCAACCTCAATGGGAAAATATAAAATCTATAAATAAATCAAAGTCATGACAGTGAAAGCCAAACAAGTAGAAGTAAAGATATTTTCTCTTCTCTTTCGGTTTGATTTATCTTCAGAGAAAAAGTATAATGGAGTAAAAGATATTTTCCAAGTAAAAGTATAATGGAGTAAAGATATTTTCTCTTCTCTTCCCTGAAAGTATATTCTTTTGTAGTAAATTTTTTACTCCATTATACTTTTACTTGGAAGACAATGTTTTTGGCTTAATATCCTTCACCATCAATGATTTTATCATGCTATCAATATTTATTTTCCTTATACCAGATTCACATTAATCTGCACGTTTACTCTCTATAATGGAATTTAAACTAGAGTTCTTCATAATACTTTTATATGCAATTACAGACTATCCACAAGTTTGAAACTGCAAAGGTATGTGTAAATTTCAGTATATTTTAAAAACTTCCCTTCAGCATCTTTAACACGTCTATGTACAACCTACTTAATTAGTTCATGCTTGAAAAGTTAGAACTGCCACAAGCAATTCTTAGTTTTTCAAGCAGTGGTTCATGTGGCTGCACTTCAGCCGCCTTCATCTGATACACAAACTTAACAGCTTCAATATACAAACCATTTTGTATGTAACCCATAAGCATGGCATTCAAACTATCGACATTTCTTTCATTTCGTGTCGTTTCAAATACCAGTTCTGCATATCTTAGTAATCCACTTCTTCCATACATGGCTATCAAACTGCACTGCACATAACTATCTGAGTCCAATCCAAGTTTAATCGCATCTGCATGAACCTGTTCACCGCAGCTTCCATGATTCTGCATCCTTCCACAAGCCTTGAGAACACTAGAAAACGTAAAACTGTCCTTCTTTACCCCTACCTTTCCCATCTCCTTGAAATCACCAAGAGCCTCAGAGAAATGCCTTTCCCTACAACAACTAACAATTTTCGCAGTCCAAGTCAACGTGTTATGCCGCGATACTTTATTAAAAACAACGTTTGCATCTTCCAAACACTTGAACCTCCCGTAAAATCTAATCAAAGAGCTACTAATAAGCACATGGTCACAAGCACCCAACTTCAATAAACATCCATGAACTTGCATTCCTAGAGGTACATTCACAGTGCAAGCAAAAGCCGTTAGAAGACAAGACCAAATCCACGGAGGAAAAGAAAACCCCGTCACACCCAATTGACATAACATCCCGAGAAAAACATCTATAGCATTGTCATACTCAGCATTTTCATAATAAGCAACAAACAAGATAGCCCAAGAATGAAAATCCCTCACAGACATTAAATCAAACACACGGTGTGCATTTTCCAACAAACCGCACGAAACAAACATGATAAGAATCCGATTGAGCAATGTCAATGGGGGTTCAATGCCACTAGTTATGATGTGTGTATGCAAGTCAATGGCAGTTTCTTGGTCACCGGAAAGAGTGCATTCCTTGACCAATGAGGTGTAAATGTCAATGGATATGGGAAAGTGAAGAGCGTCCATCAAGGGTAAGATGTGTGAGGTTGTGGCACATTTTCTTTTTCTCTTGTTCTTCTTCGGAGAAGTAATGGGTTGTGAAGAAGGGTGGTGACGAGGGAAATTGTGAAGGAGGGAGAGGTTTTTAGGTTTGGGATTGCGATGAGGTAAACGAAGAAGGTGAGGTTGGTGGTTGGAAGAAGGAGAGGTTGTTGAAGTGGTGTATGCGTTGCGGCGGCGGGTGGGTGGTGCCGGTGGTGGTGGAGCAACGATGGCTTCCATCTCGACTTCAACTGGACAGAGACAGACAACAAATCGCACAAAATGTTTTCTAGTCATCATCGTTTTTTCCTTTTCTGGAAACTGCCACCTTTGTGTACATTTTCGTTTGAATTTAAATTTTCATATTCATTTTCTTTTCAATTTAATTTAATTTTGTTATGAATTTTAAACCTAAATACATTTTTTGTCTTCTATTTTTCTTACTCAGAATTTCAATCTTTAATCTCTATGGTCAAATTTGATGCCTAGCACTTTTAAAATGTTTTACTTTTTTCTTCAACAAAAAAAATTTAGATTGATTTTTATGATGTCTATGAAATGTTTATGTAACAATTGATTCGACATTTTTGTTCAATAAAAATCCATGTAGACAACGCATCGAACTTGATTATTTTGTGATATAAATTAATGAATGTCTTACGGCGTAAAAATTAATTATTTTAAGTGAAAATCAATTTAGATAGTGTTGCATCATCAGTTCGGCTGTCACAAAAATATCTCATTTGTCATATCATTAAAATTCAATCTTAAAATGCATAGATGGAAAAGGTCAAATATTCAATTTTCCTTTAAATTTTTATTGTAGTTTCTATGATATTTTTTCTTCTACGTTAAAACCTTGTTAGAAGATGATGCAAGAGGCGTTAGTTCTTATCGTTTAGTTTCTTAATTTAATTCTTTTGATCCTCAACAAAAAAAAATAATTTGAGAGACCAACATTGTTGATTTAAAAATGAGTTAAGTGGCATAAAAAGGTAAAACAAAGGGATTTTGACCTTTAATGTGTAAATTCTACATGATGAGTTATAATCTCTTACCGTTCAAACTCGCTTCATCTAAGTGTCTCACGTGTTTCTTTAGTTTTGTTAATGGTGAGAGACCATATTTTACCATTTGATGTGAAAATTATACATGAGACGGTCCAATCTCAATATAGAGACTAAAAATGTACTTTAACATAAAGAATAATGCTACTACTTATAGCGAATTATATTTTCAAGACACATCGCAGCATGTTTATTTCACCACACAATTTTGTTGACTTTTCTATCTATCCATAACTCCCCCATCAATTCCGGCAAGGACTGTTTGCAGCACTTGGGTGCCATTAATGGCACCGTGCCATTAAATCCTGACCATTAATGGCGCACACTCACACACATCACACACACACTTGGGCAATGTGTGGCCCAGATCTAATGGTTGGTTAAATTCATTTTCGCGATGACTTGGTGGAAATTTGCTTCGCTTTATAATTATATAGCACTTCTGTAACATAAATTTTATATCGGTTTGATTTTTTGTACATAAATCACGAATTTTTTTTCCTCATTTCATGCTCCTTTATAATACAGGTAACCCAGCATTTCCCTGAACTAGTATTGATTAGAAAAGATGAGACCAAATTAAGCCAAAGACATACACATAATTATCAGAAACAACTTTAGGAGAGAAAATAAAAAGTGAAAAGTGAATAGATAGTGCAAATTAACACTGATGGATAAAATGATGGGTTTGCACAAACAATGTAGAGTAATAATATGAAAAAATTAAAAGTGAAAAACAAATAGAATAACCCAACTGAGATAAACTAGATGTTTGTTTTGGGACAGTAGCCTCCAACCGTACTTTTACAACATTCCAACCAAAGGAGACAAATGGTAAAGGGGTGAATTGATATCACATCATCATCATCATCATCATCATCATCATCATCATCATATACAAATGAAGGACAGAACAAAATTGTGTATACATTTGGCACAAGTCAAGTTAGCAGCAAGCAAGTAATGCTTCATTGCATTGTTTCCATTGTGTTTGCTGGCCTTGTCTGTTTTGGTCTTTAGCATTCGCTCGAAAGGCCACATTGCCGAATATCACCGACTGAGAAATGATAATTCATCTAGTGTCATCCTCATTAGGACCAAAATCTATCTCCTCGCACAATTTCTCAGGCATCATTGGACTCGTAGGAGATCGGTAATCAATAGATTGTAAAAAGTTGAAATAAGCATACTTAATGTCAAATTGCATATCATACCCTGCATAAAATAAAATTTGTGTCAAATTTTCTTATTAACATTGGATATGGACCAGAAAAGAGGAGGATTGATCCTTACAATAATTTACTGCAATAGTTAATTCTCCGTCATCCCCACTCTGTCTAACATGGTGAAACCACATGCTTGGCCTGCATTAATCCCATCTTCTCATTACCAGCATTACTATATACATATATAATATAATTTTATATAAATAAAGGACATGCAACAATAAGATTAGAGATAACTTGTATTCTTGTTTAATTTAACAAGGTTGCCAAATATTCTCATTAATGTTGACAAGCAACTGATATATTCATCATGTAGCTTAAACCTTGTGCAATGTGGATGTTCAGTTGTTCATTCATTCCTTATTTTTCTTCTATTTTTATAACGGGTTGGGCAACAAGCTTAGGTAAATGCTGCATGACTATCTAAGCAGTGATGTTATCTATGCCATAGGTGTATGCAGCACTGAAAAATAGTTATAGCTTATCAGCTAACAAAACTCACTCCAGTAAGTTGAAGTAAATGATTGATTGGTCATCTGTAAATTAAATGTGGCTAGGTTTATAACCTTTCAGTTTGATTCTTGTCTCAACAATCATATGGTTAACAGAAATCAGAATTTTCCATTGATTCTTTTACTAGTGGATGTGGAGGTTTAAGTATGGTAAAGATTTTTAAGTGATTAAAACTGCTGAAATTAACGATTGCATCAATCAAGTTCGATAGTTTTGTTAGAGAAAATGGAATAACTCAAAAATGAATGCATGATGAGGGAACCTTCACACAGATTTATGTAATTTTAAGTTTTAACAGAGTAATAATAACACTATATTGATATCCCCAAATTTAGATGCTAATTTAGATATTGGTCCACTTCAGAATCTGAAGTAAGGAGTTCCGAAGCCAGGTTATGTACGTATGAGGTATCACATATCCGCATCTCTAATTGAACATAATCAATCTATCTACTCGTCTTAATTTATATCTTCCCTAAATGAAGCATGACAGAATTTTACAGCTCTATTCTCCACCATTTTACCACCAAATTTGTGGTCTTCGTAACTAGTAATTTACGAAAGAAAATTCCCATGTAGCATGGGTATGACATGACATATTGGAAAGCCAAGTTGCTTAATCATGAATATTACGGTATCACACTATGGTATGAATTTGCAATAGCATAAAAACCGGGGGAGTGCGCCGTGCAATGCTGCAGCATTTTCTTCACATGTAAATAAAATATAAACGGTACACTATGAAATCAGGTAAATTAAATATATTGAAAATATCATTCAACAGAAGAAAGATTAAGAAAAACAGATACATGATGCAATGTAAAAGAAGAGAATCATACAGGTAAAGAATCTCCCCAGCCTTGACAGTACACTCAAACGGTGGAGGGCCATTGAAGTATAAAGGAAACTTTGAAATCTCGTCTTCCAAGTTCTCCGGAGAAGGAAAAGGGTTCACACTACACCAAGGCACATACCTAGTCGGCTTGTCAAGTTCCAAATCAAACTCTCCAGATTCCTACAAAAAAATCCAAAACACCCCAAATGATTCCATCTCGAAAAGCTAAAACCTTTAACATTAAAACACAAACCCCATCATTAAAAATAACTAAACAACACACCCCATCAAGTGCTTAAGTCATGTATAAGCTATTATGGAGAGCTTATTTAGCTGAAAACAACTTATGAACATGTCATAAGTTGTTCCCTTAAGCTCTGTCATAAGTATTTATGTAAGTAGCTAAGTTGAAATAAGTCAATCCAAATAGGCTTTTAGTCAGACTATTTTCATATAAGTTGTTTTCATAAGCAGTCATGATATTAAAAAAAGGAAAACAACTTATGGACATATCAAAGTTGTTTTCACAATATCCCTCAAACACTCGCACAACACAAGTACTTATCCCAGTAAATAAGCTCAATTAAGTCAATCCAAATAGCCCCTAAAAAGCACACACCCCATGAAATCAATTAAGTAAATAAGCAAATAAAGTAAATGAATACCATAGAATATTTATAAGTAGCAGCAGGGTAATTCCGAATGTAAAAGCGATGAACATCAGTGGGAGGAAACAAAAGAAACCGTTTTTCACCAGTGACAACAGCATAAAGATTCTCATAATGATCCTTATGAAACCAAGTAGACGAATGTCGATTCCCAATCCAAAGATTAACAGCTTCAGGCTCTAAACCAAAAGCTTCAGTAGCCCAACCAATATGTTGATCACAATCTTTGGCAATGGAATCATACTCTGAACGAAAACAATCATTCTGCTGTTGCGCGTAGGCGACACATTGGGAAGGGTTAGATGAGTTGATGAGACGGAGTGCTTCGGGGAATGGGAGGTGTTGGACGTGAGCGGAGGCGAAGCAGAGGGAGGTGGAGGTGGTGGGGAGTGGGGTTAAGGAGTCGGCGGCGCCGGTGGGAGTGAGATGGAGGGAGACGGTGGTGGAAGAGAGGGATTGAGTGAGGTAAGAAGAGTGGGACCAGAGAGAGAGGGAAGGCCAGTGGGAGATGGAATTGGAGATGATGCAAGGTTTGTTTGGAGTGATGAAGTTTCTATGGAATTGGAGGGGTGTTGGTGGTGATTCTAACCGTTCTATGCTTCTGTTGCTTCCTAAACTTAATTCTCGTACTTCTCTCCATAGTTCTTCTATCTTCTCCTTCATTGCTGCTGTGTGTGTGATCGATCACCAAATAAAAAAATGATTTTCACTTGCTACTGGTTAAGTGCAAGTAACATTATTTTGTTGTTAAGGCAAACTATATATATTGTGAATTTTTAATGATTATTTTTATTTTGTATATGAAAAAATTTGGCTTAAATATGGTATTGGTCCCTGCAAAATAGGTCAGTTTTGATTTTAGTCCCTGCAATTTTTTTTTATAGTTTTTGGTCCCTGCAAAAATAGGTCAGTTTTGGTTTTAGTCCCTGCAATTTTTTTTTTTATAGTTTTTGGTCCTGCAAAAATTTTTATTTTTGGAAATAGTCCCTGACCCCATTTATGTGATGATTTGTCACTTTTATAAATTAAAAAATAATTATTGTATCTGTTTTATTATTATTTTTTAATTAAAAAATAATTATTGTTATATAAATTATAAAAAATAATATTCTTTTTATTAAGTAAGCACATATGCCACATATGCACAAAAGTGACAAATCATCACATAATTGGGGTCAGAGACTATTTTCAAAAACAAAAATTTTTGCAGGGACCAAAAACTATAAAAAAAAAAATTTGCAGGGACTAAAACCAAAACTGACCTATTTTTGCAGGGACCAAAAACCATAAAAAAAATTTGCAGGGACGAAAACCAAAACTGACCTATTTTACAGGGACCAATACCATATTTTAGCCAAAAAAATTTGAAATATTTGTCTATCGACAAAATAAATTTGAAATATTGATTTTCTACAAATCCAAGTTACAAGTCCAAAAACGTGTCACAGTAAAAAGCATTCAGAGTTGCTACAATGACTTTGATAAGTAAAAAGCAATTCTGCTCTTTGCAAGCAAGGCTTGGAGCTGACTTTTAGAACTTCATTCCATGTGTCCATTCTATTTTCTTAAAACAAAGGTTGGGTGTAATGCCATAACTGATTTGATTGATGGTGTGAGGACTGAGCATTTGGCAACAAAATACAAATCTGCATTTATGAGTCATTTCAAAGTATTTGCCAAGTGCAACAATATGAACTATACAATGAAGTGTACTATGTTCTTTAAAAAAGTTAAATTCATCACCTTCTTGTGCGATGAAGAGTATTATCTCGTTTCATATTTCATTGGTATTTTTGAATGACACATAATAACTGTTTATACTGCATCCGTAACATATTGACCAGCATCAGTACACTAAGATAAAGTCTCATTGTCTTCAACAAAATTCTTTTGTATTCTATAGCCATGGTAGATTTTGATCAAGAAAATGTCGAGCTTTGGAAAGACTTAGTTAAAACAAAAGACAGAATAGATCGTTTAGCTCATTACAGCTCAGTTGTTGGAAGGTGAGTTCTTATTCAACGCTGTTCCATGTATTTGTCTTGATTTTTAATCAAGTGATATGGTTAATATTTTTCAAAAGATATTTATCTTTGTCCTTTCCGGTTTGCGAGTGCACTGGGTGACCGGGGGCTTTGCTTTATCCTATTTATGGTGAAGGAGAACTAACACAAGCCTTTTGTCGTTGTGCTTCTGTCAAAGGTTGCATTTATTTAAGTTTTAAAGGATTTATGAGGCCGTTTCTTAAAATTTCTAAATACCTTCATTTCATTCTCTTTAAATATTGCAAGTTGTTGTTTTGTTGAACTTATATGCCTATTTACGTCCTAAACTTTTGTGAATCTGGTACGCCGAATGCCGGTTATTTCTCTGCTTATGGTCTTTGATATGTTTATACTAATGTAATATTTTTGAGAAGAAATGAGGTTGAATAATCCCCCAAATCCAAAGCAATTTCATATGTCATTTGTAAATGAATGTGCAGGTGACTGTGTTGTATAAAGGTGTCAGATCAGTTTATCCTGGATCCATCCTTTGTAATTCCATCAACACAATCTTTGTCTAAAGGAGTAACTTGGAGTTTTGTAGTTATCAATACAGTAAGTATGTTTTCATAGAGATCAAATTCCCCCATTCTTATCTCTCAGTGTTCCAACCACCAAGAGGAGAAAGAAGCCTCTGTATCTTAGTCTCTTTCTTTTGGAAGAAATTCAATGAATGTTTAATGTTCTAGCTTTGAGATATTGAAGAAACTAAATGATTTAAAACATATGAAACTGAAGGGAAAAGATTAAACTGTGGATGAGTGGATAGGGGAAAGATGTGAAAACAGGTTCTTCGTTCTCAAGGGGAGAAAGGAAGTAGTCAAGTTAATTGGTGTCTGATAAAGTCCCACATCAACCAATTCATAAACTAAACTATGCTGCTTACTTATAAAATGAAAAGACCTCAGCTTGTTAAAATCACGGATGCGTTTAGAAGACAGCAATTATTATTTGTATTATATATTATTTGTCTGTTTCATAGTCACACGGTTCAGAGTTCGCTTTGGTTCGTGGTACGAATTCGTGTACGCGGTTCGCAATCTTCAAAGAATTCGGTACGTAAGGAGGTATACAGAGTCGGTACGCTTGGGTTTGTTGTTTGTATAAATATAATAATCAGTATCACAAAAATTCAGAGATATAGAGGTTTTAAAGCATGAGTACTAGTTAAGTTTGTCCCACATCGGCTAGTTTGCAAACATTGAGTGCAAGGCTATGTTATAAATAAAGAAGCTTTCCTATTTCAAAGCATATCAAATAGAATCCCATGCCTTTAATTTGTGGGACCATGGTCTGTTTTGTATGGATATGACTAACTCGAACCGCAAGGCTGATTTTGTTTGGTTTTGTTATTATTGTGGTAACAAAACTTGATCAAATTAGCCTTGTTGTTGAGCCGGTTAAATCAATACAAAATTAATACTATATCTAATGTTTTCTACATTGGTTCTGTCAAAGTCATTATTCTTTTTCAAATGTCATACAGAATATCTCTGGTTTAAAACACTTGAATGTTTCTTTTAACATGTTGGAAGGGGAGGTACCAACAAACGGTGTCTTTGGAAATGTAACCCATGTAGCAATGATCGGAAACAATAAGCTTTGTGGAGGTATTTCAGAGTTGCATCTGGCAACATGCCCTATCAATGGTAGGAAACATGCAACAAACCATAATTCCAGGTTGATATCAGTGATAGTTAGTGTGGTTTCTTTTCTTATCATACTTTCATTTATTATAATTATCACTTGGATGAAAAAAAGAAACCAAAAGCCATCTTTTGATTCACCAACAATCGATCAACTAGCTAAAGTTTCATACCAAGACTTACATCAAGGAACTGATGGGTTCTTGGATATAAACTTGATTGGATCAGGAAGTTTTGGTTCTGTGTATAGAGAGAATCTTGTGTCGGAAGTTAATGTTGTTGATGTGAAGGTCCTAAACCTCCAAAAGAATGGAGCTAGCAAGAGTTTTATTGTTGAATGTAATGCACTCAAAAACATTAGACACCGAAACTTAGTTAAGGTTTTAACATGTGTTGTCCTATTTATGGTGAAGGAAAACTACGACAAGCTTTTTGTCGTCGTGCTGCTATCAAAGGTTGCATTTATGTAAGTTTAATAGGATTTACGAGTCTCTTCTGTTTCAGAAAATCAAGAGTGTAGTTACTAGTTATAGTCAAAGTGATGATGAAATTCAATTGTTGTTAGATTGGGATACCTCAATTAGTAAAGCCATTATCTTTGTGCTGATTGTTGTCATAATAACAATATATCTTTTATTTAATTTAAGAACTTAAGATGAAACTAATTCTTCCCTGATCTTTTCATATCAATGTTTATTTACATCTTAAACTTTCGTGAATCAGGTTCTCAGAATGCATCAGCAGGTCCAGGAGTTTCATACAGCCAGATGTGATCTATGGTGTATCCTCTTAGATGTAAGACAGATTAAATCTCTGCATTTTCTTAAGCAGGGGCATATTAAACATGAGAAAGGCATCAACACATGTTAATTTTCATACAGCCAGATGTATCAAATTGCTCTGTGGTGTGTGTATCCTTTTAGATGTGAGCGTCACCTGCATTCCAACCACCAATGAACGATTAATGTTCTACCTTTGAGATGTTGAAGATAACTAAATGATTTTAAACACATGAAAATGAAGAGAAAAGATTAAACCTTTCAAATTAATGTGTGAAGGAGTGAACATGGGAATCATGTGAGAACAGGCGGGTGTCTAATAAAGTCCCACATCCCCCAATTCATAAACTAAACTATGCAGCTTGCATATAAAAAGATAGGACCTCTCCTTGTAAAAATCATGGAGTTGTGTGATGTTTGCATAATGAACTATTCTTTTGCCTTTTACTAAAGAATACCGTGTGAACATCATAATTAGTGGCATACGCTAGTTTTTGTAAGAGCTCTCTTCATGGAGGGCTCTGCAATTTGTATGTGCTTAGATGGGAGTGCATGCAGACGCTTTTTGTTGTGCAAATGTGTATATATAGATTATAGATAGTAATAAATTTTGAGAAAAGATTTTTGTGCAACTTTTTGACAATTTTTTTTTTATACTCACATTATATTTATATTCTCTCTCATCCTTTTTCTCTCTATATTATTTTTAACCAATAGAAACAGAGGTAAATGAAGTTGTCATTAAATGGTTGTTCATATATCATTGCTCGTAATTTTTAGGTAAATTTTTCAATATTGCGCAAATGCGTATAAATTATAAATAATAATTTTTAGGAAATTTTTTCAATGACACCAAGAATATAGTAAATTTACTATAAATTTTATCTTTTTAATGTAATTATTTTAGGATAGAGATATAATTGAAAATTATGAACGGTGTTTTTTATAAAATTTTGATTAAAAGTATAAATATAAATGCTTGTTACTTTCAAATTATAACAAATCAAACTATGTTTATCTATTTCAATAACATCAACAATATAATAAAAAAATATAATTTTTAAATAAACTAAAAAATAGAAATGAAATATGATAACAATTGTAATCAAATTCTCTAAAGCCAGTAATATGAAGTGAATGAAAGAGAGAAAATTCTCATTATTGATTCAATGTGTACAAAGAGGTATTTATACAAGAACTACCATGAACTAACTAAAACAAAAATGAAAATTGTCCTAAATGCCCTCTAACTAGATTGAAATGTAGTACCAAAGTTATGTGATTAGTCCAAATAATGAAGGAAAAACAAATTAGGTTTAGCTCTGCTTGTCAAGTTTTTATTTTTAGTGTTAATCCTGCCATTTCTAGAGAAAGTGGACTTTTGTGCTTCACTAAAAATTGTTTCATCCAAAAATCAAACTTAGTTTTTTCAGACAAATAATTTAACTTATATCAAAAAATACACAAACAAACTTGTGTTGCTTGAGAGCAATAATAAATTGGACGCTGCTGTGTTTTCATAGAGAGATAATTACGGAACAATGTTGTCATTCTAGTCGTGAATCGTGATAGTACTTTCTTTGTATTTAGAACTATTAACTATTGATGCCAAAGCTCACTATAATACTAGCGACACTAGGCCAGATTTGTGTCTCGTCTCCTCTGTTAGTTTTGAGACGTGTACTATTGTTTCTCCTTAAAACTCTATAAGTGGCTTTTGTTTAACAAATTTTGTAGATGTTAATGTTAATACTACATACTCGCAATGTACAGAAGTCAGAAGCCAGCTAATAGGTTTAGAGATTCATATCAACAAAAGAAGCAAACTGATAAGTTTGTTGTCTCATAAATTTTGGGTTGTTTTATGGCTTAAGTGTACAAAATTGTGGTTTTTACATCAAAGAGTTTCTGCATTACTTACTTAGTTAAGTTAACAACTATATAGTTATATCACACACCAAGTTTTGAAAATCACATATTAATAGATGGATTGACCTCTAATATTATTATTTTTTGACAAAAATTGATTAGGATTGACCTGATGACCTCTAATATTTGACAAGTATGAATTTGGACAATCGCCTAAAAAAAAGGTGTGTATGTATAGCAACTAGTAGGTTGCAGGAAAATCTACACTGAACACAA
Organism: Medicago sativa; assembly: GCF_051527215.1. Lineage (NCBI taxonomy): Eukaryota > Viridiplantae > Streptophyta > Magnoliopsida > Fabales > Fabaceae > Medicago > Medicago sativa. The sequence goes on along the minus strand of NC_140753.1, from coordinate 14,834,283 downwards.
TCACACAATTATATGTTGCTAACAGAATTTACTGAATAACAAAGTAGTAAACTAAGCACTGCCAGTGCCGAACATGTTTCATTCAATTTCTTAACAACAGTGCATCAAGTTGAATACACTTCTCTTTCCGCAATCAACCTTAGAAATTTAGTTCAACTTTAATAGCTAATTATGAGTGCGAACACCTGAAATTCAAATAAAGAAGCCCATTATTACCTTTGTATTTTGTAGTTTAGCAATTTGAAATGCACAATATGATGATAAAAATCAAATTATAAGATATGAACTTTGATTGACCATGAAATCCTATCACATAATTGAAAAGCATGTACAGTACATTTTTTTTTTTGAAAGAATGTAAGACAGTACATAACCTTGTTAACATTGCAATTATAATTGAAAATATACTTATATTATGGTATCTATAAGAATTTAGTTTAGCTACAAAGTAGGCTCTTTTTCAAGCCTCAGACTCGTGCACAATAGAAATCACCAAGGCCATGAATTAGACAAATAAGTGTGGATTGAATACTTACAATGTCCTAGCGATCCCTGCGTCTTGTGGTGTGGACTACTCCACCTGTGCTTGAAGCTCGATTATTTCTTATTTTGGGTCGAGAGCTCCTTTTTCCTTGCCCTTATAAGTTGCAATTATATCAATGAAACGTTTTCCTTGCCCTTATAATAAAGTCCCACATCGCCCAATTCATAAACTAAACTATGCAGCTCCCATATAAAAAGATATGACCTCTCCTTGTTAAAACCACGGAGCCGTGTGATGAACACATAGCGAGCTATTCTTTGCCTTTGTGATCAAATTAGCTTTGGTTGTGGATCTGGTTAAATCAATACAAAATTAATATTATATCTAATATTTTCTACATTGGTTCTGTCAGTCAAAATTGATTATTCTTTTTCAAATCAGTTCATATTTATATTGATCATCATCATGAATTTAAAAGTAACGATACAATGATAAATGGTACTTCCTCCGTCCCGCAATAGATGACCCATTTGAAAATGTGCAATTTTGACCTAATTTACTTTGACCATATTTTTCTACTAATATACAAAGATAAATAATATCATATAAGATGTCGTTAGATTCGTCTCGATGAGTATTTTCAAAATATCAAATTTTCATCATTTTTTCTAATATATTATTCAATATATTTAAGCTCAAATTATACATTGGTATGCGTAATAGGGTCAGCTGTGTCATGTATTATGGGACGGAGGGAGTAATAAGTTTTGTAACAAGAACAATTGGCACAACCGGTCTATTGATATTTCAATAAAAAGAATAAAAGTGGCCGGCTATTTTTTTTTTATATGGACAATAAGTGGCCGGCTAACTTAGAAAATAATGCTTTGATATTGTTTTAAATGCCGAAATCATTAAGTCAGACGATATGGTCAGCATTCGAACTTCGACTATTTCATCTGTGTATGTGAGTTTTTAATAGCGTTGTTTCTTTTATCTACCAAACAAAAAAAATCATCAACAAAAAGTCCATATAATCACATTAAATTGTGAATTTGTGATTCACTTTGGCTCCAATGTGTCGTGCTTCTTTGTCTGTTTGTTTTCCTGAAGATAAAATAAAATTGCAAGAACAAAGAAACTGAAACAGAAGGCGAGATCCAGAAAGCAGCAGTAACAAGGTAAAACAAAGGAAAAGGCCGTCAGAAGCAAAACAAGCGCTCGCTCAAAATACAATACACACGCAGAAATGATAGGGCGGTGGGTTTAGGTTTTTTTTTTTAGAAATGATATTGATAATGAGCAGCAGCTCTAATTTCCCACCCTGACTGAGAATTTAGGGTTTAGGTGGTTCTCATCTGAGATGAACTTGATATTTGGGTTTGGATATTGTCCTAGACTAAAATGATTCTTCATTTTTTAATCAACAATATATGTTAAATATTTTTAAAAGACAATAAATTCGATTAAATAATCCATTTAATCCCTAAACCACCATTTTCTCATCAAATTAGATTAGACTCACATGACAACAAAACCCGCCTCCGCCCCGAATTTAACGGGAAAAATTCGATTTAACTCGGTGCGGGTGCGGGTGTGGGGGAAATCTGGGTTTTTAGTACGGGGGCGGGGCTGGGGCCAGGAGATGCTTACACTCGCCTCGCACCCGCTTTTTGAAATTTACTTTATTAAATTTTTTAATCTTATTTTCATAACTACCAATCTATTTTAATATATTATTACTCTTTAGAAACATGTTTATTATAATTATTTTGCTCTTTTGAAAAAAAATTATTAGATCTTTAATTATTAATATAATTATTGTCTTTTGTTGCTATGAAAAAATAAAAAAATATGCATTTTTTAAATATTTTATAAAGAATAGAGATTTCGTGAGTGGGGCCGGGAGACCCGTCCCCATTGGGGGCGGGGTTGGGTGTTCAATTTTTACCCCCAATATGGTTTGGGGACGGGGATGCTTAAACCCGCCCCGACCCTCCCCGTTGCCATGCCTACTCTAAATTGATCATGCATTTATACAATGCCCTAAAGTTAAAAGGATTTACTTTGGATCCAAGTTGGGCATTAATTTGGATGGGATGAATTCTGGTTGCAAGGACTGGTTAGGCCATATGATCAACACTATAGAGATGAGGAAAATCTCATTTACGTAGCAGCTACTGTGTACAATATTTGGTTTGCAAGAAATATTCATACTTTTGAAGACAGAAACATCAGAGAGCTAGAAACAACTTATATGCTACTTTCATACTCTTGCTAACACGTAATATGGTAAAACAAAGTATTTACAGAATAGCCTACTAGCCTTTATGCAGAGGTGATTGTTTTTGCTTCAACAACACAGGAGTATATATATAATGTTATTGTTACTTTCTGTAAATTGCTGATCTGCTGTATTTGTATCATTTGTGGAACAAAGACAGTGTATATTGATCAAACATCAAATTTGTGAGATTTTGAGTAAACTGTACAGTTTAATTATGCATCACACAAAAGTTTATGATTTAGACGCACATCTCAAACTCTAAACAATCACTCCAAACTAAGTGTCGAACGAAAACTCTCGCATGTAAAATCTGTCTCATTTTCTGTTTCCCAATTATTTGACCCTTTCTGGGTCGGTCCATTCACTGACGTTGACAAAAGACAGGTGAATTGGCATTTTGGCTTGTAGTTTTAGTCACACCACCAAGTGGCTTCAACAATTTGATGTTGTCTTCCAGCCATTACACCAGCAGAGTTGCATGCTTTGCACCATGGAATGCGATCTTCAACAGCATTAGCAAAGAACCAATCAATGCCCTTGAATACCTCAACATCTTGAATCAACCTGGATTCCTCGGGAAAAACAATGCAGCAGCAAGTGGTCGTGTACGAAAAACCACCAGCCATTCACCATATCAGAAACTCACTCCATGTTTCCTGGCCGACACCTATTAGGCAAAGGCCTTGCAATAAGCCCGTCTGTGATCCAACCAACTGATTCTCCATCATCTCTAACATGATTGAATTCCCTTTCCGCATATTCTAGAGATATTTGCAGCCTACCACCAGGTTTGCAGTCATAAAGGGTTCCTCTACCTTCAATTCCTGCGTTCTTCTCTAACCAATAAAGATAGTTGACCTGAAACAATGCCTTGAGCATATCCAGCTGTGAACAAGTTTCTTTAAGCACCACCTGAATCATCACGAACATGTTACATGTATGTGTTTGTTATGACCCATGAAATATAATAGAAAATCTTTGTAGTTATATATTAGCTGGCTATCATGTTGAAAGTGAATATTGTTGTTAACTTACACAGAATTTTCCCGTGTTCTCAGACAAGATGTAGCCTTCATTTTTATAAAGAGAAAAGAGAGCAAGCACTTCCTCCTTATTGTTGATAATTTCACTGAGTTTGGATCCAAGCTGCAGACGGCTTTCAATTTCTACAGCTGCATCTTTTGCTTCAGATGATAAAACAATTGATTGTGTCTCCTATCATAAAAGTGAAGTCATAAGTAATATACATACATATCAGATTGTACAAAACAAAAGTACCAATCACTTCCCTTCAAAAAAAAATACCAATCACTTTTTTAATACTTGCCCACCCTTGTGCCCAGCTATTAAATCAATTGATGCATGATATATCATGTACTCCCTCTGTCCGTAATTATAAGGCCCCCTTTGAAAAAAAGTTGTGTCCCTGAATAAATGCCCCTATGCAAATTACTAGGTGCATTACTATTTTTTTCCAAACACACCCCTTATTAATACTACTAATTTATCTTGAAAGATGAAAGGTTAAAGTTAGACACATTAATATACAAAGAACATTTTAAGAAGATATATGTTCCTTCAAAAAAAGAAGATATATGTGAAAAAAGAAAAAAGAGCTTATGAAAAGCGATGGAGGAAGTAATTGTAGATAGGGGGTGTCCTGCATGGCTTCAATCTAATACTTCCAAGAAGGATACTCGAGGGTTTTGGAGGGAAGGGTTTGGGAGGGCTGGGTCTATAATTTAATATATATTTGAGATTTAAAAAAAAAAAATTGAAAGAATACCATGACATATGTTCATATAGCTTGCTTGATTTAGAAAAGAAAAACAAGCCCTCCATTCCCCTCCCCTCCAAAACCCCCCTCCCACAGTGTTAGGAAATCTGATAATATCACATTCTAGAATATCTTGGTTTAGCCCCTAGGATTAGTTTTCAATCTTAGCATATCTTAAGATTATCTCCTACAATTGCTTCTTCAAAAAAATTATTATCTCCTAAAATTAATTTTCATATCTCTTGTTATTATTTGTTTCCTGATCTCCCTAGGATTAGTGTTTAGTCTTTTGTATAAACTCTGTACCAAGTTATTATCAATAATATTAAAAGTTTTAGAACTTTCTCAAACTTTATCTAAAATCTCACAACATCAACCCTTAGTATTTAAAATGAGTGGTGAAGAGCAAGTCCCACATGTTTCATGTCCAATAATTCCAAGATTCGGTCCACCTTCACAACAGTGTGTATAATGAATAACAAAGGTGGTAAAGAACAATGACGAAATTAACTCTTCAAAATTGCAAAAGCACCCTTCCCCTTAAGTTATCATAGTAAGAGAAAGAGGGACTTATGTAATCTGATACCCATGACCCCAGCCTCAAGAGCCCAAAGAGATATTGAGATATAAATAAAAAACAAAGTAGATCAAATTTTAGTATATAGCAAATTTCTAATCTGGAAGACAGGATCATTGCTTTATAGATTTAAATTTCATATTAACTATAACAAAAGAAAGATCAACTCACTTTGTTTGCAAAAGGTGCATTTAATATGGGTACTGCTGGAAATAGCGGCTCCTCGGCATTGACCTCTTTAACTGGAGGAGCCTGGCCACTCAGTAGATATTCACTGAAAACCAAACCTGGTAAAATAATCAATAAACAAGGAATATAAAGTTTGACCTTTTAACAAACAAATCAAACCCTAGCAGCATTTCTAGATGTCCAGTCCTCCAACAATTGATTAAAGAAACATTTCTAAGACTGCTGCACCATGGGTATAGAAACATCGTAAATTGTGAGATCGTAAGACCCCACCAGAGACAAAATTATATGATAATTAAGAAACATAACTAATATTACTGAGTATATAGTATTATATTATAAAACTATATGATTAAATGGTATGTTTTTTTGAAGGAAAAATATACTATGTTAAATAAATAACCAATATTAACGATTAAAATAATGTAAAAAAAAAAACTATTAAAATATATATTAAGTAATATATTAAATATAAGATTTAAAAACAATCAAATCATTTTAAAAAAAAAGGGTGAACTTACCAAATTAGCATTAAAAAATAAAAATTTCTGTCAAAAACAAAATTAACAATAGCAACTAGCAAGCAATTAGGCACACTTTCCAAAAATCATAAATCAGCTTTTATTATTCACTCTGCGCGAAAGGCACACTCAATTGTTTTGACTTTTCAACATCCATGTATGTGCTGCAAAGCAGGTCGTTTTGGGCAAAAAAATCTTCACCGCAAACAGGGTTAAAACGGGTCATATGGATCAAAAGGTGCAGAACCGGTGCAAGATAAATCGCTGCTCCCACGATTTCACGATCTACCTTTGTGTGCCGCCCTCCAACAATTTTTGCACTGCTCCAGCATGGTTGATGGAGAAGAACGTGTGAGATTGTACGATCTCACAATCTAGACCGCACGCTTAACAACCATGTGCTGCACAATTGCAACCTATAAGAAATTCAAGATTCTCTAAGGCGGCCAAGTGTTATAAAAAGTGCTTTAAAATCCGGACTGCATATTGGAGACAAGAGTTATGGTTCAATTGGTTAAATCGGTTATAAGAGATATCGCAAACTATTTAGGGTTTGTTTGGCAGTGAGAGACTGGGAGGGATTTGAGGAGAAAGGGAGGAGGAAAGAGAAGGCAGAGGGACGACATAATGCATAGGGGTTCATTTTTCTTCGTAGAACCAAAACCTCCCGATTCAGGGAAACTCAACAAAATTAATAAGGGGAGGACTTTGCAGGTATTTAAAAAATTCCCAAATTCTTTCTGTCTATTTATAATATTCTCTAAACAAAGAGAATTCTAGTCATAGACTCTCCCCTCCCACTCCCCACCCCAAAGCACTCATTTCTTCCCCCAACTCCCAAACAAAACCTCTGTTTCATCACCGGTATAACCAAATTTTTTTCAAGAGTAACAACAGAACACAGCTTCAAGAAAATTGGGTGTGATAGACTTAAGAGAGAGATCAGAAGATACTTACTTGCACGGTAAGGATTTAAAGTCCGCAGTTGAATGGACTGGTAAGACTTTAGATTGCAGTACATGTGGACCCAAGTCACGACACAAAAAGAAGCAAGAACAAGAGGCGTGGATGAACCTATGCAGTTGCCCAGTCCTATACCAAGCCCGATACCAATAAACCTGCTGACCATTCCTTGAACTTCACCTTTAGCAATTACCTATAATTTAGAGTTATTTTTCAGAAATAAAACCATACATACAAGCATTAGAAACATCTGCTGAAAACAAAAATCACAAATAATGCCACTAGTATTAGTAGAAGAAGATATTTGAAACAACAAATAGAAGTGATTACTGTGCAGATGCATCATTAAATCAAAACTCCCATATAATCAAACTGAAAAGGCTCTATTTTTCACCTCAGCAAAATTCCTTTGAGCAGCGAAACCGGCAAAGAAACAACTCCTAGTAGAAGCCTGTGAAAACAAAATCAGCTTAAAGTTTAGTTTGATGTCAATAGTAGATAAATTTGCAATATTCAGTTTCACACTGCATATAAATGAGGCACAGAAACAGAAGTTATTTATTTGTACCAAATAGACAAAAAATATATACTTTTAATTCACATATTCACGCACCCCAACCACACAGGAGAGTATTTCATGTTAGCTTTCATCTGATCATTCTAGGAAGACTACAGTGAAGTTTGGTAGATATGTTAAACAGGATGGAATATAGCATCCAAGTTCTATTATATCTATAAGAAAAAACAGAATCAGACTTGAGATTAAAAATGATAAATCAATTCATGTGTGCTCCAAATGTGAAAATAGTCATGCAGATGAATGGTTTAAAAAAACTATGGCTAAATTAGTGAAACAATTTTTATATCTTTGCAAAACGGTTTAAAATCCATTCTGTACTCAGTACTCATGCAGATGAATGGTTTGAAACTCAAGGGACCAAGACCACTCAACTCAATGGTTCCTTAACAAGAACTTTTTACATATCATCATACGTTCATACTGATACTAAATTTCATTTTCTTTCTTATATACTAAAACAACATTAAACAGGCTCGGTTGACTATTCAAATGGTTATCAGAATCTTATGATACACACGAGTCAAGTAGAATCTTATGATACACGCGAGTCAAATCTTGACTAACTATAAAATCAAACTTAATTGATATGAATCTCTAGTGTTGTCTACATTGGACATGAATCTCATCGAATCCTAGTCCATTATGGTGAACCCATGTTCACTACTATGAACCACTACCTAAATTTAGTGTAGTCAACCACTTTTTTTTTTGTCGACATGGTATAGTATAGTCATTCAATTCACTATTAAGAAAATAATCCTTCCAATGAATCTCATTTTGATAATCATGATCCAAACACATTGCAATATCAGTTGATAGATAAGTTTCTAAAGGTTCATATATAATGAAAACAGCCATCATAACCTGAATCAAAGAAGCAGCCGATCGAGAAGCACCAGCAAAAGCACCAATAGGCACAAACAAATGAGGAAAAGCAGGAGTACACATCTCCAACCCAAACGCGGCATTTTCAAGAAGATCAGCAAACAATCTCCACCCTTTAGGATTAACATCAAAATGCCTCCCGAAATCCGACAACAAAATCTTACTAAGATACCCAATTCCATCTTTCAGCACCCAATTAATAGCAGCAGCAGTAGGAATAGCCCCTTTCCCTAATCCAACAGCATAAAGCAAAGCTTGAGTTGCCAACACTCCACTCACCTGACAAGCAACACCTTGAACACCTCTCCATAATGAATACTCTAAATAATCACTTGTTACACTGTTTGGAAAACCTTCAGGTAGCATCAACCTAACTAAAAACTCTCTACACTTATTATACAAAAAGCTTGGAACTTCTGATGAATTTAAAGATGATAATTCAGAAAACAACCCGGGATTCGACGCAGTGAAAATATCTTTCAAATTATCAGGGAATAGCCTAATCAAGTTTCCACCTTTGACTTCGTAAATGGGTTGGGTCAAAATTTCATTTTCAGATGATAAAGAACGGTTTTTTGCCATTGCGAGTTGGCAAAAACAAAATGTAACAGAAGAGAATAGTAAAGTAAACAAAAGGGTGTAACGAGAATTTGAAGAAGATGAAGATGAATCGTCAGAGTCAAAAGGGTTATTGCCCCATGAACCACCACCGCCGCCACCACTACCACCATTGCTATTGTTATTGCCGCCGGTGGGAAGGGCGGAAAGGCGAAAAGGGTGAGAAGGGGTTAGTTTGATGGACGAAAAAGGGTGGAAAGTGGTGGCCGAGAAATGTGGGAGTGTTGGTGGTGGACGGTGGCGGAGGTGAAGAGGAGGGAGAAGGAAAGAGGTGATGCAAGTGTAACTCATGTTGTGGACTGTCAGTGTAAAAATGAAATGGAATGGAATTGAATTGAAGAGTGAAAAAGAAGGTCAACAGATAGAAATGAAGATGGCATTGAAATCTCAGGACCTGAACTGCAACTTCCTCTTTCGTAAACTGAATCAGTTACCACTCTCAATTCTCATTTCATTTTCATTTATTTTTTCTATTTAAAATTATTTTTTTACAAAATTTAATAACTCATTAACCGAAGTAATAGGTTTACAAAGCTTACTAATCTCATTTTAAGTTAACCGGCACAACATTTTACTAATACCATCACCAAAAAGAAATAAATATATAAAAAGGAAAACTAAAATTTCTCTTCACTTGCTTGAATGAGTACAAAGAAATAATTAAAAATAGCCTAAAAAATAATAAATGACATGTTTATTCATGTTATCATAATCTATTTTGAAAGTAATAAAGTCACCTTTGTACCAAAAAAATAAAATAAAAATAAAGTCACCTTCAAGTATTTTTAATTTTTTTAAAACCGCTTTCAAAAAATTGGTGAGCCAATGGTCGTTTTATTTTATCCAAAAACAAGTCCTCTTCTTTCAACTGCAAGAGGTTCCAAACAAGGTTGCCAAGAAGTGCCACATTTTGAAGTCGAGTTGTACGAATCCCCAATCCACCAATCTACCTAGGTTTGACAATTTTCTTCTAAGTTCCAACTATGTGCATACCCTTATCATTAGAGTTGTGGCAAATGAAATTGCTTGCCTTCTTGTTCAAGGTGTGTGACAAACATATCGTGGAAACCGTTTAATTTGCATGTTATAAGAGAGAATGACAATTAGAATTGAATTAGCCAAGGTATCTCAACCTGGTTTATTCAAAGTCCTTCTCTTCCAAGATGCCAATTTATGGCCTGCTTGTTTCCACGGTGGGATGGCATTAGACGCAATTCTAACTTAAACCACAATGTCTAGCTTCTCTATTTTCATGGTAGGAGTGCCTGGTAACGCGATAAATAACTAGCAACCGCTGAACCAAACACTCATTGAGTAGCGGCTTTATCATAAATTTCAAGTCCTTCCGTACCGCAAGTTGAAACCCAAGTTTTTCTCTAACCTTTCCATGAACTTAATATTTGTAAAATCCACACGAGCATATTTAGTAGATTTAAGGCTAAACTGCACTTTTCGACCTCTAAGTTTTAAAAAGTTACGATTTTGGCCCCCTATTTAAAAAAATGACAATTTTGGCCCCTTTCGTCCCAAAATTGCTGAGAAGATGCCACGTGTCCCAAAAAAGGGGCCATAATCGCAACTTTTTGAGAAGATAAGGGGTCAAAAGATCATATTTCCTTTATGTTAGGGGGTCAAAAGAGCATATTTCCCTAAACATAGGGGGTCACTTTTATCAATTTTTTTTCGTAGGGGACTAAAATCGCAACTTTGTAAAACTTAAGGGGTGAAAAGTGCACTTTAGCCTAGATTTAAAGACACCTTTAGAAGCATACAACCTTGATTTACCCAGACTAATTTGAACCCCTAAACGAGCATGGGAAGGGTTAGTTGTTACGAACAAGAGCACGTCGTCTCTAAAGAAAATGTGATTTCTCAATCTTGTAACAAATAAGGATGGATATACTCATTCTTAGGAATATAAATCTTAAACTTGAAACAAATACTCCCCTAGTAGATTTGTAGAAATCCCTACAAGGGTTATTCAAAAAAGTCCCTAGAAGGGTGTCTTCAAAGTACCAATGCTTGATCCTTGACAAGAGAAACATGAACTTTGATTGAACCGTGACACTCTGATAAATAATGGAGTAGGACAAAACGCAGAAAATTGGCAAAACCATGAAATTCCATGAATTGAGGCCGCAATTGGAGAGAGAACAACCATATTAGATGCACATGATAATTGAATGATTTTTTTTTTTGAAGGAAATGATAATTGAATGATTGTTGTTTGTTTAATTATCTCACACAACCCAATTTGTGTATGTAATCCCTTTGAATAGTGCAAGGAAAATTACATATATGGAAAATGTACCAGTCCTTTCTTTATCTATTATGTCATAGAATATAGAACACTTTGATCACATCACCAAATTAAATTAATTTGAGCACACACAACTGAAAAATTATAAAAGATTAATAAATTAAATCATATATATTTATGCAAATAATTAAATGATATTTATTTTTATGTGTGTGCTCAAATCATTTTTATTTAGAGTTGTGACCAATCAAGTCTTCATTTAAAAAACAAGCATGACCAACCAAAGTATTCATTGTTTTGAAGCTGTTCAGATATCAATATTGACACTTCAAATGATTCATCGCTATCATTATAGATATGTATGTTTTGTATAGTTTCATTTTATTATTTGGGTTGAAACTTTGACCCTTCAAAATGATAAGTACATCACATTTATGGATGCATGAATTTATTGGTTATATTGAAATTTAATGATTTTTTTTTGGTCTGGACAATGCAATTCATGATTTTTTGTTTTGAAGGAAATGCAATTCATTATTGAGAAGTTATTTTCTTTACACTTTTTTAGTAGAGAGGCGATACAAAATTAAATTTTGATATATAGTCAATCACGTAACTTTTTACTGGATATTATGAATCACAGTTGATAAGGTAAAATAAATAAATAAAATCCAGTTTTTTTTGAAGAAGCTAAAATGAATTATATTACCACAACCTATAAAATCCAGTTTTAATATTTGAAATCCACGTTTTTCTATAAGATTTTAAACTAAGCAAACTCTGGGACAAATTGGAGAGAGTATAGTTGCAAGTTAGTTATAATAAAAGTGTATGTTTTGTATTATAAATAAAATTATGGTCACTGTGATTTTTGCAAAAGCTAGTGGCTTTTGAAAAATTATGACTTTTCTTTTGTCAAGTAGTTTAATGAGTAGAAATTTAATGAGGTTCAAACCTTGACTCATGTATATATTATGCAATATTGTATCAACTGAGCTTGACTCACAGAGATATAATTTTGACAAACTTACTATGAATCCAAGCATGCAGTTGGTCAAGCAATAGTGACTAGAAATTTACCTTTTTAAGGTGATTTGGTGGGGTATTCGGTTTCGAACTCTAATTCTTACAAATATTATACAATATTCCTATCAAGTGAGTTAATCTCACATGACGTTCGTCTCACAAACTTCCTATGAATCTAAACATTCACTTAAGTAGTTTAGTTTAAGCTATGATCGTGTATCATACCCATTGTAACAAACTTTTATTATTCTATAAACTCCAAATATATTTTTTCCAATTTTTTCTTTTTCTCTATGTACACATTGATCTGTCAAAATAAAAAAGAACATATATACAACGACTACGCATCTCCATTAAAATCCACACAACATTCTTATTGTCAAATCCCTGTCACAGAGAGGTACAGATCAAGATGATATTGTGTAGAAAAGTCCAAACTCCAAAGGAAGTTTAAGTTTTTTTTTAAAAAAAATGCAAAGGAAGTTCAAGTTCTTTCTCTTTTTTTTACATAACAAAGGAAAGTTTAAGTTTTTTTTTACCAAAAAAGAAAATTTTAAGTTTTTTTACATAAACAAGATATCATATAGTCATGAATATGAGAACCGGCATAAGATAGTGAAATCATAGCTATCAAATGGACAATATTATTTATTTGTCCTCTAATAAAACTTATCTTAATTTTTTGAAAAAATCTAAGTGAAGCTTTACAAATATCAAGAATTGCTCCTAACATGGATTTGATGAGTTTGCTAGAAATATTATCAACCATCACTTGCTTACAATCAAGTTCAATAAACACCTTAGATAAACTTATACTAACAAGTCATATCGCTTACTTTAATCCCCATGCTTCCGTCTCATGAGGTTTTGGCCGACCTTATACCATGTTGTTTTTGCCCTTATGTTCTCTCCTTTCACCCCTCTAAGACACATCCTCACGCCATAGCAACTTTGTTCCTTGAAATTACCGCATCAATATTACATTTTACCTCTCAAAAGAGTTTAAGTTGAAAACCCCAAAACAATTTATTTTTCTTTAAGCTAGGATACGGCTTGATAATAAATATTTTAATTTTATAATTAATCATTTCAAATTTCAATTATTCAGTGAATAGGGGTCAATAAGTCAATGAAATATAAATCTCAAAACCAATTTGTGTGTCACCACGATATTTGCGGGAAGATGCATGATTAGGGACCATATGAAAAATAATTTCCCAAGCATTATTTTATACATTAAATTTTAGCACAAGTTGCACAGATATTGTAACGGAAATCACTTCCATAGTTCCATAATTCCCTTATAAAAGTATATAATTTGGTAACCATAATATTGTCCCATACATCCTCCTTTTCCATCATTTTTGTTTCCACTGTTCAACCCCTTTTTCTTTTTAAGTACTAACCCAATCTATTTCTTTCTTTACACAAAAAAAGAACAAGAATTAAGAAAATGGGTGCTCTAGATTTCCTTTCAGATTACTTCACTGTCACCCCAAAAAAGAAACACAAACCAATGCAGGTATTTCACAAGCTCCTATGTATCCTATCTCATTTATGTACATGTATTAAGAAAATTCTGATTTTTTTTTTGCAACTTTTTTCTCTTATAGACAGTGGAAATAAAGGTGAAAATGGACTGTGATGGCTGTGAAAGAAGAGTTCGGAATTCTGTTACTAACATGTCAGGTATATAATCATATCTCTCTCTCTCTCTCTCTTCTTATCTCAAATCAAATGGCATGATTTTTAGGTAGTTTACATAATAAGAATGTTCATATTCTCAATGAAGGTGGGTTCTATAATTTATACGGTGTAACCGTACATAAAATCACTTGAAAGTTAGAAACTCTATCGACCAATGGTGCTCCTCGAAAGTAGACGTTCACAATCTTCATCGTTCTTATAGTTGAGACACTGACATGATCTGTGTCAGTTCAACAAAAACAAGGAGAAAACAAATATGACTCGAGTTTTGAGACACGTTTATTTTCTTTTGTTTTTTTCGACTTGAGAACAATTATCACGGTCTCAGCGATAAAAATCGGGTTAGCCGGAGTTTCTACTTACAAATAGCGATGTTCTTGTCGTTGATATTTCAAACGATTCTCGGATATCTAGGTTCACGATGGACTGCCTATCAAAGCAGTTCACCCTATAATTTGCCCTTAGAAATTTTTTTAATATAACTCATATCTTCATTGATGAGTGGGCAAGCGTTTGAGCATAACGTAGAAATTCAGAGATAAATTTGTAATCTAAATAGTAGTATTTAAACATAATTTGTACTATATTCGATTATCAATTCTTATAGTTTTTGTTGTGTTTATTTATATGTTTTCTTTATAGCCAAATTGGTTGTTTTAACAAAATGATGATTAAAAGTTGAATTAAATCATTTTACAACAATATGATAATGTAGGTGTGAAGGAAGTAGAGGTGAATAGAGAGCAAAGCAAGGTAACCGTGACTGGGAATGTGGATAGAAATAAGGTCCTAAGGAAGGTGCAGAGCACAGGAAAAAGAGCAAAGTTTTGGCCATATGTTGAAGCTAACTTGGTGGCATATCCCTACATAACACAGGCATATGCAAAAAATGCACCTTCTGGATATGTGAAAAACACTGAATTAGCCATACCAAACCCAAATGGAACAGATGATAAGATCACTTCCTTCTTCAGTGATGATAACCCTAATGCATGTTCAATCATGTGAAGCAATTTTAGTCATGCACACAAGTTCAAATAATTAGTTTCTTTGTTCAATTATTACTATTTTGATGTATTAAGACTTTGAAGCTATTTTGGACATTATGTAAAATGTCATTGTGTGTGATTAATGACTAGTAATCAAGTTATGTTTTTATGGGTTGCATGTAGTTAGTTATGTCTATAATTACCACCATTATACTTCATGAACATCATGAAAAAATGGTTTTTCTCATAACTAAATATCAATGTTTAATTTGTAGTGCTACACAATGCAAAATGAGTTTAATTAGTATGTTGTGAGTCTAAAATTATTTTAAGCATGTATTTAATGATGTGTTATCACATCAATTAATAAATATAATAGGAGTAACTTATATTTTCATATTCATTAATTGATGTAGCAACACGTCATTGTATCCATATGTAAATTAATTGTACTTTAAGGGAGTGTCATAATAAAATTCATGCAAAATATTTTCCATTCTATAACACTGAACTAGAGTGTCTTATGTTAAAGTGAAATTAGTATATCATAATTCTAATTATTATCACCATTCACCAAACATGAAAGGTCAAGTTTTGTTTTTGAAAGATAAAGACCAAGATATATTAGCACATAGGTGTTCATTATTTTATGTTGTGGTAATAATAATCATTGATTTTTTTATCTTTCGTTGAGTGACCAAGATTTACTTATATATCACTAATGAGAAAATTCATATTTTTAATCCTAACACAAACCTAAGTTATAACTAGACTACGTACATATGTTATATCTATTATGGGATGGGTCCCCTACCCAATGTCTTCATTATGTTTTTCTTTTAACTGTTTATCAATAAGAAATTGAAGTTCAACCTCTGAATTCTAACGCTTTATAAAGGATATTGATTACTTTGAGTCCTCCTTTTTTCCCATTAATTATTTATATATTTGTTTATGACAATATCATGAATAGTTTTTTAATTAAAAAGCTTTCTTTTCAAGTTTAAAATAAAGAATTGGTGTCAAATTTGTCAAAATGTATATCACGGTATCTTGCTTTATCTTTTTAAGTTTGGGATTAATGATTACACATCAAAAGTACAATGTAGTGGAATTTTATTGCTCTAGTTGTGGATAATTTTCCAAAATATCAGGCGGCAAAGAAGAATGCAGGTAAGATCCTCTAAAATTAATATAATGGTAAGATTCAACCAAGAAAAGGATAACTAGTTCATGTAACACTAAGCAATGATTAATTCATTAAAATTTTAAAACATTTTAAAACTAAAATATCTCTAATTTGCCAAATGTTTGGATATGCATTTTTTTTAATGAATGAATGAAAAAATTGAACCATCCCTATCAACTTTTTTTTTTCACTATTTTATGTATTGTATTTTTCTTTCGGCTATGGGGTGGAGAAAAGGAAAGGGGTCTACATATTTATTTATAAGCTAAAAAATAAAATAAGCTAGAGCTAATTAAGTAATTTACAAAAAGGTAGCTGGAAATTATTTGGCATATGATCCCTCTACAAGGGAACAGGAACCGCAACAACAGCATTCTTGTTCTCTTGGCATTCCATGATTTCATGTAGACATATAGTGGAAGCTCGTGGTGTGTCATGTGTATCGGTTTATATCTTTTTCAATCATCTTTCAGTCATAGATAATTTCATTTGTGAGCTATATGACACCAGAGAAGTTTTAAGAAAATTATCATAACCACTAACTTATTGTTATTTATCCTTTTGAAGTGCGAAGATATATTTGAAGATATATTTGAGGTGTTTGTTAATATCATCCATGATCACAAACATATTGAGATTACATGTTTTTGGATAGCATATTTTGACAGGAAGTTTACTTCTAAAACAAAATATTTGCATTTTTACGGGACGTATACATTTGATTTTAGGTCATGTTGTACGTGGGGAAAGCTTCCCTCACGTGTTTAAATATGATTTGAATTGATAAATTTTTAATTGAGCTTGATATTTTGTTAGTAAACTTTTTGAGGTGCAGTCCATAATTTGTTTTCTTTTCATCTTCTCAATGTTCATAATTAATATTTGATAGACTCAAACAAGATTATGTGCCCGTTTGATATAGATTTAAAAAAAAAATGGATTTTTCTTTGTAATTCTAAAAATAGCTAAATTTTAGTTTAGCTATTGAATAAATTCAAATAAAGTTGTGTATTGAATAAATTCGAATAAAGTTGTGTATTAATCAAATCAGTTTAACACACGCATGTGCTAATTGTTGCGTGAGTTAACTCACGCGTATACTTACTCTTGCGTGACTTAAGGCACGCTGCGCGAGTTAACTAAGGCAGAAATTACCACATGCGTTGCGTTAGTTAACTCACACAGGGGTATTTTGGTCATTTTGGTTGGGTGGGAGCAAAACTTGTTGGGAGAAGAGCAGAATTCATATAATCCTTAAAAAAATAGCTGAACAATATGAAAGGTGAATTCAAGGGTGGGGATCAATTAAATCCCTCGCAGTTGAACCATTAAAAACATATCATTAGATTAAATCAATGTTTCAAATCTATGTTTTGTCAAATTCTATCTCTATCTCTTCCTCATCTGTGTAACTGCTCTCGTTGCCCCGAAAATAATTTCCATCGAGCACCACTGTGCCATTGTCACCATTCATAGTTGCGCTCTTTCACGTTCTAATTATGCTTCTTTTCTTCTCTTCATATTTTATGATTGTTTAATTTTAATTCTAGTAGCAAGTTGGGAATATTCATGTGTTTTGGTTGAAGATTAAAGTGAGATATGTCATGGGTTTTTATCATTTCTAAATACTGAGAATTTAATTGTCTCTTGGAATTAAAGGTTTACCATTTTAAATTTAGATCATTGAGCTGTAGTGAAAAAATTAATACTTGTGTAATTGCACCATTGAAGTAACCTTGGAGTAGACACACAAACAGAGAAGACATAGAGAGAATATTGTGTGTGAAATTGCGTAAATTGTAACATCCCGATTTTTAATATTAAATCGTTAATATCATTATCAGGTAGTATTAGTATTAGTATTAATATTGGATAATATTAGTATTATTGTTATAATTAGTACTCCCTCCGTCCCGGAATATCTGACCCATTTTCTAAAAAAAAGCGTCCCAAAATAACTGAGTCATTTCAATTTTCAATACAACTTTCATCATTCTCAATACAATATAACTCTAATTAATACTACTTTCATCATTCCCAATACAATATATTTCACTTTCCCCTTTATTTATACATTTTTCTTAATCTGTGTGAAAAACCAACTAGCTCAGATAAAACGGAACAGAGGGAGTATTGATTGCTTAATATTATTAATTAAATTATTTGTAGTTTTATGAATAATTAGGAAGTAGGAGAGTTAACCAGTCGGTTGAATATTGGGAGAAAACAGTTTTAGGAAGAATACATGTTTGTGGCACGGATAAGAAGGTAGAGTGCAAATGGAGATACATTAGCAAAACTCGATAAGAAATGGGTGTAAAGTAGTAGATATGTAACGTTTAGTGGTGTGGATGGAGGGTGGTGTATACATCAAGGTTGAATATTTGCAAAGAGAATAAATAATCAGACTAGCGGTGCAGATAGCAAACCAATCTAAGAATATGTGAGAAATTGTTCGAGAAAAAAAAATATGTGAGAAAGACTAGGCCCAAGTAGTGACTACATAAAGAGAAGAACATGGAAGAATTAGGGTTACATAAAACACTTGATGAACGTGAGAAACCAGAGGAAAGGAAGAAAGGAGAAAAGGCAAACCCTAGCTAAGGAGAAGTGAAACCAAAAGCTGCATTCTCGGAGAATTTGAGGTAAGGGGAAGAATCTTTTAATCTTATGGTGTCTTAATTGTAATGGTGGGGTTGTTTAATCTTAAGAAACTGAATGTTGTTATAATGAAAGAATGATGATAAACAGATGTAATAGGGGTTAACGTTGTTGTTAAAAGATTAGAATTAAAGAAACCAAATCTAGGATGAATGAATTGGAAATTTAACTGTAAAAAGGGTGTGTAATTGGATAGGTTAATAGGAAATTGGTGTTAGAATGATAGGGTAACCTTAGGGTGATGATTAGGGACGATTGGGTGAGTTAAGGGTTTCAGATCGGGAATTTTTTGACAATTTAGAGGTAACCCCGAAGCTAAAACTTTGTTTTCCATGTCAGTGATTCAAATTAAATATATGTGATTCGTATCAATCTTCATCTGGAAAATTTTGAATCGAATCACAGATCCTTGATTCGTATCATTAGTTGAGTCTGGTTGTTTTTCGCCCTTTGAATCGAATCAAAGATCTGTGATTTGTATCAAATTTTGAGAGCATTAGATTTCACCATTCCCAAGCCTAGAAAACCCAACTTATCTTCCCCATTAAAAAGTAAGGATTAGGGTCCCAAACCAATGTACCTAATTAAGGGTGTGTGTTTATGAGTAATTAGAAA
The DNA here is from genome assembly GCF_051527215.1 of Medicago sativa. Lineage (NCBI taxonomy): Eukaryota > Viridiplantae > Streptophyta > Magnoliopsida > Fabales > Fabaceae > Medicago > Medicago sativa. The sequence continues at coordinate 14,814,955 of NC_140753.1, read as the reverse complement.
AAATATTTTTAAAAACAAACGATAAGCTTAAAATGTGGGTTGGTTTAAAAAGTGAAAGGCGAAGCCAAAAGATATATAGATGTGTAGTTCATGATGAATCGGCAAGGATGGGAGGAACTTCTTGGAGTATTTAAATAGTCTAATGTTGTAGTTTATTTGAGAGGGTATAAACTAGAATAAACCAAGTGTACAAGGATAGTAGCTACGATGTTCGATGGTATTAAAGGCGAATCGAAAATATGAAGATAAGGCCAAAAACATGAATGAGTTAAAGGAATGAAAGACGATGGTAAGAAGAGATAAGGAGTGACAATGTAGAATAGTTAATGATGATAAAGATAGTATCCCTAGAATAGTAATGAGTCTAAGATAGATGTAGATAGAAGAGTATAGAACTAAGATGAATAATTAAAAATGGTAAAGTGGTTTATGATAAAAGAAAATATTAGGTGAAGAGATAAGACGAGTGTAATTGGAAGTAGGAAGATGTAAGTTAACGTAAAGGATAATGTTAGAAATAATGATAATGGTGAGGTAAAGACTCTATGTTCAAAAGAAAGAGGTAATTCCTATGTGAGGGAGATATATCTAAGTGTTTTCGTTAGTAGTAATTTCGTATAGGGAAGGTGAGCTTAAGAGGAGAATTAACTAGAGGAGTGTAAGACGATTATGGTTGATAGTATGGGGTGGGGCTTTACGATGATGGATTAGAACACGGAAAATATCTTTAAAGTAGTAATGTTTCTAAAGTATTAGTCATATAAAAGAGTATAGAATCAAAAATAAACGAAGAATAAGACGTGGTCGATTAAGATGAACATTAATGTTAAAAACACGACCAGACGGATGTAGATGAGACCTTAATGGAGAAAATGGTGTGGGTACCTGATGAATCTAAAACACGGGCTAGTTAAAGGAGTATAAGGTGAATATAAGATGAGTTATAGAGTGGTGGGTTGAAGTAGTTGACGATAACCAAAGTAAATTCCTTAAGGTAATGAAAGATCCTAAAATAAATAATTGTTAGATAGGAATGTAGACGGTTTAGACAGATAAAGAATAGAGTGTGGCCGATTAAGAAGATTGACGATGTTAAAAGGAGCGATAAAAACGAAGCATATTTGAAAGTAGGAAGATGGGTGTTAAGTAATGAATAATGTTAGGGATAATGATGGTGGTGAGGCAAAACATTGAATTACTTAAAGTTAATAAGACGGATCTTTAATGGGGTAAATGGTGTAAGTATAGGGTGAGTTAAATATTACAATGATGGTGGTTTTAAAATAGGAGCCAACTAGAGAAGGGTACGTCAAATGAAATGGAAGATATGGGATGGTGGTTTAAAATAAATGGTAAATAATAAAGATGATCGATGATGAGGGAACCGAGCCTTAAAATATATATGATGTTTGTTGAGAGAATTTGATGATGTTACAGATAATAAAAATTAGAGAGGTAATGACCTTAAGTTGGAATTAAGTTAAGGTTACGGGGATGGTTGATGTTATAGATGTTAATGAATGTGAGACAAAGTACGAGGTTATAGAGTAGTTATGACTGAGATTAAAGGGTATTGTCCTTATTAATAACGACATAGAAAGAGAGGGAAACTAATGTCAATAAGGGATCTAAACGAGATGTTGGTCAACAAAGAGACGAATTAATATATATATATATATATATATATATATATATATATATGAAGTTGATTGATGATGAGATAATAAGTGTCGTATGATGTTGATTAACGATGAAATAGTATTCTTTACATGATGATGAATGATGTAACAAATGATGCTTGTGAATGACGTGTTTTGTTTGATATGACGAGTAAATGACAAAATGATTTATGTTGTAAGGATGTTATAGTGTTGATGTGTTTATTATGATGTATTTAATGAGTCTATTTGCGTATAAGTGGTGATATTAAACTTGAAGTAAATGATATGAAAATGGTGTGTGAATGATGATGCATGACTTGATGAGAAACTATGAGGATGCTAGTAGATGCTGACTAATGATGTTATTACTGTTTATGAACTATTATATTTTTCAACTATATGTTATGAAGTATATTCTCACCCCTTTGTTGTTGTTGTGTATTTGTGGTGTATGTATTTGTGAGGTACAGATGCTCAGGACGAGGAGCTCTAGCTGTGGGATGATTAGAAGGCAGTGACGAAAGTTTTTATTTTGTCATTATTCTATTAGTGATAGTTATGTAGTCGAACATGTTCTCTGAACTGTAACACTAGCGTCAGGAGTTTATCATTGTTTATGTTTCTAAAGTTCAATGTTCTGAAAGTTTTGTCTATTTTACTTGATGACGAGAATGTCACATGTTTAATTGTATTGGTTGAAATATTCTGTTGCTGAACTATGATTATTATTTTATAAAATGGAGTATTGACAAATGAGTGTAACACCTTTTATTTAAATATTTTTTTATTTAATAATTTATAGTCGAGGGTGGTACGTAAATGTTCTCCTTTTCATTTTCATTAAATTTAGAACATTGATTTTTGTTTGTCAAGATTTAGAACATTGATTTAATCTAAAGGTATATTTTATATGGTTCATCGGTGAGGAATTTAATTGAATCATTGCCTTAGACCCAATATAAAATGTTGTTTTTCCTCTGAAAAAAAAAAAAAAAAATATATATATATATATATAGGGGGATATTTTGATTCCAAGAGTAAGTTTGTTTGTTTACTTACTCTAAATCTTGTCCTTTAATCCTATTATCAATTAATGGTTTAGATTGGTTAATAATAAGTAATATGGTAGACTTTAATTTACTTCTCTATTAGAGTTAACATTCATCACCTCAAAATGGAACAAACAATTAATTGTTTTTAATTGATTAATTTTTTATTCTTCTCTATCTTTTTTTTTACACGCATAAGGAAAAAGGATTGGTAAAGACGATGGTTATAAAAGCTGGCTTGTGCACAAATATTATACTCTAGTGGATTTAGTTCATTTTGTGCAGCATCAAATTTAATCTACTACTTAGAACACGAGAATGGGATGAAGCTAAAAAATTTCATCAAACCATAACAAATGTAAGAGTTTGAATGGTTAATTATTTCAAAGTTTGAATTGTAATGAAAAAATTTACTCAGATTTGCTTTCTACCATACCTTGTTTAAAAAAACTTACCATAATTATCTGAACAGTTTTACAGCTTCTGCGTTTTTGTCGTGATAAGGTTTTTCAAGTTTGCTGATAAGTCTATACCAATTTTTCCTTAGTATAAAAAAAGGCAAAGGAGAACAATAAAAAAACAATCAATTAAAAGCAATTAATTGTTTGTTCCATTTTGAATTGATGAGTGTTAACTCCAGTAGAGAAGAAAATTAAAGTCTACCATATTACTTATTGTTAACCAATCTAAGTCATTAATTGATAATAGGATTAAAGGACAAGATTTGGAGTAAGTAAACAAACTTACTCTTGGAGTCAAAGTATCCCCCCTCACATATATATATATATATATATATATATATATATATATATATATATATATATATATATATATAATGTTGTTTTTATTTTCTTTACAAAAGCAAATCATTAAATTAATGCAGTATGAAATTAAATTTTAATTATTGAAACCAACAAATAAATTTCACTCTATGACTGCAATGTGCATTTATGAAACAATAAAAAAGAAAACAAATGGCTTAACCAATTTCAAGACAAAAATACTAATTAAATCACAAATCATCATTCTTAACTAATTAAATCACAAATCATCATTCTTAATGTGTGCTATGCATTGAGGAATGATATTTTGACAACCAATTTTCAACAACTTTTGGTGACAACCTTTTTCCTCTCTTTCTATTGGACAATAACAATAGAGAGAGAAAAGGGAAGAGAGAGAATAAAAGTACAATGAGAGTATGAGAGAGAGAGTTGTCACAAAAGTTGTTGAAAAATGGATGTTCAAATATCATTTCTCTTCTTAATATGTGCTCTACATTTAAGATTTGTATATCTAAGAGTATTTTGGATGGGTTTGTCGTAAATGCTGACTAATGATTGCATAATACCCAGATATATAAATTTCAATCATGCATTGTGTACTTCTCCCATTAATGAAGTTGTTGTCTCCATGCATAATAATGTTGATAATTTGCTACAATATCTCAAATGAAGTCAATCAGCGTTGATAACGTTCATACAAAGTTTCTTTTTGGATGTTGAAATTTTAACCATTGATGTCATCGAGAATAATGCAAATATACATGAACGATTTCAGACATTATCATGAATGGTGAAGTCTACTTCAGTTTAACATATCTTTCCTCGGGTCTTTATAAATCATAATGTTAATTATAGTAATAAGAAAATTACGTTATATTATTTTGTGTACAATTATACTATAAAATTCACCTTTGGTTTGTTTGATTTCTTTGCAGCAGGGGCAATATGAGGTCTTTATGTAACCTTTACCTTCTTTTTAACATTGTCAAAACTAGTAACAACAGAAGTGCCAACAACAGGAGGTCTTCCTTGCGACTTGCTAGGACGTGGTTCATCTCTAGCTCGAGAAATAGAGACGTCAAATGAAAGCGGTTTGGATTCGGTCCTCTTAAACTTACAAATATGTCATCAACTCCCAAATTATTTTCATTCACAAATAACTTCCAACCAGTGTACACAACAGAACGTCTTTGATAATAATCAAACTTCACAGTCATATTCCAAGTTCTATCCGCGGTAACCCTTAACATTGCGGTCTCATCAAACTCATTTAAGTATTCTCTTGAAAAATGAGTTGGGATGCAAAAGAAACGATCGGCGTAAGTTTGTGTCAATTTAAATTCAAAATGTGGATTCTCATTATTGGATTTTACATTAGCATTTGCAATTATTGAACATCTCTTAGTCTTTTTTGTCATGCCTCTTTTGTTAGTACCTGAGACATAATCAATATTGTCATTCTCATCTTGTTTACAATTCATATTTAAATAGTCAATTTCTTAAAGATCACCACATCTAAGAAACAACACAATTTTTTTCCAATTTAGAAGCCAAATATAATTATCATGTAGTACGCAATTCATTTTGCACTAGGAGTCATTTGGAAATTTTAGAAATATTGGATTTGATACTCTTCTCCAATACTTTTCCACAAAATTCCTTGGAACCATAAGGTCTTGGTCTTGCAGCTGGCGAAGTTGGGACGTTTCATGCCTATGGGAGAAAAAGATTGGTGGTTTAATGGATTCTGCAATACCTGATACCATGACAATAATGTTTTACAACATTATTGATCTACTGCAATTGAAGGGAGGTGGGAAAGCAGAATGGTTGACCTTACTGTGGAAAAAAAGAAGGCTCAATCATGCATTGTGTATTTATCACATTAAATAAGTTGTTGTCTCCGAGCATAATAATATTGATAATTGGCTACAATATCTCAAAGGAAGTTAATCAAAATTAATAATTTTTAAACAAAGTTCATTTTTTGATGTTGAAATTTTAACCGTTTATGTCATCGATAATAATGCAAATATACATTAAGGATTTGAGAGATTATCAAGAATGAATGATGAAGTCTACTTCAGTTTAACATATTTATAAATCAAAATGTTAAATATAGTAATAAGAAAATTACGTTATAATTTTTTTTGATACAAGTATACTATAAAATTTAATACCGTAAATTATTATAATGAATGCAATGATTTTTTTTACTAAATAAATTTTATTAGTCTAATTAAAAGTTAAACAATGTTTGAAAGCATTCAAGTGTTTGAAATCAATTAATACAAAGAGTTTAATAATGTTTTTTAAGGAAAATAAACAATAATTTTAAAATTTGTTTTTTGGTTATAAATGTTTTTACTTGTTTAGGAACAACAATGACACAATATACATGAAGGATTTGAGAGATTATCAAGAATGATGAAGTGTACTTCAGTTTAACATATCCTTGCTTGAGTCATTATAAATCAAAATGTTAAATATAGTAATAATAAAATTACGTTATAATTTTTTTTGCCTACAATTATACTATTAAATTTAATATCGTAAATTATGTTATAATAAATGCAATGATTTATTTTTTTGACTAAGAAATTTTTTTTGTCAAATAAAAAGTTAAACAATTAACCAACTATGGATTGGTCTAATGATAAGGGGCATAAGCTTCATAGGCAAGTGGTCAGGGGTTCGACCCCGACTCTATTGTATAGAAAAATTATGGTTCAGAGGAAAGAATATATCTTATGTACCCATATATTTCCCAACGGAGATTAATCATTGCTATTTGCATAATCATATGTTCACAATACAACTTATTGTTCAATAAACTTATTGTTCTTTTATGTTTAAGCACTAAAATGGAAGCAATTATTTATCATTTACATACGACATATTTTCCAATTTTAATCCAATGAGCATTCTTGTAACATTAAAAAAATGAAATGTAACTAATATATAAAACACATAATATAGAGTTACATGAATCACACATAATATTTAAAGATTCATGTGTACTTAGGAATCAAAAAGATTAAAAAATATATAAATATTACATATATTATTTATATTTACAACTTAACTAAAATAATAATATACTTCCAGGGGGTTGCATGGTGGTGTAGTATTGAAACGTATAATCTGTTCATCTCAATCTCTCAATTATTTTTTCAAATGCTAATAATTCTTCCAATTCTGTCATTCGTTGGTACATGAAGGAATAGGTTCCTTGATTTAGTTAGTTTTTTGACTGGATACCAAGTTTTCAAAATAAAAAACAAATAATAACAATAATAAAATAATATTACAAATACATACAAATGCATCCATCATCACCATGCCTAGTGAGAATGGAAGCTTGTTGTTTGATGCCTCGAGAACAAATCAAAGGCGAATAATACAAACTACGAAACTCCAAAATTCGATCACATGATTAAACTACTCTCAGAAATTAAATAATGTTTAATAATGTTTTTTTTAAGAAAACGAAACAATAATTTAAAATTTGATTTTCGGTTACCAATGTTTTTTACTTGTTCAGGAACAACAATGACACAATAACTTTACATTTTGGTTACTAAAATATATGATTGACATCACATATGCTTTTTTCGTGTGAATCTGAACAATAATTAATTTGATCTTCTTTTAAAACAAAAATTTAGAGTTGTGAGGGAGCCTAAATTTTAACTAACAAAAAACTTAACTATAATCTTCAGAGTTATGAGGGGGTGTACAACGAGTTGAATCATAATATTTGACTTAGAGAAACCTCAAAAATGATATTGACACAGCATTAACATGCAAAACCTTAAAATATTAGGTATTTTGGTCATCTCACTTATATGTTATTCAATATCTACTCTCCAATCGAATTTATAAGTTTAACTCATACATGGCACATCAACATCTATCCCTTATGTATGAGACTCTATGCTTATATGATATGGTGAAATGGTCAAATAAGAGCTGAGACACAACGTGATAAAAAATGTGGGTTGGTGGCGGTTTCGTAGATGGATGTTTTTTCTCCACTCTTTCATGGGAATCGAGAAAGTAAGTTAGAAAAAAGAAAGAAGATAAAAAGGGAAATTGAACATGAAAGAAATGATAGGGGAAAAGTGACTTACCGGTATTTTTATGAGTTTTTGAAGGAGTTGGAGAATATTAGTCAAATCCACGAAATGTCAAAAGTGAAGTAATTTGAAATAATAGAGATTGCATAAACAAAATACTACCTTGGCAAAAAAAAGTGCATGAAAGTGAATGACATTCAAAATATAAAATTTAAATAAAATGAATTAAACAAATGACACCCAAAAAACTAAAAATAAAATAAAAATCGTCATAGTGTTGAAACTTCGAGTGGAGCCTAGATACGTTGGGTTGTTCATCACACTAGGCTAAGAGCAACCACACAAACGAGAATGACACCACAATTTTATCCAAAATCTTTAGGCATGTGTATATGAGTTATCTTGCTTGTATGTTTTTAAACATCTACTCTTCCATCCATTGTAGAACTTTAACTCATATTTGACACATTAACTTCTCTCCCTAAAGTTTGTGACTCCCCATGTCCGTAATCATGTGAATTACCCAAATAAGGTTAAACGGAGACACACCACGGTAAAAAGGGTGGGTTGATGGTAGTTTAATAGGGGGAGGTTTCCGTTCCTTTCTTTCATGAGAAGAGAGAAAATAAATTATAAAAAGAAAGAGGATGAAAAACAATTTGTGATTGAGAGAAAAGATACTGGTAAAAAAAATAAGAATTGTTCATTTTGTCCATGAGTTTTAAGGAATGAAGTGAATTTATGGTAATTTTATGGGTTAGTTGAAGAAGTGTGAGACTTTTGCTCCTATCTTCCACAAAAAGAGAGAGAGAAAATTAGAAAAAGAAAAAATATGAAAAAGAAATTTAAATGAGAGAAATGGTAAGTAAAAAAAGTAGTGTGTTTTATCCGTGGAAGTATTGTGATTAAAGTGAATTATTTTGAATTTTATGGGTTAATTGAATGAGTTAGAGATTTATGAGTAATTATTCACCAAAAGGAAGAGAGAAAGTGAATTAGAAAAAGAAATAAGATGAAAAATAAATTTGAACATGAGAGAAATGATACGGGAGAAAACTAAGGAGTGTGTATTTTATCCATGAGAGTATAGTGAATAGAGTGATTTGCTTTTATTTTATGAGTTTGTTGAAAGAGTTATATTTTCCTGGAAATTATGCTGTCAAAATATTAGACTCATTAAAAAATGCGACATCAATTTAAAATGTCTAAGAAACATGTATTTTATCAACTCGAGAGAACACGTCTTCATTTCTTCATTGTCATATTCTACCAAAGACCAAAGTAAAGGAATTTAAAATAATAGAGATTGAATAAAAAAAAATTGCATAAAAGAAAACGACATCCAAAAACTAAAATTTAAGATTAAATTTCAAACAAATAACACCCAAAAACTACCAAAACAAATTAATGAATCATCATAATGTCGGGACTTCCATGGAAGTCTACATTTAATTGTATCATCATTTTATGCTAAGAGCAACCGCACAAGTGAGATTGACATCACATCTTCACCAAAGTCTTAATGCATTAGATATATGGGTCATCACACTTATCTGTTGTTCAACTTATACTCTTGCATACACGTGAAATTTTAGCTCACACTTGACACCTCAGCTCCCCCAACCAAGATCCACGACCAAGAATCACTCTCACTCCCCCACATTGTTGAAGTGGGATATGATACTACCATATGCCCTTGTTGGGCAGCCAACACAAGTATCGATCAACACCTTGGAGAAAGAGCAATCACATAAGTAAGAATGATATCACCTCTACATCTAATATTTTAAGGCTAAAGTCTATGAGTTTTTTTTTCACTTATTTGTTGTTCAACCTCTACTCTTTTATCCATTGTTGAACTTTATCTAACACTTGATACATCACAGTATTCTCGATGATGAAATTCTAACCCGTGCCGACACGGGTGTTCATACTAGTACAAATTAAATCACAAATCATCGCTCTTAATGCGTGCTCTACATTCTTAATATGTGCTCTGCATGAAGAAACGTAAATCTAGGAGTGTTTTGGATGAGTTTGCTTTAATTGCTGGGATTTAAGGTGTGGGTATATAATAGCTTCAATTGGACATTAGCTTGTTAATCATTAAAGGCTAAATTACAAAGTCCTTTAAGTTATTTAATTATATCAGGTTAGGAGATGTCCATTTCTTAATTTCTTTTTAAGAAATGGAGAGGATCTCTACTCTTTTTTTTATGGTTGTCATTGTCAAGTCCCTTGAAGTTATTTGGCAACTCTTTGTAAGTTAATGAGAGCCTTGCAAGAATTACATTCATTTAAGTGATCTGCAAAATCTGTTTTAAAAACTGAACCAACCCAAATTATAAAAGAAATTAAACATTGAAAAAGCCTTTAATAAATTACTAAAGTTAAAAACAGTTGATAGAGATTGAACAATCAAATTGCTACTAGTTCCATGGGCAGTCAATACTCAATATATAAAACAAGGAAAATTAGTCACTTTAGTCCCTGAATAGGAAAAGAGTCGTCACTTTAGTCCCTGAATGCAAATAAATTGCAAAATAGTCTCTGAATGTAGACTCTGTTAGTCAATTTAGTCCCTGAATGCAGAATCCGTTAGTCAATTTAGTCCCTGATTGTAGACTCTGTTAATCACTTTAGTCCCTAAAATTGACTAACAGAATCTACATTCAAGGACTGTTATGCAACTTCTCTACATTCAGGGACTAAAGTGACTAGTCCTTTCCCATTCAGGGACTAAAGTGACTAATTCCCCTATAAAACAATTATGAAAACATCCCAGAAATATATTCAATGCTCAACATACAATAAACAAACATAACCACCGCCACTATTATTACTCGATACATAACGCATAACGCATTTCTCTAAAGTGTATTCACACAATCAAACTAAGGCTGAACACATCAGGCATCATTTTCTTTTAAAAGAAACCCATGGAAGGAAATGTCATGACAGCAGCCACGGCTGCAGGCCAATCGAAAATGAGGTTAAGGATCCTTTAAAAGTGCTGGTCGTTAACTCAAACTAGAGATTTTGAATTCAAAGACAGTTGCATAAACAATTTATTACACAAACTAGAGGTTTTGAATTTGAAGACAGTTGCAAAAACAATTTATTACACTACAAAATCACCGTGACAAAGTGATTTTGCAGAAACTCAATATATCTTTGGTTTGGCACTGGATCAACATTTCTCGCATTTAAATGCACTTATAGCATGAAAATCTCAACTACAATATGTAGCACAGGGCACCACAGTGAATTCAAACACTGCCTCCAAAGTGTAGTTTTTTGCCAAAATTGTGGTGCCTCACTATGATTCTTACCAATATATATATATTCCAAAACTACGCAAGGCTTACACGCACTAACAGTCAGCAGACACCCGATAGCTAGGTGCATACCTTACTTGGCCAGGGACAGCATATAACAAATTATAAAATCAATAGTAGAAAAGCTAGATTATTCAGCTGCAACAAACAGTTTGCACTAAAACAAAAACAAAATTTCCATGCTGTCTGCATAATGTGTAATAATCTTAAACCGGAGAACGACAAAAAACCAAAATTATTTAGTTCAGATAACCACACAAAAAAAACTATGGCGAACATATAAATGGATTTTACTGAGAAACCCCTAGCCATTTAGAGAAGTTGTCAAATTCAGCATAATCAGAATCTGAGACCATGGTGTTATACCAAGCTTTCCCTGCAGCCTTGATGGCAGAAGCTTCCTCCTGAAAGAGGGAAAGGAACACAATGAAAAGTAATGTTAGTTTAAGACAATAAATAAATGGTAATAAAATTGTCAATTAACGAAAACAAATTACTCGATACTGCAAAACAGAAACACAGTCAGAAAGAAGCAGGGAACATATGGAATGGCATAAACCAAAATTCATCCATTATTCTGCAAAAAACAAACTCATCCACTCATCTAAATACACACGGTTGAATGTCTAAATTGGAACACAGCAAAAAAAGACACAATCAGAAAGAAGCATGGAACATATGGAATGGCACAAACCAAAAGTCATCCATTATTCCCCAAAAAATCAACTCATCCACTCATCTAAACACACGGTTGATTGTCTAAATTTGAAATAAAATCAAGTACATTAAATTAATAACTGCAATTCCCAGGAATTTACCAAAGCTGCCATCAAATCCACTTACAACTAAAAAATACTTTCTTGCATGATAAATAATAAGGGTGTGCTAATACCAATTGTTAAATAAAATAGTAGAGTAAACCAGGAAGATCAGTCACTATTTAAGTAAAGAGCAGAATATGCAAGGAGCTCACTAGTTTCAACAAACAAACATTGATCACTCGAACAAGTATGTATCTTGATGCATACCTCAAGAGCATGATGAGAATCCAAGTTTTGATAACTTAAGATGAACTTAGTTTTATTTTAATCTGGTTTGTATAATTTAGGGTTTATTTAAATTTGAGATTGTAATGGTTTTTAATCAGTTTTAATTACATTCATAGTAGTCGATCTCGGAAAGTGGAGCATAGTGGCTGACCCCAAAAGTGGGAGTATAAACAAACTTATATATTTCTAAAAAAAAAAAACTATATTTAATATAAAATTAAATATGACACTCAAATCTCATGAGACATTCATAAAACAGAACACCAAAAAACAAAAGATAGAGAACAAATAAAAAAAATCATAAAAACAAGAGAAACCGTAAAACAAAAGAAAAAAAGAGGAATAAGAAAAGAACAGAGAAACCATACAACAAAGTCTATTTGGTTTTAAGAACCCTAAAATGCCCTAAATCAATTTAGAAATTTGGAAAGCATACAAAATGTTTTTAAAATATGGTCAATTTGGAAATTTTCAACTAAAATCAAATAGCGGCTAAAGCGGACGCAATCCACTCCGCTCCACTACGCCGCTATAGCAGCTGAAGCGACCGCTGTCTTATTCCGCACCGCTACGACGGTTAGCGTAGCGGCGACGCGTGGCCACTATTTACTACTATGATTACATTTAGTTTTTAAGTTACATGTAAGTGAGATATTTTGCTTCTTTGCAGTTAAGACAGTATAAGTGCAAAGACCCTCACTTACACATGAAGTTAACTAAATCTGATTACCAATCACTACAAACCCAAATCAAAAACTATGAATTATTACAAAAACAACTTAAGTTTTGTGTAAGTTAGATACTCTGCTTCTTTGCACTTAAGACAATATAAGTGCAAAGGCCCTCACTTACACATGAAGTTAACTAAATCTAATAACCAATCACTACAAACCCAAATCAAAAACTAATAATTATTACAAAAAAACAACTTTAAAACAAAATGAAGTTGTTCATACTAAATTATTAAAGTTTGGTTTCCTTCATGCAATTGAGATCCCCATCCTATCTTCACGATAGAATCAAAATTAAAGAAAAAAACAATCTCAACTTTTATATAAGGTATGCAAACACAACCTAATTAAAGCACTAAATCTAAATGGAAACGAGTCACTGCAAACCAGCAAGATCACAATTCAAATCAAAGTGCAACTAGAACATACATCTCCTTTGGCAGAATCCTAGGAACAATACCAAATCAACATAAAATGATCAATTCATATGAATAAACTATACATCAAACAATCAAAGCAATAAGTTATGCAAGCATGTCAACTAGTCTAAATGCAGATTACACATCGCAAACATTAGTATTATTGTAATAACATGACAACATTCAAAAATCAAGCACAATGGCAATAAAAACATCACCTTAGAGACAGTCTTTCTCTTCTTATCGAGCTTCTCCTTCTTAGCCTTAACCCTTTCAGCCTCAGCAAGCAAAGCCATCCTCTTAGCAGTCTTGGCATAAGGATTAAGCCTGAGCATAACATTAAGATTCTTAAGTGGATTCTTCTTAAGAGTAGCCCTCTTAACATCCTTCTTAATCGGCCTCACAACACTCTGCACCTCATCACTATTAATAATCCTAGTCAAATCAGAATTCACCATCTTAGCCCTAGGTAACACATACCCTTTCTTCTTCTCCGAAGCCTTATCAAACGTCCCATAAATCGAATCCAATTTCTCAAAAGCCGGCTTAGTCCAAATCACAAACCTACCCAAATGCCCACCCGGTGCAAGCTTCAAAAGATTCAACCTCTCCACATTAGTAATCTCAACACCAGGAATATTCCTAAAAGCCTTAACCGCCTTCGCCCCTTCAGTACCATAAACAATCAACGGTCCCTTACGCGATATATATCGCCTATTCCTCATCTTCCCCTTCCCGGGTCTAATCCCAAGGCTATCCTTGGCCTTTTCAGCATCAGCAAAAGCACCAACCTGCTTCAAAACCTTAATAGCCTCCTTAGTTTTCTCTAATCCTTCAGCAGCATCACCAACAACAAGAGGAAACTCAGGAACAGTCTCAATCCTATGACCACGAGCAAGAACCAATGAAGGAATAGCAGAAGCTGCTATAGCTGAAACAACAGCATAACGTTTCTGATTAACATTAATCTTCCTATGCCATTTCCTCCAGATCCTAGTCGGAGCAAACATTCTACCACCACGACACATGTTACCAAAAGCAGCCTGACCAGCACGGTGGGTCCCACCACCTGCAACACGAGGAATACGTGAAACAGCACGTCCAGTACCCCATGATTCAGCTGAGGTTTGGTGACCAGCTTTCCGGCTGACGGCGTAAGGTTGTCTGGAGTTTTTGGAAATGTTGGAATGGACGAAGTTGACGATGTCAGGACGGATTGAAGCGCGCATGACATCGGGGATTGGAAGGGTGGTTGGTGAATCGGTGGACATTTCCGATTCTAGGGTTTGGATTGTGACAAGGGGACGTGCTGCTGCTGCGGCGGCCATTGGTGGAGGGAGGAAGAAACACTAGCTAGGGTTTTTGCGGGAGTGCTACTGCTAAGTGTGTGTGTGTGTGTGTGTGTGAGAAGAAGGGCTTGTTTTGTGATGGTGAGAGGAATGTAGTGTGTTTTGGGCTATGATTTTGAAAACCCTAAGATCCATGTTTGTTTGGCCCAAAAATTCAATTTATTCTTTAGAGAAAAGCAAAAACAATTTTTTAGTTACTTTGTTTGGTTGATAAAAGAAATATAGAGAAAATAAGGGAAAATGAAAATCTTATAAGGTTAAATTTTTACTATTGAGCTAACACGTCAAATTTGATTTAAAAAACAATTAAGTGTTAATGAGAGTATATCATATGATTCAAGAGTTATATTCATTGTGGTAAACTTAAAGTCAGAACCATTCGTTACATTTATATACTACTAAAATGTAAACTTATAAATAATATAAACCTTGTATGGGCCATTGTATTGCTCCGTTGATTTGACAACTAATATTATTGTTCGACGATTTAGTCACACTCTAAAAATTTAAGTTACACACAATTTTAATTAAAATTTAATGATAACACTGGAAGTCTGGAACTATCCTCCCAGATATAAACATTTATATAGAATACCTAGACTGAGTTTACGTATATGACATGGCTTTGGTCTACATTAAAGAACATATAAACTCAAATTATATAAGTTACGTAAATAAAGTTTATTTACCTTACCTGGTTTACATACAAACTACAAAGTATACATAAGTCCCATTTACACATGTTATATTTTAGTTTACATAGTTTGTAAACTAAGTTTGCGAGTGCTACAACTATTTGAGATAAATACACGTTACGGGAGGGAGATAACAATCAAAAAGTTTTGGATGCACTTGAAAATTGATTTTCATTTTAAGGGTATTTTTGTTACTTCGGGTGTAACTAGGGTTTAACGGGGTGTGACTATAAATTGTCTTATTGTTTTCGTATATTTTCAATCTTTACTGTGAATTTCTACGTAGAGTAACATTTTTTTAACTTGCAAAAATATATGAAATAAACAATCAACGACACCTTTAAACTATCACACTCTCATTGATTTAGTCCCTACAACATTAAAATCAGCTAAAAGGTCAATAAACTATTTTGTCATCTAATTATTTAATCCCTTTAGAAACGAAATTGATAGTTTTTTTTATAGTTTAGGGGCTAAATTGATGTATTTTTCATTGTTTAGAGACCTTTTGGTTGCTTTCAATAGTTTAAGGACTAAATTGAAGAGATGGTGATAGTTTATGAACCAAATCAATCGTTTATTTGATATATATCAACTAATTTTATATAAGTTAAATATGTTTAGGTTCTATATATGGGAGAATGAGGGAGTCTAATATTGCTCTTTGGGAAGTGGTGTTGGAGGATGTTGGTAGATAAATGAGGGTTGTAGTATAAGGTTTTAAGGGCGGAATATGGTTAGGAGGGAGCACTTGAAGGAAGGAGGTAGAGATGATTATGTTTGGTGGAAGGAGTTGGTGTGGATTCGTAATGTTATTGAGTTCGGAGATTGAAGTTAGTTTGAAGTGAATTTAAGAAGGGTGGTGCGTGATGGTGTTGATACTTATTTTTGGTTTGATAATTGGTTGGAGGTATTCCTATCACAGAACGATTTAGGAGGTTGTTTGAGTTGTCAATGAATCAAGGGGCGTCAATGGCAAATATATCTGCTTTGGGGTGGGATGAGGGAGGAGATGCTTGGAATTGGAGGCGTCATTTGTTTGTGTGGGAGAAGAAGTTGGTAGTGGAGTGTAGGGCTTTACTTAACATGGTTACTTTACAAGTTAGCAGTCGTGACCATTGGCAGTAGAAATTAGACCTGACCAATTGTTAGCTCAATCTATTCCCCATGTTCATACTCTTGTTTTAGATCTTCTTTGACACAATGATATTCCTTTGGAGGTATCTGTGTTTGCTAGACATCTTCTTAGAAATCGGCTTCCTACCAAGGATAACATATTTAGGCGAGACATCCTTAATCAATACTCTCAGCTTTGTGCTAGCGGGTGTGATGCTTAAGAATAGGCTAATCAATTGTTTTTGAATAGTAATTTCTTCAACACTTGACAACATGTTCAACATTAGATTGATTTCTCTTCGGTTGATCTTTCAAGTATTCCGTATCATTTTATGCAGTTTGGCTTTTTATCTTTCATGTATGTTATTTGGTTTTCATGTGTTTGAGTAATTTGAAAAGAGATGAATAATAGAATATTTAGTCGAAAGGAGGTCTCTATTCATAATCCTTTAGGTAAAATCAAGTCACTTTCCTATTGGTGCTTGAAGGTAAAATATGGTAATTTAGCCCTCGGGTATCCTGGTTGGTGGCGCATATTATCTCAACACTCTTTTTTGTAAAAACACCCGATTTTGTCAAAGGCAAGGACTAAAGTTTTTATTTGACTAAAATAAGAAATAAATATTTTTTGCTCAAAAAAAAAGAAATAAATATTTTATAAGGACCACAAACGTGTTTAACAATTTTTAAAATTGTAAATTGTTAATTAAATTAGTACCCCCATTAATATTCCAAGAGCTATGTAATGATGTTAAGTTGTCTTGACAAAAAAATGATGTTAAGTTGTTAATATCATAATAATACATTTTTTTACAAAAGCATATTATAATACATTTAAAACCAGGCAAGTAATAATAATATCTAGAACGCATTTGATAGAAAATCCAAACTAAAAGAAACTTGACCAACATTTTACAATATTTTGAATGACTTTGAAACATTAAAATTATGAAGGATAACATTGATACGGTTCTAAACAAAATGCATATTTAATATTTAGTGGAAAATCACTTAAAAAAAAAAAAACAATATTTAGAGGAATATGCTAAGAACATCCACTTTAACGTCCATGGTCCATTTTTAATGTGTAAAATTTAATTAGAGCTCGTTATTGGGGTCATTTTAAAAATGATGAGATTCATTTGAATTTCGCTTGATAAAAAATTATTGTTAAAATAGTGTTCCTACAAACTCTCAGTAAAAGAGTAGTGTTGTGAAATTATTAAGTTTCTATCGCTTTATGCGAGCCAATTTTTAAAATGTTAGAATCCACTTGAATTTCATCTGATAAAAAAAAATGAATACCGAACGTTAAAGTGAATATTGTTAGCACTCATTCTAGAGAAAATTAATTTAAAAATAAATTACAGTATAAAGCAATTTGAGACGCTTTTCTTGTTGTTGCCACCATATAATTTGGCTTTACTAGCTTCTTTTGATCAAGCATAGTTTCTTTAACACCCTTATTGTACTTTGGACCACTCAATATGAGGAGTAAAGATCAGTGTCCCTCGCATTTCTCATGCTTGTCTTAACTATCACATGACTCTGCAATGCCACGGTTGTTGGGCGTGGGGTATTAATTAACTCATAAGGTTGATTGGTTTCAACTTTCAAGCAACCTTTCATAATATTATGTAGAAACGATCGTAGTTGCATAATGTAGCTGAAAAAATAGGTCATGAAATATTCATTTTCTCGTGAATCTTATAACTACACATTAATTGAATCTATAGTTTCCTTGTCTAATATGCAATCTCTATAAATATTTTGTTTTCTTCATTGTAGATTGTACAGGCTATGGCCGGCTCCATTGGCAGATTAATTAGGTTATAGTAAGATCATTACGTACAAGTCACATTTTCTTTGACAAGGTTACGTACGAATTACATATGTATACGATTTCATCAATATAAATTAATGAAAACTGACTCCATTTTATTTTATCTATATATACTTTCTTCGGTTTCATTATAAACAAAATTAACTAATTAACATACATTAAGAAAAATAGTTTTTTTTTTAACAAATCAAAAATAGATATATTATAAACAACGGTGATTCACCCCTATTTATTATACATCTTTTTCTTCAATCAACAATAAAACATATGGAAAACATAAACTAACACTCTCTCTTAAGGATAAAATTGTAATTGTAAAAACAATAGTGATTACAAACAACTACAGTATAATACAAATATCTACTTTCTTAATTCCCGTGATTTTAACAAAAGGGTCTTATATATAGGAACAAATATATTATTTGAGTATATCATAGTATTTTGTTTACACATGTTTGCGTGACATTTATCACCAATTCATATGATAATAAAATGGGAATTACTTTTCCCACCCTATGGCCTTCTCCCGCGCCCTGTAAATTTTTCAAAAATGCCCTTGTGCATTCCGGATTATAGAATCCGGATTGCATTAGCACCATGAAAAAAAGTATAAATGATGGAATTTTGAATTTTGGGTGTAAAAATCATGGAGCTTGACATATATCAACCTTAACAGGAGTTTGACATATATCAACCTTGGATCATTAGTGAATATATATGCTGAAAGTTATTATTTTTCACTTGTAAGTGTGGTTTGTTTCTGCTTATCTCATAGTTTTTTCTAATATGCATATAGATGCAGTATGCAAATATCATTCGTCCAACGCTGCTAAAAGGCTCGTTCAGGTCCATAAAGTATCTGAAATTGGGTGGTGTGAATTTCAATGACAGAGGAGAACTTTTGTATGTTGTTAGTGCACTCCAATGTGCTCATGGCTTGGTTGAACTTATTATACAGGTAAACATGATTACCTAAGCTTCTTAGCTTATTTCTTATTGTTGTATTTTGACACTTTAATTTTTACACTTCAGAGTTACATCGATGTTTCTACCGTACAAGTGTCGGATCATTCAGAAGAGTCAGAATGCAAATTCAACATCGTTAAGGACTCTTACTTTTAAAGTTTGTCCTGGTTCTAAGAGTTTAGATGCACATAGAATTTCAGAAGACTTGTTACATATGAAAAAATTGGTGCTGGTGCATTCCGGATTATAGAATCCGGATTGCATCAACACCATGAAAAAAGGGTGTTTAGGGGGTTTTCGGATTATGTAATCCGAAAAATCATGTAACGCGCCCTATTTTTTGAGATTTCCGAATTACAAAATCCGGAAAAATCCGTAACTTATTTTTTTCACCCTTTAACAAAAGAAAACACCATTCCGGGTTCTAAAATCCGGAAACTCAAAGACATTCTTAAAAAAAATAGGGCGCGCAAGGAAACCCATAGGGTGGGAAAAGTAAAACCCTAATAAAATATGCACTATTGTACCAGAAAAAAGCACCACTAAGAACAATTATCCATTTGTAAAAAAAGAAGAAGAACAGTCATCCATTATACTCCCTCCGGTCCTATTTACAAGAGACAATTTACTATTTAGATACATTGAATAATTTATGTATTTGGTTTAGGTTCTTGACTAAATACATACATTATTCAATGTATCTAAAAAGTCAACTTTATCTTATAAATAGGACCGGAGGGAGTATACACATTGATCATGCAATAGAGTAAAATATTTGGGTGGAAAACATGCATTCTTAATTTTATTTTTTATAGGACCGGAGGGAGTATACACATTGATCATGCAATAGAGTAAAATATTTGGGTGGAAAACATGCATTCTTAATTTTATTTTTTTATTATACAATTAAATTGGAAAACCCTATGAGCTGGAAGATGAAGAGTGTGTGACGACTAAGCAAGAATTTTTGGGTGGCCTCTTCCCGCCGGAGGCAGACAGTGACAAATTTTGCACAAAGATTGTGGGGTCCACTATGACCTTTTCAAATTATGCATGAATTATTATTTAATTACATTTTTATATTACGACACATATGCATGACAAATATATTATTTATTTAAAAATAAAAGACAGTAAAAAAAAGGACAAATTTTAATCATTAATCTCGGATAAGAAAATGTATACCCCTATCCGTCTATTTTTGACAAATTTTAGATAATTACCTATTTTTTCATGAAACAATGAATTTAATTTTAATCAAAGATGTCACATTTATTTAAATACAATTTTTTTTGAAAGTATGTGACATTACACTAACACGAAATGACATACTTTTAGAGTGTGTGAAAAACCAAAAGATAGTCACACAAACTAATTTATGTACATTAATATCATATCATATGCATGTAGTAATAAATAAATTACCAAGGGAAGAAGAGAAAGGGACTCACATTTATGTAAGCCAAAGTATTTGGCCGCATAATCACTAGATTATGAGAATCTTTTTTCGGTTGAATAGTTATAAATCATCAATTAGTATCAATTATTATTAACTCCAAAGACCATTCATATTTTAGATTTTTTCTAAACAAAACACTCAAACATAGTCTTATGCCAAATGGAAATACAAGATTTAAAAAATAAAAACTATATAATATAATATAATAATGTTACTTAAATGATAATGAAGTTTATGTTTATGTATATTTAGTTGTGAAACAAGAATCTTGTTTCTCTGTGTTTTCTTTCTTTCATGTCAATCTTTATTTTTGAGTGAAGAAGAAGAAAGTGTAAAAGTAGTTTAAGTTTCCCAAAAGCCTCATTGTTTAATAATGTTCTCGTGACTTTCTCTCACTTGTTTTTTTTTTTTTGTCCACTGGTAACAATTCAGCCTCAAAAATCATAACTTCAATTATTTTTTTTCAACCAAATCTATTCTTAATTTGCTTCATCTTCACTTTCTCACTGGCCCAGATCTCTCTCTTGCACTGCACAACATTGTTTGTTCCATTGCTGCTACAAAGGTTGTTTTTTTTCCCTTCATCTTAACCTCATTCTTCATGTTTTGGATCCTCATGTTTTTTTTAGTGGAAATGCAAAGTTTCTTACTTTTGTTAACTTTGTACTTGCTAGTTTAATGTTGTAGCATTTTGGTTTCTGGGTCTGTTTCTTTCTTTGTCCTTCATAATTGTTATGTTTTTTTTTGGTGATAAAATTCATGAATTGTTAAAAAAAAATTGTATTTTTGTTAATTTCTTTCTGTTCTGTTCTATTTATGATATGGTTTTGAATTTATACCTGACCTGTGTTTTATGCTGCAATTTACAAGCTAACATTTTTATTTAAGTCAACATAGCTCAAATTGTGTGTGTGTGTGTGTGTGTGTGTGTGTGTGTGTGTTGTATTGTTTGAACTTATGTATAAGTTTTTGGTGATGCAGTGGGGGAGCTTGAAGAAGAACAAGCTTATTTGCTTTGACTAGTTTCAATTTTTGTTTGTTGGCAAAAGAATATGATATTTGATATGCCACCATCCGGCGCCCAAAGTGTGAGGACAAACAGATCTTCATTTGGTTCTATCAATGGTAGTGAGGGTACACCTTTACATAGCTATGCTACTGTTAGCAATGGCGATGGATATGACAGCGATGGCTCCAATTTCACACCAGCGTGAGTATTATCTTTTCTTTTCGAGTTACACCCTAATGTTTATAACTTTGTTTGTGTGGAAAATGAACATTTTATTAATTTGGGATGTTAGCAAGCAAATGTTGAAATTTATAAGTCACATTAGCTAATTTTACTTTTGAAGCTAGTAATATTATTTTCTTCTTCCATATTGTTTCTCTGAGGGTATGTTTGGTTCAACCATTGAGAGGGGAGAAATTTTAAAATCGTTTGTGTTTGGTTCATCGGGGAGAGGGGAGAGATTTTATTGAAGGGAAAGTGTACACAAGCTTAATTCTTGCATTATCTTCTTATTGTCTGATCCAGCCACAATTCTAAGAATGTACTTTTTATGCTTTTTGCATGTTTGGTTTTGCGGTGGGAAGGATTATTGATTCTACAAATTTGATTATGGCTGAAAGTCGGTAAAATATAAAGTGATTTATGTTTGAATGCATTCGTGTAAAAGTGTGGGTTGAACAATAATTTTATGGCTATATATCAATTGTAGAAGCAAAAACTCTAAATTATAGCTTCATGTTAGAATCAATTCTAGAGGCAAAATCAATTCTATTCGAGAACAATCAAACATGTCAAGATCAATTCTACACATCTAGAATCAACTTTACTTCCCCCGAAAGTGGAACCAAACATACTCAAATCTTGAATTGAATGACTAGCTAACAACAAAGTGAAATGAATTGTGTGTTTGCTCGTATGCAGTATTCTTCAGTTTTTGACGTTGTATTTTATTTTTACTTGCAGCACACCAACAACTCTATCAACGGCTATTCCAGCAGAACTCGCTGGAGCAGCACCTTTGATTGACAGATTTCAGGTGGGAAACTATATATGTTAATCTTGTTTCAAATATTATTTTCTTTAACAGTCATGCATTCCTATTATTTTGCGTCTCAGTGATTTTTGTATAACATTCTGCTTGAAAGGTAGTGTACTTTCTAATTTAGTGCTATATTGCTATGATCATGGGGACATGATCTTTTGTTATCAAGTTTTCTCAAATGTTGTATGTTATAGGTGGAAGGTTTTTTAAAGTTGATGCAAAAACAAATTCACTCTGCCGGGAAGCGAGGATTTTTTTCTAAACGATCCGTGGGACCCCAAGTTCGAGAGAAACTTACAATCGAAGACATGCTTTGCTTCCAAAAGGTAATCAAATACAAACTTTTCAATGTGGTTATTTTTTTTTATTAAGCACACGAAAATCTAACTCATGAGTTGCAGGATCCAATACCAACATCATTGCTTAAGCTGAATGGCGATTTGGCAAGCCGGGCAACAAAGTTGTTCCAAATGATTTTGAAGTATATGGGTGTTGATTCGTCTTCACTAAGCTTAGAGGACCGGGTTGAGCTTGTAGGTAAACTATACAAGCAAAGTTTGAAGCGTTCGGAACTCCGCGATGAACTTTTTGTGCAGATATCAAAACAAACAAGAAACAATCCGGAGAGGTAAATTTTTTTTCTTAGTATTTAGTAGCATGCTTCATGTTTTCTTTTCTTAGTCTTTGCTCAATGTAGCTGGATTTATGTTGTTTGTGTACTATTGGTTAATGGTTGATACATTTCTTGTCTCAAAATCAGGGAATACTTGATGAAATCATGGGAGCTAATGTATTTATGTGTGTCGTGCATGCCTCCAAGCAAAGACATTGGAGGATATCTGTCTGAATATACCCATAACGTGGCGCATGGCGTGGCTGTTGATTCTGGGATCCGAGGTGTTGCATTGAACACTTTAAATGCTTTGAAGCACTCTCTCAAGGCTGGTCCTAGGCATATAATACCCGGACCTGCTGAGATCGAAGCTCGGATGACTGGGAAAAAGCTCACAACTATAGTCTTCTTTCTGGATGAAACATTTGAAGAAATTACATATGACATGTCAACAACCGTAGCGGATGCTGTCGAGGAACTCGCAGGAATCATTAAACTGTCAACATACTCTAGCTTTGGCTTGTACGAATGCCGCAAAGTTGTCACAAGCGCTAAATCATCTGATTCTGGCAATGGTATGGCTTTTTCACTTCTTGCTTGTGAATATTATTAAATTAGCTGAGATCAGTAGTATAACAAGTCTTCTAATGTTATTATTCAGAGGAGTACATTGGTTTGGACGACAATAAACATATCGGGGATCTATTAGCGGAATTTAAGGCCGTAAAAGAACGAAGTAAGGGAGAAGTTTTGCACTGCAAACTGGTCTTCAAGAAAAAGTTATTTCGTGAATCGGATGAAGCTGTGACAGATCCTATGTTTTGGCAGTTGTCCTACGTACAAGTATGCCTTTTTTGCTTTTGTTTTACAAGTTTTGTTTGGTTTTTCTTCCTGGGCTGTCTAGCTTGAGAAAGCGGTTTCCTTTTATTTCCAGTTTTCACTAGTAATTACAAAAATGTCACTTTTTTTTTATCTTTCTACTTTGTTACCATTTCCTATACAAATATTTGAGATCAGGAAATAAGTGAAAAAAATGTTACATTTTTTAATTATGAGTGAAACTAGAAAATGTTTTCTCCAGCCAGACAATCTATTGTTTTGATTTGAATAGAATTCTGACCTGCTTCAAGGTATTGATTTGTTGGTGCTTGGATACTTATTTACAGTTGCAGCATGATTATATTTTGGGTAATTATCCCATTGGAAGGGAAGATGCATCAAAGCTTTCTGCATTGCAAATCTTGGCTGAGATTGGATTTGTTAGAAGACCCGAATCATGCCCGTAGGTGACTTTGAATGTTCATCTTGCTAGAAACTATGTTCCAATATTATTTTAACATCTTTTGATCGATTTTACTGTGACCAAACTTTACAATATTTTCTACTTTCTGTGATCTATTATATTATGACTGCAACTGACTGTGATTTCTGTGTTTATCAGTGATTGGAATTCCTTTCTCGAGCGATTTCTTCCCAGGCAAATAGCAATGACTAGAGCTAGACGCGAATGGGAGTTGGATATTCTTTCTTGCTATCATTCACTGGTATAAGAGCTTAACTTCATCTGATTGTTTTTCTTGTTCAATCTGTGATAAGATGGATTTCCCTTTTCAGGAGAATGTCACAAAAGATGATGCAAGACAACAGTTTCTGCATATAATAAGAACACTTCCTTATGGCTTTTCTGTATTTTTTAATGTTCGCAAAATTGATGATCCTATTGGACTCCTACCTGGACGAATAATACTAGCAATTAACAAGAGAGGGGTAAGATTCAAAACTGATTTAACGTCATAATGATAATATTACAAGGTTTATTATAATTTACATGTAATAGAACACTGAATTGTACTTTTAATTAATTAAATGTTTGTTTCTGATCAATTTTCTATAGATTCATTTTTTTCGTCCCATTCCAAAGGAATATTTGCACTCAGCTGAATTGAGAGACATAATGCAATTTGGAAGCAGTAACACTGCTGTATTTTTTAAAATGCGAGTTGCCGGTGTTCTTCACATATTCCAGTTTGAAACCAAGCAGGTATTGTTAACACCTTCATTGAAATTTACCATTTTACTCTTCAAGTTCTCAATCTTTCTCTTTGGACTTGATGGATATTTTTTTGTTAGATTGGAGTTATTTTATATCATTGTTGTTTTATCATTTTTGCAGGGAGAAGAAATTTGTGTAGCCCTTCAGACACACATAAATGATGTAATGCTGCGCCGATATTCCAAAACACGATCTTCTCCTACAGGTTCTTTGGATAAAGAAATTTCTACTGAATTTAAGTCTCCGAATATGGAATCGTATGAGAAACGTGTTCAAGATTTAACAAAAGCTGTTGAAGATTCTCAAAGGAAGGCGGATCAAGTAAGTCTAAGATTCTAATGTATGGTATATAATTTAGAGTATTACACAAGGTGTAGAACAAGCACCTAACTGTTTATAATATTTAAATCATGTTGAATAGTTGATGGAAAAATTGCACGAGAAGCAAATACAAGAAGAGGAGACTCTCCAAGAATTAGAAGGCTTGAAAGAATCTTTAGAAACTTCCAAGAATAGTCTTGCAGAAGTTACGAATGACCGTGATAGGCTTACATCACTATGCAGTGAAAAAGATAATGAACTTCAGGTAGAACTTTTGACTCTTGATAACTTCATCGTACGAGTCTCATTTTTATCTTTGCATTACTAACTTTTCTTATTGATCATGCAAATTTACTAGGCTAAAATGATAGAAAAAAGGAGCTTGGAAGCAAAGATAGCCAAGTTGAATAGTTTGATGATAGAGGGGATTACCAACAAGGACTCTATTGGAGCTAACGACCGAGTAAGATACTTTCTGTTGCTGATATTGATTTTTTCTTTTTCTTTTGCTGATCAACCACTGTTTTCATCTTTATAATGTTGACTTCCGATGTTACCTAATAGGCGTTGCAAAAGCTTGAAGATGACTTGAGACTTTGTAAAGATGAGCTTATGGCAGCTGAAGAGACCATCAAATGCTTGACAAATGAGAAGTTAGTTTTGAGACAAAAGATATCTGAGCTTGAGAAGAAGAATACTGAAGAGGTAAAATAGCATGTTGGAACTAGATATATAAATTTAAAAGCCTTAATTTTAAGATGATATATTCAATCAACATAAATTCTGGTTGGTGTGACGCAGATTAATTATGTTCAACGAAAACTTGAACAAGAACGCAAAGCTCTGAACTCTCAAGTACATGGCCTTGAAAGAAAACTAGATGTGCTTAAACAAGAATTGGTTATGGCTGAATCTACACTTTTGGCGAAGGACTCTGAATTGGCTGTGTTGAGGAACAATTTAAAAGAACTAGAAGATTTGAGAGAAATGAAAGAGGTTTTGCTACTTTTTATTTATAGGTTCAACATGTTCACTTTATTTGCGTCAAGTACAAAGTAATTTCATTTATCAATTTCAATTTTGCTTTATGTAGGATATTGACAGAAAGAATGAACAAACAGCTTCCATACTGAGGATGCAAGCGGCACAACTAGCTGACATGGAATCACTTTATAAGGAGGAGCAGGTTCTCAGAAAGCGATATTTCAATACCATAGAAGGTGAACATAAAGTTTAATGTCTATGTGAATGTGTATATATATTTACATATATAACTCACATACATAATAAAAACATTGGAATATGGTTATCTTTTTCAGATATGAAAGGAAAAATACGAGTTTACTGTCGTCTAAGACCCCTTGGTGAAAAAGAGATTGCCGTGAATGAAAGAAAAGTTCTTACTTTTGTAGACGAGTTTACTGTTGAGCATCCATGGAAAGATGATAAAGCAAAGCAACACATATATGATCGCGTGTTTAACGGCAATGCAACTCAAGAAGAAGTATTTGAAGATACAAGGGCAAGTCTTAGCATAACTACTAAGAAATAATAGTTGTTTACTTTTTTTTCCGAACAAGCAAAATAGTTGTTTACATTGAAATAGATTTAACATTTTCTTATGCTCGTTACTAAGTCTTTCTTTTGGAAATTCACAATGCAGTACTTGGTGCAATCTGCTGTAGACGGTTATAATGTTTGCGTATTTGCCTATGGTCAAACTGGCTCTGGAAAGACGTTTACAATATATGGATCCGAAAACAATCCTGGCCTTACGCCACGTGCTACTACAGAGCTTTTTAGAATTTTAAGGAGAGATGGTAACAAGTTTTCTTTTTCCTTGAAGGTACAATTGCAAAATGGAGCTTGATAAACATTTGTCTATCCATCTATATAAATTTATGTCATTAAATACATTTAATGCACACACAATTGTTGAGTAAATTAACCACAACTTTGATTTGACAAATGTCTTTCTTTACGGTTTGATGTAAACTTCTTTTTGTGTTTACGATGCAGGCGTACATGTTGGAATTATATCAAGATACACTTGTAGATCTCTTGTTGCCGAAGAATGCAAAGCGATTAAAATTGGAGATTAAGAAGGACTCAAAGGTTACTCATTATTTTTGTGATTGTAATTTTTCCATTTCATAATTCTTTTAATTTTATGGATTGGTCTCTTAAGCTGTGATTGTTTATTTTAGGGAATGGTAACGGTAGAAAACGCAACCACTGTGTCGATTTCCACCATGGAGGAATTGAATAGAATAATACAAAGGGGTTCGGAACGGCGGCATACAGCAGGGACACAAATGAATGAAGAAAGCTCAAGATCTCATCTTATACTATCAGTTGTAATCGAAAGTGTCAACCTTCAAAGCCAATCAACTGCAAGAGGAAAGGTATTAATTGTCTTATATCTATGAATATCTTTATATATGCAACTTATACCATTTTTTTTTTGTTAACTATTTTAAACACGAACATTTTATTATGCAGCTGAGTTTTGTGGATCTTGCTGGCTCTGAAAGAATTAAAAAGTCAGGCTCTGAGGGTAGTCAATTGAAAGAAGCTCAAAGTATAAACAAATCATTATCAGCACTTGGAGATGTTATTAGTGCTTTATCTTCAGGGGGTCAACACATACCTTACAGAAATCACAAGTTAACTATGTTGATGAGTGATTCACTTGGAGGCAACGCCAAAACTCTCATGTTTGTGAATGTATCTCCAGTAGAATCAAGCTTGGATGAGACGCATAACTCTCTTATGTATGTTATCTCTTTTCTGAACTTATAAATGTTTGACTTTCAAATTTTAAATAGTATAACTTGGCTGATTTTCACTCCTGTTAGGTATGCGTCGCGTGTGAGGTCAATTGTGAATGATCCAAGTAAAAACATATCTTCGAAAGAGATCGCTCGACTGAAGAAATTGGTTGCTTATTGGAAGGAGCAAGCAGGTAGGAAAGGGGAGGATGAAGATTTAGAAGAAATTCAAGATAAACGACCAACTAAAGAGCGGAGCGATGGCCGCCATTCAATGTAGTAGCTTCAGGCAACTGAGAGTTCATAAATGGCTTATAGTGCAATGGATTGACCACCTGCTGTAATTTTTGTCTATGGAATGCTGCAGTCTCCACATTCCAAGATCTCATAGGCTTAATAGGTTGTTGTAATTTGTTTCAGAGGGGTACAAGCTGTATAGTTTAATCATGTATATATTTTTAGTAATCTTTAACTCATTCACATATACATAAGTATATACATTATGCTACCTTAATATGATAGTTCCTGCTAACTAATATTGAAGACATGTCGTTTCACAATGACACAAGGAAATAGTGTTAGTATTGAGGTAAAATGAAGTGTTGGTATAGATTTCAAAATATAAGCTAGCTTCAAAAAAGGAAAATTTTGGGTACTTTGATACACTGCATGATTGTGAGATGGTATAAGGTTAGATGTTGATAATCTGGAGTTGAGTTCCAAACTAAGAAATTATGTTAAAGACGGGACCTTTATTCTTTTGAAGAATATAGTGTCACAAAAGATAAAATATGTATATATCTTTTAAAAAAACTTTAATTTAGTCAGAGAAATAGGTCGATAAAACAAACAAGTTTGTCTCATCCAAAACAATGCTGACAAAATTTATCTTCATATTTCTGCAGGATTTGAACAATAAAGACAAATTATACAATGAAGAAAACATATGTCTATTCAGTGTCTTCTCATAAAAATAAATAAATGCAAATACCAACACATGCCTATAAATACAATATCAGTTTTCACATATCAGAGACAGACCCACGATAAGCCTCTTTGTCCATAGCTTGTTTCTCATTTGTTCTCTTAAACAGTTCCTTCTCGAACCCATTACTCAAATCAACACCGTCCCAGTGTCGTCGATTTGGAGCAGCTGCTAAACGTCTCTTCAAGCAGCTATTATTTGGAATATCTTGAGGGACAACAAAACCAGATTCATTCATTATATCACTTTCTCCCAACTATGGAAGAACCGGTTCTTCCGGATATTTTTTTCTTAACTAGATGTGCCATAGGATCATTCCTTCTTACCTTCTCCTCCAATAGTTTGTTAAGTTTAGGATCGTCTCTGGTCCGCTCAAACAGCTTTTCCTTCTCAGCTGTTAGTTCCTTTAGCAGCTTAGCTTTTGAGCTAAGCCCTTGCTCCATTCTATTTCAATCTCCTTGTGTTTTTCTTCTACTTTTCTGTTGTTTTGACTTGCAATCCTTTGTTATCCCGAAAGACAGGCTCATCATCACGTCCACCAGTTTTTCTTGATGCTAGTATCACAACAACGAGTTTGATGACGACGGTGAATCAGACTCATAGTCACAAAATTGCTAAGGTTGCAAACAAGCGTAACGCTAACCAATTTGCAAGTACAGACTTGCAAGAGTGCAATGCCCTACATTACACTACTACTTATTTACAGCTAATCTCTCCTCTCTACTTTAAACAAACTTTACAACGTGGGAATAGTCTGAAAGCTTAAATTGAATGGTGCTATCAACACTCAATGTGAGTGTATTTTTATATCCTATAAACACTATTGTCCCTTAAAAAAAAAAAATACTAACACTATTGTTTTTTACTAGTTATCCTAAGATTTGTTAGCTGTTAGGCTTTGTTTTCTTTTACTTTTAATTTTATTTTATAATATTGTTAATCAAATTAGTGATTTTTTTTGTTGTGGTGTCCGAGATTTAAACCCGAAACTTTACATATATTATGCATTATCTCTACCAAATGAGCTAAGCACGCGGGGATTTAATGATTTAATGATTTTTTAAGACTCTTATTTTTGTCTTTTTGGGATATTATTGTCTTTCAATATCTATAGCTATAATTTTAATCAAAGTCACGTTTTCTAGCAACGATTACTTTTTCAAATCAGCAAAACACTAGAGAAAATACTTGCAACCTCTAAATAAGGGAAAATACTCCAGTGACATTTGTGTTTTTTTATTTATTTAATAAATAAATAAATAAATAATTAAAATAAATTACGTTGTTAATGAGATGAGAGAGAATGTTTAAATAGGAGAGAGATAAAAACAAGAGGATCAAAGTCAAAATCATTCAAGTGGAATCCCACTAGCACCAGCACCAGTGTCATAAGTCATAACCTTTGCTTCATCACCGATTCATCTTTTATAGGATGGAGGAGGCTATTCCAGTGATTGATCTTGACAAGATTTCAGAGCAATCCGAATGCAAAAAGCTAAGAGATGCATGTGAGAAATGGGGTTGTTTCAGGATCATCAACCACTCTATTCCTTCTACTCTTATGTCTGATATGAAGATCGTTGTTCAAGCTCTTCTTGATCTTCCTATGGATATCAAGATAAACAACCAAGATGTTATTGCTGGTAGTGGTTACATGGCACCAAGTGCTGTTAATCCTCTCTATGAAGCTTTAGGCCTCTATGACTTAGGTTCTTCACAAGCTGTGCAGGAATTCTGCTCTCAATTGAATGCCACACCTCATCAAAGGTTTCTTCATTTTTCTTATGTTCAGTTTATCATTTAATTGATCTAGGAATAGGATTTTATTCATATACACTGTCAATTAATCATAACCATCAGATCAAACTATCAGTCTCATGTGATTAAGGTTGTTGTTCATTACAACTTATGATCCTTGATAGTATTGTTGTACATAATTATAGTCAAATGTGGATGATTTTGTCTTAATTAGGATTGTGTTATGATGATGGTTACATTAAATATCTTGATTCTGCAATATAGATTTTGGCCGGGACCTTTGTTTAAAACCTTCATGTGTTGTGAATGTGACTAATAAGTAGTTAGATTTCCAGAAAGCAATTTTTATGAGCAGAATGTTTTGCTATTAGTTTCTTATGATCTTTGTCAATGTCTCCAAAAAATGATCTTGTAGTGTGCTTCATTGGTTTACTAGTTTTGAACGGTTGCGACCATTTTATTCATATTTATTTTTCTAGTTTAGTTTAGTTTTCTGTTTCAACTTGTAGCCAATTGTTGACCTTTTTATGTACGGTTGATTTTGATTGATTATTACTAGGGAAATAATGGAGGCATATGGCAAAGCAATTCATGATTTGGCTGTCAAAATAGGACAAAAGATGGCCGAATCACTGGGCATAGGTAGTGCTGATTTTGAGGACTGGCCTTGCCAGTTCAGAATTAATAAATATAGCTTCACCAAAGAATCTGTTGGGTCCCCTGGAGTCCAAATACACACGGATTCAGGGTTCCTAACAATTCTTCAAGACGATGAAAATGTTGGTGGTCTTGAAGTGATGGACGGTTCTGGATCATTTGTTTCAGTCCCACCATTTCATGGAACCCTCCTTGCCAATCTTGGAGACATCGCTAAAGTGAGTGCTAGTTAGTAGTTACACTGTAAATCACTAACTTTGTCACTAAACTTTCACATTCTTTTCTACCTGCTATTTTATATTGACAGAATATAAGAAATTTAACAAAATATTAGATACTATAGTAACATAGATAACAAATGTTTTATATTATTATTTTTGTTTACATGATAACCAAAGCAAGAGAGAGTGCCTAAGTTCAGAAACTAAATTGGTTAATCAATGATTAGTCTCCTTCATTTGGTCCTTAGGTTATGTTTTAACCTTATGGTTTTTGAAAATTGTGTGCTGCAAGTCCTGAATATATGAAATAAAATGAATACAGGTATGGAGCAATGGAAGGTTTTACAATGTAAAGCATCGTGTACAATGCAAGGAAGCTACCACACGCTTTTCAATTGCTACATTCATGTTGGGACCGAGGAAGGGAAATGTTGAGGTCCCAACAGAGGCGGTGGACCATGATCACCCATGTCTATATAAACCTTTTGTTTATGATGATTATAGAAAGCTTAGAGTTTCGAAAAAGATGCACACTGGTGAAGCCCTTGAGCTATTACGCTTGGCGTAAAGATTTGAGAATATTAGGACTTCATCCTCTCTACTGGGCATGTGCATCCAGCAATGCGCATCTTGTTGATAATCATTTTTTTTAATCCAACACTCCATGGCCATGTCACAACTCACAAATAAGTATGTGTACAAGTGTACATCCTTGTGTACATGTAGTTGATTATATGATACTGATTACATGCTATTAGAGAATGATAGTTGGGAAAATTGGCGATACTCTGTTTTTACCATTTGATATTATTTGATGTAAGGATTACAAAGTAGAGCACAAGTATATAAGTACTGAGATGAATACATTACACACAGATCCTAACTAAACTAACTCTAGGAGATAGATGATGAATAACATATTCTATAACAGAAGACTGTTTATATGATCACTCTAATACCCCTTCAAGATCAAGGTGGGTGAAACACTTTAAGATTAGTTCTTAAGTCTTCAAAACGAGAGGAAGAGATAGTCTGTGGTAAAGTTGTTTGCTAACCAATGCGCAGTTGGGAAATCAATTCTTGTGCATAATGTTGTTCAGTTTAAGTTTAATTTGTAAGTCGCAGCAGGATTCGGTTTAGATCAACAGGAATAGTTTAAGTTTTAGATCATATCCATAATGCTCACTATTTTGTTTTTCTATTAAGGAGCTTTTATGTTTTGCCTACTATATTCAATGCAATATATGATATTTATACAACCTACTATTCGGTTAAAAAGCCAAACTTTTCAATCTTCAACCATTCAAAGCATGTAAGGGAACTCTGTCAACAAAGATATTCATTGCCACTGCCATAAAATCCAATGTGCAACCTTGATTCAACCTTTCTTGGCTGCTTATCAGAACCAACAAATGTAGTGTATACTAAATCCTTTTGGGGTTTTCATGACTAATTTGAGTTTAGGGTTAATGAATGATAGTCATTTGCTTATAATGGTTTCCCATGATTTTGTAGTCTTTAATGGTTTCCCTTCTACTAAATCCTTTATTTTTGCATACAATGGACACCGCGATTTTGAAGCCATGTCTCGTAGGTAGGCATCCTCTAGCTGCCCTCCATAAAACTACCTTTATTTTTTTTTGCAGAATTCGAAGTCTCCAAATCTTCATTACCTTTCACTCAACCGAAGACTATATATGGTATAGTGATATGCCGATTTAACAGTGTAGTCTCCATGGGTTGTAAATTTCCAACACTGTATATCTTCTCCTATCTTATCCATAATTGGCATGGCAAGAATATTCTCGACATCTCTCCCATTGAACACCTCCTTGATACCATCTATTTTCCACTCACTTCCGTTTTCCTCCATTAAATCGATTACCATATGTTTTCCATCCCCACCAACATATAATATAAATGTTGAATATTAATTTTATAAATACTATTTTTTTTATTAAATTAAAATATATTTCATTATCATACTTCTATATAAATATATTTTCTTATGTAATGATTTTTTTTATTTTTTTTAACATTACAATGTGTAATGACTCGGTCATGTAGGCACAACTCAATTGGTAGCGGCAAGTACAATATTAGGCGGGGACCGAGGTTGAACCCCAAACTTCCCACTTCTCCACATTTTAAAATGTGTGAGCCACATCAACTAGACTACTTGACCAAAAAATATATATGTAACAACTCGATCATAAGGTTCAACTCGATTTAATGTGTGGGTGTGTGTGTATATTTTCTTTTATAGAAGTCGAGTTACACGGACGACTCATTCAGTTCAATCACATGATTTATTCAATGACTTAGTTGTTCGATTAACAACCTAGTACTTTGACTGAGTTGATAACCAATCTGAATTTTAAAAGTTAAAACACTAGATTGAATCATATTTAACATAAAGCAATTCAATAGTCAATCGAATTAACCCATATAAAATGTACTAATAAAAAAAAATTCACCCTAAATAAATTGGCCGCCCACATTTACTTAAAAAAAATGGCCACCCACAAAATAAAACTATGTCATCGTTGGTGGTGGCCTCACATGAGGTTTTTCTCTCGCTCTCCCAGTGATCGAATACTTATGCATATAGATCTGCAACGTTGATGCTCAAACCATTATTTGAATCTATAATTGTCTGAAGCTGGTCTTTCGTTAAGAACCAAACGAACACCGCACCAAGATGAGAAATCAAACAATACGACACAAGACGATGAAGAACACAATGTCACACTCGGACGACGAAAAAATAAATCTAGATATATGTGAAAATCACTTATTTAGATTAAAACGGGGAGAAAAATATGAAAAGGGGTGATTTCAAATAAAAAAAATTGACCCAAAACCACTCCCTCAAGGAAGAAAATGGGAGGGAGAACGTAGAGAGAGAAAACTAGGTCCGACTTATTGGAGAATTAATTCGAATGAATAAATATCGTTTTGTTTTTGTCAAAAAAATTGCATATATATTTTTGGTAACCCATGAATTACGTTTTTATTAGAAGAATGGGGTAAGTTAAAATAAAAGGAAGATTACAAAAGATTAGAGATGTAAAACTCGACCTAATGAAAGTGAAAAATAAACATCTAAAAAGGTAATACAGATCAACCCAAAGGGTAAAGAAACCACAACGAGACAAGTAAATCCGAATCCAAAACAAACAACCATGCACCATATGCACAATCCAGCAAAATCGCGTACGAGAGCAAAACCAAATTGAAAAAAAAAAGTGGTGTGTGAACTTTCGTGAGCACTAAACCCAAATTTTGATAACCGGCGGATGACCTCGACTGCCGACAAGAAAACAAATCCACACACCAAGAACCCACTACATCGAAACAAGATATCAAAATGCATCAACTGCCTTTATGAGCAACATAGTCTGAAGCCAATCTGAAGGTCACCACGTAACTTGCAACCCACAGATCGAAATTTGGAGTACTGAACAACGAGTAACTCACAACCCTCATCACTGTCAATCCGTCAGAGAAGCCAGATAACAACGACAACATAGGCGACAACGAGGAAACCAGAAACCATCAGTGAAAAATCGCGACAACTTTAACAACCCTTAAAAAGGGGTTTAAAGAGGCATTGTCACGACAGAAAGATCGTGATCGCACCATCCTCACAAAAGGTTACATCAGAATCGTTGGGTAATTTTAACTGGGCATCATATTTATTATGATTATTATTTTTTTTCCGAAAATATACATAGCACGTACTACCTCCGTCCCTAATTATAGGGCCCTTTTGAAAAAATAACGGGAATTAAGATAGTGGATATTTGTATTAAATGTGTTTGTAATTACTATTGTTTTTACAATTTTATCCTTTAAGAGAGAGGGTTGGTTTATGTTTTCAACATGTTATTTATTGTTGATTGAAGAAAAAGATGTATAATAAATAGGGGCATGTATGTAAAGAAATAATTAATGTAGTTGGAAATAGCAAAGGGGTCTTATAAAAAGGGACAAAAAAAATTCTTAAAAGGGTCTTATAATTAGGGACGGAGGTAGTATTAAATATGTCTTTGAGAAAATCTGTCTAGATGCACTTAACGTGATACTACTCGAGATTTGTTTTGACTTTTTGCGTGTGTTAATCCTTCGATTCTCAAGGGAAAGGGACCTTGATAGTTTAAAACCCGACAGGAATATAAGTAAACTCTAACAAAAAATGATTCCACCCAAATTTGTTTTAACTAATGATATTATTCCTTATTGTCTTCATTGCAATTATAAATATGTAATTTATCCCTCTTTCAATAAATAAATAGATTATTTTCTATTTGTAGAATAAATCACAAAATGAACCAAATGTGTCAGGCTGCTAACTCAGAAAGCAGTCTCACATTTGTCCAAAAAAAAAAGAAAGCAGTCTGACAAAGGCCTAATGGTCTAAATCATGGGGATATATTAAGGCGCCCATTGAGAACAAGATTCTAATTATCGACGAGTTATCTTTTTTTGAGGGAATTATAGACGAGTTATCAAAAAGAAATAATAAATCACGAAATGACATGTGACAAATTGAACTTATTAATGTTAACTTTTTTTTTTTTGAGGGAAACTTATTAATGTTAACGTGTGTGTTTATAACTTTATATTTTTAAATTAGCTATTTTTTCTTTTAATAGTATTGAAACAACTTTATAGCTCTCTCTGATAGTTAAACTCTACCTGTCATCATTTTTTTCTTCTTGTTCTTGACATATGGAAGAGGACCGGTACCCCTCCAATCTCTCTCTCTCTCTCTCTCTCCACATATGTTTTTGTGATCTCATCGTTGCTTGTTTTGATTTTTTGTTTTTATGCGATGTGTTTTTTATTTTCCGTCTTAGTGCC
The DNA here is from genome assembly GCF_051527215.1 of Medicago sativa. Taxonomy (NCBI): domain Eukaryota; kingdom Viridiplantae; phylum Streptophyta; class Magnoliopsida; order Fabales; family Fabaceae; genus Medicago; species Medicago sativa. The sequence continues at coordinate 14,778,120 of NC_140753.1, read as the reverse complement.
CTGTTTAATTGATTTTGGTTGAAATAATAGCCTTGATTTAATTCAGATCCACTCAATGACTTTGACGTTGTCAACATTGCAGATTTAGAGACATGATATTTTGAAAACTTTAGTCATATATGTAGGCATATGTACATCGTCGTTTTATGATATTAATATGGATGTTGTAAGTTTTTTCCCATATTCATCCTTTTTGTTTTTATCGACTTTAAATTTGTATTGTATCGACGTACTCTATCAATTTGAATGAATGAATATCATTTATTTTTGTCGATATATATATAAATATATACAGACACGCACACCCATATTTTATAAGTTTAAATACATTTTCAATTTATGAAAATATATCATCTTTGCTTTTAATCCTCGCAATTTTCTTAGAGTGTGAACGGTTGATTTTCTTTGATTACAAGGAAAATAATGGAGACATATGGCAAAGCAATACATGACGTGGCTGTAAAAATAGGACAAAAGATTGCTGAATCAGTAGGCACTAGGCATATTGGATGTTGATTTCGAGGATTGGCCTTGTCAGTACAGAATTAACAAATATCACTTCACTTCAGAATCAATAGGTTCCCTTGGAGGTTCAGTGCACACAGATTCAGGGTTCTTAACAATTCTTCAAGATGATGAAAATGTTGGTGGTCTTGAAGTGATGGACAGTTCTGGCTCATTTGTCTCGGTCCCACCATTTCATGGAACCCTTCTTGCCAATCTTGGAGATATTGCTCGAGTAAGTACTAAGTACAAAGTAATTCACTAATTTTGTTGCTAAAGTTGCAGCTAAATGAAAATACTAACTAGTCTCTAATGTTTAGTTCTACCATGTCATTAGTCTATAATATTATATAGATTGAAAAAAATATTAGAGACAATTGGATTTTTTAGAGAGCCTTATTTATCCTCTACAATTATATATAGACAATTGAGGTTTTATATTGAGTATGATTCAAACTTATAAAACAAACAATTTGATGCATGAATATATGGTGGGTGACTCGATTGATATGCTCTAAAATCATAGTATATTTTTTATATTGAATCTAACTAATTCTTACAAAAAAAATGTTTGTAAGATGAGAAATGTCAATCTTTATCAATTGATGTTGGGTCTTATCTCTATTCAATGTGGAAAATAGTGACAAACTATTTTTATTTTTTTTATTTACTTGATAAATAAAACAAGAGAGAACTCATACCAACATGATTGAGTTTTGCGAAAGGGACCAAACTCCCACAAAGTGGTGAACCAAGTTTGAAGTCCGACTGGAAATGGTCACGTTTGGTGCCTAATAAGATTTCAAAAAATAGAAAACCATACAAAACTGAATATTATTGGATGCGTCTGGACTTGTAAAACCGCTTGGATCGAATCAGATTTCAAATTCATTTTTCAAAACCAAACCGAACTAAACTGCATACATATGTATTAATACTTATGTTTTTTTAAGGAATAATTTTTTTGTTGGTTTTTATTTATTTTTTAATGATACTTATTAGTAAAATTTAATCTTATTTTTTTATTATTTCATATGTTTCAAACATAATCGATCACTGCCATTTCGTAATGTTAATTTTTAGTTTATTAATTATATGTTATATTTTGCATAAAACATACTACCTTATTGTGTATTTATAATATTAATAGGAGTTTTATAATTGTAATTTGGACATCCTAAAATTGGTCTAAATTAAACCCTATTAAATTGAATTGGATTAAACCATGTTTTTTTTATGAGTTGTCCAAACCAAACTGAACCACATATAATTTTATTTTAGGATTAGATAGTTTTTTAGCTTAAAATCGATTCTTACTGCACTGCAAACAATGCGGTATGTTCACATAAAAAAAACACTAAAAACATTCTTATATTAGAGCTATCAATGAGAAACCAAAAAAGGGGGAAAAAAGAAAGTGTCAAAGTTCTGAAACTAAATAGTTCAATGAGTGATTAGTGACCTTCCCTTGTGCTTTAGCTTAGTTAAGCTATAAAAATTGAAACAAAAAAGCAAAACCTGACTTATGGTATTTGCAAACTGTTTGCTTCATGCAAGACCTTAATATATGAAATGAATGCAGGTATGGAGCAATGGAAGGTTTTGCAATGTGAAGCACCGCGTACAATGCAAGGAAGCTACTACACATTATTCAATTGCTACATTTATGCTGGGACAGGAAGGGAAATGTTGAGACTCCAAAGGAGTTGATGGACCTTGATCACCCACGTCTTTATCAACCTTTTACATATGACGAGTATAAGACTCTCAGAGATTCCATAAATAAGGGTGGTGATAAATATCTGCAGACTGGTGAAATCCTTGAGCTATTGCGTTTGGTCCAGTGATTTGAAAATGCCCCTCTTTTCAGAAACTTTTATGGATGTCCCTTTCTCTGTTTGCCAGTTAATTAAAATAAACATTGGTGTCTAAATCCTTAGGAAAATAACTTTTGTCAATAAAGGAGAATGGTTATATTGCTAGTGGCCAAGTGCTAACTAACTCATATATGAGGGAATGGTTATCAGGATACTTTTAATAATAAAAATAATATTAATAAGTTCAAATGTTATGTTTTTTTTTTTTTTAGGGAAAATGTTATGTTTACAATTAACAACGGAGTTTGGAGGACACCCAGAAGTAATAAAAAAAGTTACGAGTCATGGAATTTCTCCACTATTAAAATTGTAGCAATTACCATCTGTCAATAAAAAAACAACCACATTATGCATACTTCTATGAATAATATAAATACATGCATGCCCATGAGCTACATCATAGTACATAGAACAAAGATATTAGAAAGCATTCGTTGGTTGGTGTTCACCATAAAGAAAAGAAAAAAAGCATTTGTTGGTGTGGTACCGTGATTGTTAATATATATATACGATAATGCGGCTTTTGTGGTTTATTGTAGCTCATTATAAATCCTCTATACATACATTTGAGAATGTTTAAAATGAACAATACACATGGCATATCCAAATCAAATTTAAAAGAAAAGTTACATGTGGCAATGTAAGGTTGAAGCATAAAAGTCATAGTCCAATTACACCATTTAAGACAAACATTTTTTTTAATGACACCATTTATGACATACTAAAGTAACAAATTATAACCAACAATCAAACAAAAATCTTCAACAACAAAATTTTGAAAAATAATCTAAATAAATAATTATATAAAATGACATAATTTCAAAATTAAAAAACTAGAATTATAAAATTTCAAATCTGCAAAAATAGATTTTTTTTTATTTATAAGATATATTTTGCATTGATTGAAAAATTACAATCTCAAATGACTACATTGCTTCTTGCATATGAATTTTTTTTGTCAAAATAAGAAACTAAAAAATAAGAGATAAATATCATTACTGTTAAATATAAAAAATAAAAAAAAAAACATCGAGGGAAAGCATTTTTCTATTATAATAAATATCTTTGAAATAAACAAGAGACTACTATTATTTTTCAATAAAACTATATGTTTGTCATTGTGTTTACCAAAAACCAGATAAATAGAAAAATATACAGGACAAGTTTTTATCAAGAGAAGGAAATATAAGACTTGGGTTGGGGGCCAACGACCTGACCCAGTAAACCACAAAAGCAGAACCCAACTATTCAGTACAAAAATGGTAATAAAAAAGAACAGACCTAAACAACCATTACCACGTACAAATTAGCGAACCTCCGTAGGGGCGCGACAATCCAACGATTGTCTGCCAACACAGAAACGACCCAAGTTCCAACAATTATCTTCAAAGTATCAGAAGACCATAAATGCCCTTTTGAGTCAAAACAATCAATTACGAACCGAATCCACAAAGTCGCAGTGGTCTTGAAACTTCAGTCGCAGTCCAGATCAAGGGATGAACAAACGACATAAATCGACCACTGTCCACCAACGATGCAAGAAGCAACCACGACGGATACAATATTTTAGGTATGATGAATGAGTACTACCGTCAACACGGAGCATCTACGCACCTAGCCATTTCGACCAACATCAGGATAAAACCAGTTATGTTGAATCCAAACATGCATCCAACATAACAACGTCAAAACTAAAGAACCCATACCTTCAATCCAGAAAACGAGATTCATGATTTTCAGACAAAATCACAGAGCCGAAACAAAGTCACTAACCATCTTCATTTCCACGAAACAAAACAAAAACAAACACAAATAAACAAAAATGAAAAAAATAGCAAAAACCAGACCGAGACTAACTCATAATCGCGTCAACACCATAGCTCTACAAGACAACGACATCGTTGAACGAAACCAATGACCACAATAGAATCAACACACACCAAGACTCTAAAAGGACAGCCGTTGTGGCGCTTCATCGACGATGAACTGAAACCCATAAATATATTTTTCATTTATACGTAAAAACACGGGCCATATATTTACCACTATAAACATAAATACATGTGACACATATTTGTCATCATTGCGGCAAAAAAATACTAACATTATTTTTAACAAAAAATACGGGAATATTTAAAAATTCACGGGATAAATAATTTTCATTGATAATTAAAAAAAATAAAACAATTTAAGATTAAGAAAATATAGTCTATCACCCGTGCATTGCACGGGTTAACACACTAGTAGATCTTATAAATAGATCGGGTTCATACACAAGTTTACACATTCTGTCCAAAAAAAAAAGTTCACACATAAGAATAGAATAATATCTCCATTTTTATCTCTATTTTCTTCTTCATTATTTTAACTTTTCTCTTAGTCTATGAACTATAACAATATAAGTAGTTCAAAAATAAGAGAAATAATGATAGTTCAAGGATTAGCTTGATGCACAAAAAATAATTTATGCACTAATTATATTTATATAGTTTAGAGAATAAATAATATATGTTCTTTGTTGATTTTGAGATGGTGTATGATTCAGTGGAGTGGGAGTATCTGATGCAGTGACAGGGAAGATGAATTTACCAGTTGTGTGGTAAAGATGGATAATGGAATGTGTCATTTCAAATGTCAGTGTTGGTTCTGATTAACGGTAGTCCGACTGAGATGAGTTTAAAATGGGAACGTGTTTGTGGAAAGGCAATCCTCTTTATCCATTTATGTTTCTTATTACAGGTGAAGGGTTAACTGTTATGTTGAATGCTTTAGATGAGTCTGGTTTGTTCACTAGGTATAAGTTTTGTCATTCAGCAAACCTGCATATTTTTCATTTACAATTTGTTCATGATACTTTTATTTTGAGAAAAAGTTGGGAGAACATTAACCTTATCATGTTTGAGATTATTTATGGGCTAAAGGTTAATTTTTATAAGTGTTTGTTTGGTTGTTGTGAATGTGGTTGATTTTTGGTTCACAAAAGCCTCTAGTGTTATTAATTGCAAAATTGACCATATTCTTTTTATGTATCTTGGTCTTCCTATTAGAGGTAACCTTCATTGGTTGTGCTTTGTTACCCTTTGCGTGATCGTATTAAGAAATGCTATTTGAGTGGAAGAATAAGAATCTTTTGATGGATGGTCGCCTAGCTCTTTAAAAATTGTCTTGTCATCGATATCACTCTAGTTTATTTCCTTCTTCAAGGATCATATATGTTTAATTTCGTCCATTGATCTCTTCAGTTTTATTATATCGGTAGTAGATTGCCTATTTTCTCTCTCAATAGTATTGAAACAACTTTATGGTTTTCACGTAATGAATTCATATTTAATTAATTATGTGTGTGTGTGTGTGTGTGTGTGTGTGTGTGTGTGTGTGACATATCAAGTGAGAATGACATTTGTATGTGAGAATGGTAGGAATAAATTGTATCCATTAGATTAATAAGGAAGGATTGAGATTAAAAGATGGGTTATGTGAGTGTGTCAATTCTCACATTTTCCTTCAACGTGAACGCTTTTTATTCTCCATTCTTGCATGTGACTCTTCTTCCCTTCACCTTCCACCACCAGTTCTGATGACTCCAACCTTCCACCACCAGTTCCGTCGTCATTTATTTCCCTCCGCTATCGTCATACTTACACACACACACACACACACACACACACACACACACACACATATAGGGTGTATCAAATGAGAGGAGTTTTAAAATGAGAGATGAGAGGAACCATTAATAACCAATGGATTCAGATCAACGGTCATCATTAAATTAGTCACTACAAATTCATGTGCTCTATAGTCACACACACACAATCCTTTTTTAGGTGAATGTCAGACGAGACGACCCACGCGTTATCCCTTCAACCTTCGTTTTCTCTCTGGTATATTCTGGGCTTGTTCTAGTTTCAAATATTCATCATCATAAAACATTTGGTTAATTTTTGCAATGTTTGACAAATCAAATGGATTTATGATTAATATCATTCCTATTCTAACTGGCAAATTGTAATTTTCAAACACCCAAGTTGTCTAAATGCCTCTTCATCTTCATGTTTCTTCAAATTCAGTTTGGCAGCCATGGATTCTCAATTAAAGAAAATACCCTTTTTTTTTTCCTTCAATTCCAGATCTGGCAGGCAACCATGAATTTTTGATGATGCATGCTGAATTTTACAGTTAAAAAAGATTCTATTATCCCTCTTTCATTGTTTAATTAAAAGCGTGACTTTTTTTTAACAGAAAATTTAGAGTTGATTTAAAGAAATAGTTGTGTCCAAAAACAAAAAATGTTAAATTTGAAGTAAGAGAATTGTAAGGCTTTGTTTGCGAGTTGGGTTTTGGAGGGGAGGGGAGGGAAATGATAGGCTTATGGAGAGGTAAACCTTTGTTTGGGAGTTTTAAAAAAACAAGGGAAATGTTTTGGGGGGTTTTGAAGGGCTTCATTTGTCCAAGTTTAAAGTTCCCCCAAATGAGAATTGCTTTTCCGACAATGAAAGTTTCCTATTGACACATGAAAATGACCTTAATGCCCCCAGCGTTAGTTAACTACCGTTGAGGACCCGGCGGTAGTTAACTACCGTTGAGGACCCAACGGTAGTTAACTGCCGCTGAATTCATTTTCTGTTCCGCTGAATTCATTTTCTGTTCTCTTCCATCTCTGTTCTCTCTCATCCCTTCCATCTCTATTCTCCCTTCCATCCCAACCATTTTCTGTTATCACTTGTTTATCTATTAATCAATTACAATTTATTTTTGCATCAATTTGTTTATCATGTCATGATGGAAGTAACATCTTCAGCTCTCAATTCATTTTTCTTTCAAAAATGTTCTTGAATTAAAATAGAGAAATGAATATAAAAGAATTTAATCTGAAACAAACTATTCATCTTCATTAATTCATTCATTCATTTGTGTTCTTCAAACAAATCATTCATCTTCACCAATTTTTTCTTCCTCAAAGTTGAGATCTGGAACATCAAAACAACAAGAACAAATTGGGATATGGAAAACCACCACAACAAGCTTCATTGTATTTTCTAAAATTTGCATCAGCCAAGACAACAAACAAGAAGAGAAATAAAATTGTATAGGATAATTATTTTGATTTTGGTTCTGAAGGAAATAAATTGGGGAGTTAGGATTTATTTTGATAAGTTGTTATGTGTAATTGTCATTGCTTTCATTGCTGTTAACAAGAATAAGATTGGTTGTTAACAAGAATAAGAGGAGAAGACAGAAAGAGGAGAAGACAGAAGAGGAGAAGAGAGAAAAAGGTGTTTGTGAGGAAGAAGACACACTACCAAGAATAAGAGGAGAAGACAGAAAAAGGTGTTTTTCAGCGGTTGTTAACAACCACTGGCACTCAGCGGTAGTTAACTACCGGCGTGTTTCCCAGCGGTAGTTAACTACCGCAAGGGGCTTTAAAGTAATTTCCATGTGTCAATTGGAAGTATTCCTTGTCAAAAAAGAAACCCTCCCCCCAAATTGGGGGTTTTGGGGGTTAAACATACAAATTGACAATTTTTTCCTCATAATAATTCAAAATTCCAATTATAATTTACAAGATAAATTACAACGTATAACATAATGTATTGATTTTAAGAGAAAAAATGGTAAAATAGTAAAATTATCAGATAAGCCTTTCATCTCCTTTCCTTGTTGGTTTCTTTAACTCCCAAACAAGGGGAAGGTTTTCTCTCCTTTCTTCCTTCCCTCCCTTTCCTTCCCTTCCCCTCCCTAGCCTTTCCTTTCCTTCCCCTCAAAACTCGCAAACAAAGACTAAGAGTACTCAGAAACAATTTTCTTTTGGCAACGAAGAAGAGCGGAAAAGACACAACTGAGAGGAAGGGTGTTGAATCATTGGCTGCGGTTAACAAAATTAAGTACCACCAATAAGGATTAATCTAAGGGCCATTATTCAACCCTCTCATATTAAACACTCCTCTCATTTTTTTTTGACAAGAACACTCCTCTCATTTGATATGCCCTATATATATATATATATATATATATATATATATATATATATATATATATATATATTCTAATAAAATTCTCTCAAAAAAATATATTCTAATAAAACATTATTTTTCTTTGATTTTATTCCTTTTTAAAGTTTGATGTGGAACATTTTTCCATTTTACTTTACTTTAATTTATGTGTATAGTCTAAAAACAAAAAAATAATTTATGTGTATATATAGTCCAAAAAATATTATATTTCCATTTCATTATTCCACATTAAATAGCTTAACAAAGAAAGTTGTGAATATATAGTTGACCATTATTTTATTTTTTTTGACAAAGCTGACCATTATTATATATATTCCTAAAAATGCATATATATTTTAGTTTATATTTTCATTACATTCTATTCAATACAATTGACCATTATTATATATATTCCTAAAAAAGAATATATATTTTAGTTTATATTTTCATTACATTCTATTCAATACAATAAATATCTTAACAATTTTTTTATACTAAAGATAGCTTAATATAGAAAGTTATGAATAGTTTTTGAGGGAGAAAATTATGAATAGTTGACCATTGATATGTATTTATATATTCACACATCTATATTTTCTCCCTTCACTATCCCCTAACAAAAGAAAAAGAAAAAAAAAAGCAATAGAAAAAAGGATGGGGGAGACCATTCCAGTGATTGATCTTGAGAAGATTTCAGAGCAATTCGAGTGCAAGAAGTTAAGAGATGCATGTGAGAAATTGGGTTGTTTCAGGATCATTAACCACCCCTATTCCTTTGTCCCTTATGGCTGAGATGAATGTGGTTATCAGAGCTCTTCATGACCTTCCTATGGATATAAAGAAAAACAACAAAGATGCCATTCCTGGAAGTGGTTACCTTGCACCAAGTGCTTTTAACCCTCTCTTGCAATCTTTTGGTCTCTATGATATGGGTTCTGCACAAGCTATGCATGACTTCTGCTCTCAACTGAATGCCACACCTCACCAGAGGTATGCTTATGTTTATTAAAAAAAATTGAAGAATTTTCGATTTTTTTTTTGACAAAAAAGATATTTTTTTTTATTAATTAAAATACACTAATCATCATTTTTCAATCGCATGCCAGAGAATTTGAACTCTTATGTCTATCTATTTAGTTATTTTTTATAAGTTTAAATATATATTTAGTTTATGAAAATATATCATCTTTGCTTTTAATCCTTGTAATTTTCTTCGTTTTTGTTTTAGTCTTTACACACACATATTTATCATTTTATTATTTTGATCTATGGTATTTTATTTTAGTTCTTACAAAATATGTTTATATTAAAGTTAGTCTATATAAAAATCTCTTTAGTCCTTATTTATAGGAACTAAAATCAGATATTATACATATTAAAGGGACCAACTTTAATATAATAAATTTTACCATGACATGAATAAATTATTAAAAATTACAGCAAAAATGGTATATTTTCTTGAACTAAAAATAAAATAAAAACAATAGGGGCTAAAACAAAAATTTTATGTAACAAAACAAAAACAAAAACTTCTAATATTTGCTGGGAGTATACCATAGCTTTCTATATTTTTTTTACTATTAGCCAATTATTGACCTTTTTATTTTACCAAGAGAGTGTGAATGGTTGATTTTCTTTGATTACCAGGCAAATAATGGAGACATATGGCAAAGCAATACATGATGTGGCAGTAAAATTAGGACAAACGATTGCAGAATCACTTGGCATATTTGATGCTGATTTCAAGGATTGGCCTTGTCAGTACAGAATTAACAAATATAGCTTCACTTCAGAATCAATAGGGTCCCTTGGAGCTTCAGTGCACACAGATTCAGGGTTCTTAACAATTCTTCAAGATGATGAAAATGTTGGTGGTCTTGAAGTGATGGACAATTCTGGCGCTTTTGTTTCAGTGCCACCATTTCGTGGAACCCTCCTTGCCAATCTTGGAGATATTGCTCGAGTAAGTATTAAGTATAAAGTGGAGTAATTCACTAATTTTGTCACTAAATTTGCATCTAAATGGAAATATTAACTAGTCTCTAATGTTTAGTTCCGCCGTCTCATTAGTCTCTACTATTATATAGATTGAAAATATGTTAGAGACGATTAGATTTTTATATATAGCCTCATTTATCCTCTACAATTATATAGAGACAATTGAGATTTTATATTAAGTATGATTCAAACTTATAAAACAAGCAATTTCATGCATGAGTATATATGGTGGGTGACTCGATTGATATGCTTTAATACCATATTATATTTTTATATTAGATTTAACTAATTCTTACAAAAATATATATGTAAGGTGAGAAATATCAATCTTTATCATCTGATGTCAGGTCTTATCTTTATTCAACGTGGAAAATAGTTTTTTTCTTTCAATAAATTTCATACAAATATTAGTGACAAACCATTTTTATTTGCTTGATAAATAAAAAAATAAGAAAAAACTCCAACCAACATGATTGAGTTTAGTGGAACGGACCAAACTCCTATAAAGTGGCACACCAAAGTTTGAAGTTTGACTAAAAAAAGTACCCATGTCTACTTGTCGATCGAATCATATTTCAGATTCATTTTTCAAAACCAAAACGAACTAAAATGCATACATATATTAATACTTATTTTTTTAAGGAATTAATACGTATGTTTTATTAGTATAATATATTTCATTAATATTTTATCATTTCTTGTGTTCCAAACATAATCGATCATTGTCATTCTATAATCTTAATTTTTCGTATATTATTTGTTATATTGTGCATAAATCATACTACCTTTTTACGTCTTTAAAATATTGATAGGATTTTTACAACAGTAATTTGGATATCCTAAAATCAATCTAAATTAAAACTCATTTAATTGAATTAGACTAGACCGTTTTCTATATATGAGTTATCCAAACCGAACCGCGCATAATTTTATTTTAGGATCGGATAGTTTTTTTAGCTCAAAACCAATTCATACCGCAACACAAACAATGCGGTATGTTCACGCACAAAAAACGCACTACAAACATTCATATAGTAAAGGAATCAACGAGAAACCAAAAAAAGGGAAAACAGTGTCTATGTTCTGAAACTAAATTATTCAATGAGTGATAGTCACCTTCACTTAGTTAAGCTATAAAATTTGAACAAAAAAAAAATAATCAAAAACTGGCTTATGGTATTTGCAAACTGTTTGCTTTGTGCAAGACATTAATATGTGAAAGGAAATGAATGCAGGTATGGAGCAATGGTAGGTTTTGCAATGTGAAACACCGTGTACAATGCAAGGAAGCTACTACACGTTATTCAATTGCTACATTTATGTTGGGACCCAGGAAGGGAAATATTGAGGCTCCAGAGGAGTTGGTGGACCATGATCACCCACGTCTTTATCAACCTTTTACTTATGGAGAGTATAGGACGCTCAGAGTTTCTATTAATAAGGCTGGTGATAAATATATGCATGCTGGTGAAGTTCTTGAGCTATTACGTTTGGTCTAGTGATTTGGGAAATTTAGTGCCCTTTTTAATTTTTTTTTTATATATGTCCCTTTCTTTGTTTTTCAGTTAAATTAAACACTTATGTCTAAATTCTGTGGAAATAAACATTAGTCAATAAAGGGAAATGATTATACTGCTAGTGTCCAAGTGCTAAATAACTCATTTATGAAAGAGGGATGAATGTAAAAACTTTTATCCATGTGAAAATAAAGGGAGTCGTACTTCTAATTTTAACTAGTAACATACCCGTGCATCCGCACGGGCGCTGGTTGGTCGGGGACGAATTTGTGCAGTATAAACTTGACATTAAGTATTTGTAAACAATTTTTTTTAAAGAGAAAGAATTTGTAAACAGTTGAAATGTATACATATTAAACAAATTATTATTAATATTTTTGTAATGTACTCCCTCCGATCCTATTTATAAGAAAAAGTTGGGTCAACAAAAATTAATGTATCTGGGCTGAATTTTTAACCAAATACATCAACTTTTGTTGACCCAAATTTCTCTTATAAATAGGACCGGAGGGAGTAGTATATAAAACGTTGGATAACAAAAATGATTATTAAAAATAGGTTTTTCTATCATGTGCAAACTTGCAAATTTTTTATATAATGATTTATGTTATAATATCGAAAATTTTTATATGCAAATGAAACAATAATATTATAAACTTATATGATTTTTCTCCTAAAAAAATATCGACTAATATAATTTTAAAATATGTTTATCAAATTGCCATGCGTATAATAATCATTTTAAAAATTTATCAGTGACAACATGTCTCGTGTATACTTATTATTTTAATTTTTTAATCAATGACAATACGACACGTGTATTATAATTACTTTAAGTTTTTAATTAATGAGAACATGTCTCGTATATAGTGACGACTCGTCCCATGTTTAATAATTATTTTAAAAATTTATATCAATGACAACATGACTCGTGTAATATAATTACTTAAGTTTTTATCAATGAAAACATGTCTCTTGTATTAGTGACGACTTATCTTGTGTATAAAGATAATTTTTATATTTTTAACAGCAACAATTTTTCAAGTATAAAATAATCATTTTAAAAATTTATTTGTGACAACTTGTCATGAGTATAATAATCATTTTAAAACATGATCTGACTGCGTATTCCATGTATAATTATTATTTTTAACTTTTTAGCAGTAACAACTTATCCCTTTCTTATATGGTGCAGACTTTTTTACATTGTATAGAATTTTAGCAACGGCAATATTATAAATAGCAGGAATATTTTTTTATAAATAACAGTCGGTTTTCTGCATCAAGGTTAGTTTAGTCAGCGACAACTTATCCCGTGCATTTACATTGCTTTTGGAAATTTTAGTCAATCCTCACTTCTTCCAAGTATTTCAACTTATCCCTTTCTTATATTGTGGAGACTTTTTTACATTGTATACAATTTTAGCAATGACAATTATTTAAGTGTATAATAATTTTCGACTTATAAAATTTTATAATATGTTTGCCAACTTCTCGTGTGTATTAGTGATGACTTGTCCCAGGTATAATAATTATTTAAAAATTTATATCAATGACAACGTGACTCGTGTATTATAATTACTTTAAGTTTTTATCAATGAAAACATGTCTCTTGTATTAGTGACGACTTATCTTGTGTATAAAGATAATTTTTATATTTTTAACAGCAACAATTTTTCAAGTATAAAATAATCATTTTAAAAATTTATTTGTGACAACCTTTCATGAGTATAATAATCATTTTGAAACATGATCTGACGGCGTATTCCATGTATAATTATTATTTTTAACTTTTTAGCAGTAACAACTTATCCCTTTCTTATATGGTGCAGACTTTTACATTGTATAGAATTTTAGCAACGACAATATTATAAATAGCAGGAATATTTTTTTATAAATAACAGTCGGTTTTCTGCATCAAGGTTAGTTTAGTCAGAGACAACTTATCCCGTGCATTTACATTGCTTTTGGAAATTTTAGTCAATCCTCACTTCTTCCAAGTATTTCAACTTATCCCTTTCTTATATTGTGGAGACTTTTTTACATTGTATAGAATTTTAGCAACAACAATTATTTAAGTGTATAATAATTTTCGACTTATAAAATTTTATAATATGTTTGCCAACTTCTCGTGTGTATTAGTGATGACATGTCCCAGGTATAATAATTATTTAAAAATTTATATCAATGACAACATGACTCGTGTATTATAATTACTTTAAGTTTTTATCAACGAAAACATGTCTCTTGTATTAGTGACGACTTATCTTGTGTATAAAGATAATTTTTATATTTTTAACAGCAACAATTTTTCAAGTATAAAGTAATCATTTTAAAAATTTATTTGTGACAACCTGTCATGAGTATAATAATCATTTTAAAACATGATCTGACGACGTATTCCCTGTATAATTATTATTTTTAACTTTTTAGCAGTAACAACTTATCCCTTTCTTATATGGTGCAGACTTTTTTACATTGTATAGAATTTTAGCAACGACAATATTATAAATAGCAGGAATATTTTTTCATAAATAACAGTCGGTTTTCTGCATCAAGGTTGGTTTAGTCAGCGACAACTTATCCCGTGCATTTACATTGCTTTTGGAAATTTTAGTCAATCCTCTTTTCTTCCAAGTATTTCAACTTATCCCTTTCTTATATTGTGGAGACTTTTTTTACATTGTATAGAATTTTAGCAATGACAATTATTTAAGTGTATAATAATTTTCGACTTATAAAATTTTATAATATGTTTGCCAACTTCTCGTGTGTATTAGTGATGACTTGTCCCAGGTATAATATTCCTTTGAAGCATATGGAGTAGTAATGAGTAAACCACCAAATTGGTGTTTGTCTTTGCAAAACACTCTCGAATTATTCCATAACTTTATTTTTATTTGGAAATAATCTTTTTCTTTTTCAAAAATTTCTCAATTAAGTCCTTCGTAATGTGATAATAACATAGATATAAAAATTTAATTTAAAAACTTTTGATAATATTTCAAAATAGCATATGTTTTTGTCAAAAATTTCTCAATTAAGTAATTCGTCGTGTGATAAAAAACATTGATAAATATTTAATTGAGAAAATTTTGACAAACATTATTTTTGATATATTAATAGAGTCAGCGACTAAATTGAAAATGATTTTCAAAGAAATGGACCAAATTGATGATTTTTTTTATGGTGGTCGATGTTTGAACCCCGGACCTTGCATATATTATGCATTGTGATGATTTAGTCATTAATTAATTGTTCCATTAAAAAATATTAATTAATTGTAAATTTGTTTTAATGCTAATTTTTCAAATTATTGCCACACCACACGTGTACCTTGTACTACCACTTTTCAAATCTCTACACATCACCACTCTCTCTCTATTCCATTTCTGAAATCCTCACACGTCTCATGTATATTTATTTTTCATTTAATATTATTTAATAATTTGTAAATTCTTTAACCAAAATTATCAGTTTCCAGTCCACTTCTCTCACATACTTCCCCTCTCTCTCTATCGACTAAACCATCAATTATCATTTTCTTCTCCACCATTAACAACCATCACCAGAAACTTCCGACCAGATCTACATCTTTCCGACGACCTTTACTCAAAAAAAATTACATATTATTCATCACTTCATTCTCCTCTATCTTTCTATCAAATTAGATTTTCAAAAGGAAATAGCTTGAAAATTTCTCGATTTTAAAAATGAGATTTCCGGCCACCGTTTGGATGCACCACCACCACCACCACCAAACCAATATCTCCATTCTGTATAAAACATAATTTTTTTAATATCTCCGATTTTTCATACCGCCGACTTTAGAGGCCGTTTCCGGCCACTTCTTCGGTAACCACTGAGGACAGCCTCCGTACAGTGTAGTTTCTTTATTTTTCTGGGTAAATCATCCACCTCTCTTCTTGGTAAAGCCATTTTAGACATGTTCTTTATTTTTTTTTTTTGAGATCTCAACCTTTGTCCAGCTCAAATCTGAAAATGACTGTGTTGTATTTTTTGATCAGTTTTACATGCAAAATAACATGTTCTCACTTTGCCTTCCCAAAAAAAAAAAAATTAGATCTGAAGCAGGTTTATTTTTAATTTCTCAGAGATGCATGTGAAATTATATTAGTTTGTCATCGTAGGAATATATGTATTTATGTTCTTATCTCGGTTTGTTTTTTTTCTACTTTCTTTGTTAATAATTATTATTTTTTCTTTTTGTTATTTTTTAATAAAAAACATAATTTGGTAAAAAAAAATAAAAAAATATTTCGCTGCTGGTGCTAGCCTGCTTATGGGGAAAAAAGACTCACTAAATAAATTTAAATGAACTTAAATTGGGTACTTATTTATTTTTTCTCATTTCCTTATTCTTAATGGACATCTTTCCTTTTCATGAAAGACTCTTTCTTTTTTACTAAGTACAATTGTTGAGATTTACAATACCATGAGTCCTCAAATTGTCATATTCTTTTCTTTTGATGTGTAAACTATATTTGAATTTAAATGATTTTATGTGAATGGAAAAATAATTTTTAACTCATTTATGAAAAAACATTGATGAGCTTAAAAAAAATTCATTTTATATTTTGTTATATATTTATTTTGTTGGGTAGGAAACAAAATAATTTAAATTCTTTTTAATTTTTATTTGGCAGAACATTATCAATTGTTGACTTGGGAGCAGCTTTCAAATCTCCTGCAAAATGAAGAACATAAAATGGAACTCAGTACAACATACAGAAGAAAAAATGAATGAGAGAAGTGTAAGATTTTACTCTTGAAAATGTTTTTGGATCTATGTTTCTTCATCATCTTCTTAATAACAATACTATGTTATTTTTTTTTTTTTTGGATCTTTGTTAAATATATTACTCTATAGATCTAAAAAAGTAGATAACTTTTTTTGTTCTACATAATAGAATTTTTTGGTTAGATATAAAAGATTAAAACTTTTGAATAAAATAAGAACTTTTTTGAATGTAACACTGCAAAATAAAATAAAGTGAAAAAGTTTATACAACAAATATATGGACAATGAGAAGGTCTTTTGCAAAAAAAGTTCATCGAAATGACTAATGACCAAATCATTCTTGCCAAAATGTTTTTTTTTTTCTCAAGCAAAGAACAGGCCTTTAACCAAAGGTGCTTCACATATAACTTAAAAAAAAAAAAGTTCAAGAAATAGGTAAATAGTAGTATAAATATTAATAAATATATTTATATGCTTAGACATGTCTTTGCTCTCTCTCTCTCTCTCTCTCTTTTGAATTAGGTAAATAGTAACTAAGTTTTGAAGTTAAAAAAAAGTTAGATATTCATTTATTTTCCAAAACATTGTTTCAAAAAAAGTTACTTCCCAAAACATAACTAATTCTATAAAAGAACATACCATAAATAGTTAGATATTCATTTACTGACCCGTGTGTTTTCTTCTTCTTTCATTTTATGGTGCAGAAGAGACAATAAAACCATTCAAGTTTGCAGAAGCTTTACCAATGGTGTTGAAGTTGTTTCTTTAGCTTTGTGTTGAATTAGAGAAGATGAAAATGTGAGAATGGTGAGAGTATAAGAGTATTCAATGAACTCACTCACCATTCTTCCTCTTGCTTTCTAATCATTTACTTGTCTGTGTTTTTTTGTTTACAGTTTGATGGAGATCATTTATAGAAATATTAGATTTGAAATATTGATGAAAATGTTTTTTTGTTTACAGATACTCAAGTGGGAAGAGAGTATCTTATAGAAATATTAGATTTGAAATAAGTGAAGAGAGGGAAAAGAAATTTTGAATTTGAAGTGACATTGGGAAATGTAATAAGAGGACAGCTTATGTGACATGTTGAGTTTGAAAAGAAAAAGTTAACTATATCCTTTCCCTCTCAATTGAACCCACCCTTGTGTAGTTGAAAACAAATTGTACTCGTTAGTTAAGAGGCAAAAAAAACTAAAGTGTGAGTTGTTAGTACTTACATGACCTCATTTCAGTCAAGTGAGATCATTTAGTTACAAAAAGCATTATTTAGACTTCTTTTACCCCTTAAATTAGGACGTGGCAGTTGTATAGGATGTCCAGCTTGGGTTTTTCCACAACATTGAATCTTCTTATATTAAGGAGGATAACTTTAAATACCAAGTTATGTTTTAATACAATTTGTTGATTTCTAAACCTCCAAACCTTTATATTCCTTTTCTGAACAAACAGTGTCCCATTTAATACAATATATTTTCCTATTTTCCTTACACCCTTCCCAAAAAAGCGTTAAAAAATAGATTCAAGGGATAAAATGATACTCCCTCCGTTTCAAAATACATGTCCAATTTTTGCAATGTGCACTATTCGCTTGATTTACTTTGACCATACTTTTTAACTAATCTATAAATACAAATATTAGCATGTAAGATGTTGTTTGATTTGTCTCGACAAATATTTTTCAAATATTAAATTTTTATAATTTTTTACTTTAGATAATTAAAGATATTAACGGTCAAAATTGTGCATTGGCATATGTGAAGTAGTTGACTTGGACATGTATTTTGAAACGGAGGGAGTACTTATGAGAGGCTTGAAGAAGGAAAAGAAAATAGATCAAAAGAGACATCATGACAAATTTTAAAAGCAGCAGACGACCCTCCGCTGATAAATGACGACTTTTTCAACTAGACAACCTTCATTAATTCGCTCAAGCAGCGGGTATAAAAATCTTAACCGTTGGGAGTGTCCAAGCTGGTTTTGTTGGGTTGTGTAAGACTCAACCACAATTTTTAAGATTAAATATATTTTTTATTTTATACTAGCGGAAAGACTGACACTCACGTGCCCGCCTTTATGCTCTTTTTATTGTGCTAAAACGTGTAAATTATGAACGGTATTCTATATGAAATTTTGATTAAAATTATAAGTATAAATATTTATGACTTTTAAATTGTAACAAACATAAAAAATCATGTTTATCTTTTCAATGACACAAATAATATTGAAAATATAATATAAATTGTTATCCTTTTTAATAACAACAACAATATAACATTAATAAATGAAAATTTAATTAAGAGTATAATTGGAATAATAAAAAAGTCAGCTCAAAATACTCTATTTTCTTTAGATATATGTTCTGTTTGGATTGAGTTTATTTTAAGCTTATGAAAAATAGCTTATGTAAATAAATAAGCTTTTAATTTAATTTATAAGCTCTCACTAACGAAAATTGTATCTTCATAAACTGTTTTTTTATAAACTACCTTAACAAACTTATAAATAATGCATAAAAACTTATTTATTTGCATAAGTTGTTTTATATAAGCTCTAAAATAAGAAAATCGGAACGGATAGTATTGATGCAAAGCACCGTTAAATATTTACACCATACTCATTGCAGATTTTATGTGCCTATATCTACATAATTTTTTTGAGGTATTGACATGAGAAATTCTATATGATATAATTTTGAAAATTCATAACTATTTTCAAAATATTAGCATTAATGTATTGTTTCTATTGAATATATATTTTTGTTTTATATACAAACACCGTTAACTATATGGACCACAATCGTTGCGAATTTTATGTGCTTATATTTGCAGAAGAATATTTTTACGTATTGATACAAGAAAGTCGGTATGATAAACTTTTGAAAACTCATGACTATTTTCGAAATATCAACATTAATGTAGTGTTTCTATTAAATATTTTTTATATACAAATTAGTGAGACTAACAGATTAACCGAGGACATATTAGGAAAAATGGTGAAATTAAGTGAGAAGAATAACACTGTTTTCTTATATTTACGACATAATAGATTGTTATTTTTTATTATTTAATAGGAAATTGACCTTAAAACCCACCAAATTAGTGAGATTAAGAGTCTAACCGAAAATATTTTAGACAAAATGATAGAATTTAGTTTAACTATATTAGCAATAGATTGAGTATTTTTTTTTCTTTTAATAATATTGAAACAACTTTATAGTTTTCACTTAATGAATTCATATTTAATTTTATATACACACATAAGGGTTTGCTACAATAGATCCACCCATTTTCGTAAAGTTCTATTTTAGTAACCAACATCTTTTCACTTGGACCAAAAGACCCATTCACTTGGACCAAAAGACATGTGTTTTGGTTTTTTGGATTAGTCACCTTCACTTGAGCCTTACCTTAGTTAAACTATCAAATTCGGAAAGAGAAAAAAAAAAACAAATATTGGCTTATGGTGTTTCCAAACAGTGTGCATTGTGCAAGTCTATAACATATGAAATGAATGCAGGTTTGGAGCAATGGAAGGTTTTGCAATGTAAAACACCGTGTGCAGTGCAAGGAAGCTACTACTCGTTATTCGATTGTTACATTTATGTTGGGACTGAGGAAGGGAAATGTTGAGGCCCCAAAGGAGTTGGTGGACCATGATCACCCACGTCTTTATCAACCTTTTACTTATGAAGAGTATAGGGTGCTCAGAGTTTCCATAAATAAGGCTGGTGATAAATTACGTCATGCTGGTGAAGTCCTTGAACTATTACGTTTGGTCTAGTGATTTGGGAAATTTAGTGCCCTTTTTAGAAACTTTTATATATGCCCCCCCGTTTTTTTTTTGGTAGTAAAAGAGGGCTTACGCCCTATATGTCCCTTTCTTTGTTTTCTAGTTAAAACTAGTTTAGAGACCCGGCGTTGCCCGGGTTAGATATTAAATAAGTTTTATAAGTTTGTGTGCACGAATACACGTGTCAGTATATTAGATTGAATTTATTTAAATTTACAATTATAATAATATCATAAAAATAAATATAAATATTTCAAAAAAAATTAAAAATAAATATAAATGATGAGATGAATGTCCAATGTAAGAATAAAAAGTGTAACAAAATCAATAATGAATTAGTCCAAGTGGTAATAGTTTTGGGTCCTTTAAACATCGACTATTACTTTCTCACCTTATTGCCTTCTCCCGCGCCCTGTAAAATTTCTAAAAATGCCCTTGTGCATTCCGGATTTTAAAATTCGGATTCATGTTTACTATTTTGGATTTTATAATCCGGACAATTCTTATGTATAATCAGCCATCAGACTCTCTCACATTTCAACAGTTTTGAGTTTTCCTTTTAAAAACAAAAAAAAACTAAGTAAAAAATGCTAAAAACCTGTCAAATAAAATCATAAAAATATAAAAATAGTACCAAAAAATTCTAAAAATCAAATAAAACTAATGGAAATTTTTTCGGATTTTTCTGAAAATATGAAAAATTAATAAAAATGAAAAATGGGTCTAAGCGATGGAATTTTGGATTTCGAGGGGCGGAGTCCCGTAAGAAGTCCCTTCTATGGGAGTCATGGTCCTTGAATTTTTTCTGATTTTCTGGGGATGTTTCGGAGCAATCCGATCAAGTAGCCCGAAAACCCGATTTTTGTTAAATAAAATATTGGTTTTTAAAAATAGAAAAAATAATAAAAATATTGAGAATGAATGTGGAAGTGACATGTGGCATAAAAAACCTTACTTTATATATATACTATTGATTGATTGATGTGTAGTTTGTTGAGATAAAAAATACTGAGTGCATAAGATCAAAAGTTTGTTGAGATATTTATGTTAAATAAAATAGAAAAAATAATAAAAATATTGAGAATGAATGTGGAAGTGACATGTGGCATAAAAAACTTACTTTATATATATACTATTGATAACATTTGTGTCTAAATCGAAAAAGATTTTTGTCATCAAAGGGGAATATGGTTATCTTGCTAGTGTTTGATGCTAAATAACTCATATGACATATGAATATGACAATTTTGGTCAGTGTGGAAATAAAACGAGTTTTACTCCCGATCTTAATAACTCTAAATGCTAAGTATTTTTTAATACAATTTGTTGATTTGCTTTAAAAAAAAAGTTCTCAGGATTTCAAGTATTCATTTGTTAAATCATTTTCGATAATTGTTCATGCATGATTGCTATAGGAATATGAGATTGTCAAGATGTTTTGCAAGTTTAAAAAATCTCTCAAACAAACTGCCCCCCCCCCCCCCCCCCCCCCCCCCCCCACCACCATAACCCCATCACATTTTAAGGCCGAGAAACTATTTTCCAATAGCTAACTATTTCTAGTGGTTGAGATGGAGATGGTTTTTGAAGCTCTTCTTGACCTTGCCATGGAGATCAAGAAAAACAATAAAGATGTCATTGCTAGCAGTGGTTACATTACATGGCACCAAGTGTTGTTAAACATCTATATGAAGCTTTCTTGTCAAAAAATCTATATGAAGCTTTAGGCCTCTATGGTATAAAGTGGTTGTGTGTCTATGGTGATCGATCACATTTATCATTTATTTACGGTTACTCGATTGTATACAAGAAGATAATGTAATCAATTACAACAAATACAATATTAATGGGTTCAAATAAACTCTAATGGATTCTTAACAATCATCCTCAAGTCGGATCATATATGTCATATGAGCCGAGCTTTTTACATATATAATCCACTCGAGAGCTCTTGAGAGACTTGGAAAACATATAAGTCGGTTGATATTTAGACTTTGCAAAATATATGATGATTTCTCCTTAAAGTACCTTGTCCCTTAAGAATGACAATTTATCTCTCTGTTTTTTTCATTAATGGAAAACCTGAATGGAGGCAATAAAGAGTGCATGTCTCTCAATCTCAGATCTAGGAGAGTAAATACCTAAGCAATGCAAGCTCTTGAGGATGTTGTCATAGTACCGTCTTCAGCTTCCGCCGTAGATAGGCAAATTGTGTTTTGTTTCTTTCTCCATGAGAATATGAGATCATATTTCCTCCAATAAGATCACAACATTCAGAAGTTAATATCCTATCTGATGGTGATCCGAACAAGTCGGAATCAGAATAATAAGTGGTTTTTGCATCACCCTAATATTTATATAATAGGCTATGGCATTTGTATTAGGCATTTGATAATGGAAATTTGGCATGATGCAAAGACAATAGGTATAGAGGTACCAAAGTGTGTAGGTTATATACATGTTATAGCTATACTATTGGTTATGCTAGTCAAAACTTGCATGATGATAATGAGATTTGTGGAATTGGGTTGATGCATGATAGTGACATGGGTAATTTAGCTAGACTAGATGAATAAAGTTGGGAAATAGATTGTAAACATCTTAGGGAGTGATTATAATGAGTGAGTTGAGAGAGGAAATGAGAGAAATTGGGGATTTCTCTTGGAGAGCAATTGAAAATAATTACTT
The DNA here is from genome assembly GCF_051527215.1 of Medicago sativa. Lineage (NCBI taxonomy): Eukaryota > Viridiplantae > Streptophyta > Magnoliopsida > Fabales > Fabaceae > Medicago > Medicago sativa. The sequence continues at coordinate 14,754,989 of NC_140753.1, read as the reverse complement.
GGTCACTTTTGTAAAAATCTTGTTTAAGAGAAAATAGTGAAAAAGGGTAGAAAGTGAAATTTTACCTGGGAGAATTATTGAAACTAATTTCTTCTATCTCTTTGTAAAGACTTTTTGATAGTAAATCGAATAGTTTTTCTCCCCAAAATGTAGATCAATTTGAACCTGAAAAAAATTCTTGGTGTTTGTTCCTCTACTATATTTATCGTGTTGTTCATTATTTAATTGTTGATTTACTGTATACATTGTTGTTTGTTGGTGGTTAGACTTTTTTATTATTGTTTGTCATTCTTATTTGCCCGACGTCTTTGTTCTTGTTCGTTTTGTTTTACACATTGTCGCTTTATACAAAGGTCTTCCTCTATTGCACTTCCAAACAATTTTGTGAACTATACATAAAGAAAAATAAGGTGAGGTTCGGACTACCTTTAGAAAAGATGAGATAAGTTACTCACAACAAATTAAAATCAGTCATGTCTACTCTACTATAAATATCAAACATTTATTTTTATTTTGTTTGAAGTTAACGGTGTACAAAAGTTTTTTTTTTTTTTTAACAAGCCAAAATAAAGGAGGCTGCCGCTCAAAATAATAGAAAATTTACATAGAGATACCCATACAAAATAAAGGATGTAGCCACCACTCGTAAGTGTAGGCGAAATTAATCGTTTTAGCCCCGAGCCAATTAAAAGAAAGTAACTTAACTTAGTCGAGCAATTGATGTAAAGGTAAGACATTGTTGTTGAAAATCTTATTGTTTCTTTCCTTCCAAATCGTCCAAGCACAAGAGAGCCAAATGAGTTTCAGGAATGGATGAGATTGGCGAGGAAACCCTCCTAAATGAGCAAACTGGTGAAAGTGATCCTGAGCACAATATGTATCGACCGAAGAGAGACCAAGCCAACTCCGTATATGCATCCAAAGCTGACCGAAATGACTACAAGTGATGAAAAGATGATTCCCTGATTCATGTACCCCGCAACAACCAACACAAATGGTTGTTTCTTCTGGACGGATATACCCCACGTAAGAAGATTATCCTTAGTTGGGAGACGGTTGCGAAAAAGGCGCCACGCGAAGAGAGTAACTTTGAGGAGAACATGTTTAAGTCAAATTATTTGTCGTATTAGACCTCTCAGTGTGTGATCAGATTATGTGAACGGTGTATAAATGATTATTATTTTTTTATTTTTGTGTGGATAGCTTACCCATAACTTTTTAAACCTAGAAAATAGGAAGATACTGGGAACAATTTTGTATCCATACATCTGCTAGTTAAATTTACACCAAAAACATTATAGTGCTCTTAAAGTAAAATCCATAATATTGAACCCCGTCTGCTGTTTGAAGGGAAAATGGGAACATAGATAGATGCTTTTACTATGTAGAGAACTTATCTAGATTTAACTAGACAACATGAAAGGTTTAGAAAGAAAACTATCATATGAAATATATTATATATATGAAGTATCTAATAGGTAATGTATGGACCGTACAGAAGTGGACTGAAATATTATATAAGCTGAAGTGATTTCTACAAGTGCTTCGGTCTCTTTATTTAAAGACTTACTAGGAAGATAACAAGGAGGTCATGTTTTCTTTATTACATAGTCATGTTTTCACTTCAACCAAAAACAGGTCATGTTTTGATATTTGATGTTTCAGTATATACGAAGATAATAAGGAGGCCAAGTTTTATTCATTAATTAAACATTAAGAAATTTAAAATGTATTTTTAAATTAATTCATTCAACTGGTCATGGGATTCCTTTACTAACTCTTTTTGTCTCATTTCAAACTAATAATTCATTTTTAGGAATTAAAAACGAAAATTATGTATATTTATAAGGATCATTTACTTAATTAAAAAAAAAAACAGTTAGTTAATAGATCGGATTGAGTCCACTCATTTGATGATATGGATAGATCACAATTTATTCACTTATTTTTTTTAATCTAATAGACCACCTTAAATTATAATACAGAAATAAAAACTTCCTCTAAAAAAACAGAAATAAAAACTGAATATTCAAATCAATTTTATATATTTAATAATAACTAAACGTCTACCCCGAGCAATGTATGGGTAAGTTCTATTGGATTATTATTAATAATTATCGTAGTTTAAATTAACATTATAGAATATATTGGTATGAATGTTTTTAAATTTTTATTTTTTTGGATAATTAAATGTTTTTAATATTTTTTTGTATTTTGGGTTTAGAATATAAGCTAATTGTTTTAATATTTCGTAACATTATTTAACATTCTCTATAAGTTTTGTCTTCCTTCTTCGTCCATCGAAGAAGGGTGGTTTTAGGCCTTTTGGTGGCTTGAAATCGTCCATAGGCATCATTTTCTCGTCTTTTGATCTAAATTAATAAGTTTTTTTTTTTTTTCATATAAATCGGGTTTTCTTTTGTATTTTTTCTTAATTTTATCGTCTCAGTCCAACGATATTTTTTATGGTTTTGATTCGACGTTGTTTGATTTCATGTCATATTGCAATGTTCGTTTAGTTTAGATTGAAATATTAACTTTGATAAATCACTTTAGTAGAAAATAACATGATTTTGTGCATTTTATTGCTTGCGTTTCATACCATCAATAGTTATATGGATTTATTTTTTCATCAACCGTAACTAACTCATAGAACTATCTTTTATTCATAGCCAATATTAGTGATGTGTGAATTCCACTTTTGATTTTCTTTCAACAATATTCTCCTTTTCCAGTCTAAAATGCTCTTTTTATGCTAATAATTAAAACAAAAGTAGGAGGAAATAACCATGCAAGAGAATGACAAAAGCTATATTATAAATCCATATATTATCAAATTGCGCAGCAAAAGCAAATATAAAGCCAAATAAACTATTGTCAAGTTGGGTTTAAGAAAATGAAATCAATTTCAAAGCTTATCATGATTAGGGAACATACGTATAAGCCATATGCTAAAAGTTTAAAGTCGACACGCAAATAAAACATATCAACGTTGGCACAGGGGTTGTCATTTTATTATTGAAAGGGTCTTTTATATGAAAGGTATCTACTACTTTTCTCCAATTCCTAGGCAGAGAAAATAAATAATAAAAGTGTTTATTTTTACCAAGCAAAATCAAAATATTTCATTCAACAAAATATTCCAAACACACAGTGAATAAAGACATTATAAGTAGTGTAATTGATAAATGTGTTTGCTAGAGCACGGAGACTAGATATTTGTTTGTCATCTTGTAAACACAAATTAGAAGTAGTTTTTTTTTTTTTTTTTAAGATATAAGAGGTGTCCTTAAAAGGAAAAAAAAAAAAAAAAGAACCATATTGAGAATAATCATAAATTTGATATTCATTAATCGAGATCCATGGATATGAACCAATTGAGAACTCGAAGCTGATGCCAAACTTCACCTGCAAACATAATAACATGACACCAAGTTGAATAAGAAAATTGAAAATGGCCAAAAAATATTTCGAATAAAAACATTCAAACTAACCTTATGCACATTTTTTTTAAAATTGTTTTTCCCACTTCAAAGTTTGATATAACACATCAGTAAATTACGCATATAATCCCAACTGCCGTTCAAGTCTACGCAACAACAGGATGCTACAGTCGGTTAACTTACAACGACAGTTAACTGTCGTTGTCATCAGTATTTCCCAACATCACAACATTCCATCCTCAGTATGCTATAACTCAAAAGATCAAACAATGCATGTAGAAAAACCATAAATCAATGAATGAAAATGATTAAAGGAAAGGTGATAAAAGGAAAAAGAAAGAAGCTAAAAACAACATAAATTAATTAGGATGACACATAACTTGTTTATGACTTTTTTTTTTTTTTTTTTTTAGTTTTTAAGAGGTGTTGTGGTGAAAGAGAAGACTTCATCACAACTCCTAGATAAATACCCCTCTGTCTCATTAACTATTTGTGCTAAATATTGCAACCTCATAGATAAATACCCCTCTGTCACATATTAACTTATTTTTTGGTCAAGATTTTAAATATATAGTTTTTTTTTGGTACAAAATATATAGTTATTCAACTGATGAACTATTTAAATGTGAATACGGGAGTTGCACATTATCACAAGTTATTTTTTCTTCAACGACCCAGAACACTTCCTAAAGGGACGTTATTACTCAGCTGTAGATCATTTACCACATTTGATTTGGTTTTTTAAAATGTCCATTCCTTGCACATGTCAACCTGTATTATCCTCTTAAAATAACAAAAACACCAATTTCAAAGATGGAAACTTCGTAGAAAACAAAACCAACACAAACCCAATTGCACCTTATTTAAAATCACCTTCAAAACCTGCTTTTCCTTACACAAATAAAATAATTATCAAAAGAGTAACTACTAAACATTATAATAAGTCTCCATAATCAACAACACCACCATTCATTTCAAACAACATACTCACAACAATTAATGCTTTCCATTCAGTGTCGCCGCCGGCACAAGTCCGACATGGCTTACCTCACCGCCCTCATCGGCATTCTTCTCCTCTTCCCGGTGGCAACCTCCCAAGCTCAAATCCTCAAAAAAGAAACTCACTTCTTTGGTCCCTTCAACACCACCAATGAACACTATTTTCAAACTTTATCCACCGCATCCATCCATCTTGGTGCCCTTCAGGTCACTCCGGACAGCGCAGGAAGTTCAACCATCGTTCCCCTTTTCAACAACTCCGGTAGAGTCTTTTACAAAGACCCCTTTAAACTCTGGGATGGCTCCTCCTCCACCGGAAAACTTGTCTCCTTCAATACTTCATTTCTTATCAACATCTTTCGCTACAACAACGGTACCCCTGGTGAAGGTCTTGCTTTCATCATCGCACCTTCTCTAACCATCCCTCTCAATAGCTCCGGTGGTTACCTAGGGTTAACAAACGCAACCACAGACGGAAACTCCACCAACCGTTTTGTCGCTGTTGAACTTGACACGGTTAAACAAGACTTTGATGATGACAACAACCACATAGGACTTGACATAAACAGCGTTCGTTCCAACGTTACTGTTCCTCTTGATTTGGAGCTCTCTCCAAATGGAACTAGATTCCATGTTTTATGGGTTGAATACGACGGTGACCGGAAAAATCTTAGTGTCTACATGGCGGAACAACCTTCACAGGAGTTACCTATAGTGAAAAAACCGGCTAAACCGATTATAAGTTCGGTTCTTGATCTAAGAAAAGTGGTGAGTCAAAATTCTTATTTTGGATTTTCTGCTTCAACGGGTGTTACCGTTGAGTTAAACTGTGTACTTAGATGGAATATTTCAGTTGAAGTGTTTGATAATGATAAAAATGAAAAATATTTGAGTATTGGTTTAGGCGTTGGGATTCCTCTATTGGTTTTGATTTTAGCTGGTGGTGGATTTTGGTATTATTATTTATGTGAGAAGAAGAAGAGTGATGAACATGGTTCTACTTCTCAAATAATGGGTACATTGAAAAGTTTACCAGGTACACCAAGAGAGTTTAGTTTTCAAGAATTGAAGAAAGCTACAAATAATTTTGATGAAAAGCATAAACTTGGACAAGGTGGATATGGTGTTGTTTATAGAGGAACTTTACCTAAGGAAAAATTAGAAGTTGCTGTTAAGATGTTTTCTAGGGATAAGATGAAAAGTACTGATGATTTCTTGGCTGAACTTACTATTATCAATCGTCTTCGTCATAAACATCTTGTTAAGTTACAAGGTCAGTTTCATTTTTCATTCATTTATTTATTTATTTCAGTTCTTGTTTTTTCTTAATTAATTTTCATTAAGCTTCATTATTATTTCATTAAATTCTCTAAGTTAGCTTAGATCTAATACTAGTAGATATGTCCAGATCATATAATCGTTTAGGAATGTTTGATACCATTTTGTCTGTGTTACCGTTATTGTTGATACATGTTGATAATAATTGAATTATTGATACTTTTGACCAGCTATTGGTGAAGGTTGGTGGTGTGTCTGGTCTTTTAAAAGAGAAAATGCATTTTTGTAATGTTTTTTAATCTAAAATAAAACATGCATTGTTGTGATCTACTAGCTAGGTACTTTACCTTGATTAGCTGTACTTTTGTTTTGCCCTATGATTTTGTTTTGGATTGAAAGTGACATTTGATTCTTATGGCCGTATATGGTCAATATTAATTGCTATTCCAATAATTGAAAGAGCTTTTTCTGCCTTTTGTCCGTATGGTCAATGCTTAGCTTAAGCTTCATTTCATTGAACCTTCCTTCATCAATCCTCATACTAGATCAACGCTGAAACTAGTACAAGCATAATAATCCTTTTCAATCTAAATTTCCAACGTAACATTGTCAACTTACTTATTATTAATTAGTCAAAATAAAAAATTCATCCAAAAAAAATTAATAGATTTTAGAGTAGAAAAAACTTAATTGATTATCATCTTGCAGTTAATTAAGGCCCTAGTGATAAACACAACCCTATCAGCCGGCCAGTGTTTCCACGAGTCTTCTTTTTTTATATGGTAAGATAAGATAAAAGCCTCGAGTTAAATAATAACAACAATAATAATAATGCATACCAATTCAGCTTTTCGTAACTCTTAAGCATTGCCAACTAGTCTAACAAAAGAGTTCATAAATAATATATGATGACTTTGGCTTGGTTTGGTGAAGTAAAGACTAACCATGTTGTCAACTTGTCATCAAAGAGATGACGATGGATGTGTACTATGTATCCAAATTCGTATTTTGGTGTATAAAAATTCAATGTTCTTACTAGTATTGACGGAGTACCTAAATTCAATATTTGAATATAAGTCGATAATTGATAATATTATTGTCATTGATTAAATGTTCATTTAAATACTCGTAGAGAGAGTTTGTATAGAGGTGGAAAAAAATTTGTGCCCGCGGATATCCGTAGATAAAATCCGTCATGGGCACAGGGCGGATAGCTAAACAAATATTTAACTACCCGTTACTTTATGAATACGGATATGGATTTGATGATACTCATGCCCGTAGATATCCGTACTAAAATATCCGCAAGGGTATGGGGACGGCCACGGGTACAACATTTATCCAACGGAGCGGGGACAATATCATATTAACCGTACCCATGGATACTCATTGACATCTCTAAGTTTGTCATTAAGTTAAGTTCAACAAGGATCGTGAGATTAGTCTCCACAGTTGTACGCGGAGGAAATGAAATCTGGTTCACACCAAACAATATTGGTTTAAATATGTTTGTTTGAGTCAAAATTCAATTTATCATTTGACAAAATTATGTGCCATTTTAGTCCTTTAAGAATGACATTAGTATCTTTTGAATGATAAAACTCTTGCATTAAATTAAGGACTAACATGTCTTCATTCTATCATTCTCCATGATTGATTATGACTTTTTCTGAGGATTGAAATGGTACACTCGGTTTTTATCAGAAACTAATTTGAACCATTATCCTTAAATATTTATCAGCTTATTTTATCTTTAATCTACATGGATTAATTTGAAAATAATATGCAGGATGGTGCCACAAAAACGGAGTATTGCTCTTAGTATACGACTACATGCCTAACGGAAGCTTAGACAACCACATATTTTGCGAGGAAGGAACAAGCACAACCCCTCTAAGTTGGAATCTAAGGTACAAAATCCTCTCAGGCGTCGCTTCTGCATTGAACTACCTACACAACGAGTACGATCAAACCGTAGTCCACAGAGACCTTAAAGCAAGCAACATAATGCTAGACGTTGATTTCAATGCACGTTTAGGTGATTTCGGCTTAGCACGTGCACTAGAGAATGAAAAAACATCCTATGCAGAATTAGAAGGAGTACAAGGTACAATGGGATACATAGCACCAGAATGTTTCCACACAGGAAAAGCTTCAAGAGAATCAGATGTTTATGGACTTGGTGCTGTGTTTCTTGAAACAGTTTGTGGTCAAAGACCTTGGACTAAAATCGAAGGGTATCAATTTTTGGTGGATTGGGTTTGGTATTTACATCGTGAAGGAAGGATTTTAGAAGCAGTTGATCAAAGTGTTGGAAATGAGTATGATGTTGAAGAGGTAGAGAGGGTATTGAAATTGGGATTGGCTTGTTCTCATCCTATTGCTAGTGAGAGACCAAATTTGCAAATGATTGTTCAGATTTTATCTGGGTCAGTTAATGTGCCTCATGTTCCACCTTTTAAACCTTCTTTTATGTGGCCAGCTGTGGATTTAGCTAGTCTTGCAAGTACTGATTTTACAACAACAAATACTACTGAGTACACACCAATCAATACTAGTAATTCACAATCTTCTATGCATGTTGGATTCTCAGATAATAGTTCTTTGGTCTAAGACTGAGACTAATCTTTTTTTGTTTTTGTATTTTCTGTGTGTATGTTGAGAAACAGGAAGAAAATTTGTCCAGAATTTTCATTTTTATTTTACTTTTCTATTTTTATTTCACTTGATTTTTAACTGTAGATTCTTTTTTCTTCTACTTTTTAATTGGAAAGGAATGGAATCAGTGTGCATCAATGTATAAATTTTGATGAAATATGTTACATCCGCTTTGTTTTGCATTATTTCGTACCCACATATGGTTAGAGATTCTTATATAAATTTTGATGAATTTTATCCTTAATAAAATTCGGATGCATTGCACATCGATAGATATTACTCAACTGGTTAAAGTCGACACACATGCACAAGCGACATCAGTATATTATTGGTTTTATTTTTTTATTTTTGACTCAGACATCAGTAGATAAATAGATATTGTCACTCAAATAATTCACGCATACTACTAATGACCTCCTTTGTCTTTATGCTCAATGCTAAAATCAATGTGAACTGTGATCCTTATTGGTAGAGTCATAGATGGACCGATCTGACTCGGTCCAACGAAATAGAACATAAATTGGTTAGGTAAATTTGAAAATTGATCTTTACACACTTTAAATTGCTTATAAGCACCTCAATTTTCAAAAATACTCCTACTGGAAGTTACAAACCGTTTGCCTGTGAACGGTAGTTAGAAATTGTTCGAGACTCTGCAAGACTGCAACACTATTTAGGAACCGTTCAGAACTTTGAAGCATTTGCAATATGCCTTTGATTTGAAGTTTTGACACCAAGATTGCTTGTGATTGATTGCTAGAATATGTGCTTCTTTCCAACATATATGCTACATTGGGAAAAGGGATGGTGCAAGCAAGGTTAGGAGGGAAACGAAAGAATGTGGCGTACAAAAGAAACCAACTTTTAGTTCCATTGAGATGAGATTGATTCAAACATTCAAAAGTTTGTGTCTCGTGATAAATATAATAAAGAGAACGGCTATATTTACCTCTTTTAAGCTGCAATTATGTGGCTATGTTCCTTATTTCTCCAGAAAAGAATCTTATGAGGATGATTGAATTTTGTGATTGAGTCACACAAGAACATAACTTACTCAACATATCTGTTAATTGAGTTCAACAAAGTGATTTATTAACATAATATACTCTGAAGTGTACAAATCAAAAAAAATATGAGGAGCCTACAAATCAAAATAATTTACTGACATATTAGGAGCCTACCATAATTTACCGATTGTTTCTTTTCTAACAGCTGAAGGTGGATCATTCCACCATACAAAAGCAGTGATTCCTAAACCTATGTTTGCCAAGCTATCAGCACAAGAGTTAGTATAAATGTGTCACCATAAAGTTCATTCTCTTAATCACTTCTAAACAGTTAAACCACCTTATTTCTTAGAGTCCAAGGAATCATGTGGGGAGCGTTGAAAGCCATTACAAGGAGCATGGAGTCTTACTCCAACCAAAGACTCCTCCAATTTCTCTATAGCAAGCATGGCGCCATGAAGTTCAGCTACAAAAGCAAAGCCAGTGATCAAATTTTGAGCAAAGCAACCAACTGTGAAGCTAGCAGAGTTCCTGAAAATGCCCCCACAAGCTGCTTTCAAAGGATTCTTAACCACATCTCCATCAGTATTGACCTTAAGCCAGCTCGCAATGGGAGGGTGCCAAAACACTTCTTTAATGATAGGGGCTATTGGGGGATGAATATCAATCTTGAGAGCTTTTAGAATAACAAATTCACCCGACTCATATATATTTTCATTATTTCTAGCATTAACACCATGGCCATTCATGTTTCCTCTACCACTTGCAGTTAGTAAAATTGTCATTACCTCTTTCTCTCCCAGCTGAAGGACCTGCTTGTTGGATCGGACGATTTCCAAACTTTCCAAGAGGATAATACTTAATTATCTCATATTCTTATGTTTTTCAGTCGACTAACCTTTATTCGGTTGAGGGGAATCTGCTGACCCTAAATTCAGTTGTTTGTTGTTTTTGGATAACAAATTATTTAGTTTTAAGTGTAAACAAAGTGATAAGAAGATCAATGGTTTGAACTGTACTATGAACATAATGCTAATAATTAATATAATAAAGTATAATTTGATAAATTGAAGAGTTGTGATTAGTTGTCAATGTAAAATCAAGTTTACATTGAGAGCGAATATCCCTTAATCTCATTTTTTATTTGTATGGTGAAGTTTTTTTTTTTAAACAAAAGAAATAGAGTGCAAAACATTGTATGATAGAACGAAGACATCACAAACTATATGTCGGCACCCCAAGTTAAGAATCATGCTCTTTACCCAAACCGTTTCGCTCATTCCCAAAGTAAATGTCCATATTGCCCCTGCGTGAGTTAACTCACACTAGTTATAATTCTGCAAAAATCACATTGAAATCCCAACGTGAGTTAACTCACGTTGGTTTTCATGGCTAGTGGGCAACAAATATAAGACAGTGATATTGCATTAAGCCGCACAATTAGATTAACAGTTTGAATCCCTTAATTTTCTTACATGATTCAGTCTTGCAATCATTGTCTTCTGTCTGTGTTAGAGGGGTAGGTTTACATCTTATATGTTACTGTCTTAAATGGATTTTGATAAAGTGTATGGCCGAATAGGAGTATATATTGTTATGACAAACATCGAATGATTTCCTGTTGGTATGCGTGTTCTTGCTGTTGCCCACTAACCATGACATGATTTTATCAAATGATTTCAATCATGCGGTGCCTACTATGAATGAATGTACTACTACCAATGAAAGAAACCAACGTGAGTTAACTCACGTTGGGATTCAATGCGATTTTTTCAGCGTGACTTTAAAGTCAGTCACGCAGCGTGTGTTAATTCACGCAAAAAATTTAACACTAGCGCTAGTTAACATGCGTAGTGGTATTTTGGACATTTACTTTGGGAATGAGCAAAGCTGTTTGGGTAAAGAGCAGGATTCCCAAGTTAGTCACTTATCATTTGTTGCACCCTATAAATTTTATTGAATAATATGAAAAGATAGAAGAAAACATAAACTTGAAGGGACTAGGCCAAACCACAAGATAAAGAACAGGAAAGTCTTTGTCTCATTAAAATATTTACCAGAAAAAAACCAACGGAATAAAACCCAATAAACCCAATGAAGAGAAAAAGATTGCATAACAAAAACAACAATCCAATAGGAATCAATAAAATGTGCATGACGAAGGTTATTGGCCTTCTTTGAAAATATATATTTTTTTGCTAATAAAAAATTTAAGGTGAGTGGATGATGCCTTAGTCAAAGGCTAAGAAACTTTGGGGTTCAAAAAACAATTACAAATGTATATAAATTTACCTTCCTCCAAAGGCACTAGCGGCACTCAAACTTGGAACCCAGAATCTCTTTATACTCCAAAGGCCTTGGAGTTTTTCTTTTATGTTTATTTTAATATGTCAATAAAAGATAATAAACATTTTAAGTGAAATCGTGATTGAGATAAAATAAGTGTAATCATATTTATACAACTATTGTGTGATAGCTTTTGTTACAATCTTATTCTTATATGCTATCTTCTTCTTATTTTGTCAAAACAATAAAGAAAGATAAAAAGAGAGAGTAAAAAAGAACACAATAAATATATGAGATAATGTTGTCTAAAAGTTGTAACAAAATGTTTGTACAAATATTATTTTTTATAGAAAAATTTGTTAACCAGATATAATGTCTTATTGGAAATAATGAATATAGTTATTGTAATTTTTATTATTTTCCAAAATGCAAGACAATTATTTATTTCAAACAATTGGTTTTTTCATTGTCGAACGTAGGATATACAATTTCTTTGTATCTAAAATTAATTTTAATTTGAAGATAAAATTTATAGTTTTTGACTTTAAAATCAAAATTATTGAATTTACTTTTTAAAGTAAATGTATTCATACATTTTCAGATAGAATCCTTCACCTACGATATTTGTCTGAAAATTAAGGATAAATTAAAAGAAACAAAAAATTAAAACAAAACAGCATTTCTGAAATGACTCCTTCACCTTTGATTGATTTTTGTCTTCACTCCTCTTTTTCTCCCTCTCCAACTTTTAACCTTTTTAAAGTAAAAAATGGTTGAGTTGTGGCGTGTGCACTGTGCATGAACAAATCACATAAGATAAAAAAAAAAAAGCCATAAAAGTTTAACTAGTAGTATGAACGAATCACATGTTGACTTGTTACCAATTACCGGTAACCGATATAAGCAAAACAAAAGGAACAATCAATTCCCTTTTTCTTCACATGAACCCTAATTTTCTTTCTCTTTCACCTTCGAACAAGATTTCAAGGTTTGTCCTCTTCACCGTTTCCAATTGCGAACACCTCAATTACTTTCTCAAGGTTTGTATGTCCACTCCCCTCTTTCTTCACCATGCTTCCTCTCAATTTCACCCCCAATTTTTTGTATCCAGAAGGCTTTTTGAATTTCGTTTTGGTTAAATTTTTTGCTTTTTTCAATTGGGTATTTCTGTATTTGCAGCTTTTAGATGATAATAGCATAGTAGTATTCATAATTTAATGTTCATGATTAGAAGGGTTGTTGGGTAGTTTAATTTAATTCGATAGCTTTCAATCAAACATACAGTGGTGCTGGTGGCGGTGTTTGTATGAAATTCAAACAGAAAGTTTTCTTTTAGAACTGAAATTCTTAGTTTTAGGCCCTGTTTCCATAAACAAGTTATAGCATAAGCGCTTAGCCGCTTATGAAATGAATAAGCTATTTCTATAGCACAAGATAAAATAAAGTCAAACTCCTATCTCATAAACTATAAGCAATTTTCATAAGTTGTCCTGGATAGCTTATGAAAATAAGTTGAAAATACCTTATCGGAATGTTATAAGTTGTTTTCATAAGTTCTCTCAGACAATGTCACAAGTGCTCATGTCAGTAGATAGGCTTAAATAAGCCAATTTAAAGAGACCCTTAGTATATAACAGTGCTGTTAAATAGTGATTGAAATTTGAACAAATCACTATTGTTCCGCCATATGCTATTTAGTGCAAAGTGTTGTCAAATAGAGGCTATTGTGGCGGTATATTGCTTTAGTGTAGTGTAGCAGAATTTGAACAAAGCACTATTTGACGCGATCCCAGTTGAGAGCACTGATATATAATGCTAAAAATCAATTTTTACTTCAATTTTCACTAACTTCATGTTGTTTTTGTGTGTTTGTGTTGTTAACTTCTTATTTTTTTATTTTTTTATTCTGCAGTGACTATTGGTGAGAAATGCAAGATCCAAGGATTCCTTTGTCAGAGGAGATATTGAGTATTAAACCAAAGAAGAAGAAAAACTCAACCCAGAAAGCATCTCTACTTCAACTGCAAGGAAATATTGTCAAGGGAGGGGGACAGGCTCCTCTTCCGTTGAAATCAGGACACAAAAATTCCAAAAGACACTTGATGACTGAAGTCTCGCCACCTTTTCAGAGACCAGAAGGTTCCAATTCAGATTCGTTGCCCGACTCCTCTGCGGGTGGAAATGAATACCGTCAATTGAGGCGGAAGTATTTGCAGCTGGAGGAAGATGGCTTTGTATTAGGAAAAGAGCTAAAAGAAGCTGAAGATCAGGTAAAGACCCTTGAAGAGGAGAAGATTGCATTGCTGGATCAACTTGTTGTAATGGAAGGCCTTGTTGATCCCTTGGAGATTCGCTCATAGTGTTTGCAATTATCTATAACTTCTTCTGATCGTGACACCTACATGTTGTTATATATGTAATGCCTATATAGAAAGCAATGTTTGGCTCCTTTTGTGTAGGGCTTTAGAAATTTGATGGATAAAAATCAGCTCTAGAGATTTTACAAGTTAAATTCTAAAGTTCACTGATATCTAAAACGGAGTTCAAACTTCATATACATTAATAGTTTTGTCGTAGTTGATGTAGATTGTTCATATTTCTTGTTCATCATCTGGATTCCTATATGATTTACTATGTATTGTGATGTACTGTTTTAGAAATCAGCAACATGCTGTCATTGGACAATGAACTTGGGGCTCAGCTAGAGAACAAAGATTACTCTGGAAAATGGCTCTTGAGTAAGAGGGTGTCGCAATGTTACTCATGAATGTTGTTGCATTTTTTGTTGTTTCTGATATGTATAGAATTTTACTATTTGACCATATTTGATCTTCCTGCAGCTATTTAATTCAGGTGTTCCCCACTTTAGCTTCAACATCTTGTATTTTCATTGATATTAGAAGAACTAGGCATATCTGCAGGTACTTGTTGGCTGTCCAACAATCAGTTCCTGAATTTCTGATTTCATCATGATTGCCTTTAGAAGTGTTTTAATAACATGCAATCAATGGTGTAAAATAAAGTCCTTAACATTCATTCAGACTCAAGCATAAGTAAAAATTATGAAAACCCCTTATAGATAACAAGTGAGTAGTGGTGATTAGTGTATTGAAAGAGATGGGGAATATAGGATCAGAATATGGAATATGTTAGCTAATTAGTTTTGTTGGTATTTAGTAATAAAATAGTATTTTGACAAGCAAAATGTGTTCATATGCTTTTTAATTTTTTTTCCACAACTATATAATATTTCTTTAAGAAGTAAAATCTTATAATAATGACCAAACTATATTAACATCCCACCCAGCTCCCAGACAAATGTAGTATACAAAGTATAACTACTGACTAACCTAAAATTCTACATAACAAACTTTGTGTTTGACAGATTCTACATAACAAACTTCTCTGCTGTAACAACTGACAAATAGTGACAAAGTAAGTTGAAGGCATCGAGATATCATTTCTTCAAATTCTGTGTTTGGTATTGCTTGCTTCTCCAAACATGTAGCTGTAACTTAAGTTTGGCAATGATCATCTAGATTCATCAGGACTTTAGTATAACTGTTTGTTCTTATAGTGACCATGGGGGATCTCACAGCTTCTAAGCAAATATGTACATATATACAAGTGTTGTTATCTGACCAACCCAAGGCTTGCTGTTGCAACCTTGACAACTATAGGACTGGTGACCTGTGACATTCTACTCCTCCATGTTAAGAACCCAAATCCATATCCCTTTAAGGGAGCGATTACTTTGAAATTCACTGAAAACTTGATTTTCTGTCCTGTTCTTGTGAATACTAACCGGTTTGGCACAACTGTAACATTAACTCCGTCTGGAGACAACACTTCAGCTTCATATATACTTTTTGCTTTTCCAACATTAGTCACAACCCGCGTTGCTGAAAAGCTGTCTTCAAGATTGGGAACCGTAATAGATGGATAGTTGAGATTCGACGGTGATTTGAATGCTCCATCGCATGTGCTGTTGTCTCTTGTAACGAGATGGAGTGACTTCACATCATAACCAATTGAACACAGGAATACAACAAAGTCTTCTGACTGTGAATCATATACAAGACCAGGATCCAGAGCTCCTGCAGGATTCACAAACCCTGATCCATAATCAAATGCATCAGCCCTTCTTCTATCAGGATCCGCTCTAATTGGTTCGTTTTTCTTATCCACAATCGTTGCTGCATATTGAATTTATATGATTAGTTCCATAAGTTTAGATAGTGAAATGTGTGCAGTGTAAGGTCTATGCAATGATCCTTTTCTTTCCTTTAGATCAGATCAAATCTAATCTCCTAGGGAGCTTTTTTACTTGCATGTTTGATTGTGTAGAATCTCAAATAAACCACAATACAAGTTCTAGATAATGTGTAATACCAGTAGTCATGATGGCAGATTTGATAGCAGATGGAGACCATGAAGGATGTGCAGCTTTGATTAAGGCTGCAATGCCAGTTACATGAGGACATGACATAGAAGTTCCTGATAGAATATTGAACTTAATGTTTCCGGCTGCTGCTGGAGACCATGCTGCTAGGATGTTTAACCCGGGAGCTAAAACATCAGGCTACATAGCAGTACGAGAAAAAATCTTCAAGGCTTATGTTTAGAAACAATAAGGCATATTATGAACTCAATGGCATATATAAATAGGAGTATAACCTTCAAAATTTCTGGGGTTAAGGAATTGGGGCCTTTGGAAGAAAATGCTGCTGCGCGGGGTGCAGGCTGAACTCCTACTACTGCCTTTGCCCCGGAAATCCTTGACATAGGCATGCTATTCACCATCGTATAATGCATGGTTAGAGAATGGAAGTATATGATATCAAAATGTGTCTATTATATCAAATATAAAACAGCAAACCTTGTGCTATTGATATAGGATAGAATCTGTTCTCCTGTTTTACTTCGAACAATAGCTGAAGGTATCACAAATGGGATTGCAACGCCTTGATCTGTTTCGTCAATAAGAATCATCCCAACTCCACCTGCCTCTTTCACTACCTTACTTTTTTCCAATTTTGACGCCATTGAACCCTCGTCGTGTCTACACACCAAAATTTTCCCTTTTGTTTTGGTCTTGTTTAGTGAGCTATCCAAACAGTAACTGCAGAAATATAGGAAAGAGGACAAGATTTAACTTATGAGCCGTCGGTTTGCATTGATATTTAGGCAACTCTAGCTTTTAAGTACCTTGTGCTTCACCTGGATTGATAAGGAGTAAAATATCCTGCAAAGGCTTCAGATGCAGGAATTGTTCTTCTAGAGGCATTCATTTCCACTAGACTGAGACTCTCACCCTAATGCAGTTATAGAGAAGACTAATTAGTTGTGCAGAAAACATGCCAAGTTAAAAAACACAGAGAATTCAGCTTTACCGCGATGTTAATGCCATTTCCTAACATGATATCAGACATGAAATCCCTATCTGTTGAGCTAGCAGCAACAGTAATAATCCATGGTGCAAGGTTTGTTGCAGAGCCAACGGTTCCTTCATTTCCAGCTGATGCTACTACAAGTACTCCGTGTCTAGCAGCATGGAAAGACCCAACAGATATGGCATCATTGAAATAGTCACCTTGAGGAGATTCAGGACCAAGAGATAAAGATATAATGTGAACACCATCTCTTATGGCATCATCAAAGGCAGCTAACAAGTCAACATCATAGCAACCTGAATCCCAACAAGTTTTGTAAACAGAAATCCTAGCCAAGGGTGCACCTCCCCTAGCATTTCCTGCTGCTAACCCATTATAATTCATGTTTGCGACGTATCGTCCTGCTGCTGTGGAAGCTGTATGGCTCCCATGACCAGAGCTGTCTCTTGCAGATCTGAAAGAGACTTTTTTGTCTGACCCTTCTTCTGCTTCATAACCACTCATATAGTATCTTGCTCCTATCACTTTCCTATAATATACCATCAATGATTAACCAATGAAGACGGTCCAACTTGAACCTAATAATGCATATGAAGTCAAAAAAAATTAAAAATGATGAGCATGTGATTCAATCAAAAACCTGTTGCAAGATGAAGCATTGAATGCTTCTCCTATTTGACAATGTCCTTTCCATCCACGTGGCACTGGTGGCATGTCAGTGTCTCTAAAACTTGGGGATTCTGGCCAAATTCCTGTGTGAACAGTGTGATAAATGGTTATGATTAAAACCTGTTAATATTCCCATTTATTAGCAAAATCCAAGTAAAACATAGTTATTGCCTCCACTGTTTTCCAGCGTGATATGTTCAAGCTTAAATTTAACCAGCTGGAGAGTAAATGTAGTTTGTGTCACAAGCAAAGCAGAATTTGATTTACCATAATGATGTCATGTCATGTGAAACATCATACTTTTATTGAAATTCTGTTCATAAAAGTAAAAGATAAAAAATGTGTGTAAATCCATGTGAAAACCGACTAATAAATGTTTTCATGAGACTTCTAAGAAAAGGTGCATGTTGTACGTGAGAATGAAGGTATAGTTACATAGAAGTTATCAAAAAGGCATCACCAATTCACCATACTCTAAGAATAAGACTTCCTACCTGTATCAATGAAACCAACAATGACATTTGCTTGGTTTTTGTTTGAGTATCCCATATTCTCCATGGTTTCATCATCCAAAAGTCCCATAAAGTCCCATGAATGAGTAGTATGCAACTTTCTTTTAGAATTGGGGAACACAGAAACCACTCCCGGCATTTCTGGTCACATTCAAACCAAATAAATAAGTAACCAACAAAAATTATAGGATCCTTTAAGCATTGAAGCTTAAGGAAGAGGAAAATGTCACTGACTAGAAATTTGGTAAGCTTGTTCATCAGTCAACTTACTTGAAATTTGGTAAGCTTGTTCATCAGTCAACTTTGCTGCAAAGCCTTTGAAACCATGTTTGTAGCTATAGATATGGGAAGCCTGTGCTTGTTCAACACTGTTAAAAAATAAGGAAAAATCACATACCTGAAATTACATAGAAAAAGGGATATTCGAAATGAATATAAGCATTAATTTCTTACCTTCCACTATGAACATCTGCTAGCATTTGATGATTATGCTTCAGAATATCATCTGAGTCTTGATCAATACTTTTGCTTCCCATGTACACTACATAAACCTACAAGTTCCATCCAATTCAGATTCCATAATTTGCACTTAACACAAACAAAAGAAAATAATACAATACTTTGTGAAAACCATATACCTTAAGAGAAAAGCAAAAGCCAGAATTTGCAACAAGTACTGCAAGAAGCAGATTTAAGATATGGTATCTAAAAGAAGACATTGTTCAAAAGAGAAAAGAAGAACAAGGTTCTATAAATTAAAATACAAAGAGAATCAAAAAAGAAAAGCCTAAATGGAGTAAGATGATGGTTAATTAGAAGTTAGAAGCAGAATCTAGGTTGCAGTTGTAACATTAGCATGTGACTATGTGTCATGTATAACGTTGGTTTCTTGTGTTGTCTTAATTGAATGAGATTATTATTTATATATAACAACAAAAAGAATGGCAAAACGTGGAGTAGTGGGAGTAAAGGAAAGTAGTAGTGGGAAAAAGATTTAGATGAAAACAAAGAGAGAAGGAGTGTTGCTTTTGGTACAAGCAAAAGGAACCGCAAAGCGCCATATTTCTATGAAACCGTTATATCTTTAAAGCAATGTAAAATATCAAACACTCAACCATGTTATAACCGTCCCTATATTTTCATTTCATGATTCATTCATTGTTTTCAGTGATGTTATCTTATTCAGTGTTTCGAAAAGCGAACAGGACGGTTCAATCAGTTGTACCTTAAACTGACGATTTGGTTATTTTAGCGGTTCAATCCCAGTTTCGTTCCGGTTCAAGCAGTTTAAGACAGTTGAACCATGATTCAGAAGTTTTGTTTGTTTGATGTCTGTCCAATTTTTAAAACATTGATGTAATTAATAATTAATAATGAGTGGTTTATACTGAATTTGTGAGTTTGTTTGGTTGCTGTGACTTCAATCAATAGTAGTATATGTCCCCATCTTAAGGGGGATTGAACATGAATAAGTAATCAAATAGTACTTGTCTTGCAATTATTGACTTCTACAACCTGATGATGTGTTTATAAAGTTATAGATATCATACATGTGATCAGCAAGTAAATATATAGTTGTTCAAACTATTAGAAAGATTCAATAGTCTTTCTCATGATTGACTGTGAAATAGTATATGATTTAATTTTTCTATTTACCCTTCGAAATTTGTTACTATGTATAAAAATATTTATGTACTACAGATTTAAATTTATACCTTTTAGGACGGTTGAAACTTTTATAACTACAAAATGGTTTATGAAGCTTGTTAGTGAGTAGTGAGCTAAGGGAAACCAAATGAGTTTTAAAAAGGAGGTTCAATGTACAAACATTAGAAACTAGCATAACAATTAACTTCTAGCACTTGCCTCTAAATAAATAACCACAAAATGGTCTATGTAATTGATCCGAAGTCTATATGAGGTGACGGTCGAAAGCATACAGTGGAAAAAGAGGGAAGAGTTCCATATGAGGGGGTGGTGCATGCACTTGCGAATATTATGATGTTCAAGTTAGTATTTGATTGAATAGAGTGAGAGACTTATCATAATAGAATGTGTACATTTTTTCTAGCACGAGTGTCCTTTTATAAGTGAGATTTCAGATGAATTGGGATAAAACTCGTTAGAGCCATTGAAAGACTTTCAACACGATTAATGGATCATCGTGTGATGTTAATTACACAATGATTGATTGTTGGGAAGGTATGTTAGTATTGGTCGGTGGTGCAACGCTTAAGCATGTACCTTCTAGGTGAAGTCCATTCCGTTTTAGGCCTCAGTCCAATCCAAATCGTTAACATTTTGTTTTTTTTCCTCCCATTCTACAGGTGTACTTTTACACAAACAAGTTGAGATCCTCTGCATTTAATAAAGATTTTCATTTTAAGAGATAGACGGTATAATATAATACAATATATTGTTGTGTCTATATCTCTTTAAATACAAGTGTCTAACCATAAGCAAGATATTTGAACCAATAAGGAAGGACCTTTTCTATTGAAAATCCACAATTTGATATGGGAAATTTCATAGTTGAATATGTACTACCTAAGATTCTAAGAACGCACACGATCCAATTCAAAACCAACAAATGTCTTTGGATCTTGTTAGGAAAGCAATTGGGCATAATATATACGTTGAAATTCAACCAATATATATGTTGTTTTCTATCTCTTCTACTCTAATCCATGCTGTCCTTTTTCCTTTTCACAGTTCCTATCTTGCATCTCACGTAATCATATAGATTCACGCTTATCATATACTAATGTCTTTTTCTCCTTTCAAAAAATATAATGTCTTTTTCTCTAAACAAATTATTAAGACGGTTGAAGGATTAATAAAAGAAGTCCTAATACTTCACTCATAGTCCTCAGTATGTCAGCACAACACAAACGAGAAAGGGACTATATATACGTACTACCATTTAATAATTTATAGCAAGATACCAAATTGAGGTATACTTACTTAGGCACAAGCCTAAATAAATATAGTTGGGCACACATACAAGATCATAAAAAATAAAAAAAATTGAATAAAGTCAATTGATATATGACTAAATACTTTTTCTTTAATTTTTTCTACTTTATTTGAGGATGTGTCTAACAAAATTAATTTGTGATTGTGTCCATAAAGATTTCCCCTACCAAATTAATCAATTGAACTGAAATATTATTAACAAATTCGTGAAGAATTGTTGTTATTTTTAAATGTTGTTGTTAAATTAAAAGATGGATTTAGTGTAGTATTTTTTTTTTATAAGAGATTTTAAAAGTTTCTTTTTAGCCAAAGTTTTTAATAAATAAAGTTGATGGAGAGCTTTCGTGTCAAATGTCAATTGACGTGCCTATTTACAAAAGTGTTATCTAGAGGAACGACTCTATTGTAGATAGTCTTATAACTCTACAAGTTTGATTTAGTGGTAAAATCATATCTTAGATTTGGAGTTTTTGGATTCGAGTTCCATAAGTGTCTCTAAAGTGAAGCAAATATAAATCAATCTTAATTGTTCTTTCAGTTTAAGATCTTTCTTGTCATAAATTGGACACCGTCTTTTCACCATAAATATCTTCTATAAAAAAAAATATATGTATCTTAGCCATAGATGAATTCCCATCAACAAAATTTAGTTATGATCTCATTGCTTTTGCAAGTTAGTGTGAGCCCTTCTCGTCATAAGAAATAAATAGTTGTTGTTAGGGATGAGAATATGATAATATGAGTCTACCAAGTACCAATAAGGGTTAGATTTAGCGAAAGATGTTAAACTTTTTATAATGTGGTAAATCAAAATTTTAATTTCAACTAAAAGAAGTATTTAAATTTAGTATATGACACACCTCTCGAATAAGATTATTCGCCGTCAACGATGGCCATGAGCAAGGGCAAAGGGGGTGATCGCTCATGGTCATATTTTCGGACACCGATTTTTGTTTTATACTACTACGCATGTGTAAATATTATATATTAATAAAATTAAATAACCAGACGTAATTAAATAGAAGAATTCAACTAAATAAGTGACCTTTTTAATTTCTTTTATAAACAAAAATCTCTACAACAAAAAATTGGTACTTTTCATTCTTCCAATCTGGCCATGCAAAAGCAAAACATAATGAAATTCATTATCATTATCTTAATCATAAGATCCAAAACTCAAGCTTCAAACAAAGGTGCATGTTTGCCCTTAGCTTCTTAATATTGTAGAGAGAAAACTTTCCTTTAATTAGTTGAACCGGATATTGATCCAAAAATGAAGAATGAAGTGTTGGGTTTTAAGTGTGAGAGATTATGTCCCACGTCGATTAGGAATGGAGAAAATGTTGGATATGTAAGAGAGAAGACTCATATATTTGATGCCTTAAGGTTTTGGATGGAGATGTGGCGTCTAAGTTTCTTAGCATCCTGGACGTAATTTAACCCATTGTCGCTACCGGGACTCCATGGTCTCCCCAACAACTTGTATCAGAGCCCTGGTTAGACTCGGTGGAGGAGCGAGAGCAAGATCCTAGTGTGGATCATTCTCAGTGGCGGAGGCCCATTAGGGCCAAGGTGGGTCATGACCCACCCCACCAAAAAAAGATCAATTTTTTTTATAGAGAAAATTATTAAAATATTGTTGACTTATAAACAAAATTACATTGCGGTCCACCTTCTTCTCCATCTCATTAAAATATTGTTGACTTATAAACAAAATTACATTGTGGTCCACCCTCTTCTCCATCTCAATATGTTTTATCATCACACTTTCAAGTCAATTAAAGTGTGTAAAAAATTATTTTGAATTTTTAAGTCATACAATTTAATTTTTGTATGGTCAACTTTGTGCTTAATGCTTATTAAAAAATAAATTTTGTGTACATATGAAAGTTAATTTTTGTGGCCCACCCAATTTTTTTTTCTCCGCCACTGATCAGGCTAGTGATGTGGGTGACTCACACTTGAGGGGGAGATTGTTGAGTTTTAAGTGTGAGAGATGGTGTCCCACATCGACTAGGAATATTGGAAACGTTGGATATAAGATAGACCCATATTGAAAAGTTGAAGGAAAATTTTAGATGAACTAAATTGAAAAGTTGATATATTTATAGAGATCAAAAACATATCTAATGTTATAAATTATCATCATTATCATCTTTTCAAATTATTTTTACAAATTATTATCATCAAAATCTCATAGATGATATGTCTGTCATTAAAAGGAACAAAAGGTTGGGACGAGTTCGCATTATTTCTTATAGTTTTGACTTCATGAAAGACAATCCACCCATACATTAACACCTCATTTTTTTCCTTCTCTTTAGTTTTTTCTTATCAATCTCTGTATTGTTTTTTAGAGAAAATCTCTGTATTGTTTTTATCTATGAATATTGATATTATAGTTGTCCAAATGAAAATAATACTTTTAAAAATCATTAATAGATAAGAAAACAATTTTCATACATGTACAATTTGAGTGACTACATACGTCCATAGTACATACTCCTTCTGTCCCTATATGTAAACACCATTTCCCTTTAATAAAAAGGTGTTTACATATAGAGACGGAGGGAGTACAATTTTCAGGCTTTCAGCTGTGAAATTGGGTATTTGACTATTTGTTCTAAACAAAACAAGACAGCCATGTCCTAATGCATGACGTTAAAGTAATTAGATGCACGTAACGGCAACCCCTTTTGTTTCTGTCAGTTCACTGAATCAAACCACGTTCCTACTCCTAGCATTGAATTTAGATCCCAAATCCAAACAACAACATCAACTAATCACAAACAGCCACGTGTCATCACATGTGTTTACGTAACAGCTCACTACACTCGATCACTCCCAATACTATCACTCTTCAATCACGTGCCATAACTCACTTTTCTTCTTACAGTGACCCTTTCACCCCTCATTCTTCCCGCGAATTACAAATCACCCCCTCTTCACATTTCCCTCGCCATTCGCGTGTTTCTCTAATACGACACCGTTTTCCGTCGCACACTCTGTTTATCGGAGAATGACGACGGCGACGGAGAAAGTCTTCAACGGAAGAGAAGAGTTCAGCGACACTTCAAACACCTTTCACTCAATTCTTGCATTATCGTTATGGCTTGGATCCATTCACTTCAACATCGCAATAATCCTCCTCGCTTTACTCCTTCTTCCTCTCTCCAAATTTCTCTTGTTCGTTCTCTCTCTCTCTCTCTCTCTCTCTCTCTCTCTCTCTCTCTCTCTCGTCATTATTATTGATTTTTTTTAATTTTCATAATTTTGATAAATTTTCGTGTGGTAGGGTTTTAGGTTTTCTGTTAATTTGCATGGTGATTCCAGTGGACGCTAAGAGCAAATTTGGTAGAAGATTATCTAGGTAGATTTTCGTTTTAATGTGCATTTGATTTTTCGTGACGTGAAATTTGAGCTTTTTACTTTTTTTTTTTGCTATGTGTAAAAAGTGTCATTTTTTTGTTGTTTTGGTATATTTCATTTTCAGGTATATATGCAAGCATGCGTGTAGTTACTTTCCGATTACGCTTCATGTAGAGGATATAAAAGCCTTTGATCCTAATCGTGCTTATGGTTTGTACTTTGAACCTAAAAAATGACAATTAAGTTGTTTCTGTTACTTTGTTTTACATGAATTATGTTTGTTTTATTGAAATGACAAGATAAATTGAGAAAAGAAAGGAATTTGAAAACATTGTACTCCCTCCGTCTCACAATAATAGTCGTTTAAGGTTTGTGCGCGGTAATTAAGGAAATGATTAATTGTGTTGATTTCAGTGGTAAAATCAATATTATTTACTAATATGCCCTTATTAATTGTAGTTAGTGGAGTAGTTAAGTTAGATGAAATTCAATAAATAAGGGTATGGTAGTGGAAAAAAGTAATAAATGATGCATTGGTATTCTAAAGTGACTATTATTTTGAGATAAGGAAAAAATGCTAAAGTGACAATTATTGTGAGACGGAGGGAGTAATGTTTTGTATGTTTTATTTAATTGATGTAGTTGTTTAGAAAGAAAATTAACATAGGTTAGGTAAATGTAGATTTGGATAATCATTTCCTAGAATGGGAGGTTGGTGAAGAGTGAAGACTGTGGAAAGTTTGATTATTGACTAAAATTTAAACTGAAAATGAAGCTTAAGTGCTAATTTAGTTTGATCTGTAATGCTTGATGTAGTAATTACAATAGCATAAACATCAAGCTTAGTGTACTGCTTACCTCTTTTCTCTTCAGCTTCTCTATGAAGCAGTAGACTAGAGAAGTGTCGTTTTCTTCTTTATGTACTCATTTTTTGGGTGTTTAATATAATCCGTTTTTCTTCCTTGAGTGTTTAATGTAATCTATATCAGACCTTTTTTAAAAAACAAATAAATTAGCACTATAACCAACAATGAGGATCAGTTGAAGTTCATGACATTTTTACTCTGGTAGTTGTTTTTGTCGCTCAATTGGATTCCTTTTATGTTAATGTATACCAACTTAATGCCGACCATTAATTTTTACTCTATTTTAATAATTAGGATTGGCATTTCCGCATAACTACTTTTAGTGAAAACCCCAAATATGACTGATAGCTGCCGTGTTGAATTAATTCTTGTTAACCTTGGTCCAAATCAGAAACTAAATTTACGAGCTTTAACTGTGCATGTTGTTCGGTCCTTCTTAGTTGCTGGAGTTTTCCTTATATGTAACATGTAATTAGTACAATTTACAATAAGCTTTATATTTCCCCATTATTTTAGCCGCATGAAATTCATAGTTTTCTATAATTGTTTTTTTACCAAATCAAAGTAACTTTTACTTCAGTTTCTCTGGTTTTCCTAGTTATTGTGGTATTTTTCTGTTGGAAATCGGTTTCAAACTCGATTTTATTATATTTGCAATTTGGCCTATATTACTAATAAATCATTGGTTATACTTTTTTGGTGTATCTTCTTGTTAGTTGCTCATTGATAGTAACAACAGTGGAACAAATATGCAGTTTTTGGTTATGAACCACATTCAGTTTTGCCAATTGGCGTTATTGCACTAGCTGACAACACCGGTTTCATGCCTATTCCAAAAGTTAAAGTTCTTGCTAGCAGTGCGGTAAAACTTTTACTTGAGGCACTAATGAATAATGGTTACTAATAATTACTGAGATTTGCTTTACAAGTTTTTCTCTTTGCATTTGAATGATAGGTGTTCTACACACCATTTTTAAGACACATATGGACATGGTTGGGTCTTACACCAGCAACAAGGAAAAATTTTATCTCCCTGTTAGCTGCTGGTTATAGTTGCATTTTAATACCTGGTGGAGTTCAAGAGACATTTCTCATGCAGCGTGGTTCTGAGGTGCATTGCTTTTTGCCCTCATCTTACTCAATGCTCATGTGATTTTTCTCTTTCTTTGACCAGCCTTGTGATGCTTATTTTCTTATGATAATAAATTAAAGTGTTCATTTCCTCCAGATATAGGATTGTTGTTGATACAAAGTTCAATAGTACATTTGTGCAGGAATTTGTTTTGCTATTAAATCACTTCGGCTCATTTGTGAATTGCACGTGTTTTGAATTTCAATTATATCAATATTTTCCTATGATATTTCATATCTATTTTTAATTAAGATGGGAGGAAAATGAATTCCGTTCTTTTGTTTAATTGGAGTTTTAAGATCAATAACAAGAAACCATTCAGCCCATTTTATTCTATTTCTTGCATCTAGTAAGAATGACCTCCTTATGTCATTATATATTTAGTTTCATAGATGTTAACAGGATAACTTGAACACTTTACTTTATAGATAGCTTACCTTAAGGCAAGAAGAGGTTTTGTCCGCATAGCATTGGAGAATGGTCATCCCTTGGTTCCTGTTTTCTGCTTTGGTCAGGTACTTATTTCTTCTCTTAATCTTACATTCATGTGGAAGCCTTACACTGGTGCACCTTTACTTTGACTTCACATGTCAGATTTACAAAAGTGTAACTATTATGAAATCTACTTGCATGTCACTTTTGGATCTGCCAACTTCATTTTCTTTGCTTATTTGTTTTTGTTTTACCGTGATGTATGTATTCTTCACTCATAAGTTTAAGATAACTATCCTTTTTGGTGTAACTTTGATACAGTCAGATATCTATAAGTGGTGGAAACCAGGTGGAAAGTTGTTTCTGAACTTCTCTAGGGCAATTAAGTTCACCCCAATATGTTTTTGGGGTATCTTCGGGTGCGTGATTCTTTTATGCGTCAATTTGCAACCTGCCGTTCTCATTCTTTTTGAATTGAACCTGTACAATTGATTGAATTGAAGAGGATGGATTAATTTAGTAAAAGATCTTTAACTTGTTGAACTATGCCTTCCACATTCAAAATGCTACCTGCACACACATTATCACAAAAAAGGATTGACACCTAATATAGAAATTTGAAACAATAGTTAAAATAGGTCAGTTTTTGTTGGAAATAAGCTTAAACTATTTGCTAAAACATGTAATTGGAGAAATTGGACTCAATTGATGTTGTTCAGGATGCCTGCCTTTTCCGTTCAGTTATCACTTTTAATCATAACTGGCAAGCTCTTGCTTTTAGAAACTTATTTCGTTCAGAATAGTTGATTTGAGTAGAGTAGTCAATTATTGTGCACAATCAGAGCCTAAACAATAGTTAGCACCAAAGTTCGATCATCTCTAGAACTTTTAATTTCATATTTGTTAAACAAATCATCTCATCTCCTTTTTCAGATCCCCGGTACCGTTCAGACACCCAATGCATGTGGTGGTGGGTAGGCCAATTGTGCTGGAGAAAAATCCAGAACCAACCACGGAGGAGGTATATGCACATTCTTAAAGCATTTTTATGTTTAAACAGGATTCTCAATTTTATTTCACGTTAACTAGTTTTCACGATGGTAGTTATAGTTTGGAGTAGTTCTATAAGAAACTTACATGTCTTATTCTTAGCTTTGATAAGTAACATGCAATATACTTTCATAATCAAGAGCTGTTACAAAAATGTAAATATGATAACAAACATGGAACTGTTTATAGATGGAAATTCTTAATACTGTGTCATGAATATATGCAAATGTTGATGGTTCAGCTGACAAAAATACTGGCTTATTTGGACCTGCTTTCAGATTGCCAAGATACATAGTCAGTTTGTGGAAGCACTTCAAGATCTCTTCGAACGGCACAAAGCTCGGGCTGGCTATCCAAAGCTTGAGTTAAAAATTGTTTGATAAGGCCTTATTATCGTCCCATGTAGCATCAGTCAGTTTATTTATGTATTTTCTGTTATCTTTTTTGTGGATGGAGGTTTGTAAATATAATTGGGGCCATGTATTGTACTGCATGTAATAAAAGACCATCTCCCGTAGGGTCATTAAATAGAAATCATAATGTGAAATAAGGTGGTGACTTATTTTCGTTAGGTTTATATATTTGTTCAATATAATGGATTAATGGTATTGGAAAATCAGTCAGTCATGTGTACCATCTTCAAGATATGCTTTATAGTTAGTTGAGTACACATGAATGATTTTCATTGAAGTCACATCGTGTTGGATTAATTGTCAACATTTTAAAGTTATATATTGTTATATATTTCGGTTCGTTTGCATATAATAAGTTTTTAAAATTGTAATCAAACAAACTCAGTATCTAATATAATGGGACACTAAGCCTTTGTTTGCCTTAGTTTGAAAGCTTGGGAGAGGGGAGAACTTTGGGGATGAGAGTAGAGGAAAAAAGAGATTTTGTTTAAAAAAAATCTGAGTGTTTGTAGAGAATGATGATAAATGAATACTTATTATTAGTATTTTTTTTAATTCTATTTTATATTAATACATTTAAATATGTAAAAAATTAGTGTAAACTAATAAGCTTAAATTATTTTAAAAGAATAATTTAATCTGAAGTACAAAATTCAATATAATAAATAAAAATAAAAATATTACTTATATTTATTTAAATATACCGTCCTTGAGACCCGTAGTTTGACTTTTTTAATTAAATAAACTTTTAATAAATTCTTAGGCTTCTCTATTTAAAAAAAAAAAAAAAAAACTTCGTGTAAATTTTAATGTAGGTTAAACCGTAGACCTTTATCCATCTGGTAATATGATCTATTCTCATGTGTTTGAATGAATAGGTGTTACTTTGAGGGGATGTTGATTTAAAATTAAATGCTACTTTGTTGTTTTGCAGTCACGTCACTCTAGAAACATACTCCCTCCGTCTCAAAATATAGTCATCAAAATATAGTCAATATAAGTTGGTACATACTCCCTCCGGTCCTATATATAAGAAAAGATTCTTTTTTTAGATACATTGAATAACTAATGTATCTTGTTTACAATGAAGACTAGATACATTAATTATTAAATGTATCTAAAAAAAGAATCTGAGTATACCCGAAGCTTACAGTTTCTTCCCTGGCAAGTTGACAATAGTTGTTAAATTTTTGTTGTGCATTCAAATCAACCCATTAATTCTTTCAAAACAAGCATTTAATTGAAAACATTTAAAAGCGGTCTTGGTTTAACAAATTCATCTTAAAGATGAATTCCAACCTAGAAAACATTGAACTAAAATTGCAGAGCCCTCCGTTAAGAGGACTCTTCCAAAAACTAGCGTATGCCACTAATTGTGACGCTCACACGGTATTCTTTAGTAAAAGGCGAAAGAATAGTTCGCTATGTGATCATCACACGGCTCCGTGATTTTAACAGGCAGAGGTCCTATCTTTTTATATGCAAGCTGCTTGGTTTAGTTTATGAATTGGGCGATGTGGGACTTTATTAGACACTCACCTGTTCTCACAACATGTTTCCCCATTCACTCCTTCACACATTTATTTGAAAGGTTAAATCTTGTCTTCAATTTTATGTGTTTAAAATCATTTTAGTTTTCTTCAACATCTCAAAGCTAGAACATTAAACATTCATTGAAACTTTTCTTCTAAAAGAAAGAGACTAAGATACAGAGGCTTCTTTCTCCCTTTGGTGGTTGGGAGATAAACACAGGTGATAAAAAAAGTTGAGATAAGAGTGGGATCATTTGATCCCTATACATCCTTAATAAAATACTTACAGTATTAACAAGGCATGAAATTACAATAAGGAGCTACAGTGTTTGGTTTGCAATAAGAGATTTTGGATTAATCCTGCCTTTTTCCCCTTAAATTGGTCCTTTATGTTCCAAAAGGTTAACACCATTGACCTTTTTTTGCTTAAGAAAATTAAATGTGTTGATGACTTTTTCATGTTTAATATGCTCCTGCTTAAGAAAATGCAGAGATTTAATCTGTCTTGCATCTAAAAGGATACACCACAGAGAACCTTGTGATGCATATTACCTTAGCCACCATTCCTTTAATATCTCTCTGACTCAACAGCTGCAGCCTTTCACTGGAAATATCTTTAGGAGACAAAGACGGCGATGGTGGAATCATGAAGGATGAGTTCAGGATAAGCAGATAAATAACAAGCATTCTGAGAAGCTGATTCACAAAAGTTTAATATGTAAATACGCACATATGTCTAACAAAACAACAACAAAAAGCATTTTCAAAAAAATATGTAAGCAAGGAAATAATTAATGATGTCATTTAGATGGCCAGTAAAATATGAAAGAAGGCCAAACATTGATATGAAAATATAGGGACCAATTAGTTTCATCTTAAGTTCTTAACTTAAAAGATATATTGTTATTATGACAACAATCAGCACAAAGATAATGTCTTCACTAATTGAGGTATCCCAATCTAGCAACAATTGAATTTCATATAACTACACTCTTGACTTACAGAAAGAGAATGAAATTAAGGTCTTTAGAAATTTTCTGAAACAGAAGAGACTCATAAATCCTATAAAATTTACATAAATGCAACCTTTGATGGCAGCACGGCGATAAAAAGCTAGTTGTAGTTCTCCTTCACCATAAATAGGACAAAGTAAAGCCTCTGGTGCACTAGAATAAGCACATAGATTAAGTATGTTTTGAAAAACATCAATCGAGATCCTTTGAATAAAAAGTCGAAGCAAATGTAACACATGAATAAGAGCTCACCTTCCAACAGATGAGCAGCATATCTATTATGTCTTTTGTTTTAAGTAAGTCTTTACAACCTCGCATTTTCTTGATCAAAATCTACCATGGCTATAGCATGCAAAAGAATCCTGACGAAGACAAAGAGGCTATGCATGCACTATAAACAATTAACCAAGCATTATCCCACTAAGTGGGGTCAGCTAAAAAACCGAAAAGCATGGTCCCGGCGGGGCTCAAACCCGCGACCTTCGGCTCATAAGACCAACGCTCTAACCAACTGAGCTACGGGACCAGCTGATACTATAAACAGTTAGACATAAATACTTTATTTAAAATACCAAATACCAATGAAATACGAAACAATGCATGCACTATGAACAGTTAGGCATAACATTCTTCATTTAAAAATACCAAATTCCAATGAAAGATGAAACAAACAGTAATCTTCGTTGCACAACAAGGTGATCAGTCTGCCTTTTCAAAGGAAAATATATACAAAGCCGTGCCAGAATGCTTAAGCATACGAAGTATACAAACTGAGCCACTGCCAAACATTTCAAGATTTCAAACATTGCATCCAATCATCAGATTTCACTTAGGCTTTGTTTGCGAGTTTTGAGAGGAGGGGAAGGAAAGGCTTAGGAGGGGAAGGGAAGGGAAGGAAGGGAAGGGAGAAAGGAGGGAAAGCATTCCCCTTGTTTGGGAGTTAAAGAAACCAATAAGGAAAGGAGATGGAGGACTTATGTGATAATTTTACTATTTTACCATTTTTTTCTCTTAAAATCAATACATTGTGTTATACTTTGTAATTTATGTTGTAAATTATAATTGGAATCTTGAATTATTGAGGACAAAATTGTCAATTTGTATGTTTAACCCCCCAAAACCCCCCGATTTGGGGGAACTTTAAAATTGGACAAATGAATCCCTTCAAAACCCCTCAAAACCTTTCCCTCTTTTTTTAAAACTCTCAAACAAGGGTTTACCTCTCCATAAGCCTTTCCTTCCCCTCCCCTCCCCTCCAAAACCCAACTCGCAAACAAAGCCTTAGGGTATAAAAAGCCACCAGCTTTAGGAGGAAGGAGACAACTAATAGAATTTAAAAACTAGTCAAGCATCAATTCACCAATTACCGGGGAGAAAATATCAAAGGTGTCCAAAAGAGCCACTTATATTATCATCATCCCTTCCCATTTGAGTAAAATCATGTCTGCTTGATGATTTGATTATGATTTTCAAACCACAGATAAAAAAATCCCACTCTTACTTTCTCACTTTTAAAATGACTACAGAAAAAGTTACAGGGATAAAATACCAAGCTAGAAGCCACAAATTTTGATAGTATGCCAAATGACTAGTGCTAAGAGTAGCATGGTATTGCAGAAACTACTATATTAGAACATTAGTAACTCTTCGATAACAAATTATTATCATCCATTCATCTATAAATTAAGTCAACAATGGTCTATGAAATTATGCAATCATCACAAGACTTTTTTTTTTTTTGAACAACAATCATCACAAGACTAATACATTAGCATAAACATATTATTAGGAAATGAAACAAACAAAGAATATAAAGTAAACCAATTATCACTAGGAAACGGTAAATTCTCTTTTATCTTTGGCGGCAACTAAGTTTGTTTTGTCAAAGAAACTAACAAATGGACTCTTGCGTATCATCCTACGAAATCTGTCCATCCTAACTATCAACCAAGTGTTGCTCTACACGGTTGAAGAAATTCAGCCATTGGTTTTTTCACTTAAGCAACAGACTTGTCTATAAAAACCGCTTCGCAGGAATATGGCACATTAACCAAACCCTCATTTGCGTTATACACGCTACTCGTATCAATGCCTTTGAACTCCAACTACCGTGCAGCTCCTGACTTCAACTATCTCACGTGGACAGTTGCTGGTAATTAGTGCACTTATCGGATATTCATATCTCAATTGAAGGTCTTCTTCCATCACAACTTGTAGTTGATGAACGAACAAGTATGCCAAAGATTATTGTGCAAGAGCACTCATCGGATACTCACTCCCTCATCAAGATACTTAAGGGCCTCATGGTAAAGATTATTGTATCGGATACTTAGAGAATCCAGAGCATCATTTGACAAATCAGTAGTTCGTTCGTCCAATATGACACCACTTTTAGTGTTTCGGCTCCATCTTTTTAAAATATAATGTGATGGTAAGGTAAGAAGGTTAGTCACCCTAACAACAGTCAAAATGTGTCCTACAAACTATACCTGAAAATCAAACACCTGGCAACTACGAGTAGCTTTCGTCTCAAAACGGTTAAATCAGACAAATCCCACTATGATCTTTCCCTTAATATAATTTAACCCGAAGTACAGAATTCAATATAATAACAAATAAAAATATGTTGTCCTATTAACTCCTCTAGAAACAAATTAGGGAAGTATTACCAACAATGAATTTTACAACTGGTAAAGAACTCCCTTAAACAAGTAGCATACCAATAAAAATAACAAATACAAAAATATTGAACTAAATTTGCCGAGCCCTCAATGAAGAGGACTCTTCCAAAAACTAGCGTATGCCGCTGATTGTGACGCTCACACTGTATTCTTTAGTAAAAGGCGAAAGAATAGTTCGCTATGTGATCATCACACAGCTCCGTGCTTAAAAGAAGTAGAGATCCTTTATTTTATATGTGAGCTGCATAGTTTAGTTTATGAATTGGACGATGTGGGACTTTATCAGACGACTACTTCCTTTCTCCCCTTGAGAATGAAGAACCTGTTGTCCCATCTTTCCCCTATTCACTCATCCACATATTTATTTGAAATGTTTAATCTTTTCTCTTCAATCTCATATGTTTTAAATCATATAGTTTTTTTCAATATCTCAAAGCTAAAACATTAAACATTCATTGAAGCTTTTCTTCCAAAAGAAAGAGACTAAGATACAGAGGCTTCTTTCTCCTCTTGGTGGTTGGAACACAGATGATAAAAAAGTTGAGAGATAAGAGTGGGAGAATTTGATCCCTATGATAAAATACTTACTGTATTAATAATTATAAAACTCCTAGTTACTTCTTTAGACAAAGATTGTGTTGATGGTATTACAAAGGATGGATCCAGGATAAGCTGATCTGACACCTTTACACAACTCAGTCACCTGCAACATTCGTTTAAAAACGATAAAGATGAAATTGCGTTGCACTTGGGGGATATTCAACCTCATCTCTTCTCAAAAATATTATATTAGTATAAACATATCTAAGAATGATTTATGTACCTTATTCATAAGCAGAAAAATAACAGGCATTCACAAAATTTTAAGATGTAAATAAGCATAGAAGTTCAACAAAACAACAATTTGCAATATTTAAAGAGAATGAAATTAAGGTATTTAGAAATTTTATGAAACAGCCTCATAAATCCTTTCATACTAAAATAAATGCAACCTTTGACAGCAGCACGATGACAAAAGGCTTGTGTTAGTTCTCCTTCATAATAAATAGGATAAAGCAAAGCCCCTGGTGCAATCGGAAACCGGAAAGAACAAAGATAAGTATCTTTTGAAAAATATTAACCATAATCACTTGGTTAAAAATCATGGCAAATACATGGAACAGTGTTGAATAAGAACTCACCTTCCAACAGCTGAGCTGTATTGAGCTAAACGACCTATTCCGTCCTTTGTTTTAACTAAGTCTTTCGAAAGCTCGGCATTTTCTTGATCAAAATCAACCATGAATGGAGTACAAAAGAATTTTTTGAAGACAATGAGACTTTATCTTAGTGTACTGACGCTGGTAAACAGATTACGCATGCACTATAAACAGTTATGTATAACATACTTCATTGAAGCATACCAATGAACTATGAAACGAGATAGTACTCTTCATTGCACAAGAAGGTGATCAATTAAACATTTTTAAAGAGCATAGCACACTTCATTGTATAATTCATATTCTTGCACTTGGCAAATACTTTTTTTCTAACAATGAGCATACACAAAGTATGAATGCTTCGTCGAAATGACTCCTAAATGCAGATTTGTATTTTGTGGTATGGTTTATCTTTTATCTGTTGTAAAAAAAAATCATGGAGACCTTTAAAAGTAATACATGCAACTTTTAATGAAAACCAAACAACACTGGCGCTGTGATGTTGTTGATGCTACAAAGTGTAACTTTTGCCAATGGTTTGCCGTGATTTTGCCTAGTTCATCGTCATTCAAACATGCACTGAAGTATTAGCTGTTGCTAACCACAACTAAATATAAAAGCACTTTGCAAACATTTTCAGCTGTAAAATCTTACCAATCGTGAAAAGCTGAAAATGGGCCCTAGATTCTTGAAACGGTTGTGCCCCACCACAGCTGCTTTCGTTTTGCTACATAAAAGCATTTAATATCTATACCCCAAAGCAAAAGTTACAACAAAACCCATGAAGTAAGTCCCACATCGCCTATTAACAGAAAAACTCAATAGTTTATATACCTGAAACTGAGCACATCAAAGCACGACCTTACTTGAACAGGATCTGTCCTATAGGATCGTACTACTGTGTCCTAGATTTCTAAGGAGACAGGAACATATGTCTGGTGGATGAACTATGACCGTGTTGATCAGAGCGTGATTAACTGCCAGGATGATTTGCATGATGTGCACATTATCTTCAGCTGTAGATGATCGTTCCCGGTCCAGTTCAACTGACCGGGATGGTCACATGGTTGTCTGACAGACTCAAAAAACCCTTTTTGTTTTTTTTTTTTTAATTTATCATCATGTTGTACAGCTACTACATTGCACATTTTAACGGTCACATGGTTGTCTGACAGACTCAAAAAACCCTTTTTGTTTTTTTTTTTTTTAATTTTTTCATCATGTTGTACAGCTACTACATTGCACATTTTAACAACAAATCATAAATATAATTTTTGTGTTTACCTTGGTTCACAAAGAGGGCATGGAAGGTTCTAGTTGCTTGTGTTCATTGGTACGATTCCCTTTCCCAAAGATAACACTAACTTGCTCGGTTTCCTTCTTCAGAAGCATCACAAGGAGGTTCATGGACCTGCCATTGTTTCACTGGGAAAACCAAAAGGTTTTCTTGAAAGTGATTTTGATTTTGTTTTTCCCTTCCATTTTTGGGTTTAGTAAAGTGCTTTAATTAAGTTTGTGGAGATGCCACGTAAGTATGTTCCAAGGGTAACAATGGACTTTAACATTGTGACACGTTTTGGTTCATCATCATGTTGTATTAAATGGCTGGCTGATTTACTTGAACAAAAAACAGTCTTGTGACTGGACTTTTCACATGGACATCCACTTTACTTAGATTTCTAAACGTCATATTTCCAACTAAAAGAATTACTCCCTCCGGTCCTAAATATAAGCAAATTTAACTTTTTAGGTTCATTCAATTAATGATGTATGTGGTCCATATTATGAACCACATACATCATTAATTGAATGAATCTAAAAAGTCAAATTTGCTTATATTTAGGACCGGAGGGAGTAAAAAAGATGGGATTAGATAACGACTGGCATAAGGATATTGTTTAAGAAATTTACAAAAAGAAATTCAATCTTAAAAGGGTCCCTTTAATTTGGACCAGTTATAGTTTGGGTCCAACTTGAACCAGTGAAATGACCTACTATTGTAGGTTTGAAACCAGTTAATTGATAACTGCACACCAGTAGTTGAAAGCACAATAGCAACACCAGTAGTTCCAGAAAGAAGTCAAATAAATGGAAGGTTGAATAAAGTGGGTTGTTGTCTTCCAAATAATTGTTGTTTAACCTAACAAACTTCAACCCTTTAATTATTTTGGTACCAGAATCTGCATCACAGCCTTGTTAGTCACAAGCTTCTTACACTCATCTTTCATGGCTCCCGACTCAAAAAAATTACAATTCAGCTATATTTTTTCTTTCTCTCCAACAAAAATAAGAGAATCAAAATCAATTTCACAATAAAAGTGTGAACTCCATCTCTACCATGTCCCTGTAAAAGAAAAAAAAAAACTCATGTATGGCAAAACCCCAATCTTTGCTTCAATCATAACAGATCCAGTAACCCTTTTCAATTTATCTCTACCAAACTCCTTTTCAATTTTTGTTGGATTAAACATAGTAGCTGAGCTCACAACAACGTTTTTAAAAATAAAATGTATTAAAGATATTAAAAGTAAAATGCAATTTATATTTATAGAAATGCACTTAAAATGCAATAAACATTTAAAGGAATGCATGCACTGTAAAAACCACAATTTTATATATATAAAAAAAAAGGTACAATGGCCAGAAATTTTATATTGAAATGTAAAAGCCACAGTTTTATTTGTGCAAAAATAGGCCCCAATTTTATAAAATAAAATAAAAAATTATAGAAATATAGGAGTAAAAGCTACAATCTGACAGAAAATTTTTATTTTATTTTATCATTTAATGGAATATAAACCAGACCTGCATTTTTGTGGCTCATTTTCACACATAAATAAATACAAATTAAAAAAAAAAAAAGTCAATTGAGCACACAACAACAACCTAATTCAAGAAAAAAAATTATATATGTATATAAAAAAAATAGTAAAGGTATGGTACAGCCAAGTGTAGGTAAGCGTGAAACACTTTGCAACTTGATGAACAAGTACTCAACTTTCAATCTCATCCATCAGAATATATTAATAATAAA
This sequence comes from Medicago sativa, assembly GCF_051527215.1. Taxonomy (NCBI): domain Eukaryota; kingdom Viridiplantae; phylum Streptophyta; class Magnoliopsida; order Fabales; family Fabaceae; genus Medicago; species Medicago sativa. The sequence goes on along the minus strand of NC_140753.1, from coordinate 14,717,047 downwards.
TTTATGGTTCACAACCAACTGGTTCAAGTTGGACCCAAACTTTAGGTGGTCCAAATTAAAAGAAACCATCTTAAAAATATAAGTCAAATATATATATAAAAGTTATAATTACACCTGTTTTCACGTAAAAATTATTATTTTTATATGGTTAAAGCAATGTCTTAAAAGCATTTGTTATAATTTTCCAAAAAATTATGACCAATATCAACAGCTGATTAATAAGTTAAAGATAGATATTTAGATATATCCTAATAAATTATGAGATTGCTACGATAACAATTCTTATTTTTTTACACTTTACACTTTACTTGTTTTAGATGTTTTTAGAGAGAAAAAAAACTATTATTTCAATTATCTATCATCTATATTTTTTTAACAATCCTATCATCTATTATTAGTTTGGCAATTAAATATTGTATGACCACGTTTATCATCAACATTTGAAATTATTTAATTTATACTATAAATCATTGTTTTCTTAATTATAGTTTTAATCCTCATATTTTCATTTACTTGTATAGTTGATTTCTCGTTTTGAAATCACTCAGTTTTGATCTTTTTATCATATTTTTGGATTAAGAAACAATGATGTGATATATTTGATGACATGTCTTACGATCTAATGATGTAGAATTATCACTATTCATTGAATTACTTGAAAACTTCTTAAAAATTTCAATTTAAATCTGATATATCATCATTATTAAGTTAAACAAATCTGAAAGAGAAACCAAAACCGCTTGATTTTAAAACGAGAGGATCAATTCCATGAGCGAGTGAATGAAGATAGGTGGACAAATTTTTTCATTTTAGATGAATCAAATCCTTGAGTTATTTTTTTACTTTATTTAGAAGAAAAGGGCTAGATAACATACATCATCTTTTCTTTTCCTTCTAATATTTTGAGTATAGACTCTCCTTAGGTGAGAGTTTTTTCTTGTCCTCAACGTTTTTGCCTTGTCCTTAACATTTTATTATCACCATCTATTAAGATAGTTGTCTCTTCATCTCCATTCTAGCTTCATCACATTTCCTCCTTACTAAATTATGAACAACCAGTAGTAACACTAGCAGGTGAATTTAGAGTGGAAGATGGTGGAATACATTTTACTATCACATTGCAAAAAACCACCAGAAGTTAAGACATTTCACATCCTGACATTTTTATTTCTTTTTTCTCTTCCCCTCTATTGTTCTTAACTTCTTATGCACGGTTTTTTGTTTTCTTCTGAAAATTGTAATGGCAAGTCAACATGTGTGATCGCACTTTAGAGTTTGTGCAAGCCCCGCTACAAACCAGCCACTTGCTTCAGAGTGGATTTTTGAAGATCAACTAGTCGTAAGGATTTGTTCAAGATGAGCACCAAACGACAGGAACCGGAGACATGAAATTACGCCATTACGGCATTGAAGTAAGAGTTTTCTACAAGAAAAGGATGGTTGTAGTTACACTAAAAGAAGCTGCTTCTACTTTAAATTATGGCATTTTCTACAAAGGGTAAATGTTAGATGTTTCAAAATGTCTCTGCTAGCTAACTCTACATGTTCTCGTCTGTACCAAACTGCCAAAACTAGAATGACTAAAACCAACCCGTGTAAGCATATGGCGGGTTATCCTTCACAGGAGAGAAATGGTAATGCATGCATCAGCTACATCAATGGCAAACATAGATCAATCTTTCATGCCTAACTTGATATTCTGGGCTTTAACTGATAACTCTAGCTTCTGCTCTTCAATGTCTTTTAAAATTGTCAGCAAGTTTAACCTATAAAATTCACACTTCCTCTGAGCTCTGTCAAGTTAACGTGTCAACTTCTCAATTGTTCTGTTCTGGTCATCCTACAACAAAGATACATACATTGTTAGAAGCAAAACTGGAGAAAATGAAAATGGATTACGATTTGGGCTGGGGAGGGATAGGGCCGCAGAACTGACAGAAGCTAAATCAAACAATATACAAGTGATTTCACAGTACGTACTAAAGCAAGCATGCATTGTGTAATTCTTTAGTGGACTATCAGCCATATTTTTTACCAAAAATAAAATGGTACTAGAGGGACAGAAGTCATAAAACGTTTGATACTTGATATAGACTTTAGCTACATTGATGAAACAGTGTTGGGGACAGAATACATGAAACAGTGTTGGGGACAGAAGTCACAATCTATTATTATTATTATTATTATTATTATTATTATTATTATTATTATTCCAGAACCAAGAATAGTGACTTAGTCTAACAGGTTAAACCCTTTTAGTAACCAGACACTATCTTTGTCTCTTCATTTTCTTGAAACTTAATGTAGACGTATTGTGAGTATTACGTCAGTGCCGGAATTTAATTTGATCAGGATTTTGTTTGAGTTGAAATTGTCTTGCTCTAATAGAATCAAAATTAGCCATAGATATGCTTAAATACAATACAGACTAACTTTCGCAGCTGAGCTTGAGCTTTGATTTTTGAACGAGGATTTTTTAACTCTCTTCAGATACAGATATCTCTATACTCTTAAGAATTTCTCTTCCGTCCATAATCTACTTTTTCTTCTCTTTCATTGCATTCTTTACATCTCTATAGGTATCGCTTATCAGAACTCTCTTTGTCCAATATCAACTAGATTCCAACTAATTTTGGAGTTAACCATCCTAACATTTCGGTCTAATACAATATATAAGCTATCTATCCGTGTTGCCATCAGACAAATAAATCGGCTGAAATGGCTTAGCTTAGCAATCATAAACTGCAGAAAGTACCAGAAAACCCCTGTCAGACTGACCTATCCCTATCGCCAATGAATAGGCGTCACTTTGAGATGATAATGATTAAAATTAAATGCTACTCCGTATGTTATTTTGTCGAGAGTCAATCCTCTAGAAACACGTTAGCAAGATGAGCTAGCTATATTCCTAGCACTTTCTGCATCATTACCCAAAGCTTCTTGTTTCTTCCCCTGTCAAATAGCCCACAAAGGTTTCCTTTAGAAAAAACATCCCCGGAAAGAATTAGATAATTATTCCTACTAATCTAATTTTACAGAAATTAACAGCAAGTTTAAAATTAGAACAGGGAAACATTGAACTAAAATTGCAGAGCCCTCCATGAAGAGGACTCTTCCAAAAACTAGCGTATGCCGCTAATTGTGACGCTCACACGGTATTCTTTAGTAAAAGGCGAAAGAATAGTTCGCTATGTGATCATCACACGGCTCCGTGATTTTTACAAGGAGAGGTCATATCCTTTTATATGCGAGCTGCATAGTTTAGTTTATGAATTGGGCGATGTGGGACTTTATTAGACACTCACCTGTTCTCACAACATGTTTCACCTGTTCACTCCTTCACACATTTATTTGAAAGGTTAAATCTTGTCTTCAATTTTATGTGTTTAAAATCATTTTAGTTTTCTTCAACATCTCAAAGCTAGAACATTAAACATTCATTGAAACTTTTCTTCTAAAAGAAAGAGACTAAGATACAGAGGCTTCTTTCTCCCTTTGGTGGTTGGAACACAGGTGATAAAAAAGTTGAGAGAATTTGATCCCTATATATCCTTAATAAAATACTTACAGTATTAACAAGGCATGAATTTACAGGAAGGGACTACAGTGTTTAGTGTGCAGTAAGAGACTTCGGATTAATTTTATTTTTTCCCGTAAAGAACATGGATAAGTACTCTCTTTTGAAACACACCAATTGAGATCCCTTGAATAAAAATTCGAGGCAAATAACACATGTGAGTAAGAGCTCACCGTCCAACAGATGAGCTGCATTGAGCTAAACGATCTATTCCGTCTTTTGTGTTAAGTCTTTACAAACCTCACCATTTTCTTGATCAAAATCTCCCATGGCTATAGCATACAAAAGAATCCTGTTGAAGATAAGGAGGCTTTACCTTAGTGTACTGACGGAGGTCAATAGGCTATGCATGCACTATAAACAGTTAGACATAATACTTTATTCAAAAATACCAATGAAAGATGAAATAATGCATGCACATGGAGAGTAAGGCATACAACAACAACAACCAAGCCTTATCCCACTAAGTGGGGTCGGCTATGGAGAGTAAGGCATAACATACTTTATTCAAAAATACCAAGTTCCAATGAAAGATGAAACAAATGGTACTCTTCATTGCATAACAAAGTGACCAATTTAACCTTTTCAAGAAAAATATATACAACGCCGCACCAGAATGCTTAAGCATACAGAGTCTACAAACTGAGCCACTGCCAAACATCTCAAGACTTCAAACATTTTATCCAATCATCACATTTCACTGAGTATAAAAAGCTCAGATGATAAAAAAGTTGAGAGATAAGAGTGGGAGAATTTGATCCCTATGATAAAATACTTACTGTATTAATAACTATAAAACTCCTAGTTACTCCTTTAGACAAAGATTGTGTTGATGGAATTACGAAACATGGATCCAGGATAAGCTGATCTGACACCTTTACACAACTCAGTCACCTGCAAGTCTGCAACATTCGTTTAAAAATGACTAAGATGAAATTGCTTTGCACTTGGGGGATATTTAACCTCGTCTCTTCTCAAAAATATTATATTAGTATAAACATATCTAAGAATGATTTATGTACCTTATCCATAAGCAGAGAAATAACAGGCATTAGGCGAGCCTGATTCACAAAATTTTAATATGTAAATAAGCATATAAGTTTTACAAAACAACAGTTTGCAATATTTAAAGAGAATGAAATTAAGGTATTTAGAAATTTTATGAAACAGCCTCATAAATCCCTTTAAAACTTAAATAAATGCAACCTTTGACAGAAGCACGACGACAAAAGGCTTTTGTTAGTTCTCATTCACCATAAATAGGATAAAGCAAAGCCCCCGGTCACCAAATGCACTTGCAAACCGGAAAGGACAAAGATAAATATCTTTTGAAAAATATTAACCATATCACTTGATTAAAAATCATGGCAAATACATGAAACAGAGTTGAATAAGAACTCACCTTCCAACAGTTAAGCTGTATTGAGCTAAACGATCTATTCCATCTTTTGTTTTAACTAAGTCTTTCCAAAGCTCGACATTTTCTTGATCGAAATCTACCATGGCTATAGAGTACAAAAGAATTTTGTTGAATACAATGCGACTTTATCTTAGTGTACTGACGCTGGTCAACGACTCATGCACTATAAACAGTTATTAGGTTTAACATACTTCATTCATAAATACCAATGAACTATGAAACGAGATAGTACTCTTCAATGCACAAGAAGGTGATCAATTAAACATTTTTAAAGAGCACAGTACACTTCATTGTATAATTCATATTGTTGCAGTTGGCAAATACTTTTTTCTAACAATGAGCATACACAAAGTATGAATGCGGCGTCCAAATGACTTCTAAATGCAGATTTGTATTTTGTGGTATGGTTTATCTTTTATCTATTGTAACAAAATTTCATGGAGACTATCATTAGAGTTATATTTGTTTAATTAGGTATGTTATTCGCTATTGTCATTATAATTGATGGATGGTGAAAGTGTAACTCTTATTCTAAGCAGAACTCTTATAAGTTGAAAAGTAAGATTTTGAAAAGCATGCAACTTTTAATGAAAACCTTCATTACAATAACTTGAATCACAATGAATTTGACAAAATAACGGTGGCAACATGATGTTGTTGAGGCTACAAAGTGTAGCTTTTGCCAAAATCACAATGGCTTGCCGTGATTTTGCCTAGTTCATTGTCGATTCAAACATGCACTAAAGTATTATCTGCTGCTAACGACCACCAAATATAAAAGCACAATGCAAACATATGTAAAATTTCAGCTGTAAAATCTTACCAATCATGAAAAGCCAAAAATGGGCCCCAGATTCTTGAAACGGTAGCCCCACCAGAGCTGCTTTTGTTTAGCTGCAGAATCTTGAAAGATTGCAAGACTTTAAAGCATTCTATATCTGAACTCCAAAGGGAGAGTCACAACAAAAGGCATGAAGTTAGTCCCACATCGGTTAATAACAGAAAAACTGAATTGTTTATATAGCTGAAACTGAGCGCATTGAAGCACGACCTTACTTGAACAGGATCTGTTCTATAGGATCGTACTACTGTGTCCTTGATTTCTAAGGAGACAGGAACATACGTCTGGTGGATGAACCATGACCGTGTGATCAGAGCGTGATTAACGGCCAGGATGATGTGCGCATCATCTTCAGCTGTAGATGATCGTTCTCGGCCCAGTTCTACTGGCCGGGATGGTTACACGGTTGTCTGACAGACTCAAAACCCTTTTTTTATCATGTTTTTTGCGACAAACCTCAAACCCGTTATTCATTGCACATTTTTACAAGAAAACCATAGAAAATAATTTTGAGAAGGGAATGATAATGTTTTTACCTTGGTTCACAAAGATGACATCGTAGGTTCTTGTTGCCTGTGTTCTATGGTCCATTCCCTTTCTCAAAGATAACACTTATTGGCTCGGTTTCCTTCTTCAGAAACATAACAAGAAGATTCATGCAGCTGACATTGTTTCACTTGGAAAACCAAAGGTTTACTTGAAACTTGAAAGTGCTTTTTTTTCTTTCTTCCATTTTTGGGTTTGGTAAAGTGCTTTATTTAAGTTTGTGGAGATGCCACGTAAGTATAACATTGTGACACGTTTCGGGTCATCATGTTGTAGTAAGAGGATTGTTCATCACTTTAACACTCATTTTTTCTATTCCCAACACTCCACATAATTTTTTCTCTTTTACTTAACACTAATTCAATTTTTACTCTCTCCAATAGTTTTTTATTCATTACTCTACCCCACCACTTTTTATTTCATATTCTTATTTAATTTTATATTTTTGTTTTTATGATTACATAAAATTACAATTATCGATTATAATTAAATTAAAATAATAAACACTTAACAATTTATCTTTTAGATTTTTGTAAAAACAAAATTTTATTTAAATAATTTAATTTCACTAAAAAGAAGACTAAAACTTTAACAGAAAAGCTAATAGAAAGATAATAATATTAAGATAGTGGAAAATTTCGTTTTTTCTGTGTACAAATCAAATGAACCAAGTCTCTAGTTATAGACAAAAAAATCATGAATTTTGGTAAAAAAATAATAATTTGCAATGAAATAATTAAGTTCAAATTATTAAGATGATAAAAATGTATACAACCAATCAGAAAATAACACGTGTCCAGCATTATCCTCTCCCCTCTTCCCTCTCCGCTTCACGCTTGCTTCACTCTCCCTTGTCGGCGTATGTGCCACACGCGCCCGTTTTGGCCAACAAAAAACTGACGCGTGGCAACCCGTTCTAGCAGTTTTCAAAACTCAACATAGTTGAATGCTTTCATCTCCTCTTTCCCCCACATCATTTTCCATCCAACTTCAACTCACCATTGCAAGGCTTCAACATGTTGAATGTGGCTTTCAACACCACCATTGCACTTGGTCTAAGAGGCTAAGAGCACCTGCAAATGCGAAATCCCTTTTTTAGTACATGAATCTCACATGTACATATCACTTATTTATAAAATTTTAATAGTAATATTTAATCTCTTTATTATAACACCTCACATAAATTTTTTAAGTAGGACTCACTAGTCACTTATCAATAGTTTTATATCATTAGGTTCTATTTTTTAATAATATAAATGTGTGGGACCCTCCTTCAAAAAAAAATGTGTGGGACCCGCAAATATATGGGATACATATTTGAGACCTTCAAGTTCATTAAGTACTCAATTTGTTTTTTTCACAACCGCGGTACCTAATATATATCATGTCTTATATAATAAGACCTTACCATTGTGGATGGTAAGTGGCTGATTGATTTACTGGAACATAATGGACTTCCATTTTTTTTCATGTAACTGAAATTCGAGTTTAGACTATAATTTCTACATATTACTCCATCCGTCTCTTAATACTTGACACAGTTGACTTTATTACGTATGTCAATGCATAATTTTGAGCTTAAATATCTTGAATAATATATTAGAAAAAATTATGAAAATTTGATATTTTGAAAATACTCATCGAGATAAATCTAACGACATCTTATATGATATTATTTATCTTTGTATATTAGTAGAAAAATATGGTCAAAGTAAGTTAGGTCAAAATTACACATTTTCAAATAGGTCATCTATTGCGGGACGGAGGGAGTACAATGTATTGTCTCTGCCAATTGAATTATGTTTACGAGGACATATAACATCCACTTTTCTAATTTAGATTTGTAAAATGTCAATATTTACAAAAATGGTGAATAATATATCTATTATTTTGATTGTCTTTATCTATTTTTTTAGGGATATATTTATTATTAATTTACTAACGAAAAAAATCTATATCACGGAATCCTTTAAGTTTAATGTTTGTATCGGATCAGTCCTTTTGGTTAGAAGTTGGTCATTTATATCAGTTAATCCTTTAAGACATAAAATATAGGCACCATTAATCTCTTTCTATCAAACTTAGTTAAAAAGTGTCTAAATTCATCGCTCTGAAAACTAAGGTTCATAGGTGTATTATTCAATCTCTATTTCGATCGATTAATTGATTTATAATGTTGTTGATGAAATTTTTATTTGTAAAATTAGGATTAAATTGAAAAACAATAAGAAGAAAATGTATGTAATTAAGTAATTATGTTAAGTGTCATACATACTTTTTTGGACTTTTCACCTCAATGTTAAATGGTCATCTAAGCATTTTTTTTAACAAAGTTAGATGAAAACACGGATCAATTTGTTAAAAAAAAATTAATGGCCTATCTTTTTTTTAAGTAATTAATGGACTATCTAGTTCACTCATACTAACATAAAACTAAAATTATTGATCCGAAACAAACTATTAAACTTAAAAACCCTATTCATCGTTCATTAGTTAGGCAAGTATATATATGATATGAACTTCATTTTTTCTTTTTTTTAGGGAAGATACGAACCATGTTTTTTAAGGAGATTTTTTTTTTTTTTTTTGAGGGAAATGTTTTTTAAGGAGATATGAATCATATTATATTTATTTATCTGATATTATTTAATTTATACTCTAAATTAAATTAAATTTTTCACTTAGATAACCCATAAATCTTTAGTTGTAGAGCATCATCTTTCCTTTCTTCTAATATTTTTTGAGAGTTTTTCTTGTCCTTAACATTTTAATATCACCACATATGTGTCCTCTCATAACACACCACTACCCAAGCCCCAAATACACCCAAAACACTGAGATTGATTTGGTGAAGATAAAAAAACTCAAAATATCTGCCCATATATAATAACGCTCTACTTTTTTTCATCCTACAGCTCCATGTGGGATTTAGACGAGAATTTATACTTGACACAATATATCATTCCTTCATTCAAAATCTCATATTTTTTTAATGAAAAATGCTAAATGTAGCAAATATTATCTCACGAAAATGTAGCGAATGACTGCATTGTGTATAAATTGTCCATATATGTGATTTCTCTATCTTTTTTTCGGTGCATCAACAAAGTTAAATTGCACTTGAATAAAACTTACGATAATTGTTAATTAAAATATATATATATATATATATATATATATATATATATATATATATATATATGAGTTAGGATCCGTTGACACCAGGTGTCAACGGATTCGTTGACACCAAATCTCAACCGTACATTATATTTGATCAAAGGCTCCTATTAGTGTCTAGGTTTCTACTTCTTGTATCTCTTTTCTCTCAACCGCAGACTATTTTTGTTTTTTCTGCTTGATTTGCTTTAACGCAGCAATACGAAATCTCAATTACAGAATCACAACACTGTTCATACTCACCAAGGATAAATTTTGATTTGTCACGACGACAATTCAAGGTTTTCCATTTTCCCTAATTCATAAATTAATCTTATACATCCATTGGTTTTGCAATCATATGCAATTATTTTAATGATTTACAAAGTAATATTTCCAATTAATTCTAAATGATAATATCCCGGAAGTATTTTTATAATTCGGTAATGGGTAAACACCAATTTGATCATTTCAGAAACTCAACCCTTATGCCTAAAACTCCACCACTAATTATTGAAACAAACCCCATTCAGCATACCAATTGATTCTCTACCTTACTGTCCAATTACGATGGTCTTAAAAATTTGGCTGAACAGCGATTCATACGAAGAAATAAACAAGGAATTAATGATAAGGGAACAAAGATGCGGACAAGGGAATAATATTGTCCAGGTTTCAACTCTCATTATAGAACAATAATAAAGTACGGTTGAGAGGAAGGATATACAGGAAATAGAAACATTGACCCTAATAGGAGCCTTTGATTAAATATAATGTACGGTTGAGATTTGGTGTCAACGAATCCGTTGACACCTGGTGTCAACAGATCCTGTCTCTATATATATATATATATATATATATATATAGACACACACACACACTCCAAATCATGGAAGAGTTTTTCTCTGTATAGTCAAATCCTCAATGAATTTTAGATTTGTGCATTACCATAAAGAGAAGTTCATCATCTCATCAAACAAAGAAACATTCAACTTCAATATAGTCATAAGACTATCTGAATGAATGCATCTACTCATTTTTGCTACACTAATTTGAATAAGAAAACATATATTTGGTAGGGTGATGCTAATGGGCACAAGTTAATTAGCTGAATAAGAAAACATATATTTTGTAGGGTGATGTTAATTTATACCCTAAAGACACAAGTTGATGAGCTAAAAAAGAAAATTATAGATAAATTTTGTATTGGAAAGATAAATATTTCAACTTTTAAAACATTAATAACACACAATTAGGGAAAATAACTAAACTTAAGCCTATACTATACATTTTGCAAAACAAATTAGGGAAACTTAAACTATTTTAATAGTGAGTTTGATGTTGCTGCCAATATAGACCAAATAATACACGGTTGGTGCAAGTTGCATGATGCACAACACACATAAGACAAACTGTTTATGTCATCTACATAATGATATTTGTCTTGAGTACATTATTTGATACAAAAATATCTGCAATGATCCAATGAATATATAGGAATTTTCAAGTGAGGAGGCATTACCTATAAGCCGCATGCATATATGCGGATAATTAAATTGATAAATCATAAATGACCTGTTGCATACTCACACATATTTACATATGGGGAATTAGTCACTTTAGTCCCTGAATGGGGAACGATTCGTCAATTTAGTCCCTGAATGCAGATAATATGCAAAACAGTCCCTGCATGGTCAATTTCAGGGACTAAAGTGACTAACGAAGTCCACATTCAGGGACTAAATTGACTAACGGAGTCTGCATTCAGGGACTAAATTGACTAACAAAGTCTACATTCAGGGACTATTTTGCAATTTATCTGCATTCAGGGACTAAATTGACGAATCGTTCCCCATTCAGGGACTAAAGTGACTAATTCCCCATTTACATATATGAGGAAGCTTCTTCAAGTTACAGATATAGTTGAGTTGAAACTTGAAAGGATGAAATTTAATGTAAAAAATAAAGTATATATATTGATAAATAATGAATAATAACCATAGGTCCATAGCAATGAATAATAATAATAATCAAGAGACAAGCCACATGAAGTAGGTTGACCAAAGAGTCACCGCAATTGACGCCAATGCATAGGTCCATAGCATCATAACTGAACATTCACTTTCACCAGCTCCAAATAATTGTGCTATGGTACCTGACATAGGAAATAAATTTTGAACCATATTATAACCAAAAATGATAAATTATACAAAGAGCGTATATATGACTAAGAAAATAATAAAAGTTTATGTATTACCTATATTCATAGCTGGTGGAAGTGCATATTGAAGGAGAAGTACAAACTGATATAAGGGATCTATTTGCACCAAACCCAAATGTGTTGCACCTTTAATAATTAGAACTCCAAAAATTGGGAGCATGATATATCGGACAGCTATGATTCCTATAATTGTCCAAAATGGAGTACTTGCTCCCTTCAATCCTGCTCATTCATCCACACCAACGAAATTATTATTTAAATTAAACTAAAGGTTACGAATTAAAAAGCTATCCCAACTATATGTATAAGAAACAAGTGGATAGGTAAGTTAGTCCTCGAATTTGTAAATATTGGTCAACATAGTCCTTCAATTATTTGAATTGGCAAATATATCATCCAAATTTTAAAATGTCTTTTAAAATTGTCTTTTTGTTAACTTTTGTTGTTAGAGGTGATGATTCGACACGTTAGCTAAACATGTCACATTGTACGTTGATCTCATATCGTTACTTTCACTATCAACTAATTTGCCTATAAAAAATTTAGGTCTTATCAATGACAGATTTGGTCGGTAATTACAATCGTGCGAGGACAAATTACTGAGTGATTGATTATCTCTAAGAGACCTAAATTCAAAGACAAATTAGCCTCTATATGTTGGGTTTCAAGTGTGAGTGATTAAGTCTCACATCGACTAGGAAAGGAAGAAATGTTAGATATATAAGATAGGTGACCCAAATACCTAATGTCTTAAGGTTTTGAGTGGAGATGTGGTGTCAAAGTCTCTTAGAGATCCTGGACATTTAGACCATTGTCGCTCTCGGCGCTTCCCAGATTCTTCCAACAAGTGGTATCAAAGCCTAGTTAAGCTCCGTGGGGGGATCGGGAGCAGGATCCTAGCTAGTGTGGATCAGGCTAGTAGTGTGAGTGATTAAGTCCCATATCGATTAGGAATGAAAAAATGTTAGATATATAAGATAGGTGATCCATATACCTAATGTCTCAAAGTTTTGAATGGAGATGTGGTATTAAAGTCTCTTGGGTACCCTTGACCAACACTACTGTAACATCAACGTGGAGGGACCACAAATTCAACGTTGTCCCGTCACAACCTCTAATGATAGAAATTAATTGAGGGAGTAATTTAACTGATCTTTTACAATCTCATGCAGTGACGGATCCAGAGATTTTACTGATCTTTTACAATCACATGCAGTGACGGATCCAGAGATTTTAATAAGTGGGGTCAAGTTATATAATAAAAAATTTATAAACGCGTAAGCGTTCGAAAATTATACAAGTTATATTTATAATTGCCCTAAAATGTTGATTTTTTTAAAATATTTGTCCATTTCTAGCATGGTATAAATAATATAACCATAATTTATTATTTTTTCGCCACCAACGTAGCGTCAGTCACAACATTTTTCAACAAATATAAGAATAGTTTATATTATAATAATAGTTGTATGATCTTGCTAACGATATGCTCTGAGATAATTGGTTAAAGATTTCATAAAAGAAAATTTTATCTTAAAAATAAGCATTATTTGTATTGATATAATAATTATAACAACTTTTTATAAAAAAAACTACTTATTCTAATTTATTAAATAGTGCTCTTAGAACACTCGTTAGGATACTTCTTAGTTTTATAATATTTTATATGTAATAAATAGAGTATGTAAAAACAATAATATTATATAAAGAGGGGCCAAACTAGATATATATTTAAATTTGGGTTAAAAATACAATACACGTGTGGAGGCAAGTGGGGTCGCTTGACCCCATTGCCCCCACACTAGATCTGTGCCTGATCTCATGGATGTATTTATCAATTTGCAAAAATCAAGAACTATTTTGACCAGTGCTTACAAGTTCAAGGAGTAATTGTAAGCATCACATTCTATTTACATATCTGTTTTACCTTTAAGAAGGTTGGCACCCATTATAAGGGTTATTGTTGGAATGGCAGCATCACTGCATGTAATAATAGGACAATGTAACCTTATGTAAGTAATTCCAAAATCATAAAGATGATTGATTTGAGATGCATACCCTAACATGGAAGCAGAGTCTTCAATCACATGAAGAGGAGCATTGCTTCCAATCATTAACCTACGTAACCAAGGAACTACACCAACAATAAATCCAACAATCTGCATAAGGAAAATTTTAATCATAATTTTTCCTTTCTTCATGAGTAACATATTGTGCAAATTATATCACTATATTTGCATTGGACTGTTGCAAAACATAAGTTCACATAGAAAAATGAACAATGTATCATACCGCCCCAAGAGTTGCTGGTGAAAATATGCCTCTGAAATTTGGGTTGCCTAAAATCATTCCACATTTATGCTTAATTTTATCTAAGACCTGCAAACATAAGAAGATTAGAAATATTGATCCTTTCTTGTTGGTTTTTTTCTTCTAAATATAAGATATATTGTAATCAAAACTACTAAGTCTAATATTATGAAAGGGAAGTTTATAGCAACCTGAATTTTCTGCTGAGACTCATTCTCAGAAAGCAATAGTCTATATGCATCATCCACATTGCCTTTTGTTGGACTTATATTTTCTAAGTCTTCCTCTATGAGTGATTCTGATACATCTCCTGAAGCCTCCAAGGTAATGGAGTCACTACTTTTGTTACCTTCTTTGTGAACATTTCTTGAAGAAATCCGCATTATGTTGTACACATAAGTCCATATAAAAACAGCTCCAATCTATGGTTTCCCCAAAGAATAAGTACAAGTTCAGAAAACAAATAAGAGTTTCATTTTGATATAGTAAAACTTTACGAGATTATCTGATCATCGTCGATCATATGTGACTGCAAAAGTAGTTATGACTAAAGTTAAACGGTTTTAATAATTTGGCCATAACCCATGATTCACATAGTAAAAAATCTTGTAGAATTAATATTTTCAATTTTTTTTTATAATTTCTTAGTGATGCCAAAATGTGATTTAAGAATTAATGAGAAAGGAACTAATGAAATTACATACTGCCATAGAAAGTGAAGCATAAGCCATCCCATATTGATAGCAGACATCAGGATCTCCAAAAGGACTACCTTTGTCTTTGCATATAGCTGGAATAATGATTATAGGCAAGTTTCCTAAATTTCCTGTTCATACATCAATCATAAAAATAAGCTCAACTTTAAAGATGCATTAAACAATAAACGGTGCTATAGCTTCATGAAGCTTTCATAAAAGATGATACATTTCAAGCACAATGAAAGCTGCAATACATAACATGAGTATGAATATCGAACCTGAGACTTTGAGGAGGAGCATACTCTCAGGTCTCAGGTTCGATATTCATACTCATGTTCTTGTTATGAAGAGAAGAGATCTACCTGCAGAACAGACACCTACTATGAGACCTTCTATGTGTCTAGGAGGCTTTGTGAGTTTGATAATGATCCATCCTAAGGCTGAGCCTAACAAAAATGTAACCAATATGTTCACTGGCATGAACCACCTAATTATGAAAATCAAAAAGTGTTACAAATCATAATTAAGAAAGCAAATCCTCAAAATAAAAATTAGGAGCAAAAAAATGAATAAAATAACCACTCACAAGGATACAACATTATCTAAAGTGATTGTTTGTGCCAAATTACCACCAATCAGACCAGGATTGAACACATAATGTACAAGCTGTCACAGATGAATTATTGTTGTCAATAAGTTATATATAAATAGAAAGAAAAAAAAAAATGTTGTTAAAGAATTTATGAACTTACATGATTGGTTTGATTCCTTGCATCTTTTCCCAACAAATTAATGTTATCAAGTGCAAGAAGTAAGCCAATTCCAGTGACTAGTAATACTTTGATCACAGGGAAAGAAGCAACAGAAAATAGCTCTAGAAATCCCATTATCACAATTAATTCTTCCAAAACTATGTGCTATTTAATGTATCCTGCACACAAATTAAAAAATTTCGCTTATATATATGAGAAAAACTTGGAATTATAATGTTGTTCCCAGTGAAAATAGTAAAAATAAAACCATCTATTCTATCTTGGTTTAACATGAAGAACACGAGGAGGGATTAAAAAAAGAAAATAATTAATGAAACTATAATGAGTTAAACTGACAAAGGCATCTTCTAAGGGGACCAATATTATACTACTTTAGTTCTCTACTTTCATTAACATTTGCACTAATAGTAGAAAAAGTGAGACAACATTAATAATTTCATTGCTGCTATTTTGGTCCATTGAATTGAAAAAACTTAGCATGAACTATATCACTTACCGTATCCTGTGGGTTGTGTATTGCACCTTCCTTAAACATGTGTTTGTGTGTCTTGTTGCTTTTAATGATTAGAGTGAGGCCAGAAAGACAAAAAAAAAACTTTGTCAGCTTCACTCGTCTATCAAGATCGGAGTTAATACTTAAGCCACAACACATAAGACTAATCTATTAATAGATGAGAGTCGCATGACATAGATGAGAGTCGCATGACTTATGTATTACGTTGAACATATTTCTATACTCAACTCCAAATAGAGTTGCGTATAGATTAAAAATTAATTCTCCTCCACAGATTCACAGTGTTGCTTATCTAGCCATATTCATTGGGTAGAGGACAAGAGTTTGATTAGTAGACCCATTTGCTAACTAATGTAATTATGAGGAGACAGCCATGTTGATACGGTAAAGCGACAAAACAACAAGTATTTCCAAATGACGACATATGAAATGTGTGTAAGTTGAGTCACTTCAGTCCAAATTACTTAATTAGACTTTTTGGATAATATGCTAACTTCTAAGCTATAATCAAACTAACATTCTCCACTAAAAAATTTGAAGAAAAAAAAAATGTTGGCTGAATGTCCATAATAATTCATCCAGTTGGGTATTTGGAATTCTCCACATTTACACAGTTGGGATGATAGTTCGATTAAGATCGAATAGTTGAGAACGTGAAATTTTTAATTGCATAAAACCCAAATTCAACAAAGCATATGTATTTTATCCGATCAATGTTATAAGTGAAACTTCATTTTTTAAATACATTAATTATTTAATGTATCTAAAAAGTGAAATTTTATTTATAATAGTGACAAAAATATTTCACTTTCACATGCCAGCCAGGCCAACTAGAATTGTGTAGAGGCATCTGCCTTGATCCTTGATGGCGATAGTTTTAAGATTGAATTGAATCATGTACCAATAAAATGGGAACCTTTGTTTGGATAAGTATGATGAGAAAAACCACTAAAAAGAAGTGAAGACTAAATTTAGTTCCTAATAAAAATCTCAAGATCCAATTTAGTCTTGGAATAAAATAAAAACAACTTTTATTGGATAAGAAAAATAAATCGAAACAATTTAGTTTTTACCTTTTTTACATGGTTGATGAAGAAAAGACAGAAAAGAAAAGAAAGTGATAAGAGAAAAGATATAAGATTGATTATTTATTTTTGGCTTAATTGCACTTTTCCCCCTTATTTTTTGCTAATTGTGCGATTTTGCACCCCCTCTTTTTTTTTTAGCGATTTTGCACCCTATCTTTTTGCCCCCTTTCTGGTTAGATGGTCTTTCTTGTATTTAATTGCACTTTTGTTCCCCTATCTTTTTGCCAATTGTGCGATTTTGCAGCCCCTCTTTTTTTTAGAGCGATTTTGCACCCCATCTTTTGCCTCATTTCCCCTCTTTTAATGATGATTTTGAACAAAACACAATTGGCAAAAGATGGGGTGCAAAATCGCTCAACAAAAAAAAGAGGGCGTCCAAAATCACACAATTAGCAAAAGATAGGGGGAAAAGTGCAATTAAACCTTTATTTTTTTTAAAGGAAATAAGATTGATTATTTGGTGAGTCAAATAAAAAATGATTGTTTAATATTTCGGCACAAGATAATTTAAAAGAAAATGATGATAAGAAAGACATGTATATTTATAGAACGAGTCCTTAATTAAATTGATATAATAAAAAAAAATGTATTTCGTTACCATAAACGAAAAATCAATATCAGTTTTTAATATATTTTTCTCTTCACTAGATTCTATCCTACTCTTTTTTATTTTTTTTTTAAGGAATAGATTCTATCATACTTCTTATCTTAACATGGTATCAAGAGCAATGATATCCACCTTAAACTGATCACAATTTGTTGGAACATGTGTGGAAATTGAGTAAAAAGACTAAACACAAATTCCCATGTTGGGTAGAACTAGTGTTGTGTGAATTGAAAAAAGTGGAAGTCCCACATCGGATGGA
Source organism: Medicago sativa (assembly GCF_051527215.1). Classification (NCBI taxonomy): domain Eukaryota; kingdom Viridiplantae; phylum Streptophyta; class Magnoliopsida; order Fabales; family Fabaceae; genus Medicago; species Medicago sativa. Next base: position 14,699,037 of record NC_140753.1, on the reverse strand, counting down.
ACACACACATTAGTAGTGTTTATATAGTGGGGGTGTACCTCTAATTAATGGGGGTACATAAGCACTAGAGAAAAATATATATTGATATATATTTTATTATTTGGAAATGATAAATTAAATAGTTAATTTAATCATTATTAGAAAGTGCTTTCTTAGTCCCCAAGTTTTGCTAAAATATTTTGGTACATAATATAATATATTTTTGTACTAAATTTAATATATTTTAGTACTCAATTAAGATATTTTTGTACTAGATCTAATATGCGAATTACTTAATCGCAAAGTAATATATTACTTGTTCTCAAAGTTTCTCACTTATTAGTTGTGAATTTTCCCTATAAATAGAGAACTCACACAGTGCATTCCACACACCAAAGAGTTTCATTGAGTTGTCGGGAACTCTTTCTCTCTTCTCCCTTTTTTGACTTGTGTTGACGAGTCTTTCATCTCTTCTCCCTCCTTCGACTTGTTTAACAAGTCCTTCTCCTTTTTCTACTCCTTTCTGTCCCTTCGGAATTAAGAGTGTTCTTAAGACCATAGTCCCTTTTCGGTTTAATGTCCCTTCGGAATTAAGAATGGTCTTAAGTTCATAGTCCCTTCGGTAATATATGTCCCTTCGGAATAAAGAGTACTTTTAAGATCATAGTCCCTATTTGAAATAATAATGTCCCGTCGGAATCAAGAATGATCTTAACGGTATATAAAAATTATTCAATAATTTTATTTGAGGAGAAATGGTGGTAACACCATATTTGAGTGGTCATAGTACCATATTGATAGTTTGGAGAACTTAAAGGTTAGAATGGTGGAAACACCATATTTGAGTGGTCTTAGCACCACAATAGAATGGTAATGGTACCATATTAAAGTGGTTTCAGTATTAAAGAGTGGTCTTAGTACCATATTCGAAGGTGTAAATCTCGAACGATTTTCTACAGTGCAGTAGTTAATCGAACAGTTGTAGCTGGGCTTGTTTTATCCTGAAGGCGGCGTGGTTGATAGTCTACCTCGCACAATTTTGGGTAGTGCCACGAAACGTCTTAAAGAGAGCGACCTGGTCGTAACTCAACCTAGTAACAACTTCGGTAGATAATAGAATTTGGAAATCCAAATACAATAGTTTGGAAATCCAAAAACAACAATTTTAAGACGTTTCGTTATGCTATGTCTACCGAAGAAGTTACTTATTGAGGCTCAATTGTCCCTAAATACAATAAGGATAAATCAAGCTATAGAAATACATCTTTCGACTGAAACGAAAAAGTGCTTGTTGTATCAAACAACAACACTACGAAATTCACATATCCCTTTTATTTCTAAAGTGTGGAGTTAATTGTGGATAGAAAATTGTCCCTCGACAGATCCGTATAGTTTGGTGTATTTTACATAACATAATGCTAGTTAATCCTCTTTACTTGATAGAAGGATTAATTGTTCCTCTGCTTGTTATTTATGCAATCAACACCATGAAACTAGTAACCACTTTGGTTATGGAATATAAATCGGTTTGCTTCATGGAGTAGCTACAGAATGGTATAATTATAATCAAAGTTAATTTATTGAATAGTTGGAATGTTCCGAGGAACATGTGGATAACTTTACCATATTAATGGTCCCTGTTATATGTTTATATGTATGAAATATGAACATCGAAAAATCAAAGAATGGATCAAATTGAAGAGGTTCATTGATGAACTAGAAATTATATGAAAAATTTGTTTCAAATGTTTCGTATAAAAATTAGAAAGAATCTGAATTTCAGATTTCTATTGAATAAGACTGAGTTGACTCAGACTTAAAGAGAGACTTGTGTGTTATGCACTCTTGTTGGAAAAAGATGGCATGCTCAAAATTAAAATTCTCCTTCTATTTTATTAGTTGTGTGATTTTAATATTTGACAAGTGAACAAGCGTTTAATTTTAAACTTGAGTAACTTGGGCTTAATTCCAACGTTATATGATTAGACAATTTTATTTATTGCAGTCAAGATATATGAACCAGAATTTAGAGAATATGAATCTCTAAATATAATAAATTATGATATGTGTGAATTTGATGACACATAAATTAGAAATGATAAAATGATATTTTTATCATATTTATTGATGACTGTGAATTTTGGAAAATAAAATTGATATGCTTGAATGTTCAATTTTTATAACAAAAATTGAAATTTATAGAGTACTCAAGTCTAAGAACAAAAATTCTAATTAAGAAATTTTTGAAGAAAAGACAATCAAACTTGTCTTATTTTTGAACTTGGGATTGTCCGGACTATATTTGGCTTCAGGACCCCAAGAGAGTTAAACTCACTAGTAGAGCCTATGAATGTGTATTCATTAGGTATGTTATAAATAACGAAGCATATAGGTTTTAAGACCTAAATGTTAAAGTGATCATAGAATTAAAAGATGCTGATTTCTATGAAGAAAGTACCCCTGTAAATTAAAGAATAGTGGGGGCACTAGTGGGGGTAAACTAAATTCCCTTCTAAAAATTAAGAACTAGTGGGGGCACTATATCTAATCACATTCATGTAATTAGAAATAGTTATGAAAACATCATACGAGATGTTATAGAACCTCAAGGAGGTAAGAAAGCTAAAAATGCTAAAGAGTATGAACTTGGTTTATACATTGGAAGAAGATCCATTAAGCTTTAAAGAAGCTATATCCTCATTGGATGTTGAATTATGGCAAGAAGCAATAAACGATGAAATGAATTTTCTAGAGTCTAAAAAAACATGACACTTGGTTGACTTGTCTCATAGTTGCAAAACAAATCGGTTGTATTTGGATTTTGGGAAAAGGAACTAAAACCTGATGGAACGGTTGATGAATACAAGGCTCTCCTTGTAGTCAAAGGTTTTAGACAAAGAGAAAAAATATAGACGTCTTCGACATTCATTCACCAGTCACGAAAATCATATCCATAAGAGTACTAGTCCCTTTAGCCGCCGTTCATAACTCGATAGTACTCCAAGTGGATGTGAAAGTTGCCTTTTTTATGGTGAATTTGAAGAAGAAATCTATATGAAACAACCTGAACGTGTTGCGATTCATGGACAAGAAAACAAAGTCTGTAAGCTAGATAATTCTTTGTGAGGTCTAATATAAATTCTTAAGGAATGACATGAAAAATTTGGCATTCTAATGCTATCGAATGAGTATAATGTGAATGAAAGTGACAAATAATATTTGCACGATCATATGTCTCTATGAAGACGACTTGCTCATATTTGGTTTAAAGATTCATGTTATGAATTATGTGAAATCATTGTTTATCAACAACATTGATAAGAAAGACCTAGACAAAGTTGAAGTAATTCTTGGTTTCAAGATTACTAGAAGAGAACTTTTTTGATAAATCTCACAAAGTTGAGAAGATCTAAAGGAAATGTAATTATTTCACCGTAAACTTGCATTCATATATTATGATCCAAGTGTAAGAACACTTGAGATGGAGTTAGAAAAACAGATGCGAGCATCATTGGCAATACTTAGGTATGTCACTGAATGTATTAGACCCGACATTGCCGATGTCGTAAACCTCTTGTGCAAGTTTACTAGTAGACGGATGAGAAGCATTGCCATGCTATAGAAAGAGTCATGAGGTGCCTTAAGAAAACTATGACTCTAGAATTACTTCATGAGGAGTAACCTATTGTACTTAAATGGTACAAGATAGAACATCCTTCAGATGAGTCTTAAAGCGACCAGTGACTGCACATTGAGCATCACTGTAGGAGTTGTTTGTTGAAACAAATGATATTGACTCAGTCCACTATGGAATGAATCTGAGATGAGAACACTAGAGAAAACTAGTGAAGAAGCAAGTTGATAAGATGCTTGCTAATTGAGAACCATTAGTGGGTAAAACTGTTTCCAGAAGTGTTAATTTAGTGTGATAGTCTGCAGCTATTACAAAATTGAGAATCGTTACCATAATGGTGAGAGACGATTATTAAGGCACGAACACATAAAGGATTAGAGAGCTAGCTACTCTCAAAAGGAACGGTTAAAGTAGATCATGTACGTACTGATAAAGAATTAGTTAATCCTTTGACGAAAGGAATTACTAGAAAGAAAGTCGTAAACACATCCAATAAGATGGGACTAATGCCCAAAGGTCATAAGTGATGGTAACCCGACCTACATGACTGGAGATCCCAAGAAATAGGTTCAATGGGTAATAACAAGTCACAAGTGATAGAACATGCTATGTTAAAAGTAAGAAAGCATGATTCCTGTAGTGACAGAAGGATTAGATAATAGAAACTCTTAATGAGATCTATACTCTATTTGGAGTGGAGTACATAGCTACAGGAGTACTCTTGATAGACTCACCTATACGAATGTGGAACTAAGGGCCGGTTCCTATGGGATTCGGGGCAGAATACCTAGAGCGTTCGTTAAAACCGGGATACACGTGCAAGGCCATAAACGCACGGGCTTTTAGAATACACCTTATGAAAAGGTTTGTGTGTGGGTTCTATGTCTGAGATAGAGTTCAATGCTGTAAGCAACTCTTGTTAATCAGAATTTTACTCGCTATGCAAAGGTTCAAGTAGTAAGCGACACCTTTGTTTACTAGCAAATCTTATGGAGACGTTTTTGACGTTATTTATGAAACCATTTTTTAAATTCAAGTGGGGGATTGTTGGAACATGTGTGGAAATTGAGTAAAAAGACTAAACACAAATTCCCATGTTGGGTAGAACTAGTGTTGTGTGAATTGAAAAAAGTGGAAGTCCCACATCGGATGGAACACACACATTAGTAGTGTTTATATAGTGGGGGTGTACCTCTAATTAATGGGGGTACATAAGCACTAGAGAAAAATATATATTGATATATATTTTATTATTTGGAAATGATAAATTAAATAGTTAATTTAATCATTATTAGAAAGTGCTTTCTTAGTCCCCAAGTTTTGCTAAAATATTTTGGTACATAATATAATATATTTTTGTACTAAATTTAATATATTTTAGTACTCAATTAAGATATTTTTGTACTAGATCTAATATGCGAATTACTTAATCGCAAAGTAATATATTACTTGTTCTCAAAGTTTCTCACTTATTAGTTGTGAATTTTCCCTATAAATAGAGAACTCACACAGTGCATTCCACACACCAAAGAGTTTCATTGAGTTGTCGGGAACTCTTTCTCTCTTCTCCCTTTTTTGACTTGTGTTGACGAGTCTTTCATCTCTTCTCCCTCCTTCGACTTGTTTAACAAGTCCTTCTCCTTTTTCTACTCCTTTCTGTCCCTTCGGAATTAAGAGTGTTCTTAAGACCATAGTCCCTTTTCGGTTTAATGTCCCTTCGGAATTAAGAATGGTCTTAAGTTCATAGTCCCTTCGGTAATATATGTCCCTTCGGAATAAAGAGTACTTTTAAGATCATAGTCCCTATTTGAAATAATAATGTCCCGTCGGAATCAAGAATGATCTTAACGGTATATAAAAATTATTCAATAATTTTATTTGAGGAGAAATGGTGGTAACACCATATTTGAGTGGTCATAGTACCATATTGATAGTTTGGAGAACTTAAAGGTTAGAATGGTGGAAACACCATATTTGAGTGGTCTTAGCACCATAATAGAATGGTAATGGTACCATATTAAAGTGGTTTCAGTATTAAAGAGTGGTCTTAGTACCATATTCGAAGGTGTAAATCTCGAACGATTTTCTACAGTGCAGTAGTTAATCGAACAGTTGTAGCTGGGCTTGTTTTATCCTGAAGGCGGCGTGGTTGATAGTCTACCTCGCACAATTTTGGGTAGTGCCACGAAACGTCTTAAAGAGAGCGACCTGGTCGTGACTCAACCTAGTAACAACTTCGGTAGATAATAGAATTTGGAAATCCAAATACAATAGTTTGGAAATCCAAAAACAACACAATTTCCCTTTTTTTTCCTCTTAACATGATATCAAGATGAATCGTTTCACATTGGTTTACGGTATCATATATGTGTTGAAGTTTCTCATACACCTTGGTGGTATTCGTCTTTAATTTCCTTCTACCCTATGATAATCGTTGAAGTTGTTTGTATTTTGTTGTTAGTCTCACATCACTCAAGTTTTCGAGAGTCGGGTTAAATATTGCGATGTGCGAATTGAATTCAGGACTACGCTAGGCGTGAAGGTGGGTGTTGAAGTTGTTTGTAGTTTGTTGTTAATCGCTCAGGTTCCCAGACTTTTAAGTGTATAAATATGTTTTAGTACCCTCATCTTTTAAGCTACTTTTGGGATGAGATCCAAATTTAGTTAACAATAATCAAATAATTTTTATTCCTTTTGAACTCTGTTATCATACGATTGTTTAACATTCTTCGATACATTTTGCTTCTTCCCTATTCTGGTCAAACATATGTTTAATTTTCTCTGTGCTTCTGTCATACGGTGGTTAAGTTTTTTAGCTAATGTTGGCATGGACAGGGGAAATTCTAATGAATGTTTTTTTTTTTTGAGTAAATTACACTTTCCTCACTTGAAAGATGCTTGAATTATACCCCCTCCTCTTCCGAGACTAATCCAGAAATTTAAAACCAGAGGGACCAAATATAAGGAACATAATTTGATTAAAAGAATAATTATTTAAATACAAAAGGTATATAAAAAACCCTAAACTAATACTTTCTTGTTTGTTAAAGAAATTTATAACTATATTTAGTACGAGTGACATTAATCGGTAAATATAGTGGACATGCAAATGTTCACTTATTAGTAAAACAAATTGAGAGATAAAACAAAATCACTCTTATAAAAAAATATAAAAAATTATATTGCATATGTTCTAGGGTAAAAATGTTTTTAGTCCCTACAAATTCATACACTTTCAAGTTTAATCCCTAAAAAAAAAATTGTTCAGGTTTAGTCCTTATTTGCATTTGTATGGACTATTTTGAGGACTAAAAATATTTAGTTTATAAAAAAGTTTTTAAAATAGAGACTATTCTTATAAAGTGTAATATTATGGAGGTTTAAATTTTCACTTCTAATTTAATAGGGAATAAACTTGAAAGCTCGTGATTTGTAAAAACTAAAACATATTTAGCCATATATTATATATGTAGCTTTGAAATTTATTTCTAAAAGAGAATTTGGAAATGAAAAGTATATTTCCATGGACACACAAAAACGATAATTGAATAACCAAACAAATGAGCTCAAGTGGTTAACGAGTCCCACCAAAGGATGAATTGTTAAGGAGATCAACCTGAGTATGGTTTTTGAATGGAACAAATCTCGGTCAAACTCTACTTACCTTCTAATCAGACACCAGATTACCATGACTCCTTTTTCATGAGAACCGGAGGATTGGTACAAAATAAATTAGATATATCATTGTGGTTCATTCTATTTAAAATGTGTTGCGGAGATGACCATGTCGATATATTATACGAAATATAAGATAATTTAAAATAATAAGAAGTACTAAACTAATGATATTAGTTGATAGTTAATCAAGTAACATGGTAAAAAATCAAGTAACATGGTTGCCCTGGCTCCTTGCTAGGCTTCCTTCCCTTTGCTTACAAGAAATGGTAAAAAAAAGTTACAAAAAATAAAACACTTTAATTAGAATAATTGGGGGGGACCATGACCTAATTATACTTTATGAAACATTATAATATACTTTAGTTGTAGTGTATAAATTTTTATATTGAAAATGTGGGGGAACCATGGCCTCCAAAGGCCCCCCTAGTTCCTCTGCCACTGCTCCCCTCTTATGTTAAAATATACACTCTCATCCCCTCTTATGCAAAACATATTAGAAAAAATTTCATTCATTTCCCCTGAAAGATACTTGAATTATTCCCCTTCCCTCTTATGTTTTTTTTAAGGAAGTCTCCTCTCTTATGTTAAAATCTACGATTTTCTCTCTTAATAATTTTTTTATTTCTAGTAATCTAGCAAACAAAATCTAACACCCTCTAAAGAAAAATAGTATTATGGGTCCACTTTAATATAATCATAATCAAATTCATATTTTTCACTATTTTTTATTCACAATTTCATTAAAATCTAGTTTTAAACCCTATTATAAATTATAAAATATAAAACAACAAAATATAAAATTAAAATGAGTGAAAAATTACCAAAGTCGATAAAATATGATTATTTAAAAATGTATTTTATATTCTAAGTTATAAAGTTAATAACAAAATATTTAAACTTAGTCATCATTAACATTTAATTTACAAAGAAATGATTTTTTTTCTCAAATGTTGTTTTAAAATTAGTAGATATTTAAAAAAAATATTTATGCTAAAATATATTAAAGTCTAGTATATATTTAATTATTAAGGGAGGTTGTAATTCAAGCATCTCATGGGGGAGGAGAGTATAAGTTTTATTTTTCAAGGGAGAGGAGTGTGTATTATAACTTAAGAGACGATGAGAGTGTAATTCAAGTTTCTTTTAAGGGAAGGGAGTATAATTTTTTTCTTTTAAACAAAATTCCTATGAATGTTAAGACGTGGACTTGACACATGCTCGCAATTAATCAAATTGTCTGATTTTTTTTCTTCAGAATTTCATTGTCTATTAGATTTAGTCCATGACCCAACATCATATATTTGGTTTGTATGTATGTTAAAAAAATACACGTGTATATTCATAACCTAATTTTTTTTAAACAAGTCAAAATGAGATATATATTAACAAATCGAAAATTTTGCTTCCTAGCACAAAGAGTGCGTAAAGAAGCAAAAAAAAGTTACATCAAATAGTCCAGTGTCACTAGTTTAGAAAAAATAATGAAAACATCAGTCAATCCCTAAACATACAAGCGGATGTTGCCACCACGAATTATAACCAAAAAGAAAGCGCACATTTTTTGCTTTCAACCAATGAAGGGAATACATCCTAACCTTTTTCAAGAGCTGCTCCGTCGTATTGGCTTTGTTAGCAAAAAGTATTTGGTTTCTTTCATTCCAAAGGACCCAAATTCAACAAAGCCAAATCAAATGTAAGAATGACCGACGTGGAGCATAACCTCCGGAAGAGAAAACAAATTGGTTGAAGTGCTCCTTAACCTGTTGGGAGTCCACTGAATACACACCAATCCAAGAATTAACAAGCTTCCAAAGGTCGCCAAAAAAAAGCCACCAATTTTTCATTTCAGTATGAATTATGATCGGATTCACAAATTATACATATCAACTTTATCCATTATCTCTTGCATGTATATATGGAATAAGGGCCGTCCCTAAGAATTCGGAGGCTCGGCTCTGGGAATGAAAAGAGGTCAGTGATAAAATCAAAACGTATTTTTTTTTAAAAGAGCAATGTTCTATTTATATTTTTTAAAAGATAAATATAAGATGCAGTATATATGCGGTACACCCAAAGGTAAAAATGACTACCGTATACATGAGGAACCCCCACCTAACACCAAAAGCAAGAGGACCTAATTCTAATAGGCCTAAAAGGCTAAAACAAGGGGACAGAAAATGGTTGGGGGTATTAAAAAAAATTGGAGGGCAGTAGTACTAGTGGGTATTATTTTATTTTTTTAGGCCCATGGCTGAGGGAGGCCCATCTCTGTTGAGCTGTTTGCACCCCCTCAGGGCCGGGCCTGTATGGAAAGAAGTACTAGTATAAACTATAATAGAATGGTAATAACACAGGTGTGAAAAGTCGTTCCCCTAAAATGCAAAGGTTCAAACTACCTTGCATTTTTCTCTTTGGACTCCCAAAAATTGGACACACCAGTTTTTTTATTTTATTTACAAAAGCACAACTTGTTCATTTTATTCATAACTTCATCATAATACAAGATGACATATACTCATGAATTTAAAAAGGGTCATGTTAACTTGTGCCCTAAGGCACATGTTAAGGAACCCAAAAAAGCAACTTTGCATTGAAAAACATGATGTTTTAACTTTTTAGAAGTTGACTACACGACTTTTGGGGCGTATATTTCTATAAAGAGCTCCTTAACATGTGCCCTAGGGGCACAAGTTAACATTTGCTATTTAAAAATAAACATACAATAATACCGTTTTGACTAATGAATGAACAACATTATTTACTAGGTTCCGAATAAAACTTATCTTTATCTTTAATTTTTATATAGAACTATGCCAAACTTTACAAAAATTTAAAATAGCACCTAAATTGAAACTGACACTGAATTTACTTTAGATAGCGTGGAGCACTTACAACCAAGTTTAATAGACATCCATGATACTATTCTCCATAATATGGTTATATGTTGACTTAACACTATAGTCCTCATTCAAATAAAAGATTCAGTAGCAATTGTCCTTGCCCGCCTCATTAAATAAAGGTATGGACAAAATGTTTTCAGCCTCTCTTTGTATAAAGTAAAACCGAACCAAATTCTCTTTTCAGGTATTATTCGTTTGATCAATACAATTTGATCACAACTAAGAAACAAAATCATTCTAAACTAAGATAGTAGTTCATCATTCTAAACTAGAAGTTCTTTGGAGTAGTCTAGAAACCCATAACTAAGAAACAAAATCAATTTCTCAGCATATTCACTTTATCAAAAAGGAGATCATTGTCACACATGCAAGTTAACCTACAAATTATCTTATGAGCTAAACAAAAGATAAATCAAGCTCAAATGATTGATCAGCCGATCACACTGCTAATTAGCTAAGCATCAAATTTTGTACAAGGACAGGATTTTTTTTGTGTGTTAACCATCCGGTTCTTAGGAGAAGGTGACCCAAATAATCTGAAGTTCGATAGTGAGGTAAATATAATCTAACCAAAAATCCTTCCGAACGATTTGTGATGGAGCTCATTAACCACTTAAGCTCAACCACTTAGTTGGGACAACATAAAATGAAGTGCGAATAGATAATGAATAACAACCGTAACAATGAATACTGTTGGATCTTGTGTTGGGGGTCTGCTGCAATAACTTGACCAAGAAGATGATGAAGATGAATATGATGAAGAGTGCACATAAATTCCAAAGATTGTTGTATATCTTGATTGTTGGGAAGAGGCTGCTGCACTTGAAACCTGAAAAGTTTAATAGTTATGCATGTAAACTTAAAGCGTATGGGGTTGCCATACTAACCTTTAGGTTCGATTCGCCCCCACCAATAACTGTATATCGGATGCAATAAGGAATGACCGGCGAATCCCCTTCAGGATACTATGAGTTCCTTGACGTGTATTGCACAACCACACCAAGCGTATCTCCTAACAGTATTTTACAGATTTATGGTTCCAGCAATTCACTCATGCATTAGAGAATTGATGGATGATTTAGAGTAAGAGAATGATGGAGAATTATGTTGTTAATGTAACAAAATTCTGTCCAAAATTGTGTGTTGTTGTTCTTTCTTCTGTCAAACTAATGCCCAAATGTCAAGCATTTATAATGCATTATATAACCCTTCATATGAGAGAAAACACCCCTTTGATTTGAAACAATGTTATGGTTCATTAAACACCCCTTTCTCAAAGGTTATAATCATATACACTTGAATCAATGCAAAGGTTCATTAAGCACCCCTTTGCCAAAGGTTATAATCATATACATTTGAATCAATGCAAATGTTCATTAAGCATCCCTTTGCCAAATGTTCCAATGTATATGAATAATTCCCATGAAGAGTTACAATTTTTGGTTCTAAAGTGATTCCATTATTTTGGAAATCACCAACAATCCCCCACCATTTTCAAAATACTAAATCACATAAATCCGGAAATTCCATGCCTTCAGATAATGGTATCTCGCGATTTGAACCATTACTTAGTAAGTTAAGTTTTCGCTCATTCCCAAATAGTATGGTAGGCAAGCTTTGAACCAACTATTCATTAGAACAAGTGTGCATAACTTACACATAGAATCTCGGTACCATTGATAAAGAGACTTGTAAGAAGACACATTAAGAAGGCCTTGTGTCATATATCCCTTTTCATGAGAATTTAAGAGTCAAACCCTTGAACTCCGTGAAGCGGCCAAACTTCATTCTCACATAGGTAGACTATATCGGAAATGCCCCATAAGTATGCATTCCAGCAAATATATGCTATATGTCCATTAAGAAGAAAACCTCATCCTACCCTTTTTCTTCTTATGGTCCAAGTACTTTTGCCCCTTAGGATGTTATCTATTGTAAAGTACTTCAATTACTCTAATAGTGTACTTTCACCATTGAACCCAAGACTTGATGCTACTCAAGTGTGGGTTGAGTTTCCACCATTGGTAATCAATTAGATTTGGGTTTGTATCACATCCCTAATAATGTCTTCAATGTATTCAACATCATTTCCAAAGACATCATTCCTTGTCAATCATTTCGTCAAATAATTGCAAGATTTTTCTTTTAACTGTTATAAACTTTGAATATTCAATTCTTCACATAGATTTTGTATTCTCATAGCTATGTCTATGGATTGACTTATATACTCTTGATAGTATTCACCAACTATCATCAAACCATGACACCATTGTCAATTCGAGTATATTGTAATAATGCACAAACTTTTATGTCATTACACCTTTGCTATAACAATATTTAACATGCATTTCAATTTGAACTTCAACTTTTCTTTTATATATATCCAAGATATATCATACATTGAATGCATTAAACATACATAGCAAAATAAAACTTGATCATAAAAGAATGTCATAACCAAACTTCATAAGATGAGATTAAACATGCAAGTCATATACTCCACATAAAATTAAATATAACACAAACATTTTGATTTTAGTTATCATATAACTAATACATATATCATAAATTTATTGTGTTAAACTCAAGTTTATGTTTAAATATGTTCAATGCTAAATTTCAATAAACAATGACATAGAAGAATAAACAATGAACCAAAATCATTAATATTTTCTATGACATTCTTTCATGAACATATATCAACTTACAATAATTCAAAACATACCCAAATTATTTTAATGTCATGATAAACAATAAATTAACAATTACGTTTCATATTATCATGTACATATAATATCAACACAATATTAATGATAACAATTTCTTACACAAAGTAAATAATATCATTAAAGCAACCACTTGATATTTTGACAATTTATCTACACTACTTTCATAAATAAAATAGTGTTTAAACATTCTTAACATATTACTATACTCATCAAAATTCATATACTTGAACAATTTCTAAATCATGTATATATATGTCACCACATGTTAAATCTAACATATTCATATTTACTTAGATACTATACACATGCATTTAGAACACTAAATATTTCATAATAGATAATCACTTATATGCACATTATCTCATGTTCAAATTCACATCAAACAGATTTCAAACGATAAATTTCATACATATCAAAATTTATCATGCATATATTATCTACAACCACATGTAAATTTAACATAAACACATCACATATGAAATATTTATCCATAAATTTCCACGACATATATTCATAAAAGGAATTTGTCTACCGTTCACCGTAGTCATGGATGAAAAGTAAGCTTTCATCTCTTCCAAAAATTGCAGTCATTAATCACAAGTAAATCATAAATCGAACCTAAAGATTGTTGGAACTTGTGTTGGGGGTCTGCTGCAATAACTTGACCAAGAAGATGATGAAGTGTGCACATAAATTCCAAAGATTGTTGTATATCTTGATTGTTGGGAAGAGGCTGCTGCACTTGAAACCTGAAAAGTTTAATAGTTATGCATGTAAACTTAAAGCGTATGGGGTTGCCATACTAACCTTTAGGTTCGATTCGCCCCCACCAATAACTGTATATTGGATGCAATAAGGAATGACCGGCGAATCCCCTTCAGAATACTATGAGTTCCTTGACGTGTATTGCACAACCACACCAAGCGTATCTCCTAACAGTATTTTACAGATTTATGGTTCCAGCAATTCACTCATGCATTAGAGAATTGATGGATGATTTAGAGTAAGAGAATGATGGAGAATTATGTTGTTAATGTAACAAAATTCTGTCCAAAATTGTGTGTTGTTGTTCTTTCTTCTGTCAAACTAATGCCCAAATGCCAAGCATTTATAATGCATTATATAACCCTTCATATGAGAGAAAACACCCCTTTGATTTGAAACAATGTTATGGTTCATTAAACACCCCTTTCTCAAAGGTTATAATCATATACACTTGAATCAATGCAAAGGTTCATTAAGCACCCCTTTGCCAAAGGTTATAATCATATACATTTGAATCAATGCAAATGTTCATTAAGCATCCCTTTGCCAAATGTTCCAATGTATATGAATAATTCCCATGAAGAGTTACAATTTTTGGTTCTAAAGTGATTCCATTATTTTGGAAATCACCAACAAATACTATAATCAAGAGACAAGCCACATGAAGTATGTTGACCAAAGAGTAACTGCAATTGACGCCAAGGCATAGGTCCAGAGCATCATAACAGAACATTCACTTTCACCAGCTCTAAATAATTGTGCTATGGTGCCTGACATAGGAAATAAAGTTTGAACCATATTACAACCAACAAATCTAATTACTTAGGTAAATTAAACAAAAGAACATATATATTAATGGTGTACAATTTGACTGAACTATAACTAAGAAGATCATAAAAGTTTAATTACTACCTATACTCATAGCTGGAGGAAGTGCACACTGAAGGAAAAGAATAAACTGATATAAAGGATCTACATGCACCAAACCTAAATGTGTTGCCCCTTTAATAATTAGAACACCAAAAATTGGTAGCAAAATATATCGAACTGCTATGATTCCTATAATTGTCCAAAATGGAGTACCTGCACCCTTCAATCCTGCTCCATTCACCCACACCAGTGAAATTATTAATCAAATTAAAGGATAAAAATAAAGGGCTAGCCCTACTTAATATATAAGAATCAAGTGAAGAAAATTGCTCTTTAGCCACCTAGCAATTGCTCAGAGACACCTAAAACACGTTGAACGGTGGTTAATTGCTGTTCAGACACTTTTTAAATCGGTTAAACCAATTAAAAAAGAAATTTAACTGATTCAAAATGTTTTCTAATGGAAATTAAGTAGCGTTCGGCGTCAGACGTTAATTAACTACCATTCGGTCTTTTTTGAGGGTGCCTAAAGAGCAATTGCCACAAGTGAACAGGCAAATCAATACCCAAAATGGTAAACATCGGTCCAATAGTCCCTCGATTAAAGGAATTGTCAAATACATTTCAAAAATTGTAAAATGTTATTTAAAATAGTCCTTCACTTAACTTTTGTTGTTAGAGGTTATATTGTGGCACGTTGGATATGTCATACTACACGATGATCTCACATTAGTGTCAGTTCACTATTAGCTAATATATCTATAAAATTTTGGTCATATTAATGACAAGTTAGCCTCTAGGTGCGCTGTCATGGTGTATGGTCAACTAATCATGTCAGGACTAATTACAAGCAAATTATCTCCAAATGACTTAATTTCAAAGACAAATTAGCCTCCAGGTGCACTGAGAGTGGTGTATGGTCAATATGGAGAATCACAAATTGAATTGATGTGCCGCATCATAACCTCTAATGATAGAAGTTAGCCAAGGGTTTTGAATTATTTTTTATACTATTTTAAAGATATATTTACCGATTCGTAAAAATCAGAAACTATTTTGACCAATACATCTAGGTTTAATTTGCCTATTTAATTGTACCAAAAAAAAAAAATTGCCTATTTACTATATTGTCTTTACATATATTTTTACCTTTAAGAAGGTTGGCACCCATTATAAGGGTTATTGTTGGAATGGCAGCATCACTGCATGTAATAATAGGACAATGTAACCTTATGTAAGTAATTCCAAAATCATAAATATGGTTGATTTGAGATGCATACCCTATCATGGAAGCAGAGTCTTCAATCACATGAAGAGGAGCATTGCTTCCATTCATTAAACTACGTAAGTGAGGAACAACACCAACAATAAATCCAACAATCTGCATAAAGAAAATTTTAATAATCAATTTTAATTTCCTTTCTTATACAGGGAACTATATCTGAAAATCGTAGAAAACGAACAATATTGTATCGTACCGCTTCAAGAGTTGCTGGTGAAAATATGCCTTTGAAAGTGGGGTTGCTTAAAATCATTCCAAATTTATGCTTAATTTTATCTATGATTGCCACCTGCAATTAAACCCTCCAAAACTTTCTGCAATTAGATTTTTAGTAATTTGTTAAGAAGATTAGTAAAAAAAAAAAAAGTACTCAAGATTATTTCTATTTGAAACTCACTCAGTAACAAAATATAGGCAAAAAATGTCCATGTATCTACGTATTTATATACTTTTTTTGCTACGGATGGAAGAATTAATAAAAAATCTTATGAAAGGGAAATTTGTAGCAACCTTCATTTTGTGCTGAGACTGATTCTTAGAAAGTAATAGGGTGTATGCATCATCCACATTGCCTTTTACTGGGATTATCTTTTCTGAGCCTTCTTCTATCAGTGATTCTGATACATCCCCTGAATCCTCCAAGGAGATAGAATCACTACTTTTGTTACCTTCTTTGTAAACTTTATTTGACGAAATCCGCAATATGTTGTACACATAAGTCCATATAAAAACAGCTCCAATCTATGGAATTTCCCCAAAGAATAAAACAAGTTCATAAAACAAATAAGAAACAGAGTTTAATTTTGATACACCGTCGGTATAATTTTTTTTGCACCAGTATCAAATGACAATATATATATTAATGTGGGTTTATACCCCTTTTAGTCCCTGTAATTTGGGCGAATTCCAGTTTTAGTCCCTGTAAAAAAAAAAGTTTAGATTCTGTCCCTGTCATTTGAGATTCTTCCACTTTTGGTCCCTCCTTGAACCAGTCAGCAGAATCTGCTGACGTGGCAGGGGTGACTGTGTAATTTTTTATTTTTTTATTTTTTTGTAGGGGTACACGTGGCATTTTCGATTTTTTTTTTTAAAAAAAATTAAAAAATTCTGGAAAAATGAAAATAAAATTAAAAAAATCCGAAAATTAATAAAAAAATCTGGAAAAATGAAAAATTGAAAAAAAATATTAAAAAATTCTGGAAAAATGAAAAATAATAAAAAAATCTGATTTTGGAAAATTGAAAAAAAATATAAAAAAATTTTGGAAAATTGAAAAATTAATAAAAATGAAAAAAAATCTAGAAAAAAATTTAAAAATCTTAAAAATTTTAAAACGAATAAAAAATCTTAAAAAATAAAAAAAAATCTAGAAAATTTATAAAAAATCTTAAAAAATAATGAAAAAATTCTGAAAATTCTGAAATTTTTTGAAAAATATGTATCGAAATTCTGAAAAATTCTCGAAAAATATGTATCGAAATTCTGAAATTTCTGAAAAATATGTATCGAAATTCTAAAAAATATCGATAGAAATTCTGAAAAATTTTCGAAAATTATGTATCGAAATTCTGAAAAATTCTCGAAAAATATGTATCGAAATTCTGAAATTTCTGAAAAATATGTATTGAAATTCTAAAAAATATGGATAGAAATTCTGAAAAATTTTCGAAAATTATGTATCGAAATTCTGAAAAATTCTCGAAAAATATGTATCGGAATTCTGAAATTTCTGAAAAATATGGATAGAAATTCTGAAAATTCTGAAAAATTTTCGAAAATTATGTATCGAAATTCTGAAAAATTCTCGAAAAATATGTATCGAAAATCTGAAATTTCTGAAAAATATGCATCAAAATTCTGGAAATTCTGAAAAATTTTGAAAAATCTGTATCAAAATTTTACGAGATTTTTTAAATTTTTCCAGAATTTTTTTTTTATTTTTCCATATTTTTTCAGATTTTTTATAAATTTTTTGAGATTTTTTAAATTTTTTAAGATTTTTTTTCGTTTTAAATTTTTTATATTTTTTCAGAATTTTTTAAGATTTTTATAATTTTTTATAAATTTTCTAGATTTTTAAATTTTTTTCTAGATTTTTTTTCATTTTTATTAATTTTTCAATTTTCCAAAATTTTTTTATTATTTTTCATTTTTCCAGATTTTTTAAATTTTTTTTTTCAATTTTTCCAGATTTTTTATTAATTTTCGGATTTTTTTAATTTTATTTTCATTTTTCCAGAATTTTTTAATTTTTTTTTAATTTTTGTTAAAAAAAAATCGAAAATGCCACGTGTACCCCTATAAAAAAATAAAAAATAAAAAAATTACACAGTCACCCCTGCCACGTCAGCAGATTCTGCTGACTGGTTCAATGAGGGACCAAAAGTGGAAGAATCTCAAATGACAGGGACAGAATCTAAACTTTTTTTTTTACAGGGACTAAAACCGGAAAGTGCCCAAATTACAGGGACCAAAAGGGGTATTAACCCTATTAATGTCAAGCAATTTCAATGATATGACGACTAGAGACGATTGACAGTCTAAAACATATTTACAAAAACAAAGTATAATATAAATTAAATCCAAGATTGAGTTTAAAGGGTATGTACTGCCATCCAATGAAAATCCACTTCTTTGTCGCGCCTCGCTACTTTTGTATGGTTATTTTGAAATTGATTGTGTGACATGAAAAAATGGTGGCCTCCCATTGGATGTGTAAAACTAATAGTGTACAACCATTAAACTCAATAAATATTTTCATTTTTCTCTTCAAGTTTCCAGTTGGATAAAATTTAACAGTAATGATAACATTTGTGTATTGTAATTTCAGAATTAATAATGTGAAGGGAACTAATGAAATTACATACTGCCATAGAAAGTGAAGCATAAGCTATTCCATATGAAGAGATCTACCTGCAGAACAGACACCTACTATGAGACCTTCTATGTTTTTAGGAGGCTTTGTGAGTTGATAATGATCCATCCTAAGGCTGAGCCTAACAAAAATGTAACCAATATGTTCACCGGCATGAACCACCTAGTAATATTGACTATTAAAATGTTACAAACCATATAAGAAATCAAATCAAAATTTGCAACAAAAAATATGAACAAAATAACCACTCACAATAACACAACATTCTCAAAAGTGATCGTTTGTGCCAAATTACCACCAATCAGAGCAGGATTGAACACATAATGCACAAGCTGTAATAAGATGAATTATTGTTGTCAATATATATAGGGTTTTGCTAGAAGTCATCCATGAAGGTGTCTTTTAGCAATCTACACCTCAAGGTGTGATTTCCACTTTTTAGTTATAACTTTGCTAAAAGACACTTTCATAAAAATTAGCTGGTGTCTTTTAACAAATGCTCATAGAATAACTTGCTAAAAGACACATTCATAAAAGGTGTCTTCTAGCAAAACACACACACACACACATATATATATATATATATATATATATATATATATATATATATATATATATATATATATATATATATAGGGCATATCAAGTGAGAATAACATTTGTATGTGAGAATGATAGGAATAAATGATAGGCATCAGATTAAAAAGGGAGGGATGAGATTAAAACATGAGTTATATGAGCTGCTGTACCCAATCTCCCAATTCTCCTCTCATTGAGCTTTAGTTTTCACTATCCCCGTAATCCCCAAATTCTTACCCAGAACACTCTCACCTTCTTCCTCTTTCCCCTAAACCTTCCATTTATTAAGCACTGCCGGAAACATTCCAGAACTCAATTTACAACACAAATCCATTCATTCCCTTTATTTCATGAACTTTTGACTTCTTGTTTTTAATAAGTTATTTTGTCTAAAAAGAACAGATTAATGAATATGAAAATTTATCTTTGAATTTTGTATTTTTGTGCCATTCCATTTGCAATCATAGTAATAAATTTGTTCTGTTAGCTTCAATTTAAACCCAACACATAGAGACAACTATACAAGGGACGTAGAGATGAGAGAAGAAGTAGAAAGAAAAAAAAACGAAATTGGTGAGGAGGGAAAGAAACGACGGCGAAACTGGTGGGAGAAGGCGGCGACGACGACCTTTTGATGGTGGAGGGTAGGAGTCGTCGGAACTGAGCTTGGAAGGTAAGAGAAGAAGAGTCGCAAACGGAGGAGAATAAGAAGCGTTACAACGTTGAAGGAAAGATATGAGAATTGACTATGACACTCACTTACTCATGTTTTAATCTCATTCCTCCCTTTTTATGGCTATCATTTATTCCTATCATTCTCACATCCAAATGTTATTCCCAATTGATATGCCCCCTTATATATATATATATATATATATATATATATATATATATATATATGAGGGCTGCTAACTAACACCCACCTAAAAACACTAAGGTGCAAGTTAGCAAGCTGCACCCACTTATAATTTACTAAAACACAATTTTGTTTATATTCTAATTAATTTTAAATAGAAGGGCAATTTTGTAACTAGCTTAAAAAAAGAAACAAAAAAGACAATGACATTCTTAAGGTGCAAAACATGTAATAAAGACAAACTTTTAAGGAAACAATATTTGGAATGATGAAAGTGGGTGTAAATTAGTGAAGGTTGCTAACTTGCACCTTAATAATACTTGAGTGTAAATAATCAAGTGGATGTAGGTTGCTAACTTGCACCTTAGTGTTTTTCGGTGGGTGTAAGTTAGCAGTCCATATATATATATATATATATATATATATATATATATATATATATATATATATATATATCTGTGTGTGTGTGTGAGAGACAAACCAATAATGATCGAGTAAACACATAAAAGGCAAGTCAATCTGTATGCATTTAAGGAAAACTAAACAATAATATCATTTAATTATTCTTTGTCTACTTTTAATAGCGTTTAATCATATCAAAACAGATGTGATTAAAGAATTAAATGATATTATTGGCAATTTAATACTCATGCCAATATAAAGGATGTCTTTTTATTGAGTCACGTTAATTGTGCAAAATAGGAGTATTGTTCGTATATACAAAGTCATCTCAATGAATGCATTTGGTGAAGAAAAAAGTAATGATATTTATGGAACTTAATGATATTTCATAAAGAATAAAAGGAAAATTACCACGTAGTTATTGCTAATCGAATGTGTTAAATCTTGACCCGTATGCTCATGATGTTTAACAAGTCAAATTTCAAATATTTATGAAACTTAATCATGTTTCATTGTGAATAAAAGAAACGTATTGTTCATACGAAATAGAAGAGGTTAGTAATGCTAATCGAATAAAAGAAAAAAGTAATGATATTTATGGAACTTAATGATATTTCATGAAGAATAAAAGAAAAATTAACACATAGTTATTGCTAATCGAATTTGAAATTGTCATTCATCCATGTAACAAGTCAAATTCAAATATTAATTAAACTTAATGATATTTCATTGTGAATAAAAAAAACTTATTGCTCATTATTGCTAATCGAAAAAAAGGTTTGAAAATACTAATCGTTGATGGAGATGGAGAGAACAATAATACGACCTCAAATGTTGTTTATCACGAAGTCTTTCATAATGTATCTTGATGTTTAATGTTCAAACCTTTTTGTTATGTATGCTACCATTTCATTTTGTTGCTATTGTTGTCTTAGAAGGGAACATATTTTTAAATTGTTATAAAACCTCTATTAACTATATATGTTTACATTTTTGCGACTGATTCGATTAACTTCTACGTGGTATGACCTGTGCGGTAGCACGGGTCAAGAGTCTAGTATTTTTTAATAACACCAACAATATAACATTATTATAAGAAAATATGTTAAGGGTATAATTGAAATAACAAAAAAACCAACCCAAAAGAGTCGAAACATGCTATTTTCTTTATATATAGTATAAATAACAAATTTTTAAATAATTAAATGAGAAAACATAGCTTGACATGCATATCAAAAGTTGAAACTCATTTTAGAATATCACATATAAAAACAGTTTTGATTCATTCAAAATATAAAAACAACATAAAATATCCACAATTTAGCACCATATAGTTTAGACTATTTGTAGAAGATCACAATCTCTCATACTAAAAGTGTCAAACACAGATGATATAAAAACATGTTGTTTATTAGGGCACACTTCTCTCATGTTTGATCATTTTACTTAAAGCGATTTTGAGGGTTGCCTACCGCACGTCAAAAGTCTCGGTCCTCAATTCCACAAGTCGAGAAACCTCTGTCAAATTCACACATACATGTTTTTTATATGAATGTTGATCACCCTACACAATCAAACAATGTGTCATGTCATTTAAAATATATCAAATAATCAATTTTAAGTAAAAAAATTCTACAAAAGAACCAAAACAGTGTAATTTTAAAATGGGAGGATCAATTTCACGAACAAGTAAAAATAAGGAGACAAAACTATAATTAACCCTGATCTACATTTACAATTTCATGCCATCTCAAAATGATTTTTTTTAAAGAGTTGCGTTATTTAAACTTCCGTTTGTTTGATAACCTAGTGGATAACCATATTTTTTTACAAATAAAAGTATATCGACACGAAAATCAAACCAATAAAGAGAAAAAAATAAAATTACAATGTGAGTTTGAGAGAAAAAGTTGTGACAAAGTGTTGTTATAGAATGGTTGTACAAATATCATTTCTCATTTTTAATTGACTTAGTAGAAGTATTTATGATTTTTGGAGTAGATTAAAACGACGTCGTACAGTGTCCTCCCCTCAGTTCTTTTACTCCAAATAACGCGGCGCTTGACGCGTGAAAGAAACGCGCATCAAAATTCTACCGCTTCAACATGAAATTTGCGTTCTTCTGAAAATTCCTTCAAACCTCAAACAGCACAATTTAGGGTTTTTCCAAATTCAACTTATCAGCGTATCCAATTTAGGGTTTTCTCTCCTCACACTTTAGGATCGCCCTTCAATCTCAATTTGCACAGGTTATCTCTACTAATTTTTCAATTTTTTTTTTCACTTTGAATTTCGCATCATTGAGTTAAATTACCATGCAAATCAATGTTTTGAGATTTTTGAATTTCAAAAGCACGTTTTTTTTTTTTTTTTGGTTTAGTAAACCATGGTTGTTCTATAAGTAGATTACTGGCTAGGGTTTAGTATTAATAGCAAGGTTTCATTCTCTTTTTGTTTGATTTTATTTATTCTTGCGAAAGTGCCGCTCAAGTTGAAGGGAAAATTTTATCGAACAATGGTAAGACCGGCGTGTTAGGTGGTAAAGAATCAACACGAACATAGTTAAGCGTGTCAGAGATGAGGATGTTGCTTTGAAGTGTGGTAAGAATGGACGGGATAAAATTAGAAATGACAACATTAGGGAGAGTTGGGGTATCACCTAGAGTAGAAAAGATGGTAGAAACGAGACTTAGGTGTTTGGGCATGTAGAGAGAAGACTTGTGGATTCTGTAGTAAAGAGAGTAGATCAGATGGAGGGGAGTCAAATCACTAGAGATAGGGTAAGAACTAGAAAAACTATAAGAGAAACTAGTATGAAGGATCTAGAGATTAATGAGTTGGAGAAAGACATGGTTTTTGTTGGAACACTATGACGTCGTTTGATTCATGTAGCTGACCCCACTTATTGTGATAAGGCTTGATGGTTGTTGTTATTCTTGTGACTGAAGTTATGTTTTTTATTCCTTGATTCCATTTTTATGTTTTTTTTTGTACCAATTTTTTCTTGAATGTTGAATTAATATAATGAAGTTGGTGTAGGGGGTTATTGTGTTTTCATGCTTTAAATTTTGCAAATGAGTGATACAAAAGAAAACGACGAAGTGGGTCAGGGTGTTCCGGCGAATGTTAATGTAGAGGAAGCTGACTATGTCATTGTTGAAAATGAAAATTCAAATCAAGCTTCAACTAGTCCACAATTAGGAGATGATGATGAGATGATTATTGATAATCTTGCTGGTTTGGATTCATATCTTGATCAAGAGATGCATCTTGAAGTTCAACCGGTTACTGTAGAGGAAACTTCAAAGAATGTTGAAAATGTGTCAAATGATGTTAAAATTGGGAAGGAAGAGGTGCATGCTGAGGATGAAAATGTGAAACCCAAGGTTGTTTCAGAAGGTGTTTCACAAGAAAATGTTCAAGATACCCTTCATACGGTTCCAGTTGAGGCGGCTGATGCTCATATTTTGGATACAGCTGAGGGTGAAGATGCTTCTGATGTGAAGATGGACGCCAAAAAACTTCCTCTGAGTAGTAACGGTGTTGAGAATGATGGTATTGCATGTCAAAATAATGTTAGTGATGGTGATGTTGAAATGATAGCGGTGGAGGTTGAGGTGAAGCCTGAAGTCTGTGAAGCGGCTGTTAGTAAAGCTTGTGAAGTTGAACCTATATCGTTGAGTAATAACAATCCTACTACACCACAACCTGCCTCTTCTGATGCAAATGAACCTATACTGCCAAATCATAATGATCCTACTACACCACAACCTGCCTCTTCTAATACAAATGAACCTATACTGTCAAATCATAACGATCGTACTACACCACAACCGGCCCCTGATGATACAAGGCCAGAAGTCAAGAATGTTTTAGAAGTTGAAAGTAAGGGTGGTGAAGAGCAAGTTGCTGAGCCTGTAGATAATGAAAACCCAGATTCGCCGCAGAACATGTTTTTCTTGGATGCTGATCATTATTATGACGGAAATGAGTCGGGAACAGAAGAGGACCAAGCAGCTTTTATGAAGGAGCTTGAAAACTTCTTTAGGGAGAGGAGCATGGACTTCAAACCTCCCAAATTTTATGGAGAATGGCTTAATTGCCTTAAGTGAGTTATCTATGTTGATTTAAATTTTTAGCCATCTTTGAATATGACATAAATTCATCAAATTCTAAAATGTTGTCGCTCTGGACTAATGCTTTCTTTGGTGGAACATAAGGTTATGGAGAGCTGTAATGAGGTTGGGAGGCTATGAGAAGGTATTCATTTATTTTTCCTTTCTATTATGTTGAATGTTTCATTCAAATTTATGTAGCTGGTTTTGGAAAAACGATTAAATATTGTAGAGGTCCATAGCGATTTTAAATATTGGTTGATGGTTAAGCTTGTCGGTACATTGAATGAGTTGTTTTGAGATTGAATTTGGTCTTTTTTGTCACTCTTATGGATTGTAAGCTTCGATCAGTGAGAACACTTTTAGACGTGCAAGTAAAATATGGTGAACACATGCATACACACAACACACATATAAATATGTGGAGATAATTTAAACTCTTAGAAGGAATTTTGTGTATTTATTCCCACTTCAGTATGTAAGAAGGTAATTGTGATTGCCAAAATGCTAGTGCATTGTGAAAACAAATACAATTCAAAATATGTGGAACATATAGAGATTTTAAATTTCCAATTATCATAAATTCTCATGACAATGGCATTCAAGATAATGGTATTTGTTAATTACTGGAAGGACGATACCAGCCTGCCCCATATTCCCTTCATCACCCAGGAATCTTTTTTGTTAGATTAATAAATGGCCAGTTGATTTTGATGCACCTAACAGTTTGTAAATTTGGCTACTTAAGGTATAGTGTGGCTGTGGCACAATTTTCTTTTAATTCTTGGGTTTCAAGTAGTTCTGCTTTAGATGAGCGAAATTTGAGGCATTCTTTCTTGAGGCAAACTAGCACTGATGATAGAACTTTAGGCTGTCTATTTGTTTATTTCAAATAAGTTGTTTTCGTTGTTTATAGGATATATACCTAATTGGCTTGTATTTTTGAATAGGTAACCTCATGTAAGTTGTGGCGGAGTGTGGGAGAGTCTTTCAAACCCCCAAAGTAAGGATAACTAGCACTTTCATGTCTTGATCTTGTTAATGGCTCTGAAATTGTGATATTTCCTTATATTTCCAATTTTCATTTGTTTTTTTTCTTTTTCAGTGTTATTTGATGTCAAATTTGTGGTATGTGTTGTCTAATCTTCTTAGAATGTTTGTTTGGGCTTAACTTAACTCTAAGAGCTAGCTTGTGGAGTGAGATTTACCCTCATACAACCGTTATTCTTGTAATTTGAAACTCTCAACATCCCCTCCCTTATGCCTAGGACTGGACATCTAGACTGTGAAGTTTGCATGCTTGGGCATTTGCGGGTGTGACCCAACGGACACATGATACTTTTATATCATTTTAAAATTTTGGTTTGCTCCTAACTTAACTTCGAAAGCTAGCTCTTAGGGCGAGAGTTGCCCCCACTTTTTGTTAAGACCATATCAATATCCAATGTGTAACGCTTACCACTCTTTTTTACAACATTGCAATGATAGTGTGTATTGGAAAGGTTGTTGAGAACAATTTGTGGTCACATTTTATGTAAATGGAAAAAGCTGTGATGGGTGCTTATGTTGAAATATTAATTGATGATAAATTTTCATATTGATAGAAAAGTATATTTGCATAGCTTTGCATTTTTTTTTTTTTTTTATGATATGGGTGGCATGTGTTTCTTTACCCTTTTCTGGAGATCCTTTTTGAGCTTTTTGGATAAACCTGATTATTCTCAGTAATATATCAATATTGTCCTCTGTTTTTATCTTATGCAGGACATGCACCACAGTTTCCTGGACTTTCCGGGGATTTTATGAGAAGGTGATTCTTGACTAATAAGTTATATTATAATTATACCTTTTATTTGAATTTCGACATTTAGAAATTACAAATATAGTTTGGGTTGTGCTAACTTGTGCCCTTAGGGCACATGTTAAGGTTTCTACAAAGAGCAAGTATTTATTGAGAAACATTAAATTTCAATCTTGTGAAAAATAAATTGGCACAATTTACGATGCATAATTTCTATCTTTGGAATCTTAACTTGTGCCCTAAGGGCACATGTTATATATATATATATATATGGGGGCTGCTAACTTACACCCACCTAAAAACACTAAGGTGCAAGTTAGCAAGCTACACCCACTTGTATTTTACTAAAACACCCTTTTGTCTATTCAAATTAATTTTAAATTGAAGGACAGTTTAGTAATTACCAATACATGGACATAATTTTTTCCCTGGTTTTTCGGCGGCACTTCCGTTATAGATGTTGATTTGTCTTATATTATTACATGTTTTGTACATGTTTTTAATGCTTGTATGTTCCAACGTCATTGGTTTTTTGTTTTTCTATTTAAAAAAAACAACAAAAAACACAATTTGATTCAAGCTAATTTGATAGTTTTTATTGATAGTTTTTTAACCAATGTTGTAGAATTGATTTATGATGGTGGAGTTTTAGACCCCATTGAATGTCGACTGAACTACAATAACCTTACAATCATGTGTAATGACGTGGGAACTTACAAAGATTAAGTTGAATAATGACAAAGGGGTTTAATCTCATTGGTTAAAAAAAAGATTAAAGAAAATTAAAAGAGAGCATTCAACCTGTTTTTATCAGGAAGAAAAAAAGAGAGCATCCAACCTTTGTTTTTACGAGAAAAGAAAAACATGAGGATAGTGCCGACATTTGTTTTGTTAGCAACGGAAAAACATGAAAATTACAAACTTACCCTTCCTTTTAAAATTAAGTTGAACAATGATAAAGGGCTTTTTTAGTAAATAATTAGTGGGTGTAGCTTGCTAACTTGCACCTTAGTGTTTTTAGGTGGGTGTAAGTTAGCAGCCCCCTATATATATATTCTTGTTGGTGTTCATTTGAAGTTTATGAGTGAACGCTTTGTTTGCATGTGAATGTTGACTCTTGATGTCAATAATATATTCATATGCATTTGCGAATTGCTTGAGTGGTTTATATTTTACCTTCAGAATGATGCAATCCTGTAATCCTCACCTTTTTAACACTTGTTTCATTGTTGCTGTTTCAAATGTTACTCTAGGCCCTTCTTGATTACGAAAGGCATAACATAAAAGGCGGCGAGCTGAATGTACCTGTCACATCTCCTCCAGAGCCTGTGAATGTTGAAAATCAGGTAATGTGATCTGTATTTGATTTCGGTAGCATGAACAATAATGATCTATATAAGGAGTATTATCATCACCACGATCTTATTAACTGAATGTGTTTGATTAGCTTATTTTGCATTTGAAACAACTTATAATCAAGATTGTGTTGGGAGAATTTTTGAAAAATAGACATTAACACGCTGATACTGCGATTCTCGTTTTGATTGTCTGTCAAAATCATATGTTCTGGTTTAAGAGAATTTTGTTGGTATATTTATAGGTTCAAATTGCTTCGTATATACTTCCTCCGTCCCAAAATGTAAGCAAAAAAAACTCAATTTCTTTGTCCTATTTAATCTTGTTTTTTTAAGGGTTAATTATGTTTCTAGTCCCTATAAAATAGCGACCTTGTAAGTTTAGTCCTTACTTAATTTTAATAGCATTTTTAGTCCCTAATTTTGTTTTTTTGCCCTGAGTATTAGTCCCTACTCAATTCAAATTTGTTTAATTTATGCTTAAACTCTTAAATTTTTGAACAATTTTTTGCAGACATGTTTAGAACATTACTAAAAGTTCCTCCGCAAAAAATTATCGCAAAATTTGATTTCTACATCCAGATTTTATTACTTTTTATCTTTAACTTTTGTCGTTTTAAAAAATTCATATTTAATTCATTTCATGTCTGAAAATTCTAAATTTTAGTAAACGAACCTTTCATAGTGTTCTAATCTTGTCTCAAAAAAATCAATCAAAAATTTAAGAGTTTAAGAATAATTAATCAAACTTTGTTTTAGCAGGGACTAAAATTATAAGTAAATTTTTTTTTATAAGGACTAAAAATGCTATTAAAATTAAGTAAGGACTAAACTTACAAGGTCGCTATTTTATAGGGACTAGAAACATAATTAACCCTTTTTTTAAAAACCCATCTTTTCCAAGAAAAACTTTTGTTTATTCTCATGAAATTAAATGCAAATTACATTCAATTTTCTCTCTCTTCCATTTTCTCCATAATCAATAGCCAATGAAATTGCTTTTACATCTTCATATAAAACTTATTACAAAGAAAACACAAATAACTATACTCCAAATTCTTATATTTTAATTTTCTTAATAAATGTGATTTGATTTTTTCCGCTTACAATTTAGGACAGAGGGAGTATCTAAAAAAATTTAGTTGTTAACACAAGAAGTAGCATTCATATTTGCCGGTTAATGCTCTCTTGAAATTAAATATAAGGAGCTATCTGTTGCCCAGAATTTTTGCTCTTCTTCCCCACCCATATATTATTATTAACTGCATTCGAGTTTAAGGCATCGTTATCTGGGTTAAATTTAATGTAAAAGTTGCCTGAACAATATCTGAAATTGGTTATTGCAATTAGGTAAATTTGCTCCCTTGGTACTCCTATCGCATAGACTATGAATAGTTCAACTCCTATCGCATAGACTACGAATAGTTCAACTCCTATTCGTAGTCTATGCGATAGGAGTTGAACTATGACTCTGTCCTTATTGCTGTGAGCACTATACATATTTGTATCTCATGATCATTTTCAATTGATGACTGTGTCTAGGGTTTAGCATCAGGTAGATCCCGGAGATATGCTGCTGAACAGGCTATGCGGGGTTGGCACTCACAACGTCTTCTTGGCAATGGTGAAGTTGGTGACCCTATTATAAAGGTTTGGTGGAATTTTGAAGTTTTTATTTTCCTTTTTCATTTTCTGTTTTCTTACATCCATAGAATTGTTCAACGCTTCTGATTTCTTAGGATAGGAATGCTGTGTCTGTGCAAAAGCGTGAAAAGCAGCTTAAGAGCATCAGTATGGTCCTCCATTTCTTGTGCTATAAATTTTAATTATGTTGAAGGTGTTACCATGTTAGATTATTCTCAGTATTGAATCATGCACCTTATTGAATCAGATGTACCTAAACGTAAGAGCCCATCTTATATGGATAATGCAGTCAAAGCAGCACGGAGTAAACCGTCAAGACCACAGTTAAGACACGGTTACTCCTTTCTATATTCCTTTTACTGTGTGTTGTGATTGCTTACTTGTTTGTGTAGTTAGAAGGTGAAATGTGTTGCCAACTTATAGCCATGAGAGATTTTGTACTTTGGCACTTTGTTTTATTCACTACTTGCATGCCTATGCTAACATATGTGGCTGCTAGGTTGGGAACAGCTGTGGTTGACATAGGACCTTCTGCTGATTGGGTAAAAGTCAATGTTCAAAAAACTGTAAGTTCTTAATCTTTGTATTTGAAATAATATAATATAAATTGTCTATGTAGTTAATTATCTCAATGTAAACTTTCTTGTGCAGAAAGATTGTTTCGAAATATATGCTTTAGTTCCTGGCCTTCTGAGGGAGGAGGTACTACATATTCTAACTGCTTTATCTTACTTTAATATCTATTTATCTGCATTAATAATAAATTAGTATTATGATGAAAGTTAAGCTATCTTTTTCACTATTTCCCCTTCCCATGAGAGTTGCCATTGGAGGTGTGCAAAATTCATGGCGGAGTGGGTGGAAAATTCAGCTTATACAAAGGACGCTATTACCTGTTTGTAGACTATTATGTAATATTCCCCTTCATTCTTGAGCAATATAAATATATAAAAGAAAGTTGATTGCTTGATGCCATGTAAATATTCATAGTAAATTTGCATTGCATCCCCAGTCTATATAATAAATCTTTACAAATATTACAATGTTCACCCTTCAAAATGTCCTATGCTGAGGGTATCTGTCATTAGGAGCTTACATGCCAGCACATTGAGTAGAACTAGAACCCTTGAAAACTTGTTGATGCGGTGTTGTGTTCTCCTCTCAAGGTCTTAGGTTCGATCCCCCCTGATGCCAATTATTGGTGGGCTAAGTCCATATAGAGCTATGCTCTGGCTTTAAATGGCGCCCCCACAAATGGACAGTGGGATCGGACCCTCGGATTAATCAGTTCTTGGACCGGATAAGTTACAATGCTGAAATTGAGGATAATGATGCCTACTTTTCTAAACCAGGTACGTGTTCAATCAGACCCAGCAGGCCGTTTGGTCATAAGCGGCGAGCCTGATCATCCCAATAATCCTTGGGGTGTGACACCTTTCAAAAAGGTGAGTTTTCCTCCTTTTTAAACCATAATTATTTTGTTGTTCTTGAATACAATGGCAAATTACTTGGTAGTAGTGCTTCTATTATTTCTCTGATATAATATAATTTGATGAATCAGGTTGTGAGTTTACCCTCAAGAATTGATCCTCATCAGACATCAGCTGTGGTAACGCTGCATGGACAACTGTTTGTACGTGTCCCATTTGAACAGTCAGAATAGTGGTTGTTTGTTGATGCTTTTCTTACAAGTTACAAATTTCCTGTACTATTATTTATATTTATAGGATAGTTGACCCTGAAACAACAATTTAGAGGTATTGTTTATGGCTTTAAAACAGATGCCAATTTATATCTTAGGGTAGAATATATATTTAATGTTAGGAATGTTTTCTCAAGCATTACAATTTGACCATGTTAATATGAGCTAGTAAGGATTTTGTAATGCTGAATGTTATAAAATATGCATGATGGTTGGTTCATTAGATTCCGTTAAGCTGGCCACAAGTATGAAGTGCTCAATGCATGCAAGAAATTTAAGTTTCAGCACTCTAAATTTCGCATGTTGCGACGCCTACTTCCCACAAGAAGCGTATTTGGTAACGTTGTTGTGGTCAATCTGGACGAGTAGAAACCGCATCTTATTGAAAGGCATCGGTGAACACTCCTTCACCATTATGGCTCTTGGGATTTCAATGTTTGATGACTGGACTCAAGCTTAAGTGACTTGCAACTAGCGCTTCAAAAGGTAGTTTACTTGCTTACTCGTCAGAGTTGGGGTCGCGATGACTTGTGAAGGCGCAGTAGTGACTTGGCACCTAGTTAAGTAGTCTAAACATGTAAGGTGTAATATACATGCATCTTTCCCTACACATAATGCTGGGATTGGGTATCCTCAAGGAGAACAGTGTTTTCTTGATGGCTAAAGCTGAACGGTAGAGATGGTAAAATACTGGGTTTATTTTTGCTATCAATGTATTATTGATAACTTGGATAGGGGCATCTTCAAAGTAGAAGTGGATTTTAGCGCAATTGGAATTAACCATCCAATAGTAGATATCAGAGTTTGGTGCACGATGAACAAATTGTAGAGACTTATTGAAGTCTAGTAGTTATAGAAACTCATGCTTATTAGATGATAAGTTAATGTAGATGTTCATATCTTAGCTAGGGGCACTTTAGCTAATTTGACTGCTTCTAAGGACGAGGGAGGCCTTAATTTTCA
Source organism: Medicago sativa (assembly GCF_051527215.1). NCBI lineage: Eukaryota > Viridiplantae > Streptophyta > Magnoliopsida > Fabales > Fabaceae > Medicago > Medicago sativa. Next base: position 14,666,908 of record NC_140753.1, on the reverse strand, counting down.
CGACATCTGGTTCAATTTCTTGCTATGTTGGGAAAATAAGTTGAAAACTTGTATCTGATTCTAACTCCATTTTCCTTTGAAATTATCAGAGCTAGATGCCTTCTGAAAAGAGACTTTTCAGAGGCTTCCATTTGTCGAAAATCCAAGCATCACTTGAAGAAGTTTGTGGAGTACAATTCCTTTGCTAATACCTCCTTATAGTCTTAGATGGTGTGCGTAGGGGATGGTTCAAGAGTTAATGTTTGAAGGAAGTCATGTCTTGGAAATTCAATAATATCATCGTCGCAACTCCTATGCATCCTTTATTTCTTGATTTGTGATAATTATATGATCCTTCGTGATAACTTTTTTTAGAAAAAATGGGGAAGATGATTTTTATTAATTAAAGTGACATTAATAATAATTTTCAACTATGTCCATAACAAATTTGAACTACTCCTATGTCGTTTTACGGTCTTTAAGGGAATTTTAATTTTGTTTCTTGATGTTACTAGGTCAAGCTTTTCTACCTCGTTTACTCTACAGATCGTAGATTTTATTTTATTTTTTATTTTGATAATATATTGGTCATAGAATGATATCTCACAAGTGACATAGATTGGTAGCTCAACCATTTGTGTGTTGTGTAGTTCATTCCTCATATTTCAACTTTTTATTTCCTTTTCACTTGAAGATGTCTTGAAATGTAATTCTAATGCTGCATTCTTTTCTCATTCACTGTGAAAAACTTGGATTGTTATTGTTAACTCAAGTTCCATGCTCGTGGGAAGGAAAAAAAAAAGTTATTTCATTGACAAATTTCATTTTTTTTTGTTTTATTACTCAATCTACCAGTTAATCTATTTTGACTTTTGATACCTCCAAAAAATTCATACTTGTATAATGGTTTTCATTGAAAAACTTTCTTGTTTACGTACGTAATGTTATAAACTAGGCTGATATGAAATTTGATGTTATCCATTTAATAAGAAATCGTTGAAACTTCATTACATACCTCAAATTCATTAGTCATAGAATATCTTATTATTTACCACCAATAATATATTTATTTGAACAGAACAGAAATAAAACAAAGAAAGTGTAATTTAAATAGAACGGCATAAGATCAATTGATTTTTACATGTTTAAAATGAAAATAATGCTTCAATTTAAACTCTTGAATCTTGATGGTCAACTTTGCTCCTTATATGTAATCTTTTGTGGTTACTTTTAGCCATTGTTTCTAATTAAAAAATGTTTAAGTTGTTCTAAATTTAAAGTCAGCACTCCAATGAATAATATTTGCATGTTAGTTTGGAATTAAAAATGTAAGGGTCATAATCATAGATAATAGGTTACCTAAAAAAAAATGGCTACTAAAAGTTGAAGTCAAAGCTTTGTCATTTTTTGATAAAAATATACACAAAAGTTGTTTAGACAGGTAATGTAATGGCATCAAAATATGCATTTAGCAAAATTGTCCAAAATAGAAGGCATTGGTTGTGTTGAGTTAATGGCCAATGTTCACATAGCTTTCTTCATCTAACTCCCTTGGCATATTCTTGTTTCATGAACTTCTACAAATTTAAATTTTGTGTCCCTTTTCTTGTCACTCACTTTTATCCAAAAGCATATATACATCCATGTGTTAGGCTATGGTTTAACAAGAATGATGCCAATATGCCATAGCATCATCAATAGTTAATCCTTTAACATTAATAAAATACTTTTTTTTTTTTGGTCAAGAATAAAATACTTATTTGATTTATTGTATTTTTCTTTTTACTACCAGACACACCCTACTAAAAGTAATTAATTAACTCAGTCCTACCATGTCACTTTTTTTTACTGTATTGGTGCAATTGCCTAAAAGGTATAATATCTTTCAAAATTTTCTCTAGACCTCATTCATCTTAAAAATTGGTCTAACTCTAAAAATACTCTCCTATTCATCCTATAGAGAATATAAATATATGAAGAACAAGGCAGGCATTACCATTAATGGTCTTTTTATAAGACAAACATAACTAGAACTAATGAAAATGCTGAAATGAAGAGACTTGATGAACTCATCAATGGAAAAAATATTGACAAATTCATTTATTTATCTCATTTAAAAGTTTGAAATGAACAAATAATGACAATAATATTAGTTTATAAAGTAGGTGTTAAAGGTAACCTCAATAATTTTCAAAGAAAACTGTGGGATCAGCTACTCTTTTGGAAGATTAGTGGATCTTTAGACACAAACCTGTAGCAATTAAAGACATCATAAATCTGAGTGACCATTAGTCCTCAAAGTTTGTTATTATTATTAAAGGTATGTAACAATAAAACAAATTTGTATGCAACAATCACATCCCTAATATGAAAGCCAGCCACTCTACCATAAAAGCCAATTCACAAGTCAAACTTTGTTAGACTAACAAAGTTTTAAAAATCATATTATAATATAAGCTAATCAACTCAACCGCGGAATCTTACCAATTTGATTACTAATTATCCTATTCCTTTGCTGCTTTAGTCACCTACTTTGAAAAAGAATCCATGGCATTTTTATCTTTTACTCATTTTCCCTTGCCCCTTTATGACCCTACCACACCATCAATGATTCAACACCTTGTTGTTTAATTGTTTATCATCCCTTTCTATCTTTATAATAGCTTAACGAATGTTTCGAGGGCACTCGATAGTATTTTCTTTTATAATATTATAGACAGCTATAAATATTGTGATTTATTGTCAAGCTTCGTTGCTGATAAATAACTGAGCACAAGTCCCGTAAGTGTAACTCAATTGATATCTATTAGAAACACTACTTGCAGGGACCGGGGTTCGAACATCAGATTCTCCACATTTAAAATATGTGAATCTAGCCACTAAAATATTGACAAAAATAAGAAAACAACTAAGCACACAAAATTTGTAAATCAAATCATACATGTTTTTATGGCGTACTTTATTAAAATGTGACTCTTAGCACACACTCCTCACGCCAAAGACCGAACAAGGTGAGTGACTCGAGAGCAAGGGCTTGATAATAGGTCGCCCAATAAATGTTAAATATACTATGATATTATTTTAAAATTTGGGATGAACTTAACTCAACTTTTACAACATCAATTTGTAAGATGAAGATTGCTTTCATTAATAAATATATTTTCAGTCATATCTCATCTCTTAATATGAGACTCAACAGTTCTCAATTTTAGTATTTAAACATACACAAATTTTTTAAGTTTAATCCTGGTCACATATAATACACCTCAAAGGATCAAACCCCTTTGTATTTGCAATACCAAACCGTCCAAAGTTTCAAAATAGTCCAAACCCACAAATTTCCAAGCTTCTTCCTTCATATTCTCATATTCTCCTTCACACCTTAAACTCATCATTACCTCACCATCCAAAAAGTCATCCTCCAACATTATATATTTATTTGTACACAACAAAGTTTGCACTTTGCAGCCTACAATACCACAAACATAAGCCAAAAAAAATGAACCAAATGAGTTACAACAGAGTTAGCAGCACCAGCAGCAGTAGTGGTAAAGGATCATCATTTTACCATGGAAAATGCAGAGGATTTAGGCTAAACCTCACAAGACTTTACTTTTTGCGGCTACGCAAAAGAGTCAACTTCTTCCTCAGAATCTTTGATAAGTTGAAACTGTCTCATGTACAAGCTTTTCAGTTGTTGAAGAAAGTTTTCTGCAGAAAAAGTGGATTCAAAAGAAACAATAGCAATAGTAGTAGAAATGGTTTAATGAAGGATGAAAGAATCAAGGGTCAAGCAGGTGATTGTAGATTTTCATCTTATGGAAGGAATAATTCTTTCTATGCAGAAGCTATTGCTGATTGTTTGGAATTCATCAAAAGAACATCTATTTCTTCTATGGATCAAATTCAAGACCCAATTGTAGTACATATTCATGATAGAAAAAATTCATGATTCCTTTTTGTTTGTTTGGTAGAGACAAAAAATAGTACACTACTATTAGATTATTTTGGTTTTTTTGTGTGTTCTCCTAGAATTATTATGAGTTTCTGTTTTTTTTTGTCTTTTATTTATTAGGAATGATTGTCCTTTTTCTTTGTATATATTTTTCTTTTGAAGTTTTGATTTGATAATGGGTTATTCTCTAAACAAATTTGAGATTGTAATATATGGTTCCTTTTCCTTCTATTTAGAGAGTTTATTTTTGTTATACTTAAGAGATTTTAATTAAACATTACAAGTGGCTATGGTTAAGAGGTTTATTCTTATTAGTTGGCACATGTATGAAGATTTTAGAGCTGGTTTTAACATCCAACACAATCTATACCAAAACAAATCTAACACAACAATCATATATTTGGCTGATCTATGACCAAAGAAAGCTAAAGTGGAGATTGTTGTTGACATCAGAAAGTGGGGTAATTTTATTTATTTATTATTTCTATTTCTTAAACCGTTTGATTTTCCGGTCAAAACGAGACCTTATAATCTCTACCGGTGAAATACAAGTAAAATTTGAACAATTATTATTTTAATAAGAGATTAAATGAAGTCTATTAACCAAATTAAGTCACTTAATTAATCGTCTATTATTATGTTGTTTAATGAATTTTTTTCTTATATACTGTATTTACAAATATTTGCAATCCTCTAAGAGAGGCAAGGCAACACTATTAATATAAGGAAAAAGCTTAATAGTGCGATGTGTGTTGTTTGAAATTCAACGAACAAATTATAACCATTGGATCATATACTTGCTTTTGATCTGCTTGATTTTTATTTACTTTTAAAATGTTAAAAACAGTTTGTCACCAGCACGCGCATGTTTCGTGGCCAGTCCTCACTGTATTTCTTCGCACTAAATGACAAGTCTTTTAATATAAATAAAACAAGTGTAGGGTTTCTTCTCACGAGTTATATTTTTCATCCGAGAAGGTGATTGAAGTAAGGAAATTTCAAAGATTATCTATATACTTCCTTCAATTTCGAATATAAGCAACCAAAATGTATTCCACTGTTGTCTGTTATGAAGAATTTGGGTACCTCATTAATATATTTGGTGCAGTAAAACATGTTTTTCAAAACGTCCTTTATGAAAACTTGTTTCATAGAAATAAAAGGTTATTAGAAAATGAAATATAAATTTGTACACAAAAAAAAAAAGATCGTTAAAAGTATTCGAAGAATAACATTATTAAAATAGAATAGAGTGGTGGTAACAAAAGTGATTTCTATCAAGTGATTAACAAACTTGAATTAAAAACGAATTATTTGAAGAGTACGAACAATCATTAACAAATGTGGACTATATTTAGGTGCCTAACATGTTTCCTCCGAGACAATTTTGTTAGGTTGATGCTCATATTTTAATGAACATAAGTTCCATTTTACAGCATACTAAACGAGAAAATTTATTTCCACATTACTATTGATGCTGATTAGGAGACAATTTTGTTAGGTTGATGCTCATATTTTAATGAACATAAGTTCCATTTTACAGCATACTAAACGAGAAAATTTATTTCCACATTACTATTGATGCTGATTAGGAATCCACTAATCCTTAGCTTTTGAGTTAATAATCTAGGGTTTTGTTGGTGGGCCTCAGTGAGGGTACCTTGACAAGGCCAGGTTGTAGCTAAATTGGCTTACAGGTTGTCTCAACTTACCGACCCTGTCTAAAATAATCAAGAGAAATGATATTTTGACAACCACTTTTTGATAACTTTTGGACAACTTTCTCTCTCATACTCACATGATGTTGTTATCCTCTCTCTCTTCCTTTTTCTCTCTCCATTGTTTTTGACCAATAAAAAGTGAGAAAAACAAGGTTGTCAACAAAGTTGTCATCAAATGGATGTCAAAATATCATTACTCAATAATTAATCTACGTTTTTATATGTTACTAATACCGACAATTCTTCAACAAAATCCTTTGATTTATATATGCTATGACGCCACACACTTCTTGATTAATTGTTGTTTTGTTTGAATTGAAACAAAGACGTCTTGATTAATTATTATTCTTGACGTACTGTAATGATAATAATAGTATGTAACATGTGTTCTTATAGTAATATTGAAAGTTTGACTTGAAATAATCATGATCAAATTATGGAAATGTTAACAGACGTCTTCGGTATAATCTTTAAAGGCCTTAAAAAATAAGTTTTAATAAAAATTAGTTTTTTTTTGAGAGAAAGTTTTAATTTTAATAAAAATTAGTGTATTTAATGTATTAAAAATTAAAATGATTTATTTTTTAATGAATAATTTTTTAATTTTAAATACTTAAAAAATGCTGCAGAGGTACCTGTTAACAAAATCCTTTAGGTTACATGTTATGATGAATAAGATGGTGGAGCAAGATATGTTCGCTTCATATAGGGTAGGGGCGCATGGTAATGTTGACATTTCTCATCTACAGTTTGCGGACGACACTCTTTTGGTGGGTGTTAAAAGTTGGGGTAATATTCGTATTCTAAAATCAGTTTTGATGTTGTTTGAATCTGTTTCTGGTTTAAAAGTCAACTTCCATAAGAGCATGTTATATGGGGTTAATGTCGCCGATTCTTGGTTACATGAGGCGGCCTCTGTTTTACATTGTAAACATGGCAGACTTCCATTTTTATATTTGGGTCTCCCTATTGGTGGTGATCCGAGAAAGTTGGTTTTTTGGTATCCTCTTGTTGATCGTATTAAAAGAAGGTTGTCTGATTGGAAAAGTCGTAACCTGTCTATGGGCGGCCGATTGATCCTTCTTAAGTCTGTCCTGTCCTCCATTCCGGTCTATTTTCTTTCCTTCTTCAAAGCCCCCTCAGGTATAATCTCTATCCTTGAATCTTTATTTAATGCATTTTTTTGGGGGGGTTGTGAGGATTTTAGGAAAATTACTTGGATTAAATGGGAAACTGTTTGTTTACGAAAGGAGAATGGAGGTTTGGGAGTGCGGAGGTTGATGGAGTTTAACATTGCTCTTTTAGGTAAGTGGTGGTGGAGGATTTTACAGGAGCGGGATAACCTATGGTATCGGGTTCTTTGTGCCCGGTATGGAGAGGAGGGGGGGCGGCTTTGCTGCTCTAATAGAGTGGGTGGCTCGGTGTGGTGGCAGACAATTTTAGATGTTAGGGATGGTGTGGGTCAGGTTGATTCTGGGTGGATGTTGGATAATATAAACCGTCAGGTAGGGGATGGCGTATCCACTTTGTTCTGGGTCGACCCTTGGCTGGAGGGGAAACCGTTGTGTAGTCTTTATCCGCGCCTCTATGAGTTAGCGGAGAACAAATTAGCTTTGGTGGCTGACATGTTTGCGAGAGGATGGGGGGTTAACGGGGAGGCGTGGAAATGGCGTCGGAGACTTTTTGCTTGGGAGGATGAGCTATTGGGGGAGTGCATTGTTCGCCTAACCAATTTCTCTTTTCAGGTTGACCGTGTTGATAGATGGATTTGGATGTTACATGATTCTAATTGTTACACTGTTAGTTCTGCTTATTATTTTTTAACAGACATAGAGCTTGATAGTCATCAGCAGCCTAATAGTAATTATGGATTTTTGTGGCTGAAAGCGGTGCCTCTAAAAGTGTTGATTTTTGCTTGGCGCCTATTCTTAAATCGGATTCCTACTAGAGATAAACTCTTCCAACGGAAGGTTCTGCTTGTTTCTGAACAGGGTTGTATTGCTAATTGCGGTTTTAATGAGGACAGAGATCATTTATTTCTTATGTGCGGCTTCTTTGGTGGAGTGTGGAGTATGGTTACGAATTGGCTTGGCTTTTCAACAGCTTTTCATTGTCAATTCTTTGCTCATTTGCATCAATTTAGTGGTTTGAGGGGCTTCTCAAAGAAGTCTACTGAGTCCATGCAGATTATTTGGTTGTCAGTAGCTTGGATAATTTGGAAAGAACGTAATAATAGAATCTTCAAAGGAAAGGAGGACAACTTGCAAGCGCTCGGTGAAAGGGTGAAGCTTCAGTCATTTTGGTGGTTGAAATCGAAATACATTAATTTTGATTTTGATTATCAAGAGTGGCGGCGGAGTCCTTTAACCTGCTTAAACTCAATTTTATAGCTTGTTGTTTTTTGTTTTCTTTGTGATTTCTACGCCTCTGTGGCATGTACATGTTTGTTGAACTCTTTTGTGCATAGTCGTTTTGGCACACCTTGTGCTTTAACGTCTAGTGTAGTTTAATATAATCCTTTTTGGCTTTTTCAAAAAAAAAAAAAAAACAAAATCCTTTATTTAATCAGGATTAAGTTTACATATGTAGTTTCGAGAAGAAAAAAGGGTTTATATATGAATTCAATCATAATCCACCTTTAAATAAATGATAAATTATTCCTTGTGATCATTGTTATAATTAGAAATTCATTCATTTGTCCTCGTGAGCTTAGCTCAGTTGGTTGGGACAGTACATAAAATATGCAAGGTCTGGGGTTCAAACCCCGACCACTACAAAAAAAAAAAATTCATTCATTTTTCAGATTCATTGATTCAGATTCATTGAAAAACTCATTCAATTTTCAGATTCATAAAATATTTTTTTGGTAAGTAGAATAATAGCATAATTTCACCTTTAAGATGAATAAGTGGGGTGTCCACGGTTTAAACCCGTCAATATATTATGCATTGTTTCTACCAACTAAACTAAGTTCACAGGCACAACATAAAACATTTATATCATAGTAATTTTTTTATTTTTTTTATAAAGATAATAGATATAGATCACCAAAAAAATTCATAAACATTTCTAAACTTTTTCATAAGCAAGGCCAACTCAAACCTTGCTTTATTATGCCAAAAAGTCTTTTTTTTTTGAGAGAAATGCCTAAAAAGTCTTATTTACTTTTACTATTAAATATAAGTTGAACAATTTAGAACAGGAAATTATACCCTATACCCCTGCACATATACTTTCACCCCAACAAATTTTCAAGAATTTCAATTTTACCCTATTTGCAATTTAACCTTTTCTCCATTGGTTTTCTACCCCCACTTTCAATTTAATATGAGTTCACCCTCAATTTCTCATGACATATGAATTTCCAGAAACCAACGTGAACATAGAATAAAAAAAAACAAAGAATTGATAAAAAAAAAATAGCAAAGAACGGTTCCGGTAACAAATGTCCAAAGAATTGATAGATATAATATTGAATAATTTGATGAATAGATTTTCCGGTTCTGCTAAATCTATAATTGATGAATAGAACGTTTCCGGTAACAAATAGCAAAGAATTGATAAAAAAAAATTGAACCAAAGTAAGAAGACCCTCAATCTATAATTTCGGGTAACAAATGTTGATTCCAGTGAAAGAAAAACAAAATCCGAAAATTTTCCACCAAGGAACAGTTCCGTAATGCACGTACTGTTTTTCTCTGCAAATGTTTTCTGAAGAGAGTGGGGTGAACAGGTGAAAGTGAAAGTGATATTAAGTTTTAGTTTATATGAAAGGGTAAATTGAGCAGTTTGAGTAAAATGTTGGGGTCAAGGTATAAATGTAGGGGTGTGGGGTAAAACTTCCTTTAGAACAAAACTTAAGTGATTTTTTTTTTCGTGTTTTTAGAATGATTCTTGACGTAAATTTTATTTTTATGGTTACATTAAAATTTGAAAAATTGTAGATTTAAAATGTAATTGGTATTTATAAGTATTTTATGTCAAAAGTTACACAAAAAAACACCCATGAAAAATGTACTTAAGTTTTGTCCAATTGTTTATGAAGCTCAATTGGTCTGCAACACGACTTTTTCCAACCAGGATGCAGTCTGCTTATCAAAAAAGTCGTGTTGCGGACCAATTGAGCTTCATAACCCATAGGATGCTTGGTGGTTGCTGATTTGTATAGCATGTAGGTTCATCATATGACCTATTTTGTTGTTAATGTTTCTGTTTCTTGCTTCCGCTTTGGTTGAGGCAAAAGTTATTATGCATAAGGATTTCCTTATGCATGATGCATAAGCAAATCAGAACCATTAGATCAAGGACAGGTGTAATGATCCAGATACATACAAACACTGCTTTGATTGATTCACGAAACTCCTCTTCTCTGCTTCCGCATCCCAAAATGGGTCACGCGATTCAACCTCCCCTTCTTCATCCTCTCCCTGCACTGACTCCGATTCTGACTCCGACCACTCTTCCCGCCGCCGACGTCATCGCCGTGAAAAGGACCGCCGCAGAAAAACTGGCATTTGATGACGAAGATGATAGATCAGGTGAAACTTTCAAACTCGATTTCGGCTGCGAAAGAATTGCTTTGATCTTCAACGGATGAGTTAGTTTCAACGAGGCATGTTCGTATTCGTCGATTATGTTGGCTAAATCTTCATCGTTGGTGATGGAAATCAACGTTTCTAAATCTCTGTTAGCTAATTGACACCGGAAAGTCACAGATGAACCACACAATTCTTCAAGCTTCACCATCAATTCTGTAAAATATCAACAAAATCGATGAGTATAATGAACGAATAGAGCAATTTGTAAGAGAGAGATGATAATATTCGACGATGCGAACCTGAGAATGAAATGAAACGATCGACGACGAGGACTCTGGTGTGACCGCCGACGTAACGGAGTTTACCGTCGGTGGAGCGAAGGCGGATCTTGCCACCGTAGCTATAGAGGATCTTAATAGTGTTTGAGGGTTTAGATTCCATGACTCGTTGTTGTGACTCAGTGAGTTGTATTGAAAATTAAAAAGAATATTCGAAGATTCTAGAAAGAAAGAGAGAAAGGAGTGAGGAGAGGAGAAGAAGTGTTTTCTTCTGCGTTAGAAGGTTGAGGCTTGAAACTTTGGTATGTGATTTTCGGGTGTATTAGTCAGGGGGAAGCTTGTTGATTCTCAGTTTATTTGTTCCTGTTGATTCATTACTGAATTAAATTGTTGATATTTATTTTGTAATTGAATGTGGAAGTATTAGTAATCACCTGTTCATGTATCAGGTCACCAGGATAATGGAAGTTGAGATCAACAGCCCATATGATGTTCTAGGATTATTTTACATTGTTAATTTAATTAAACTTCTCTGTCACATGGATCATGATAATGTAATTTTTTATTGTTAATTTAATTGTGCTTGAGTATTTTATATTTAAATAACATTCACAAGGCTGTTCAGTCGGTTATTTGCGAAGTACGAAATGCTTCGATGTGAAATCTGTTGGTATAAGCTGGAATTCAGATTTGATGAATTATTGAGAATATTGTGATGAATTGTGTTGTTTATGATCAATCCGGTTCGGATCTGGTGTTAGCATTACTCATAGAAACCATTTTCACTGCAAATGGTTTTGGAGTCTAACTCACTGAAACCATTTTCACTGCAAAATGGTTTTGGAGTACAACTCATAGAAACCATTTCCACTGCAAAATGGTTTTGAAACCAACTCACAGAAACCATAGCCATAGCAAAACCATTAGACAATTATTTTGGTTTCTCATAGAAGACTATCAAAACCATTAAACCATAATTATGGTTTCACTAATAATTTCAGTGTATAACATCTTAATCATTATTCAAAACCATTTTGCAGTGAATTGTGTTGTTTATGATCAATCCGGTTCAGATCTGGTGTTACCATTACTCACGGAAACCATTTTCACTGCAAAATGGTTTTGGAATACAACTCATAGAAACCATTTCCACTGCAAAATGGTTTTGAAACCAACTCACAGAAACCATAGCCATAGAAAAACCATTAGACAATTATTTTGGTTTCTCATAGAAGACTATCAAAACCATTAAACCATTATGGTTTCACTAATAATTTCAGTATATAACATCTTAATCATTATTCAAAACCATCTAACAATAATAATTTCATTAAAAACCATTACACAATTATTTTGGTTTCACATACATGATTATCAAAACCATTAAACCATAATTATGGTTTCAGTAATAATTTCAGTGTATAACATGTTAAACAACGTTCCAGTAAAGAAACTCATAATCCATACTCATTTCTCTCTCTAACTCATAAAAAAATTATTCAAAACAGCTTATTTTGTGCAAAATAGCTGTTTTGCACAAATAAGTTGTTTTGTATCAATAAGTTGTTTTGAATAAGCTGTTTTGCACAAATAAGCTATTTTGTATAAATAAGTTGTTTCGAATAAGCTATTTTGTATAAATAAGCTGTTTTGAATAAGCTGTTTTGTATAAATATGTTGTTTTGAATAAGCTGTTTTGCACAAATAAGCTATTTTGCATAAATAAACTGTTTTGAATAAGTTGTTTTGCATAAATATGTTGTTTTGCATAAATAAGTTGTTTTGAATAAGTTGTTTTTTAAAATTAAATCGGGATAAGTTGTTTTGTATAAATAAGCTGTTTTGCACAAATAAGCTGTTTTGTATAAATAAGCTGTTTTGAATAAGCTGTTTTGCACAAATAAGCTATTTTGTATAAATAAGTTGTTTCGAATAAGCTGTTTTGCATAAATAAGTTGTTTTGAATAAGTTGTTTTTTAAAATGAAATCGGAATAAGCTATTTTGTATAAATAAGCTGTTTTGAGTAAGCTGTTTTGCACAAATAAGCTATTTTGTATAAATAAGTTGTTTCGAATAAGCTGTTTTGCATAAATAAGCTATTTTGAATAAGTTGTTTTGCATAAATATGTTGTTTTGCATAAATAAGTTGTTTTGAATAAGTTGTTTTTTAAAATTAAATCGGAATAAGCTATTTTGCACAAATAAGCTGTTTTGTATAAATAAGTTGTTTTGAATAAGTTGTTTTGCCCAAATAAGCTATTTTGTATAAATAAGTTGTTTCGAATAAGCTGTTTTGAATAAGTTGTTTTGCATAAATAAGTTGTTTTGAATAAGTTGTTTTTTAAAATGAAATCAAAATAAGTTGTTTTGTATAAATAAGCTGTTTTGAATAAGCTATTTTGCACAAATAAGCTGTTTTGTATAAATAAGTTGTTTCGAATAAGCTGTTTTGCATAAATAAGCTGTTTTGAATAAGTTGTTTTGCATAAATATGTTGTTTTGCATAAATAAGTTGTTTTGAATAAGTTGTTTTTTAAAATGAAATCGGAATAAGCTGTTTTGTATAAATAAGCTGTTTTGAATAAGTTGTTTTGCACAAATAAGCTGTTTTGCATAAATAAGCTGTTTTGAATAAGCAGTTTTAAAAGAAGTGATCCTAATAAGTTGTTTCGAATAAGTTGTTTTGCATAAATAAGCTATTTTGAATAAGTTGTTTTTTAAAATGAGATCGGAATAAGTTGTTTTGCATAAATAAACTATTTCGAATAAGCTATTTTGCATAAATAAATTGTTAAGAAAAAAATTATAATATGGGGCTTCATTAGGCCCACAAATAAATAGATTTTATAGTGGGCTTACTTGGGGTGTAGAAAGCAATTATGTTGGGTGTAGAAAGCAATTATGCACGGTGCATAAGGATTCCTTATGCACCATAACCACACCCTTTGGTTGAGTGGCTGTTTTGCTGTTTTTTTTTTTTATCTTTTAATGGGTTTTTGGTTGTGTTTTTTTCTTTTTTCTGGTCAAAATTTCAGGTTATATTCTATTTCACAATTTGTAATTCTGTTTTCCAATATTTGGCACTCTTTGCTAAATCTTGGTGCCTTAATAAAAAAAATTAGCTTATCAAAAAACAATTTGGCCCTGGATTTGTTGTTTGCTTTGATGGGTTAACCTTCTGAATTCTTTATAGGTAATGGAACAATTCTTTGGTTTAGTCAACACATTCCTGTGGAACCATCAAGATACATGGAGAAGAAGGCTTGTTGTTCGGACCTACAAGGTATCTTCTGCTTTTTATTGTTCTTGGTCTCTCTCTCTAGTGTTGGTGATTTGCTGGTAAGTTGTTCCACTCCTGTAAAGAAGAAACTATTAGGAAACATTTTAGGGAATTTCCTGCTATGCAGTGCCTTATATAAGCAAAAATGAAAGCGGGAATAAGTTTAAAGATTCCTTTATTTTCATTACGTATGGCTCTTAGAAATGTCTATTTCCCATAGAATATACCTTTGCAGCAGGGTCCTATTCCCAAGGTTTCTTCATCTTATAACCCTCTCCTTGAACTAGAAAAATTGCTTTCTCGTTGTGTATGATAAGCTGATTTTCACCACTATAAATTGTATTTTATTTTTCCCCTTATTTACAAGTTATTGTGGAGGCTTATAATTTTTTTTCTTTATATTGGACGGAACAACTGTTTTTTCTTCTTCTTTTCTTCCAAAGAGTTTAGAGATAAAATTCACACACAAACACATAAAGTGTAGAGAAACGAAGAACTATGGGTTCAACTCTCTTCTTCAATATCAATCGAATAAGATAAGTGATACATCTTTAATTTTGTTACCATTTAAAAAAAAAAAAAAACATTTTCTGTAAAATATAATTGTATATTGCTCTTTCTTATACAAAATGCCACATTCTTAAGCAAAAGTTTTACTAGCCTAATGGTTGTGATAGTTCTGCTATGCTATCAACACAATTTTAAGTATACTTTTCTGTATACTAGAATTTCAATTTCAACCAACAGAAAAGTGTATTCTAGAATTATATCACAAAAATCAGCAGCATTCCAACACCCTTAAGAATTTTCCCGTAAGTAGTAAATCCACACCAATATTTGTTCAAGTTATACTCACCATATAACACATTTCAGATAGCAAATTATATCATTTTCTCTTTTTCTGATCATTTTTTATTTAACTTTTGCATACGCCGTATACAAATCGAATTCATATATCCCCTAAAAAAACAAAAACGAATTCATATATGTCACACCTTCTTATTCTAACCGATTTATGAGAAACTATTCCTATTCTTAACTTTGCATACAAGAAGAAATTAGAATACAAAATATTAGTCAGGAAGACAATAAAACATAAAAGCAAAGAACAATTTAGGAATACAAATAGTAGCAAACTATTTGTCATGGAGGCAAAACAAAAAACAAGTACTGTGCATCCTTTTAATTCTATACTCTCGTTAAAAAAACCCACCAACAACATCAACCTCTAACAAATTCCAATCAAAATAGCAATATCTTTATACAATAAGAACGTGAGTTCAACTCTTACTATCAATATGAAGACTTTTTTTTTTGAAAGAATCAATATTAAGACTTTGTTAATGTCTTTTTAATCTTAGAGCATACGTAAACCTGATAAGTGTTCTAGAACTAACCAACTACAAAATTTGTGTATTAATATTTGCAACATATGTATACTTACATACTAACACATTTATTTTTTGTAGGTTATTCGGCTTTTCGTCGATTATTTTCCAACCAAAGATAATCTTCTTGAAAATACTAATTGTTGACATATCACTCGATCAAATTTGATATTTAATTTGTCGAATTAGAGTCTAACTATTCAATTGGACCCAATTGGTAAAATATATTTTTTTATGTTAAAAAATAAATATCAATTAAAATCCTTAATTAAGAATTTTAAAAATAGGAAATTAACAGGAAAAAGAGCATAGGAGGGAAATGAAATTCAGATTTTGTCCAAACCACAACTGGATCACTCTTTTCAACAAAGCGCGAAACCTAATCTCCACTCAACGCGCCTCCGTCTCTTCCGCCGTATCCTCCGCCACCATGACTGACAACACCACCCTCCCCACCGTCAAAACTAAGCTCTGCATCATCGGCAGTGGCCCCGCCGCCCACACCGCCGCCGTATACGCCGCCCGTGCCGAACTCAAACCAATCCTCTTCGAAGGATGGATGGCCAACGACATCGCTCCAGGAGGCCAACTCACCACCACAACTGACGTCGAGAATTTCCCCGGTTTCCCCGACGGAATCCTCGGCGGCGAACTCATGGAACGTTGCCGTCAACAGTCCGCTAAATTTGGAACCGAGATCTTCACCGAAACGGTTTCTAAGGTTGATTTCTCTTCTCGTCCTTTTAGGGTTTTCACTGATTCACGTACTGTTGAAGCTGATTCGGTTATCGTCGCTACCGGAGCTGTTGCGAAACGGTTACCGTTCACCGGCTCCGGTGATGGTCCTAATGGTTACTGGAACCGTGGGATTTCAGCTTGTGCTGTATGTGACGGTGCTGCTCCGATCTTTCGTAACAAACCTTTGGCAGTGATCGGTGGTGGAGATTCAGCTATGGAGGAAGCAACGTTTTTGACAAAATACGGTTCTGAAGTTTACATCATTCACCGAAGGGATACGTTTCGGGCTTCAAAGATTATGCAGAGTAAAGCTTTGAGTAATGATAAGATTAAGGTGATTTGGAATTCAATGGTGGTTGAGGCTTTTGGAGATGGGGAGAATAAGAAGCTTGGGGGTTTGAAGGTGGAGAATGTGGTGACAAAAGAGGTTTCTGATTTGAAGGTTTCTGGGTTGTTCTTTGCAATTGGGCATGAACCGGCGACAAAGTTTTTGGATGGTCAATTAGAGCTTGATTCTGATGGGTATGTTGTGACGAAGCCGGGGACTACGAAGACTAGTGTTGAGGGTGTTTTTGCTGCTGGGGATGTTCAGGATAAGAAGTACAGACAAGCTATTACTGCTGCTGGATCTGGTAATTCTATTGCATTCTATCATTATTTGTTCTTACATTACATTATAGATTCATTATCTATGAAGCATGAACACAGACACCGCCACTGACATGTCAACATCAATAGTAATTTGAGAAAATGACTCAAATCAATATAATTACATGTGTTGACACCGGTCATGCCTTCGATTAGAAGTGTCGGGGCTAGTTCATTATTCATTTTAGAGGATTTGCTTATTTGTGTGTGAATGTGATTCCTGGGTTATAAAATAGCTATATTTTCTCATTTTGTGAATTTGCTTATGTTTTACACTTTTGCTTAGTTGTTATATCTGATGGAATCCTTATTGTTGGTTATTATTTAAGAGAATTGGTGATTGTCTGTTATTCCATTGAGTGTTAAACCAAGCTTGGAGATGTTATCTTAAATGTGGTAGGGATGTATTCAAGAGAGATTGATGAACTCACCTTCATGTCATGGTCTGTATTGTATAGACTGTGATAAGCAGGTTTTTTAATTACTTATGAGTTTATCTAAGGTGGAGTGTTTATTGGTGTATATGACTGGTATTGAAATGTAATGGTCTGAATGCTGCGTTTTCTCCATGTTCATATTCTGTTTTTGTTTGAAGATGGTTTGATGGAAGGATGATTAATGTTAGTAAACTTTGAATTTACACCATTATACTTTGCCCTGGGGTTTGGTAAACTAATAATAAAGCATTGCAAAAGTTGTAGAAGTTTATTAAACCTTTATTCAAATCCCTTTAGTTGAATATCATTCATCATTCAAATCCCTTTAGTTGAATATCATTCAAAGTTGTAGACGTTTATTAAACAAGAAAGACGAGAAAGAGATCCTGTAGCTGAAAATATGCTAGGTGTAACTGTGTAAGAGATAGTTGTATTGTATCTTTACCTCATTCGTCGTCTCTATGTAATGATTTTTCATATAATTTAGCATAGGTTCTTTCAGAGTTTAGAGCCTATTCATCGATTCCCCAACTTTTTACTGTTCCTGGTTGGGGAGTTTGTTAGTCCTTGCATCAGACAAGGTATTGAGTTCTAACATTTGAAGCTCAAAAAGAGCACTTCTTGTATATTTAGCTGCGGACCTGACTGGTTACTTCCAATCACATAATCAAGCCTTCAAACCATGGTTAGATGGGGCATGCATCATTTTTAGACTTACTTAAGTACCGTTATTATGGTAGATTCACATCTTTTTTGGACACATGATTATTAGGTTGACTGATTGTATTATATCTTGATAGGATCCAAAACTTAGAAGATCAGATAATGTGGTTGATAACTAATAAGGAACACAAAACTTTGTTTATGGAGCAAAGGAGTTTAACTTCCTACAAGCATAGAATGAACTCGGATAAACAGTGAGAAGATATTAGAATAGTAAACAAAAGGAAGAAGGAAACCAGAGGTTACTCTGCGGAGTCAGAGACACCATTTTTCTTTCCTTAAATCCTATGTGACAGATCTTCTTCCACTGTCCCACTTTCTTCTCATGATTCATGTGAATCCCCTCCTCATTCACATCTAGTAACTCCCATCCATGTGACTCTGGTCCAAAGTTCTTTTCAGTCAAATCTTCATCCCCCTAAATCTCCTTGTGTAGACCTCATTCATGGCCCAATCAGCATGTCTCCAATAAGACTCACCTTGTCCCCAAGGTGAAATTAGCAAAGTTGCTTGTGATATTAAGGATCAGTGGCTTGTTGTAGCTGCGATGCATTGAAGCTGGGGAGAATTTTGGAGCATAGTTATCCGATCGAGGTGTTAAGTGTTTGACTCGAAAAACTTATAACAGTATATAGGTTAGTATGGTGACTGCTTTATAGAAGAGTATGAGTACAAAAAGAAATAGTTCATAGTGTAAAAGAAAGCAGGAGTAAAGAAAGAACATCGAGCTTGAAGTGAAAGGAGTAATATCCAAATCAGGCCATAAATGATTTTGGTGGCTGCTGTTTATTTGTCATAGTTCATTTTAATTGAAGTAGTAGTGATCATAGCTATTTGTTTTTCTCAAACATAAACCCAACACTACTTTTAGGAGGCAAAGTCATGTATAAAATCAACAAAAAAATGGGTTTGATAACTCAGGTTGTGCCAATACGCAACAGCTGCAATTGTCCAGGATAGTGGTAAGCAAGATCACCTTGACTTCTGCGATTGTGTTGAAAAATGCAACGCTTGGAAGTCCTGTAGCAGCCAGATGCCGCTCTGCCACTACTGTTCCAATTGGTTTAGATTTTTCTCTCAAAATACATTAACTGAGGTGGTCATATCACCTCATGGCTCAGGGCTTTTCTTCCACCTTTGGGGTTCTAGCCCAGAAATCTGCCTCACCAGTGGTTGCTAAACTTTCGAGTTAACTCAGTCGTACAAAGCTTACAACTCTCGGTATCAAAATCTAGTTGACTTGCTTACATAGTTGTCTCTCTGTTAACTGTGCTAGACTCGCAAGTTTGAGGACAATTGGCAAGTCTACAAATAATGGTTATTTTCCTCCAGTTATGCCTAGAATGTCAATCAATGGTTTGATGTTCTTTCTTTTAATAAGAACGCAAAATGCAACATCTGAATGATAAGCATCCATAGCATACAAACAGTTGTAGCAGTTGATTCCATAAACGCATCTAACATGCAAACATGAATTTATCTACGAAAGTAAACAATACTATATGGAGTCTCAATCCTTATCTCCCTGCTTAAACAAAGTCTCAAACCAGAGTGCATGTGCAACCCATCGTTTCATGTTTGCTATGAACTCGACAACGCGCGGAGGTTAATGAATCCTTCTTTGATGTGATGAAACCTAGCTCTGTCAAGCAGCATCTGAGCACCAATGAGGGAATCCCATTCCTATCCATCACTCTTCAATATATTGCACCTAACTTTTCCTTGTTTTGAACTTGTGTTTCTCTTTATATAAGTTGTAAACCTATCATGTGGTATGTGAATTTCTGAGTTGAGTTTAAAGTTAGTGTCTGGTCTATAAATCCATCTCTGTTCCATTTATTAGTTGCATACATAATAATTAATTTTTTGTTGTAGTGTGTAACCCATCTTAGTTTCATTTATTTAATGGGCGCTCACACAATATTCAAAGCTATGTGCCGATGTCATTGTAGCTTGTTTTATTGTTAGGTTAATGCTGGCTATTTACTACGCACATTCATTTTATGTTTAAAAACTATAATAGAAGTTTTTAACCTGCATGATATGATATAGAATTATAGATGTCTTGAACATTTATGAGTTTGAGTTTACAACATGTTAACTCGGCATTATGGCAGGGTCCTGTGTAACCATTACCATTACCTAAAATATAAGAAAACCTACCAATCAATTTAAATTTAATGCCTTGTCAAATGTCAAATGCATAGTTCGATCAATTCATTTAGCTGGGCCCCAAATTTCGTCTGTGACATGTAAACAACTTCAATTTAAATTTGTTTGGGAGCATCTAGACCTTGAGCATCCTGTTCGTGATGTGTCATACCACTTTCTCCATGCTTTGTAGGTCCTCAGAATTTGGTTTTCATTTTACCCTTTTCGTGTTTGCTGTCATCACACTGGTTTATACTGTGAACTATGAAAATTTTTTAAATGTCTTAATTGGATTTGTCTGGAACTTGGCATTAGCGAAATTGTTTGTCCCTGATCGACTGATAACCTTTTGTTTCTCATGATGAAAATTTCTTCCATTAGGATCATTTATAAAGTTGGCAATGGATACTTAAAAGTTAAAACACCAAATCCTTGTTTAACTGTATTTAGGAATTTGAAGCTGATTTATTTTGTACTTTTGTTTTTGAAACAAAATGAATGAGAATATATATCCATTAGTTAAAAGGACAAATTGATCATTGGGAATCACCACATTGTTCTTTCGTGTGTATTTGAACTACAAATAATTCTGACCATGTTGTAAAAATATTAGCGTTGCGTTTCTTTAGCTTCGAAAGTTATTGCTGGCTATTGTACTTATTTACGATAATTGCAGTTAGTGATCCAACTTAGGTTATGCTTCAAATTATCTTTAAATGACACGGAGATCTTGTTTTTGGTGCAGGGTGCATGGCAGCTTTGGATGCAGAACATTTCCTGCAAGGAGTTGGTTTACAACAGGATAAGAGCGATTGACTAGCTAAAGGGTGTCCAGAACTCACAAGATGCTTAATTAGAAGCAACGTTTGATTTTTATATAAAAATTGAAAACAGCTCTTTATGTACCCTGCTAGAATCTTTATTTGTTCGTTATTATTCAAAATTTGATTGTGGAGTTAGACTTGCATTGTTTTAGATGCATTGAAGCCCACAAACATACTTATATTTGTTATGAACTTATCATTTGTTGGGTCAATGGAATGAATCCGTTGTTGTAATGATGCAAATATATTTGTTTCCTTGATCATATCTGACTCGAGAGATTAATTTTTGCTATAGTACGGAATGATACATCGTATAAAAAAATGGTCCAATTAAAAACTTTTTAGCTAAGCACTTAATTATAAAGTAATAACAAGTTCAGGGATTCGATAACAACTTTTTTAAGTTCAAGGACCTATTTAAAAATCCCTAAATGGTTAAGATTAATTAAACCTTTTTATTTAATTAATCTCTCATCCTGCCTTGATTATGTTAACAAACTTAGAAATCAATGTTTCCTAATCTTTGAATTGAACCTTTTATCGTAACTACTGCCCATGCCCCAGATATCTACCATGCGACCAAACCCTTCAAGCATTTATCGATCATGGTGCTGTAGCCAGGACAATAGACTCAAATGCATCTGAAGCTGAAGGAATATACATGCTATCCAAAAGTTGGGTATTGATTGGAGCTACGTCGGTTCACAGCTTGAATTGGAAATTTGGAAGGAGTTGATTCATTCAAGAAAGCCTTTGACAGCCTCCTGGATTCACTGCAGGAGAAGGCAAAATCTCTTAAGCTGGTCAGTGAGTTGTGCACTTACGGGTTAATTAAAGACAGTGGCTAAGGGGTTGTGGTGTGTGCTGCTGTAATGTGCTTCATAGAATCATAAATCATTGGTCATAGCGATACATTGTTAGTTGGAAATTCTTGGCTTCTACTCCCTCCGTCCCTTAATGTAACCCCCCTTTGCATTTTTCACATTTCTTAAGAAAGGTTGTCAGTGTAATTAATGTGTCTGTTTTATGTATTAATATTACTAAATTGTCCTTTGTTTGTATGTGTATTAAATTTGACTATTCATATTTGAAGACAAGTTAGTAGTATTAATTAAGGGTATGTTTAGGAAAAAAGTAATAAATGCATCTAGTAATTTGAAAAGGGGGTTACATTTAGGGACAAAAATAAAATCAAATGGGTGGTTACATTAAGGGACGGAGGGAGTAGTTGAAGTTTTTTTTTTATTCTTTCCATGTACTACGTATGCTATATTTTAGGGAAACAGATTCCCTGCAATAATTGCACTATGCAGTTTTGAAATCTTGACCGTATGATCCAAATCAATGACGGATATTGTTTAAACTAATTTTGTTATTGTGCAATCCGAGTCCGATGATATCAAATTAACATCTGACATTGTCTGCTGTGTATAAATACATGCATATCTTACTGCATTGAAGCCGGATCTGATGTTAATTTGTATGTCTAATGCCATTTTATGTTAAAAATATTATGTTTTAGTTTTAATATTATGGTTGATTACATATTTTCTAAAATCGATGTGACACAATACAAGCATTGTTTAATAAAGTTAAGTATGGTGTGTTCAGTACTTAGATAGGATTTAGATGCATAGGACTATAATAAATAACCAAAAGGGCACAAGTTCATGCAATTAGGGATAAAACAGTAAGCTATCAACTGTGATAATTACTTGGTACCTTTTTTTGGTTTATCCAGAAACCATGTTTATCGGTGCTTCCCACTTGTTGCTTGATGAGTTTTTCCCCCCTGGTCGTTGGTTTTGCCAGAAAGGAAGGGAGCAACTTTATACGTTTGAATGACACAAAAACTCTTGATTTGTTGTGAAGTACACATTCGGACAGTACAAAAACTGTGTTTTACTCCAATATCGTTACTGTTGTGGAAGATTATAATTTGATCTTATCATTCTTTTACAAAAATCTATGTATTGCACAATTGAAATCGTATGTTTCTTTCGTTCCCTTTCTTAGTTGTCAATGCTATGTCATATACTGTGTGTTGTCTATCGAGGTAACAATATGAAAACATTGTTGATTCATAGGAAAATACTTGTAGCTTGCTTAATTTAGAAAAGAAAAACAATCCCTCCCCCCTCCCCTCATGTTAAATAGCGCCTATAGCAGTGCTATATCCTATTGCATAGTTGAATTTAAACAAATCGTTGTCACACTAGAGGCAGAGTTAAGCTTACCAAAATCTGTGTTTTATTCTGATATTGCAGCAAAACAGAAAAGTCACAGCCTGTTTAGAATCGGTTGCTAGTTTGCGAACCAAGGTGCCGATAGTCTAGTTACATTCCCATCATAAAATTCCTTGTGAGATCCACCCCATCCAAAGAAAATAGCAAGCGGATGGTCTATATCATGCTTGCATTTGTAAATGTGATGACTACTGTTGCTTGTTGGTTTTCTTTTGATCACATTTATGACCCTGCCTGGTACTAGTGCTCACAGTGTATTATTATGTATTGTGTTTTGTGTACATTGCTTTGAGGCATAATTTGTGGATAAACATACTGCATTTTGTTTTGTTTTGAACTGATATGGGAAGAACGAGGTCATAATCAATGGTTGTACTCTTTGGCTGTGATTCTAGCAAGTCTTTGTATGGGGTGTGTGCGGTAGCTGTATATGATAGAATCGTTTTATTTCCCTCTCGAAATCACCATAGTTGACTCCGATCTTCTCAGTTGGAATGCACCTATTTTTAATACCAAGCAAACAAGGTCATTTATGTGTTACTGCTGAAATAGCCATTGAAGCTTAAGTGTGAAAAGACATGATTAATGGATTTTGAGGACATACTTGATCAATGTTTCAACAAATTTAGCAGTGTTGTTTGCTTGATGTTTCAAAACACTCAAGAGTCAATCCAACTTACAATATAATTAGAGTGATAATAATAAAAATAAAAGTAAGATTAATATTGCATTGTGAATAGAGAACTCAAACATAATAAAAAAAAATACATGGTGAATCGAAAAAATGAAATAAGAATCTAGTATCCTACAAGTCCCACATAGAATAACTTTACTAGGTTTTGAGTATTAACGTGGGATGTACAACTTATAATAGGGTTATAAAGAAATAAATATTCACGTTGTTTTGGTCCACCAGTTTGGAGAAACCAATAACAAAATAACAATAACAATCATCCAAACCAAACTCCAAACTGGTTGATCAATCCTAGTGAAAAATTGTTTCTTTCTAACATTTTTTTTTACTACTATGGAAAATTTTGGGGAAACTAATAACAATAACAATCATCCAAACCAAACTCCAAACTGGTTGATCAATCCTAGTGAAAAATTGTTTCTTTCTAACATTTATTTTTACTATTGTGAAAAATTGTTTCTTTCTAACATTTCTAACATTTTTTTTACTACTGTGAAAAATTGTTTCTTTCTAACATTTTTTTTTGGTTAATTAAGTTTTTAGTCCCTATAAATATTCACAGTTTTGTTTTTAGTCCCTACAAAATAAAGTCACACTTTTTAGTCCCTGTGACATTTTCCTTAAGCATTTTAGGGACTAAAAATGTTGATGGAAAAATTTTATAGGGACTAAAAATGCTGATGAAAAATTTTATAGGGACTAAAAATGTTGATGAAAAATTTTATAGGGACTAAAAAGTGTGATTTTATTTTGTAGGGACTAAAAACAAAATTTTGAATATTTATAGGGACTATTTACTTAATTAACCCTTTTTTTTTACTTTTTATTCATTCTAACATTTTTTTTGGCAAAGTACTACTTTTAATCCTTTAAGTTTGACAAAAATATCAGGTTAGTTCTTTTAGTTTTACAAAATCATCCAATCCAAACCAAACTCCAAACTGGTTGATCAATCTACTGTGAAAAATTGTTTCTTTCTAACATTTTTTTTACTACTGTGAAAAATTGTTTCTTTCTAACATTTTTTTTTACTTTTTATTCATTCTAACATTTTTTTTAGCAAAGTACTTTTATTTGACAAAAATATCAGGTTAGTTCTTTCAGTTTTTAAATTTTTAAGGCTTAATAGGTCATTTGGTCCCCTAATTAATTTCCAATTTTCATTTTGGTCCCATAAGTAATAAAACTCATGTTTTGGTCCCTTAATTGTATCTCCGTCAGTCAATTAAATCCTTCGCTGTTAAGTTTAACTTCAAATGTCTATGATGGACCAATCTTAAGAGCGGTCCACCATAGATCCTACTCCCTCCGTTTCAAAATGAGTGTCGCTTTAGGCTTTGGCACACAGATTAAGAAATTGAATGAAATAATCATTGGATATAATGCTTTTACTAAATTGCCCTTACTTTATAGGGGAATTAGTCACTTTAGTCCCTGATTGGGAGAGGATCCGTCACTTTAGTCCCTGAATGAAGAGAAATTGCAAAACAGTCCCTGCATGGTCAATTTCAGGGACTAAAGTGACTAACAGAGTCTACATTCAGGGACTAAATTGACTAACGAAGTTTGCATTCAGGGACTAAATTGACTAACAAAGTCTACATTCAGGGACTATTTTGCAATTTATCTGCATTCAGGGACTAAAGTGACGAATCCCTTCCGATTCAGGGACTAAAGTGACTAATTCCCCTACTTTATGTTGAAAAAAACAAAATTAAAGTTGCATTGAAAACTGTGTGAGAGAAAAGCTAGAGTATTTATTGAGGGTAAAGTTGGAAGAATAAAATTAAAGTTGTATTGGAAATGTAAAGTGACATTCATTTTGAAACAAATTTTTTTAGCTAAAACGACACTCATTTTGAAACGGAGGGAGTATTAATCTTTTAATTTTAACCCTTTGATATATTTTTACAAAAGAGGACGGTTGGATTTTGAAGGTCATCAAAAACTAATTGTTTTCCCTTTCTTCATCATATATTCATCATCACCTTCATAACCACTCATAAACAACCCAGCAAAATATTCCAGAAACAAAAAACAAACATGAATATCATCATGATTTCATCACCAAAATTCATCAAATAGTTTTAATTTTATTTTTTCTTTTTCCATAAAAATTGCAGATCCATTCAAATGTAACTTCGCCATAAACGATGCACCGCTCCCTCTGTTTCGCAAACAGTAGACTCGAATTTGAAAAATTAAAAGAAAATAAATTAAATCATTTCAATAGATAAATTTGTAGATCCCAAACTATTGGTTTTATGTTTTTGATGTTAGCGTGATTTAGTTTTTTTAATTCTAACCATGCCTAATGTATAACATGCTTCAACATTCCCTGCTTTCTGTGCAGATTCACACCAATTTTTGGCTCTAATGGAGAAACTAGTTGGAGAGGCTTTCGATAATACAAGAGATGTTTCTGAATTTTTCTGGAAAAATGATGAAGATGATGATGGTGAAGTTGATGAACAAGGGTGGGAGAAAATGAAGAAAGAGAAAATTAATTAGTCGTTGTTGACTCACCATAAGATACAATACATCTGCGTAATCCAATCGTTCTCTTTTGGAAAAATAGACCAGAGGGTTAAGATTAAAAAATTAATAGTCATTTGAAGTTAAACTTAACGGGGAAGGATTTATTTGACCAACGGAGATACAATTAAGGGACCAAAACATTAGTTTTATTACTTATGAGACCAAAATGAAAATTGGAAATTAATTAGAGGACTAAATAACCTATTAAGCCAATTTTTAAATAAGTTCTTAATACTCTTACCTCTTTTAATCTTTAAGTTTGATAAAAATATCGGGTTAATCATTTAAGTTTTTAAATTTTCAAATAAGTCCTTATTACCATTCACAAGTTTCCGATGAACAAGTTTTCATGAATGACGTTTTCGAAAGTACACTAATTAATTATTTATGCGATTCAAAAAATTAATTACACTTAATTAAATTTGTGTGAAGTCAATTCATTTTACTTATAATCAAAATAGAAGAGTTTATGTTTTGGGTTTGTTTATTAATTTAGGGTTGTTCTTTAATCTGGGTGTCACTCTTGAAGATTGACTATAGACCGTTGGTTAGAAATGACCATGGATGTTTACTGTTTTGATGCGTAGTGAGTTGTAGGTGCGTGAATTTGTTTGTGTTGGTTGTAACAGCCCGATTTTCACTAGTTTTATTTTATTGTTTATTTATGTGTGTTATATGTGCTCTTATGTGATTATTTGCCTCTGTGTGTATTTTTAGTTGGGAATTGTAGAATTCGGTGTAGAAGGGTATTTTAGTCATTTTGGACTTAGGGGCATTTTGGTCATTTTGAGAGCAGGGGTAATTTTGTAATTTTGTTGGAGGATATTTTAGTGCTTAGTAAGAGTACTATTTTACCAAGTTACTAGAGAGGGTGTAGTAATTATTTTAATTACCATTAAGTGACCGTTAGTGTACCATTAAGTGAGTAGTGACATTTTGGGTGTTAGAATAGAAATGGGTTAGGCCCATTAAGGTTTGAGAGATAAGCCCAATTGAGTAGAGCATATATATAAACTCTAGTTGTTGGTGAAATTAGGTTTTACAACATTATTCATTTCATTTCATTTGAGAAGAGAAGAGATAGAGGCTAGAGAGAAGAACAACAACAAGGGTTAGAAGGCAAAGAGGGGATTCATCATCTAGGAGCTAAATTGAAACATGGGTTAGAAAATCTTGGTGTTAGAGGTAAGAGGGTTAGATTTCAACCATAATTCACATCTTTTTCTTTTTACCCATTTTGTGAAATTGTTGAATTGAGCCTAATTGCTTGTAAATTCGTGTACATGTTTTGATGCAATGTTTGGGTATGTGAATTAAATGTTAATTGAATTGTTGATGATGAAATTACATGCTTAAGTTGTGGTTATATGTGTGCTTTGCATTTTTGTCCAAAAATGATGATATGAAGTGTTGTTGTGATGAATTGTTGATGAATTCATGATGTTTAGTTGCTGTTGTTGTTGAGAGATGTTGTTGTTGATGATTAAAACATTGGGTAATCATAATTGGGGAGTTTGCTATGACTTTGTGTTGTTTTTGAATGTTTGATGAAAAGGGGTCAAATGATGATTTTTGTCAAGAAAATGTTTTGGGGCAAATTTTATATGGAATTGAGTGTCTTTTCATGTTTAGAAATGTTTAAACAAACTTTGGGATCAAATTTGAGCTTTGGGAAGTCAAAATTGGGGTTTTGGGGTGAAAATGGCTCTTTTTCCCGAGACTGAACTGTCATAACTCGCAGCTGCGAGTAAGCTTACTCACAACAGCGAGTACTGCTAACTCGCAGTGGCGAGTAGCCCTACTTGCAGTGGCGAGTTGTCACAGGGCAGGGTCCCTGTTTTGCACTCTCGCATCTTTTTCGCTCGTTTCAGTCGTGAACTGGTTTTTGGTACAAACATGAAAATTGTAGATAATATTTTTATCTTTCTAGGGGCATTGGTTTGACTTGAATACGATTTTTGGTTTGCAAGTTATGGGGAAAATACTCTTGAAACGTTTTGTCGAAAAATCCCGCATAACTAGTTCTAAGTCGACCCAATCCTTGTGGAATGTTTTTAATCTTTGAAACTTGATTTTTAAGAGTGCAACCAAGGCGGCTGAACTGTGATGTAGTGAACCTACTTGTTTTTACTTAGAAATTGGGAAATTCTTTGAAAAATGATAATTGAGACGAATTTTGTGATTTTTATGAATTCGTCGAATTTGGCTGATGAAATGCTTATGTAACCTCTACTGCACGTATATGTGACTTGTAAGAATACATGACATAGGCAATTGAGCTCGTTTACTCGGTTTTGGCTTAGGTGCTCAATTATTTTCAATGTTGTGATTTTTGGAGACGAACTTGGTAGAAAATGATTTTTGAGAACCAATTGCTTATGAACCCTTTATGAATAGATTAATATGATTATGAGATGATGTATGAATGATTTTTGAGTGATCAATATGATGTTTTTGATCATATGTTGTATTTGTTCCTCTATTTGGATTGTAAGGAATTATGTGGAAATGTGGCAACTATATGTTGATTTATGTGGAGATGATTAATGATGTATGTATATGTCAAGTGGTGGTGAATTGTTGTCGATGCATATATACTAATTGAATGGTGATGAACATGTTTATGTTATGTTATTTGTTGAACATGTTAAATGTTGATTGTTGGTGGTGTAATTATGTGACAACTTCATGTTGTGTGATTTTTGATGTTATTGGTGATTGTATATATGTTAAATTGGTGGTGACTTGTTGATGATTGCATATATACAAGTATTGGTGATGGTGAGGTGATTATTGTTTGTGTGAACATACGCATTTGTAGTTGAGTCATATGTTCATGCATTCATGACTGATGGTGGTGGATTTTATATCCAAGACTGATGGTGGCGGATTTTATATCCAATTGAGGTGAGTACGATGTTTTTGTTGCATCGAAGGTGACGACCTGGAGGTGATTGGTACCACATGCATCTAGAAGAGTCTAGAATCATTGCATAAACTATTGGTGGATTGAATTGCATTGCAATGTGTTTTATGATTGATTGCTAACTGTAATCTGTGGATTGAATTATTGAGGGTTAATTGTTGATTGACAAGGTGAATTTGTGATATGTGTATGATACACTTGTTGAGATGAACTTGGAATGATGGTAAAGAATAATATGCATGTGTTGTGGATACTTGTGAATATATGTATGGATTGTTATTCTTGAATATATTCTTTCATTTCCAATGTTCATGATAAATGTTTTTCGTGGATTATGATGATGTAATGCTAACCCTCGGTGGTTTACCACCTACCTTTCTGTATGGACGGGTAGATGGAGTGCAGGATGCTTAGTTGTTTGCTTGATGATGCCGAGGGGTGGAGTTTCTCTTTTTCATGCAAGTGTCTAGATTAGGGCTCTGATCTAGGATAGTTCTTGCATGTTGTTTTATTTTGACTATGTATTTCGGAGTTGTTGAGATATTTTGTTATTCGAGATTTGGAGGATACAATTGTATCATGTTGATTTTTGGAGATGTTTTATGAATTATATGACTATTCCGCTGCTATGTTGTGTAACATGATCTTTATGCATGTATAATTATGGTTTGATTCGGAGACGTAACATCTATTTCTAGAATATGTCTGATGTATTCGCGCGTTTTACCGCTTATTAGAAATAGGGTGTTACATTGGTGGTCGGATCATTTGTCTTTTTTGAAGATTTGGATTCAGTGTTTCTAACCATTCACGTACCTTTTCTTTTGTAATTTGGTTTCGAGCTCATACACGAGTTTGCAAGACCATTAGAAATTTTTGTTTTTATACGAGGCTTTGCCTCTTTCCCCTTTTCCACTCCATAACATTTTACACCATAATCTCTAAGGGTGTGTTTGGTTGAGAGAAGAAGTTGAGAAGAGAGAAAATGGTGGGAAAGAGTATGAAAAGAGAGAAATATGTGAGAAATATAGTAGATTTGATGCATTGTTTGGTTTAAAACAAAGAGAAGAGAAATAGAAGAGAGAGAAGTGTGCTTAATCCTTAAAAAGACAAAAATATCTTTATACTAAAAATTAATATATTTTTGTTAATATACAATTTTTCAACTTTATATTGTGTTTATACGTCCCTTTCTTTTTATCAAAATTAATTTTATCTTTTATTTAATAAATAAAATGCATGTAGCTTTTATTTAATAAAATCAATTCTTCTCATCAGATTTCTATGTTTTGATCCACTAGAAACATAGAAAAGGCATCCACATAAAGTAAAAAACATGGATAGATTTACTGTACACTAACGGGGGAAAACCAGTCGTGAAATTATGTTGTGATGCAAGAGAACAAAAAATATAAGGTATAGGAATTGGGAAAGGAAATCAGTGAGAGAGAGACAAGGGTAAAAATGGAAAAGCAAGGACAAGAAGAACTTCATCCCTCTTTCTTCGCATATCAGTAGGGCTGAAAATGAGTCGAGTCGAATTCGTCTGAGCTCAATTGATTCGGCTCGAAACTCGACTCAAGTTTGATACAAACTATTTTTTTGACTCGAGTTCGGCTCGTTTAAAGTTCACGAACAACTCGGTTCTGCTCGATAGGTTCAACTCATTTGTTTGAGTAACATAATACTATACTCTAGCGCTCTCGGTATATATGAGCTCTCTTTTATTAATGGTTCCAACTCTCTAATGTGTTTAAAGTAATCGATGTGGGACTAATTTTGTTACACTTGGTTAAAAACCTACACAACTATGTTATTAGCTTATTTTTCATTTTTTTTCTTCTTCTTTCTTTCTTTTATCATAATTATTGTTAATTAAACTAGTGATAAGTCCTCTAAAAACAAGTACATAAATACTAGAAGAAGCTTGTAGTAAATTACACATTTTATCTTTTAATATTTAAGATTGTATATTATCGAGTCAGCTCATGAACCAACCAAGTCGAACTATATACAACTCAAGTTCGGCTCATTTATTTAACGAATTTCATTTTCAGTTTAAATTCAGCTCATTTGGTTCATGAATCAAGTTCAACGAGTTAATTGTCGAATCGAGTTCTGAACTATTGTCGAGTTGGTTCGCTTCATTTCCAACCCTACATATCAGGGAAGAGAGCTAAAAGTGGTGGGACCCACCTATTTGGTCTCTCTCCTCCTCCTATTTCTCTCATGTATCAAGCACAGCGGTTTTGGTCTTTCTCTCCTATTTCTTTGGTAGACATCTCTCTCTTTCCAAAATCTCTCCTATCAATCACAGTGTAAATATAGGACTATATCATGAGAACTAAAAAAGGTATCAGTACTATTAAATTTGTTTACAATTGCTATGATAGGCATCAGAGTAGTATTTGCACCTAATAAATTGATGAGTAATGTTATTTGAACATCAATTTGATTGACAACCACATGGACAACCATATTTTTACAAAGAAAATTTTGTATTGGCACGAAAACTAAAGCAATAGAGAGAGTAAGTAAAAATATAATATGAATATGAGAAAGTTATCACAAAAGTTGTTAGAAAATGGTCGTACAAATATCATTTCTCTAAATTGATTATACCATTGATGTGCCTTGGTGTTTTCCCCGAGCTACTAAATATCAAAAGCAAAATCACATTAAGGACCAAAGTATATTCTCATGGAAATGTTTTGAGCCTTTGATTTATTGAAACATATATTGCACCCACTAAAAATTAGAGATGGTAACGGATAAGATATTATCTTACGAGTACTTATTCACATGCATGTTATATGTACTTTAACTAAAATAAACCGACAAATAACGAAATATCATTGATCTAACTCAATTAAAAAAAAAACTTTCAATTAGCTTTAAATCTAACTTAAAATATTACAAACTAAAATATCTTCTAACTTATTTTTTACCAAAAAAATATATTGTGTAACTTAAAACACCCACCTCTCGAAAAAAAACTTAAAAAACGTCCAAATTATCTCAAATGAGGACATACTAAAATAAAACCATAATTCAATCAAATAATATAAAGAAGTATATGACGCATATGTTTATCAAAAAAGTATACGACACATACATATTGCGTTGAACTGAATTTCTGGTAGGGTTTAAGTATTTAACGAGCTCTCACTAGGATGATTCGTTCATAAGAATCGAAATTTATTTTTCAGTAGGAACAATTTTTTATCAGACTTTATTAATCTTTCAGTCGAACTTCAAACTATCAAGCCACTTTCTAGAAACGGAAGGTTAAGTGTTTTCTTTATTGTTAGCCTGGATGAATGTATTTTAAAACATATAATTTTGAATTTCCCAAAGCATACCACTTATTAGTTTGTGATTAATCCATAATCATGCTTAGTAGAAGTTAACCGTGTTTAGCTTTAATTTTGGATAAGTTTAATTTGTTAGTTTGTTACAAGTGACTTGCACTCTAAGTCATGTATATAAATATTCTTGTAACTCATATTTTCGCTGTCAACGAAATAACTACTTTCCATTATTCCTTTTCTCTCTCTTTTAACAATCTCCAACAAACTCTAACCACCTTCATCTTCTTCTTCCTCCATCAAACCCTAAATTTGAGAATGCTTGCATTTTAAGAAACATAGCTGCGCTAATACCACTCATACTCTTATTAAAACTCCTCACATCATAAAACACCGAACTCTATCGGTTATGAGTTTCTTTTCACGAAAATAACTTGAACAGTGATCTCCCACTTGCACAACTACACTTCTTTCCATTTAAAATATGGCTAATGATTTTCTCAAAAATGTTCTATTTAAAATCATCTTTCATTACTTAAAACATTTTTATTCAGATTCTTGAAACAAGTGTGTGTGTTGTGTGTTATGTTGGGATGTAAAATCTTTTAATTTATACACACTTAAAATCATGAAGATGTAAATTATTAACTTATACCTTTTTATTTAGTAAAAAATATTCTTTCTTTCTTCTTTTAAACAATTCAAAATAATGAATAGTTTAGTAATTTATTATTTACTCAAGATCATTAACTACCAAAACCATAGAGTATATTTGATTCACATAATAGTAAGTACTGAACAAACGATGCATATGACATAATACATAACTTTATTCGTTACCCACTAAACCACAAAACTAACGTTTCATGCAATGGGGCTTGGAAGAGAGAAAGCATAAATGCGCAACTATATTGATCAATGTAAACGTACACAATGATGAAAAAGTCTACTTACAAGCAGTGATTAGATCCTATATATAATCATCAACTATATATACTAACCACTTACTCACTAAGTACTAACTAATATCATCTCTAATATGTATATCGGTTCCATTGGCATTCCTTAATTACGTCTGAAGACCTATTATCTTATAGTTCTTTTTGCTAATTGGAAATATAACAGATTTTTTTTGGGTTGTTGAAATAAAACAGATGTATGTACAAACCATGTAAATATCACAAGAAATCAACAAACTAGAGAATATAATAAAAAAATAAGTTATAAAATCAACAAACTAGAGAGTATGATAAAAAAATAAGTTATAAAGCTATTGTGAAAAAGGAAATAGCGTAATCCATATTTAAACACAAATTGACACCAAAATATGACGGTGTACCATTCACCATATTATGGTGAACAATACTTTTTTTTGATAATTTATTAAAATAAATACTTTTATTTTATAATTTTTAATTGAATAATTTTTTTTAGTTAATTATAAAAATGTATTTTTGTGAACAATACGGTTTGTGTCATTAGCATATTATTCTCTATGGCTGAAGAAAAAGGTTGCTAACTTATACGTAGGCTATTACGGTTGGTGACGGTGCCCCTTTGATTATTTGGGTTCGGGTTAATTTTGTTTTTTTCTTGTGGTCTTGTGTATTGAATTTTAAAGCTTTTTTCTGGTACATCTTGTGTTGAGGAGAATACTTGTTTGATGTTTAATATAATTTTATTTTGTCTTGTTAAAAAAAAAACTATTTATCGCAATAAACTAATGTTTTTAAAAATAATTTAGTTTGTTTAATAAAACTATATAAATGGAGCTCTTTTTTGAGGAAAAAAACTATATAAATGGAGTTGTTTGTTAGAAAATCGCCTCGATAATTTGACAATTATTTTCTCTCTCCTCTGGATATGATTTTTTTGTTACAAAATACACAAAAGGGTAAAAAAGATGCATATCATGAGGTGTCAAATGATTATGATGAGACAAAATTGTGTGAGAAGATGCATATGTTGATGTGTCAAATGATTATGATGAGACAAAATTGTGTTTTTGTTGGTCATTAACTTTCATAAATAGAGAATAGATAGACTATTGATTGATACTATTGATGATTAAAATAAAATAAAATATAATGTTAGTCTGTTGAGATATCTATGCTGCATAATTTTTAAAAATAAAAAAAAACTTTAATAAAATATTTAGTTGATAAGATCAAAGGTAGTGGTGTTCCTTCGGTTGCGTGGGGGTTTTCTGCCTCCTTCCCTCCTGGTCAACTTTCATGTGCTTCTTTGCTCTTTGTTCCTGTTTTGGCAGGAGTTGGTTTGTGTGGTGGTCTTTGTTTTTGCCTTTTCATTGGTGTATTTTCCTTTTCTTGTTAGGTCTTTTGACGATCCTCTTGATGTATCTTGTACAGTGTCTTCTTATCTTTTTATATATATATATATATATATATATATATATATATATATATATATATATATATATATATTTGCCATTAAAACAAAAAAGATCAAAGTAATATGTGAAGTTTGCTGAGATATTTAGATCAAATAAATTATTATATTCAGAAAATAGAAAAAATAATAAAAATATTGATAATGAACATGGAAGTGACATGTGACATAAAAACCTCACTTTAATGATATGAATTAATAAATGAACCATTTTATAAATCTCATCTTTATTGTTAGTGTTCAACAATACTAACTACACTATTTGGTCATTATTATAAGAAAAAATCAACATTTTAAATTCATTTATTAAATAATAATGAATCTAAAAAGACTATATATATCATTAACTTAATGAATCTAAAATGTATATTTTTGCTTATAATAAAGACCGGATAATATATTCGAGAGGAAACGGTGGTTCTGAATTTATGCTTAAGCGGTCATTGTGATCAACCAACCATGACAAATGCAAGGACAATTGAATGCTACTCCCTCCGGTCACATTTATAAGCAAAAAAACACTTTTTAGATTCATTCAATACTTAATGTATTTGGTCAATATATAGACCAAATACATTATGTATTCAATGAATTTAAAAAGTGTTTTTTTGCTTATAAATGTGACCGGGAGTATAATTTTAAATGATTTGACTTTAATGGAAATTGATGATGAGGAAAGGGACAACCTTGAAAAAAGAAAGAGCAATGAGGATTTTTTTTATCGGTGCACACGGTTACTTTTTTTTTTAGGGAACGGTTACTTAGGCATGGCTAACCTGTAAGCAAATTATGTGTCAAATTTTCTGGTTTGGTACTATAAATCAGATGCTTTATTTTTACATTTTTTTCTTTCTTTTGGTGATTTTAATTTGATCAAATAAGGAAGTGAAAAACAACAACCGAGAGTTAAATTTATTTTGTAGATTACACACAAATTTGATACATTATCAATGGTTTATAGTAATAGTTTGATTGAGAAGAAATGTCATTTATTCAATGTTAAATTTTATTGTCACTCTCGGATAATCTGATTGATTGCTTGACGTGGAAATTCTAAGACCATCATCAACTAAAAATGTTTAACTTCATAAGCATTGTAACCTCGTAGGTACTTTTATTGAGGAGAGAAAATTAAAAGAGGAAGTAATGAGTAGAGATGTTACTTTAAACCTCGTCTCTCCTGCATATTAATGGTAAGACAATACATTGAAACAGTGGCGGAGCCACTCTTATGTGGGGGGGTTCAAGTGAATACCCTGGATTTAAATTTTTACACCATTAAATCTACTTATTTTTACATGTTGAACCCCCGTCAAACATTTCCCAATGAACCAGTTTTTTCATTTTGTATCATCAAAACGTGGTGCAATGTTACTTTGTTTTTGTTTTTTGTGCTATCATAACATATTATTGTTATTATTATTAGAACAAAAATTAAAGGGATCCCATGTCATGTTAATTTGGTGCTTGTTAAAAGTAATTTATCCAATAGGCTAGCACATCATTTTATTGTATCTTCGGAAAGTTATTACATATATACATGGTTTTCATTAAAGATTTTTCATTAATTTGGTAAGCTTGCTTTAAAATTTAAATAAGGGTTAATTATGTTTTTGGTCCCTACAAAATTGCAACCTTGTAAGTTTAGTCCTTACTTAATTTTAATAGCATTTTTAATCCCTACAAAAAAAAATTTACTTATAATTTTAGTCCCTTCTAAAATAAATTTTGTTTAATTATCCTTAAACTCTTAAATTTTTTAACGATTCTTTTTATACAAGTTTAGAACACTATGAACGGTTCATTTACTAAAATCTATAATTTTTTAACATGAAATAAATTAAATGTGAATTTTTCAAAACGACAAAAGTTTAAGATATAAGTAACAAAAATATGGACGTAGAAATCAAATTTTTGCGATATTTTTTTCGGATGACCTTTTAATAACGTTCTTAACACGCCTGTAAAAAATTGTTGAAAAACTTAAGAGTTTAAGCATAAATTAAACAAACTTGGATTGAGTAAGGACTAATATTGAGTGCAGAAATTTTTTGTAGGGATTAAAAATGCTATTAAAATTAAGTAAGGACTAAACTTACAAGGTCGTCATTTTGTAGGGACCAAAAACATAATTAACCCTTTAAATAATAACAATATGACATTGCTTATTTATATATTTTTTATTAATAAAATTAAATTGATATGATTATAAACGACGATACAATTGCCGATTGGTCTAGAAGTTGATTCACATCCCGTAAAAATGTAAGTCAAAAAGTTTATTCATATCCCGTAGGAACGTAAGTTTAACTCATGTTACCCCTTACCAATGTAAGAAGTAAGAACCTTGTTGATGGATAATTTGTAAGTACATTGGTCAATGCTCTCTTGATCATGATGAGCTTCTGGTACTCAACTCTCTTAAAGTGTCTTTTCTGCTATAAATATTGTGATGATTGCGTTAGTAATCAAATAGGAGATAAAACAAATGTAGAATATATATATATATATATATATATATATATATATAAAAAAAATCTTTTTAGCACAATGTAATTTTTTGATTATACATTATTTTTATTGCATATTATTAAAATTATTAGTTAAATCCCTCAAAAAAAATTATTAGTTAAAGTTTAAAAGTTTGAACCCCTAACCTAGGGTCCTGGCAACGCCGTTGCATTGAAATATGTAGATTTCAAAATTTGAATCCCGGATTCTTCACTTATTCACCTTAATAGTGAATTCTAACAATAAGTTACTTAAACAAAAAATAAATAAATACAATTAATGGTGTTTTTTCTCTCGCACCCTTATAAAACCCAAAAGGATGCTAGAAATCAATTTTACTATCAGTATATGAATTAAAAATAAAAGAGTCTAAATTTATCTAACTTTACTTTTTCATAATATATGTGTAGGATCGAAGATTAGAGACGCAATTTAGTCAAGAAAATAATATTAGAGACGCGAGGAGTACTGAATACTTGTGTTCAAAAACCATGAAAATTAGAGATGATAGGAACACATGAGAATAATCCTTGTTTATCTAAACCATTGAGAAAGGGTGGCATTTACCGTGGGAAAGGTTTGGTGCACTTGAACTGTGACTTACACGTGGCAGTAGAGCAGGTTGTTTTTGTTCCTTTACATGTTTAAATAAACAAAATTTAATATAACTGAATGGGTATTACTAATACACCTCCCTTTTTCAAAATCATGTTATCCAGACAAATTTTTTTTTTTGAGGGAAGCAGACAAGTAACTACCCCATTATCATTTTTCGCTTATTCATATTATAAAATAGGTGAATCATTTATAGGCGAATATTATATTACGGTGGTGGGTTTTTTAATGAAAAAAAGTATGGTTAAATTAAAAACTCGACCATATGTTAAAGTAGCGATGTTTAAATCCAAATCAATCCAAATAAAAATTGTATATTTGATTCGGAAAAACCGTGTAAAATCAAATATCATTGAATGTGATTATATTTTTTCTTCTGAAAACCGTTTGGTTCCGATTATATTTTGGATTGATTTTTCAAAATCAAACCATAAGCATACGCATATTATAACGCTTATTTTTTTTTATTGGTATGATATATTGCATCAATCTATTATTCATTGGTTTTTTAATCTTTTTTAATATTATTTATTCGTTTTCTTTTAACTATTTTACATATTTCAAACATATTGGAACATTTTTGTTTCGTAATATTCCCCTAAGAAAAAAATTCTGCAACACCATTAACGAAGCATTTAATAATTAGATATACAGTAAAATAATACAATCGACATTTTAGCATTTAATTATCCTTAAAAAAAAGCATTTAATTGTCAAATTTTAAATTATTTTTGAATTCCCATAAGCCCATAAAATAAGGCCTGTTCAAATTTCAAATTATTTTTGTATGGGGTCTGAATTATTGTTTCAACTAGTATGGACACCCGTGCCAAGCACGGGAAATAAAAAACTTTTTTGATCAAATGTATATATTTTATATTATATTATCTTAAAGTTTTTTTTTGAGAGCGTTATCTTAAAGATATAAGTGTGGTTATAATTTAAATTTGATATGGAAAAAAAATATCATCTTAATTTTTTTAATTTTGTATATATTTTGAAATATCTAAACATTGCACATAACTTTTAAAGTATTTGAATTTATACTTATACTAATTATTTGTAGTATAAGATGTACTCATTTTTTTTTTTGAACAATAACTCATTGTTAAACTTAGCATTGCAATATTTTTGCAAAAATACACCGACGTACTGTATATTATTATTTGTTGACATAATGTATTTTATTAATCATAAAAAATAAAAAAATTGTATTTTTTTATATAATAGTCCGTGTCAGATGTATACACCTAGTCTGTGAATCCAAAGGTTAAATTTTTTTACGGATGTGTATAAATATAGTTGGGCTACAAAAAAGCCGATTGTTATTTGTTTTTATTTTTTAAAAAATCAATGGTCTAATGTAAATATTAGACATGACAACCGGGCGGATTGAAGGCGGGTTTGAGTATCCCCGCCCACGCTTCCATGCACCTGCTCCCGCCCCCGCGGGGGTAAAAATTGAACACCCGCCCCCGCCCCCAATGGGGACGGGTCTCCCGGCCTCGGCCCCCACCCGCGAAAACTTTATTTTTTATAAAATATTTAAAAAATGCATATTTTTTCATTTTTTCATAGCAACAAAAACACAATAATTATATGTTTCTAAAGAGCAAAATAATTATTGTAAATATGTTTCTAAAGAGTAATAATATATTAAAATAGGTTGGTGCTTATGGAAATAAGATTATAAAATTTAATAAACAAAATTTTAAAAAGCGGGTGCGGAGCGGGGTTGGGTGTGGGGCGGGTGTAAGCATCCCCCACACCCGGCCCCCGCCCCGTACTAAAACTCCAAATTTCCCCCAGACCCGCACCCGGTTAAATCGGTTTTCCCCCGTTAAATTCGGGGCGGGGACGGCCGGGTCTGGCAGGGGCGGGGTTTGTTGCCATGTCTAGTAAATATCGTATTTTAGGGTAACAACGATGTAAAAATAAAAAGTTTCGCGTATTGTTATACCTAAAAAGTGCATCAATTAAAAGTCAATGGTAGGAGAATCTTCTTATATAGAAATTGCATGTCCTGTAATGACCAGTACGCCTTACAAAGAAATTAAAAAAAACAACTTCCAAACAATACGCAACTTTAGTTTTCTAAATTATAGCAACAACAATTCTAAAACATAACCAATGATCATACTTTTTGAAAAAACTTCACGATACACAACATTTGTGGTCTCCTTGCAAACATTATTATCTTCATCGAAGATGAGCAGCTTCAAACCTTTTCAAGAAGTAACTCGAGAGACAGCGACATAGAGTTGTCCATCCGTAAACACGGGTTTAGGAAGATCAACTCCCACTCGAGATAAAGATTGACCCTGACTTTTATTTATTGTCACTGCAAAACAAAGTGTCAATGGAAATTGTCTGCGCCTGAATTTGAAGGGTAGTCTTGGATCACTCGGAATAAGATTCATCCATTCCTGGGAATGAATACCCTGGTACCTGCAATTTTTCCTGTAATTACGGTAGTAGCTATCGTGCTCTTCCCTAGATGTGTAACTGTCAGCCTCGTACCATTACACAGTCCATTGACCTGATCAATGTTTCTCAATGATAAGCTAGTGTGATACCCATGCTAAGCACGGGAAATTAACGTACTTATTTTTTTTACTCAAGGAATTAACGTATTTATTAATATTTTATAAAATACTATTTTAAATTAAAAACTAATTTACACAAAGTTAGCGAGTATTTAAGTTATTTGATATATAAATCAGTATAAATTTAAAATAACTTTAATATAAATTATAAAGTTTTTTTGACAAAAACTATAACTTGTAATATTAGCAGTTTTTGTAAAAAATATTATATAGTTGTATTAAGATATTTACTTTTACAAATATAAAGTATATATATGTAGTTTACAACTATATATATTTTCTAAATTAGTACTTTTATCCTAACTAATAAATTGTTTCGGGGGTTGAGTAGTTCAAATGATTTGAGTTAAGGAATAAGGAGTTGAAGGTACTGGGTCAAACTCAAACGAAAGAGTAAATATTAATCTAACAACTCATTACTAACATTTGTCATCAGAAAAAGGACAATTGTTTGAATCTCTCCAACATGATAATATTTGCCCCAAGAATATACTACATTGACATTTTAAAAAAAAAATATTTACTATTGTCAAATTCACCTTTTGAAAATGGTTTTTCCTATAAGATCTATGGTAGCCCATGTTCCTATTATGATTGGCAAGTCTTTAAAGATATAGATACACACTTTGAACCCATACCGAATGTAGAAATATATTAATATGTAACATGCAAGTCTCTAAATATTATCCATACTTTTGAGATATTTTGTAACTTTTAGTCGCTGTAATCATTAACCTAGTTTGAAATTGACTAATTACCTTACGAAGAGGTCAATTTGATATCAAATATGGTGTTGGGTGTTTTCCTACCTCAAATGGATTAGATTGATAAAAATTGATGGATATGAATTTCTGGCAGTAGGGGCGGGTTCAGGTTTGAGGATGAAATTTCTCCAAGACTTTATTTACCCTTCAATAGATATATTTTCAAGCTCAACTACCTTATTGTCTTATCCATTTCAACACTTCTTTTACCTCGTGTTCTTGAATCTGATGATTGTAGTTATAGTTTATATCCTCCTCTCTGATGTCTATCATGTTCGAGTATACGTGTGTATATATATATATCACAACCTTTATTAAATAAGTTTTGAAAATACTACTTCTATTTACCATTTATATCTCTTTCCTGAACAATAAATTTACCATCTTCCTTTTTAATACACTTCACTTGATCCATGTTTTCTTTCTTAGTTTTTTTTTTTTTTTGAAAAATGTAGATAGCAAAGTGCTAACTACCGAAAAATATATATATAAAACTTTTCTCTCGCATTGATGTGTAAGGTTTGGTATGACCCATCAAAAGCTTGTATTCTTACTGCGTTCAATGCCATCTTAGACCCTTTCTTAGCTCTCTTATAATTTTCCTAAATATTTGTACTTGGACACATATACCACACTTTAAAACATCCCTTTTTGATTCTCACTTTAATTTGAACATGTTAGTGCCACCAAGATTCTTTACTCCTATCTAGTTCCAAAACCTATTAATTCTCCTAGTGTTTTTTTGTTGCTACTTTTCTAATCTCATATGTCATCTTGTTCCACGTATCATTTTTGCTTCTATGTAGCTTGACGCAACCTTCCTTTAAAATCTTTTGTAGGAAAACATTTTGTGTTTTCATCCTTTAAGTGCCACCATTTGATCCTTGTATCCCAATTGTGGTATCTCCTCTTCTCTCTTCTCTTACCCCTTGCATCAATAACTAATACTATATGTTGGATAGTCAAACTCTCTGTAGGTAAAACTTTAAGTTCAAACAAATCATTCTGTCAGAATTACTATAAGAAATAAATCTATCTGAAAACATGACATCCCACTCTTGTATGTAATAAGACTCCTTTTTGTTTTCATAAAGTAAGATTAAAAGACAACAAAAAAAATAGGATGGATTTACCCTATGCATTTATCTCCGCGAAGCTATACCCTCATTCACGTCTTCAAAACTTATCAAACACTCCTTACATGCCCATTTAGATCCCCTCCTAGAAAAATATTTTCTTCTTGTGGTATGTCTTGAATTAAGTCTTTCAAATCCTTCCAAAATTTTACATTAGGATATTCTTCCAACCCTACCTAAGGTTCATAAACACTAATAATAATAAAGTTGTCTTATATCCTTTCAAAAAAATTTAAAGATGTCTTATTCAACTATAAATTTGTGGGCTACAATCCAATCTCCTATCCTCTTTACATCTACAATATCCTTTTTCCATTATTTATCCACAATAATGCCTACACCATTTCTTGATCCAACTTTTCCAGTGTACCAATGCTTAAATCTTGAACTATCTAATTCTTTCACCTTTTCAGCCACCCCTTTAGTTTCTTGTTGGCACATAAAATTAATCTTCCTCCTAGTTACATCGTCAACTATTTTCATATATTTTCAAGTAACGGGGCCTTTATTCCATGTTCTAAAACAGGTTCTGGTCTCGTGAACTAACTTCTTTACTCACATTCGTTCACAAAGATGTATCCACCCTTACTCATTTAACATTCTACTTGAGTTATACAACGTGTTTCTTCTATGAACTGACCTAGTGTTCACACTGTTAATACGTGGTCCATGTCATAGAGATTCAAAGTGTTTTTTTTTTTTAAGAAGAGATTCAAAGTGTTTAAATTATATTCAAGTGTTCAAATTTTAAACATTAGAATCTAGTTCAAGTCTTGAAGTTTTTATAATATAGAGTGTCATTTAATTATATATATTTTTAAGATTTTTTTAAAAAGTTATGTGTAATTATTTATTGATCCAACCTAACGAAACTTCATTGCATCGGGTAATAGATTACAATGAAAACCGATCCATCCTGTGAACACCTGTAGGCGTGGATGCAACAACATGTATAAAACACCAAGTATATATAATCACAAATGGTTTGACCAATTTTCTAAACTTGCAATTCTACAGTTATCTTGTAGATATCTTTCACATGTAAGTTTATTTTTAGGAAAAATTTGGTGTGATTATAGTCACACCAAACCATATGGTGCATCCGCCCATGGACACACACACACTCATAAGAATGATATAAAATATCATAATTTTTTTTTAAAATCAACAAATAATATATTAATGTAATACATATGTAAATGTTTGGTCTGGTGGTAAAAAGATAGATCTTGGACATTAAAGAGAAATCAACAAATTATATCAACTTGTGATAAAATGAAATGGACTGGTTTTCCCTTTTTTATTTTAATAATACTTAATATTTTAATCTATTAATGTATAATTATAGTTATAAAAAATTGAATTTTTTATTTATTATTATAATTATAATTATTAAAATTTGAAAATAATGAGAATGTCCTCATTAAAATTAAATATTTTTTGTTATATATTATAATGAGATGACTTATTTGAAAAACTTCATTACTCGTTAAGGAAAGTATTCATTAAAATTAATATTTATTGAAAATATTACAATTTGATAATATCTTTTAAATTGCTTATGATTCTCTTAGATATTTGTCTTCCTTCATAGGTTTCGTTTAATATGAAAAAACATATTATATAACTATAATATTTAAAATCTTAACAAATTTAAAAATAAATATCAAAATCATTTTAACCATGTACCTTAGATTAAAAATGATTTGAATTTTAGAAAAATCAAAGTATTTTTATTTATACTTGTTCAACAGATAAAATGGTAATTCCTGTTGAATGGTGAAT
This sequence comes from Medicago sativa, assembly GCF_051527215.1. Taxonomy (NCBI): domain Eukaryota; kingdom Viridiplantae; phylum Streptophyta; class Magnoliopsida; order Fabales; family Fabaceae; genus Medicago; species Medicago sativa. The sequence continues at coordinate 14,622,709 of NC_140753.1, read as the reverse complement.
ATTTCTTCATTAAAGGTCTTGCTCAATTGTAATGCTTATTAAATGGTGAATATTTCCTCATTAAATGTCCATTAAAACAATGGTTCCTTATAAATTTTGGTACTTGGAAAAAAAATTAAACTAATAAAAAAATATTAATGTAAAATATATACCTAGAATGGTACATATATCGTTTAATTTAGGATATATATATATATATATATATATTATAAAAAATACCTTGAAGGTGAATATTTTGAATCATAGGATAATCCGTCTAGGATATAAAAGGATGAGGATTATTTGGTTCTTATAACATACAACAAATGTCTATGTTTTTTTGTCGATAATAAATTTAATCTCGGTTTTTTAAAAAAAAAAATATACCATCTTCTATTTTATTTATTAAAATTAAAATATTAACAGTGTCTGAAAATATATGTAACACTTCAACCGCATTAAAAGTTTTGATCAATAAAAATGTCTTGCATAGTAAATATTTACTCATTAATCGTTTCCTTGGAAAAAATATTAGCTTTAAAAGTTGTGGTTAACAATAATGCAATAATTGTGCTTTAATTTTTTTTAAAGGAATTATGCTCTAACTTTTTTTTTGGAATTGTGATTTAACTTAAAATGCAAAGTTAGATGGGTATATTTTAATTGCTAAATGGATAGCACGGCCATGAGAAAAAATGGACATTTAACGTGTACCATATATCCTAATCGGATTATCAATATCATTATGAATAAAACAGTTCGACATAAATGGATAGTCCATTTTAAATCAACATAAAACTCATTTTTCTCTTGACTTATAAAAAAAAAATCAACATAAAACGGTTCAATAACTTCTTTTTAACAAAAATAAACGGTTCAATAACATTTTTTTTGTTGAAGGATAGTATTTTATATTGTTTTATTTTAATGATATTATTTTTTGAGTGTGGCGGCATAGGATGAAGGTGTCTCGGGGTGCCAACCTAGTTGGGATGTTGATGATACCACTTGATGTTTGTCCACACTCCTTGCTTATCAAAAAAAAAAGATATTATTTTACTCATTTCTAGGAAGATTATTACCATCGGATGAAACAAAATGGTATGGGAAAAAAAAAACCAATCTTGATAATTTTGATTATAGATGGAACAGTTTTCAATTTTAAAGTCAAATATTAGTAAAAAACTAAAATTGAAAATCATTAATCTAAAATTCAACAAAAAAATTGAACAAATCACCAATAATGCTACTAAAAAGTTCAAAATTTAAAAATCAAAACTTCAAGCCAATTTTATTGATTCATTAAAACCATTTCTAAAGATTTAGAAAGTTTGTCTCTATTCATGTCCCACACAAAGTCATAGGCGAAAGATTTGAACCATGATGTTCCATGTCACTTAAAAAGAAGATCTATAATTGTATTTTGGTGCTCATTAATTTCGTTGAATAACAAATTACAAAGAAACAAATAACAAATTTCTATAATATACAATAAGGTCTTATGAATATTATAATATTAAGAAAAAAAACTCATAATGAACATATGACAATTCTTACAACATTTTTTCGTAGATGCACATCAAAGTTGAAAGTACAACATAATCATTAATCTATAGAAAAACTACTATTTGGAATGTGAAATATCTATCATTTACAAAACAGATTATGTAACACCCACGACGTGGCTTTCGATATCCCGCCAGTTGGATACGAAAGGTTCCCGCCAGTTGGAACGGGCACTATCCGTAAGGATGACCCCACGTTAATAAGAGGAACCAAATCACATCGGAATGAGAGGGATCCGGAGGCCGTGTAGGTATGGGACTACATGGTTGAAGGAAAGCTTATAAGAATTGTTAGGTACTACCCATATCAACAAGATGCATCTTCTTTTCGGTAGCTCATTCCATAAGAACTCCATAGTTAAGCGTGCTTGACTTGGAGCAATTTTGGGATGGGTGACCTACCGGGAAGTTTCCCGGTAAGCGTGCGAGTGAGGACAAAACACACTGAAAAGACTCGTGTTGGTTTGTGGGGTTAGTCGGCAATCCTAAAAAGCAGTCTGGGATGTTACAGATTATATCTCTAAAATTAATTAGATGAATAGTTGTACAAAAGAATAATCATTGCTTAAAAAACTAATAAAATACATCCATTCTAATCAACATGTTTAATCCAATTTCTTCAAAGTTCACACCATCTGTTGATTCTTTCATCACATTCAACGTTTGAGATCCACTTCTGCAACAACTAAATAGAAAGTGAATAAAGATCAAGAATAATTGACAAAGAAAAACAGAAAGAAGTTTGTTTAATTGTTGTACCTATGAAAAAATATTAGAAATTGATCCAGTCTTAAGAATTAGATCTAAGAAGAAGAAAAATGAGAATAAGAAGTAAAAAAGAATAAAATAAAAGAATGATCTCGAGAAAATTTTCAAAATTTTAGTATGAATCTCGAAATTGAGTGTGAATGTTGAAACCAAAAAGCGCAATGTATAGTAGTAATATGAAAATTGTGAGTTGTAACTTAAAATTGTGTAAAAAGTGTGAGCTTCAAACACAATATTTATAGCCAACATGTATGAAGCAATCATAAAAAAAATTCCATGGATGTAGTAATTGACAATTAAATGGTACATTAATTATCAACAATTTGTACGATTAAATTAGAAAGAAAAAAAAATACTCATGATTTTTTTAGGGGAAACAAATACTCATGAGGTACATCTTTATTAAAAAAATACTCATGATGTACATATCTATTTAATTTTTTTATTTAAATGTGTAAAAAATTGTAAATGTGTTAAAAAACCAAATGTATAGTTTTTTTTTCATGAATGTAGAAAATAATTTGACTAATATTAGTTAATTGTGAAAACGACATAGCTCATGTTGTCAAGTAAAATTTAACATTATTTCTTTAATATCATAAAAAAAATGAGACGAAAGGTGTACTGATCTTTTTGGTAGTGAAGGTGTACTGATTTTAATGTAGTAATAACAACGTCATTAATATGTCAAAACAAAATAAAAATGTCATTAAAGCCTTTTATTTGTTTTATTCGGCGATAATAAATTACAAATATATTTTGTAGGCATCTGCTTAATGAAACGGTCTATATTACTCCATCCGTAAATATCTTTAAATATCTTTAATAATCTATTAGTAAATATCTTTAATAATCTATTAAAAAATTATGAAAAATTGGTATTTTAAAAATATTAATCGAGACGAATCCAACATCTTATATACTATATTTTGTCTTTATATATTAGTACAAAAATATGATCAAATTATATTATGTAAACAATACATATTTTTAAATTATGTCATTTAAAATGGGACGGAGTACTTTTTTTTTTTTTTTTACCGATTTATATTACTACTTTGTATTACTTATTTGCAGTCATCTCCCATTAATGAACTTAAATAATTGCACTATTTTACGGGATTATATCATATTTGATATTAGTACAGTCTATTTTTTTTTTTGAGCAACTATTGCAGTCTATATAAAAAAATATTTAAGGTACGAATAATAATATATAATAGGGAAATAGAACAATTATGATAAAAATGGAGTTTGCTACAATTGAATTAATCTAAAATTACTAAATATAATAAATTTGTTCCCAATGTAAACATTAAGTTAAGGTATAAATAATAAATCCAACAAATTTAAGCAAAAAAAATTCTAAGAAAATCAACCATATGATTCGACCATTGATACTTCAAATTTCTTTATGTGAAAGACATATATCGGGAACGAATTCAATGAGCATCATACTCGATTGAATCAAAAAAATAATAAAACAAACAAAAAGATGAACAACGAAAAAACAAAGGAAAAAACTAAACAAACAAAAAAAGAGGCAAGGTTGTGATTTGTGATGTGAAAATTGGTAAAGACATATGTCTAATTTATAGTAATTTCCAGAGGGTAATTTGGTAAACTAAATGGATCTAATTTGGCATGAGAGTAATTACACACGATCGTTTTTAATTTTCGGTTACATATATTCTCTAACATAAGTCTTACTATTTTTTTTCTGCCCTTTTTAATCAGTTTTAATTCATCCATTTGCTATTTTTTTCGGTTGACTTCTATATGCATCTCTTACATATGGTCTTTCCCTTTTTTTTTTTGAGGGGAAGGTTTTTCCTTATTATTAAGGAAAATTAAATCATATTGTGTTTAATTGTTTTAATGCCACTTTGAATAAAATATCTTTGACATAATTACAACCAAATCAATTGTTTCACAATATTTGTAAAAAAAATAATTTGTCCAACATCATGATTATTATTATTATTACAAAAATAAAGATTAAGAAATGTATAATATTATTTTTGTTTTGTTTTGAATAAACACTATTATACGATATTATTACTATACAATATACATTTGAAAATAGAAACAAAAGTATATTACCTTAAAAAAGAACATATTAATTCAAATTATATAAAAAATTAATGGTTATTACCAAATGTAGTTTTGACGATCATTTGAATTGATTGTTTTGGAAAAGGAGGAAGCGAACAAAAGACTCAGGACATGGGGTTTCTTCCAGCACCGTTCTCCATTTCATTTTTGTCTCAATTGATTGAAGCTAGTTATCAATAAGGTGGATTGATTTCATTCACGTGTGCTAGTTGCTATTGAATCCACTTTTGCTTCCATTCATCTACACTTTGGTGGTTTTGTTTCAAACTCCAAAGCCACTCACTACAAGTGTTTGTTTTTTTGCCGCAATCAAAATTTAATTGTGTAGCTTTCATTTGCATCGCAAATTACAACAATTCTCTGAATTTGATTCTGTCAATTGAGGTCGCGCAACCGCGCTAATGCCATTGGGCATTACAAAGGTTGAGTCACGCGTGTATCAATATTAGAATCGTTCTGGTGAATTGTCAACGGACTACAGATGGCATACACGTGCCCTTGGCCGTGTGTGTCCGAAGCTGCACCATCCGTTTCAGCCATGGTGCAATCTGCTGCAGCACCGGTTTCAATGGCACCTAAGTCTTTTGCAGCAGCTCTATCGGGAGCATCAGTAATTGAAGAAGTGCCCTTACCCACACCGTGTATTAAGGGCGATGCTTTGAGCATTAAAATCGGTCAAGAAGAATACTTTAAGGGTTTAGAAGATTGCAAGAATGCATTAAGGGCTCGTCTGACCCTTAACAAAGGAGACAAACCATATTCGGCACGTGATCTTAGCGCTAAAATTGATAAATTATGGAAGACATCAGCTGCTTGGAAAATGGTGCCTCTTGGTAAGGGGTATTATGATTTTCTTTTTGAATCGGCGGATGATTATAGGAAAATATGGGCCCTAGGTACGGTTAACCTCAAGCCGGGTCTGTTACGGTTTTCACAATGGACAAAGGATTTCAAATATCAGACACAAAAACAGACTCATGTAACGGTTTGGATACGCTTGATGGAGTTACCTCAAGAGTATTGGAGGGAGAGAACGTTGAAGGAAATTGCTAGTGCGGTAGGGACTCCAATTGATATCGATGGACCAACTAGAAACCGTACTTTTGGACACTATGCGAGAATTCTTCTCGACATTGACCTCTCAAAGCGAATTTATGAAGAAATTCTTGTTGAAAGGGAGGGTTTTGCCTTCAAGGTTGAGGTGCAATATGAAAGGCTTCCTTTGTTTTGTCAGCACTGTTATTCTATAGGACACAGTGTCTCATCATGTCGGTGGTTACATCCGCAGCCACCAAAGGACAAGAATGACCGTGGGAAACAAATTGTTGTTGCCGAGGCTGCACCTAAACATCCTCCTCGGCAAAACAAAAGTAGTAATGATGTGGGTGCTTCTTCTTCGGCCATTGGTAACAACGGGACATGGGTTCCTATCCCGGTTGTGTCGACTGTTCCTACCACACAGAGAGCTCAGGTTTCTTCTACACATGTACCTACTTCATTGGTCTCAGTGTCACTGGCTTTACCGGCTTCAATTGCTGCCCCTTCTTTGAATCGCAGTCCACAGTTAGAGCCGGCTGATTCATCTATTGTGGCTACTACACAATTCGACAAGTCTAATAATTTCAGTATTCCTCTTCACAATGTGTTTGATTTAATTACTCCTAGAGAGTTGCCACTTAATAGGCCAGTGCTTGAGCTTGTTTCCCCTGATGCGCACGTTGACGTGCAACCTGTAGAATCGACGAAGTTGATTCAGAAACCAAGGGAGGAGTTGAAGAACCCCTTGGTAACTGCAGATACAGAGTCGCTTCTGGATAGTGTGGAACACAATCATATGAGTCCTCGGGAGCTGGGGACGAGTCCCAAGGAATCTAATGAGCGTGGTACACACTCATCCCCTCTTGGGTGTGAGGACATACGACCTAACGGGGTGGAACAGACAACTCAGACGTCGTTGGTGACCCCAGTGACTGATGATGTTTCTGAACCACTTCAGGATGGTGTGGAACAAGATCATGTGAGCCCAAGGGAGCTGGAGGAGAGTCCCAAGGGTGCTCGTGAGATTGTTACAAGGCCATCCAATGATGAGCATGATGACATGCATGAGGTTCCGGTTCATACTTTGCAGGACGTGGTTGCAATGACTGATGACCCTACAGTCACGCAAATTTTTCCTCTGGAGGTAGCTCACTTACCTACGGCTGATATTCAAGAGGTGGTGGGTATGCAACGACAAGAGGTTCACCCTAGTAAAAATATCCAACATGGTCTTGATTTGTGGGAAAGAGTCCGAGAGTATGATGCAAGGACAGCAGCGGAAGCAGCTCAGTCTCAGTCCAAGTCTGACAAGTCCCTTCCGGTGCTTACAAGAAATCAGAAACAGAAAGTTAAGGTTCAACAGATAATGACAAAGCAGCCTCCTAAATCCCGTGCACGGGGAGATAACAAATCCACTGCTCAATGAATATCCTCTTTTGGAATGTTAGAGGTATCGGTAACTCCGAAACTCGAATTGCTTTGAAAAATTTCTGTTTATCACACAAACCTTCCTTAATTTTTGTGGCGGAACCAATGGTTAATTTTGCACAAATTCCTGCTTGGTATTGGCCTACTATAGGAGTGTCTAAATATTGCATTAATAATAGAGGCCCTTTGCTTCCCAATCTTTGGGCTCTTTGGGGTAATGATTTATGTGCAACTGTTATTTTTTTGTCTGATCAATGCATTGCTCTGGAGATTTCTTGTTATCAGTCAACTGTATATATTGCTGCAATTTATGCTAGTACTTATTATGTGAAGCGTCGACAACTTTGGGCTGATCTTACTCATTTACAAGGCTGTTTCCAAGGGCCGTGGCTATTTGTGGGAGATTTTAATGCTATTTTGGGTGCCCATGAGAAAAGGGGAAGGCGCCTGCCCCCTCCTTTATCTTGTGAGGATTTTTTGAACTGGACTAATGCTAATATTCTTTCTCACTTGCCAACTTTGGGTTCTTTTTACACTTGGTCTAATGGTAGATTTGGTGATGATAATGTTGCTCTAAGACTCGACAGGGCGGTTTGTAATGAGGATTGGGTTAATTTTTGGCGCAGTTCTAATTGTTCAGCTCTTGTCCGTCATCAATCTGATCACAATCCTATTTTGTTATCTCTTGTTTACTCCACGGTGAAGCATGCATCGCCCTTTAAATTTTTTAAGGCATGGACAGCGCATGAAGGTTGTAGGCAGATGGTGCTTGATTCTTGGTCGAAAGCTGTGCGTGGTCAAGGCATGGTTCGGTTACAGTCTAAATTAAAAAATGTGAAAAATGCTTTCAAGATTTGGAACCGGACAATTTTTGGGGATGTCGACAGACAAGTCAAGTTGGCTATGGATGAAGTTAATCGGATACAACAGTTGATTGATACTGGAGATTTTTCTGACAACCTTTATCTTCAGGACTTGGAGGCGCAATTGTTACTGACAAAAGCTCTTAATATTCAGGAACAATTATGGATAGAGAAGGCTCGTCATCATCAGTTTGTTAGTGGTGACCGTAACACTGCCTACTTTCATATGGTTTCTAAAATCCGGGCAGCGACAAAATCCATTTCTCTCTTACATACTTTCATATGGTTTCTAAAATCTGGGCAGCGACAAAATCCATTTCTCTCTTACAGGATGGTGATAATGTTATAACTGATCCCACTGCTATCGAGTTGCATATTCTTTCTTATTTTCAGGCAATTTTTAGCATGGACAACAATTGTGCTCAAAATACTCTGGTGGATGAAACCATCCCTTCTCTGGTTTCCGATGTGGATAATAATATGCTTTTGAGTCTTCCTTCTCATGAGGAAATTCGAGAGGCGGTGTTCGCTCTTAATGCGGATGGCGCACCGGGTCCGGATGGATTTGGTGGACATTTTTATCAAACTTTTTGGGACATTGTCGGTATAGATGTGATTAATTCGGTGCAGGAATTTTTCTTAGGTGGTGCTCTACCTCCTAACATTAATTCCAATATGATTGTGTTGATTCCCAAAATTCCAGGGGCTAAGACAATGGGTGACTATAGGCCTATAGCTTTGGCGAACTTCAAGTTTAAAATTGTTACTAAAATTGTGGCGGATAGGCTTGCCGGCATCACTTCTCGGATAATTTCTATTGAACAAAGGGGATTCGTCTGTGACCGTAACATTTCTGAGTGCATTATTTTGGCATCTGAGGCAATAAACTCGCTAGACAAAAGGCAATACGGTGGGAATATTGCTCTCAAGGTTGACATTTCAAAGGCCTTTGACACTTTGGATTGGAATTTTTTGATCTTGGTGTTACATAATTTTGGTTTCGCTGATATTTTCATCAACTGGATTCTTGCTATTTTACAATCTGCGAGGCTATCTATTTTGGTCAACGGAAAGGCAGTGGGTTTTTTCTCTTGCTCCCGTGGGGTGCGCCAAGGAGATCCACTATCTCCTCTTTTATTTTGTCTTGCAGAGGAGGTCCTTAGTAGAGCTATTTCGGCTTCTACAGCTAGGGGCGGCTTATCCCTATGTCTTTCTGTCGAGGAACTGTGGTTCCGACACATGTGTTGTATGCTGATGATATTTTGATTTTTTGTACAGGGCTGAAGAGTAATGTTCGGGAGCTTCTTAGTATTTTTAGAAGATACTCAGAGGTCTCGGGGCAAATTATCAACAATGCAAAAAGTCGTTTCTTCACAGGAAATATGTCTGGATCTCGGACAAACATGATTGCGACTATGTTGGGCTTCTCTTTGGGAGCGGTTCCTTTTCAGTATCTTGGCTGCCCCATCTTTAAAGGAAAACCTAAGGTAATTCACTTCCGTATGATTACAGACGGGATAAAAAATAAATTATCTACTTGGAAGGGAAGAATTCTTTCAATTATGGGCAGGGTGCAACTTGTGAAATCAGTTATTCATGGAATGATTGTGTACTCTTTTCATGTCTATCTTTGGCCTCGAAGGCTGCTCCGGTTACTTGATTCTTGGATAAAAAATTTTATCTGGAGTGGTGATGTCCTTACAAAAAAAGTGTGCACGGTTTCGTGGAAAGTTATGTGTCGTCCGTGGGATGAAGGTGGGTTAGACATCAAACCTACGCGTTTGATTAATGAAGCTTTAATTCTGAAACTTTCTTGGGCTCTAATTGCAAGGGAGTCACAGTGGTCTAATTTATTTAAAAGGCGTTATTTCAAAAATGGTCAACCTTCCATGTGTTATTACAAATCCTCGGTTTGGTCGGGTATTAAAATTCATATTGGCACCGTCTTGAGTAATTCTTTATGGATTGTGGGAACGGGAAAAAATATTCATTTCTGGACGGATAATTGGTTAGGTGAACCTCTTGTGGATTTGTTGAGTATTTCTGCTGGTTTACACAGACAGTTGAAAGGTACGGTGTCGGAAGTTATTGTAGATGGATCCTGGACTTTGCCTGCAGCGATTGCTGATTTTGGGGACATTAAACAGCGTTTAGAGGCTGTTGTTATTCCTCGTACAGAGCTCAATGATGTGCTGGTTTGGAAACATTCATTAGATGGAACATTGACTTCAAAGTTGGCTTGTACTTATTTGCGGCCGCAAGCTACAATCATGCCTTGGGCGGCCTCCATTTGGAATGCTGCTATACCTCCTTCACATTCTTTCATTTATTGGAGGCTTTGGCATAGGAAGATGCCCACGGATGATAATCTTCGATCCCGTGGCTGCGTTGTTGTGTCGGTTTGCAGTTTATGCATGAAAACATCAGAATGTTCGGATCACCTTTTTCTTCAATGTGATTTTGCTTCAAGGCTTTGGGACTGGATTGGGGGTAAACTTCATTGTGTCATTGACTCCTCTTCAGTAGCTTCTCTTCTTCATTGTCGGCCAGCTAGATGTTCATCTCAAGTGTCAGACATTTTCCTAGCAGTGATCTTGCATACTCTTCATACGATTTGGTGGGCTCGTAACGCGGTGAGATTTTCAAATGTGTTACCATCTTTTCATTCAGCCAAAGTCTGTATTCATTCATTTATCGCAATGTCAGGTAATATTTCAAAAGGTAAGTGTATGTTCTCGGATTTGCCTTTTCTTGATTCATTTGCGGTTTCGCCTAATTGCCGAATTGTCAAGGACATAATTTCGGTCTTATGGAAGGCTCCTACATCGCCTTGGCTGAAGGTTAATACGGACGGATCAGTTATAGGTGGTCCTGCGGCTTGTGGGGGGCTGTTTCGTGATTCTTTGGGTACCTTTCGAGGTGCATTTTATTGTAATATTGGTATGCAGACAATATTTTATGCAGAGGTTTTAGGCATCATTCTTGCTATTGAATATGCTGCCCAGAAAGGTTGGAGTAATATATGGCTAGAGAGTGACTCCACTAGTGCTCTTCTTATTTTCTCTAAGCCTTTGTTGGTCCCTATTATGTTACGGAATCGTTGGCATAATGCTCGACATCTTGGTATTCATATCATCTCTTCACATATTTTTCGCGAAGGAAACAGTTGCGCAGATAAGTTGGCTAATATGGGTCACGCAATCACTGGTGCCATTTGGTTAGACACTCTCCCCGTCGGTGTGGTCCTTGATTTTTTTAGGGATAGATGTGGACTTCCGAATTACATATTTCCTTGATTGTTTGTTCGGGGTCTACTGTCTTTGTTTATTTTTTCTGTTTTGTTTTGCTGTTTCCTTTTGAGGGTTTTGGTCTGGTCCCCCCTCTTTTTGTAATTATTTTTCCCCCTTTTTTAATAAATTTTTTTGAATGTGGTGGCATAGGATGGAGGTGTCTCGGGGTGCCAACCTAGTTGGGATGTCGATGATACCGCTTGATGTTTGTCCACATTCCTTGCTTATCAAAAAAAAAAAATGTAATTAAAATTATTTTAAAAAGTTACACTCTTATCAAATCATATTTTTATTATTTGACATACATCAATTATTTATTCTCTTTAACATTTAAATAATTATTCCATTACTTGTTTTATTTTAATCTCTGCATTCAAATATTTTAATTTAAATTATTTGTTTATTAAAAAAATTAAATTATTTGATTAAAATTTGTATTTTTTGAATTCGAAATGATTGATTTCGAAATTTAATCTCAAATTTAGAAATTGATATTGTAAAACTTCCTTTTATATATGAACATTAAATACAAATATGTGAGGATGATTGTGGTGAGAGCATTTTGTGAGGATCAATATGGTGAGAGCATTTGTAAAAAAGAAATGGACATGTGGCAACACCAAAACAAAAGTAATTCATTTCCATAAAGGGCTATGGAATAGGCCGTAAATTTATATAACTAGTATAGTGACCCGTGCCAAGCACGGGGAAATAAAAAACTTTTTTGATCAAATGTATAGATTTTATATTATGTTATCTTAAAATTATAAGTGTGGTTATAATTTAAATTTGATATGGAAACAAATATCATCTTAATTTTGTATATATTTTGAAATATCTAAATATTGCACATAACGATTAAAGTATTTGGATTTATACTTATACTAATTATTTGTAGTATAAGATGTACTCGTTGTTAAACTTAGCATAGGTAATATTTTTGCAAAAATACGCCGACGTACTGTATATTATTATTTGTTGACATAATGTACAGCAACATGTTAGCAGGAACATACAAAATGGTCTTGATTTATGGGCCAGAATCGGTGAATATGATCAACGAATGGCTGATGAAGGCTTCACTCAAGTTCTTACCAAGGCGCAGAAGCAAAATCGTAAAAAGCAAATCATTGGCACACCCTATCAAACCCGTGCAAAGGGTGGTCTTCCATCTTCCAAATGATTCTTTATTGGCGAATATGGGTCATGGGATTCAAAGTTCTATTTGGTTAGAAACTATTCCGGCTGATTGTCAGTTGCATATGGATTTCGTCGTGATAGAGTTGGTTTGTTTAACTACTGATTTTCTTAGTCTGTAGTAGTTTATTTCAACATTTTTTGTTTGTTTTTCTTCTGAGGGTTTTGGCCTAGTCCCCCCTCTTCTTGTATATATTTTTCCTTTTTTTTAATAAAATTTTAGAGTTTGGCGGCATAGGACGGAGGTTTCCCAGATGCCAACCTAGTTGGTATGTCGGTGTTTCCTCCCAATGTCTGCCATTAGTAATTGCTTAGCAAAAAAAAAATGTATATTAATCATAAAAACTAAAAAATTTGTATTTTTTTTATATAATAGTCAGTGACGTCAGATATATACACCTAGTCTTTGAATGCAAACGTTAAATTTTTTACGGGTGTGTATAAATATAGTTTGGGCTACAGAAACGCCGATTGTTATTTGTTTTTATTTTTTACAAAACCAATGGTCTAATGTAAATATTGTACTTTAGGGTAACAACGATGTAAAAAAAAAAAAGTTTCGCGTATTGTTATACCTGAAAAGTGCATGTCCTGTAATGACCAGTATGTCTTACAAAGAAATTAAAAAAAAACGACCTCCAATATATACGCAACTTTAGTTTTCTAAATTATAGCAACAACAATTCTAAAACATAATCAATGATCATACTTCTTGAAAAACTTCACGATACACAACATTTGTGGTGTTCTTGCAAACATTATTATCTTCATCCAAGATGAGCAGCTTCAAACCTTTTCTAGAAGTAGCTCGAGAGACAACGACATAGAGTTGCCCATGCGCGAACACAGGCTTAGGAAGTTAAACTCCCACTCGAGATAAAGATTGACCCTGACTTTTATTTATTGTCAATGGAAATTGCTTGTGCCTGAATTTGAAGGATAGTCCTGGATCACTCGGAATAAGATTCATCATGGGAATGAATACCATGGTACCTGCTGTAACACCCATACTAGAAATTACCTAGGATATCTAGTATGCTCGTTAAACTTGGCATTGGATACATTAAAATTACAATAATAAAATTTCTTCCGAATATATCATAGAACTACTTGTCTATACATTTAAAATAATACCACTGACGTGTACAACATACATGCAATGATAAGTAAACATAATTGTCCAGCTTCTTTCTCTACTTCATCACGAACTGTCCTGCTTGCGATCCACCTGTGTCTCTGAAATAAAATAAAAGGGATTGGGGTGAGACGGGATGTCTCAGTGAGTTCCACCTATCCTAGGCTGTAGGCAATCTCAGGGAACCTAGGATCGCCATTTGTCTCTAAACTCAACCATTTTTGGGTTTATGCAGTTTTATCATGCATAACTGAGCGATCGGGGGATAACTAGGATCGCTATCTAAAAGACTGATATAATCCTGATACTAATACTCAACTCATAATCATAATTATAATCATAATGTCTGTCATATTATGTTAGAAATGTTAGCGTTGAACAAACAATATTATCTGAGTTGATTTTACGGAATAAACCCAGGTGGAGTAACCCCGGAATTTATTCCACTCTGACCGGTATTAATTTCCAACTGGCGGGAACCCAACTGACGGGGATACCGGACTCCTCTGATTATTGTGGGGTCATCCTCGCAGATAGTGCCCGTTCCAACTGGCGGGAACCTTTCGTATCCAACTGGCGGGATAGCGAAAGCCACAATTTAAACATGTTTTAATATTATAACTTGATCTGATTCTCTGATAACTGAGTCAATCCTCAACTCCACTACTGACGGGGAGATAGAGAGGAATAACTTATCTTAACTAATTTTCTTTTAATGAAAACATCCTGAAACTGATAATAAAGACGTAGTGATTCCATCTTTATTCTGAAATTATTTCTGATACTAACCTATTCAGGTTCTAGGCATATCGTTGTCATATGCCATTTCTAAAAGGTTATAAAATTTTCCCCATATCCTGATAAATTAAATTCGACTAATTAAGCCGAACTTCCATACTTAGAATTCTCTACTTTCCAATGATTGGAAATTTACCCATGAATAATTTGTTCAATAGCTATTTTACTCTAAACATTACTTTACACAAATAAATATACACTATGGTAGTGTATGATTAGAGGATATGCATAATACAATTTCGGCTACATATTCGGCAATAATGAGAATTTGAGTCTTAGCTAAGTCAAACCATTATATTACCTTAAAAGTATAATTTATATTAGCTAAGAGTCGAAATAAAGTAATAAAATCAAACAATTCTCACTTTACGTAACGTTAGCCGAAATTGCATATTTATTCATTCTCACGTAAAACTTATCATAATATTTTTCCTCTAACTTCTACATTACCATAATCATATTTATCAACATAAAAGTTATTTTAGAGTACTCTAGCAAGGGTGTGAACCTTAAATCATATTGTCACTAAATTATGTTCTAATATATATCAATTCATAAACTATCATTCTAGTGGCATAATATAACTACCCAAAGGGAAGTTTTTCTATCTAAGGGAACTCACCTTATCTTATTCCAAACTCTGGAACAATTATAAGCATCAATTGAGCATCTTCGCCACTGCCTCTATTCAGTCATCCGAATAGCAGTCCAAAACTGCAACCGCTTAATTCATCACCAACTTGAATCTCAGTTCAGCACAAAATCCTACTTCTGCCCTCAACTTCAAAATTATCTACAGACTTCAATACTGGACCAAAATCAGTGAAACGGGTGCCAAAACGTCCGAAATTTCGTTAGCTAACCATAGCAACAACAACCACTTGATTCGGAGTTACAGGGAAAGAGTTCTTACCATTTTAGTGGAGTCCTGTTCCAAACCCGTAACAGTTTTTCCAGCAGAAATTCACAACTTCAAACGCACTTTCTGAGTTCGTTCCTAATCCGAAACATACAAAATTTATATCCAAACTGAAGGGAATTAAGCGTAGAATCCAAAAATCCAATAGTTACTCAATTATGGATTACACAACAGCATATATGAGCCAATGAAGATCATGCGAATATTCGTCTCAAAATCATGAATTTCAATTATAACTACTTATAGCAACAAACACAACTCAAAATACATCAATAACAACTTATCAAGGTTGTTAAATCACTTTTCCATAATAATTCTCTTAAGTTCCATGCTTCTACTTTCAATCCATTTCTCCAAAAATTCAACTTACTAGTAAACTCACCATGAATGTCATTCATAAGCTCCTTATGCATCAAACAACTCACCACCACCACCACCACAACATATATTGCATTCCTAGACATTGAATTAAACAATTTTAACAAAAGTAGCATTAGAGGTGAGGTGGATAGATTGATTTTCATGGAAAAGGAAGAGAAGAAAGAGCTTGACACTTACTTAATGTTCATTCCATCATGGGTACTCCAAAAGCTAGCTTATTTGATGATTTCCATGAGATTGGGGCCAAAATGAAGATTATGAATGGTAATGGGAGAAGGGGCTGTTTTTGCTTCAAGGAGAGGGAATGATGAATTTTGCTTGCTAAACACTTGTAATAGCACCACAAGGAACCTATTTGTTGCTTAATTTTGATGATTTCATGAAGAAATGAAAAATTTGTGATAGAGAGGGTTGAAGAAGATGATGGCCGATGGGTTTTAGAGAGAGAAGGGGAAGAAATTATGGAAATGTTTTAGAGAGAGAAATGGATGGAATTGTGTGGAAAATTTTAGAATTTTCCTAATAAACAATCTCTTGGTTGGCAAATACCCATTTTGCCCTTGCTTAAAATCTCATAGATAATTTGAAAAATAGCTGACACAGATAAATGACAAATGACAGTGTTGTTAAGCGGGATATTACACTCTACCCCCCTTAAGAAAATTTCGTCCTCGAAATTTAGATTTTACCTGATAATAAGTACAAATAATTCCTCGATACTTTCGATCTTAGACTTCCACATACGTCTGTTACCAACTGATTCTCTTTATTCGACTAAATTATCGGTTCCCTTGTTACATAAAGTCTTCCGACTACCTAGCCATAGATACAACTGACTTGAATTAATATGTTAAACCGATTTCAGGACATGTTTTCCAATTTCATATGTCGAAAAGATTCGATAATAACCTTCTTATCTGTGATTTGTGAAATACATTATACACATTCCGAACATAATGGATTGTAAAGCTAACCGATGTATCTGATATCTTTCGAGTAAATTCCTTGTTCCACATACTCTTTATAAATTGTCTTAGGTTACTCCTACCTGTTTACCTTTACTGAATTCTTGAAAAATCTCATACCTTTACTAAAGTAACACGTCTATCGACTTCGTCAACTTTTATCTTGTCTTGGACGGATATGACCTTTGGGTGATCTTTCATGCTATGTCTGGTCCCAATAAAATTTTATTTCTGTACCATGCCCCAAATAACGAGGTCTTATAATGATAATCATATCATACTCTGTATAAGATCGTCCTTACTCTGAGCAATATCTGACGTCAAGTTTATTTCATCAAAAGTAAGAATTGTTCCAACTTTCTCCGTTAATTAATACATAAATAGGTAAATGTTACTTCTGATGTCTGTTATGTTTTATCTGAATAAACTCAACATTGTGCTACCTCTAACATCTGTTGGAAGTACTAACTGACGAGTACAATCCATAAATCAGATTTAAATACATAGTGTACTAACTGGCGAGTACATTAAATATATAAATCTTATATGAGAATGGTGCACTGACTGGCGAGTACACAATACACGAGGTAGTACAACTGATAGCTTAATACATAACATATATTTGTAGTCATTCAACTTTGCTTCTTCTATACCAGAATTTAAATCAATCACGATACACCTTGATCATATTAGGATGAGTAAAAAGTATCATCATAGATCTTCTCTTGAACTTATATGTTCAAAATATACATTTCATTCTTGAACAATATTGTTATAGCTGTTACTCTAGGGAATGTCTTATCATCTTTTTCTTAATTCCATACTCATAACCTGAACATGCGTAGTCCCATACCGTAGCTCACATAATTTTTCTAACTTGTGTGATATCAATCTTTTCTTTATCTCAAAAAAAATATGGAGTTTAGATTCCTGAACTTCACGACTAAAATTGCATTCAAGCATTTGCATTCATATTCTAAATAGTATATGTTCCCTCAGATACATGTTAATATACCTGATATTCCATGATAGTATTTCAAACCAAAATAAAAATAAAATCTTCAAGATACAACATTTATATCTTTGCCTCATACATGACTCCTTTTAACTAATCTGATACTTCTAAGTCATTCTTCGAAATCATGGCGTCGATTAACCGGGTTACATACTATAGGTGATTCCAATTTCTTATATTTAATAAGGTAGGAACACCTTCATCCTACTCTTACTGCTTGAACTTTTTATATCTTTGAATCATGCGGTTTGGAAAATTGTTTAATTCGTCTCTTAAGATTTCCCATGAATATCTCATTCAAAGTCTTAAACTTTTGCACATTATGTTACTTCTTGCTGATTAATATCTCGCTGCGCTACTCTGATTTTTTAGTTCACTTTGCTTAGGCGTACTACTCCAACCATACTGTAAATTTCTCCATCTCATTACTACATGTTATGAACATGGGGCTAACTTTACACTTCTTGCTATTTCGAGCACCGACTTATAATCACTGACGAGTCATTTTCAAATACTGCAATTTTTTCTTTAAACATGCACTACATACTTGTTTTCTCAAAGTGTTCCTTGAATGATTCTCACATTCACATTATTTATGAACTAAAACATACTTGAATATTCGAGGCTTATTTCCATTTAGTTTGTTCTTGTCTGTATTGACAGTTACATTACACTTACGATCTCCTCTGTAATAACTTCGACTCCCAAAATTCGATCTAGTTAACAAAATCATTCTTTTGGTTTTCAAGACATTTGCATCAGAAAAATCATCAGATAAAAATGTTTAATTGCTCAATACTTTACTTCATTCTTAACTCTTTTACACTAGCGACAATTTTTCCTGTAGCAGAACCTTAAAATAATTTTCAAATTCAAAAATCTTGATTTAATCTTTAACACATCAACCTATTGTATTCATGCGTTAATACATGCTTGTCCTCGACATTCCGTTGAAAGAACTTGACATCATTCGTCCATTAGTTCACCGAACTTCCGCAACTTATTATTATTAAATCTTTATTTTCCGTTTAGATCGAAAATTTACATTTGTCTTTGACCATTACCGGGATCTCTTTCCACTTACTGTTATACTTGTATTTCTTAGTTCGAAGAACAACTTAATATCATTATAAATGCAAGAGGTCTTATTCAATTTCCTTAGCGTACAATCCTTATTAGTTTAACTTTTCTGCAATTCCTTGCTAAAAAATGCATCCAATTCGTGCTCTAATCCGTAAGGATCTTTCCACTACTATTTATTCATCTTTCTTGACTCTTATGCGGTATAGCATCTTCACTTTCTAATTCATAAATCTAGCACTTTAGATTCGGGAGGTTTGACTAATCCGACATAGTTTATCTAACTTACGTCGTCCATTCATTGCTCACATCGGGGGTTTCCTTGTCTGCTCCAAAATAATTTACTTATTCCTTAATTAGTTCACCTAACAGTTCAAGCATCAAAATCCAGCTCGTTTCGGCATTCAAGTCTTTCACTTCTTACATACTCTACACCCACCGAGAGTTTATGAATTCCATTGTTCATCAGATAATTTTCTCATATCAAGTTCATCTTCTGATCCCGCAGTTCTAGTTACGCCTTTAGAAATACTCATTTCTTCTATACCTTACTTATGCCTCTTATATTGCGGCTCCTGTCAAAGTTGCAATTATCCCTTAGTCACCCTGAATATCTTACTTCTACGGTATCCACATAAAAAGTGTCGTTCAACAATACATAGTACTCCGTCTTAATCTTAACATTTCCCTTATGTGCTTGAAGAATCTTCAGCTTCACAGTTTATCAGCCACCATCTGGCTTCGAATACTTCCTTAGCAAAATTCCCTATAAACCTGACACCCTGACTTTCCTTCTTCTTATGCTTCATTCCTCCTAGGTCCTATTCAGCTCTCAGACATTCGTTCTAACTGTCATATACTAGATTGAGTTGATCAGGCTCAGGTAGATATGACATTTAGAATAAACATCCGGAACCCAATGGTCCCACTGCATTTTATTGAATTCTAATGACCCAAGGCACGATCTGAATCGACCTGCTCTGATACCAAATTGTAACACCCATACTAGAAATTACCTAGGATATCTAGTATGCTCGTTAAACTTGGCATTGGATACATTAAAATTACAATAATAAAATTTCTTCCGAATATATCATAGAACTACTTGTCTATACATTTAAAATAATACCACTGACGTGTACAACATACATGCAATGATAAGTAAACATAATTGTCCAGCTTCTTTCTCTACTTCATCACGAACTGTCCTGCTTGCGATCCACCTGTGTCTCTGAAATAAAATAAAAGGGATTGGGGTGAGACGGGATGTCTCAGTGAGTTCCACCTATCCTAGGCTGTAGGCAATCTCAGGGAACCTAGGATCGCCATTTGTCTCTAAACTCAACCATTTTTGGGTTTATGCAGTTTTATCATGCATAACTGAGCGATCGGGGGATAACTAGGATCGCTATCTAAAAGACTGATATAATCCTGATACTAATACTCAACTCATAATCATAATTATAATCATAATGTCTGTCATATTATGTTAGAAATGTTAGCGTTGAACAAACAATATTATCTGAGTTGATTTTACGGAATAAACCCAGGTGGAGTAACCCCGGAATTTATTCCACTCTGACCGGTATTAATTTCCAACTGGCGGGAACCCAACTGACGGGGATACCGGACTCCTCTGATTATTGTGGGGTCATCCTCGCAGATAGTGCTCGTTCCAACTGGCGGGAACCTTTCGTATCCAACTGGCGGGATAGCGAAAGCCACAATTTAAACATGTTTTAATATTATAACTTGATCTGATTCTCTGATAACTGAGTCAATCCTCAACTCCACTACTGACGGGGAGATAGAGAGGAATAACTTATCTTAACTAATTTTCTTTTAATGAAAACATCCTGAAACTGATAATAAAGACGTAGTGATTCCATCTTTATTCTGAAATTATTTCTGATACTAACCTATTCAGGTTCTAGGCATATCGTTGTCATATGCCATTTCTAAAAGGTTATAAAATTTTCCCCATATCCTGATAAATTAAATTCGACTAATTAAGCCGAACTTCCATACTTAGAATTCTCTACTTTCCAATGATTGGAAATTTACCCATGAATAATTTGTTCAATAGCTATTTTACTCTAAACATTACTTTACACAAATAAATATACACTATGGTAGTGTATGATTAGAGGATATGCATAATACAATTTCGGCTACATATTCGGCAATAATGAGAATTTGAGTCTTAGCTAAGTCAAACCATTATATTACCTTAAAAGTATAATTTATATTAGCTAAGAGTCGAAATAAAGTAATAAAATCAAACAATTCTCACTTTACGTAACGTTAGCCGAAATTGCATATTTATTCATTCTCACGTAAAACTTATCATAATATTTTTCCTCTAACTTCTACATTACCATAATCATATTTATCAACATAAAAGTTATTTTAGAGTACTCTAGCAAGGGTGTGAACCTTAAATCATATTGTCACTAAATTATGTTCTAATATATATCAATTCATAAACTATCATTCTAGTGGCATAATATAACTACCCAAAGGGAAGTTTTTCTATCTAAGGGAACTCACCTTATCTTATTCCAAACTCTGGAACAATTATAAGCATCAATTGAGCATCTTCGCCACTGCCTCTATTCAGTCATCCGAATAGCAGTCCAAAACTGCAACCGCTTAATTCATCACCAACTTGAATCTCAGTTCAGCACAAAATCCTACTTCTGCCCTCAACTTCAAAATTATCTACAGACTTCAATACTGGACCAAAATCAGTGAAACGGGTGCCAAAACGTCCGAAATTTCGTTAGCTAACCATAGCAACAACAACCACTTGATTCGGAGTTACAGGGAAAGAGTTCTTACCATTTTAGTGGAGTCCTGTTCCAAACCCGTAACAGTTTTTCCAGCAGAAATTCACAACTTCAAACGCACTTTCTGAGTTCGTTCCTAATCCGAAACATACAAAATTTATATCCAAACTGAAGGGAATTAAGCGTAGAATCCAAAAATCCAATAGTTACTCAATTATGGATTACACAACAGCATATATGAGCCAATGAAGATCATGCGAATATTCGTCTCAAAATCATGAATTTCAATTATAACTACTTATAGCAACAAACACAACTCAAAATACATCAATAACAACTTATCAAGGTTGTTAAATCACTTTTCCATAATAATTCTCTTAAGTTCCATGCTTCTACTTTCAATCCATTTCTCCAAAAATTCAACTTACTAGTAAACTCACCATGAATGTCATTCATAAGCTCCTTATGCATCAAACAACTCACCACCACCACCACCACAACATATATTGCATTCCTAGACATTGAATTAAACAATTTTAACAAAAGTAGCATTAGAGGTGAGGTGGATAGATTGATTTTCATGGAAAAGGAAGAGAAGAAAGAGCTTGACACTTACTTAATGTTCATTCCATCATGGGTACTCCAAAAGCTAGCTTATTTGATGATTTCCATGAGATTGGGGCCAAAATGAAGATTATGAATGGTAATGGGAGAAGGGGCTGTTTTTGCTTCAACGAGAGGGAATGATGAATTTTGCTTGCTAAACACTTGTAATAGCACCACAAGGAACCTATTTGTTGCTTAATTTTGATGATTTCATGAAGAAATGAAAAATTTGTGATAGAGAGGGTTGAAGAAGATGATGGCCGATGGGTTTTAGAGAGAGAAGGGGAAGAAATTATGGAAATGTTTTAGAGAGAGAAATGGATGGAATTGTGTGGAAAATTTTAGAATTTTCCTAATAAACAATCTCTTGGTTGGCAAATACCCATTTTGCCCTTGCTTAAAATCTCATAGATAATTTGAAAAATAGCTGACACAGATAAATGACAAATGACAGTGTTGTTAAGCGGGATATTACACCTGCCCTTTTCTTGTAATTACGGTAGCATCTATCATGCGCTTCCCTAGATGTGTAACTGTCAGTCTCGTACCATTACACAGTCCATTGACATGATCGATGTTTCTCATCAGAGCTTAAATACTCTTTCTCTTCACCTGGAATCAGTGACATCATATATTCGTTAACATGCTCAACTGAATCAAGCATTGGTGCGAGTATTACCCTTTCTTCAAATAATGATGGTGGGATCCACTTAGTGATAGGACCCACCACTTATTTTTTTTTGTCCATCTCTCTCCAAATTACAACAAATGGAAAAAGTTATAAATGGAAAGGATCTTTACCCCCGTTGTACTCTCTTTTATTATGTATTATTTTCCTTATTAAAACTCAAACATTTAAATATCCAATTGTCATTCTTTATCTTTTAATAAAATATCTTTTTTAATTCTGATTTAATGCATATTAGGATTATAGAAATCAATACTTTTTTAATAATTTCCATAATAAAAAAATCTATAATAAAAACAATAAAAATCGAAATTCCTGTAAATAAAAAACTATAATAATCATTTATATGTATAGTAGAAATTCCACAACTAATGAGTTACCTTATTTTTAAATTTCATTTAAAATTTACGGTTGACCATAATTTTTTTCCGTTGAATTTTAAATTAGCAACCACATAATTTCAAATAAGTTATTTGTCCCAAATTTTTTATTTCATACTTTGATTGATTCTCTAGATTCCGAGAACTTGCTTGGTTTGAGTTTTTTTTTAATGATGGTTCAATGATCTATTGTTTACCAAGAATAGTAGAAACATGAATTGAAGAACGGGATGAAGGTCAAGATTAAATAGAAATAAGAAAATGAGACATTCATATTCTTTTTTTTTTTGAAGAAGAAGACATACATATTCATTATTGAGTGATTTAAAATATTCTTTGAATTTGTTTTTTGTGATTGCCTTGATTGAAGCATTTCAAATTTTCTACAATTTGTTTACCTTTAATGCAATTAATTCTTAATTCATCAGTTTTATTTTTTTAAATAAAAGAGGATTTTTTTTATGATGGTTTAAAAGTTATTCAATGGTGATTGACTATGGAAAACGGAAAACTTGCTATATATTCTTAAATGAGTTAAAGAATACCGTGAATTTTTAAGATATCCTTGATTGCAGCATGTCAAAGTTTCAACAATTCATTAATACTTCATCCGTTGCAAAATACATTTCACTATTTTACAATATGCATTATTCACATAACTTACTTTGACCACATTTTTTAACTAATATATAAATACAAATGTTTTTTTGAAGAAGCATATAAATATAAATGTTAGCATGTAAGATGTTGTTTGATTTGTCTCAATGAATATTTTTTCAAATAGGATTATCAAAGTATGTGTTTATTTTTGAAAAAAGAAAATAGGATTTTTTTTTATGCTTATTTAAAGATTATTGACCGTAAAAAAGGATAAATATTAGAATTAATGAATATATATCTTGCACATTAATACATATACAATTCTACAAATGTACTTGTTGGATCCAATTAACCACCCAAATTTGGGAGCTCCGTTGTTGACCGTCTTAGTCTATATTTTGACATCACAATGTTAGGTTTGTTTGAAGTCTAATTCGAAATGTTTTTGAGGCAAAATATCATATGAACCAAATATAAAATCAAACACGGTTAACTTTGACTTGGATGAATCTTTTGAAGAAAAAAAATCCAATCAAATTTAATGCAATATAATTTGGATCAATATTTACATATCCAAAATAAAGTTTTGGAAAACTCTTTTAATGTTAATAATATAAAGGAACAATAGATTAATAGGTTTGATACAAAAATAGATTAAACTAATAAGTATTATTAAAAAAATTGGAAACCCTTTTCATTTCATTTTATCACAAGTTGATAAAATTTGACACACACACACTCACTCATAAGAGTAGGATGAAGTATCATAAAAAAAAATTAAAATTAGTAAATAATAGATTAATGTAATAAATTTGTAAAAGTTTAGTCTGGTGGTAAAAAGACATATCTTAGATATTAAAGACATATCACCAAATTAAATCAACTTCTGATAAAAAAAATTTGACCGATTTTGCAAAAATGGTTAACAGAATTATTTTAAAAATGTCTTTAAGTTTAATTTTTTTTAAAAAAGATCAAAGTATTTTTATTCATAAATATTTCGTTTTTTATGTAAAAAAAGTTAGTTAACAAATTAATCAATTTATTCATAAAAAATCAAATACATTATACATAACAATTATTATTAAAATTTGTCATTAAGGATAATCTTCTCATTAAAGCTAATTATTATTTGAAATCTTATAATAAAATGACTTATTTGAAGACATCATTATTCATTAAGGAAAATATTCTCATGAAAATATTACAATTCGATGACTTGTTTAGGAAGTTTGTATCACATTAATATTTTTTTTTGGTTACAGAGGGAAATATCACATTAATATATTTTATTAAATAATTTTATTTTTATTATTACTTTATTACTTGTATTTATTTGATTGGCTGTATATAACTTTTTTTAAAGAAATATTGGTTGTAAATAACTATTAATTATTATGTGAGAGTTCACCTTAGAATTTCTTACGTGAAAAGTGATATCGAGGGTGAGAAGTTGTTAAAATAGTTTAAGAAAAAAGGCATGTTAATGGTGTTGATAAAAACTCGTGAAACAAAAATCTAAATTTATACACATGTATTAATATATTTGTATTATTCATGTACATGTGATATGCAATAAATTAATAATTATAAATCATGAAGAAAAAGGGGCATTCACGACACGCGGCACTAAAATTTCCAATATAATAAATACAATCTTCAGTTTCTTTGTCATTCTTGTATTTGAAAAAAAAAACAATTAAAGAAATAGTGCGCTATTTCTTATACACTTAATTGAAACGCCTCATTATCAATGTCTTTTGCAATGCTCCATCACATGACTCTTCTTCCTCATAAACGACTTTTTGTGTGTCTCACAATTTCTAATCACTTTGTTTCCCTGTCTAAACTAAAAAACAATAAAAGATATAAAAATAAAAGTTTTATGTAATCTAAATTAAAAATGAAAACGGCAATATATGTTAAGGAGAATGAGAGATTAACATTTTTCAATCACATATAAACCAAAGTCTACCATCAGAAACAATGAAAATTGAAATGATTATTATTCAAATAGGAGTCACATAAAATAATATGAAAATAAGAAAACAAAGAACAATTCAACAAAAAATTTGAGTTTATAGAAGACTTTCAGAAAATTTGTGTTGCATTTTCCAAGTGATGTAAAACTTTTGAGTATCATAAATAATATTTATAGGAAAAATCATCAAGTAATAACAATAATCACTCCCTTGATTTCTTCAAAAAAAAAAATCACTCCCTTGATTTACAGATAAAATAAATGTGAAAAATATCCATTAATTTTCAAAAAGTCACACATTTGAAATTAGAAACAAAATCATATTAAGTTAAGTTGTATAAAAAAAATTAATGGTTCTGAATAAATATAATTAAATTATTTTAATTTGAATTACTTTAATCAAAACGTATTTTTATTACTTACATATATCAATAATTTGATCTCTTTGAAATTAAAATATTTAAATATAAATTATTCAATTAGTATTTTATTTGAATCTTTGAATTTAATTTTAATAATATATTTAAATATAAATTTGTCTTATTTAATAATTAATTAATACTAATTGAAATAAAATACTAATTGTAATAATATTCCACAAATAAATTTATTATTAAATTAATATTAATTAATTTGGAATATCAATGCATCAATTGAGAATTGTTTTATAAAAAAAATAACACCATTAGTGCCAAATGCATTAGAATGTTGAATTAAGTCCATGACGCCACATGTCATAAGGATGCTTTGGGAGGGTTTCGTTTTCATATACACGTTTGAGGAATAAGTCTAAAATGTACAATTTATAGATAGATATGGATATAGATTCTAGGGTAATTTGGTAATATGATCATTACTGAAAATATAAAAAAAATGATAATTATTTCAATATTGTTTAAAAGAATCGTAAGTTTTAACACATTTAAGAAACGGATGAATTTCATGCATTCTTAATGCACAAATTTCATGTTAACGCCTAAAAGAAATGGAGGAATCAAAATAAATGCATTTATTTACTTTTATATTCCTATTTTTAGTGCATTTTTAATGGTTTTTTATTATTTCTTTATTTGTTTCAAAGTCAACAAAGTTAATTATGGTATATTTTTGTGCTTCCAAAGATCTGAATATTTTTAATTTAATAATTTTTTGTGGTAATTTTCTTTGGCTAATGAGGAATTACATGAATATATATTTTTCGTAATATTAAAAATAAATATATGCTATTACTATTTGTTTTTAAGGAATAATATATGCTAGTACTATTTGTAATCCAACAAATTAAAAAACAATTTATTAATATTCTTGTTAATAATATATTAATTAGTACTATTTTCTTTCTTTGCAAAATTCTAATATATTAGTATTATTTTATGAAATCCAATAATTTATAGACGTCATTCATAATGAAAACAATAATATATTACTACTATTATCTTGATAGTTAATTATTATGTTGTTAAAAAAAAATTATGCACAATATTAGGCCTATTCTTTTTTTTTTTTTTGAAGAGATATTAGACCTATTCTAAAAAGTAGTATATAGAATCATGCATATTGGTGCACAAATTTAATTTGAAACTACAATGCCTATTCTGGTTACTATCATAATAATGTTTTTCTCTAAAAAATAATAATCATAATAATGCTATTTTAGGAATATTAATATTGCAATTTATTTATAATATCAAAATCAAAAATATAAATGGTTATAAAAATTAATTTGGGATAGCATTAAATATGAAATGCATGAGAGAAGAGTGCCACATGTTGAGACTTGGAGCAAATGCAAATGCTTGAGGAAGAGTGCCACATGTCAACACCAAAATAAGAGAAAATGAAATAGGTCTCAAATTTATATAATATAGATATAGATTGCAAAACCAAAAAGTTAGAAAAGGGTAGAAGTATAAAATCTCAACCATTCAAATTTTTTATTATTAAATCTAAGGTCAAAAAGCCACCTTTCCCATGGTGGAAAAGGATTCACCTTTCCCATGGTAAATGCCACCGAGAAAGAGAACATACAAAACAAAAGTCATAATTGAATTCATTAACAAAGTGACATTTATTTATGGTGGAAAGTGTGTATAGTGAACTACATAATTTATGGAGGTTGTCCATCTTTGAGTATGAAAAAACCTCAGTTCCATGTAAAATAGAGATAAAAAGCTAAAATGAAACTATAAATATAGAAATATTTTATCTTGCAACCGATTTTGTAAGGATGAGAACATATTGATCTCAACCACTCATCATTTATATCAACACACCGCCTAAATCTTATTGTCAGTCTCATATCTATGTTGCTTGAAGTGGAAGCTCTAAGCCTCATATAATGTATCCATTGGACAATTAAGTCTGGATCAACAAAGGTAATATTCAAGTTAGACTCACATGACGATGGAGTATCTTATTTTTTGGATGATATTTCAGACCTTTTCTTTTTCCCATGATAGTAGATTGTTGTTTGCAACCATGCCGCTTATGGGGGTATTTTTCGAGATCACTTGGGTACTGTTCTTGGGGCATTCTCTTATAACCTGAGCAGCACCTCGATGTTTAATTCGCAACTCTTGGGTTACATTTGGGCTTTGGAACATGTGTCTCATAATGGGTGGAGTAACCAGGGCCGTCTTAAATAATTTGGAGACCCCGTTATAATTTTAGAAGTTGGCCCCTGATAAAAGTCACAACAAAAGCAATTTTTTATAAAAATTACAAATAACATCCAAAATTTTTAAAAAAAAAAACGTCAATTGTATGTTGCGTATTACGGTTATAATGTTTCTATTACTTAAAGTTGCAAGGTTTTTTTTTAATTAAAAGCATCAATTTGATTTGGGTTAAATATATGATGGACTCACCAGAATAAAGAATAAGTTATAAAGAATAAGTTTATGGGGCCAAACAAACTGATGCAATATAGAGAAAAGTAATTGACTAACATAATTATAATAATAAAAAAATTATAAAAAAAGTACCTAGTGGGTGTTGAACCAAAGAGCTAACGGCAAAATGCAGGATGCTATACCACTGGAGTATAGCAGCGCGCCTGTGTATGTTTTAACTTTGCTAGTATATAGCTAATATTTTTGGGGTTTATATTATAAAAAAAATATTATGGGCCCCTAAAATTTTGAGGCCCGGTGGCCTAGCCCAGCCTCGACGGGCTATGGGCCGGCCCTGGGAGTAACATATGGTTGGAAAGTGTTTCAACGAGTGCCTTAATGATTTTTAAGAATGATTCTTTGGTTCCTATTTCCCTTCGAAAATCGGTGACATAATGCTATTTGTCTCGGTGTTCAGATTATATCCTCGCATATATGTCGGAAAGACAATTGTTGTGTTAATAAACTTGCGAATATGGGGCATTCTCTTCAGGCTTAAGTTTGACCGACTGAGTTGCCGCATGATATTCGAGTGGATTTCTTTAGGGATAGATTTGGTCTACCTAACTATAGATTCCCTTAGATGGTTTTCCTTCTGTTTTTATTTGTTGACGGTTTTAGTTTGGTCCCCCTCTTGTATTAATATTTTTTCCTTTTTTAATAAATTTTTATGAGATTGACGGTAGAAGATAGGAGTCTCTTCGAGGTGCCAACCTAATCGAGATGTCAATGATCCTCCTTGATGTTTGTCATTTCTCCTAACTTATTACAAAAAGACAGTAGAAGTTGAATTTCTTTTGAATAAGTGTTGCAAAATCCCATGTTTGTCCTAATGTTGGATTTTTAGCACATTAATTATGTGGTAAAAAATCAGGGGATAGAGGATTATGTGCAGGAGCGGATCCATGTTGGGGCAATGTGGAGCTATAGCTCCACATGCTTTTTCCTTTATATATATATATATATATATATATATATATATATATATATAAAATAAGTAAAACGCAGCAGCAGAATACTGAACTTTTACAGTGTGTTTTAAGCTTGAGTCCCGCAAAGTCATTTGCAGCTTTTGATGTGAACAAGTTATTGAGAATGATTGAGTTTTATCCAAATTATTTTATAGATGTGTGGAAAGTGACGTTACACATTCAACTTAAGAATTATGTTACATATGTTCGATCTAACCCAAAATTTGCTAAGTTGAAAGGGCTTTCAGATCTTTGTGCAAAACATGTAGAAACAAATAAATGCAACACATTTGTTATGGTTTATAAACTTTTGAAGTTGGCTTTGCTCTTGCCGATAGCAACTGCAAGTGTTGAACGTGTTTTTTCAGATATGAAAGTTGTGAAGAGATGTCCGTCTTGTAACTTATATATAGAAAGAGATGTGCTTTTAACAATTAGTAATGATGTCATTTTAGCTCATTTTCAACAAATGAATAGAAGACGATGATGTCATTTTAGCTCATTTTCAACAAATGGATATAAGACAATTTTCATTGTAATGTATTGTATCAAACTGTATTATTTTTTATTTTTAATATAGTTTGCATTATTTTTTGTTTGAAATTTTAGCTCCACATGTACCTAAAGTCTGGATCCGCCCCTGATCATGTGGAAAAGAGAATTGAAAGGTCTATGTTCCAAAAATTCGAACAAGCGTACACTATTTTGCTTATAAACACTTTAGACTCCATTATCTCTATAAGGGTTAAATATGTTTTTGGTCCCTATAAATATACCAACTTTTCGTTTTGGTCCCTCTAAAATTTTCCTTCAACTTTTAGTCCCTATAAAATTTTCAATCACTACTTTTGGTCCCTATTTTTAAATTAATTTTGGTATTTTTTAATAAAATTATGCAGAAATGTGTATACTATTGTAAAAAAAATTCCCAAAAAAAATTAGAATTTTTTAACAAAACATGAATTAAATATGAATTTTTAACCGTAAAAAATGTAAAAATTCATATTAAATTCATGTTATGTTAAAAAATTCTAAACTTTTTTGGGAGATATTCTTATAATATTATGAATTTTTATGCAAATTTTTATTCAAAAATATGAATTCTACATATGATTTTACTTTAAAAGAGGGACCAAAAGTAAAAAAGGAAAATTTTTAAGGGACCAAAAGTTGAAGGAAAATTTTAGAGGGACTAAAATGAAAAGTTGGTATATTTATAGGGACCAAAAACATATTTAACCCTCTCTATAATAAGAGGCTTTTTTTTCTTCGACCAATGAACTTAGGGGCTTGTTTATATTATGGACTATTTTTTTGGTAAGAGAATGCAAAAAGAAAAGGAAAAAAAAAAACAAAAACAAAAAAGAAACAACTATCTAGGGAAGAAGATCCCACTAGCATCTGCTAGTAGGAGGTTGCTGATTTCATCTGGAGGCGTAGCAAAGGACTGGTACGTCTCAAGAGAGCTAGCCCCAACCTTTGCAAGGTAATCTGCACAGGCATTACCTTCCCTTAAAGTATGAACTAATTCCACTTGCCAATCACGAGATAGAAGCTCCTGGATATTATGAAGGATCGCAGCATAGTGATGCTAGTCGTTAACAGGTTCCTTAATCAACTTGATTGTTGTTTTAGAATCGGAATAACACACCAGCTTTGACAAGCCAAAATCCCAAGCCATTCTCAATCCATGGTAAACTGCCAAGAGTTCTGCATGCAGGATATTTGAAAAACCAATGTTTCCCGAAAAGCCACTATACCAAGCACCATCATCATTACGAAGCAAACCCCCAAAACCGGAAACACCTGGATTACCAAGACTGCTCCCATCAACATTTAAAATCATGCCATTCACATTGGACATATTCCACTTTATCGACCTCGTGACAGAATCATGCCGCTGTTTAAGGAAACACTTCGATAACAGTTGGGCATAATTAAAAGTGGTGTGTCGTAAGGTGAAAGAAGACATCAATTCATTCTCAAAACACAACTTATTTCTCCCACGCCACAACCACCAACAAGCAGCCACAAATAGAAAAATAGTGGTGCCAGACGTTCCTTGCCTCAACCAGTCATATAAATTATCCCCTTGGTAGAATAAGTGGTCCATGAAACCAATAGATTTCCAGAAAATGGTTGCGAATTCACAATCTCGCAAACAATGAAGAATTGTTTCAGCATGTTGATTGCACCTAGGGCAGAGATTTGATTGAAGAATTATATTATGGACTATGGAACTTCTTTTTAATTTTTCTATTCTATATATATCCAGATTAAATTTTTTTTTTTTTTGTTTTTGTTGCTAATAGTAGAAATTGTTTACTTTAAATGGTTCATATTACAGCTCGAGGAAATAATACCCCGAGTTTAAGTAGAAAACCTCAATACGTATTCTTTCGTAACCGCTATAAAACTCAACGTGCATAATAATATGACAAAAAGATTGTACTAAAATCATTACTATAATCAATCACCACTATACCTATTATTCACATAACAATAATAATATTAAAATGAATCTTTTTTTTTTAGATGATTTTGTTGACATGTCTCATACGTTGGATATATAAATGATTCAACATAAAATTTCTATATCAAGCCGTCTTAGCTCAGCTGGTAGAGCGCGTGGCTTTTAACCACGTGGTCGTGGGTTCGATTCCCACAGACGGCGTTTTTTTTTCCCCCAAATTATTTTTGATATTTATTTATAGTACTTAATGTTGTTCATTATTTTTGATATTTATTTATAGTACTTAATGTTGTTGTTCATAATGAATGAATTAATGGTGCATTCATAATTTATAATTTAAATCTACTTTTGCTGACCTTAACGTCAATTATGAATTTCTCCATCTCATCACACATCTTAGTTTTCAATGATTCTACGTACTACCAAACATATCATAATCTTTTCTCCATTAATTTTCAATTCACCTTGATTCCTAATACATGTGATAACTTGTACGAAGAAATATTTATGGAGGGATGTAATATTATGCTTCTACCAAAATCTGATATATTTTTCAGTTCTACACTCAACTAAGAGATGGTGTCTCTATCTATACTATAAGAATTACAACATTCAAATCAATATTATAATAGTCACTATTACAAATTATAAGTGTCATTTTATAATGTTAAAATATGGAATTTCACTTTTATATGAAGAAACTTAGGATGACGTTTATTTTGTTTTGAAATCAATGGAGTGTATTCAATTTGACTATTGCATGTGTGTACGTAAATCCCTTCTTTTATACTCCATGTCATATATGGTTCGGATGTGAACCTTCACCAATAATAATCAAATAGTTTAGAAAATATTTGAAGTTCAAAAAGCATGTATTTAACAAAAAGAATTACGGGTTGTATTTAACAAATTCTATTACTAGAGAAGATTGTTAAAACTCATCTTTCTAACAATATATTGCTTCATTTATCATACTACGAGTTTTTAAGGATTTTACCACATTAAGCAAAGAGGAATAGTTAGCTTCAAAGTAATATAGTTACATTTTAAGTCCAATAAAAATATTTATGTTGTTGGAGTACACTACTGGAGATATTCTAAGAGAAGATGAACTTCTAAGATAAATGGCCGTGATGAGATGATAATATAGATGATTGAAGGAACAATCACAAAAGCATTGCAAAACGGTGGCACTCTAATGCAAAAAAATTCAACAATCATTTTGTATTAAATGTGATGTGATTGCAATTTTTTTATTCAACCACCTCCAATAAAAAACTACACCGCTAACTTGTTTTTGTAAAAAAAAAAAAAAAACTCAATTAATTTACTCATTAACTAAAATATATTTGCGGTGAAAATCTAAAATGATCAATTTTAAATTGACTCAAATTTGACATTAAATTGACTCGTCTCGTTTTTATCGAGTTTAAAGTTGGTCTAGTCTAAACAGGATGCGACCAACCCGTTTCGCCATCCCATCTAAAATATCATTCATATAGTTAAGTTATTTATATTACTAATGAATCGTTTTTTTCACTCCTTATATTTTCTTTCCAATTGACACATATTTGAGGCACTTTCGGACAATAAATGTAGGCACTTCTCCTAAGTCCTAATAGTATATTCTCCTAATAGTGTATTGTGCTGTGAGAATCTAAACCTTCTGCTAAATCTCTTCTAGTTGGTATTGATGAATCAATTGATTAATTATGAAAGAAATTTAGGCAATTTCCCTTAGGTATTGTGTTTGTTTTCAAAATATCCCACTAAAATATGTGGTTAGCATTTTAAAATTACAAAGTCACAACTTATAATTCTATCAAAAGTAAAGAAAGAAGTGAAATAAGATGATAAATAGTCAATAATATTACAGAAGAAAGACAAATAATTCTATGAAAAGTATTTAAATTTATTGATCTTTTGGTATGTGTAAATAAAAAATTGACAACTATAAAGAAATAAAGTAATTAACAACTATAAGTAAATGAAATTACAACACAATTACGAATACAGGCAGGATCATAGAGTAAAAGAGTACCACATCTTTTGAGCTTTGGATGGCTTGAGATATAATTACAACACTAATGAATATTTCTTTTCCTTTTATTAAAAAAAAAAAAACGGAATCAAACTAAGTCTTGTTTAATTCCTTCTGTACAACTTCAGAAAGATATGATCCCCTCACATGGACCATACATTAATGAAGTCTAGTTTGCAGGCTTTGTCCCCTTTCCAAAATAATTTATACTCCTAATGAAATTTCTCTTTCTTTTATTCTTGTTCTTGATGATACATGCAAGGTTATTTACTTATTTATCTCACAATTTTGTGGTTTTGTCAGCTCATGAAGTAACTTTAGTGACATCTTTACTAGATCTGTTGTATTTCATGTGGCTCTTTACAAGCTGTCCAGCTGCAATTGCAGACATGAGTGAGAGCTCTCCAGCAAGGACTGAACCGGCTACAATAGTTGCCAATTGCCTAGAATTTGCTCCTGGAGTTTCTTTACTAGCACCCTTAACACCAAGTAAATTCAAACAAGCTGATTGTGATGCAAGCTGTGTGCCCCCTCCAACTGTACCCACCTGCATTATTAAAACATTACATAAATAAATCATACATAGAATAGTTGTGTTCTCATGTCAAATTTATATCAAAATAAAAACCATTACTGCTAGAATAGCACTTGAGGTGGTTGTGAAAATATTCATTAATTTAACACGTACAGTCCTATGAATCTATCACATGTTGGTTCATGTCTTATGTGATTTGAAACCTCTATTGATCACCAATTTAACATATACTAAGGATAATTGAGTTGTTAGTTACTCTTTAATTTATTGATCACCAATTTAACAATCTGAAACTATTCCCTTAATTTGAAGACAGGGGAATATGAAACCTACACGTATGCTGGCTGTAACATGGGACCTAAAACATGCATGTGATGACAAACATGTTCTCTACTGTAATTTGATTAAAAAAAAAGAACGCAAGATTTACAAGAAAACATTGCAGGTAAAGAATCAATTGAGAGATCATAGCCTCTGGGATAAATATTTATGGCACTGAATTCTACTTAGATTGTCCTGCAGATACACAGACATGATATCATCTCCCTACCTAGAAAGGTATATACTGCTGGTATAGGACCATACACCGAATCCTTATCACGTGACTCACCAATCATATAGCCGACTACATAATTTTGCTTTGCCTCGGTTCAATATGTTGGTGATTAACTCTTTTATGTTTGTAAACATCTTACAACTGGGTCATTTTGGTCCCGCTCGAATGACCGTTGATCAGAATGATCCCTTTTTTAGTTTAGAAAATTAAAATAATTTACTTGTTATTGATGTTTTATTACATTGGGTTGGACCACGGTATCTGTGGTCCAACAAAACTATTGATTAAACTGAATTTTTTTCTTGTTTAAAGTTTGACCTTTGGCAACCCTAATAGTATATTATTTAGCCTAAATTTGGTTTGGTATTTACATCCCTTCAATTCAACGCACATTTTCCTCCTTCAACGTGGTTTCTCTCTTTATATCTTGTTTGGTCATTAACGTGATTCTCCGTCTTTTTATTATATTAACTACTAATTTTTTTTTTAAAGGGAACTACTAAAAAAGTAGTCACTCCAAAAGACCGTCTTTTTATTATATTAACTACTAAAAAATTAGCCACTACAAAAGATTCTTGAACATTATATTAGAAATAGTTAATAGATCAGCCAAAAAACGAAGACTAAAACAATTAGTTATACCTCAATGGAAGGCATAGTAACAGAGATGTGAAGGTCTTTGCCATCATTCACAGCTTCCATCATGGTCATACATTGAGAACTCTCAACATTCTGAGCAGGATCTTGACCTGTAGCCAAGTAAATAGCAGAAACAATATTACTAGCATGTGCATTGAATCCACCAAGAGCACCAGCCATGGCTGAACCAGTAAGATTTTTT
Organism: Medicago sativa; assembly: GCF_051527215.1. Taxonomy (NCBI): domain Eukaryota; kingdom Viridiplantae; phylum Streptophyta; class Magnoliopsida; order Fabales; family Fabaceae; genus Medicago; species Medicago sativa. The sequence continues at coordinate 14,586,821 of NC_140753.1, read as the reverse complement.
AACATGTTAAGCTCAATCAAAGACTCCACACTAGTCTTCAACACTTTCTTCACCACCTCTTCCTTAATTACAGCCTCACACACCACTGATTTTCCTCTCCCTTCAATCCAATTCACCGCCGCAGCTTTCTTGTCCGAACAAAAGTTTCCTATTATTACCAAAACATGTTACATCACAATTTTAGCTATAACTTTGACCATTCCAAAAAATACTAAACACAAATACAAATAATCAAAACAAGAGTTATTTATATGATGTAATATTTACCTGATATACCAATAACATCCATATCGGGAAAATCACTTTGAAGAAAATCAAGTACGTTTTGTACACCTTTAGATACCATGTTCATTCCTGTAAGAATTATACTCCCCGTCTATTCTCATTGATTTGGCAAACATATATACAACAATACATTAACTCCAATTAAGGTGGGAGTTATTGTACAATTAACTATAATTATTTACACAATGATGAATAGTTATTGTACAATTAACTATAATTATTTACACAATGATGAATAATAAATGTGATCAACTCTTGCTGTATTCTAACACACCCCCGCAGTCGAAGCGGGAGGCCGCCGTATGCTGAGACTGTCTCTGAAATCTTCAAATAGTATGCGCGGAAGACCTTTCGTGAAGATGTCGGCAATTTGATAACGAGATGGAACATGAAGAACACGGACTTGTCCACGGGAAACTTTTTCACGAACAAAGTGAATGTCCATTTCAATATGCTTAGTGCGTTGATGTTGAACAGGATTACCAGAGAGGTATATTGCACTAATATTATCACAATGCACTAAGGTAGCTTTAGGAATTGGGCAATGGAGTTCCAAGAGAAGGTTCCGGATCCAACAAGATTCAGAGACAACATTGGCAACCCCTCTATATTCGGCTTCAGCACTTGATCGAGATAGAGTTGGTTGACGCTTAGATGACCATGATATCAAGTTGTCACCAAGGAAGATGCAATATCCAGAGGTGGAACGTCGAGTATCGGGGCACCCACCCCAATCGGCGTCTGTGTAGGAGATGAGACCAGAAACAGAAGATTTATATAGATGTAGGCCATGGTCAAGAGTACCTTGAAGATATCGCAGAATGCGTTTGAGAGCATTCATATGTTCATCCTTTGGGTCATGCATGTGCAAGCACACCTGTTGTACAGCATATGATATATCTGGTCTCGTGAATGTGAGATATTGTAATGCACCTGCTAATCTCCTATAGTGTGTAGGATCTTTGTATGGAGAACCTGATGAGGTACTTAGCTTAGATTTGGTATCCACTGGCGTAGCTGTTGGTTTGCATGAGGTCATACCTGCTCGTTCAATTATCTCAGACGCATATTTTCTTTGACTAAGAAATAAGCCACCTGCATGATGTGTAACTGCAAGGCCTAAAAAATAACTTAGAGTGCCCAAATCTTTCATAGCAAATTCGGAGGCAAGAAGTGACATAATAGACTGACGAAGAGCATCAGATGATGCAGTAAGAATGATGTCGTCAACATAGAGTAAAATATATGCCATGTCATTATCTTTCCTATAAATAAATAGAGAATGGTCAGATTTGCTATGGGAAAAACCGATGGTGAGTGCAAAATCAGCAAACCGTTGGTACCAAGCACGAGGGGCCTGTTTAAGGCCATAAAGAGATTTCTTCAATAAACAAACATAATCTGGATGGATTGGGTCTCGAAAACCCATCGGCTGATGCATGTATACGGTTTCTTGAAGTTCACCGTGAAGAAATGCATTTTTAACATCTAGCTGATGAATGGACCACGACTTTGATAGAGCTATAGTAAGTACTATACGAATAGTCGTTGGTTTCACAACTGGGCTGAATGTTTCATCACAATCTAATCCAACCTGTTGAGATCTTCCATCACCTACAAGTCGAGCTTTGTACCTCTCAAATGACCCATCTGATTTCTTTTTGTGACGAAATATCCACATAGAGCGAATAACATTAACATTTTGTGGACGTGGTACCAATTCCCATGTCTTATTTTTAATAAGAGCATCAAATTCGTCTAACATGGCAGCTTTCCAATTCGGGTCGGACAAGGCTGCCTTAGGGTTGTGGGGAAGTGGTGATGGTGTAATTGAGGTGGTCAAGTTGAATTGAGTTTTAGGTTTATGAATTCCATGCATACTGCGGGTTGCCATGGTTCGGGTTGGTTCTTGATGGATTTGTTGTGGAGTATGCATAGGAGATGTGAGTTCAGTTGAGACGAGTGGATGAGGTAATGGGTTAATAAGTATAGGGGAAGACGGTATTATGCTTTGGTTTGTCACATTAATGGGTGAGGCCTGTGTTATGGCAGGTTGTGGTGATTCAGTTGTAGGTGGTTCCGGTTCATCTTGTTTTGAATCATTTTGGAGGTGGTAGTGTAGAATTGGATGAAGGCCGTCATTTAAGAATTCATAGGTGTGAGTGGAGGGAGTATGTATTTTGGCAAATGGGAATTGGGTCTCATCAAATATGACATGTCTAGAAATTATTATTTTCTTGCTAGACAAATCGTAGCATTTGTAACCACGGTGATTTTGTGGATAACCTAAGAAGGCACATGGGGTGGAGCGGGCTTGTAGTTTATTGATGGTGGTAGAGGGAAAGAGAGGATAGCACAAACACCCAAACACACGTAAATGTGTATACGAGGGATCCTTATGATATAAGTATTGAGTGGGGGAGTGATGTGAGAGAATCTTGCTGGGTAGAATGTTTTGAAGGTATGTGGTGATTTGTAGAGCATGGTGCCAAAATGATGGTGGCATAGATGAATGTGCAAGGCTAGTACGGATGAAATTATTAATTGCTCGTATTTTACGTTCAGCTTTTCCATTTTGTGGTGAAGTGTGTGGACAAGAAAAACGAAATACCATGCCATTTTTGTGACAAAATTGTGTAAAGTACTCGTTATTAAATTCTCGTCCATTATCACATTGAAAACATTTGATTGTAGTTCCAAATTGGGTTTTAATGAATGCATGAAATGAGGAAAAAATGGAAGGGACTTGTGACTTTCTTCCAATGGGAAATGTCCACACAAAATTGGTGTAATCATCTAAGAAAAAAAGGTAATATTTATGACCTGCTGAACTTAAAATTGGCGATGTCCACAAATCACTATGGATTATATCAAAAGGCTTGGAAGTATTAGAATTTGAAATAGAAAAAGGTAATTTAACATGTTTCCCATAAATGCAAGATTGACAAATAGAAGAACTAGAGATTTGTTTACACTCAATAAACTTATTTTTGCTAAGAAAACTTAAAACATTGGATCCAGGGTGTCCCAAACGGTTGTGCCATAAGGTAGAAGAGAGAGCTGCAAAGGTTGCTGGAGAGGTGGATTGATTTCTTGTGGTTGTGGTGAGAGGATATAGATCCCCTGTGCTATCACATCTCATTAGTGGCATCCCCGTCTGTATATCCTTCACAGAAAAACCAAAAGGATCAAACTCAATGGTAACATTATTATCAATTGTGAAACGACGCACAGATATTAAGTTTTTAATGAGTTTAGGGGCATGAAGGACATTGTTTAATGATAGGGGTGGATAAGGTGGGGAAAGATGTGTTTGTCCATAACCACGAATTGGAATTTCCTGTCCACTGCCAACAACGATATTTTTATTAATGCTCAAATTAGAATAAGTTGAGAGAGTACCTTGAGATGCAGTCATGTGTGCTGTTGCACCAGTGTCCATGTACCAATTTTCATCAGGAACATTCATGGACAGATTTTGCATTGCCGCATCAATGTCTGTAGGTGCATAATTTGAAGGAGTTGGTCCATGAGCACTGTAAGCCTGTGGTGGACGAGTTCCTGCAGCCACGGGAGAACGATTTGATGGTGGACGAACCCAATTGGATGTGGGGTAAGGACATGGTGGAGCTGCCCATGGTTGTTGTCCCCACGGTCCCCATTGTGGGTATGATGGCCACTGTTGTTGCTGCCATGGACGTGGATTGTATTGTTGTCCACTGTTTTGATTGTTGTTACTGCGACCTCGTCCTCTACCGCCACCATTTCTACCACGATTGTTGTTTTTGTTCTGACCGCGTTTTTGACCAAAATTATTACGGTGTGCTGGATTTCTGGAACCTTGGGTAACACCACGACTGTGACCAGAGGTGTCATCATTCGATTGATTTGTGGTGAGGAGAGCGGTGCCTGCGGCATTGGCTGTGGCAGCAGCTTGCTTTGCCTTGCGGGTTTCTTCGAGGATCAACCTCGATCGTGCCTCATGAAATAGCGGCAAAGGATTACTTTGTTGAATAAAAATAGCAACACCATCGTAGTTCTCATTTAGACCCGCAATTAACTGGAGAACTAACCTTTGGTTCGAAACCGGTGAACCAACGTTTGACAGTTGGTCAGCAATCATCTTGAGTTCTTGGCAGTATGCCGAGATGTTGGGAAAGTCATCCAAATGGACGCGTGTGAATTGGTTTTCCAGGTGGACGGCACGAGAAGCTTTGTTGTCCTGGAAAATGTTTTCCAATCGCTCCCATGTTTGCTGTGCGGTTGAACCCGGTGACATGATGGTGTGAAGGAGGTCAATGGAGATCGTTCCGTAAATCCATTGGCGAACGATTGCATCCAGGCGTGACCACTGTTCTTTGTCACTCTTGGCAGATTTTTCCTTTTCTGTAACGGATCCTTCTTTGTTACCGGCCGTTGCTTTATCTTTTTCATTTGAGGATTCTGTTTCTGGTGTGGTTGGGATTATGTGATCAATGACTTGGTAGACTGTGCAATGAGTTTTGAACAATTCTACCCATGTGGAGTAGTGATTGGTTTCCATTTCTAGAGTGATGGGAATGAAGTTTTTGATATTGTTCACGGCAAGGGCGGGGTGAAAGTTTTTGTTGTCTGCCATTGATGAAAATGAAAGAGAGTTGCGGCGGGTTTGTGTTTTAGGATCAGACTCGTGATACCATGTAAGAATTATACTCCCCGTCTATTCTCATTGATTTGGCAAACATATATACAACAATACATTAACTCCAATTAAGGTGGGAGTTATTGTACAATTAACTATAATTATTTACACAATGATGAATAGTTATTGTACAATTAACTATAATTATTTACACAATGATGAATAATAAATGTGATCAACTCTTGCTGTATAATTCTTACAATTCCCATTGCATCACCGGTTGAACATGTAAATCTAATGTATAAATTCTTTCCTGCCATTGTAGCTTTAATACTCTGTAATCTCGCAAATCTACTCGACCTAAAATCCCAAATAAAATCAATCAAATGAATAAAAATCTATGAAGCATTAACAAAGACGTGAGAGTATGACACCAGTAATAATTTAAAAAATAACGTTGATACCAGTAATAATTTGAAAATAAGTAGAAACTTACTTGTTGAAAGTGTGAGAGAGGGAATCAAAATTTTGAGGATCTTCTAAAAAGAACTTTAACTGAGAAGCTCTTTTGGCGGAGTTGAATCTTACAACGGGGGCTCTGGTCATACCGTCACGGAGGACAATAGCGGAAGCACCACCGGAAACATAAATAGCTTTACAACCTCTATTAGTACTTGCAACCAAACAACCTTCCGTCGTTGCCATCGGCACCGTGTACTCCTTCCCGTCGAGCAACAAAGGTCCGGCAACTCCCACCGGAATCTGAATAAATCCTATCGGCATCTCACAACACTGTCCTAATATCGAATCATAATCAAAACCTTCCATTGGTAAACCTGAGAGTGACTTTCCGGTAACTGTCTCCACCGCTTGGTTACGTATCGCCGCCGCACGTTTACAATCTCCGAGTTTTGATTCAAGCGAGTACGACGGAATTGTACCCGTTACCACCGCACGGACAACCTCATCATCTTCCATGGAAAGTAGCACCGGTGTCGGAACCGTCGCCGGAGCAACTTTTTCAACGGGGATTTTAGGAGGTAGCTTCTGTGCGACTCCGGCGAGGCATGAACCGGAGTTTTTTGCAATGTCGGATTCATCTTCTTCATCGTACTGAACAGCACGAGAAGCCGCGAAAGGATGAAGAATGAAGCCAATGCCGAAGAAAGCCATAAGGTAGATAAAGGAAGCGATGAGGGAAACAACTCCGGCAATCTCAGAGATTGTGAGAACATGAAGAGGTGTGGAGGTTCGGATCTTCTCACGCCACCGGTGAAGAAGAAAATACGCGACGGAGAAAAAAAGACCGAAGAAAACCGCGTTTGTTAAGTAGAGTGAAGATTGTGACTGTGAATCAAGCTTTTGGTTCTTCGTTTTTGAATATTTTTCAGAGTTGACGGCGTTGACAGTTCTCCGGTGAACGTCCATTTCTCTCCGGTGAAATGTAAAAATAGAAAATGGAGAGAAAGAAAAAGGAAGGAAAGAAAGAAAGGACGGAGTGGAAAAAGGGTTGAAAGTTGAAAAATGAAAATGAATGGGAAGATTTAGAAGTTATTTATAGAGTGAAGGAGGGAAATGCGAATGACCATGTTGTACACGAGTACAGCGTGTCGTTTAATACTTCACTATACTGGTTAGACAATTTTACTTAGACAAACTTGTTAGAAATTTCAACTTGTTAATCTCTTTTTACTACCTCTTTTATGCCTTATGCCTTCTATTTTCATTTTACCAACTATCCCGTTATCTTACTCTATTTGAATATGTCCGTTTTGTGTGAAACAAATAAATATGTCCGTTTTGTCAAAAAAATATAAATAAATATCATCTTTTTTCAAAACCCAATCTATCTTCTTTTTTTTAGTATAATTTATTTTGTTTTTGAACTAACCGAAGTTTCATAGCTTGATCGTAAAATGAGCCAAAATAGAAAAATAGCTAGATGATATTGATAATGAACTCGTGAACAACGAGGGAATATTGTAATGTTACATAAAATATTTTTTGCAGCACATAGTAGTACCTCAAATAAATAAATGCTAGCTAACATTACATCATCACTAGAAGCCTTGAGTTGACCAAACAAACATATTTATCATCTGCCACAAAACTAAAGTTTTTTGTTCAAAAGAAATTAAAGTTTTATGCATCAACAAGTACGTGATGCAAAAAAAAAAAAAAAGTGTTTAATTTAATCAATATACGCAAATTGATTTACATTAATATCAAATGAAAATAAAACTTTTTTTCGATACAAAATCGACCTTTCATATCATACAATTAATTTCAAAATTAGATTACACATATAGTGTAGGAGGTTTTTTAATTAATATTTTGTGGCAAAAAAATACATATAGTGTGGTAAAACTATCAATTTTTATTTAATATTTTTTAGGAGCATGATTTTCTTTTTGATAAAGTAGGAGAATTTTTATTTAATGTTAATTGTAAAACAAAATGCACTCACGGTGCATGTCCTTCAATAATTTTGTAATATGTAGTACTGAACTTGGGGGTGCCTCCTGTTAGCGACTAACGTTTAAAATGATGAAGTTGTGTGTGTGTGTGTGAGAGAATAGCAAGGGCTAGGCATGCATGTGTTGATCTATATTTAAATATTTGTAACTAGGCAGTATATTAGTGTGTGTTTTTCTTCTTTCTAAATTGTACAACTCATTGCAACCATTTTAAAATAAATAAAATCATGCACCAGATTTTTTTGTTTTATCATACACGTCGCAAATGAGTGAATGACTGTATCATTTTAATAAAACATAAAACTAGGGGTCAATTAAACAATTCTTTTATGAAGAATAGGTGACTAAGCCCCAAAGCAAAACAAACCAAAGAAAAAAGGAAAGGAAGAAAACGTTTAAAAGCTCCTAGGAAAGACAATAAAAATTCTATCATCCAACATAGAGGTTATAAATAGTTTCTAAGGGTTTGTTTGGATCGGGGGTTTACGAGGGGAAGAGAGGAGAGTGTTTACTTTTATTTTTTAAATTACGAACAATATAAAAAAAATTAAAATAAATTAAGTGTTTTTGAAGTATTATATGATCATTTATCATGTTGTTAATTCAATTTTCTAAAAATAATTCTATAATGTTTATAATTTAAAAAAGAAAAATATGTCCTCCCTCCCAAACCTTCAATCCAAACACACCATATGTTAAGCATACTTAGAAAAAGCATATGCTGCTTGATTAGCTTCGCAAAACGGATGAGTCAATGTAGTAATTCAATTGACGGTGATTTGATTAATCATTAGAAATATTTATAGGGATCAAACCATATTTAACTCTAAATTTTTTAAGTATTATGTTGGAACAAAATGTGTTTAACAATAAACCTTAAAGAGTTTTGATGATAACAAGGTATTAAAAATTGTAAATTGGATTAGCTAATATTTGTTCAAGTGTACAGGACCATAATTATAAAGTTACATCATCATTGGTTCTGAATGAGCAAATAAAGAGCTATGGAAACAACAAAAATTTGAAGCTTGGACGCTCCTGAAGGCAACTTGCTCCTGAAGAAATAGCGCTCCTGAAGTAAGCTGCTCCTGAAGAATAGTGCTCCTGAAGACAAGAGGTCCAGAAGTCACATCATCAGAAGCTGCATCATCAGAAGCTGCAGAAGTCATCTCATCAGAAGCTGCATCATCAGAAGCTGCCTCATCAGAAGCCATTTCACCAGAAGCTGAATATCAACTGGATTTGCAAAGAATCAAGAATTGAAGAATCATCAATGCAAAAGCTGTCTATTGGATTCGAAAACACAAACAAAGGATTAGTGGAGCTTGCAACGGTCATTTCAAAGGTGTTTGAAGGTGTGTGTTTGCAATTTGGACGAAAGCGTTGACATTGTACTTTGTACGAATTGTACAACCACGTTCTCCACTACTCTGTTTTGTGTCTGCACTTCAAGACAAGAAAACAGCTCCAGAATACGGTCTCGCCTGCATAGATGTTCCTTTGGATAAGGAATGGATTTCAAATTTGTTCTTCATAGGACAACAACCAAATCAGGCAAAAGATCATTGGTGAAAGATCAAGCTTCAACAACGACTCTTTGGTGTGCTGGCAATTTCACAACGTCTCTTTCACACCTCTATATAAAGGAGTGAAGACCTAGAGAATTGGTAATGCAAGAACGCTGAACGAAAGACTCACAAGATTTTCACAAGTACCAAACCTCTGCTGAAATTGTTCTGCATTCACTTAGAATTTCTGTGTCTCAAAGTCATATCTTAGAAATTCTTAAGTCCATTGAGTCTGTATCTGATTTGTATTGTGAGCACCTCTGATTGTATATCAAGTGTTCAACCTTAAACAATTTTCTGTGTAATTTTGTTTAGTTAGGAAGTCTCTTGCAGTTGTGCTTGAGCAGGAAGTCTCTTGATTGTGTTCTTGAGCAAAGGAAGTCTCTTGCTTGTGTGCTTGAGCATTGGAAGTCTCTTGCTTGTGTGCTTGAGCATTTGTAATCAGATATTACTCATAGTGAAATCTCCTTGGAAGTGCAAGGGGGACTGGACTACTTCCGGATTGTGGAAGGAACCAGTATAATTGCTTTGTGTCGTTCTTCTTCTCTCTCTCTGTTTTATTCCGCTGCATTTAGATTCTGATCATCACTTCAGAAGCTGTCTCACTTAGCTTCTGATCAGTGTATTCAGTTGTTTAGAGAAACGAAGAATTTTTTCAAAACACAATTCAACCCCCCTTCTTGTGTTTTTCTCACCTTCAATTGGTATCTAGAGCCTTGGTCTGTTGTGTATCACTTAACCGTGCAACAGTCAAAGATCTGAGAAAAACATGACTACTCCTCCTCCTGATGGTGATACTAGCTATAAAAATGTCTCACATGATTATAGTGATAGTAAGAAAACCAGTGTTGGAAAAGTTCCAAAGTTCAATGGAGATGCTGAAGAGTTCTCTTGGTGGAAGACCAATTTTTACAGTTACATCATGAGCCTAGATGAAGAATTGTGGGATATTCTGGAAGACGGCGTTGGTGGTTTAGTCCTTGATGAAGAAGGAGCTGCTGTGGATAGAAAGAAACATACTCCAGAACTGAGGAAACTTTACAAGAAGCATCATATTATCAGAGGAGCTCTTGTCACTGCCATACCCAAAGCAGAATACATGAAGATGAGTGACAAATCCACTGCTAAAGCTATGTTTGCTTCTCTCTGTTCAAATTATGAAGGGAGCAAGAAGGTCAAAGAAGCAAAGGCTCTCCTGCTTGTACATCAGTATGAGTTATTCAAAATGAAGGATGATGAAACTATTGAGGAGATGTACTCAAGGTTTCAAACCTTAGTTTCTGGTCTACAGATTCTAAAGAAGAGCTATGTTGCTTCTGATCATGTAAGCAAGATTCTCAGAAGCTTACCTGCCAGATGGAGACCGAAGGTGACTGCCATTGAGGAAGCTAAAGATTTAAACACTTTAAGTGTCGAAGATCTTGTTAGTTCTCTCAAAGTTCATGAGTTAAGTCTTAATGAACATGAGTCTACTAAGAAGAGTAAATCAATAGCTCTTCCATCCAAAGGCAAGTCATCAAAAGCTCTCAAAGTGGTTGAATCTGAAGAGGAAGAACAGTCAAGTTCAGATTCTGAACCAGATGCTGCAGAAATGGCCATGCTCTCAAACAGACTTCAATATCTGGCCAAGAAGAACAGAAAGTTTCTCTCCAGAAGGGGTAACTCCAGAAGCTCAAGGAAAGAAGATCAGAAGGGATGCTTCAACTGTAAGAAGCCAGGTCACTTCATTGCTGAATGCCCTGATCTTCAAAGAGAAAAGTCAAAGGACAAGTCAAAGAGGTCTACATTCAAACCAAGCAAATTCAAGAAGCAGATTAAGCAGAGTTTAATGGCAACCTGGGATGATTTGGGTAGTGAATCTGGATCTGATAAAGAGGAAGCTGATGAAGATGCAAAGGTAGCTGTTGGGTTGGTAGCAACAGCAACTTCAGAAGCTGGGTCAGATTCAGACTCAGAAGATGAAAATGAGGTATATTCCAAAATTCCCAGAGATGAACTTGTTGAGTCACTTAAAGAACTTCTTACACATTTTGAAGTAAGAACCAATGAGTTGAAGGATTTAAAAGAAAAATATGCTGATTTGGTACAACAGCAAAAATCAACTTTATTGGATCTGAAAGCTTCTGAACAAGGACTTAGGGGCTTTGACTTCATGTGTAAAACATATGAAGATCAGCTCAGGTTCTTATGTCAGAAGCTACAAGAAAAGTGTAATGAAAAACCTTTAAGTAACCATGAAATTGCTCTTGAAGATTTTATTATATCTGGCATTGACAGAAGCAGAGTGGCTTCTATGATTTATAGCATTTACAAGAACAATGGCAGAGGAATTGGCTTTCCAGAAGTGAAACTGGAGAAAACCAATCTAAAGTCTTGTTGTGAATGCATCAAGGAAGGTCTGAAAACATTCTTTGTACCAGAAGGGGCTGAGTTGGAAACTGTTGTTCAATCAGAACCTGAAGCTTCTAGTTCTAAGGCTAAGATTACTTCAAAGCCAAAGAACTCTAAGTCAAAGGCTATGATCAAATCTGATTCCAAAACTTCAAAGGTTAGGATCCTGAAAAGATCAGAACCTATTCCTCAGAGTCTGGTGAAACCAAAATCTGGGGTTCTGAAGTCTAAGTTTCAGAAGAAGACAGTTACTGCTTCTGAAGTACCAAAACCTAAGGTGATGGTTAATCAGAAGCAATCCAACTCACAGCACAAGGTACAAGAAGTGAAGAGTAAAGCCTTATGTACTAACCTTCCAGGACCCATAGAACAATGGGTACCTAAATCTAAAAATGTCAATGATGCAGGTATGTCTAAGAGCAGTGCCAAAGCAAAGATCATGGTACCTAGACAGTGGTTGCTCAAGACACATGACAGGAGACAAGTCCATGTTCCTCAGCCTAACAATGAAAGAGGGAGGAAATGTGAAATTTGGAGGCAACCAGTCAGGCAAGATCATAGGTACAGGAACTATTGGTAACTCCTCTACCTCGATTAATAATGTATGGTTGGTAGATGGTCTTGAACATAACCTTTTGAGCATTAGTCAATTTTGTGATAATGGTTATGATGTGCTTTTTGAAAAACCCAACTGTACAGTAATCAACAAGGAAGACAAATCCATTGTGTTCAAAGGAAAGAGAGTTGACAATGTCTATAAAATCAATTTTTCTGAACTGGCTGATCAGAAGGTGATTTGCCTACTATCAGTGAATGATAAGAAATGGATGTGGCACAGAAGGTTGGGACATGCTAACTGGAGGTTAATCTCTAAGCTTAGTAAGTTACAACTGGTGAAAGGGCTACCAGACATTGACTATCATTCAGATGCACTCTGTGGTGCATGTCAGAGAGGGAAAATTGTGAAATCATCTTTTAAAACAAAAGATATTGTTTCAACCTCAAGACCTTTAGAATTACTCCATATTGATTTATTTGGACCAGTAAGTACTGCATCCTTATATGGAAGTAGATATGGATTAGTCATTGTTGATGATTACAGCAGATGGACTTGGGTGAAATTCATAAAGAGTAAAGATGTTGCGTGTGATGTATTCAGTAGCTTCTGCACTCAAATTCAATCTGAAAAAGAATCAAAAATTTTGAAAGTCAGAAGTGATCATGGTGGAGAATTTGAAAATGAGCCATTTGAAGCTTTTTGTGAAAAACATGGAATTTTCCATGAATTCTCTTCTCCTAGAACACCACAACAAAATGGAGTTGTAGAGAGAAAGAATAGAACTTTACAAGAAATGGCCAGAACCATGATTCATGAAAACAATTTACCAAAACATTTTTGGGCAGAAGCAGTGAATACAGCATGCTATGTTCAAAACAGGATCTATATTAGACCTATTTTGGAGAAAACAGCATATGAACTCTTTAAAGGAAGAAAACCCAATATCTCTTACTTTCATCAATTTGGATGTACTTGTTACATTCTGAACAACAAGCTCTACCTAAAGAAATTTGATGCCAAGGCCCAAAGAGGAATCTTTTTAGGTTACTCTGAAAGGTCAAAGGCATACAGAGTGTATAATTCAGAAACACTCTGTGTTGAAGAATCTATGCACGTTAAATTTGATGACAAGGAGCTTGAAGATAAAACTTCAAAGCAGGGTGAAAGTTTTGCAGAGATACAGGTTCCTGAAGCTACTCCAGAACCTGATCAGATAGCTGAGTCTGAAGATAGTCCAGAAGCTGAACCCACATCAGAAGCGCAAGATGAAACTGCTTCTGATGAAGCACAAGATGGCTCACATCAAGAAGATCCTCCCAGAAACACATTCAAACACAAGTCTTCACATCCTGAGGAGCTAATCATTGGAAACAAAGATAGTCCAAGAAGAACAAGATCACATTTCAGACAAGAAGAGTCAATGATTGGACTAATCTCAATGATTGAACCTACAACAGTTGATGAAGCACTTTCAGATGATGGATGGATCCTAGCTATGCAAGAAGAGTTGAATCAATTTCAAAGAAATGATGTGTGGGATCTGGTACCCAAACCTCAGCACAAGAACATTATTGGAACAAAATGGGTATTCAGAAACAAGCTGAATGAGCAAGGTGAAGTAACAAGAAACAAAGCCAGACTTGTTGCACAAGGGTATAGTCAACAAGAAGGCATTGATTACACTGAAACGTTTGCTCCAGTTGCAAGAGTGGAAGCAATCAGGTTACTTCTTTCCTATGCAGTTAATCATGGCATAATATTATATCAGATGGATGTCAAGAGTGCATTTCTCAATGGTGTCATAGAAGAAGAAGTGTATGTTAAGCAACCTCCTGGATTTGAGGATATTAAATATCCTGACCATGTTTTTAAATTGAAGAAATCACTATATGGCTTGAAACAAGCTCCCAGAGCTTGGTATGATAGACTAAGTAATTTCTTAATCAAAAATGATTTTAAGAGAGGACAGGTTGACACTACACTCTTCAGAAGGACCCTTGGGAAAGATATTCTTGTTGTGCAAATATATGTTGATGATATAATATTTGGTTCTACTAATGCATCTCTTTGCAAGGAATTTTCTGAGTTAATGCAAGATGAATTTGAAATGAGCATGATGGGAGAGCTGAAGTTCTTCCTTGGCATTCAAATCAATCAATGCAAAGATGGAGTCTATGTTCATCAATCAAAGTACACAAAGGAGCTTCTGAAGAAGTTCAAACTTGAAGATTGTAAAGTGATGAACACTCCAATGCATCCTACGTGCAACCTGAGCAAAGAAGATGAAGGAGCTAAAGTAGATCAGAAGCTGTATAGAGGTATGATTGGTTCTTTGTTATACCTCACTGCATCTAGGCCAGATATTTTATTCAGTGTATGCTTGTGTGCAAGATTCCAATCAGATCCTAGAGAATCTCATATGACTGCTGTCAAGAGAATCTTCAGGTATTTGAAAGGAACAACCAATCTTGGACTCCTTTATAGGAAATCCTTAGATTATAAGCTAATTGGATTCTGTGATGCTGATTATGCTGGTGATAGGATTGAAAGAAAGTCAACCAGTGGCAATTGTCAATTTCTGGGCGATAATCTTATATCCTGGGCTAGCAAAAGACAAACAACTATTGCTATGTCTACAGCAGAAGCAGAATACATTTCAGCTGCAAGTTGTTGTACACAACTACTTTGGATGAAACATCAGTTGGAAGATTATCAGATAACTGCTAACAGTATTCCCATTTATTGTGATAATACTGCTGCTATTTGTTTGTCTAAAAATCCAATTTTGCATTCAAGAGCGAAGCACATTGAAATCAAACACCATTTTATCAGAGATTATGTTCAAAAAGGAATTTTAGATATACAATTCATTGATACTGAAAATCAATGGGCTGATATATTTACTAAGCCTTTAACTGTTGAAAGATTTGATTTTATAAAGAAAAATTTGAACATGCACTTTGTATCTGATTAAATGCTTGCTTGCTCCTGAATAGGATTTTAGGTTCTGAAGTTAGTTCAGAAGCAGTAGTCCATCAGAAGCTCTTTATTGAGGTTCTGAGGAAAACTCGCTTCTGATGATGACGTCAGCATCTGAAGTCCAGAAGCTGGATTTATTGCTTCTGAATAGTTGAATTAGTGGAAACGTTGGAAGTTACCTTTTAAAAAAAAAAAAAAAAAAAGTAACTTTTGGCCCACTAACTTGGTAGTTACTCTGTGAACTTCTTACGTGGCCTGTATGTGTTGGTGTATAACTAAAAGGGCAATGATGATTTAAAAGCTTTGAAAGTACTTTTCACGCGCCCCCAATTTTGTCATTAATGTTATGTTTGTTTGTCTCTTTTGAATTGCAATCGTTTTACTTTTAACACTTTGTCAATTCACACACTACTCACTCAAAACAAACACATTTGCTCTCAAACCGTTTGCGAAGTAAGCGCATTCTCTCAACCTTAGAACCCTAAAAATCTTCATCTTCTTCAAATCTTCGTCAATCATCAAATGGCATCATCAAGCTCAAAAGTTTCAGAATCTACATCAAACAAGCAAAGCGTATCAGAATCTGGGTCCATCTACAAAGAAAAGACTATGGATATTCCATGGGAATCCTTGATAGTCCAAATAGAGTCACCAGTGAATTTTACTTCACTCAAGAAGTACGAAGTAAACATGGAAGGTTTAATAGAAACACAGGAGCTGTCTGAGTATTTCAGAATGCTAAATGGGCCAACATATTTGAATTTGGTCAAGGACTTTTGGTTAAAAGCTGAAGTGTACAATGAAAAGCCTGCAAAAGTTGTAAGCAAACAAGCTGGGTCAAAGAAAGGGAAAATGGTCATGGATATGAATCCTACATCATTTGACAGCTTAGAAATAAGGTCTGAAGTGATGGGCATTCCTATAACCATCACTGAGGAAGTTATAGCTAAAGCTTGTAGAAGGCATGCAGAGGGAAGATTCCAAGAAATAGTCAGGAAGGAAGATGTCCTGCTACAAGGTTACTACAACACTCTTTTGGGTGGGAAGAAGGATGCAAAGCCTTCTGAAATGGAGATTCACAACAGGATGTTGGTGAAGTTCAGTAATGATTGCTTCTTTCAAAGAGCAGGAGGATCTGACCAACCCAACAATCAACAGAAGCTAGCAATTTACTTCATGGCTATTTTGGAAAAGATAAACTTCCCAAGATATGTAATGGATCATCTCTGCTGGGCCATAAACGAAAGCATTACAAGAGAAAGAAAACAAGTACCCTATGGAAGATTGCTGTCTGAAATCTTTCATCAAGGAAGGGTGCTGGAGTTCTTAAAAAGGACAAGGAGTGCTTCTGATAAATGTTTCAAAGTCTCTACTGCTGAAAGGACTATCAGTAGCAGGAGCTTACACTCTATGAAGTTCTTCAAAGAAGCCCCTAAAGATGAGAAGTGGTTAGAGATGACAACTGCTGAGACTGAGATAATCAGGGACTTTCCTCCCATCTTTAAAGAAAGCAACCCTGAAATCTTAGCCAATTTAGTAGCTGAGTACATCTTGGAGGAAGATGCAAGCACTCAGGATGAAGCTGCTCCTGTTAAAGTGAAGAAAGTTAAAAGTGCTCCTGGAGCTGCTGCTGATAAGGTCAAGCAACTGAAAGTTGTTAAGAGAAAGAGAGGAAAGACTGAAACTGTCTACCATAAAGAGAAGTTGGATGAAGCTCTGGACGAGTTAGAGAAAGAAGAAGCTGATCCCAAGTTGAAGAAGAAGAAAGCTCCTCTTGAGTTGAAAAACTCTATGTTTGAAGTAACTCCAGTCATGGAAAGGATGGCTAAGGAATACGCTGCTGATAAGTTAGCAGATAGAATGGAGAAGAAGAAAATTAGGGCTGCTTCTATTCCCATAAAAAGAAGCAAGGACAGATCAGAGTCAGTCATCACAGAAGAGCATCTGAATAAAGCTCTTGATGAGATAAAGGCAAATGAGCACAAGAAGAAGGCATCTGAACTAACCTTCACTCCAATGGTTGAAGTAACTTCTGATATGGAGAAAGAAGCTGATGGGCAAGCTGTTCAGATGCTAGCTGAATTAAAAAGGAAAGAAGCTCAATACAATTTGGAGAGGGATCAAAGGCTCAAGGCTTCAGGTCTGGAGAATTGTGATGAATTTTTCAAGAAGAAGTCTGAAGAAGTCAAGGAAGTGGCTGTTAAAGCTTCAGAAGCGGTTCTGAAAGCACCTAGTACTATCACTTCTGAAGCTGGCCCTGCAGATCAGGTAATCCAGATTCCAGTCACCTCTATCCCCACTTCACTCTCTTCACCATCAGCACCTGAACCAATAGAAGACACTTCTGTCTTAGACAATCTTGCTCTCCACTACTCAGGTGAGTTACCCATAGACAAAGCTTCAGAAAAAGCCTCTGAAACAACTCCAGAAGCAGCTGCTTCTGAAAATGTTGTTTCAGAAAACCCTCATCAACAAACACCTGAACCACAAAAACCCACAACACCCCCACAATCACCAATAGCCATCACTGACCCCCAACTCAACACTCAAACAACAACTTCACCACAACAACCACCATCTGAAACTGAATTTCAACCTTTACCTGAACACTCTCCTGAACCAACTCCCATGGATGTTGACATCTCTCTAGTCAATGTTCAAGCCTCAACCTCCACCACACACATTGATTCTGACCAGCCCTCATCTTCTAACACACAAACACACCTTACCATTCCAGTTCCTAACCCTATTCAAGACTTAGAAATCAGTGATTCTGATCTTGAAATCCTTGAACATCCACCCACAAACATCCTGGAATCTGGATATATCAATTCTGAGCTTCTGACAATCTTGAGTCAGATGCACAATCTGGTGGATCAAAGAAGGACGATTGATCTCACAGGTGCATATGAAGACTCCTGGGTATCTCTTCAGAACCGGGCAGCTGGGGTTATTGAAGAAATCAAGGCTAAATGCATCAGAGTCAAGCAAGCTTCAGTCAGAAGGCTAATGGAAAATCTGAATCAGAGTCTTAGAGTAAGAAGTTCTACACTGCTCTTGGCAAACCAGCCTTTCTTCTTTGAAACGGATTACTTGACCAGAGAAGCAAGGCTGTGTAAGCTTCTGAAGAAACAGATGGCACAGCAGCAGCAAGAAGCTAGAGAAAGGGAACAAGCTCTTCTTCAGAGGCAACAACAACTTGAAGAATTGTTGAAGAAGAAGATTGAAGAAATGGAAGAGATGAAGAAACAACAACAAACCAACCCTTAGTTGCACACCCTTGTGTTTTTCTTTGTTTGTTGTTTGTTTTATTTTCTTAGTCCTTGCTTCTGAAATCATCTTGTCTTATTGCTCTTGCTTCTGAATGCTTACTGATTCTGACTGTTTAGCTGCTTCTGACAATTGAATATACATGATTTTTGCTCTGATTTATTTAGTTCATTGCTTAGTATACTCTCTCACGTTTGAGTTTTTCTCATATCTTTTTGTCTTTTGTGCTTAGATTTATTTTAATTTTTTTGATAATGACAAAAGGGGGAGTATATGTGACAAGTATTTAAAGGCTCTGAGCCCCATTAATGGCATTTGAAATTTTTGAAAAACTTCTATCTTTTTACCTTATTGGTATATGCTATGAATGAACGAAGGAGTATCAAAATTCAAGTAAAGTTAATTGAACCATTCTTCTTATCTATAAGTAAATTCTTTCAATGATTCAATTTTGTTTTTAAGCTCTGATAAGATTATTGTGCGAAAAATGAATTTAATTAACCTGGATAGAACTTAGGGGGAGCTTACAAACCTCACCTTAAAGACTATCAGACTCAGGGGGAGTTTGAGCTTACAAACCTCAGATTCTGAGCTTACAAACCTCAGAACCCCAAAGTCAACTTGTTAATTAGATTAACAACAATTGATCAATTTTAAATACTTTTGTTTGTCATCATCAAAAAGGGGGAGATTGTTGGAACAAAATGTGTTTAACAATAAACCTTAAAGAGTTTTGATGATAACAAGGTATTAAAAATTGTAAATTGGATTAGCTAATATTTGTTCAAGTGTACAGGACCATAATTATAAAGTTACATCATCATTGGTTCTGAATGAGCAAATAAAGAGCTATGGAAACAACAAAAATTTGAAGCTTGGACGCTCCTGAAGGCAACTTGCTCCTGAAGAAATAGCGCTCCTGAAGTAAGCTGCTCCTGAAGAATAGTGCTCCTGAAGACAAGAGGTCCAGAAGTCACATCATCAGAAGCTGCATCATCAGAAGCTGCAGAAGTCATCTCATCAGAAGCTGCATCATCAGAAGCTGCCTCATCAGAAGCCATTTCACCAGAAGCTGAATATCAACTGGATTTGCAAAGAATCAAGAATTGAAGAATCATCAATGCAAAAGCTGTCTATTGGATTCGAAAACACAAACAAAGGATTAGTGGAGCTTGCAACGGTCATTTCAAAGGTGTTTGAAGGTGTGTGTTTGCAATTTGGACGAAAGCGTTGACATTGTACTTTGTACGAATTGTACAACCACGTTCTCCACTACTCTGTTTTGTGTCTGCACTTCAAGACAAGAAAACAGCTCCAGAATACGGTCTCGCCTGCATAGATGTTCCTTTGGATAAGGAATGGATTTCAAATTTGTTCTTCATAGGACAACAACCAAATCAGGCAAAAGATCATTGGTGAAAGATCAAGCTTCAACAACGACTCTTTGGTGTGCTGGCAATTTCACAACGTCTCTTTCACACCTCTATATAAAGGAGTGAAGACCTAGAGAATTGGTAATGCAAGAACGCTGAACGAAAGACTCACAAGATTTTCACAAGTACCAAACCTCTGCTGAAATTGTTCTGCATTCACTTAGAATTTCTGTGTCTCAAAGTCATATCTTAGAAATTCTTAAGTCCATTGAGTCTGTATCTGATTTGTATTGTGAGCACCTCTGATTGTATATCAAGTGTTCAACCTTAAACAATTTTCTGTGTAATTTTGTTTAGTTAGGAAGTCTCTTGCAGTTGTGCTTGAGCAGGAAGTCTCTTGATTGTGTTCTTGAGCAAAGGAAGTCTCTTGCTTGTGTGCTTGAGCATTGGAAGTCTCTTGCTTGTGTGCTTGAGCATTTGTAATCAGATATTACTCATAGTGAAATCTCCTTGGAAGTGCAAGGGGGACTGGACTACTTCCGGATTGTGGAAGGAACCAGTATAATTGCTTTGTGTCGTTCTTCTTCTCTCTCTCTGTTTTATTCCGCTGCATTTAGATTCTGATCATCACTTCAGAAGCTGTCTCACTTAGCTTCTGATCAGTGTATTCAGTTGTTTAGAGAAACGAAGAATTTTTTCAAAACACAATTCAACCCCCCTTCTTGTGTTTTTCTCACCTTCATATTATACATGTGACAATAGTCGAAAAAGATATATAATGTCATTGCTATTGAATATTTTTTCGGAGAATGCTGAAGCTCGCGAAAAAAAAACCACGACGGCATCGCGAATGTTTGTTTTAACTTTCTTGAATCACTCCACTTATGTGAATTGTGGAAATTCATCCCTCCACTTTAGGGATGGCAATGGGTACCCTATGGGTAGGGTACTACAATGCCCTTCCCCATACCCGCGTATGTAAAAAATACCCGTACCCCAACCCATACCCTCATGGGCAACAACTTTAGTGCCCTTCCCCATACCCTATGGGCACCTTAGTGCCCATACCCGCACCTATTACCCGCACTTTAACTATGAAAATACAATAAAAATATCACAGTTGAAATAAAACTATGATTCAAATTTTTTTAAATCAACTCATAAAATAGTACGAATCGTAATATTTAACAAAATAAAAAACATCTAAAACATCCTTTAAAAATTGATGGATCAGTTATTGTATTATGTAGTTTTTAGGTTTAGGCTTAGACTTAAATAGCTAAATAAATTAATTAATTATACATCAAAAATAAATAAATTATTTATCATATAATATAAATATGTATATGCGGGTTGCGGGGCTGGGTAGTATAGTACCCTTACCCGTACCCATACCCGTTTAAATTTGCGGGGAATACCCGGACCCAAGCCCATACCCATGAAAGCGGGGTTTTACCCTACCCATTGTGGATATTTTTTGCGGGTACCCATCGGGCATGGGTCTAATTGTCATCCCTACTCCACTTCCCTAAATCCCTGAATTGTGAAAAATCTAGAAATTTAATTGGCTGAGCAGCTTTCTTGAATTTCTCGGATGCTATTTGTCGCTACAAATAGCTATTTTTTCTTTCATCCCTATCCAATAGTGATTTAAAGAGGAAAGTGTAAAGTTGAGAACGTTCTAATCTCAACACCATAGCAAAAGTGTGAGAAACAGCCTAATTAAACTACTTAGGTTGAACCAACCAATATACACCATCCGGTCACTAATATAAGTAAAATTTTATATTTTAGATTCATTCAATAAATGATGTATGTTGTCTACAATAAATATCACATACATCATTAAATGAATGAATCTGAAATATAAATTTTTGCTTATAATAGTGACCGGAGGGTGTACCTTGTATATAATTTTCTTAAATCTTGCTCTCTTTATTTCTATAGCATGCACGATTGACACAATTGTATTAATTTTGTTTAGATTTTCATCAATAACAAAATATACATCAGAACAATCTCATCAAGAGAATATTAACTAACAAAACCCTTCTCCAAGTATACACTTGAGATAATATCTACCAAGCGTTGATTTAAATTTCATGAATGATCGCACAATTCAAATCACCCAAGCCCCCTTCCAAGTGGTCCATGAATCTTGGATAAAATTCAATATACCATCATAAATTTTTATATTACGTTGAACACATTCTTATAAACTCGGTTTGTAAGGTGGGTACTATCCATCATTTATACACACATTGTCATATTATATCTCGTCTAATATGAGACTTGCATACAAAAATTAGTTTGCAAATAATATATTTGTTTGAAAGAAAAAAAATGCTTGAAAGTTGCAAAATGTATATGACACATATTCTAACTAATTTTATCCATTCTCTTTTGCTAAAGTTTTATAACTACTAGCTTAGTTTCCTGGGAATCACTGGTTGGAAGAAAAAAACAGCAGGAGGATGTTGTAACTGATTCTGTGAACCCAGTTGTCACGATAGAAATTTTTAACTTTGCTTGTTATTGACTTGCTGTACGGTCTAAGTCAAAAAATTGTCAATTTCTACTAACTTAGTCATAAAAATAAGAAAAAGGTCAATGGGTCCATCCATGGTATTGTTCCAATTCAAGTCTAACAGAAATTGGGTCAAACGTTGGAGACAATTCAGATTAATTGGAAAAGTATATAAAAAATACACACAATTTTTAATTTTCCCCAAATTCACTCTTTGGAGAAATTTCCAAGCTTTTCAATAATGTGCTACATCGAAGGTTCGCAAATGACCAACACAAAACAATTTTAGCCACCATAGCTTAATACATTACACTGACTTTCTAAAAAAGATAAAAAATAGTGCACTGCCAATTCTAATTAAATTGACTATTTTTAGCAACTAAAGGAAAGAAAATTTAGGTCAGCACACTTTCATATTATTTTTATTTATTAAAATTGTTTTTTCATGCCCTTATTAATGTGAATTCCCAATAGGTTACAAAAAAAAAATGTATTCCACTCACCACTCAATCATGAGCTTCTTGTCTCCATTGTTTTTGGAAGAGGTAACTTTTACTAACATCATCGGTGATCAACATTTACTCCGACTCATCATAATGTTTGTATATACATCCAAGTTCCAAGTTTATCCTTTTTTTTTGGCAAAAGATAAGTATTATTATTAATCAACCAATATTCAATACAAGAAAGATATGAATAAAAAATATGGTGATTAGCTCAAGAACAAACAACCTTGCCTAAAGTATGAGTAATCATGTTCGCTTGTCTCCTAATAAACTTCACCTCGAAGTTGAAATGTAAATATAACTGATAAATAATACTAGAAACAATAGCATAGAATTCTGAATCACCATGACCCGAAGATGATAGAGCTTGCACTAGAGTAGCTGAGTCGATCTCGAAGACAACCTGGTCTCGTCAGTTCACATCAGCAAGTTTATCCTTACATACAGATTGCCGCAAACTTAGCCTACCAACTCATGCATCTTTTGTGTGTATGTATCTTCATGATGCTAATATATATCCCACATGAGAAATGTTAGTAATACTCATTTTTTAACACACTCTAAAACTCAGTCTTTTATGAAATATAATCAATGTATGTCCCATCATTGTGTGAGTTCTATTTTCAAAGTGTAGACTCATAATAATTTAAACCAATAAGATAATAAATTTTGGAGAGTGTGTTAAAAAAAGAGTGTTACTGATATTTCTCATCCCACATATATTTTAGAAATAACGGCAACGTAATTTTTTTTTTAGAATGTAATATTTTTATATTTGTTAGTCATGAAGGTGGTTTTAAAAGTGTATTTTTTTATAGTTAATTTTCCATCAATTTGTTGTAGTTGTAGTTCTATAAAATAAAATAAAAATAGCGTGAGGACGGACCTAACATGCTAATCCATCTGTTTTTCTTGATAAAATAATTAAAATTACTAAATTTTGTTTATTTTTTTTAAAGGAAATTTTGTTTGATTATTTGAAAACATGAATTATTTGATAGTATAAATAATGATAAATTTGCAAATAAAATAGTTGAGCGTAAATATTGAAAGAAAAGTGATAATTCACTTAATATCCCTTTATATGTAGGTATACATATTTCTTAAAAAAATGTAGGTATGAATATTTTAAAACTACTTATTTGATTGAATTTTTTGACAGAAAATATCTTATTGAATAAATAAAGTAAATTGGGAATAAAGTAATTTAAATAAAAAGTAAAATTGAAAGAAAAAATTACACAATTAACATTTATGTACTTTAGGCAACTAACCACTATTTTTTTAAGGGAAAAAATTCATTGCATAAAATGTGTCAAATACATAAGTGTACATCATCAAATATTTTGTTTAAAGCCCCAAGTTTTCAACAGACGGCCCTGACAACCAAAACTTTTAGATTGGTTCCTATTAAATTAAGACTTAAATTAAATTATTCAGCCAAAACTATCCATCAATGTTATGGTGCAAAGTTATCTTCATCATTTTGTACTTGAATTGTTCAACTATCAAATACTATCTCCGTCCCGGTATAATTGACCTATTTTGGTTTTTCACACAGATTAAGAAAAGTGTATAAATAAAGGGGAAAATGGAATATATTGTATTGGGAATGATAAAAGTAATAGTATTTAGTGTTATATTGTATTGGGAATGATGAAAGTTGTATTGAAAATTGAAATGAGTCAGTTATTTTGGGACACTTTTTTTTAGAAAATGGGTCAGTTATTCCGGGACGGAGGGAGTATGACATTATCAACAATTGGTTTCAACTTCAGTTCCGATATAACTATCTTAGTCATTATAGCTCCTGTAAATGCCAACAAAAGACCTTTTTTCTTTTATTAAAATTTGCAATTTTAAGATCATTT
This sequence comes from Medicago sativa, assembly GCF_051527215.1. Lineage (NCBI taxonomy): Eukaryota > Viridiplantae > Streptophyta > Magnoliopsida > Fabales > Fabaceae > Medicago > Medicago sativa. The sequence goes on along the minus strand of NC_140753.1, from coordinate 14,562,394 downwards.
AATTAGAATATCAACGGGGACCAGATTGATACAGTTCTACAATTTCAAAGATTAATTGAGGTTTGTCAAAAAAAAAAATATTAATTGAGGTATATACTCCCTAATAAACTGATATTTTCGGATAAGCTATCTTTTCGAGACGTGCTCATGATATTTCCCTTATATATTTTTTTTAAACATCATATTATTAAAAGCTACAACGTACAAGAAGAACGGCAAAGCTAGAGAAGAGAACCACAACAGACACAGTAAATATACGGCAACCCAACCCCAAGAAAAAAAAACCACCAATAAAGCTCCTAAAACACCAAAATAAACCAAAACCAAAGCAATAAAAGAACTATCTCAAAAGACAATTTTTCGGTTCCAACACCACTCATAAAAGAGACGAGATGTGCTTGATTACTTCACAGAAATGAAGTCTCTTTGGGAGGAGCTTAACTCTCATCGTCCCATGCCTATGTGCACTTGTCCCTTTCCATGCCGTTGTGAATCTATGCGTGCTGCTCGCAATTTTCGAATGGAAGATCAAGTGATTCAATTCCTTACTGGTTTGAATGATAGCTTTTCTGTTGTGAAGACTCAGGTTCTTCTCATGGATCCTCTTCCTTCCATAAACAAAGTATATTCTATGGTGGTTCAAGAGGAAAGTAACAATACTGCACCTACTCCATCAGTTTCTATTGAAGACTCTAGCATCTTGGTTAATGCTTCAGAGGCCAGAAAACCATTTCAACGTGGTAAGCCTTCTGGTGCCTCTCAATCCAAAAACAACTCCAGATATTGCACTTTTTGTCATCGAACTAACCATACTGTGGAGTATTGCTATCAAAAACATGGTTATCCCAATACGAATAAACCTGTTGCTTCTTCAAATGCTGTGAATTCTGAGCATGCTATGGAATCTCATACCTCTAGTGAAGGAAATTCATCTATCTCTCATACTGGTTTAACTCAAGAGCAATATGGTCACCTTGTATCCTTGTTACAACAATCTTCTTTGGTGCCTTCAGCAACTCCTTCCAATCCTGCTAGTACCAATCATGTCACAACATCCTCTTTTCCCTCTTCTATTGATTTTACCTCAGGTATAAACACAGTTTTCTCTTGTTCTTTACATGTTCCTCCTGATCATTGGCTAATTGATTCTGGAGCCAATGAACATATTTGTTCATCATTGCATTTGTTTCATTCATATTATAAAATCAAACCTATTCAAGTTAACTTACCTAATGGTTCATCTGTACTTGTTCAATATGCTGGTACAGTTGTTTTTTCACCTCATTTTCACATCACTCATGTTCTTTATTCTCCTTCTTTCAAAGTTAATCTTGTTTCTGTTTCTAAAATTTGTCAAACCTTACCTTATCATGTGCATTTCTTGCTTAATACTTGTATTATACAGGATGTGAAAACCCAGAAGATGATTGGTTTGGGTAATCTTTGTGATGGTCTCTATAGACTGCATCCTTCTGCTCCTGCTTCACCTCAAGTGCATTCTATTACTTCTGCTCATTTCCCATCAAATAAAGAGTCTTTACAATCTTGTAATTCTGTTTCTTTAAATAGTCATGTTTCTAGTATTCCTTCCAATGCAATCTGGCACTTTAGATTGGGTCACTTGTCCAATCAAAGATTGTCCATGATGCATCATTTGTACTCTTCTATTACTATTGATAATAAAGCAATCTGTGACATTTGTCACTTTGCCAAACAAAGAAAATTGCCTTATAATTTGAGTACTTCTATTGCTTCCTCTAAATTTGAGCTCTTGCATTTTGATATTTGGGGACCCCTTTCCATTACTGTTGTTCATGGACATAAGTATTTTCTTACCATTGTTGATGACTTTACCAGATTCCTATGGGTCATTTTACTTAAAAATAAATCTGAAGTCTCTAGTCATGTCAAAAATTTTGTCCAATTAATTCATACTCACTATCAAATAACTCCCAAATACATCAGAACAGATAATGGCCCAGAGTTTCTTCTTACTGAATTCTATGCCTCTAAAGGTATCATACACCAAAAATCATGTGTTGAAACTCCTCAACAGAATGGTAGAGTGGAAAGAAAGCATCAGCACATTCTCAATGTTGCTCGAGCTTTACTTTTCCAATCCAAACTTCCCAAAATTTTCTGGTCATATGTTGTGCTTCATGCAGTTTTTTTAATCAATAGAGTCCCTACTCCTCTCCTCAAGCACAAATCCCCTTATCAACTTTTATATGATTCTTTACCTGATATACATTCCTTTAAAGTGTTTGGCTGTTTATGTTTTGCATCCACTCTTCTTGCTCACAGATCAAAACTTCACCCTAGAGCAAGAAAGTCTGTTTTCTTGGGCTACAAGTCAGGCACTAAGGGCTATGTTCTTTATGATCTTGACACTAGAGAAATTTTTGTCTCTAGAAATGTTGTTTTTCATGAACTTGTTTTGCCTTATAACTCACAAACTTCTTCTCCTACCTCCAATTGGCAGTATCATTCCTCATCCCCTGTTATCCATGAACCAGTTTCACCTCCACCTCCACCACCTATTTCATCTACTGACCACAGCATCCACAATTCCCCATCATCCACGCCTACTTCATCCCCCCTTCTTAGAGTTTCTTCCAGAAATAAGAAAACTCCATCTTACCTAAAAGATTACATATGTCCTTCATCTAATATTTCTGCATCTCACATTAATAAAGCTTGCTCTTCATTTCCATTATCAAATTTTATTTCACATACACATTTATCTAATTCTCACCATACATTTGCTTTGTCTATTGTTTCTCATGTTGAACCAAAATCTTATGCTGAGGCCATCAAATTTGACTGTTGGAAACAAGCAATGCAAGTTGAACTTAATGCTCTTGATCAAACTGGTACCTGGACAATAGTGGATCTTCCTTCACAAACCAAACCCATAGGGTGCAAATGGGTTTATAGAATCAAGTACAATGCTGATGGTTCTATAGAGAGGTATAAAGCTCGACTGGTAGCTAAAGGGTATAACCAAATTGAAGGATTGGACTATTTTGATACTTTCTCACCAGTTGCAAAGGTCACTACAGTCAGACTGGTTATTGCTTTGGCTTCAATTAATCATTGGTTTCTTCACCAATTAGATGTAAACAACGCTTTTCTTCATGGTGATCTTCATGAAGATGTTTACATGAAGCTTCCCCCAGGTTTATCAACTTCCAAACCTAATCAAGTCTGCAAATTGTCCAAATCCTTGTATGGTCTCAAACAAGCCAGTCGAATGTGGTATGAGAAGCTCACTGCACTACTCATTTCTAATGGTTACACACAGGCTGCTTCTGATGCTTCCTTGTTTATAAAGTCAGCATCTGAGACCTTCACTGTCCTTTTGGTTTATGTTGATGATATTATTCTAGCTGGCAATTCTCTTTCTGAATTTAATATCATCAAGAATGTCTTACACCAAGCATTCAAAATTAAGGACCTTGGCACTTTGAAGTATTTCTTGGGCCTTGAAGTTGCTCATTCTCATACTGGGATTTCTCTATGTCAGAGAAAGTATTGTTTGGATTTGCTGAAAGATTCAGGTCTTCTTGGTTCCAAGCCAGTATCCACTCCCTCTGATCCTTCTGTCAAACTATACAATGACACTTCCTCTCCTCTTACTGACATTTCAAGCTATAGGAGACTCATTGGCAGATTGATCTATTTGAATACAACCAGACCTGACATCACTTTTATTACTCAACAATTGAGTCAGTTTCTCAGCAAACCAACTCAAACTCACTATAATGCAGCTCTTAGAGTGCTCAAATACTTGAAAGGTTCACCAGGCAAAGGCATTTTTTTCCTCGAGCTTCAGGTTTGCATCTTCAAGATTATACTGATGCAGACTGGGCAGGATGTAAGGACACTAGGCGCTCCATTTCAGGCCATTGCTTTTTTCTTGGACAATCACTGATATGCTGGAGAACCAAGAAACAGCCCACAGTTTCCAGATCTTCTTCTGAGGCTGAGTATAGAGCCATGGCAACTGCCACTTGTGAACTGCAGTGGTTATTGTATTTACTCAGAGATTTACAAGTCAATTGTGTTCAGCTTCCTGTGCTTTATTGTGACAATCAAAGTGCTATGCACATTGCTGCCAATCCCGTTTTCCATGAAAGAACCAAAAACCTTGAGATTGACTGTCACATTGTGAGGGAAAAGTTGCAAGCTGGCATACTCAAACTCCTTCCAGTCACCACTCATGATCAAATTGCTGATTTCTTTACAAAGGCTTTGTATCCACAACCTTTTGGTCTCTTACTTTCCAAGTTGGGAATGCTAGACATCTACCACCCTCCAACTTGTGGGGGGCTATTACACAATACAGCATCCACACCTAAGGAGCATGAGAACACAAATAACTTGAAGTACAAGCAACAAAGCTAGTGTAGTACATTTTGTCATTTGTATAGTACAATCTAGAATAAGATAGTACAACTCCTTGATGTATATATACTATGATGTACTCTCATTCCAATCTAATGAATCAATACTCTTTTTCATAATTTCTTAATAATCTTTACTCTATTCAAACTCCATTGCTAAAATGTAAATTTGATGTCATCCACTATGACATCCGCCCCCTTGTTCATATCATTGAAGATTCTCTCATTTCTAATCTTCCAGAACACTCAAATTAATGAATTATGCGAGTAATATTGTATTTGTTAATTAAGATTCTAGACAGATACATATAACATCTTTTGCACAAAAAAAAAAATCTGCCAGCAAGGGTGTGTTTGAAACACTTCTCAAAAACTCTTTTTTAATTTTTGAAAAATAAAAATCTAAAAACCTGTTTGATAAACTAATTTTGAAATAGAGTCTTTAAAAACTGTTTCTTGTTTTTCAGTTTTCACGACTAAAAAACGGAAACATGTAAAATGTGTTTTGCTTTTCAATTCTCTGTTTTGGTTTTTAAAATTAGGAAGAGATTCAGAAAATTGAAAACGCGCGGAAAAGTGTGTAATTTCATTAATGGCAGAGTTGTAAATAAATAGAACTTTAAACTAATTTTGTTTGAACTATTTCATTGGCCTTTCGTTTCCTTAATGCAGCACTGTCTGTTCCATTCCAATGACATGTACTACTATCAATTTTAGAAGCAATTTTTATTTTATTTGAGTTTTTTCAATAACTTTTATTTGTGTATGTATGTTTCTCCTTCGTATTAATTCAAATGACCGCTTCCATACTCACCATAAATGAATAAAAAATCACGGTTCTTTGTCCCAAAAAAAAAATTCACTGTTCTAATTACCTCGTTTTATATATTACTTTTCATTTTTTTGTCAAGTAGTTTATTGGACAAAAATTTATCTCTTAACGTGAATTGGTGGATGGTCGAGGTTCGAACTCGGCCTATGTATATATTGCAGTTTTACTAATGTTGATCATCTATCATTTGCTAAATATATCACTGATGTAGTGATTACTGCACAATTTTTTAAAATGCATTTGACAATATATTTTTACTTCATGGTTATTTTAGTGCTATTTATGTGTATGACAATTTTAAGTTTGAAATATATCGTTCTTTACTGTTATTTTAGTGCTACTTATATGTATGGCAATTTTAATTTATTACAATCAATGATTTTTTTATAAATATATAAAATTATTTTGTCACTTATTTTATTTTTTTAATATTTTTTGTCAGTTTATAAAAATATTACATGAAACTGTTTTTAAAAATTAGCTTAGCAAACAAATTTTCTCATTTTCTCATATCTAAAACTGTTTTTAAAAATTAGCTTAGCAAACGAATTTTCTCATTTTCTCATCTCCAACGTAGTTTTAGAAAATTGGCTTTCCAAACAGATTTTTTTTATTCTCTTTTTAAAAACAGTTTTTAAAAATAGATTTATAAAACTAATTTTAAAAACTAAAAATGGAAACCGATTCAAATGTTTCATTAAGTATTTGTGAATCGTGATCACAATTACATTTCCAAATATGGACCTGGTCGAGAGTTGAGACAGATATGTCTTAATTAGAAATCTGTTATTATGAACTTAATGTAAGATATATTTTTTTTCTTCTAGCTAAGCATAACATGATGTAAAAAAAATTAGTTTTATGCTATGAAGCCCGGATACTCCAAAACCGAGACGTACCCGTACCGGATACGTATCGGATACCGATACTCCACGGATACTCGCGGATACGTATCCACGAAGTATCGGAATTAATTATTTTAATTTTTAATAAATATTTTATCGGATACTTATGTGATACTCCACAGATACACAAGGATACTTCTAAGATACTTCACAGACACGTATCCTAAAAAAAGATGAAGAGTAAAAAAGTGAGACAATGTTGTAAATATTCATTATAGATGTATATGACTCAATTTTAGATATGCATCAATAGAATTGTTTCTCGATGAAACACTTAAAATTATACTTCTTGTAGATGAACGTAGTGAAAGATGTGATTTAGTTAATCAATATTAGATAAAATTTGTGTTGAGTTCTTTTAATGATGTTTCTCTCAATATCCCAACATATGAAAATGTAATATAGTTATAAGAAAACTTTCAAAAAAAATTATTTTGATCACATGTATTATTTTTAAAAAATTCTAACTTTTATAATAGTATAATAATGAAGAGTAATCAATGTTAATTTTCTTCAAGTATTTTACATGCATATAAGTTTTATTATAAATTTTTGTTAACGTATCTTAACCGTATCGTATCCTAAATTTAAAAAAATTCGCGTATTCGAGTACCCGTATCGTATCGTACCCGCACCCGTATCCGTATCGGGGCTTCATAGGTTTTATGATATAGACATTTGACTTAGCCAACAAATTAGGCGTCGGTATATCTCGAGACAAAAACTAGCTAGGAGAATTAGTTTTATGATATAGACATTTGACTTAGCAAACAAATTAGGCGTCGGTATATCTCGAGACAAAAACTAGTTAGGAGAATTAATGTCGAAAGCAACAAAAAAAAGTAGCTGTCGTTTTGTTTGTTACCAACATGGAATATAGAAGGTATAAAACATACACCCTCTTCGGATTAGACATATCCTAGTGTCATGTCCGACACCGTCGTGACACCGAAATATATAATTACATTGAATTATATAATTTTTTTTAAAATTATTAGTGATGTTAATGTATCATCTCGATATCCGGTATCCGTGTCTGTATCCGTGCTTCGTAGTATAGAAGTAAACCAAGTTGTTGTTGTGGCTTAAAATGTGATTATATCATACGTTTATCTACTATTTCTACGACTTCTCATACGTTCAAACAAAAATGCTTTGGTTGGCACAGTCCTTTTTCTCTTCAAGATGTACTTTGAGATTATAAGTTCCTTCGGTCGCAGGCAACCCATATCGTGTAGCTAGATATAGCCATATAGGTTTAGCTTAAATCATCAATGAAATTTAAAATGAACAAATAAATTAGTTATATATTATACATACATACATATATATATATATATATATATATATATATATATATATATATATATATTTAGGTTTGAAGAAATCATGATGTGTACTGTGTGTTACGTAATTCTATATCCTCATGAATTGTGTGGAAGATCATCATAACCTGCAGTATACGATGTAGTGGGCGAGGATTTTCACTCTATTGAAATTTGATTTTAAAGTCTCTTAAAAGTTAAGGAAATAGTGATTTGTTGTTAACAAACAGACATAAATATACTTTTAGAGCGTTTTTGTTTCGAGATATTTGGATAGATTCCTGAGAATAAAATTATAAAAGTATATATTGTTATGCATGTTTGTTACAAGATTAGCAAATTTTATTCTTAGGTATAAAATATTGGGAGATTAGTCACTTTAATCCTTGAATAGAAAATGAGTCATTATTTTAGTCCCTGAATAAAGATAAATTGCAAAACAGTTTGTAATCACTATTGTTTTTACAATTTTATCCTTAAGAGAAAGAGTTAGGGCCTGTTTGATTCTCTTTTTGAAAACAGTTTTTTAGTTTTTGAAAATTAGAAAAGGATAAAACTTGTTTGGTTACTATTTTGTAATTGATAGTTTTAAAAACTTTTGTTCTCCTTTTTCTCTTTTTTAAAACTGAAAAATGGAAACACCAAAAAGGTGTTTTGCTTTTTTGATTTTGGTTTTCACTCTAAAAACACGGAAAATTGCAGCAATTTTCATTAATGACAATTTTTTTTTTGAACAAACAAAAATGATATATATATATTAACAACGGTGATGTACCCCGCACAAGGCGTGCAAGGGGGGATCACAAAAGAGAGTATACAATGTAATTTGCTACAGAGAATTAATGACAATTTTCATTAATGACAATTTTGTAAATATAGCAACAAGTTATATAAGAATTGAAGATGACGGAGTGAGAGCTACTGAGATTGGACTCCCAAGCAGTTTTTCTTTTTAATTGTTGTCTTAAAATTAGTTTTTGAAAACTGATTTTTAATTGAGTATTTAAAAACTAAAAATCAAAACCCAATCAAACATGCCCTTAGTTTATGTTTTCAATATACTATTTATTGTTGATTGAAGAAAAAAAATATATAATAAATAAGGGCATGTATGTAAAGAAATAATTAATGTAGTTGAAAATAACAAAGAGGTCTTATAAAAAAGGATAGATTTTCTTTTTTCAAAAGGGTCTTATAATTAAGGACGGAGTTAGTAATTGATATGAATGTGACAATTATTACCAAACACAATTTTTAAAGAATACCTGGGAATGGAATAAGATATCCATCATTGTTTTTCAGAAAAGGTTGTTCCCAAGACCAAAAGTGAAATTTTCAAGAATTTTTTTTTGGCAGGCCCTAGTTTTGAAAAAAATTATCCAATGTGCCCTACTTTCAAAATAAATATCCAATATACCTTACTTTGCCAATTTTCCTTACATAGCTCCATCTGAGATGGCACCATGTATCCTTTAGGATGGCTCCATCTCAGATGGCGCCATCCTACCTCCTTTTTTTTTTTCGATTTTAATTTTTTTGGCTTATTATTTAATATCTCTTTTAGGATAGCTCCATCTTAGTTGGCACCATCCTACTAACTTCTTTTAATTTTTTTTTTGTTTAATTTTTTTGCTGAAAATTTATTAAATAGAAATAATATAAAATAACTTAATAATATATATATTGATACATTAGAATAAATTAAAACAACATAATTATGTAAAATGATAAATATTACAATGAAAAATATTTAAATATAAATATTACATTATTTTCTAGTTTTTCTAAGTACTTTATGGTGCGCAATTTGCAGAAAAGTGCATGGATTTGATTAAGGAAGAGGTGAGTAAGTCAACCACTCACGAAGTCACCCATTTTGATCGAATGGGATACACCTTCTCTGTTCGTGAAACTATCGATCATAAGGAAGGAATGACAAAGGGAGAATACAAGGTCGACCTACTAGCAAGGTGGTGTGATTGTGGAAAATTCCAAGCTCTACATATGCCATGTTCACATGTCATAACTGCATGTTCGAGCTAAAGTCATGACTATTCTTCCTATATAGATCCAGTTTTCCGAAATGAGAGAGTATACGATGTTTACAACAGAAGTTTCAACCCTGTTCACCACCAGAGTTATTGGCCCCCGTATGTGGGATTTGTACTTTGCCCGAATTTGTCTACGCGAAGACCGAAAAAGGGTCGTCCAAATACCACTCGCATTAGGACCGAAATGGATGAAGTTGAAAAGGTTCCAAGAAAATGTGGACTGTGTCGAGGCGAGGGTCATTATCGCAAAAATTGCCCTAATTTTAATCTTGCACGTCAATAGTACTTTTCATTGTAATATTTATCATTTTATATAATTATGTTGTTTTAATTTTTTTCTAATTTTTCAATCTATATTATTAAGTTATTTTATATTATTTCTATTTAATAAATTCATTTAATAAATTTTCAGCAAAAAAATTAAACAAAAAAACTAAAAAGAAGCTAGTAGGATGGTGCCAACTGAGATGGAGCTATCCTAAAGGAGATATTAAATAATAAGTCAAAAAAAAATTAAAATCGAATAAAAAGGAGGTAGGATGGCGCCATCTGAGATGGAGCTATGTAAGGGAAATTAGCAAAGTAGGGCATATTGGATATTTATTTTGAAAGTAGGGCACATTGGATAATTTTTTTGGAAACTAGGGCCTGCAAAAAAAAAAAATCAATTTTCAATCCTCAAAAGGACGGCCCCTTTATACTCCCTCCGGTCCTTATTATAAGAAACAATTAACTTTTTTGATTCATTGTGTAAGTGATGTATCTAGTCTATATTTACACTAAGATACATTAATTATTCTATGAACCTAAAAAGTCAACTTTTTCTTATAATAAGGACCGAAAGGAGTATAAGAGAAGATTCTTTTTCTAGGTACATTGAATAATTAATGTATCTCGTTTACAATGAAGACTAGATACATTAATTTTTAAATGTATCTAAAAAAAAAATCTTTTCTTATACTCCCCCCGTCCCTTAATGTAACCACCCATTTGATTTTATTTTTGTCTCTAAATGTAACCCCTTTTTCAAATTACTAGATGCATTTATTACTTTTTTCCTAAACATACCCCTAATTAATACTACTAATTTGTCTTGAAATATGAATAGTCAAATTTATTACACATAATATTAATACACAAAACAGACACATTAATTACACTGACAACTTTTCTTAATAAATGTGAAAAATGCAAAGGGGGTTACATTAAGGGACTGAGGGAGTATATACCATATACTATATAGGACCGGAAGGAGTATTATTCTTCACTGCATTGCAATTTGCGTGAACTATGCATTAGCAAGTTCGATAAAAAAAAAGTTATTTTCGTTTTGTTTTTTTTTCCTTCTTCTTCTTTTTACATTTTCCCCATTTTGATGGATGTTGCGGCGTTTACTTCTGCAATTTCGTTTTGGTTCGATTCGTAAATATTCACTTTTAAGAAAATCGTGACGTGATGAGCAATTAATGTTGTTTTCTTACTTTTCTTTGTAGTACTTTTTTTTTTTGAAGAAACTTTTCTTTGTACTGTAGTTGGGAGTATGAATAGACATGGAAAGTATTCAAAATCAACTTTGCAAGTGAACATTTGGCATATTTAATTTTTCGGGAAAGATGTATGCAGGGAATATGGTACAATATGGTAGGGTTTTTATTGTAACTTCCTTGTGTTTTTGCCAAAAGATGTGCGTTTGAAGTAAATAGGTACACTCTCCGGTCACAAATATAAGCAAAAATCCATGTTTATTCATCCAATAAATGATTTATGTGGCCTTTATTGTAGACTAGATCGTCTACCCGTGCTGCCGCACGGGTCATAAAATTTGATATAGATAAGTGTATTAGAAAATTGCAAAATATACTTAACTATACCGATAAACGACGAATAATTTGTAATAAGTTAACAACGATATTTGATATAATATCTGTACTTAATCTGAAAAATATCATGAAATAATGATAAGCAAGTAACATCTTTGATGGTTACGATGAGTGTTCGCCCTTGGTCTACGTGGATCAGGGGCCCAGCTAACGCGTTAAACACTCTGCCTGTGTGTGTGTATATGTATGTATGTATATATATATATATATATATATATATATATATATATATATATATATATATTGTATCAATCAATATTGTTGACAATGAGAAACTTAATAAATTGTCAATAATGGTCCATAGATGAAATTTGAAAACATTAAAAATCATAGAGTATCGAAGATAAAAAAGGTATAACAATGATAATGATTCCCAAAAATGCAATGTCATCATTATGCTGAACCTGAAAAGAAAAACAAATAGATCATAAAAAATTAGGCGTTAGTTTGTGCAATGCATATTATAAGTTAATTAAAGTATGAGAATAATTCATTTATGTGTACTTTTGGACAACATACCTGTATGAATCAACCATCTCTTGTGTTTAAAGCATGATGGCAAATGCAACAGGTAGTTCAAAGAAACCTGTATCACAATGTAAGGAAAATACATTTGAGTTAAGTGTGACTATAATAAAAGCGACTAATAAGAGTACAAAATATACTTACATTGATGGCAGAAGAATCCATAAACTAAACAGCAAGCTCCTATAATTTAATCAGCACCAAACAATTCATAGGTTGCGGAAAACTTCTTTATACACCACGTTCGATGTAGAATTGATGCAATTGTTTTCCTCATCTAGCAATAAAATTTTCAGTCCGCTTCGAGATGTTACTCTTGATACTGCAACATACAGTTGACCATGTGAGAATACAGGCTGAGGAAGATAAATACCAACTTGTTTTAGCGACTGTCCTTGGCTTTTGTTAATGGTCATAGCAAACGATACAGAAATGGGAAACTGTCTACGTTGAAACTTGAATGGTATACGTGTATCAGAAGGACTCAAAGACAATCTAGGTATGTAAACAACATCGCCAACATTGGATCATGTAATGACTCTGGCCTCAAGAACGTACCGACCCATTTTTGTAATTATTAGTCGAGTTCCATTACAAAGGCCAACAGTTGGATCTAAATTGCGCAGCAACATGACAGGAACTCCGACTTTCAACTTGATCTTATGATTGGGGATGCCAGATGCATTAATTGGGTTCAAAAATTCAGGTGTGTGTATGTCATATGGTTTAGTTTCAGTGGATGTGTTTGTAAGAAGAGAATCGCAGCTCAAATACGTTTTTCTTCACCAGGTATCATAGACATAACATAATCGTTTATCTCTTCTACTGTCACGTTCTTGGGAGTTAATATAGCGCTATCTTGAAAGAAGGATGGCTCATGCATTCTATCAAGCAGTGATGGATATATGGAATCAACAATAGAAGCTATGTGGTCACCTGAGCTCTTAATTAATAGATCTTCTGGAATTTGTAGTTTGATCTCATCATCAATTACTTCTCCAATGCTCCCGTCACCAATACCTAGAACCCATTTACTGAATTCTGTTCGCTCATGAATTTCAGAAAGTGAAGAACCATGTAACAACCGCATATTAGGGAGCATGAATCTGTCAATTTCAAACTTCATTGAAGGTGAGAACTTTGGTAGACGCAACCTCCTCCCAAACCTATCCCTGAGCCTTATCTGGAACGTGCTCAACCCTAAATAGACCAGTGTCACCCATGCACCAAGCTTGACCTTGTAGAAATCACGAAGCGCAAGAAATCCCTTAGTCAGATATATGCCAGTATTGTTTCTCTCGACCAAAACTTCAAATTGGTTGTCGCGTTTATCAACCAACGTAGCATAACGACCAACCTGGTGTCCAAAGTCATGGGCAAACATGTTTGGGAGATGAACAACGGGTTGCATGAAAAAAAAATGGAATTGTTAGGTTGAAGAGTCGGAAAACAAACCAGAATAATAAACAAACACAAAAATACACCTACACGATCCAAATTAAGCTCAACAATGTAAGTGCGGTACTTCAGGCGTAGCTTGTTGATAACAATATCTATTTCGGTCACAGGGTTAGGATCAAGTGGTGCTGTAAAATCATGAAGAAGATTTTTGTTAACACAAAAAAAAAATATATGAACATCATTATATAATCTGAAAAAAAAAAAAAGAATTACCGGTCAGAGAATGGTACGTAAGCAAGCTTCGGATGTCATAGTTATTAGCCATTGTTAAACTGACTCAGAGTTTTTTTGTTTTATGTGTGAAATGATGGTTTAGAAGCTGAATGATATATGTGTTTATATAGAGGATTTAAGGTAGGTAAAATTCATTTAACCAACACATGGAAACCGTAAGACATTTATTAGGGTTATAGGCTCAATGTTTAGAGTGTATAACTTTTGGTTTTTTCAAATAAAACGGGAGGGATTTGCCTAGCATTTGAAGTAGAAATCTTGGGCGCCAAATTAAGTAGGTTTAGGGTTAATTAGGTTAAGTAAGCATGGTTGCTAGGATTAGATATAGAGGATAACATACATCATTTATTGAATGAATCTAAAATATGAATTTTTGCTTATATTTGTGATCGGAGGGTATACTATTTTAGTTCATGACTGTGTAACTCTATCATTTAGTGTTTTAATGTATCAAAATCACAAAACATTTTAAGTGTCTATTTAGATAGTCATTTTGATCATTAAATGTGTCTTTTATTAGTTACTATTTTAGTACTCATATGAGTCTTTCATTAGTCAATAAAATTAAAAAACAAAAGAGTTACTTAGAATATTTTTGAAATTTTGATACGGACTATAATGATAAAACCTCACACAATTTAAACGAAAATATACTATTAACTCATTTTTGTTTATCATCATCATCATTATTATTAGTTTATTGAAATTTGTTGTTTTTTAATTTCTCATAAGTTCCCTAGTTATTTCTATAATTTTTTTTTCTGTTAAACCGCGAAGACTAATCTTTTGATACATAAACTATAAAGATCCATATTAGAAGTTCATTCTCAACAAATATTCTTTCCATACACACCAACCAAAGATTGAATTCACCACAAAATACTTATGTGACCCAATCATGTCCTAACTATGACACATTCTCCTGGTCATCGTATTCTATCTTTCTATTCAAGTCGATAAAAGTATAGTCCAATCCCGCTAGACTCAACCTTAGTTTAATAAGAATTGGACCTACAAAATCAGTATGAAGAAAACGACGAAAAGAAATACGCGGACCGTATATTAAGGTGCTCTATTTCTCCACTCACACTCTCATGTAACTAACTTCTCGCTGCCTTCGTCTTCAAGGTTTCGGTCCAAACGTCGTCGCTTTCTCTCTCTCACAGTCTCACACTTCACTCCATTTCTAGGTTTTCCTCTTCTTCCTTCATTCTCGAATATCAACTTCACTTTATCATTACTGTTATTATCACTCTTTATTCTTGTTATTTTGCGTTTGAACTTTTCGATTCTCGTCAAATATTGCTATTTTTGTTCACTACATTGCAATTCCTACTCTTTGATGAACTATGCAAGTTTAAGAATTTTTTTTATTTTAGTTCTATTCAAAGTTTTTGTGTGTCTTTTTCCCCTCGTTTTCATAGATGTTGCGTTGCGTGTTTACTTCTGCAATTTTGTTTTTCTTTGATTAGATTTTTCACTTATGAGAAATTCGTCACGCATTGTGTAATTTTTGTTGTTGTTTACTTAATTTTTGCTTGTGTTGTATTTGGGAATATGAATAGACATGGAAAAATTCAAAATCAACTTTGCGTGTGAACATTAGCATTTTTAATTTCTACGAAAAGATGAATGTAGTGATTATGGTACAATATGATAGGTTTTTTTTGTTTTTTTATAACTTTTTTGAGGTTCAATTGTGAGCTCTGCATCACTGACACTTTTGATCAAAGACATGTCCCGGTGTCCGACACGTGTTAGTGTACACCAACACATGTGATCGAAGACATGTCCCGATGTCTGAGACGTGTCAGTGATCGAAGACATACATGTCCCAATGTTTGAAACGTGTCGGTGCCTTATAACGACACATGTGATTACATTGAATTATGTCATTTTCTCAGTTTTAGTAGTGTTGAGGTGCCCGTGTCTGTGTGTTGTCCGGTATCAGTGTCTGTGTCTGTGCATCATAATTTGTAAGTTAAAAAAAAGAGGTGCATTCGTTTTTTTTTTTTGTTTTTTTATCAATATTATCATAACTATCCTTGTTGTTCGGAAGAAGAATACTGCAATGTTTCGGTCCGCGTCATAATGTCAATTATCACGTACCAATGCTATGTTTACCATGATTTTGTGAAGATGGATTTCCTAGCTTCTCTTTCACCGCACAACTGCATCAAACCTAATGCCAGACCAAACAGATACTGCATTTTCAAGCTTAGCTTTTTGAGATTTTTTAGTAAAGCTAATTTTTATTGCACTGAATTTATGCAGATGAGCATGGCCCTTAGCCTTAAAAAAGACTGGAAACCGATATGCGACATAAAGTTCTCAAGTCCTCCTACTGAATTGTATGGGTTGTATATTAACTTTGACGAACTTGTTATGTTATTACCTGTATTTTATGATGAGACAAACAAATTTTTTAGTCTGCTCTATTTACTAATGAGTATATTAACCTGAATATTTTTTTTTTTGCAGGCCACAAGAATTGAACATAGATTCAATTGTTAAAAAGAAAAAGCTAGCTGATATTTCTGCATTGCCGCAGTTTTCAGTAGCACCTGCTCCAAAATCTTCACGTGACGGGAATGAGTGGAGAAAGTTTCTGGATTTCCTGCACAAACATGATATGGTATAAAATTTAATTTTTCCAGCCTAAATTCTTTTCTTTACAAAACATGGTTTGGAAGTAATTTAAGTAGTTTAAGTTTTATAGATTACTTATGTATATCAGGACCAATTATGCCTCGAAGTAGGAGACAAAGGTCCAGTTATGGCTTTTATAGCAGCTAATGATCACTGATATGATGATATTGTGGCAGTTCTTATGGCAATGTTTTTATTCAATTGTTTGGTGTTTTTTCACCACGTGTTCTAGTCATATTCTTGTTGTTAGTGAGACTCCCCCTTTTGTCAATGAACAATATATAGATTCATTGAACAATACACACCTACAAATTTACCAAACATAGGCACGAATCAATTTCTGGTGCTTAGTGATGTGTCGGCTATATTCTCATTTACATGGTGCTGTAACTATTAAATTGTAAAAATTTAAAAATTATGTGCCAGTTTCCTTAACCATGTTTTTGTTGTTGTCGTGTCTTTGTCTCTTGGTTGTCAAGATCACTGAACATTTTTGCCTTATTCTGCAAGTGCCAACATTTATGATATGAGAAATGATATTCGAACAATCATTTTTAAACAACTTTTGTGACAACTCTCTCTCATACTCTCATTGTACTTTTATTCTCTCTCTCCCATTTTCTCTCTATTGTTATTGTCCAATAAGAGAGGAAAAAAGGTTGTCACTAAAGTTGTTTACAATTGTTTGTCCAAATATCATTCCTTTTATGAAATATTCATGATTAACAAATAGAGTAAAACTAGTATATTTTCCCTCATTGCTTATGCTTTCTTCTTTTGAGTAGTTGAACTGGAATCAATAAGACTCTGTTTTCCAGGTTGCTATTACAGGCTTTGAGCAGTACAAATTTTACATTTTGCCTCCTTCTATAGTATCTATATCAAGCACAGTTAATATTGCATATCAAATAAGCAGTATATGTAATCGTCCAAGAGATTGTGAATCAGGTTTGCCATCTACAGCTTACTGTTTTCATTCTTATTTTATAACTAGTCAATGCAAATGGTATGAAAACATTACAAACATAATGTTTTGCATGCAAAAAAGAATGGGCATGCATCTTAACCGATGACCATCTATTCTTTAGGTTTATGGAATTATTAAGTTGTATTTTTAACGTTTGCCTTTCAAGTTAATGATCGTATTTGTAACTTTGGTTTGGAATTTCTTTATGCATAAAAAAGAAGTGTATGAAAATCTTTATTAAAGCTTGGCCTTTGCCTCTTCCGTGAATGAAAGTAATTGTAGTAGATTCTTCGTTACCAGGTTCACACTTAGCTGAGGAACGGGGTGGACACGATACTATCATGGCAAGAGGTCCATCAAATGGTGGAGATGTCAGCTCTTCACGTCCTAAGTTCCCTCCCGAGGAAGATCGTGCAAATCATTTTACATCTGAAACTTGTGGCGGAAGTCAATCACGTGTGATGCAGGATAGACTGCATGGGAAAAATTCTGTAAAAATAGACCCAAGTTACTTGAAAACACTTGGCCAGGCTCACTCTGGATGGATTTTTGGTGGAATAGCTGAGCTTGTTGATAATTCGAGGGATGCCAAAGCAACTAAGTAGGTTTATGTTTTTTTCTTCTGCCACTGTTGTCTTGTTTTTGTCCTTGTTACCAAACTTGCTATCAATAATGTGTATTTTTCTAACATCTAGAATTTTTCTTGGTAAGGCTTTTGGTTTGAGGTTGAAAGTTTTAAGGAGTATTAATAAATTTATCAATCTTCACATCTTGGAGTTGGTTCTGTGGGGATTTTGGCATGTGTTTCTTGCGACTGCTTTTAAAAAAAATTGTGAATGGCTGTGATTTTAGGACTGTGTTTTTGAAGGGTTTTGGTTCTTTTGATTTGATGTTAAAAGAAGACTGTTGAAGTTATGAGTTTTAGATAAAAAAAGAAGAATAATAAGAAGAAATATAAGTATGGTGTGATATGATTATAATGATCTGATACTATCTTTGCAGTAACTCGATTAAAAAGACTAATCACTAACCTCTTTTTACAGGGACACAACATAAGAATCCTTATCCTAAATAAAAAGGAAAATCAGGAAACAAGTCATGATAATGACCACATAATATGGAAACTACTCCTCGGAGATAATCTAAGATACTCTAATAGTAATAATAGAAACTGGGTCTAGGAGATAAACTAAGATATTCTAACATAATCTCAAAGATATTCTGAGATATTTCATATATTCTCTAACAGAGATAATCACCCAGCATTTCGAGTTTCCATTCTTATCAATATTATCACACTTATGGTTACAAAGTCAAAATGTGGCTGTTTGATTTGTAGTAAATAACATTTATCCAGTTTCCATTCTTATCTATGTAACTGGACTATCTACTTAAAAAGCTACATATTGTTCCTTTGATGTTGATGCAACAGGATGGATATTTTTGTTGAAATGATAAAGTTGAAAAAGTCTGGGAAGGATGTACCTATGCTGTCAGTAATTGATGATGGTCAAGGGATGAACCATGAAGAGGTTATAAAAATGGTATCTCTCGGGCACAAACAATCTGGTTATGATGATAAGGATC
The DNA here is from genome assembly GCF_051527215.1 of Medicago sativa. NCBI lineage: Eukaryota > Viridiplantae > Streptophyta > Magnoliopsida > Fabales > Fabaceae > Medicago > Medicago sativa. The sequence continues at coordinate 14,543,572 of NC_140753.1, read as the reverse complement.
AAATTGGTAGATTTGGTGTTGGATTCAAGGTAGCTTTCTTCCCATACTCTTTTTTCCTCGCCCACGTGTTTTTTTTTTAAATTTAATTTTGGCCTTTTGGCGCACATGATTTGCATAAATGTCTTTATCTTCTATGTCGTGTTTAGTCAATGTAATTTTTGTGGGCTACCACTGATGTATATTCAAATTGTTGGAGGGTGTTGTTTGCTTTTGCATTTTATTCATGTTTTTTTCTTTTGCTTTTGCTGATTTTTACCAGTTCAAGTTCTCTTTGTTATGTAGTTTATTTCTCCCTCTAATCTCGATTATAAACAAAAATATTCACATTTTTTACTCTCCAATATAAGCAATCTTCAATCACCTTCACTGTATTTATTGCCATTGTTTCTATAATGCCCTTCATCAGTGCTAGCAGACACTTGAAATGAGATTAGCCAATAATAAATATCATAAAAGGGTATTTTTGTGAATATGCTTAATTTTTTTTGTCTGTAGGAGTTTTTTTTATTGTTGGTTATTCTTCTTTTTTAAGAAGAAAAAATGATTTGTTAAGTTTTGTTTTGCACGCTTAGTTTTCTTCACATGAGTTTCTCTTATCTTTAGCGTAGATAGTTTTTTCGTGATTGTTGTTATTGACATTTGAATACGAGAATGAGGTTGAATTTCAATAAAAAAAATGGAAATGAATTTGATACCGAGTTTCTTGAGAGATTAACTATCAGCGTTATGAATTTATAAGTTATAAGTGTACAATTGGAATCCATTGATTATAGGCATTTAATTTAGTAACTTAGTAAGTACAAGCTACAGACTTTCTAACTTATCGTAATTAATAGTTGCATCAGAAAAATAGTTACAAGGAAGGATAAAAAAGCAATATAACACTCTTCAAGCTGGTGCCTATATGACATATGTGTAACCCTTAGCATATATAAGTTATCCTTGGGCCCGTGAATTGGTGAAAATATCCACTGGCTCACCATGGGAATTCAAAATAGGTGTAACATCCTCGCCTAAAAAGATCTTCTCGCAGAGAAAATGACAAGCAATCTTTTATGTGTTTAGTTTTATAAAAGAAGACCGGATTGAGGGCAATATGTAAGGCTGTCTGATTATCACATTTCATACTCACGGGCTCCAATTTTTAATTCCTTAACTCGCATAGAAGTTGCTGCAACCAAATAAGCTCACATGTAGCAAGATTCCTAGCTTGATAGTTTGCCTAATGGATAAAGCAACAACATCCTGCTTCTCGCACTTTAAGAAAAGTAAGATTCCCCCATCTTTGGGGCATCTCACCCATTAGAGGTTTATTGTGGATCATTGTAGCATCTAGTCCAATCTGCATTTGTATACGAAACACTATTAGTGGACCTATGTTCTTATAAATTACTTATTTTCCAGAGATTCTTTGATTTATCTCAAGATTCGAGTCATTGCATCCGAGGGACTATTCTAATGAAAATTAAGGAATTAACACACAACACTAACAAGTAGCAACAAATATTATACAGTAAGTTAGTATAACTTCTCGAATAGTCTTCGACATCTATGATAGTCTACAAAGGGCTCTCTCTGATTTAGCAACTACCCTCTTCTTTTCATATTAAGTGTCATGTTTGGAATCTTTGCTTTTTTTCATATTATTTGTAATTTGTAATTTTAGAATACTAATAAAATATTAGTCAGTGAAGCTCATATGCCATCTACTTTTTAGTTTGTTTTTTTATTATTTTGATTTTGTATTTCTGATGTTACAAGGAAGACATATAATAAGATACTTTTAATTCATGATCTTGTTTTGTTTCATGTTGAATTGGAATAAATATAAACTATAATATATCTTTAGTCACACCTGTATTGTACTGGTGCAGTGAAATTTTGAATTTTTGTTCATTTTTGTTCCCCCTACAATAGACAGGAGCAATGAGGCTTGGCAGAGATGTTCTTGTTTTAACCCAGACTGCTAATTCCAGATCTATAGCTTTTCTTTCACAGTCGCTGAATGAAGGCAAGGATGTACGTTACACAACCTGCATTTTCTTTTAATCATACTGAAGAAATAAGTGACGACACTATTGTTTTGATTTTTACTGTATCTGTACTTAAATGTTTTATTGTAGAATATAGAGATTCCGATAGTTAGTTACTGCCGGCAAGGACAACAAATGGAAGTTGACCCATCAGCCCAGTCTGAGAGCTTAGCCAAATTCAATTTGAAAGCTATTCAAGATAACTCACCGTTTAATAAATATCTTATCGGTGAAAAGGCAGCCCTGTTTTGTGGTGGTACGGGAACCCAAATATATATATGGAACTTGGATGAATGGGGTTCAGAGTGTTGCCTAGAGTGGCATGACGGATTAAAAGGTGGGAGTTCTTTTCACCAAGGTGACATTTTCATCCGCAGCAAGAGGAGTCGTGCTCGTCTAGGCCAACTTAATCAAAAGGTTTGGTGTCTCTTTTGCTTTTATGAGATGATTAGCAATTGAAACTATACCTGCTTTTTCATATTTCTTGTGGCTTCAGGTTCCTCTGGATTACTCATTACGAGCTTATTTGGAAGTCATCTTCTTAGTTCCACGAATGAAGATATCTGTTCAAAGGAAACTGGTAATTCCATTCTTGAAAGTCAATGGAACCAGGATGAAAATTTTGTTCTTCAATCTTTCATTCTAATTGTTTGTTTTATCTTTGCTTAGGTTAAAAGTCGACCACTAGCAAATTTCCTCACTAATACTATTATTGTAACCGGTGACATCTTGGGAAGGCCGGTTGAATTGATTCTAGGATTTAGTCAATTAGAATGGGATCAAGCAAGCTGTGGAGTATTTTTGTATTGGCATGGTCGCCTAATTGAGGTAAGGATTTAGCCCTTGGTGTATATTTGTAGCTATTAAGGGGCTTGGAATCCATTGTTAGACTATGGTATGTGAAATAGCCTGATCAAGACATCAAACTTAAGATCTTGTGGCTGATTAATAAGCCTTCAAATGTAGATGGGATACCCAAGAAACGTAGATCTTGGACTTGTGGGTAATGTTTGTCCTTAGGATAACATTTTGGCACATGGAACAAAACATGAACAAAATGTGCCCCTTTTTTCTACCTTGCGTCCTTTTTTTGTTCCACCATCAATACAGATCTGAACAAAATTCATATGTTTTTGTTATGTCTGTTACATAAAAGGCTACTTAAGATCCAGGCATTCCAAATGTATCCATCCAAGATATTGGGTGAGCTGCATGCTGTTCTGAAAATGTCGGGTGCAATGAAATGCCCCTCAGTTGGCTTAATACTTTGTTCATCACCAATTTTCTGTGTATTCACGTGCTGCCAAAGATTAACAGGCTGATGATTTTACTAAATCTTTGTAAGGTCCTCTGATAAGAGTAATGTATAACAAGGTTTGTGTGTATTGTCTATATTCTCCAACTTGAGGGCCAATGATAGAGAGGAAGAATTGAGTTTTGAGTATTTACAATCATATGGGATTTACAGGTGTATTTACACACACATACATGAAGCAAAGAGAAACGTGATCCAAAGATATCTGAATCAAATCAATTAGCCTAGGCTATCTAAGGAAACTATGAAAGCCTCATAATAGGATAGAAATAATAGTGTAATATCTAATAAATCCATTAGATATACTGAATATGGTAATTATACCATGTTTTGTATTTAGCAATAACAGTAACTAGGATAACCAAAAGTTCTTCTATTTATTGCTTGTTTTCTGTATATCATATATGATAGCTCCATTTTGTAGCTTAGAGTAGACACATGGATTCAGTCATAGACCTCTCAATTTCTTCTCTTCTTTTTCTCTTAGCATCTTGATTTGTTTCATAATTTAATTGAAACCAGGGGTTTAGTTTTAGTATAAACTTAGGGTTAGGTGTGATTCATTTGCCTTTTATAAAAGCCTCCTATTGTGAATTATACCAATGGTGATTTCTCCTATTTCACCAATGAGATACACACTGAATTAATATCTCAGATAAAATTTGACCTTGCCTATCCCTAATGCAGTTTGGTGCCAGCTATCCTAAATGAAGTTTTGTCTTTGGCTATCCCAAATTCAGTTTGAAATCCTTGATGTATTATAAAAATGACCGATTTGTAATAAACTATTGTGATTTGTACCAGCCTTCCACAGTTAATTATAACAGTAGTGATTTCTCCTATTTTACTTATGAGTCACGCCTTGATGAATAATAGATGGCTGTAATACACACTAGGCATGGTTTGAATACCTAATTTTTGTTAAAGCTTCTAACCATTAAATTTGGAGAATTTATAGTTCTCGCTGTCTATAATTGTCTGGTGAGAAATTTTTGGAGACGATAATTCTAGTGAGTCCCTTTATCCTTTGGTTGTGCAACAAACCGACCAACTCTTTTGGTTGATGATCATTCTAACACTGCTCTTCTATGCACATCTCCTGAAATATTTGAGTTGGCTTTTCAGCCATTATTTTGTAGTCTGTATAATATTTTCTTTGACAGTTTATAACAAACTTAAATTAAAGCTCAGTAAGTTTTAACTTACAGCAGCTTTCACTATTTCTTTCGATTGATTTTCATATTTCTTGATTTGTTTCCTGAATTAATTAAGGTTTTGGGTCTAGACGTTTAGTAACTGTCATGATTAGTTTCCTCACTTAATTAGAATCAGGAGTCCACTCATAATAGAAATTAAGAGTTGGTACTTTGTCTTTTTGAATTAAACTGTAACTATTTCCTCCTTATTTAACATTTTATAATTACTATTTTTTTTTTTTACTTTTATAGGCTTACAAGAGAGTTGGTGGAATGATTCATAGTGCAGATGTGGGCCGGGGTGTAATTGGTGTCATGGATGTGACCAATTTAATGGTATGTACCCTTTGATTGCATTTACTCCAATACTATATTGTTTTGGCATTGATTTACATGTATTTTAACTATTTGACACCTTTGAGAAAGTAATGGGCATGGTCGGATAATTTTATTAATTTTTGTTGCTTAGGTTTACAAATGTATTTGTTGCTTCTGCAATCTTCCCAATGATATGATATGATGTGCCTCTGTTATACAGATCTGCAGTGGGTTTGTTATTATTAAAATTTGAATAGTATGTATGTTAACTGGATAGTGAAATGTCATACTTTTTGGCTGGAGTAACACTCAAATATAGATTGCCCAATTTTTAGTTATTATTCTTAATATCATATTATAGAATTAGTTTACCACAATTCAGTTGAAACTTATGAAGAAACAGTATGTACTTGAATATGTTTTTGCAACATTTATATGCTTGTACGATCTGCCCAAATGATACTACTATGTATGTCGGCTTAATTCTGAGTTGTACTTCTGAGAAGGGAAATTATTTTTTGCATAAAACCTTTCTCTATCTATGTCACAGGATTCATCATCATCACTGTTAATAAAATTATTTTATCGAAGTCTTAAATCCAAATGCTTAGTACTTGTGCAATAATCAATTGCTATTTTCATCTTCACAACATTTGAAATCCCGTACTTTTATTTCCTTTTTGGCATAGGATGATCAGGATGGTCGTGTGTGGGTGCACAATAACAAGCAGGGATTCCAAGACTGTGAAGCATATGCATGTCTTGAGCAGTGGCTTGGGAAAAAAGCAGATGAATACTGGGACAATAATTTTGATTCACTTAGTTTGGTAATTCTATTATCATTTCTGAAAGAGTCAAATTCTTGTTATTCCTTAAGGACTAAAATCAATATATTGTTTTAAATTGAAGTTGCTTTCTCAATGTGGGCCGTCTTTCCAATTTATCATATTAGGTTGTTTCAAATATTTGAATTTGATAACAGTAACTTAATTAAAATTTTGAATGGTTCATGTCCTCTTAATCATCCTTTACCTGGGAAGATTGCTGAACTTTAATTTTATATATTCCGTAGGACAATGAGGACAACTGTGTCTACAAACCAGATTGTGAGTGGGTGCAGTGTGACAAATGCAGAAAGTGGAGAATGTTGCCTCCCACCTTTGACAGTCGAGAGTTGCCTATGCAATGGTATGCTAACATACATTTCACATTCATATATCTGTTTGAATAAATTGTGACTGATTTTTCTTTGCTTGACTGTATAAGCAATATTCTCTCTCTCTCTCTCTCACTCACTCATTTATCTAAATTCATATTACTTGAATTGAATCTGAATATTTCTTGTATCATTTACAAAAAAATTGTGCTATTCAAGAGAAACTGTTCCTGAGATCCCTAAATTTGGAGCTCTCATCAGTCAGCATAGGCTATCGGCTTATTGTTGAGATTCTCACATTGGATGTGATATAGACTAGTTTTTATTGTGTTACGCTCTAGGTGTTCTCACCTGGGCTCGTTTTTATTTTTTATTTTATTTTTTTTGGGGGGGGGGGGGGGGGTTCTCTTACATTGGATGTGATATGGTCTGGATAAGTGTTAATAAGTTAGAGACATCTCTCACCGGTTTTGTGGAATGAGTTAGACACTATCAAATTCTAATGTCTATCATGGTATAAGAGGAAGGAATAATAGTGGAAAGAATGAATGAAATCTGATTATGATTACACTATAAGGAACACCAAGAGATAACAACATTGTTAATTTATAAATATTTGTTGAAGAATGCACTTCAATAATTCTTATTAATTCAATAATGAAACTATAATCATAATTAGTGTGTTACAGCTATATAGCGGCTCATGTATCGTAGTGCTAGGAACCCGGTTTCCCCTTTACAACAAAGCCACTGGTCTATTCCTAAAACTTTACAATACTCAATAATCCTCCTCCTATATCAATGTATTCTTGTGTTCATATATGATACTCTCTAACCAATCAATCAACTAACTAACTTTCCTAACTACCCTATATTCTATATCCTAACAATACACGCCCCTCACAAACAACCTTTTCCTCAAGGTTGAAATCTACTAAATTTTCTCATGTTTTATAGCTTTAAATATTTGAGTTCTGCAAGTTCCTTGTCTCTCTAAAAATAATGATTCATATAAATACTGATTCATCATTCAGTATTCAATCTGAATGAAGTTTCCGATTTTGATAAAATCAAACAAAACATTGCCCTTTTCTCAGATTCTCTTAATTTCACTGAACTCTAAAACTCTAATGGTTGCACTTGGTCAATATCATAATAAAGGGAGGGATTCAAAAATTCAAACCGCCACCAGAGGTTTGGCATTGACCTGAATTTTTCGGAAGTTAGAGTGCAGGATTTCCTTGCAATGTCAGGATCACCCAAAACCTGATTGTTCATCCTCGGGTGTTGCTATTGTTGATTTGAGTTGTGGCCAGTGACTGTCTCTGAAGCCATCATTAGCTCCAAATAACATTGGAACCATTATTTCTCTATGAAATACTTTGGCTTATTTAATTTTTGCATATTGTAGAATATAATCTTTGGAAATATTAAAGGAAGAATAACAATATCGACAAAAGCAAATATGATTGCATGTTTTGTGCATTAGTAAATTATGAACTCTTGCTATTTTAGGTTCTGTTATATGGAGCCTTTCAAAGGTAAATGTGCAGACGCTGAACAGAAGGTGAAGCCTGGCATAGTCGCTGTTTCCACGAAGCGATCAGGATATGATTGCATGCTGAAAGATTCTCGTAGTATCAAGATGGAACCTGATGCTGATGTTTCTGGAACAGGTTAGACCTTAAACATAATTAAACTACGAAATTGGTCCATTATATTTGCAATACGTTGTTAAAAGTTCCATACAGAAATTCTAATATGTTGGATATAAAATTTGATGTTCTGCCTTTCAAATATTTATCTTACTCTTGCAAATGGCCAGGCTTAAAATTTAATTTAGTTAAAAGAATGGGGTTGGTACTATTTCAATTTTCAACTATTGAATGCCTTTGATTCTGGTATCGAAAGTTTATGCATTTTAGTGGTGGATGAGTTTTAGAATCTAGATGGCATAAAAAATATTTACCCAGTCCATTTTCCAGTCATCATATAACCTTTTCTGTTGCTACTTTTGTTTTGACTAATAGATTAGATTGTAAGGTAGGTGGGGTTGGGATGGAATTCACAGGGCTCTCTTGTAAATGGGAAAAAGCATACAACCTGTGGTTTACCTATTGCATGAAGTGGTTTATTGATGCTCTATAGGTGGGTGAATTGGGAAGTTTGTTTGCAATTTGGTGCTGTCGTAAATCGGTAAATAGTCATAGGTTCATACTGAATAAGAGTGCCATGCTACTTGAACGCTTTCAATCATTTTGTATAAAAAAAATTCATCAAATGAAATGATGTAAAGTTTAGTGAAGATGGTATATTATTTTTTATTAAAAAAGTTATGCTTCATTTTTAAATCCAGTAAATCGGTAATAGTCACAGGTTCATGCTGGACAGGAGTGACATACTACTTGAATGCTTTCAAACATTCTGTAAAGAAAATTTCATCAAATGAAATGGTGTAAAGTTTAGTGAAGATGATATATTATTTTTTTATAGAAATTTATGCTTCATTTTTAAATCCACAGCGGTTTAATCGACAGAATAGATGATATTTTGCAAGTTTTTTTTCTTTTAAAATCCTTCCTGACATCCAGCCACTAAAAAGTTACGTCACTTTGGTTAGTAGTATCAATATACTTACGTGTGAACATAGGTATTATGTAATTTATATTCTGATTACGGTTACTAAATATATGCTGATTTTTTATTTCATGAGCATGTGTGACCTTTATTATGTGTTATCTCAACTTGTAGATGACAAATTCGTCAATTCTGAGGATGTACAACGTCCAACCTTGAAGCGGTTGAAAAAGGGACTTCCAAGACACGAAGATGCCAAATCTCCGTCCTTAAACAAATCAAAAAAGAGATAACCACACAAGTTAAAACTACCACTTGAAATATATTTTTCTTTTTATTCACCATTCTGCACAAGTTCAGGTTTTGGAATCCCAAACCAAAATGGACGCCAACGACATAATCTCAAAACCTTGGAGTTCTCTTTTTTGGGGGGTGATGTACAGGCCCCCAAATTGTTCAACATGCTGGAACACTAACTAACTTCCGATAGTGTCTTTTGTGCTTACAAGCCTATTGAGTTCTAGCTTACGATAAATGCTTCTTCAACAATTACCTTTTTGTTTTGTTTTGTTAGCCCTCTGATTCCTAGAGAGAGGAATGACGCTGATAATCTGAAGTTCGGCCGAAATGTAAGTAAAGTTTGGCCAACTTTGGATGAATGTTTTTCAACATGTGAATATTATTGACCCAAATTCCTTGCATTTATAACATCTCACGTATACACGGGTTAATTGATCTCAATTGTTGCTTTAGAATGATCTTTAAATAATCTTTAAAGTTGATTTGATATAGGATGGCCAAGATCAATAAGTGTGTCATACATTTACTTAGCGGAATTCAAATCATTTTTTTATACTAAGGAGATACAGTTTAATATGATAGGGAACAATAGTTCCCAATTCCCATAACAACTTGCAAACGAAGAGGAGCACATCCAAGGGGAGGGTTGGAAGACGCTGAACTCCATGTGGTTGTCTGTAAGCAAAATTTTGCCATTCACTCTGCAACACCATCAATTTCCCTACAAATTGAGAGATCTTTACCAGCCTCACCTTAGAAATATCCTACGACCACTTATGCACAAATCAATAGTCAAGGTGAAAAGGCACGCAACCCTGAACCACAAGCTTAACCAACACCACCATCAAGTCACATTTTGCCATATTTTTACGAAAACCCGTGCTCCAAATAACCTCGTACGCAGTGAATACTCAGCACATCTCCGTTGTAAGGGCATTAGAAGGCCAAGATTCCTCATTAAACTACCTAGATAGTGACCACAATGATGTCTACAAAATCAAACACAAGAAGCTTGGTGTCTTAGAAGACACACTGATTCATCCCTATTAACCTTAACCCAATCTTCATATAGAGCTCCCAACAAACTAAGGTGATTTCATAACAAATTGATCTTCTGAAGTTCATGCCCACAATATCTCTTAGATAGAAGGATTCAGGCTAGCATACACAAAACATACCAAGAAATGATTTGAATGGATTGTGGGATGCATATACCGACGTATGAGAGACAACAACTTCCAACCTCACCACATAATATTGGAGTAAATATGCAATTACCCCCCAAAATTGTAAGTTTCGTCAATTACCCTCACACATTAATAAAACTTCAATTACTCCCTGAAATTACACAACGTTGATTAATTTACCTCCTCCGTCAAATTACTCTGTTAGTTAACATGACGCTTTGCAAATACTCTCTCAAGTTTTGCACTTATGTGCAAAATGCATCCGAACTTTAAAATTTATATTTTTTTTTATTCTTGATTCAAAAGATATTAAATGCAAACAATTAACAATTAATTTTAATACTTTAAACTCTACGATATTAAAATTCAATATAAATATTACAATCCAGTATTACAATTAACATTTGAATCTTTTATCACAGTCCAATATTTTAGATAACTAAAAGCAAAACAATATACTTGTCCATAAGCACTTTGTAATCCTTTATTAAATATGAAAATTCAAACTTAATAATATTTTGTTTGTGAATACAATGAGCACGTGACAATCAACATAAGCATTACCCTATGGAGCCTAACACTATTTGGCACTATTGATGTGTATGTCACCTATCTTGGTAGTCATAAGCTAGAATTCCAAAAAGAATTTCAATTCAGCATTGTTTTGATAGAAAAAGAAGCATTTCAAAATACTCATTAGGTAGGATTGCATACATGGATACAAAACGGGATTAGCAGCTATATTATGACTCTACTTTGTAATGTTGTTATGTTGTGCTAGACATCTGATTATTATGTTATTAGGATGCAGTTATTATGTTATTAGGCAGCAGTTACTATTAAGAAGTTATTAAATAAATAAGGAAATCAAATAAAAAATCAGTAGACATTTTATTTGGGACTGGATATTGGTTTGGGAGAGACCAAACTCTCGAATTTTTGGAGGGAGAGACCCAAGACTCTCAATTTTCTAGGGAATCCATTGTATCCTATATTCCTATTGTATCATCAATAAAAGTAAGTTATTTATGTTATATTTCTATGTTTGGTACCAGTTTCTATCATGATAATTTAGAGAATGCGTCTTAAACAACTTAAATATTAAAGCTAACTATTAATTGTTTGCCTTTAATATCTTTTGAGTCAAGTATAAGAAAATAAATATAAATTTTCAAGTTCAAGGGGCATTTTGCACATAAGTGCAAAACTTCATGGGGGTATTTGCAAAACGTCATGTTGACTAAGAGAAGAATTTGACGGAGGGGTAAATTGATTAACGTTGTGCAATTTCAAAGAGGTAATTGAAGTTTTGTTAATGTCAGGGGGCAATTAACGAAACTTACAATTTCAGAGGGTAATCGCCTATTTACTCCATAATATTGACTATTAATTTTTGCATCCTATCTACTTCTTGCGCTTCCTTTTTTTTTACCAAAATATCCTTGAGATTTCGGATTTAGGATGTGTTCCGATTATAGAATCCAAAATATGCTTATATATAAGTAGTAATTAAAATCTCTCTCATTTTAATAGTTGTGAATTTTATTTTAAAAAATAATAAAAAATAAAAAAATGATTAAAATTGTCAACTAAAATCAAAAAAATATACCAAAATACTACCAAAAAATTATCAAATATAGCTAAAGCAAATTTTTTAGATTTTTCCGAAAATATGAAAAATTAAAAATAAAATAAAGGAATTTTAGATTTTGAGGGGAGGAGTCATGTAAAAGTTTGCTGGGAATTTTAATCCTTGATTTTTTTTACTGTGCAAAGTTTCGGAGCAATCCTGGAAAATTGTCTGAAAATTGGATTTCCAAATGCTCTTGGGTTAATAACTTCAAACATCGCTTTTTCTTCTCCGATCATCAATTTTTTCTTCGCTATTGAGGTCGATTGAATCAAGGGTCACAGAAGAAAGAAAACGATGATGACCGGTCAATTATACGCGGCCGCAACAACCACCTACTCTTCTCTTCTCCGCATTCCTCCTCTCCCGTAATTACCTCTTATTTCCCTTTTCAGTTTCACAATTTCATCATTTTTTTTCTTCAAAACTTGTATATTGTTGTTTCTTACTACCATATTATTGTTGTTATCTGTTTTTTTTTTCCTCGATAATTTGTATTTTACAACTGTTACTTAAATATTTGAGTAATTGGCATCGTTATGATCAAAATTTGTATAACCCTACTGAAATTGAATTTAAATGTGTTTTGCCATTGATCAATTCAATATTTTTTATTTTTTTTTATTTAGTAATAACCTGACTTTCAGCATTCAATTTGAAAATTATGGTTATCTCATTTGCAAATGTTAATTTTTCAATTGTGGAGACCTATGAAGCATGGTCACGAACATCGAACATGACACCTTAATAATTTGAGAAAATGAATTAATTGAATGTAGGCACCGTCAATCAGACATGTTAGGCAATCCTGGATAGCTGTGTGTAGCTGCTGACCCCAAAAGTGGGTTAGCAGGATAGCGTATAGTGATACGACAGTTAGCATACGACAGTTAGCGGTCACGGATATTTGATTATTTTTTGGACAAATTACATGAATAATACTATAAATATAAACAAACTTACATTTTTTTTTTGAAGGAATAAACAAACTTACATATTTCTCAACAAAAAAAACTTATATTTAATATAAAACTAAGTTTAAAACTCAAATCTCATGAAACATTCATAAATCAAAACACCAAAAAACAAAAGACAGAGGAACAAATAAACAAATTATAAAACAAGAGAAATCATAAAACAAAAGAAAACAGAAGAAATAAAAAGAACAAAGAAACCATACAACAGAGGAAGGAAAAATAAAAAGAAAGAAGAGAGAAACTATCAAACAAAAAATAGAGGAACAAATAAAGAAAGAACAGAGGAAAAGAAAACAGAGGAATAGCACAAAATGAAGTTAAACAGTGGAAGAGAGGAGGAAATCGTGTGAGATATGTGAGAACGGTGGAAAAGAATCGGCGACAACGCAATAGAGGAAGAGAGAAAGAGATCGTGTGAGTCGAGAACAGAGATCCTCAGGTCGTGTTTTTCAGTTGGAAGATAGAAGAGTGTGTTTCGCAGCACAGGTGAGAAATGAGAAAGAGTTGGGGTCAATTTGGAAATTTCCTACTAAAAACAAATAGCAACTGAAGCGGCCGCTATAGCGCCGCTATCGGCTGCTATTGACTACTATGCGTGGTAGTCCTACAGAGGTAGCTACATTATATGTTATCATGTGTCATTACTTGTTTTTTTCATTTGAAATGAATCAAGGTGGTTTTGTAGGAAGATAAGTTGTCTTTGTTTGTTAGGTTTTATGTGAAGGTTCAATATGCCTTGCTTTATTTTTGAGTAAATTTTTTATGTCAGAGTTTACTAATTAGGTACTTCACAGTTGGATTTGAAAATCTTTGCACATGTTAATGTTCTTACTTCACAGTTGATTTGAAAATCTCTGCACATGTTAATGTTCTTACTGAATTGTTGTTGTTGTTTCCTTGCTTTATTGCTTATCCTCTGTTTGTATTCTAGAACTCTCAATTTATGTGTATGTGGTTTTTAATTAGGAATAAAGATTTGATTCGACAAAGACGCGTTACGTTCTACACGAAGGAAAAGAATCTTGCCATCACAGCTCTTGCAGGCAGTTCTCTGGGTAAGTATTCATCATGTTTCCGAACAATATTTTAATGGCTTTATCTATGATTTTTAAGTTTTGGATAGTTTTTTTAATATGATCGTAATGAATTAATGAAATATTAGACCTTACTGTAGGAATAATCAAATAGGAGAATTCATGAAACTTGTATGCTATCTTAGCTTATATCTTCGTAACATTTTTGTTTACTTTGATGCTAAGACATGAAAACATCTACATTCTATGATGCTAACTAAATGCAACATCTACATTTTATTTTAGGAAAATCAGCTGCACGAGTCGCGGCTGTTTCATCTCCACTATCTACTGATAGCCATGGTCACCTCTCACTCAATGTTCCCATGTCTCGAAGAAGCAGGTCTAGTACCCGTACACAAGCATACATATATCATTGGTCTGGCTTTCGAATCCCTGCGAATGCTGAGAAGCCGGAATGGTGGTGGAGGACTTTATCCTGTATACCTTATCTAATAGCATTGCAGATGTCTGCAGCTGGGTATTATCTAGAACCTTTGCTTGATAAATTCAAATTATTTGAAAATGTGATCTTTTATATACCAGGAGCTTGCAACCGATTGCCGACCTGGTTTCCCATATTATACTGCTATTTGGCTATCATGGTAGTCGTTAAAAACAAGGACTTCCCCGTTATCTTCAGATTCCATGTAATGATGGGAATGCTATTGGAAATTGCTCTGCAGATAGTATGGGTTGCAAGCAATTTTATGCCACTTCTACACTTCAAGGGAACACTTGGGATGTATTACTGGGCTGGTGTGGCGTTGGCATATTTTGTCATGATCATGCATTCCATCAGGTGTGCTCTTCTTGGTACTTTTTCGAACATCCCGGTTATTAGTGAATCAGCTTTCCTTCATTCCCTACTTAATATAGGAGGGATCCAGTGGCCATTTTAGGAAGTAGTCAAGAGCATATTTGTAAACTATATGTGGTTTTGTAGTGATAGGAAGGATTGTCGTTATTGTTTGTTGACTGTGGTTGACATTTTATTCCATTATATAAAGAGATAAGGGTTATTGAAATTCTGATAAGGATTCTAGTAATTGCGCTGTTGTTTTTCTTGTCTCTCCATCCCAAATTCACCTGCACGGCATACGCAAACCAAAAGCTTTGATAGATGGCCAGTTTTGTGAATACATATCATCCCACAATAGAGCATATGTATCATGGTCTTATTGGTTTGCCTCCTTTCCAATGTGAAATGATTTGTATAAATTATTTAGCTTGTGTTCTCTTGATGACTTAAATTAATATGCATTCTAGCTATTTCCAATTTTAAGTGTCATACTTTACTGAATTAAATGTATCAGAGAACGTGTTTGGCTGTGAGGAGAATTAATTCAGCTTAATGCCAGTTCTGCTTCTGAAAAATCGTGATTGATAGAGCTGTAATGATATTCTGCGCCATGCGTACATTATTTATTTTATGCTTCAGATTGGCCTACGATTATATCATAATTGAATTATTTGAGGTGTTTTGGATCCAAGCCCCTGTTTACCAGGGATAACCTACTTGGTGAAGGGACATTCATATGACATTATTGGATTTGAACGAGGATTTGAATGTTGAAGCTATTATATTTCTCTGTTTTGCTATAAAAACTGCTATTGGAAAACTTAATTTGGATTAGAATGGTTAAAGATCTTGATAGTTTTGCATCAATTATCTCATCTCATCTCATCTCATATTGTTAAATTGTTCTATTGTGTGTTCTGGTTTTGTTTGTACATGATGTTTTATGACAATCCAACTAGTCTGAGCCTCTGAGGTTGTAGTTAACCAAAGATCTTGTTCACAGAGTGAACCTACTTGGTGTTGCTACATTTCCAATGATAAAGAGATTAAACTGATGTTCATTAGTCTTATCGTTTATTACTTTTGAATTCGAGTATTTTGGTATAGAATTCTTTATTTTTAATCTAGTTTTATTTAGTTTTAACTATACTCTTTTCCATTATGAATTGGTTTAGAGTCTGAATAAGCTCAAAGATTTTGTGTGTATCAGATTCATCTTTTGGTAACCACGAGAATGGAGTTAAACATCAGCACAATATTTCTTTATAAGATTGATCTTGTAAATTTAAAATAAGTCATAAGTTTGTAACTATTAGTACTTATTTGTTAAAGAAGTTGGATTAAGTTAAAAAATAGAAAGGGGTTCGTTGTGATGATTATAAGCAATTCCTCGTACTGAATGTTATTGTCATGGCATGACAGACACGAATACAATTTTACTTTATCATTCTATCTGGTTATTGTAGTTTGAAAAAATAAATAATATGTATGGGAGTAATTTGTTGTTTTTCAAAGCATTATTTACATCAGGAGTGCTTTCTTTCCAATTAATTCCTCATATAGATTGAGTGGTGTTTAAAGCCCGGTTCAAAATATATTGAGACCAGATATTTAACCCGTGCGTTCCACTGGTTTTATTAAGATGTACTTGAGTAACTTGTACAACGACACTATAATCAAACTTGTGGGTTATTAGTATTATTGATAAATATAAAGTTATGTAGCTTATTGGTTAATTTCGATTGTATTTAAATAATGTGGTGATATAAACAAATTTAATATTTATTTATATAAGTAAAAGGAAAGTTATCTTAAAGTATGAGATTCTATTTTGAGTTAGATAGTAAAATATACTCTATCAAAATAATTTTGATAAATATATTAAGGGCAATTACCATATTTTTGGTGGCTTCTATAGGACACCACATATATGAAGGAACTGACACATAAATAATGTTTACCATTCATTTTCATTACAGTTTATCAATAATTGATAGTTCCATAGTTACGTATTTTCCAAATTTCATTCATTTCATTACAGTACACACCACGTATATTTAAACTAATCGTTATTGTTCCACGATGCATCTTTTAGTACAAAATATTGTTAAGTATCAGCTATGGTAATAGCTGCGTTATTGCTATGTTGCGTTGTGGAATTTGAACAAACCGCTATTTACGG
This sequence comes from Medicago sativa, assembly GCF_051527215.1. Lineage (NCBI taxonomy): Eukaryota > Viridiplantae > Streptophyta > Magnoliopsida > Fabales > Fabaceae > Medicago > Medicago sativa. The sequence goes on along the minus strand of NC_140753.1, from coordinate 14,526,826 downwards.
CGATATGCAATTGACAGCATTGCTTTTAGAAGATTTGGATTGGGTTGCAACCATCATTTCCCTAAGATACCGAAGCACAACATAGTCATGTTTACTAGTAATTCTTCCATTTGGATAATCTGACCTTAGACTTCGTTCTATAATAACATTTTTTACCGATTATTCCTCGTTCTGGACACTCTTCACCTTCTTTTGCAATGTATACATGCTAGAATTTACAACTCTACTACTATTGTAAACTTGAAAGGATAGAGGTGTATGTGTTAGATCACACTCAATGATCTTAAACGCGGCATAAGCACTTTTACTGATGAGCTATTCTAAGCAAGATGAGAAATAACAAACAAAAGCTAAAATTGAGAGAAAGAAGAGGATAGAGATAATTGGCTTGTAATATGATTTCATTGAGTTGTTGAATATTCACATTACATGGCTTTATTTATAGATGTTACATAATTGCTTGTAGCACAAGTCATCAAGCTACAAGTAACTAATTAACAAACAACTTGCAACAAACTCTTAACTAACTTATGATATGGTAGTTATGGATTAATTCTCAACAGTATGAAGATTTTTTTACTTTACGGAAATTGTGTTGCCTTGAGAAATAAACATATTACAACTTCTGTTAAACGTGGAAGTTTCTTTCTAACTTGGAGATTCTTTATTAGCCATTCTTCACTAATCATAATCTTTTATTAGCCACTCTTCACTAATCATAATCTTTTACGTACTTAATTTTCATTTTCAATATTGGTCAAATTTAAGTTCTTAGTGCAACTGATTTATTTTGGGGGTGTCCTTTAATTTATATTATCTTTCTTTTTCTTTTAGAAATTCTCCTTTTTATTTTAGGTTGATCATATTCTTTTTAGTCGGTGATGTGCCATATAAAACCTTACAAAAAAGATTGATTTTGCTCTTCTCATCGGTGACATTGCATTCTTTTTGGATAAATTTTGGCAGTGCGTGTAAATAAAATCTTTTTATTTTTCGTTAGAGAAAATTTTAATTCAAAGATATGCGTGGTTCTAGAAGTTGACTTCAACGTGTAAAGTTATTTTGTAACTTACTTTGGATGCTTTATAGATAAACTTATTTCTTAGAATTTCAAATTTTATGGTTTTATATGAAACCTTACAAATTATTGTCATTGAATAAGTGGATCTAGTATATAAATCATGGCAAAGTAATAATTGTTAGAAGGAGATGACCTTTCAGCATTCGCGGACCACGCAGAAGTACTTCATAATCAGAGATCTGTAAACTGGCTACATTCATGAGAGAGCCAAAAATTTACAGTAGTGATGGCAATTTTTATATATTATTAAATATATTATTTTATTTTTGAAAGTATAAATATATATCATAATTTTTCTATGTGGTTTTCATATTTTAGAAATATTAAATGATTTTCTAATTTTCAATGCAAACAAAAATGGCAATTTTTATACAATTAAGTAAACAAATGTTTCACTATGTATCTCTTATGTGGTTTTGCATCAGATTGTTGATAACATATGAGATAAAATTATTTCAGTAGTTGCAATTTTCACATGTAATATTTTAGATAACTTCAACAATAAATATCAATGTTACTCACTCTCTAGTTCCACTAACTTTACATAAAGAACACTAATACCTTCCTTCAAAAAAAAAAAAACACTAATACCTCTTAATTAAATAGTCTCGGATGTGTGGGCAACATTTAGCAATTAGTCAAATTGTCTATGATATATTTAACATGTATATAGTATTGAAAAACAAAAATCATTGACATAGTGAGGACCAAGGCCTACACAATACATAGTTTAGAGCCGTCCCATGCTACATTAGACGAGCTCAATAAAAACAAACACTTAGTCGATAATTCACTATTTCATAAATATTGTGTTAATAATGGTCTTATTTTTTTTCGTTCTATTGCCCTCACACTTCATCTCAAAATGATAAAGCGGAACGTAAAATACGCACTATTAACATATGATTTGCACTCTTCTCGCTCATTTGTATGTTCCTCCCTCATCTTGGCATCATGCACTTCAAATGGTCACATATCTTCTTAATATCATTCCCAAAAGAATCTGGCAAATCACTCTCAAACTCAACTTTTGTATCATCGTGACCCCTCCTACACACATTGTTGCGTCTTTGGTTATCTTTGTTATCCTTTGTTCGCATCCACTACCATTAACAAACTACAACCACGATCGACCCCTTTTATCTTCTTAGGGTATCTAATCACAGAGGTTACAAATGTTTTGATTTGTTGCACAGAAAGATCATCATTTTACTGATGACTTGCACCCATCTCTATTATACATCAATCAATCCCACATTGCAACCTCTTTCCACTGACCCTCCTAGTCCATCACCTCATATACTTGACATCTATATATCCCACTCACCAAATCACATAATTCTTATCCTACCTCCTTCGCCACCACGACATCCTCTTCCTCCTCCATGGATACACCTGATATCTCCTCATCACCTACACCATTGTCCATTGGCCCAACCTGCACCACCTACTCGGATCATGGGCACCTGTAGCATGCAAGGTATATACAAACTCAGAAGACTCTTTAACAATGAAATTTAACTCATTTGTGTGGTTGCTCTTATCCCAATGTAATAAACCAATCGAGTAAGACTCTCCCTTGTGGCCTAGCACATCCGACCTCGAATATGGTATATTCCGGCTTTGGCTCTAAAGTTCCATTTCGGAGCACATTGTTAGAAAATTGACATTGAAGAATCTAATTTAAAAAGTGTGGCATATAATTAAAGGATTGCCATACACAATGGATTGGTATTTAGGATGAACTCTCTTAAGGTTTATTCTCTTAATAGGTAGTCTCACTCAACTGATAATATTTCATTTTGTTTTTTTTTTACAATTTTTTTTTTTTTAGAAAGTAAATTTATTGCTCAACTCTTTTTTTTTGTCAAGTAATTTAACGACTAAAAACTCACATTTAAAATGAATAAATGTGGTATTTAGGATTTGAACTTAACCCTTATATAATGTAATATCTCTATGAACTGATATTATTTCACATAGATTATTGCTCAACTCTTTAATTTAATGTATGTTTGTATTATTTTCTCTGATGTGGGTAGCCTATGAAACTGAATTTACATAGAGACTTATTTTATTAAAATAATTGAAAATGATAAGGGGGGACAATGGCAGAACATGAGATAGAGCGTGAAAGGTGCAGTCGAGTTTTGCTGGCATTGCCTCCCTTATCATGTCATAATCCTCAACCAAGTATCAAATTTTATTCTCATAACTGAAATAAGAATAATTTTTTGCACAAAGTGCTATAACATAACTATAAGAAGCTTCAGGGGCTAGCTAGATAACGTTACTCCCTCACATGTTGTGTTATCCATATTCCTTACTTGCATTGCGGTTAATACGTAGAAGGGACGAGAAACACGAGTGAATGATATGAAATAATATGTGTGAAATGAGTGAGAGTCACTCTACCCATGAAGAAGTTTGTTTAAAAAAAAGGGCCAAATATAAATCTTATTTCAAATTATTAAAATATATTTGTTAAATGACGTCGTAAGTTTGACATGAATTTTTAACCATTACGCTACTTGACCCAAAAAATATTTTTGTTAATATTATTAATATATAATGTATTCTTAATTAACAATATTAAGTGTCTTGAAGGAAAAACAAAAACAAAATGAAACATATTTGTGTGGAAGAAACGTTTATACATAAAAAGCGGAATGTATTATTAATTAGGAAAATGTTAACTAGTGCCCCCGGGACACTGGTTAAGGAATCAAATGTAAAAAGTCTTGTATTGAAACTTGTGTTTGTCAACTCATCAAAAGCTTAAAAAGTGTTAGTTTTACTTTGAAATTTCCTTTTTTAGTTTCCTTAACCAGTGTCCCGGGAGCACTGGTTAACATGACCCAATTAGTTATTATCTTATCTTAATATATAAATGTGAAAAAAAAAAATGGTATTTAGATAGTTAAAGGAGTTTATGGAAGATGTAGCAGCAGGTGGGTAACATGTACATGAGCTTAGCCTGATGGTGAGGGGACAGATATTGCCACAACACGTGACCCATGAATGTGATATTATCAAATTATATAAATCGTATCATATGATAAATAAAAAAGGGAGTTACTATTGTGATTGATTTGAGCCATAACGCAATGAGTCTCATGACCATGAACACGACCCCTCACAACATTAACAACCATATCATAGGAAAAAATTAATTAAATGTATTAAAAATTGAGAAGATACATATTTCTTTTAGTTTAATCTAAATCTTGGTTCGAATTTAGTTTGGACAGGCAGAAAAAAAAAAATTAATTTTGAACTTAATCTCCACACATGATACTGGTTTAATCCAAAAAAAGAAAATGAATTAAATATTAATAAGTGAGGCTAATCTAATCAATGTGGTTGTGCCGCGTTGTATGTTACTGAAAAGTGAAATGGCATTGACGTGAATAGTTACTTTGCCAGCTGGATACACCTATGGACGTGTCCCCCTTCCCAACACTTACACCTGTCTCTTCCATTTTATTTTCACTTTCTTTTTCTGCTTCTACTTCTAGAAAATACCAAATATTTCTATACATTTTTTTTTAAAAAGGAAATCCAATATTTTTTTTTTGAGGGAAAAAAAGAAGAAATCCAATATTAAACCTTGAATCAAATATGGTTATATGATATTTTATAAAAAAAAATTATGGCTACATAATAGAATATTCTCTCAAAGGTTATAGTATTACTACATTTATTTTAACCTATATAACTTTTATGATCTCTAAATAAATAGGAAGAGACTTGCTTTGTCAAAACTATTAATAACATATTAAATTCATTTAATTTCTTTCAAAAAATATTCAATTCATTTAATATATCAAAATTAACATTATCCCTTTTTATTGTATTTTAAAATTGTGATCATGAATGTCCTTATAATGTTAACTCAGTTGGTAGAGACAATGCATAATATATGCAATATCTAGGGTTTAAACCCCGGGGACCACAAAAAAAAGAATATCATCATGAATTCAAGTGATAAGTGATTTAGACAATCTTATGTATCTCGTAGATTCCTTAGATATTAATCAATGTTAAATAGAAGTGAAAATTTTGTGCTAATAACATAATAACCTAAGAATTTCTCAAAAAAAAAAAACACATATTAACCCAAGAAAGTTTTATTCTTGTTACTCCCTTTATCTCAAAATAACTGAGTTATTTGAAGAAAAAAATTGATTTATCTCATTTTGAATGTAATATTAATTATTTTTTTCAATTATAAATCTAATTAATATTACTTTCATCATTCCCAATTTAATATATTTTACATTATATTTATGATAATCGAGAATGCATCAATACTTGACAAGAGCATTCAAAATCATTTTTCTCTTTCTTTTTCACTTATATATCTTTTCTTAATATGCAAAAAATAAACAAAATAATAATTAGTTATTTTAGTTCGAGAATGAGAGTTTAGTGTTAGCAAGTGATAACACATTGTTAAGTTCAAAGATTACATATTGTTGTAGAAACTTTTATTTATTTTTTAACTATGGAAGGAGAAATTATTATTAATAATTTTGTTGATTTGAATTTCATATTTTAAGATCATAAAGTCAAACTCTTTATAATTTGATAAAGAAAAGAAAGTATACAACATATCTTATATTTTAAATTAAGTTCAAAACTTGATTGGAAGGAAAAAAAACCTGATTTAGTTTTTGCCATTGTATGTTATGAATACTAGCAATAGTATTGTAGGAGTGTAGTGTTGTAATTAGACTAAATCCGGAAATTTCGGAATGTATTAAGAAAAGCCGCACTTATGTCATAAATCAGGTAATTAATTAAAAAAACCGCGGGCGTGACAGAAAAACCAAAAACAACACGCTGGCATCCATCGTTATTACACTAACCACCTAAGGGTATATTCGTCATTACCCAAAATAACGCATAAGACAAAACATACAACAACTAGAAAAACAACAACAGAAAAACAGAACACTACTAGAAGAAAGAAGAACAAGAATTGCAAAAAACTTGTGAGAGACCACAAAATTCAAACCAATTCAGATCCTTAAATTTTAAGGACTTTCTTCTCTGTTCTGTCGTTTTGTGTCCAAAAATTTGTTTTTTTTGTTTGTGTTGTTTTGCAGAAACCGATGTTTTTGTGCGTTTTTATGTTAAAAATGCTAAAAACTCTCTGAAAAGGGAGAATGATACTAGAAAATGGTTTATTTTTCAATTGGGTTTTCATTATGACGTTAAAGTTTTGAACTTTTTGAGTTTTTAGAATCTGGGTTGTGAAAAAAAAAATGGAGTGTTGGAATAGTGTTGATGGTGTGGTTGAAGAGATAATGAGGATTCATAGATCTTTACCTGTTAGACCAGGGATTGATGAAGTTGAAGCAGCAAAAGGGTTGATTTTGAATGTTGAAAAGGAAGATCAACTTAGGTTTGATTCTATAGGTAGACAGAGTAAAGGAAATGATGTGCCTGATGAACTTTTCATGATTTTGCAAGAGATGCAGAAGAATTATGTGTGTTTTCAGAGTAATGAACAGAAGAGGGAAGCTTTGAAACTTCTTGATCTTGAGAATGTTCATTCACTGTTTGATGAATTGATTCAGAGAGCTTCTGATTGTGTTTCAAATCCAAGTGGTAGTTCTAATGGTTCAATTTCTAGGAAAATTGGTTATTCTACTGGTTCTAATGGTTCTGCTTCCATGGTTTCGACGAATTTTTCGAAGAATTTGGCTTCTGGTTCTGGTTCTAGAAGTGGTTTTGATAAGCAGGTTCCTTCAAGTGCTGGTTCTTCTTCCTTGGTTCGTGTGGAGAAAGATGTTTCTGCTAAGGGTTCTGAATTGTTAACAAGAGATGATAGTTATGTGAGCAAGTCCAAGTCTACATTCTACCATAATGGGTTTGGAATTGAAACAAATTTCTCATCCAAACCACAAATAATGGATTCATCATTGAAATCCACAACTGCTGCAGGTATAATATTTCACTATTGCAATTTAGTTATTTATATTATTGTTTGTTTGAATAGCCATATTCAAGGTTTTAAACCATGGTGGTAGTAATGATAATGATCGGTTGTGTCGATATTCTTGATATCGTTGAGAATTGTGGTCTCTAATGTGGTTGATGCTGCCTCAATTGCGGCTGCGTTTGACTTTGATGGAATGTTGTGCTGATGGAATGTTGTTTTGTAGGTCAAGATGGTGATAAGTTGAGTTTGATTAAACTTGCTAGCCTAATTGAGGTTTCTGTGAAGAAAGGAACCCGTGATCTCAAGCTCCAGGGCAAGTTGATGGACCAAGTTGATTGGTTGCCTGATTCTATAGGGAAGTTATCTAGTTTGGTCACTCTTGATTTATCAGAGAATAGGATTGTGGCTATACCTTCCACAATTGGAGGCCTTTCATCATTGACCAAATTGGACTTACATTCCAATAGGATCACAGAGATTCCTGATTCTGTTGGAAATCTCTTAAGTCTGATTCATTTATATCTGAGGGGAAACAGTTTAACAACTTTACCGGCTTCTGTGAGCAGATTGATACGTCTTGAGGAGCTTGATGTGAGTTCAAATCTAATTACAGTGCTTCCTGACTCTATAGGGTCGCTTGTTAGCCTCAAAGTGTTGAATGTGGAAACTAATGATATCGAAGAAATTCCACATTCTATTGGTAATTGTTCTTCCCTTAGAGAGCTTCATGCTGACTATAATAAGCTTAAAGCCCTGCCAGAAGCTTTAGGGAAGATTGAGAGTTTGGAGATTTTGTCTGTGCGGTACAATAACATCAAACAACTACCTACAACAATGTCAACATTGATAAACCTGAAGGAACTTAATGTGAGTTTCAATGAGCTTGAGTCCATCCCTGAGAGCTTATGTTTCGCTACCTCTCTTGTCAAGATGAACATTGGAAATAATTTTGCTGACATGAGATACTTACCTAGATCAATTGGGAACCTCGAATTGCTTGAGGAAATGGATATCAGCAATAATCAGATACGTGTTCTTCCTGATTCATTTAGGATGCTAACAAACCTACGTGTCTTGCGAGTGGAAGAAAATCCTCTTGAGGTTCCACCTAGAGAAATAGCTGAGAAGGGAGCACAGGTATTTTTTAATACTTTCTTTTGTAATCAAGTTCTTTTTTATATATTTCAATTTAACGAAGACGATTATGTTTTTTAAATCTCAAATTTATTGTGTTGGTGCATCTTAGGCTGTTGTTCAGTACATGGCTGAGTATGTGGAGAAGAGGGATAAGAAAGATGTTAAACCACAGCAACTTAAGCAGAAAAAGAGTTGGGCTCAGATCTGCTTCTTTTCAAGGAATAACAAAAGAAAGCGTGATGGAGCTGATTACGTGAAAGCTTGATTTCCTTTAAAGACACACCAAGAACTGATTCCATTAGTAAGTTTGAGTTGTTTTACTTTTTCAATACATCGATAAACGACTAAACTAGCATTGAATATTACTTCTGCACCCGTTATATGCTTAGGATGTGTATAGAAGAACTTATTTACGCCGTTTTGAACTTTATCACCAGTACTGAAGCAAGGCAAGTATTAGAAAGAGTTTATTAAAATAGTATGTAACATAGCCATAAGCTGTAAAATAGTATTAAGCTGTAAGCCATAAGCTGTAAAATAGTATGTGAAAATAGTTTATTAGAAAGAGTTTATAAAAATAGTATAAGAAAGAGTTTACAACTATGATAACAGTTAACTACATTACTTCTTCTATTACAAAAATAGTTTATACAATAACACTTGTATAGTACACACTTGTTCAATAAGTGTATGCAACCTTAATCTAAATCTTTGTTGTTCATATTAATCTAGGTTCACTACATGTGACATGGCTATATTTCTTCAGTGAGAATCATAGCAGAGACGAGAAGGTTCGGCTGCCGATATTCTCTCCGTTTTCTTGTTTGGCAAGGATTGAGAAAATAGAGACAAAACCAAATATCTTTCAGTCCAAGGTCAATATATGAATGGTGTGAGAATGAATTGACAGCATTGGCGGCACAAATTTGTAGATTTCTTGTTCAATATTTTCTGATTTCTTTTTGAACTTTTCCATTTTATTTCATTTGAATTTCTGTTGTGTTGAAATTAGGAATTAGGAAGTGTACACAATCCAACAGGAAAATAGAGATGATGGAGAGAGAAAGTGAATGTGATTATGTACAATTGAACCTTTAATCCATTGTTAAATGATTCATAGTTACTGTTACTGATTGTTATTTTATGTTAAGTTAAACTTTACTTGGCTGGAAATTGAATATTCTATCGAAGGACTAGTACTATAATAATAACATTGAAAAAGAGCTTTGATGTATAACACTTGATTATCTAATTGCTGACCAAGCCATCTTTGGCTCATTTAATCACGTGGGCAGCTGGAGAATATTCTTACATTTTGTATGTTTATGATGTTAATCATAACCTAGGAAAATGTTAAACAAAGGCTATACATCACCTGTTAAGAAATTAGATATAAAATTGATCTTTCCTCTTAAGAATTCGGATATAGAAATATTATTTTCAAAGTTGTGTATTTAAAAGTTTAAAGTGTTTATTCCCTCAAAAAAAAAAGTTTAAATGTTTATTTAAGTACAAAATTTCTCTATCATACTCTTTTTGGAAAAAGATATTTGCAGCGAAATGCATCTTAGTGAAAATTCAATACATTTATGTTATTTTTCATTATATATTGAACTTGCGTCATTCAAGCACAAGTTAACTTGACCCAAAAAAAAATCGTATTTTCTAAATTATCCTTGGAATAATAACGTTAAATATGGTAAAGTTAGCTAGATGTTACTTATGTTTTAAATATGGCAATGTTGTTGTGCTTATATTTGAATTCAGAGTGATACTTCAGCTACTAATATTTGAATTCAGAGTAATACTTCAGCTACTTATTAGTATAAGAAAAAATTTAGTATAGATTTTGATCCTTGGTATAGAAAAGTTATATAAAAAATTACCCATCTTTATTAGTCTTGGTTTTCTAAAGTATAAAATTTATTTAATAATATAAGCAAAAGAAAATAGAGAGGAAAATGTGAAATATTTACCTCAAACCGTCACTAAATTTAGTGAAGATAGAATTAGAGAGAATTTTTTTCCTTAACTAACTAAAAAACAAATTTCAGTTTATCTAATTGTGCATACTAGTGTAGAAGGGGACCATTTGAATATAAATTCCTGGCTTCATCCCTGGACCGAAGGGAATAGTACTGTTATTTATGAACAAAAGATGGCTAAAGGTTTGGAGGTTTGCTAGCTAGTTGTACAGTATCTTAGCTGGTGCTAATTATTGCCCTCTCATTTTGTTGTATTATGTATCACACTACTAGATTGCCATACACATTTGTCATCAAAGGATTGGAAAATAAAGAAGCAAAATCATAAATCTTAAAGTTAGAGGTTAAACTTGAGCCATGTTTATGTAACCATCATCAAAATTATTGGCCTCTACTATAAAATATTGGGACAGCACTTGGGTGACATCCGTGACATTAAATCTGGGCCACACAAATGTACTCATGGATGTGTTGTGTGGCCCAGATTTAATGTCACGGATTTAATGTCACAGATTTGTGTGGCCCAGATTTAATGTCACGGTGATATTGGTGGAAGTACAAACATCTTAAATTAATTTGATCTTGGTATTAGTGCTTTTTTAGCTTTTATTCTTATTAGTACTCATGTCTATAATGGAGGGTACTTGAAAACTTAGCACCTCTTTAAGCTCTCAATTAGAGATGACCTTAGTAACCATTTCTTAAACATCTTTACATGCATATATATTTTTTTTAGATAGTCTAGTGGCTAAAATTCACCTTTTTCGATTTTTCCTTTACATGCTTATATTTAGTATGCGTTAAAAAAACAACTTGTTACAAGATATTTAAAAGACAATAACACATGATATTTGATAAAGAATTTCAATCAATTGTATTTACGTCTTCGATTGCAGAGTAGTTCAATTAGAGTTTACGATGTACAACAAATATTTAAAATTTTAAATACCGCCTTCCAAATTATAACACTACATGATGGTTATGTAAAAAAAAACAGTTTTGCTATATATCTCGAATTATTTTTCGGGAAACATCCCGAGCGTGTATTTATCAGGGAAACTGCATCACCTATTGTTGACTAAATCCTGAATTTGTGGAAATCACCCAAGTAGTGGTGATAAGTAGCCAATCAAGTGCCATCGGGATGTTTTCTAGATAATAGTTTTCGGGATGTTTAGCATTTTTCAAAAAAAAATTATAAAAATGACAATTTATTAGGGGAAATAGACTAATCAGAAGGAATAGTCTATTCCTTAAAAATATTTGCCAAAATTGACAGTGATCCAAACTTTTAGAATGAATTATTTGCCAATATGGCATTAGTTTGGCAAATACACAAGTCCTTTTCAATCTTCTCAAATTTGCCAACGTTTGAAAGTTGGTTGGTCTAATATCACACGTCATTAACAATAATAATTGAAAAATAATTCTTCAACATAATGTTAATGTTGAATGCGATCTTTATATGAATTTTGAGAATGTCTTAAGAGTTATAGAAGATATTTCTATATAAAGTAAGATATATAGATTTTTATTTGACAAAGAGATAGAGATGGATGGTCACATATAGATAGTATCGATATTAAGTTCAAATAAAGCTGTAATCAACAAACTAATAATTACGAATTGTGTTTACATGAAATTAAAAAATCAATTTCTGAATTCCCCCTAAAGTATAGTTCATCTCTGACTTTTAGGAAGAGTTTACTCTTCATTTGATCCCACAAAACTTAAGAAATTAGTCTTTGCAGTTGTGCGCAGAGAATATTTGGTTTATACTAAAAGGGGTCCATAAAATCATGCAAGACAGCTTTTTCGTAACGCTGGCAACTAGGATGAGGATGGTGGCCAATAATTCCTTCCTACAATTCAATCAAATATAAATATAAATAAATGTCGAACACATACATGTGGGACGGACCAAACCAATAGATTCAGCTCTTGGTTCTTATTCACTTAATTGTCCAATTTGTGAGAATTAAAAAAACATTACATGTGGTGGCGTATCATAATTTTGGACACCTAAGTGGTGGTGCATTTAAACATGTTTATTTGTAATAAGTGAAGGTAACTGTAAATCCAGGATCATACATGTTATGCTAGTATGAATTCTCTACAAAATATATAGACGTTGACATATTTGGGCTTAAAAATAAAATAAAAAAAATACATGTTTAAAATAGTTCAGGATGGCATCCCACCAAACGCACATTTAAGCCTATGCTCCATTTTATAGTTTCATAAAAGATAGATGCTATATCTCGCGAAGGAATTTTATCTCAAATTCGCGAATCGCTTACGTGTTAGTTTTGTAAGATGTTTGGTCAAATATTCAACTGTTGTTTCCAAAATACACGAAAAGGGTGGATGTAAAGCTGGGAAATTTTACAACCTTCGCAATCTCATGTGAAATTACAATTCGTCATAAAATTCACATAAAAAATGCATTGGGACGTGAAAATATTCGAGGTTTGCCGTAGATCCAAACAAGTGTTAAATTAGTTCAGCTTTATCTCATATATTCAGTTTCAGAAATGTCCTATAAAGCTGAATAATATGTTTACCTTCTTGTGAGTTAAGAGTTCAAATCTTCAAAAGTTACTTAAACTTTTTTTGAATGAATACTCTACTCATAAACCTTAAAATGTTCTAGTTAGTACAATTTCACTTCATTTCATTCTAATTTGTATATTTATCATCTATCCAAACTGGGGTTTGAGCTTGTGCAATATTCCTTTGAATTGGTCTAACATTTCAACATACCATTGGCGCCTAGCCCATAGCTTTAGGGTGTTTCCCCTAGTTGCCACTTCACTAATCAATAAAAAATTTGGCCAATTAAATTATCATTATTGTTAATTAATGACGGGTTAGCTTTCATGTACAAAGGGAAAGAATACACTTGAGCCATGCCTGCTTAGAGTACACCTTTTGATATTTTTTAGGTCAATGTTAACTTGTGCCCTCAAGGGCACATATTAAGAAATTTCTTATAGAAATATACGCATCAAAAGTCGTGCATTTGACTTCTTAAAAGTTACGTAAAATATTATGATTTCCAATGCAAAATTGCTTTTTTTGGGTTCCTTAACATGTGTCCTTAGTTAACATGACCCTATTTTTTAAGGTAACTGTCGTTATTTAATGTAGTCCTTCATTTTCTATACGTACGTCTTTTAAGGCTATTTTAATAAATTAAGAAGTAAATTTAATAAACAACTTTTTTAAAATATACTCTATTTTCATTGACCTACTCACTCAAATATTATTATTTTTCATTAATATAAAGCGTAAAATAAGAGTTGAGATTTCTCCATTTCATAACAGAAATAGAGAGCACCATTACTAAAGATTTTAGTGCAAAAAAATAAAAACTCACATTTCAAATATGTTGGCTAGCGACGTATATTGTATATATAATTATGCCTTATGTGCTCAAAATATTAGTAATTCAAGAAAAATGTTAGAAATTGTCTTTAAAATACAGGATAAGTTAACAAATATAAAATAATAGTATTTTTTTTTTACAAATATAAAATATCACTCCCTCCGTCTCAAATTATACGATGTTTTGGTCATTTTACACAAATTAAAAAATGTATTTAATGTTGTATGGCAAAGAAAAATTATAAGTAAATTTATAAAATTATCCTTCATTAACGGTATAGAAAAGATAAATTAAAGATTTGAAATAAGTGAGAGTAATAAATAGTTGATAGTATAGTAGGAAAAATAGCATTTAATGTTTTATTGGTATCATAAAACAACTTATAAATTAGGACAAATTTTTTTCTCCAAAAAAACTTATATATAACTAGTTTGGAAACCCGTGCCAAGCACGGGCTAGACTTTCGCCAAATTTAGTATATTGGATGAAGATGTGGTATCATGCACTCGCTTTGTGTTTAATAAGTCAATCCACACCAGTGTTGGCTCTCCCGTACGGTCCAACGACAATATCATAGCCCAATTCAACTTTGTGGGGGGAAACAATAGTACTTCTTGGTGGTATATTACAGATGCAGAGAGTCTCGTACTTGAGAGAAAAAGGTTAATGTGTCAAGTGTGATTTAAAGTACCACATTGGATGCAATTTTAGATGTTGAACAACATATAAGTGACATGCCCCATATATTAATGACTTAAGGTTCAGGTGAAAATGTGGTGTCAAACTCACTTGTGTGGTTTCTTTTAATCTAACGTGATGATCAAACTCAATATAGGATCCCTCAAAACTCACAACATTATGATGTACTATTTTTTTAGTTTATGGAAGTCATTTGTTTAATTTTGGCTTAATTACAGTTTTGGTCATCCTATTTTCACTCACTCGGATAATTTGTCCCTCCATTTCAAAATCACCTAGTTTTGGTCCCTCTTTTAGATTTTTAAACTTAAAGATGGTGATATGTCATATTTAAATTGAAACTTATAGATGGTGATAATTTGTCCCTCCATTTTCAAAATCACCTAGTATTGATCATTTTACATCATCAGATTGTATGGCATATCATTTAAAATATGCCCATCACTATTTTTTAGTCTTAAAATAGGAGAAAGAGACCAAAATTAAGTGATTTTAAAATGAACGGACCAATTTCAGGAGTTATTGAAAATAGAGGATTAAAACTGCAACTAAGTCTTTAATTTTTCAATTTTAAATTTTAGTTTTTGGATGCTATTCTCTTTCTTGTGATTTTTTTTTTCATTTAACCATTGTTATTTCAAATTTATTTTCTTTTGGTTGATGGTGGCAAATGATAATGGAAAATTGAAGATGTATTATGCAGGGTTGATAAATACATGTTTATTACTTATTTAAAATTATGTGGCGTTTTTTAATTGAATCTAATTTTATTGATAAAATGATTATCCAAAAATCTCCAACTCCTTCAACAAACTCATATATTTATCAACAACTCACACTATTTCCTATACTTTCATAAACAAAACACGCAATACTTGTTTTTTTTTCGTTTAGCTTCTCTCATTTTCAAATTCCTTTTTGGTATCCATGTTTTTCCTTCTAATTTCCTTTCCCATTCTCATGCAAGAAAGGAACATAAACCTATTGCAATGAAACCATCACCAACAAACTTTTTTAAACATAATGCATCTTCCTCTGATCTTATTTGACTATGTCACATAATTATGGACACGGAGAGTTGCAAATTTTAATAAGAGGTGTTAATGTGTCAAGTGTGAGTTAAAAATTTATATTGGATGGAAGGGTAGATTTTGAACAACATATAAGCGAGATGGAATGATATCAATTTCACTTGTGTATTGTCTCTTAGTCTAATATTGCTATAAAACTCAAGATAGGATCCCTTGGAAGTCCTGAAATTAAGATGAATTGTTTTGTTAGCTTTTAGATCTCATTTATTTGATTTTTGTGTTTTAAATTTTAGTTATTGGATATCATTCGTTTTCATGCTTTTTTTTTATTCAACCTCCCTTATTTCAAATTTCTTAACTTTTGGTCTTTGGTGGAACTTCACAGTGGAAAAATACATATGTGTTTTGCAAAGTTGACAAAATACATGTTTATTTGAAATTTTAAATTGGTATTGCAATTTTTTAATTGAGTCTAATTTATGGTATATTAATTACTCCTAACCATTTCTCTCAAGTTAAAATTTCTTTTTTTGGTTTAGTTTCTTTATACTCATGAATGAGAGGAATAGAAACATCTTTTCATGAAATCATCGACAATCTATCTTTTTTACCATGTTGTACTCAGTATGACTTTTATTTGGTTATGTTACCAAGTACAGATGTAGAGAGTCTCACATTTAAGAGAGAATTTAATTTGTCATATATGAATGAGTAGGTGGTAAGAAAACTATAAGTGAGACTCATACACATAATGCTTTAAGTTTTTAAATGACCATGGGTGTTCGTCTCACTTTTATGGGTTCTCTTAACGTAATATGATTGTTCAACTCAGTTTATGCTTCCCTGAAAGTCATAACATTATGATAAACTATTTTGTTAGTTTCAGATGTCCTTTGATTAAAAAAAAATTATCTAAATTTTTTGTTATTGGATGACATCCGGTTTTATGCTATTTTTTTAGTCAATCTTTATTATTTTATAGATTATAAAATTGTAGACGCGTTATGCTGAGTTGCCAAAATAAACATTGAATGCTAGCAACACTCACTTTTGCACACTCTCTTTAGAACTCATTGTTTTATTGGATGAAAAAAATATATGTCCCACCACTTTATGCGAGTTCTATTTACAAAGTGACGATCCGCAATGATTTAAACCAATAAGAAAGTGAGTATTAGAGATAGTGTTCAAAAGAGAGTGTTGCTAGAGCACTGCTCTATTAGACATTTTAAGCGCAGATGTGGTGTCAGTCTCACTTGTGTGATTGCTATTAACATAATATGATATTCTGACCAATTGTAGGCTTCCTTTGTGGACTCAACATTATGATGAACTATTTTGTCGGTGGTTGGATGTCATTTGCTATTTTTCGTAGAGTTAATTAACTAAAAGGTCTTTATAAATATCAAGAATTTCATTTTTAATTCCTACAAAAATAAATCGCACATTTTGGTCCTTGTAAAATTTTCCCGTCAGCATTTTTAGTCACTGTAAAAAATTTCGTCAACAATTTTGGTCCATAAAAAGTTCAAAGAAAAATGTTACAACGATTAAAAATGTGATTTATTTCTAGGGACTAAAAACAAAACAAAAAATCATATTTATATGGAATGTTTATTTAATTAACCTTTTTTTTATGTAAAACTTTGTTGTTGGATGTCATTAGCTTTCATTGTATTTTTCTATTCGACCTCTACTATTTCAAATTCTTTCATGTCTAGTCTTTGGGGATGTGACAATGGAAAATGTAGATGAGTTTACAAAATAGATGTTTATTATACATTTTAAAATGATGCAATATTTTTTTTAAATGAAGTCATAGTCTTTAATAATAATAACCCAAAAAAATTCAACTTTTCAACAGAATCCTATAATTACCTGTAACTCAAACTGTTATATACTCTGACCGATAAAACACACAATACATATTTTCCTCTTATTGTTTCGCTCATGTTCAAATTAATTTTTTTATCTTCTTTCCTTTTCTAATTTATTTTCTAACTTCTCATGAACTAAAAGAACATAAACCTTCATCCATTAAATCACCATCAACCGACCTTTTTTCCCATTAAATGACTTCATCTGATTTTATTTGCCTATGTTACTAAATCACTGATGCGGAGAGTCTAACACGTAAAGGGAGAGATGTTAATATGTGTTATATCAGTAAAGTTTCAGATTGGATGCAATATTAGAAAGTGGAAAACATATAAGTGAGGTGACCCTTATATCTAATGTCTTTAGAATTTGGATGAAGGTGTGATGTTAATCTCACTTGTGCAGTTTCTCTTAGTCTAATGTGATTATCCAACTCAATTTAGGCTCCTGCGGAAGTCCGATCATTACGATGAATTGTTTTCTTCATTTTTTTATGTGTTGTTTAATCCTTGCTTTCTCATGAAAGAAAGGGAAAAAAAATCCTTGTATGAAACCACAACAAACCCATATTTTTAGCATGTTGTGCATCCTTCTGGCCTTATTTGGCTATGTCTCTATATTATAGTCGCAGAGAATCCCACACTTAAGGGAGATATCAAAATATAAATGAGATGACTGATATATATGATGAATTAAGGTTTTGGTTTAATATGTAGTGCATTTTTTCAATTCCTTAAAAAAAAACCATAAAGGTACCAACAACTTTTGGAAAATAAATTTTACGGAGTGATGCCAATGAGCAAGAACAGTTAAACCATTAATTTCTTTAAGTAAAAAACCAAGATGAAAGATGTTTTAGGTATAAGGGATATTTCATGTGTCATGATTAATTTGAAATAAAAATCCATTTTTTGGTTCATTTCAATTTTCGAACTCTAAGGTATTAGTCCAGTAGTAAAAGAACAAATTTTGAATTTAGAGATTCCGAGTTTCGAGCTCTGCTAGTATCCTTGAATATATGCAAATGTAAATATATTTGTGAGAACTCTTTTTATCTCTAAGGTCTTCCCTACATTGCACAAAATCATCACTCTTTTATCTTTCAGAGAATAAGTGAGGTGTTTGGGATACATTATGCAATGTCTCTACCAACTGGAGACAATATAATTAATCATTCACTAAATGGCTTTAAATTTTTGAAAATAGGTGCATCTAATGTCATATTAAGTAATCATTCATTATTTTATTTTTTTAAAGAAGTAATCATTCATTATTGTTTTATTGTTTTAAAGAATCATATTCAATTACCTACCTGAATTAAGGAACATGTTAATTAAGGAATCAAGCAAGGATCACTCTCAATAATCTATTATAATATTGGTCTGCAATCATTCAATATTGTTTCATGCCTATAAACAATTGGATATAGACATGCATTTTTACGGGATTCATTTTTAAGATTCGGCTTGCTACTGCTTGCTGGGCAGAAGTGCTGGTGGCCTTCTGGGTGGGTTTGGGCAGTTTGTGTTGGTCACTTTCTTTGTGTTTGGGTGTTGCTTTAGCGTGTGTGCTTCGGGGTTGACGCAAGGGTATGCTTGTGTATTGTCAATTGTATATGCTTGCGCCAATTCTCTTTTGGTTTTGTCCTTTATTTTGGGTGGTTTTTTAAGGGGTTTTTGTTCGAGCCTTTCGTTGTATGGCAACCGATTTCCCCTTGTGTATTTTTTTTTCTCCACCCGAGCTTATTA
Source organism: Medicago sativa (assembly GCF_051527215.1). Taxonomy (NCBI): domain Eukaryota; kingdom Viridiplantae; phylum Streptophyta; class Magnoliopsida; order Fabales; family Fabaceae; genus Medicago; species Medicago sativa. The sequence goes on along the minus strand of NC_140753.1, from coordinate 14,507,929 downwards.
GTGCTTCTCGCACGGGCTCGTTGGTTAATAATATTTTGCCGTTTCAAAAAAAAAAAGATTTATTTTACGTTTTGCCAAAAAAAAAAAACGGGTTCCTTTTAGATTACCGCAAAAAAAAAAAATATTGTATGATTTAAACAACAAATTAAAATACTGGTTTAAAAAAATTGTAGATAATGAAGGTTTGCTCGGTTAAAAAGGAGTGGACTCATGTCTTCCTTGATGAGTCATAAGAGCTTACTCACCCTAAACTTTTCTAATAAAAATAAGTATTATTATGTGTATGAAAATAGGTTTCTAAAAAGGTTAACCTAAAAAATATAATTATTTAACTAATGAATAAAAATATTGATCTAATACAATTAGAAAATGGATACAAAAAATTGAATCTTACATATAGAAATATGTGTTGAAAATGTGGGTCTAATAAAATAATGGATCTAACTCCTTCTAAATAATAATAATGGAATGTATATCAACAAAATACATTGCAAGATTTTAACTTTAACTAACAACACAATGACTACAATGATTTAGTCTCTTTTAACGACAACTAATGCAATCCATTCTTCAGTATACTGATTAAACATTGGATACTTGAGTTTGAATCTGCAAAAAGAAAATTGAAATTGAAATTATTAGTAAATTCGAGTTAAAAACAAAATTGATAATGACACGACTCCGATCAATATGACTAACCTATCGTAATCCAACTTGTTTCGATGATCTTTGTCAGATTATTGTTTCTCGTATAATGACTTGAATAAAAAAATGCTTAGTGAAGAAATGCTTAAAACCGTATTAGTATATATAGAAAAAAACAACATAAAAAATGCTTAGTGGAGGTTTCTCGGGATGCCAACCTAGTTGGGATGTCGGTGTTTCCTCTTGATGCGTGTCCTTTCTCTTTTCTTAGCAAAAAATTAAAATTTAAATAAAAATGAATCAGTGGAAATGATTCATTAAAAAGAGACATCTCTATCTAAGGAGGAATAAGTGGAATTACATTTGAAATTTGAAACCCATAAAAAATATTATTTAAACGTTCTTTTTTGTCTGACCACTTTCAAAAAAAATTAAAAAAATTTGCCTGATCTATTAAACGACACAAAAATATAATTATTTTAAATTATAAAATAGGATCAACCCAATTCAAATGACATAAAAAATATAATTATTTTAAAATAAAAAAATACAAAATTTCAAAATTTAATGACAACTTTTTTATGTGCACTTATTCACATATTAATTAAATTTGATTACATGGTATCATTTACTTTTAATTAGTAACCTGATTGATTTTTACCTAATTAAATTTTGTTTTTAACTTGATCACATAATTAGGTGTTACTACTATTCTTTTACCCAATTATAAATCATGATTCACTTTTATAGCAAATCGAAACAATTCAATTGTATTCAATTGTGAGTTAAGTAATTTCATCTAAAGTAACCATATTCTATGTGAATCATGCTATGAAAAATTGAGGTGATCAAAGTAAGCAAATAAATTTGGCTGATGAGGATGCAATTAATGAGATTAAGAATGTAAAAGAGTGATACGTTTTTTTTTTTTTTGCAAAGCAGGGAGAGAGACAGACATCAGGAGATTATTGTGCAAGGCAAATCATTATCATAAAGATTATTGTGTAATTAGTGAATATGCTTTTGAGATGGACAATTTGATTTAATGAAATTTTACTTTTGATTTGTAAAACCGGCTTACATTTCCTTTTTAGAATCATAACTGAATTGATTTTGTTTTAATGATTAGTAATTTTTTTTAATTTTGGTTATTTACAATAATAAATATCACCGATGTCATCATTTTTGAATGATAGTCGTTGTCATCATAATAGTAATTATTCACATTCTTTTGTCAAAAAAATATTCATTATTCACATTTCTTTTTTAAATCAATTTAAACTTCAAAGGCTGGATTTTTTTTTTAATACCAAACAAATTAGTTTGTAAAAGAGTGCATCCCATAGCACTTGATAATTGTTGATAGCATGATACCAACATCAGAAGAAAAAAAAAATCAAGCTATATACAATCCAAATAAAACAGAATAAGTATTTACGAATAACATTATATATATAAAATATCTTTCAACATCCAAATCAATGTGAAATTATATATTGGTTAAGGAGGAATGTGTGCGATATAGAGCTAGACAGGATCAGGTTGTGAGAGAGAACAATGTGTAGACAATGTTTGAGATGATACAAAATAAATTTGACCAAAGAAAATACATATTTGAACAAAAATAGCATTAGAAATTTGCAATTAGTAATTAGATACAAATAAAAAATCAAATCAAACCCACAATCTACCACCGATTAAACTATCATGCTTTAAAAAACACACAAAATACATTTTTTATGGAAGGAAGAGGAAGATGAAAATGATGAAAAACAATTTGTCTATATATAGGAAAAAATCATATATTAGTTTAGAAATGAGTCATAACTAATTTTGATTGGGTCTTAAAAAGAAAATGAGTCATATCCATTTTATGATTGGTTGATAAAAAACAAATGAGTCATAATCAATTACGATTGGTTGATATTATTAAGATTAAGATATGAAATAAAACATTAAATGCACCTTTCAACATAAGGTTGCCACGTGTACTTTTAAAAAAAAATAGTGCAAATGTTTATAATAGAGATTTGAAACGGAGGAAGCGTATCTTAAAAAGTGTTGTATTCAATTTCTTTAAAAACCAAAAACAATGTTCTCTTCGATGGAAAATGGAGTACTGAATAGAATGACATCTCATTAAAAAAAAAATTTTTTTATAGAAAACGACACCTAATTATTTAATTAATTAATCAAAGTACTACTATAATCAGAGGGCATGATACAGAACCTGCAGGCACAAAGTTCTTCAAGTTCTAACAATTCTTTGATCATTGGTCATTTCAATGAGTTTAATGAAATTGTTCAATCCCTATCCAATTGAGTCACACATTGCGTAATGCGTTGGCGGAACAGTAACCAAGTCAAATAAAAGTTCTATTTAAGTTTTATATTATACTCCCTCCGTTTCAAAATGAGTGTCGTTTTAGGTGTTTACACACATATTAAGAAATGCAATGATTAAGAGAAAGAGAATGGTTATTTTACCAAATTATCCTTATTAACTATTGGTTAGTTTTAAAAGTAATGCTTTGGAAGTAGTGTGCATGGTATTAATTGGAGGGTACAATTGAAAAGAAAAAGTTATTATTGCATTGGAAACCGAAAGCGACACTCATTTTGAAACAAATTTTTTTGGCTAAAGCGACACTCATTTTGAAACGGAGGGAGTATTAAGGATAGTTGTTGTAAAGGTTCATGCTAATGAGGGAAATCTTCAAAAAGAAGATATTTTTTGTAAGTATAACTAGGAAAATCTACAAATCCGGTATGCTTTCAATTAAAAATAAACTTCTCGATGCTTCCATTTTCGAATACAAAATATAATTTAACTTTTGTACAAATCCGGAGCTTTAATGAAATGACAGCAAAATTTTGTTACTTCTTCATGTTATGTCCAGATCCGGAGTTTTTTCTCACTCCCAAATTGGAGTTCCTGATCTTTTTTCAGTTTTAGTTGAGGCAGTGAACAAGGGGAAAGGTGGAGAGGAAAGTTATGGTCAACAAATGAGGTGAAATTGCGAAAGAGAAAGGAATCGTGGAAGAGAGGTAAAAAGTATGAGTGAGATAGAGCTAATGGGTTGAATTTGGTGCTGCTAGACCATGATAAGTTTAGTCACTTGATCTAATCTAGTGATGGAAAAAATTGGTCCATAATGGACCAATACTCCCATTGGTCCAACCTAAACGCCACCAGTGACTGTATATAGTAGTTGGGTTGTCTTTACACAATTGGAGTTGCCTTTAATTTTGATGGTTTACTTCCGTTGGTGTTGGTGTTTGTGTCTTTTCCTTTACTAGAGTTATAGAATTTGTATTTTTCGTTACATTCCAAGCCACACAAGTTGGAATGGTCTTTTGAGTACTTTGTAGCATTAAACAGATAGAGTTTATTTTAGATGTTAGCTTGAGGGAGAACTCAAGAATTTAACTTAATAACAAAGTGAAAACAATCAATGTTATTGTTTGTCTGAAACTCTTGTTAACTTGAGAGTTATACAAATTTTTTGTTGTCATTTGAATTACCTTTACTATTATGTGGTCCAAAAATCACGTAGTGTTTGAAAAAAATAACTCATGTCTTGTATGCTGGTACAACAAAAAAAATACAAAGTTTGTGTTGTATGCTAGAAATGTCACACGTAATCTAGAAATAAACCATATATAGTGTTTATTAAGCGGACCAGTTCTTATCTTGTAATCTAGTTTTGTAAGATTGAGTTAGAATTTAAATCTAATTTAGGGTTCAACACCGATATAACCCATGGTCACATGTTCAATACCAATATCATCCACTCGTGTAAAATTTCGATAGTTGACAATTATTACAAACCCATTTTGTAAATATGAGTTAAACTTAGAACCCAAGTTTTTAGACCAAGGATTAGATACTCATATTCTTGTCAATGCTACTCACCTATCACCATTCAGGTATGTGTCATTGTTATGAGGGTTGAGAGGGAGATAGTTGGGTCCATAACCCTACCTTATGGATACAATTTGGCTTGACATGATCATGAATTAGGAGTTAAAAAGGACAATAGATAAACGGGACCGACTCATTGTGCTCCAAAAATTTCGCAGTTGATTATGACACAATACATGTCACATAGCCAATAGTGAAACCTGCACCTTCAATAACAAACCACATCACGATGAGTTTTTAAAGCCATTTGATGAATGGTGACAACACAGTGTGTGTCCCCTCTTCAAATCTACACTCTCGTGAGTTTATGAGCTTTGCTGTTACCAACACTTTCAATAATGGCGTCTTCTATGTTTCATTTGCTTGATGTTTGATAATGACAGACAAATCTAACTTTGTCCTCAAATCAATTCCAAATAATTTTTTGCTGACATGGATGTTTCTATTTACATCATCTATTGAACAGTGAAATGTTTGTTTTTCATGTGTTAGAAATAGCATCCAATAATATCAAAAATTGTGAAAAGAGTGAAAACGACCAAGATAATGTTAATGAGTATTACAAGAATTCAAGATAAGATAATTGAGTGGAGCACACCAAGAAGTATGGCCAAAACCAAAAATGGTAACTTGCCAGCACAAGCATTGCTAATAAATCTTTTATATTTTTGTTCTTTCTGTATCTCAGTATGATACATTACTTCTGGTAGATGTTCCAACATATATGATCTCATCGGCAATTGCAAAGACTAATCTTTCGTGTCAGATAGGACAACATGGGTAGCAAAGTTCTTCCCCTAGAGTTGGATGTTGTTGCATTCACAAGAATTGGATTTGAACAGAAACCACTAGCTAAGCTCAAAAATATTTAGACCATCTCATCCAAACCTTTTTTGAGTTTTCTGAACCATATTCTACAAACTTAATGAGAGGCTATAATGACAAATTTAAGAAGAAAACAAAACTTCTGCAAACTACTCTTATGTATACAATCAAATGTCTTGTAATCATACACAGCCAACAAAAAAGTGTGACTGCAGAATATTTCTTTAAATCTAGCCAGACCCTTCTTCTAAGTCGGTTGCGACTTCACCACTAGTTGGCCTGCAAGGTTTCAAAATATTTAAATAAAATCAGAAAATAGAGTAGGAGGGGAGTAATTTTTTGTTGGAATGTGTGCATTGAATTTAATTTTTGAATTTGTAATAAATAATGCACAAACTTGAGAAAATATTTCTACTTTTGGGTTCCTTAACATGTGCCCCAAGGGCACAAGTTAGCATGACCCCAAATAAATTTGAATGTTAAATCAAACTACTACTAGTCAGCAGAGCTGTCAAATGAGCTAAGTTCATCCCAGCCCGCCTCGGTCCAGTGGGCTAGCACATATAAATGAGTTGTATTGGGCCAGCCCGCTTGTTACATGGACAACTAAAATTGAACCCAACCTAAACATGAACAAGCTATGAGGCTCGATGAACCAGTTTGACCCGTATTTCAACAAAACTACTCTCTTTTATCACAGACACCAAAAGATAAATGACACAAATTATTTCTTTGGAAGACTATAATTACTAAAATATGTGTGCCATTTATGTGAAATTTTGATTGATAAGGAATGCACCAACATTTATGCTCATATGTAAATCAATGTAAATATACCACATAACGACAACGTCCATCAAATAAACATGCCTTCACGAAAAAATAACATTGCCCCTAAATTGATTCCCTTATTACATAACAATCAAAATCATATAGCAGTCCAAAGAAAAGCTCTGAACGCAAACATGCATAGTGATATATAAAAAAACATATATAGGTCGATTGACACAGTGGCATGACATGACAGACAAGAACTCTCCGAAAGCACAAACAGTGGTTACAATACTGTGTCCGTCCCTCCCCTCCATCCCTCTCTCTTGCAAGACAGCCTAATATATACTATGTTAAGCAGAAGGTAATTGATGGTTTGTGTTACAAATTAAAGATCCAGTCTATTAAGTGTAGAAGAAGTTATAGGATTTTTTAAGATTAAAAGAGGAGAGAAAGGATAAAAATTTCAGATTATGATGAATATGGTTTAATATGATTGATAGTTTTTATTTCATACAAAAATACTAAATACTATCCCTTATTCTTTTTTATAATTTGGATTGAATCTAACTCAACCCCATAAAACCGGCCTGAAAGGTGACATATGTCTTCCACTTATAAACCCATATCACATCCAATATGGGACTCTCAACACATGCCCCTCATGGCTAGGAATAGACATCTACTACTTGACCCGAGTAGCCCGATTACAATTGGTCCAACGGATCTAGGATAGTCTCTGATACCGCCTTAGAATTCAGATTGGATCGAACTCAACCTCACAAAATAGGCTTGTAAGGCGAAGAAAGTCTCCCATTTATAAACACCCTCCTCCCTCCTGGACATATCACATCCAGTGTGGGACTCTCAGCAATACCAATACAAGATCCCAAATCCTAATTAAATAAGTAAAGAAATTGTGATAATAACTAAAAAATGTGAAACTAATATTAAGGGATAATCTAAGATACTATAAGATATTTTCATATCTTTCAACAATACCCCTTAAATTAAAGCTTACAATTTTTAAGATTACTACAAATGTATTCTTTGAAAGTGAAAAATAACCAAATAATATAATTTGATTTTGAAAATTAGCTGGGACAAATCACATATGGAACAAGAATCGAGACCAAATTGCAGCTAAGACAGATGCAACTACGAAAACATATTGATGCCAGCCTAACTGATGGAGACCTAGGAAGCCCAATACGCCCTAATGGAACAAAGAATGAAGAAGCACTAAATGACTTATGGGCGATGACTTTTCTTAATTATTTTAACCATATCTGAATATCCGATTGAAGAGTTACGTGATGTGTTTGAAAGCTAACAGAATTATTTACTAGTCGTATTTGTAGGTTTAGACTAATCTGGCTTCTATCATGGTGAAATCTGAGCTTGAATTTGCCAGTAGGTGCTACTTTAATAGATTATGAATAGCCTCCACTATTGAATAACTCTAAATAACCTAGTAATCTCCTTGTTTTGGGACTTCGAATGAATTTTGAATTTGCACTCCTTTGTGAGTTTGTGAGAGCATAGCTCTCTTAAGTTCTTTGATGAACCACCCTTGATTCGTATCAGCATCCTTACTCTTAAGATGAGTCCTAACCCGATTTGTCACTCTCTAATAATGTAGCGTCTTCTTTCATATCTATCTTTATCAATCTTTTAGCTTTTGTTATTTATTTCTTATTGCTGTGCTACTTTCGTTGTTCTGTCTTTTAATATATTTGTAGGGGACAAAGCTTTGATCTTTGTTCCCTCTTCTCCAAAACGAAATAGTGCCCACTTGAGGGTAAAGGTTCAATCCTAAGGATCCCTTTCTAATATTCATTCAATAACTATTGATTCAAATTTATATTGTGATGCAATACTATTATGTGCGCCAACTTTACAAGAAAATAAAGTGTTACTTTGTTCTTTCTTCCTCAAAGGAAGTCAATTGCATCATTTACTTCCATCAAGGCAGAACCTTTATTGCTTGTTTCTTCGTCTCACTTTTATTCTCATAGTTAAACAAGAATCAATTTGACGACGGTCCTTAAAAACTAAATGTGTCCACCAATGGATCACTTCACAAACCACAACTAAGACAAAAACAACACAACTAAGACAAAAACAATGGTGTCAAAATGCCACACACAAAAATACCATTGCAAACCGCAACTGAGACAAAACCAATTCAAAACCGCAACTGAGACAATATCAATATCAAACAGCAACAGAGACAGTGATAGTATCAAACTACAGCTGAAAGATTCTTAAAGTGCGACAAAGATGAGATCGCATAAGAGAGATTATGAACATGCCAAAAAGATCACACAATGGAGGATAACTTATAAACACAATACGAGGATAACATAACAGAGGAGAGCTTCAAAACACAAACAAAAGAAAAAGACTATAAACGCTAACCCTTACTTTAATACTAGAGTCAAATCCTAAATAAATAAATAAATCATGATAATGACTAAGAAATATGCAAATAACCTTAAGAGATAAAATATGCTCTGTTATAATTTCAAGATACTATAATATTTTTGTCATATTGTTAGGACTTAAGCACATGAAGAGAGCCCGACCCAAAAGACTAGTACATTAGGTGGGACACCTCCCAACACATATCTTCTAACCACAGTCAAGATCGTGATTTTTTTTTTTTTTTGAAGTCAAGATCGTGATCTTACTTGTAAGATCGTACGATTTTACGATCTTTAGATTTTATGACGCTCAATTTGGTAGGTTGTAGTGCTTGTAAGTAGGACCGGTAACATCAGACGACTCTCGGAACGATCATTACATGAGCAGTGCTCAATCAGCAATCATTTTGTGGGTCCAGTTCTGCAACCTGGTTGCTAGAAAACCTATTTTTCTGGATGAAAATGGAAGCCCTAACACGGGCATCTCTCCGTGCAGTTTCCCCTCCCCACCTCTCTCTCTCAACTCTAAGACTACTCTCCCTTGCACATCTCTGCGTATTTGTTAAAAAATTGGTGTTTTGTGTATTTGCCTATTTAGAGTTGTTAAGCAGCGTGTAATACTACTTTAGCTTAGGTTTATATTTTCTGACTAGAGTTATATATGACCTTGTAGATTTTGAATTTAAGTTTGCTAAAGTGTTTGTAGTGATTCAAAGGTTGAGAAAGAGAGAGTTGGATTATATCAACTTTGTACGATCTTACGATCCCACAACTTACGATCTTCACTCCCCTTTCCGATCCTAAGCAAAATCTCGATTTTGACTACTTTGCCTCTAACATTAAGGTTCACTTCCAAACTCAATAATCAACAGTTATTTCAGACTAAATTTCATTAAATTTTAATGGGTCTATATCTTTCTCCAATTTTGTCTTTTACTTTGCTATTATCCACAGATAAATAATACTTTAACAAGAGAAAAGAATGCAACAGAGCAAACTATAAAGGAATAAATATGACTTAAAAGTTTAGGAAGTAATGCACTTACAGTCCGCCTAAAACTTTGATAGTGTCGTAGAAAAACCATTGCAAAGTTATAGAAGGACCAACAAGCAACATTCTAATAGGAAGACTCCTGGTAAATAAATTGGCTAGCCCAATTTTTCTGATAGCCTGCCATAAAATAAGTGGAACACAATTAGTACAAGTACAACAGAACAAGACTAAATGGTAAACCAAATGAATTGCAAAGAAGCAAATACCAGAACAAGACTCTCGGCTTTTCTGTTATAAAGAGAAGCTACTATATTATCAGCAGGATTAGAAACAAAGCTACCAACGGATCCAGCGGTATAACCAGCTAAACATGTCACACCTAGCTGTTGAGCTTTTGAACATTCCTCCTTTTTTCTTTTGACAACATTGCGATACAAAAAATCAACAGAATGCTCGAATGTTGAGAACATAACCATGGAAACTGTCCAACAAAAAAAAACAGGATACTCAATATTCAGTTCAGTGATGAACATGTGCACGAGTTATAGACTTATAGCTCACTATCACTGAAACTACAAATTTCATCACCATCACAGGAACTTGGTCAAAAGAACGTAGTTTCAACAAAATAATTGCAACATAATCCAGAAGAATATACTGAACACTCACCATGCTTAGCTTTAAAGAAGTTTATTGTTATTTTATAATTTATAATTCAACATCTATTTCACTATTACAACATAGTCACAGGAAACATAATAATTTAACATAATCCAAAAGAATAGACTGAATACTTAGCATGCATAGCTTCTAAAAGCTAATGATACTTTAGCATTAAAAATCTTTTGTTAGTTTATCAACCAACTGGTAACTAATGCCCTATAACCTGATCAATCAAATAGTTTCTCAGACCTCAGCATGTGACTAACAATAAACGATTCAGCAAAAGAAAATGAAGAAAATTTCCAGACACTAAGTAGGCCAGATATGATAAAGATACCAAAACATATACCAAAGAGAAAAGCAAGGCGTAAAAATTTAATAGATTTTTTTCAGCTAAACATTTTAAGTCGACCAATTTCCAGCTAAACATCTTTAAGTATACAGTTATATTATATGCTAGAAGATTTCCAGCTAAACATCTTTAAGTATACAGTTATATTATATGCTAGAAGATTTCACAAGATAGAATAGCAGCCAGCATAAAGATAGTGTTCATGTTTCGTTAATTTTTTAATATAAAGTTGTACAGCCCTAACTAGTGCAAGATTAAATAAAGTTTCAAGAGATGGTGAAATTACATGGAATGTTTCGACCCAAAAGTGGAACAAGTCCACGGTAGAATCTGCAAGCAGTACATAAAATAGAAGATAAATAATCAAAATCATGTCCTAAAGATAGATGCACATCAAGTAGTAAACGAACGTATTGAAATCTTTCTTTACCCTCGTGCGCCTTCTGCTGCATATACCTTTGGAAAGCCGTCAAACATGCCCTTAGCATAACTAGGTTGTGCTTGAACCCTGACTTTAACAGCTTCAAATGGACATAGAGCTAAATTGGCAAATACTTCAGCAGATGCACTACTAAGAAAATATACAAGACTTCTGTGCTGGTCTACCAATACATTGGAGTAAACTCCCTTAAAATATTCGTAGAGACCAAATCTGCACCCTCCTTGAGCACCATAGCCAAAGAACTTGCCTGTCCATCCTTTCCACAGGACAGAAGGCCCTTGTTCCCTCAATAACGTAGTAAAGCACGATGAAATACTGTAATATTTAATTGGGTGCACCTACATGTAACAACATCACTTCCTCCATTAAATATGATAACGCGAACAAGATCAATTCTAAACATTAGGGTGGAAAATCATTCTCACAAAGGGTAGCCAAAAATAGTCAAGTTTTCCACATTTTGTTCTGTCTTAACCCTCCAGTTCCTAGAGAAACGGCCCTGATAATCTAAGAGTTCAGCTGAGAGGTAAGTAAAGTCCGACCAATGATTGTTCCAGTCAGGTTCAAACTCAGAAACTCCCAAATTTTTCCACATTTTTTATGCATTAGTGTGAAAAATCATTCTCAAACATAAAGGGTAGCCCCAAAAAAAAACTAATCTGTTTTTCCATGTATTTTGTTACTAAACATTAGGGTGCAAAATCACTCCCAGACCTATAAGGGCAGCCCAAAAAAACTGTTTATCCAAATATATTGTTACTAAACATTAGGTTGCAAATTCATTCTCATCCATAAAAGGGTAACCATAAATATTCAACTTTCCCACATTTTTTGTCCATTAGTGTGAAACATAACTCTCAAGCATAAAGGGTATCCAAAAAAAAACTAATGTTTTTCCATCCCACATAAATTGCTACTAAACAATAGGGTCCAAAATCATTCTCATCCATGAAAGGTTAGCCAAAAAATTTCAACTTTTCCACATATTTTGTCCATTAGTGTGAAAATCACTCTCAAACATAAAGGGCATTCTAAACAAAACCTATTACTAAACATTAGGGTACAAAATCATACTCAACACAAAAGGGTATCTAAAAAATCCAATTTTTCCACTTCCCCATTTCTAAAACCTAATCAAACAAACTAAAAAAACTACTTCATTATCATGAAACAAAGAAATTAAATAAAAAATGGAATAAAAATGCAACCAACCTGCATGTTAACTTTCAAAACATCAAGAGGAGTTGTAGCAAGATGAGTGGTACCAGCACTGAGCATTCCTCCAATGGTGCAAAGGGCATAATACCTTGGCGTTAATTCTTGTGCGATTCCTCCTTCCATGGCCGCCATGATCCTTTTCTTCAGTGTTAAAAATCACGTTACTGTTAGCTCCATTTATTCCTTCACTGAACTCTTTCACGTGTTTTGATTGAAAAAAGATGATTTTTGATGCTTTGTGCTTTTTCTAGAAAGAGAAAGAATAAGGAAGAAAATTAGAGGTTGTTAAAGTGACACAAAACACATAACAACACAACACAAATGTAGTTTGAAATGAATCTGATTCTACCTGCTTAATGTTAATTGCCTCAAAAGTCAAAGAATGCCCCCATTTTGTTGGAACTTCTTAGGCCGTTCGAAAAGCTACTAGAGTTTATTGCCCCAAAATCATTCAATTACATTTTTTTTTATTATATTTCAATTTAAAAATCATTCAATTACATTTTTTTTTATTATATTTCAATTTAAATTAGTGATTTTCACGTAGATCTAGGTTTTTTCTTCATGATTTTTTTTTTGTGGTGGCCGGGGTTCGAACCCCCGACCTTTCATATTTTATGCATTATCCATATCAACTGAGCTATGCTTACGAGGACTTTTCTTCATGATTTTATCATGTGAGTACGAGTGTGATGGTATGTTGTTCATCGTCTTATGCGGCGTTATTTGAATTTTCATCTTGTTGTTGCGGTGTTCATTTGATTCACATCGAAAGATCGATTATTCATTTGGGCGCCAACATTGCGGATTCGGAGACATGAGTATTTCAGTCACTTTAATTTTAGAGAAATATTAACGAGTGCCCCCGAGCACTCTTTAAGCACTTTAATTAGTAAGTTTTTTATGAAAAATTGTGTATTGAGTGCATTGAGAATTGTAATAGTTGACTTTTTAAAAGAATAATTGTTAAATTTGGTATGCTTAAATAGTGCCCCGGGGCACTCGTTAACAAGACCCTTAATTTTATCATATATTTTTGTACATTATGTCGTTATACTATTAATTTAAATGTTGTGAGTTTGTTCGCAGATTCATCCTTTATGTTTTTAGCAGTGTTGAATGATGTATTCTATCGATTTGAATGAATGAATATCGTTTTGTTTTTGTCATAAAAAAATCACTATTTGGTCCGTTTCGTAAGTTTAACTCAGTTGATACCTATAAAAACAATAGGCTTATTCAATCACCTGGTCCCTTAACTTAATTGATTGTCTCAATTTGGTCCCCTAACTATAATTTGTATCAATTTGGTCCTCTATGTTTTGCTTTGTTATTAGTTTTAGTCCTTTCTGTTAGTTTCTCTCAAAAAAACGTGAACAGAAAGGACTAAAACTAGGAACAGAGCAAAACATAGGGGACCAAATTGGTACATAAGTTAACGTTCTTTTTAGAGAAACTACCAGAAAGGACTAAAACTAATAACGAAGCAAAACATAGGGGACCAAATTGGTACAAATTATAGTTAGGAGACCAAATTGAGACAATCAATTAAGTTAAGGGACCGGGTGATTGAATGGGGTTTGAAACTCAGTTTCTCTATTTTTCCACATTTTTAAAAATGCGTGATCTAACCACTAAAATACTCGGAAAAAAAAAAATCATTCATTATTTTGTCTTGAAAGTAAAGACCTTAGACATTTACGCATCTGAAATTTGTGACTAGACCAAATATGTCTTGATTTTGAATTACGTCAAACAATTTGATCTTTTGTTAACTTGTATCTACTATTAATATAATAAAATTATTGTAAAAAAATATAGCAGTTATTTTTTATAGGCTTAAATATGTGTTCGGTCCCTGCAAATAGGCCTCAGTTGAATTTTAGTCCATGTACTTACTAATCCTCCCAAACCTTCCCTGCAAATATTAATCACTTAAAATTTGGTCCAAATTAAGTTAATCCGCCTACGTGGCAGGTGATTAGCGACGTGGCGCCTACGTGGCATCTGGTGACTGGGTAAGGACCTCGCTGACTCAGCTTTTTACACCTGAACTTCCTATTTTGCCCTTAATGAAAGTAGAGAAAGGGGAAATGACTATTATGCCCCTTCCTTCTTCCTTCCACCACCATTGATCTCTTCCATCACCACCACCACCAACCTCAATGAACCCAGCAACAACAACAACCCATATGAAAGGAAAAAAAACCAAGATGAACAAAAAAAAATCAGTACAAGACCAGGACCGAATTTTCACAGTCAAACATACCAGGACCGAAAATCAAATTCAAAACAACACAAATAGAACCAAGTTCAAATTCAAAACAAATTCAGCCAACAAATAGGACCAGGACCGAATTTTATCATAATTTAGCCAACAACACAAAATCAAATTCAAAACAAATAGAACCAAGTTGAATCCAACTACTTATTACCCCCCCCCCCCCCAAGATTCAGAAAAGTTAATTAGCCAACAACACAAAATCAAATTCAGAAAAATTTATTTTCGCACAATACACAATCATGAACCAAGATTCAGGACCGCCGTTTTGAAATCGATTTACCACCGTTTTGTTACAGCATCGCCGTTTTGAAATCGATTCACCACCATCAAGTTACATCATCGCCGTTTTGAAATCGATTCACCACCATCAAGTTACAACACCGCCGTTTTGAAATCGATTCACCACCATTTTGTGACAGCACCGCCGTTTTGATGATTGTGGTGATGAATTTCAAACCGTTGTTGTCTCTTCTCACTTTCGATTTGTAGTTTTCGGCGCACTTGCATCTTCGTTTCAAGTTCTAGGTGAGCGACTGCAGTTTCACACCTGAGAAGAAAATAGATTGAATCTGAATGGGTTTTGGAGAAGGAAGAAGACAAGGGTATCTTGGTAAATTTGCATGGTCATCGGTTCTACTGCCAGTGCAATATTTAATTACAGTGGAAGTTGGTGTTGGAGGTGAAGTTGCCGAAGAAGAAATCGGAGTCGGTTTGCTGGGTTCGCCGCTTTATGAGCTTCGCGGTGCCTTTGGTCTGTACGACAAGGACAAGAACGGCCTCATCTCTGCAACAGAGCTTCAGAGCTTCTTTATTTATTTTGTGGAGGAAGTGACGGTGGAGGAGAGAGTGTCGGTGGTTGGGTCGAGGGAGTTGTGGAGGTGAAGGAGAATAAGAAGAAGAGAAAATGTTCAGAATGAAGTGGGAAGAAGATAGGGTAGAAAGAAGTGGAAAGCCAGGGGTACTATTGTCTTTTCGCGCATCTCAGATTTCATTAAGGGCAAAAATGGAACTTCAAGTGGTAAAAGCTGAGTCAGCCTAACACATTCCCAGTCACCAGATGCCACGTAGGCGCCACGTCGCTAATCACCTGCCACGTAGGCGGTTTAATTTAATTTGGACCAAATTTTAAGTGATTAATATTTGCAGGGAAGGTTTGGGAGGATTAGTAAGTACAGGGACTAAAATTCAACTGAGGCCTATTTGCAGGGACTGGACACATATTTAAGCCTTTTTTATATTTTACAAGTGCGGTACAAAGTATGTTTAAAAAAAAGTGTGGTACAAAGTATCTTTTGAATTATGTCACTTACGGTCAAATTAATTCGTATTGATTGTCGATATGTATGTTCGACTATTGAAATTATTAACAACGAGCGAATACAAATTTTTATTATTATAATTTTTGTGTGTTGATTAATTAAAATTTGTTCACTTTATTTTTTACTTTTATAATCAATATTCCAGAGAATTATTTTAAAATACACATCTATTTTAGATTTTTTTGGTTATAAATGTTATACGGCCTACATGTGGCTCATACAAGCTAACCCGAATGGGTAGCGGATTACTTAAGGCAAGGCTAAAAATCCCAAGAAAAGAAAAATTCGAGCCAAAAAGTTTAAAGTCTAAATCTTGTAATTTACTATGTTTAACGGGCCGGTTGTGATAGCTCATTTTGACAGCTCTATTAATTAATATTTTTAATATGATCTTTCGGTACCATCTTTGATATGAAAAATTAATTTGGGGATGTTTGAGTCTTTAAGAGAACAAGAGATGAAGATTGAGTTTTTTTTTATATAAATAATTTGAGTATTTAATTTTTTTATTTTTTGGGTTAGAAGAGGGATGATGATCGTGATGAAGAAAAATAGAAGGGAAGAAGATGAAGAAAAATAGAAAAAACATTAATTGTTGGTGGTTTATTGTAAGACACAATAGACATGCATGATTCAATAATCCTTCTTTTTGAAAAAGTTCAAAGGCTAAATTAAAAAAAAATAAGATTTTGATGGACTATCTACGGTATTGGTATACCTTATATATTTGAGATTAAAATTAAATATATTTATTAACAAATATTTAATTTATCCAAAACAATATTTACAAAAAGTTTGGAAGAAGTTTAACGTGTGCAATTTTAGAGATTTAATGTGAAATGCTAATTGTGGTTGATATATATGGTTAGCATTTTTTTTTTTTTTACAATGGAGGCAATGAAGTTTGAATCTAGGACCTCATGCTTGCTTACCACTTAAACTCTTCACCTCTAGACCAATCATAGCGGCTTATATGGTGAGTCATTTCGTTAACCTTTTCTAGCTTAATCAAGGTGTTGGGTTTGAATTCAGCCTCAGACATTCAGCAACGTTAAAACTCTTAGGGAAGAGTTTGCCATCCATTTATGTCTCAGAAAGCTCGAGATAGTAGTCTCCGCAATTGTACGTGCGGAAGACACCTGGTTTACATAAAAAAATCTTTTAGTCCTAAATTTGCCTCAAAAATATATGTCTGAAAAGCTCAGTTTAAAACCTCTTTTTTTGTGTAATTTTCTAACAAAATAACATTAAAAAGGCGCGTTCTATTTCTAAATAACTTTGAAAGCGGTGTCTCTTGTAACACTCTATTTTATTATTTATTTATTTGTTTGAGTTTAGAGTCTTTTCTTTTATAAATTCATTAATATATTTGATAAATGATATTTTTGTTGTGTGTTAATATTTATTAGTAGCCCCTATTTATATATTTAGTGGAAGAATATATTTAGTGGAGAAATATATTTAGTGGAAGAATATATTTAGTGGGGAAATATAATTATTTAGAATAATGAGGCTTTGGGGCAGAAATGGAATTAAGAGAAAATAAATAGGTTAAGGTTTATATAAAAAGGAGAGCTAGAGTTAGAAAATTATATTACGTGCAAAACTGTTTTGGAGAAAGAGGAGTAACCTAGAGAAAGAGGAGAAACCTAGAGAAGAGAAGAGTCAGAGAAGAGAAGTCTGTATAATCCTTGCAATCAATCAATCTAAGGTAAGGGTGGGATTAACTTTCTCTAATTTTAGGTTGTATAATCCTCAAATTGAGTTTAGCATGTTGTTGTTTGTGAATTTGGGAATTAGGTTTTGAAGTCGTAATTGGTTGTTAATAGAGTAGAAAATCCATTGAATTTGTGTATAATTGATGTTCAAGTTGTAGAATAATCATAGGTTAAGTTTTCTATCAAATTTGGGATTTGGGTAGATGAAATTTGGGTTTTTGGGTGAAAAATGGAGTTTTCCCAAGAGCTACCTCTGACAACATTCTCTGTTTAATGTTTTTGCGTCTTTTTCACATGTTTCTGTTTTGAATTGGCTTTTGGTGTAAACATGAAAGTTTTAGATAATTGTGTTAGCTTTCCAGTAGCCTTGGTTTGACATGAAAATATCTTGTGGATAATTTATTATGTTTTTACAAAGATGCATGATGAATTGTTGATGTTTAAATACGATGTTATATGATGTTGCTTATGATTGATGGATTATGATATTATGATGCGAAGTCGTTGATGTTGTCGTTGCCGCTGTTGTCGTCAATGTCGTTAAGGTTGTAAGTTGATGTCGTTGCCGCTGTTGTCGTCAATTTCGTTAAGGTTGTAAGTTGTCGTCAATGTCGTTAAGGTTGTAAGTTGTTGTCGATGTCGTTGAAGTTGTTGGTTGTTGTTGTATTGCTGTTGAATCCATGCATCATCATTAAAGTTGGGGGCTTGATGCCCTGTTGAATGCATAGTCATTCATATATAAAGTTGGGGGCTTGATTCCCTGTTGAATATATAAAGTTGGGGGCTTGATGCTCCGATGAATGCTTAATCATTCATACCACGTTGAGAGCCTATGCTCTATAAGTTGGGGCTTGATGCCCTGATTGGTACCACATGCATAGTGCATTGTCAAGTTGATGTTGTTGTCGTTGCATTGTCGTTGATGTTGAGTTGTCGGTGTTGTCGTCGTGTTGTCAAGTTGTCGAAATAATTAATGAGTTGTTATTGAGAAATTATGTGAAGCATTAACATTGTTAACTGTTGTTGTTTATGTTGTTAAATTCTGTTGATGAATTATATGCTTATTATTGTTGAATGTGAATCTCACCCCTTCTGTTTGAATGTTGCCTCTACGTGGGTAACATGCAGATGACCAAGATTAGCTGCTGATGTGAGTTGACTCTCTCACGCGTCGTCTTAGGGTCGCTCTGATACGTAACGGGATGGAGATATTTGCATTGTTTTCCATTTGTTACGTATTACTATGAATTATGTTGATGAACCATTGAAATGGAATTTTTAAGAAGTTGTTTATGTTGAGGACGTAGTGTCATTTGTTGAATAATGAAATGTTTTTCTGTTGCGATGTAATTTGAATTATCGATAAAAGATGTTTAAATAAATAGTGATTTTACTCTATTTATCTTTTAAAGAAGTGTGACATCCTGTTTAAGTTGAATACTCTGATTTTTATGTATTATTTTACATGTTGGGAAAACGGGGTGTTACAATTGGTATTAGAGCAGGTCGGTCCGTCCGGCCAAGTAGATAAGTCGTTGTGTCGTGTGACGGTTGATACTGTCGTTGTGTTTTCTAATTAATGGTTATGTTTTATTATGTGATCATGTTTAACTGACTAACTTTAATGTGGTTTTTGCGTATTGTTTGAAGTTTCTATTTTGTTATATATAGTTTAAGATATTTAAGCAATAATTAAATTCATTCTCTCTTGTGCTCTGAATTTCGAGGACGAAATTCTTTTAAGTGGGGGAGAGTTGTAACGCCCTATTTTATTATTTATTTATTTGTTTGAGTTTAGAGTCTTTTCTTTTATAAATTAATTAATATATTTGATAAGTGATATTTTTGTTGTGTGTTAATATTTATTAGCATCCCCTATTTATATATTTAGTGGAAGAATATATTTAGTGGAGAAATATATTTAGTGGAAGAATATATTTAGTGGAATAATATATTTAGTGGGGAAATATAATTATTTAGAATAATGAGGTTTTGGGGCAGAATTGGAATTAAGAGAAAATAAATAGGTTAAGGTATATATAAAAAGGAGAGCTAGAGTTAGAAAATTATATTACGTGCAAAATATTTAAGAAGAAATGACTATATAATATTTTCTTTTGTGTTCTATGTCCTCAGTGGAGCTTTTAAATTTAGAGGGGCCTGCAATGCTGTTCTATCTCTCACAGAGAAAGATGTTTCTAAAGGTGTTATAACACCTTTAGCAGAGACTGCCGTGATTTTGGGCGTATTTTGGGTATCTCTAGTGCCCATCCCTTTGTACTATTTTGTTTCCTCTCTATATTATATTTATATTTGCAATAAAAAAAGAGGAATGATATTTTGACATCCAATTTCAAACAACTTTAGGTGTGACAACTTTTTTTCCTCTATTCTTATTGGACAATAACAATAGAGAGAGAATAAAAGTACAATGAGAGTATGAGAGAGAGAGTTGTCACCAAAGTTGTTAAAAATAGTTGTCAAAATATCATTCCTCATAAAAAAAACAATGTTTGCATTTACTGTTTCTTTATTCTTTTGAAATCGGTTGCTGTTCTAACAGCTAGAATTTAACAAACAATTTTTGCCTCGTATGACCTACATCAAACAAGAATTCGATTTGGAAAAGGATCCAACACTCGAAGGGTTAATTGTATCAATGTCTTTTATAACTGGAACTGTTGTCACCATATTTTCTGGAACAATATCTGATTTGGTTGGAAGACGACCAATATTGATAACATCTTCTATTATGTATATCATTGGTGGTTTGGTAATGTTGTGGGCTCCTAATGTTATGGTTGTTCTCTTGTCGAGGATAATTAGCGGCTTTGCCATTGCTCTTGCTGTTACTTTTAATACTCTTTACCTATCTGAGATAACACCACCTGATATAAGAGGACAATTGAACACTCTTATTCAGTTTGCTTGTTCTGGTGGAATGTTCTAAATTTCACAGTGGCTAATATTCTGCGACACCCTTCTTTACCACGATTTTGAAACAGTGGCAACATAAACTTAGCCACGATTATGAGTGAAATTTGCCACGGTTTTGACCGTGGCTAACAGCCGCTTTTTTGGTAGTGCGCGTGCCGGTGGAATATTTCTTCTTTAAGGTAGTGAAGAAATATAGGTCTTTTCCACAATATGAGTGGGAAGCTCCAAACTCTTCCCAAATCTCCCAAGGATTATGTTCGGTACCGAACAAATCGTATTCAATAATACTGATATGATTGGGTAAAGGTTTGTTATAAATTTTGTTGTAGGGGAATAATTGTAGAAGTTCATGATCCGTAGGTGTGAAATCCTTATTCGAAGAAGTGTTGAGAGGCATTTTGATAAAAAAAATAAAAAATCTGTTGAATCAAATTAAAACACGTGTTTAAGAGAGCCTCTTCTGATAAGCCAGAATTTTCGCAAGATTTCCTTAAAGATAAAGGGCGTGACTCAACATGACATGTTTTTTTACGGAAACATTAAAGATATGCAATTTTTTTACGAAAACATGTAAGGAACTGAACTGAACTCGTGACCAGCAGCAAAGCCCTTCCCTTTATTTAAATGTATAACACTCATATACAACAATTCAGACGTTAGCTATTCTGAGTCCACCAAATAAAATAAAACAAATTCTGCCAAATGACAATGGGAAAATATGCCGCTGATATTTCCTCCATAAAAGAAGCACATGCTAGAATTAAATCATTGATCCGAAAAACTCCAGTTATGTCCTCCACCTCTCTGGATGATATATCAAGAAGACAACTATATTTTAAGTGTGAAAATTTTCAAAAGAGGTGAGAGATGAATTTTTGATGAATTACATAAATATTTGGATTTTTCCCACTAACTTTTGGAGTTATCTAGTTTACTCTATCTAATACTCTTGAAAAATATTTAAGAAGAAATGACTATATAATATTTTCCTTTGTGTTCTATGTCCTCAGTGGAGCTTTTAAATTTAGAGGGGCCTGCAATGCTGTTCTATCTATCACAGAGAAAGATGCTTCTAAAGGTGTTATAACACCTTTAGCAGAAACTGTCGTAATTTTGGGCGTGTTTTGGGTATCTCTAGTGCCCATCCCATTGTACTATTTTGTTTCCTCTCTATATTATATTTATATTTGCCATAAAAAAACAATGTTTGCATTTACTGTTTCTTTATTCTTTTGAAATCGGTTGCTGTTCTAACAACTAGAATTGAACAAACAATTTTTGCCTCTTGTGCAGGGGGTATGACCTACATCAAAAAAGAATTCGATTTGGAAAAATCCAACACTCGAAGGGTTAATTGTATCAATGTCTTTTATAACTGGAACTGTTGTCACCATATTTTCTGGAACAATATCTGATTTGGTTGGAAGACGACCTATGTTGATAACATCTTCTATTATGTTTATCATTGGTGGTTTGGTAATGTTGTGGGCTCCTAATGTTATGGTTGTTCTCTTGTCGAGGATAATTGGCGGCGTTGCCATTGCTCTATCTGTTACTTTTAATCCTCTTTACATATCTGAGATAGCACCACCTGATATAAGAGGACAATTGAACACTCTTACTCAGTTTGCTTGTTCTGGTGGAATGTTCTGAATTTCACCGTGGCTAATATTCTGCGACACCCTTCTTTACCACGATTTTGAAACCGTGGCAACATAAACTTAGCCACGGATATGAGTGAAATTTGCCACGGTTTTAACCGTGGCTAACAGCCGCTTTTTTGGTAGTGCGCGTGCCGGTGGAATATTTCTTCTTCAAGGTAGTGAAGAAATATAGGTCTTTTCCACAATATGTGTGGGAAGCTCCAAACTCTTCCCAAATCTCCCAAGGATTCTGTTCGGTGCCGAACAAATCGTATTCAATAATACTGATATGATTGGGTAAAGGTTTCTTATAAATTTTGTTGTAGAGGAATAGTTGTAGAAGTTCATGATCCGTAGGTGTGAAATCCTTATTCGAAGAAATGTTGAGAGGCATTTTGATAAAAAAATAAAATATCGGTTGAATCAAATTAAAACACGTGTTTAAGAGAGCCTCTTCTGATAAGCCAGAATTTTCGCAAGATTTCCTTAAAGATAAAGAGCGTGTTTTTTTTTTTGGTGAACAGATAAAGGGCGTGACTCAACATGACATGTTTTTTTACGGAAACATTAAAGATGTGCAATATCTGATTTGGTTGGATGACGACCTATGTTGATAACATCTTCTATTATGTTTATCATTGGTGGTTTGGTAATGTTGTGGGCTCCTAATGTTATGGTTGTTCTCTTGTCGAGGATAATTGGCGGCGTTGCCATTGCTCTATCTGTTACTTTTAATCCTCTTTACATATCTGAGATAGCACCACCTGATATAAGAGGACAATTGAACACTCTTACTCAGTTTGCTTGTTCTGGTGGAATGTTCTGAATTTCACCGTGGCTAATATTCTGCGACACCCTTCTTTACCACGATTTTGAAACCGTGGCAACATAAACTTAGCCACGGTTATGAGTGAAATTTGCCACGGTTTTAACCGTGGCTAACAGCCGCTTTTTTGGTAGTGCGCGTGCCGGTGGAATATAGGTCTTTTCCACAATATGTGTGGGAAGCTCCAAACTCTTCCCAAATCTCCCAAGGATTCTGTTCGGTGCCGAACAAATCGTATTCAATAATACTGATATGATTGGGTAAAGGTTTCTTATAAATTTTGTTGTAGAGGAATAATTGTAGAAGTTCATGATCCGTAGGTGTGAAATCCTTATTCGAAGAAATGTTGAGAGGCATTTTGATAAAAAAATAAAATATCGGTTGAATCAAATTAAAACACGTGTTTAAGAGAGCCTCTTCTGATAAGCCAGAATTTTCGCAAGATTTCCTTAAAGATAAAGAGCGTGTTTTTTTTTTTGGTGAACAGATAAAGGGCGTGACTCAACATGACATGTTTTTTTACGGAAACATTAAAGATGTGCAATATCTGATTTGGTTGGATGACGACCTATGTTGATAACATCTTCTATTATGTTTATCATTGGTGGTTTGGTAATGTTGTGGGCTCCTAATGTTATGGTTGTTCTCTTGTCGAGGATAATTGGCGGCGTTGCCATTGCTCTATCTGTTACTTTTAATCCTCTTTACATATCTGAGATAGCACCACCTGATATAAGAGGACAATTGAACACTCTTACTCAGTTTGCTTGTTCTGGTGGAATGTTCTGAATTTCACCGTGGCTAATATTCTGCGACACCCTTCTTTACCACGGTTATGAGTGAAATTTGCCACGGTTTTAACTGTGGCTAACAACCACTTTTTTGGTATTGCGTGTGCCGATGGAATATTTCTTCTTTAAGGTAGTGAAGAAATATAGGTCTTTTCCACAATATGAGTGGGAAGCTCCAAACTCTTCCAAAATCTCCCAAGGATTCTGTTCGGTGCCGAACAAATCGTATTCAATAATACTGATATGATTGGGTAAAGGTTTGTTATAAATTTTGTTGTAGAGGAATAATTGTAGAAGTTCATGATCCGTAGGTGTGAAATCCTTATTCGAAGAAGTGTTGAGAGGCATTTTGATAAAAAATAAAAAATCTGTTGAATCAAATTAAAATACGTGTTTAAGAGAGCCTATTCTGATAAGCCAGAATTTTCGCAAGATTTCCTTAAAGATAAAGAGCATGTTTTTTTTTTTGGTGAACAGATAAAGGGCGTGACTCAACATGACATGTTTTTTTACTGAAACATTAAAGATGTGCAATTTTTTTACGGAAACATGTAAGGAACTGAACTGAACTCGTGACCAGCAGCAAAGCCCTTCCCTTTATTTAAATGTATAACACCCATATACAATAATTCAGACGTTAACTATTCTGAGTCCACCAAATAAAATAAAACAAATTCTGCCAAATGACAATGGGAAAATATGCCGCTGATATTTCCTCCATAAAAGAAGCACATGCTAGAATTAAATCATTGATCCGAAAAACTCCAGTTATGTCCTCCACCTCTCTGGATGATATATCAAGAAGACAACTATATTTTAAGTGTGAAAATTTTCAAAAGAGGTGAGAGATGAATTTTTGATGAATTACATAAATATTTGGATTTTTCCAACAAACTTTTGGAGTTATCTAGTTTACTCTATCTAATAATCTTGAAAAATATTTAAGAAGAAATGACTATATAATATTTTTCTTTTGTGTTCTATGTCCTCAGTGGAGCTTTTAAATTTAGAGGGGCATGCAATGCTGTTCTATCTCTCACAGAGAAAGATGCTTCTAAAGGTGTTATAACACCTTTAGCAGAGACTGCCGTGATTTTGGGCGTGTTTTGGGTATCTCTAGTGCCCATCCCATTGTACTATTTTGTTTCCTCTCTATATTATATTTATATTTGCCATAAAAAAACAATGTTTGCATTTACTGTTTCTTTATTCTTTTGAAATCGGTTGCTGTTCTAACAACTAGAATTGAACAAACAATTGTTGCCTCTAGTGCAGGGGGTATGACCTACATCAAACAAGAATTCGATTTGGAAAAGATCCAACACTTGAAGGGTTAATTGTATCAATGTCTTTTATAACTGGAATTGTTGTCACCATATTTTCTGGAACAATATCTGATTTGGTTGGAAGATGACCTATGTTGATAACATCTTCTATTATGTTTATCATTGGTGGTTTGGTAATGTTGTGGGCTCCTAATGTTATGGTTGTTCTCTTGTCGAGGATAATTGGCGGCGTTGCCATTGCTCTATCTGTTACTTTTAATCCTCTTTACATATCTGAGATAGCACCACCTGATATAAGAGGACAATTGAACACTCTTACTCAGTTTGCTTGTTCTGGTGGAATGTTCTGAATTTCACCGTGGCTAATATTCTGCGACACCCTTCTTTACCACGATTTTGAAACCGTGGCAACATAAACTTAGCCACGGTTATGAGTGAAATTTGCCACGGTTTTAACCGTGGCTAACAACCACTTATTTGGTAGTGCGCGTGCCGATGGAATATTTCTTCTTTAAGGTAGTGAAGAAATATAGGTCTTTTCCACAATATGAGTGGGAAGCTCCAAACTCTTCCAAAATCTCCCAAGGATTCTGTTCGGTGCCGAACAAATCGTATTCAATAATACTGATATGATTGGGTAAAGGTTTGTTATAAATTTTGTTGTAGAGGAATAATTGTAGAAGTTCATGATCCGTAGGTGTGAAATCCTTATTCGAAGAAGTGTTGAGTGGCATTTTGATAAAAAATAAAAAATCTGTTGAATCAAATTAAAGCACGTGTTTAAGAGAGCCTCTTCTGATAAGCCAGAATTTTCGCAAGATTTCCTTAAAGATAAAGAGCGTGTTTTTTTTTGGTGAACAGATAAAGGGCGTGACTCAACATGACATGTTTTTTTACGGAAACATTAAAGATGTGCAATTTTTTTTACGGAAACATGTAAGGAACTGAACTGAACTCGTGACCAGCAGCAAAGCCCTTCCCTTTATTTAAATGTATAACACCCATATACAATAATTCAGACGTTAACTATTCTGAGTCCACCAAATAAAATAAAACAAATTCTGCCAAATGACTATGGGTAAATATGCCGCTGATATTTCCTCCATAAAAGAAGCACATGCTAGAATTAAATCATTGATCCGAAAAACTCCAGTTATGTCCTCCACCTCTCTGGATGATATATCAAGAAGACAACTATATTTTAAGTGTGAAAATTTCAAAAGAGGTGAGAGATGAATTTTTGATGAATTACATAAATATTTGGATTTTTCCCACTAACTTTTGGAGTTATCTAGTTTACTCTATCTAATACTCTTGAAAAATATTTAAGAAGAAATGACTATATAATATTTTTCTTTTGTGTTCTATGTCCTCAGTGGAGCTTTTAAATTTAGAGGGGCCTGCAATGCTGTTCTATCTCTCACAGAGAAAGATGCTTCTAAAGGTGTTATAACACCTTTAGCAGAGACTGCCGTGATTGTGGGCGTGTTTTGGGTATCTCTAGTGCCCATCCCTTTGTACTATTTTGTTTCCTCTCTATATTATATTTATATTTGCCATAAAAAAACAATGTTTGCATTTACTGTTTCTTTATTCTCTTGAAATCGGTTGCTGTTCTAACAGCTAGAATTGAACAAACAATTTTTGCCTCTTGTGCAGGGGGTATGACCTACATCAAACAAGAATTCGATTTGGAAAAGGATCCTACACTTGAAGGGTTAATTGTATCAATGTCTTTTATAACTGGAACTGTTGTCACCATATTTTCTGGAACAATCTGTGATTTGGTTGGAAGACGACCTATGTTGATAACATCTTCTATTATGTTTATCATTGGTGGTTTGGTAATGTTGTGGGCTCCTAATGTTATGGTTGTTCTCTTGTCGAGGATAATTGGTGGCGTTGCCATTGCTCTTGCTGTTACTTTGAATCCTCTTTACATATCTGAGATAGCACCATCTGATATAAGAGGACAATTGAACACTCTTACTCAGTTTGCTTGTTTTGGTGGAATGTTTTTGGCTTACCTGATATACAAGCTAACCCGAATGGGTAGTGGATTACTTAAGGCAAGGCTAAAAATCCCAAGAAAAGAAAAATTCGAGCCAAGAAGTTTAAAGTCTAAATCTTGTAATTTACTATGTTTAACGGGCCGGTTGGGATAGCTCATTTTGACAGCTCTATTAATTAATATTTTTAATATGATCTTTCGATACCATCTTTGATATGAAAAATTAATTTGGGGATGTTTGAGTCTTTAAGAGAACAAGAGATGAAGATTGAGTTTTTTTTTTATAAATAATTTGAGTATTTAATTTGTTTATTTTTTGGGTTAGAAGACGGATGATGATCGTGATGAAGAAAAATAGAAGGGAAGAAGATGAAGAAAAATAGAAAAAACATTAATTGTTGGTGGTTTATTGTAAGACACAATAGACATGCATGATTCAATAATCCTTCTTTTTGAAAAAGATCAAAGGCTAAATTAAAAAAAAAAAAAGATTTTGATGGACTATCTACGGTATTGGTATACCTTATATATTTGAGATTAAAATTAAACATATTTATTAACAAATAAATGGTATACCTTATATATTTGAGATTAAAATTAAACATATTTATTAACAAATATTTAATTTATCCAAAACAATATTTACAAAAAGTTTGGAAGAAGTTTAACGTGTGCAATTTTAGAGATTTAATGTGAAATGCTAATTGTGGTTAATATATATGGTTAGCATTTTTTTTTTTTTAACAATGGAGGCAATGAAGTTTGAATCTAGGACCTCATGCTTGCTTATCACTTAAACTCTTCACCTCTAGACCAATCATAGCGGCTTATATGGTGAGTCATTTCGTTAACCTTTTCTAGCTTAATCAAGGTGTTGGGTTTGAATTCAGCCTTAGACATTCAGCAGCGTTAAAACTCTTAGGGAAGAGTTTGCCATCCATTTATATCTCAGAAAGCTCGAGATAGTAGTCTCTGCAATTGTACGTGCGGAAGACACCTGGTTTACATAAAAAAATCTTTTAGTCCTAAATTTGCCTCAAAAATATATGTCTGAAAAGCTCAGTTTAAAACTTCTTTTTTTGTGTAATTTTCTAACAAAATAACATTAAAAAGGCGCGTTCTATTTCTATATAACTTTGAAAGCGGTGCCTCTCAAAGTTTCGATTTTTGTGTGGCGTTTGTTTCTAAATCGGATTCCAACTAGAGACAAGTGTTTCCAAAGGCGCGTTCTATTAATTTCTGAACATAATTGTGTTGCAAATTGCGGTCTTAATGAGGACAGTGATCACTTATTTCTAAATTGCGGTTTTTTTTGATGGTATACGACAGCACATTGTGGGATGGCTTGGCTACTCAACAACTTTTCATGACTCTTTTCAAAATCATTTTCACCAATTTGGAGGGCTTCACGGCTTTTCAAAAAAGTCAAAAGAATCCATGAACATTATTTGGATGTCAGTTGTCTGGGCAATTTGGAAAGAGCGTAATAACAGAGTTTTTCAATGGAAAGAAGACAAGCTGCAAGCGATTTGTGAAAGGGTGAAACTTCAATTTTTTTGGTGGTTGAAATCGAAATACGCTATTTTTGATTTTGATTATCAATTGTGGCGGGAAAGTCCTTTAACTTGCTTAATGACTGTTTTTTAGCTTGTTGTTCTTTTACTTTCTTTTTTCAGTTTGCCGTTGAGGCGTTTTTGTACGGTGTGTATAACTTTGATTGTGTATATGCCTTTTGGCACTCCTTGTGCTAAAACGTCTAACTGTGTTTATTATACTCCCTCCGTTTCAAAATGAGTGCTTTAGCCAAAAAAATTTGTTTCAAAATGAGTGTCGCTTTAAGTTTCCAATGCAATAATAATTTTTTCTTTTCAATTGTACCCTCCAATTAATACTTTGCACACTACTTCCAAAGTATTACTTTTAAAATTAACCAATAGTTAATAAGGATAATTTGGTAAAATAACCATTCTCTTTCTCTTAATCATTGCATTTCTTAATATGTGTGTAAACACCTAAAACGACACTCATTTTGAAACGGAGGGAGTATCATTTTGGTTTTTTTTTTAAAAAAAATGTACTATTGAATGGCTTCAGAAGTGTATTTTTGAGAAATATAGGGCTTAATTTATGATTTCAACGCATGCAGCAACTGTTACCCTGCTGACAAAAAGAATATTTGCATACACATTCAAAAACAAAATTTGTATAGAATGTATATATATTCAAATTTTAACCCTGGTAAAAGGCTATACAAAAAAAAAAAAAAAATATGATATTGCCTTCCAAGATTGTCGGCAACATGCAGCCTTGTGACAACATACATTGTTCAGGGAAGGCTTTGTTGACTTGTCCAGGCATTATTATAAATATAAGCTTGTCACGCCATGTTCAGTAGTTTTTTTTTTTTTTTTTAGAGAGTGTTCAGTAGTTATATTGTTGAGGTTATATTGCATTATCATGCTTGTGATTGTGAGATGTATATACTTTTATGTGTTTATTTTGGTCAAAACTATACATCCGAAAATATACTTATGGAAAGGGGTGATTTTTTTTCTTTTCAAAAACATTAAAGAAGTGGTTTTTAAAGAATATAGATGAGTGGAAAAGAAGTGGTTCTATTGTATATTAGAGAAATGATATTTATACAATTATTTTAGGTTAATTTTTGAACAACTTTTTCTTTTACATTCTTATTGTGTTCTAATTATCTCTTTGTCTTTCTCTATTTTTTTTACTAATAAAAAGATAAAAATAGATTATTATCAAAAAAGTTGTAAAAAATTAGTTGTATGGATATCATTCATAAAAATGGAAGTACATGGTTTAATGTCTTTTTCTTACTTTTTTTTTCTGTAAGATGTGAAAATTGCTTTTATCCTTTTCAAAATTGCTCATTCCCATAAATTAGTGTGAGTTAACTCACGCTAAAAAATATTGAGCGTGGGTTAACTCACAGTCTCACGCTGAATTAAGGGAATGAGTAATTTTGAAAGAAAGAAGAGCAATAATCTAGGGCATTTTGAGGCAGCTGGGCTAGGCCCATTGCTACGCATAAGCTCATCTAAGAGAGTTTTTTTAGGGGGGGAAAATAGAATCTGATTCTATTTGCACTACATTTATAACGATACATCCTCTTCACTCTCTTTTTTATATATTTTTTATGGTCTTTTAAGTTATTATTTTATGAATTCTGCTCTTTACCCAACACATTTTGTTCACGCTTAGCTAACATACCGAAAATACCTCTGCGTGAGTTAACTCACACAAGTGTTAAAATGGGCGCAACTTAACTCAGCTGCGTACGTTAACTCACGTTGCGTGTTGTTTTAAAGACAAACAGAATTTATTTAATACGTTACTTTATTCAAAAAATTTTAATACGCTACTTTATTTGAATTCACGTTGGGTTTAATTAGTTTTTATTCGAATTTTTTTATTCTATACACAATCATAAAATAAATGCAAATATAAACAAAAATGAAGGAACAAAAATAATAGGCATAACATCTCATTTTATTAATATAATTCTTATTACATTTACAATGGGGTAAACCTAAATCTGCGTAAAAAAAGAACACCAGAAAACCTACCTACCTGGGGTGAAACTACATCTGCTTCATTTTACCCCAAGAAGGTTGCTCACCAATGAACTCAAACTCAAAACAACCTCTCGAAATCTTCAAAGATGTCTATTTCTATGAAAGGTCATGGATGGAAAAACAACATTGTTGTTGTAGAAGGAAGAGGAGGGAGGAGAGTGATGAGGAGAGAATGTGAGATGGTGTGAGGAAATGAGAAAGTTTGGATGGGTATTTATAGGTGGGAATGGTAATATAGGTTTTAACTACAATAAACATAGTAAAAAAACGTGTAAAACTTGTAAAAAAACGTGTAGAATCAAGGATGAAAAGCTGACCACCGTCCAAAAAATGTGTGTTATTGAGCTCAAACCACCGGTCAACCTGCGTGAGTTAACCTGCGCACAGGCCAGTGGTGCGTGACTTAAGTCACGCTGAGCTATTAGGTACGTGAGTTAACGCAGGGGTTTATTTGGAAAATCAGTTGGGATCGAGTGTTTTGTGTTTGCTAAAGAGCAGAATTCTTATTTTATTGTACTAGTTTAATCATTTATATTTTATTTTTGTCAAAATGGATTATTTACCTATCATATTATGCACGCTATTGACATCTTTGACTTTCCTTATGTTAAAAATGTTTATGTGATTGTTGCCGTTGTGACGATGTTATGAGATTTATGTGATAAGTCTAACTAAGATTTCACTAATTTTTTTTTATTATTATAATCAAACAAGACATGAAAGGGAGAAAATATATGCAATGTCCATCTTCATCTCAATTAATATCTCATGTATCTACTATTGCATCACCTCGTCAATAAACAAAGATATAACAACGTCACACATTATACTAACTATCTCTATTTTTTTTAAAAAGCTAAAATGAATTAAATTATCGAAAAACTTAGTCTCTCAAACATAAGGAGTGCCAAAGGAGAACTAAGAAGAGAAAGTATATGTTACATCAGGTTTCCAAAAACAACAAAAACTAACACTAAAGCCACAATTTGCTCGGATAAGAACACCAAAAAAACTGAAACGAAAAGAAGCTAAGTAACAACTCCCGAGCACAGAAGAGGATTAAGCCACCATGTCTGGTAATGAAAAGAAAAATTAGGATGATTTGCTTTCAACCATCAGAAGGATTATCGCTTAATTTTATCCATCAGTTGATGAATAGAATTTCCCTTTAGTTGGAAGACTCTAGAGTTCCTGTTACGCCAAACAATCCAAGTACAAGAGAGCCAAATCAAGTAAAAAGTAGAATTAATGATTTTTGAGAAGCCATCCAGCGAACAGAATTGAAGAATATGTTTAAGAACAGTAGCTGGCTTGACTGAATTCAATCCTAGCCAAGCATAAATACCATTCTAAATTTGGCCAAAAAAATCACAATGCAAAAAAAGATGATCAATGTTCTCTTCAAACCCACAACCGCCTGAACAAAGAGATGTATTCGGTTGCAGTGCCCTTATGTTGTTTAAGTTGTCTATTGTTGGAAGTCGGTTACGCAATAAACGCCAGGCGAAAATGTTGACTTTTAGAGGAACCTCCTTGTACCCAATGATTGAAATATGATCATTATTGAAAATTTGTTCTCTTGATGTTAGAAAGTTGTATACACTAGCAACATTGTATCTTGAAGAGGCATGAAGTTGCCAAATCCACATGTCATTCATATTATTTTGTAAAACAATTGGTAATAAAAACACACGACATTTACTCTCTAATTCTTCCTCCCAAAACATTAACCTACGCCGCCATTTCCATGTCTCACCTCCCTCCCCCAACCTAAAAAAAAACTTGTCTACCACAATTACTAATTTATATTATCTGAAAGATAAAAAAAGACAACTAAATCTATCCTTTAAAATACCTCCATCTAACAAGGATCCTAGCAACAGTCAATCAAAAAACTAAATTAAGAAAATATTAAAATAAAGGCATCTTCAATACAAATTTTAATTCATGCACACTCCCTACGACATCCCCTACCTCACGCCCTATGTTAACTATCTCTATTAAATTCACTCTCACAATCAACAATCAACAATCAAATTAGACAGATAATTCTAGTGACGGGTAAAACCATAACTAATAAACCCAAACAACAAGATTTATCCTATTTGTGGGTGCAGGTTTTTGTATGTGCAGATTTGCAAGGAATTCTAATTACCGAGTTCACAAAAAAATGTCATATAACCATTTGGAACTCAGAAAATGTAAAGATGAAATTTTATTTCTCCTGCATGCAAAGATTTTTTGGGCTTATGTCCTACATGAGAATATTTTTCGCAAGTATATTATGCGATGTTTTATATGCTTGTGAGTATTTTAAAATGAAAAATTATCCCATAAATTTACAACTATTATGCTTTTAAACGCTTTTTATAACGTGCATGAAGGCTTATACTGTCCTAAAAATATGGTTATATAGCATGTGATTGACTTATATGAAATGGGTAACTTAGTTAATGAGGCAAATTTGAGTTGTAACTACGTTAGTGATATTAGCCATGATCTTGTGAGTTAGTGAGTCAAGAACATGCTAAACATGGTTGGTGCATGTTTTTTAGTTTTTAGTTATTCTAAGTCTATAAACACCGATTGTAATATTCTACTTAACACACTCGATCTATTAAACAAATGACTACTTACTTGAAGTTGAAGCCTATAAGTTTCTTAGTTATTTTTCCTTCAACTTTGATGCAAACTTAGATGATATATAGTTCAACCTTCTGACACTAAACACTCTCTAGAGTTGTTTAGGAACATGTAGCTAATAAACAACGTCTAATCATCCAGGCAAACGATGAATCAAGCAAACAGACAACTAACCATGTAAGCACATGACTAGTTGAGTAGGCGCAATATTATACACAAACGACAACAAATAAGTAAGTGGTAATCAAGAGTTTACTTATAAACTAATTAATTCACCTTTTAAGATTAATTAAGTAAAATGTGATGTGATAATGAGAATAATGGAGCGAATAGTTGGCGGAAAAAAGAAGTAGCTCAAACATCAACACAATGATTTTAGGTCTTCTCAAATCTATTTTTTTTTCTTTCTTTCAAGAAGTAAAAATTCCACAAAAGAAATAGTTCGCTCATGGGTAATAATTGAAATATGAACACTAATTGTGATGGTGTTGTTGCATAATTTTGTTGGTGATTTTATTTTGATTTGTAAAGTGACTAGGACACTGGAATTTTTTTTAAAAGAGACCAGACACAAACATCAAATTATGGAGTACATTGTTTCATTAATTGTCCATTGAGTTTAATTTGTATGCAGTGTTAATGTAATGTTATTTTACACATGTAAAATAATTGTCCATTAATTGTCCCTTAAAATTGTGTGTTGTCAACTTATTTGTATTTATGTTTATTAATTGATGTGACAACACGCAATTGATTATGTGTAAAATACTAAGTACCTTACTCATGTTATAGAACAATAAAATGATGAAAAATAATTAAATGAAAATGTAAAATTGGAAGAAAAATGTTACAGCAAAACGCAATATTTTTTTTTATGTAAAGTCAAAATAAATTCTTTTATACTGTCTAATATTATTTCTATGTTGTGGATTGTTCATCCTACTATTGTCGAATTGTTCCTATTGAAATGAAAATTAACTAATTATAAAAATGATAAAATAATATAAATTAAGATAAAAATAGACAAAAAAATCCAACACAACTCATTTATATATTGTTATGGATTAAATTTAAAATACTTTTTTTAGCAATAAAAATTAAAATACATAAACCTTGTTATGTCTGCACTCTGCAGTTGCACTAACTGTCCTTAGAGTTTGTTTATTTGAATAATTGTTCGATCGTTGTGGTTGTTTAAGTTTCTCCGATATGTCTTGTGCTTGAGGGACTTATTTGATTTTTTTAATATACTGTATTATCGTAGCCTTTTACAAAAAACAAGAATGCGAATGCTTGTTTTTGTTACTCCACCTGTGGCTGGTTTGGCAATCATCGTGGTACTCAATCATAGTGTTGAAATTAAGGGAAATGGACAAAGGAGGAGTGCAAAAAAAAAAAAAAAAAAAGGAATAAATTGTAAGTAAGCTTTGTCCTCTGCCGAGTATCGGTGCCTACCTAAT
This sequence comes from Medicago sativa, assembly GCF_051527215.1. Taxonomy (NCBI): domain Eukaryota; kingdom Viridiplantae; phylum Streptophyta; class Magnoliopsida; order Fabales; family Fabaceae; genus Medicago; species Medicago sativa. The sequence continues at coordinate 14,473,151 of NC_140753.1, read as the reverse complement.
ACTGATAGAACAAGAAAGTCCAAAATAAAAAACATAATGCCAAACGTGCATAGCAATATCATGTTTGAATAAGATTGTGTAAAAGAAAGAAAGAACATATGCTTGAATAAATAAGGAAAATAGTAAAATATAGTGAACATTGAAACTCAATTAAAAATTAATGAATCCTATCACTTTCCTAAATCTCCGATCAAAATGACATGAGATTATGAAACACGTGGCTGGATATTATAGCTTGAACATGTTCAAAAATAAAATATGATGAGAAGGCCATCTCTTATTTGTTTCCACGGGAAACTTAAGCTTTGGGCTGATGTTTATTTTTTGTCTTAGCGGTTAGAAATTCATTTTTAAGATAAATAAATGAAAAATTGGAAGTTTACACTTCAACTTTTATTATAATGTTTATGTCAATTGAGTTATTTTTATGGAAATAGACGAGGACGGTGTTTTGGTCTTTAGGGTGAGTCATAAAATTTGAAGATCATTTACAAAAAGATTTATATTTTTTTTAAGAAGGTAAAATGGATTAATTATCGAAAAGCTTAGTCTCTCAAGCACAATAAGTATTAGAGAAAAACTAAGAAAATAAAACATATGTTACATCAAGTTTTTTAAACCAACGAAAACTAGCGCTAAAACCATAGTTGGCTTGGCTAAAAACACCATAAAACTAAAACGAAAAGAAGCTAAGTAACAACTCTCAAACATAAAAGATTTATATTTTATTTATACAATTTCGAAAAGATGAGTCGGACTGAAATATGCCACCTTTGAACCTAAGAATTTTCACTTTACCTTGGACAAAAAATCACTGGACCACCTCTTGAAGTTAAAATTAAAAATATCTTCAATTTTCCAAGTTTTTTTTTCCACTTGTCAAAAAACAGTTTTTTCCCCTTCAATTAAAACCACTTAATTTGAGCTCCACATCAATTGACTAGTCAATCAATATGTATGTGAAGAAGCAATGTTTACGGATGCAAGCTGCCATACAAATTATTGAAGGTTTTCTATCCGTGGAAAAAGAATCATTTTTTGACCCAATGGGTAGAAAAATCTTATAGAACTGTTATTTAGAAATGGATTTAAATGAAGTACGATTGCCTCTGATGTTTTTTTGTTGTTGATAATTTACGTAACATTCAATAAAAATAAACAAGTGAAGTAAAAATATACTTATTAATTTATTCATGTGACTGAACTTTATTGGGTGTTTGCTGCATTATCCATAGTAGTCAACCTTTGCTTTATTTAAACACAATCTTTAAATTAGGGTTCTTTAAGATTGTCGTTCAACGATAGAACCACAGTTGAAAGATCTGATTTAGGTGAAAGATTTAGAAAATTATCTTTTTACACTCATATCTCGTCTACACCATGTTCATGAGAGAGATAGAAAGATAAATAGTGATGTGATAGATATGTTAAATAAGTGACGCGGTAGGACGAGAGGGGTATAGAGAAAAAAATAGGAAAATACTTGAGTGACTTTGCATTTTGGTGACTTTGGTGACTTTACTGTATTTTAGATGAGAGAGAATGATAGATGAGTGATTAACATAAATTATTTTGATTAGAGAAAATTATTGGTTAGGAGAAAGATAGAGACAAAGTCACCAAAGTCACCGAAGTGTTACCCAAGAAAATAAGGTGCAAAATAGGTGTTTGAGAAATATGAATGTACAAATATAAAAGTATTAAGATTTAAGAAGGTTCTTACTTCAAAAAAATGATTTAAGGTCGTATCTTTTGCAAATTTCAAACTCTTTCGCATGGTTAACGCTTCTACTACATTTGAATGTGGCAATGAGAGAACTTGGTAGCAACTTGTGACAACCACAACATCATCAACATTTCTCGCGCAAATCAATATCCTATTTACATCATCAACATTTTTAAGTAAGGATATTTATGAAAGTATGGTTCATCCGATCTGCATCGTGTGACCACAAGTTTGTTGATTGCGTGCAATCACCGACTTGTGACTGCACCTAAACCTAACCTAATTTAACGAATTTGAATTAAACATAGTCATTTGATCATGAACAAACATTTTAATTTTAAGGCAACCTTTGATTTTCGTTTAATATAGAGTTTCAATAATATTAAAAATGTGGTTGTTTTATCTTGACCATATCACCAATGACTTGTTGAATTTGTGCGCTCACGGACTTGTGACTTCACTCAAACCCGATCCCAATATAATACCCTATCAATTAAAAATGCTAGGAATTGTTTACTAAACAAATCATTTTCGCCCAAGAATGTGTATAAAGTAATCATAATAGTCTTTCAATTTATTGAAATTTCAAAATAGTCCTAATTGTGCAATCTCTTGGTCAAATTAGTCATTAACGTTAAATAATCTCTCAATGTTGACAATAACTCATTTCTTATAGAGACCGATACAACAGTAAATAAAAGTACCTATAACACATCAAGTAAGTATATTAAGAAACTGATATGAAAATCAAATAAATTGACTACCGTAATGCCAAATCAAATACTATATTAAAATTTCAATACATTAAAAGATTAGTATAGATATTCGTTATATATTCTGAGACAAAAATGATTATTTACTCTCATTTATTTATACTCCATTTATTTCTAATTATAAACAAATTTTACTTTTTAAGTTCAATCAATTACTGATGTACGCAATTCATAATATAGATCACATACATCATTATGAACCGCATACATTATTAATTAAATGAATTAAAAAAATCGAATTTACTTATGATTAATAATAACGGAGACTGCCGTGGGATATGATCATGTTGCCGTGGAGATATGATCGTGGCACCCTGAAAATCATAGCAAACTCAGAGACACATCATTTTCACGTGTTAGCCACAAATTTGAATGGTTAAAAAACATAATAATAAATGTAAGCTGGCATAATTCCTTTGACTTCCCAATTAATAATTGACTAGTATGATATATTAATTAATCACATCGACAATAAATAAAGGGTTAATTATGTTTCTAATCCCTATAAAATAGCGATCTTGTAAGTTTAGTCCTTACTTAATTTTAATAGCATTTTTAGTCCCTAATTTTGTTTTTTTGCCCTGAGTATTAGTCCCTACTCAATTCAAATTTGTTTAATTTATGCTTAAACTCTTAAATTTTTGAACAATTTTTTGGAGACATGTTTAGAACATTACTAAAAGTTCCTCCGCAAAAAATTATCGCAAAATTTGATTTCTACATCCAGATTTTATTACTTTTTATCTTTAACTTTTGTCGTTTTAAAAAATTCATATTTAATTCATTTCATGTCTGAAAATTCTAAATTTTAGTAAACGAACCTTTCATAGTGTTCTAATCTTGTCTCAAAAAAATCGTTCAAAAATTTAAGAGTTTAAGGATAATTAATCAAACTTTGTTTTAGCAGGGACTAAAATTATAAGTAAATTTTTTTTATAGGGACTAAAAATGCTATTAAAATTAAGTAAGGACTAAACTTACAAGGTCGCTATTTTATAGGGACTAGAAACATAATTAACCCATAAATAAATTTAAAAAATAATTCCCTCAAAAAAAAAAATTAAAAAAAAAATTGAAAGGAAAAAAAAAAAAAAAACAGTTCACTGACAATCTAGTACAGATAAGCCTTAAACAGTTAGATATTTTCAAATGTTGTTTATCAAAACATCAAAACATAACAAACAACAACGGAATTCGCTAAAAACCGTAAACCTCTGAAAACAAACACTGTCATGTTTCAACTTTTCTATTTATCTTAGCCAACACTCATTCTTCATTGGCCCATCAATTTTATATTGTTGAAATTCAAGAAATTGTTCTAAAGCTTCGATTTTGAGTGAAAATGATGGAGGTTGTGATTGTAGCAATCGCTGCTACACTTGGCAATCTACTTATTGGATGGGATAGTTCAACCATTGCAGGTTTAATATATATATTTTTTTCAATTGTTAATCATTGATTTGTCATCTACTTATGTTTTATTTTCGGTTTAAAAATGTGTGTTTTTTTTGTATTTGTATGAAAATCTCAAACTCATGTATGGCTATAGATTCTGGACGATGATTTATATGATTACCCTGATTCTGAAATTGTTTAATGAAAAAAATTGATAATAGGTAATTTTGCAACAAAAAAAAAAATGTCATGGATGATGGATCTTATAACTAGTGTTAAGTATGGCTAATAGTTACTGGTGGAGAGGGTTGATAGAGCGATCATGGTAATGTTGTAATCTGGACCACAGTATTTAAATTGTGTAACTATAAACCCTAACATTTCACATAATTCAACCATTGCAGGTTTAATTCTTTGTTATTATTTTTTTGTATTTATATGAAAATCTCAAGCTCATGTATGGTTATAGATTCTGGACAATCATTTATATGATTACCCTAATTCTGATTTTTTTTTTTTATTTTTTTAATAAAATAGGATAATAGGTAATTTTGCAAAAAAATAAAAAGTGTTTGATCTTATAAGTTATAACTAGTTTTCAGCATAGCTCATAGTTACTGATAAGTGGACATGGTCGATTGAGCAGTCAGAGTAATGCTGTAATTTGGACCGTAGTATTTAAATTGTATGTTGTAAAACCTTTTTTTTCCTTCATATAATACAAAGGAATTGCAACCGTTATACAGCCGGAAATGTTGGCAAAATTGGCTGAGCTGCGTTATTGTGTGTTCAATGATTGCATTTATTGGTTTTGAGTTGTGGTGTTGTTCTGGTTGTTGTATTCGTGGCATTGGTTTGTTTGTTCCCGTGTTATTGTCCGGTCCTTTGTAGAGGTTGTCGTGGTTTTGGGTATCTATTGTGCCCATCCTGTTGTTATTTTCCAGGACCCTTTGTACTATTTTGTTTCCTCTCTTTATATATTATGTTTGTATTTGCCATTCAAAAAAATGTTTGCATTTATTGTTTCTTTATTCTTTTGAACTCGGTTGCTGTTCTAACAACTAGAATTGAACAAACATTTTTTGCCTCTTGTGCAGGGGGCATGACCTACATCAAACAGGAATTTGATTTGGAGAAGGATCCAACACTTGAAGGGTTAATTGTATCAATGTCTTTTATAACTGGAACTGTTGTCACTATATTTTCTGGAACAATATCTGATTTGGTTGGAAGAAGACCTATGTTGATAACATCTTCTATTATGTTTATCATTGGTGGTTTGGTAATGTTGTGGGCTCCTAATGTTATGGTTGTTCTCTTGTCGAGGATAATTGGCGGCGTTGCCATTGCTCTTGCTGTTACTTTTAATCCTCTTTACATATCTGAGATAGCACCACCTGATATAAGAGGACAATTGAACACTCTTACTCAGTTTGCTTGTTCTGGTGGAATGTTTTTGGCTTACATTCTTGTATTCTCAATGTCCTTGTTGCCATCACCTAGTTGGAGAGTTATGCTAAGTATTATTTCTATTCCTTCTGTTGCTTATTTTTTGCTGGCTGTGTTTTATCTTCCCGAATCTCCTCGGTGGCTTGTTAGCAAAGGTCGAATGCTCGAGGCTGAGAAAGTTTTGCAAAGACTTCGCCGCGTTGAAGATGTCTCAGGTTACACTAAGTTTGCCTTTGTCTCTTATTTTTTGCTTTATATTTCCCATCGTTATTTTCCTACTAGTTGGTTGTGGTTTGGCCGTCGACAGGATTTCTAATAGAATATTGTGCATGTTTTGTTCCATTTCTGGAGGAGGCAAAATTGATTTCATAGGTGTAGAATTGATTTTGACATGTTTGGATGTTCTCTGACAGAATAGATTTTCCCTCTATAATTGATTCTAACTTGACGATAGAATTTTGAAATTTTGCCTCGAATTTACTGTTCAGTCCACTTCTTCATGGACATATCCGAACAAATCATTTTACATGCAACTTATTTTTAGCCATAATCAATTCATTCAAAATCAATTTTGTCACCCGAGCACCAAACACATCGTAGTTTGATCCATGTAGCCGACCACAGTTACTAGGATAAGGTTTGGTGGTTGTCATGTTTTTCAACTGATTAGAATTAACTGTCTTTGATTTATAGGGGAGTTGGCTTTGCTTGCGGAGGGTCTTAGTCCTGGGGGTGAAGACATATCCATAGAAGAATATGTAGTTGCTCCAGCTAGTGAAATCCTTGTTAACCAAGAAGCAGGAAAAGATTATATAAAATTATATGGACCTAATGAGGGAGTTACAATGGTTGCTCAACCTGTGAATGGACAAGGTAGCATGCTATCACGCAGTATGATGTCTATGCATGGAAGCTATGCATCGCGAAGTATGTTGTCTCAGCAAGGAAGCTTTGCATCTCAGGCAGCTGCTAATCTCAAAGATCCTATTGTCAACCTATTTGGAAGTTTGCAAGAGAGTACTCTCATCGAGAGCGGTGGTTCGCGCAGCATGTTAATTAACAATGCTGATAGTTTCTTTAACACAGGAGATCCAGAGTCTAGCCCGTTCGGTACCAGCGATAACCTGCGTGCTCCGCTCATGTCATTTCAAGGTGATAGGGCTTTTGGATCTAAGGAGGTGTTGGATATGAGGAGCAATAGCAGTTTGGTTCATGGAAATGTCGTTGGAACACCAAGAAATACAAATATCGGTGGAGGTTGGCAATTGGTTTACAAGTCAACAGATGATGCCATGGGTGGGAAACGAGAAGGACTCCAAAGGGTATATCTGCATGCAGATACTTCTGCTGCTGCAGTGTCTCAGTCTCCGCATGTTTCGTTTGTTTCAACTTCTGGCTATGACATACCTATAGAAGGCGGCGAAGCTTTTCAGGCCGCTGGTATTGTCAGCCGGTCGGTACTTGGAACTAGTGATGCGCTGAGTATGCCAGAAGTCGCTGCTAATGGTCCAAAATGGAGAGCTCTTTTAGAACCGGGAGTCAAGCGTGCATTGATTGTTGGAATAGGACTTCAAATTCTTCAACAGGTACAATTAGTTTGCATTCTGTTAGTATCACACATTACATCACTTGAGTATATTGTATTGTATCATACTATAGTTGATATTCTATCCAAAAAAGTGATTATATACTAAATTATTTCTATCTGATTCTGAAAATATAATCCACATTGCAGGCTGCTGGCATAAATGGATTTCTGTACTATGCTCCTCAGATTCTTGAGCAGGCAGGAGTAGGGGCTCTTCTATCAAATTTAGGCATCAGTTCAATATCTGCTTCTTTTCTTGTAAATATCATTACAACATTCTGTATGCTCCCTTGTATAGCTATTGCGATAAGGCTCATGGATGTTGCTGGCAGGAGGTATGTTTCAACTATGACTCACCATTAATTACACTTACATCTTATTTCTATCTCATGTATGAACCTACCTTTATCTGTATTGCAACATTACAATTACTACAACAAGATCGTTCAATATTAATCTATACAATATACTATTAGTAGGACTGCTCATGGCTCGGTTCAGGATGAAAAATCAAACCGAACCAAACCGAACCGATACAAGTACAACACTTCGGTTAAACTGATCCAAACTGTTAATGGTTAGTCCCGTACCAAACTGGTACAAAGGTTTGGTTCACCGGTTTTGTTTCTGATTCTGAACTGACCAAAACTACCTTTACAGAAAACTAAACTGTACCTTTTAAACCAAACTGATTCTTTGTGAACTATACTTATTGCTGTTATTAACTAATAATAGGACTGTATTGTTGAAAAAACCAAAAAACTGAACTGCACCGAAAAGGACCGAACTGTGACAGATTGTTCACGGACTGAATTGGTTCAATTCAGTTTGTAATTTTTTTGTCACAATTTGGTGTGGCCTGGTTCGCTTTTTTCGTTTTTTTAACAGCCCTACCTATTAGTGCAAGCTTTTGTTTTCTTGTCCCTGCAAAAATCTCATATGTGCACCTCTGTTTCCGATGCTAGCTAATCTATCGAACACATAAAAAATCGATGTAAAATGCATCATTCATGACAAATTACATTGTTTATTTCCTTATTACAGGTCAATCATGCTGTACACAATACCCATTTTGATAGTCTGTCTCCTGGTACTTGTACTGAAACAGTTTTTTCAACTCAGTTCTGTGCTAAATGCCGCAATTTCAGCTGTCAGTGTTGTGGTCTACGAAAGCGTCTTCTGCATGGGTCTTGGTGTTATTCCCAACATCATATGTGCAGAAATCTTCCCAACTAGTGTTCGTGGACTCTGCATTTCGCTTACTTCCCTTACATATTGGGTTTGTACGTTGGCCGTTACTTTGACATTCCCTTATTTGCTCCAACTTCTCGGTCTTAGCGGCGTCTTCGCTCTATTTGTTGGTGGCTGCATCATTTCATGGATATTTGTCTACTTGAAAGTTCCCGAAACAAAGGGTATGCCTTTGGAAGTTATTATTGAGTTTTTTGCTATTGGTGCAAAGCCTGGTACTGATCCTGCAGAAATAGGATTGAAAGACTAATTAATGTCTTAATGATATGAATATTATGATGATGGTCATCATCATCAGAAACAGAAACAGCATTAATCATTGATAAATTTAGAACTATAGTTGCTTTTGATTCGGACGAAAGCGAGTTTAAGAGGGATTTTGGTGGAAGATTGAAACTATATGTAGCGTTTAAGAGAAGTCAATGTATTCTAGTAATTTATTATACATGCTACAAACAATGTTTTAGAGTAGTTCCTTTTATGTTATTCATGTTCATTTCTAGGCATTTGATTTTCTGCATGCTTTGCAAGGTGATGTGGTTTAATGAGATTTGAGGTTTGAAGATGTTATCACTTCAGATCCAAGAATCAAATTGGGACAAAATAAGACATGTCTCAAGAAAGTGTGACATATCCATCATGGTTCTCTAGAAAGAACCATGACAAAAAAGAGTGAGATATTGTTGTGATTTGATTGGATGCATGTGTTCCACTATAATGTATTACAGTTAAAAAAAATTATTGGTACAAATATAACAATTAATTTTTATTACTAATCACAGCACCAAGTAGTTTTCACTTTTACTTAACCTTTTTTTCCGTTTTTTTAACTCTTTGGTGTGCACATCAAATTTAGATACCGATTATAAACACCTTGAATAAAAACTTAAATTAGGTGTGCTGGAACTAATCATTTTTTGCCTCAAGTGAAATGTAAAAGATGCAAAGCAAGATAGTTTTGTAGCATCTTGCAATGATTAATAGGGGTGAACAAGATATTCGGTCACATGGAGAAAATAACATCTAAATCCAAAACAATATCTAAATAACCTGATGTTTGCACATAAAAATTAACCGATCAATTCTAAAATGGCCGGTCATCTGTTTTTGTAAATCCGGTTTTTTTGTTGGATGTCCAGTTCTATAATCATATCTAGTTTTTTTTCCCTTATTCTTTTCAGTAAACAACTTTCAGATGAGTGTTGAATCATAAAAACATCTCTCTCTCCCACCCTCTGTGTGTATTCATTTGAACTTCCTTCTTTTTTTCTTGGTTGAATAATCTTTTTTACTGATTTATTTGGAACTCTGGGATTTGATAATGGGGTAGTATCATTTAGTGCGTGTTCGGTTTAAAGTTTTAAATCCATGGCCGCTGAAAACCCACGTCCCAATACACTATTTAGTGGTGGAATGAGAAATTAGGAATTCCAGCTTCACTCCTGACGTGCGTTTAACCCTTCCAATCGCTACACCAAGCAGAGACTTAGTTTATTTTGTCTTATAATTCATCTATGCTCTTGACCGTGAGATATTCCACACACACAACAATGCTAAGTTCCTAACAATACACTGATTTATATACACTTCCTATTATTTGATGATTTTCATGTGGTTTTACTAACTACTCCCTCTGTTTCTTTTTAAGCGTTGTTTGATGTTTAATTTTTTGTTTCAATTTAACAGTCATTTTGATAATTCAATGGTATATACTATTTCTCAATTACTCATACTTACCCACTTTCAATAAAACTAACGAATTTTAAGTATTTAGAAAATTCAAGGGAGCCTAGTGGACTTGATTAGTTGATGTCTGAGATTGGGAATATGCGTACAAGCTAAAGACTAAAGTGGCCGCAAAGTTGGCAATGAAAATGGCTTCCATATACAAGGGAGCTAGTAAGAATTAAGAGCACATAGATATGATATATAAGGTGTTAGCTTTATGAGATACAAATTGAAATGTAAAGACAAATGATGGATGTCATTTTTTGTAAGATTGCACTTTATACTAGCATCACATGGAAGTGGATGAGCAACTTCTAATAGGACCATTGTTTCCTGTGTGCTTGCTTCTGTTCTGTCCCATTCTTGATGGCTCCAGAAAATCTTAACATGATTCAATATCAATTTTTTCTTATCCTGTCTATATCATAACTGTTTAATAGATCATATCTTGTGTTGTGGGGTAGAACGTATAATGTGTGAAAGTTAAATATGTTGTAGGCACTTTAATTAAAGGTAGACATTTTTTGGTACCAAGATATCTCTCAACGACTAGTTAAAGACTAATTCTTCGAGATATTGATATTTATTTAAGGAGCTAATGTCCAAAAGAAAATGTTGTTCTAGACACCATCTAATATCAAATCATGACTCTATAATGTTTAAGAGACTCGATTATCTGTCAATACCGTGCTTTGGGTCGTTTTGGTTGGTGAAATGAAAGTGCTTTTCTAACCAACACTGAGCTGCACATGGAGGCTACAATTATTTAAAGTGAAAATAAAAGTACATGCTAAAATGATTATTTAACAAACATGTGACAAAATAGAAAACATGCACACGCAATATTTAAATGTTTCTTATTGATAATTAGTTGACATATTTTTATTTGCAGTTTTCCTTCGTTGAGGTTCCGCCTGGGAGTTTTAAAGGGGAGAGTTGGTGTGTCAAGCGTGTGTTAGAAATCTCATATGAAATAGAATGTTGAATAACATATGATTGAGAAGACTCGTATATATACCTAATGTTTTAAATTTTTGATGATGATATGATGTCTAAATTAATTGTGTGGTTGCTCTTAGACAAATGTATTGATTCCTTGATATTTCAAGTTCCCCTTAAGTCCTAACTCAGGTATCAAAGTCCAGTTTGACTTTTGATTGGATGTGTCAGATCAAGGACATAGTCCCACACTAGAGATATTGCTGGTGTGTCACGTGTTCCCACATTGTTTGAAAAAGTAGATGATGAACAATATATAAATGAGAAGGCCCATATACCTTAACGCCTTAATGTTTTTTTGTGAGATATGATATTCAAATCATCTTTGTGATAACTCTTAATTAATCGTAAGATTCCATGTTGTTTTAGGCTCCCCTCAAATCCTAACGAGGATGGGAAAAGGTTTTGAGAAAAAGGGAAAGAAAAAAAAAGAAAGAATGATAGTCCGTCAATTTGAATGAGATTAATTTTTCAACATTCTATTCCATATGAGATTTCATATTCTAAAGAAAAATTTAATATTCTAAAGAAAAATAGTAATAGGATGGGAAAATTCTCTAAACCTTCTTTAATATGAAAAATTTAAAAATGTATTGGATGAGAATTTTTGAGGATTTTGAAGGACTTAGATTTTTTTTTTTTAAATTCATCATATTATTTTATATTACTCTTAAAATTTAAAATGTATTAATAATAAACATTTACTTTTTGTCACTACAAAAATAGTCCTTCAAATAAGAGAGATTTTTCCCCCTACCCCCCAAACGCTCTCATTTCCTTCCCTCCAAACTTTCGAACGAATCCCCGGTCTAAGTATATAATATAATATTGCAAAGTTATTCTTTGAAAAACAACATAAATCCTAGTTTATAGTGTTCGACCGGCCAAGTCTTTGTTTCTGTTCGAGAGAGATGGGAGAGAAAGAGTGGAGATCTTTTTGCTTCCCATCACTTTCGTTTCCCTTCCCAGCTAGCATCATCTAATCCATCTCCAAACCTTGTTTTTCTGCACCGATTCACCATGCCATCAGTGATAATTCCATGGGAATGCCTAATTGATTCAGATCATTTACCAACACTTCAACATAACACAAATCAATCCAACTCAGATTTAGCTAACCCTAAACCCAAATCATAAATTAACACCACCAAACCTGTAATCCCTGGGTTATGTTTGCAAGAAAATATGCAGATTTCAAACTTCACATCAAAAAATGTCCAGCCCAAGCCAAACCCGTTTCAACCTAGATCTTTTGCCCAGGCTGTCTCAAATAACCTCTGTGACATCCCTTCATCACAGCTACCCCAACCCGTTCTGATCAAAGGAGACAACTTATCAATAGCAATTCAAGAAGAGGAATACACGGCAGGTATGGATGCTTGTAAATATAATCTTCACACCAGAGTTTTATGGCCAAAAGGTGCTACACCTCTCACAGTTTATGCTATGCGAAATAGTTTATCAATCTTATGGAAAAATCTAGGTAAGTGGGGTGTTTCTTCCATATGGAAGGGTTATTATGAATTTATATTTACCAGCCTAGAAGGTGAGGGTGAGATCGATTCCTTCCTGGAATCTCAACCCTGGTATTTTGAAACTCTTTGAGTGGTCTAAGGACTTTCACCTTAGTATGCAAAACAGTTCCAATGCTCAAGTTTGGGTTAAGTTACATGGCCTTTCTGAGGAATATTGGCGTCCTAATTTTTTTTTGCTATTGCTAGTAGTGTTGGGACCCCTATTTGTACTGATTTTGCCTCAACAAAGCCTATGATAGATAGGACATTTGGTCAATATGCTAGGGTGTTAGTTGATATGGATGTCACAAAGGAGCTTAGATATAAGGTTCTTGTTGAAAGAAAGGATTTTGCTTTCTTTGTGGAACTGGAATATGAAAATTTGCCTGATTATTGTATTCATTGCAAGAAAATTGGTCATTATGTGGAAATCTGCAAGTTTGTTAACAAAGAACCGGTACATGAAAAGATTGAACCATTAAGGCAATGCTATAAGGCACCAAAAAAGATACATGTTCAAGTGAAAGATGGAAGGAATCAGGGGAAAGTGGCAGAGGATCCCATTATTGTGGAAGAGGCATGTCAAACTGATGTCCCTGTTGGAAATGAGGACCCTCTTCTAAGCGATATGATAAGGTCTAAAGAGATGGGTGCGACTACTCATGTGGTAGATGCCATCAATCTTGTGGCAGAGACTGATATTGGAACTCTTCCTGTGCAGCTTGTACAAGTGGGAGACTCCTTAGATCATGATTATCAGATGACTGAGGAACATAACAGAGACCAACACTTTCCTGATATGTGTATAACTGGTCCTTGGTGTGATGTTGTGACTGATTTAGATTACTGTCAAGATTCCACCAACAGTGATCTTGAGCAGGAGTTTGGATCTGATAGGAGGCAACTAGCCCTAGTTGCTCCACCCATTCTTGCTGCGGTTCAAAGAGATATGGATTTTCTTAGACAATTTTGGGATAATATGGCTGAATTTGATGCCGATCAACAATTTCAAATGGTTGTCTCAAAGAAAAAGAAGAAAATTCAAAAGCAGTAGGCAGAAGCTAGCAAGGGGCCTTACCCTACAAGGCTGAGGGTAAGTACTTTTAAAGGTTTTCAATTGAAGCTCTAATCTCTCTTTCTATCGTTTTTTTGTCTCTTTGAGGGTTTTGGTTTATGTCCCCCCTCTTTTTTGTACTTTATTTTCTTTTAATTTATATATATCTTTTGGGTGTGGCAGTAGGAGACCCCTCTGCCTCACCTTTCGCTTAAAAAAAATAGTTTATAGTGTTGATGTTGAAAGGAAGTTACCTATAATGATTTCATCACTTCATGCCTCCTTGTATTTCTTAATATGCTACTCTCAGCTTTGCCTTTAGATCCTATAAGGCTTAATAAAATGGCAATGCTTGGAAGAATTTAGGCATTAGTCCATTGGCAATGCTAATAAAATGGCAATGTTAGATACTTAAAAAAAGAGATATGGTAGTTTGAAATTAGATACACTTTTTTTGGACAGTCGCTAGAGTAAGTGTTGGTAGCAGCATAGCATGCAATCCAAGTGAACAAGTTGCCTGGAGATGTCATGTTTTGATAAGCCACAAAAAGTTTGGGAAAAGTAGGAAAAAAGAAAGAAAAAAAAGAGTAGGCAAAGTAACAAGTTATTGAGTCATCTCATCTCAACTTGATTAAAAAAATAACAAAAGGAGAAAGTGAAATGTAATTAAGAGTGACAACTGGATGTATATATGTAATCTCTAGCAATCTTAATTAGTGCTTTCAAATCATGTATCTAGTCTAGATAATTAAGGGTAAAATACTATTTAATGCTTTCCAAGTCTCAACTTTCCGCTTTACTACTTATATTTTCACACTAAAAAGAGAAAAGAGGTAGGATGTTAAATTAATTAGATAATTGCTCTACTCTTTTTCAAAATTGCTCATTTCTTTAATTCAACGGAAGTTAACTTACGTTCAACATTTTTCAGCAGTAGTTAACTCACGTTGACACTTTTAAGATCAATTGATCAGACTTAAAAAGTGATTGAACCGATCTAAAAAATGACAGCGTGAGTTAATTATCTCTGAAAAATGCCGAATGTAAATTAACTCCTGTTGGATCAAGGAAATGAACAACTTTAAAAGGGAAAAAATTATTCCAATTAGTTATATGTATATCCTATCAAAATCAAAAAATTGAAGATGCTACCAATTTATAAGCTTATATTATATAGTCCATTGAAGATGCCACCAATTATAAGCTTATATTATATAGTCCCAAATTAATTAATTAGAGAGGCCTTAAATTAGATTAGAATTGGGATAAATTTGGATAGGACCATATGGCAAAGGGTATCTTCACTTTTATTGTCTTTTAGCCCCATGAATAAAATAAAAACACATGCACCCCCTTTATTTCTACTTTTTGTCTTATCTTCTCTTTAAATTTGATTTTATTTTGATTCTTTGGACCATCAAAATATTTCCTTTTTCCTAAAGATACTTGTTTAAAATTGAAGACGATTTTGAAAAAAGATCCATATGGATAGTAGAAAAATCAAGCTTGCTTAGCAAGTTTGTCAGCAAAGTTTTAAATACCATCACTCTTGATTTGCAGTCCTTAATTTGTAGTATTAAAAGTAAGAAAAATTCTTTAATATTCGCAACAAGTTGTACTGTGAAATAAAACAAATAAAAATATTTACTTTTAAAATATGTTCATATGAAGTGACGAGATCTACATGCATTTTTCTCAATAAAAAAATAAATATTTAAAGAAATATTAAAAAAAGTGTTCATAACATTCTTCTTGACGTGATTCTTGTTAATGATGATAGACATAATTAAGTGCCTTACGAGTGATTAGTAAATAACGTGATTCCTTCCACCATGAGAATCCAATCCCGCAAAAGAAGGCAACATGTGTTGTGTGTTTGTTTGCAACAAAACAAAGAAAGAGAGCAGAGAGACACAGGAAGTTAGAAAACAACTGCGCTGCGCTGGTTGTTTATTTGGATAATTTAACAAGACAATGGTGGTTAGGAATGATTGGTTGGCTGACACGTAAGCTTTCCTTTTCATTCCTACGTTATCTTTTGCAATCTTGTGAGTAAGCATAATGTGATTAGACCATATACAATGGGAATTTTTTTTCAACTAGTATGGACACCCGTGCCAAGCACGGGCTAGAATTTCGTCATACTTAAGGGAAATGATATTGTGATGTATCAAATTTCATTTAAAGCTCAATATTGGATAAAAGAGTGCACGTTGAACCACAAATAAGTGACAAAATACATACTTAAGTCTTAAAATTTTGGATGAAAATGCGGTATCACTCTTAATTGTGTGGTTGTTCTTTCCCAAATGTGTCAATCCACATCAATGTTGGCTCCCTATGGCCCAACAAGTGTATGATGTCCTGGTTTAACATTGTGGGGTAGCAGGATTGGTTCTTGGTGGCAGTGGCGGAGCCCTTCATGGGCTAGGGTGGGCCACGGCCCATCCGAAAAAATTAAAAATTAACGATCATAGGTTTATTTTGCGAGATTTTATACAATTTTGTGTCGGTTTTAGGTTTCGGCTGATCCAAATTCCCGCAAAGTTGTGTAGTGGCCAACCCGAAAAATTTAAATAATTGAATTATAGGTCTATTTTGCGAGACTTTAAACAATTTTTCAACGGTTATAGTTTTCCACAGTTTCAAAAGTGGCATACTTGATTTTTGTGATGCTTATACTTAGCATGTTAGCGGAGACTTATAGACCTTCGAATTTGCATGAGTTTCAAATCTCCCGCATATTATCCTGTGAACTGAAAATTCTCCCAGTTAACAGTTGTAATGTACAAAAAAAAATTTCATAATTTATAGTAGTTGTTAAATATCTAATTATTTAAGTATTCATCCTAACTTTTTAGTCAAACTCCGTCATTTCAATTTCGTACTTAATGCTTATTACAACTTTAATTTGTGTTTATATATTGGAATTAATTTTAGTGGCCCACCCAAGTTTTTTTTTTTGCTCCGCCACTGCTTGGTGGTGGATCACGACCACGAAGAGTCCAACACTTAATGGAGAGATGTTAGTGTGTATGAAGAGTAGATGTTGAAAAACATATAAGTAAGTTGACTCATATACTTAATGCCTTAAGATTTTAGAGGAAGATGCGATGTCAATCTCACTTGTGTGGTTGCTCTCAGCCAAATATCATGATATAATTCATTGTAGGCTCCCTCAAAACATTAAGATGAATTATTTGGTTAGTTTTAAGATGTCATTTGTTTAATTTTTATACTCAATTAAATATTTTGGATTTGAATCGTTTTCATGCAACATTTTTTAATCAATCTCTATTTTTTAAATTCCTTCACTTTTGGTCTTTGTTGGAATTTGACCAAATAAAAACGCAGATGTATTATGCTGAGTTGACAAAATACGTGCTTATTATATATTTTTAAATGATGTGGCATTTTTTTGAATTGCTTGTTATCAAGTCAAAGATTTTAATTTTCAGCAATGTAAAAACTTTCTTTAAAAAAAATCGAATTTGATTTAAAATTATATTAAAAAACTATTCAAATCCTGACCCAAAAAAAAAAAAACTATTCAAATCATGTAATATCTGTATTGAAGTCACAATTTTGCTTTTAGCAGTCAAAATTAAAGCGAAGTACTAATAAAGATATAGTGAAATTAATGAAATTTTAACTATTTTTAACAAAATTAATTAAATCTTATTAATTATCTTGATTGTGGAGATCATCATATTGTGGGTCATAAGAAGAAGGTGTATTAATATTACTTTATGAATCACGAATCTTTTATAACCAATTTAATTGTACCAATAAATTACTTCCAAATTAAAAATGGTTATAAAATCAAAAACAAATACAAAAATAACAATTGACTAAAAATAGATGAAATGCCTATCTTAAACATTCCATCTAGCTTTCCTAAATAAATTAAATAAAAAAAACATTTCATTTATCTACCAAAAGTTATTTGTTTTGTACTCCATTTTACTCTAAACTTCAAAAGAAAAATCTTAAAATCATAAAATAGATTGAAAGAAAATAAGAAGACAAAAAATACGAAGTTTGTTCATGACATATTTGCAATATGTTGCATAATTTTGGCAATGAATCATGCAGAGAAAGATAAATAAAAAAAATCATTCTAAACTTCCGAAAAAGCAATAAAAAATTAACCTTTGACTCAAATCGATGAACAAAATACAAAAACAATAATAAAGTGTCAGAAACATATATAGATGATTTGAGGCTTGTCACACGATACATAGTGAACAAATCGAATTCAAACAACACCAACAATATGAGAATGAGAATAAGATAACTAAAAAAATGTAAGCTTAAAATAAAATAGAAATTTGGACAATACTTATGAAAAATTGTAATGCAATTCGAATTGGTGTGAAAATTTGGAATCTCAAAGGAAATATTTATAGCTAAAGACACAGAAAAATTTGCGAGTATTTAGGGATTAAAAAACAATAAAAGAGGATGAAAGTGGTTATATTTGTACGTGGTAATAGAAATCATTGATATATATTCTAATTGCTACGTCATGCATTTCTTCTTTTCTCTTGATTGACTTCCATATCCAAAATAAAGATTCAGTCAAAAACAAAAGAAATAAACACCAAAAGACAAATTTAAAAGAGAATATGACTAAGAAAATATAAACAAAAGAAATCACAATAAAAAGTAACATAAGAATAAGAAATGTTAAACAAACAATAAAACAATAAGAAATAAACAAATAAAGGAAAATAGAATGGGTTGAAAGCAATGATTTTTTCTGGGAGGAAGATGTAGATGAAAATAAAGAAAAATAAATCATATATATATAGGAAAAAAATCATGACATGATCAATTTTGATTGGCTCATGAAAAACAAATGAGTCATGATTCATTTTGATTGGCTAATATAAAATAAATGATTCAAGATCCATTTTTATTGGTTGATAGAAAAACATTAAATGAGAAGAAGGATGTGAAGATGCCATGTGTACTATAACTTTTGATGAAGGCTTTTGTATTATACTAGCATGGACACCCGTGCCAAGCACGGGCTAGAATGTCGTTATATTTGATGGAGGGAATATTGTGATGTATCAGGTGTTACTTAAAATTTTAGATGGAGTTTTGGTTGTATCATTATCACTTGTGTGGTTTCTCTTTATCCAAATTGTCGATCTACATCAATGTAGGCTCCCACAGAAAGCCCAACGGTAGTATCACATCCGGGTTCGACGTTGTGGGGGATCGAGAGTTGTTCTTGGTGGTGGACTACAAACACAAAGATCCTAACACTTAATGGAGAGATGTTAATGTCTCAAGTGTGAGTTAAAATTCCGTATTGTATGCAAGAGTAGATGTGAGAAACATATAAGTGAAATGACTCATATACATAATGCCTTAAGACTTTGAAAGAAGATAGGATGTGAATCTCACTTCTGTGATTGATCTTAGCTTAATGTGATAATACAATCCATTGTAGGATCCTAGCCTAATGTGATGATTTGTTTCGTTATTTTTTGAGTGTCATTTGTTTAATGTTTCATCTTAAATTTTAGTTTTTGAATGTGATTAGCTTTCATGCACAAAAAAAAAAATAACCTTTGTCATTTCAAATTCCTTCAGTTATGGTATTTCATGGGATCTTGCAATAGAAAAATGTATATGTATGATGAGTTGACAAAATACATATTCGTTAGACATTTTAAATAGATGTACATATTTTCAATAAATCTAATATTTTGGTAGCATAATTGCCCAGTAATATTCAACTTCTTCAACAAATCCATAAAATCACTAGCAATTCATTATGTTTCCTATGCTCTCACGAATAAAACGCACACTCCTTATTTTTTTTTCTTTTCACTCCTATGCTCAAATGGGTCCAAAGTTTGAGCAAGTATCCCTCGCTCTTGTTAAAGTGAAAACGAACCAAACTGAATCGATGGTGTATGGTTTGGTTCGACCAAAACTACATTTAAATAAAAGAGGAATTCCCTCAAAAAAAATAAAAGAGGAATTTTTTTCTTCAAATGTTTGTATTTATTTAATACTGAAAATAAAATATATGCAATTCCGTGAGAACATATAATTCAGAAATAAAGTTGCAATAAAAATTTAGATTTTTTTTAGCAAAATTCAGAAATAATCATAGTAATAAAATTCAAAAAAACTTTTGCAACGTAAGAATCTAGAATATGTCAAAAAAGAAACTTAAGAATCCAGAAGAGAAGCTCTAACAAAGAAAAATGAAACCCTAATTCAAAATTCTTATTATGTAACACTAATCCAAACAACACAAAGAAGAAAAATAAACAAAAGCCTTAAAAAGACTAAAATATACACTTATTACATATGATTCGTGGTATAAAATGTGTAAATGACAAATTACCAAAAAAACTAAAGTT
The DNA here is from genome assembly GCF_051527215.1 of Medicago sativa. Taxonomy (NCBI): domain Eukaryota; kingdom Viridiplantae; phylum Streptophyta; class Magnoliopsida; order Fabales; family Fabaceae; genus Medicago; species Medicago sativa. The sequence continues at coordinate 14,453,285 of NC_140753.1, read as the reverse complement.
TGGCCCTGACATTTAATATAGGATGCGCGGCCTTGAACTGAATATATAGATAGGAAACTACTTTGTTCTCAATATTATAAAGGTCTCTGCAAAATAATGAACACATTGTAAACAAAACCGATAAAAGAAATTTCAATAATGTTGAGTTTCCTCCCAATTAGAAGAAACACAACCAAACTGGAAGGAACTAAAGTCGATTAAACTGAGATATACTTTAGTTATAAATCCGATAAGTTCTTTGTAAATTTGAGGAACATTGAGTAGCAATATGGTCATCCACAAACAAATATATGGGAAAATAAATATGTTACATTAATAGCAAAAGAAATTTAATGAATAAGATCATATCGTTATATGATGAAAATAATGTCTCAAATGAAGCATTTTCAAAAATGATATATAGTAGACAATTATTTGGAACAAAATATAAATCATGAGAGAATTGGAACAAAATATAAATCATGAGAGAAGATTCAAGATCCCTTTCGTTTATGCCTTTCTTCAGCTTCAAAATCAATTTCTCAACAAATTATTTGATAACTAACATTCTCCCTCTTATTTTCTCCTGTACAGCTAAAAATCCAACTATTAGCAATAAAATCCTAAACCATGGTCACAAACCATGATGAAGGGGAACAGTCTGATGCAATCAACAATAAAATTTGATGAAATTGTAGGAACTAAAGGTGTTCTTGATCTTCTTACCGTTCTCAAAACCATTTTTGAAAAATAGTAATAGTGATGAGAATAGGATGGGAGATAAAGATCTGAGCTATTTTATTTCCTTTTTGTGACAAAAAGAATCATTACCTTTCACTATTTTATTTTGGTTTTAATTTGATTTTTTTTTTGGTCAGGTTTTAATTTGATTTTAATAGGTGAGAAACAATTCAACGATAGTCTTGAATTAGACCAATTGTCAACATTCTTTTTTAGGACTGTTATAATTGTTGAATAATTTGAATTTAATTTCATTAATTGGCAGTTGATAGTTTCTTGTTTGATTTTTTTATGGGCAGTTTCTTGTTTGATTTGATATCAGGCAATTAAATTTCTAGATATCATTTTGATCATAATATTAAATCGAATGATTTCTTAAAATAGAGGCAGTATATGGAAGTATGTGTTGAGACTGAAATACCAGGTGCTAAGCATATACCATGTAATGGAAATTTGAATTTTTCTAGCATTAATTAGCCTGACATTAATTAGAATGAGACTATAACATGCCACATGTACTTTTGAATGAAAATGGTTTCACTTGTTTATATTGTAGATGTAGATGTAGATTGTAGATGTAGATAAGGATACGGATAGAGATATTGATAGTTCAGCCGAGATTGTTGTCTTTTTTTTAATATAATTTTAAAATAAATAAAAAAATATGGGTATGAAATAAAGGCAAATAAATATTATCGATGTTGATGAGTGACTCAAACAACCATAAGTATGTGTTTTATCATGCAATTTGTAAAAAAATTAACAAAGAAGTTTGAGTATGTGTTGATGGCAGAAATAAATAAATATGGGGAGATAAAAATGGAATGATTGATTAGGTGATAAAGAGTATTTGATGCATGTGAACTAATTTATCAAATGAAATGAATGAATGAGATTTGATGTTAGAATAATTTATGTGAAATAATATATATCAACGCCATGTTTAGTGAAAATGAGTGATTGACAATAGAAACAAAATAACTTAATAAATTAAATCAGTTCTTTTGAATAGGAGCAAATGAAAATAATAAAGAAAATAGTGAGGTTTAGATAAAATTCATTGAAAAAAAAACTAAAATAAATTTTCTACATTTTCGCAGGGGTCGGTCTTGTTCTACAACATACATGAATAGTTTGCACCACAAAAATGTAAGATAAAAATATAATATCTTGAGAACTATCAACTAATATGTTACCCAAAAATACTTGAGAATTCTCTGTTTTTTTTAAGGAAGAATTCTCTTTTATATGCACAACTTCAACGTTGGAAGAACAAAACATTGACATGCCTTTCACATATCTCTCATTATTAATAGTGGCAAAAAAAAATAGTTTTGGAATGAAGAAATCTGATTCAAAACGTCTTTCAATTACGTCGCTTCAAATTAATAGAAAAATAATGAAATTCATTAAAACGTGAAGCAAACTTTTTCAAAAGGTGTAAATATATATGGGGATGAAAACCCTAAAATTAACAGAGCCGGCAGCTAAACCTATAAAAGGGAATCAAAATTCGGAAGGAAAAAAATGGTACCTAAATCAATTTGATAATAATGAAATCAATAAAATTGAATTGGTCAGGAGGTAAAAATATTTGCATTTCAAATAAATGATATTATAAATAATTTGTACGAAAGGAAGATGCATATACAAATGATGAAAGACAAATTGACTAAATATAGGAAAAAAAACTCAAGACTGGCTAACTTAATATGATGATGTGTTGATTACAATTTGATTGGATGATAATTAAGAATTATGTACCAACATGTAATTGGTACATATCTTGTCATAAGCCGTTAGAACTCGAGGGTATCATAGGATGAATATGTGAATTTGAACAAAATACATGGATATATACAACATGTAGCGGAGTAATATCATAAATTGAATCAATTTTTGAAATTAGAGTGATGAAAAAAATATGTTAAGAAGAAAAGTGTTTCAATAAAATAAAAGAGAGATTTTGAGAATAATTTTAAAATTTTAGTATGAATTCTAAATGATGTGAAGATGTTTGAGACGGACAAACAATATTTATAGGAAAAAAGAAGCAAGTAAGTCACATCAATTATGCCATTAATTTAGTAATGAAATTAGTAACACATTAAATAGCAAAAATAATTTGAATAAAATATTCCATTTATTTTTTTTGTCATTATAAGTCTTTTAGTCAACTTGCATAATCATGTTAATTACATAAGTCTTGCACAAATCACATAATATGTACCAATTACACAAAACATTAAATGCACCTTTCAATATAAGGATGCCATGTGTACTATCAAAATAAAATAGTGCAAATATATATAATAGAGATAACCTTCAACACCCACTTTTTCAATTCCCAACACTCCACATCATTTTCTCTCTCTTAATTCAACACCCATTCAATTTTTACCACTCCAATGGTAAACATTCAACACCCTACCCCATCACTTTTTATTTCTTATTCTTATTTAATTTTTGTTTTTATAATTACATAAAATTATAATTATCGATTATAATTAAATTAAAATAATACAATTAACAATTTATTTTTTAGTTTTTTTTGGAAAAACAAAATTTTGTAAAATAATTTATTTTTATTTTCTTAACTTAAAATGCAATACAACAAACTAAGCACGCGACACACAATTAACTTAAGAGAGTGAAAAACTTGGTTTTTTTTCTGTGTCCAAATCAAATGATCCAAGTCTCTATTTGTAGAGAAAAAAAAATCACGAATTTTGGTAAAAAAAAAAATTTAAAAAATTATTTGCAATGAAATAATTGAGTCCAAATTATTAAGAAGATAAAAATCCAAGCAGCCAATCGTAACATGCCAAGTGTCACAGCTTTATGAATTTCTCTTTCTCTCTCCGCAGAAAACTTCTCCCACGCTCCCTGTCTGCGCGTGCATGCCACGCGCCATTTTCAGTCCAATGCAAGCTTGCCACGTGTCCTCCCGGTCAGATATTCAACATGTTTAACTCTTTCATCACCTCTCTCCTCTTCTCTCATTTTCAATAACCCCCTACAATGGTTTCAACATGTTGAATATGACATTCAACAAGCCATTGTAAATGGTCTCCGTTCCTTTTTAAGTGTCACTTTTGGAGAAATTTTTTGTTTCTATTTAACTGTCACTTTCAAAGTTCAATGCAACAATAAATGTTGTTTTACCAACATTACCCTTAGTTATTTATTGTGGAGAGAGAAATATATGAAATAAGATATTAAATGACTAAGGCTATTATAGTAAAAGTATAGATTATTGTATAAGAAAAAGTAACATTTATTGAGTGTCTTGGTTTGTGTAAAATGTTAAAAAGTGACACTTAAAAAGGAACGGAGAGAGTATTACTAAATAAAGACGTGATTGTCTTTAATGTCCCTTGACGTGACATAACAACAGTAAAACTTTTATTTCATTTGTGCTTCATAAATATCTATAAACAACAAAGATATTCGATAATTTATGGGATATGGGACATGCATGATGAGAGAAAAAAGTTGTTTTCACATGAGATGAAATTGAGTGGTAAATAATTAAATTCTATTATTTGGATCGATGAAATATTATAGAATTGATAAAATAATAAAATTACATGTCTTCACTTATACAATTTAAGGCATGTATTGACTTATTTGATAAGAAACCTAAGATAGCCCACAAATTCAAAATAAATACTACTACCTCCGTCCCAATTTAATTGACACAATTTTGTTTTTCACACATATTAAGAAAAATGTATAAATAAAGGGGAAAGTGGAATATATTGTATTGGGAATGATAAAAGTAGTATTATTTAGTGTTATATTGTATTGGGAATGATGAAAGTTGTATTGAAAATTGAAATGAGTCAGTTATTTTGGGACACTTTTTTTTAGAAAATGAGTCAGTTATTCCGGGACGGAGGGAGTAGTAAATAGCTAGGTCTTGAGTATCATTACATGTAATATAACTTTTAAAATGATAAAATTGCTTAGTACCGATGCACTCGTTAAGCGAGCTGACATGCTAGCTCAGTGAATTGCTCGGAGAGCTGAAGTCCAAGCAAGAACAGAATCCGTTAACGTTCAACGAATTATAGCGGTTTAGTGATATACATAGATGAGTTGATAGTGACTTCAAGATGAAGAAATCACATTTAACTCAACAAGCATACAATTCGCTCATCGAATTGTCACTTACACCAAACTATTAAAGGACACCTCGGTTGCAGTTTTTGTCAATCCATCATGATTATAATTAAGTTTAAATCACGATTCTTCAAACTTTTGATACATCGTCATCTTATTTCTATCTCCTGTTATAAGTTACCACAAACGAGTGCGTTAAGGATACTCGTTAATGACCCATTATGTATTCAATGTCTTTCTCATATTAATGGTAAATTGAGCGGTACACGTTATTGTACTTAAGCTTCATAACTTTCCCTAGTTAAAATGAATCAATGCCTTGCGTTACTGTGTGAGTTGAGTCTCTTCACAGTTCTATTCCAACTTTAATAGTATTTCGGATATTTTCCAATTGAACATTAACTCTTTAGTTATGATTTCTAATTGATGTCGTGTCAAATTGGTATTCAATTTAGATCTCAGAAAGATCTTTATGATAAATGAATTTGTACTTTTATTATATTTTATCATTTCAATTCATTTTTGATACATATTTAATTTTAAATCATTTAACTTTCTTTTACCAATTAAATCATTTAACTTGTTTAAAAGAGATAATTTTTCCCTTCAAAAAAAGACATAGTTTTGTTTGAATTAAGAAAAAGATAGTTTCTGAAAAATAGAAATAAACATAATTAAAGTATAAATATCAATTTTTTTTTAACAACATACATATCAACTCTTCTAATTCATGTCTTTGAATTAAAAAAATAAAATGAAAATGCACGATAAACATCTCAAATATGTTGAAAGCTCCTCGTTGTCACGTATCATTTCCGACGTTTTAAGAATATTACTCTATTAAACAAAAGAAATAGGAGACAAATAGCACTTAGGGGAACAATTGATACGAAATCCAAACAAAAACGGTCAAGGGTACTCAACATCTACCCTATTAAAAATCTTTTCAAAAAACTCAATGGAGTAAAACTAGAGGAATCGAAAATGAGCACCATTGAACAAAACAAACATCAACAAAGTCAAGATTTAGTATACTCATTATCTATTACAATATAAAGGTTCTAAAATACAAGTAGGAGTAAACTTCAACCAAATTTGTCCATTTTGATGAAGACCAATAAAGACCATTCCCTTCCTATAAATATAAATAATGAAAAACTGCATGTTATAGACCTATATGAGACTCCAACCCCTACGATATACAGTAAGATATACTCCCTCCGTTTCAAAATGAGTGTCGCTTTAGGCTTTGGCACACAGATTAAGAAATGGAATGAAATAATCATTGGATACAACGCTTTTACTAAACTGTCCTTACTTTATTAGAAAAAGACAAACTTAAAGTTGCATTGAAAATTGTGTGAGAGAAAAGTTTGAGAGGGTAAAGTTGGAAGAAAAAAATTAAAGTTGTATTGGAAATGTAAAGCGACATTCATTTTGAAACAAATTTTTTTAGCTAAAGTGACACTCATTTTGAAACGGAGGGAGTATAAAAAAGGAGAAATGATATTTGTACAACCATTTTATGACAATTTACAACTTTTTCTCTCATACTCACATTATATTCTTACACTCTCTCTTCCTTTTTCTCTCTCCATTGTTTTTGACCAATGAAAAGAGAGAAAATGAAGGTTGTCAAATAGATTGTACCAAATGGTTGTTCAAATATCATTCCTCATAAAAAAAACTGCCCCTCTTAACAAATATACGCACTTGCCCGTATCTAAATATCTAATAAGATGAATAAATAAAATTTTTCCCATACTCTATAATATATGGTTAATTAAGACAATCCTTTACATTTTTATATTTAAATTAAAGTTACCTTTTTTATTAAAAAAATTAGTAGTTTCTATGCACAATGATAAACAACTTTTGTAGACATGCATCCAATTAAATCAAACAATGCAAGTCATTCACCAGTATTGAGTTTGAATATGTGATGTTAAAAAAATGCTACTAAATAAAATAAACTGCACACAAATAAGTAAGATAAAATAAAAAACTATACACGACAAGAAGCAGTACAATACTAAAAATTGTCCAAATTCAGATATCTTTTGATCATCTTGAAGGGTTAAGAAGGAAAAAAAGTACAAAAATTAAAATTTAAAAACCTACTAAATAAATACATACAAAAAAAAAAAAATACTAAAAGTTGTTTTCTCTTCTTTAAGGCAAGAACCCACTGTTTCCACTATGATTGTGATGTGCAGAGTTATTACTACAACTACTACTAACACCCCCACTATTACTATTTCCACCGACATTGCCATCTTCTGATTCTCTACCTTTCATCTCCGTTTCACTAACCACCGCAACTCCGGTAGCTTCACCTCCGGTCGCCGGAAACCTACCACACTTCTGACACCTCGTCACCGCCAGAATCTGTCTACAAGAAGGACAAGAAGAGTGTGACCCAAGCCATGTATCAATACAAGCCACGTGAAAACCATGTCCACACTGTGGAAGAACGCGGATCTCATCGCCGGCGGCGAAATCCGAGAGACAAATCGCGCATTCCGTTGTTGCTAACCATTTTCCAGGGTTGCTATCGACGTAAGAGAATTTGGGAAGTGATTGTAGAACTTTTTTCTTGAGACCTTTGTTAGCTAAAGCTTGTTGAGGTGAGTTTCCGGCACCGGAGTCTCGTCGGAGCCAAGCGCAACGAGCGACGGCGATGAGTCCTACAACGCATATTAAAGCACAGAGTAAAGCTGCGAGAATTACAACGAAATCTGATTCTATAGCTACGGCTTCCGGTGGCGGCGCCACCACTACGGTGGTGGGTGTGTTTTCCATTGAAAGGAGAATTCTTAGCGGTCGAGTCATGTTAACGAGAGCGAAAGTGTTTGATGAAATGTTTGAGTGAAAGAAAAAACGGAGAGAAGGTTTTGGTTTGTATGGGGTGTGGAATGAATTGTGGGCTTAAATAATAGGGGTAGGTATTAAATAGGTTGGTTGAAAGTGGTTTAGTTTTGATGATGATGATTTAAGAGAGAAAATATATTTGAGTTTTAGTGGGTTTGTTTAGGGATAAGGGATTAAGGGTTGTAAGAGGATTTGAGTCAAGATCATGACTAGAAGTTAGAGAGGGAGAGGGATAGGAAGGTTCATGGTAAGGTAGGGTATGGTATGGTACATAATTAAGTGGACCCTTATGAAGGCAAGTGGGTTAGGATGGTAAAGGGACAAAAATGGACATAAGCTAAAACATTTGCCCCAAGATGTTTTTTTTTTTTTTTTTTTAAAGAAATCAAAATAGAATATTATAAACCAACAGACTATCCCTTTAGTACAAGGTGTGCAATTTGCCCCAAGATGTTGCTTTCAATTTTCCTACCTTATTAATATTTCTTTTATGTTTTGCTTTCAAATTTCCTACCATATTAATTTAGCTTAAATAAAGTTTTATTCCTTTATTATCGGTAACAAATTAGAAGGTCAAAATTATGGATTGGTCAAAGTTTTTATCAAAAATATGCAATTAGAAATATGAGATCAAATTTACAATTTATCAAAATAAAAGGGTCAAAATCGCGTTAGAAACCTTCATTTAGTTTAGAAAATAAGTCCACATCGTTTGTCCTTAAAAAAAAAAAGTCCACACTGTTTCGATCATTTAATAGAACAAAATTTGGGGTTGATAACACAATTAGTTTATTCCTAAAAAAAAAAACACAACTAAATATTAATTTAACAACTAAATATTACTACCTCCGTCACTAATTATAGGACCCTTTTGAAAAAATAACGGGAATTAAGATAGTGGATATTTGTATTAAATATGTTTGTAATTACTATTGGTTTTACAATTTTATCCTTTAAGAGAGAGGGTTGGTTTATGTTTTCAACATGTTATTTATTGCTTATTGAAGAAAAAGATGTATAATAAATAGGGGCATGTATGTAAAGAAATAATTAATGTAGTTGGAAATAGCAAAGAGGTCTTATAAAAGGGACAAAAAAATTCTCAAAAGGGTCTTATAATTAGGGACGGAGGTAGTAATATTTATTATTAAAAATAAATAAAAAATAGAACAAAATTTGATCCTTATTTTTTTTGGTTATAGGTCAATTGTTAGGTTATAATTGATCCCTAAATTTTTAGTCTCTTGATTCGGACGATACCACTAAAATTGTTCCCCAGATTCTCTTCTTTATGGAAGCAAGTTATTTCCATTTGACCAACACGAGTTGCTTGTAGATTTACATTTACTAATTTATTCGATTTTTTTTACCAAATAACTTATCTCACTCACCAACCTGTCGGCTTTCCCTATGTTATTTTATATATATACATACAAACTATATACTCCCTCCGGTCACTATTATAAGCAAAAATCAACTTTTTAGGTTCATTCATTAAATGATGTATCTAGTCTATATTATTAACCAAATACATCATTTAATAAATGAACCTAAAAAATTGATTTTTGTTTATAATAGTGACCGGAGAGAGTATATGATAAATTGGTTTGGTTTTGAACTATAAATAATACATACTATGTAGATAACATGCAAGTCCCTATCAACTTAAATATAAACTATAAGTCAAAGAAATTTCAGTCGGTTCTAGAGAATACTAATACTAGAAAAGGGAGGGGTCTTTTTATGGGAGAATATTTTGATCAGTTTCTTCAGAAAAAGGTTACGTGGAGAATAAAAAAATATAAGTTTTGTATTCCAAAAAGTCATTTACATTTCATTAGTTTAAAAATGTTATAAAAATAGATGAGAAATTGGATTATATTTTGTCTTATTATTATTTTCTTTTGACGGTATTTTGTCTTATTTTTATCATTTACCGTATGAACGGAAGCTTTTCATCTCTTAAGATTATAAGAAAATAAATAGTAACGAGTTCTAAAGATACATGATTAAGAATCAAATACAGAAAGGGAAATGTTGGCAACACCGTCTTTAGCAGATACATTTCAACATACTTCTTTTATTTGTGCAAAATTTATATCGGATTCATATAATTATATGAATTTCAACAAATAAAAATATATAGTATGTTTTCCTTCAAAAAAAAAAAATACTCGTATATAGTATGTTAAAATGATAGTCACACTTATTTTAACATTCATTCTTTTAGTAGTTGAAATACATGTGAGTGACATCATTTTAAAAATAAATCTCACATAAATATTTTTAGCACATACTCCCTTTAGTATTAATTATAAACATATTTATAATTTTTAGACTCATTTGATAAATAATATATGTACTCTATAAAATAGATCACATACATCATTTATTGAATGAACCTAAAATATCAAAACTTGCTTATAATTAAGACCGAAAGGGAGTGTATTTCAACATACTCATTTTATTTGTGTAAAATTTATATTGGACTCATATAATTTAGTGTCGGCCATATGAATTTCAACAAATAAAAAAAAGTATGTAGAAATGTGGGTTAAAAATGTTAACAACACTCATTTTAATTTTGATTCTTTTATTGAATGAAATACACGTGGGTCACACCACTTTGAAAATAAATTTCACATAAAATATTGATATTCACATGTATTTTAATCAATAAAAAAATTAGTGTTAAAAATAGTGTGTTTAAATGAGTGTTTATAGCATTATTATAGAAAGTATATAGATGGCATCGTTCAAATAGAAAAGACAATTAAGAATCAAAACAAGGAGTGAATAGATTATAGACATTTGCTAATTATCGTTCAATTTTATACAAAATTTTCTTTTGAAAAAACTCAATAATTCACTAATCTTTTATGTCACGTCATCAATTAATACCACACATCATCATAGATAACACCTCTCAAAATTCATCATAGATAACATTTGAATCTAACATAGAGATGACTGTGTAATTGTAAAAAAATTACAAGCGAATAAGCAACTTGCCCTCAAATTTGTAATCATCGTTCAATTAATTCTTAATTTATTCATCATAAGATTGTATAATAGCATCACAATAAGTTAGACACTTTTTTTTTAAAAGAATAACTTTTTTTTTGAGAGACTTAAAAGAATAAGTTAAACACTTGCTTATTCAAACTTTACACTCTTATATATTTTCTTTCTAAATTCAATAATAATAAAATGAAAATAATGTTAATAATAGCATTGGACTCCTTTTGCATGCTAGCATTCGAAACCATGGATTAGATATTAAGCAAATCCATCAAAAGAATGCGAATCTCTACTTTGGGCAACTTTAGAAAAGCCTACCAATTACCAAGAATAAATATGTTCAATTTGATGCCACCATTATATTCATATCACTAAGTTTGATGCAGTATCTTACCCGCTAACAGCTTTGATTTATGTAATTAACAACTTGTTGATAGTTTGGAAAATAATGCTGATAATTTAATTAACCAAGATTAGCAACTTAATTAGCAAGTGGGTTTTGGCCCTTTTCGTGCTTCTTGGAAGAAAACATAAAGTATTGAGAGTTGTAATCTTTGGATTCTTTTAATAGTTAGTGTATTTTAGAAGATAAGGTGAACGTAACTATCAAAAAAGTAATAGTAATTTTAATAAATATATTTTAATAAATTTCATAATTTATTAGTATTATTTTATGTTTGAATGAGATTTTTAAGATAATGATGATGATGATGATGATGATAATAATATAAAGTATTGATTAAAGTGAACTTCTATAGAGTGGTGAATACATGATTCCATTTCGATTAATCACGTCTGTGTTTTTCTATAGAGAAATGATATATTGACAACCATTTTTTGACAACTTTTAGACAACTTTCTCTCTCATACTCATATGATGTTGTTATCCTCTCACTTCCTTTTTCTCTCTTCATTGTTTTTGACCAATAAGAAGTGAGAAAAACAAGGTTGTCAACAAAGTTGTCATCAAATGGATGTCAAAATATCATTACTCTTTTCTATAATATTATGATTATGATATATATTACTTTTTAATTAATAATTATAACTTTAATTTTAAAAGTGCATTATCTATTCTATTATACTTTCTACCTTATATTTCTTTCCACTCTATCAATTTTCTACTGTGATAAAAAGTGTAATGTTAAATCGAAAAGCCACATTACGTCTAGTTTAAACTGTGCTGTGACTGTAATCAACTATTCAGCTTCTAATAGTTTATTTTTTATTTTTTACCAAGAACAAACTAATACTCCATCCGGTCACATTTATAAGCAAAAAACAACTTTTTAGGTACATTGAATAATTAATGTATTCGGTCACATTTATGGGTTAGATACATTAATTGTTGGATGTACCTAAAAAGTTGTTTTTTGCTTATAAATATGACCGGAGGAAGTATAAGATTCTTTAAAAGAAAACAAATAATATGATGTGTTTTTAGAAGCAAAGGAATTTTATTACTTTGAGTATAAGTTAGTTAATATGTATTTTTAATTCAAAGTTTTGAATGGAGATGTATTGTCAAAATATTTTAGGGGTTTAGATCTTTAATCTTGTTACACTCGATGATCACTCAAACTTTTTCGACAAGTTACATAATTTAATTGTGAGTTGCTCATCTCACAACAATCAACAATGAGACTTAAGGAGGAATAGTACATTAATTTTAAGATTTTGAGTGTGCATATAGTGTCAAGATGTATTGGTTGTCAAATATTTAGTTTGTTGGAGTTATGTGGATGCTTCTCAAACTCTTTATTGAGCATGACTCATAGCATTGACAAGTGTGCAGAGTTGAACGAATGGAGCTAGTAACACATTTTCTTGAACTTGGTCCAAACGTTGAGCATGACTCATAGTATTGACAAGTGTGCAGCGTTGAACGAATGAAGCTAGGAACACATTTTCTTGAACTTGGTCCAAAAGTTTTTGTTAGGGCTGGAAATGAGTCGAGTCGAGCTGAACTCGTCTGAGCTCGACTCGACTCGATAAGAATTGGTTCGGCTCGAAACTCAACTCGAGTTCGATACGAACCTTCTGTTAAGCTCGAGTTCGGCTCTATCCTTGACAAAAAGGTTCGTATCGAACTCGAGTTGAGTTTCGAGCCGAACCAATTCTTATCGAGTCAAGTCGAACTCAGACGAGTTCGGCTCGACTCGACTCATTTCCAGCCCTAGTCAAGGATATGTGGGTTCAAAGGTAATGTTGTAATTTATACCATGCAAAATATTCAAATACAAGTTGTATATTTAAACTCTAATCTCTTACTAAATAATACAAAGGAACTACATATTCTCATGCAAACACAATTGATCAAATTTCGTTATCAATTATCATGTTTTTTTTTGTCAATAGTCTAGTGGTTAGCATTCACTTTTTAAAGTGAATAAGTGAGGTGTTCGAGGTTCGAACCTGATTCATACATATAACAATGCATTGTCTCAGTAAACTGCACTATAGTCACGGAGATTCAATTATCATGATTTTATTGCGCGTTTATTTGTTTCTTTACTATTTTGAACCGGGGTGTTGTACTAACAATCTCCAACATCATGCATGTACTCTCAAAGCATTGCTCTTTATGAAAAGAAAAGATGATATAAATCTCATCTCAAATTAACAATAGGGTTTTGTGTAGAGAAAAGTCTAATTTAAAGACTAATTAATCCCATCTTTTCGGCCAAATACGGTTCTTCAATAAAGGCATTATTTTTAATTTCCTTTTTTTATATTAGAGAAACACGGTGGAAAGAAACTTTAACGATGGCTTGAATTGATTGCACATAAAAATGTCCCCAATAAAGGGTTTTACATATTGTTTTACAAATCATATCATATAAAATATAAGATCATATCATATAATGTCCCACAAAATAACGAAATCTATGTGCTGTGACAAGAAAGAAAAGGGTAAAGAGGAGAAAGTATTAATGCACCCAAAGTAGAGTGCGGCTTTTGAAGGTTTTTCCCACTTTGATAAGTGAGAGAGATAGGCACTATCCACTAAGCCTCATTCAACATGTGCTACTGTCTGGCACAGCACTGTAAGGTCTAAACTCATTTTTCAGGTTATAATAATGTTCCAAATAATTTCCAAATCAATCAATGATATAGACAGAGGCTTAATCCGATGTGGAATTTCCTTCTTTCTCGATTAAGCAGTGGATAGTAACACTCCAAGAAAAAATATTTTCCCATATTTTTCAAGTGTAAATCAAGCATCCTCTCCGTACGACTAAATTAATTACTCGGGTCGGATAGGATCGAAATAAATGGTATGTATGTATGTCTAGCATGTGTCCATATATAATCAATTAAGGAGAAGTGCTATAAACACACTTTTCTTAACACTTTCTGACACGGGTGAAACTTAGGGATACACTATTTGAATTTCAATCGATAGATAACATTATATTTGATGACGGTGTTCAAGAATATATATATTCAACAACTCTAGAACTTAGATAAAGTGAGACTATACAATTTCAATGCCTACTTTTACTTCCAAATTTCATGTATCCAATTTTCACATTATCATTCTTAATCCGATACTAATACCATGATAAATGAGTTTGAATCGCATTCTCGGAATGGAAGTTAACTCAAAATATGAGAGTGTCCAATTAGCTTAAAACTGTGGCAAAATGAGACTCCAATACAACTTTGATACCCCTCTTCATGCCTAGCGTGGATCTGAATGCAGTTTCCATATTGTCACTCTTAACCGATCATCATACTGTTTATTAGACTTGGATGTCACTCCTAAAAACTTACAAGATGAAGGTGTCTAGTTAATCACATATATACACCAACGGTTTTAGAACTTTGAAAATGTGAGACTCCAATACAAACTTCAATAATGTTAAAAAGTGTATACTAAAGAGTATGTTGTTAACTCAAAAAATATAAACAAACGAAAATCATTAACACAATAATTATAATATCCAAAAAAACAGCTGGAGTAGTGACTGTAGTGTCTATTTTTATACAACTTTTTCTTGGAGTCCTTTTGTTTGCATTATTGAACATGTTGCTATAACTAATTCCTAGAAAAAGGCTAATAACTTTTACTAATTGAATAGTCACAGATTGTGCAAACTTGCATGCATAATATTAAACAACTGTGGCTGGGACAGACAAAAGGATGTAAAACCTCCAACATGTTGCGATGGCTTATCCTTTAAGGAGGCCAATTGAACGATATTTAAAGAGAAATAGTGTCTCAATCCCAAACCATAGGGCCTATTCTAAATAATTCTCACTAATTTATGAAATACTCTCATCTGATGCTGCTGTCCTTTTAGGATGTACTCCTAAGAAAGAAGGCATGTCAGTCTTGAATGTTGGATCAATCAAATCTATACACAAAGCAATAGTTAAGTAGAATTAAGATTTGAAATATTTTGCATCATTAACTTTTGAGAAATGATATTTATATAGTCATTTTAGGATAACTTTTGGATAACTCTCTATCATACTATTATTATGTTATTATTCTCTCTTTTCATTCTTTTCTCTATTGAAAAAAAAGTATCCTTGAACATTAGCAAGTCACTTAAAATTAGGATTGTAGTTTTATCCAGCACACCCTCCGTTCCATAATAATCGAGCTTTTTGCTCATTTCACATATACTTCGTTCCATAATAATTAGGATTGGTGTATTAAGAAGAAGTGTATAAGTGAAAGAGAGAGAATAATGGTTTTAAGTGTTTTGTCAAGTATTAATGTATTTTTCATTATCATAATGCAAAGTAGAATATATCAAATTGAAAGTGATGAAAATACTATTAATTAGAATTATAATTGAAAAAAGTAATTAATATTATATTGAAAAGTGAAATAAATCAATTATTTTAGGATAATTTTTCTTGCAAATGATTCAATTATTTTGAGACGGAGAGAGTAATACTTAATCCTTGGTTTAATACTGGTATTTGTTTGTTCACTAAGGCCTTGGATCCAACACCTGTCAGAAGTTTTATTTCCTTCTCATTATTGATTCCTAGGAGAGAGAGAGCCTTTGTAATGAGATGATCAGATTTACTTATTCAGTAACACTCTGACCCAGAAAAAAATTACTCCCTCCGTCCCGGTATAATTGACCTACTTTGGTTTTTCACACAGATTAAGAAAAGTGTATAAATGAAGGGGAAAGTGGAATATATTGTATTGGGAATGATAAAAGTAGTATTATTTAGTGTTATATTGTATTGGGAATGATGAAAGTTGTATTGAAAATTGAAATGGGTCAGTTATTTTGGGACACTTTTTTTTAGAAAATGGGTCAGTTATTCCGGGACGGAGGGAGTATTGTATAGTATTCCATTTAATTTCAAAAGATTCACAAACCCAAGGTGGCATTCTCTGTATATAATCATCTTATGTCACTGCAGTTTATTTTTTAATTCAACACAAGATGGTCTTTTTCAATTGATTCCTTTTCTAGTTTTGTCTTTTTCAACTATTTCTGTGTAGTACAAATAATCATAGATATTGGTCATATATATAAATGCAGAAGTCAGAAGATATCTAAGGAATCTCACTCCCTAGATAGCTACCAAAAATTTTCCACCGACCATCGAATTCAACATTCTTGTGCTAAGTGAAAACAGGTGATTTATCAACTAAAATGTCTTACAAATTTGATTACCTTAGGCTTAAAACTACCATCATCTAGAAATGGTTAAATTTTGTAAGAAAGACCATGCAAACCAAAGAAGAAGGAAAAAAGAATAAGAATAACTTTTAATGATTTAATTTAAAGTTTGAGACAGGAATACTCAATTTGTTATTGAACTTGAAAGTTAGCTACAGATTCTCTTTAGTGATACCCTTTTCCTAAGGGTGTGTTTGTTTCTAAGGAAGGATAGTGGTGGGGAGAGAAAGATGATGGAAAAAAACATTTTCTATAGTTTGGAACCCTATAAAAAGGCAAAGGAAAGAAAAAATCTAATGGGACCCACCCTAAAAACCTTTCCACGCCAATATGGAGAGAAAGGTTGAGGAACAACAACATTTTGTTTGAAAAGTCCAAAACACCCTTGCTTTTATTGTTTTTTTTTATTTATGTTACTATCTTATGTTTTCTTTTAAGATACGTTACTATTCCTTATTTTTTTTTCCAGTTTGCCATTTCACACTATAACACATAATTGAACTTACTCACACTTCTTTTATTGCAGCACGTAATTATATATATATAATATACACATATAATATATATAAGGGTATTTATGTCAAGTATTAAAAATATATCATTCTTTCCTCCAACTTTCTAATCCGTTTTCTCTTAAACCAAACAACCAAAACAATCCTCTCACTTTCCACTCCCCTTCTTTCCTCATACAATCTTTCTTTTCTCTTTCTTTCCTTTCACTTTCACTCTTCAACCAAACAAAGCCTAAGGGATTGTGTAAAGGGAGGAACCATGCTTCTCTATTTTAGGTTCTTTAACTTCTCAAAAGAGTGTCAAAGTCAAATATGATTTTTTTTTTGGTGTTTTCGAGAACTACTATACTAGGAAAAACATAAGTAAATGAAAATCAAATAAACAAAGGTAAATTGCGAGTAAAATGAGAGTTTAATTGTTCGAGTGTCAAAAATAAAATTTACAAGTGGTATTCATAGACAATGTGACAAAGCACATAATTCTATTGATCATGATTGTCTGGCATACACAACTAACTCTAATTGCTCTTATTCGGCTAAACTCGTAGGTAAGGTGTGTGTTTATGACTATTGTACGTAAAGCCTCACTTTTGACCTTATTCCCCTATTTCGTGGGCTTTTCTGGTAACTGGTCCACACAACACTTTTTATGATCATGCCTCCATGCACTACTACAATTTTGGCTTTTAATAGCGCTACATTAATAGCGTTTTTAAGTAAACGCTATTAAAAAGGCAACACACATGCCTTTTTTAGCGCTTTTGGTTGGACGCTAAGAAAAACTAGTGAAAAACATGGATTAGATAGCGCTTTTGAAAAAACGCTATTATTTAGCTTTGGAACGATAGCGCTTTTCATCAAACGCTATTATTGGAGGGGGTTTAGATAGCGTTTTATCCAAACGCTATGTGTGGGTTCTCAAAATATAAAAAAAAAACAAAAAAAAAGTCGGATATGTATTTTCACTTTCGCGCACAATATTCAACCCAGAACTCAACCACACACCTCATACTAGCTCGTGAAAACTGAACCCAGAACTCATCTCCTCCATGGCTCCCAAATCGTGAACTCTTCTCCTCCATCACTGACTCATCTCTTCTCCTCTATCATAACACAAATGGAACACAAATCCTGAACCCATAACACAAATCGAACACAAACCAGACACAAATTGAATCATAAACCCCAAACTGAACCAGATCGATAACCTAGAAACCCCATAATCCAGAACTCATTGAACACCAACAAACCCATAAACCCCATCGAACACCGCCGAAGTCTGCAATATGTCGCCGCCGTGGAATTTCACCACCTGCTCTCATCTTGTCAAAGTAACTATTCTCTTTAATTTTCACAATTTTGGTTATTTTCTTTGTATTGTTGTTCTACTGACCCATCAGTTATTTGTTTGTTATTGGATTTGGAGATGTATTTCTGTTTGTCTATGAGCTTATTTCATATTTTTATTGATTTTATTTTTAAAATTTCCTGTGGGTATAATTTAAATTATAAGTCCCTGTTTATTTTTATAGATTTGGGAGTGAAAAAAAGGAGTTTCTCTTCAGCTTGTTAGTGTCGTTAACATTGATTCAGGTTAGTTTATTTCATTCCTATGGTTCTATGTTTTTGCATGTTACTATATTGTTCTTTATGGAGGAAAAATAAACTATTATCTGTTTTCTTTTGTTTCTTTTAAATAAGAAAAACACAAGTAAATCATGATCTCTAATTTAGATATTTTCACGTGTTCTGTAGAGACTAGGAGACTAGTAGTGATAACAATTTAAGCTCTTCATATCCAATTTGATGTGTCTAACTAATAAGTCTTCAATATCATCACCACAGTGGTCATATTTTTAAAATTTCATATTAATAGAATATTTTTGAAGTTATAATTTTAGTAAACTTTTTATTACCAACAAGGTTTTTGAAGTTATAATTTGAAAATATCAATGAAATTATTAAATTGAACAGACTAAAATGTTAGTGAACTTCTTATCTTATTACCAACAAGACTTTTTTTTAATAAATTTTATTTTTTCACCTCAAATTTATTTACTTTGTTCATTTGGTTTACTTGCTTCTCTTACTTGATTTAAGATTAAAAAGAACATGGGTAATATGAAGCTTAGTTAGAATAATGAATTTGAGATAAATTCAAGGTTGCTATCTTCGTCAATTCATCATAATTTACATTAGTCTCTTTCAATATTGCACAATACGTGAAGAAAGATCAAAGAATAGAGTTAATAAATTTCCATGATCTCCTCTAATTAATTGGGACCCCAGCAACTCAAGTACATGACCTTCCTCAAATATTCCTCTGATTGCTTTGCCTTCTCTTTTTGTCTCTTAGAAGAATTAGAAATCATAGCAGTAGAAAAAGAGGAGGATAATAAAAGCTTTGTTGCTTGAAAAAAATATCTGAATTTCAATTTGTGTTGATAAGGTTATTTCACGAAGTCATGAATTTCAATTTGACTTGATATGATTTGTTTTAATGGAATTTAGTTTAGTGTTTTGTCCACTATGTTTGACTTCACGGTAAGTTTGACGAAACCATGGTGACATCGTTATTTTAATGAAATTTCAAAGTTTATCTTTGTCAAAATCATCACTATAATATTAAATAAGTTGCCTTAGATTGTCAAAGAAAAACACTTGTAAATTTTGTTCTCTCTAGTTGCTTTCTTATTTTGTATGTAAAGAAATATTCGTGTGGATCTTATTGTAGGTAAGTCATAGTTGCTTGTTTGGTTGTCTTGTTGTCACATATTCTTATATGGCATCTTGTTTATGATTTGCTTATGGATATAAAATATTGGTGAAGTTAAATACAACTGGGTATGAATAAATAATAAAGAATCACTAATCCAATTAGAAGGTTTATATAGGTCTTTTTAGTGATGAGGGGTGGAGGGGAGTAAGACAAATCATGGGCACACATAAGCCCAGCCTTAGCATCTCAGATAGGTTTAGAGATTGTGGTCTTATTTTCATCAATGTTTAGAAGGACATGCTAATGAAAATGACATTTGCTTCTACATTTTGAGTTTTGACCACTGTTTGGGATTAGAATTTAGAAATGGCATCATGAGTTTAGTTCTTTGATAGTGGAAGTGGGTATGCTCTTGTACTAACTAGAGGAGTCAACGTCCTAGTTGGTCCCTAACAAGAACATTGAAATTGTAAATTGTTTGTTATTTAGTCCAGACAATATTTTACGTAAGTCCCTAAAGTTAAATCCTTAAAATGAATTGCTCACTAAAAAAGTTTCTTATGAATGTCAAGTAAGTTTGCATATCTGTTACTATTAACTAAAATGACTGACAATTTTCAATTTTAGGCATATTTTTGTCAATTTCTTAATTTTAGGGACTAACTTGACAACATCCTACAATTTCAAGGACGAAAATGAGGTTTTGGAGCCTGAATTTTAAATGAAATAAATATAAAATGTATTTTAACAGAGTTGACTTCACATGATGTTATAAGTTTGTATATGAAACAAGGCTACCGCTTTTCTTATTCCGAAATTTTACCGTTATCTTTACCCTGTTTCAACTTCCTTTGTTGGGACTTTTTTTGGATCTCTGCTATCTTGTTCAATATGTTGTTTGCAATAATACATATCTTGAATTTTTGCAGTACATACACTGATTTGTTCAAGCAATCAGCGGCACTCTGTCTAATAAAATAAAATGAGCAAACACTTTTATATTGTGAACTGTGATATACTGAATTGTAAATTGTTCTGCGTGAATGATTTTTGGCTGTGCACATGAACAGTTACGCCAATTATGCAGAAATTATGGTGTGTAAGTGTCTGTTGAACCTACAAAAATTTGGGACTCCTTGTATCGAGCATCAGTTAATTTTGTTTTAGATGCTTGCAGCAGTGTGATCTTCATAGTCCTGCGTCTGTGTCCCTTTCTTTACTGTTAGGTAGCATCTGTTAATCATGTTGTATACTTCTGTTTTAATGATTATTTTGTTTATATTCAGTGCACCGACTTACTCTACTTCAGTTCATATTAATGGCGAGAATTCTCAACAATTCCTTGCTGGGTTTGCTGAAAACATTGGCCTTGAAAATGTTCGTGCAGCAACAATTGTGTCTGCAGCTGTTGCTGCCCGCACACGCTCTTGTCTTTTGCAGGCTTGGATAATTTTCTTACTCTTAATCTTATGATCTCGTAATCTTGTCTTTTAGCCTTTGGGTTTCTACAAGATTTTATTACTGTAACTACTAGCATTCTAAAGGCAGTTATTTTTTCATTTGGAATACCGTTAGCTATCTGTATTTGTTTATGTTACTACAATTATGTCCTAAATTCGGGCTATTCGTTCTATGCTATCACCATTTGAAGTTTCAGCATGATAAAAATTCTAAGACGTGATCAATGGGATATTAGAATTGTGAGGTAGATGTGATTGCCTGTGTATGAAATGAAATGCAGCAATTTATATTGTGAGTTATGATATACTGAATTGTAAATTGGTGATCAGTGTATGGATTCTACAATTTGACAAGCTTTTTCATGCTAAGGCTGCTTCTTAAACACCTACAAATGTACGTATGTGATTTTAAATATACTATTAATTTGTAATAATATATATATATATAGGTATTCATATTCTAATTCAATTTTTCGCTACTTTTATATTTGAAGTCCTTTGAAACTCATAGATGTGAAACCTATTCTAAAGACAAGCTAGTAGAGGTCGAGGAGGATTGGGCAACCTTTATGGTCGAATATATTAGTGAGTTTCGTTTTCTTTTTCAACAACTTTCATTTGCGTTTTTTAATTTTGAGTTATTTTAAACTGTTGGTTGTGCTGGAAATTCGATGTTACTTAATTTTTTGTTTCATATTATACGACACAGGAGAAAATGTTGCTGGTCGATTTATCAACTAGACGTTGGATAGCTTGTCACGGGGTCCTCTTTAGGTGTTTTGTTGTTGGTAATTGTGGCTGCTTTTAGGTGCTTTTTTGTTTGTTGGTAATTGTGGATTGATTAATATTATGACATTTATAATGAGATTACCATGAATGTAATTTTCTATATTTATATTTCAGATTCTTATATAGAGTTTTAGATTGTCGATTTAATTATAGCGTTTTTGGTTGTAGATTTAAATAAAAATAAATAAATAAATTGTAACTTTTATTAGCGCTTTCAGTAAAACGCTAAGAAAAGCCTGTTTGAGTAGAAAGGCTACAATAGCGTTTTTCAAAAAGTGCTAAGAAACAGTTGTTAGAAAACGACTTTAATAGCACAAAAATAAGGCTATATTAGAGCTTTTCTGAAAGCGCTATTGAAACATTGTTATTTAATAGCGTTTTAAAAGCGCTATTATATTGTTCTGACCTATAATAGCGGAGGCTTTCTTAGCGCTTCAAAAGCGCTATTAAACGCTAAAATGAATGCTATTAAAGGGGGTATTTTGTAGTAGTGATGATCATATGTGTTTCTGTTAACTTGAGCTAAATATTGGAGCATGAGTCTGAGGCCGCGCTAGTTTCACGTGTCTCTAACCAATTCTGACAACCCTACGACTTTCGAGAGACTCTTTGGACCTGAGAAAGATTTTACCCATCGGTGTTCGACTATCTCTAGTTCAGATGATCATTCATTCGGTTATATGAGCATCGACTAACCCTTAACTCGTTATAGGGCATTTCCGACCGACAACTTAACTTATGATTAGACACAAACATTATCACATTTATTTCTAAGGATTTAATTAGGTACATGCACGAGATTTTTTTTATAAGCAAATTAAGTAAAGTGGGTACAAGAGTTACTCAAAACCTATTATGAAAGACCAATTCATACACTTTTTAGACAAACTAGTGGGTTAGTCCACCAATCCCAAAAAAAAAATCAAATTTTTATTCTTGTCTTCCCTACAAATAAACCAAGACCAAAACAATCATTTAATGCAGTCAAATACCTCCATATTTTGATGTGGCAAATACAATTTGTTAGACATTTATGTAAAAATGAAAAACAGGCATTAAACTAATCTTTTAATGACATGTTTGAAGAAAGTGAACTCATCATTATTGGCTTCTCCCTCACTGTGATGCCTATCTTCTGCTTCTTGCTCATCATGATCAACTCTTACAATCAAGTTAGTTTCCATCAACTCATTATCAGATAATTCATATTCATCTTGTTCGTCAAAGGTTGAAGATCGTGTTGAGTGGCCGGTAGTTTTGAAACGGTGAAGTGCTGGTCCAGGGGACTGCATTGTTGATCCAACAATGGTGCTACCATCCATGGTTCCTATAGTAGATTTTCCTAGCTTTACATGCCTCTTTTTCACAGTCATGTGCCATTTCTTTAATGCCTTGGATGTTTGTTCATCAAATATTGATTTTTTCATCCTAGAACCCATCTACATGATTGTGATCAATTAGATCAATTTCAAATGTTAATTCATAGCGTGCAAGTACAAGTAGATATTCTATGAAGCACGGACAATCTTCAGATTAGCCGTGTCCCAGTGTCGGACACATGTCGTGTCCGACACCGACACGACACATATAATTACACTGAATTAACATTTGAAATTAAAAACATGTATCTACCTGAGTTACAAGAGCATATAATGGAAGGGTAATGTAGCTGCAGAGGCATAGCATCACAATCCTGCAAACCCCATTGAAATTAATCAAATTATTAGATTTTAGAGATGTAAAATTAATTAGTTATAGATTAGATATACTAGTTGGATTTTAGTTGTTCTCATTGGCTATACCCAAAAGCTACTTTTATAATGGCAAGCTTATAGTCCAAACGGAAACAATTTTCCAGCCCAAAAGAATACTGCAAAAAAATGAATAAATTATTGTTTCATTATTCAAAACTATAGACAACAAAAATAAATTAGTCAATGTTCAAGATTAAGGTATACTATTCCTCAAAAAAAAAAGATTAAGGTATACTAATAATTAAGGATCAATACCCATGTCCACAAGATATATGTTATTTGGAATGAATTCTGCAAGTATAAGAAAATCAATTAGTTTATAACTTAATAAGTTTCATAGGATAGATTTTTTAGATAAGTTTTTTAAAGAATTGAATAATACCTGAAACAAAGCAAAATGGATAAGATGAAGAACTAATTGAGGTTGACCTAACCAAAAGTATCTATCTGAGCCTTGAACAAGAGGCATTCCTTGTACAACTATATGTCTCTCTGAGATTTCAAGAGCCATTCTTGCTAATATCACTTGAAGTTTTGTTCCAACAGCCAAAATTATCTGCAACAAATTAAATATTTTATAATGTAGATCTCAACCAATATGAAAATTTCATACAAAAAACATAATGCTTACAATAATTGGAATCAAGGATGCCCATATTGGAGTACGCCATCCTGAAAATTATATCGGATTAGCTTCGAACTATAATTTTTATTATATGGTTAAATATGTTCTTAATTCCCATAAATTTGCGCCTCCTAGATTTAGTTCTCCCTGTCCCTCCATAAATTCTATTCTATAATTTATTCTTCATTTTTATGACTTTTACAAAAAAAAAAAAGTGTTTTGTCTTGCATTTAGTCCTTATTAAAGCAAAATAAGGACTAAACTTAAAATTCGTGGATTTTTTTGTTTAACAAGTCAAAATGGAACTTATATTACCAAATTGCTGCCAAACTAGCACAAGGAGTGCTAGAACGGAAAGCCAAAAAATTTAGTACTAAAATATTTAACTCTTAATGTATTAATTTTCGATTGCAGAAGTAATAATTCCATATAACTCAACTAAGAATGTAGTTTCTCACCATGAATGTTTAGGAGCAAGAAAACTACAGCTGATGCCCAGAGGACAGGACTGTTTAAAACATAGTGATCCAAATTCAGCACTTTATTATTCAAATATAGTGGGAAAAACCATACAATATACAATGTTGATCTGCAGTGACAAAATCGTACCTTACTCCCACGACTACCTTGAAGTCATCTTCTAATGATCTTTTGATATACTTTTGGAAATTAAATTTACTTCCAGGAGCTAGATGGACCTATACATAATTTAAAGAAGGAAGGTAAATATGGTTTTGTATTGTATTCTTCCACAACCGCAGCTGTGTCAGCGTAAAAGTTTTAGATGTTTCTGCAACAACAATTGCGCAGGCATTTTTGTTAAACATACTATATGGGGAATGTGCAATTATTACTTACGCTAATAAATCCATTGCGCAAAGTCTGGTAATCGACCTTACGCACAGACCTATAAAACTGTCTAAAGAAGCAGCCCTGAAATTGAAATACAAGAATATGGTTAGTCATTGGTGCACGACATTTTTACGAGGTTATAACTCAAATAATGCTACTAAGTGCCATCTTTCTGTATTTTTTTAAACAAACATTAAGGGCAACCCGGTGCACTAGAGCTCCCGCATATGCAGGGTCCGGGAAGGAGTCCCACCATTTGGTGTATTATATGCAGCCTTACCCTGTTTTACACAAGAGGCTGTTTCCATGACTTGAACCCGTGACTTTTCAGTCACATGACAACAACTTTACCAGTTGCGCCAGGACTTAAACAAACATTATATGTAACAAATCCATGATGGTTTGATAAAATCAAATCTTATCCTCAAATTAGCAAAAAATTAAAAGAGGAAGAGAAACCAGATTAGCAAGACGGGACGCACAATATAAAAGGAGATAGAAACCCTAGTCCAAAAACTTGTATGAGCTCTGACAAATGATGTTTCATGAGTGAGCCTGAATTTTGCAGCATCTGCACACATAAATAGTAAATAGACATTATAAGCATATGAGGTTTCATAGAAATATTTCAAATTCAAAGAAAATGATGAGAATAGTAATATTAGACTAGAAAATGAAAATTAAGCACATGCATTGTTGGAACTCATATATACCATTGGCGAACTCATAACCATGAGTTAAAGTCTCTTCCTCCCATTCCTTCCATCCACGTATCTGCAGAAACAAAACTTTCATATAAGGTTCTATTTAGATTGACTTATTTGAACTTATCTTTTGACATAAACACTTATTTGATGTAAAAGATGAAGCTGACCTTGAGTCTTCCAAGAAGCATTGTGACAGCACTGTAAAACACATGAAAGACTGCTAGGAAGAATATGAGGATGTGTAACTGGTGCAGTCCATTCACAGATAAAAGTGGTTCATGTCCCTATAACCAGTTAACTTGGATAAGAAGCTACTAGAATTGATGGGAAATAAAATGAGAAATTCAGTCAAACAGTGTAATTCTGCTCCTCAAATATGTGTATGTTCAAACTAACAATCAATTTGTTAAAATCACAATGGCGCCGTGATTTTGCGAAGCTCCAAATTTAGTTTTTGCCGAAATTTCAGCGATTCAATGTGATTTTGCCACTTTAATGATTAATCCAAAATACACTTCTAGTAGGGCTAAATATATGATTATACATCTATCTTCACCAAGTACTTCTAGTAGTAAGTTCAGCTTTGTGAAACAATTTAAGGCACTAAGAAATATACAACTCAAGTTTGATTTTTAAATGAAAGAGAAGGAAAAAAGGAAACATGGCTACCTTCCTGCTGCATTTGAAGGAGGGAGTATCAGCAGATAAATATCTACCTTCAAAAGACACTGGTTTCCTACTTTGTTCCACTTTACTATTTGATTTCATATCACCACCTATATATTTATGTGGACATGGCAACATTTTGTTTGCAATTTTTTCAGAAATACATATTCTGACAATGTAATTCTGTCCAATAGTTAATAACAGTGAAATGAATCCTAAAATCATCAACTCTGTAAAATAATCAAACAGCATTATATTAGATTAAAGAAGAGAGAAAATTTATTTAGAGAAAATTTATTTATCATAGACTTGAAGAGTTGGTTTCTATTCCAAAAATAGTAAATCCTTTGGTAAAAATTCTTACCAGCCTTGACCTTTTCTAGAGCTTCAAGCAGAGCCTTCTTTTCTCTATTTCCTAACCACTAAAAGAAAAATTCAACTTGTGAGGAGTATTATCTAAGACTTAAAATACTTTAACTAAATTTTAATGATAATAATAGTTGTAATAATAATAATAATAATATTAATAATAAGGGTTAAATATGTTTTTGGTCCCTATAAATATACAAACTTTTCGTTTTAGTCCCTCTATTTTTTTTTCCAACCTCTAGTCCCCAAAAGTTTTCTATCACCACTTTTGATCCCTCATTTTAGGTGTTTGTTTGGATGTGCGGCTGCAACTCACGTTTTGTTGGAAATCAAGGTGACGACATGCATTTCTAGTAGAGTTCATATAATTTTGAGTGGTTCTAAAGCTGAAAAAGAAAGAAAATGAGTAGACAGGGAAAAGAAGAATCGTGTTACAATTTCTGTGCATGGTGACACGATTTTGCTGCCAATTTTAAGAGTTTCAAATCGACAAACATTGTGTCACGATTTATTCAAATCGGGGCACAATTTGAAGAGCGGCAATCCACACAATCATATTTAACTTGAAAACTTTTGGGGACTAAAAGTCAAGAAATTTTTTAGGGGAACTAAAATGAAAATTTGATATATTTATAGAGATTTAAAACATATTTAACCCTAATAATAATAATAATAATAATAATAATAATAATAATAATAATAATAATAATAATAATAATAATAATAATAATAATAATAATAATAATAATAATAATAATAATAATAATGTTCTATAAGTACAACTCAGTTTATAGTTACAAAAACAATAATATGTAGGGACCGGGTTTCGGATCACAGATTATCCACTTCTTCACATTTAAGAATGTGGGAGTCCAAGCACTAAACTAATTGACAAAATAAAATAAAATAATAATAATAATGAGTTACTCTAATAATTATTTCAATTCAACTATTATTCCTGTGTCAAAAAAATTCAACTATTATTCCCTCCATTCAAAAAATGTGGTTGCTTAAGGTATTTATACAGATTAGTGAACCACTTATTTGATGTGTATTATAAGTACCAAAATACTCTTATCTAAATGTTTTACAAATACCTACAAGTCTCTCATAAATAATTTTTTTATATATCGCATCTCAAATAATATTGTTAAATGTAAATGATGTTAGTTATAATAAAGATGCTAGTGCTACATTTGAAAGGAAAAATGTCAAATATGTATTGGATTTTTTTTATTTTTTTTACCATCCAAAGTTTTGAAACAAACCTAAAATATGGGGAGGCTGTCACTAAAACAATGACTTTAGGCCTCCAATTTTTTAGACATCATATTAGGCCCTTAAATATTTTTCACTTTAAATATATTTTTGGAAGTCAAATTTTTTAAACATTTTTGTGCCTAACTTGATTGGTAGTGAAATAGAGAGTTGATTAGTTGTAGTTCATGTTGAAGATTTGATCTTAATTAAGGTAGCTATTTTATTTGTTATATGTATCTTAATTCTTTTTTCTTCAAATTCTATTTATATGATGTTAAGTGTTGGAAATATATTAAGACATGTTGTGTGAAACCAAAATATGAAAAAGTAAAAAAATAATTTATATTTGTGTTAGAATTCAATTTTGCTTTACTATTTCAAGGTTTATCAATCGATAAATAATGTCTATATTAAATATTATTTTCAACATATATTATTAATTAAACAAAAAATTGTTTAAAAAAGTTCATGTACTAATGAGGCTGAGTCTAACAGAAAGAGTTAGACTCTCACAACACACTTAATTTTCAAGAGGCCACAAATCAATGTCCTACATGCTTCAAATAAAATCACACGTTTATCAATGTTAAAACTATGTCTGGGAGCAATATTTGTATTTAGTGTCAGACATGCCTCATATAAAATCACACAATTATTGTTCTTAATTTTTATGTCTCTTTGTCGGCGTACTTAAAATGCTTCGATCTAAAATTCGCTTTAAGCCTACAAATGTATTGGACCGGCCCTCCCAAAATATTTAGTGGAACAACCATAATTATTATTATGAAATAAAGGGAGTATCAATTACTGTCATAACTTCACAAGACAATTTGTTATGCCACGGCAAGAGAAAACTTCAATTTGAAATTAAATGCTAGGAAGTTACTAGTAGTAAAACAACATGGAAGGGAAGTTTATGTTAATTGAGAAACGCAAAAACATAGAGTTAGTGCTATTAACTACAACAAAAACAACAAGCAAAAAAGAAGAAAAGTTTGATACTTTGAATAGTGAATTAATTGCATTGCATACCGTTCCTAATTTGTGAAAACTCTTCTCAAGGGCTATGGATATCAAGATGAAAACAGTGCAAACAGCAGCAACACCCCATGTCGGTGTTTGATCAAGTGTTCTTGAACTGTTCCTACTATCACTTGCAGTTGCAGCCATGGATAAACCTCCATAGAAGAGACACAAACAAGAAAACTCCCTCTTGAACATGGATGAAAAAGAACACAAGTTTGAGCAAACCGAAACTCACAAAAGAAAAATGAAATTGAGTACTCCTAATTTTCTTGGAAGCTTTCAAATTATGTATATGGCTTCTTTGTGAAGAAAGAAAAAAATAAAATAAAATGCTATTGAATAACCAAATGAAACTTGTTAAGTGCTTTCATTTGTTTGCACATGAAGCAATAGTCGCATGTTGATAAGAATCCAACTCAAATGGTTTCCTATTGTTGTCAGCATTATTGGAGAAAAGGAGTGAAAGGAAATAATTGTGTAATTGACTCATTGTCATGAAAAAAAAGAAAGGATAGTTTAAATAGACATCGTTAAACGGATTAATTTTGTTAATAAAACTTAACTTCATCATACTATTTGTCACTAATTTTTGTCTTAAATATTTAGTATAAGTAAAACATTAAAATTCATATTGAGGTTTTTTCTTTTCACTAGAAAATTCATATTGAAGTTATATAATTTCAATATAAGTGTACTATTACCTCCCTTCCTAATTATAAGACCATTTTGAGAATTTTTTTTTGTCCCTTTTTATAAGACCCTCTTGTTATTTTCAACTATATTAATTATTTTTTACTTACATATCTTTATTTACTATATATATTTTTCTTCAATCAACAATAAATAACATGTTGAAACATAAACTAGCTCTTTCTCTTAAAAAAAAAATAAAATTGTAAAAACAATAGTGATTACAAACAATTTTAATACAAATATAAATTTTCATTATTCTCGTGATTTTGTTAAAAAGGTCTTAAAATCATGTCTCATAATTAAAAAACGTACCCATGTAATATTTTGTTTTTAGACAATGCTCATGCAATAATTATTATGATATTAATTAGTTCATTGGTCAACTGATCTCTAAATTCGTTACTTTATTTAACTTAGAGTGTTTATCAAAAAGATAACAATGGCATTTGTCGGCAATATAAATAGAAATTCAGACACGTGCAGTCGTATGATGCGTCTTTAGACTATTTGAGATATTTTATCCTAGTGAATGATGTAGGACTTGAATAATTTTTTTTTCCTCCAATTTAGATTTAGAGAACATCAAATTAGTTATAGAGACATGTATTTTGAGACAAAATGATATAAATTTTGATAGGTGGTGGCCTGAATTTAAATCCATACCTCATTCAGGTAAAAATACATCCCACATAAGTTTAAAAAATTGCACATCACAATCAAGAAATACATCTCACAAAGGTTTAAATTTTTTAGATAAAACACACCCCACAATTTACAAACTAATAAGATAAAACACACCCCACAATTTACAAACTAATAGAAAATTTGCTCTATAAATTTCATGCTTTTAATGGAAAAATGGTCCCTGAAATTTACAAATTCATAAGACAAAAATTGTCAAAATACTTCATACATGTCATCAACATGATAACTACGATGTTATTTAATGTGATATCTAAGCACCCTAACATAATTATTTGAAGGAGGAAAGGTTTGAGTTCTGTTAGTGCATTTGAAGACGGTAATTGTAAATACATTTTTAAGTGGTGTTTGAGCTGGAAGGTTTTCTCTACTTTAGACTAAGCACAATTCCTTAACCATAAATTTTTATTAGCAAAAAGCAAATATTTACTTGAAGGAAGAAGTATTTTGACTGACGTCGCTGTGGCTTTTGCCACCGCACCTTTGATCAAGTTTTGTTTGCGCCACCGCACCACCTCTGTTGATTGTGATCTATTTTTATCTTTTGGTGAGCCGGTTGCTTTTACTTCGAAATTGAAAGTCAGATGCTAGACTAAAGATTTCGAGAGTCAAATTCAAGATTCAAGATTTTGGACTTGTAATGGTGTCTTCTCTAGCGGATTGGGGCTGTGCGGTGACTTAAAAGAGCATTTGTTTAAGGTGTTATGAGGGAGTTCCTATTTCAAGTATTGTTTCTGTACATGATGGTTCTTTAGGGTGGTCACTGTTTTCGGCGATATGGCGCAATTGTTTTGTTGTATTTGTCCTGTTCATCCTAGTTCTTCTTGAACGGTGACTGATTTTCAATAAATTTTCTTGTTAAAAAAAAAACTCCTAAATTACCCGTCTCTCACAATTTCAAATTTCAATTTAATTGTTTACTCTAGTAAAAAAATGTAAGCTATTGAACATCTATTATCAAACAACTTTATCTTTAGTCATACAAATTTGATATAAACCAAATGTTTAGCTAACTTTTGTCAACTTAGAATTTTGAACTTTCATTTGACTTCATGTAAAAAAAATCAAAGTAATTTGAACGTGTTTCCCTTCTTTTAAATGCATTTTAATCCGGAGTAGATTGATGATGATGGTCGGAGCTAATATGTTGTCGTGGAAGACAACATTGTTGTTCCATAGAGAACGGTGTACTTGCAGCAACTATAATGCTTAAATGAGAATTTTAGTAGAACAACAAATAGTTTAATTAGAATGAGAAAATATACCTTTCACCACAGGTTTCTGGCCTATATAGGATTATGGTGAGGTACATAGGGTGTGATGTTCGAGGATGGTTAGCCGGTTGCTTGGATCCCAACGTGATATGTTGATCATCGTCTAATGGTCAACAAATGACGTCGTTAACATTTGTTCTTTTTGATCTAGAATCTATAGATACTAGATAGGTAGTATAATCAGGTCTAAAGCCCAATATGAGATAAATATGAAAATTAATCTTCTAGAATCTATTGATTTAATCATTTTTTAAGTCACTTCAATTGATCTTAAAAGTGTCAGTGACAGTTAACTACTGTTGAAAAATGCCGAGCGGCAATTAACTGCCGCTAATACAAGGGAATGATCAAAATTTCATAAGTGAGGAGAGTAATTTCAGGTAATTGCTTTTCTTCAATCTATTTTTGCTCATTCCCGTCAAATAGCCGAGCGTGAGTTAACTCACGCAGGTGTATTTTCAACTTGAGTTAACTCACGTAGGTGTATTTTTCGGTGACGAGAATGAGCAAAAATGGATGGGAGAAGAGCAGTTCCCTAATTTTCAGAAAAAATAACTAAGGCCCAAACAGCGAGCCCAAGTTGAACTGAATTCACGTCAACGGTAGTTATCGTTAATAACGAAAAAAAAAAAAAAAAAACAATCAATTTTCGACACCATTGAAGGTTAAATTAAAACAAAAATTCACCAACTTTTGTTCTTGTTCTTCCTCGTTTTCTCCGTAGAAACCAAAATTCACGCAGTTTCACTCCGAAGAAATGGCTACTCTATCAAATTCCATCGCTATGCCGATAAATCAACAAACCCATTTTCTCTCAGGTGATGATCACTTCAATCTCAGTGGCACTCCATTTTACTGTTTTTTTAATTGTAAATTCAATTTTTTTTTTCTTTTCAATTTATGATTTTTTTAGTAGTTTTTTTGTTAGTGAATGAAATGTTTGATCTATATTCTCTTATGTTAATTAGTAAAATGAATTTTTTTAAGTGGGTTTTTTGGGGATCCTTTTTGAGTGAATTTATGTTAACATTTTTGGGGTAAATTGATGGTAATTAAATATTGGAATTGATCTTTGCTACTGCATTTGTGAATTTTAACTTGATAGAAGTTTATCATATTCATTACCCTAGTTTTTGTTGATTTTAATTGATATTTAATATTTAAATTATTTAATGTCAGGTTCCTTGTTGAAGCCAGTTGATAAATCCTTCTTGAAAATTAGCTGCACTGAACAGTTTCCAGGCTCCTCTATTGAAGCTAAAGCATCACGTAACTTGTCGGTGATAGTTCGAGCAAGGTAAGTATAGGACATATATTTATGCTGCATTTACATTACTATTTTTTATGGTGCAATTGTCTTATCATGTTTGGGCTATTTGTTTGTCTAAAATATTGGTAAAAGAAGCATAATATCATGCTAACTTTGTAGCGTTTTTATTCTCTCCTTTGCTGGTACAGTGGCGATGATGGAAGAACAAGTAGTGGAAGTATTTTTGTTGGTGGCTTTGTATTAGGGAGCCTAATTGTTGGAGCATTGGGATGTGTTTATGCACCTAAGGTATGTTTGCAGAACCAGCATTTTCCATTTTTAACGTGGCAGGATCGTAAGGGTGCGTTTGTTTCAGCTTTAATGAGTTCAATAGTTCATCATAGGTTGGAAAAGATATTATTTTGACTTGTATGTTATGAACAATCTAGATAAGCAAGGCACTAGCTGGAGCTGAAGGTAAAGAATTAATGAAGAAACTTCCAAAGTTTATTTATGATGAAGAAAAGGCTCTGGAGGTAAGAAAGTTTACATGCAGTTATCTTTTATTTAAGGTCATGCTCATTGGGTGTGTCTGAATTTGTGTGATAGAACAATTTCGGTCTAGATTTAGTACACTAAATTCAATTTAACCCCATTCCCTTAAAAAAATATTTATGTTTAGCATCACCCCTTCAAAGTTTATGGAACAATTAACATCAATTACCCAACATGCTTGAATTTCGGCTGTTGCCATGGCCTGTATTGACAGTGATGGTTCCAGAAAATTCATGTAGTTTTGCAGGAAGGCAAATTGTTATAGATTTATTGTTATGTTAGTCTTTTAGTCTTTCAGATTTTTAGGTTTTAATTGTTATAGACTGTTGCCTACGTCTCTCATTTGTAACCTTATACCAATACCAATATGAAACCTCTTGTTGTGACTCTCTCCCTCAAGGTTTCAAGTTTTGGTTCCCTCTTCCTTTGATTCCTAACACTAAGGACAATACTTCAACCTCTGCAGTCAACAGCGGGCGTAGTGGCCCCTAGGTGCTATGCAAAACCCTGTTGCATTGTGGTTTTTTAGCAGTGGCCTAATAGCGGTTGTAGTGGCCACTGACTACATAGGCTTCTACATAAGTAACTTAGACTCTGGTCATTCTAGGCTTCTACATTTGGCTTAATTGCACTTAGACTCCGGAGTATCACGATAGTGTAACTTTACTTCTTAGACTTCAATTGCACGAAGTGGGTCTCCCAAGTATCACAATTATTAAAGTCAGATCCATCTGTAAAGTAACCATCCAAATGTTAACTTAAGGAGCATCATGTCCAACGTGGATCTGAGTTGGCACTCACCTGATCTATCATGGCATGCTGATGTGGCTAAAGAACCAAACCACACCCTACTAGCAATTAGAGCGCATGTGAGCATCACAAGGTATTACAACTGCATTAGGGCCGGCCTACGAGCACAGACAGCGCTTCCTCACACTGCAAGGACCATGAGTCAGAGAAGTTAGGACTCATCCATCCATTTCAATCACTTGGATGGAAAAAACACTGATAGAGGGACCTGCTTGTATCAATTGAAATATTTGAGGGACCCAATTCACACAATTGAATCTGGATGGTTAAAATCACACAATTGTAATACCTATGGAACTAAAATTACAACTAATTAGTCTTTATGTTATCATATATTGGTATATTATATATAACATTAAGAAAATCTAACCTCTGATGATTTTATCTAGCAGGTGGTGGGGGAAAATCTTTATAAATTTTGTAATATATTAGAATAAAAATAAAAATAAACATTTCGAAACATGGTGTTGGACTGTGGACATGTGCCCCTATGACCTGCAACGTTGTTCTGCCCCTGCAGATTTGTTGTGAAATGTGTGTTTGATGATTTTTCTTTAATAAAGTGTACCTTTTCAATTTGTATAAACTTGTCATGTCATTTTGTCACATAAACTACTCTATTGAAATTCGTTTTGTTTTTCTGTTGTGATTAAAACAGAGGACTCGCCAGATGCTAACCGAGAAAATAGCACAACTGAATTCCGCCATAGATGGTGTTTCTGCAAATTTGCAACCAGATGAAGACCAAGATGAATTTGCAGTGATCTCAGAGGAAATTGGAGCTTCCAACTAATAAATCAATTTAGGGATATTTAAACACATTTTCACCTTTTTATTGTTGGTTGTTGAATTTTAAGTTTTACAAGTGAAATTTTGTAAGCTGAATTAACTATTTCTTTTTATAATATGGTTGCATATGTTAATCCAAACACACACTGATTGGTTATGAGAAAATGACAGCACTAATCATGCATTATTGATTCCTAATCCTGGTTCTTTGCTGAACGTTTAGACTGGATTCCACAAGCTAAAAATGATGTGTTCCATTTGAAATTGATGTCTAGAAATTGATTTTGGATCATTGAATCTATTTCCTATACGTAATTGTCACAAGGTGGAGGTGGGAGGGTAAGGCAAATTGAAACATTTTGCATGTTAAGATTTTAGCAATGTCGTTACCATTCCACTTTTCATTGTTATTGATAATTGCACATCATCTCGCATGACACATCATTGAAAACGTGTCACGTTTATGAGCCCAAAAATATGAAAAATAGACCAAAATTCAGTGATTTTAAAATGGGGGATCAATCAAATCATCTCGTGTAACACATCATTTAAAATATGTCAGATCATTATTATTTATGAATCCAAAAATATAAAAAAGACTAAAATTTTGTGAATTTAAAATGGGGGGGATCAATTCCGTGATAGCCTGATAG
This sequence comes from Medicago sativa, assembly GCF_051527215.1. Classification (NCBI taxonomy): domain Eukaryota; kingdom Viridiplantae; phylum Streptophyta; class Magnoliopsida; order Fabales; family Fabaceae; genus Medicago; species Medicago sativa. Next base: position 14,417,424 of record NC_140753.1, on the reverse strand, counting down.
GTCCAGTTTATTTACAAATATCAGTTCGATACTGGTGGTTGTTTGTGGCATTCATTGTTGTTTTTACTAAAAATAATCCAATCAAATGATCTAATACAAGTGGGTTATTAGTTATTACCAGAGAAAGCTACGTTTGAAAATCATTGGTTAAACATCACTTTTGTGGAACAGAGGAGCAAACAGGATAGCAGTTATGTATGACAAGGACATACAGTTATGACAAGGAGAAGCTTTCGAATTTGGCTTTATTTACTACTACTATTTATTCTAGTAAATTTTGATGGCGCAGTTGTACATGTTTCATAATTTTTTTTTATAGAGTTATTTTAATTTTGTATTTAACTAAAAATTGATTTAGTATATTAATTAGTATTACAAAGCATACATATAGTTTTCTTTTATATATATAATATGACCATGAGCGACCCTTCAAAAAAAAAAAAAAAAGACCATAGTAAATTAGCTAGGAAAAAATTCCTACAAGGTTGAAATACAGCTATTATGCGACTCTTTTCTTCAAATAATTACACCGAAATAAATTATGTCTCTCATATGAGTTTCTTAATCATAACTACTCGTGTTAAGTATGGTGTTTAGATATTTTTTGAGCTATTGAACTAAAAAATGCGTAAAATGTAAGGTAAAACAAAACGATAAAGAGATAAACAGTCAAAATGACGTGCAGTGTGTTAAACAATTTACAAATGTAATATTTATAGGCAAACACTAGTCTTGATGGTTTTATTGTACCAAAATGCATATGTGCCTCACATTGTCAATAGACGATAAACTACCGTATGATAATACTTGTAAGGTACTAAACACATATGGTCGTAGCTCTTTGTCTTTGATTTGGCTACATGTATTATCAGCACACTTAAGCAAATGACATTACATAAATTGCTACCATCAAAAGAAAATATTGTATTATTGACCAACTTAATTCCAACATCATGAGGCTGCTAACCAGGTTTCACATGGTATTACCAAGTTTGGCATTACCTTTTGTATTTAAGGTGATTGATTGATTTAAAATACATTAGGAAATTCTGAATCTATTGTTTGGTTTAAAATAGAATAAGTTTTTTTTTTAAAGAAAAAATAGAATAGAAAGTTATAAATTGATTGTTTGGTCAAAGTTATAAAAGGTAATTACATTTTCTTTATTTGAAAATATAACATTTACAGTATTATTCATTTCCCTAAACAAAAGAAAGTATTATTCATTTGAATTGGAATCAAATAGATTTAATGACATAGGTCAAAAACTAGATACTTATAAATACTTTTATAAGAGTTCTTTAAATTTTAAGATCTTCTATGTTTTAGATTCGGACGCTAACCCCTCACCTTATATTTTGTTTATAAAAGAATTTGCTCTTGTGCAAGGAGTAAAATAATTTATTTATAGTGCAAGGAGCCAAGGAGTGATTAAGATGTCAAGTGAATAAAATATTTGTTGTAGATATTTATTTTATAGAAGTTTCCTTATTTATAATATAGATACAGTCATATAGATATATAAAAGTCATATATATATTGTAGATGACTCGATGAGAAACGGGAATATATACATATATATTAGTTTCAATGTCCATCCCTTGCATTTGCGTCATTCACTACATTGGATTTGGTAAAAGTTGGAGAAAAGAAAATAACTAAATTTTTTACTCCAACTTGACGGGGGATACCAGTTTCTATGTACCTGCATATAGTTCATATGCAGAAGACAAGGCACATTTAGGCAAAGCACAGCTGGCTCAACTTCCCTGAAGAATACTTCTCTGGCTCAGAGCCTCGACATTCCAGGTTAGTTTCATTACCTCAACCTTCAATGCATATATTTACTGTCTTTGATTTAAGGGTCATGCTAACCGGTGTCTCCGGCACTGATTAAGAAGGCAAATATAATAATATTTGCATTAAATACTTAAATAATGATCCAAAAAGGATAGTATTTGCATTTAAAGTTGTGTAATCAATGCTTAATAAAATCATTTTTTACTTAAAATTTCCTCTTTTGACTTCCTTAACCAGTGCCCCGAGCGGACTGGTTAGCATTACCCTTGATTTAATGGTCCTTTGTGTAATGTAAATAATGTAATGTGATTTTGTTTTATTTTATCTTATTTTTTGTCATAAATATTAGAATATTGGGTTGGGTTTAACTTGAATTGTCGTATAACTCAACCTTATAAAATTGGTTTGAGAATAAGAGGAGACACTATTTGCAACCCATTTGGGTTAGTTTGGCGGTATTGACTTGAGACTTGAAAGTGTGCTCCTCCTCTAAGTCTTAGGTTTGATTCTTTCATGTGCTAATTTGTATGAGTTAATTTAACTTCTTCAAAAAAGAAAAAGAGGAGACACTATTTGTAAATTTTTATTCGTAAGATATACTAGTATTGGTTTTTCCAATATACCCTTCACGTTTAGCACGATTAGACTAGGTGGATAAGTATAAATGGTGGGTGGCTCAATCGGTGGTCTCTGATACCATATTAGATTTTTATATTAGAATTTTGAGTTGAGTGCAACTAATCACTACAAAACTGACTTATAAAATAACAAATGTCACTCTTTATAAATTCTTATTGGACCTTATCTTGATGTATGAGACTTAATTTTTGCAAATCATAATAATAATAATAATAAGTTCTAATTGTTTAAGTTTCTCTATCCGTTTTCATTTGTTTAAAACTCTCAAATTCTCATAATATGTTTAAGTTGAGACTAGCATATGAATTTTCTATATCCCGTATCCCAACACAACTTTACACCAGTCAATAGAGCTTGAATTTCAACATGAAGGATATTTGAGATCCTTACACTACCAAAGAAACCAAGTTGAAAACTTCCATTATGTTTACGAATTAGACCACCATAACCTGCCTTTCATGGATTTGTCGATGCGCTTCGATCAACATTGAGAATCATGATGACCTCATCCTCATGCTGCCAACTCACCATCCTTAGAGTATGAGTACGAGTTTTAGAGAAGTTAGTACCAAAAGCCTTGTGAGCAAGATGATGCTGGGAAAAAATAGTAGCGACCACCGAGTACATGTTTGGTTGGATATTATAAAAAACTAATTGGTTTCTTGTCGCCAAATATTCCACAAAATCAAAGGTTTGAGAATCCCAATATCACTTACTATTTTGTGGATGAACTTAGCTATATTATTCATGTCTAACACTGCGCACAGGTGGCATTTAGGGTGGGTAGGGGAAAGATTTTCCCACTATGGAAAAGTAGTCTTTTTAGCCATTGATATATTATTATTTTAAATCAATGGTTTAGATCTATCACTGACAACCTATATGCAACTTTTTGGCATAAAATCTATTAAAAAAAAACCTAACCCCACAAAAGAATTAAAAAGAATTCTTATATGATGATTGTGGGCCTTCTGCTTTTTCGTTTATTTCGAAAAGAATTAAAAAGTTCAACAAAATCATAACAAATTAAAATGGATTTTAATTAAAAATTAGAAAACTCAAAATTAGAATTAAATATAAATAGGGTTCTTGTTGTCTATTAAATTTTTGGGTTTCCTTTCCAAAACCCAACCCAGGAAATTGAGAAAATGCAAATCTATAGTTTTCACTAAAATGGGGAAGAATGGCATTTTTCCCTTTCTTTAATTCATGATTTTGTGCCGACAATTTAATAGCCATGGAGATCTGAGGCATAAAAACTCAATTTTCAGAAACCCAAAGTGATAGCCAAGAAAAGGTTGAAGCTTTTGTATTTTATTAGGTTGAAGATGATGAGATTTAAGAAAATGGGTTTTCTTTTAAAAAATGGGTTGAATTTGATTTGAGTTAGGAAAATGGCCAAGATGCATGGTGGGAACTAGGAATGGACAGTTTTCATTGCAGCCTCAATATCTTAGTAGTTCCAGCCCACTCACACGAGATTCTTTAAGCAGTAGTGGATCCAGAAGAAATTGCACAAAGCAAAGACAATTGGATGAACATTTCAGATCTAATGAGAATTAGTTTCAACAAGATATGTTGAAATAACAATCTTTATAGCAATGATTGAGATTAAAATCACATGAACGAGTATTTGACTATTATGAAGTTTATGGGTGACATTTATAATTTTTTTAATTTTCTGGAATTGAACAACTTTGAACATGAAAATTATGCAGGGGAATTAGTCACTTTAGTCCCTGAATGGGGAACGATTCGTCAATTTAGTCCCTGAATGCAGATAAATTGCAAAATAGTCCCTGAATGTAGACTTTGTTAGTCAATTTAGTCCCTGAATGCAGACTCCGTTAGTCAATTTAGTCCCTGAATGTAGACTTCGTTAGTCACTTTAGTCCCTGAAATTGACCATGCAGGGACTGTTTTGCATATTATCTGCATTCAGGGACTAAATTGACGAATCGTTCCCCATTCAGGGACTAAAGTGACTAATTCCCCAAATTATGCATTTTTGGGTTAAGATCCTCTCCATTTGATAAAATAAATGGAAGTACACAATTTGGAGAGAGATAGACACATAAAATATATGGTGGGTCCTACCACTAAGTGGGTCCCACCATCATTAATTATTTTTTAGTTTTTCCAAATTTTTGGGAGTCTATATCTCTTCAAATGGAGAAATGGAGATGATACAAAATGGAGAAGATCTCGACTCTGCATTTTTATCCTTAATCACGATGAAATAGAAGAAGATAACATGCGATAAGGGGGGTGTGGATTTTTATTTTAAGAATGGGAGGTGATTTAGAAAACATGACATTCCTAATATTTGATAATATAATAAGTTTTTATTGATTTTTTATTTTAAATTGTTGCAGGTTATAGCTGCCAGCTGTAGGTAAAAGTTGGACTTTTCCATGGTGGAAAAATCTTTCCCCTACCCACCCTAAATGCGAGAAATTCTTAGGTGGTTCAGGACCAAGAAATTTTCTTTGGTCACAACCAAAGAAAGAAGAGAGAGAACAGAGAAGAGAGAGAAAATGGAAAGTATTTGTTTATTTGTGAAGAGAGAGAAGGCAAAAACTCTATGTGTGACAAAACCAAATTTCTTGGTCCTGGTTCACACAAGAGTTTCTCCCTAAATGCCACCCTGCGCACAAAGAAAGAGGTTTGGGAAATCACATTTGTGCCAAACTGCTGCAGACCACAAACAATAAAGGAGACAATAAAGAATAGTCTCATAATATTAACTTGTATTTTAAAAAATTGAACTGAAAAATTTAAATCACTCTTCGGAATATCTCTACAAATATTAATAAGTAAACAAAATCTAGACCCATAAATACAACATTGAGATCTCTCACAAATAAAAATTACATAGAATAAAATCGTTTCGCTTGTCTTTAACAAAACACAGAGTAAATTACACTACTATTCTTTAAAAGATGTTTGAATTACACTTCCATCACCTCTTATGTTAAAATAACACTTCCGTCATTTCTTGTTCAAAACATATTAGAAAATGGAGCACTTAAAAAAGTTTATTTTAATTTTATTTGCAAAAAGTATTTGATCATTGTATATGTCAAAATTTATACATACAATTAAGTATGATAGAAAAGCGTGGATGTGTCCGTCCTTCCGTTAGTATTACAATTAAAATACATATAGTACAAATGTTTTACTATCATGTACAAATTTACATAGATTAAAAAAAAGTCAAAAATTATAATTTTATCATCGAACTAATGCACTTTAAAGGGGAATATAGTTCACTATTTGACTATGATGGTATTCTTTTTGTTTTTTTTTTTCCTTTCCATTTGACTATGATGGTATCTTTCGGTGTATTGATTAACCAACCAACATAAGTAAGTTTTTATAAAAAAAATATGTATTTATTTCTTGATTAAAAGTAACAATTTATATTTTTGAAACAAACTTTTTATTTATGAATTTTTTAACCAATACATCTGGTGTATTAGTGAGCAGACTTATATCTCACTTTTCATATATCTCATGAAATGTGATACGTTTTAAAGACAAAATATACTATACGTACGCTATTTTTAACAAACTAAAAAAATACTATCAAGTAAAAAGTATTGTTTTTTATGAAGCTAAACAAATTATAGTAAAAAATCAACACAAGCTTCTATAGTAAAAGGTGTATCAAAGGAGGTTAAGATATCAAAAAATTACAATAAGACAATCCACAAGTTACAACAAAGTAGCCAAGAAAATCAAAATTACGTTACAACCTGAAAACATAATAAATGATTTAACCTCCAAACCAAATACTCAAAATCAAAATCATCATAAGATTTAAACCACCAATTGACTTGGAGTTTAACCTTTTCAAATAAAGATAGAACATGTTTTGATTTATTGTGAAAATGTCTCATATTGCGGTCTTTCCAAATAGTAAAAAGAATGACATTCAAATAATATTAGTTTAACCTTTTCAAATAAAGATAGAACATGTTCTCATTTATTGTGAAAATGTCTCATATTGCGGTCCTTCCAAATAGTAAAAAGAACGACATCCAAATAATATTAAAAGTCGTTGAGATGCTCAAATAAGAAAATGCTCAAATAAGAAACCTTGAAGAGTCGTTGAGATGCTTAACCATTCCAATATTAAAAGCCAAAGTTACCTATAAAAAACACAAGAAAAGAACAAATGATTCTAATCCTCAACCAATCCGTAAGCGGTCGAACAAAAAGAATCATTATAATCCAATCATAAACACTCTTTAAACATTCTAATTAAGAGTAAATGTTCTTTAAAAAAAATCAAACATTTTAATTTCTAATACATTAAATACATATATTTTCACAAAAATTTATCATTGAAGGTTTTTAAAAAATGTCTCGGAACGGTATTTTCCTTGAATTAAATATTAACCACACCTCACGTGACACATACAGTTTTTTTTTTTTTTTTTGAGAACCACACCTCACGTGACACATAAAGTTTATTCATTTGTCGTATAACAAAACAATCTCAATCAATCAATCTAATATCCTTAAAAAAAAAAAAAAGAAACAATCAATATTTTTTTTTTTTGTGACGAACTTCCGACTATTAATTTGATGAACAAAAGAAACAATCAATCTAAAAAGTTTTTGTGACAAAAGGACGTAACTGATGGAATAAAGCTTTCAGTTTGGGGGAAGGTGGTATCTAAGTGTGATCATTCATGATTCATGTGGACCGTGGAATAATCATCACTGTCTCTACTCAAAGCTTATCCCTTTTTCCCTATATTTTTTTTTTCTTTCGGAATTCTAGTTCTTTTGGTAACGTATGATTGATGTACTATTACTAGTGGTGAAATATTAAATATGTTAGTATAAGTTAGTTTAATTACATTAGTTAATTAATCAATTTGTTGTAAAAAAAACTATATTTCTTAAATTTTTTGATATCTGGCTTAAGGACGGACTAACTAGATGGATCAATTCTATCGTCGATCAACGAGATTAACTAGTATAACTAACGTTTATACATATGATAAAACCAAGGAAAATGATAACATGTGCCCCAAGGGCATATGATAAGAAATTTAAAATAGAAACAATTGTCTTAAAAGTTGTGCATTCAACTTTATTCAACTTTTAAAAGTCAAAATTTTGTTGTTTTCTATGTAAAGTTTCTAATTTTGAATTCCTTAACTTGTGCCCTAAGGGCATAAGATAACAAGACCCTAAAACCAATTGTAATTTCGATATATATTTTTAATTTCGTTATGATATTTTGTAACGAGGTTCACTTTGTTTTGGTCTCTAATTTACCTCCATGCTAGTGAAGTTTTTAATTTTTTACATAAAGTGACTAATAAGTGATTAAGTAAATGATAATATTGTTCAAATATTTTTGTTCGAGATTTGTTCAGATAAAAGTGTGCAAGTAACTGGCCTTGAAAAATAAAGCTAAGAAAGGATAGATGGTTTATTTAAGAAATTAGATTATAGTACTAGCTTTTACGTAACTTTGGGTTTATTTTTAAATAATAAATCAATTATCAATATATAAAATCACTTGTGTTCATCTTCAAGAAAAATAAAATCAGGTGTTAACCCTCCATTTCTAAAGAAAAGAAGTTCAGATAATTTAAAGTTCGTCGAAAATCGAAAGGTAAGTAAAGCCACTTGTTATGTGTTTTTTTTTTTAAGGTGTTAGAAGAATTATTACAATTGATTAATTTGATTGGAAATCTCTGACACGAGATCTGGGTAGGATATACTGTCACTGAACCAATAATCTAATTTTCATGCTGTCATTCACCAATGTAGTATTGATTTTAATTTAATATTACATATTAATATGCACTTTGATTCAAAACAATCATACATGCATGCATTTTTTATTTTTTTTGAGAGGATTATACACATGTGTTACGATGTCACATTGCTACCAAATTTATGGAAACGTGTGTGGGGATATTCTTAGTCATTGATTGGTCACATACCCTACTTCAATATCATCACAGTAAATAATCATTGGTTGTTAATGTTCATCTCTCTCATATTGCAGAAATAAATTGAATTTTTTGAGTTCAGATTAAGCAGCAAACATAACAAGTGTGTTATTGTATAGTTCAGTTGTAGCACAAGAAGAAAATCAAAAGCAAAGATGGGTTTTGTGCAACTTTTGGAAGTGGCTTCTATGCCAGTTATTCAAGTCTTACTTGTTAGTGCATTGGGAGCTTTCATGGCTACTCAGTATTTTAATAATCTTCTTTCCCCAGATTTTAGGAAATCCCTGAACAAGGTAACAGATTCAAGCTAGATTAAATATATGAATCAATTTAAATATTAGGTAACACTTATATATGTACGTAACACGTGTTCAATGTGAAGAACAAATATTTATCAGGACTAATTCTGTAGCATGATGCTAATGATCAGCCATTGATTTGAGATTTGACGGGCAAGATCAATAAATGTGCCACACGTTTACTGTGTGGAATTCAAATTCGATTCGAATTGAATAGTGACTTTTTGTTTTGGTTTTCTTGTTTTCTTGTTTTGTAGGTTGTGTTCATTGTATTCACTCCTTCACTTGTGTTTGCAAGTTTTGCAAAGAGTGTTTCACTTGAAGATATGATATCATGGTACATGTGACTTTTCATTTTCCATTACTCTCAGAAACTAACTCTGATTTTGCTGTCTTTGTCAATAATAATCTAATAGATCATAATTTAATGTTGGTTATGTTAATTTAATACAGGTGGTTTATGCCTGTTAATGTTGGACTCACCTTCTTAATTGGAGGGATTTTAGGATGGATATTAGTAAAATTACTGAGGCCTAATTTGAAAGTGGAAGGTCTTATTATTGCTTCATGTTCATCAGGTATATATCATATTCATACCATCAAATCAAAGTTAATTGCTATATTATGAAAAACTTTATATAAAATTATCTGATTTCATGAATTATTCTTTAATTAATCAGGAAACATGGGAAACTTGCCAATTGTAATCATCCCTGCAATATGTAATGAGAAAGGAGGTCCATTTGGTGCACGCGATGTTTGCCACAGTAATGCACTCTCGTATGCGTCTTTCTCTATGGCAGTAAGGCATCATCATCCTATTCGTATTTATAGTTTAAAGTCAAACATTTTTAATGATCTTACGGTCATAATTGATTGACAAAGTAAAAATTCTTTACACTGACGGTCTATATAAATTAAATCCTCACATTTAAACATTTTACTTCATTTCTAGCTTGGTGGTATCTTCATATGGACCTATACTTATCAAACTATAAGAAGCAGATCATTGAAATTTAAGGCACTTGAGGCTGCTGAGATTCTAAAGGCACCAAACAAAGATCTTGATGGAAATGCAGATACTCCCCTTCTTAAGGGAAAAAACGATGAAAACACAGCGATTGAAGTGTCACCATCGAGTTATATTGAAGACTCTGAAAGTCAAATTGTAAGACCTCTTGATCTAGATTATGTCTATACTTTTTTTTTCGATAGAAAAATATCCGTATATTAGTTGTTATGTTAGTATTTTCTCATTTATCAGGGTTTGAATTCAGGTCCTTCAACTCCTTTAACTCTTATTTCAGATGATGAAATTTTTGAAATGTCTTCAACTAATATTAGATTATTATGAAATGAATGTTGATCTTGATTTTCAGATTGATGAACAAGATCAGTCAATTGTATTGAAGAAGGAGAAACAATCGTTTTTCAATAGAATGATAGAAGTTCTAAGTCATCTTCTAGCAGAACTAATGTCACCACCAGCAATTGCAACAGTTAGTTTCATTTTTTTTTACTTCTTTTCTTATACTTTGTTACATTTGTTTAAAATTTGACACTCACATTACATCTTCCTCCATATTCCATGATCAGTTTTTCGGTTTCCTCTTCGGCGCGGTTGCATGGTTAAGGAACCTAATAATTGGTGATAATGCTCCATTCAGTGTTATCCAAGACACTCTTGAATTACTTGGGTATGTGCCTTCAATCATAAATACAAAATAGTCCTTCAAGTGTCTACTTTTTTTCTAACCAAAACAATTCTTTTCAGGAATGGAACAATTCCCTGCATCACCCTTTTGCTAGGTGGTAACCTCACTGCAGGCTTGAAATCATCAAGTGTAAATCCATTGACACTGATCAGCATCATTATAACTCGGCTTTTCGTACTGCCTGTTATTGGCTTGTTTATTGTGAAAACCGCAGCGAGTTTCGGCATTCTCCCAGTGGATCCATTGTTTCAGTACACTCTGGTGATGCAGTATGCAATGCCACCAGCAATGAATATTAGTAAGTGATTAGATTCCATGCATGTATGTTGTTTTAATTGAAGTAACGGACAGATCATTAAAAACGTCTGACTTTGATCAAAACTACTTTTATAAACACTCATTTAACTGTTCATGATTTACTGACAGTGTAAGAATTTTTATACTGATAGTATTGTTTTTCCTAACTTAAAAATTTAATGATATATATTATGCAGGTACTATGGCTCAGTTGTTTGATGTAGGAAATGAAGAGTGTTCAGTTATTCTGTTGTGGACATATAGTGCTGCAGCCATAGCTCTCACTGCTTGGTCAACATTTCTCTTATGGCTATTATCTTATTAAACAAAATTAAGAGTCTGACATGATTGGTTTTCATGTCCCTCCAAATTTCCTTCATCTTATTCCTACTCATATTAAATTTTGCCCCCTTCTATAGGAAAAAAATATATTATTTATTGAAAAATGTAAAGTGCATTTTTTATGTATTAGTCCACTAGTCCTGTACTGGAAACAAAATTGTACTTTTTTTTTTTTTTCATTTTGATTTCTTGTAATTTAATCTTTATTTCTATACATTTTCTTTAAAATGTAACAAAAAAAAAATACATTTTCTTTAAATAATTTGTATATTTTGAATGTCTATTAATTGACATAAATACTGCTCTTGGATGAAATAAACCCCTTCCCCTCTGTTTGTATGTATAGAACCTAAGATGAAAGTTTTTGTAGTTTTATTTGAATAGAACTGTTTCTAGATAAAATTTCCAAATGGTTGGATGTGTTCATATCAAATTCCTGACTTGGAATTTTACAAATGAGACTCTGTATTTGAATCTTCAGGAGCCTAAAAAATTTAAACAAACAAACTCTACATTATTATCACAGTGACAATAAGATAGTAACAATAAGCCAATAAGTTAGTAACAATCTGCATCTGATCTGACATTATTTCACAAGAATAAAGCATCCTATTAGACACCAACTCTACTACAAGGAAAATTAATAAGCAAACAAGCAACAATATGTGAAGAAAATCCCCAAAAGACAAATTATTAACCAAAATTATTGAGATGCAATTGAACTGATAAAGTGATGGATAATTTAGCAACTATAACAAACTGTCGTTAAATAATAAAATTTTATAAGTTCGTCTCCACATGGACTGTTTCAATTTCTACCGAGCAAGTTCATTGTTTTTAAGGATATTAAATGGGGGGTGCACATGACATATGATTTGGTTCAACACAAGAAATTGACATTGATAAAATCAGGAATTAAAGATGATTAAGTCATTATTGTTTCACTTCTATTTCATTACTTGGTAATCGTGTCTAGTTACTACAAATGTTCTCTTAGAATTACTATGATTTAACAAAATAGTTATGACCAAAGTCTTGGCTCGTAACTATCTTCTTTGATCACAATCCCCTAATGTTTTAGGCGAGTCTGTAATCATCGAAGGTTTGACATGCGTTAAACTTAGTATCACAAATGAGATAATACAATATGTCTAAAGCTATTATTGATTGAACTCTTAACTTAGGTCAAGTCAAACGCTAGGGTTAGTAGCCATTTGATACCTAGATAAATTTATATATTAGTAAACATACAAAAGTCATTGAGAACAAAGATTAACCGAATAAAGACTAATCTTGAAATTGCATAAAAGAGTACTCTATGGATTACATGGTTCAGGTAACTACGAAGAAGATCATCTACTTGATCTAATCTAAAAAACCCAGCTACTCATGATGAAATTAAACATGACTAATAATTTATGAAGAATTATACATAAATTGATGTGATGATGATGATGTAGAAGCCCCAATGTTGTTTCCAAGTTTGATCTTCAATTTAGATCCTTCATAAATTGTATTCCTCAGCTTCTTTTTCATAAAAAATCGAAGGCTAAACCAGTTTTGTTCGGTGCCTTATATAGGAAATTGCGATCCACTAGTTCAGTAACGAACCTGCCCGAAGCGCGAGCCTCCTATGTGATGCGCATGAGGCAGTGGCGCGTCCATGCTTTTTTTATTCTCAGCCTGCGCGAGGCGTAGCTGGTTCATTCATTTTCTTCACTCTTTGTCCCATTTCTCTTCACTGAAACGTCTATAGTGACTATACCCTAAGAGATCCCTTGATACTTCTTCTAAAAAGTACAACATGGACACATAGTTGCATGGTTAGGATGAATTGGTCTCGTTTAAAGATCTTAAGTGTAATTCTTCTATTTCATGAACATTTCTTCAACTTATTACAAAACTCAACTAAGACATTAAAATACTTGCCTAAAAGACTGCAAAATGTCATCACTCGTTATTAATTTACTAAATAGTAGAAATAGATAAAAAAGACGAGTTTCTTTAATTAATAAGTTCTTTCTTCCATTCCATTTGAGAAAATGCGTAGAGAGTTGGACAAGGAGAGTGGAGTTGGTGGTTGTGCATGTGCTACCTACGAGTACGAGCAGCAGCACGAGAAAATATACATCTAAATCAGAAACATAACCAAAGTTATAAAACACAAACATCACCAATATAACTTTTCACACTGTAACCAAATCTAAACCCTCTCGCCTATGATTCTTTTGACAAGTTGAATATCCTTAGGTGTAATAGTAACACTTTTAGCATAAATAGCAAAAATTCTTATCTTAAAGAGCAGAAACAACAATGCTTTTATATAATATATACTAAATTGGTTCAATTTTGTTATATAATTTGTTGTTTAATTTTTGGTGGCTTAATTGCACTTTTGCCCCCTATATTTTGCCAATTGTGCGATTTTGCACCCCATTGTTTCAAACGAGCGATTTTGCACCCTATATTTTGCCAATTGTGCGATTTTGCACCCCATAGTTTTCCCCCTTTCTGATTTTGCACCCAAAAAAATCATAAAAATATTCAAATTTTTTCCAAAAAATTTTTAAAATCGAAAAAAATTTAAAAAATCAGAAAATATAATCAGATTTTTTTTAAAAATTCTGGAATTTAATTTTCAAAATACAAAAAAAGTAAATTTTCAAAATTTTAAAAAAGGTCAGATTTTTTTAAAAAAATTATGGAAAAAAATTTAATTTTTAAAAATCTGGATACAAATTTTAAAAAAAGGTCAGATTTTTTTAAAATTTACTTTTTTGTATCCAGATTTTTAAAAGGTCATATTTTTTTCCAAATTTACAAATATACAAAATTTACTTTTTGAAAATTTAGAAATTTTAAATTTAATTTTTAAAAATCCAGATTTTTTTGTATTTTGAAAATTAAATTTTAAAAAAATCTGACCTTTTTTTAAAATTTGTATCCAGATTTTTAAAGATTAAATTTTTTTTTTCCAGAATTTTTTTAAAAAAATCTGACCTTTTTTTAAAATCTGGATATATGATTTTTTTCTAATTTTTTAAATATTTTGGAAAAAAACTGAATATTTTTATGATTTTTTGGGGTGCAAAATCAGAAAGGGGGAAAACTATGGGGTGCAAAATCGCTCGTTTGAAACAATGGGGTGCAAAATCGCACAATTGGCAAAATATAGGGTGCAAAATCGCTCGTTTGAAACAATGGGGTGCAAAATCGCACAATTGACAAAATATAGGGGGCAAAAGTGCAATTAAGCCTTAATTTTTTCGTTGCACATTTATTTTTTAATATTAGTAAGTAGAACAAATTCTCATAATTGTCATATTTTTAAAGTATATATACAGTGAATTATAAACATAAATTGGTTATTAATTAAATGTATTTCATAAATTTTTGGATTTGATTACAGTCTAATTTTAGAAGATAAAATTTTAAAAAAAATTAAAGTATCAGTGACAAGATGTGAACACATTTAATTAGTGACATATCTTCAACCAACACTATCCCTCACATCTATGCCTTGAAATAAAAGACATAGGCGTGAGGAATAGTGTTGGTTGAAGACAGTGTCACTAATTAAATGTGTTCACATCTTGTCACTGGTATTAGATTTTTTTTTTTAATTTTATCCTCTTAGACCGTAATCAAATCTAAAAATTTATACATTTAATTAGTAACCAATTTATGTTTATAATTTACTCTATATATACATTACAAGTATAACAACTATGAGAATTTGTTCTACTTACAAATATTAAAAAATAAATGTACAACAAAAAATTAAACGACAAATTATATAACAAAATTGAAAATTTAGTATATATTATATAATTGTCAAAAAAAGTATATATTATATAAAATAATATATTTAAATTAGAAGTTAACAACATACACAAATATAATAAACAATAAATATGTTCTCATTTTTTTTCCTTCAAAAATATTGTTTTCATCTTTTGTTTGAGGAAAAATATGTTTTTATCTTGTCAACAACAATTATAACTTTTTACTTAAAAAAAAACAATTATAACTTTTTTATTTTGAGAAATACTAGGGTCACACCCACTAACACTCTCTTTTAACACACCCAATAAGAATTGACCACCTGTCCCACTTTTTTATTTCAATTAACTTGAAACCTGTTAAACCTGTTTCTAAGCATTCTGATTTTTTTTTAATAATTTAAGTTAAATGTTGGAGAGAGAAAGAGAAGTGGGTCTTCTTCACGACAACGTTCCCTGAGATGGGTCTTCTTCAATTTCGATTTTTTCCTTGAGATGACCTCTGTTTGTTTTTCTTTCTCTTTATACGATGTTCTTTCTCTCCACGACGACGTTCGCCTCTCTCTTCGCCATCAGCTTCAATCGTGCCAAAAAGTGGATGAAGAAAGAGATGCATACCACCATAAGAACATAAAAGATAAATTCTTTGTGTAGTGGTGTAAGGACGTTTGGCAGCAGTGTTGGTGTGTTTTGGTGCTGAAAGTTTGGTGGTTTTGTGCGTGTAGGCTTGATGTTAGTTTTTTCTGGTTTTTATCAGCAGCTGTGTTGTGTTTCTGCTATGTATCAACAACTAGTTTGGCTCCCTGGGGGTATTTTTTTTCTGTCATATGCGCCTTTCTTATGGTGTATTTGTTTTGCCAAGTTTGGCTCTTTGTAATCTTGGCCTAGTGAAAAATGTGATACTCACTGTAATATGCTGATTCAAAATATGATACTCACCATCTCAGGGAACGTTGTCGTGAAGAAGACCCACTTCTCTTTCTCTCTCCAACATTTAACTTAAATTATTAAAAAAAAATTCAGAATGCTTAGAAACGGGTTTCAAGTTAATTGAAATAAAAAAGTGAGACAGGTGGCCAATTCTTATTGGGTGTGTTAAAAGAGAGTGTTAGTGGGTGTGACCCTAGCATTTCTCTTTTATTTTATCCTTTGAAATATGAATCCGATAAAATCCTAAATTGTTGGGTGATATTTTTAATTAGTAAAAAAAAAATCAACCAGAACATTGTAAAAGATAACAGAGGAAGATAACAAAATGAAACTGAATAGTGGAAGAGAGGAAGAAGTTTTGTGAGATGTGTGAGAATAGTGGAAGAGATTGTGTGAGAAGAGAGAGTTAAGGTTTACAAAAAATGTTAGGGTTTACAAAATCCTTAAAATGCCCTAAAAAGGTTTTAGTAAATTTAGTAAAATTAAGATCTTTTGTGTCTCTAGTACCTGCGGATCTCACGAAGAACAGCGATTTTGAGGCGGAAACAGTGTGGCTCCTTCACTTCTTTGGTTGCTGGAGCCGATTTATATATGAGCAACTTTAGTGGCTAGATGTTTGCACGGTTTTTTGCCCTATGGTGGATTTGCAAGATGTTTGCTTGGTACGTGCCATGGTGGTTGATTGGATTGTAATAAGAAAGAAATTAGGGTTTGTGATTTGAGATTTATGTTGAGATGAAATTGGGATTTTCGTTGAGAGAAAATTGAGATTTACTGTGATATATAAAGGGCGAGGTTTTATGAAAGGGAAGGGTAAACACGGGAACTGTGAAAATTTGACAAATATTTAGAATGGTGAAAAAGGATGATAGGAGCTGTCGATGTAAAGTTTATCGATGGTTGTTCGCGTCTGAAAGAAACATCACACGAATAGCCAATTCCAAACAAATTTTTGGAATTGAAATAAATTTTGACAAGTACACGATATTTTATTATAATATAACAAATTAATATATTGCAATAGTTTCTTGATTTCTTAATTGCAGTTTTGGTCCCCATATTTTAAAATTTGACAGTTTCGGTTCATGCATCATATTTTTTAGCTAAAAATTGGTAAGATATGAAGATAGAGAGAGAGAGAGGATTTAGTCTAAACACGAAATACAATACAATTATAGACTAAATCTTTGGTCTCTATAAAAAACTTTGAAATTAGTACAACTATTGCTCAAAAAAAAACTTTTTTGAATCACTTAATTGCTCAAAAAAACAAAAAAACATTGATCACTTAATTCACATATAGAAAACATTTGAACGACATTTGTTTGAAAATAATAATAATAATATATTTTCAGAGATAAACACATAGTTTTGTCTAACAAAAAATGCATAGTTTATTACCCTTTTGCATGAAACGGGTTATATGAATGATAGCCATCGCATAGAACCGTATTTGTTTTGTGTTCATTCCACTTGCGTCATTGACTACGTTGGGTTTGGTCCAAGTTAGAGGAAAGAACCAAATTTATTACTCCAACATGATTGGGGTACCAATTTCTTTCATATATAGTTCTATATATATACTATACAGAAGACAAGCTAGGCACATTTAGCCAAAGCACAATTTGCTCAGCTTCTCTCAAGAATATTGACGTGGCCTAGAGCCTCCATTTCCCAGGTTCATTCCATACCTCTACCTTCAACATGCATAAGCATATTCTTTCATTTATTGGTCATTTGTATAATATGTTTTTGTTTTATTCTTTGTTTATGCTCATGTTATATACTTTCATGTTTTTTTAATGATAATATATACTTTGTTTTTGCCCTTTAAATTAAGGTTTAAATTCACCTTTTACCATAGTGCAGTTTTGGCTCTCCACAATTTATGAAAGATTTGGACCATAAAAAACTTTTTTAGTTACTGAAGATATTCTTCCATCGAAAATAAAATAAAGACTTATCATTTAAAATAGGAATATTTGTTTAAATTTAAAGGGCCATCATCTTCCAACATAATCATTTTTCAAGAGCCTTTAATACTTAAATGGCCATCATCTTCCAACATAATCATTTTTCAAGAGCCTTTAATACTACACATCCATAACCAACTCATATTTAGGTCAACGTATAAGCCGGAATTATTGAATTGAAATTTTCTTTTCTTTGACTTGATATGAAAATCGTAAGGATTGATGGAATACAATGCATCTAACAGGCTAATAGCTAGCTACATTTCGATGGCCAAATATTTACAAAATCTAATCAGATCATATAATAAAAATAAATAATAATAAATAATACAATTAGTACAACTTTACAACTATAACTTTCTTTATATGTGTATAAATAAAACTATTATTCTACAGAGACGTGACCATTCTGCTAAAATATATGTGGCTAAGATATCATTTTGGTACCTCTAATTAGAGTTATGTGTGATTTTAGTCTCTCTAATTTTCTATTGGTTCAATGTCCCTTCAATTATGTGCAATTTGACAAAATAGCTCGCTGTGCATTGTCGTATATAACAACAAATTAACAATCAATCATAATAAATATTTTTTGTCACAGACGTAACTATGGAATAAACCTTTCAATTCACGTGGAGGATGTTTCATACAAGTTCATGCGTACACTGTAGCAACACGTATATATAACAAAAAACTTATCCCATTTCCCTGCAATTTTTGGATCAAGATTATTTTTTCATTTTAATTCCTATACTACATAAAATTTGGACGGTTTAATCTCAGTTATCAAAATGTCCAGATGTGACTCAAGGGGTGCAAGTTACATTGCTTACAATCCACATATATTGTCTTATCCTTTTGTTTATATTTTATATAACAACAAAAAGTAACAACCCCATTTTTTATCTAAGAAATAGTACTTGTGACTTTAGGTTTATTTTTAAATAATAAGCAAATCAAATGTCAATCTAATGAAAAATATATAATTTTTTCATTGGCTTAAAGAAAAGGCTTTAGTAGCCGTATTCTTGAGCTGACCAAAAGCTTATCCAACCTGCCAACGAGTCACTTAGACATATGTCTAATAGTGGGCGTGAGCAAAGTCATTTAGGGAAGATGTATTCTCATTGAAGCACTAATTTTTCATGTTGTCATGCACCAGCACCACACCCTCTACATATAAAGCAATACAACAATGTATTTTTGAATTAATAATGCTACATAGTTTATGGCAATAGTATACACTTTGATTGATACTTGTAAGTTAAATGTGGTCGTCACTGCATCTGGTTTGGTATAAACAATCACCCACGTGTCATATGATGTCATGTCACATTGTTAAGAAATTTATGGAAACGTTTATTTAGTGTTCTCACTCATTGGTCCTTGACCCTACATCTCAGTAAGTAATAAGCATTGGTTGTTGAATATCATTCATCTTCCTCTCGTACAGAAATAAATTCAAAGTAAAGTGTTCAGATTAAGCAGCAAACACAAGAAGTGTGTATAGTTCAGTTGTAGCACAAGAAGAAAATCAAAAAGCAAAGATGGGTTTTGTGCAACTTTTGGAAGTGGCTTCTATGCCAGTTATTCAAGTCTTACTTGTTAGTGCATTGGGAGCTTTCATGGCTACTCAGTATTTCAACAATCTTCTTTCACCAGATTTTAGGAAATCCTTGAACAAGGTATGTGATTTTCAATGTGAAGATCAAATATTTAACAGGACTAACTCTGCAGCATGATAGTTGAAATACTGTTTTGTTTTTTTTGGTTTACCTGTTTTGCAGGTTGTATTCTTTATATTCACTCCTTCACTTATATTTTCAAGTTTTGCAAAAAGTGTTTCACTTCAAGATATGATATCATGGTATGGTACATATGGCTTTTAAGTTTTCGATTCTCAGAAACTAATAATAGATCATTTAATGTTGGTCATGTTAGCCGGTAATTAAGTTGTTAATTACACATTTATACAGGTGGTTTATGCCTGTTAATGTTGGACTCACCTTCTTAATTGGAGGAATTTTAGGATGGATATTAGTAAAATTACTAAGGCCTAATTTGAAAGTGGAAGGTCTTATTATTGCTGCCTGTTCATCAGGTATTGTGAGAGATATGTTTCTAAAATATATTTTTGGAAAGTTGCATTTATTGAATAGATAAATAATTCTAACTGTTAGAATATAACATAATATAGCATCAAAGTTACTGTAAGAAAAATTTATCTAAAATTATCTGATTTCATGAATTATGCTTTAATTAACCAGGAAACATGGGAAACTTGCCAATTGTAATTATCCCAGCAATATGTGATGAGAAAGGAGGTCCATTTGGTGCACGTGATGTTTGTCGCAGTAATGCACTCTCATATGCATCTTTCTCTATGGCAGTAAGGCATCATCATCCTATTCACATTTTTATATTTTGATATATGAAGCACTGATACAGACACCGAACACGACACTGACACGTCGGCACCAATAATAATTTGAGTATATTTATTTTTTTTAAATATAATTTGAGTGTATGATTACTTGAATTTAATCGCCTATGTCAGTGCCATATCGGACACTAGATGTGTCTTCTATCAGAAGTATGGTGCTACATATATTTTGCTTGTACAGAGCATGCAGTGTATCATATTGTATTGTCTTGTGATAATTTTTTCGATTGTAGCTTGGTGGCATTTTCGTATGGACCTATACT
Source organism: Medicago sativa (assembly GCF_051527215.1). Classification (NCBI taxonomy): domain Eukaryota; kingdom Viridiplantae; phylum Streptophyta; class Magnoliopsida; order Fabales; family Fabaceae; genus Medicago; species Medicago sativa. The sequence continues at coordinate 14,396,960 of NC_140753.1, read as the reverse complement.
TTTCAAACTATAAGAAGCAGTTCATTGAGATTTAAGGCACTTGAAGCTGCTGAGACCATAAAGACACCAAACAAAGATCTTGAAGGAAATGTAGATACTCCCCTTCTAAAGGGAAAAGACGATGAAAACACCGTGATAGAAGTGGCACCGTTGAGTTATATTGAAGACTCTGAAAGCCAAATCGTAAGACCTTTGGAGCTAAATTATGCAATAGTTTTTTTTTTTAATCGGAAAATGTAGCTTATTAGTTGTTATGTTAAAATTTTCTAATTCATCGGGTTTGAATCACAGTCCTTTAATTCCTTTAACTCTTATTTCAGACGGTGATAATTTGAAATGTCCTCAACTATCTTGATTTTCAGGTTAATGAACAAGATCAGTCTAATGAATCGAAGAAGGAGAAACAATCATTTTTTAAAAGAATGATAGAAGTTTTAACTCATCTTCTAGCAGAACTAATATCACCACCAGCAATTTCAATAGTGAGTTCCCTTTTTTATCTTCTTTCTTGCTTCCTTTCTTCTCTGCTTTGTTAAATTTGTTTCAAATTTAACATTTATTTATTCCATGATCAGTTTTTCGGTTTCCTCTTTGGCGCGGTTGCATGGTTAAGGAACTTAATAATTGGAGACAATGCTCCATTTAGAGTAATCCAAAGCACTCTTGAATTACTTGGGTATGTACCTAATTAATTTCTTCATAAAAACCAAATAGTCCTTAAAGTCTCTACTTCTTTTCTAACCACACAATTATTTGTTTAAACTTAATTCTTTGCAGAAATGGAACAATTCCTTGCATCACACTTTTGCTTGGTGGTAACCTCACTGCTGGCTTGAAATCATCAAGTGTAAAACCATTGACACTCATCTGCATCATCATAACTCGGCTTTTCGTACTGCCTGTTATTGGATTGTTTATTGTGAAAGCCGCTGCTAGTTACGGCTTTCTCCCGGTGGATCCTTTGTTTCAGTATACATTGGTGATGCAGTATGCAATGCCACCAGCAATGAATATTAGTAAGTGATTAGATTACATATATGCATAGATGTTGTTTTGATTTAAGTACATTACTTGTTATTTCATTAGCCATAGATACATTACATGAGATTTATTTTGATGCACCCTAAGTGTAAAACTTTTTACACTGTCAATCGATCACAAACCATCTTTTGTATGAATTTAAAGGTATATATATATATATATATGCTTGAAATCAAATAAATTTTAATGATCCAAAAGTTATGATTGATTGACAGTGTAAAAATCTATAGACTGTCGGTGCATATTCAATTAAATCCTATATTACATTGTTGTTCCTAAGTCCTAACTTCAAATTTGATGATATATACATTATGTAGGTACAATGGCTCAGTTGTTTGATGTAGGAAATGAAGAGTGTTCAGTTATTCTGTTGTGGACATATAGTGCTGCAGCCATAGCTCTCACTGCTTGGTCAACATTTCTCCTGTGGCTATTATCTTATTAAATTGCATTCAGCAGACTCTTTATACTCTGCTGCCATCTGTAATACCGATAGCTGCAGAGTAAAATAGATGCACTCAGCAGTCAGATGATATTATCATATTTAAAAGTGGAAAACAGAAAATATTTTCTACAACAATACACAGCATGCAGATTTTGTTAACCTCTTTTGTTCCAATCAAGACAAAAGAAAGAAGAATGTAATGCTAAAGATTTGAGTGAAAATTTTGGCATTTGGCTTTCACGTCCCTCTAAAAAATGCTGCCATTCAGAATAATTATCTACCTAGACATATCCAATTTCCTTCATCTTATTCCTATATTTTTGCCCACTTCTATAGGAAAAAGTATATCATTTATTGAAAAAAGTTAATTGTATTTTTTATGTAGTACTTTATCATTAATAGACCTGTACTGCAAAACAAAATGTACTCCAATTTTCTACTTCATTTTGATTTCTTCTAATCTTTTATCTTGGTTTGATTCTTTTGAATACCATTTTGATTTCTTCTAATCTTCTATTTCATTTTTGCATATTTATGAATTGCTTATTTTATGTTAAATCTGATAAACATGAATCAAAACTAAAATAGTTGTTGGAAATCATTATTTGCATATTTGAACACTCAAAATAATTAGAAATTGCAAAGACAAATTATTTTTTTAATATAATTAGAGAGGCAAATACATATAAGTAATAAGTGTGTAATATCTGCACGTGAAGGAACTAAAGTTGCCAACCTTTATAGAAAAGTGTTTAACATTTATAATTAAGAGATAAAAATAAAAACAAAATATTTAAGTGACTATTGTGAAATTTGAAAATAATTTAAGAGACAAAAATTGTAAATTAATCTTATAAAAATAAATACATATTAGATACTAATTTTTACTTTTTTATTTATTCATGATAGTTTATGCATAGTATTCTAAAAGGACAAATTATTTGAGGTAGATCAATATTGTAAAAGGGACATATATATCGAGATAACATGAATGATATGTGTCGATGAAGGTTGACTAAGTTGGTAAGAAATTGACTCACTCGCAATATCAAAGGATGAATTTCCTCTTTTGAGGGTGATATAACTTTTTTTTTTCTATGTAAAAAATGAGGGATATGTGATACTTAAATATAGAAACACATTTTTTTTCTTCATGCATATGCAATCTCCTTTTATTTGTTAAAAAAAAAAACCTTTAGTGTAAGATAAACATGCTCATTCTCACGCATATTACGCAAAATATCCTCACAACTAAATCAAGGTCTGAAACACTAAGTCATAATAACAGGGCATCAACACGTTAAAAATGCAATATCAAAATAATCATTCTCACGAAGATAAACATTCTCATTCTCATTGAACTATTTTCTAACAACTTTCTCTATCAACATATTGGTTTCTACCCGTTTAACCAACTTCTTCCAAGACTTCGAAACTTATTTTAGCAACATGATAGTAAAATATGTTCGTTTTTATTGACACTATTTTCTAACAACTTTCTCCACCAACATATTGGTTTCTACCCTTTTAACCAATTTCTTCCAAGGCTTCAAAACTTCTTTTAGCAACATGATAGTAAAAAAAAACTAATTATCATATGACCATTCTCATGAAACAATTTTATTATTTTTTGTCTTTTTTTTTCCTCCTTCTAGATTGGAATGAAGTTTGTAGCACCTTAGAACAATAATATAAAGTAGGTGTGGCGTGGATCCCTATTTTAAACAAAATGAACATTTAGTCCCCTTTCTAGCATTTTAAAATTATTTATAAAACATATCAGCATACTTAGTTGATTTGACTTTTTGGGTTTGATTTATTCATAATAAAATTATAAAGTACGATATGACCACCCAACAATTATAATACAAACAGATAAAAAAAAAATTAGAATACAAATAGATAAAAAAATTTGATGTAGGACGGTTTCAACAATCTTTTTATTTTAGCCCAATTTTAATAATTTCTGTTTTATTTTCTATTTTTGATTTTCGGCCCATTAAGGTTTTGTTATTTCCCTAGTAACTTAACAGTTATAGCATACGAGACAACTTTGATTCATTCAATAGTATTTCATAGAGTTTTCTCAATTTCTGGTGAATTCCAGAACGATATTTTCACAAGTTTGTCGCTTGCAAACTTGTTTCTTTTCAATCTAGGTTTAACGTTTGCTAAACTTTGCTTTCGATTTTGTCAGCTAATTGGTAGCAACACATGTTTCTCTTGTTATTTTTCTAATGTGATCAGCCGTGGAGATCAACCTGTGAAGAAAGTAGAGCTTAAGGGTATATTTGGTGCTTTTACCACAGCTATCAATGATTTGACTGCACAAGCGGCAATGTTAACAAGTTAGTTGAATAACCACGCCAGCAACAACAACAAAAGCAATCAAAACAACGGAGCTGGACCAATTTGGGTTCCACGTGGTAGAAATAATTGAATTATTAAGGATTCGAGTTTTTCAGTGGAGGAGACTGATGTGGCAAATTTTGAATACATTGATAAAACTGGGTTGCAGAATAAAAATCAGAAATAGAGAATAAATTTTATGTGATCAGTTCAGAAGGTAAACACTAGTGGGAGGAATTGCTAAAAGACAAATATCAAGAGCAAAAAGTTGAAGAGCAAAATGCCTTGGGCAAAGGGAAGCGAAACTGCACGACATTACTTGGGGGAAATTTTGATCGTCTAGAAGGTGTAGGCTCCGACTGCGAGGATGATGATTATGAAGTGGATCTTATTGATGGTGAATAAAATTCAACATGAAATACTACTGCTAGAAGACCTTCCAAAAAGAAAGCTTATAACCCAGATCCACCACCTTTAATGGAAGCCAAAGGAATATCACTAAAAGTGCTCGATTTTACTCAAATTTAGAGAGCCTATTTCCTTCATATTTTAATGAGGTTTAGGGTCGACCCCAAACCAATCAAAATCGCCAACCCCAAATCTCATTAAAATTTGAAGGAAAGAAGCTATCTGACTTTGAGTAAAACCAAGCACTTTTAATGATCTTCCATCACCTTCCATTATAGGCGGTGGTTCTGTGTTATGAGCTTTATTTTTGAAAGGTCTTCTAGCAGTAGTAGTACCTGTTGAATTTAAATCACCATGAGTAAGATCCACTTAATAATCATCATCCTCGCCGTCGGAGCCTATACATTCTAGACAAGCAAAATTTTCCCCCAATCATGTTGTGCGGTTTCGCTTCCCTTTACCCAAGGTATTTTGTTCTTAAACTTTTTGCTTTTGATATCTGTCTTTTAGCAATTCCTCCCAGTAGTTTTTACCTTCTGAACTGCTCACAGAAAATTTATTCTCTATTTCTCATTTTTCTTTAGCGGCGACAATTTTATCAATGTATTCAAAATTTGCCACATCAATATCCTCCAACTTTGAAAAATTCGAATCCTCAATAATTCGATTGTTTCTACCGCGTGGAACCCTAATTGGTCCACCTCCCCTGTTCTGATTGGTTATGTTGTTGTTGTTGGCGTGGTTATTCAACTGAGTTGTTAACATCGCCGCTTGTGAAGTGAAAGCATTGATGGTTGTAGTAAAAGCCACGAATGTACCCTTAAGCTCTGCTTTCGGGTTGCTCTCCCATGGCTGATCACGTTAGGAAAAGAACAGGAGAAACCTGCTATGATACCAATTAACACAGTCGAAAGCAAAGTTTAGCAAGCGCTAAACCTAGATTGAAAAGAAACAAGTTTGCAAGCGACAAACTTGTGAAAATAGGGTTCCGGAATCCACCAGAAATTGAGAAAACTGTCTAAAATATTATTGAATAAATAAAAGATGTCTCTTAGGCTACAACTGTTAAGCTTAAATACTAGGGGAATAACAAAACCCTGGCCGAAAATCCAAAATAGAAAATAAAACAGAAATTATTAAAATTGTACTAAAATAAAAATACGATAGAAACCCTCCTACATCAATTTTTTTTTTATCTATTTGGATTCTAATTAAGGTTGTCCAAGTGTTCATTTCAAGTTGTTTTTACAGTGCTAGGTGATGCGTAGTCAATCTCGTGTTTCAATGATCTATGTGACTCAATTATTAAGAAAATAAATTTGGGGTAAATGACGGTTATAAAGGGTGAGATTGAATGTGAAAAGGATTAAATACAAAACTAGAGATCATAGCATTGTTACAAGATATTAGTGAACCCAAAATGGAGTAATATATCATCGAATGATAAAAGGATTTATTCCAAGATTGAGAGTGTAAGGGAATGAAACTCGAGTCTAGTGAGATCTTGTGTGTTTCTGTGCACATAACTTTCATATTGATGAGTAATAAATTTAGTAACATTAAGATGTGTCTCTATTCACTACAAGAAAACAGTCAAATTAAGACGGAACGTCGTGACGGAATTTTATTTCCGTCCCAAATTAATTAAAGCGGGACGGAATTTGCGACGCTTTTGTGTTATAAATATTTTGTTTTAATTTATATATATTTTTGGGACGGATTAATATTTCTGTCGCGAATTTGGGACGGAACTAATATTTTTGTCGCGAATTTGGGACGGAATTTTTATTTCCGTCACAATTTGGTCTATTTTAATCAAAAAACTTTGTGGGAATTGTTGGAGGGAATATTTTTTTGATGAATAGTGTGGGCGGGAAACTTGGCGCCACTTTATTATAATTAATTTTTATCATTTTTAATTTTTTATTATTATTTATTATTTTCCCTAAAAAAAAATATAAAGATAAGTTAAAATATATGACTGAATCGGAAATCCAATCCATCCATATACACACACAACACAATCCATCTATAACAAAAAAAAAAACAAAAACAAAATCACAATCCCTAATAACAAATCGCTCTCTCTCAAAGCTCTCAGTACCTTTCCATCGCTCACTCAAAGCTCTCAAAGCTCGTTCAAATCACGATGAAGATAACCCGTAACCCTCCATAAATTCCATCTCTCACTCGTTCAATCGCTCACTCTCGTTCAATCTCGCTCTCGTTCAATCGCTCACTCGTTCAATCGCTCTCTCGTTCAATCGCTCTCAGCTTCTCAGTCTCGTAATCAGCTTCACAGTTCTTTGCAATTTCAGGTTTGGAATTTCCTTTCTTTCTCAGCTTCGTTCCTCAATATAGGTGATATTCTCTTTTATTTTTGTTAACTTATTTCTCTTGAATGAATTTTTTGATTTTGATGAAATGGGTTTGTTGAAATTTTGATTTTTGGTAAAAGAGTTTGTGTTTTTGTTTCTGGTAATAAGATCCTTTAATTTGATAGAAAATGCAGAATATCTATTAACTTAAACTCAGCTTGTCTGTTTGTGTGTTTAACTTAATTTAAAAGAGTTTGTATGTTTGTTGAAATGGGTCTTCTGCAATTTTTTTCCTGCTGCTGGTGGTGTGTAGGCCCGTGTCTGTTTTGTGCTACCATCAGCTGGTGTGCTGCACAGGCCACTTCCTTTGGGGGTGTTTTTAGTACTTTGGCCACAAGGTTTGTTTTTGGGGTCTGGTTTTTGGCTTTCTGTCATTTTAAGAGGCGTGATGCAGGGTATGCCTGCGGTTTCAGCAGGTATAGCTCAGCCTCATTCCTTGTTTTGGTAGTTTTTGAGGTGTGTGGGGTTTGGGAGTTCCGTGGCTCCTTAAATGTATCTTTTTTCTTTCCGCGAGTGTTTGCATCTTGCATCTTTTCATCAAGAATAATATTTGCCATTTCAAAAAAAAAACTTATACTCGATATGGATTTGAATGTTTGAGGGAAGAAAGAGGTTTTTTGTTTGTTGAATATGACTATTATATTTACCACAAAAAAATATGACTGTTAAGATTAAGATAATGAACAAAAGAAAAAATGTTGAATGCTTTTATGGTAGCTAAAAAGTGGTACTTTACACATACAACCTAGCAATCAACATATTGACTAAATCACATTTTGTAATTGTGGTTTCATTAACTTAGTGGGATAGTGTTCTAAGACTAGTTTAGATTTGCTTCTAACTTCTACCAGCTTCTCAATTAAAACGTGTTTACTAATTGAAAAAAGTTCTTGTGAGTTTATAGATCTTCATAGATAAATTAGACGAGAGTTTCTGAAAAAAATTAAAATACACCTCTTCAATTTTTGCTGCAGTCATATGTAGTTGATTTTCATACATTGGCACTGTCTTTATAATCTGCAAATTGATAAGTTGGTTCTCATGTTTAAAGTACATTTATTTCTTCCTCTAGTGAAGTGTTTTCTTCCTCTTCTTCGAAGAAACATTAACCTGCTGCATAGTTTCAAAGGGATATATTTTTGTGGTTGTTTCTCGTTCTATCATTCGTTTTCGTTATCTGCAAAAATAAACTTACATGTGAATAGATTAAGTGAGGGGTCTGTTTTAATAAATTAATAGTGTAGGAGGTTTATATTTGGTGGTCTGGTTTGGTTTTTCTGTAGGCATGTGTTGTTAACTTTCTTATGCATACATATTTTTAGTTCATGTACTTGCAGGGAGGTTGCGGTTTTTAAGTTTATGTTCACTCTAGTTTGGTGTTGACTTTTGTGTGCTTCTGCCAGATTTTTTTTATGATACATCCATTTTATTTTCTCATACAATGTTTTATATTGAAAGCTTTATTATTAATTAATTATCTTAAGTAGTGTAAGTGTTTGGTGTTTAGGCAATGGATGTGTCTGCACATAGAGAATGGATGTATAATAGGGTTCTACCTGATGGAGTGGGACTGAAAAATACCTTTTATGAGGGTGTGGAAATTTTTATTTTGCATGCTTGTCAATTAGATCAATTTAAGAATGAAGGAACAATTCGATGTCCATGCTTGATCTGTGATTGTCTAAACAGCGAAATTCCAGATGAAGTGAGAGATCACTTATATAAGAAAGGGTTTAACCTGGCAGAGCAGCAGGACAACAAAGGCGCAAAGTTATTGAAGAGAAAGAAAAGAATGCAGCTCATTTGCATGTACTTTTAAATTGTGAAGAGGTTGAACCATATCAAGAGTAAGTCAAAACTATCCTAGTAGCTTTATAGTATCAAATTATTTAATAATATAACTTATAAAAATGGTTTATGTTGCAGTTTATTTGTGGAAAATTTAAAGTCAGCTAGGCCAAACATTAGTGATGTTGATGTTGATCGGTGTATCGAAAATGAATTTCCAGAGTGGTTCAAAAATCATGTAAGTTTATTGTGATTCTAGATATAATTTTGATATTGTTGAGAGTATTTATGAACTTTAATCTTCTCTGTTTTATCAAATAGGTGCACAAATCAAAGAACACAACTCATAGCCAGTTTATACATAACATTGCTTGGGGGCCATTGAATATAGTACACACATGGCCTATTTATTTTGTCAATGGCTATAAGTTTCACACAACATCATGGAGTGAAGGAAAAGCTACTGCTAACAATGGTGTGTCTGTCAAAGGAACTGATTATGGGCAATGTCAATATGATTATTACGGTAACCTTGATGAGATTGTGCAATTGGAGTACCCAGGGGAACCAATAAAGAGAGTTGTGCTGTTTAAATGTTCATGGTTTGACCCGACCTCTAACATTGGAACAAGAGTTCATAAACATCATGGAATCGTTGAAGTTAATTCACAAAGGAGGTATTCAAAATATGAACCATTTATTTTGGCTCAACAAGCAATTCAAGTGTATTACACACCATATCCTGAAAAAAGACGCGATAATACAAACTGGTTGGTGGTTATTAAGACAAAAGCAAGAAGCACAATCGATGCAAGAGGCTATGCAATAAGTCAGACACAAGCTTACCAAGAATTTGAAAACGTGCAAGTGTTACCGGTTACTCCTGAAGTTGAACAAATTGACAACTTACGAGATAATGGTAGTAATTTTGAAGAAGTGGCTGATGACCCAACTAATGATGGATCAACTGATGATGAAGTGGAAAGTGAAGAATTAGAAGAATTTTATTATAGTGATTCAACTAATGAAGATATTCCAGCTGATTATGTTGGATCTGATGATGATTAAATTAGTGAAAAATAAAGCTATTCCAGCTGTGTATTTGTTCTCATTTTGAAGTCATATTGTATGGCACTTCCATAGTTTGCTACTGTCCTGGAGACTCATTTCTGTTTCTGTTTCTTTTGTTTTTGTTTGCTGCATTTTTCATTTTCTTTGTCTGTTACTGTCTTGACACTTCCATATATGTGAACACTGTTTGCTGCATTTTTCATTTTCTTTTGTTTGCTGCATTCTTATATATTCCAGCTGATTATGTTGGATCTGATGATGATTAATCTATATGTCTTTATCATTCGTTTAGATGTCAGGTATTGGTAGACCAAAAGGAAGATCTAGAGGATCTGGAGGTAAAGAGAATGGTAAGGTTCCAACCATTCCTACTAGTGTGGAGCAAAGGAGCACTACTAAGTATACAACTCCACGTGTCGGCACACCTTCTCCGTCATGTAGTAATCATGGTGCTACTCCGCCCATTCCTTCTAGTTCAAAGCAAATGAACACTTCTAAGAATGCTCCTCTTGGTACTATTCCTACTCCATCATCAAGTAATCCAAGTGTTCATCTCAGTACTTCACATGTTCCATCTCCTATAACAGAGAGATCACCGACTCCACAATATCCAACATCACCAATAGACACAGAGTCTGAGACCGTGCCACTAACAGAAGAAGATAATGATCACAATAGCCAACCTGAAAATTTTATCCCATTTGGAGACCCTACCTTACCTGGTCCTCATAATCCACATCTACCATGGGGCAAAGATCTTACTGATAACAAAATTTGGATTTATACTCTTAAAGGATAGTAAGTCAAGTTGTTTATTTAATTTAATATGCATGTATAGTTCCTAGTTTTAATTTGTTGTAAATTATATATTCTTTTTTATTTAATTTGTTAATTCATGTGTTGAATTTGGCAGCTTTTATCCTGATGATAATGAGACTAAAGATATATCGAAGGCAATTAAATCTATCTTTGATGGCCCTTACAACAATTGGAAATGTTGCAATGATAAAATAAAAGAAATGTGGTTTAATGAGTGGGCGGTAATGCATCTTGGTTATTTGCTATCTTTTCATAGTGTTGTAACTTTGAACTATTTTGAATTGAATTTTCTATTTCCATTTTCAATAATTGCAGAAAAACTACAAATGGATTGGTGAACAAGAGGCAACTATTAGGGCCACATGGGAATCAAAAGCTAAGGATCTACTAAGAAAGATAATGGCGAGAGTACGTGAAAAAGTGTCAGAAAAACCCAAATGGATTACTGAAGTTGTGTGGGCACAACTGCTTGCAATGTGGGGAGATGATCATTACATTACAAATAGATGTGTGGCAGCTAGTAATCGTGATTCAGATGTCGGAGGTTCATTGCACACCCAAGGATCTAAGAATCAACTAAAGCATGAACTTGAATTGGTAATTTCTATTTTAATTATGATAATATCTTAACTTGTTTTCTTTTAATATACTTACAATCTGTATGTCTCTAAACAAGTGCAGAACAAAAGGTTAGGAAGAATTCCACACAAGGGAGAACTGTTTAAAAAATGTCACACCAGGAAGGGGTCACAAACCTTTGTTGATAAGAGATCAACTGATGCATATGTGAGTATCAAGCTATTGGCTTCTTTAATTTTACTTGGTTTGTGTAAGTAGGAAAAAAGTCGAGACTAGTACTTTATCTTTTGGGTCTGTTTTGGACTGCTGAAATGCACACCATTCTCATACTCAAAATCTCACATCTCCGAATATAGCAACTGGTGTGAAGGTTGAAATTAAGCAAGTTGCTAGTAGTATTAAATTATTAACAAACATTATACAAATTAAAGTCACAAACTCTGATCTATTATAGACATGCATATAATATCAACAATTGGTATAATCAAAATAGTTGTCTGAGATGCATACAAACTCTACTTTGGAGTCATATTTCATTGTCTGAGATGCATACAAACTCTGAACTAGTATAGACATGCATACAAACTCGACTTTGGAGTCATATTTCATTGTCTGAGATGCTTGTTTTGTCTTTTATCCTTGACTTTTGGATGGATTTATTTCTCCTTGCAATTTTATTCTTCTCTGTCCATTTTTCCCCAATTAATTTGAGAGGTATATCTTTCAAGTCCAAGAAAATATTGTCTACTAGGGTGTTTTTGGTCCCTTTGATTTCTTTGATATTCATTTAGTGATATATAGTGAAAATTATGTGCTTTTCTTTATTTTTTTTCAATGAAAAACTGTCTGATCAGTGCTCTTGTTTGATATTCATTTAGTGACATATAGTGAAAATGGTTTGAAAAAATTCACAATGCCTACAGTCTGTTTATTTTTTCTCTATGCAGTTGTGATTCTGTTTTGAGCATCAACTTTATGCTTGTTTGACAGATATATTATCGGCAACTGTGGCCTTTTATCTACTTTAGTTTTTGGCTTGCATATATGTTTGGTGCTTTTTTGTTATTGCAATACTGGTGGTTTGGATAAATTGTATGAATCTAGTTATGTATGAGGTTGATGTAGTTGTTTTTTAGTAATCGAGTGACTTGTTATAGGACTCATGTATTGCCTTTATAATTTGGTTTGTTGGGATGTTCTGTTTAGGTACAATGCATTGTTCCCTCCTTAATTTGCCTTCTTAAACTGTGTTGCTTGTTAGCCTATCTTATTTATTCAGTTATTTATTTTTTAGAAAAACTTTGTAAATCTCTGTTCACAAGCTGAGTCTCAACCTCATCCTTCTGAGGCTGGTAATGATGAGAGTGGTACTCAACCCAAGCCTATTGATTATGATACACTAATGATTGAAGCTGTTGGAGGAAGAAATGCAAAGGGTAGAGTATATGGGCTTGGTTTGGATGGCAACATGCGCACCCGTGGCTCAACGTCTAAATCCAATAAATATTCAAATTATACTGATATTGCACGTGGTATGAGTGGAGAGGTTGAGGCGCGTTTAAGGCAAAAAATTGCAGAGCAACAACAAACAATCGATTCCATTAAGGCTCGTCAAAACAAAATGATTGCCGCATTTGCTAAACATGCAAATATAGATTTGGATTTAATGGATTTAGATGAAGATGATCACTCTGTTGATAATGCTACTCGTGGAAGCAATGCAAATGTTGGTGCTGATGTGGAAGAATAATATTGATGATTTATGAATGTAGGAAACAGTTTGATATTTTGTAGGCACTTTCTAGTTATTAAAACTTTAACCATTTTGGGTGTTGAGGAAATAGTTTGATATTTGTTGTTATTTTTGGATGGTTACGTGCTAAGTTAATGATGAAACAATTTATGTTTACTAATGATTTGTAGTATCAAATTTGGAACTTGATGATAGACACAAGTTAATGTGCATCATATAAATATATATTAAATTTTTGGGCGAATTTTAAAAATTGCATAAAATTTATTTGTGACAGAATATTTTATATAATTCTGTCCCAAAAGATATATTAAAAAATAAATTAGATTTACATTAATTTCATTTTGTCCCAAACTCCGTCACAACATTGGGACGGAATAAAAGTATTTTGTCGCAACCTTGGGACGGAAACAAAGATGTGTTAAAAAAAAATAATTTCATTCCGTCCCACATTCCGTCCCAAATATGTGACGGACGAAAAAATTCCGTCCCCAACTGATTGCGACAGCACTATTTGCGACGAAAGAAAATTGTCACAATTTCCGTCCCAGATTTCAATTGGGACGGATATTTACACTATTGTGCGACAGAATATTCCGTCCCAGATCAGTGTTTTTCTTGTAGTGATTACCTGCGGATCTCATGAAGTGCAATGATTTCGAGGCCGAAACGGTGTGGCATCTTCACTCCTCCGGTTGCCGGATCTGATTACCAAGCTCCTTTAATGGCTATTTGTTTGCACGGTTCTTTGCCTCCAATGGATTTGCGACTTGTTTGCTTCGTACGTGCCATGGTGGTTGAATGGATTGAAATACGAAAGAAATTAAGGTTTGTGATTTGGGATTCATTGAGAGGAAACTGGTATTTGGTGTGATATATAAAGGGTGAGATTATGAAGGGAAGGGTAAACACGGGAATTGTGAAAATTTGGAAAATATTTAGGTTGGTGAAAAGGGATGATAGGAACCATTGATGTAGATTTTATCAACAGTTGTTCGCATCTGAATGGAACATCATACAGATAGGCAAGTCCAATTGAAATTTTGATATTGCAATAAATTTTTACAACTAGAAGATATTTTCTTCTAAATATAACAAATAAATAAATTGAAATAGTTTCTTGCTGTCTTAATTGCAGTTTTGGTCCCTTATTTGTATCATTTTGCAGTTTTGGTCCCTCTATTTTAAAATTTAACAATTTTGGTCCCTTCATCTTATTTTTTAACTAAAAGTTGGTGATATTATATGTTTTTTAAAAAAAAAAAGTAGTTTAAGATTTGAAGATGAGAAAAGATCAACGCCACTGAAATTGTAACAGCATTTGTAAAAATTTAATTTGTTTTTATGTAGTTAAATATTAACCAAATTAGTTGAGCTTAAAATACAAATCATTCGGGACAAAAATAAAATACAAATCATTTATTGCGGCGCTAGAGGAAAAAAAAATCGTTTCCTCAGACATTTTCAAATACTTGCGATTTGCCTCTATGCCAACTTCTCCCAAGAACGGTTAAAGGGGAGTCTGTTGGTGTGAAAATCTCTCAACATGAGTATGAATTAGGGTTAGAGGATGGTCATCAAAGCTTACACGCTAGGTTAACTCTTCAAAAGGGGGATTCTCGCCTAACCACACGTGATCTTTACAAGGAAATGTCCTCTCTATGGCCAAATTTGAAAAATTCGAAAATTGTACCCCTTTGCAAAGGCTTCTTTGAACTTCAATTTAACACAGTTGAAGAGATGCGAAAATTATGGTCTTTAAGGTTGTTGAATCTCAAACCAGACATCTTGAGGTTTTAAACTTTTACATGCACAAGTTTGGATTCGAATTATGAACCTCCCCTCAAAGTATTGGAGACCAACTTTGCTTTTTGAAATTGCTTCTAGTTTGACACTCAAACTTTCAAGGATGCAAACACAACTCATAGTACAACTTTAATGAAGATTGTGAGCATATTAAGGATGTTGAAAACATTGCTTTTAGTTGATGGTACAACTCTAGACAAGGTTAACACTCAAGTTGGAATTTTCAAGGATGTTGAAAACATTGCTGACATTGAAATAAACAAGGATAGACCATAATCTCATGTCTCCGATGATGCAAACACAACTCATAGTACAACTTCAATGAAGAGTGTGAGCATATTAAGAACTCAATGGGGAGACTTAGTTGATAAAGAGACGGATATGAGTGATGAGCAAGAGCTGAACCTTGAAGGATTTGGATAAGGGAAGTTCATTCACTTCTTTTATGTCAAGAAGGCAGAAGAAGTATAATAAGAAGAAACATGCTAATAAGCTAAATAATAAAGGAGTTCAAAGCACAAGTACTGAACACATACAAACTCATTCTTAAAAGAATGTGATCAAAAGCAATCCTAAATATTTGTGACTGTCATGTTGACAGTTCTGTTTATATTTTCTGTCATTTTGGTGGAGATAGATAGGATTGTTTTGATATTTGTGCCTTTATAAAAATAAAAAAAAACCTTTAAATTAAGGTTTAATTTCATATTTTGGCCATTGTGCAATTTTGACTCCCCACAATTTAAGAATGATTTGGACCATCGAAAAACTTTTTTTGGGTTGTTTAAGATATTTTTCGGTCGAAAACTAACCAGAGACTTATCATCTAAAATAGGATTTTGTTTAAATTAAAGGACAAGACTCTTCCAACATAATCCTTTTACATATAGGATCTAACTCATAACATATTAAAGGAAATTTATCTGCCATGGAGGTGGACCATAACCAAGAGACTTCAATACTGCATCCCCCACCCAACTCATATTTAGCTCAACATATAAGCCCGAATTATTGAATTGAAAATAAAATGCATATAACAGGCTAATCAGATCATACAATAAAAAATAATAGTAGTAATTATAATAAAAAATAATACAGTTGTAGTACAACTTTAAATCACCTTTGAATTTGGGGGAAGGTGGGATTTGATTTGTCTGGGACGTGATAAAGATTGATTCATGTGGACACTGTAGCAACAATTAGACAAAAAAAATTGTGCTAAGAATCACCATGTATATATAAAACTTGCCTCTACCAATTTTGCTAATCCCCATTCCAAGCATTTTTGGACTACTAATTCTTTTGGATTCTCATGTAGTACTAAAGTTTCAAACCAATTGTTATTTCTATATCCATTAATAATAATAAACCATCAAATTAGAGTACACTAGTTTTACGTGAGTGACTTTAGGTTTATTTTTCAATGTCGATAAAAACCAGTAGTATTTATTGGGAAAAACCCAAGTCCCACATCGGATAGATAAGACTCTTGATAAGATTTTATAAAGTCCTCACCTTGTAAGCTGATTTTGTAAGGATGAGTTAGGCCCCAAATTTCAACATGATATTAGAGCTTGTCAATTTCAAGGGTCACCTACCTATCTGCGCAGGTGCTCACAGTTTACTCAAAGTCGATCTGCGCAGGTGCTCACAGTTTACTCAAAGTCGATGCAATAATTTTTAATATCAAGTTTTAATATTTTTCTCTTTTTTATCTACCTAAGATGCTTTATGTGTTTTTTGTGGACAACATAATGAGACAATTTCACACCTCTTTATGGAGTGTCATTGGTCAAAGCAGATATGGTTTGCTTCCTATTTAGGTGTGGTATTTAATCCTCATGATTTCAGGTATGTACCATTTTCAGAGTGGTTGGAGAGAAATATTATTAATGCTACTGAGGATGTTATAGTTCATGTTATGGCTCTGTCTTATGAAATATGGTGTGCTAGAAATAAGAAATGTTTTGAGGGGACTGATGTTAATGTGGATGCCATTGTTCAAAAGGCACAAAGATCTATTGTGAATTTTAAGAGTGCTAGTACGGTGTTGTTGGAGACATTCAGTGGAGGTCCAACTTTGCCAATATCTGATGTTCATTGGACACCTCCTTCTTCTGGTTTCTACAAACTTAATGTTGATGCAGCAGGTCCCATAGAGGGGGGTAAGTGGGGTATTGGTGTTGTGGTGAGAGATAATGAAGGTGTTGTAGTTGGTGCTAGTTGCTGGCAAGTCTTTTCACTACCAGATTCAGAGGTTGTAGAGGGTTTAGCTATGCGAAAAGGTTTGGAATTTGCGAAAGACATGTCTTTTCTGAATCTTATAGCAGAATCAGATGCGTCTAAGGTGGTCTCGGCGCTCAATGCTCATCAACAATCACCCACTTATGTCGGCTCTATTATTAGAGATTGCATTAGTTTCAAAGTTTGTTTTCGTAGTTTAAATATTTTGCATGTTAGGCGTGAAGCCAACCAGGCTGCCCATTATTTAGCTAAACATGCTCTTCATAATTTAGATCAAATATGGATCGAAGAGACTCCACCTTGTATTTCTGTAGTCTTGGCTTTTGATTTATTGCCAGACTTTCATTAATGAATTTTCTTTAATGTCAAAAAAAAAAGATGCTTTTTAGCCAGTAAAATCTAATGAAAAATAATTTTTTTTGTTAATAGACCTAAAATGAGAGTTTTAGTAGTCTTACTCTTATGCCGGCCCATAACTTATCCAACCTGCTACCATGTCATTTAGATCACACTTCATATGTCTAATACCGGCTATGAAGGGTATGTTAAAGAATTTCACATGGGGGATAAATATAAGATGTAGTGACAATACATTGTCACGCATGTGCCATATTATGTCATGTCACTCATTGGTCTACATCTCAGTAAGTAAGCATTGGTTGTTAATCATTCATCTTTCTCTCCTACAGAAATAAATTCAAAGTAAAGTGTTCAGATTAAGTAGGAAACACAAGAAGTGTGTATAGTATAGTTCAGCTGCAGCACAAGAAAAAAATCAAAAGCAAAGATGGGTTTTGTACAACTTTTGGAAGTGGCTTCTATGCCAGTTATTCAAGTACTACTTATTAGTGCATTGGGAGCTTTCATGGCTACTCAGTATTTCAACAATCTTCTTTCACCAGATTTTAGGAAATCCTTGAACAAGGTATGTGATTCAACCTAAATTAAATATAGTATTAATCAATTTATATATAAGTAACACTTATATATGTACACCAAATACATTTTCAATGTGAAGAGCAAATATTTAACAGGACTAACTCTGCAGCATGATAGTTGAAATACTGTTTTGTTTTTTTGGTTTACCTTCTGCAGGTTGTATTCTTTATATTCACTCCTTCACTTATATTTTCAAGTTTTGCCAAAAGTGTTTCACTTCAAGATATGATATCATGGTACATATGGCTTTTAAGTTTTTGAGTCTCAGAAAATAACTCACATTTTACTATCACGGTAATCAATTTGTTTATTTCTGATTTATACAGGTGGTTTATGCCGGTTAATGTTGGACTCACCTTCTTAATTGGAGGGATTTTAGGATGGATATTAGTAAAATTACTAAGGCCTAATTTGAAAGTGGAAGGTCTTATTATTGCTGCTTGTTCATCAGGTATTGTGAGAGATATTTCTAAAATATTTTTTTGGAAAGTTGCATTTATTGAATAGATAAATAATTGTAACTGTTACAATATAACATAATATAGCATCAAAGTTGGTTACTGTATGAAAAACTTAATCTAAAATGGTCTGATTTCATGAATTATGCTTTAATTAACCAGGAAACATGGGAGGCTTGCCAATTGTAATTATCCCAGCAATATGCGCTGAGAAAGGAGGTCCATTTGGTGCACGCGATGTTTGCCACAGTAATGCACTCTCATATGCATCTTTCTCTATGGCAGTAAGGCATCATCATCCTGACACGTCGACACCGAACACGACACTGACACATCGACACCAACAATAATTTGAGAATATGAATTAATTGAATGTATTCACTTGTGTCAGTGCCATGTCAGACACTAGAAATGTCTTCTATAAGAAGTATGGTGCTACATAGATTTTGCTTATGCATAGCATGCAGTGTATTTTATTGTATTGTCTTGTGATAATATTTCGATTGTAGCTTGGTGGTATTTTCATATGGACCTATACTTATCAAATTATAAGAAGCAGCTCATTGAGATTTAATGCACTTGAGGCTGCTGAGACCATAAAGACACCAAACAAAGATCTTGAAGGAAATGTAGATACTCCCCTTCTAAAGGGAAAAGACAACGAAAACACCGTGATAGAAGTGGCACCGTTGAGTTATATTGAAGACTCTGAAAGCCAAATCGTAAGACCTCGGGAGCCAGATTATGCTATATACTTTTTTTTTTTATTGGAAAATGTTAGCATATTAGTTGTTGTGTTAAAATTTTCTAATTCATCGGGGTTTGAATCCTAGTCCTTCAACCTTTATTTCAGACAATGATAATTTGAAATGTTCTCAACTATCTTGATTTTCAGGTTGATGAACAAGATCAGTCTAATGAATTGATGAAGGAGAAACAATCATTTTTTAAAAGAATGATAGAAGTTTTAACTCATCTTCTAGCAGAACTAATATCACCACCAGCAATTTCTGTAGTGAGTTCCTTTTTCTTTCTTTCTTTCTTTCTTTCTTTCTTTCTTTCTTTCTTTCTTTCTTTCTTTCTTTCTTTCTTTCTTTCTTTCTTGATTCATTTCTTTTCTGCTTTGTTCCATTTGTTTCAAATTTAACAATTACAAATACCATAATCAGTTTTTCGGTTTCCTCTTTGGCGCAGTTGAATGGTTAAGGAACTTAATAATTGGAGACAATGCTCCATTTAGAGTAATCCATAGCACTCTTGAATTACTTGGGTATGTGCCTTAATTTCTTCATAAAAACCAAATAGTCCTTAAAGTTTCTACTTCTTTTCTAACCACACAATTATTTGTTTAAACTTAATTCTTTGCAGAAATGGAACAATTCCTTGCATCACACTTTTGCTTGGTGGTAACCTCACTGCTGGCTTGAAATCATCAAGTGTAAAACCATAGACACTCATCTGCATCATCATAACTCGGCTTTTCGTACTGCCTGTTATTGGATTGTTTATTGTGAAAGCCGCGGCTAATTACAGCTTTCTCCCAGTGGATCCTTTGTTTCAGTATACATTGGTGATGCAGTATGCAATGCCACCAGCAATGAGTATTGGTAAGTTGTTTAGATTACATATTTTGATGCACCGTAAGTGTAAAACTTTTTACACTGCCGATCGATTACAAACCATCTTTTGTATGAATTTAATGGTATATATGATTGAAGTCAAATATTTTTACTCATCCAAGAGTTATGGTTGTTTGACAGTGTAAAAATCTATAGATAATCTGTGCTTATCAATTAAATCCTATATTATATTGTTGTTCCTAACTTCAAAATTCGATGATACATTATGTAGGTACAATGGCTCAGCTGTTTGACGTAGGAAATGAAGAGTGCTCAGTTATTCTGTTGTGGGCATATAGTGCTGCAGCCATAGCTCTCACTTCTTGGTCAACATTCCTCTTGTGGCTATTATCTTATTGAGTTACATTATACCTTTTAATGAAAATAGAAAATACTTTGCTACAAGAGTGTACGTCTTTTAAGGTGCTGTGGATAATGGTTCTGTGACTACTTTCTACTGACAACAATACACAGCATGCAGATTTTGTTCACCTCTTGTTCCAATCAAGATAAGAAGAAAGAAGAATGTCAATCAATGCCAGAAAACAATGTTAAGAGCCTGGCATGATTGGTTTTCATATCCCTCCAAAAATGCTGCCATTCAGAACAAGTATCTTATTCCTACCCATATCTAATTGTGTCCCCTCTATAGGAAAAAGTGTATTATCTATTGAAAAATGTAAAGTGTGTTTTTCATGTAGTAGTCTATTAGTCCTCCACTAGAAACAAAATTTTACTCCTATTCTTTTCATTTTGATTTCTTGTAATTTTGTCTTTATTTATATCCATTTTACAAATAATTTGTATATTATGAATGTTTATTAATTGATTGAAACATTACTTCTCTGCGTTCTTCCATTAACAACTTGAAGCAAGGATCCAAGTCTGTGTTAGAATATTTCACTGAGATGAAAATCCTATGGGAAGAACTCAACTCTCATCGCCCTATGCCTCTTTGTACTTGTCCTCATCCCTGTCGTTGTGAAGCTATGCGCTTTGCAAGATTTCATCATTTAGAGGATCAAGTCATTCAAGTTTTAACCGGTTTGAATGATACTTTCAATGTTGTTAAATCTCAAGTTCTTCTCATGGATCCATTGCCTTCTATTAACAAGGTTTATTCACTAGTTTTCCAAGAAGAAAGCAATAATTACACTATTTCTGTTGCTCCTACGTTCTTTACTAGCATTTTTCCGACAAGAAATATGAGTTTTGATTTTTTTTTTTTTTTTTTAGGGGAATGATATATTCTGTTAATTAAAAAGGTAACTTCTTGCCAGAGAAATTATGTAACATGAATTGATTGTTTCTTTTCAATAATTTCAAGAGAGAAACTTTTGACAGATACTAGGTATTCATCGTTCCAAACACTCACACCGTGTTTTTGAAAGCTATTGCTGTTTCTTAAACTTGCTTAAGCCTTCATCTCCTCGTCTCTTTCAATAACATCCAATCACACAAGTTTTCCATTTTTTATCTTTGTCTGCACGCAAGTGTATCCCTTCATAGCTTTATGTTTAGCGATTTCTGATTTTCCTGGCTCGATTGTGTTCTGAGTTCCAATTGAGTAAGAAAGCAATGATTTTTTCGTTTTCTGCATTTGGGAATTGAATCACATGAAACCCAATTAAACTGAATTTACCCTAATTGTACTTACATGAACCGAGTTTACACTAACCTATTATATATGTAAACTGAATTTACAATAACCTAATTGTACTTACGTAAATTGAGTTTACACTAACCTCTTATATATGTAAACTGAATTTACAATAACCTAATTGTACTTACGTCTGAGTTTACAGTAACCTCTTATATAAATACTACGTAAACTGAATTTACATTAACTACGTAAACTGAGTTTACACTAACCTCTTACATACATACGTAAACTGAATTTACATTAACTATGTAAACTGAGTTTACACTAATCTCTTATATACATACGTAAACTGAATTTACATTAACCTCTCATATACATACGTAAACTGAATTTACACTAACCTCTCATATACATACGTAAACTCATTTTACGTAAATCTCTTATATACATACGTAAATTGAATTTACATTAACCTTTCTTATACATACGTAAACTGAGTTTACACTAACCTCTTATATACATACGTAAACTGAATTTACACTAACCTGTCACTACGTAAAATCAAATTACGGTTAACAGAGGCATATCTCACACCAAAACAAATAGAAACTCTTAGAAAATGAAATTCATGAAATTCACTAACCTTTATTAATAGAGTACAAATCAATGAAAAAGATGTTGATTCAATCTTTGATCTTGGTTGCACATCTATGGTGATTTGTGGATGAAAGGGGGGTGAGGGTTCAAAATGATAATGAAAGAAGGGTTTTTAGAAATTTACATGAAGAAGACAATTTTGGTATTATTGTAAAATTTTAAATAAATTTGGGTGTAACTAGAATTATATGAAGTGAGACTAGATATTGTAAAATTTTAAATAAATTTGGGTGTAACTAGAATTATATGAAGTGAGACTATAAAGAGTCGAAACTTTTTCTTTTTTTAAGGAATTTAAGAGAATCTTGTCTGATATGATTTACTAAAAATAATATCCATCATTTAATTATTATAATCCGCCAGAATATGGTCACAAACTATTGCCGATTGATTTTATATAAGAAAATTGATGTCTATTGACTAGCCTTATTTCACATATTTTCACCTTAATTAATATTTAGTATAGCAAACAGAAATTTCAAATATATAAGAATGGAATGGAGTGGGAGAGAAAGTAGAAAAAGCAATAGTAATTGTTGAAAGTTGCTTGTCAACAAAATGTCTACTTCAATCCCTTTATCCTTCTTGTTACTATGTCTACTTGTGATTGTTATGTCTTTCAATAATTCAACTTTTGGTAGTAGAGTCTCTATTCATCCTTACGATCGACCTCCTGCAGAAAAAGTATTTTTCCACTTTGTTGAAAATGATTTATCCAAAAATTCAGAAGAGTTACATTTTATCATTGTGAATAAAAAACCTAATTATGTTTTGAAACAAGGAGTACCTTTGAATTTCTTGACCAACTTTTTGCCAAAACAAGGTCAATTGACATGGATACGTAAACAACCACTACATGCAACATTCAACTTATATGATCCTAGCATAGAAGGAGACCATCAAAAAATATTTTGGTCAGTAAGGCAAGATGGTGTATATCATAGCTAGGATAAAGTCAATTGGAATAAAAATACAAATTGGAGCACTTGAATACTAGCATGTTATTCTACTAGTTTCAACAATTAAATGAAGTGATTTACAAAATTCAATATATCTCATGTTTTCAGTTTTTTATATTTGATGCCATTATATGTTTTCCCATCTCATGTCAAAGGTGGTCATATGTCTACCAAATTTTCATGATTTGACTCTATGCACTAAGGACACGTGAAAATCTTGTGTGGACCAAGACCAAGAATTTTGGTTTGGTCACACACAAAGAGAGAAGAGAGAAGAGAGAGAGAGAGAGAGAAAATGTAGAAGAGAGAAGAGAAGAGAGAGAAGGAGAAAATCTTGTGTGTGTGACCAAACCAAAATTCTTGGTCCTGGTCCACACAAGTGTTTCTCCTAAGGACACTGCTAGTAATGATATGCATTGAATTTCAAATAAAAAAAAAGTTTTATGAAAAATGTATTTCCTTTCTTTTAGTTTTATGACTATGAATGTAACCAAAAAAAAAGTTTTATGACTATGAATGATATGCTATCTAATTTTTTTTTTCAGTGGTGATCTACTACTATTTGGGGTTGATTCACCCTACCAAAAATTTTGCAAATTCAATTCAATTAAAATAATTGTCAACATCATTCGTATCAACTATAGTAGTAGTTTAAAAAATTAGTAACCGGATCCATCATTCTGCATTACGGTGAATGTCTGTTTCTTCTGGCTGAATAGATGCAATCACGTTTCCATACTTCGGGCTAAAAAATTAAACATTAAATGTGATTAAACATCAAGGTCTGTTTGTTACGGATTAAGATAAAAGTGATTTTACCATAAAATAATTTAAAGATTATTTTATAGAGATTTTGGGCCCGTTTGTTTGGGATTTTTTTTAAAAAAATCAATTTTTTTAACTAAATTTTTTTTTTTATTTTTGTAGTGTTTGTTTCGGATTTAAAAAAAAAATCCATTTTGTTAAAAAAAATTATTTTTTGCCTCAAAATGAAAAACTATTCCATGTAACTTTTAAAAAATCTATTTTTTTTTCTAAACACAAGGGACCCAAGTGTGAGAGCTTCAAATCTTAAAAAAGTGATTTTTATGTTAGTAAACAAACAGAAGTAGTTTTGGGTTGTTTTTAAAAAATCTCTAAAAAAAATCTCTAGATTCTTTTAACCAAAATCTTTTTTTTTTAAAGGTGAAACAAATGCACATGAAAAATCAGAATCTATTTTGCGTTTGTTCACTCTAATAAAAATCCCTTTTTTAAAAAAAAATAATTTATAAAAGCGATTTTTTCTTACAAAATTAGTTCAATCTTTTGATCCATATTTTCTCTTTCCTCTAAAAAAATCTATTTTTTGAGAAGCTGCTCTTAACAACTTCTCATTTGAAGCTGTTTTTAGATTTTTTTTAGATTCTGATTTTTTTAAAAAGTTCTAACAAACGGATGCAATACTCTTAAAAGTGATTTTTTTTCTCATAAAAGTGATTTTTCTTAAAAAAAACTATAACAAACGGGATCTAAAAGGACTGAGAAAAGCATGAGATAAAGTCGTCTTTGCAAGAGCATGAGTGCTTCCGTATGCTTGATGAAATTCCGGCACGCTAGCCACCAAATGTTTTATATGATGTTTCAACACCAGACACAACCAGGATGTTGAGATTAATGTTTAAACATCGAGCTAGCAGTAAACCAACAGATCAAGGAAAATATAAAAAACAGAAAAGTAAATGGCACAGTTGGTTTGTTAACTCAGTCGGTGACAAACACACCTACTCTGGGGGCTACCAAGCCAAGAAGAAAAATCAACTAGTGTAATCCTAGTTCTAAGTTCTCAACAAACTCCAAGTTTACAACTTATCACCTAGACATTACCCGTATTGACTTCAACCTAGGAACTCCTAGATCTGAGATCCCATCTCACTTCCCCTCAATTGATCACAGCCCCTGTGATTTAAACAAATACAATCAAAATGGAGATACACTCCAAGAAATAAAATCCACTCTTGCTTAAAAGCTTACGAGTGATTCACAAATAACAAGGACTCAAAACCATAATAAGAACTCTTTTATCAATCGATGGTTTTGATCCATTACAACTCGACTACAGGTCCTGCTCAATGCATCAAGATAATACAGAGAGAGGCTCACAAAGATGATACAGAGAGAGGGTCACAAATAAAGCACAAGTCGAAACCCTAAAAGACTCAATTTAACAACACACTTAAGAAACAAAGTAAAGCTAAACCGCCTCTGCATCTTCAAGAAACACACGTCTCTTGGACCACAAGTCACGTGAATAAAATCTTCATAGAATCTTCAGTGATCTCACGCAAAAATAACATCCAAGAAAGCGATACAAGACACAAAATCAGGGCACAATGAACTGTGCCAACATGTTGGAACATCGTATCCAACATCTTGCATGAATATTTGTTTTAGAAAAAATGAGGCTAACGTACAAATATCCAACACTTGATGCCTAGTAAACACTACTTCATGGCTATTTTATTTTTGAAATATAGTTTTGGAATATGGTTTTACAATTTTTTAACCATTATATCATACTCCAAATTATTCATCTTGTTGGAGTGCACAAAGTCAACTAACACCTTCCAGTCTAATTCAAAAATGACATTTTGATGACCCAAAGTTAAGATCCAATTAAGGCCTTAAAGCAGCACCAAAGTTTCACTCTCTGCAGGTGTCATCGAAGCCCTCAAAACATCTCTCATCGCCTCTAAAAATTGTCCATCACCATCCAGTAAGACTGCTCACATGCTAATTTTATGATCACCTGTGAAACGGTGTCAACATTACACTTTAAACCAATTTCCAAGGTTGACAATGATGAGGATGATAAAGCCCCAATCTTATTTCCAAGGTTGATCTTCAGTGTGAATTGTTTAGAAATCGCATTCCTCGTCTTCTTTTCATAAAAAATCGATCCCTAAACGAGTGTTGTTTCTTGCCTTATATAGGAAATTTTGACCCACCAGTTCAATAACAGAACCGTAAAATGTGCAAGCCTCATCTGCGCAATGGGCATGAGACAGTGGCATGTCCACGACTTTCTTCGCAGCTTGCGAGATGCGTAGCTGAAAGTAGCTGGTTCATTTATTTTGAGTTTTTGTCTCATTTCTCTTTACCATTACGTCTGTAGTGATTGTATCTCAAAATGTCACTTAATACATTTTGTAAAAAGTACGGCATGACCACAAAGTTATCTGGTTTGGGTTAATTGATATGGTTTAAAAATCTTTAGTGCAATTCTTTTATTTTTTTTTCGAAGAAGCTAAATAGCCCACCCAAATTAGCTCCGGAGATAATTGAACCTGAGAAGTGCAATTCTTTTATTTAATGATCATTTCTTCAACTTAGTACAATACTTCCCTAAAACAATAAAATACATTCCTAAAAGACTACAAAATTATTCATAAATGACACTAAAATATGTCAAGGTGTCATCACTCATTATTAATGTACTAAATAGTAGAAGTTTTTTAATGTGGCAAGACATGTTAATATCATACAAGTGCATTATAAATGTGGCAACACTAAAATTTGTCAAACAACACACCTTCAATTTGAAGCAATAGCAACATCGGTATCACATTGATTTCCACAACTCAAATTAGCCATAACATGATCAATTGATATAGCTCCAGGTGAAACTATGAGTACAGATGAATGCACATCAGATAAAATTGATTCGACCTTGATATCTACAATGGAGAAAAAGAAGGAAACAAACCAATAACTCTATAGTTGTCCATAATCAACTAAAGAATGAAGGCACATTTTTTTAATGTAATGAAACTCATCAACTATGAAGTACAAACACTTCCACAAATTTCTGACACAAGACTTATACGAATATATCGACATGGATAATAAATAGGAAATATAACATGATTCAAAGTAATCACATGTCTTAGTATCGGACACTAACACGTACCAAACACCCGAGACTCCTAAAAACAAAAGTGACAATGCGTGATTTCTGAATTTCCAACACAATAAACACAATTTGGTTAGCAAACATATATATCAAGCAAAGCAGAGAATAATCCAATTGCACAACTTTTGGATTCGGGAAATTTTATAGTGATAAATTGACATGTTTTTGTGGAAGAGTTGTGATTACCCATCTTATACATTGGTGACAATAATGAAGCTTGGATGGGATTTTCACAAACATGTTCAACGAAAAAGAAGTGTACTATGAGTACTCAATCTAAAACCTGCAATAAACGTTTATTTTTCATGAAATGTGAGACTCTTCCTCACGCTTATATAGCAACAAGAAGGTATTTCAAATTCATCATCATTACAAAGTAAAAGATGATAGAAAATCTTTTGTAATAAAAGTTATCACATAAAAAAAAAGAGGTGATCACATAACAATATAAAAAAGAGGTAGACAATATTAATATATAAGTGATTTTTTGTAACTCACTTAGCATGCAACTAACTCAAACGGCACGGTAGAATATATAATGTTTTGAATGTCGTTCAATCATGTAAACCCAATTGCATAATATAAAAAGTGTTCAATAATTGAAAAAAAATAAAAACCAAAATAGGCTAAAAAACACCAGCCCAAGAGACCTACTTAATACACATAACAGAAGAGTTTTGTGATAACTTGTAAAGTAAGAAATTATCCATCTACGTTTTCTTCCTCATCTTCATCAATTTCTAGCGTTGTCTACTTGCAGATTGGACATATATTCTTCAACTCCAACCATTGTTTGATGCAGTCAAGATGAAAGATATCCACACAATCAAGTCTACCAATTCTCTCGCCCTCCACATAGTCCTCCTAATAAACATGAAAAATGACCTAATCTTGAAATTTCATGTGTTTGATTACACTCAATTAGGTCAACACAATTTACTTCGTCATTTTTCATATTTACTCGTTACCGTCATTTTTCATGTTTATTACGAGGACTATGTGGAGGGCGAGAGAATTGGTAGACTTGATTGTGTGCATATCTTTCATCTTGACTGCATCATACAATGGTTGGAGTTGAAGAATGTTTGTCCAATCTGCAAGCAGACAGCGCTAGAAATTGATGAAGATGAGGAAGAAAACGTAGATGGATAATTGCTTACTTTACAAGTTATCTCAAAACTCTTGTGTTATGTGTATTAAGCAGGTCTCTTGGGCTGGTGTTTTTTTTAGCCTATTTTGGTTTTTTTTTCTTTCAATTATTGAACACTTTTTATATTATGCAATTGGGTTTACGTGATTGAACGACATTCAAAACATTATATATTCTACCGTGCCGTTTGAGTTAGTTGCAGTGAGTTATAAAAAATCACTTACATATTAATATTTTCTACCTCTTTTTTATATTGTTATGTGATCACATCTTCTTTTTTTATGTGATAAATTTTATTACAAAAGATTTTCTATCATCTTTTACTTTGTAATGATGATGAATTTGAAATACCTTCTTGTTGCTATATAAGCGTGAGGAAGAGTCTCACATTTCATGAAAAATAAACGTTTATTGCAGGTTTTAGATTGAGTACTAATAGTACACTTCTTTTTCGTTGAACATGTTTGTGAAAATCCCATCCAAGCTTCATTATTGTCACTGGTGTATAAGATGGGTAGTCACACTCTGCCGCAAAAACATGTCAATTTATCACTATAAATTTCCAGAATCCAAAAGTTGTGCAATTGGATTATTCCCTGTTTTGCTTGATATATATGTTTGCTAACCAAATTTTGTTTATTGTGTTGGAAATTCAGAAATCACTCATGGGGGTCGACCCCAAACCTCATTAAAATCTGCAGTAAAGAAGCTCTCTGACTTTGAGTAAAACCAAGCACTTTTAGTGATCTTCCACCACCTTTCGTTAAACGTGATGGATCTGTGTAATGAGCTTTCTTTTTGAAAGGTCTTCTAGCAATAGTAGTTACAGTTGAATTTGAATCACCATCAGTAAGATCCACTTCATAATCATCATCCTCGCCGTCGGAGCCTATACCTTCTAGACAAGCAAAATTTTCCCCCAGTAATTTTGTGTTGCTTCGCTTCCCTTTTCCCAAGGTATCTTGCTTTCTTTTTGAAAGGTCTTTTAGCAATTCCTCCCAGTAGTTTTTACTTTCGAACTCCTCACACAAAATTTATACTTTATTTCTCATATTTCTACTGCAGCGTCAATTTTATCAACTTATTCAAAATTTTCCACATCAGTCTCCTCCACCTTTGAAAAACTCAAATCCTTAATAATTTGATTGTTTCTACCACGTGGAATCCTAATTTGTCCACCTCCCATGTTCTGATTGTTTATGTTGTTGTTGTTGGCGTGGTTATTCAACTGAGTTGTTAACATCGCCGCTTGTGAAGTGAAAACATTGATAGTCGTGGTAAAAGCCATGAATGTACCCTCAAGCTCTGCTTTCGCCACCGGTTGATCTCCCATGGCTGATCACGTTAGGAAAAGAACAGGAGAAATCTACTCTGATACCAATTGACGCAGTTGAAAGAAAAGTTTAGCAAGCGTTAAACCTAGATTGAAAAGACACAAGTTTGCAAGCGACAAACTTATGAAAATAGGGTTCTGGAATCCACCAGAAATTGAGAAAACTCTCTAGAATATATAGAATGAATAAAAACTGTCTCTTAGGCTACAACTGTTAAGCTTAAATACTAGGGGAATAACAAAACCCTAATGGGCCGAAAATCCAAAATAAAAAATAAAACAGAAATTATTAAAATTGGACTAAAATAAAAATACTACGGGAAAATAAATGTGGGGTAAATGACGGTTATGAAGGTTGAGATTAAATCTTCCAAACAAACAAAAAAGGTGAGATTAAATATGAAAGTTTTTGCACAAAAATGTTCAACTTGGTAGGTTATATTTGGAGGAATGACACATTACCATGCCAGCGCTAGCCTCCTCTTGTCCCGATGTGCCGCTGCCAAAATGTCATAAAGCTAATATAATAATCTTTGAGCCTGAAGTTATGCATACCATCGTTCATTTATTTTACTACACAATAGATATTTCAATTTTATACACATGAAAGAAGGACGTGTAATATTCTTATACAGACAATAATATATACTAAAATCAATTGAATTAATAGAAATCCTTCAACGTTAAATACCTTTTTCTTCTTCTAGTCTATATCAGGGAGACAAACAATTGATAAAATAGGTTGCCAATTGCCAGCGGTCAAAATCTAGCCATAACAAAGATCTAAACATATGATACCATGTTACTACATATCAATAATTATAAAATTGGGAGTCAATACGGAGTCATAAATCATCCAAAGTCCAAGGACCAATGTTGCTACCATGTGAAAACTTAAACGCAACGGGATCAAAATCAAATCTCATGGCTTCAGAAGCTCTATCTCTCAACTTAAACAAATTCAATAAACTGAGATATAGTGAGCCCTAAGCAATGAGACTTGATTTTGATCCAGTTGTTGTTAAGTTTCCACATGGTAGTAACAGTGGTGTTTGGACTTTAGATGGTTTTTGGGCCATGTATTGATTCTCAATTTTATAATTATTGTTATATAGTAGCAGTATGTCATATTTTTAGATCTTTTCATTTATTAGAGAACCCAAAATGGAGTAATATATCATCAAATGGTAAAAGGATTTATTGCAAGATTAAGAGTGTAAGGGAATGAAACTCGAGACTAGTGAGATCTTGTGTGTTTCTGTGCATATAACTTTCATATGGATGAGTAATAAATTCAGTAACATTAAGATGTGTCTCTATTACCTGCGGATCTAGCGAAGTGCAATGATTTCGAGGCTGAAATTGTGTAGCATCTTCACTCCTCCGGTTGTCGGATCTGATTTCCAAGCTCCTTTAATGGCTATTTGTTTGCACGGTTCTTTGCCTCCAATGGATTTGCGGCTTGTTTGCTTGGTACGTGCCATGGTGGTTGACTGGATTGAAATACGAAAGAAATTAGGGTTTGTGATTTGGGATTCATTGAGAGAAAACTGGGATTTGGTGTGATATATAAAGGGCGAGATTATGAAGGGAAGGGTAAACACGGGAATTGTGAAAATTTGGAAAATATTTAGGATGGTGAGAAGGGATGATAGGAACCGTTGATATAGATTTTATCGACGGTTGTTTGCATCTGAATGGAACATCATACGGATAGCCAATTCCAAACAAATTTTTGAAATTGTAATAAATTTTTACAACTACAAGATATTTTCTTCTAAATATAACAAATAAATAAATTGAAATAGTTTATTGCTTTCTTAATTGCAGTTTTAGTCCCTAATTTTCACTATTTTGAAGTTTTGGTCCCTCTATTTTAAAATTAAACAGTTTTGGTCCGTTCTTATTTTTTGACTAAAAATTGGGGTTATGATATGTTTTTTTTTATTAAAAAAAAGTAGTTTAAGATTTGAAGATGAGAAAATATCAACACCACTTACATTGTAGCGGCGTTTGCAAAAATTTAATTTGTTTTTATGTAGTTAAATGTTAACCAATTAGTTGAGCTTAAATGATTAATGAGCTTCAACAAAATACAAATTATTCGGGAGAAAAAAAATACAAATAATCATTTGGAAGAAAATGATTTCGAATCTTGGCTAGAACAATCTTTAGTCTGACTTAGTTTACCTACCGCCTAAACTCTAGATTACCAAGTGCACATTTCCTTATGAATTATTGGATTAGTAAAAGTAATTTCAAATGATTACTAGGGGAGAACGCTTCGTTCTCTCTCCTCTGATATGGTGTTCTAACTAACGCCGGCGATAGTTACCGGTGTTCATCAGTGGGTCATACGGTGGTTCTCTACAATTTTCCAATGCGCTTCCGGATCTTCTTCAAGGTTCTTCTCCTCTGTTGAAGATTCGGTGCTGCTTCTATGATTTTCCGTTGATTCCTTTCTGTGAATCGTTACTCGTCGGTGCTACAATCGGTTGTCCTTTCTACTTCTCTGGTACGTCTTCCTGCTCCCGGAGCTATTTCTTGGTTCTTTATATTGTTGATTCGATTAGCTTAATTTTAATGTTTTGACAATAGAATTTTCTAGCTCCTCCGTGGTGCTAGACGAAAAAAAATCGTTTTCTCAGGCAGTTTCAAATAGTTGTGATTTGCCTCTATGCCAGCTTCCCCCAAGAACGGTTAAAGGGGATTCTGTTAGTTTGAAAATCTCTAAGCATAAGTATGAATTAGGGGTAGAGGATGGTCATCGAAACTTACAGGCTAGGTTAACTCTTCAAAAAGGGGATTCTCCCCTAACCACACGTGATCTTTACAAGAAAATGTCCTCTCTATGGCCAAATTTGAAAAATTCAAATATTGTGCCCCTTTGCAAAAGATTCTTTGAACTTCAATTTAACACAGTTGAAGGGATGCGAAAATTATGGTCTTTAACGTTGTTGAATCTCAAACCAGGCATCTTGACGTTTTCGTGTTGGACAAAGGACTTCAATCCTTCCAAGCAAAAACTTTTACATGCACAAGTTTGGATTCGAATTATGAACCTCCACAAGAGTATTGGAGACCAACATTGCCTTTTGAAATTGCGTCTAGTTTGGGCACCCCTCTTTCCATTGATGAATCCAAAAAAAATCGTTTATTTGTCCATTATGCACGTATTTTGGTTGATATATACCTCTATGTGGGGATTGTGTTTGAGAAACATCCTTTATATTGTAACAATTGTGGAGTAATTGGGCACTCTATTCAGCAATTTAAGAGACTTGTAACTGACCAAGTGGAGGTGGATAAAACTGCTACGAAAAATAAGCATTATGAGGTGATAGGACAAACCGCAAGTGCACGGTCTATCGAAGTAGTAATAAAAGAGAGTATCGTTCCGACAGGGAGTTGTTCAATTTAATTAACTTTTAGAGAATGATTAGAGGAGAAGAAAGATTGTAAAGTAGAGGGTTTCAGTTGATTGAAAAGAAATACAATAATAAAAAGAGCCTTGGGAATATTGGTTCATCGTAATGACGAATCCTTCACAAACAAACCCTTAAACTTATAACTTTACGTTAGTCCTAATTTCTAAAGACAAGTTTCTCTTTAGCGTATCAAAGCTTCTCTCGAAGTCAGTGAGCGTGTTCCTCCAACAACCACACCTATTCTCATGGGTGATTGCCTTTGGAATCCTTGAAGCTCGAAACTTTATATGTCTCAAGGTTTGCTAGACTATTCTCATGTTTCGCAATCCTTGTCTAAATTCACTTGTTCCAATATCAAAGCTCCGTGTTCGCTTTATGAATTGATATTTGAGATGATGAATTAACAATTATCAAACCCTCCGTGTTCGCTTCCACAGTTTGATAATGGTTAATCATGTTAAAACGGTGAATTTAGATTAGAAATTAGGGTTACATAGAATTAAGGTTTAAGGCTTGGTTTGATTCGGATTATGTCATTAGACTTATCCAACAATCCCAAGACAAAGAAGTCTACTCACTCAAGCTCATTGTAGACATCAAGAAGAAGAAGAAAAGCATAAAGTAAATAACAAGAAAGTAAAGAAATAAAAAAAAGAACTTTACTAAGAAAGACAATTGTCACTTATTGAATTCCAAGAATAAAAATGATTTGTTTGTGATGGCTAGCTACTCTATTTATAGGATACATTCGACTTAAAATCTAAGCAATTACATCAATAGAATGTTCCACAAGCAACAAAGGGCTTTTTGGTCAAAACCAGAATAGAGTAGCTTAAATCCTAAGCAAAAGCAGCAAAAGGCCATCCTGGGAGGTGGCACGGCCGTGCCAACCTTAGCACGGGCCGTGCCAAGCTTCTGACTTGAGGGAGACATATTTTTGTCTCCGAATCTTCGTATTTTTGCTCCGAATCAGCTCCAGACTCCTTTCTTTTGCTCCAAGACTTAATCCATCAAATATTTATTCCTGAAATATAATAATATGCAATTGAAGTAAAATAACTCAAAAAGGAAATAATATTAAAATAAAATAAACTCAAATCTAATTAAAACGACACTAAATATTATATTAAAACTAGCTAATTATTGACTCATCATGAGGTCAACAAAAAAGTACCACTTCATTCTAGTAAAAAAGTGGCTAAAACTATTGAGGATGCTATCATTTCTGAACATACTTTGGCTAACATAGCAGATGGTTCTAGAGGAAAAGCTGCAACAGTTGATTATAGCATTGGAAATGTGACAAACAATATTATGATTCAAAGTAATCTTGCGAATATAGCCGATGAACCACTCACTTTCAAATTAAGTGATCATGAACTGTCTGCAGCGGCTTCTAGCTCTCTTCTCTCTAAGGATGGGATGAATTACCATAATTCTGATAATCCCATTTGTGTTACTATCTCTGGTGCTATCACAACCCAGGATGTCTTGCTCTCTAGTCCAAAGTCAGCTCTTTTAGTTGATGGTACAACTCTAGACAAGGTTAACACTCAAGTTGGAATTTTCAAGGATGTTGAAAACATTGCTGACATTGAAATAAACAAGGATATACCATAATCTCATGTCTCCAAAGATGCAAACACAGCTCATAGTACAACTTCAATGAAGATGTGATCATATTAAGAACTCGGTGGGGAGACTTAGTTGATGAAGAGACGGATATGAGTGATGAGCAAGAGCAGAACCTTGAAGGAGATTTGGATGAGGGACGTTCATTCACTCCTTTTATGTCAAGAAGGAAGAAGAAGTATAATAAGAACAAACATGATAATAAGCTAAATGATAAAGGGGTTCAAAGTACAAGTAGTGAGCAGTGGCATTGCCAGGACCCTGACTTAGGGGGTTCGCACTTTTAAATTTTAATTACAATTATTATATATATATATATATATATATATATATATATATATATAAAACTAATTTATATTTAAAAAATTATATAGTATTATATATCTCTAGCGGAAAACGGGCACAACGTTCCTGTTTATCCACAATTTTTTCGTTGTTTTTATATTGTATGTTTGCTTTTTAATTTAAATTTAAAAAATATTAGATTGTAATCGGGAAAGTTCGTAAAAAAAATGTTTAAGTAAATAATTTAGTTTTCAAATTTTCTATAGTTTAAACATGAATTTCAATTTAAATTTAGAAACGAATTGGATTCTTAAGGTAATTTTGTCCAGAGGAAAGGTCCGACCAAAAGTAGTGAACTCATGATTAACTTTGCAGTTTGCCTTTATATAATGATAGAGATATGAATATAATTTACCAATTCACCCCATATGATGTGAATAAGTTGAAAATCATGTATTTCTATATAATTTTCAAATATTATATACATTTTAAATGTTAAATATATACACATATGAACCGGTATATATCACATGTATTCCCTTAGTTTAGTGGCTAATTGCTTAACATTTCAATGAAAACATGATGCAGCACATGAAAAAGTGTCGTTTGCTGCAGTTAAATTGAGACTTTGTGGTGCAAACATGGTGCAACAGTTGAACTTGAGGGGATTCAAAACCAAAAGCTACTGCATAATACGTGGGAATTCAGTAGGTTGAGTTGAGGGGCTTCAGTTGAAACCCCTGGCACACATGTGGCTCCATCAGTGGTAGTGAGCACATACAGACTCATTTCAAAAAGGGGGTGATCAAAAGTAATCCTAAATATTTGTGACTGTCATGTTGACAGTTTTGTTTATATTTTATGTCATTTTGGTTGGTTGTTGAATCGATCTTGATGGGAGAGATAGGATTGTTTTGATATTTGGTCTTTTCTTTTGTAGTGTTAGTTCATTCGCTGGTTTGGGCTGCATATCTTTGTTTAGGAGTATAGGTTTCTTTGGAATCTGCAAAGCTTTTGTTAGAAGCTTGAAGTTTCTTGGCTCCTAAGGGATAGGTTAGACTTGCAATTTCTCATGTATAATATCTGTTTATATACCACTAAGTTCATGGGTTACATCATTCCAGTGTTGAGCAGATTTGAGTTGTTCTATCACCTCCGGTTATGATTCATAATGGGGAAGAACTTGTTGTATCCTAGGAGAATATGTGCTTATGAGGCGGATAAAATCCTCAAGGACAGTGACTATGTCACGCGTCAGGTTATTAAACGGTTTACTATGTTGCAGGTCATTTCTGTTCACGACTTCTTGTTTGTTTACTTCACCGTTACCGACTTCAAGTCATTGTAATTTTAATGCTTATATGTTTATGCTAATTATTATTTAGAGATAATTCATATGACTAATTTTACAACACAGCTTAAGCCTGTTTCGTTAAAGGCCCAAAAATGTTATTTACACCCTTATTCCATATAGAAAATTGCTTTTCTGACCTAGAATACTTCCTATTGACACAAGTGAATGACCATTTTACCCCCAACGGCTGTTAACAACCTCTGAAGTATGCGTCGGATGTTAACAACTGTTGGCTTCCAGCGGCTGTTAACTGCCGCTCACACCAGTTACAGAACCAGTGCAGTCTGCACTGGTACTTTCCTAGGAAATGTGTCCTGTTTTACCTGTAATTTCAAACGGCAATTCCGAAGGAAATAAAACCGAAAGAACAACATCCAGCAATCATAAACATCAACATTTAATAGTTTATCAATTATTCGGTTACATTACACCAAACCGATAATGCGTTAACGTTTAACAATTGTTTGAAATTCATCAAATTTTCCACATTATGCAAAACATTACACGTAATGTACATTAATTACTAATAAATGTGAAACTCAAATATATTGATATACATATAAATAGTTAAAGGTTAGTTACATATCACCCAAAAAATTGGTCATTACATTATATATCCAAAAAAAATACGTCGGCGCATATCAACTAAAAAACGGATTAACACTGACCAAAAAGTGTCACATTTCATCTAATAAAAGCAAATCATCTAAATGTTCCAGAACATTTTCAAATTCGGTGTTTTCTTTAACCGGAGTGCCATCAAACATAATTGGATTGTCTTCATTTGTTGGCTTTTTTGGTGGAACCGGTCTTTCTTTGAGCTCAATGTCCATGAGTGTTCGGAAACGATCGTGTTGATCCAAGAATTCATCCTCCCATGTTGCCACCTCTTCGCTCCTGTGATTTCTCCACTCCGTGCATGTTGGAGGTAGTGGGCAACCATCTTTTAATGAAAGAAGGACAAAATGATTTGGGATTAGACCAAGGCAAATCATGTTGCTTTTCGGGTTAACCGGAGGTCGTCCTCTAAGTGGGAAAAAAAGTCTCGAAGATGTAGTCTTTCCATGTAGTCATCTCTAACACCGGCCTATTGTAACATGATGCAACGATGTGTCCCATATCCGGCAATGTCAACCATTTGTCGGGAGGTGCAAAGCTACTAGGATTTTTGGGAGGATACAATCCATCCAAGATGTACTTATAACGGTCCTCGCTCGCATATATCTCGATGTATTTGCTCCTATGCTCTTTCAACTCTTGAATAAGTGCTCTCCGCACCATAACATGACTTTCTTGCGTCAAACCCAAGGCTTCCGCTATAGCCCTAAACACACAATGCCCGTCACCAATAACATCCACAACTCTCTCAATGTATGGTCTCATGAATTTTGGCATGTAATACATAGGATTGGATGGATCATAACTTGTTGAAACCAAGCTAGGCTTAGGAATCGGAATCGGAGAAATGCCAATGCGAGCACCTTTTCTTTTAGTTTGTGAAGATTTTTTCCGTGGTGAAGATTGACTTTCCGGATGTTGAGAATCAATAGTCTCCCACGAAGATGGGATCCTACCACGTGTGGTTTTGATTTTTTTGGGAGCTCCTTTGGTCGCCACCTTTCTTGGAGGTGGTGACAACAATGTGGTCTCCGGAAAAGCTAACAACCGCAAAGCCTCTTTGATTTCTAGTTTCATTTGGAACGGAACTCTTTGGAGACGTTCTTGGATACCATGCCACTCCTCAGCGACCGAAAACAAATCTTCATTACTTTGTTCTTCACCCATGTACAACTTATGCCAATGCGGGTGTATCTCATCCAATCGAATGGGCATGTTGTGACGTATTTTCATAGCAATGAAGCATGCACAAGGTAGGCCATACGATGTCCTTTGAACACAACCACAAGTTTTCTTCTCAATGCACAAGGTTTTCCTAGCACGCTCTTCTTCCACAAAAATAAAGTTCATGGCTTGTCTAGACACGTGACCCCCCAACCCGGAGTACAAAGTGACATCTTTGTACCTATGTTCCAAGACCGTAACACTCCTACCAAACGATGATTGTATCTCCCCAAATTGGTTTGCCAACATCTCATCTATTTTTTCCCAACAAGTACCCAAATCACCCTTGGAGGTGGACAAATATTCCTTCACCACGCCATGAGCTCCTTCAACTTTATTCGTGGTCCTACACCCAAGATGTAACACAAGGTCCGTCCATGCCCTCACTAGTTTGTCCTTAAAAGGATTCAATATGGTTTCTTGAACATAGTGAAGAAACTTTGGATGATCCTTACAAGCATCTTGGAATTCCACTAGATTACCCGCATATAACTCTTGAGTAGGAGATTCAACCAATTTTTCCCATGCATCAAATATGGTATCAACCAACTTACTATGCTTCTCCTCGTCGACAATCTTCTTTTGCCCATCCACCACAACAACATTTTGTTTAACTTTGCAATCGGTGATGATTCTTGATCTAACATTTTTGCCAACATGGAAATAACAAAGTATTGCACTACTACCGGGGAGAACATTTTTTACGGCATTCATCATACTAGTGTCCCTGTCAGTCACTACCACCTTAGGCATATCACTATTTGGTCCAAGAAGTTTAAGCAACATTTGCAAAGCCCAAGTAAAGTTATGCTCCTTCTCTGACGTCATAAATGCAAAACCAACCGAATATGTCAAATAGGTTGAGGTGACTCCAACTATTTCAAACAATGGCATCCTATACAAGTTGGTTTTGTACACGGAATCCATTATCAAAACAGTAGGAAAATTGTTAAACAACTTTACCGATGTTGGATGAGTCCAAAATATGTCTTGAACGGTTTGACTTTCCTTTTTTTCTCTTACATAATAAACATATCCATTCTCTTCCAACTTTGTGATTAGATATTGCATCTCCGTCTAGTCACCCCTTTTTGCCTTTTTGAATTTATGACGTTCATTGTAGACTTGCTTGATATTTGTCGTGGACTCTTTCCTTTTATTCCTCAAATTTGTCAAAATATTTTTTGGTTTCAACGAAGAATCGGTCAAGTCATGTACGATCTTCTTGTCGTCCTTCGTTAATCTTCCGGCAAGAAGGTGCCCTGCTACATACGGCACCATCTCATGGTTGTGAACGCCATTAAGAATAGCCAATTTCCAAGCATTGTCTTCCCTAACAACATATCCACGCACCTTGAACAAACATCCACATTTTCTTGATCCCATTCCTTCATGCTTCACTTTTGTCTTCGGTACTTTGTGCTCGCCGCTCCGTTCACAAACCAACTCCAACATAGCATTTCTTCCTTCACAAGATCTTCTAATGATAACCGTAAATCCAACCCTATTTGCTTGTCGACGGACCCAACCGAGCAATTCGTTTTTATCTTTCCATGTGTCACGAAGTTTCCACACATCGGAATTGACGCATGAAGCCTCAAATTTAACGAAGACTTCGACCTTAGCGGGAGCTTCAACCTTAATGGAATCGACAACTCTAGGTTTTCGATCACCCGGATCATCACCCGCATTCTCAACATTATCTATAAATAAACAACATACAATTACTAAACTAATTAATAAACATGTACCTAATATCATATAATAACATAAACAAACAAAAAAAAAACAAAAGAAAAAATTGGGAAAAAAAAAAATTTTGGCAGTAGCTACTGCCACTCAAAATTTTCTAAGTGTCCAGCGGCAGTTAACAGCTGCTCACTGCCAGCGGTAGTTAACTGCCACTACAACGCGTTACAGAGAAAAAAAACCAGAAAAATCAATCAAATGTAATGGATTTGAACATTGTAATACATGTTCTTTGATGCATTTTGTGTGTAGAAACGTCTTAGCAATCGATCAGCAATGATTTGGAGGCATGATTTTGACACAAAAAATTTGAAATGAGGATTTTTTTAGGTATGGTTTTGGAATGAGAAAGGTGATGAATGAATAGGTGAGGTAGGGGTTTGCTGGTTTTGGGGGGGACAGAAACCAGCGGTAGTTAACAACCGCTGGATCCCAGCGGCAGTTAACTGACAGCGGATCTTCCAGCGGTAGTTAACTACCGCCAGGGGCATTTAGGTCATTTACTTGTGTCAATTGGAAGTATTCTTTGTCAAAAAAGCAATTTTCTTCCATATAAGACTACAACCCAACGGACATGAGCATAGGATTTCCTTCAAACCATAACACATTCTTCCCTCCTTAACACATCAATGGTCAACGGTTACAGGACCACCGCAGTCGCAGCCGCAGCCGTCACCAATGGCTAATTCCTCGTCATTTTCCATATAGAGTTTGCCATTTTTTTAGCAATTGCCACATTTTGACTAAAAAAATTTCTTTATACTAGAAATGTTTATTAAAGAAAGATTATCTATAATTAACATTAACGGTTCAAGAGAAATAATCATAACATATATTTTCCTATATGAAAAATCCCAACATATATTTGTTCAAAGAGAAATGATATTTGTACAACCATTTTCTACAAC
This sequence comes from Medicago sativa, assembly GCF_051527215.1. Classification (NCBI taxonomy): domain Eukaryota; kingdom Viridiplantae; phylum Streptophyta; class Magnoliopsida; order Fabales; family Fabaceae; genus Medicago; species Medicago sativa. The sequence continues at coordinate 14,356,411 of NC_140753.1, read as the reverse complement.
TTTTTGACAACTTTCTCTCTTATACTCACATTATCTTCTTATTCTCGGAAAATACTTGTGTGGACCAGGGACCAAACCTTATTGTGTGGTCACAACCAAAGAAATGGGAGAGAAGAGAGAGAAGAGAGAGAAAATGAAAAAAGTAAAGAAAGAAAGAAAAAACTATGTGTGTGTGACCAAACTCAATTGTGGGGTTCTGGTCCACAGAAGTCTTTCTCCTTATTCTCTCTCTTCTTTTTTCTCTCTCTATTATTTTTGACCAAACAAAGAAGAGAAAAACCAAAGTTGTCAAAAGAGTTGTACCAAAAAGTTGTTCAAGAGGGAAACCTTTTTCTTTTGACAAAAATTTAAGAGAAAACCCTGTCTGTCTGATATGATTTACCAAAAATAATATCCATCGTTTAATTATTATAATGGCCAATATATGGTCAAAGTTAATGTTGATCGATTTTATATAAAAAAAATTAATGTATATTGACTAGTCTTATTTCACATACTCTAGAAGCACAACTCAAATTTCATGTATAAATAGAATAGAATGAAATGGTAGAGAAAGTAGAAAAAGCAATTGTTAAAAATCCCTTGTCAAAAAAATGTCTATTTAAATTCATGTATCTTTCTTGTTACTTCTTGTGATTGTTATGTCTTCCAATAATTCAACTTTTGGTAGTAGAGCCTCTATTCAACCTTACATTCGACCTCCAGCAGAAAAGGTACTTTCCCTCTTTGTTGAAAATGATTTACCCGAAAATTCAGAAGAGTTACATTTCATCATTGTGAATGAAAAACCTAATTATGTTTTAAAACAAGGAGTACCTTTGAATTTTTTGACCAACTTTTTGCCAAAACAAGGTCAATTGACATGGATACGTCAACAACCACTACATGCAACATTCAACTTGTATGATCCTAACACAGAAGGAGACCATCAAAAAATCTTTTGGTCAGTGAGGCAAGATGGTGTATATCATAGCTAGGATAAAGTCAATTGGAATAAAAATACAAATTGGAGCACTTGAATATTAGTATTTTTTTTTGGTACAATGAATATTAGTATGTTATTCTACTAGTTTCAACAATTAAATAAAGTGATTTACAAAATTGTTTTTAGTTTTTGGAATTTGATGCTATTATATGTTTTCCCATTGATGACATGCTGTCATTACGTAATTTTTAGGACTTATTTTGACATTTTAATAGAGTTCTAAGCAACATTAAGTGTCCAGGAGCAGTTAAAAGCATTAAATTTGGAAGAACTGGAATGAAGCCATCGTACTGCGATTTTGGAATCGCAATGCGATTTCTTGAAGTCAGAGAGCATGTTTTTGAAGGTGCTGGATCGCAATACGATCCAGACAATCGTGATACGATTTCAAGAAGGGCTTTAAAGGAAATTAGGGTTTAAAGTACCAATCGTGGTACGATTTGTGCCATCGTGGTACGATTGTGGGCGATCCAGATTTGCCTATTTAAGCTGAAGTCAGTCTCAAACAAAGGGCATTACGATTTTGGAGAGCTAAAGTGCGATTTTAACATCCAGAAGGCTGCAGCTGAGAGGATTTCATCATCTCTAACCCAGTTTATGTATGTTTTAATTCTTTCATTGATTATGCTATTTGTAAACTCAATTATGAGTAGCTAAATCTCTTAGAGATTAGGTCAGAGATGAATCTATGTAACCCTAATTGATCATATGTTGCTGTGAAACTCTATTGTTTATTAATGAATTTCTAGTCTTTATTCAATTCAATTGTTCTTAATGCTTTTTATATCCTGATCAAATATAAACATGATTTTGTGAGATCGAATGACTACTGACCATAGCTTTCGACTTAGACCTAATTGAATTGTTCTAATAAACATGGTTAGTCTAGGAATAGATAATCGTTTGTTAGTGATATTAGGTTAACGTTCATAAAACCTTCAAGGATTATTAGACCACCTAAGGAATTAGGGGTTGTAGTTTAAGAAGAGGGTCCTAACTCAAGGGATTGATTAGGGCTAATTTGTTAACTATCGTGAAACTAGAAAATCATTCATAAGAATAGGTGCAGCATACCAATTAGGGAAACATAGAGGATTCGAAAGACCTGATCTCATCTATCTCCATATTTTCTTAATCAAATCTTATTCTTTTATTTGATTTCTTAAAATCAAACCAAATCTACTGCCTAGTGGCAAAACAAAATAAACTTTTATACATCCTAATTTTATAACGCAATTGAATTATTGAAGTTAAAAACAGTCCTCGTGGGATCGATATTTTTACTACTTCGATAGTATTTGGTGCACTTGCCAGAGATCTATCACCCATCTCATGTCAAAGGTGGCCATATGTTCACCTAATTTTCATGATTTGACTTCTATTAGACCATGTATTGAGGACACTGTTATTAAAGATATGCATTGAATTTCAAACAAAAATAATGTGTTGTTTGAAAAATATTATGATTATGATGCCTGTTCTAATTTTATGAAAAATGTATTTCCTTTCTTTTAGTTTTATGAGTACTAGCGCCCACGTGCCCGTCTGTCCGATTTTTCTACTACACTAGCGTTATATTTTTTTACTTTGTTTTTTTTTTTTTATAAATTAATATATCATATGTCATACACAAATATTATTTATTTAAAACTATATAAAAGAGTAAAATTTAAAGCTAGCGTTATATTTTTTTACTTTGTTTTTTTTTTTTATAAATTAATATATCATATGTCATACACAAATATTATTTATTTAAAACTATATAAAAGAGTAAAATTTAAAGCTTATATAATAGAGAATAAACGATATGTTTAACGGTGTAAACCCAACTTTACAGAGTCATCCAATCAAAATCCATAATTTTTCCATGTAATATTAAACTGATTTAATTAAATTAAAAATCCGAAATTAATCAAAACAACAATGAACGTGGGTCTCTCTGTTTTTCATTGCTGCTTCAACCCACCATATTTGCATCTTAGTGTCGTAAAAGCAACAAGTGGCTGTTAAGATGAAAATATGAAGCAACCAGTTTAGCAATTTTTGGAATTAAAGGTAACTGTTAAGGGTAAATGTGAAAATAAAATAGGCTACACCAAAAAGAAGTATTAATAGGTATATAAGAAGTATTAATAGGTATAAATCCTTTGCTGAAACTGAAAGTATCCGTTCATTCTCTTTGTCCTTGAAGTTCTTTGTCCGTTTCTACACGTGGTCAGAAGAAGATAAAACTGTACTCAGATCCTTTGATGAAGACATCTATAGAAGACGACAAATATGACGTGGAGTCTAGTTCCCTCAGGATCTATTGACTCTGGGGGGTCTTCCAAGTCTGATGCGGCCTTCTGAGTATGATGATCTTCACAAAGTCTGATGAGGTTAATCTTCAGCTTCTTAGAGGTGTCCTTTTCTTCTGATCCAAGATGTTATCTTCAGATCTTTTACCATAGTCTTTTAAGCTTCTCATATGCTTATGATACTTTAATACATGTTCAATACTTCTATGAATATATTCTATGATACTTTAATACATGTTCAATACTTATGATACTTTTAAGCTTCACATATGCTTCTCATATGCATTTGAATTTTTTTTTAGTATATCCAATTGTTCTTCAATACTTTGTTATCATTCTCCTTTGTACACAGAATGCAGACCTACATCAGATGCCTACTTTAAGCATCCTAATACACAACTTTGATTGTTAATATATTTAACTATTAAAGGTAAAAAAATTATAAAAATGTAAAATATTTACAAAACAAATTGAACAATATCTTGTATGTTAACATTTTTATTTTTATATTAGAAAGAAAAATTATGAGTGATTTTTCAAAATTATCCTTATTTATGACATGGGAAAAGGATATTAAAATAATAAAGAGTAATAAATGAAAATCCACTTAGGTTGATCCGTTAGTATTGACTTGAGATCTGAGAGTGTGCTCAAGGTTCGATTCAGTGCCAATTTAGGTAGACTAATTTAGTTTCTTCAAAAGGACTAATTTAGTTTCTTCAAAAAAGAGTAATGGTATATGATATGATATGATAAGAATAACACATAAAGAATACCATTTAAATAAATCCATTGTTGGTAGATTGTAATTTTTTTTTTTCTTTCTTTTAGAGAGGGGGTATATTGTGACTGTTTTTTTTTTTTTTTTTTTTTTTTGTCATAGATGTAATTTTAATCCCACTATCTTGACAGAAATGCAATTATGTTCCTGTCATTTTCAGTTGGGCAAATTCCGGTCTCCATATTAGAAATTTTGATTCATGATTTTTAGCATTAAATTGATATTGCGACGATAAATTATTTAGTGTAAAGACTTTGTATATTTTATTTAACTGAGTCATGAATCATGATAGTATTCCCTTAAAAAAAAGAATCATGATAGTATTTTTGAGAGATTATTTTGACTAACATACTACATACACACTATCATTATTATTTTAAAAGAGAAATAATATTTGTATAATAAATTTACGACAATTTGTTGACAACCCTCTTTCATACTTAGCTTAAGTTCCATTTTTCTATTATTTTTGACTAATGAAAAGGAAAAAAAAAATTGTTAAATTATCTTAAATGCCAAAATGGGTGTACAAATTTCAGTATTATTACAAAATAATTTTATGATTTTGTTATGAGTCAATTCCTTTGACCGAAACAGGAATTGGCGATGATTCCTTAAGGATTAAACAAAAACATAACATCACATAATCAACGTTGCAAGATCACATGAAACACCAAAATCTTAAAAACCGAAAAACCAAAACCCATGAATTATGTCTTGATTCCATTTTCCACCAAACAAAACATAACAACATGAATCATTCCGTTTCAATCTTCATCTTCTTCATCATCTCAATCTTCACCTGCATCGTTGCAGATGTATCCATCCCCACCTCCCAATCCCAACAACTCTCTCTTCTCCACAACGGTTTCTCTCCCTCTCCTCCCGCTCTTCCACCGCCATCGTCGCCGTTAGTTTCGAATTCATTGGACAGAAAACCTGTTACGGCACTGGTGGCTGGTTTAGACGGAACTATTTATCTTGTTGAAAGTGCTTCTGGGAGGGTAATTTGGTCTTTTTCATCTGGTTCACCGATCTACCATTCCTCTGCCAATACTCCTCCGTCTTCTGGTCTTATTGAATGTGGTGATGACTGGGAATTAATCTTTCATGATCCCCACTTTGGTAAAACGGTATTATCATTTTAACAGTGTATGTTTTTATTTTATTTTTTTACTTTTACTTTGGGAATTTTTTGCCTTAATGTGTGTTTGGTTCTGCGGCGACAAAAATTGATTTTGATTGAATTGTTTAGGTAAATTGATTTTAGTTAAAATTGAGTTGGATGTGAAGTGGTTTATGTCTGGATACATTCATATAAAAACGAGTTGAACAATAAATTTGAGTGTCAATAGCTACTAATTGTAGTAGTTTCAGGTTAGAATCATTTTTAGTCTTGGTCAACATCACCCAAACATGTCTAAATCTGTTTTGATAACTAGTTTAATTAAGTGCTTATAGCATATATGCTTATCATATAGCTAGCCACTATGGCGTCATTTGATCCATGTAGCCGACCCCACTCAGTGGGATAAGGCTTGGTTGTTGTTGTTGTTGTATGCTTATCATATAAGTTTTTATGTATAAGCTATTTCTGGAACTAGTTTGAGCTAAGGGTTAAAGGAGTTGGACATCCTGAGTTCAAACCGAGACAAAAGGAGTAAATACTAATCTAAAAAAAACTAGATAAGTTCAAATAAGCCAATCCAACTTATTAACCTTAAGTTACATTTTAAAGTTGTATAATCAATTTTGACACTATGAATCCAAACACACGCTAAGCGAACACATCAAATTCATAATCATGGTGTTACGTACGCTATTCCCCTTTGTAACTCACCAATTGCAATGGCTGAGTTGAGTGAAGAGTCCTCCAAGATAATTTTGATGTCTGTCATGTTGACTTTTCTTCAATGTATGGTCAATAAGTTGTGTTTAAACTTGAAACCTGCAGAGACTCAAGGAATCCGTTGCTGATTATGTTGCTGTTACGCCTATTGTGTCGAAAGATGGAGCTGTTATACTTGGATCCAAAAGGAGCACTGTATTTGAAGTGGATGCTAAAACAGGAAAGCTCCTTAGAAGCTATGGTGCTGCTGATTTTCATAATGTTTCTACTACTGCAATGTGGAGTGGTGACAAGGACAGTGAGGGTGTTACTAACGACTTCCGTGCAAATAATAAGGAGCTTGCTGATCCAGCAAAGCATAATTTACCAGAGTTTTTGCTCCAGATAGTCAGGACTGATTATTTTTTACAATCTGTGGGTCCTGGTTCAGGAATAGTGTTATGGACTATGTCAGTAGCTGAATTTGAGGCTGTATTATTTTGCCAACATAATGAAAATCCTACCTTGACAGCTTCACTTGATGCAGAAGGTGAGTATGCTTATGATGTTGACAGTGGCTTGGATTTTGCTATGCCGTATGCGTGTCCTGACAGAAAACTCAGAGAAGTCTATCGCCAACGAAAGAATTTTCTGTTTGAACCTGATAAAATTCAAAGATTATCTGATGTTGATGCTTATCAAGAGAAAGGTATGCTCCCAATGCCCGATTTAAAGCTGATGCTTCCATCACAACCTAAGAGTGATAGATTTCTCCCCGGTCATGGTGGTAATATGATGCTACCTGTGCCTGTGCCAAATTATATGCAGCCGAAAATCACCTATGATAGTAATGGTAATGCAGTTATGCTTCCGCAGCCTCCCATGGAGATCACTGCACCAAGGGAAGTTGATCTGAGCAGGGTGATTGAATTGTCAATGTCATTATTGGTTGTATTATCTGTGGTCTTTCTTTTGATGTTGTACCAAAATCGGTTAAAAAATAATGTTACATCGAAGGTCCAAATCAGTGACTCAGATTTGAAAAGTTCGCCTTCTAAAAAAAAGAGAGTACGTAAGTCAGGAAAAAACAACATCATTGTTGAGGAGAATATACAAATTCATAAGGAAGCAGAAAATGAGGCACGGTTGCACTATAATAATGTTAATGGACGCAGGATCGGTAAACTGTGTGTATTAAATAAAGAAATCGCAAAGGGAAGTAATGGCACCATTGTCCTTGAAGGGATATATGAAGGTCGGACAGTTGCTGTCAAACGTCTTGTTCAGGCTCATCATGATGTAGCTCATAAAGAAATCCAAAACCTCATTGCTTCTGACTTTCATCCAAATATTGTTCGATGGTATGGTGTGGAATATGATCACGATTTTGTTTACCTTGCTCTGGAGCGTTGTGCATGCAACTTGGATGATCTGATTACTTTTTATTCAGATTTGTCAGAAAACTCGGTTTTAAGTAAGGATCAAGCTTTTGATATTTTTAAGAAGGCCCAAATAGAGGCACAGAAGGATGATATGCAATGTCTTTGGAAATCGAATGGTTATCCATCTCCACTTTTACTAAAGTTGATGAGGTCAGTAAAGCAACTTGATTTGATGATATATATGATTACAATTGTTACCTTCCTAGATATTTTTTTTTTTTTTTAAATTGTAATATTTCTTTCTCAGCCAAGACAGAATAAATGTTATGTGAAAGCTACTAAAATATTTGAGACTAGTGAGATACATCATGTAGGTATGAGTGTTACAGTCCCATCAATGAACAGGGTAGCAACTAACAACTAACAAGTTTAACTAACACGTCCTTAATGTTTTGACATTAGAAATTAAAGCAAAGGTTTTATATGATTATTCAGTTATGGGTTAAGAAATGTACACTGTACTTTGTTAAGGTTGATGTTTAGGAGCTTTGCTGCAATTAAGGAGAGACAATTTTTATGAATAACAAGGATGGGTGATAGACAGGGATACTAGATCTAACTTCTAAGTTAGCAGTTTCAATAAAGAGATTATGAGATGATTGACTAGAATAATTTAGGCATTACCTTAGAGTTGGAGAATCCACGAGGATGAGAAAGATACACGGACAACATAATTGAGGTAAAAGAGATACGTTAGCAAAAGATCGAAGAATGGTAAACATTGAATCCGATTGAATTGTTAGGAGGAATACACAAAAGGGTCCTGTTTTGTTTCCATTTACAACACCTATATTTAAGCTAAGTATCTGAGGTTGATAGTTGTCTTCATTTAGTGATAGAGCATGAGTGTCCACTAACTCCGTGTTTAAATTACACCTATTTTTATTTTATTTTATTTTTGTTGACATCATGTTATTTTTGTCCGCTAACAGGGATGTGGTTTCTGGGCTTGTCCATTTGCATGAACTAGGAATAATACACCGGGATTTGAAACCCCAAAATGTTTTGTTAATCAAGGAAAGGTCATTATGTGCCAAACTTTCTGATATGGGGATTAGTAAACGACTTCTTGAAGACATGTCTTCTTTAGGCCATAGTTCTACTGGTGAGTACAAAAGTTTGTGTTTTTTAGCATTCACGATTACTAATTAGCAATGTTATTAAACTCAGGACTAGTCGTTGACTTAGTTACTTGGTTTGTCGGTCATTGGTCGAACTAATGAGTCTCTAGTGGAACTACATGAATCAGTATATACTAAATATATAAATATAAATCATTTTTCTAAGAAATGTACTATTTATTTTCTGTGTATATGGTTAAAAGCTCTCCAACCATACATTCCATATGCTAATTCAAACATGTAGTTATTTTCTTAGTCTAATCCTACGTGTTAATCTACATAACTTGATCATTATTCCTGCTCATACAATAATGTTTAATGACTTATTTGCAGGCTGTGGCAGTTCGGGTTGGCAAGCGCCAGAGCAGCTTCTTCAGGGACGCCAAACACGGGCTGTAGATTTGTTTAGTTTAGGTTGTGTCCTCTTTTTCTGTATGACAGCAGGAAGACATCCATTTGGAGAGCGACTTGAGCGTGATGTCAACATTGTTAAAAATAAAAAAGATCTTTTCTTAGTAGAGTTTCTTCCTGAAGCAGAGGATCTAATTTCTTGTTTATTAAACCCTGACCCCAATCTAAGGTATGTCATTCTCGTTCAATGTGTTTTCTAGGAGATTAGAATTATATTCTCTCACACCTTCATTAATAGTTTGCATTTTGATATGACTTCATTGATATATAGCATAAAGCCATAAACGATGGATTCATATGTAGAATGTCGTTGTTTAGTTTGCTAGTTGCCTTCTGTGAATAACATCTCAATTGAGATTATTCCTCTAGTGTTTCAAAGTTCAAATCAACTGGATCTTTATATTAATATGTAGTGATGGATATTCTGCATTTTTATTCTTTTAGAAACCTGGCCATCTCCGGATATGTGTCTGAGACTTGTTTTATGTTGAGCCCAACATTTTTAAATGATGTGATTTAATAAATAAATAAATAAATATGACAGAGAATGGTTGGGACCTGTTAGATATATAGGAACTCATCCTGAATGCACTGCAGAAAGCAGTTACTGGCAGATATTACAGTGACCTTCAATCAGAGTTACTGAAAACCTTGATTAAATGCTACAAGCCTACAAGTGGCTGTGTTAAGTCCAGTAAGCATTTAAAATTTTTCAAGATAAGTATTCATGCGAGGATATTCATTTTGGTGCTTTTGGGCCATGGATGAATCCTAAAAAGGTGGAAGGACATTGCAAGATTGTACTAATCCGGTTTTAATATATGCAAAAGTCAAAATGTATTCGGTCTTTATTTGTGCTAAATACATTTTGACTTTTGCTTATATTTAAAACCGGCGGGAGTAGTTCATTTGTCTATCACATGCATGGAACTGATGGAAGGATAGGGTGGGAGCAAAATAAGTTATATTCCCAGGAAGTTGGCAAATGGATTATGTTGCATGTAATTGTCAAATTAACAAATCTGAGATTTTACTGCTTAAACTATTAACAAATGGGCTGTATTATAGCTCTTACTAATTGGAGGAACCGGAAGTATATAGATTTGTGTTTGTCTTGTCTGGTTAGAAGGTAACACTTTCACTAAAGAAATTTTTTCATTTAATTGTCAGGCCAAAGGCAATTGAAGTATTGCATCATCCTCTATTTTGGAGTTCTGAGATGAGACTTTCATTTCTTCGCGACGTTAGTGACAGAGTGGAACTTGAAGATAGAGAGACTAATTCTGTTCTTTTGAATGTATTAGAGAGCACTGCTCCACTGGCTTTAGGTGCAAAATGGGACGAAAAGATGGAACCAGCTTTCATTGCCAACATTGGTCGTTACAGGCGATATAAATTTGACAGCGTCCGAGACTTGTTGAGGGTCATGAGAAACAAGCTAAATCATTTTAGGGAATTGCCTCCAGAAATTCAGGTTTCTTCTTGGACTAGCAATTTTGCATTTTCTGTTTTCCTTTTTTATCTGGTCGAAGGTTAGGCTTGTCTAAATAAGTTGAAATCCAGGTTTCTTCTTGGACCGACACTTGAGTAGTGATTTTATCTTGCAACATCCAAACATTTTCTATTTTTCTAAACAACAATCATAAGAATTTCCTGAAGATGATCCTTATTCGATTTGCTGGTGATAGCTTTTCATATGAGAGCTCAAAATGCATCTTTTTTAACACGTCTCCAAGAACATATCATAGACATGCGTGACTTATAATTTCTTTCTTGCTGGTTTATCAGGAACTGATAGGACCTGTTCCGGAAGGATTCAATGACTACTTTGCAAGTCGATTTCCTAGGCTCTTGATTGAAGTGTACAAAGTTATCTGCAACTACTGCAAGGATGATGAATGTTTTCAAAGATATTTTAGAGACATTGATTAATGCATTAGCCTTGATCATATAGATGGCTTGATAGTTTATCAAATGGCAAAGAACGGTTGTCTGCATGCACCAGATTATGTTTACATTCATAACCTCAACCAGTTGCCATTTGCCACTGATTAGTCTAACCCAAAGTTATGATGGAATGCCATGTTTAATCCAGTGTTTAGAGGATTCAACTACATGTATATTATTATTAGTATATAATACATTAGTGGGATTGTATTCCTCTTGGTGATAAAGGAACTGTAAAGTTAAATGTATTCAAATTTCTTATATATCATACACCAAATTACCAAAGTTATGTAATATCAGTTGCTATGTTAGAGGTGGAGATCGACGGCAACAATCTGTTCGTTACCGTGTTTTAAACAAAATAAGAGATGATAACGTCTTAAATAGTTCTGCTTGTCAGGTTTTCTTAAGTGACAGATTAAATGAAACCAAACCATCTTGATTGATATTGTGAAACGGAGAGGGAGTATAAATCTTGATTATTATAGCTTATACTTGATGTGTACTGAATCTGTAAATTTGGAAATAGTTTTGAACTTAACATATCAACAGAACATAATTTTTCTGCTGTATATTATTGAAACTTCTTATAATTTGGAAATAGTTTATGTACTTAACATATCAACAGAACATAATTTCTCTGCTCCATACTATTAAAATTTATTAAAATATGTGGGATTTTAAATGACATTGGTATTATTGTATTAACCTTTATATTGGTTTATACAGTTATTGATCTAATAGAAAAAGAAAATTTAATATAAGGATTTGTTATACTTACTGATGGGGTCTTTGAAACATCTATGAATTATGATCAATTGATTGACAGTCTTTCAGTTTTATAGACTAATTGTAGTTTTGTAAATTTAGATGACTAAAATGTCAGAGAACTATAACTTTGAGAACCAAAATAGTGATCTAACTCATTCAAATTACTTAACACTTTGTCTTATTTAACACTATTTATAATTCAACTTCTACATACCGGTATTGATTATAACAGCAAACATGAATGATTTATCTATTTGAAAAATGTAATAAAACTAAAATATACTTGCAAAGCATATCAAAAAAATCCTTCAAAAAAAAGTACATCATTAAAAATCGTTCAAAAAAAAGTACATCATTGAAAACATTAAAAAAAAAACCATTAAAAACATCTCTAGGATTGTAATATAACTCCAACATCAAGCAATGCAAGGCCATATAGGTCTTTTCAGTGCTTTGAGACACATGGTACCATTCTCAAATTCTAAAAAAGTATGATCAATAAACTGACACTTATCTTTACTATTCATCCTTGCAAAACCAAATGATCTTGTCCAAGTGTTCATAGCATCCTCTGAGGAATGCAGAAGTAATTTCTCAACTCCTAAGCGAGTTAACTGTTTCTCAATCTCATCCATCAACAAATGACACATTCCTTGTCTTCGATACTGTTCCTTGGTGGCCACGAAAACTATCTCTGCAACCTTTTGACCATAAATTCTTATAGTTGCCACTGAAATCACTTCACCCATTTTCTCCAAAATCACATTATAGAAACCACGGAAGTTTAAGCGTTTTTGTTCTGATTCTCTACTAAAAACAACATCTTTAATCAACTCTCTTCCTGATAAAGGATCAAAAGTTGGATTAAAACCCTCATACAATACACCAAGAGCCATATTCAACTTACTCTCCTTTTGATTAAACTCCTCTTCATCAACAATATTCACATTCTTCACCAATGTCCATGTTAGATTATCTGCAACCTTAATTGGTTTTCCTAACAACTTCTTTAGACATAAGAATCTGATTATCCTTGTGATCTTCACATTCTTGTTTGCATTTGGGTCGATAGCATATTTTGCAACAACAAGTTGGACAAAACCATTCACCAAGCGGAACTCGATTGAGACCTAAACAACGGAGGTGGAATGCAGAAGGACATCGATCGCATAGTGCCAAGTCACCTCCAAAACCACAAACTGAACAAACACTATCGTTATTTGCTTCAGATTTTTCTTTGACAGCACAATGATTCTTCTTTCGATTTTCTTTGACAATAGAATGATTCTTCTTTTGATTTTCTTTGACAACACAATGATTCCCTATATGATCATGCGAACCCAGAGCTTCCCTTTGACAATCCAACAACGACCTTCCATCTTCCAACAAGATACTTGTGGATGGTCTATGTCTTGTACAACCCGCATGAGACTCGAAGCCGGTGATAGTAAAAGTAACACGACAACAATCACAGACTATAGCATCAGAAAACAAACTTCCTCTTTTGACAACTTTGTTGCTACCCTGACAGAAAACATTAGTCCCTGAAACCAAAACTTGATTCTTTATTAACCAAGAAACAATACCCATCGTTCAGCACTCTTTTTTCTATGGAATTTTTTGTGTTAGCAAAAAGATACGATATATGTTTTATAGGGAGAAGTATGATTCTAAACTTCTGTTTATCGTTCTATATATAGACCTAAATTGTATTAGAAGAAATTATATTTCTAAATCGTATCTTTAAAAAAGGAACAAATCTTCTTGAAAAAAAATAACGAACAAATCTTTTAAGATATTCTAAACATAAATATAATTACACCAACAAAAAAAACATAAATATAAATTAATAATATTATAAAGATATTTTTTGTCAAAAAAAAATATTATAAAGATATTTTAACATGTTATTCTAACACTTATTAATTATTCCACACCCTTCGAATTCTTCTCAGTTACTCTCCCGTTCCTTTTTAAGTGTCTTTTTAGGGGTTTTTTTTTTGGTAGTGTGTCTTTTTAGGGTTTTTTTTTGGTAGTGTGTCTTTTTAGGGTTTGATAAAACGAAAGTGTCTTTTTAAGGTGCATTTTTCGTTCATATTTAATTGTATTTTGGTATTTTAAGGGTACGATTTGTCAATTACTCTTATTTTCAATAAAATTAATTAATGCTATCTATTTGGAAAACAAAAGTTTTTTTTTAAACCAAGTTTGTTTCTTGTTATCTTCAAATTTAAACAAAATTTTGTTACAAACACTGGTTCCAAGAAGAGTTAAAATTCTATAAATAAGATGAGTAGCAATTGTTAAAAATTTCAAGTGCAAAGTAAAAGAACAGATTTGAGAGAAGAAAAATAAAAGATTCCATGAATGTTCAAATGAAAGAAAAAGTGGAAGACTCATTTGATTAATGTGAATTTGGAATACTTTTTATATTGACTTAAAATAATTATAAAGATGTGCACACTTTTTAGAAAATTGACAATTGTTTGTTACGAGAGAGAGAGAGTGCGCAAAAAAAAAAGAAATTTGTTGGAGAAAAAGATAATAACTTACAATTGTTTGTTACGAGAGAAAGATAACATATTAAATTTATTGAAAAGATAAAGTGTGTGCAAAAAAAGGAATTTATTGCTGGATTAAAATGAAGGTATAATAAGAAGAATACGTGCAAAAATACACATCGCTAATTTGTTATTAATTTTCTCAAAGACACTTAAAAAACTGGGGGACATAGACCTAACCCAGTAAATCCACACAAAGTGTGTGTCTACCCAATTAGGTGATACGAAAAAATGAAAATAACACTATTGGATGTGTAAAGTGCGGTGTATGGACCACCGTGAGCACTGAAGGAATCTAAGATCAAACAACTCATTGCAACAACAACAAGCATAACGTCTCTTTCGAGACAAACATTCCACCAACAAACACAGCGGACTAAGTGAGTGTTTAGAGCATCTAAATTGACGTATGAATCGCCTGCCAATACAGAGGCGATCCAAGATCCATCTGCTTCCTACAAAAAACAGCAAGCCTTAAATTCCCCTTCGAGCCAAAACCATCCATTTAAACGCAGCGTCAAGATCCCAAACCGAGTCAACACCCACATAACTTGGATCTTCGTACCACCAACCAACATGTCTGAATTCAATCAAAGAGGATTGACACGAATTTAAGACTATTCCCAATTTCTCCAAGCCACTCATTCAAATCAGTAAGCTTTGAAAACATAAATGTATTAAATTTTGACAAAATTATTTGATTAGATAAAAAATATAAGATTCTAAATAAAAAATTAAATCGATAACAATATATTTATACTATATATAAAGATAATAACATGTTTTGACTCTTTTTGGCCGACTTTTTCTATTTCAAAAATTACCGTCAAATTTCAATACAAATAGCACATAAATAGATAAGAGTAAATTCAAATATTAAAATAAAAGTATAACAAACACGATATGAGTATATAAATGTCCAATTTTTGTTCCTGTATCCTTTAAAAAGTGTAACAAACTAGATGAGTATATCAATACTTATTTTTTCATTATCCTAAGTATACCCTTAAACAAATTTTTCTATAATAAAGATTGTTGTTGGTGTCATTAAAAAAAATAAGAATTTAGATTATATTTTTTTTGTTATATTGTTAGTGTCATTGAAATAGATAATCATGGTTAGTATGATTTGTTTGAAAGGAAAAAGCATTTATATTTTTACCTTTAATAAAAAAAGTTTCATAAAAAAACACTATTCAACATTTTCAAACGTTAGTGCAATAAAAAGAGCGGAAAGACAATTACGTGAGTGTCCGTCTTTTCGCTGGTAAACTATAAAGGTAGTACATATTTGTCAAAAATAAAATAAAATAAAATAAAATAAAGGGAGGACATAATTTTTTTAGACTTAATTTTTATTATTTCACTCATACACTTGAAGAAGTTTACCGCTATGAATGCTATATTGTTGGTGATATTTAAAAAGATAAGAATTTTTATTATATTTGTTATATTGTTGGTAAAAGATAAACATAGTCTGTTACCTTTTTTGTTGTTGATAAAAACATAGTTAATACTATTTAAAAGTAATAAACATCTATACATATAATTTTAATCAAATTCAAGATTTCGTACAAAATACTTCCTCTGTTCCTTTTTAACAAGCGCCGTTTGACTACGGATTTAACAATCCTATTTAACTGTCGGTTTAGTATTTTAAGGGTACGATTTTTCAATTATACATCTTCTCAATTACTCATATATTTTTCAATAAAAATAATAGTGTTCTATATTAGGAAACTAAAGTTTGTTTTTTTTAAACAAAGTTTGTTTCTTTTTAAAATGCATTTTTTTACCTTCAAAATTTTTTTTTTAAAACAAAGTTTGTTTTTTAAAATGCATATGCTATGTATTTGGAAAACTAAAGTTTGTTTTTTAGACAAAGTTTTTTATTTTAAAACAAAGTTTTTTTTTTTACCTTCAACATTTGAGTCTCTGTCACTTAGTCTGAGGCTATTGAAACCATAGTTGAAGTTTTAATTTTGATTAAATGGAAAATCCATTCGGGGAATAGTTTAAAGAAAGTTAAAATTTTCTTAACTTTTGATTAATGTGAAGTTGGAATAATTTTTATTTTGTTTTGCAATTATTAAAAAATATGTGTACAATATTTAAATTATTTATAATTCTTTGTTATGGGAGAGAGATAAAATGTGTGCTAAAATAAGGAGAAAGTAACTAACAATTGTTTGTTATGAGAGAAAGATAATTGATTAAATGTATTGGAAAGAGAGATTTTGTGTAAAAAAAGGAATTTATTGATGGATTATATGAGGGTATAATAAGAAAAAAGTGCCATAGTTTTGAACCTTGAAAAGAAAAGAGCTCACAAGAGTTTTATTACCGAATGTAATGCCCTAAAAAATATTATACATCGAAATTTGGTTGAGATTTTAACTTGTTTTTCTAGTATTGATTACAAAGGGCATGAATTCAAAGCTCTAACTTTTGAGTACGTGAAAAATGGAAGCTTAGAACAATGGGTGCATTTAAGAATAGAGAATGTAGAGCATCCAAGAACATTGGATCTTGATCAAAGATTGAATATCATTATCGATGTTGCTTCTGCATTACATTATCTTCATCATGAATGTGACTGTTAGACTAAATTTTCAACACACTGGATTCAATAAGAAATACTGTGTTAAGTTGGGATTTGTATGTGATCATGCTTCAGATTGGTGATGGTTCGACAAATTGTGTTAGTACATGACATATTAGAAATTTTAAGGCCCTTCAACTTCGACAACAAGAAATTCAAATTTCTTATGACGAGGTAAGATCAAAAGTCCAAGGCGGGAGCATATTAAGACATGTGTCGAAGATTTTTAGTTTATGACTATTATTTTTTGTTACTTCTTATTGTGTATATATAAGAGTTTTGAATAGGAAATAATGGTCACAAATCATGATACTGAAAACTTTACGCTCAAAATATCCAAGTTACAATGAGAAAAGAGTAACAAGAGAATGTATGTATGATTTGATGTACCATCTAAATTTATGCAATCATAATGCTTTTCTTTTAAGTTGTTTTACTTTCATTTCTAAACTTGTATTTCTTTTTATTCTGAAAACCTTTTAAACTTGTGAAAGGAGACAATTATATTCATCTTTTTCATATTTAAACTTATGAACATGATGAACAAACAAACATTTATGAGAAATAATTGCACAAATATGTCCTAGGATTTCTAGTTTGATCATGCAAGTAATTAACAAAAAAAATATTGATGAAGGCATCGTTGCACTAATGGTTCTACTCAATTAAAATGGAAATGCAAACAATATTCTATTGATTCAGCGTTACAACTTGATAGTTACAATCTTTGTTGATAGAGAACAATAGGTAAGTAAGAAAATGTTGTAACAATAAGAAGAAGAATAGAACAGAGTGACTAGAGAATGAGAGAGAGAAAGAAGTTACATCACACATATGCCATGGCTTTCTCCTATTTATACGAGTCCACATTCTTCCTATATTACCCTTCTTTGCTCTTTGACTCATTACTGCATGTAATTGATTTTGGCATTGCAAGACTCGTCTCATCTGTGGATGGTGTCACTTCTAAGAAAACTTGCATAATTGGAATAAAAGGGACTGTTGGATATGCTCCTCCTCAAGGTATGTTATTAAATAATTTTAGGCTTTGTTTGCGAGTTTGGAGGGGAAGGGAGGGGAAGGCTTGGAAAAGAAGGAATGAGCAAGTGGAAGAAATAGAGGAAAATGGGAGGGGAGGGCTTTGGGGGGTTAACTTTTCTTCATAATACTAAACCCTCCTCATTTGGAGGAACTAAAAAATTGCATTGGAGGAGGGTTTTGGAGGGTTTGTATGAATTCTTCAAATTTAATCTATGTTGTTATCTTATTTTAAAAATTTAAAATATAATAATCGTATGCATTAATTTATCATTCTCTAAAAAACTACTCTTTTAAAAATTTTGAAAAATTTCTCTATTTTCCCTCATATTTTCCACCCCTCAAAGTCTTCCCTTCCCCCTCCCCTCCAAACTCGCAAACAAAGCCTTAGTGTTTCTTTGAGTTTTCCTATCTTACTTTGTAGATTTTATACTTGTTACAGATTATTAACAATTTTTTGCTATATTTTTTTAGAGTATGAAATGGATTCTGAAGTTTCCACTTATGGTGACATGTATAGCTTCTTATACTGGAAATGCTTACGGGAAGAAGACCCACAGAAGAAATATTCATAGATGGTCAAAATCTGCATATGCATGTTGAAATTTCATTTCCTAATAATGTTATGCAGTTTTTGGACCCGCATATTGTAGCAAGAGATGAAGCATCAGCAATAGAATATGGAAGCCATTGGAATCATATGTCAAGAATAGAGAAATGCTTAGTTTCACTTTTTAGTATTGGACTTTCTTGTTCGATGGAGCCACTTAAGAATGAATATAATGGATGTCACTAGAGAGCTAAACATAATCAGAAACACTTTTCCTCTTGTTTTACCATTTGAATGCATCAATCCATCATTCATGTAATATCAAGCATATATTTAATGAATGCAATATTAGTGAACTTATACTATTCATATTTTTGTTTCTCATATCATTTATATATGATTTTGCGAAGTTCATTCCAAAAACATAAAAAAAAAAAAAAAAACTCTCAACCTAGGATCCATTTTTGGAGGATTCTGTGGATCATGAATAATGGATTAATGGACGTACATAAAACTTCAAGTTAAGGATTATCTTTAAGGCAACTTGTGCAGAATCCACTTAAGAAATAAGATAAAATGCCACATATTCCACTCTCATATGCCACATAAACTCCATTGAGTTTCCAAAATTTTCAAAAATAATGATGAAACATCATCATTAGAAATCATCATGGCTGGACCACAGTACAATAGGCCAAACAAAGGGTTGGAACTCAATTCATCAAACGGGACTAATGATCTAATGTATGGTCCTTTGGATTTACTTTTAATGCTAAGATCTTATTATATTGTTTCCTATCATTTGTGTGTACATCTAAATTTTAGATTTAGTGAGTGAATAATATAAACTTCATGACTTTGAATAGTCTTTTTAGAATCCATGGTAATGTTCGCTACTCTGAAGTCCATGGAAATTAAGTTAGTGGATTTGGAATTATCTGCTTCCATCATCATACATGTTGAAAATTGAGTTGGTACTTGGTGGAAACAAGGTCCGTATGTAGATAGAATACATATAATTTCCCTTGAACAATATATATGTCAAGTCCATGGAAATTGAGTTAGTGGATTTGGAATTGTGGATCCATTATTATAATGTTGATATTGACCAAGACTAATAAAAAATAGTTGAGCTTGTTGATATTGTGTCTATTGTTTGGATTGAAGAAAAAAAGTAAAAAAGAAGACTGCCATAGCATGGCCACAATTTCTCCCACTTTCTGTGTTTGTGCAATCATTTCCATTCCACTTTTAATCAGCACTATCTCTTTGCTACCAATATTTAAATCCATTAGAAACATAGGAAACAAAACATGCCTGTTCTACATTCCTACCTAAGTATAAGCAAAACAACGAATCCATTAGCCTCTTGTTCCTTAACCAAATGAAGCATTTTTCTTTCTTTTTACCTATATTTTGGTATGTATACCTTCATCTCCTTCTTCTAGTCCTTTCTTTGAACTTAACTTGGTTTTGCCCAAACAAAGCTGTAGCAGTAGCAGAGGCCTTGGCATTAGGAAACCAAACTGATCATCTAGCATTGCTCCAATTCAAAGAATCAATATCCAGTGACCCAAATGGAGTCTTAGATTCTTGGAATTCTTCTATCCACTTCTGCAACTGGCATGGAATCACATGCAACCCCATGCATCAAAGAGTTACAAAGTTGAACTTACAAGGATACAAGTTGCATGGATCCATGTCACCTTACATTGGCAATCTCTCTCGTATAAGAAGCATCAACCTTAAAAACAATAACTTCATTGGAAAAATTCCACAGGAACTCGGTCGGTTGTTACAGCTGCATCAACTTTTGCTCGACAATAACTCGTTTTCAGGAGAAATTCCTACAAACTTGACAAGTTGTTCGAATCTTAAAGTCTTGCACTTATTTGGGAACAAGCTAACTGGCAAAATACCAGCTGAAATTGGTTCTCTTCAAAAACTTATTATAGTGAACATTGGACAAAACAATTTAACAGGAGGAATCTCGCCATTCATAGGTAACCTTTCTTCCTTGATAAGTTTTGGGGTTGTTTACAATAAGTTAGAGGGAGATATTCCACAAGAAATATGCCGCCTAAAAAACTTGATAATAATAACAGTGACTGACAACAAACTATCAGGTACATTTCCACCTTGTCTCTACAATATGTCATCTCTAACAACGATCTCAACACCAGCTAATCAATTTAGTGGCTCTCTTCCATCAAATATGTTCCAAACTCTCCCAAATCTCCAATATTTTGAAATAGGAGGGAATAAAATCTTAGGTTCAATCCCAACTTCCATTGTAAATGCTTCTACTTTGAAAATATTTGACATTAGTGGAAACCATTTTGTTGGACAAGTTCCAAGTCTAGGGAAGCTACAAGATCTTTATTTGCTAAGTCTTGAAACGAACATTCTAGGTGACAATTCAACTAAGGATTTAGGGTTTTTGAAAACTTTGACAAATTGTAGTAAGTTACAAATGCTTAGTTTAGCTGCTAATAATTTTGGAGGTTGCCTGCCAAATTCCGTGGGCAATTTATCCTTCCAACTTAGTGAACTATACCTTGGGGGTAATGAGATATCAGGAAAAATTCCAGAAGAGTTAGGAAATCTAGTAAACTTAACTCTCTTGAGCATGGGACATAACCACTTTGAAGGAATTATTCCGGCTAATTTTGGAAAGTTCCAAAGCATGCAAAGGTTAGATTTGCGTCAGAACAAGTTATCAGGAGATATACCATATTCCATAGGCAACCTCAGTCAGCTGTTTGATTTGCGTATGGAAGAAAACATGTTAGAAGGAAATATTCCTTTGAGTATAGGGGAATGCCAAAAGTTACAATATCTAAACCTTTCGCAAAACAACCTTCGAGGAGCCATACCCTTAGAAATTTTTAGGATTTTTTCCTTAACAACGGGATTGGACCTATCACAAAATTCATTGAGTGGTAGTTTACCTGATGAAGTGGGTTTGCTAAAAAATATTCATAAGCTAGATGTCTCTGAAAATCATCTATCGGGTGACATTCCAATAACAATTGGTGAATGCATAAGTTTAGAATACCTTCACTTACAGGGGAACTCTCTTCACGGAACCATACCTTCCACTTTGGCATCTCTCAAAGTTCTTCAATATTTAGACTTATCTAGAAATCAGTTGTCTGGATCAATTCCTGAAGGTCTGCAAAATATTGTTTTCTTAGAATACTTCAATGTATCTTTCAACATGTTGGAAGGTGAGGTTCCAATCAATGGCGTCTTTAAAAATGCAAGCGGTTTATCAGTGACTGGAAACAACAAGCTCTGTGGAGGAATTTTAGAGATGCATCTATCTCCGTGCCCTGTCAACTTTATAAAACCTACAAAACTCCACAATTTTAGGTTGATAGCAGTGATAATTAGTATGATTTCTTTCCTTCTTATACTGATGTTTATTCTAATCATGTACTGTGTGAGGAAAAGGAATAGGAAATCATCTTCTGATACAACAACAATTGACCACATAACTAAGATTTCATACCAAGAACTACATCATGGAACTGATGAGTTCTCAGATAGAAATTTGATTGGATCAGGAAGTTTTGGTACTGTATACAAAGGAAATATTGTATCACAAGATAAAGTTGTTGCTATAAAGGTTCTGAACCTCAAAAAGAAGGGAGCTCATAAGAGTTTTATTGCTGAATGTAATGCACTCAAAAATATTAGACATCGAAATTTGGTCAAGGTTTTAACATGTTGTTCTAGTATTGATTATAAAGGTGGAGAATTTAAAGCTTTAGTTTTTGATTACATGAAAAATGGAAGCTTAGAACAGTGGCTTCATCCCGGGACAGTGGATTCAGAGTATCCTAGAACATTGAACCTTGTTCAAAGATTAAATATCTCCATTGATATTGCTTCTGCATTACATTATCTTCATTGTGAATGTGAGCAATTGGTCATTCATTGTGATATCAAGCCAAGCAACGTCCTTCTCGATGATAACATGGTTGCTCACGTGGGTGATTTTGGCATAGCAAGACTTATCTCAGCCATTGACGGTACCTCTCATAAGGAAACTAGTACAACTACATTATCAGGGACCATTGGCTATGCTCCCCCAGGTATATTATGAATTCTTGAGTCATTTATTGTTCCTTGAATTCTCCTATATTTTGATCTACACTAATGATTTTATTAGTTACAACGTGATATTAACTATTTGTTACAAATGTTTTAGAGTATGGAATGGGTTCTGAAGCATCAACTTATGGTGACATGTATAGCTTTGGGATGCTCATGCTGGAAATGATTACTGGAAGAAGACCTACAGATGAAAGATTTGAGGATGGTCAAAATCTACGTACGTTTGCTGAAAATTCATTAGCTGATAATCTGTCACAGATTTTGGACCAACATCTTGTACCAAGAGATGAAGAAGCAGCAATAGAAGATGGAACTAGTGAGAATCTTATTCCAGCTGTAGAGAATTGCTTAGTTTCACTTTTAAGGATTGGACTTGCTTGTTCAAGAGAATCACCAAAAGAAAGAATGAACATAGTAGATGTTACTAGAGAGCTAAATTTAATCAGAACAATCTTTCTTGATGGTGAGACAAGCTAAGGTTTTACATGCTTTCAACCTTTTCAGCTCTAGAGCAAGCAAATAGGAAATCTCGAGATAGACATAAAGCTACCGAGAGCTTAGGCAAGTTTACAAGCTTAAACTGTGGATGCAAAATTGTACGAAAAAATTCTTCTGGTTCAAACCATTCGAACGCATCAATATCCATCCTTCTGTAAAATCTACCATATATGAATTTGATTTTCCAAATTTTAATGCAAAAGCATCATATGCTACAAAAACAAATATGTTTTTCTTACCATACCCGTTATTTTTTTTTTGTTTGTATTTAGGATAATGTATAAACTGCTTTTTGAAGCGTGAAATTCATTAAAGGTCCGAGAAAGATAACGTTACATGCAGATATACAAATTAATAGGTATATATGTTCCACAATAAAAGTTGATTGCATCCGTATAACTCGACAGGGCGACACTCTTCTACCTTCATAACTAAAAATTCTCCTTTATTTTCGTAAGGGTGCATCCAAACGGCACAAGTTGATGGTTCACCAGGATGCATACGTCCAAACTCGATATAGTGTGTACAAATGTTTTGCAAAGACTTTTATTCAGTCTGTTTCCGGTGATTCCATAATTTAGAGTTCATTTCTTATGTAAAGTCATGTGATAAAATCAAAATTCCAATCCTTTTATCCATCAATTTTCAAATGTTTCCATTATTATGTTTTGCTATTCTCCTCCAAAAGCTTATTTCCAGTTTGAAACTGTGGTAAGTGGGTTTATTATCACGTCAGGAGCCAAAAACTGCAACTGTGATAGAGCTGTAGCACATAGATGGCATTAAAAGGGGTCATAACTGCACTCATGTTAACTTGAATTTGAGCCAAGTATATATGCTTAATAATTCAAGAAAACAATACATGTTTTTTTCCCAACATAATTAAACATATTTTATTGGAAATTTTTTTTTCCCAAAACTTAATTTTTTTTATATTTTAAGCATAATTAAACAAATATTGAATTAATAGAGACTAAAGTTACACGCTGGTAAATTTTATAGAGACGCAAACATATCACTTTTTATATGAGACTAAAAACGAAATTTGATATATTTATACGGATCAAAAACTTATTTCACCAAAAAATTGAAAACAAATAAATATTTCTAGTAAGAATAACTTGTAAAGGATGATGTGCCTTGTACTTTTCCTCCTGCACCCATTTATCGAATTTTTTTGATTTATTTTTTGACAGATAATATTTTGAGATGTTAAATTACCGGGAAATAATATCCCTAATCTGATTTGTTTTACAATAGTATCCATAATCGATAAGTGTTGCATATTTTGATACAAGAAAATATCAATAAAGGTCTTCGCTTTTAAAAAACCAATCAAAGATTCCTTAAAAAAAAAAAAAACCAATCAAAGATCATTTCAATTAAAAGAAATTAAATATTTACAAGGATGGCAAAGTAGGCCGTCTGTCCCGTTTAGGTCCACCCCGTCTAAGCCTGCTTAAAACGGGACAAGATGAGCCAAGTCAAATTAGGTGACCGAGTCCAAAATCTCATCTGCCCCATAAACGAGTTGACGGGCCGGTCCACCAAACAAAAAACTTCTTTTTTTGAGAGAAAAAAACAGCTTTTCCAATGCATTTTTTTACAAAACTTAATTGTTAAAAAAAAAAAACTATGTTGCTTTTATCATAAAAGAATAGACAAGAAATAAATTTGTGCTAAAAAACAAAACAATTAACAAATTGCCGAACTCAATTTAATACTTAATAGCAAAATTAGGAAAATATGCCAATATAAACAAATCTGCAACAAAAAATAAATCCAACAACAAGAATAAATTCAAATGGATAAAATAAATCTTCAAAATAAAAGAAAAACGAGTTAAGCGGGATGACCCGTCCTGTTTTTTCAACAAGTTAAATGGGACGAGCCAAATATAGGAAGCGAGTTCAAAACTTCTACTCAGCCCGTCAAAAATAGCAGACTAGACAGAGCGGTCCACGCGAGTTGGACCCATTTTTCAACGAGTTAAGTCTGAATTTTAATACACTTATGTTTAAATTCTAACTTCCTATTCCAACTCCGTTAGAAGAAGAAAAAAAAACTGATGTCGTTACGGCATCAACATCAAAGGTATCATAGATATTTTTTTTTTTTGGTGGTCGGGATTTAAACCCCAGACCTTACATATATTATGCATTGTCCATATCAACTGAGTTAAGCTCACGAGGACAAAATATCAGAGATTAATATAACTTTGAAGAATTCGAAGGGTGTGGGATAAGTGTTAGAATAACATGTTAGAATTTCCTATAAAAAAAAAAAAGAATAACATGTTAAAATATTGACTCAAAAAAAAACGTGTAAAAATATCTTTATAATAATATTATAAATTTATATTTATATTTCAAATAAGATATTGTTATGATTTAAAATTTATATTTTTTCTTTTGTGGTGTAATTTATATTTATGTTTAGAATATCTTAAAGATTTGTTTGTTTTTTTCTTTTCAAGAAGATTTATTTGTTATTTTTTTTTCAAGAAGATTTGTTCCTTATTTAAAGATAAGATTTAGAAATATAATTTCTGATACAATTTAGCCCTATATATATACATAGAGAGCAGTGAACAAAAGTTCTGAATCATACTTCTCCTTATAAAATATATTTCTGCAATCACACAAACCCAAAAAAGTTCCGTCGAAAAAAGAGTGCTAAACGATGGGTATTGTTTCTTGGTTGATAAAGAATCAAGTTTTGGTTTCAGGGACCAATGTTTTCTGTCAGGGTAGTAACAAAGTTGTCAAAAGAGGGAGTTTGTTTTCTGATGCTATAGTCTGTGATTGTTGTCGTGTTACTTTTACTATCACCGGCTTCGAGTCTCATGCAGGTTGTACAAGACATAGACCATCCACAAGTATCTTGTTGGAAGATGGAAGGTCGTTGTTGGATTGTCAAAGGGAAGCTCTGGGTTCGCATGATCATAAAGGGAATCATTGTGTTGTCAAAGAAAATCAAAAGAAGAATCATTCTATTGTCAAAGAAAATCGAAAGAAGAATCATTGTGCTGTCAAAGAAAAATCTGAAGCAAATAACGATAGTGTTTGTTCAGTTTGTGGTTTTGGAGGTGACTTGGCACTATGCGATCGATGTCCTTCTGCATTCCACCTCCGTTGTTTAGGTCTCAATCGAGTTCCGATTGGTGAATGGTTTTGTCCAACTTGTTGTTGCAAAATATGCTATCGACCCAAATGCAAACAAGAATGTGAAGATCACAAGGATAATCAGATTCTTGTTTGTGTTCAATGTGAGCAAAAATATCACTTTGGATGCGTAAAGGCCGTAGGAATTGAATTTAATCACATGGAGAATTGGTTTTGCAGTGTAGTTTGTGGGAACATGTTCTTATGTCTAAAGAAGTTGTTAGGAAAACCAATTAAGGTTGCAGATAATCTAACATGGACATTGGTGAAGAATGTGAATAGTGTTGATGAAGAGGAGTTTAATCAAAAGGAGAGTAAGTTGAATATGGCTCTTGGTGTATTGTATGAGGGTTTTAATCCAACTTTTGATCCTTTATCAGGAAGAGAGTTGATTAAAGATGTTGTTTTTAGTAGAGAATCAGAACAAAAACGCTTAAACTTCCGTGGTTTCTATAATGTGATTTTGGAGAAAATGGGTGAAGTGATTTCAGTGGCAACTATAAGAATTTATGGTCAAAAGGTTGCAGAGATAGTTTTCGTGGCCACCAAGGAACAGTATCGAAGACAAGGAATGTGTCATTTGTTGATGGATGAGATTGAGAAACAGTTAACTCGCTTAGGAGTTGAGAAATTACTTCTGCATTCCTCAGAGGATGCTATGAACACTTGGACAAGATCATTTGGTTTTGCAAGGATGAATAGTAAAGATAAGTGTCAGTTTATTGATCATACTTTTTTAGAATTTGAGAATGGTACCATGTGTCTCAAAGCACTGAAAAGACCTATATGGCCTTGCATTGCTTGATGTTGGAGTTATATTACAATCCTAGAGATGTTTTTAATGGTTTTTTTTTTAATGTTTTCAATGATGTACTTTTTTTTGAACGATTTTTAATGATGTACTTTTTTTTGAAGGATTTTTTTGATATGCTTTGCAAGTATATTTTAGTTTTATTACATTTTTCAAATAGATAAATCATTGATGTTTGCTGTTATATTCATTCCATCAATACCGGTATGTATAAATTGAATTATAGATAGTGTTAAACAAGACAAAGTGTTAAGTAATTTGAATGAGTTAGATCACTATTTGGTTCTCAAAGTTATAGCTCTCTTGACAATTTAGTCATCTAACAAAGCCTTATATTAAATTTTCTTTTCCTATTAAAGAATTACTAAGATCTGTATAAACCAATATAATGGTTAATACAATAATACCAATGTCATTTAAAATCCCACATATGTATAAGAAGTTTTAATAGTATAGAGCAGAGAAATTATTTTCTGTTGATATGATAAGTTCATAAACTATTTCCAAATTTTCAGATTCAGTACACAGCAAGTATAAGCTATAATAATCAAGATTTATACTCCCTCTTCGTCTCACGATATCAATCAAGATGGTTTGGTTTCATTTAATCTGTCACTTAAGAAAACCTGACAAGCGGAACTATTTAAGACGTTATCATCTCTTATTTTGTTTAAAACATGGTAACGAATAGATTGTTGCCGTTGATCTCCACCTGTAGCATAGCAACTGATATTACATAACTTCGGTAATTTGGTGTATGATATATAAGAAATTTGAATACATTTAACTTTACAGTTCCTTTGTCACCAAGAGGATTACAATCCCAACTAATGTATTATGTACTAATAATATACATGTAGTTGAGTCCTCTAAACACATGGTATTCCATCATAACTTTGGGTTAGACTAATCAGTGGCGAGTGACAACTGGTTGAGGATATGAATGTAAACATAATCTGGTGCATGCCAACAACTTAGTCATGCCAATACTACTAAAGATAAATAAGGCAAGCATAGAAGATATTAAAATCATTATATCATAACTCATAAAAACTAATATTATTTTCAATTTGATTTTTTATATCATAACTCAAACTGTAGGATATGAAAAGAGCATCACTGTCATGAGTTTCAGGAAGAGAATTAAAAAGCAAAATAAAGGTTTAAGAAGACGATGGTGGTTGTTGATTCTTGAGAAAACTAGTGAGAAGTTGCCTCAACTCTTCATCCCTCTTCTCCTTCAAATCTATTAACTGAAACATCTCTCCTTGTTGTCTTGCCAAACGCCTGAGTTCCTTTTGATCCTTCAAGTGTTGCTCTTTTAACCAAACCAGAACATCATGATCGCTTTCTTTTCTTCCTTCTTCTTCAACCGCTTCTCTAGCTTCGGCTTGAGCAGAAATATCAGAGCGAAACTGAAGATCTTGATGCACAACAGTTACCTTGTTGAATGAAGAGACTTTTTTTCTGATAGAAAAGTGTTTGCTTTCACCTTGAGTCTCAGATAAACAGACTCTGTCACCATAAATCTTTGCTTCTTTGCTTCGATTTGCATCTTCAGAATCTTCCTCCAAACTCCCTATTGAAAGTTCAAAATCTTCTAAAGAGGATGGAGAACATTGGCTGATTAAAGACTTAGATTTTAACACAGGCTTACAATCCACAATAGACATGGAAGGAGCATGAATATGTTCATCAGCTATCATACAATCATGAGCAGAACTTTCAGCAGGAACATCAACACAAAACTTTCCAACATTAAGAAGGTCAACAAGATTAGGACGAAATCCAGGTGGAACACCAACATCATTACAACTTCTGTTAGTTTTTCCTACATGAGATCTGTACTTCCTTGAACTTTGACTTCTCTTCCGCTTCACAATGTTCTGAACAAAATCGACATGACCCAATACCGATTGTTTCCACCACATGGCATATCGTGTGGTAACATCTGCCTCAAAAAGTCTTGGTGGAAAATACAAATTTTGATCAAATATAAGCCTACAATAGTTTTTCCAAGCCATGAGTTTAGTCTCATTGAATCTAGGCACATAACTTGGAACGTCTTGATCCATTCCAAATTGCATAGCAACTCTATGTGGCAAATATTGCTCTATAGAGTCGAATCCAACAAGCTCGGAAACTCTCATGCATATAACAAATGAGAGCATTTGTTTATCCAAATCTTTCTTAAATGGTACCGAAAATGCATCATTTGGATAAAACAAACCACAGTTATCAGCATATCTAAAATATGGACGCCAAAGAAAATCATCCATAGCCGAGTCTAATGTCAGCTTAACATTCTCAATTTTCAAGGCCTGAACCTTATGCCACCTAAACAGTAAAGGGTCTCCGTGATCGATCAACATGGGTTCTGGCTGTAAATTTTTGAACCTCTCCCACACCCAAATCTGAACTAAGTAAAAGGGTGATTGAAGAGTAACTTCTAAAGGATATCTATCACCACCAACAGATAATTTTGACAGATCAACAATTGTTTTCTTAAACAAACTTAAATCCTTGTAAATACTAGCTAAAACAGCTGGTGCCAGAGCAATAGAATTTCCTCTAGCAAGATGAATAGCAATAGAAAACAAAGAACTTTTCACCAAACTTTTATGAGGAAAAACAAAAATTGACAACCACGTAGCAATGAACGCTTCATGCTCAATTTCACTACCTTTGTCGATGAAAAAATCCATCCATTTTGACGCGGTAGCGTGACACCTGTTACTCTCCCCAGGTATTTTACTCTCCCCAAGTTTCTGTCTTGCAAGGATCAACTTCTCTTCCACCTCTCTCATTTCCCGGCCTTTAACATGGATGAAAATAGGATCACCAATGACAGGATAACCCCCCAAAACCATAACATCCTCCAAACTAATCGTCGCCTCACCAAACTGAAACACAAATGTATTCGTCTTACAACACCATTTCTCAACAACCCCATATAGCAAGTTTTGATTTTTCACTATGCGGCACTTGGTACTCATTATAGCATCAAAGATACCTACTTTCTTCCACAAAGATTCATATTTTGGTTTAAGTTGATCAACCCAATAAACCCATTTCTCTTGTGGGTGACGCCATCCATTGAAATAGAATTTCAAAGGCCACTCATTTGGATCAAACACATAAGACAATGATGATGGGTTAAAACCAAAAGGTGATGGTTCATGAATGAAATTTGAAATGGGTTTTAGAAAATGAGCCATTCTAAGAGTTGCTTCACTGTGACCAGTAGGTGAGAGCATGAAATCTTCCCTCACCTCCATCATGGTATCTTTCAATGGTTCTTCATTCATCATGGTATCACTTTGTTTTTCAAAAAGCTCAACCTTTACTGAAAAACAAGGATGGATTAGGTATTTTGTAAGAAAAATGGTTGCTTTGTGAAGGCTACACACAAACAATACAACGTTGTTGGCACAAAGGAAAGAATGTAGTACAGCAGTAGCATGTTTTGTTTTGGACAACTTACACAAGAAGGAGAATGGTGAAGAGTGAAACTACCAAATTACCCTTTTCTGCTTGTAATGTGAAATTTTCAAACTAATCAAGTATATGGTCATTTAAATTATGTGGAAGGGTAGGTTTGTCTTTTTGCTAGTGTGATGGCATTCTCCTTTTTTGGATTCGGCATTCCTATACGGGTGTGAATGTGATGGCAAGCAAAATCTTCAATTGCATTTTTTTTATTTAAAAAATATAATTAAAAGTAATCTTTTCCTTTAAAAAAATAAAAAATAATGAGTACTCTTTTGGTATCATAGAAAAACAATAATTGAGTTTATAATTCATAGCTTATGTTGTGTAAGTTTTAATTTTTTTACAAAATGTATGTGAGTTTTAATGGTTATCGTCGTCTATCTAAAAAAACACATTAATTGAATAGTATTTGTTACGGTCTCATATATAAAAGTAAAAAAAAAACTTTTCAATCTTAAAAAACCTACCAATAAAACTCACAAAACTAAGTTGAGATTTGCCGGTTCAAACATGAGACATCAACAAAAAAGACTTCAGAAATAAAAGAATCCAAAATGTGACGAGGTTGTAAAATTAATAAAAGTGAAATGGTAGAACCAAAAAATCAATGTTTAGAATGGGGACCAAAACTTCGTTTTTTTTTTTTCAAACAAGTTAACCAAAAATGCATTTAAGTCTATGATTTTTTTTGGTCAAAAACTTTGGTTGCTAGAACTTCACCCCTAAGAGGATCCACAATAGAGACGTTCGTTTTTCTAGATACTTAGGGTTTTACTTGCACATATCAATCATTTATGATTTTTTATTGACACATGAACACTATATTATAAATGTTAAATTAAAAACAGCTTACACATAAACACTACTCCCTCCGGTCCTTTATATAAGAAACAGTTGACTTTTTAGATACATTGGATAATTAATGTATTTGATCTATATTCTAGATTAGATACATCAATTATCAAATGTATCTAAAAAGTCAATTGTTCCTTATATAGAGGACCGGAGGGAGTAGTACCTAATAAGCATTCAATGACCTCAACCTAACACCGCTAAAAAAATTCTAAATTGATCTCACAACACCTCTAAAAAAGTTCTAAATGGATCTCATTTACAAAGAGGGCTTAAAGCCAAAAAAAAAAAAAAAAAAAACTACAACAGGATCAACTGAGAACCAAATATTCTCGTAAAATCATATCCCACCAACAACTTTACATCATCTATCAATAACTTTACATCATTACATTTTAATATTAAAATGATGTGGGACTTACATACGAGAGTGCATAGTTGACCATTCTTGCCCCACAACCACTAATAATATATTATCGAGAAATGATATTTGTACAACCATTTTTTTACTACTATTGTGACAACTTTCTCTCTCATACTCATATTATGTTTTTATTTTCTCTCTTTATCGTTTTGGTTTTTATGTCAATACCTCTATTTTTTTGTAAATTTATGGTTGTATCAAAAGTTGTCATAAAAATTGTTGTTCAAATAACACAAGTGTATATTCTCCTCCAATTGGGGTACTATTAGGTACCAATGCTTAAAGAGTTAAGCATCCCCCATTAGACTCTAATGGTCAAAAGAGGTGGCATTTAGCATGCACAAGCAAAAGACTTGTGCACATTTAGTGGCCTGGAAATGAAGGACAGCTGGCGGTAAAAAAGCACTTTTTACCTGCTGGAATATTTTAATGAAAACATATTATATTATAAACTATTCCATTTATTGTTTCTGCTGCTCACACCCCCTAAAACACCATCAGTTATCAGCAATTACTTGTACACCCCCTGCTAAAATTGAAACATGGAGAGTAGTAATTCATATTTTCGTTATACACGTGAAACACCACCATAAATCTCATTTTGAGTTTTGTTTCCCTTCTCCTTCATGCTTAACATGTTTCTTCATCTCCATAGCCACCCATGCTCTTGATATTTCCAGATATGCTTTCTCCTTCATGCTTAAGTTAAAGTTCTTATCCATCAACAAAATTGTTCAACATTATTTCACTTTCCTATATTGATCTGGAGATTGCAGCTTAGTTTGGTTTATAGATCTAAATTCATTTTCAACTTAAAGGTATGAACATAACTTTGTTTATCATTTTAAATGTTTTATTATGCTATGTGGTTGTTGTATAGAAGTAGTGGGTTAGTGTTGTTGGCTAATATAAGATTCTGAGATACCATAACTGAAAGAATAAATAATGAATTTTTGAGTTAGTTTTTTGTCAATGAAAGAGGGTAAGAAGACAACAATGGCTGCAACACCAAGTTTATGAGATGGTGTTGTGCATGGTCGTGCTTAAGTTACACACGACCGTGCTCAAACTCACTGGAGATTGGATGCATTTTGTTTACTATCACCATGACCATCGTGCTCAATAATGACACGGTCGTGCTTGTCGTAATGGAAGTAAATATGGTTGGTTTATGCTAGGTTTTGTGAGAAAAATTCTGAACTGCAATCTAGCACGGTCGTGCGTTTTACTGACACGGTCGTGCCAAAATTCCATGCATGAAGTTATAATCTTGAATGTTTTGGAGCACGGTCGTGCTGATTATAGACACGGTCGTGCTTGACATCCTGGAAGTAATTGTTTTTGCTTTCTACTAGTATTGCTATGTAGTGTTGTATTTGTCTGGTTCCTGCAATTTTGTTCATGTAAAGGTAGTGTGTGTTTTGGCGAATTTGTGATTGTGATTATTTAAATCCATGTATGTATGATGAACAGGAAGATGGATATTCATGAAATTCTAGAAATTTTCGGAATTCCCAATGTAAGCGACATAACTGGGGGATGCAACCTTAATGCGGAAGGTTCAGAGGTAGAGGTATGTTGATGTGATTACATTATTGTGTAAATTATTTTTGAAGTTAGCGAAAATCGTAGTGTAATTCTGATCTGAGGATTGTCAATTACTAAGTTATTTTGCAATTTTTATTGTACAGGACATGGACAATAGCTCTTGTTCGGAGAGTGATGTATGTTCCTCGGATGAAGATGTCGAAGACATGTACAGTTCGTTGTATGGGTGCAACTTTGACGATGAAACGGCGGTTGATTGCATGGCTGACCTTGACAGAATTAATTTTAAGGAAATAGGGTCGGATGAAATCATGCGGTACCATTTTCAGGATCGTTTAGTTGCATTCAAGTTTTACAATTTGTACGGTTGTGTACGTGGATTTTCCGGTAGAAAAAGCCGTGTTGTTAAGAACAGGGATGGCGATGTTGTTCAACAAACCTTTGTTTGTCATAGAGAAGGTTACAGGGTTGGAAGTAATGCTGCCGATAGGAAAAGAGAGCAGAAGGCAACTAGTAGGTGTGGTTGCATGGCAAAAATTCAAGTACACGTTGACGCTGGTAGCGGTCGATGGTACATAAAATCTGTTGACGATATTCACAATCACACCTTTTTGGATGGGAAGTATGAGGGAATGCTACCTGCACATAGGAAGATGAGCGATTATGACAAATACCAAATGAAAATGATGAGGAAAGCTGGCATTCCTACGTCACGCATCTATGGTTTTTTTGCTTCACAGGCTGGTGGATTTAAAAATCTTGGATATACAAGAAGAGACATGTACAACGAGCAATTCAAGAACAGGGAGAGGAAGAGTACAGATGCAGAGGATGCAATTGATTTCCTTAAGGGTTTGTGTAGTACGGATGATATGATGTTTTGGAGGCACACAGTTAAAGAGGATGGAACACTTCGACATTTATTTTGGTGTGATGGGGTTAGCCGTATGGACTACTCGGTGTTTGGAGATGTTTTGGCATTTGATGCTACATATCGAAAAATTAAGTACAACACACCGTTAGTTATTTTTTCCGGTGTGAACCATCATAATCAAAGTGTCATATTTGGTAGTGCGATTGTTGGTGATGAAACTGAGGACACTTACGTGTGGCTGCTGCAACAATTTCTTGAGGCAATGGGCGGGAAGGCACCTGTGTCAGTTATAACTGACGGAGATCTATCAATGAGAAATGCAATTAGAAGAGTATTTCCACATGCTCATCACCGTTTGTGTGCCTGGCACTTGGCTAGAAATGCAACGAGCAATATAAAAAATCCAAAATTTGTCCCGAAGTTCAAACGGTGTATGTTCGGTGATTTTGATATTGAAGAGTTTGAAACTATGTGGGATTTGTTGGTTGCAGAGTTTGGGTTGGAAAATAATAAGTGGATTCGTGAGCTGTATGAGAAGCGGGAGCAATGGTCAACTGCCCATATCCGTGGTAGATTTTATGCTGGTTTCAGAACAACCTCAAGGTGTGAAGGTCTTCATTCTGAATTTGGAAAATATGTTACCGTCTTGTCGAATTTGGTGGATTTTTTACAGCATTTTTTGCGGTGGCTGAATTATGTTAGATACAGAGAAATTGAGGCGGATTATGCATCTTCTTTTGGTGACCCCGTTTTGCAAACTCAACATAGAAAATTAGAGAAGTCAGCTTCAAGAATATATACAAGGTCAGTGTTTAAGCAGTTTAGGCCCGTATTGGAGAGATCTAGTCGGTGCAAAGTCGAAGGTGATGTGCGCAGTGGTTCCATTTTTACCTACAATGTTTTCAAATACCCTAGGGATGATATTCATTGGATCGTGACATTTTGCCAAGAACGGTTGACATTTAAATGTTCATGCAAAAGATTCGAGACATTTGGTATTCCTTGTGAACATATCTTACATGTTCTAGTGCATTTGAACATTGTTGTACTGCCAGAATGTCTTGTGATGGAACGATGGACCAAACGTGCTAAAGATGGAATCAATGCTCAAAATGCTAATAGTTCAAGTCACCGTGATCCTGCATTTGTAACTACGTATGTGATGTTCGTTGAGCGATGTAAGAGGATGGCCAATGCCGTGTTGAAGTGTGGAGATCCTGAATATATACACAAAACCATGGAAATGATTGAAAAACACACCGAAACATTGGAATCATTAAGCAGGGGTGAAGTTGATGAATTGCCCGTGGTCGGTTCAGTGACAGAAAAAAGTTTAGGTAATCCGCAACGGCTTAAGAAAAGAGGTGGAGCAGCAGCTGCGTCTTCATCTCGTAATGTAAGTGGAAATAAAAAGCGGAGTTCGCCGAAATGTGGCATATGTGGATGTAAGGGTCACAACCGGCAGTCTTGTCGTCTACGAGAAGACTTTAATGTACAGTCACAGAATCATTCATCACATATCAATGATGATCAAGGGTATGCTGAAGACTCGGAAGATTGGAACACACCCATGGTAAGTGTGAAGCCGTTATTATCTAATGTTTGAAGTTTCTACTGTTTAAAATTTAAACGGTGATATTAGCGTCAACATTGTAAGTAATTTATTATTGTTCGAACAACGTAGGATTTGAACTAAAATTGAAGATTGGAGGAGCACGATGAATTTTGAAGTTTGATGTTGCGTTGAAGATGTTCGCAACTGATGAACCGGAGAATGGTGTATGATGACCCTTCGACGAAGATGTTAGTGACCTGTTGTTTGTTTAAATTGATTGTTGTTT
The DNA here is from genome assembly GCF_051527215.1 of Medicago sativa. Lineage (NCBI taxonomy): Eukaryota > Viridiplantae > Streptophyta > Magnoliopsida > Fabales > Fabaceae > Medicago > Medicago sativa. Next base: position 14,320,451 of record NC_140753.1, on the reverse strand, counting down.
TGCGTGTATTTAGGAGTGAACTTATGCATTTTTATTAATCTGTGATATTATGATGTTGGAACCTTTCTAATTTGATGTGGATTGTTTAATATGTACACGATATCAAAGTATTTCGTGAATATTTGAAGGTTTGTGTAAAACGTTGTTCGTTGTGATGTGTCTAATTGCCTGCGCCACCTCTATTGTTAAGCAATTAGTAGTTAATATGTGTACTGGGTTATGAGCACGACCTTGGACACAAACAACACAGGCGTGCTGAAGGAAACATTTTACATTCGTACTTAGCACGGGCGTGTTTGAAAGTGACACGGTCGTGTCAATACACTATGTTCTAAGTTGATCCAGAATGGGAATAGAAGGCACGCCCGTGTGATATATTAGCACGGTCGTGCTTATGAGTACTGATGCTAATGAAATTTATAGCTGATAATCAAGCACGACCGTGTTTATATTTTGCACGGTCGTGTCATTACAATCTGGTCATTAGTTAGTAATGTGAATGGAATACACACGATCGTGTGTAAATTGGGCACGGTCGTGTCAACATACTATGTTCTAAGTTGAACCAGAATGGGAATAGAAGGCACGCCCGTGTGATAGTTTAGCACGGTCGTGCTTATGAGCACTGATGCTAATGAAATTTATAGCTGATAATCAAGCACGACCGTGTTAATTTTTGGCACGGTCGTGTCATTACAATCTGGTCATTAGTTAGTAATGTGAAAGGAATACACACGATCGTGTGTAAATTGGGCACGGTCGTGCTACATATTTTTTACAAAGTTGTCACCACAGCATGCTCAAATTGTATTTCCTTACCACATACGTAAATAATACCACATACAATTTGGAATCATTTACAATACAACCTGAACAGAATTATAGATTATGACACCGACAAAGATTTACATATGAAGTTAAACAAACTTAAATTGAACACAATTAAGTTTTGAACAGAATTTTTGATAGTGCATGTTCAAAGAAACTTATACAAAATTCAAATAGAACCCAATATAACAGTACCAGTAGTTGATGAAAGATATGTAAACAAAAGTAGCGTTAGCAAGTTCAAAATAACCCAACATAACAGTTCCATAATAGAAGCAAGAAACTTAAATAAAAAACCAGTAGCAATCATCCAAGAAGCATAAGCAAGCAAAAAACCTATCCTCCCTACTCCGTAAGTCACGAACACAGATTCCCAACATTAGACTCCACCTGGAGGTTGGTATTCAATTTTTAGGTGCTGCATCATTAGGTTGAGCATATGTTGTTGCGTTTGGTTGTCCTGCCTCATCTGCTGCACCTCAGCCATCATCATTCCACGCCATTCCTGCTCCTCTTCATAATGCCTTTGATGCTCCATCCTCATCTGTTGAAGGTCGGCCCTTGTCCCTTGAACCTCAGCCTCTATCCTTGCACGCCAATCATGGTCATGTTGAACCTCCGGCAGCGGTTGGTCTTCCTCCTGGTCATCAGCATGTACGTCATCTCCATCATGCTGCTCTGCAGGAACTTCTGTACCTAAATCGGAATAAATCCAGTTTTCTACATTTGATGTGTCAGTCCTATCAGGATTTGGCAATAGAAATGAGTCATGGTTCGCAACCCTCAATTGAAATTGTTCTCTCTTCCCCCCACTCACATCCTTAATCATTTTCATTTGAATCAGTGTGTCAATATTGATTCCATTGCAACCATGAAGTGGATGTTCATCACGATACAATTTAATATTTAACGTCTTGGCCATGAACTCTATCGGTCCCCCCACCACAATCTTACCACTGTCCTGTGTCGCAACAGACGCCATATGGCTTAAAAGATAGTAACCTGTGTTTACTTGTTGCTTGTTGACCATAGCCCATAATATGAATAGTTCATCGGTCCTAACCGTCCCCGTTTCCTTTCGACCGAAGATGGAGCAAGCCATAACCCTGTGAATGTAGCGGAAAACAGGGTTGTGGATGGAACTAGCCTTAGCAGATTTAGGCACAAATTTCCTCATTCCAGTTATTTGATGCCAAAACTCATCAGGATCATAATTCTCAGGCCTATTGTTCGGGTTATGAGAATCGTGGATGAGTCCCGTGCTTGCGAACCCCATCCGTTCACAAAATTCAGTTAGTGACATGCTAAATTCACGGTTATCCAGGCTAAATGACACATTGTTGTGTTGTGGGTCATCAACATTATCTTTATCTTTTCTAAAACACAATGTACTAAGGAATTCTAGGGTAAGGTATACCTTTGTGGAGTATGAATGTCCTATAAATTTCCCCCATCCTATGTTACCAACCAGATCCCTAACATTTTCTCTCATACCTAAATCATCTAGAGTAGTTTTATCGGGATACCTGCTCATTAAGAGACCTCTTCCAGCAAGTATGTCGAACCTCTCCCTTTCCTCTGCTTTCTTTAGGATAATTCCAAGTGCATAAGGCTTACCCTTCTTTTCCTTGCCATCACCAGAGCCAGCATCAGTAGCAACTTCCTTTCCCTTGCCATCAGTAGCAACTTCCTTTCCCTTTTTCTTCTTAGCATGAGAAGTACCATCATCAGCAACCTTTTTCTTCTTGGCATGAGAAGAGCCATCATCAGCAACCTTTTTCTTCTTTACTTTAGATGAACCATGATCATCATCATATGAAGCATCATCAACAGCATCATCAACAACATCATCCTTTCTCTTTTTTGTCATTTTTGAATTTCACAAAAGGAAGAAAAATTGGGTTTTGGGATACAAGTTTGGTTTTTAAGATTGATTTTGGTAGGGAAAGGTTGAATTGATGTTGGGTTTATAGATTGGGTATGAGGATTTGTCTTTGATTGATGTTTAAACTTTAATTTGGTTGGTTTTAATTTAGGTTTGGAGGGTACACGAATTTGGACATTTGTTTGAAGATTGGATGATTTTTGATTGTGGTTTGGATTGAATGTGTTATACTTGTTGCTTGTTGTTGTTTTTGTTAAGATTTGGTGAAGTTAGCAGTTGTTTATATGGAGGTTGGGTTGGAAGAGAAGTTGATGGAGGTTAATGGAGGTTTAGGTTTTGGATGGAAGTTGAATGAGTGTGGTGAGAATGAGGAACGGTTACCAAAGACAATATTGATATATAAGTCTGCGAAACGCACACGACCGTGTTGTAAAATGACACGGTCGTGCGTATAGAATCTGGTAAGAACTAAAAAACCAAATAGATTTTCGAGCACGACCGTGCTGTATATTGACAATGTCTGAACGACTGATCAAACTCTCAACTCTTACCCCGACAAGTAGAATAATATACGATAAGTATTTTGATGAATGTTTAATGCCTAATCAAACTATTCACCAACCTATCTTGCCGACAACTCTAACCCTAACGACCATAGTGTTCGAATTAAACTCACGCCTTAACTGCATGATTCCTCTACCTAAACTAGTTCAAAGATGTCACCAAGACCGATCAAACTAGAAACTCTTACCCTAACTGGAAGAATCTTCGAGTCAAAATACTTGGATTTTTCTTCATTGACTACTCAAACTTTTGTTATCGATTACCCTAGCTTGCATCTGTAACACTGTTGACAGATGGTAATTAATCAATCAAGATATTTTATACACAACTATTTTTTATACACATTAAAATTTAAATAACATAATACTACATTATTTAATCATTAATAAGAAGATAGTTCACCGGCTAATGAAGCAACTTACAACTCTAACCGCAATGACGTAATTCTTTGACCTAAAGTACTTCAGAGAATACTAGACTATATTTATATGGACCAAAAACTTATTAAACCCTCGTATAATCATTAATAAGAAAACTTATTAAACCCTCATATAAATGATTTAATCATTTATGTTTTAATCATTTTATTTGTAATTAGGCTTTTTTAGGCTTTAATCTATAGATATTACAATAAAATCCATTAAAAAACAAAAATTATATAGCTATTGTGTACTTTGAACACTGTAAGTCTCTTAAACTTACTATCATTGGAAGGGAACATGCCTGTATGAGACATTGTTGTTTTGCATTTTTAAAATAAGGTATTAAAAACTTTGATTAAAACATAACAATATACTCTTGCACGGTCGTGTTACGTATACACACGACCGTGCCTTTCAGTTTATATGTCAGCACGACCATGTCAATATACAACACGACCATTAATTCACGTTTTTCTTAGGCCACTTGAACTAAACACGACCGTGTAATTATTACAAACGGTCGTGCCCGAAACCACTTTTTTTTTTCCCACTAATTCCCTTTTTTCTTAGGCCACTTGAACTAAACACGACCGTGTCATTATTACACACGGTCGTGCCCGAAACGTGTCATAATTAAAAGTGCATTCCTTTTTTTAATCATTTATGACACAGTATGACATGGAATTGAAACTGTTATTAGAGCTTCTGACATGTCCATAAGTTATAAACACAGTATGACAGAAAATTAAATTTTCGTTAACGTGTATAAGTGTCTCAAAGCATCGTTTTCCAAACTATTACTAGCATGTTTCTGAAACATTACACTGACTTGACATGTCTAATAAACGAATCTCACTTAAAACTTACTATGATGAATTTTAAAAAGAATATCAAATAAAATCCAACCCAAATAGAATAAAAATAATTGTGAAAATTAGAAAAATGATGAATTTGAAAATTAATATCAAATAAAGTCCAATCCTAATAGAACAAACAAAATTGTGGAAATTTAAAAAAATCTCAATTATATACAAGTGAACTTGTTTACTTGACGAAAGCGCGCCCATGTGGCTTAATGGTTACAGACTTGTCCTTGCAACTTTGAGGGTTTGGGTTCGAGTCCCTACAACCACTTTTTTTGTCCATTAATTCGCTTTTTTTTAGTCCAGTACAAATACACACGACCGTGTCATACTTACACACGGTCGTGTTCGGAACGTTTCATAATTAAATGTGCATCCCTTATTTTTAATCATTTACCAATTATGTTTTAATGATTTTCATACTAATGATTTGTTTTCATTTATGATAATCATTTTCATATTAATGATTATTAATGATTTGTCAACAACCCACAATTCCACCAACTCACCAAAACATTTAAAGGTGTCTCCTACCTCAATCTTCTTCTTTTACTTCCTTCTTATTATAATTCCTTCTTCTTCTTCCTCCTGCAGCGCCAGAAATCATCACCATCATCAACCTTAGGTTTTCCCCTTTCGAAATCTACACTCACTATTAGGCAATTAACCTCCATTTCTTTCTTTCCTTTTACTTAATTTCATGCAGTTGGTTGCTTTTTATTGAATGTTGAAGCACTACATTGATAGAGATTGTTAGGTTCTTTTTGCTTTCATTATTCTTATTAGGAATGAGTTTCTGATTGGTGGGTATTGTTACTCCTGTTTGTTTCTTATATGGGGCTTCTGATTAATTGTTATCAGGAAATGTTAAATACTACTATTTCATTTTTTTCTGCTTATGAATCTTGTTGTTACTAGTACTGCCATATGTGGGTGTACAATTAATGTATGTAAATTGTTACTACTTTTTGTTTGCGACAGGAACAGAAATTTTGAAAAAATGGCTTCTAAAGGAAAGGGTGTTCATGTTGGCAGCACTTCTTCCGGAACGCAGAAACAGGGTAGACTCAATGAGAGGGGACTTATTCTTCACAAATCTGAAAAGGTGAGGTACAGTATGCTTGTGAAAAGAGACGTTGTACCCAATAGGTACCCCGATTCAGCCGCTCTACAGGCATTGGGTATAGAGGACAATGTCACGACATTGATTAGTAATGTAGGCTGGAAAGATTTCGTAGGCGAGACGCACTTTGCCTTCGAAACTAGTACACTAGAATTTTTAAGTACCATCTCTTTTGTTCATGATGCAGACAATTACAAAAACCCAAACCACACCGTTTCATTTAGTTTGGGCAACGTGGAATATAACATGTCCCTCACTCAATTTAATGACATAATGGGCTTCGAAAGCACGGGGATCATTCATGATAAAAAGCATCGACATTTTGACAAACAGGAGTTTTGGTTTAAAATAACTGGCCGGAACCGTTTTAATGGCAAAACTGCCAAGGCCAGCATGATACAAAACCCTGTTTTCAAATACTTGCATAGAGTTATGGCCTGCACCATTTTCGGTAGGCCGGAAACTGCAACTGTGAGGTCTGATGAGCTATTCCTTTTATGGGCCATGATTAACAAATGTCCCGTAAACACTGGCTACTACCTATTAGACCATTTGGCATATGTGGCGGCACAACCAAAAGGTAAGATAGTGGCGGGGGGATTGGTAAGTTTCATTGCATGGAAGCTGGGAGCGAGAACTGCAACACAAGAAATTGGCATTGACGGGAACTATGCCATTGATATCGATTTCTGTAAAAATATACATATGGTAAGGGATCTAGATGGGGACAACAAGACTTTTATATTGCAGGTATTCAACGAAGATTCAATCTTGTTGCCAGATCCATCGAGAACTGACGTAACAAATCCAGCAAATTGGCTTTATATGGATTTAGATTCACGGGTACCTAAAGAGCAGGCTGGCAGAGATGAAGAGATGGGTGATTACCGGGAGGAGCAACAACCTGCGACTGGAATGAAAGACGACGATGATGATTGGCGTCGAAGAATGGAGGCGAAGGCTGACAGGACGTATGATGAGGTTGCATGCATCAAACGAATGCTTGCAGAAACGATGCAGCGACTCAACTTCCATTATCCTCCACCCGGTCCAGAATGATAAACTTTAATGCTTTGTGTGAACAATGATCCAAATATAATTATGTTGTAAATTATATTAGCTCTGAACTTGCTGAACTTGTTTGCATGTTAACAAAACACATGGCTCGTGCTAGTAATTGGCATGCTCTGGTATGTTGTGCACATTTTTATTTCACTAATGATTGTTGGTTCTACTGGATATGGCACCTGATACACACACGACCGTGTCTAATTCAAGCACGGTCGTGCAGCTATTGCAGACAGAACACCAGTCACTTTCTGTCTTTCTTACACGACCGTGTTATTACACGCACGGTCGTGCGTCTGTCCCAAAACAATTTCAAGGCAACAGCCAGTGGTTTAAGGCACGACCGTGCCTATTTAAAGCACGGCCGTGCGAACCTTCCACTACTTTTTCAAATCCAACTCCAGTCACTTTAAGCACGACCGTGTCATTATAAAGCACGGTCGTGCTCACCTGTCATTGCTTTTTTTTTTTTTTTTGGGACATTTTAGCTTTCTATTAACTCTTATAGTTTACTTTTTTTAGTATAAAAATTGTCAACTAATTTCCAAATAAAATAACATACAAAAATATTAATTTCCAAATAAAATAATATCTAATTATTTGTTAATTCAATGTTACATCTTAATATTATTAATATAGTTTACTTTCTACATAATTTCCTTCTATTAACTGTACAATTAATAATACTCCAATGTTTAATTTCTGATACCATAATTTCTCATAATTCAATCATTCATCATTGACTTACAATATTTTTTTGGTAGTGATTGACTCACAATATAAATAAACATTATTAATATTATGTTATACCAACAAAACATCTTATAATTTCTCCAATTTATTTTTCCAAAACATCATAATTCTTCATCTTGTAATTTTTCCACAACAATTTTACTACCCAAATATAACACCCAATTTATTCATCTTATAGTTTCTCCCATTTATTTTTCCCAAAAAATTCAAATCCAATTACAACCGTCCAATCTAATAAAACAACTTCTACTAATTTTCACATTTTTCAATATTCAATTCAATTGAATTTGAATTGTCAACAAATAAATAAAATTATGCATGGAAAAAATATTTCCTATTTTCGGGCCAAGAATATTAAATTTGGCAGCCCATATATAAAATTTTACTCACAAATGTAAAGCCCAAGTCCAATACAAACCCCACCAAAAAAATTGCAATATAAAATTCAGATTTAATCAAAGGAGTGGGTCCCGCGTGGGACCCACATGCCCTCTCTCCCTTTGTGGCAGCAGGTCACCCATTTCTCAATCCAAACAAATCTCAACCGTTGGCATTAAAATAATAATATATGAACGGTTCAGATTTGATTTGGGCCCACAAAATGCACAAGTTTGTGTTGTGCACAAGTCTTTTGCTTGTGCATTGTAAATCCCACCGTCAAAAGATGAATATGGGGGAATCAAACACTCTTTGCATACTATAAAATCTATGTCAATTGAGTTTTACTCAAGTGGACCAAGTCTTTATGATTTAAATTACGTGATATACTACTCGATGATATAGAATTATCTAGATGAATTAATGGTGTTGATCATTTAAAATCATCAGATTGTATGCCACCTGATTTAAAACTTGTCATATTGTTATTTAGTCCAAAATTGGTAGATTTTAAAATGTGAAATCTGAATTATGATTTTGAAAATTAAAATTTGAAAAATAAATTTTTGAAAATTAAATTTAAAATTTTCCTATAATTTGAAAGTTTTTGAAAAAAAAATCTGAATATAATTTTTTTAAATTAAAATATTGAAATGAATTTTGAAAATAAATTTTCGAAATCTTTTTCTAATTTTTTGAATTAATGGATTTGTCACATCAACACCACGTGGACAAAGTTGCACGGTCAACAACTGACGTGTAGGCGCAAATTTGTCATATTTACCGGAACTTTTGACATTATTTAGTCTATCTTTTTTTGTTTGAATAAATATCATTTAGTCTATCCTATTAACTTAAATGTTGTGAGTTCAAATATTCGTCATTTTCAATTTAACGATTTACAATGAATTTGTATAGTTTTCTCTCTAATCTACCCTTTTTTTCTTAACTAAAAAAAACTCTTTCGTTTCACTTTCATTTTAAAAACTCGCAACCAAATGATTACATATTAAGGAATCATGATCCACCCGAACACCATTCTGTCTCTGTTACCAAAATGCAAAACTTTGATACAATTCAAAACCTTACACGCTTTAATTCTCACAACCCCAACAACCATTAACACTAAAATAATCCCTTTAAGCAAGCTTATTGATTTCTGTGTTGATTCACATTTTCATGAATACTTCAATTATGCAAATTCATTATTTCGCCAAATTCATTCACCTAATGTTTATATCTTTAACTCTATGATTAAGGGTTATGCCAAATCTAACAACCCAACAATGTCATTGCATTTGTATAAACAAATGCTGCAAAATGGTTATGCCCCTGATCATTTTACTTTCCCATTTGTACTTAAAGCATGTTCTTTTATTTATGATCAAGTTAGTGGAAAATGTGTTCATAGTTGTGTATTGAAATCTGGGTTTGAAGCAAATGTTTATGTTGCAACTGGGTTATTGAATATGTATGTGGAATGTAAAAATATGGAAAATGGGTTGAAGGTGTTTGATAAAATTCCTAAGTGGAATGTTGTTGCTTGGACTTGTTTGATTAATGGGTATGTGAGTAATGATCGACCCCGTGAAGCTTTGGAGGTGTTTAAGGAAATGGGTTGTTGGGGTGTGGAGGCTAATGAGGTTACGATGGTGAATGCTTTGATTGCGTGTGCTCGTTGTAGGGATGTTGATACTGGGAGATGGGTTCATGAGAGGGTTTGTAAGGCGGGGTATGATCCTTTTGTGTTTGCGTCTGATAGTAATGTTATTCTTGCTACTGCTATTGTTGAAATGTATGCAAAATGTGGTTGGTTAAATGTTGCGAGAGACTTGTTTAACAAAATGCCAGAGAGAAACGTTGTTGCTTGGAACTGTATGATTAATGCTTATAATCAATATGAGAGGTATAACGAGGCGCTTGGTCTGTTTTTTGATATGTTGGCCGATGGATTTTGTCCTGATAAGGCTACTTTTCTGAGTGTGTTGAGTGTTTGTGCCAGTCGGTGTGTTTTGGCATTGGGAGAAACAGTTCATGCTTATCTATTGAAAAGCAACATGGCAACGGATATTGCCCTTGCAACTGCTCTTTTGGACATGTATGCCAAAAATGGTGAATTACGAAGTGCGCAAAAGATTTTTAATAATAGTTTGGAAAAAAAGGATGTAGTGATGTGGACTAGTATGATAAATGCTTTAGCCATACATGGTCATGGAAATGAAGCATTGAGTTTGTTTCAAATAATGCAAGAGGATAGTTCTCTAGTCCCTGATCATATTACTTACATTGGAGTCTTATTTGCATGTAGTCATGTTGGATTGGTCGAAGAGGCTCAAAAACAACTTAACCTTATGACAAAGAGGTATGGTATACTGCCAGAAAAAGAGCACTATAGTTGCATGGTTGATCTTTTGAGTCGGGCAGGTAATTTCAGAGAGGCGGAAAAACTAATGGAGACAATGTCAATACGACCAAATATTGCCACATGGGGTGCTCTTTTAAATGGTTGCCAGATTCATGAAAACATCTCGGTTACTAGTCAAGTTAAAGTACGATTAGCAGAGCTGGAACCTGTTCAAAGTGGAATTTATGCTCTTCTATCTAATATATATGCTAATGCTGGAAAATGGGAAGAGGTAAATAGGGCTAGAAAAATGATGAAGCATAAAAGGATTGCAAAGACAATTGGTCATAGTTCAGTTGAAATGAAGCTGTTAACCTTATGATTATCTCAAGATTCATTTGTCGTCTCAAATTATAAAGTAGTGTTTGATGGAGTTGCTTCAACAAATTAGTGTTTTGAAATGAAAATCAAAACCATCCTGGAGCATCAGTTCATTTCCTTTCACTTGCCTTGGTCAGTTTGTTCCAATTAACATCAAGGTCATGTTAACTCTGGCATTGATGAGATTCTTGAGAGTGTTTGGATGGGGGTCTCTCTTGACCTAGTTCTCTCTCGCACCCACTCTCTCTGCAACTCACTTCCTCTACTCTGCTTGCGCTGCTCCATCTGTCCTGGAAAAATTTCCCCTGGAATTGCATTTTGCTTAAAAATGTGAGTTTCAAATGTTGTTTTATCAGTATTTCCTCTACTGATTTTATCAAATTGTTAGTTGTAGCATACCAATATTGAAATCGGATTTCTCAAACTCGGATTTTGCAAAATTTTCGTGTGATAGTTTTTCTTTTGTTGATTCTGCACTATGGTTTATTTTCATACAATAATCATATAACTTTTTTCTGGATGCAGTATATTTCTGTTGTATTTGCTTACTTTAACTTGTTTCTGGTTCTTAATCTTTAGATATGGACAAACTACACCAAATCCACAATGACCTGAAGCCAGAATATACTGTTTGTTTTTTCCTAATATGTGCAGCTTCCTAAATGCAAGGTACTTGGCATTTTCGGACGCAAAAATAATGACTTTTGTGGATTCATCATAATATATTTAAGTAAAACTATGTGATTGGTACAAAGTGTTTCATCAGATGAAACTCAATTCATGCGCTTTCACAAGTCTAGTGCTATTGAGCTGATTAATTTTGGTAGTACTCCGTTTGATAGCTATTTCATTTCAGTTGAGTACACTAAATTTATGCAGTAACTTCTTTTTAATATATTTGGTTGACAATATGTAGCAGGGATGCAGAAAAATATTTCAAACAGGGATCACAACTAAGATGACCTGAAGGAGCTATTTCGAGGGAGAGCATAAATGCAGTGAAGAAGTGTGATCATCTAAAGGTTGGTTTAGTTGTGTTTCCCTATTAGTAGTTTGCTGGCCACTGATTAATCTAACCCAAAATTATGATGGAAGGCCATCTGTTTAATCCAGCGTTCTGAGGATTCAACTACATGTAAATTATTAGTACATTCAGTATGCGTAGTTAGTGGTAAAGGAACTGTAAAATTCAATGTATTACAATTTCTCATACATCGGAGACCTAATTACCAAAGTTATGAAATATCAGTTGCTATGTTATAAATGGAGATGAGTGCTAGCTGACCTTATTTATTATTTATTTTTATCTGATTTCATTGTAGATAAGATATGTTCTTCATTTCTTATCTATCTAGTTAGCGAAGAACGACAAACTGCGACAACAGACGAATGTGTTGCATGAAAGTGTCAATTGGAAATATCTGTTTTGTAAAAAATACAAATTGTATATTATATATGCTATTTGCATGGTTTGCGCATCTTAAATTTATATTCTTCTAAGGCAAGTTGTATTTCCTAAATAAAACTTGTACATTTAATTTTTTTTTTTTTTAATGTTGTATAGAAACCATAATTACACCACTTAGACAAATACTTGTTCACTTCCACAATTAGGAACAGAACCAGTTATGCGTGGAGATGGCTGAGCATCATAATCTTTATTGGAGATGATGGAGGATGATCCTCCCTCACTACCTCTATAAGAGATTCTCTCCATTTTCTTTCTCTTTGATCGGTTCTTAATAGTCTCTTCTTTTTCATCTGCAAAGGACATGAATTTTTTCAAACCCGACGATCCTGAGCTAGGGTTTTGGTCGGGAGAATCAAGTTCCTCTGAGCGGTGCTTGATATACTGTCTAATTATCCGTATGAAGTATATTAGTAGAGCAACCAAACATGCTGATCCACAGATCACATACAGTCCCCAAAAGCTTTTTAGTTTGAGTCTTTGAACTTCAAGCTTTGCACCTTGTGTTAAACAAGCTCTACTCAAAAGCCATTTGTCATGAATCCTTTGTAAGTCCCCATTGTCTACCATTTGCAAAATGGCAGTTGATAGGTCAATTGCTAATGGTGAGTCTCTTGGAAAGCCCTGAACAGCACAATTAAGAACAAAAAAAATGAATGAATAACAATTTTAGACTCTGGCATTGTAGGACTTCAGAGAATTTGGCCCATGAAATTAATAAAATTCCAGAATCATGCTGGTACTAAAAATCTTCTATCACATTAATTCTTTTAAATTGGCCAATTTTGTTGCAAGAAATTGCAAAGAAAACTTGAAAGATACTTACAAATCCCCAGCCGTTTCTGGTGAACTCTTGACCTACAATAGTAAATTTACACCGGCTTGCAAGGAAGATGTCGATATAGGCACGTTGATCGATATAAGCAGCAACGCCGCCATTTTGAGGACCCTTCTCAAGTGCTCTAGCAGCTTCTTCAGGTGTTCTTAAAGCAACAAGCCTAGACTCATCAATACCAATATCTTGGATTAAATAGTTTTTAGAAAAAGAACCTTGAGTGTAACCAATTGGTTCTTTGCCAATTACTAAGCTTTCAATGCCTTTAATGGGGGAAGAAAGCTGTTGAACTGTGAGGATTGATGTTAGACTTGCTGTGTAACTTGAAGTAATTATAAGTACTACAAATAACCATATAAGTAGCACACAACGACCAAATGTGCTCACTGTATTTTCCCCTACATAGTGTGGATAAAATGAAACTTGATTACTCAAAGGCTAAGTTAAAACTTTTACCATATATGTCATAGAAGACAAGAATTGGAACTTACTATGTGAAAAGAACATTGTTGAAAAGCTAAACCTGTCAAATACAACACAAACAAATGTCGCAAACATATCAATACCTTGATATTAGTGTGTGTTTGATTCTACAACAAGCGGAAATTGGTTTTGAATAAATTTATTTTGGTTAAAAGTGAGTTGAACGTAAATCGATTTATATTTTGATACATTCACGTGAAAATGATTTAAACAATAAATTTAAAACTAAAATTCACGTTTGGAAGCAAAAGCCTTTAATCTCAACTTCAAGTTAGAATCTACGCAAATCTGCTTAAGAACACCTAAACACGTTAAAATCAATTTTATATTTCTAAAATCACCTTTTCCTCTCACAGAATTGCAGCCTCCACATAAATATTGCATGCATTATTAGCATTGGTTTGGTTTAAAAAAGGTTCAATATTGGTGAGCCATGGAAAAGGGGGAGATAATAGATTCGACTTACCAAAAAATAGTAACCATTTGTTTTTTAGGTGGTCCTCTAAATTCATCATTCACCCTATGCTCCAAAATCCAAACTACAGTTCCAACTAATATGAAAAAGAGAGCTGTGACAAACCACATCCTTGGTGTAAATGGAGCCAAAAAGGCCAAAGCACTAGTTTCTGTCTCCCTAACAGGTGCTACTACCACTAAACCAGACTCAATATATGGCTGAGTAAAATCCACCATTTTTGTTCTTGTTGTAGTAATTGCAATGTCACCTACTGCACCGTCAAATTCCTGTATGAAAATTCAAAAATCAGTCTCAGAAGATTACCATAATAAAACATCCAAACTCCATAAAAGATTATTGACATGATACTCACACCAGTTGTTATCAGACGGACAAGCTCGGTGTTACTAGGATTGTTCTTACCATCCCCATATGGAATAAACTTATAAGGGACAGCATAAGGCAATAGGTTAACTGCAGAAAGAAATACATCAATGCAGAATCCTTGAAATGTATCTGTGCCTGGTACTTGCGAGACAAATTGGCGGTAACTAACGCCTATTGGTACTCCAATTCTTAATAGCCTTCCATTGTTCGGAAAAACCCAACCGCGAGGCTTCTGAGCTGTGTTTCCAGGCCAAATCACAGGGACTAGCATTTTACTCTCCCTGAAGTTATTGCCTGGTTTGGAATGAATTGTTTCTGGAGGAACAGCCGATAATCCAGAGTGATTAGACCAATAACCGATCTTCCGAGACCCGGTTCCAACCACATTGATGATTTCATATGTAGGATTAACAAGGTTTTTATCATCTGCATACTTGAACAAGCCTGTCACACCTGTCATGTTAACTTCATAAATGTTAGTACGCAATGTGTTTCCTCCATCGAAGATGTTCAATGCATCAAGACGCAAGTTGTCTCCACGTAGTGTAGATAACTTTGAATCATTTGAGAATGTGATTTGGTTCCCTTGTTTAAAAAATGCATCAAGTGCATGAGCAAGAGCATAAATAGTATCATATGCATAAAGAGACAAAAAACTAAGTCCAAGAGGGCCATTATCGGTATTTCTGTGAGTCAAGTTTTGCCATTTAGAAACAAACTTTCTTTTAAGCTCCGAATCTGGTGTGTGCACGCGTGCTGTCAACACTCCTTGGATATCATCCATTGCATCAGATGGCAATGGACTATTTATATCAAGAATAGCAGAAAGAAAAGCAGTGGCTATCCATACATAACCAGTTCCCATCATTCCAAGATTCTTCGCAACACTAAACACTTTCGGGCCCCCCATAGTGTTGGCGTGAACTACTATAACTCTTGATTCAGCAAGAGCCACCTGAACTAGCACATTTGTTATCTCCTCTGCAGTTGCTTCGGGTCTCACAGGCGCTTTATATGAGATTCTGCAACGCTTCTCGGCAAGCTTATCACCTAATGCACCAATTCCGTTCCTTCCATTATCATCATCAATGTATACAGCAATGACTTCTTTCCATCCATAGTAGTCAACAAGGTCTGCTATTGCAGCCATTTGATAAAGATCGCTGTGACAAGTTCTGATAAAGAATGGGAATTGAAGTGAAGAAAGGGTAGGGTCTAAAGCTGAAAATGAGATAAGAGGAACTTGAAGCTCATTTGCAATATGAGTTATGACATGAGCTGTTACAGAACTATGAGGGCCAATTATTGCCACATTGTGTCTAGCCATGACCTGCAAAACTGTATATTACATAGAATTATCAGAGTTTAATTGTGATACACTATAAGCGTAAATTTTTTACATGGTCAACAAATCATTCATATGTGTGACTTTAGAAGTGATTGTGATTTAAGTCAAATCTTTTTTATGGTCTAACGGTTATAATTGATTAACTGTGTAATAAATATTTACACTGACAGTGTATAATCTGAAAAGAGTTGAGCTATCTTTATCATTGTGTTTATGTAACCAAAAAAATAAAAAATTTACAAGGTTCATCAACTCATGAAAAGGTGACATTATGAAAGACATACCCTCAGCAATGCTTAGAAAACCTCTATATTTAGAATCTTCCTGAAGAGAGAGCTTCAACTTGGTCTTGCCGAGAATATTTGGATCCGAATTTACATCGTCGACCGCAGCTTCTAAAGCAATTTTTATAATCTTACCAACACTAGTATTGAAAGAAAAGAGAGCTCCAATATTTACAATATCAGGCCTTGATGTATTATGAATGCCAGCCACAGTTGAAGAGAAGCCATTGTAGAGAATCATTAGAGCCAATAGCCAAACTTTAACCATGGTTGATGATTTACCTATATAACAATAAACATAAAGATAGTAACATAACAACAACAAAACAAAGGGTTTGATGTTTACAAGTTGAAAAAGCCAAAAAGTCATAAAGCACCAAGAAAAACAAGATTTTGCATGAACAAAGATTTTGGAAATAGAAAAGAATCAAAGTATCTATATATTCTATAAAAGACGTAACATAACAACAGACATAAAGCATAAGATAAAGCAGATTTTGGAAATTGAAAAGAACCAAAGTATCTGCTAATAAAAAAGAAAAAAGCAACATATTGTAACATCAAAATCCCTAACATGTGAAAGGACAAAAAGAACAGTGTAAGTAACTTCATGAAGTTAAAAGAAGACATACCTTAGAGCTTCAGGAAGGATATATGATGTACTTTAACCAGTAGCTTAGAATTGTAAATGAAGAAGGAACCAAAAGTAGGAACAAAGAAAGAGTTTAAGCATTGTGGAGAAAATGGACAAGGCACTAAAGGAAAGTGGAGAAGTTAATCAAGGGAAGATGCAAATAAATTTCAAAAAGTTTTTTTTACTCAAAAAGGTAAGGTTAATACTTAATGATATATAGTTATATGGTGTTGAAAAATATGGTTAACTCAATAACCAATCACACTCCTCAGAAGTTGGATATTTTGGCCGACTTCTTGTCTTTTTTTCTTCAAATTATTTGTACGGACAAGAGGGACAATTGGAAATGATTTATAGCCACTGAAAACATGTGAGAAATTTTGGTACAATAAGATGAAGATAATTGTCACTGTGAAAGTGGACACAACAAAACAATCTTCTGAGTTCATACAAAAGAAACACAAACATCTTGTGATGGTGTGAGTTTCATTATTTCTTGACTTTGGTTGCTCTCTATGTCCATTTGTATAGTGGATTGATGTGGAAGTGGTTGTGATTCTTAAATAGAAAGCCACCACTCTCATAGTGAAATGATGATGTCATTGACGTGAGATTATTTTCATGTTTTTTTAGGAATAAGAAATTCTTTTCATTGGAGTCAACAAATAGGTCAACTTTATTTTTTAAAACCATGTCTCACTGCCGTAAACATTGATTTTTCAAGTTTACTAGATTTGAGTTTACAACCGAATTAACTTGAAATTATACCTAAACCCATGAAATTTTACGATATTATTGAAACAATGGTAACCATCATAACTACAAAAAAAATAGTATGGATATTACTTAAACATGTATTATAAGTTGGGACAGTTCTACCTTACAAACCACCGCGATTTCATCCAGCGTATCGTGATATCAAACATCACCATCTTTTTTAATAATAAAGTAATTGTAATTATAATTATTATTACTTATTATTTAATCAAATTTATTATCTTGTTGCAGCATTTTTATTTTACTAATTAATTGTATATTTATAGTAGGCTCCAACATATCCACACCGTCTAAACATTTTGAAGTGACTAAGAGGTTAATTTTGATGTTGACGGTTGAAAATTCAATTTTTTATATGAAATTGGGCTACATCCTAAATTTCACGACTTCAAAAATCAAATTTTGGTTCTTTTTCATGTTACCATTTATCAACATCATATTTGTGTATCATATTAACTATGATAAACATTAACTCAGATGGTGTGATGCAATTGACAAATAACCAAATCTCATAAATATGTGATTATAGATTCAATCTCTGATCAACTCTTGTAGATTCAATCTTTCATCAACTCGTATGGACGAGCACTTGTTGAAAAATACCAATCTCTTAAACGAATCTCATTATTTGAAAAGATTGATTTCAAGTTTTGTGCCATAGATACTTTAGGCAACTAAAAACGTGTGGATAAAACTTATATATAGTTTAATGAAATAATAAATTTAGAACTTATTCTTGTCGACGGTGTCGTGAACTCAAAGCAACAATCCTATGGTTGGTTTCAATATTCATCTCTCTTGTACTAGAAACGCATCAATACTTTTTTATGTGAAAGGTAGAAACGCGTTATTAGCGCACTCTTATTTCTCCAAAAATACAGTTGGAGTGTGGCCTATGGGACCTCATTCATTATGAACGAAACAACATTAGCCATAAAATATAAACAATATGGTTGACTAATAACACACCTTTTATTAAGAAAAAGCTAGATTTTTAAAAAAATAATAATAATTAAAGGTTTTAAAGAATAAATTTAGGATTGGCAAAATTCACATTTTACATGAAAGAATTAGAGATGTCGTTAATATAAGTTTTTTTAATCGGATATCTTGTAGATGCAACTTTAGAGATTAATCTCTCGAGTCGGATATAATCACAACGAATTACAAAGTTCTCCCTCAAAGAATTTAGCATTGTTGCATTCTAAAGTTTGAAATCACACACACACACACAAGAGTGCTATATAGCACGAGACGAATGCCCCACGAGCGAAAATAGTGGAATTCAGATTATGGAAAGCAAACCATGGGGGAGAGAGAATCCAATTAGTTAATGCATAGATAAAGATCCTAGAGTGGTAATTGTTTCGTCGGATCTCGTGCATGTATACTGTCGCACCATAAAGCATTTTTCATATATATAATTTAAAAATCATATAATATCATATTACCACATGGGGTACATAAGGTGGTTTCTCCATTCTCAAGTTCCAACCAAATTTTTTGCATACACTAAAGTTAGAGATTAAACCGTTGATCATTTGCTAAGGGGCTCAAATATCTTACCATTTGTACAAATGTTTTTTACACATATTGAAAATGATATTTAGCAATTGTCACATTTTTTTTGTGATAATAATATACATTATAAAGAATTATATTGTTAGTGTGTCAAGTGTGAGTAAAAGAATCTCATATTGGATGAAAAATGTGAGTGTTTAGCAACATATAAGTAATGAGACTCATACTTGATGCTTAAAATTTTATGTTAAAATGTGATGTTCAATCTACTTGTGTGGTGGGTCAAAATCGAAGTCTTCGATGTTTTAAAACTCACGACCTAACAATGGTACCAAAGTTGATGATTGACTAAGAAAGTATTTGGCCTAGATAGAAGCTCTAAACAAGAAAAAGTACTTTTCTTTATTGAAGAAAATATACATAAAATGTAATTATATAAAAAGGAGTTGAGAGTTACTTTATTGTTGCATGCAGAGCTTTTTTTCTCTTCAATCCCCGTCTGGATGGTCGACGTCATGGTGGCATGAAGGTTGAAACAAGTCGCGGCAGAGCCGACAACTACCAACCCCGTCTGGGGTTTTCAGCTGGTGCTGCCATCAATGCCATGTTAAAACAGTGAACGCATCACCATTTAAAAGATCTACATCTTGAAAATTGAGGGTTTGGATTGGGGATAAAGAAGATTAAGGCGGCAAGGTTGTCCTTTAGAGAGAGGCGAGAGGTTCCACGATGATTCAAACAAAAAATAATAATACAAAAAATTTCTTCATTTGTGTATATTTGGTAATCTTATAAGTTAATAATATTAATAAATTGTATACAAGAAAAAAATACATTTAATAATTCGCATAAGAACTTATACTTAAGTGAAAAATACTAATTTTTAAGGGCTTATAGTTTTCTGTAAAAAAAAAAAAAAAAGGGCTTATAGTTAGGGGCCGAGGGAGTATTAATAGTGAAATATTTATGTAGTCACAACATAAATAAAAATTATATAGATACGCACACGAAAAAAAGTATATATAATTTGATTATTTTAAAAACTACGTATGATTTAATTCTTTTCTCTTTCACCTTTTTCCATTTGTGTGTGCACACTCAAATACATTTTATTTGACGTTGTAAACATTCAAGTGTTGTTGGAATACTTTAATATTTAATTATATTTCAATATTATTTTGTGGGAAAATGTCTTTACATAATTATATTAGTTATTTATCGATCAAATTAAAAAACACATCTAATTGTTAATGCTTCACAAAGATATAGCTTTGTGAAGGTCAACTAAGGTTCTCATTGTTTAAAGATATAGCTATCATGGAACCTCTCGCCTCTCTCTAAAGGAAAACCTTGCCGCCTCTTTATCCCCAATCCAAACCCTCAATTTTCAAGATGTGGATCTTTTAAATGGTGATGCGTTCACTGTTTTAACATGGCATTGATGGCAGTACCAGCTGAAAACCCCATATCTCTTTAAAGATATCTTTGCCCATATCTTTAAAGCATTAACATTGTCGATTGAGGAAGAACCGAAAATCAACGAGTATTCATTACTCGTCTCTATATCTTTATGCTTTAAGATTGTTATCAAGAGACTTTTCTCCATTAGTCCAAGTATTCGTATAATCTTTAATAGACCAATATGTCATAAATCCTAATTATATCATATGTTTATTTCTCTTCCACTAAAGTAAATTAGTATTTATTGATTATTTGATTAATTATTAGATTTATGGTATTAATAATAGGATAATGATATTGATCCGAAAGTGTTTATCCCAAAAAAATCACGACCGTGTTAATATTAGACTACCATCACCACTTTCCTTTTTAGCCACACATGTGCATTAATTAATAAAGCTGATCTAACGTTGGAAAATCAGTCGTGAAGCCCTCGGGTTAAATTTTTTCGGGATAAATAGCAGCTCCCTTAATAATATATAGAATCTAGATCATAGATTCCAACAAGATGATGATGATGATGATGTTGGAGTAGCATCACCACAAGGGCAAATGGTCAACTAGTAGTAACAACACAAACAAATGGAAGCACAAGAAGCCACATGTCTTTCCCTTAATCTCTCTTTCAAGCCCTCCAATGACCACCGAAAATTTTGCAATGGCCAATCACTTCACATATATTTTACCACTTCTTAACGCTCTCCCCTTTTGTCTCTCTACCTATTTTGCTTCCTTTGTGCTCTTTCTATTTCTCTTGATTCATTATTCTTCACTACTTTGCCATCATCATGTGTTTTCATCAATATCTCCTAACCAAAACAACTACCTACACATTTTTCAATATTTGTCACATGCAAAAAACATCTTCTGATATATAATTATATTAAATATATGACATGATGTCACTCACGTTCTTGGGATGGCCTAAATGTTACCTTTTTTCTTGGATCACGTGCAAACCATGTTTTGCATAGCTGTTTCTTGCTGTAGGGTCTTCTAGTGGGATTTGTTTGAAAATGGCTTCTTTGTCTGTCTCCTATAGTTGTTGAAATACTTATTTGAACATTTATTTTTCTTCTAAATTTTTTGAAATTGGGTTATATAAAAGACAATTTTTTGTTTGAGGGGTGATTAGATTGGATTGATGAATTGTGTAATGGGACAAGAATGGCACCAGGGAATTGTTGCAGCTCTGAGGTAGCAGCTACATTAAGTGTGTGTTCCATCATGGAAGATCAAAATGATGATACCTTGGGGAGTTTGAATCAGAATGTTGTTGGGAAGCCTCCAAGGGATCATTCTGCCACTATGCGTCATTGCAGCAGCTCTTCATGGCTGGTTGATTCGGTAAGGACTGAATCTCAGTAGATCGTGACAACAAGAATACTATGCCACTTACCATAATAATTCTATATTCATTTGTATTTGTATTTTGTTAATAGTGTTAATTAACAATTATGTCTTTATTATATATTGTGGCTATAGGAATCAAATCTTAATACCATTGTTGGCCTTAAATCAAACACAGAAGATAAATCAGAATTTCCACTTATATTGAGATCTGGAAGCTGTTCTGAGAAAGGACCAAAGCAATACATGGAGGATGAATTTATATGTATTGATATTCTTAGTAAATCTGTTGCACAACAACTAGACCTTCCATCTCCATCAGCATTTTACGGGGTATGTTTCTTCCTAAGTTGAGTAATATTCAATGTGGTTTTTTTTTTTTCATGCATTTTAGATACTCATGGAGGTTATGTAATGTTAATTTAATATGCAGGTATTTGATGGACATGGTGGTGTTGATGCAGCATCATTTATCAAAAAGAACATGCTTAAGTTTATAGCTGAAGATTCTCAATTCCCATCTAGCATTAAAAAAGCAGTTAAGAGTGCATTTGTGAAGGCTGATCATGCATTTAGAGATGCAAGTTCTCTTGATAGCTCATCAGGAACCACTGCTCTAATAGCCCTCGTCTTGGGAAGGTAAGGACCTAAGCACCATCTAGATCTATAAATTGTTCATTGACATTGTAAGGATCAATTGAAGTAGTCTTTGATTTTTGCGAATTGGAAAATATCATTCAAAATAGTCCCTCGGATAACTTCTGTCATTCGAGGCTGTGACGTGGCATTATTAACGAACATGTTACATTGTATGTTGATCCCACATTATTGTTCCCTCACTAGAGACTAATTTGCTTATGAAATTTAGGTCATCTTAGAAACAAATTTGTGTTAGTCCCAAAAATACCTAAATTTTATAGGTATATTAGTCTCGTGTGGTGACATTGATGTGTGATCAACGTGGAGGGGCCACATATTCAATTAACGGACCACACCATAGTCTCTATTGAAAAAGTTAACCGATGTACTATTTTAACTGATTGCTTACAATTTCATGGACAAATTTATCTGCGTACTCATTTTTTATGTATGCTAGTAACAAGTTTTTAAGTCAATATGTCGCAATCATTGATATATTGTAAAAAAAAAAGGTCAAATACGCATAATGTTATAAACGTTTAATTAAGTTGTTTATCAAAACATTGCCTAACTTCCATTGTTACAGGTCCATGCTGATTGCGAATGCCGGAGATTCGCGCGCAGTATTAGGCAAACGTGGCCGAGCAGTCGAACTTTCAAAAGACCATAAACCAAATTGCACATCTGAAAAATTAAGAATTGAAAAACTAGGTGGAGTTATCTATGATGGATACCTAAATGGACAACTATCAGTGGCACGTGCACTAGGAGATTGGCACATAAAAGGTACAAAAGGTTCAAAAAGTCCCTTAAGTTGTGAGCCAGAGTTGGAGGAAATTGTCCTAACAGAAGAAGATGAGTTTTTGATACTAGGGTGTGATGGATTATGGGATGTTATGAGTAGTCAATGTGCTGTTACAATGGTTAGGAGGGAACTTGTGCAACATAATGATCCTAATATATGTGCTAAGGTACTTGTTGCTGAGGCACTTCAAAGAAACACATGTGATAATTTAACTGTTGTTGTGATTTGTTTCTCTAAAGATCCACCTCCTAAAATTGAAATTCCTAGATCACATAGGAGAAGGAGTATTTCAGCTGAAGGACTTGATCTTCTCAAAGGTGTGTTGAATGGTAGATGAAGAAGAATGAATAAATTTTGATTAGTGATTTGTACAGATTGAGTTTTTTTGGGTGCTCATACTATAAAGGTACTATAGACATCCAATTCAATTTTTTAAGATATGGTTCATCATCAATAAGTCTCTTTTAGCCAAGTGGTGAATTGCACAAGAACACAAAAAAAATTTGTTCATTGTTGATTCAGAAGAACTATGAAGTAAATTAGTTAATTTTTTGGGTATGCTTTTCACTTATTATTAGTTTGTTTTTCATAATTTATTTTTTAAGTTTGTTGTAAATTTGTAAGGAACATTCAATTTTGTTTTCTAATTGTTGTTGTCTTAAATTAAACATGCTATTTACCTTTATTATTAGAATCAAACAATAAACGCTATTTTGTACACTTACTTTATTGTATAGCGTCTCATAGTTGGTAAAATCTAATAATTGCATATTCAAGTAGAGGGACAGGTAATTCTATGTTGATGAGTTAAGAGATATCTA
The DNA here is from genome assembly GCF_051527215.1 of Medicago sativa. Taxonomy (NCBI): domain Eukaryota; kingdom Viridiplantae; phylum Streptophyta; class Magnoliopsida; order Fabales; family Fabaceae; genus Medicago; species Medicago sativa. Next base: position 14,296,572 of record NC_140753.1, on the reverse strand, counting down.
AAAAGTTTTAAGCATATATAAGATTTAAACACTACAAATTAACACAATCACGAACTTATAAATATCTTGTGTATTAACAAAATGGTAAATGTGTCCCTTCAAAAAAAAGGTAAATGTGTCTCTACGAGCATGACTCAATTGGTAGGGAGAATGTATTATAATATGTTAAGGAAGACGGTGTAAACCCCAGATTCTTCCATTATTCACCTTAAAATATAAATTTATAGTCATTAGACTACTTGACAAAAAAAAATGGTAAGTGCTTATGAATTCCCGCAACCTATACTTAAATATCACTTACACCTTCTTGTTAAAATATTGATATTAATGTAAGGATCTTGTTGGTGGACGATATGTACTACTTCGGTCTTAAATTTAAGCAAAAAAAAAAATTGTCTAAAACTTAAAAGGGACGCCTAATTTGAGACGGATGAAGTATTACATATGGACATTGATTCTAAGAAGAGAAGACAAACATTTTAAGAGGGAGAAAAAACAATTTAAAACTTAAAAACAATATAAATATATAGTGTAAGTCAAATATGTGTGAAACAAACATTCATGTAATTAAAATTCTTGTGAGTGTATCAAATTTATATACGAGAAAAGAAATCGAGTGATTGGACTGGAGCGGATAATGAACTCTGTTAAAAAATAAATTGTTTAAAAAAACTTAATTTCAATTGTTAATGAATTGATTATTTACCAAATTTTACTTACCTCTCGATCCAACTCCCATTAAAAATATTATATTTATGTGTCAATCCAGACACACCATTTAGGAATACGCACAAAAAATATATATTGTAATTTAGGACAGGGAGTACTTCTGTAGTAAAAAATTACAGTAAAACATCTAACAGAACAAACTTGTACTTCAAGAACAAAAAACATTGATTTTGTTGAGAGTAACCCTTGTCTTTCTCGCACACCATTTCATGAAAGATGAGACTATTACAACATTCTACAATCCTTTCACGCCCTTATACGTGTTTTCTGAAGCATTATTCACAGTTCCAAGCACATTACTCATCATCATCATCTTTGCCACCAACACAAGACCACCTTTGCCAGCTAATCCTCGACCAAAAAACCGCTTCCGAAGCACTCCAAACCTTCAGATGGGCTTCAACCTTCTCCAAATTCACTCACTCACAATCCACATACCGTACATTAATCCACAAACTCTGCATTTTTCGTCGTTTTGATACCGTCAAGCAACTGCTCGACGAAATGCCTACCTCAATCGGAGCTAACCCGTGTGAAGATATCTTCATAACAATTGTCCGGGGACTGTCCCGGACTGGAATGACCAGGCGGGTCATCACAGTTCTTGACTTGGCTTACAAGTTTCATGGTACGCCGTCTTTGAAGATTTTTAACTCAATTTTGGATGTTCTTGTGAAAGAGGATATTGATATGGCTAGAGAGTTTTATAGAAAGAGTATGATGGAGAGTGGTGTTCGTGGTGATGATTATACGTTTGGGATTTTGATGAAGGGACTTTGTTTAACGAATAGGATTGGTGAAGGTTTTAAGCTTTTGCAGCTTATTAAGAATAATGGTGTTACACCAAATACTGTCATTTATAATACTTTGCTTCATGCACTTTGTAGGAATGGGAAGGTTGGTAGGGCTAGGAGCTTGATGAATGAGATGGTGGACCCGAATGAGGTTACGTTTAATATTTTGATATCTGCTTATTGTAAGGAAGAGAATTTGGTTCAAGCTCTTGTTTTACTTGAGAAGTGCTTTGCATTGAGTCTTGTACCTGATGTTGTTACTGTGACTAAGGTGGTTGAGATTCTATGCAATGCTGGCCGTGTAACGGAGGCTGCAGAGGTGCTTGAGAGAGTTGAGAGCTTGGGGGGTTCACTTGATGTTGTGGCTTACAATACATTGATAAAGGGGTTTTGTGGAGTGGGAAAAGTGAAAGTTGGACTTCATTTCCTGAAGCAGATGGAGAATAAAGGCTATCTTCCAAATGTGGATACTTACAATATACTGATATATGGGTTTTGTGAGTCTAGAATGTTGGATTTGGCTCTTGATCTTTTTAATGATATGAAGACAGATGGGATCAACCGGAACTTTGTTACTTTCGACACGATGATTAGAGGTTTGTGTTCAGAAGGAAGAATTGAAGATGGTTTTTCAATTTTGGAGTTAATGGAGGAAACCAAAGAAGGCTCTAAAGGGCACATAAGTCCTTATAATAGCATAATATATGGTCTATTTAAGCAAAATCGTTTTGACGAGGCATCTGAGTTTCTATCAAAGATGGGAAAGTTGTTCCCTAGAGCTGTTGACAGAAGCATGACTATTATACAGAAATGCAAGGAAGGTGCAATTGAAGATGCAAAGAATATATATGATAAGATGATTGATGAAGGTGGTATTCCAAGTATTCTAGTTTATAACTCTCTTGTTCATGGCTTTTCGCAACACGCTAGTATCCGAGAGGCCGTTGAGCTTATCAATGAAATGATAAGTAATAACTGTTTTCCCATTGCATCCACATTCAATGCTATCATCACTGAATTTTGTGGACAAGGAAAAATTGAAAGTGCCTTAAAGTTTATGGAAGATATTACTGCAAGAGGTTGTGTACCAAATACAGAAACTTACAGCCCTTTGATTGATGTGTTATGTAGGAAGGATGACCTTCAGAAAGCTTTGCAGGTCTTTCTGGAAATGGTAGAGAAGGGTATCCTTCCTGACCAATTTATTTGGAAATCACTGTTACTTAGTTTGAGTCTACAAAAGAATTTCAGTAAGAATGTGTCCAACATAGATTATTTACTCTAGTGGATTAGGAAAACTTCAAATTTGTTACTAATGATGGTTTCAACAGAGTAATTGTGACATCTGCTTTGGAGCATTCTATGTTGTCAATTATCCAATATCATACAAAGTTATTGATAAGTGAATCCCCAATTTACTTTATGAAATTGTAGGCATTTAATAATTTGATTCCTGAAGAAAAAAAAATGAAACTTAAAAATGATCATGTGATAGAAATTTGTTGTTCACATTAGTTGGTTTAGGTACGTCAAATTAGTCTTTGAAATTGTCTCCCATAGACTATTGTGATAATCAATTTTAGATATCATTTTGAAATTTTGTTAATTTCATGAATTAAATTGCCTGACCCAAAATTTCAGAATTGCTTTTGGTGCATTTACTGCATCACCGGCATTACATTTCAAACGTCTGATCTTAGATGAACGCCCAAGATCGTTTACAATGTATTTTAGATATATCATTTTAAAATTTTGTTTGTTTCATGAATTAAACTGTCTGACCCTACAATTTCAGAATTGGATTTGGTGCATTTACTGCATCACCAGTTAAACCTCGACCTCAGATGAACAGCCCAAGATTGTTTACAATGTATTTTGTCGTTGTATAACATGCTGAGCCATGCGATCTGAAATTAACAACATAGATCGTTTAAGGCATGAAACTGTGTGGAATCACAACTGCACGCGATCCCAGTCCAACAATTCAATGATTAAATTTCTGATTCACAGCCACGTTTTTTGTTGGCAGGATTCTGCAGCATTAGATTGTGTGGCTATAACTTTAGCTTTTTTATTATTGAAACTCAAGTTAGATATATATTTATACATTTCTTGTCGCCACATATTAATGATTGACACCAATAGATTTAGTAATATTCTGTAGCTGGAGATTTATACAAATTAGGTCCCACATTCAATCTCTTAGCTCAGCAGTAGCACCCGTTAAATTCTACTTACTTGTTGGGGTATGGTAAATTGGGTGGAAATTGAGGTAGATTTTCATCAATGATTTATACACACCTTAATATTTACTGGTTCCTTCAGACCTTATCTTTATGCTTATGGGTCTCCATAACAGGAATGGAATCCTTTTTGGTGAAATATTGAGTTATCTTCTACAAGAATTCACCATTTCCAAATGTAAACAGTGAAATAATTTCGTCTTATTCCTCCACAATTCACACTAGTACTCTTCATTTCCCTGTTTCTGTTACCATGCATTTTATGAATCTGTAATTGCATGCATAAGATATGAATTACATAGTCATGTTTTAATATTGTGAAATAAAATAATAAACAGGAACAAGTCAAATTTGACAAGTAATTTGTTTGGTTGGCCATGACTAAGCCATCCATCCAGGCAATAGTAGTTAGTCTCTCATTAAATATAATCAGCATATTTGGATTCTTCTTTGGCTCTTAATATTTAAGATAACAATGAACATATTTTCTTCATTTCTTTATCATAGTAGGTCCAAAGATGTTCAGAAAGCGACATGAAGTCGTTGTCTTTTTGTTTTAGCCTTGTTGTACGGTTGCAACGGATGGTAAGCAAATATCACACGATTAAAACAAGTACTTTCCTGTTTTTCCATATATTTTTCTAAAGTAAATAGTCACTTTAGTTCCTGACTCATGATTAAATACAAAGAAGTCTCCGACTCTACACTTCTGTTATCACTTTAGTTTCTGACGTTAAATAATTTTGTTAAGTGATGATGTGGCATAAGTTATACGATGATGTGGCATATGATGTGTCACAGGGACTAAAGATCAAGGGTTAAGATCTCATTGTTTAAGGGTAAAAGAAACAGTGATTTTTATATTGGTGAAAACATTATTTACAGAGATGTTATGTAAAGTAAAAAATAACTGTGTTTATTTACTACCTTAAAATGTACTTCATTAATCTTCTTTTTAGTATACAATAAAAAGATAATGAAGGATCATACAAGCATGCCTTAAGGAATGTGCATTAAAATAAGTAAACTAATTCTACATGTATTTTGTTAAACTACCAACTTACCGGGGACCTTAGTGAGAGTACACGTTTACTGTCAGGGACCTAACTGATAGTAAGCATACACAGTTAGGGACCTAATAGTAAGTTGGTGTTTAATGGAAGATTGATTCTGAACAAAAAAGAGAATTAGATGACATGTAGGGATTTGAGATTCAATTTGCGGATATTGATTTTTGGTTTAGGGACCAAAGTGACCATTTTCTACTTTCACTTTAGTCCTGTGACACATCATATGTCATGTCATCGTATAACGTGTGCCACATCATCATTTAACAGAATTATTTAACGTCAGGGACTAAAGTGACAACGGAAGTGCAGATTCAGGGACTTCTTTGTATTTAATCCTGAGTCATGAACCTTTGTGACAGCGAGGTGCAGAGTCAGGGACTAAAGTGACTATTTGCTCATTTTTCTATTATTACGTGCAAATTATTTGGCATGATGCGTGGATATTATAGCAAAAAATTTGTAGAAATCGGGTCACCCACCACAGAAAAACAATTTAAATATACAGGAGAAATTGCACTCAATTCCTGTAAGCATATATTGGTATCGATTTTGGAGGATCAAAAGTGATTCCAAAGGTTGTAGAATTGATTTTGTCATGTTTGGATGATTTGAAAGATAATTAATTTTGCTTGTAGAATCGATTCTACTTGAAGCTATAATTTGTAATTGTTTACTTCTACAATTGATTTTAGCCTTAAATTTATTGTTAAAACCATTTTTACATGAATACGTCCAAATATATATAAATCATGTTACATTCAACTTACTTTTACTCAAAACTTATGTTTGGTTTAGCTTTTCCAAGCTGAAAAACATTCACAATGCACACTCCTCCTCTATTGTGTTAGAGGGTAAGTTTAAAAATTTCTACCCTATCACCTTTTAACCATGATATAAATTGGAGGGTAGTTCTTCTGTCCCTAACAATAAAGAAATATTTTTTTTAACAAGCAAAAATGGATTATATTACCACGGACAACGTAATTGTTGCAGTATAATTGTTGCAGCATAAGGTGTGCCCAAACAATCACAAAAATATTAAAGTCTTGTGAAGATTACAAACGTGTCAGTTGATGCCCAAAGATGAAAATGGACTCGATCACCAAAAATGAGTACCAAAGCTAAATACATCATTACTAGCTAAACTCTAAAAAAATGTTGTTGCCGGTGTGGATGTAAATGTGTTATAAAATCATGTGTATCTTGCAAAATAACACAAAAATCGCAATAAACATTTCTTTGAGTATTCTAATTTTAAGGTAATTTCCTTCTTTTTTTTAAAGAAAATTACCTTATTAAAAAAAAACGGAAATAGAATACCAAAAGTGTTATGATCATAACATTGATGTTTATCCAAAAACAGGAGCTTTTTAGTGTTCTGATTTTGTTAGGGACCAGTTTTGGCTTCGAAAAAATGTCAATACCATATCTTTAATGTAACTTCATAACAAATATATCTATTTAATTTCTTTAGCAAGTACTCTAAAAATAGTCTTTAACATTTAATATTTTTATTTTAATTTCCTTAACAATTACTACCTCCGTCCCTAATTATAAGACCCTTTTGAGAATTTTTTTTGTCCCTTTTTATAAGACCCCTTTGCCATTTCCAACTACATTAATTATTTCTTTACATATATGCCCCTATTTATTATACATCTTTTTCTTCAATCAGCAATAAATAACATGTTGAAAACATAAACCAACCCTCTCTCTTAAAGGATAAAATTGTAAAAACAATAGTAATTACAAACATATTTAATACAAATATCCACTATCTTAATTCCCGTTATTTTTTCAAAAGGGTCCTATAATTAGGGACGGAGGTAATACTACTTTAAAGGTAGTCTTTAGTATTTTTCCCTTAAATTGTACTTTGCTAATTATGTCTCTAAACTTAGACAACATTGTACTTTGCTAATTTTCCATCCAGAAGTACAAAAAACATATCCACAGTACATTTGACCAAATCATAATACTCCTTAAATTTCCATTACATAATACATTTTCCTAATCCTAACATCTTTTTATTTTCACCAACACTTTTTAAAAAAGTGATTATGAATAACTTTAAATTTGTACCCAAAAAAAAAAACTTTAAATTTATACCCAAAAAAAAACTTTAAATTAAAAAAAAATCTGATACAGTTTTGACTTTTTTTCTTAAGTGTGTACTCATCTCTATTCCAATCATTTTATGAGACGCCGGAGAACTGATCACAGATATTTATTCCAACCAGTTGAGAACTTATCTCTAAATTCACTTCTTCCCAGTTCCCACAACCCAAACTTTTCAAAACAGCTTAACTTCATAATCGATTTTCTTCTCAAAAAACTCACCTTATTCCTCCTCAATCCAAACAAAACAATAATCAATTTTCATTTTCCAAAATTCCTACAAACATGGTGTTCAAAGAAGCAGGTTCATCATCCTACTCACTCCCACCCTACCCACGCGAAGACACCCCCCTTCTTACTAAATCACCCCCCCTCTCCTCCCAATTCAAAACCTGCGCCAACATCTTCATCGCCATCGTCGGCGCCGGCGTTCTCGGTCTCCCTTACTCCTTCAAACGCACCGGCTACCTCACCGGTCTCATCAACCTCTTCGCCATCGCTTACCTCACCTACCACTGCATGCTCCTCCTCGTCAACACTCGCCGGAAACTCGAATCCATCACCGGTTTCTCCAAAATCAAATCTTTCGGCGATTTGGGTTTCACCATTTGTGGCCCATTAGGCCGTTTTTCCGTTGACTCCATGATTGTGCTTTCACAAGCTGGGTTTTGTGTCAGTTACCTTATTTTCATTTCTTCAACTTTATCATTTCTCACCGCCGGTGACTCCACCGCTGAAACCGTCCCTATTTTCATCGGTTTAACAGCGAAAAGTTTGTATCTTTGGGGTTGTTTTCCATTTCAATTAGGGTTGAATTCTATCAAAACTTTGACCCATTTAGCCCCTTTGAGTATTTTTGCTGATGTTGTTGATATTTCTGCTAAGAGTATTGTTATGGTGGAAGATGTTTTTGTTTTCATGCAAAATAAGCCAAATTTGGAAGCTTTTAAGGGTTTTGGTGTTTTTTTCTATGGTATTGGTGTAGCTGTTTATGCTTTTGAAGGAATTGGAATGGTTTTACCTTTGGAAAGTGAGACTAAAGATAAAGAGAAATTTGGGAGGGTTTTAGGGTTAGGGATGGGAATGATTTCTATATTATTTGGTGCTTTTGGTGTTTTAGGTTATTTTGCTTTTGGTGAAGAAACTAAGGATATTATTACTAATAATTTAGGTCAAGGTGTGATAGGTGTTATGGTTCAATTAGGGCTTTGTATTAATTTGTTTATTACATTTCCTTTGATGATGAATCCTGTTTATGAGGTTTTTGAGAGAAGGTTTTGTGATTCTAGGTATTGTTTGTGGGTGAGGTGGTTGTTGGTTTTGGTGGTGAGTTTGGTGGCACTTTTGGTGCCTAATTTTGCTGATTTTTTGTCACTTGTTGGGAGTAGTGTTTGTGTTGTTCTTGGTTTTGTCTTACCTGCTTTGTTTCATTGTATGGTTTTTAAGGAAGAGTTGGGTTGGAGATGCTTGGTTTCAGATGGGGCCATTATGGTTTTTGGATTTGTTGTTGCTGTTTATGGAACCTATACATCTGTTTCAGAGATTCTTTCTCCTAAGGCTTGATTGATTTGGAAGAAGAAAAGTTTGAAAGATGAAAAACTATGAATTTTCAAGTGTTTTTGATGAGGGATACTTGGTTGTTCCTTAATTGGGCAGGAATTCTTTTACATGGGTCATCAATTGGAGATGATGCTGCTCTTAAGTGTTTTTTTGTTGATTGAACGAAGATTTTCTGTGATAAAGCTACGAATTCTATTCTTTGTTGTTGTATTTTTTGTAATCTGTAAAAAGTTTTAGGTCTATAGTTTGTTGGAATTTAAGGAAATAAAGAGAAAAAGGAACATATATGTAAGTGTATCTTGAACATTTTTGTGAGTTTGAGAAATATTTACATCATTTGCTGTTTGAATTTTTTTCTCTTATTCATAGGCATATCAATATCCTTGTGTGGAATTGCAAAGAAAACATGTTGGTATGGATCAAATAGAGACTTGCAAAGTTGTAACTGTGTTTGGCATTTAGATTATAGCTTAGCTTAATTGAATAGTTTGTTGATTTTTAAGTTTGATTTATTTTAAGAAGTGCCTGCACTAGCTTATCAGGACAATGAGTATAAGCTTTCAACCACTTCATGTAACTAGTACAATACCACCATACTATACCATCTGTAGACGCTTAAGCTGTTGACCCTTTCCCTAGTGCTGTTGTCAACATTGGAGATTTTGAGCCTCCTGTGTTCATTGTTACAACCTTATTATTAGAGCTAAGGTTGCTCTACAAGCCATCTAGGTTCCTCAATCCTCGTAAAAGGTTGATAGGAAGATAGTTTTCGATGGATTTTTAGTAAAAAAACAGTCGATCGAAAGATACGTTTTAATAGGTTTGGGTCATGGGAAGATACGTTCCACTAAATTGATCTTTACAAGTATTAACGCCAAACAAGAACAAAAACTAATAGACCAAGAGACAAAAAAAACTAGGAATGACATCATAATTTTTTTTTAGAGGATAAATTTACATTGTTATATCTACCATAATATTTTATATTTGATATCATAATTGTATTTATATATCCACCATAACATGCACAAAGTCCTTAAACCATATATTATTTTTAAAAGCCTCTCTATTTGGTATTTAGTGTCCACCAGGTCTAACCATTGTCAATTGGCATAAAACAATTTCATGAAAGTGCTATACCAACGTAGTAGGTGAACTAGGCAGACATGACGTTTGGCGTGAAAGAATGGAATATCATTCAATAATTAATCCTTCATGTTCAACCTAAAGCATTCTTATAGTTGTTTGCGAAGAAATCGTGCTCCTTAAAAAATACGATTTATTTTTCCTATTTAACAAAATTATAAAATGACACAAGTTAGATGAAAGTTACCCTCTTTTAATTAAATAAATGGTTAAATATGTTGTAGTCCTATAAAATTGAGATTTTTAAAGTTTAGGTCTTATATATTTTGTCCAACATTAGTCTTTGTTTTAAAATCTTAAAAAAAAAAAAAGGTGATTTTAATCCTTATATTTAGTCCCTACAAAAGTAAAATAGAGACTACAAATGGATAAAATTTATGTATGAACTAAACATTTAAAATTGTGAATTTTATCAGGCTTTGAAAATATATTTAATCTTTGAATAAATTATTTGATATCTCATTAACCATGTTATGCTTCAATGCACTTTTTTTTTATTCATGCTTAAATGTATTTTTCTAAGTTTAAACTTTTTTTATATTATATTCCTACACTGAAGTTTAGTTCATCAAGGGGATAAGACTTCTTATTTTATTTTATTTATTTATTTGGATACAATAAAAATTCTTATTTTACTATATAAATATAAATTGAATTGTTTATTTTAGAGTCAACCGATTTTATTAGAATCATATCAATTGAATTACCTCATGGCATGAAATATTTTTTTAAGGAAAATGAAGTTTAAGAGCAATTGTCATTTCATTAGTAGTTTTTTTTTTTTTTTTGGACAATTTCATAAGTAGATTGTAATACTATAGATATAAGGATTTCCATTAAAAAAAATACTATAGACATAAGAATTATAATGAATGAGCTAACGCCATTCAAAAAAAAATGAGCTAACGAAATACTTTTCTGATAAAAACACAATGCCACAAAAGACTTTAGTGTGTTTGGAGCGAGAGAAATACATGCGAAAGAGAAAGCAAAAAGAGAGATAGGGGAGAAATACACAATTTCTATTGTTTGGTGCACGAAAGAAAGACAGCAGAGAGATTAAATATGGTAGGACCCACCCACTTTTTGTTTCTCTCCACTGATGCGAATAAATGGGAAGAAACTCCATTATTTACACAACTACCCATCACCATGCCTCTCTCTCTCAAAAATTGTATATTTGATTTTTTTTTTAAACTGAAGGTATGTTAGATTATTTAATTGACTAATTAAATTTAAAAAAAAAATGTTAAGTTGACTATTTTTTAAGATAGGTTATTAATCTGTTTAAATAATTAAATTAATTATAATAAATTAATATTAAAATTAATTAAGCTAATAAAAATTGATTTTATTTTATAGAAAAGTTTTTTAAATCAAGGGTACTTTTGTACTTTTGCTAACAATCAACACTTCTCTCTTCTCTATTTCTCTTCTCTTTCTCTTATACCAAACACTACATCAAATCTACTCTATTTCTCACCTCTTTCTATCTTCTCATACTCTTTCTCATCTCTCTCTCTTCTCAATTTCTTCTCTCAACCAAACACACGAGTATTTTATATTGCCATGCTTAGTGTCAAAGTAATTGGCAACTGTAATCTTAAAGTTTACATTCGCAATGGTGTGTATAAGAGATTTCTATGGAGCAATTGCAGTAGTATATGTGTTTCATATTTCAGCTAAGCATTAGCTAGATGAGTAGTTTGGAAGATGTTGATTCACAAATGAGCAGCTAGAAAGTGGTTGATCTTAAATATGAAATATGGTATTCAAATATTTTAGAAAGAAAACAAATATTTAAACATGAAATTGTTCCCATTCCGAACATATATAGTATTGACCGAATCGATACACCTTCCATCCTACAAAAATTGTTACTACTTTGTTTCAATATAATCATCACTTCTTTCTTCTATATTTCTTTCTTATGAAACAATTCATCAAATCTACTCTGTTTCTCACCAATTTCTAATCTACTCTATTTCTCACCAATTTCTCTTTTTTCACACTCTCTTTTACCTATTTCTCTTTTCACAACTTTTCTTTTGAACCAAACACACTTTATATACGAAGAAAAACGAGCAACAATTTTAACAAATTAACCTTATTAGTATATTTGTTGATTCTCACTATAATAAATGTAAATAGAAAATCGTAATTTAGAGTGATGCATATAAAGTTAATTAGAATGTGTAATTGAATAAAAGTAATTCACGAGACATTATAAAATGAAAGCCACGGTTATCATGGGACAAGTAATATATTTCTTTTCTCACTGTGTACCTTCATATTTCATTCTATATGATCACCATACCAACAAATGAGCTCTCATTACTAAAACTCTAGTGATAAACAATTTTTATTTTTATAGAGAAAAAAAAATTAGGCAAGTTGGATCGGTGATGCTTAAAAAATAGTTGTTTATTTTCAATTCATATTGAGGGTAAGTATATACTGTCGTGACATATAATAAAGATTAAATGGTGTATCGATCCCATGAGGATTGGAGTGGGTAAGTTTTAATCATTTTCAAATATTAAGTTTAGTTATTTAAGATTCAAAGTGACATTTAACAAATAACAGAGGGGAGAAATTGAGAAATTACTTATATGGACACAACCACAAATAAAATGCATTTAAACACACATATAACACAAGTTATCCTTAAATTATTTAAAATAATATATTATTTACGTGTTTCTTCTTTTATTTTTCTTTTGTGTGTGCGCGTCCAACTAAAATTATTTGTGTTTTCCTTATTGATTTTACACATGATTTCGTACCAGTTTTCGTGGAGTGAAGAGTATGTGGAAGGATATCATAATATTTGATATGAAAATTTTAAATATTCAAATTATATTATGATCAATTAATACAATGAATTATAATTAATACAAATATTTCTTTTAATGGAGTCAAATTTGGTTGTTGAAACGGTGCTCAGTATTAAACTTGCAATTGTAAAAAGCAGATCCGTTTTCGGTGACTCGAAGCGCAGCTGCTTGTTCCATCTTCAGTGCAAAATAGGAAGTTGTATTCTGTTTTAGGAAGCAATTTAATTTGGTGAGTAACTATCTTTATCATACTTATAACTTCGTTTGTTAAGTTAACAGTTGCAAAAAACATGAAATATTGTATAATAACATCATAAAAAACTATGAAGAGTACCTCAAATATCATGTTGACGGCTATAAAATAATCAGCCTCCACTGCAACACTTGCCGTCTTGTAGGTCTTCAACTGTTTCCCATCACTTCTGATGGTGGAGTATGAATCATTCCAAGTAATTGTTGATTTTCCCTTTGTATCCCCAAGGAATGTTACGAAAAAAGCAATGTGATCGGATCACAATTTTCTCCCTGAAACAAAAACAATAATCACAACCAATGGCGTATCTAAGACCTCGAGTCAGGGGTGCAAAATTTTTAACTTCGTTAATTATTATTAACATTAGAACTATAAAATTTGATATATATATATATATATATATATATATGTGTGTGTGTGTGTGTGTGTGTGTGTGTGTGTGTGTGTGTGTGTGTATGTATGTGTGTGTGCGCGCGCGTGCGCACACGCACGCACGTGAGGAATGTTGATCCAGTCATTTTTCTTAAGATTCAATTAATATGTGTTGATAGTGTAACATGATTTTAGACATGCATTTAATGACATGTCGCCACATCATTATATGCATGTGTAAAATAATTTTACAACTAGTGCACAAGAAATAAATTTCTTTTTCTCATTAATATAATGTATACTACAAAATTTGCATTTTTGTTACTTTTACCCAATACAAAAAAAAATATTATTCTTTTTAATAATCAGATTAAATGTTATAATTTTATTATTTCGACAAATTGTAGATTCAACCATTTATCACCCGGACCTCTAAAAAAAAGTATTTATCACTGCGAGTTCAAAAAGATCTCAACTACATTTCATACAATTAATCATAATCATATTCTTTATAGGTAAAAAAGAAGGGAAAAAAAAAGACCAGGAATTAGAGAAGAAAAAAAGATTTTTTTTAAATAGTTTACATTATTATATTTATTTGAAAATATAACAAATTCATTTGATTCGGTGAAGTGGAGGAGTAATTTGTTTGGATTGGCTTTTTCAAAGCCAAAAGCAATTCTCTACAGTGACAAAACAATTCTACAAAATTCCAAAATGTTTGGTTTGGCTTTTCAGAATTGCTTTTATCCTCCAAAAGCAATTATCCATGAAGCTACAAATCCTAGCTTCTAGCTTTTCTAGAATCAATTATAAACAGTAAATTGTATATTTTATTATTACAACCTATTATTTTCCTTTATTACCCTTTATCAATTCTCATTCTTTATCAATTCTCCTTTAACTATGTCTATTTTAGTAATTATACATACAAAAGCAATTTAGATCAAAATCATCCAAACAACATTCAGTTTGTTTAATCAATTCTACATAACTGTATCCAAACATAAATCAATTCTCTCAGAATCAATTCTGTCAGAATCAATTCTATCAGAATCAATTCTGTCAGAATCAATTATATTCAAAGCTGAACCAAACACACACACTAAGTGTATTAACGTGAGTTCAATACTCATGTTCTGTGTTTTTGACTTTTATGCAAAATAAAAGTCAACCAAATTAAATAACAACAATGAAAGTCATTTTATGAAAAAAATTAACATCTTTTTTTTTTGGTCGAAACAAAAAAAAAATTAACATCTTTAAAAAGCATTAAAATCCAAATGTCGCATTTGTATGCACGCCATACGCGTTAGACTGACTCAAATTTAGGTGAGGTGCAAAACAAAAATTTTAGGGTGTGCAAATAGCAATAAAACTAAGATTATTGGTGCAAATAACAAAAATTCAGGATGTGCAGGTACACACCCTCAACTATACACGGGTCCGCCCCTGATCGGAACATGTTACACAACTTCCACGATATTATGTTCAATTCACTTCAACTAAATACTTATAAAATGTATACAAGTTTGAAACAGAAACTGAGGCTTCAAGTTGGAAATGTATACAACATAACTATAAGTTTGAAATGTATACAGAATAATGTGATCATTATACTTCAAGTTACACAAATCGGTGTTAAAACGATAATGACCGCAAACACTATGTAAATCATGGATTTAAGAAATGGCTTGCTTGTTTTATCTCTTGCTTTGTTCATCAATCATCACCAAGCAGTGTTTTATGATTAACAAAAAAATTTAACATGGTCATTAAATAATACACCTAAAACAATCTGACATATTCTATATTACATATTTTCTAAATAATAAGGTTGATTTCAAGGGAGACCAGAAGGTTGAATCAATACACAAGGTTTCAACTAGTCTCCCAAAAATATAATCGGTCTAATTTCCTAGCTACTATTGTTTTTTTCCTTGAGGAATACATAAAGGTAAATGATGTGAAAAATACTAATCATCATTCGGTTTACTTGGTAGTTGGTAATCAAATTCAAAACAAGGTTAAGTTGTATTCCCCTGTATGGTTGATATACATAATACAACATACCTATGAGTTTGAAATTTATGCAGAATAATGAGATCATTATACTTCAACTTGCACAAAATGATAACCACCCTTATGCATGGACCATCTTAGATGGCGTACACCCTTTGACACCTACACACACTTGTGATACGTGGCAAAAATAGTGAAACTCATCCAAAAAAAAAGGGTGATGATGTACTGTGAAATTACCAACATACCCCAGTCACATGGAGGTGTACATGCAGGGAGATACAGAATAAGGATGGTCAATCTATAATTATTCAAATGATAATGATTGCAAACACTAAGGTTATGTTTGGTAAAATTAGCGGAGAACTGGTAGTTTATAGCTAGTGACTGATGGTTGATAGCTTATAGCTGATGGCTGATGACTGATGGCTGGTGATTGATAATTGATAAGTGTTTAGTAAAATTAACGGTTCAATTAATTGATAAAAATAAAATGACATAATAGTACATTTTTATTTCATTATAGTTTTCATGAAGACACGAACAACATGCCTTTTATATTAAAAATAAAATAAAAAGAACAACATGCCTTTTTATTTAAATGTTAGCATATTTTTATTTAGAAAAAATGTTAATGTGCACGACACCGTTTGTCATGCAAATCCCACAAATTTTTTATGTTCTATTACATGCGGCAAGAGTTCTCCGACACGCGAAAACTTGCCCCTTACCTTCATAGAGCAGTGAGAGTTCACGACGATGACTATGACAGAGGAAATGAGAAAGATAACTGTGACAGTGACAACATCAACGACGATGGTCGACAACAAAAACTACGACATGGGAGCAACCAATGATATTTATACAGCTACGGCGACAACAGCAACCTCAACGACGAAGATAACTACAGTAACGACAACATCATGGAGAAGATGAAGACATAGTTATCTTTTTTGTTTACAAGATGAAGATGAGGAGTTTCCTTTTTTGTTTATTTTTACTTTTAATTGTAAAAAACTCACAAATATATAGGAAACGAAAATGCAGTAGTAGCTTAAAACACATGCCGTGCTGATTCGTGTGGGATGGTTGTCGTGCCATTTAGCACCCCTCTTTTATTTAACATATGAAGCCAAAAACAACAACATTCCTTTTTATATCATTAAAGAAAAACTTAGTTTCTTTCATTATCCAAATACAATATGAAGCCAAAAATATTTATTTTAATTTACGCTAATGTCATCAACCATCATGTTGGAACATTATACTTTTTTTTTACTTTTTTTTTATCGAATTTTATTATGGTGATAAAAAGAATCACAAACAAGAATCGATTGAAGTATTCCCTCAAAAAAGAATCGATTGAAGTATAATTAAAAAGAAAGATATAACAGATCAATAAAAACGAAGAAACCTGGATGTGCATTTAATATATAGATCTTTATTTAATTTTATAATAGATTATAAATGGATAAAAAGGGATTTTAAATAAAATAGTAAGGGTAAAAGTGAAAAAAAATAAAATAAACTATAAGTTATAAGTTCAAACGCTATTTAAAACAATGTCTAAAAAATAAGATATAAGCTCGTGGTGAAAAGACCATTGTCAAACATGATTTTTTTTTGTCAATCGAACTTATATGCATTATAAGTTAAAAGCTAGCTTATTAGCATTGCCAAATAGAGCTTATTGCTCTGTTTGATTAATCATAAAGGTTTGTATCCAAACAAATGGCCTATTGTCCCAATGATACATCAACACTGTGGCAAGAAAGTTCTCATGCAACGTGAATATATGCACCTGACAATAATATATATTTTTTACTTACATCTAATTAAATTATATCATTTTCACAATACGTGATTGAATCTACTTGTAAAAATATCTTTTTTTATCAATTCTATTGGTGCAAATTATGGCCACGAACTTTATCTTAAAATCTAATGGATAATCAATGTTTTTTTCATCCACAAAATTTAAATTCGAGATCTTATTTAAAATATTCAAGTTAAGTTCTACCCCCGACCAACACAATATTGATAAAATGTTAAATGTTTGGTAGCTAAAAGAACAATTATATTATGTAGGAGTCGGAGCTCGAACCCCAAACTTTCTACTTCTCTACATTTAAAATGTGTGAGTCCCAACTATAAAGCTACTTGACCTAAAAAATATTTGTCTTGTAAGTATAACTCAAATGATAAACAATCCAAAAATATTTTATACTCTGACACGTATGTTCACATTCGTAATTCCTTATTTTTCAGCATTTAGTGTGTTTGAGTTTCGTTGAGAGACTTTTAGAACATGAAAATGTTCTAACTATTTGTTCTTCAGATGAGTGGTGAAAACTCTCTTTCTAACACTATTTAACACTCACTATTTTATTATAAGAAATTAACGTGGATCTCATACTTTAGACATATGTTTCACGTAAAATTGTAAGATACATTGATTTCATTTAATGAATGAGTGGATCTTAGAAAGAGTATTGGTAGACATATGTTTCATATAACTTTGAGAGACCATGTCAAAGATAAAAACTTGAGTAATTAGCCAAAGACCCCCCCGAAATTGCAAGGTGAATCAAATACCCCCCCTGTAGTTAACGAAACATCAATTACCCCCCCGAAATTGTCTAGCGTCTGTCAATTACCCCCCCTCCGTTAATTTCCTCCATCCAACATGCTGATGTGGCCGTTAACTGCCACGTGGCACTGCCACATGGTCAGAAAAGTCGTGCCACGTCATAGGGGGGTAATTGACTATATTTGATTTTTTTTTTTTTTGAAAAAAATCTGATTTTTTTTTAAATTGAAACTGCATTTTCGGGGGGGTTTTTGGCTACAGGGGGGTATTTGATTGTGTGGCAGGTTTTGAAATTGAAAACAATGATTTGATTTTGTTCAACAAATCAAAGATTTCAGGTAACAATCTAACATAACCCACCTTAAGGAAGGATCTAAACTACTAGGAACTCACAAAGATTATTCTGAAATCTCTTAAAGCTTCAACTCCTTCTCCTTTCTCCCACAATTGCTTCTAAACACCAATTTAAGTCATCATCAACATCACACTAAACATGCATTCACTTCTGAGCTTAATTTGAACACAATTTCAGAAATGGTGAAGTTGATGGTGTGTTTCGATTTGGACAGAAGAGGGGGAATTGAAGCTTGCTTTAGGGCTTAATAATGATGAAAATGATAATGGAAGCTTTGCATGTTGATTTTTATTGAAGTACATGATAGTATTGTTGTGTATGTTGGTAGTTTTGATTAAAATTCTTGGTTCACAATAGTTATATGAAATATGTATTGTTGTTCTAAGTATTTTCTTATGTGTATTGGAAACAAATGTAAGAGGCAATTATGCTAAGCTGTTTGTGCTGCTATTGTTCTAAGTTGTTTGTGTTGTTATTGTTCCAACAAGTTCGTGTCAAAAACCCCCTGTAGTTTATCAATAATGGTCAAAAACCCCCCTGTATTTGAATTATTTGGGCTTATGTTTTGACAGAACCTGTTATGCTAGTTCTGTTTGTGGCTGGTGGCGTGTTTCTGCTATGGGTCTGCAGTGTCTAGGTGCATGAGTGTCTAAGTTCATAATCTATGACTAAGGTATGCTACTATATGACAGAATTATCTCTGTGAAATCATCATTTAAGTATGCTACCTATAATGACAGTATAAGCATAGAACAGTATAAGCATAGAACATCTATATGACAGAACTATCTCTGTATAAGCACATTATATAGTAGTGATAATAATGACAGTGACATATATTAGTCATATAAATTAGCATATAGAAAGAATAAGATTCATAGTAGTGATCAATTATCATAAATTTGCAAGGAAAAATCATATTTTTGTTCAAAAGGAAAAAAAATCATATTTTTGTTCAAAAAAAATTTCAAAAAAAAAATTAGAAAATATAGTCAATTACCCCCCTCTGACGTGGCATGCCTTTTCTGACCATGTGGCAGTGCCACGTGGGCAGTTAACTGCCACATCAGCATGTTGGATGGAGGAAATTAACGGAGGGGGGTAATTGACTAACGTTTATCAATTTCGGGAGGGTAATTGATATTTCGTTAACTACAGGGGGTAATTGACGCGCCTTGCAATTTCGGGGGTATTTGGCTATTCACTCTAAAAACTTTAGAAAGATACGGTTTGACGTGTGTTGTTGAACTAAAAAAATTGTCAATTTGGACATGTAATAAGCAGCCAAAGGGATAAGATAATTAATAAAAAAGGTTAATTAATTAATACATTGAAATCAATCATATGAGTATGACATTAACTAGTATGGATACCCGTGCCAAGCACGGGCTAGAATTTCTTTATATTTGAGGGAGATAATTTTGTGATGTATCAAGTGTAGGTTATAGTCTAACATTGAGTAGAAGATTGAAGGTTGAACAACATATAAGTGAAAAAATTCATACACTTAGTGCCTTAAAATATTGGGTGAAAATATGGTATCGTTCTCATTTGTGTGGTTCCTCTCTATCCGATTCAACTTCGTGGGGAAAGTGGGAGTGATTCAAGCTGCTAGGTCGCAGATGCAAAGAGTCTCATACTTGAGGAATAGATGTTAATGTGTCAAGTGTGAGTTAAAATTTTGCATGAATGCAAGAGTAAATTTTAAAGAACATTTAAATGATAATTAAACTCAACGTAGGATCGCCCGAAAGCCACAACATTATGATAAACTGTTTTTTTTAATTAGTTTTTGGATGTTATTTGTTTAAATTTTTTCTTAAAATTTATTTTTGGCTCTTTCATTTAAAAAATTTCCTTCATCCTCTATTATATCAAATTCCTTCATTTTTATCTTTAGTGTCATGTGACAATTAACAGTTGCAGAAGAATTATGTTGAGTTGACGAAATACATGGTTATTACATATTTAAAATTATGTGATGTTTTTTTAATTGAATCTAAATTTTTGGTAAAATAATTAATCGATAATATTAAATTTCTTCAACAAACTCATAAAATTACCGACAATTTACATCGTTCCTTATACACTCACGAACAAAACGCACAATATTTACTTTTTTCCTTATCTCCTCCTATGTTCAAATTCCTTTTCCATATTCGTTTTATTTTTCTTCTAAACTTTTTGTCTCCCTGCTCAAAAAAGAAAGGAACATAAGTCTCCCTCCATGAAACCACCACCAACCAACTCTTTTAACACGCGCTTTGTAACACCCCGTTTTCCCAACTTGAAAATTTCATCATAAATCAGAGTATTTAAATCACAAACGGAATGTCATATACTTCTTAAAACCACAAAATAGATAATAATGATTATCTTTCGAAATTCAACGTCAAAATCTATAATCTAAAATCAAAGTCTTGGCACGCAGGCCTCATTAGAAAATCTCATCATTTTAATTCAATACTTAATCATAAAAAGGTTCATCAAGGACACGTAAGGAATAGAAGTAAAAGCAGGTTCCCATCCCGTTACGTATCAGAGCACCTAGACACAATGTGAGGAGTCTACTCACGAACACATCTAGTCCTGGTTACCTGCAAGTTACCCATACGAAAGGCAACATTTTCAAGCAGAAGGGGTGAGATTTCACAGTCAATAAATTAAGCATATAATTCATTGAAATGCATTTAACAACATAAAATAGATTAAACATTTATCAATTATAATCATCAAAATATCATCATTAGTTAGTAAACAATTATCATCTCTAATTCATAAGCAAAAATCATCATTAAATCATAATCAAGTATCATTATATATTTAACAACTTAAGACATCATAAGCATCAGCATTAATGATCATTTAGTATCATATTATTATCATCATCAATCATAAACAGACATCATCATTAATATCATCATCAAATCAACATTAAATATAAGTTATGACGACTCTACAATGCAACTACAACTTCAACAACAACTTAGACAACTTTAACAACAACTTAGACAACTTCAACAACAACTTAGACAACTTTAACAACAACTTAGACAACTTCAACATGCATGTGGTACCACCAGGGCATTAAGCCCCCTTCGCTAAGGTCATATTTGGACCTGTCGGGCATTAAGCCCCCATCGCTAAGGTCATAAAGAACCTGTCGGGCATTAAGCCCCCATCGCTAAGGTCGTAAAGAACCTGTCGGGCATTAAGCCCCCATCACTGACTATGCAACGACACAATCTTCCTACAACTTGGACAACAACGTGAACATCTTATACAATTCCATTAAAATGGACAACTTCTTAAATCATGACAACTTACAACTTAAACAACTTCGACTTCATTGACGACAACAACATCTTCGCATGATAATATCATTATTCATCAATCATCAACAACATCATATAATAATTCATCAATCTAAATAGTTGCAGCAATTCAAGCATAAGCACCCACAAATTTATCCATGACTTCAAATACCACATATTCACATAATTTAAATCAAGCGACACCTTAATAATGTTTCTAATTCTTCTTTTAACCTCCCACATCTAAATTTGCACATTAATTAATTATTCTCTCAAAGGGCTACAACCGTCGCGGTGAGCCCCGATTGAACTTTGGGAAACACAGCTTTCCCGTTCATCTCAATTAATTTACATTCATGATCTCAAACTCTTCTCTCTCGCCCCATACCTAAATTGAAGCTTTCACACTAGATAAAAGGACCTGAAGAACTCCATAATGACAACGAACCCAACCTGTTGATCGAATACGTGTCTCATCTTAATTAATAATAGTGTCTAGTAACCCATCCAAGCAATAACCCAACAACACTAATAAATAAATTATTTACTATTACTTCAAAAGTTTAAACAAGTTAAAAACACTGTATTTTTTTTGTTTTTAGAAAAATAGGAATTAAGTGACTATCATTCAAGTCTCGGTTAAAGGAAGAAAAGAACAAGGTCGGCATGATATATATTTTCTAAATCAAATATGTTTCAAAGTAAACAAAACATTACTTTTAGGATCATAGTCATGAATGCACAGAACTAATGAGAATAGCATAAACTAGTAACATATCTAGGTCAGCTAGTTTAGAAATATCTAAATCTAAATTGTAGGCATCAAACACAGGAATTCAAATTTAAAAAATAAAAAATAAAAAAAATATAAAAGTTTCATTTGCAAATTTAGAAGGACCAGTGCCAATTCTTAAGACTCCAAATTGACAATAAAATTTAATAGTTATAACAAATAGTCAAATAAACAAGTATGATGCTATATTCTCGAGCTATCTCTATAAGTTGATTTTTATAAAAATTAGCAACCAAAGAAATTAAATATTGTAACTTTAATTGATTTCATTCCAATGTAATCAATTGCATATTCTATATCTATTATCATGGTACGGTTAAGTGTTCTCTTACATGTAAATTAAGTCTCAGCGCTAAAATCATAGCTTTGATAATTTTCATGTGTAAATCATCGGTGATAAAGAATGGACCTTCGACAACATAAAAAGAAAAGAACCTAACCGGTGAAAACAAAAGATCTATCAAAGGGAATGGACAATAGGCAATATCACGGTCGAGAAACCACAACTACAGTACCATCACAAGAATTAAGGAAACATCGGAACCCACATGAATATGCTACCTAGATTGAATAATAAAACTCCCTGTTACATCAGTTCAGCAATCATTAATTCTCACTCAAACCCTAATTTCTCATAATCTCACAAACTCATCCTAAAACATGTTAGATGCAATCTAATGATCTACAGACTTAATATTAGTGAAAGATAGTCTCACCCTTACCTGGTTATTGCAGAAATCGACAGCCCCTTTTTGTTCTTCTCTTTTTCTGACTTTTCTCCCTTTTCTCCCAAAAGCGTTTCACTTACGTTGTAAAACTTATTCTCTCAACCTAATCCTCTATTTATAATACTTGTATTACTCTTCTCACCACTAAACTTACTCACCTCACAACACAGCCCCACTTGTTAGTAATTTATTTTATTTTTTTTCATATCTTATTTTATTTAATAACAAAATAAGTCACCCAACGTAACAACTTCACAAAATCATATACTCCTCATAATTCATTTATAAATCATATAAATCACTCAACTTCATGAATCATATAATTCACACGCATTAATCATGTAAATCACTTAAATCATAAATCATATAAGCATATATTTATAAATATATTTAAAACCTCGCTAAATCAATTAAAAAATTAAGACGGGCGTCACACGCTTACGTTTGATCTTTTTTTACTATGTCACATAATTACGAAAGCTGAGAGTCACACACTTTTATGTTATGCTAAGTTGACAACATACATGTTTATTATACGTTTTTAAATGATGTGGTGTGTTTTCAATTGAGTCTAATGTTTTGGTAAATTAATTATCGAGAAATTCTCAACCCTTTCAACAAACTCATACAATTACCAACAACTTTTGGAAAATGTGTTTGATCGTGTAGTTCCAATAATCAAGAACAATTAAACCAATAAAAAATTTTCAGCAAAAAACCAAGATGAGAGATGGTTCATGTATAGTGAATATGCTATTTATCATGATTAATTAGAAATAAAAATGCATTTTCTAGTTCATTGTGATTTTCCGACTCTAAGGGTTTAATCTAGTAGTAAAAACTCAAACTTTGGATTTAGATTTTAGAGGTTCCAAAGTCTCTTCTCACGACAGAAAACACATTACATATCTTTTTCTTTGATCATTTCTCTCATATTCAATGTCCTTTTTCGTATTCATTTTGCTTCTAATTTCATTTATCCCTTGTCATGAAAGAAAAGAACACAAAACTACATCCATGAAATCACCACCAACCCACATTTTTGAATATGTTTGTGTCTCTATTCTACTTTTTATGACTACGTCACATAATTATGAAAGTATAAAATCACACACTTGATTAAAATACGTTAATGTATGAAGTGTGAGTTAACGTTCTACATATTGGAAGAAAAATTAGACTTTGATCAACATATAAATGAGATGACCCATATGCATAGGGCTTTAAGGTTGTGTGATTGCTATTAGCCTAACATGATTATCCAATCCAATGTAGGCTCCATTGGAATTCCCGACGTTATGATAAACTCTCAGGATTTAGTCTAGTTAATTGTGATTTTCCAACTCTTAGGGTTTAGTCTAGTAGTAAAAAGACACATTAGATTTAGAGATTCTGAATTTTGAGCACTGCTAGTATCATTGGAGATAGATTTTTTTTTTTACAAAATCATTGGAGATAGATGAAATCAAATTCCATACCTTTCACAAACTCAACATTCGTTGACATATTTTTTATTACAAATAAATTCATTGTGATTTTTGTTTTTTATTTTATTAACATCGCTAAATATTATACCTCAAAAGTCCTTATAGTGCAATGATCGTTAAAGTGTTATCCTATGTACATTTTTATTTGTAAAATTAGAAATAAATCCATTAAAAAATTGTTATTAAAAGACATTTACATGCATTATGCTATTAAAAGGAAACAACATACTTTAAAATAATTTGCAATACATACTTTGTAGAAAATTAGTAAAATTGGAATATAAAATATCATCGGTTATTGCTTAAATTTAATTTTGGGTAACATCCGATTCTTCTTCAAAACTTTGTTATTATTATTTCTATAATTATATGATTTTTCCATTTTATTGAATAATCTTTCCTAAAAAAGTTTTTGAATAATCTTTTTTCTTTTAGAATATGCTAAAATTTAGGCTTTCATTTTCAATCAAAAAGTTGAGATTTTTCAATTTTAATTTTATTTTTAAATTTACAATTTCAAAAAAATAATAAAATGTTTAGATGAGTTAGGCTTCGGAAGCTCATCAGGTCAGAACAAATCTCATGGCTTAAAGTTGTAAATCATTCACTAAAGAAGTCCTCGCTCAGGCACCATAAGTTGAATCAATTACCTTACAGTTAAGTCAATTATTTACCAATTGAGTCTACCTTCATTGGTAATGCTACTATTAGTAATTTTATTAAATTATAAAAAAAAAAAATCAAAGTCATGTTACCATATTTAAAAAATAAACGTGATAGCAAATATTAATACTAATAATATCATTCAATTCTCCTTTTAAATGTTGTTGTTATTACTATTTCTATAATTATATGATTTTTCCATATTGTTAATTTTTTTTTGGCT
This sequence comes from Medicago sativa, assembly GCF_051527215.1. Classification (NCBI taxonomy): domain Eukaryota; kingdom Viridiplantae; phylum Streptophyta; class Magnoliopsida; order Fabales; family Fabaceae; genus Medicago; species Medicago sativa. Next base: position 14,271,275 of record NC_140753.1, on the reverse strand, counting down.
TAAATGTCACTTTGGCCCTCTAACTAAATTTAAACTTCAATATAGTCCCATAACTTTAAAATTGAACACCATTAAATAGAATCAAATTTGTATGTAGTACAAACCTATGCAATATCATTTTTTAAAAAAGGAATAGGTGTAAAAATATGATGACATATTCAATCTCATTATTCTTAGAAAAGTAATAAAGTCCGTTTAGTGGAAATTATATTGTTGTATATTGTATGATTATTTTTAGGAAAAATGATAATGAACATTTATTCCCTAAAATAATAATAATGGGTATTTATGTGTCTTTATATTTTTTTTCTTAACCCTGTGGTTCCTATGAGAAGAGTTCAACCGTGGAGTAACTAAAATTCGGGTTCTCCCAAAATAAATTATTTGATGGAGTTCATAAACAACTTGAGCCAAAATACATGGTTTTCATATTTATTTTAAAATCAATCAATTTTAATTTTTCAAGTTCGTAGAAGTGTTTTGAAAGAACTTTTTTCGGTAGAAGTCAAGGATGGAACAAATATTGTGGAAAGAATTAAATACGGAGTCAGTTTTAAAGCATTTGTGATTATAAGTTTTAATAATAGAATGAATGCTCCTTAAAAAAATGAATACAAAGATATGGCGTTGAATAAAACATTAATATTTTTTCTCTAAAAAAATATAATAATATAATAATCTTTAATTTATTTTTAATAATAGTATGAATTTATTTAAATATTTCATAAGGATGAAGGAAATAAAACTAAAAAAAATCAAAAACACTATACACTACGCAAGGTCTTGTTTTTGTTTTTTATTTATATGCACATCAATTAATTAACTTTTTCTACTCAAATATCTACTTTTTTTAATTATAAAATATTAGTTTTGTTGTTGTCTGTTTTAACTAAATCAAAGGAGCCATAAAAACAATTTTTTTTATATACAAAAGAAAATAGAAACATGAATAGAGATTCGATCAAAAACAAAGAATATAGAAACAAACACCAAAAGAAAAGTTTAAAAGAGAATATGAATAGAAAATAGCAACATAAGAAATCACAATAAAAAGTAACATAAGAATAATAAATGTTAAACAAACAATAAAAAATAAGAAATAAACAAATAAAAGAAAAGGGAATGGGGTTGAAAACAATGATTTTTTATGGGAGGAAGATGTAGATGAAAATAATGAAAAACAAATTGTCTCTATATATAGGGAAAAAAATCATGTCATAATCAATTTTGATTGGCTTATGAAAAATAAATGAGTCATCGTCCATCTTGATTGGCTAATAGAAAAATAAATGATTTAATATCCATTTTGATTGGTTGATAGAAAAACATTAAATGAGATGAAGAGCAAGAAGATGCCACGTGTACTATCGCTTATAGATGTATGCTTTTATATTATACTACCTCCGTCCCTTATTATAGGACCCTTTTGGAAAAAAAATTTGTCCCTTTTTATAAGACCCTTTTGATAGTTTCAAGTGCATTAATTAATTCTTTACAAAATTACCCCTACATATTTTTTTGAAAAGCAATAAATTCTTTTTTCCTTTGATAAAAAAAGAGCAATAAGTTTACGTGGGAAAACAAAGAGTATAACTCTCATTCATGCACTGAAGGCTGCCTTTATATATTCACGTCCCACAATAAAAACAGTGGTAACTCCCCATTCATGCACTTCTTTGGTTCAAATTTTTTTTTTGTTTTACTTTTAATGTCTGTCAAAGAGCTTGCAATGGAACTTGCTGATGATTCTATGGAAGGTGTTGAAGTGGAGATGGTTGAGGATTCCTTTGAAGGTCTTGAAGTTGCTGATGATTCCTTTGAAGATCATATAATGGAAATTGCTGAAGATTCCATGGAAGGTGTTGAAGGGGAGATTGTTGAGGATTCCTTGGAAGTTGCTGCATTTGAAGAGCTGGGTGATGAAGTTCAGTCCAACAACATTGAAGATTGTCCCTTTCCACACTTGGATTTAAACAAATTTCCCGAGGATGATTATGAAAATGACAGTTATGAAGAAAAGGAGAAGAAACAATTGTTGATGACTTTTTGTAGGATTTATCTTGATAGGTTTTATTAATGGTTATGTTATGTCAGTTGTATCCATCTTCTGTACTTTGTTTTGAATGAAAAGAGACACCAATTATGAATAAAAAGATTTAACTTGTTGATGTTGATTAATTCTTAAGCACTATAGCTTGTTTGAATTTTCTTAGCACCTAAAGTAAGAGAGATAGAAATTGAATGTATGTATCAGTGGACGTGGCTTTATTATAATCCAAAATATAAAAGAGTGTTGCTATAAAATAGTGCTACTGCATCTTCATTATGATATGTAATGTAGACATATATTCATTTTTTTCCATAGTTCATCATTAGCAATGTTTACAATTGGATTATTATCAACTTGTAAATGTTTTGGATGCGCACAGAATGTGTTGTGCTGACATACTTTAAACTGTTTTGGATTCTTTGAAGACATATTCAAGTTGTTGCCACTGTTATGTGATATTCTTTGATCCTGCACCAAATGCACTCAAAGTTGTTACTGCAAAATGGATCGAAATTTCAGCAGTTACTGCAAAATGAAGACATATTCAACAGTTACTGCTTCACTGCAAAATGAAGACATATTCAACACTTACTGCAAAATTTCAGCATGTCTCTTTTCATTAAAAAAATGGATCGAAATTGCAACATCTTTTATTATTGTGGATCAAAACCAAAAAGTACAGAGATCAAAACCAAAAAGTACAAATCAAATATACTAATGCGAATTCAAATGATCAAGCACTTCTTCCACTAATGATGAATCACATTTGATAGACACCGGTAGCCGACCTTGTCTTTGCATAACATCTTTCTTTATATGTGGAACACTGAATTTATTCGAACCTTTTGTCTTCATTATCTCTACCATACATGTTTGTAGTGATATGAAAATCTTATTGCCCAAGTCGGATGGAAATATTTCAAATGATTTTTCCACTGCCGCAACGAGATCATCAATAGTCTTCGGTGTTTCCTTATGTTGCAGTGATTGAATGGCACTGAAGAAGCCAAGGTCTAAGACATTTAGTTCAGGGGAGTTGGGAGGTTGACACATCAATCGAATGTCGAACCCATCTTGTGAGGCAGCTTGACGAAATTCAATGTCGTTCTCATTGACGTGACATCTTGCGTTATCCTGTTGAATGAAAATTGGTTGGCCTATTTCATCTCTTGGCCACTTTTCTTTTATGGCAGGAATAACTTTTTCGATCAAAAACTTTCTACAAACTTCTCTATTGACTGACGTGATGGATTTTGTTTCAAGAGTTCCTGCAACTCTATTTACACTATTTCTCTTTGCTGGCTCTTTGAAGACGAATGGAAAAACACCTATTTTACCAGAAAAGGTTTCGTTCCCTTCAGCATCAAATCTTGGGCGGGTAATTGCAGTTAAGAACATTACCTTTCCGATAAAGTTCTTGCTCTTGCAAGTGCGGTGTGGCTCGTCTTCATCCGGTAGCAAGTAATACTTCATAGATTTTTTGGTCATATAAAACCACTTTTCGTCTATATGTACAATGTTATGCATTGTTTTGTAGGTTGGATCATGTGGCATTGTACTACTATCCAACATTGACAAGCAAAACTTTAGTCTTTCTATCTTGTTTGCTTCAGTCAAGTAAGGCTTAATTGCACTTGTGTGGCGTTTTATACATCCACGCTTCTGCATTCTCGATAAACTAGACTTGTTTATTTTCAAAGCTTCAGCTAAATCTCGCAAAGTGGACCTATCCAACAATTTCCAGCATTAATATACAGAAGATAAAGTGCAAGCAATGTTATGCATAAATGGTAAACATTGACATAGTAATTTAAAAAAAATGATAAAGCTAACCGAAAGTTATACTACTAGTACTTAAAAAAAGGTTCACGTAATGCTACTAGTACTACAAGTACTTAACAAAAAGTTCTAGCATTGTCAAATGGCCTAACAGAAAGTTCTGCTAGTACTACAGGTACTTATAAAAAGGTTCACGTAATGCTCAGTTAAGAGTTCAAGTATTTCTAATAAAGCAAATATTTACACCTAACAAAATAAATGTTAATAACACAAATATTAAAAAAAATTGGACCTTTTTGATAATGGAACTTGACGAAATTGATCATGATCCAGTTCAATCCTTTTTCGCCCACAATTTGTTGTTTTCCTATGAGACACATCTCCTGTGAGTTTTGCTCTCTTCCAAATACGTTTAATGACACTAACAGAGACCGAATACATTGACGCAATCAATTTTCTAGTCCCTTTTTTTAGTCTTCCGGCATGGCTGTGCTGCAAAAGAAGATGAGCAACTGCCTTACGCTCTTCGTTGCTTAAAAACTTGCGTCCATTATCTGTTCCTTCATATTGAAATGCATATTGTATAATTACTCCTAACAAATGATAAGAAAAATTTGAATCAAATTAAATAAAGATGAAATACATTACCATCAGCATTAAGGACTCCTTCAGGTTCACTCTCATCAACATGTTGAACATTTTCTTCAAAGTCAGACTCTATATCCAAATTGTTGGTGTCAACAACTTCTTGTGGTTGTTCTTCATCAAACATAACAATCTCTATTTCCTCTTCACTTTCTTCCACATATTGGGTATAATGGTTAGGATCATTCTCTGTTTCTGAATTGTTTGTGGTATCAACCTCTATTTCATGACTTTGAGTTTCATGGTGTGATTCAAAGTTAGAATTATCTCTTGATAGTGAAGTGTCTTCAACATTAGCAGGCAAGTTGAGGTCTGGTAACTGATTTATGTTATAGTAATCGTGATCACAAGGATTAAAAGGGATATTTAAATCTATGTTAAGAGGTGGTTCCATGGTTTCAAATATCTTTTCATGAAGAATATGTTTAGTTCTCTATATGTATATATACTTTTGTTTCATGCTCCATGTTCTTAAAAAAGTGGCGCCAGAAAATTGAAAATAATTCCTAAAAATTTTAAGTTTGGAGCTTCAAAATTTAAATTTTGGGAAAAAAGAGTGATTCCAAATTTTTGTGGAAAAAAAAAAAGAAAGAAAGGGAATGTTATTCACGTTCCTTTTTTTTTGTGCCATGGCTTTTCCAAGTTTACATTCAATCCAGAGGTGCAATTCACGGTTCCTATTCAATCATGGGTACAATGATAAATTAATTTGGTGCATAATTCAAGTAGTAGTGGGTAATTAATATAGGAAAATAAAGAATTCTGATTTCAATTATTAGAAGGGCAAACATGGAAAAAAATATCATTTGTCAACAAATTTAACACAATAATCCACTATCTTAAAACCCGTGTTTTTTCCAAAAGGGTCCTATAATAAGGGACGGAGGTAGTATAAAGATAACAGCTAAACAAACAAAAGAGAGAAAAAAGTGGAAGAGAGAGTGTCTCATAATACACCAAAAACAAAATACTTCACATCCAAGCAATTTCCTACACAAAATTAATTAAAAATACCCATTTCATTGGTGATTCTCAAAACTTCAACAAAATCAATAAAGTTTTGATTTTTCCATCTGGGTCTTGTGTTTTGTTGGTGAATCTGATCAAAGAAAAAAGTGGGTCATGTCTTGTTCTTCTTCATCAGGATCGGAGGAAGATGATGAGGGATTTGAGTCCTATCGGAAAGGTGGATACCATGCTGTTAGAGTCGCTGATCAATTCGCGGGTGGGAGGTATATTGCTCAGAGGAAACTTGGTTGGGGTCAATTCTCCACCGTTTGGCTTGCTTATGATACTACCACCTCTGTATGTTCTTCTTATACTTTTGTTTTCAATTCAACCTATTTTTTGTTTTTCATGATTTTCACATGTGGTTCATGTTTTAGATTTGAAAGTTTTTTTCTTTGTTTTGTTTATGATTGTTTGTTATGTTTTGTGTAGGTTTACTAGCTCAAATTTGGTTGATTTGTTTGTTTAATGATGTTTTTTTTTTTTGTTATTGAATGAATGGATCTAATTCAGATTTTTTTTTCTTCCTTCTTTTGTTCAATGTGTGTTACAATTACAAATTCCGATAATTCCTTTTTTTGTTGGAATTGGAATAGCTGAAAATTGGGAATGGTCCTCACAATTCACAAAACCTGACCTTATGTTACATTGTTTTTGTCTTTATGTACAAAAGCAATAAATGTGTCTTTTATATCAAATCTAACACATGTACATGTACCATTTATGTTTGTTGGAAGTACCGGGAATGAGAATAATTGTCTTTCTCAGGTTAATTTTTGATTCAGTAGTTTTTTTGTTTTTTTGCTGTCAAGATTTAGGAGCCATTTTATGGATCCAAGACTTGTGATACCATAAATGGCACGAGTTAATGTAGGATCTTTCTAGTGTTTGAATTGACGTTAGAAACAAATACATTTGGTAGACATATTAGAATGGGATGAAACATAATACTAGGGGGGCTATATTATGTTTGACCTATGTTTGGATACACTTCAATACCACATCCCAACGCAAGTTGGCCGTGATTTTTGAGAAGCTACAACTTGTAGCTTTGAAGTGGATGCGAGTTTAACTCCTCCCACCACAGAAACAAACAGGCTATTGGTGCAAATTAACAAATGGGACACAGAGTGAAAGTGTAAAACAAGTGGTACTCAATTCCACTGAGAATATCGAACCAAAGAGAACAAAACAGGACAATTGGTTTGTTTTATTTGGTTGCTATGTGTTACTTACATCACTCTTCATTAACTTAATCAAGATGGTTCCATATTAAAACAACAGTCTCCTGGCCCTGTTGCTAAGATTAATATCCAAGTTCATCTTTTCTTCATGTATTTATGTTTGATTTCAAAAATATTCTATATGGGTAAACAATTATGAGTGTGCATGTATTGCTTTGTGTTTGCCCAACCAGTGATAATTTTTAAAATTATTTTTGCGCACCACTAATATCTTTTTCTAATTTTTTGTTTTTTTTTCAGTCATACGTTGCTCTCAAAATCCAGAAAAGTGCGGCCGAGTTTGTTCAGGCTGCCCTTCACGAGATCAACGTTCTTTCAACCATTGCTGATGGGGACCCATCGAATTCAAAGTTTGTTGTCCAATTGATTGATAACTTTAAGCACACAGGTCCAAATGGGCAGCACCATTGCATGGTCCTTGAGTTTCTTGGTGATAGCTTGCTTCGTTTGATCAAATACAGCCATTACAAAGGTCTTCCATTGAATAAAGTTAGAGAGATTTGTAAATACATTTTGATTGGTTTGGATTACTTGCATAGTGAACTTGGTATAATCCACACAGACTTAAAGCCTGAAAACATTCTTCTATTTTCAACTATTGATCCTTCCAAAGACCCTTTTAGATCCGGACTCTCCCCAACTTTAGAACGGACTGAGGGAAACACAAACGGTGGACTTACAAGTCTTATTGAGAAAAGGCTGAAGAGAAGAGCAAAGCGTGCAGTTGCTAAAATATCGGGAAGAACAACTTCAATTGAAGGAAGAGGAGAAGCTGCAAAGTCTAGTAGAAATATCGACGGGATTGATGTGAGATGCAAGATTGTCGATTTTGGAAATGCGTGTTGGGCTGATAACAAGTTTGCAGAAGAAATACAGACAAGACAATATAGAGCCCCTGAAGTTATACTGAAGTCTGGTTATTCCTCGTCTGTAGACATGTGGTCTTTTGCTTGCATTGCTTTCGAGCTTGCCACTGGAGATATGTTATTTACACCCAAAGGTGGTGGACAAGGTTATAGCGAGGATGAGGTATGCTGATTTTTCTAGTAAACTGTTGTGGTTTAAATTTGATTTAATAATATGGTTAACGAGTTTTCAGAGGTTTAATATGTGAAAAAACTGGTTTAATTAGCTCAATTACACCATTAATAAAAAGAGACACGGGCATATTTCATTGAATCAGCTTGTAATACTAATGCATAATATGCATTAGTTTAAATGTCTGATTAGTTTACAAACTTTCTACATGTTTTGATATGTACATTTTCATTTTTACTTAAGAAAATAGTTTTGATAGTGTGAAAAGTGTCAGGGATATCAGATTTTACTTCTATTCACTGTTTTATATATTTATGATTCTTTTATAGCCCATGTGAGGGAGGTACTAAATAATATGTGTCCTGGTTTTGAACAATTTCTCATCGTTTTTATTTCCCTAAACGATAGAGTTTTTATGATCTCAGACCGAGAATGAAATTCAAAGTTTCATGCTAGTGATCTATCATTGATAACTCTTAAATTGTTGTATGCAAAAGGCTATATATATTGTATCCTTTATTCTTTTTATGATCATGTTGAAGGGAAAATGGTCAAGATATATTTGTTTGCATTGAGTTCCATGCTATTTCTATAGAACCTATAAAAACTTATATTATTTGTTACTGGAATAATAAAAATGTCCTTGTGCTGATTTCAGGATCATCTTGCCTTGATGATGGAACTCCTCGGAAAGATGCCCCGGAAGGTGAGTACACTCCCACTGTCAGCATGTTTCATTTCTAAAATAAATATTGTGGCATATCTAATGCTTGTGGATTGCAGATTGCAATTGGTGGAGCTCAATCCAAGGATTACTTTGACCGGCATGGTGATCTAAAAAGGATTCGTAGGCTAAAATTTTGTCCACTTGACAAATTGCTGATTGATAGATATAAATTTTCAGCGAATGATGCTCAAGAGTTTTCAGAATTTCTTTTGCCACTTTTTGATTTTGCGCCAGAAAAACGACCAACTGCACGTCAATACCTGCAACACCCCTGGCTGAACTGCAATGAATCAGCGCCAAATGAAATGAGAAATGAATCTACTGTGGAAAAGGTTAATGTTGGTATGAGCAACCTTCAAATCAAGGTAGGAAAGTGAAGGTACAATACGTGTTCTGACAAGGCATTTACCGCAATCAAAGAATCTGGACCGTTAGGTCGAAACAAAGTCGGATGAGATCCGATCTTAATCTGATGGTTTGAATTGTTTGATTGAGGCAAATGCGGGTCTGACTGCAAGGAATCTAAGTCCGTGTTTTGACATAGTCAAAATCACAACTTTAACATGAATGACTATAGTATTGATTGTGATTTATTTTTGCTTTCTCCAATTTAGTGACATTCTTTGTATTGGATTGTTAACTAGAGATGTGTAAATTAGTACAGAATTTTGTTCATGCAGAGATATCTGACAACAGTTTGCGTGTATATAATTCACATGTTGTAACTTGTTACATTATATCAAAGTCTAACTTTTTATTGATTTTAGTATGTTAACGCTTCGACTTTTTTGACACTCATTCATGTCATTGGTGGATTTACGTTTTAAGTGATGTCCCACCAAATACACTGATATTTTTTTTACTGTTTAAGATGAAATAAATAATAATAAGCGAAAAATGTTCATATGTTGTGATCTCAAAGCCAATGGGGGAAAAAAAAAAAGGAGAAAGTGGTATAAAGACATGTAATTAACAAAATCGAAATAAGCAATGTACCACTTGTTAGAGTTGTTTAACCTCGTGAATGACCCATACAAACTCATTTATGTAAAACCAAAAATATATAAAAAATACAAAGATGGAAAGGAACAAAATCAGCCAATAAGGTTCACTTGCAATAGAGATTGTAGAAAATCAGTGAAATGGTTCAGGATACCATGAATTGATAGTTTCAACTCTTCGTATAAGATGACATGCAGCGATATAATTTTTTTCCCAATTGGCAATGAAGCAACCATAATAGTAGCAGCAGTTTGGATAGTTTGCTCTATGATAAATCTATCGTTACAGACGGAACATGTTCTTGAAAAATTTCATACTAAGAAAATCATTAAAATTGTTTCAATGCATCTCCAACACCAATAATAAACACGTGATTTGCTCATGTGTTCAACATTTCAAAGCTGCAGCAAAAAAGAAATTACAAGTCACAAACATTATGATTTTTCATTGCTCAAATGTGTTAAAGTCTTCTGCTAAGTAGAGGTCAAACACCGCAAAACAAGCTATCACATATAGGTGTATGAAAAATATAAAGCAGAATGCAGAAGACTAAAGCAAACTAAAGGAAACTCGTATATAGCTATTACTAATCCTAGTAGGTCACATCCCTCTCTATCTTCACCTCATTCATCTTGTCCGTCTTTCACCACTTCCAATTCAACGGACCATCAGCAGAACTTCTAACTAGGCAGTAATGAATTTCAAAACAAAAAACTCAACCTCAGGCCTCAGCTTCCAAATATAACAGCTTCACTATCACAATTCTGATTCTGGTTTAAATAAAATCATACACAAATGTTAATAATATTGTTAGACAAAAACTCGTAAAAAAAAAAAAAAAACTTTGCAATTCCAGTAACAGGATATACAACCTCAAAGATCACATGAAATTCTGAAAAAGCAAAACCAACTTTGAAACTCATGTCATATCCAACTGCACATGACTGAAGTGTAAGTTAATGAAGTGATTGCATATGAAAATAATAGTAAATTGAACGTGTATAGACTGTAAAATTTATCTAAACTACTTAACTGAAATCACGGTATTGTTATAAAAAATAACATGTTAATAAAAACACTGTTGCAGGCTAATATAGTTACACCGTTGTTTGTTTGTTAGAAATTAGAAGCAACATAGAAACCATCGTCATATATTACAATGGTGGACATTTTTCACACACACTGATATAACAAGCTAACATGTATCTGATAACCAAGTCTTGTTCTTTTAACACTGATATCGTCAATCACCAAGGTATTAAATCAAAACTAGTTCCTTGTCTTTTTTTTTTCTTTCTTCTGATAAATAATTGCCTTTATTATATGCTGAGCATCAAAAGCACAAACAAATTGATGTTCAGACAAATTTTTACAAAAGCAAACGAAGTGCATATACATTACAAGCAGAATGCATTGAAGTTCAAACTGGTTTATTTACATCAAATCACCAAAGGTTTCCTAAATACGAACTATTTTTAAATAAAACATAGAACAACCAATAAAGAGAAGAGCCCATTCATATTGCTGAAATAGAAACTAGGAAAATAAGCCTTAGAAAGGGAGTAAAGCAATGAAACAAAAGTGGTAAAGCAAGACTAAATGCTTCTTCCACCTCTTGATAATACATATAAGGGTCATGCTAAGTTTTATGTAGAAAAATTGTTAAAGCAAGACTAAATGATTCAAAAGAGGAAATAATTGTTAAGTTTTATGTAGAATTTTTTTTTTTTTTTTACAAATTTCAATGCGTTGAATACACAATTTCCAAGTTAAAATTTCCTTTTAAGACTTCTTAACAAGTGCCCTATTAGTTAGCATTTCCCTACATATGCAATTGACAAACCAATTTGCATATAAATAACTTGATAAAGATGAACTTAACAGTTATATCCTGAGAACTAAACACAAACCTCAAGGGTGAAAACTTCACACATGGCTTGCAAAAGCAATCAATTGTTTAGTCCTTCAATTGGATGAAGGTTTTCCTTGTAAATTACCATCTGGGCCTCATATTCTATTACTTCAACATCAATCTTCTCAATCACCCCGGTAGCTAAATCTAAACAAGCTAGTTCATCATCATTTTTTATGAAGAATATATTTCCCTTCTTCCCTGCTCCGATAGGATGATCAATGCAAGACAAGGGCTCAACATGGAAGAGTCTAATCCATGATTCCTTGACACCAAGTTCACCCAAAATTGATATTTGAGAAGACTTAGTCTTTTTACAGTGAGTTATAATAGCAACAAACCCATTTAACACCGTCAGATCATCATGAAAACCCGTTAGATCAACATCAAAACCATCAAATAAATCTTCTGAGGGTGGAGGAGTAAGAACGCACACATCATTGCACAAGTTAAATGACACCAAAAATATTTTATTATCCGTTCTCCCCCACCAATGACACACCCCATCGAAGTACAGATCACTGCTAAAAAGCCATTCATTTTTTGGCATATCAAAATTGATATTTGTCCATGAGTTAGTTTTTAAACTATACATCTCCCAAAAGCGGTCCGGCTTGACACCATCATTAGATTCAGTAGAATACTCCACAAGTTGAATGACTTTATAGTCATCTCTAACATGGTCATAGCCAAACCCATGAAGATAAATGTCAGTGGTAAACTCAGGTTGAAACTCAGCAAGACTAGGAGGAATGACTTTCATTTGCCCGGTGGCAGGGTTACATAATACAACAGATACAGGTGATGTTGTACGAGTTTGATCATAATCGTGAAGACAAAGAACACCATTAATAGCAGAACCCAAAACACTAGTAGGGTTAACACCAAACTCTGGAATAGGTGGCAAATCAAATTTCACTTTATTCTCAAACTTATCTCCAGAAAGCAAATAAACGTTCCAATTATCAGGACCCAGAAACAGGTTTAGAACGAGACGTGTATCATCGTAGAGTGGATGAGATTTGAATATGAGATTGGAGCGGAACATGTTCATAAAAATAGGGTTTTCAAACAAAAGAGACCATGATTTGCGAACACAAGAAAAGCGTTTAACAGATTTAACAGGAAGTTTAGAGAGAATGCAGAAAGCAATGTCATCTGGTATATAGCTACTACTAACCTTCTTCTTCTTCTCATCTGTTGGAGACATTGATAGAAGGATGTTCTCGAGCTTCAGTAGAGTGAACGAGAGATTTTAGGGCAACGGGTGTCTTTGTTATAAAGGTGCCTTTTATCTGCTACTAAAAAGGTAGTAAATATCTAAGGAGTGTTTGTTTGTGTATATTTGAATAATCATTTTTGATAACTTTTATGATAACTTTATCTTTCATATTCACGTCATGTTTTTACTTTCTTTTTATTGTGTTTGGCTTTTGTGTTAATACCTTTTTTATTTTTTTGTAAAATTTTAATTGTCTCAAAAATTATCATATAAGTATATGTTCAAATAACACAACTCTTTTTTTTAACAGAGTGGGAAAAAAGAATTCATGTGTTTGGTAGAAAAGAACAAACATAATAATAATTAATGTCCATGAATCTACTTAACTCACGTTCTAGTCATTTTTATTCCCATATAAAAAAAGGTGGGAAAATTATAATCCCTCGAAAAGAGAACCAGCGTTCTAACCGAAAGTTAAAACTCATATATACCCCTATTTTACCATTTTGTTCCCACTTTTAATAAATTAACATAACAATTTCCATTTTTTGAGTAATGAGACGTAACTACATAAGGTCTATCAGTATAATCATCCACTTCTTTGAAAAAAAACCTAGGAATAAAAATTGGCAACCAAACACTTTTCTTGAAAAATTCTTAGAAATAAAATTGTCATTAAGTTTTTATGGGAAAGTTATTCTAACTCTAAGGAGTAATTTTTACATCCTCGAAACAAACACCCCCTAATTAAACCAACACCGAATAGAACAACACAACACAAGATAAAACAAGATTTAGTTACATAGAATATGAGTTTCTCCCTCTCCAACACGTTGTCCATAATGTTTTTTCTCTAGGTTTCCTCTTCCATTTTCTTCATTAACGGGGAGGTTTGGTCCATTTTTGACTTGAAATCACCCCTTTATCTTTTTCCTCCATATTTTAATCTAAATAAGTAGTTTTCACATCATTCTAAACTTTTTTTCTTCGTGGTTTGAGTGCAATGTTGTGTTGTTTGATTTCCCGTTTGGTTGCAGTGTTCTTTTAGTTCTGATTGAAAGATCGACTTCAAATCTTTTTTGTCAATAACTTCAGACCAATCAATCGAATATGCATTCATATGTAATCGATCGAATCAATTACAAATTCAAGACATTAGTGTTGCAAAATCTCGAGGCATGAGTATTCGTGTCACTTTGATTTTATCATATTATTTGTAAACACTTTGTCGTTGTTAGCTATTAACTTGGGTGTTATGAGTTTGTTCAGATTCATCATTTAACTTTTTAGTGATGTTAAATATTTTTTTTTTTATGGTGGCCGAGTTTCAAACCCCGGACCTTGTATATATTATGCATTGCTCATACCAATTGAGCTAAGCTCACGAGGACAGTGATGTTAAATATATAATTGTATTTGATATACTCTATCAATTAAATGAATGAATATTGTTTTATTTTTAATATTCAATATGTGCGCCACACATAGTTTATCACATTTTGGAGTAAGTATCTTGTAGAAAGTAAATATTAGAGCTAGTATTTTCTAGACTTGTTTGTATTAATTTATTTGAATTTAACTACTTACACAAGTAAATGTGACGTTGTTTGAAAGAGCTTAAAAAAATTCATTTTATAAGCTTATTTCTACTTTTTTATGTAAACTCTTCTTCTTAAAAATATACTAGATTGATGACCCGTGCGCCGCACGGGTCTTTTGAGCCGAAATATAGTTGGTAATCTCAATATGAAATGAAGTAAAAATGGATGCCAAGGATATAGCAAATGTCGCAACACACCAGAGAGGATCAATTATAAAACAACATAAAAAATTGTGGGTGTGGCATATAAGTGAGAGGGAACGGTTATGTTATCTGGCTTTTGAGTTCTATAAAAGTCAGAGTTAAAAAATGATTTTTTAAGGAGAAAAAAGAAATAAGTTGTGTGGTAGTTTCAATACAATTACATGCCATCCAACAAAAAGCATTTAAAGCCACCAATTAAGGGGGGCGTTTGTTTCAGCTTTAAAAAAAAAAAAATTGGATTAAAAGAATCTAGAGATTTTTTTTAGAGATTTTTAAAAAAATCTAAAGCTGTTTTTGTTTGCCTACTACCCATAAAAATCTATTTTTTTAAAAAAAAATTGAGTTTTAACATGTACATGTGTTCCTCCTTGTTGTTAAAAAAAATTAGATTTTGAGAAAAGCTAATCCTAATAGCTTTTCATTTTAGGATCAAAATAGATTTTTTTTGATAAAATGATTTTTCTAAAAATCCTAAACAAACACTTAAAAATGAAAAAAGTGATTTTTTTAAACAACATTTCAGCAACATTATATATTCAAAATTTTCAAATGTATGATTGTACATTTTTAAACTTAGATCAGTAAATACCCAGGTAATTGTTTTGCAAGAATGATAAATACTTATACTTTTTTCCTAATTGTTGAGCATGAAATTTTTGTATAGTTATAAATAAAATAAGCAGCAAATCTTATTTCATGTCTTCAATCTTCAACACTATTTTAATTTATATTTTGTTTCCTTTCTCTGCATTAGAAACTTTCAGAGAATTGCTTTTAGGATATTAAGATATGAGGATCGTTCATTGCTTAAACAATTAGAGTTAGCTATTTTGTCCACCAATTGTTTATTAACTCAAATTTTTTTTCTCATTTCATCAAGAATGAAACGCCATTCTCTCCTCTCTCAAGTTCTCAACATTTACACCACGAAGCAAATATTTTGAAGAAAGCAAAAGGGGAAAGCAAAGAAGGTTCATGGATTAATTATTCTGAATTTTTTGTGAAGGTAGTAATAGCAAAACTCCACCAGAAACTGTGATGAATATTCAACAGCATGCATTCTCCCTCTGGGGTTTAGTTTATGTATTGCAGTCAATTAAATGATACAAATAGGACCGGAACTAATAAACTTGGAAACAAATGTTAAATAACTTGCAACTATTTCATTGAAAACCAATACTTGAGGCTAAGACAAATGTTATTACATCAAATAATAATTAAAACACTGAAGAACAAAATACAATCCTTATAACATCAAACAAACTTATCAAACTCAAAACTTAAAATAACAGCATCTTCAAATTCCCAGCTTTTAATGTCATCCAATTAAGAAATCCAATGAGGCCTGCCATGTTGAATGTTATAGATGAAAGAAGATGCAAGGATGTAATTCAGTACAAAAATTTGGTGGTATTTATAGAATAAAGTGTGTGTGTGTGAAGAGCTACCATTGTGTGCATTGGAAACGCATAAAAAGAATTAAAAGCTGATGAATTCCAATGTACACCAAAAATCTGATAATATGGAACCGTTCCATTGTTCACATTATCCACTAAATAGTGCACTTAATGTTGCAAGAAAATAGGCAGGGGAATAACAATAGGCAGGGTAATAACAATTTTCGGAATGCACAACCATAAGGAGGGAATTAGGCAGATTTTAGAATTTCAAATAGCACATCTGATTGGGGGGAACTTTTTTAGGGTTTACTTCTTAGCATTAATGATAGCTAATTAGAGGGAAAATTTTAGGTTTAACAATTGCAAGACCTAATAAGCTTTAAGAATAAGTGATGAAAACAGTTAACATGTAAATAATTTGATTTTCAATGTTTTTTATTATTCTAAAACAGAAATGATAAATGAACACAAATATTTTGACACATGAACACTATATTATAAATGTTAAATTAAAAACAGCTTACACATAAACACTATATTATAAATGTTAAATTAAATTATTTATCCAAACATGGCCTTGTGAACACAGTTAACCACTTAACCGACACACGTCACTTTTGCAAGTTTCAGTTTGAATCAACCGCCATTATTCGTGAAGCTTCCAAAACGTCGACGTTTCAATCAGAAACCCTAGAATTCCTCATCTTCATCGCGATCGTAGCAGCGAAGCGTGATGGCGACGATAAGACCTTTACCGGAATCTGTTCGTAGCTCAATTCGTTCTGCATTTTCGTTGTTCGACTTCACAAGAATCGTTGAGGAGCTTGTTTACAATAGCCTCGATGCTCGCGCTACAAAGGTATCTCCATTGTTTTCAATTTGTTGGTAAACGTAGCAAGTCATAGAGTGAGAATTGAAAATTGCCATTAACTGTTTGGTGTTTTCGTTTTAGGTTTCAGTGTTTGTTGATATTGGAAGTTGCTACTTAAAAGTAGTTGATGATGGTAATTCATTGTTTTAGAAATGTATATTTATTATTCAAGCACCGACACCGGATACCGGACATAACACTGACACATTGACACGGGTAATTATTTTAGAAAATATAGTAATTGAATGCAGCCACCTGTGCCAGTGTCAGACACTAGATACACCTTCAATATGAAGTGTCAGTGCTATATAGATATTTATATTTGCATGCTCAAAATTTGTAACTATGTTTTTGTTTTTGACTATCTTTATGGTTTCGATGAATGGGTTTGTAGGAGGTGGAATTACTCGAGATGGGCTGGAATTGGTGGGAGAAAGATATGGTTTGTACTTTTTCCTTCTTGGTTCTTTATCTTCTACATTGTGTTTGGATTTGTTGATGGTTGATTTGTGTGAATATGTGATCATTTTGATGTGTCCGCATGTTCCTTTTCTTGTTGTTTGTTTTCTGAATGAAACAGTCTCAGGAAAAATTAGTTTTATTATTTTTTGCAATTAAAGAAATGTCTGGTTGAAGATATGTTCTGATTGAAGGGCCATCTAAAGATACTTATGTTGTATTTTAAGATTTTCCTACTTAGTAATGGGCCAGAGTAACTAGATAAAGTTCTCTTTATGTGGTGAGCTACATGAATAATCGCGTGTTTGAAAACTTTAATTTCCACAGTGAAGACACACATTGGTCATGAAGCTACACTTACCAGAGAGTGTTGGCTTTCCATGTGGGGGAAGGCTTGCTACTGTGTTATGACACATATCACGTGCTCAACTTTCTTTAGTGGTTGGTTAAATGCGATGTGATTTAATATTCAATTGCTTTAACTGATTTATCAAATTGTCATATATGCTGATGTCCTTCATGATCAGTGTTATATAAGTGTATCAATAGAATTTACTGTCCCTAAACTCTAAATATTAGATAGTAAAGGCAACTGGGTGGAAACGGTTTGTTGCTATGTGTAAAGCTTGACATCTAAAATGCAACAACGAGTGGGTTTCTATAAGGTGTTTATATTTCATGAATTAAGTTTCCTTGCTGCCATTGATTATGGTGTATGCATATTTGTCAAGCAGCTACATCGAAATTTCTTAATTTGGCGGATCTGAATGCTACGAGTGAAAACTTCGGTTTTCGTGGTGAAGCTTTAGCTTCCATTTCTGAAGTCTCTTTGTTGGAAATAATGACAAGAACTTATGGACGGCCAAATGGATATAGGAAAGTATTGAAGGTAGGGATGATTTCTAATGTTTATTAGTCGACTAATCATAATATTGCTGCTATTGATGCAAAGTTTGATATTTTATTTTATTGACTGCAGGGGTGCAAGTGTATATATCTTGGCATTGATGATGATAGAAAGGAAGTAGGCACAACAGGTGATAATTTTGACTAATCTGACGGTTGCATAGTTCTCGTTTCATTGTTTCACTAAGGATGACACCAATTAATGCACAAATGCCATTCATTTTTCCTAAACTTACATGCTGTTGCATGAGATTTAGGTAGTATTTGTTAGATTGATTAGAATATGGCGTAGTATAATATATGGAGTCTGTTATATATTTGGTGCATCTTAAAAGGGGAATAGAATAGAGTATAATGTAAGGAAAGTGGTGCTTTTTAGTTCCACTGAAAAGGTGGAATGAAAGAGTTCTGTTCTGTTCACATACCAAACATTACTTTAGAGTTATGGAATACCTACAAAATCATCAATTTTCGACTTTCAATTTGAGCTAATTAGGATATCAAGATAGTTATTCTGTGTTTTGTGGCTCTTTCATTTAGGGTATAATTATTATATGCTTTTGGTCTTTTGACTTATACTTTTTTGGTAGTTCTTTTTACTTTCACTTTATTGATTGCTAATTTAGATAATTTTTAATTTGTCTTCCTCCTGCACTTGATAATCAATCTTAAATTTGACTTTCAGTATCTTATTTGCTCTCATAATCTCTCTTCCACACCGGGCAATCCGAAATACATGTTCCATATTCATTGCATTTAGGTGACTAGAAAATCCTGTCTTGATGATGACTACTTTTATCTGGTTTACTTAATACAATTAATGCCTTTCAGTCATTGTCTGTGAAATATACTACAACCAACCAGTTCGGAGGAAACAAATCCAATCCAGGTTGCTTTTCTCTTGACCACCGTACAAGTGATATGTTTTCTGAAGTCATAGTTATTTTGTATGGAAACTATGTCTCCTTTACAAAAATTTGGGATTGACTGATGAATTCCGTCTCTGAATTGGAAGCCCCAATAAGGTACTTCAATCAATCAAGAAATGTGTGATGCGGCTTGCACTCGTGTGCCCAAATATCTCCTTCAAAGTTGTTGATATTGAAAGGTATCTTCTCTGCAAAACTTCAGGTTGCATCTTTCTTTTGTTGTTTTGTAACACTTTCTATACCCTACATGTAGACAATATGAACTTTTCTGCTCACATTCTGCTGCTTCTCCACTGTCACTTGTAACCACTGGCTTTGGGGTGGAGGTCACAAACTCTCTCCATGAATTAGAAGTTGAAAACGATATCATAAAGCTTACTGGATACATATCAGGTCCTTGCAATACCCTGGATATGAAGGTGATTCATATTTCAAATGCAAAAAGTCAATCATTTATCTCATCTCATTGTAACTTCTGGGTTGGTTCTTCTCTGTCTCATCCCCTAACTTTTGGTGTGTTTCTATATTTGCTTTGCAGGCCTTACAGTATCTCTGTATCCATATGACAATATATGAATATATATTGTAATTGTAATATTAGTACAAAATGGATTTGTTGAGTCTTGAAAAAGAATCAAATGACATAAACATTTGTTCCTTGACTTTAACGTGGTTAGATATCAACTCCCAGTTCGTTTGCAAGGGACCTGTTCATAAGCTTTTAAGTCAATTGGCTATTAGGTTTGAGCATCGTAACTCGTGGAGTGCTGATAATGAAAGCCAAAACAAAAAGAGAGGCAGATTTCAACCATGCCCTGCATATATCTTGAATTTAAGGTGCCCCCGCTCTTTATATGTTTTGAGCTTTGAGCCGTCAAAAACTTATGTTGAATTCAAGGTAGTCTCTTGGTTTTTCTCTTAACGACTCCTATATTATCTTATTAGTAATTTTGATTCTGTGCTGTATAATTGTTTTCTTAATGTCCATAAACGATTTTTGTATGGTACACGACTGGTTATGAGAACATAGAAGAGAAGTGGAAAAGATTTAAACATAACTAGGAGTTCCAAGGGTAACTTTGAGTCCTTCTCTAGATTCCATTTATGTGCTTGAAGTAGTATTGTGGTATATATTTTTTGTGGATGATATTGCCTTAATTGGAAAATCGAGAAGGACTGAGAAGTTAGAGACATGGACTCATGGAGCCAAGTCATGTCACACATGATTTCATTCTAAGAAGAAATAGAAGCATAAAACAAAGTATATGGAATACAAATTTAGCAGGAGAGACACAAATTCTTGCAGAGGTAAAATATGGAGAGCATAAAATAATACTCTGGGTTCATCATACAAAGTGGTGGGGAGATAGAGGAAATGTCAGCCATAGGAACCAAGCAAGCAAATAAAAAAGGGAATGCTTTGGGTGTGATCTATACCACACATACTTAAAGGATAATTTACCACACAGTTATAAGACCTGTAATGGCTTATGCAATTAAAAATTGAGCAGTAGAGAGTAAAAAAAGAGAGAAAAAAACTTAGTATCTCAAATATGAGAAGATTACATGGATGAGTGCTTCCACAAAACAAAATAGAATTAGAAATATGATTAGAGAGAAGATTGGGATAGCTCCCATTGTAGAAAAGATGATAGAATCTCGTCTTAGGTGGTTTAAGCATGTGTGAAGAAATGTTGGTAAAGAAGGTTGAAAAGATAGAAGATAGTTCAATAGTTAGAAGTAGAGGGAGATCAAAGAAGACTATAGGTCAAACCATTAAGGGTGTGTTTGGTTTGGAAGAGAAAATGTGAAGAGAGAAATAGGTGAGAGAGAGTGAGAGAAGAGAGAAAGAAGTGAGAAATAGGGAAGATTTGATGTATTGTTTGGTACAAGAGAAAGATGAGAGAAATAGAAGAGAGAGAAGTTGAATAATTTTATGAATTGACAAAAAAGCCCATCTATAAAAAATCAAAACTTGAAACATATTGGTAGAAAATCAATTTAATAATTTTTTATGTCAAGTGTATTAAATTAATTTACTGTGCATTTATTTTAAATTATTTTTTAGTCGGTTACTTTTATTGTTTTTTTTTTTTTTACCAACGGTTACTTTTATTGTTAATATTTCTTTTCGTTGTCATTTTATTATTATTGAGAGGGTCATTATATTATCATTCTACCAGCTTTTGTTTAATTTTGTAATCACCAACTCACTTAGCTTCGGTAAAAAAAAAAAAAAAGAAAAAAAAAAAAAAAAAAAAAAAACTTACTTGCCTACCATGTACACAGTGGTGTGGTAAGACTAAGTGGCCTTTATTGTTGTTGGTTTTTGGAAATAACAAGGGGCATAAATGGAAATATCAAAAAGAAAGGAATCTCTTCCCCATTTCTTCGCTAATTAGAGAAGACCACAAAAAGTGGTAGGTCCCACATGATTTTGATCTCTCTCCCCTATTTCTTTGCATACCAAACAGAAGAAATGTAGTATCTCTCTCCTATTTCTCTCTTCACAACTTCTCTCTTCACAATTTCTCTTCAAACAAACACACAAGAGATTATTAGAGATATATAGTCTATCTTTGGACCAAATACATGACACGATTTTATGGCGTCAATTAATCCATGTAGACAGACGACCTAATTTAATGGGAAAATGTTTGGGTCTTGGTGTTCTAGTTTAGTTTCTAGCTTATATAGTACTTCGTGTAATCTGGGTGGTGTACATAAAATCCAACAAGGAACGGTTAGAAGAGATTTGAAGCTTCTTACACATGTTATAGTTTCAGTATGAGTTATTTTATCACAGCCCTGCATCCTACACAAATTTGATTGTTTGCTTTTTCCCCAACTTCCAAGGATTGGGCTCCAATACTAAACTTCATTGAAAAGGTCATCAAACAGTTCTGGGAGAGAAGCATAGCTTGTGGTATACCCTCTCACTGCATCTTATTGATAATATATATAAATACAAAGAATTACTGGTTTTTATGCTTTTATTAATCTCTGAGATGCTTGCAGGAGATTCCTCCAACAAAGCCACTTATATGGTTCAAGAAGATCATCATGAGAAAGTAGATGCCACCATTTCAGCCAAAGCAGGTAAAATTTCTAATTTGGTGATCAAGTAATATTCTTCCATTACTCTGATTAAGTCTGATAAATTCTGATCAAGTAACATACTTATTGTTGGAAAATATTACTAGAATAGCAATTGTATAATTGCTACGTAGGCTACAGTAGATCATGTTAGTTTGGTTTCTCTTTTAACATTTGAAGATTGTTAAATATCTTTCATGCAGATATATCAAAGTTTGGAAGCCAAGATCGTAAGGATTGTTTAGACCTCTTCTTTTCCACTTCAGACAAGCTAAATGAAGATGACAATCATCAGTGCTACAGGGAGGATGTGATAACCTCTGTTGATTACTTACATCGAGGGACAAAGATCCTCAAAGAGAAACAAAATAAGGGAGGCCATCTTCGTCAGACCGGTTATTCTGGCAATTTACTGGATGTTTCTTACGCCAAAAGCATGTCCACCGCTATGAAAAAGAGTAACAATTTTTTGACGTATGATAACAATGATTTATTGCAAGGAGTTCACTTTTTGGATGGTATGTGTCCTGCTGCCGAAAGTTTCTATGATAATATTCCTTCTTATGCGAGAAGTTCTTCACGTGGAAGAAAATTAAATGAAGAAGATGCTGGTGTGATCTGTGAATCATTTGAAGGTTATGAGTGCCATGGGTTCGGTTATGATGTAGAGATTGGTGGGAATTTTCAAAAGCCTTTTCTAAAGAGTTGCTCTACACAAAGAGGTAGTATCCTGAACGAGAAGACTTTGCTTGTAAATGATGAACTTGAACTCCAAACCGATAGCTTTTGGAGTAAGCAAAACCTAGGGGAGGATTTTTGCAGTGGTAGCAAGGATTTATACACCCGTCCCTGTGTAGAAGTTGCAAAAAAATTAAAGATGTCTGAAGATTCTGATTTTCTCGTAAAAGCATGGCCTGAAGAAAATTGTCTCCCTCTAGATTCATGGTATTCAGCAACACAAACAGGTAACTTTGGTTCTGATGATCGGTTATCAAACTCTGAATGGCATCATGTCTATCAAGAATCCTCATCTCGAGCTACTGCATTGAGTGTTTATCATACCAATGATATTAATGATCTTGGAGAATCATCTAGATGCTACAAAAGAATTCCTCGTACACCAATTTTTGATGACGAAAAAAATGGGAACATTTTCAGCTACGATCTTGGAGGAGCATCTAGATGCAGTACAAGGATTACACATATTTTTAACGGCGAAGAAAATGGGCACAACTTCAGTTATGACATGTCAAGGAATGCTAACCAGGATCCATGCACCTCAAGTTTTGCAAATAGTGGATTTAGTTTTGATGGTGCTGTCGACTGTAAAGAAATATTCAACAGATTGGTTGACTGGCCTGATTTCCATGATACACATTTCACAAAAAGGTCGGATATTTTAAATGAGGAGCCAGACTGCCTATTACCTGAGTGTGTTAGAAAATGTAACAGACCCAACATTATAAAAGGCGAATTGGATCTTTTTAGGCACCCAACTTTGGAAAAGACTCGTGTAAGATCTAAAAGAAGCTTCTCAGCTCCTCCATTTCATAGAAGTAGAAGGAGGTTTTTCTCTTTAAATCAGCCTCCCGAAATGGTAGCTAAAAGACCCAGCGGTCTAGCATCCGACCCTGCTTCCAAACTTCTAGGTTTTTCATTTTTTTTCTTTGCTTTTACACCTTTTGCTCCTTTTTTTTTAATGGAACATCATATTCAATAAATGCTTTTGAATCTGCAGAAGCAAATGATTTTAAATATTCTCAACATCCTCCTGACGCTCTTAGCCCCAACAATGAAGATCTATTGGAAAATCTTAAGTACAGTATTATTATCTTATTAATCCTTACTTAAGCTGATGAACTGTTGGGAATAATTTCTAACTGACCCTTTGTGGTTTTTTCTCTTGATCATAGAACTAATGTGAAACGGAGTTCAGAGGTTCTGGGGGCTACACAGGTTAATGACGCTGCTGAGATTGAAGGGTTTGAAAGTTTCAATGTTCAACAAAATGATCCATTCAGGGGTGAGTTCAATGTGTTGGCAAAAATTTAGTCTCATAAGTCTTGTCCAACAATATTAGCTAATTTGAAATAGTTTTTGCACTGAACCATGTCAAATATTGACCTGGTTTGGATTTGGAGTGAGTTGAAAGGGATCAATGTCGTATTAGATTGATCTTGATCAAATATTTAACTCTAAATTAAGATGTTTCTTTACAATTAAGTTCTTTATGATTTGTAAAACTGGGTATTTCTTTGTTACAAAATCTGCCAAAAATTGTTCCTTGCATTTTCTTTTATCTTCTGTGCTGAAGTTTTTGGTCAATCTAATTGGATTGTGATTTATTTTTTTTCATGTTTCTATGATCAATAAATGAACACTTAAAAAGATGTGTCGTATCATTCACCTAATAATTTGCTGTCAAACTATCATTTGTTTCAGAATTGATATCTAGGGAAGTGCAAGATTCCGGAGATTATGGGACTAAATGGAGGAGCTGCACGCCTCAAACTCCAGTTATGTTGTCGGTCTTTTTTTGAGGAGATAATGTTGTCAATCTTTTAGACACATATTATATTACATAGGAGACATTCATTTGTATGTTGGAGACTTTGATCTGACTAGTATTACAATCTTTGTGCAGAAGAATGATAAAATTGATATTCAAAGTCAAAATAATATACTTGACATCTCTTCTGGATTCTTGCATCTTGCTGGAGATTCACTGATCCCTGATACTATCAGTAAGAAATGCCTCGAGGATGCCAAAGTTCTTCATCAGGTGGATAAAAAATTCATTCCAATCATGGCTGGCAGAACCCTTGCTGTTATTGATCAGGTCTGGTTTTGAACATCATTGCATTTTGGGTGAATTTCTGTCCTAGTTAAAAATGCAAAGGATTTAAGGATATTTACTATGACACATCATTACAAGGACATAGCATAACAGATAGTTACAAATTAATTATCTGAATGACCCATGCAGCCAAGCCCTCCTGGTTAGTCTTTTTGTTGCATCTGTCTAGTACAAGTCAACATGCACAGTGACTCAAAGCACAACAACAGCCAACAGCCAAGCCTTGACTCAAAGCACAACCCACAATTTATTTTTTATCAGGCTCTCCTTTCAAGCAGGCATAGTGTACTCTACTCCTGACACAAACCCACGACATCTTCCCTCAGACACCCCTTGCCTCTACCATACAGACACATTGGGTTGTATCTTCTTCATCGCCTCCTGGACTTCCCAGCATGGCTTAGATCATTACTTTAAGAACCTTCAGAAACGCCTGCTAAGTGCTCACACACACACACACACACACACACACACACACGCATGTGTATTCTCCTGACCAACGAGAACTGAGAATCCCCCTTCAGGAAAGTTGGATGTTTAACATTTTGATTGTACTTTTTTTCACAGCATGCTGGAGACGAAAGAATCAGACTGGAAGACTTGCGTCAAAAGGTAAACTGCTTGCGTTTAATATGGCATAAATATTATTTCTCCAGTATGACTCAGAAACTAGTTGAATATTTAGGTATTATCTGGAGAAGCAAAGGCAATAACCTATCTAGATGCTGAACAGGAGCTGGTATGCATCCCATCATATGCAATTAATGCATTACAGGATTTAATGTAAATGTCAAGTGTGAAATGTTTTTGAAAGATGTTTCATGCAGGTACTGCCAGAGATTGGTTATCAACTACTTCATAGTTACAGGGAACAGATTAAAGATTGGGGCTGGATATGTAACATTCATACTCAAAATTCTGAATCCTTTAGAAGGTATATCTCACAGGCTGTATTACTCATACGGTGTTTGAAATCGTCGTAAGATAATTAATGTTTCAGTATTGCAGAGTCTTTGATTATCTTGTAATGAATCAAGATTCTGTGATTTCCATAACTTCACCATCCATGCATCACAAAATCTTATAAGATCCTACTTATGAAACTATATCTCAGGCTCAAATTAGATTATATAGAGAAACGGATGACAAATTCATTCAATTTATTATTCTGGCTTCTTTGATTGTTTTGACTATCTTTGCAGGAATTTGGATCTTCTCAACAGACAACAAATGACAATCGCTCTTGTTGCGGTCAGCTCTCTATCTTTTTATGTTTGTTATCAACAGTTTTCCTTTAAATATACCTGTCATGCTTTTGCTTTTCATATTACTGATGTTAATTATTTACTTTTAGGTACCATGTATTTTAGGTGTCAATTTAAACGATGTTGATCTTTTAGAGTTTCTTCAGCAGGTTACAACCTTGATTAAAGCCTTTTTCTTATATTCAATTTATCATCGTTTAATAATTGGACATCTTTTGCATTTTTAACTGAAATTATATTTACCTTCAGCTAGCTGATACTGACGGATCATCAACAATGCCACCCTCGGTTGTACGACTCCTAAATTCAAAATCGTGCAGAGGTATATGCCTAATCTTACTAGCTACAACCACGTACGCTCAGTAGTTTGGAAAGCCTCGCTCTTATCATGCAAACGAGGATCATTTTTTATATAACATGCACAAAAATTCCCATCTTTTGGTAATTTGTTTATCCACATATTGCATTTTCCTTTAATTTTATAAATGCTTTTTTCTTAAGGTGCGATTATGTTTGGGGATTCATTGCTACCATCAGAATGCTCCCTTCTAGTTGAAGAGCTAAAGCATACATCCCTCTGTTTCCAGGTGAGATTATATAAATGTTTTTCATGTTTGTGCATTTTGGAAGGCAGTTTTCATGACGAACTGAGCGGTTCATTGTGCAGTGTGCTCATGGGAGACCAACCACTGTTCCTTTAGTCAACTTGGAGGCACTACATAATCAAATAGCCAAGCTTGGACTGATGAACAAGAGCTCAAGTAACAAGTGGCATGGATTACAAAGACATGAAGTGTCTATTGATCGTGCAATACAGCGTTTAAGTTTTGCTAATAGTTGAGACTTCAGAAGAAACCATGGTTGTTACTTACTGCTAATAGTGGAGAGATCAGTTCGACGTTAATAGTGCTTCACTGCTAAATCATTCTTTTTGATCTGACTGTACATAAAAAATAATAAAACAACTAACAAACAATTGTTTACATGGATATTAATGTAATACTATTTGATAAATTTCTGTAATAACAATAGCTCGAATGCAGACACTAAATCAGTCAATAATCAATATGCAATTTTGTTTGGCCTTATTATCTGTGTAGCACAAACACAAATGCGCAAACATCACTAATGTATAAAATTAGCTATAGACCTGTTCAACGTACATGTTATTATTACAGGCGCATAACTGCATGCATATGAATTATAAGTATACACAACTAAAAATGAGAAGAAAAGTATTTGGATTTGGAGTTTCTTAAATTCAAAAGAAAAAGAGAACCAACAATTGTGGTGTAATTGTAAATCTAAAATATAGACAGCATCGGTATAAAATAAAACTTGGACACACTTAATTTATGATGTACAATGAAATGTTTTGATAAATGAGACACAGTTCTATACAGAGTCAGGAGAGTAATCAATTTCATTGAAGATTTAAATAAAATTTGTATAACTTATCAATCGAAGAATTTCATATTTGAACTCAAATTGTGTGACACAAGTTGGTAGATACACTTAATTATATTTTTGGCATGATTAAGATATGTTTTGCATTTCAAATCTCGGTTGTGAGAGATACCCGTATTTGGTGCATGACATACATCAAATAGGATTATTTGAGAAAAGCTTATGTATTTTGCATTTAGTATGAACATTTGGTATGGTTAATATTACCTTATTTCTCAGGGAATATTAGCTTATTCTACCTGCTCATAATTTTCATAAATTAGAGTTTGGTCCACCGCTGCTTTTGTAGCTTAAGTAGGATTATTAGTAGGTAAATATGCAGTAATAAGTGCATATTATGTAGTAACAAATGGAATAACTAAATTTGAGTAAGTGAAAGTGATAATTTTATTGATTATGCATACATGATACAAGAACTTAGTGAAGGCACAAAAGTGCAAATTGCCACTACTACTATTCACGAGAGACTTTTCTTACAATACAACTTGGTTCATACATTAGTATGAGACCTTATTTATAGGCAAAATGCCACTACTACTATTCACTAGAAGTACTATTTGTTATTATTCATTCTTTTATTTTTATTAATTCTTATAACACCATTTAAGACTACATCTTTATCACAAACACTATTCTTCTACTATTGCATCCATCTCCTTGTCTTCCTTCTCATCAAGACCCATGGAGTCTTGCATGCATTGGCTAATTAATTCAGCATCCTTTGAATTCATACACCGTTCACATGAATGGTTTAAATTGTTTTTGAGACTAGCACATAATTCAGCTTATAATTTATCATTATCAATGTAATTGTATATGAATCTTGGGATCAAACATTGAAGATACTTCATTTGAGTAGTAGGCTTGATAGGTTGATGCAAAGGAGAACTCCTTGTGTTTCATATTGAAAGATTGAATAAAAGATGGTAAAATGAATGTAAGTGGTTCTCTTATATAGAGCCACTAGAGCATTAACGCTCTAGTAACAAACTCTAACTACCTACAACCACTAGTTCATTTTTGTTGTATATTTTTTAATATTGGTTTTGGTGTAAATTTGCACATTTTAAGAAATTTAAAATATTAATTTTGCATTGAAACCTGTATATTTTGTATTTAATATATAACCTTTTAATAATTTATCAAAAAATATAATTTTTTAATAATTAATTGTTATGTTTCAATAAAAACTTGCTGCTTTTATTTTCTTTAAATTACACATGTTAAACAAATTCTTTTAATATTAGTTTATAAAATTCCAATTTATAACAACTAATCTATCCCTCGAAAAAAAACAATTAATCCATTTTATAACTTAGATGTTCAAGACTTTTCAAAGTAATTTTTTCAATCTTACGTGACATAAGTAGTTACATTAAAATTTAAATTTTTAATACATCTCTGTGTAAATATTTCATACAATGGCGGATCCAGCTATGCTTGAGGGTGTGCACCTACACACCCTGGATCTTTGTTATTTGTACCAGTACTCTTAGTTTTATTGCTATATGCACACCCTGAGATTTTAGTTTTGCACCTCCTCACAAGACTATGCCAGTTTAGCGTGACTAATATTAACTGGTGTGTTTAGTGCTACTAATTTTCCCATGAATGACGTGTTTAATGCTGATAATTTTCCCATAAAAATGACTTTTAATGTTATTTACTGTAATTGGTAGACTTTTAGTTTTCTATAAATGTATTAAGGCTCATACATATTTATTAAATACTAAAAAATATGACTAGATCAAATTTTGGTAACCATATATACATATATATAAAAATTTATAATTTTAATATTAATATTAATTATTAAAATTAAAAAATTTGCACCCCCTGACTCAGGGTCCTGGATACGCCACTGATTTCATATATATTAAAATGTATATGAAATATAATTCAGATAATTTCTATTAAAAAATCACAATTCAATTTAACGAATCAAAACAAAGAAACGCATGTAGACATCTATGATAGTATCTACATAATAATTTCAAAATAAATATACTTAAAACAGCGAGTAAAAACATCTGCCCTTATAGCTCAGTGGTAGAGCGCCAGTCTTGTAAACTGGAGGTCTGTAGTTCGATCCTGCATGGGGGCATGTTTTCTTTTCTTTTATTTCTGCATGGGGGCATGTTTTCTTTTCTTTTATTTGTTTTTGTTTCATATATTATCCACGCAAATAGAGTTACATATACTGTGTGTATAAAAAACTTCTGTTTCATCATATTTGTACTAAACAAATATATTTTTGTATTTCATCATTTTTTATTTGTATAAATTTTTCATTTACTTGAAAAAGCTCATTTAGAGTTTTTATACAAGATTTATGCATCTAGATCGAAAAAAAAAATCTGTTTTGCCCAAATTTTTTCATCTGAAACAATTCATCTTTTATGTGGTTATCTAAAATCTTTTATTTCACTCATTGTCAAAAAAATAATCAAAATTACAAAATTTTATGTGGTTATTTTAAAAATCAATCAGTCATTTGATTATGTAAGAAAATAAAAATTTGTCAATAAAAGCAGTTTAAAAGTAAATGGTATAATTAGAAGAAAAAACTAATCACACTAAAACTGAGTATGCCTATGAAGTATACATATTTAGTAATTTATTCATTTAAATAAATAAATTAATCAAACTAAAGGAAATAATCAATTTTGTAAAGGTTGTTTCAGTAAAATTGAGCTAAAACTGGACTAGAATATCTAGTTTCCAAGCATATGCCCTAAATCCAAATTGTGCATGTTCTTATCAATAAGAGAACATTCACAAGAGAATAACAACTAAATCACTTTGCATAAGTTAGAAAAAAAACTTAACAACTATAAAAATCAATAAATTAGCTGTTTTGAAAAAATAACCTAATTATTCACTTCACTCATGTACACTATGTATTACCACAACTCAATACCCCCTACATCACACACACTCACACACAAATACATTATATACACACACATATTAATGCAATATTCCAGCTACAAAACTATATCAATTAGGCTGCTATAGTCCAATTTGTGTAATGATCATGTATAACCCTTGCTCCACCAATGTATGGAACTCTTTATTGTCATAATTTTCATGTAAAATGTTATTTCTCAGAGCAAATCCTTTGTGAGTTCTTCAACAAGATCATTAGTTATAAGACATTCTACCTCTCTTTCCAATATATTGATCTCTTCATTGATTATTCCAGACCAAGGGATTGAACTCAAATGTTGAGCTACCAAATTATCAAGTGAATAAAGAGACATATCCGGTGAAGGATATAACGAAACACGGATATTTTCCCATACTAACTTCAACAGTTCCTTTCCTTGAGGCGGCGACAACATGGAAGAGTTGCATAGTTTTTTTCTGAATCTAGACAGTGTCAAAGGTGGTCCAAGAACAACTGAAAGTGATTCATTTAACAAATCAAGCAAAATCTTGTGGTCTAATTTGTTCTCGCTTTGATCCTTCATAGAATTTTCATCATTCTCGATCAATTTCTTATGAGATTCTTCCACTTCTTCAAAAACAGAATTTCCAATAGGCTTTGCATATGTATCCCCTCTTAACAAAGACTTATTCCAAGAACCAAAGTATAAACCAGAAGCAACAAGTAAATCTCTTATGTAAGATTCTGCTGGATCATTTATTTGCACCAATTCAGACTCAGACGGTTTCTGGTTCGTAGTGAAGTCCTCGACATCACTAGAATCAAGTTGATTGAGTTGTCTCCTTAGCTCTGCCAAATCAACAAGCAAATAAATCTATCAGAAAGAGTTTGAAAAGATATTCA
Organism: Medicago sativa; assembly: GCF_051527215.1. NCBI lineage: Eukaryota > Viridiplantae > Streptophyta > Magnoliopsida > Fabales > Fabaceae > Medicago > Medicago sativa. The sequence continues at coordinate 14,239,801 of NC_140753.1, read as the reverse complement.
CTCGGCATTGAAAAAGACTATTTGTTGATATAATTGCACATGAAGTAAGAACATAATAAAACAACATTAACCAGCTTTTCTTGAATCAAAACTATGGTATCATTGCTCAATGCTTGAAACTTAAGAATTCTATCGTACCAGTTAAACCAGAGCTGATGTCTCTGAAAACTTGTGGCACAGCAGTCTCGTCTCTTGAGGACAAATCAGGAGTTGATACTGGACTTAAATATTCAGTTCGCCTCCAAAAGTCTTCATGAACACTGCTGCACACAGATGCAGGACTCGGAGGTACCTCAGTGTAGTTCTCCTAAAGAGCATATAGCAGAAAATCAAATGACTTTTTATACAACTCCGAATGAAATATAAAGGTCATCATGGTCAACAGTTAAATAAAAATACTCCGTTCATTCCTTTTTATTGCGGTTTTAAGATTATTTACACACAGTAAGAAAACAAATAAAATATGTTACTTTTGATGAAATAGTTTCTTTTTCTATAATACCCTTGATTTTTTATTATCTTGTTCCATCTATTTATCCCTCCACAATAAATATAAAGCTAAGAATATTATTGACAAAATAATAGTTAATGTTGCATTAAAATTTAAAAACGACAAATAAGTATGAACGAATTCTTCTGCAGAAGTGAGGGTTGAAACGGAATGAGTAATGGAGGGAGTTTGATGAACTTACATGTCTCTCGCCACCGTCGTTCATAAGAACTGTTGGACCACTTGTGATATCTCTCATTGTCGGACGGTATTCAGTTCCATGTGATTCTACCATTGATTGATTTCTCTTACCAAAAATCCTCCCTCTTAGAGCAAAACTGTATCTCAAATTGGAAACTTTTTCTTTAATATTATTAAATCTCTCTTTTTTCTGTTTTTTAACATCAAGAGACATAGTTTCAACCGCTTCAAGCTTCCTCCGGATATGAGCCCCGGTTAAAATGTGCCGGTCCTCTAGTAGAAGCTTTCCAAATGATGTTCCTGATCTTGATACAGGAGCAGACAAGGATCTTACAAGGTTCCTTGGAGACAACAACTCTCTGTGGAACAATATGTTGTTGTCTTGTTCATGCCTGAAAGATCCTGTTTGTATTTCTGTTTCTTCTTTCGATATTTCCCATTCATCTGCACATTTCAAAATATCTTCTCTCTTCTTGAGTCTAAATCTGTGATTGTCAAATGTATCATGTCTTTCACTTTTTACAACATCTGTTAGCTTCTCTGACAAGTAACTCCTTGAATCTCTACTGATAAATTCGGGGACACTTGGTTCATTGAATTGTCCTTCACCTTCGTATGATCTTGTTGATTCTGAGCAGACTGAATTTGAGTTGGTATCTCTAGTCACATTTTCTTTGACTTGCTTTACTATTTGACGAGCAATAAGCTTAGGATCAGATGGTTTTTTATTGCATAGTGTCTCAATATCACTTCCTCGGACCGCATAACCTTTTCCGACAGTTTTTCCTTGCAGTTCGCATTTCAAACGCTCTTTCACCTCCTCAAGAAAATCTTCTATACTATGTCTACCTGGTAAAGTCCCTGTTGAACTAGTCCAATTCTCTTCATGATTGAATATGCAATCAGGACCAGGTTTCAAGATAACGATCCGGGTTGGAGAAGATGCATCTAATCTGTTATAAGATTTGATCATTAAGGACTCTTCAAAGTCTCTACTTAGAGTTCTGCTCTTTGAAGGAAATATTTTCCTTTGCATACTTGTATTATGTGCAAGTGCAACCTTTTCGTTGTTTCGATTCTCTTGAAAAATCAATCTGCTAGAAACACTGCCGATTTCGGCAAACTTTGAACATTCCTGAAACCTTGCTGCTTGATATGCTTCAAACTCTTTCTTGAATTTTTGAAGTTCCATTTCCTGTGGATGTTCCCGACGCCTTTGTTCTCCAAAACTCTGGCTCCATCCATCATCATCGCCGTCATCTTTAACTTTGTGAAATGAGTCGAATTCATTATGGCTAGAAGAATTAAAGTTAGAAGATTCCCAACTAACTGAACTCCTTCCATTTGTTCCCTTGTTTGAAAACTTCTTCCCCATATTTTCACTTATTCTTTTATCTGATGGAGCAACAGGTTTAGTGTCTACAGGCATCATATCTAACCCCATCAACCTCGCCACAAGGCTTGGTGCAGTCTGCCATGTGCTTGATCGATTGGATAGTTCTTCATTGATCAGCTTTTTCATTGAACCAGCGCCTGAATAACGATTATTTTCAGACCAGTCTTCTTCTACTTGATAATAGTGCTGAAAATTCAAATCAGACTAAATTCAATTCAACAAATGGAGTAGACAAACATAATACCAGAACAAGAACTATGGTTTATATTTGGATATCAATCAAATAATGAATCATGAATGCATCTATCAATCAAATCCATGAAACTGTCATTTATAGAGATGGTGAGAAAATGTTTATACTAAAAGCCAAGACCAAGCCTATACATGTGCTCTACTCTCCCACAACCTTGAGGGATCTTTCTCAATATTCTAAAAGGAACATATCGAACATAATTACAACGGTCATTGTTACCAAGAACAAGGGGATATAAGAAGTCCTTCAGGGGGGGGTAAAAGAAGGAGGAAATATGATGGTACTTTTCTGGTCAATGATTGTTTCAGCTAGGATTCGAACTCAGGTTCTCTCGAACGATTCGTATAAAAACAATATGATGGTGTTTTCAAACACTTAACAAGACATATGAAGAGAAACTTACAGGTAATTCTCCTTCTGGACCGTACTTCTGAGATGTTTCAACTTGCAGATCTAGACTATTTCGATGAGTTTCAAAGTCTGTGTGGAATGTAATAACAAAATCAGCAAAAACATACTAAAAACAATCAAGCAAAGGAGGGAAGGGAACAGGGAAGAAAAATAACAGTCAAGAACATGTGACAACCGAAGAAAATAAGGGGGAAAACCTGAATTTCAGCAAGATATGCATAAAGTTGTAACAAACTAATCACCTTTCATCATAACATGAATGGAATTTTTATTTTTATTTTCTTAAATTGTATAAAAACAAGACTTACCACTATGATGTCTCTTGTGAGCATGGACTTTCTTGGCCATCCTCCCTTGATTGAATTCAAAAAAGTGTAATAAACCTCCCATACAGTCTACCAAAAGACTCTCATGTCCTCAATTTCATCTTCCATGTGTCACTCCATTAGAATTACGCCCGTTCTAACTTTTCTTTGTAGTCTTCACCCTACAATGCTACAAGATATTCATGTATCAGTCAAAGAGAAGTCATTGTTCTATCATAATAAAAATTAAAAACCAACACATCTTTCTTCAAATTTCATAAAAGTATCTTAAGATTGATATGAATTGAGAATTTTAATCAACAAATTGTAAGATTCATATATGCTATGAAAAAAAAGCATATTTGCATGTAAGATTCCTTTATAGATGGACTAATCTGCTACCTTAAGGACAAATACATAACAATTTTATCTATGTATAGAAAATTAGCATAGAAACCAATCAATAGAAACAACTAACTATTCATGCAAACCAATATTCCAATATCAAATAAGCTTTTGAACATTCATGTCAACAAGTCAACTGAAAACAAGAAATTGGGAAACTTTGTTTTCATATTAATACAAAAGAGAATAAAAATTCATTCCAACAACTCAAAAATCAGTTTCATCCTCAGAATTCACTCTTAGAAACCAAACATCAAATTTCTTGAGCACATGCTAGAAATTGAACTCTTGAACCAAATCATAACTTTGACAACAATTTGATTATAGTTACAATCAAATTCAGCTTTTTTGAATATTACCAAACAGAGAATGATTCATTCATTCAAATTTCACATAACCAAACACACACAAAAGAAAAAAATCATCATACCAATAAATGGTGAGAAAATTCAGAATAAGAAGTTTCAGCTACAACTCAATGACACATTGTGATTGAGAAAATAGTTATGTGGGTGTTGTTGAAAAGTGGAAAAGCTTCAAACTTTGCGAAAAAATGGAAATGGGTTGAACTAAAAAAGTGGAAATTATGAAACTGCAATTGTGTGTAATAACAAAGAAGAAACCCAAAAAAAGAAGACTTTTTGAACAATTATAGTAATAATTATTAATTAATTAATTGTGACTAATGATAATGACAGAGGAACAGGCTACGAGGTTAAGGGAAAGAAGACATTATTACTTGTTCTGTTTTTCTCTCTCTTTCTGTGTTGTGTTGTTTTCTTTATTGGTTAATCATTCTCTTTGTAAAAAAAAATTCTTCTTCTTTTTATTTTTGTGTGATAAATATGCAGCCAGTGGTGTTTATGATGTTGAAGTGGCTGAAAATCATAGTGCCCACATGACATGCACTACCTAGCCTCCTAGGTTTGTCTTGTTTTTTTAGGATAATACTATACTAACATATTTACATATAGTCCTCTTTTTCATATAGTCCATTCTACATGTATGAAATTTATCGATGATTAATCTCGCTGAAAATATATTGGATAAATAAGATAGATTCTCATCTCTCAGTCAATTTTTTTTCATAAGTAAGAATTAGATATCGAACTTTTGATCACTTATTTAAGGGTCCAAATCTTTTATAATTTGAATCAATTCATTGTTGGTTCATATACTCCACTTTATAATTGCAATTTAAAAATAACAACATATTTTGGATTTTCATTAGACATCGATGTAAAATTAGCTCATTAGTGGTGCCTTGGTCCAAGTATGAAAGACATTATGGCTTAAAAAAACTTACAAATAGATTTATATTTATCGATTTCAATATCTGTCTTTTTACCATTATATCAAACTTTTGGAGTTTATTCATTGTTGTTTATGACTCAACTAATTTGATGGTATAAATAAAGATTTAATACATATACATTAACAATGTAATTATATTTTATACGACGATTGATCATAATTATCGATAGTTAAAAAAGTTTGACTTTCATCGAATTTAACTTCAAAGTAATATAAATGATGTACTATAATTGGATTAAAGTTATTCTCTAAAACTAATTTTCACCCACATTGCAAGTTTCACTTTCTAAGTTACTGTTGTTTTATTTATACTGTTATAAGATTGATAGGTCAGTCTTGTGAATAAAATTGGCAACTTGTACGATCTAGAGGGAATGGTACGGAATTGAATGCATGAATAGAATAAAATTGAAAGAACAAAAGTGAATGGTTAAATGGGTGATTGACAAAGTTGTGAGTGGCTTTCCTTGTATTTTGAATGTTATCGTTTGGCTTTCCTTAGGTGTGACATGTTATTATGTCGGAAGATAAAGTTTACTGCATGTGTGTGCTAGCTAATTCAAAGTTTATGTATGAAGCTGGTTTAGATATGAAATTAACAATAGATTAATTCAAATGCTAAGAGATTTGAAGCTCTTAAGTATGTGGTTAGGTGTTTGATTTCTGATTCAAGTAATCGTGTGGTTAGAAGGGAAAACTCATATTATATGTTCTTAAACGAAAATTTTGTCTTGGTTAACATAGAATGAAAACTTCGTATTAATATCATGATAATAAAATAAAATAAAAAGTGTTTTTTTTAAGTAATTTTGCACTTTAGTGTATATATCATCAATCAATATTAATACGTAATAATTTTAGAGGAGGGAATGATGCCGTACGTTCTTAAACAAGATTTTATAACTGACAATGACATGATAGAATTAGATTATTGGTGTGATTGGATTAGTTTATAACAGCTCAGAGATGGTGGCAGTGGCTTTTTGCAGTCACTGCATTTGGAGTTAGTTACAACACCTTATCACACTCTCTTTGTTTTCTTTTACTTGTCCTCTCCTCTTCTCTTCACACGTTTACACTGCATATTCTTCTATTCTACACATTCAAATAAATAAATGAATAATAACTGTTTTCTTTGACTTTAGCACCCTCTTTACAATTGTAACGAACTGTACCTGTCGGTCTATTGATTTTTATATGTACGAATGTATATATGATTTTCATATAACAACTGTTTCTTTGACTATAGCACCCTCTTTCGAAAAATGCTACTCATGTGTCCTTTAATATTTGACAAAGTTGATCTTATTACGCATATCAATGCATAATTTTGAGCTTAAATATCTTGAATAATATACTAGAAAAAAAATTATAAAAATTTGATATTTTGAAAATGTTCATCGAGACGAATCTAATGATATTATTTATCTTTGTATATTAGTAGAAAAATACAGACAAAGTAAATTAGATCAAAATTGCACATTTTCAAATGGGTCATCTATTGCAGGACGAAGGGAGTAACGAATAACTCTGGAATACTTTTTACAGAGGTTAAATGGTAAGTTATTATGATAGTTTATGTAGTCGGTATATTGAAAATTGAAATGTTAAACTTTTTTTAAAAAAATATTTAATTTAGAATGTTTAAAGAGTTTTAAGAAGACATTCGTTAACAAATTTTTTGGGTTAAAATCCTTACTATCTAGGAATATTTTCGTTTCTTACCATGAAAAAGAGAGAGGCACAATAAAACTTTTAAAAAATTATAAAATAATCAATAGTGGTGGTGGAATTTACTTAGAGGTGGGACACATTATCTACTTTTGTTTGCATATCTCTCCAAATGGCATACTCTATTAATTTTGATAAAAGGAGAGGATACTAACTCGATTTTTATGAGTCTTGTTGACTAGTGTTTTCAGTTTATTCTACGTTAAGAAGTTATTTATTGAAAAAGTCAAATACTTCAATTTTTAATACTTTGAATACATAAATTTCATAAAAACTTATTTAAGGTCTTTAAATAGTGTCTTTGCGAGCACTTGTTAGCATTTCTCTTTTCTTGTTTGATCCTTGAAAGAACATGTGGAGAAAAAGTTTAATCGTTTAAATTAAGCTAAATTATTTTGATAGATGTCTTTTGGAACTATGCATGAGGATATTTTGGTTTACCGATGCATAACGAGATGATGTAAAGGGAAATTAACACAACCATTGTTGGAGCGCATATTTTATTATGTAGTGATGAAAATTGCTTTTGACCGGATTAATTTGGGTAAAAATAAGTTGAAGCAGAATTTTTTTTATGTTTCGATACATTCCCGTAAATGTGATTCTTATCAATTCAAGTTGCATGGATAACTTTAGTTAAAATTGTTTTTGAGTGTGTGAATATCAAAACGAATTTTAATATTCATATAATTTACTATATGATTTTGAAGGAAAATAATTCATATTCTTTTCACCTTAGAAGGTGAATGATAAATGCCAAGTTTAGGTTAACTTGTTTTTATACTTCCAAAGTAAAAAAGATGTCTGAATGACATCACTAACAAGTTTGAGAAAATAAAGTATAAGTGTAAATTGGCGAATATGATGATGCGCACTTCATGGGCGTTGTTACTAAAGAGAAATGGAATACTTTGCATTTACCAATAGGTATGAATATATACGAGCTATAATTTATGATACCTAATAATGCATATAGATTACAAGAACTAATTTAGGAATAATATTTATCTAACAGTTAGTGCTAGTAATGACAAAAGTTAGATTAAATTAAATACTATCAATTCTAAGGTAATGCACAGTCTATACGACCCCGCAAGATGGAGGAGGGGTCAACGACTCCAATCTTCTTGGTAAGAAATTGACGACGAACTCATGAGAGTGGCTTGGTAAGCGAATCCGCAATCTGGTGACTCGATGGGACATGAGAGACTTGAAGTTCATTTTTAGCTACAAGATCACGAACGAAATGGTAGTCGATAGCTAGGTGCCTGGATTTGCACACAAATAATTTGCACCAATATTATCAGAAAAAATGATCGGCGGTTGAGATGGGTAAACACCAAGTTCTAACAAGAGTTGTTTCAACCAAAGAATTTTCGTAGTGGTGGTGCCAATGGCACGATACTCATAAAGAGAAATGGAATACTTACTTTTCATTTACCAATAGGTATCAATATATACAAGTCAAAAGGTGATGAATGTAATGAGGTGAAATTTAACACAAAATTGAAATGAATTTTTGATTATTAGTTGTAAATAATGTAACAATATTTTTAAATATTTGAGTAATTAATTTTTTTTTGTTTTAATTTTCATAACATGCTCATATAACTAAGTTTGTAAGGGAAAAAGTGCATACTTTGATGTGATATATATTGAAATTGATTGAGGAACTCAATCATCAACTACTAAGATGCAAAAAGTTGTCAAAATTAAACAAGAACTTGATGATTGGTATTTAAGTTAATAAGTTAATTCTGTTTGGAAATTTGGTTGTTTTTGTACTTTTATATAAATAAAATATAGGTTGTTTGGTCATTTTATATTTGGTGATATGTGTTATCCAAACATGAAAGAACCAATTTCATATGTGGGGTCCATTAAAAAATTATCTTTCCTTCACTATTTCAAAAACATTCAAACATAACCAAAAGAAGGAAGTAGAAGCCCAAAAAAACTTACCTTGTTATTTCCTTTCCATCCTTCTGCATTTAATGGTTCCAAACTATATGTAAATAAAAGATAATTATTATGGATGGAAGTGAAAACTTGACAAGTCATTTTGTATATGAGAAGGTACTTTGAAATAAACATAGAGGGTGGGTGATAAGAATGTTATAGATTTAATTCACCCACTACTAAAACAACAACTAACATTTATTATTTTAAAGTTAAAATAAAGCAACTCAATATAGTAGGAAAGAAAACATTTATAGATTGTTTCTTTTTTTCCCTACTTCCAATTTTTCTGATAGAATTTCCCCTACTTCCTATGTGAATATTATGTGTGCACTTCATTTTTCATATATAGCCATAGTTCATAAGTTTGGGAGTTGTATGAGTCACATGACACATCTATATCAAGTTGGAGTTTGAGCCTTTTCTTTTCCCTTCTTCATGTTGAGCACATGAATATTGTGTAAATCAATGGGTTTCAGTTGAAGTTTGGAAAATACCATGCACATTATCATTTATCATGCATGAATCATGATATTTGGCCTATTATCATGAAACCCAATATGGTTGTGAAGGAATATATATATATATATATATATATATATATATATATATATATATATATATATATATATATATATATATATATATATATTCACTTTTTCCTAATTATCATAGCTCAAGCAATCATTTCCACTCCCTTAATTTTCCCTAGTAATGAAGATACATTTTATATGCATCATGCATGGGAGATGAAAATTCTGGTGTATACACAATAAATCTGGTTATAATCTCCAATAGCCACCCTTAATAAAATATTATTCATCACATAAATCAATTACAACCGTTGTACGTTTGTGTGAATTTCATGTGTTTTGTATTGAAGTTTGTGTGCATATGATAATTTTGGTCTGGACCATTTTAAGAGGCAACTATTTTGCATTGAGTTGGATCATGTGATATTTGTGGTAACTGAAAGTAGAACTAAGAGGATAGATTTGCACCATTTTGAAAACTTTAAGCTAATGTGCTCAAAATTATTGCTGTTTTAATGAGTAAGGTCTTGAAGTACTGTATTAAGATATAAATAGATTTGACTAAAATTTCATTTACCATTGGCTTACAATCAAGCTCTAGTGACACTTTATCCAAACCCTAGCTCCATTTTTTTTGTTGCTGGTCAGAGTTTAAACCCCAAATTTTGTATATATTTGTGCATTGTTTCTACCAACTGAGCTAAACTCACGAGGACAACCTAGACAATGTATCTTTCTATTCTCTCTTTTAATAGAATAATTGGTTTTCTCCGCCATTTTAATAATAATTTTGTATCTCTCTTTTAATCAAACTAACATTTATTTTTGATGTATTTTTATATGATATCTCATAAGTTATCAATATTTTGTTGTTTAAATATCATTACTCTAGATAATTTTTATACAATATGATTATTCTATATAAAAAAATGAATGATTTTGTTAGGTGTTAAAATGTAAACGGTGTAAGTTTTCTTTTAATGACAAATATTAATAAGAATAATGTTGTAGCTTCCATGTACGTCCTTTTTCCATCAACTTGATATACACCTGCCTATGTGGCAGTTTTTTTTTTAAAAAAAAAAGACAAATAATCAAATAAAAAACACACTTCATATTTAATTAGTTGATTTATCTCTTAATAGTTTTTTTTGTTGAGAGGTTATCTACTTTCCACTATAAAATAAGTTTTATCTGTCATGATCATCGTGCAATTTATCAAAAAGATATTTTAATTAACTATATACTTTTCCGAATTCAAGCTGGTTAACCTAAATTGTAGTAAGATTAAAGATTGTCGTTTTTAACGTGCTATAAGCCGATAAGATCTTTGAAGACAAAGTCCAAGATTAAAAAGTTGGCTACAACTCATTGTTTTCTCACATGGAGGGCCAGTACAAAAAGTCTTGGATTCGACACACTTTTACATTTTTTGGTGAGAAAAATTAAACAGATTAGGCAAAAATTAAAGTAAATTATGTATTATAATATTGTTATTTGTAAAGTAGTCAAAATGCTTATATCATCGAATATATCCTGATATAACAAGGATATTTAAACAACTTAAATTTTGGTATACTTATTTTAACACCTCATTTCATTTCATATCTCTTATTTCATTTCATATCATTAATATACTACGTCACTTTTTGTATGAATTGGATGTTCGTCAAATATTTTTCATATAATATCATGTTACCATGAAAACCAAATAAACACTCGAGGTGTCATATTTAACACATTCATCAAAGATAATATTAAGATACTAAAGATAACATTCAAGGGTTTGATCTCCGACTCTTGTGTATGATGAAAATTCAGTTGAGAAGGAAGAGTCCATCTTGTATGGTTCATAGTTCCCCAAATGAGAAGTAGCTAATAAAAAAACTTATAAGTTACTAAAGTTAATTATATTCTTGTGAGAAAAAATTATTATCATAAGTTGTTGTAATCCTTTTTCTGTACAATAAGTTGTAATAATGCTACTTCATAATGTTAATTTTAAATATGTTATAGATAGAATGTTATAAATTAATTTATTGATCATGAATAATCTATAAATTAATTTTCATCCGACAAATAATTCAAAGTTAATCCACAACTAATTTGTAACTAGTTTTATGATTCACTATGAGTCATAAGCATAAATATATGCTAAAATCCATTAAAATAGTGTAGATTCCAAAAGGAGGGGCATGGTTCCTCTTGTGGTGGTTCCCATTAAAAAGTAAGTTCAATCTCTTACAACTCATGGGGCATAATGGTGCCGATTGAACATAAGTTGTAAAGGGTCCCTTTATCATCCTAATTATGTTGATACCATTGATTTTCTCATGTGCATGAGAATGAGAACCTAAAGAAATAAAAATCTAGATAACATGACATCGATGAAAGTAATGATTCCATCACTATAAATGATTTTGGTTTCAATTGGGGACCATTGTCTTGAGTTTATTCTAATTTTTGGATAACTTTAACCAAAGTCACGTGGCTCTATAACAACTTTAGGTTCCTTTTTCTTCTTAAGAGGGACATGCCTTTATCTTATATTTTTGGGATCTTTCGTAGGAGTTGGTAAGTCTTGTTAGTGCAGTTCTAAGGACAGTGTTACATTGTTGTTAGAAGATTGTTCTTTAGCCACCTAACCATTGCTTACAAAAACCTAAAAATTAATGAGTGGTTAATTATCGTTCGTTCACTTTTAAATCGGTTAAACTGATTTTGAAAGTGTCCAAATGATAATTAACTACCGTTGGGTTTTTTTTAGAGCTTCTAAAGAGCAATTGCCTTGTTCTTATGTCCTTCCCCTGGCCCATTTGCAGGTTCAATAAGATTCCTTATGTTAACAAGTTAACATTGCTATATGTTATGTTAACAAAGAACTTAAACAAAGTACATATGTTTGTCATGAATTACTTAGACTAGATATACAGGTTCATAACCAAACAAATTACATAGCTTAACATCAAAAATTTGGTAAAATAACATTAGTGATAGTTTTATTTACTGTCGGTCATATAAAACAAGCACCCGGAGATAACTCCCTAACCATATGAGAGATAACCCCGTAACCTTTCAACTGATAACTCCCTAACCCTTTGGGATGTATTTATTGGACATATATATTACAGGTGAAAGTGAAATTTTGAGGGGCCTAAAAGATATCAGGGTGCTTAAAAAGAAATTCTCATGCATGGTGGCTATATTTTAGCCTGGCAAATTAGGCCCATTAATAAATAATACTTGGGTTAGAAGTTCAATTTTAAGAAACTTATACCTCATACCCCCAAATTATACTCCTACCCCCACCCTTAAGACTTGAACTTTCTAAAATACCTTGATTCTAACAAATTAAAAACAATTTATTTTTTCTAAAATCTTAAACGACCAAGTTTTTAAAGAATTAGCTGAAGTTTCATATTTAAATGATCCAGTATAAATAAATATTTATACCGAAAATTTGAAATTCAAAAGATTCGATACCAATATCATATAAAAAAACAAATTTGACTTTTTGTACGAATTTCAAAATTGAAAAGAAAAAAATAGTTTCTAAAACATCACTAAAATCAATTTTTCAAAACAAGTTTGTTAGTTTGAGCAAGTATGTTGTTTTGTCGAGAGACGAGAGCGACTTCTCTAGAAACACTTATGAAGATAATTCAACCTTAGAACTCTATGAAAATATTGTGATTATATCCAGCAATTTATTTATGAACTAAAGTGAATTAAATAACAATCAGGTAATTTGGCTCAAGCGTTTAATGAGTTTCACTAAAGAATGAATTATTCTGGATAATTCAAGTTCAAGTTATGAAACAATTCTTGGTCAAACTATATTTACCTCTTCCTTTAAGGATTGGAGGATTAATACAAAAAAAAAAGTCAATTAAACAACTTATGTACACTCTTCTCAACTTTCCTTTCAAAAAAAAATGTACACTCTTCTCAACACATAATCCTAATAAACTTATGTGTGATCTACATGATTCAGTTAAATTATCTGAATTTCTGCTTATTACTTAATTAAAGAGTATATATTTATATGAATGTGTTGATAGTACTCCATCCCAATTATTACTTTTTTGAATTCAATCATTTTTTTAGAATTACTCTTTATTCGGTTGAGTTCTACTAATCTTACAAGTGTATAAGAATCCATTTTAATAAGTAGTCTACACTCATGAGTTCCACTAATTTATATGAACTATCACATAAATAAATTGATGGATATCACGATGTGTATGCTAACTTATTAAAGTACTCTCATCAGAATGTAGAAGTCTCCTTAAATTTCATATTTTGATTTGTAGCAGTTGGAACTCTTTTTATAAGTTAGCAGCCTAGTTTGGTCTATGCATTAGCCGATGTGGGACTTTAGTAAGACACCCACTGCCTTGACAATTAATCACTCATATAAGCTTTTCATCCACAGAAACAGACTAGATACAAAGGCTTCTTTTCCCCTTGGCGATTGAAATGTAGGTGTGAAAAAATTGAATGATAAAGATTGAGAGAATTTGATCCCTATAATCCTATATATCCTCAATAAAATACTAACTATATTAATATTTAGAAAATTGTTAGTATTTTTTTTATAAGTAAATATTTTATTAATAATATAGTTGAGCATCATTAGTATACACTCTCTATCTTCACTGAAATACAAAATCAGTTTTGGTTATGTTGAAGTGATTTACTGGATTTTCGAAGCACTATTTTTGCTGGTCGCGTTCTGGTTCTGGGAAGAATAAGAATGCATATCATTTAATGATTGGTGTTAGTATCTGTTGATATGTATATACAAGCAAATACAACATTTCATTTTTCATTAATTTTTCAACTAGTTGCTGTATGCAATTTGGATATTTACAAATTCAGGATTCTCTTGGTGTTTCTTTAATTTCCATTTACGGTTTTAGAATGTGTGCTGAAACACATTTTTTGTACTTTAAGGATTCAAGTTCTTTTGCTGCTGATTTAATAAGTTTCAAGGTCTCATTGGAATAAGTCTAATAAAACAAATGGGGAGAGAAAATGAACTATGATATGCCGCTTGATAAATTGAATTCAAAAACCCCGAGCTTTATGAGCTTTAAGAGCTTTAACCAACTTGTAGGAGAGACTCTTTCGCATCTGTATACACCAATTGAAGAGATAAGGAGAGAACTGCTGATCTGGATGGGCTTCAAATCGGGGAAGCCTTTGACCTCAACTTGTTTGCTTTGTCGTATAGATTGTATTGAAGATAGTTAAGTAACAAATTAAGGGTTTCCTAACCCAACTCATTATGGATGCAGGACGGCAATCCGGTGCAATACAAGGAGGTTTGCCCTGAATCTCAGCGAGATCACTGATAAGTTCATTGCTATATGAATGGTAACAAAAAGGAAGTTTGGTGTTTTATTTCTTACATCAACTTTTTGGAATCAATAACAATGGTTTTGGGTGTCCAAAGATAACTAACTGATCATGACTTACCTAAAAAGGATGGATATGCATAACTTGGATATTTTACCATAAAACTATCGATTCCAAGTTGCTTGTTTAATCATAGGAATATAACTCCCTCGGCTGTTTACTCTCGTTGTGGTATCCAAGAAGAGTCTTTCCTCCAATGTGTCCGAGATTAATTGCACCTACTCTATAAACATTTGGCACCTTGTTGGCTTCACAGTGGCTGATTGGAATGTAGGTGTGAAAAAATTGAATGATAAAGAGTCGGAGAATAAGAATGAAATATTTGATGCATTAACAGTGGCTGTGGGAAGAATAAGAATGAAATTCATCCTTTGAATGCGAAAGGCTAGGCTAATAAAGTTCTTCAAAATGGAAATATCAGTAAATATATAGATCTTGTGATTACAACTGGTAGCGTGAAAAAAGACAATCTTATCAGAAATCATCATCCCCCTCCTCTGCAATATGCTTGGCTAGTTCTTGGCCAGTATATGAAATTGGAAGTTTGGTGTTTAATTTCTTACATCAACTTATTGGAATCAATAAAATTGGTTTTGGACATGTATAGTTGAGTGAGTGAGTGGAAATTTTGATAGTGCTATCCGGCGATTGAAATCTTGAAAAGAAATAAAAAATGAAAAGAAAATTTTGTCAAAATTTTCTTTTTATAGAATTCTTTTCAGTGAATTCTTTCGCTTGGTAACAATATCCTATCAAAATTAAAACTAAAAATTAACAAAATGTGAGTTTTAACAAAAGGTTTTTTCTTAGCTATATATTGAATACACAAATTTTCTTTTAAATTAAACAGCAATGCTATACATTGCGAAACGGAAAAAAGAATGAAACACAGCAAACGGTGGTGAGTGGAAATCATGCCACGTGCGCCGTGATATCGTCGGGTTGTGTTTTTTCGCTATGAATATCATTTTCCTAAATTAAATGCTTATCATTCCTTTTGTTGATACATCTAATTTGCAATGCATCCCCCGTTCAATTTCACGATACCATTGCCATTTTATGATTGGTTTTTTCCCATGATTCCATTTCTAATACTTCATCCGTTTCAAAATGAGTGTCGCTTTAGCCAAAAAAAATTGTTTCAAAATGAATGTCACTTTCAGTTTCCAATGCAATAATAACTTTTTCTTTTCCATTGTACTATCCAATTAATACTCAGCACACTACTTCCAAAGTATTACTTTTAAAACTAACCAATGGTCCTTCAAAAAAAACTAACCAATAGTTAATAAGGATAATTTGGTAAAATAACCATTCTCTTTCTTTTTTTTTTTTTTTTTGAAAGAAAGGTGTTTATATCATTTCATTAATAATAATGTTTTCAATACAACGAGGAACATGATAATGAATGGTGGGACTAGCTAAAAATGTGGCAGCCCTTGCTAGAATATGAGCCGCTTCATTTGCTTGTCGCCTGTTGAACTCTACCTTGGAGTTTGTAAAGTGGGAAGTGAACAATCGTCGGCATTCCAATAAAATATAACCAGTCTCCGTGACATCTACTCGGTTCTTATTAAAAGCATCCGTAATAGTTTTGGAGTCAGAACAAAAATCCACCGAATCAAAGGACATGTCGCTTAACCATTCTATTGCTTTATACAAAGCCAAAGCTTCTCCCATTACCACTGGACAGTTTGGGAGAATAGGGATAGATTGAGCCAAAATAAAAGTACCGTCCTCATCTCGGATGCATATACCAATGCCCGTCTTGTTAAATTGATCGGAGAAGGCTGCATCTATGTTACACTTCACTCTACCTAGCGACGGTGGCTGCCAGCGAAACTGTCCAGTGCTGGAACAGCCCGCACCTGCTGCTACATCCGTAGGAATAGCAGAATTCCTTCCTTGCTGCAAGCCAACTGTCATAGCTGAACTGTTATGAGCAGAAATTTCTGCCTGCGGGTTCCTCACAGCTGAGGAGTAGTTGTTAGCTAGCTTCCAATCTTCTAGCATCCGAACCGCACGCTCCACCACTTGAGCCACCGTTTCTGAAACGTCTTGCCACAACTTGAGATTGCGGTGTTTCCAAATACTCCATACGGTAACAGCCAAGCGTTGTGAATCAGCAACTGATAAATCCTGCAGCAACTGGAAAATAATTTCACTTGTTGAATCAGTATGAAGCATCGCCCGGTTGACAGAATTCCACAATCCACTACGCTGCCAGACCTGCACAGCAAAAGAACAGTCGTAAAATACATGTTTCGAGTCTTCGTATAAATTGTCACAAGAAACACAGTTCGTCGGACAGTGCACCCCTTTGTCCTGGAGCCTTACACGCGTAGGCAGACAACCGCGACAAATACGCCAACATAAGTGCTTAACCTTCGGAGGACACTTCAGACACCAGAGACCATTCCAATAACCTGATCGTTGAAGATGTGACGTATCCACTAAGTCTGTCACACACAAACGATAAGCACTCTTTACCGAGTACAAACCATGCTTTTCCGCCTTCCAAATTAACTTATCCTCCTGCACTTGATCTATGAGAGGTGTACGCAAAATCGACGAAGCAATATCAGGGCTGAAAACTTGCTGAATAACATCAATATTCCAAGTCTTCGGATATTGATTAATGAGGCTATTTACCGCAAAATTCTGAACAAAATGAGCCCCCAAAATATTATCTTCAATCTTGTTCCCTTCCACTAGCCACGGTTCATTGAGAATAGGGATAGACTCTCCAGATCCTATACACCAACGAGCTCCTCCACGAACAATGAACCTAGCGTTAAATATGCTTTTCCATATATAACTCGGATTGTGACCCAATCTAGCAGTCAAGTAATTACAAGTGGGAAAGTAACGTGCTTTGAAAATACGAGCCACAAGAGAGGTTGGTTCATTCATAAACTTCCAGCCTTGCTTACCTAACATAGCCAAGTTGAAAGCTGTCAAGTCTTTAAATCCCATACCACCGTGAACCTTGTGCATAGAGAGTTTCTCCCAAGACAACCAATGAATACCCCTGTTAGTACCTCTTCCAGCTCCCCACCAAAATGAATTAATCATTTTCTCAATGGTAGAGATAAGAGTAGTAGGTAAAAGAAATATGCTCATAACATACGTCGGAATAGCTTGCAACACTGACTTAATCATCACCTCACGTCCAGCCTTAGAGAGACACTTACTGCTCCATGAGTTTAATTTGTGCCAGACACGATCTTTGATATAAGCGAAAACAGCATTTCTGTTTCTACCTATCAATGAAGGCAGACCGAGGTATTTGCTTGTACCTAACACTGCTTGCACACCCATAATATTAGTAATAGCAGTTCTCAAAGCATCCGGAACAGCATTCTCTTTCTTTTAATCATTGCATTTCTTAATATGTGTGTAAACACCTAAAACGACACTCATTTTGAAACGGAGGGAGTAACAAATTTAGTTTTTTTTTTTTTTTAAGAAATTACACATTCAATTTTTTACTTTAACTGATTGCAATTTTCAAAATTCATGCACCCATCTATCTACTAGTCTAATATAATCATTGCACCTACAACCATTGCACATGCCAGTTTTCTCTGCCTTTTATAAGATTGGTCTAAAACATTACTCCCTCCGTCCTGCAATAGATGACCTATTTAAAAATGTGTAATTTTGATCTAACTTACTTTGAGTCTTTGACCATATTTTTCTACTAATATACAAACAAATAATATCATATATGATGTCGTTAGAATTGTCTCGATAAGTATTTTCAAAAGATCAAATTTTCATAATTTTTCTAACATATTATTCAAAATATTTAAGCTCAAAATTATGCATTGGCATGCGTAATAAGGTCAACTGTGTCAAATATTATGGGACGGAGGGAGTACACTACAATAAATAACCAATTGCAATTTCTATTTTCAATTATATTTTCTTAAATTACAATACTTCCGTCACTAAATATAATACCATTTTGCCAAAATCACGGAAATTAAGAAAGTTGATATCAGTGTTAAAGTTTTTTATAATCACTATTATTTTTACAATTTTATCCCTGAAGAGGGTTAGTTTATGTTTTCAACATGCTATTTATTGTTGATTGAAGAAAAAGATTTACGATAAATAAGGGATGTAGGTAAAGAAATAATTAATATAGTTGAAAATAAAATAAAAAAACTTATAAAAAGGGAAAAAAATAATAAAAAAGATCTTATAACTAAGGGCGGAGGTAAATATCCAATCAATTAAAGTTTTATTTATATACGGGATGCTAGTTAACATTTCTCTTCGTTGTTCATAGTAATTGTTATGTTTTCGCGAGGAAGAATTTTGGGCTAGTATGTGCCAGTTTCCACATTCATAAACATAGTCATCATATGACACGTAAGTTTCATTCCACAACAAAGAAGGTAATCATAATGGATTTGTCTCCCTTCAAAAAAAAAAATTCATAATGGATTTGTCTACCACCATTAAAAAAATGCAAAGCTACATTTTGGATACTTAAATCCTCCACTCCTAGCTAGACCTCTCATAGTCCCAGACTTCTGAATAATTTCCCAATTGATAGGCAATCTTGTCTACTGCCATTTCCTTCGTAGAAATATGACTTTTGTAATCTAATAATCTGGAGCATCACTCCCTTTAGAACCTTCAAGAGTCTCATATAATAAAAGAACAGATTATACAAGACGGGTTTTATTTGTCTTATGAATTTCTAAATTTGAAATGTTGTATGAATCATGAATTTCCATATAATTAGCCCTCCAAATTGATTAAAATCACAACAAAAGAATGAGATTGATTTACACCAATACTGTTCTCAATTCGAAACAAAGTACGTGAATCGTTTTAGGCAAGTCATTAGTTTTCTTTCAAAGTGCATATACTATGTATTTTAAAAACCATTTAGTTTTACAATGGTTTGCCTGTTTTTTTTATTGTTAACCAAAAATATCTCAAATGTTGTTGTAAGATGGCAAAAGCATATCTCAAATTTCAAATTAACAAAGAGTTAAATAAAAGGGAAAATAAAAGAGAGCCCTCGGCTATGAGGACTCTTCTAAAAACTAACGTATGCCGCTAATTGTGGCGGTCAAACGGTATGCTTTAGTAAAAGACGAAAAAATAGTTAGCTATGTGATCGTCACACACTCCGTATGGTAAAAGAAGAGGTCCTTTGCCGCTAATTGTGATCGTTACACATACCTAATAGAAATGTTTAATCTTTTCTCTTCAATTTCATATGTTTAAAATCAGTTTTAGTTTTCTTCAATATCTCTAAGCTAGAATATTATTTAAACATTCATCGAAGTTTTTCCTCCACAGAAACAGATTAAATACAAAGGCTTCTTCTTTTCCCCATTGGTGATTGGAATGTAGGTGTTCAAGTGGTAAACTAAGATGAATTACTTGGTGCTCAGTTACATCACATTGTTCCCTATGCAGCCTATGATATGTCACACCCTACAGATTGAGACATTCATATTCAATCCTTCATCAGGTGCAATCCAAGTATATATATAAAAAAAACCTATAAAGGAAAGTAGTTGTCAAAGACTTAAGAGAATCCAGCATATAACTGAGCACTGTCAAATTAATTAACATGTACTTAAGTTCATCTGCAACTTTTTTTTTCTCTATATGTTGCATATAAAATAAGATGTTTGATGTTTGTATCAGTAAAATCAATAAAAATGGTTTTGGTGTGCAAAGATAACTAATTGATCATGAGTCCATGACCTACCTATATAAAGAATAGGGTTAATTATGTTTTTGGTCCCTACAAAATTGCGACCTTGTAAGTCTAGTCCTTACTTAATTTTAATAGCATTTTTAATCTCTACAAAAAATTTCTGCACTCAATATTAGTCCTTACTCAATCCAAATTTGTTTAATTTATGCTTAAACTCTTAAGTTTTTCAACAATTTTTTACAGGCGTGTTAAGAACGTTATTAAAAGGTCCTCCGAAAAAAATATCACAAAAATTTGATTTCTACGTCCATATTTTTGTTACTTATATCTTAAACTTTTTTCGTTTTAAAAAATTCATATTTAATTTATTTCATGTTAAAAAAATTTAAATTTTAGTAAATGAACCTTTCATAGTGTTCTAAATTTGTATAAAAAGAATCGTTAAAAAATTTAAGAGTTTAAGGATAATTAAACAAAATTTATTTTAGCAAGGGCTAAAATTATAAGTAATTTTTTTTTGTAGAGATTAAAAATGCTATTAAAATTAAGTAAGGACTAAACTTACAAGGTCACAATTTTGTAGGGACCAAAAACATAATTAACCCTAAAGAATATGTATAACTAGTTTTCTATAAATAAAAGGTCAAATGCATCTAAAGGTCCTTTAAGTTTTTCGTTTTTCCCAAAGTGATCCTTTAAGTTTCAAAAGTCCCAAACAAGTCCTTTAAGTTTCAAAAGTCTCAAACAAATCCTTTTAGTTTTTGAATCGTTTCAAACAAGTCATTTTAAAGAATGATGGTGATGATTCAGATGATAGCAACAAAGAGCATTATCCACCATTTGTCATACCTAAAAAGATGACTAATTTTAAGTGGGTGTTAGGAGCCCGATTTGGTACCAAAGATGAGTTCAAGGAAGCAATTACCAACTATGTTATCTACAATAGGACTTGTTTGAAACGATTCAAAAACTAAAATGACTTGTTTGGGACTTTTGAAACTTAAAGGACCACTTTGGAAAAAACGAAAAACTTAAAGGACCTTTAGATGCATTTGACCTAAATAAAACTATTGATTCCAAGTTGCTTGCACTGACTCCCTCAAAAAAAAAAATTGCTTGCACTGATGTATTGTATAATACAAATCTTTGTCAATAAAATTTGGTAAGGAGTAACGAGAAAGCAAGTGGGTGTGATATTTATATTTTTGACTAGAGCCCACATCGGCTAGCGCTTGAACCAAAATAGACCGCTCAAGCTATAAAAAATTTTGCTCTCCACCCAACAACTTTTACTCGCATCCTGCACTGCTTTCAAATATACCCTTGCGTTAGTTAAGTCACGCAGCGTGACTTAACTAACGCACGTTGTAAGCCATGCGCGACTTAAGTCACGCAAGTTGTAAGCAATGCGTGACTTAAGTCACGCACCACTGGCCTATGCGCGAGTTAACTCACACACATTGGCCGGTGGTCAGAACTGAAGAACAAACGTTTTTTTGGTCTGTGGTCAATGTTTCAACATTCAATCCACACGTTTTCTACCAAATTTTACACGTTTTTTGACCACATTAATGGTATTTACCACATATACTACCATTCCCACCTATAAATACCCTTCCATACTTCCCTAATTCCTCACACCATACTACTTTCTCCTCCTCATCACTCTCTCCCTCTATTTCTCTTCTTTCTTTTTTTTCTTTTCAATATTCTCTTTGGGGTAAAAGGTGATCAATTTTCGTCGGAGTAAAGTAGTGAGTAGCCGACTTGGGGAAATGATCGACCCTTGGGATAATTTTAAACCTGTTTTTTTAACCGCAGAAACTTTTTACCGTGGGTAAAAAGAACTTCGTGTGGTAAAAAAAACAGTTTTAAATTTAGTCCAATGGTTGATGATGTATTTTCCCAAGAAGGCTGCTCACTATTTTACCCCACGAAGATTGATTACTTTTTACCCCAAGGAGAAAATAAGTAGATTTAGTGAATAAGTAGATTACTTTTTATCATATGAATTATTGTAATGTAATTTATGAATTATTAATAAAATGAGAGATTATTTATGCCTCGATTTTGTTCCTTTGTTTTATATTTGTTGTATTTAACTTTATTTATATTTGTATTGTATTTACCTTTATTTATATTTGTATTAATTTAAAGAATAATATCGAATTAATAATTTAGAATAAAATTAAGAAAATAATTTAGATTAATGCAAACAAAATAATTTCAAAATAAAGTTAATAAAATAATTTTGAATAAAGTTAAGAAAAAAACATAATTTGAATAAAGTTAATATAAACAAAATAATTTTGAATAAGTTAATAAAAATAATTTGAAAAAGTATCGTTGCGCCACTTAACTTGCGCCACGTGAGTTAACTTGCGCAGTAACTTACACTTGCGCAAGTTAACTAGCGCATGGGCATTTTCGGCATGGCTGCAGGTTGCGAGTAAAAGTTGCTGGGCGGAGAGCATTATTCTAAAATTAGAGGACTTCCATTTGTTTAATTCATGGCTGGGAGACAAATCCAAAGCAAACTAGCTTTTGTAAAAAGGATATTGCTGATGGTGTTAAATGGATTGGTAGAAATTAAAAGAATTATCATTATTATTTTTCTTGAAATTTCTTGAGTTCATTTACCTTCATAAGTAAATCCTATTAAAAAGTTCAAACTTTCTATTTTGTCAGTTTTAACTTAAGTTTTTTTGCTTGCATAGAAATTAATGAAAGGCTTTTTCTTAGATAAGTTTTTATTTAAAGGAAATATATTTTTTTTTAAATTTTTTTTGATTGAGTTCTTTTACCTGGTGTTGGTTTCTATTGATGTTCAAGTGGAAACTAAGATGAGTTAATTGGGGTTCGGTTACATCACATTTATTTGTTCCCTAAGAAGCCTATGATGTTACACCCTACAGACTGAGATCTCCACATTCAATCCTTCATCAGGTGCAATCCTACGTATATCAGAAAAAACCTTAAACATGTACTGAAGTTCATCTGCAACTTTATTTTTTCCGTATATGTTGCATATGAACTTGGAAGTTTAGTGTTTTATTGTATCAGCATGATCGATAATAATGATTTTGGTGCTAAAGATAACTAACTGATCATCACCTACCTATAAAGGATATATATAAATTGGATAACTACCCTTTTACCTTGATTATAAGTGATGTGAAACTTTTGGTGTATCAAAATAGTAAATGAACAACGAGATTGTAAATAATATAATTTAAATAAATGATAATTAAAAGAAAAAGCGTCGCATCAAAACTTGGTATCATTTATATATGAGTCTTACTAACAAGTGCCCTAAGAGCATTGTTTAAGGAACTCACAAAAAGAAACTATGTCTTGAAAATACAAGTCCAACACATGTTAAAGTCATAACCGTACAATTTTCAATGCAAAAGTTGCTACTTTTAGATGTTTAAACAATGTCCTTAGGGCACTTGTTAGCATTTTCCTTTATATATAAATATAAATGTATGAAATAAAACAATATTGTAATATAACACTCTACTCTTTAAAAAAAAAAAGTTATGCAATGACATAGCTCAAATTTGTAGGGACATTGAAATATGCAAAGACTGAATTATTTTTAGCCACTAGATTACTTGATAAAAAAAAAAACTTTACATATCTCACATTAATTTTTTATTTTTTATTTTTGCGATTAATTGAGAGCCACTTCTCTAGAAACACATTAGTGAATCTGATTTGGAATACTATGAGCGTAGATATTACAACAAATTGAAGGATGATTACTACAATTTTAAAATCTCCGATTCGATATATTGTTGTCCGTTTTGTTACAACGAAGATTATTCCTTGACTGACCTTTTGAGACATGCTTCCAGAATAGCAGGTAATTCGCGTAAGACGGTTAAAAATATCGCTAAACATTATGCTTTAAAGATGTATATTAAAAGGTACAAATTCGATGACGAGAGGGTGATGAAAGAAGACAATAATCGAGTTATTGAGGAGAATGATAGTTTGAGATCAAGGGGTATTAGGTTTCCTGGTCGTGATAAGGAAGGCTTGGCTCCGATTTTCAAACCTACAACAGATTCAGGCCCCACTTTTTATCACACTTCTGGTAGAAATATAAATCCAGCTACACTTTCTCAACAATCTCTTCATGGGATTGAAGCTTCAATTCAATCTCAAAGAGTGGATGCGGTCAAAGTTCAATTTGAGAACAAAGGTAACCTCCATCTTAAGGCAAAGTTCAATTGGAAGAGCAAGCCCATGACGAGAAAGGGTTATCAACAGAAGCAACTTCCTTCCTTGAACATTCAGTTGCCGATCCTAGCCCCACACTTGTTGGTGACCAGAGAAACCCGTCGCTGGTGCGCATCCGTAAGCCAGAGAAGATGCAAATGGTTTACGACTTAACATCTCCACATGTTACTGCCGTCTCCGCTTATGTATCGGTCACAAATGCCATGGCCGAAACTCATATTATGGAATGGGGTTATAACAATGATACTTTTATTCATTAATAATATTCAATACTTTTCTCTCAATTCTGGTGGATTCCGGAAACTCTTATTTTAATAGGTTTGTCGCTTGCAACCTGTTTTCTTTTAGGTTTAGCACTTGATAACCCTTGTTTCCGTACTGCGTTAGTTGGTATCAGAGCTGCGTTATTGAGACTTTCTGCATACATCATTTATTGAATAAATCTAAAAATTGAACTTTTGCTTTTAAGAGTGACCGGATGGAGTACATGATTAAGTGAAATTTAAATCCATATCATCCAATTTTACGTTAAATAACAAAATAATAACTTTTTTTAACAAACAAACATCTAATATTCCTCTCACGATTGATAAACCTTGCAATGTCATCATATTGATTTACAACCGTACTGTTTCCAATTCAAAACAAAGTGAACCATATTATAAGGTCATTATGTCCCAATCTCATTAATTAGTATAATTATAGCACCTTTGTTTTTTCAGTCTACTTACACAATTTGCTACTGCATACCACACGTCTCCATCCATGTGTGGCTTCAAAAAAAGTCACAATTCTTTAGCTTCCTAAAGTAGTACTCCCTCCGGTCCTTAATATAAGAAGAAAAATCAAAAAACGCAAAAACCAATACAATCATTAATTGTTGCAACTTTTTAAATAATTTTACAAATATATCCCTATAGAAAGTTGTGAACCATTAAGTACATTCACCAATATTAAAAAGACAAACATTAAATGAAGGATATAAAAGTCTTTTATGCAATAACTACACCTTAAAACTTGTGACATTTTCTTATAAATAGGACCAAAAAAATTTTTGAAAATTTTCTTATAATAAGGACCGGAGGGAGTAGATTCTAAGTTGCAGACATGTACAATTTAATGTACAAAGAAAACTGTGTACTGAAAATAAAGGTTTTTTTTTTGTGATTTTAAGAAAAAATAGTAATGAATATGAGGGATTACACTATTTTTCTTCAAGGCCTAATCCAGAATATGTGACAATGTTCAATGGAAAGTTACATATGAAGGTTCATACTACAATAGAAAATATAACATTGAAGGCCTTGAAGCAATTTGCTTTGACTGTAATTAAAAAAGATTATTAATTGCAATTTTTTTTTTTCTTCCTAAAGTTATATATGTTTTGCTTCAATTCATCTAATTTAATTGCAATTCTTTTTAGAATAATTTCAAAAGATTATTAATTGCTGCTACTTATTTGAACTTCTAGAACTATCCTTTCCACTAAATTTTGAGACATTGTTGTTCTTACATCATTTTATATATTTGGGTAGTGAGTAACATTTGGTTTACTAGATCGTGTAGTTTTTTTTATGTATATGGCTATTCATAATCGTTAGCTACACAAGTCTTTTATGACAAAAATGTTTCTTATTTAACATGGATATGTTGTAGATAAATGTATGCAGACTTTCCATGATCTCTTGGGTCAAATTGGAAATGTCATTCTCATGCATAATATTTTTAAACATATCTATACCTCTTCTTATATAGAAGCATTGATTTTAAAGCTTTGACCTGTTTGAGACAGAAACATTTAGGCTAGATGTCATGCTTGATTTTAACACTTTTTGGTGATATTAACACGCTTGAAGCAGAAACATGAAGAGTGGTCTACATGTCATGTTGATTTTGTTGGAACAAAATGTGTTTGACAATGAACTTTAAAGAGTTTTGATGATAACAAGGTATTAAAAATTGTAAATTGGACTAGCTAATATTTGTTCAAGTGTACAGGACCATAGTTAAATTTTTTACATCATTTATTGGTACTGAAGAACAAATAAAGAGCAAAAGGAATCAACGAAATTGAAGCTTAGACACTCCTGAAGGCAATATGCTCCTAAAGATAAAAAGCGCTCCTGAAGTAAAGCTGCTCCTGAAGAAAGAAAAGTGCTCCTGAAGAAAGTGCTCCTGAAGACTAGAGGTCCTGAAGCGCCACGTCATCATCAGAAGCTGCAACATCAGAAGCCATTTCACCAGAAGCTGAAGATCAACTGGATTTGCGAAATTCAGGGATTCAAGAGTTGTTCCATGGATCGAAATTCATCTAGGGATAGCAGAAGATTAGTGGAACTTGGCAACGGTCATTTCAAAGGTGTTTGAAGGCATGTGCTTGCAAATTTGGACGAAAGCGCTGACATTGTACTATTGTACGAACTGTACAACCACCTTCTCCACTACTCTGTTTTGTGTCCTCACTACAAGACAAGAAAACAGCTCCAGAATACGGCTTCGCCTGCATAGATGTTCCTTTGGATAAGGAATGGATTTCAAATTTGTTCTTCATAGGACAATAACCAAATCAGGCAAAAGATTATTGGTGAAAGATCAAGCTTCAACAACGACTCTTTGATGTGCTGGCAATTTCACAACGTCTCTTTCACACCTCTATATAAAGGAGTGAAGACTTAGAAATTTGGTAATGTTGAACGAAAGACTCACAACATTTTTACAAGTGCCAAACCTCTGCAGAAATTGTTCTGCATTCACTTAGAATTTCTGTGTCTCAAAGTTTCATCTTAGAAATTTTTAAGTTATTGAGTCTGTATCTGATTTGTATTGTGAGCACCTCTGATTGTATATCAAGTGTTCAACCTTAAAAAATTTTCTGTGTAATTTTGGTTAGCTAGAAGTCTCTTGTAGTTGTGCTTGAGCAGGGAAGTCTCTTGATTGTGTTCTTGAGCATATGAAGTCTCTTGCAAAGTGTGCTTGAGCAAAGGAAGTCTCTTGCAGGTGTGCTTGAGCAATTGTAATCAGATATTACATTTTAGTGAAATCTCCTTGGAAGTGCAAGGGGGACTGGACTACTTCCGGATTGTGGAAGGAACCAGTATAATTGCTTTGTATCTTTCTTCTTCTCTCTCTCTGTTTTATTCCGCTGCGTTTAGATTCTGATTATCACTTCAGAAGCTGTTTCACTTAGCTTCTGATCAGTGTGTTTAGTTTTTAGAGAAACGAAGAATTTTTCAAAACACAATTCAACCCCCCTTCTTGTGTTTTTCTCACCTTCAATTGGTATCTAGAGCCTTGGTTCTGTTGATAACACCTAACAGTGTAACAGTCCAAGATCTGAGAAAAACATGTCTGACAGATCTGCTTCTGGTAATGGATCTGGCAACAACAACAAAAGAGTTCCATATGATTACAATGTTGACAACAAGAAATCCAGTGTTGGAAAGATTCCAAAGTTCAACGGAGATGCTGAAGAATTTTCTTGGTGGAAAACCAACTTCTATAGTTATATCATGAGCTTAGATGAAGAACTATGGGATATACTAGAAGATGGTGTTGGTGACTTAGTTCTTGATGAAGAAGGAGCTGCTGTGGATAGAAAGAAACATACTCCTGAGTTGAAGAAACTCTACAAGAAGCATCATATTATCAGAGGAGCACTTGTCACTGCTATTCCTAAAGCAGAATATATGAAAATGAGTGACAAGTCCACTGCTAAAGCTATGTTTGCTTCTCTCTATTCAAACTATGAAGGTAGCAAGAAGGTCAAAGAAGCAAAGGCTCTCATGCTTGTACATCAGTATGAGTTATTCAAGATGAAGGACGATGAAACTATTGAGGAGATGTACTCTAGGTTTCAAACCTTAGTCTCTGGGCTACAAATCCTGAAGAAGAGTTATGTTGCTTCTGATCACGTGAGCAAGATACTCAGAAGCTTGCCTGCTAGATGGAGACCAAAGGTGACTGCCATTGAGGAAGCTAAAGATTTAAACACTTTAAGTGTCGAAGATCTTGTTAGTTCTCTCAAAGTTCATGAGTTAAGTCTTAATGAACATGAGTCTACTAAGAAGAGTAAATCAATAGCTCTTCCATCCAAAGGCAAGTCATCAAGAGCTCTCAAAGTGGTAGAATCTGAAGAGGAAGAACAATCAAGTTCAGATTCTGAACCAGATGTTGCTGAAATGGCCATGCTCTCCAACAGACTTCAGTATCTGGCCAAGAAGAACAGAAAGTTTCTAGCCAGAAGGAGTAACTCCAGAAGCTCAAGGAAAGAAGATCAGAAGGGATGCTTCAACTGTAAGAAGCCTGGACACTTCATTGCTGAATGCCCTGATCTTCAGAAGGAGAAGTGAAAGGACAAGTCAAAGAAGTCAACCTTCAAACCAAGCAAATTCAAGAAGCAGATTAAGCAGAGTTTAATGGCAACCTGGGATGATTTGGGAAGTGAATCTGGATCTGATAAAGAGGAAGCTGATGAAGATGCAAAGGTAGTTGTTGGGTTAGTTGCCACAGCAACTTCAGAAGCTGGATCAGAATCATATTCTGAAGATGAAAATGCCGTATATTCTAAGATTCCCAAAGATGAACTTGTTGAGTCACTTAAAGAACTTCTTACACATTTTGAAGTAAGAACCAATGAGTTGAAGGATTTAAAAGAAAAATATGATGATTTGGTAAAACAGTAAAAATCAACTCTATTGGATCTGAAAGCTTCTGAACAAGGACTTAAGGGCTTTGACTTCATGTGTAAAACTTATGAAGATCAGCTCAGGTTCTTATGTCAGAAGCTACAAGAAAAGTGTAATGAAAAACCTTTAAGCAACCATGAAATTGCTCATGAAGATTTTATCATATCTGGCATTGACAGAAGCAGAGTGGCTTCTATGATTTATAGCATTTACAGAAACAATGGCAAAGGGATTGGTTTTTCAGGAGGGAAACCAAATGAAATCAGTCTCAAAGTATGTTGTGCATGCATCAAGGAAGGTCTGAAAACAGTTTTTGTACCTGAAGGTGCTGAGTTGGAAACTGTTGTTCAATCAGAACCTGAAACTTCTAGCTCTAAGGCTAAGATTACTTCAAAGCCAAAGAACTCTAAGCCAAAGGCTATGATCAAATCTGATTCCAAGACTTCAAAGATCAGGATCCTGAAAAGATCAGAACCTATTCCTCAGAGTCTGGTGAAATCAAAATCTGAGGTTCTGAAGTCTAAGTTTCAGAAGAAGACAATTACTGCTTCTGAAGTACCAAAACCTAAGGTGATGGTTAATCAGAAGCAACCCAACTCACAGCACAAGGTACAGGAAATGAAGAGTAAAGCCTCAAGTACTAACCTTTCAGGACCCATAGGACAATAGGTACCTAAATCTGAAAATGTCAATGATACAGGTATGTCTAAGAGCAGCACCAAAGCAAAAATCATGGTACCTAGACAGTGGTTGCTCAAGACACATGACAGGAGATAAGTCCAGTTTCCTCAGCCTAACAATGAAGGAAGGAGGAAATGTGAAATTTGGAGGCAACCAGTCTGGCAAGATCATAGGTACAGGAACCATTGGTAATTCCTCTACCTCAATTAATAATGTATGGTTGGTAGATGGTCTGCTTTTTGAGAAAACCAACTGTACTGTAATCAACAATGAAGACAAATCTATTGTGTTCAAGGGAAAGAGAGTTGATAATGTCTACAAAATCAATTTTTCTGAACTGGCTGATCAGAAGGTGATTTGCCTTCTATCAGTGAATGATAAGAAATGGATGTGGCACAGAAGGTTGGGACATGCTAACTGGAGATTAATCTCTAAGCTTAGTAAGTTACAACTTGTCAAAGGCCTTCCAGACATTGACTATCATTCAGATGCACTCTGTGGTGCATGTCAGAGAGGAAAAATTGTGAAATCTTCTTTTAAAACCAAAGACATTGTTTCAACCTCCAGACCCTTGGAACTACTCCATATTGATTTATTTGGACCAGTCAGTACTGCATCCTTATATGGAAGTAAATATGGATTAGTCATTGTTGATGATTACAGCAGATGGACTTGGGTGAAATTCCTGAAAAGTAAAGATCATGCATATGATGTATTCAGTAACTTCTGCACACAAATTCAAACTGAAAAAGAATCAAAGATTTTGAAAGTCAGAAGTGATCATGGTGGAGAATTTGAAAATGAGCCATTTGAAGCTTTTTGTGAAAAACATGGAATTGTCCATGAATTCTCTTCTCCTAGAACTCCACAACAAAATGGGGTTGTAGAGAGAAAGAATAGAACTTTACAAGAAATGGCCAGAACCATGATCCATGAAAACAATTTACCAAAACATTTTTGGGCAGAAGCAATGAATACAGCATGTTATGTTAAAAACAGGATCTATATCAGACCTATTTTGGAGAAAACAACATATGAACTCTTTAAAGGAAGAAAACCCAATATCTCTTACTTTCATCAATTTGGATGTACATGTTACATTCTGAATAACAAGCTCTACCTAA
Organism: Medicago sativa; assembly: GCF_051527215.1. NCBI lineage: Eukaryota > Viridiplantae > Streptophyta > Magnoliopsida > Fabales > Fabaceae > Medicago > Medicago sativa. Next base: position 14,208,952 of record NC_140753.1, on the reverse strand, counting down.
AGAAATTTGATGCCAAGGCCCAAAGAGGAATCTTTTTAGGTTACTCTGAAAGGTCAAAGGCATACAGAGTGTATAATTCAGAAACACTTTGTGTTGAAGAATCTATGCACGTGAAATTTGATGACAAAGAGCTTGAAGATAAAACTTCAAAGCAAGGTGAAAGTTTTGCAGAGATACAGGTTCCTGAAGTTACTTCAGAACCTGATCAGATAGCTGAATCTGAAGAATGTCCAGAAGCTGAACCCACATCAGAAGCGCAAGATGAAATTGCTTCTGATGAAGCACAAGATGACTCACATCAAGCAGATCCTCCCAGAAACACATTCAAGCACAAGTCTTCACATCCTGAGGAACTAATCATTGGAAATAAAGATAGTCCAAGAAGAACAAGATCATACTTTAGACAAGAAGAATCAATGATTGGACTGATCTCAATGATTGAACCTACAACAGTTGATGAAGCACTTTCAGATGATGGATGGATCTTAGCTATGCAAGAAGAGTTGAATCAATTTCAAAGAAATGATGTGTGGGATCTGGTACCCAAACCTCAGCACAAGAACATTATTGGAACAAAATGGGTATTCAGAAACAAGTTGAATGAGCAAGGAGAAGTAACAAGAAACAAAGCAAGGCTTGTTGCACAAGGTTACAGTCAACAAGAATGCATTGATTATACTGAAACATTTGCTCCAGTTGCAAGATTGGAAGCAATCAGGTTACTTCTTTCCTATGCAGTTAATCATGGCATAATATTATATCAAATGGATGTCAAGAGTGCATTTCTTAATGGAGTCACTGAAGAAGAAGTGTATGTCAAACAACCTCCTGGATTTGAGGATATTAAATATCCTGACCATGTTTTTAAACTGAAGAAATCACTATATGGCTTGAAACAAGCTCCCAGAGCTTGGTATGATAGACTAAGTAATTTCTTAATCAAAAATGATTTTAAAAGAGGACAGGTTGATACAACACTCTTCAGAAGGACCCTTGAGAAAGATATTCGTGTTGCAAATATATGTTGATGATATAATATTTGGTTCTACTAATGCATCTCTTTGCAAGGAATTTTCTAAGTTAATGCAGGATGAATTTGAAATGAGCATGATGGGAAAGCTGAAGTTCTTCCTTGGCATTCAAATTAATCAATGCAAAGATGGAGTCTATGTTCATCAATCAAAGTATACAAAGGAGCTTCTGAAAAAATTCAAGCTTGAAGATTGTAAAGTGATGAACACTCCAATGCATCCTACGTGCACCTTAAGCAAAGAAGATGAAGGAGCTAAAGTAGATCAGAAGCTGTACAGAGGTATGATTGGTTCTCTGTTATACCTCACTGCATCTAGGCCAGATATTTTATTCAGTGTATGCTTGTGTGCAAGATTCCAATCAGATCCTAGAGAATCTCATATGACTGTTGTCAAGAGAATCTTCAGGTATTTGAAAGAAACAACTAATCTTGGACTCCTTTATAGGAAATCCTCAGATTATAAGCTAATTGGATTTTGTGATGCTGATTATGCTGGTGATAGGATTGAAAGAAAGTCAACCAGTGGCAATTGTCAATTTCTGGGTGATAATCTTATATCCTGGGCTAGCAAAAGACAAACAACTATTGCTATGTCTACAGTAGAAGCAGAATACATTTCAGCTGCAAGTTGTTGTACACAACTACTTTGGATGAAACATCAGTTGGAAGACTATCAGATAATTACTAACAGTATTCCCATCTTTTGTGATAATACTGCAGCTATTTGTTTGTCTAAAAATCCAATTTTGCATTCAAGAGCTAAGCATATTGAAATCAAACACCATTTTATCAGAGATTATGTTCAAAAAGGAGTTTTAGATATACAATTCATTGATACTGAAAATCAATGGGCTGGTATATTTACTAAGCCTTTAACTGTTGAAAGATTTGATTTTATAAAGAAAAATTTGAACATGCACTTTGTGTCTGATTAAATGTTTGCTTGCTCCTGGATAGGATTTTAGGTTCTGAAGTTAGTTCAGAAGCAGTAGTCCATCAGAAGCTCTTTATTGAGGTTCTGAAGAAAACTCGCTTCTGATGATGATGTCAGCATCTAAAGTTCAGAAGCTGGATTTTATGCTCCTGAATAGTTGAGTTAGTGGAAACGTTGGGAGTTACTTTATTTGGTAACTCCTGGCCCACTAACTTGGTAGTTACTCTGAAAACTTCTGACGTGGCTTTTATGTATTGGTGTATAACTTAAAAGGGCAATGATGATTTAATAGCTTTGAAAAGTACTTTCACGCGCCCCCAATTTGTCATTAATGCTATGTTTGTTTGTCTCTTTTGAATTGCAATCGTTTTACTTTTAACACTTTGTCAATTCACACACTACTCACTCACAACAAACACATTTGCTTTCAAACCTCTTGCGAAGTAAGCGCAAAAAACCTAGAACCCTCAATCTTCTTCAAATCTTCTTCAATCTTCATCAATGACATCATCAAGTTCGCAACAAGAAGCTCCAGAATCTACTTATGACTACAGAGGAAGAAGCATGAAACTAGAAGAATGGGAACTGCAGGTTCAGATAGAAAATCCGGTGGATTTTGAATCACTAGCTTTTCATAAGTGTTGGATCAGAAGATACTACGAAGAGAAAGGTCTTATACCATACTTCAAAATGTTGAATGGACCAACATACGAAGCTATGGTTAGGCACTTCTGGGTGAGAGCTAAGGTATATGACAAAGTTGCGTCTATAGCTGAAGAAAGTCAAATGGTTTTGCTTTATCCAGAACTGGAAGGGAAGACTAGAGAAGAGATGGGACTTGAGCCATTTACTGGCGTTGAAATCAGGTCAAGTATCTGTGGTATTCCAGTAAGGATTGCAGAATGGCAGATAGAAGCTGTACTTGGTGTAGAAGCTTCTGGAAAATATTCTGGAATTGATCTTTCAAGCGCTTCTGATGAACGCTTCTGGAAAGAAAAAACAAACATGGTTATATACAATTCCACGAAGGAAGGAAAGTATGCTGATTTGGGAATGGAAACTAAGTTGCTTCTGAAGATTCAGAATGAGAATTTGCTGCCATGTGGTGGAAATGATAAACCCAATTTGGCACAGAAGGTCTTTCTCCAGCACTTCATCAAAAAGGAAAAGGTGAATGTACCAAAATACATGTTCAAATATTTGATAGAGTGTCTGAAAAAGAGTCAGTTGCAGGATAAACCCTGGGTACCTTATGGAAGACTCTTATCAGAAATATTCTATCAAAGAGGTGTTTTGGACAGACTAAGCAGTGTTGAAGCCTACACAGATGAGCTGCTTGACACTAAGACTGGGAAGTTTATAAATGCTCAGACACTCAAGAATATGAAGCTAATCAGTGAGGTCACCAAGCTTCAAACTGACTTGAGTGAATCCAATGTCAGGTCTGATCTTATGAGAGACTTTCCACCTATCTGCAAGAAGGATCCTCTTGATGTGCAGATGTACTACATCAAGGATAACTATGAGGCTACCAACAAAGTCATCAGGTTGGAAGATGTACCTGAAGAGATGTATGGTGGTGTACTGCCACGAGCCAGAAGTAGAAAATCAAAGAGGAAGATGACTGCAGAGGAATACCTGGAGGTTGAAAAGTCTGTTAAGAAAGCAAAAGTTGCTTCTGACAAGCTCAAGGCTGGTGGTTCCTCAGTACCACAAATTGAAGAAGCTTTTGGAAACATGGATTCAAGTTTGATCCTGGATGTTGGTATTGCTCTTGATCAACCTGCAATACCAAAGAAGAAGAGGAAGCCAGCAGTAAGGAGGACCAAGAACTTTCCTCATGTTACTAAGAAAGCAGAAGCTGCCTCTTCTACATCTGAAGCTATTGGACAAGCTGTGAAAATTGCTTCTGAGCTTCAAGAAATGGTAATGACAGAAGCTTCACAACTGCTTACAATAACTGGTACTGCTGAAGATGATCAGAAGAGGACTGCTGATTGTTCACAAGCTTCTACGACAGGTAATGTCTCCACACATTCAGAACCTGTAATACATGAGATATCCAGTGTTTTATCTTGGTTTTCGGGTGTCAAACATTGATTACGTTTGAACCTTTTAAACCTGTGATATCTTATTTTTTCTTGGGAAGGGAAAAAGTAAGCAAAACCCTTGAGAATCGAGGTCCGGGAGTTGTTTTCGCTACGGGAAGGTGTTAGGCACCCATAACGACTATAGTAACCTATAGGAACCGTCTTTAATTTCTACGTGCGCGCTTTATTTTTAAATGCTATTTTGAAATGTTATTTACACCTAAGAACTTACTAAATGAAGAATTGGAGGGAGAAGAATGTTTTTGGATTTTTATTTTAGTTGAATTGAAGGAATTTTGTTCCTTGCCTACGTACCCGTTTAAGGGATCAAATCCACCGTAGTTCTCTTTCAAAAATGTTTTTGTTTTTGTTGGTTGATTTTAAGTTTGAAAATTGGATTTTGAAGAATAGAAAGAGGCCTCAAGGGCATGAGATTAGAAAAATAGTGAGGTGGAATTAGTGATTTGCAAAAGAAGTCAAAGTTTGATTATTTTCATTGAAATTTGATTAAGAAATGGAAAAGAAAATACAATGGGATATTGGATCCCAAGGTTTATTATGAAAAAAGATTTGAGTGAAGTTTGTTTCACATTTGTTTGGAAAATTGGTTTTTTTCTAAGTATAAGTCCTAGGCATTCATCTAAACATACAATCCTAGACATACATCTAAACATGCATATTCTAGCTATTTATCTAAAGTGATGTGTGTGCATGTGTCGGTGCTTGTGTCGGTGTACATTATTAGAGTCCATTGTCCTTTACATCATTGGCCTAGATACATTCTATGGCCTCTTTGCCAAGAAATTAAAAAAATGAAAGTAAAATATTACAAAAAAAAAAAAAACTCCTAAGTATTACATTCTAACTCTTGGTACAAATTAAATTGCAAGAAGATAAAGGAGAATATGAGATGAGATGGGGATGCTCATGGATGAATGAAACATGAAATGAAAGGGTTAGTAGCACAAATGATATAGAAACTAGTATTAAAAAAGCATAGTAAAGCTATTTGAAACTTGCAAGAAAAGTAAACTAACAACTTTAGCAAAAGAGGTGACAAAAGGACTTGAAATTCAATATAATCCTAAAGCAAGCTCAAGACCTAGATTCTCACAACATTAAGACGTTTCAAGTGATTCATTTCAAGGAAACAAATATGAGAACCAAGGAGAGTTAACATGCCAAAGGTTATAAGATTTTCAAGCTTTTTATGCACTTTTATTTCACAAAAGATTTCACATTATTCGCAACACAAAGTTCACAAAATCTAACTCAAAACAGCAAGCATATACCACATTTAATAGGCAAATCCACTCCAAGGAATCACATATTCAAAGCCACAATTATGTAACAAAATTTCAAGTTCAAAACCACATCGAAACTTCACAAAAAACGTTAATAAAAAGCAAGGAAAACAAGAATATATCCTACATGTTTTTTGAAATGAATTTTACATGCAATTGCCTTCCAAAAGATAGTCTTCGAATACCAAAATTACTCACAAGAAAAGTCCCTCAAATCTCCAAAGATTCTTACGAATTTTAGCAACATTTTAACAAGAAAAACAATTAACAAATTATTTTTTCACGCATTTTTAACCAAGATTTAATATGCAAGAATTATCAAGAAACATCAAAAAACATCAAAAAACCAATAGTAATTTTTTGGGAATTTTATTATAGAAAAATCATGCGTAGGGGGGTGAAAATAGCAAAAAAAATAGTAAAACATGCAGGAAAAGGGGGGTGTACGTAGCATACTGGCAAGAATAAGCAAAAACGTTGGGCCTAGGAGTTGGAGCGGGTATGGACAATGGAGCAAGGCAAGAAAACGGGTCAAAAGACCCTTCTTCCTCATTTTCTTCTGCAAATCGCTCTTTCCCTTCTCTGTTTCTCAAAACACATTAACACTCCCTCTAATCCTCTCTTCTCTCAAACGTTCCCTCTCTTTTCTTCTATCAATTGCTTCTCCTTCCCAAACACGCAGCACAGACAGGAAACAAACACACGCATAAAACAAGAAAAAATCGCAACAATAATCCTAAAGCTCGAATCCGACGCAAAGAATGGAGAATCAAACGGAATTGCGTACAAATCAGCAACACATCAGGATTATGACATGATTACAGATGAAGAACTAAACGTAAAACAACATGTAGAAAGAGGAGAGGATTACCTCGCGTTCTTGGCTCGAAACTTGACCGGTTGTGGATCTTGTCGCTGAAATTCTCGTTCTGATCCTTTGAATTGGACTGAAGCAGCTTCGTTCTTCTTCTTTCACGACCTGTCTTCTACTTCGCTTCTGGATTCTTTGTTGCTGAGCTCAATTCACGTTTCAAACGAATTTGCAACAAATTCGTCTCTGTTCCGGATTCGTAACAAACTCGTTCCAATCGATTCCAGCTTCAAGCATGTTCCATTCGTAACAGGTTCGAATTCGTTGTAGTTTGGATAATGTGAAACAAATTCATCGCAGTTGTAGCATTATTTGAGGTTTTGAACCGGTGATCTTCGGATCCGAATCGTTCGGTGAATTTGTTGTTGTTTGATTCCGATCCAATTCCGTTGATGATAGATTCGTTGTTGTTGGACTGTTTGTTTGGATCGGTTGCTTGAAGTGTTGTTGCGTCGGAATCCGATTTGAATGGATTGTGGTTTGTGAGGGTTTGATGATGAAGATGATGGTGGTTTGTGGTGGAGGATTGTGGTGGTTTTGTGATGATTGAAGGTGGTTAGGGTGGTTAAAGGTGGTTGGAGTTGGTTAGGGATGGAGGAAGAGTTAGTTATGGTGGTGGAAGTGGTGGAGAGAGGTGGTTATAGTTTGTTAGAAGGGAGGGAAAAAATGAGAGAAAATAAATATGAATTTTTGTGATTTTTTGTGAAAATGATTGAATGAATAATTATGGACTTTGACTTATTTTGACCCATTTATAGATGATGTGGTAAGCATTGGACCAACTGGAATGAGACATGTGGCACTAGACTTGTAACAAACTCTTAAGGACCAATATCATTTGGACACGTGGCACTTGGACTCTAACAAACTAAAAAGGATTAAAATGTAAATAACAAAAGTGCGCGGACTAAAATGAAAATTAAAACAAAAATTGAATTGAAAAAGTAAATTGAAAATTAACGTAAAATGAGACGATTAAAAACAACAAAGCAGATTAAAACGAATCAGAAATATTATGTGAAATGACCAAAACGCCCCTAGGGACTAAAATGACTCGAACGACTCAAATGCAATTTAAAAAAATGATTTTTAACGAGGGAGTAAAGCAAGAGTTTATACAAGCGAATTAAAAGACTCAGAGACAAATTTTAGAATTTAAACAGGGCTTTAACATATGAAAAGACTAAAATGCCCCTAGGGGCAAAACTGACTCAAAATGACTTCAAATGCAATTTAAAAATAGATTTTGACATAGAATGGAAATGAAGACTTATTCAAACTATTTGACAAGACTCAAACAAATTTTTAAAAGACTGAAAGAAATTTTAACACAGGAAATGACTAAAATGCCCCTAGGGGCTAAATTGACTAAAAATGACCTAACTGATATTTTTTGAAATGAATTTTGACATGAGATTGAGACAAGGAAAGACTCAAACAATTTTCCAAGATTAAAATGAGTTGAATGCAGGAAATGACTAAAATACCCTTTTATGTGAATTTTGCAAATAACATTGAAATAAAATGCAGAGAAAGATGCAATTGATCAGAGACATATCAAATGACTTATAATGCAAGAAAAGAAGAATTAAACAAGTATTTTTAGGTCCAAAATTAGGGTATAACAGCTGCCCCTATTTAAGTTTCTTTGTCCGGAGAGTCAAGAGACGAAGTCTTAGAATTGACGGGACGAAGATACTTAAATATTAACATTTGCACTGCTTTTGGACATAAAAATACGCTTTCAGATTTTCAAAAACATGAATGCCATGCAACATTTCCTTTATGAATGCAAGACAATCGAACCGGAATCTACGGGCTGTGTCACACCACCAAGGGATTTATAGACATCAAGGTAGAAAGAACGGGCAACAAAATGCACTTTCAGATTTTCAAACAAACACGAATGCCATGCAACATTTTATTTATGAATGCAAGACAATCGAACCGGAATCTACGGGCTGTGTCACACCACCAAGGGATTTATAGACATCAAGGTAGAAAGAACGAGCAACAACTAGACAGGTACAAGCTGTTCTTTGGATCGAACTTGCCACTTGACCGAGAGACACAAACAAGAGACGGGTACAAGCTGTTCTTTGGATCGAACTTGCCACTTGACCGAGAGATACAAACAAGAGACGGGTACAAGCTGTTCTTTGGATCGAACTTGCCACTTGACCGAGGAGATACAAACAAGAAACAGGTACAAGCTGTTCTTTGGATCGAACTTGCCACTTGACCGGAAATACAAACAAGAAACAGGTACAAGCTGTTCTTTGGATCGAACTTGCCACTTGACCGAGGAAATACAAACAAGAAACGGGTACAAGCTGTTCTTTGGATCGAACTTGCCACTTGACCGAGAGAATACAAACAAAAGACAGGTACAAGCTGTTCTTTGGATCGAACTTGCCACTTGACCGAAAACATAGACATATATGCAGGTACAAGCTGTTCTTTGGATCGAACTTGCCACTTGACCAGTAACAAGATACAAATTGAAAGTCTGGTTTAACAAGATACCAATTGAGGGTAAATTGTCATTGACTTGATTTGAAAATAGACATGACCATTTTTGTTGGCCCAAAAGTAAATTGACATTGATTTGAACTAAATTGACAGTTGAAATTGACATCAGCATTGACATTGACATTGGCATTGACATTGACATTGACATTGACATTGACATTGGCATTGACATTGGCATTGGATATTAACATTGACATTGACATTGACATTGGCATTGACATTTGACATTAACATTGACATTGACATTTGACATTAGCATTTGACATTGACATTGACATTGACATTGACATTGGCATTGGCATTTGACATTAACATTGACATTGACATTGGCTTTTAACATTGGCATTGACATTGACATTAGCATTTGACATTAACATTGGATATTGACATTGACATCGAAATTGGAATTGAAATTGGAAATTGACATTGGAATTGACATTGGAATTGGAAATTGGCATTGGAATTGGAAATTGGAGATTGGCATTGGAATTGGAATTGGAGATTGACATTGACATTGTCATTGGATGTCAACATTGACATTGTCATTGAATGTTGACATTGACATTGTTAATGAAGTTGAGATTGCTTCGAATTTGACATTGAATTGAAATTGAGATTGGAAAGTGCTTCGAATTTGACAGTTGCAATGATTTGAAATTGAGATTGGGATTGACATTGGAGATTGGGAATTGCTTCGAATTTTACAGTTGACATGATCGGAATTGAAGTTGGAGAGTTGAAACTTGCATTGGATTTGGCAGTTGAAAGTTGGATATGCAACATGTATGTATGGTATAGCAAGATTATTGGATGTATGAGCACGTAAAATGCATGATTATGCATGTATGAATGCTTGGAATGCATGATTGGTTGGCAACTTGACAGGGAAGTTTCACAAAGGCAGATGAGACATCGGAAGATTAGGCACGTAGTGGCTCGTGCTGCAACGTATTCACAGGGGAAAAAACCTCTTTGGAGAGACCGTCGTTGAGAGACGTATCGAAACCATGGCTGAGGGCAAAAAACTTGTAGAGGGGGACCCTTGGAAGGTTCTTGGATACAGGTCGCCGTTGCTAGGCGTGTCAGTGCTGGGTAAACATTGGATGTTCGCATCTGTGGTCAATGCTTTTTCAATATTTCATTCTTTCATTTTTCATTTTCAAACCCCATTTTTGCCTGAACCGCCCTTTCGGGTTTTCGATTCACCGGGGAATAAAATTCTTTTCATTGCCCCATTTTTGCCTGAATTGCCTTCATAGGTTGTCAATCAGCGGGGTGCTCATTTTTGCCTAAGCCGCCCTTTCGGGTTTTCAACTTAGCGAGCTTTTCATTTTTCATTTTTCATTTTCATTCTATTTTTTTTCATTCTTGCCATTGACCACAGATCATCCTGGGGAGTAACCTGCTTGTAACATGTATTGAAATAGACATTGACATTCATTCATTCATGCATGTTTCATTGAAATGTACTTTATTGCTCAGGTTTGCTTTCAAAATAGACAGAAAAAGATTTTTTCAATTTTCAAAAATGTTTGTTTCAGACATTAACATTATTCAAAATAGACAGAAAATGTTTTGCATATAGCATTGAAAGTAGAAAGAAAAATAGAGTTTCAAACAATAGAAAGGCTCAAATTGATGTAGAAGAGTGAAAGTCAGCCAAAGGCATGGCTTCACGGATTTACAAAGCTTGGAAAATGGTAATTTTATTGGTTGGTGATACATTGAACACGATGACCGCTACATTTCATAGAAATTTTGAATTCACAAGTACAGAAGCCTCTGATGAAGAAGATCATTGACAGTTGCAGATGCCCCAAGGGGTGATGGTGATTTGCCAGATATAGTTACTTGTCTTTTATCAACCTCATTTTTGCATGAACCGCCCTTTCGGGTTTTCGGCTCATCGAGGCGCTCATTCTTGCCTGAGTTGCGTACAATCTCAGCGAGCTCTTTCATATTCATTTTTTTGTCCCTAATTTTTGCCTGGATCGCCCTTTCGGGTTTTCGATCCACCGGGAAGCGCATTTTTGCCTAGGCCGCCCTTTCGGGTTTTCGACCTACCACGCTGTTCTTTTCTTTTTAGACAAAGTATTTCTTGACTATATCGGCATTAACAGGATTTGGAAGCTCAACACCATCCATGTGTGTAAGAATCAAAGCACCACCAGAGAAAGCCTTCTTGACAACATAAGGACCTTCATAGTTAGGCGTCCACTTGCCCCTTGGGTCGGGTTGCTGACTTATCCTTCTTTTCAATACAAGTTCGCCTTCCTTAAATTCTCGAGGTCAGACTTTCTTGTCAAAAGCATTCTTCATTCGCACTTGATACAACTGTCCATGAGTCACAGCATCCATATGTTTCTCTTCAATCAGATTCAATTGATCGTACCGACTTTGACACCATTCAGCCTCAGTTAATTTTGTTTCCATGATTACTCGAAGAGATGGAATCTCCACTTCCAGAGGAAGAACTGCTTCCATGCCATATACCAAAGAGAAAGGAGTTGCCCCGGTTGAACTGCGCACTGTAGTACGGTAACCATGCAAGGCAAAAGGTAGCATTTCATGCCAGTCTTTGTAAGTGGTGACCATCTTCTGAACAATCTTCTTGATGTTCTTGTTAGCGGCCTCAACTGCACCATTCATCTGAGGTCTATAAGGAGAAGAGTTATGATGTTCAATTTTGAATTCTTCACATAGAGCTTGCACCATGTTATTGTTCAGATTGGAACCATTGTCAGTGATGATCTTGTTGGGAACACCATATCGACAGATGATGTTATTCTTGATAAACTTGACACCCACTTGCTTGGTCACATTTGCATAGGAAGCAGCCTCAACCCACTTGGTGAAGTAATCAATTGCCACTAGAATGAAACGATGTCCATTGGAAGCTTTTGGTTTAATTCTTCCGATCATGTCAATGCCCCACATAGAGAAAGGCCATGGGGAAGATATAACATTGAGGGCATGTGGAGGCACATGAATCTTGTCAGCATAAACTTGACATTTGTGGCATCTCTTGGCATGTTTGTGGCAGTCACGCTCCATAGTGATCCAGTAATAGCCGGCTCTTAACAGTTTCCTTGACATGGCATGGCCCGAAGCATGGGTCCCAAAGGTACCATCATGCACATCATGCATCAACTTCTCAGCTTCTTGTTTGTCAACACATCTCAGCAAGACCATGTCATAGTTCCTCTTGTATAGGATTTCTCCGTCCAGAAAGAATCTACTAGCCCATCGTCTCAAAGTCTTTTTATCCCTGTTGGAAGCACCAGGTGGATATTCACGATTCTGCAAGAATTGTTTGATGTTGTAATACCAAGGTTTTTTATCATTCACATCTTCATCAGCTTGATCTGGCATATTTTCAATAGTAAACACATGAGCGGGTCTATCAAGACGCTGCACCTTGATCACAGGCACATCATTCCAGTGATTCACACGAAACATGGAAGACAAAGTAGCGAGAGCATCAGCCATCTGGTTTTCATCCCGAGGGATGTGGTGCAATTCAACCTTTGTAAAGTATGTCAACAGACGTCTTGCATAGTCACGGTATGGGATCAGCTTCTCATGATGAGTCTCCCATTCACCCTTTATCTGATTGATAACAAGTGCAGAATCTCCATAGATGTCAAGGTGCTTAATTCTCAGATCGAGGGCTTCTTCAATGCCCAAGATGCATGCTTCATATTCAGCTATGTTGTTTGTGCAGTCAAAGGTTATTCGAGCGGTGAAAGGAATGTGGTGCCCCTGCGGAGTTACAATGATGGCTCCAATTCCTTTACCATAAGCATTAACAGCACCATCAAACACCAATCCCCACTTGCTATTGGGATCTGGCCCTTCATTGATTAGTGGCTCTTCACAGTCTTTTGCTTTCAGATACATAATTTCTTCATCAGGGAAATCAAACTTAATTGGCTGGTAATCATCAAGAGGCTGGCAAGCAAGATGCTCAGCAAGGACGCTTCCTTTGATGGCTTTCTGAGCTTTGTATACAATATCATATTCAGACAACAACATCTGCCAACGTGCGATCTTTCCAGTAACAGCAGGCCTTTCAAAGATGTACTTGATTGGATCCATTCGGGATATCAACCAAGTTGTATGATTCACCATATAATGACGCAGGCGTTTGGCAGCCCAAGCTAAAGCACAACAAGTCTTTTCAAGCATTGTATACCGAGTCTCGCAGTCGGTGAACTTCTTGCTCAGATAGTAGATAGCATGCTCTTTCTTACCAGTCTCATCTTGTTGACCGAGAACACAACCCACTGAATCATCCAACACTGACAGATACATAATCAAAGGCCTTCCTTCCACTGGCGGGACAAGGATGGGTGGTTCCAACAGGTATTCTTTGATGCTATCAAAAGCTTCCTGGCATTCATCATTCCATACAACAGGCTGATTCTTTCTGAGCAATTTGAACAGGGGACCACAAGTAGTAGTCATGTGAGATATGAATCTTGAAATGTAATTCAGACGTCCGAGGAAACCTCTGACTTGCTTCTCAGTTTGAGGGGCCGGCATCTCTCTGATGGCTCGGACTTTGTCAGGATCAACTTCAATGCCTCTTTGGCTGACAATGAAGCCTAGCAACTTTCCAGATCGTACACCGAATGTACACTTGTTAGGATTCAACCGCAGCTTGTACTTTCTCAGTCTTTCAAACATCTTTTTCAAATACACAACATGCTGCTCTTCATCACTTGACTTCACAATCATATCATCAACATATACTCCAATCTCTTTGTGAATCATATCATGAAACAGAGTGGTCATACCCCTTTGATAGGTAGCACCAGCATTTATCAAGCCAAATGGCATCACTTTATAACAGAACGTTCCCCACGGAGTGATGAAGGACGTCTTTTCTCTATCTTCAGGAGACATCCGTATCTGGTTATAGCCAGAGAAACCGTCCATAAAGGAGAACACTTTGGATTGAGCCGTACTGTCAACAAGCACATCAATATGAGGCAATGGGAAGTTATCTTTTGGACTAGCTTTATTCAAATCTCTGTAATCCACGCACATTCGAACTTTCCCATCTTTCTTTGGTACTGGTACGATGTTGGCAATCCACTCAGGATATTCAGCTGTCATGAGGAAACCCGCATCAATTTGCTTCTGCACTTCAGCCTTGATCTTAAGAGCCATGTCTGGACGAGACCTTCTCAATTTCTGCTTGACAGGAGGACATTCAGGCCTTGTCGGTATCCGATGTTCCACAATCTGGGGATCTAGACCCGGCATATCTTCATAAGACCATGCAAAGACATCGGGATAATCATGGAGAAGCTGAATGATCTTCTTTTTCACTTCTGGCTCAAGTGCGGCACCAATCTTGATCTCTCGCTTGTTCTCTTCAGTACCCAGGTCGATGAGTTCAATCTCTTCCTGGTGAGGCTGAATGGCTTTTCTTTCTTGCTCAAGCAGTCGAGTGATCTCATAAGGTACCTCTTCATAATCATCATCCTCATCTTCAGCTTCATATACAGGGAATTCAAAATTTGGAGGAACCATAGGGTCACTGTGTTCAACGGGTTTATTATGGTTCAATCTGCATAATATGATTGGGATGATTTTAGAAAAATGTTTTTCATGCAGATTTTTGAAATTAATAAGAAAAATACAGATGTTTTGGTTTTTTCTGACATTACCATTATTTCCAAGAAAAAGGCACTAAAAAGTAAAAAAAACAAAGAGTCGTGAGAAAAACGACAACTTTTATTGATAACGGCAATGCCGAAACAAACACGCCCTTACAATGATATCACTTTCGCCTTGGGCAGAGCGAAAGGATTGTTATTTTGAAAACAAAAACATGAGCAACAAAACACATTACATGGAAGCATGCATGACTAAAGGAACATCAATGGCTTCCCAATTTCTCACAGTGCCTCCTGGTATAACAAATGTAGGCACGTGACCACCTCCAGCAGCATTTTCAGTAATAGCATTGATGAACCCAGCACTGTAAAAGGTTCCCTTTGAAACAGCAGATGTTGGGGAGAATCCAAGGCCTTCTTTACGCTTGTTTTCCAAAATCTGAATCACTTTGCCCCAGCCAGCAGCTTGTCCTGCTTGAACAGCCTTCTGGGCATCTTTCAGTGAAGCCATGCTAGCACCAGCCCTCCGGGGCTCTGCACCCTCAACAGTCAAGCCTTGGAATGACGTCCCTTCTGCGGACCCTGCTTCAACACAAGAGAACGATGATATTTGGCTAACCAGAAATGCCTCCTCACCATATACGGTGACAACCTTACCGTTTCTCATGAACTTGAGCTTCTGATGCAAAGTGGATGTGACTGCTCCAGCGTCGTGGATCCATGGTCTTCCGAGGAGACAGCTGTAAGAGGCATTGATATCCATGACTTGGAAGGTTATTTGGAATGTCTCGGGTCCAACGGTAATTGGCAAGTCCACTTCCCCGAGAACATCCTTGCGGGATCCATCAAAAGCTTTAACCAGATAACTGCTACCCCTCAGAGAAATTCCATGATGGCTCAATTGCCTTAGCGTGGATTCGGGCATTACATTCAGAGACGATCCAGTGTCTACCAATACGTTGGATATCAGGTCAGATCCACAATGTACTGAGATATGTAGAGCCAAGTTGTGGCGTTTCCCTGCTTCGGGGAGCTCATCGTCACCGAACCCCAAGTTGTTGCAGGCAGTAATATTACTCACTATCCCATCAAACTGATTCACAGAGACCTCGTGGTCAACATAAGCTTGCTCCAGTACTTTCATCAGCACTTTCCTGTGAGTTTCTGAGCTCAGGAGCAGAGACAAGATGGATATCTTTGATGGAGTCTGCAGCAGCTGGTCAACGATCTTATAGTCACTTTTCTTGATAAGCCTCAGAACCTCATCCAGATTAGACTCTTTAATGGGCTGGCCCGAGGGGCTGGCATTCTCTTCCTCAAGGTTAGCCATGTTCCTTCTCTTGTACAATCTTGTTTGATGAACTCTATCTGGTTGGTAAACTTTACGAGCACGAGCCACTTTTCAGACTGCGGCGGACAAAACCAGGAGACAATGAGCACGGGAAGCCATTTGTGACCGATGAATGATGCATATGATGCATGATATGCAAATGCGAAAAGACTCTTTTTTGTCAGAGGACTTTGTCAAAGTGGTTGTGAACATCACGGAGAAACACGGTTTTATTTGAAAATCTTGAGCAAAACTAAAAGTTTAGTTGAGATGGCATCGCTTGGTGTTCACGTCCGTGATGTTCAAAAGATGACTTGTCTAAGTCCTCCGATAAATGCATGGAAAAAAGTTTATGCATGTATGCATGTATGCATGATTATGTTCAAGTTCGGAGAAAACATGGTGGGTTTGAAGTTCAAAGTCGAGGAGTCATGGGTGGACACGGTGTCCGGTGAAACTAGGGTTTTATGATAATAGTAACCGGGTTCTAAAAAGGTTCCCAAGTTGCAACCTCTCCGACGTATCTCATGGTGTCACGAGACAACTCTCGCTCCATGATTATACGTGGAAGGTCTAACTTGAGTGTAGTATCGCGTGACGACTAAAACTCGAGACGACACTCGATTTAGCCTCCGCACTACGTCCTAGAAAATGGCCATGGATGGGTTTGGTTATCTACGGTTCATAGCGTCATAGAACAATTAGAAGTAAAGTGCCTAAACGCGACAACTCGCGCCGACAACATCACCTCCAAAATGCCTCAGCTATGTGGGATTGATCGCATAATCCAAAACACGAGGCAACCCCCGGAATGAATTGTCGATTATATCCCCCCTAAATCCTAAGTTCACTCAGCCCGGGTGCAGGACTTTTGATATTCTCACCCCACACGTTTGCAAGAATTTAAACATTTATTCACATAGGAAAGCAAGTAAAGGAAGCAAGTAAAAAATACAAGCGCAAGCGTGGAAATAAAGACTAGGCGTAACTCTTGAATCTCCCCAGTGGAGTCGCCAGCTGTTTTATCTTGGTTTTCGGGTGTCAAACATTGATTACGTTTGAACCTTTTAAACCTGTGATATCTTATTTTTTCTTGGGAAGGGAAAAAGTAAGCAAAACCCTTGAGAATCGAGGTCCGGGAGTTGTTTTCGCTACGGGAAGGTGTTAGGCACCCATAACGACTATAGTAACCTATAGGAACCGTCTTTAATTTCTACGTGCGCGCTTTATTTTTAAATGCTATTTTGAAATGTTATTTACACCTAAGAACTTACTAAATGAAGAATTGGAGGGAGAAGAATGTTTTTGGATTTTTATTTTAGTTGAATTGAAGGAATTTTGTTCCTTGCCTACGTACCCGTTTAAGGGATCAAATCCACCGTAGTTCTCTTTCAAAAATGTTTTTGTTTTTGTTGGTTGATTTTAAGTTTGAAAATTGGATTTTGAAGAATAGAAAGAGGCCTCAAGGGCATGAGATTAGAAAAATAGTGAGGTGGAATTAGTGATTTGCAAAAGAAGTCAAAGTTTGATTATTTTCATTGAAATTTGATTAAGAAATGGAAAAGAAAATACAATGGGATATTGGATCCCAAGGTTTATTATGAAAAAAGATTTGAGTGAAGTTTGTTTCACATTTGTTTGGAAAATTGGTTTTTTTCTAAGTATAAGTCCTAGGCATTCATCTAAACATACAATCCTAGACATACATCTAAACATGCATATTCTAGCTATTTATCTAAAGTGATGTGTGTGCATGTGTCGGTGCTTGTGTCGGTGTACATTATTAGAGTCCATTGTCCTTTACATCATTGGCCTAGATACATTCTATGGCCTCTTTGCCAAGAAATTAAAAAAATGAAAGTAAAATATTACAAAAAAAAAAAAAACTCCTAAGTATTACATTCTAACTCTTGGTACAAATTAAATTGCAAGAAGATAAAGGAGAATATGAGATGAGATGGGGATGCTCATGGATGAATGAAACATGAAATGAAAGGGTTAGTAGCACAAATGATATAGAAACTAGTATTAAAAAAGCATAGTAAAGCTATTTGAAACTTGCAAGAAAAGTAAACTAACAACTTTAGCAAAAGAGGTGACAAAAGGACTTGAAATTCAATATAATCCTAAAGCAAGCTCAAGACCTAGATTCTCACAACATTAAGACGTTTCAAGTGATTCATTTCAAGGAAACAAATATGAGAACCAAGGAGAGTTAACATGCCAAAGGTTATAAGATTTTCAAGCTTTTTATGCACTTTTATTTCACAAAAGATTTCACATTATTCGCAACACAAAGTTCACAAAATCTAACTCAAAACAGCAAGCATATACCACATTTAATAGGCAAATCCACTCCAAGGAATCACATATTCAAAGCCACAATTATGTAACAAAATTTCAAGTTCAAAACCACATCGAAACTTCACAAAAAACGTTAATAAAAAGCAAGGAAAACAAGAATATATCCTACATGTTTTTTGAAATGAATTTTACATGCAATTGCCTTCCAAAAGATAGTCTTCGAATACCAAAATTACTCACAAGAAAAGTCCCTCAAATCTCCAAAGATTCTTACGAATTTTAGCAACATTTTAACAAGAAAAACAATTAACAAATTATTTTTTCACGCATTTTAACCAAGATTTAATATGCAAGAATTATCAAGAAACATCAAAAAACATCAAAAAACCAATAGTAATTTTTTGGGAATTTTATTATAGAAAAATCATGCGTAGGGGGGTGAAAATAGCAAAAAAAATAGTAAAACATGCAGGAAAAGGGGGGTGTACGTAGCATACTGGCAAGAATAAGCAAAAACGTTGGGCCTAGGAGTTGGAGCGGGTATGGACAATGGAGCAAGGCAAGAAAACGGGTCAAAAGACCCTTCTTCCTCATTTTCTTCTGCAAATCGCTCTTTCCCTTCTCTGTTTCTCAAAACACATTAACACTCCCTCTAATCCTCTCTTCTCTCAAACGTTCCCTCTCTTTTCTTCTATCAATTGCTTCTCCTTCCTAAACACGCAGCACAGACAGGAAACAAACACACGCATAAAACAAGAAAAAATCGCAACAATAATCCTAAAGCTCGAATCCGACGCAAAGAATGGAGAATCAAACGGAATTGCGTACAAATCAGCAACACATCAGGATTATGACATGATTACAGATGAAGAACTAAACGTAAAACAACATGTAGAAAGAGGAGAGGATTACCTCGCGTTCTTGGCTCGAAACTTGACCGGTTGTGGATCTTGTCGCTGAAATTCTCGTTCTGATCCTTTGAATTGGACTGAAGCAGCTTCGTTCTTCTTCTTTCACGACCTGTCTTCTACTTCGCTTCTGGATTCTTTGTTGCTGAGCTCAATTCACGTTTCAAACGAATTTGCAACAAATTCGTCTCTGTTCCGGATTCGTAACAAACTCGTTCCAATCGATTCCAGCTTCAAGCATGTTCCATTCGTAACAGGTTCGAATTCGTTGTAGTTTGGATAATGTGAAACAAATTCATCGCAGTTGTAGCATTATTTGAGGTTTTGAACCGGTGATCTTCGGATCCGAATCGTTCGGTGAATTTGTTGTTGTTTGATTCCGATCCAATTCCGTTGATGATAGATTCGTTGTTGTTGGACTGTTTGTTTGGATCGGTTGCTTGAAGTGTTGTTGCGTCGGAATCCGATTTGAATGGATTGTGGTTTGTGAGGGTTTGATGATGAAGATGATGGTGGTTTGTGGTGGAGGATTGTGGTGGTTTTGTGATGATTGAAGGTGGTTAGGGTGGTTAAAGGTGGTTGGAGTTGGTTAGGGATGGAGGAAGAGTTAGTTATGGTGGTGGAAGTGGTGGAGAGAGGTGGTTATAGTTTGTTAGAAGGGAGGGAAAAAATGAGAGAAAATAAATATGAATTTTTGTGATTTTTTGTGAAAATGATTGAATGAATAATTATGGACTTTGACTTATTTTGACCCATTTATAGATGATGTGGTAAGCATTGGACCAATTGGAATGAGACATGTGGCACTAGACTTGTAACAAACTCTTAAGGACCAATATCATTTGGACACGTGGCACTTGGACTCTAACAAACTAAAAAGGATTAAAATGTAAATAACAAAAGTGCGCGGACTAAAATGAAAATTAAAACAAAAATTGAATTGAAAAAGTAAATTGAAAATTAACGTAAAATGAGACGATTAAAAACAACAAAGCAGATTAAAACGAATCAGAAATATTATGTGAAATGACCAAAACGCCCCTAGGGACTAAAATGACTCGAACGACTCAAATGCAATTTAAAAAAATAATTTTTAACGAGGGAGTAAAGCAAGAGTTTATACAAGCGAATTAAAAGACTCAGAGACAAATTTTAGAATTTAAACAGGGCTTTAACATATGAAAAGACTAAAATGCCCCTAGGGGCAAAACTGACTCAAAATGACTTCAAATGCAATTTAAAAATAGATTTTGACATAGAATGGAAATGAAGACTTATTCAAACTATTTGACAAGACTCAAACAAATTTTTAAAAGACTGAAAGAAATTTTAACACAGGAAATGACTAAAATGCCCCTAGGGGCTAAATTGACTAAAAATGACCTAACTGATATTTTTTGAAATGAATTTTGACATGAGATTGAGACAAGGAAAGACTCAAACAATTTTCCAAGATTAAAATGAGTTGAATGCAGGAAATGACTAAAATACCCTTTTATGTGAATTTTGCAAATAACATTGAAATAAAATGCAGAGAAAGATGCAATTGATCAGAGACATATCAAATGACTTATAATGCAAGAAAAGAAGAATTAAACAAGTATTTTTAGGTCCAAAATTAGGGTATAACATCCAGTGACTCTCCTTCAACTTCTTTAGAAACCTCATCATCACCATCCTCTGATTCTGATGATGATAAACCCCTAGGTCACCACTACCCAAATCTAATAAAACGCCAGTCAACATCAACCAAAACTCACACAAAGTCTTCTCAGACAAACACCTATAAGCCAGTTGGTCATATTATCAATGAAAAGTTAGCTGAAATAGCTGTTAGACGAGATCAAGTCATTGATAGTATTCTCCGCCATCACCCTCAACCTCTTAACATTCAACCCCTCAACATGATTGTACCTGAAAATGTTGAGTCAAACTCACAAACAGCCTCTGAAATGGCTCCTGAAGCAACTGCTTCTGAAAAGGTTATTTTAGAAGACCTCCAACAACAACAACCAGAACCAGAAAAGACCACATCACCCCCACAACAACAACCATTTGTTCCTGAACCTTCTGTTCCTGAACAAACAAATCCAAAACCAACCATTCCTGAACACATTGTTCCTGAACAACCAGTTACTAAACCCGTTCCTGAACATCCTGTTCCTGAGCCAACCCCTGCTTCCACACCTTTACCTGTACAAGTTGCAAGATCACCCACTACACTGGTGTATGTGATATGAATACTGATTCTGAGGATGATCAAGATGATCATACCTCAGACATGATTATTGACAATGACTCTGACCAACCCTCAACTAGCCAACCCCTAACTACAAATAATCAACCACCAAACCTAGCCATTATACCCACAGCCTTACCTAAACCTTCTAAATAACCTTCTCCACCCACAATTTTCCTGGATCCTCAAGTGTTACAAGATGTGTGGGAAGACATTACTGCTGAAGTTCAAAAGCTAATTAACGAAAGAAGAGATTTGGGTCACACAGTTAGCTATCAGAAGCAATGGAGAAGACTGAAGGAAAGGGGGGAATATGTCATCTCAGCTCTGCATGATTCCTGCATAGAAGCTCAAGAGCAAGCTAAGCAGAAGCTGGAAGGATGGTTGAATGGTGTGGAAAAAGGCTCTGATGATATTGAAGTCCTAGGAACCTGGGTGAAGAATCCCTTGAGTATTAGAGGAAGAGAACCCGAAGATTTCCTTCCCAAATATATTCACCCAAAGGACTTGGATGTATCCTTTCTTTCAAAGATTGATCTGAGCAAAACTACATCTGATCTGGCTCTAGTTCAGAAGAACAAAGTGTTAGAAGAAAGAAACAGAGAGCTGGAAAGAGAGGTACAAGATCAGAAGCTGAAGATGATTAAGCTTGAAGCTGATATGGAGCAATACAAGTCAGAAATGAACCGGAAATATGCAGAGACACAAGATCTTCTGAAGAAAGTTTTAGAGAATCAAAATAGGCCAAACTCTTAGTTGCACACCTAGAGCTTGTTTTGTTTCTTTATGCTTCTGATAATTATATGTTAATTCTGCTTCTGACTCAGTTTTTTGCTTCTAACTAAGTTGTGCTTCTGACCTCTGTGAACTCTTGTTGCTTCTGAACAATATTACTTGTTTATATCTTCTTTATACTAGTTTATGTTCTAATAATATTGATTGATATGCTCTGATTAGTTTATTTTCTTTTGCTAAAATGGTTAATATGCTTATATAACGCTCTGAACCTTTATTTTATGTTTTTCTCATTTCTTCTTTTTGTTTATTTCTTTTTGTTAATGACAAAAGGGGGAGTATATGTGATAGTATTTAAAGGCTCTGAGCCCCATTAATAATATTTGAAAATTTTCTTTGAAAAACTTCTTTGTGTTTTACCTAAAAAGGGGTATATCAAAAAGGGGGAGTATCAAAATTTCAGATAAAATTAATTGAACCATTCTTCTTATCTATGAGATAATTCTTTCAATTTTAAGCTCTGATATTTTTATTGTGTGTAAAATGAATTTAATTAACCTGGATAGAACTTAGGGGGAGCTTACAAACCTCACCTTAAAGACTATCAGACTCAGGGGGAGTTAGAGCTTACAAACCTCAGACTCTGAGCTTACAAACCTCAGAACCCCAAAGTCAACTCGTTAATTAAATTAACAACAATTGATCAATTTTGAATACTATTGTTTGTCATCATCAAAAAGGGGGAGATTGTTGGAACAAAATGTGTTTGACAATGAACCTTAAAGAGTTTTGATGATAACAAGGTATTAAAAATTGTAAATTGGACTAGCTAATATTTGTTCAAGTGTACATGATCATAGTTAAAATTTTTACATCATTTATTGGTATTGAAGAACAAATAAAGAGCAAAAGGAATCAACGAAATTGAAGCTTAGACGCTCCTGAAGGCAATATGCTCCTAAAGATAAAAAGCGCTCCTGAAGTAAAGCTGCTCCTGAAGAAAGAAAAGTGCTCCTGAAGAAAGTGCTCCTGAAGACTAGAAGTCCTGAAGCGCCACGTCATCATCAGAAGCTGCAACATTAGAAGCTGCAACATCAGAAGCTGCCTCATCAGAAGCCATTTCACCAGAAGCTGAAGATCAACTGGATTTGCGAAATTCAGGGATTCAAGAGTTGTTTCATGGATCGAAATTCATCTAGGGATAGCAGAAGATTAGTGGAACTTGGCAACGGTCATTTCAAAGGTGTTTGAAGGCATGTGCTTGCAAATTTGGACGAAAGCGTTGACATTGTACTATTGTACGAACTGTACAACCACCTTCTCCACTACTCTGTTTTGTGTCCTCACTACAAGACAAGAAAACAGCTCCAGAATACGGCTTCGCCTGCATAGATGTTCCTTTGGATAAGGAATGGATTTCAAATTTGTTCTTCATAGGACAATAACCAAATCAGGCAAAAGATTATTGGTGAAAGATCAAGCTTCAACAACGACTCTTTGATGTGCTGGCAATTTCACAACGTCTCTTTCACACCTCTATATAAAGAAGTGAAGACTTAGAGATTTGGTAATGCTGAACGAAAGACTCACAACATTTTTACAAGTGTCAAACCTCTGCTGAAATTGTTCTGCATTCACTTAGAATTTCTGTGTCTCAAAGTTTCATCTTAGAAATTCTTAAGTTATTGAGTTTGTATCTGATTTGTATTGTGAGCACCTCAGATTGTATATCAAGTGTTCAACCTTAAACAATTTTCTGTGTAATTTTGTTTAGCTAGAAGTCTCTTGCAGTTGTGCTTGAGCAGGGAAGTCTCTTGATTGTGTTCTTGAGCATAGGAAGTCTCTTGCAAAGTGTGCTTGAGCAAAGGAAGTCTCTTGCAGGTGTGCTTGAGCAATTGTAATTAGATATTACATTTTAGTGAAATCTCCTTGGAAATGCAAGGGGGACTGGACTACTTCCGGATTGTGGAAGGAACCAGTATAATTGCTTTGTGTCTTTCTTCTTCTCTCTCTCTGTTTTATTCTGCTGCGTTCAGATTCTGATTATCAATTCAGAAGCTGTTTCACTTAGCTTCTGATCAGTGTGTTCAGTTTTTAGAAAAACGAAGAATTTTTCAAAACACAATTCAACCCCCCCTTCTTGTGTTTTTCTCACCTTCAGATTTAAGCAACAGAACACAAAAAGCTTGAGCACCAAAGGTAATAGATATACTTTCATTATATTTGTTAACATGGGATTCTTAAATCTTGAGGCTGAATAGATCTATTTTCAAGTGATTGATGTTTAAAGTCATGAATGAATATTTTTCAAAAAAAAAAACCTAAAGGGGTAACTGTAACTTTGTTCATGTATCATCAGGTATTCCACAAAACAACTGCCACAGCTAAAGGGTTCAGATGATTGAGGAACAAACTAAGACGCAGCTTACTTGAAAGGTAATCATATGTTTATTATATAGACGAAAAAAAATATTATGATCAAAACTATCAAACATATCCTCTATCCAATACTTTATATGCAGTTCAATGGTATTATTTGTTGTCATGAAATGAGGTAGATTGTTCTCTGTTTTTTTAATTAAACATATGTTGGTATTCTATGCATTGATGTGCTTCTTTTTTGAATTAAACATATATTGGTATATTATGTTTTAATGTCCAAATGACGTGAATAGCTGTGAGGATATTTAAGAAAACTAAAACTTATTTACTTGAGTCATAAAACAAGTGAATGATGGATTTAAATTAGAACTATGGAAAGTGACACATGACCACAAAATGAGCATGTATAGAACCGTTTTTCTCTTTACATCACATCTTCATTATTCCTTATTTAAACAAACTTAAATGAGTCATTGTCTAAAAATGGTATGATTCTGAATAATCTGTTTTTTTTTTTCTTCCAATTTTCAGGCAGTTGATATTATATTGATTGGTGAATCAAACAATCATTTTTAATATTGAGAAGATGGAACCTTTTTTTGATGCCAAACCAACATACTTTCATAGTTAGGAAAGTTTGTCTTGATGCTTATGTCATTAATGAGTTCCAAAAGGCAAAACAATCCAAAGGAATTGAAAAGGTAACACTGTTATTGATTCAAAATAGACTTAATATTTCAATTTTTTTAGAAAGTATTATGGAACTATTAAGATTCAACTCAGGCTTACTCTTTGAATTTATTTAGCCTTTTCTTTGGACATCGTAAGATTCAGCTAAGACTTAATATTTCATTTGAGAAGCTTTGTTGCTTCGTTCTCTTAAGATTGAACTAAGGTTACATATTTTTTTTTTTTTTCCTTTTTTTTTCCTTACATCAACTAAGGTTACATATTTGAAATACCCAAGAATGTAGTTTGGACTATTGAAGTATTTACCAAATTCACTGTTGAATATGATACGTAAGTAAATAAATTACATTAAACATGTTTTAATTGGACAAATCTATTCAAAATGATGAAGTTGATGTAACATTACTAACCAGTTTTGACAAAATATTATGTAGGAGTTGACCACTGAGGGAGATGTTACTATTGAAAAGGGAGCTGGACTTGATGATGTTGCTATTGGAAAGGGAGCTGGACTTTGATGATGTTGGTTCATCCTCCAAAAGTGGCTCTCATGATGAGAAGGAATCTGAAGACATCAACATATGTCTCAATCTATTGAAAACCACTCTGCAGTTTTAGCCAAGAATTTAATTTTATATCTAAGTAATTTGTGGCATATTCTGTATTGGCAACCAATGTTAGACTAATATTACTTGGCTTGGCCTTTTTGGTTGATACTTTGGAACTTATTTATGCAGTGTTCATAATTCGAGCTTTATCTTGGTATTTTATTATCATGTTTAACTGTTTTACAAGGATCGTGTGTATGAACTATTAACTACTTTATTTTATGGTAATGTGTATTAATTTCTTTCACTAGGTCAGTGTTGAATAATGAATACTCCCTCCGGTCTTTATTATAAGAAACAATTGATTTTTTTGGTTCATTGTATAAGTAATGTATTTATTCTATATTTACAATACAATAAGATACATTAATTATTCTATGAACCTAAAAAGTCAATTTTTTCTTATAATAAGGACCGGAGGGAGTAATAAGAAGTGTTATCAACAAATTTATATGAATGTATACTCTCTAATTAAATGAAATTCATATAATTTTCACTAAATCATTTATCTCAAACCATTTGGGGTTTGCTAACATTGAGTGTTAAGATATGGACCGCTCCTATGCTTGATAACTTTTACTCATCTTTTCTTTTTCTTTTGATAAATAAACAAAGGAAAATGTTAACGAGTGCCTCCGGGGCACTCTTTAAGGACCATAATTAGTAAATATATTATGAAAATGCATGTAATCAATGTCTTGGAAATTGAAATGTTTGACTTTTTTCATAATATACTCCCTCCGGTCCTAAATATAAGCAAATTTGACTTTTTAGATTCATTCAATTAATGATGTATGTGGTCCATAATATGAACCACATACATCATTAATTGAATGAACCTAAAAAGTTAAATTTGCTTATATTTAGGACCGGAGGGAGTACTTACTAATAATTGCTAATTTTAGATAGCTTAAAGAGTGCTCCGGGAGCACTCGTTAACAAGACCCATAAACAAAAGCAAACACAATGGTACATGAAATTTGATTGGTTATATACTTCTCATCTCATTAAGTCATTAAATGATATATTACTATTTTGGTAAGACAATTTTGAATTTTTAACAGGATATTGTTAACGGAAGTCTGAAGGAAACCATTCAAAGAATTTCATAGAAAGAATTCTGAACAGCCCTCTCAAACTCCCATTAGCAATATCCTTTATCATAATAGGCGGGTGGCACTTTGGTGACATTAATGTCACGGTGACATTAAATCTGAACCACACATTGTCATTGCCATTGCATATGGGCCACACAACACATCTAATGTCACCCAATGTGTGGCTCAGATTTAATGTCACCGTGACATTAATGTCACACAAGTATTTCCCGGTTACAATGTATGTATTTGCTCAACAATCTTCTTATCATTTCAATATAAACTTCATTCATTAGATTCCAATATTCTTAATTCAAGCTAACCTATATAAATATGAATTTCTTATCTAGGCTGGCACCCTTTTTTGTTACATGAAACTAAGCTTCTGCTTTGCATGATGTAATCTGGATTGTAGGGAGTCATATTTTGGATTTCTTTTTTTTTTTTTTTTGGAAAGAAAGAGGGCCTAAGCCATATTTTGGACTTCTGTTACAACGTAATATATGCTTAAACACTAAGGAAAATTGCACTTACTGAACCAATGTAAAAAATATTAGCTATGTATTAATTTTGTATTGATTTAAATATTAGATATAGTTTTAATTTTGTATTGATTTAACAGCTCCTCAACCAAAGCTAATTTGATCAAGTTTTGTTACCACAATAATAACAAAACCAAACAAAATAAGCTTCGGCGTTGGAGCAGGTCATATCCATACAAAAAAGACAAATAATAATTGACAAATCAACTTATTAAATGATACTCTTACAATTTAGTATGGGTGCAGTGGAACTCTTTTTATAATTGAGCAGCTTAGTTTCATCTATGCATTAGCCGATGTGGGCCTTTATTCAGACACCCACTCACTTGACTGCATGTTTCCACAATCTTCCTCTATTCCCTCATCCATACGGTTACCTATCCACTGCAGTGAGTGTTTTATTCTCTGTTGAGGAGGATCAGACGTGAATCGTTTTAGGTAACTCATTAGTTTTCTTTCAAAGTGCATGAGTACCATACCATGTATTTGAAAAACCATTTAGTTTTACAATGGTTTGCCTGTTCTTTTATCTTTAACAAAAAAATATCCCAAATGTTGTTGTAAGATGGCAAAAGCATATCTCAAATTTCAAATTAACAAACAGTTAAATAAAAGGGAAAAAAAAACTGAACTAAAATTTCAGAGCCCTCAACTATGAGGACTCTTCCAAAAACTAGTGTGTGTCGCTAATTGTGGCGGTCACACGGTATTCTTTAGTGAAAGACGAAAGAATAGTTAGCTATGTGATCGTCACACATTCTGTATGTAAAAGAAGAAGAGGTCCTTTGCCGCTAACTGTGATCATTACACATACCTATTTGAAATGTTTAATCTTTTAGTTTTCTTCAATATCTCAAAGCTAGAATATTATTTAAACATTCATCAAAGTTTTTCCTCCACAGAAACAGATTAAATACAAAGGCTTCTTCTTTTCCCCATTGGTGATTGGAATTAAGGATATTGTTGGTTTCAATGACTATTATAAGGAAGAGGAACGTTATGCTACAAAAACCGATCACCAGCTTTAAGCCTTTCCCAGAGAGAGAACAAAACCCTTTGACATTGTAGTATTGTAGTCTTGTCTTCTCAGAGTTGTATTGTTTGTAATCTAGACATGATTTTATTTCCTGAATTTTGTGTATCTGGTTCAGCATATTAAGGCTAATATCTGATCCGTACTTATCAAAATAAATAAAAATCCATCTAATAAATCTTGCATAGTCTTCTTTGCCTATTAGCAGGTCAACAAGCGATGCTTAATAGCTATCACTATTGGTGAATTTTACAAAACATATGAGAGAAAATGTTTATACAAGCATACTCTCTTCTTCAATGGATCCGTAAATTTTTAGAAATGTTGCATTTGAGGTTTTCAATTCTTATTAGGAATTGATATTTTAAAATAACAAATGGATGACGTATACAAATAAAACTCATTTAAAAAATTCTTCGTTGGAGATGCTCTAATCGTTCTAACAATCGTCACATTTATTACCCTCCATCAAATTGTGATTGATTGAGTTTGTTTTTCATATTTATTTGTTCATACTAGTAATTGTTATGTCCCCCGCTATTGGAATTTTGGGCTAATATGTGCCATTTTCCACATTCATAAACATAGTTGCCACATAAGTTTCACTCCACAACAAAAGAAGGTAATCAATCATAATGGATTGGAAATTGTTCTTCTCCCAACATAAAACGCTCACTCTCAACTAAATTGTCTAAAATACCCCGCGTGAGTTAACTCACGCCAACAAAAGAAGGTAATCAATCATAATGGATTGGAAATTGTTCTTCTCCCAACATAAAACGCTCACTCTCAACTAAATTGTCTAAAATACCCCGCGTGAGTTAACTCACGCAGGTGTATACATCAGCGTGACTTAAGTTACGCTCGGCCCATGACTTAAGTCACGTTCGGCACATGACTTAAGTCAGCATGAGTGTTGGGTTCTGTTATAAGAACATAACAGCTTCATAGGAATTTCCAAAAGTCCATTTCTAGATTTGATCTCCATTGTTGCGATTTTCTCCAACCTTAAGTCATTTAACGCCAATTACAATCACAAAATCAAGTAAGTGCTTATTATCCTATGGCATTGGCTCTTTTTGATTGAATTGCTAGATTTTTTGGATATATTGTCACATACCTAGGTTTTGTTGATTTTTTATTTTTGATTTTCTGATGCTAGATGTTTATGATTTGATTGAATTGTTAGATGTTGATTAGAGTATAATTGATTGAATTGTGGTAGAAATGGTTAGGAATTTATGGTAAAATTTTTAGTATTAGAGTAGGTTTTGATCCGATATTTGCATTGTGTAGATATATTTAATGAGTGGATATTTATGTTTTTGACTAGAGCTCACATCGGCTATTGCTTAAATCAAAGTAGACCGCTCAAACTATAAAATAAAAGGACTTCCGCTTGATCTTTTCATGGAGTTGTGGGACAAACACATAGCAAATTATTCCTAGAAAATGAACTATGATATACCACTTTTGTTCGAGTTCTTTAGCCAGGGACAAGCTTTGGCCTCATATGGTAAACCATATCATTTGGTGTTTCTTAATCATTTTGCAATGAGAAAATGAATAGTTGTCATAAACTCATTGACAAGTTGAGAGAACGAATGCTTCACCAGTGAGTGAGTAGTGACTAGCTCTATATCAAGAGGGGTTGAAGTAAATTCAGTAATTGCAATTTTCCTTAGTGTTTTAAGCATATATTACGTTGTAGCATAAATCCAAATGACTGCACATTTCAACAACATGAGACTACCTATGCTTCTCATTCCCTTCTCTTTATCTATAATCCAAATGATACCATACAGAACAGACTGTTGGAAATTTAGGTCTTAATTCATAAAACATGTTCAATACAAAGTAAAAGTATAGCGGAAGCAAATTAATCATTGAACATGAATATGATCGGATCGACAACATGTTTGATTTATCAAGATATTAAGAAAAAAAGGGTATTAGGAATACCTGGATAAAGCTTTCATAACAACCCTCCTTCAACATCAACCGTAAATCAAGAGAGGAGGTGATAATCTGAAACACAACAAGGATTAGCGGCGGCTGATTTGGTTCTTCCTCAACCGGTACCTTTATGCCTCAATTCTCTTCAGATGGGGGAGAAGAGAGAGTTTGCCATGTACGGTATATTGGGGACCATAGCCTCTTTTATATTGGATGGCCATTAGGGTTTCCCATTATTCCGTTAATGGGTCATCCAGACATCCACTCATTGAGTCCATATCAACTAATTAAATATTTATTTAATTATCCAATTAGAAATCTAATAGCCTTATTACTTAATTTGATCACTAATCAACTAAGGCCCACAAATGATAAATAGCTAATATAATTATTGTTACGATATTTGTCCACATAATATTATTGGAATATAATAAATAATAAAATATTCCAACAATCTCCCACTTGGGCTACATATCTTAATAATTATATCAGAATTCTTTAGGCGCGCATCCGAATGCTATTTATCTTTAGATTTCAATCTTACAATCTGGTCCACCTCATACATTAATAATGGGACCACTGCGGCTGTCGTCACTGACGTATAACGTGACGGAACCCCGACGACCACCATATCAATGCACTTGATGACATAGATTGATATGGATGAGTGGCATGGAAATTTCATGTAATGTGATCTCTAAATCATGCCTATTTCCAACTGATCCAACTAAAGTCTTTAATGAGATCAAACTGAAGTTTTGCAAATTTAAAATTTGCACAAATGATACAGAAATGGTTATAGCAATAATAACCTCATGAACTTTATTTATGCAGAAAATCATAACATAAAGTCTGTATCAATATCAAAACAAAAGTATAGAACATAGAATAAGAGACTCCCACTAATCCAAGACATTCTTAACGACAACATCCACATGAAAGATCTTATGTGTCATGTCTTTGATTAGTGGTATAGCTAGCATAAAGTTTGTCTCTATGTGTTCTATCATTTAACAACAAAGGTAATGAACCTTATAAACTTTGTTATCAAATAAATATACAACTGAATTATGTCACTGTATAACTTGAGTGGTCTTTCAATACATTTAACAATATACAACCAAGTGACATAAATACTTACAGTAATTTCCTGAGTTGGATGTGTATTATATACAAACATCCAAAAGCAAGAGTCTGACACACTAATGATCTTCAAATTGTCAGATTTCTAATGTGAGTAATAACTCTCCTGTTCTCTTTAATAATCTTTATGGTTACCTTTTCAACAATTCAAAATTTGAATTGCTCAAGTATCTGCCAAACAATCTTATTATATACGTCATTTCCAAATGTGTATAATAAAATCATACATAAAAATCCTATAGGCAAAGTGTAGGAAAATACTTAAATTTCTGAATTCATAAATTTCCTAATGGGCAATATTTGAGACTGAAAAGTCATTCAAAAATTATGTCATTTCATTTTCAACTTTATTGATATAACTCTTTTGTGATATCTGAATAATACCTTGAGAAGAATCTCTAAGTATTGAAATGCCTAATACAAAAGAAGTGTCCCCAAGATCTTTCATCACTAACATTTATTTGAGATTTCTTGGTTTCACATGACAAACATATATCATTGTTGACTAAATAAAATATAATTGACACATTAAACTTGAAATATAAATTTACTCCCACTGAACTTACTAAATCCACAACTCTCCATAATATTATCTCAAAACTAAATGAGACAATTGCTTCATGAGAATTTGTGGTAACACTAAAGAGACAAATTTCTTAACTTACAAGTGGATTTCATGACTTTTCAAACCATCTACTTTGTATCAACTGACACAAAAGTTTGATTCAGCTGCACCATATTGTATCCTTAATGTCACCATTAAGAAACACTATATTGAAATTCATCTTATGAATATCCAAAAATATAATAAGCAAACTAGTATCATGACTATCCTAATAGAGTCTTTCAATTAAACTAAATAGAATTTCTCTTTTCAGTCAATTCTTAATGACACTAGAATCCCTAGTTCTTGAGGGTGTTGAGTTTGATCTATATGAAATAGTTTCTTAACTTGATTGAGAGGAAGAACAATAATGTCCTCATGAGGATCCAAATATACTATAATAATAATAGTAACTATATGAATTAATTTAGAACTAATTCTTCCTCGTTTAATTTTGTTCTATTACCATATCTCTCCCCCAAACTCAATATCCTCAAGAAAACTTAACAATTTTTGTCTCAAAATTTTCTTAATTTGTGGGACGAAAACTTAAAGTATTTAAAACCTTAAACAATATAGAATGTCACAAGTCATAACTGAATTGACTCTAATAATTGAACTTAAAAGACACATTGAATCATCATAAAATAAAATAAAAATAAAAATATATTGATTCATTCAAAGAGAAATTAAGACAAAAATCAATCCAAGTAATGATTCACTAAATTGTCTTTCAAATACAAAAAATAATCCATTAATGACAATCCAAAAATATTTCAAAAAATGAATAAAGCAATCTTTATCGACTTTGTCCATTCTAAATTGATATATCTTTCAACATCATTGGACATAAGTTAGTCAAGACTACTTTCCTTTATTTGCCCTTGTCTTTTGAGGTATTTTCCGAATGAGCACTATTTTATTTTCTCTTGCTTCAACTTTTCCTTATTTGCACGCTTTATGAATTGATCATTTAAATGATCATTTCTAACTGGAACAGTTATAAACTTAATTGTGCAAAGAGAATACTAAATACTGAATTTTCGAACAAGTCATATGATAGTCAAAATTACTGAAATTTTGAACAAGTCATATGATAGTCGAAATTATAGTGTCTTAGCAAGATTAAATGGTTACATAATGTGCTCCTAACATTTTATTTGCCTAATAACCTTAGTGAAATACCCACTCTCCAATGAGAGCTTGTCTTTCTCTATATTGCTTTAAAAGCACTTTAAGCAAAGAAAATATGACAATAAATTTGTCATCTTAAATAGCACCTCTAATACATATGATATTTTAGCTTTATGATCTCACGTGACCTATGAGATTTGGTGTATACGCACTTGTCAAACTTAATTCTCACATTAGTTGCTGAATTTGTGAGAGAATGTGAGTTTCACCAACCTTATTTAAGGTCTAGATCCTAGAACAATGTTAATGTTCTTCTTTAAATCCTATATCAGAATTTAACTTAAATTATCAGATACATAAACTATATTAGTTTAAAGAGAACAAGAGTAGCAAAATGTACTCACCAAAATACCTAGTGCATCATCAATATCAAGTCTTTAAACGATAATATCAATTGCTAGCGGTATTTTGCAGCATTGATCAAACAATGACAATTTAGTTTAACAAAGAATAAATTATTATAATTGTCATATGTTTATATAATATATGTGAATGTAAACTCTTAAATTTTTAAATAAGTTTACACTAACACAACATCATCATACATGTCAGCAAAATATTAAAGAAATGTGCTTCTTTATTTGCAAATAAAAGACCTTAACAAGATACCAAACGCACCATTAAAACACAATCTTTGGATTGCTAAGAATTAACTGCAAGCGGTACTCTCAATGTAATGATCAAACATTGGTGATAAGTCCTGTCAAATAATAGTCACCTTTGGGCGTACTATTATCCACATGGATAATTACGTTATAATCACCACATATTTACCATCACAGGCATGTAACTATCCGGCCAAGTTGTGCCTTCCTTGGGGCCGACGACAACTCGCATAAATAATTACACACTACATCTTTTGTAAGCTTAATTGAAATCAATTTACACAACAGAGGTTACTTGGGCAACATTATTGTTTCAACTGACTCAACTAATTTTACTAGACAATTTTAATATATATTAAACGGGTGATAAATCCTGTCAAATAATAGTCACCTTCGGGTATACTATTATTCACATGGAAAATTACTTTATAATCACCACACATTTACTACCATACGTATGTAACTATCCGGTCAAGTTGTGCCTTCCTTGGGGCCGACGACAACTCACATGGATAATTTCATACTACGCCTTTTGTAAGTTCAGTTGAATCAAATCTACGCAACAGAGGTTACTTTGGCAACATGTTGTTTCAACCAAAACAATCGCAATTACTAGACATTTCACAACAAATTAAATGGGAATGGTCTTAAATTTACAAGGCACTACCGACATAATGTAGGCTGAATTAGTCCATTATGTTGCTAAGTAACTATAAGGTCACTCGACAACCCTTAAGTGTGAAGACAAATTCACGAAATTGAAAGAAGATGAAAGTCACAAATCACACCAATGTGTGTATGACAATACTTAAGTGTGAAGAAAAACTCATGAATTTGAAAGAAGATACAACTCACAAATCACATCAATGTATGTATGACAATACATTTACATATATCGCATAAAAGCAACAATAAACATAGCATGAAATATATTCAAAATGCATGATAAGACAATATTATTGAAGAAAACTTAATAACAATAAACTATAACATCATAATCATGCTATAAGAAAAATATTCAATTTCAAACCAAAAGAAAATTGAATCTTATATATAAACCAAAATATTCATGCCACAATTGATTCACATATACCAAATAATTCTCTAAATATAATAATGAATAACACTAAACTCAATTGTTTCCTAAACAAGAAAACAAACTTTATATGTTTATAAATAAATAAACACTTCTAGAGTTCAATTTTCTTAAACTTTAAAGAACTAAATTATTACCTTATGTAAAAAAAAAAAAAATTGTTCATAATATTTTGAGATTCATTATTAAAGGCAATGAATATAGCACAAATATATTTTAACCCTTTATTATTTATATTTGCTATACCCACTCTCAAAAAAGGATATAACAATACAAAAACTTTATAAATAAGTCAAAACTAAATATTTGATTTGAAAATATGAAAATCAATCAAATATATATTATAAGCGATAAACAATTCAGCTTGAATGCACAAAATTATAAGCTTCGAATTAATGCAAATGTGTGTAGTCGTAAGATAAAGCCAAAACTCTAAGATACCCAATAATTGTAATCACAAAAGTAAATCAATATTATTTACTCAAAAATTATGATTACAAACAAATTTCATATCCAAAAGTAGAACAAAATTGATGTAGAAAAGCTTTATGCGCAAATAAAACAAGTACTGCATGTTCATGATGATTACATCGGCAACAACAAACAGAATGTGCACATAAAACAAAATAGGCACAAACATTCAATTTCTCAAGAAAGGATGATTCAAATAATCATTAACAGGAGCGATTTTACATAGGAAAAAAAATATTGTTCGATGATCCCACAAAATCAACATAATATTATTTCATGTAAACAAAATCAATTTTTCTTAATCGCCGGAAAAGAAAATAAACTCAATTTGAATCGATAATTTTATCAAGCCATGAAAAAATCACAAATATATCATACGACAGATTAAAAGATTAACTGCAGTGCCATATATTCTTTCTAGTGATAAAATTTTAAATTAAAACAAAATACGATTCGAATACCGATTGTTCTCGTAGGAAAAAAAAAACAAAGGAGAACGTAAAATCGAAAAAATAAACAATCGTCACCATAAATTATATAGTATCAAGTAAGAAACACTGCTCAAAAAAAGTAAGAAACACAAAAGGTTGCAAAAGGGTTTACGTAAATGATCTCAAACAAAAGATCATATATGAAATATATGATCCGATTCTAATAACAGCATGTTAATTGGGAAATTAACTAACGAACCCCCAAATTAAAAGAAGAAGGGTTTATACGGCATGAACAAATTTTACAACCTCAATCAATCCCAATAAATCAAACATGAAGACCGCTCTGATACCACTTGTTGGAAATTTAGGTCTTAATTCATAAAAACAAATTTCATAAAACATTCAACAATTATGAATCAATAGCGGAAACAAACAAAACATTGAACATGAATATGATCGGATCGACAACATGTTTGATTTATCAAGATATTAAGAAAAAGGGTATTAGGAATACCTGGATAAAGCTTTCATAACAACCCTCCTTCAACATCAACCGTAAATCAAGAGAGGAGGTGATAATCTGAAACACAACAAGGATTAGCGGCGGCTGATTTGGTTCTTCCTCAACCGGTACCTTTATGCCTCAATTCTCTTCAGATGGGGAGAAGAGAGAGTTTGCCATGTACGGTATATTGGGGACCATAGCCTCTTTTATATTGGATGGCCATTAGGGTTTCCCATTATTCCGTTAATGGGTCATCCAGACATCCATTCATTGAGTCCATATCAACTAATTAAATATTTATTTAATTATCCAATTAGAAATCTAATAGTTTTATTACTTAATTTGATCACTAATCAACTAAAGCCCACAAATGATAAATAGCTAATATAATTATTGTTACGATATTTGCCCACATAATATTATTGGAATATAATAAATAATAAAATATTCCAACACAGACCCTTTGTTTCATGTAAAAAATAAAAAAATAAATGAAAAATAAGAACATGATATATAAGCCAAATTTAGATGTAGATTTACAGGAGTCCAAATTTCTACATCTAAGATACAAAGGCTTCTTTTCTACCTTGGTAATTTGAATGTGTAGGTGTGTAACAATTGAATGTTAAAGAGTATACACTCTCTCAACATCCATGAAAGGTTTGAGAGGGTTACTCAATCATGCACCATTCCTTATTCTACAGAACACACTTCATCTCAACAACACGTCACAAGCAATAAGATAGTATGTAGTAAAACAGTATGTGCTCTCCGAACATGTGAAGCATCATGATTCATGTAGACCCTATTGATTAGGGGTGTTCAAATCCAAACCGATCCAAAATAAAACCGCAAACCGATCCAAAAAAACCAAAAACCGCAAAAAACTGAATAATTTTGGATGTGTTTGGATGTTGTTTTGGAAAAACCGCTATGATCGGATCGGATTTCGGATTGCCTTTTCAAAACCGAACCGAACCGCAAAAGTAAATTTTTATACTTCATTATTACTTTATTAGTATTATATATTGCACTAATATATTTCTTATTGGTATTTAATCTTATATATTGCATTAATTTAATCTATATTATTACTACTTCATCTATTTCAAATATAATCAATCATTTTTATTGTGTAATGTTAACTTTTTTAATAAATTTGTGTCATATTTTGTATCAAACCTGTTATTTTACGGTGTATGAGTAATATTAATATTAATAAAAAAATTATATGTTGCACTTTGGATATCCAAAAACCGATCCAAATTAAACTGCATATATTTGGATCGGATCGGTTCGGATTTTTTTAACATAATCATCCAAACCGAACCGCACATGATTTTTTTTTTGGATCGGTTGATTTTTTACCTCAAAACCGATCCAAACCGAACCGCGAACACCCCTACTATTGATATGTATATTCAAGCAAATAGAGCATTTCATTTTTCATTAGTTTTTCAACTAATTGCCGTATGCAATTTGGATGGATATATTTACAAATTCAGTGCATTCAGGTATTTCTTGTTACATTGAATTCGAAAATCCCGAGCTGCAGCTAGATAAGAGATTCATATGTATATATGTTAGCTTGAATTAAGAATATTGGAATCTACATAAGAAATGAAGTTTATATTGAAGTGATGAGGAGAAGACTGTTGAGCAAATACGTACATTGTAAGCCCACATCGGATAGCGCTTAAATAAGAGTACACCGCTCAACCTATAAAATAAATGGACCTCCAGTTGATTAATCTCATTCATGCAGCTGTGCAACAAATATTTAGCACACTATCCTTGTTATTAAAAAGGATGTTGCTAATAGGTGTTTGCGAGGCCTTTTAAAGAAACCCATAAAATGTATTTTGTAAAAAAAAAAAAAAAATTGTGAAGTTTTTTATTGGGCTTTTCAACATTTATTAACAAGATCCTATTAAAAGTTTATAATTGTCCCATCAAAATATTTTAAGATCATCTTATCAAATTCAAAATTGTCCTGTTGAAATATTTCAAGATTGTCTTATCCAAAAACTTCTTGGGTAAATTCTTCAAATTTCACAGACTAAGTATATACCCAATCAAATTTATGTACCATGTGTTTACTATTTTTTTTTTTATCAAAAGAAAAGAAAAGACGAGAAAAATTATCAAGCAAAACGAGAAGTCTATATCTCCATACTCTCAATATGAGCAACCCCAAATGGTTTGAGATAAATGATACTTCCTCCGTCTCGGTATATCTGAGCCAGTTTGGTTTTTCACACAAATTAAGAAAAATGTATAAATAAAGGGAAAAGTGGAATATATTGAATTGGGAATGATGAAAGTAGTATTAATTAGAGTTACTCCCTCCGGTCATTATTATAAGCAAATTTTGACTATTTAGGTTCATTCAATAAATGATGTATATGGTCTTAATTGTAGACCACATACATCATTTATTGAATGAATCTAAAAAGTAGAAATTTGCTTATAATAGTGACCAGAGGGAGTATATTGTATTGGGAATAATGAAAGTTGTATTGAAAATTGAAATGGCTCAGTTATTTTGAGACACTTTTTTTTAGTAAATGGGTCAGATGTTCCGGGACGGAGGGAGTAAGGAGTTGGAGGTCTTGAGACAAACTCGAACGAATTAGAAAAAAATAATCAAACAACTAACCACTAACATTTGTCACTAAAAAAAGAATAATTTTTTAAGAATTTTTTAGGGGTAAAAGATGTGAAACACAACAACTTTTTAAAAAGAATCTTTTCACTAGCATGTTGTGAGTAAGCTATTTTTCGGTCTTTTATTATTGGGTCTAACTTATTCTTACAAAATTGGTTTGTGAAAATTTTTATCTTTATAAACTCTTATCAGACCTTATTTTTAATTTACGCGGGACTTGAGTTTTTTCACGATAGTTATTGATGCTCCTTTTCAAGTTTCAAGTGAATGGAAGTTAATTTGTCAGAAAATATATATAATAGAAGTTACAAAAAAATGTGATTATTTACAACAACAAAAGAAATCAAGGGTTTTAATCTGAAATATTTGGTTTTTTCAAGGTATATTCTTCTTTGGTCTTATGTTCATGCTCACGTTGTTTTTTCTTTAATTAAAAGGTGTCTTAAAGAGTTGATGAGTGCAAATGTTTATAAACTACCCGTAATTTCGATTCTCAAACAATGTGTAACTTTGTGAGACTTTTTAGTCTAATGGGTTAGTAGTCCCTCAGTCAATGCTAAGGGACTAAAAGGCACATGAGCTTGGACCCCTACCTTATGTGTCCATGATCTTAACTCAAATTTGTCCTTAAGTAAATGTGTATTGGCACGTTGATGAGTGTGCATGTTTGTAAACTATACCCTTACCTTGATTATAAGCGATGTGAAACTTTTGGTGTATCAAAATAGTAAAGAACAACGAGATTGTAAATAAAATAGTTTAAATAAATGATAATTAAAAGAAAAAATGTCGCATCAAAACTTGGTATCTCATTTATATATAAATATAAATGTATCAACCAAAACAGTAATGTGTTATAATACTCTACTCTTTCCACAAAAAAAAAAATGTTATAACACTATTATAATTAGAGACGTTGCGATATGCAATGACGTAACTTAAATTAGTATGGACATTGCGATATGTAAAGACCAAAGTTCGAACCTCATATTTCCCACTTATTTTTAGCCACTAGAGTATTTGAAAGAAAAAAAGTTAATTTTTTTTACATATCTCACATTAATCTTTTTTTGTGATTAATTGTACGATAAACTATCAATTTAGCTCCTAAAGTATTTAAAAATTTATCAATTTTGTGTGTAACATCTTGATAGCATAGACCCTTTCGAAAAAAAAAAATCTTGATAGCATAGATATATAGTTAATTTGGCTCCTACTTTTACTTATATTGATATTTTTTTAGTTCAATAACTATGCACTGACACTTTAAAAAAGTTATAGAAAGACATTTAATTATATATGTCATCACGTGTTCATATCATAATGTTATTTTCATAAGTATTTGCACAAATTAAACTTTATTCCACTGAATGAGGTTGGCTAAATAAATCAAACAACTTCCTGTGACCGGTTGACCGTGTAAAAAAATATACATTGTGTTAGTGTGTAATATCTAAATTCATTTTTTGTTTATGCAACACAAAAACCCAAAGCCCTTTTCTCTAATGTGTTTAAATTGATAAATAATATTATGGGATAATTAGAGAAAGCAAATGCATAATGAAACAAAGAAAGTGTCTTGTGGTTGCAGGGTACAACAATGGAGAGCTCTTCATTTGGAGCATCCCTTCAATAACCACAGGAAATAACTCATCTTCTTGTTATAGCAGCAAAACATTCCCATGTTTAAATTTAACTTAGGATATAAATCAGAAAAAACTTATATAGGATCAGTGAAATTGATATATGCTGAAGGAAGGGCTAGTAGACTATATGTCATGGGTTGCTTACATCGGTTAACTAATGTACTCAATCATGTGTATATCATATCATGCATATGCAAAAGTTATTTCTATAAAAAAAAATTAAAAAACGACAATTGTTGTAAGCTATATGAGAGCTTGTGGAAATAAGCTATTAACAGCTTATTAATTTTCTGCCATCAAATTTTATTAATTTTCACTTAGTAACACATTTAATAAGTTGTGTTGTCATTGTTATTGACAAAATTTTATTAATATAACTCATATAATACTTTATCAAAACAATTGACATTACAACTTACAATATGATAATATTTCAATTTGGTATATTTAGGAAGGTTGCAGTGGAACTGTTTATATAAGTGAGCAGGTTAGTTTCGTCTATGTATTAACCGATGTGGGCCTTTATTCAGAACATATTTCCACAATCTTCCTCTATTCCCTCCATATATACACCTATTTGAAATGTTATATATTTTTTCTCTTCAATATCTCATTGTTAGAATATAATATTAAACATTCATTGAAGAAGTTTTCCCTCGACATAGCATGAGTTTAGAAGACAAACTTTGCAATTGCAATGACTAATGCTTTATCAACAGATCTTCCAAAAGTGAGTGAATCTGTCCTCTAATAGAATCTCTGTTGCTAACACTCAATGTAAACAAAGTTGCTCATCCATAATTGATAGAGTGAATAATGATTTAAAAAGAGAAATGCTTTTAACTCATCATTAAAAAATCGATATGATTCACTTGATGTTTCTTTAATTTCCATTTACGGTTTTAGAATGTGTGCTAATGCACATTTGTGGTGCTTTAAGGCTTAAAATTCCTTTGCTGTTGTTGATTTAATAAGTTTCAAGCTCTCCATGTAGAATATGCAAATTTTATCTTTTGAACAGGAAATGCTAATAAAGTTCTTCAAAATGGAAGGGTGAAAAAAGACAATCTTATCAGAAATCATTGTCCTCCTCCTCTACAATATGCTTGGCCAGTTCTTGCTCACAGTTTTAGCAACATCAGCTAGTGAGATGTGAGAATAGGAGATGCCGATGTTACGTAAAATAGTCCCTCCTGATGACTGAAGGTGGTTGTGAACTATCTGCAAAACAGCTCCTCCAAATCTCCAATCTGGACAGCATTTGTAAGTTCAAAGAAAGGCCTCAGCGCTTTCTATATTCCTTTTTCCATAAGGAAAGTGCATTCAGGTATTTTTCCCAACAACAAACGCAGTATGATAGCCCGCTTGTTATATTGAATTCAAAAACCCTGAGCTGCAGGAGAGACTCTTTCGCATCTGTATACTCCAATAGTATTGCACGGATTTTCCCGAGGTAGAAGAGATAAGGATAGAACTGCTAGTATGAATGTGCTTCAAAGTTCAAATCGGGTAGCCATTGACCTCAATTTCTTTGCTCGGTCTTAAGCATATATTACGTTGTAACAGAAATCCAAACGACTGCACATTTCAACAACATCAGAAGAGTACCTATGCTTCACTATATAATCCAGATGACATTATACAAAGCAGAAGCTTAGTTTCATGTAACAAAAATAAAATAAATGAAAAAAGGGTTCCTAGATAAGAAATTTATATGTATATATGTTAGCTTGAATTAAGAATATTGGAATCTAATGAATGAAGTTTATATTGAAATGATAAGAAGACTGTTGAGCAAATACATAGATTGTAAGCCCACATCGGATAGCGCTTAAATAAGAATACACCGCTCAACCTATAAAACAAATGGACTTCCGGTTGATTAATCTCATTCATGCACTTGTGGAACTATGCCTATTATTCATATTAATATGGATATTGTTAATGGGCATTTGAGATGCTATTCAAAGAAACTCATGCAAAGTAATTTTGTATTAAAATTCTTTGAATAGTGTCTTTTGATGTTTGTTAACAAGATCCAATTAAAAATTCAAAATTGTTTTATCAAAATATTTTAAGATTGTCTTAGGTAGATTTCTTAAATTTTATTAATTTAAAATAGTGATATGTCATTTAATGATTAAATGAGATGAGAAGTATATACCCGATCAAATTTATGTACCATTGTGTTTGCTTTTTTTATCAAAAGAAAAAGAAAAGACGAGGAAAGTTATCAGAGCAAAAGAGAAAAAGTCAACAGCAACAATCTTTGATGCCTTAACACATTATGATTGAGACTTCCATATTCACTCCTTCATCAGATGCAACCCTAGTAAATTCAAAGTCTATCAAAAAACCTTAAAGAGATAAAGAAAGTAGTTGTCAAAAACATAGAGAGTAATCAAATCCAGCATAGCACTGAACACTATTAAATTAATTAACATGTACTGGAGTTCATCTGCAACTTTTTTTCTTCATATATGCTGCATATGAAATTGTAAATTTGGTGTTTAATTTCTTGCATAAACTTTTTGGAATCAATAAAAATGGTTTCGGTGTCCAAAGATAACTAACTGATCAATACCTACCTATAAAGGAAATGTATGACTTTGATAGTATTTATGTTATTGACTAGTGCCCACATTGGATAGTCCTTAAATCAAAGGAGACCACTCGAGCTATAAAATAAAAGGACTTCATGTCGTCGTTTCATGAATAATGCAAATGGCAAATTATAAATAAAATAAAATAAAATAGGAATTTTGTTGAAATGGATATATTTATATTGTATTTCAATGGGATGTTTTTTATTTTTTAGCTTTTTATACGAATTAAAAATGTTTGAATATTATGGTTTTTTTTTTTAAAGAGTTTGAATATTATGTTATTTTTCAATCTTTTATACACGATTTATAAAAAACTTGAATTGTTAGGTTAGCTTGGCTTAGTTAACAGGGATAATGCATAATATATGCAAGGTATGGAGTTCGAATTCCGGATACCACCAAAAAAAAACTAAGAAATTAAAGATAATTTTGTATAAATTTTCTTTTTGTGGAAATGGACTCTGGCAAGATCTTATTAAAAATTCAAAATTATCGATAAAAAAATAATAATTTTAGAAACAAATCAAGGAAAAGATAATAAATGCAAAATTATCCTATCAAAATTATCATATCACCCTCCATCAACGTATGGCAAAAGAAACAAATCAAGAAAAAGACAATAATTTTAGAAACAGATCAAGTAAAAGATAATAATGTCATAATGAGAGCCATATAACTAAGATTCAAAGTCAATTGAAGGTCTCGTCAAATCATTGAGAGTTTACCAAACAAATTAGACACTCTCCCACAAGAACCGAAAAAATCATGTGTCCATATATAATTATTATTCCTCAAAAGGCCTTCAAAACTTGTATTATACTCCCTCCGGTCATTATTATAAACAAAAATTGACTTTTTAGATTCATTCAATAAATGATGTATGTGGCTTATATATAGACTACATACATCTTTTATTAAATGAATCTAAAAAAAGAATTTTTGCTTATAATAGTG
This sequence comes from Medicago sativa, assembly GCF_051527215.1. Lineage (NCBI taxonomy): Eukaryota > Viridiplantae > Streptophyta > Magnoliopsida > Fabales > Fabaceae > Medicago > Medicago sativa. The sequence continues at coordinate 14,164,811 of NC_140753.1, read as the reverse complement.
ACCGGAGGGAGTATGGGTGAGGAATGTTATGGACACTCTCTTCTGAACATTTTCTCTAACACTCACTCTTATATTTGATGAAATTAATGTATGTCTCACCACTTTAAGTCACTTTAAGTGGAACCTATTTTCAAAGTATGAGACCCACATTGATTTAAACGAGGAAGTGAGTGTTTGAGAGAATGTTGAAAAGAAAGTGTTGCTAGCAACTGCTCTTATATGGGTTACCGAGGTAAGAATCACTCACGTTAACTTTGATATAAACCAATTTTTGTCAACAAATGTCATTCTGATGCTTGTAAGGCTCGGGTCAACTCGTAATGTTGATATTGATGGATCAGACACCTTAATTTGAATGAATTTGAACTCAAAATCTCTTAATTGTGTGAATATGAATTTTATATGGTACGATCACTTCATCTACAGACTAAAAAACATTGCGATTTCACTTCTATACAATTTAAGATTAAAAAATGTTATAACCCCCTTGTTTGATAGATTTTTGAATCCGCTCATACATACGACAAGACAATTTGTTTGGGAAAAACGAAAATCATTCTTAAATTTTTCAAAGATGTTGATATCAATTTTTTTTATTTATAGTATTTGCCCTTTGTTTTATTAGGAAAGGTAAGGAGTAATGACCAAGTCAAATAATAATAATAATCTTATGTAAATATTATATTTCTCTTCAAATATATTGGTTGATTATTTAGTCTCGGTAAAATTGTTTGTTTTGAGGGTTCAATAGCTCAACTGTTATAAGTTAAATGATAAAAAGTTAGAGATTTTGGTCCAAATTATAGCGAATAAGAAAAAAAATAATCAAACAACTAACCTCTAACGTTTTTTTTTAAGAAACTAACCTCTAACGTTTTTTATTTAAAGAAAAATCATTTTTTGCTTTTAGTTTTTGTTGTTTGATTAATCTTTGTTAGTATTTATTTTTGAGTTAGGTTCTATTGTATTTTATTTATTTTGATTTTAGTCATACTGCAGTCTATATATATTTTAAGGAACTAATAATTAAAGTCAATATGGATGGTCAACGTATTCTAGAAACCTTGCATAAAAGTATATTATAGAAATTAATTCAAATTTTAACAAATAATATTATACAAAATCAACCCAAAAATCCTCTAAGAAAAAAAAATCAACCCAACAAAATTTAGATGAGACGAGTCGAGTAAATTTAGATGACTGAGTCTAAAATTTCCTCTTGCTCAACTTAGTAGCTGACTAAAGAGTTGACGAGCCGGTCCGTCGACAAAAAATTAATTTGTAATGCACTTTTTTTTATAATATTGTTATGAAAAAACGTGTTATTTAAAAAAATTGAAACTGCAACAAATAAATTTGTGATAAAATCAAATTTATGAGACAAATTTGAGTTGTGATATTATTTGGTCACTCCAATTTAAATTTTGGCGGATCCATTAAACAAAAAATAAATAATGGTAAATTGACAAGTTGACGGATCGACTCGTTCCATTCATGTCCACCCTCGAGTTAAGAGGGTCGAGTCATTTAGATGGGACGAGTTCAAAATTTTGATTTAACCTAAAAAAATAACGGGTTAAACAGGTTGGTCTGATGAGTTGTACCTGTATTGTCACCCATAACACAAATTATAATAAAACAAGAACTAAAAGTGAAGGTAAACTTGGTACCAAAAACAAAACGAATAAAAAAAGAGAAAACTATTGTTTCTTTTGTCTTTGTCTAGAAGTTCTCTGAATAAAACTACAAAGTATAAGACTAATTTCTATGTTTTCGATCATCACAAAGTGCATTTTATGAGTTTGACATTACACACTTAATTTCTCTCTTTTCTGTTCATCATGTTCGTCAAGAAGCTCGTGGAGAAAGCTTCTATAAAGAAGGTATGTTAATATCGATTTTCCCTTTCACCTTTTTCTGATCAAACTGTATATATATTTCTACTTAATATTTTGCATGCATATTTTTTTGTCTTTGTCTAGAAGTTCTCTGAATAAAACTACAAAGTATAAGACTAATTTCTATGTTTTCGATCATCACAAAGTGCATTTTATGAGTTTGACATTACACACTTAATTTCTCTCTTTTCTGTTCATCATGTTCGTCAAGAAGCTCGTGGAGAAAGCTTCTATAAAGAAGGTATGTTAATATCGATTTTCCCTTTCACCTTTTTCTGATCAAACTGTATATATATTTCTACTTAATATTTTGCATGCATATTTTTCATATCATAGTTTAGTAATCTCACTTTCTTATAGATTAGTTCTTCGTTTAATTTAATTCTCAAATACTTGTAGTATCAACAATATATATATATGCATATAATTTGTCAATAAAAAAGAATATATACATATTAGTGTGTGTTTGGGAAAAATTGAAAGTTATGTACACAACGAACTCTCCAGTTTCTAGCTTTTGATATTCACACGATGATATTAGTCATGGAACGTGAAAGTTATGGAAACAAACAGGCCATAAATCAATAATTATGAAAGATAATTTTGTATCCAATTCATTATTCAAGATTTCCTAATAGCCCCAAACATGATTTCATATGATATTACATTGAGAAATGATATTTCTACAACATTTTATGACAACTTTTGAATAATTTTCTCTCTTATACTCACATGATGTACTTATTTGCTCTTTATTGTTGTTTATCAATAAGAAGAGAGAAAAATAAAGTTTTCACAAAATTGTAATCAAATGGTTGTCCAAATATCATAACTATAGTACATATTACATTTCGCACGGTCACTCACTAGTCAAACTTATAGCCGATTTTCCAATATTGGGTAATTTTTGCGGGTATTTATAGGTAAAATTATTTTTTAGGAAAAATAAATTTCTTTTAAAATAAAGTGCTTCTTCATGCAATAATTGTAATTGTATATCAACTGAATAATTATTACAAATTGATTTTTTTTCATAAATTCTATTACGTTATATAAAAATACATCATAATTGATATAAAGTTACTAATAAAACTACAGATTTTATTTTTTTGGTCAAGAAACTACAGATTTTTTTAGGGAAAAACTACATAATCTTTTAAAAGTGAATATTTGTCAATAATAATACGGTGAGATAGTCGTTTGTCCTCTAAAAAAACAGATAGGTTTTTTTTTTAATGAAGATAGTTTTTTTTTTTAAATAATTGAATGAAAGATAGTTTTTTTTAAAAGAAAATGAAAGATAGTTTTTTTTAAAAGAAGAATGAAAGATAGTTGTTTATTTTATTTCGTGAGTATTTTATTAAACTACCTGTGCCATATTAATTCATTGTGGGTACATGTTTTCTGCATTCCTTTTTTTTTTTAGGAATGTTTTCTGCATTCCTAACCCCCTTTGTTTGGAGGAAAAGTTAATATCATGTATAATACTAAATGGAAAGGAAAAAAAAAAATCGTCTTTTTAACCTAAATGAAAAAAGAAACTTCGTCTTTCTAAAATGATTATTTCCACCAGCACATCATGTGTAAGCTTTTCTCGGTCTCTCGTTATTGGGACTAACTCATTTTTACAAAATCGATCTGTAAGGTGAGAAATTTTTATCTTTATAAACTCTTATCAAACCTTATTTTTTATTTATGTGGGATTTGGATTTTCACAATAGTTGTTGATGTTCCTTTTTCAAGTTTCAAATGAACGGGAGCTAAACTCTTATCAAACCTTATTTTTTATTTATGTGGGATTTGGATTTTCACAATAGTTGTTGATGTTCCTTTTTCAAGTTTCAAATGAACGGGAGCTATATTTTGTCAAAAAAATATACAATAGAAGTTACAAAAAAAAAAATATGATTATTTAAAAAAAATCGAATGGTTTAATTTGTAAATACTTTGACATCAAGTCCATTGCATTGTTTTTCGAGGTATTGGCTACTTTGGTTTGTGTGAATGCTCACCCAGTTTTTTTCTTAGTTAAAAGATGTCTCAGAGACTTTTTATAAACTACATTTGATTTCGATTCTCAAGCAATATGTGACTTTGTGAGACTTTTTGGTCTGAATGCTAAAGAATTAAGGAAAATACTTGTGTGGACCAGGGACCAAACCCCATTGTGTGGTCACAACCAAAGAAATGGGAGAGAAGAGAGAGAAAATGGAAAAAGTAAAGAAAGAAAGAAAAAACTATGTCTGTGACCAAACCCAATTGTGTGGTCCTGGTCCACACAAGTCTTTTTCAAGAATTAAAGGGCACGTGAGCTTAGACCCCAGCCTTGTGTGTCATTGTTCTGACCTCAAATATGATAATTTATGACAATTATTCATCTATACTTGTAATATTTTTTAAATAGTTTAGAGACAAAATTGAAGAGAGGTTGATAATTTAGATGTTAAATTGATGGGTTCATTCAAAATCTCATATTAAACTTAGACTAGAAAAATTGGTTAACACTATTTAAGAGCATGTCATGCAGCTAGAAAACAATAAAAAATCCCAACTGTGTATTTCATTTGCAGCCTGGTGGAAATTCATCAAATGGATTAAAAGCTAGTGATGTTGATCCACGTTTGGTATTTCATCATGGTGTACCATCAGGTGCTACCAAGTTTACCTGTGACAATATTCACAACATATTGGCTCTTTCTACCAAGTATGTTCATTCTTTCCATTTGTATAATACTTGTCATTTTTTTTTATGTGGTGAATTAAATTGTTACAACTATATATTTTCTTGAACTTATGCTTGATATTGATTTTTTATGACATTTTTTATTTTTATTTTGAAGTGATGGGAGGATTAAATTATTTGGTAAGGATAATTCCCAAGTCCTACTTGAATCTAATAAGCTGGTGCCTAGCAAGTTTTTACAGGTTATATTTTATCTATCCTTTTCAAATACCTCTTGTGTTTGATATTTGTAAAATGTGATTTCCATGATATAAAGTATGTTTTTCTAATTAACAATACTATGGTGTTTAATATGCATGCACAGTTCATCCAGAATCAAGGCATTCTTATAAATGTCACCTCAAATAACCAAATTGAGGTAAGTATATATATATGCTTATGAACATGTTCAAATTTGTTATACACTCCAACGTTTCTATTTGCATTTCATTGTTACTAGGTACTGTTCAATGACCAAGAATTACATTGTTGATATTTTTATTTAAATCGTGTTCATTCAATAATTTATACATCTCACATTTAGGTTTGGGACATAGACAAGAAACGGTTGTCTGACGTGTACATTGTTAAAGAAGAAATCACATCTTTTGCGGTCATTCAGCATAGCCTATATATGTAAGTACATTTATGTTCTTGAAGCATTTTGGTGGGGTCCAAAGGTGCCACATGTGTATTAAGAACATCCTTTTATTTTTACTTCAATGCAAAGAACAATATTTGTGTTCTTAACTTACATTATAGGGTCCCACAATTGACCCCACATATTTTTATTTATTTCAATACTTATAAATTAAAATACTTATTAAAATCCCTTTTCTTCTCTTCTCTTCACAAACAAAACCTGCTGTCCCCACGCTCCAATGCAAAGAACAATATTTGTGTTCTTAACTTACATTATAGGGTCCCACAATTGGCCCCACATATTTTTATTTATTTCAATACTTATAAATTAAAATACTTATTAAAATCCCTTTTCTTCTCTTCTCTTCACAAACAAAACCTGCTGTCCCCACGCCAAGTAGAGAAAAGAAACAAAACCTGTGTATTTTCTCTCTCTTTCTCTCCTTTTTTCATCTGCTTTTTCTGACAGTTTTGCTGCTGGAACATGTTCTTCACATAGAACGGTTCTCCAGCATGGATGCCACATCATCCATCTCTAATGGTAAAGAAAACAAGAACTTGCTTTTAAGTATCAAGAACACTGTCAAGAACTAGCATTGGAGTTGCTCTAACACGCCTACTTCAAGATAAAATATTGAAAGAGAGAAAACATACAATTTGATTTATGTGTGAGGCGGTGTCATTATAGTCTGTGAATGTATCTAAATTACAAAAACATTCTCATGTGTGTCTTTTATTAGTAACTTCATAGACAAATTGACTAACAAAAGACACATTTGATGATCAAACTACGAAAGGCGCATTCAGGACCAAACTGAATAATGAAAATCTCTTAATGGAATCACGCAAACCAATGCGATTTGGCAAAAACTACACTTTAGAGTTTCAACAAAATCATGGTGTCACAATGACTTTGTCAAACTCACCATGATTTCAAACATGTACTTATAAATTTTTAATACATACAAATACTATTGTGACAGCGCATCACACATGTAAGAACAGAAATGATTGTTTACTCTATTGAAACTAAGATTTTGAAGGAGCGTCAAAGGTTATGAACATGTATCTTGATTGGCAGGTATATTGGGGTTTCTAGTGGTAATATTTCAGTTTTGAAGCTTGATCAAGATTTGCATGTGGTACGGATGAGTTACACTATACCCCTCTCTGCTTCTATTGGTGAGATGGGATATCTTCTCCATTCACTTGTCACAATTAAATCTTCCTTTAGAATATACTAGTATACATATACATATCTACACACACCGTTGATATAGATTATTTTCATTTAAGTTCTTTGATAACCTTCTAGGGAATTCAACTGAAGGGTTTGATGATACCGTTGTGACACACATATTGCCTCAACCAGCAGCTGAAAGTAAGAGGTAACCTGATCCTGCTTTTACTTTATCAATATTTTGAGTTCAATATCTATGCACTTTTAGACAGAAATCCAATTACATTTCAAATAACCTTAAATCATAATATTATTTTCTAAATATTTGTACAAATATTTACATGCTAAGATATATTCAACTAGCCTGCTGCATGACTCAAACAACGCTATGTGATTGGATATCTGTGTAAAAGAAAATACCCTGTCAGTGTTAGTGTGTAGTAATTAAATTCATTTTTTGTTTATACAGCACAAAAAAAAAAAAAAAAAAAAATCAAACTTATTTTCTTTAATGTATTCAATGCAGAGTTCTCATAATCTTTAGGAATGGCCAAATAATATTATGGGATATTAGAGAAAGCAAATGCATTTTCAGAACTGGTGGAAATGTGTCACAGCAGCCAGTGCATAATGAAACAAAGAAAGTGTCTTGTGCAAGTTGGGTGTGTCCTTTTGGAAGCAAAGTGGTTGTAGGATACAACAATGGAGAGCTCTTTATTTGGAGCATCCCTTCTCTAACCACAGGAAATAACTCATCTTCTTATTATAGCACCAAAAACATTCCTATGTTCAAATTTAACTTAGGATATAAATCAGAAAAAACTTGTATAGGATCAGTGAAATGGATATATGCTGAAGGAAAGGCTAGTAGACTATATGTCATGGGAGCTTCCAAGTCAATGCAGGTATTTTAATACTTTGCTTCCATCATTTAGTTAATGCAGTTTAATCAAGTGCTTATCATAAAATGCTTATATATAAGCTCTTTTGAAGTTTACAACTTTCTTACAAGTGCTTATGGTGGTAGATAAGCTCAAATAAATCAATTCAAATATGTGTACTGACATGATTGTATGAATCAGGTAGTGTTGTTGAACGATCATACTGAAACTCGCACAATTAAGCTAGGGTATTTATCTGAATGCTGTGTTGACATGGAGATCATATCAACCTCAAATGAGCAAAGCAAACATAAACAAAATTCTTTGATTTTGCTTGGGAAATCAGGCCATATATATCAGTTTGATGATAGTTTGATTGAAAAGTATCTATTGCAAGGCCAATTTAAGTCCACTCCCTCACTACCAAAGGAAGTTATGGTGAGGTTACCATTTGTTTATTCAAGCATCACCACCATAGCAAAATTCATCTCCAACACCACCGGTGTGTTTTATTTTGCAGATGAGGTAATAGGGTAGTGAAACTATTCTGTTACTTACTCGATCAAATTCTTTTTTAAGTTTAATTTTGATACACTATCAGTGTAAAAAAGTTTTGCACTATCAACAAGTTATATGTTTGATTTTCAAAGTAGTAATGATGGAAGTCAAACATTTTTAATGATCTGACAATTATGATAGATTGACAGCTTAAAAATATTTATACCGTCAATGTATATGGATTAAATCTCTTTTTTTATTATTATTGAAAATCAGATTCCTCAATATATTATTATTCATTTGAGTTTTCTTTTTCTTTTTGGTCACAGTATTACAGTCAAATGATCAAAAATTATCCACAGCTTATTCCAATTGAAACAAATCACAAAGATGGGATTAACATGAGTTCTGCCAACTTCACTGGATTTTCAAACATTAAAAACTTGTACATAACTGGACACCATGATGGAGCCATAACATTTTGGGATGCATCATGTCCCTTCTTCATCCCAGTTTTGCAATTAAGGCAGCAGGTAATGTTTTAATCAAAAAATATTGATTGGTGTTCAAATGTTAGCTTTATTACTTTAAGTATACAAAAGAAAACTATTAGTTTCTTCCCAAATATCAATACTTTAATTTCAATTTGTTGTTGGACAAAATTTGGTAATGAAATAGGCTTTTAGTATTTATTATCAGTCACTTGTATGCTTAGCTAATAAAATCTTGATTGTACTATAAGTTCTTGTATTTATTATCAAGTGCTGCTATTATCTTTCCTATGTAATTAAGTCTAAGAACATGTACTTTTTTTGGCTTATGATTATTCTTTCATTCATCTTAATGCAGAGTGAAAATGATCATTCTTCAAGTGGTGTACCCTTGACAGAATTATATTTTGACATCAAGTCTCTTCTCCTTGTTTCTGGTGACCAGAGTGGAATGGTGAGGTTAATTCAACAATGAATGGATGAAAATTGATATTCTCTTTTTTGCAAATTTTCAGCACCCATGCTTATTGAATATTATGCATGATATGAACATGATTTACAGGTTCGTATATTCAGATTCAAACCCGAACCATATGCCTCCAACAGCTTCATGTCTCTTACAGGTATTTTAGGATTTGGATTTCGCCCTGTAAACGTGTCACGTAGTTATTGATCTTGATTGTCTGGTCTCAAATCTAAGATAAAAGTTATTTAAATACGATTTGGTGAAGGTGTAATATAAACCAATCGATCTCATATTGATGGGTGAGATAAATTCATGTGTAACTACGTGTTTTTTAAAATGCGAGTATTTTATGTACAGCATGTTAGTTTACAACTTGTTTTAGTTTACAACTTGTTTAATCAGTTATTGAACAACTAGCAGAGTTCATACTTCTGTTTATAGTGACTTGCATTTCCATTTCTCTTTTGTAGGAGGTACAAAGAATGTGATCCAGAGTGTGAAACTTGTAAAAACTACTGGTGCTGTAATTTGTATGAATATAGATCATAGCTCAAGGCTTCTTGCTGTTGGTTCTGATCAAGGAAATGTGAGATGCTTTTATAGTTATCAACTTTTCTAGATATTCGAATCTTTCACTTGGAGTTTATAGTTGTTTATTAGCTTCACATTACTAATTTTTGCAATGATTTATCAATTTGTTACAGGTTTCGGTTATTAACATAGATGGTCCATCTTTGTTGTATCAGAAACATATTGCAAGTGAAATTTCTATTGGTATCATCTCTCTGCAGTTCATAACCTGCAGTGTATACGGTTTCGCAAAAAACATATTAGCAGTCGGAACAAAGGACTCGTCTGTTCTGGTATTGGATAGTGAAACTGGAAACACACTGAGCACTGGAACTGGAGCTGTTCGTCCTAAGAATCCGTCTAAAGCTCTATTTATGCAGATTTTGGGTAAGAGATCAATTATTAAAACACATTGATATCAGTTATCAATGATCTGAATGCTTATTCTGTTTGGCATTCAAATGTCTAAACTATTTTTACGACGTTGTACAGATGGACAGTATGAACCAATTACAAGATCAGTTAGAAAAGATAGCTTGGATTTGAGAGAAGGGAATCACGTTGACAGTGCAACAACAAAGAATTTGTACATTTTGTTGTGTTCTGAAAAGGCTTTATATATCTGTTCATTTGAGCATGCTCTACTGGTATGGTGTTCTTTATTTCTACTCTTATGAGTTATAAGGAACCAGAAGATTAGCTAGTTGAAATTATTCTCTATTGTTTTAGGGAATCAAAAAGGTGCTTTACAAAAAGAAGTTCTTTCCTTCTTCCTGTTGCTGGGCGTCAACATTTTACTGTGCCTCTGATATTGGTCTCGTACTACTTTTCACCACTGGAAAAGTAGAATTAAGGTAGTGGTTCTTTCTCATGTCTACACGAAAATGGATCCCATACAGCAGTTAAACAGTACAGCGACTGTGAAAACCATTAAATCTAGAAAGAAGTTTTCTCTCACATACAGAATCATATATATTCATAATCATCCTGTATATCCTTAACAGTATCACATTCTTAATTTAATGACATTTTTTTTTTATTCTTACTTTTTACTATTCTTCTTCATTGATTTAGGTCTTTGCCAGAATTGTCTTTGATAGTGAAGACTTCAATTAGAGGTTTCACTTATTCACCTCCGAAATTTAAGTCATTTTCTGACAGCCAGATATGTTGTTCATCCAGCGGAGACCTTGTTTTGGTATGACTGTATCTTTCACTAGGATAACAAGTTTCTAATACTTATGAAATCAAATTAACTCAAGGCAATTTTACAGGTGAATGGTGACCAGGAAATTTTTGTTTTCTCATTGTTGGCCCAGAGGAACATTTTCAGGTATATATAGTTAAATGATGGAACTGACAATCTTGTTATCAATCTCCTGCAGATCAAATACTTATTCCTGGCTATAACAAATAACCTAGTCTTATATTTATTTTTCTCTTTCCGAACCGGCAACTAATAAAAGTAATACTGATGATGATGATGGTAGATTAGCAGTCTCATTACCTAATGTTTGACTTCATCGTAGGCTCTTGGACTCTGTTGGCTGCATCTGCAGGAAGGAAAGGATGCTATCACAAGAAGAGCTTGTTCCTAACCCGGTCATATATAAGGAAAAGAAGGTTGACAGTAACATCTTATTAACTTATCCAACTATATCCATTATTTTCGTAACAGAATGTGATTAATCTTGTCTATGTGTAGAGCATATTCAACTCAGTTATCAAAGATTTTACTGGCGGTAAAGAAAAGTATATGCCCCTTATGGAAAAAGAAGATCCTAAAGAAAGTATCCAGGAACTCTCTGCAATATTTTCACGGGCAAATTTTTCAATGGATGCCAACAATACAGTAGATGAAAAACAGCCAGAATTAACCTTAGGTAGCATAACAATGCCACAGATATGTATGACATACAGGAGAAATTTGTGCCTTGTGAATAGCATATAGATACTTGAGTTAAAGTATTCTCTTTTCCTCCTATGTAGATGACATCGATCTGGAAGATCATAAAGAAATACGCAAAGAACAAAGCATATTAGGAGCTCTTAATAAGAAGAAATTGGCTGGCAAATTTCAGGCTCTAAAAGGTTTGTGACAATGAATTCAATTCTATGTGAATTATCATTTTGTATGTTCATCTTTAACCTAAGAAACAAGAACTTGAATGAACTACTATAGATGCAATGAAACATGAGCCAATATAGAGGATTTATACAGAGGTCAGAATCTTGTTATGTATTCCAGTACTCATGGTCAAATTGATAATAATCTCTCATGTTTTGTCCTTGGTTTTGTGGCAAAATGCACAGGTAAGGCTGTAGTAAACCGTGTTAATTTTTAAGCATAATGTTAATGCTTAATGAGTTATATCACTAATGAGATTCTGCTTTTTAACCATACCATGCTCAGTGCTACTAACCACAATAGGCTGGTGAAACATATAATAACTCTAATATGGCTACTATAATTCTGGCATGATTTGTATTTATTTGGAAAAATACCAGTCAAGTGAGAGAGCTGAAGGGTATTTATTTGGAAAATTCTGGCATGATTTGTATTTATTTGGAAACATATAACTACGTTTTGCCTGCCAAAAAGAAGAGAAAAACGGAAGATGGTAAAGAGTTTTACTATATACTGACAAATTTTGTTGGGTATCCAATATACAGGAAAAGTGAGAGAGCTGAAGGGCAACAACCAGAAAGCATCAGATAAGGAAGAGCAGCCAGATGAGAAAGCTGGTGCAGTCAATAATATTAAGAAGAAATATGGATTTTCTTCTTCGTCAAATGTAAGGATATATTTATCATATCCACCATTCACTATAAGGCTTGACTTGCATTCCACCATGTAATAAATTCACAAGGATGACGCCTCTTTACACGTGATTGTTAATCCAAATGTAGTTTGAGTGTCGAGATTCATCATTATCAATAAGCTACAATCTACAATTCATTACTACCATTTTGAGGCTTTCAATCAGCATGAAAATGATACATTGCAATGTTTTAAAAAACGAGTATTCACAAAGATTTGTTTGTTCAAATACAACATAAAACCAAAAGTATACCGCAATACATGTGATGACATGTACCTAAAACTTAAAAGACTAGTATTTGTTTCTGACATATGAACACTAATTACAAATCTGGCGCTACAGGAAACAACAAGGGTTGCTAAATTGGCAGAAAGCAAGCTGCGGGAAAACACAAGGAAATTGCAGGTATCTTATATGTCGACGAAGTCCCAAAAATGTTGCGGTATGTCATTAGCACGTGCAAACTTATGCAAGAAGAATAAGAATGATGAAAGTTCCAAGATATATTTGTTTACATATTTTCTTATACTTGGCAGGGTGTTGAGCTACGTACCGCAGAGATGGAAAATACAGCAAAATCATTTTTATCAATGGCAAAACAAGTGATTCAAAATGCTGAACAGGACAAACGAAGTTGATAAGACCTGGTAGGTAGTAATATGCAATGTGGTATTTTATTTTATTGTCCTTTTTCAATTTTTGTGTATTCTTTTTAATATTGTGTATGTAAGTTTGCTCAAATTGTGTTTGTATTTATCCATGCAACGCTAAGATGCTGCAAGTGATTTTGGACGTTATGTTGTATATGTGTTTCATAGGTCCTAATTCCTTTGGTATTTAAGGCTCGCCAACCTACGATTTCTCTACAAGAAAAACTAATTTTGCTTTATTTTTTCTGTGCAAGTTTTGCTTCTTTTTAAATCAACCTGCTCCATTACTGTCATATGTTGCAGAGTAAAGAAGCTTGATCGTTGCACTTAATGCTCCCTGAAGTAAAGATGACTTACTACAACAAACAGTACAAATAAACAGCAATCACTCCTACTTTAGGTCATACAATATATTAAGACCCAGGACCGATTCAAGGACGTATACGAGTCATTTTTTCAGGAATTTGTAAATTAAAATATTATAAGCTTTTGTTCATATTTTTTCTCCAATTTCTCACTCTTTGGAGAGAATAATTATTTTGGTAGAACTGTTTTCACCTAGGAATATTTACACATAAACACAATAGCAAATTTAAATGACAAACTCTTAAACATGACAGTTAAAAGGTTACATCCAAATTGCATTGAGATTTTCTACTTTTATTTCACTAATTGGGCTATTAGCACATGGTCGTGACAGATGGTGATCCCTATCACTATGCATTTAGAACCTAAAGAAAATTCCACATAGCGTGAGTTCAGAAGACAAACTTTACAACGATTAGTGTTTTATCACCAGATCTTCCAGAAGTGAGTGTATTTGTTCTCTAACAGCATCCCTGTTACTAACACTCAATGTAAACAAAGTTGCTCCTGCATGATTCCTCAACCTTGCGACTGCCAAAATGTACAACATTAGTCAGTTATAGGCTTAGCAAATCAATTAGCCAAATAGTGGCTTCAAAACGTCAATAGATCTTCGAGGTTTATGCCAATCAAGTCTCATGAAAGATTTGTCCCATCTCGATTATTTAAAGCATTGAGAAAAGAAAAATCATTCATGTCAAGAAAGAAATATGTTTGAAAAATGGATCCTTTGAAAGTATGGGAAATTTACCGGCAGGTATATCTCTTCCAAATTTTGGAACTGGAATGGAAGCCAAAATTGGAATATTTGACTCCAAGACTTTTAGAACTGCAGGGAAGAACGACAAACTATATAACTCCATCTTACCAACTTCGTCAATGATGAAAAGATCAGTGTCTTCTCTAACCTAGTCATTAAGTGAGTCTCTTCAAATTTCAAAGACTGATCTAACATATGGGAATCTGCAAATAATATCCTTGTATATACTGAAGGACAAATTTACACTCAGAAATGCAATGGAGCAACTCAAGAACAGCATACTAGTACTACATTTTTTTTTTTTTGACAAAACAGTACATTTTTATATGCATTTAAATACATGCGAGGATGGTCATATATTGTACAAAATATGCATCTATTCTCCACCTACTGTTGCTATAATCTTGCATAGAGGTGAGAAAAATGTGAAAGCAAAACACCAGTGACAAGCAGTACACAAAAGCAAGCTCACCTGTAACTCAGGCAGTGCTAGTGACTCAAAAGATGCTACATCAACTTTATACTTCCCAACGTTCGGCCATCTGTGAGACTCTTGGCTGCCAATGCCATTAAATAACACCCTTTAATCAAATAAGCAAAGATCTGACAACACTAAACAATCTACCCAGTGAAACCAATGTTATGTAGGATCCGGGTTGTTTGCTCTGCTGCCACATGAAGTAACAGCAGTCAGCACACTGCACATATCAGTCCTTGGATCAAGATTTTTCATATTTCGACTTCACCAAAGCAAATTACAGATATAAATTTCGAATTAAAACCGTCAATCTTGATGCCACATGAAATGTTTTTAACTGTATGTTTGAGGGTTGGTTTTTGGAGGTTTTGAAAGGCAAAGTCTATATCTTGATATATATATTTGAGATTTTGATAAATACATGATAAATGGTCATATAATATCCTTTTAGTAGATTTTAGAAACATTTCATAATTTCTTAAATTTTGAAATGAAAAATCAGTCTTTCCTTCCCAAACCCAACTCCCAAACATAGCCTAAAGAGTATTTTGACAGCATCAATTCCAAATTTGGTTATGTCGCAACAATTTTAGAAGCACCTAAAAAAACATCTCAAGTTTTTTTATCTGTGCTTGCTAAAAGCATATCTATAAGCACCATCATCACCAAGAAACACAAAATATCATTGCTACTAGAACCTGTTTTGATAAATAGCTTAATTATGTGTTTATCAATAAGCACTTCACTTATCATGTCCATAAGTTGTTTCTATATCAAGAGATAAACTAAAGTCAAACTCATTTCATATAAGCTATAAGTTGTTTTCATAAGTCATTTCTATAAGTTCTCCTAAACAAGCATTATGACCTTGAAAAAGCTTGTATATTTAGCAAAGGAATGAAAAATAGAACCTTGAAAAATTGGAGGATGCAAGTGGGCAAGTGCGACCATCAAGAGTGACAACTTCAAAACCAACCCTCTCACCTGCAACTCTAACTTCACCTACAAAACAAAACAAACCAATGAAAAGTTTTGGGAATTTGTGAAGGGATGGTGTGAAGGAAAGAGGAAGAGATGCTTACGTGTGTAGAAACCCTCAACCTTAAGTGTGGGGTTTGAGGCTTTGAGGGATTCGAAGACTCTCATAATAAGAGTGCTTTTTCCCACACCCTAAAATCATTTTAATAAATTATATGAATGATGATTAATGATTGAAGTGATAGAGATTTCAAAGAGAGGAAAAGTTAAAATTGATGGAGGAATCACTCACCGGAGGACCTGTCACTAGAAAGCATTTTCCAGTACCAGCAACCATTGTTTCTGTTTCTCAACCTTCACCCAAGTGATTGAATATTTTAGTCTTATGATGGTACTTAATTACATTTTTTATTATAACAAGGGTATAGAAGTACTTAAGTTTTATAATTAATGATAATACTAATAGATATAATGTGAAAATAATGAATTTGGTTCATGGGAAAAAAGAAAAACTAGATGTATCGTTGTCAACTCGATGATTAGTCTCATAGTAGATTCAAATGATCTAGGTTGTGAAGATACTTTGGGGCGACTATTCGTCGTAAACAAAGTCTATGAATCGCACCAATAATATGTGCATTTCGACTGCACTAATTTATCAATATAACTAAGATTGATTTAAGAGTTCAATTACTTTTATTTTAACCAAAAGAAATAGAGCATTTTATTAACCAGCAAGAGAATAATGCAAGGTGAAACTTGATAAAATAAATAAATAAACTGGAGATTATTTTTTTTTTTGAAGAAAAATAAACTGGAGATTATTATTAGCTATGAAAAGAGTAGGTCCAGAATGTGAGCAACTCAGTTTGTTTATATCCTAATAAACATCACTAAAATATTTAGATAGTTGGATAAAAAAAACCGACAATCATTTAAAAATTAAAATTGATATCACCTCTATATCATCCCTAGAGTGTTTCATGAAATTCACCACTTCAGTCCATTTGTATGATGACATTTTCTAATCCCTGATGAGAGAGAATCACAAATACACATCCCAATGAAAGTGTAACCTTGATCTTTGAAACTCCCACCATCAATATTGCAGTTGTTATGTTTTGGAGCTTCAACAATGATTTCACACAATTTCTTACTTCTACTTCTCCAAATAATCATGGCAGACTTAATCTTTGAATAATCCTTCAAGCCTCTTAGGATGCTTACACATTTATGCTGAGATCTAAGGAGCAATCTACACTTGCAAGACCCAACTTTGGAGAAGAAACTTAAATATTAGCCTCAAACCACTTGTGAATTTGTAGTGCCTCTGCTATGTGTAATTCCTAACTTGTGTATCACTTGTACAAAGCAATTGGTACTATATTGTAGCAAAGAAACTACCGTTCATATAGCTGAATTAAATCGTACAAACTTAATGTACTTCTTTATATGTTGCTGATATTATTCTTCTTAAAATGTACAGTACTTTTTGTGAACATAAACACCCATAATCTACTCAATTCAAATCCAAACATGTATCTCAAAGTTTATTATGCTCACAAAGTACATGTTAACTGACAAACAACACCAACAGCATATAAGTATGTTACCCAAGTTTTGTCCATGAAACTATTATTCACTTCTAGGCATCAAGTACTAATTTGTTCAACAAGGCCCTCCTTCCTTCCTCGACCCCTATCCAAGTACAGTCAATCAACATTTATCAACAATCTTGACTGATTAGCGTTTCAGATTTCACTAATCCCGTTTACTTTTTTAGTTGCACGAGTTACCTACCTATTTTTATAAACATGTAATGTAGCTGATGCTGTATATAGACTCTCATTTACATTCCAGTGAATCAACTCCAATTTCTCTTTTTTGTTCAAGATAACTTGTCCTTGTAAAAAAATACAAAAAAATAAATAAATAAATAAATTATTGGAATGGTATCCAAAGCTTGTATATTAATATTAAATATAATGAAAAAAAATATCTGCTACTTTCAAGTAACTGCGTGTTTGTATATTAGGGATATCCTTTTCACTTAAGCCACAAAAAAAAATCGGTTATGTAGTTTGAAACAAGCACGATGCAACATACAAAATAACTTCACGTGAATAACAGCATTCAATTGGTAGAAGATAATCAACAGAATGTACCATAACAAACTGAGTCTGTATTAATAATAAAGGTGGGATTTAAGTACAGATCATGAAGCTGAATCTACACTTAAACCATGCGCTAATATAAACCTAACAACTGTTTGTTCATCACAAAACAGCTTTTGATCTAAAAAGTTTCCCAATTACATTCCAACCTATAATAATGAAAATTATTCTATTGCAGTTACTCCTACGCTTCTTCCTTCAGCACCACCAACTTTACTCCTCATCCTCCTCCTGAAAACATAAAATAATGAAATCAAATTTCAATATATAAAAACCTAAAAAATTATAGAATAATACAAACGATGAGAAAAATCTTACATCATCACCATCCTCATCATCATCATTCACTTCAGACTTGGACTTCTCAGATCCTTCTTCCTCAGAAGCATTCTTCTCAGTCTAATACACCAAAATTAGTTCAAATCAGCAACAAAAAAAAATCCGAGTAAAATCAGAACAGTGAAAAAATCAAAGCAACAGAAAAGTTATAAAAGTAATTACAATTCCCATATTGTAAGCACGCATTGTCTTCTCATACTCCTCCTTCAACTTATCAGCCTTAGCATTGAATGGAGCCTTATCCTAAAATACACATAAATCACAAAAACGATTTTAAAACCAAAACGCTAATTAAGATTTAGATTATTTTTCTTCAGTTAAACAGAAGCGAAATCCTCACAGCATCAGACAGAGCTTTCCATTCCTTTCCACCAGCTTTCCCAACCTAATTCAAAAATCACGTTAGAAAACTCAATAACATTCAAAATTTCATAAAAATCAAATTCAACGATAAAAACTAGATCGTGTCAGAAATCTCACCACAGCAACGGACTTGTTGCTTGGATTCTCCTTCTTAAACCTCTCTCTGAACTCAGACCTAAAAAACGCAAAACAAAAATCATTAGAATCAAATCAAACTTCAACGGAACACATTCGTAACGTTTCGAACTTCACCAAAACTCAATAAACGAAAAGGAAAAAAAAAACGAAACTCGTCAGAATTAAATGAAACTTCACTGCAACAAATTCGTGAACAATTAGCACCGATTCGAACAACTTTTAGCACCGAATCTTACATGAAAACGAAGAAAGCACTTGGAGGCCTCTTAGGCTTGTTAGGATCCTTCGCTTTCTTCGATTGCTTAGTTCCAGTACCAGCGCCCTTGCGCTTCAACCTAACAAACAAAAAATCAAAAACGTTAACAAAAAATTCAGATCTAACAAATTAACCGATGAGAATCACGAATCTCGAAGTCGGAAGAAGAATCTCACCGGTTATCAGCAGGTTTAGCATCGGAAACAGCTTTCGGCATGGTGAAACGGTGATTGAACTTCGAAGAGAGAGAGAAAACGGTTAGAGAGAAGAAGAAGATAAAGGGTTTTTGAGAGTGAAGATGAAAATGTGAGAAATGAAAGAGCGTGAGTGGGTTTTTGTATTGAGAAGGATAAAGAGGGAAAATGAAAATTGAAGCACGGGTTTGCGCGGGATAATGAAATATTTTTGTGCCACGTCAGCGATCCGCGTGCTTTCGAGCTAGCTTGTGTTTTCTTTGTGAGGAGAAGTGGAAGTGTTTTGAGGGTTGGGGAGTTGTGAAGTGTACACGTGAGGGTGATACGTGTGGTATTTGAACGAAATGACTGTTTTGGGTTTTGAGATTTTGGGAATTTACGAAGATGATTTGCGTTTGATGCACCGCTACAAAGGGAAATTTGAAGGCTACGCTCGTAAAATCGGTTTTATCTAGAATATTTCAAGGTATTTTTTCCTGTTTGCAAAATTATGTTGTTCTAAACTTCTAATTTCATATCCTAAAATAAATGATCAATTAAAAAAAATATTGCATTCTGGATAAAAAAAATAATAATTTTAAATATATATATATATAAATGGTAAAAAGAATATATTTATTTATTTTAATTCGCATGATATGGTGTATTGTGGATCTGGGATCTAACATCGAGGCTCAACACTGATTAGATTATAATTTTGACCTAAAAAAAATGTTTGAAATGATAAAATTTGATTAGATTTATTTGATTTGATTATGCAACGAAAAGTTGAAACATATCATGAATCAATGATATTATAAATGACGATTGGATGAAAAGAAGGATTAGAGAAACATTACCTAAATCGTTTAGGTTAGGTTAGGTTATCAACATCAGGGAAAATTGAGACGAGACGGCGTCTTACCCTTCAAAAAATCGTCGATTGGAGCATCAAAGTGTTGAGCTTAGTAACCCGTAGATAAATGGAATTGATATCACAACTGCATTTTGATGTTTAATGAAAGGTTTGACAAGGGGAAAATCCAACGGCGGTGGTATTTGTGATGAGAATGAGGAGTGACATGTAGTAGTTAGGTTTGTCTTGGATATCTATGGTTATGTGTGTTTTTGTACAGGTAGTCTATCTCTGAATTTGTTTTATGTCAAATAAGGTTAGTCATAGTAATACTCACGTGTAAATCATGTGTATCTGAATGGGGCTCGTTTTTGTAATGGGCTGACTTTTATATTAATGAGTGGTTTGGGATTGTTCTCAATTCCAAACAAAAGGTGTGTTGTAAAAATATTTTTCTAACAATCTCTCTAACACACATTTTTATATTGAATGGAACTAATGTGGATCCCACAATGTGTAAATAGATCCCACATAATATGGTGAGACCCACAAGAGTTTTGTCCAATAAAACAGTGGATGTTAGAGAAAGTATTAGAAAGAGACTGTTCCTAACATTTCACTTCGAGACAATAGTGTTCTTTTAATCCAAAAGCAATGAATGGCACAAGAGCACATAGATCGATGATGTGGCAAAAAAATTTGTTATCTCGCATAAACTCATACTTCAATTTTCAGTTTTCCTCCATGAGCCTCTAGTGTTCCCCAACAAAAAAAAACCAACCACGATCTCTCGTTCCTCAAAAAATCAACCTTACTATAACAAAATTGTAACTCTTCGATTTTGTTTTGATTTTGTTTGTTAATCAAAGAGAATCAAAGATCCGATTAAACGGAATCGACCTCCCCATGATTTCTTCATCTTCATGTAAGCTACGAAGTTGAATGTTGTTTAAATCCTTTGTATTAAAAAAAATACATGTCCTTTGAGATAAAAAATAAATAAATTATTTAAAAAATATTAATTAATGCTTATAAAAAAGGGTTAATATGTGTTTACCCCCCTGTAATTTGGGCGAGTTCCGGTTTTCCCCCTGTAAAAAATTTTGTTAAAATTCAGACCCTGTAATTTGAAGATTCCGTCGAAAACCCCCCTGATCGAATCTGGCACACGCCAGGTGCTGATGTGGCGTGCCACGTCACCTTTTTATGATGATGTGGCACGCTGACTGTATAATTGTTTTATTTTTTATTTTTTTATATTGTACACGTGGCATTTTTTATTTTTTTATTAAAAAAATATTATTTTAAATTAAAAATTAAAATTAAAATTTTTTGAAATTTTTTAAAAAAAAAATGAAAAAAATTCTGAAAAAATAAAAAAATTAATAAAAATGAAAACATAAATCTGGAAAATTTTAAAAATAAAAAATAAAATCTGGAAAAATTAAAAAAAATGAAAACATTCGGGAAAAAATTAATAAATTTCGAAAAATTCATATTTCCAGATTTTTTTCAATACCGGAAAAATGAAAAAAATTCTTTTTTTTTTTGGAAAGTACTTGTCTTTCAACCGTATAACATGATTTATATACCGGTGTCAATCAATATACATTGTATCCTGTTATTCGGACATGATTTTTATAAATATGATTAATCTTGAAAATTTTGAAAATGATCAATTTTGAAATTTTTGAAAAAAGATTAATCAGCTCTTTGGGACTGGTTGTTTCTTTTCATTTTTTCCCGAA
Organism: Medicago sativa; assembly: GCF_051527215.1. NCBI lineage: Eukaryota > Viridiplantae > Streptophyta > Magnoliopsida > Fabales > Fabaceae > Medicago > Medicago sativa. The sequence continues at coordinate 14,143,362 of NC_140753.1, read as the reverse complement.
TGTTTTCATTTTTTTAATTTTTCCAGATTTTATTTTTTATTTTAAAAATTTTCCAGATTTTTGTTTTCATTTTTATTAATTTTTTCAGAATTTTTTTCATTTTTTTTTATTTGTTAAGAATTTTTTTCGTTAAAACATTTTTTTAAAAAAATAAAAAAATGCCACGTGTACAATATAAAAAATTAAAATAATTATACAGTCAACGTGCCACGTCATCATAAAAAGGTGACGTGGCACGCCACATCAACACCTGGCGTGTGCCAGATTCGACCAGGGGGGTTTTCGATGGAATCTTCAAATTACAGGGTCTGAATTTTAACAAAATTTTTTACAGGGGGGAAAACCGGAACTCGCCCAAATTACAGGGGGGTAAACACATATTAACCCTATAAAAAATTACACAACGATACATTTTGTGTGATTCTTTATTTTAAATGAAGTTCTTCGTGTCTTTAAACAATTGAGACGATGTTCAGTTTTTAACTCATATAATGTACTGTGGATTTAGGATCTAAAGGTAAGGCTCTTTGTCGATTGGATTATACCTTTGACTCCAAAAACTAATTTAAAATAATAAAATTTCATTAACTTGATTTGATTGGTTTCTAAAAAGTTGAAACATGTCATGAACCAATGACCTTAAAAACTATACTTAAATGTAAAAAAGCATTAGATAAACATTACCCCACATTGGGAACATATTACGAACAACGACAAAATGGAGAAAAGGCGTGATCTTGGCCCTCAACGAGTCGTCAGTAAAAGCATTGAATGTTATGATCTTAACAAGGTATGGTTAAATAGATTGATGTGCAATAAGAGCTTGGTGTTTAATGAAATATTATGCAAGGGGGAAAACCAAACGACAATGGTTTTTGTGATGAGAACGTAGAGCGGCGTATGAGAAATTAAGATTGTGTCGAATAAGTTTGAGAATCTATCTCTAGATTGGTTTTATAGCAAATAAGGTTGGTATTTGCAACACTGGCACGTGAGGTTGCACATGTTTGGACTGAGCTCGTTTTTGTGATGGTCCGACTTATGTTCAATGAATGACTTGGTTTTGTCCTCAATTTCAAACAATAATATTCCTCTTAAAACAAACATACTTTACAAATGAATTCAACTTTAATATTTCTAAAGTATACCAAATATATGAAAGTTATATTTGATTATTTTTATAAACACAATTCTTAACATAAAAATAACACACCATAAAACAAGGGTGAATTTGTTCATTTTATTGTCGCACTTGACTCGCGTGACAACTGTTCTACTAGTCAAACCGTAATGATTGCCTGTTATATAGTGTTTTTAGCAACAATTAGGAGTTAGTTTTAGGTCTTTTTAGAAAGTTTACATGTGTTTTAGTTTAGTTTTTGTAAAGAAATCAATGGATTAGATAAGGAAATAAAAGATGAAGAAAATCTTGAAACATGTCAAGTTCACCCAGACCAAACCACTCTATGGTCATGCGATACCCTTTACAAGAATGTCAAAGTAATTTGTTGGGATATAGTTATCACATACATTTAAGTGATATGAGGACAATATGCGATGTGTGCTATGAGTCATGTATCGCGTAGAAAAAAAGAGAAATAGAAGTGCACAACTACTATCCATTGTGTGGCGTGTTCTACAAGTCACTCATCGCACATGAAGAATGAAATGTGAAGTGACCAACCATTGTCTATTACGGATCACATAAAAGCTTATACATGTTGCGTAGAAACTGTTTTTGAATTTTATGGTGTTGCACTCCTATTAATACAAAGGTATTGCCTCACTCAAAAACACGCTTTGACGACAATAAAAAGGTGAAAACGTGGTTTAGGAAAGTTTCCAATCATTATAGGCATCCAGAAGACAAGGAGTCGACCAACGACGATCATAATTCATGTATTTATTCTCATATACTTTTGTTTATGTTTAGAATAACACGAGGAGCTAAACTCTTAGGGTACAATCATGTAGAGGAACGTCTATATAATTGCTTGAACTTGTTATACCCTAATTTTGGACCTAAAAATACTAACTCAATTCTTCTTTTCTTGCATTATAAGTCATTTGAACTGTCTCTGATCAATTGCATCTTTCTCTGCATTTTATTTCAATTTTATTTGCAAAATTCATGAAAAAGGGTATTTTAGTCATTTCCTGCATTCAACTCATTTTAATCTTTGAAAATTGTTTGGGTCTTTTAAATTGGTTTGTATAGGTCCTTGTTTCAACCTCATGTCAAATTTCATTTCAGAAAACATCAGTTGAGTCATTTTTTAGTCAGTTTAGCCTCTAGGGGCATTTTAGTCATTTCATGTGATAAAATTTCTTTCAGTCTTTTAAAAAATTTGTTTGAGTCTTTTCAAATAGTGTGAATAAGTCTTCGTTTCAATTCTATGTCAGAATCCATTTCAAAAATTGCATTTAAAGTCATTTCGAGTCAATTTTGCCCCTAGGGGCATTTTAGTCTTTTCACGTGTCAAAACCCTGTTTAAATTTTAAAAATTGTCTCTGAGTCTTTTAATTCGCTTGTATAAACTCTTGCTTTAATCCCTTGTTAAAAAATCATTTTAAAATTGCATTTGAGTCGTTTCGAGTCATTTTAGTCCCTAGGGGCGTTTTGGTCATTTCACATAATATTTCTGATTCGTTTTAATCTGCTTTGTTGTTTTTAATCATCTCGCTTTACGTTAATTTTCAATTTACGTTTTCATTTCAATTTTAGTTTTAATTTTCATTTTGGTCCTTGTACTTTTGTTATTTGCATTTTAATCCCTTTTTAAGTTTGTTAGAGTCAAAGTCAAGGTTTGTTACAAGTCAAGTGCCACATGGCATTGTTTCATTGGTCCAAGCATCCCTTTCATCACCTATATAAGTCAAACACTTGGTCAATTTTCAATTACCAATCATTTTTCCACAAAAATTCCACAAAAAATAAAAAAACTCTTTCATTTTCTTCCCTCTTTTCTTTTCCTCACGTGCTGATTTTTCTCACCACCACAACCAATTCCTAACTAACTTTCACCACCACCTCAACCACCATAACTAACTCATCCTCCACCACTTCACCACCCTAACAAACTTTTCACCACCACCTCAACCACCATAACTAACCCATCCTCCACCACTTCACCACCCTAACAAACTTTTCACCACAAAACCTCCACCACTCCACCAATATTCATCACTTTCCACCACTAAAACCACCACAACCACTTCCAACCTCCAAAAACGAACCACCACATCTCCGCCGTAATAAACTACAAACTGCCGTAAACCACCACAAATCAGCCGTCTAATTCCACAACAGATTCGTACACCTGCAAGAAAAAGAAACAAACACAACAGCAGTTCGTTTTCTCGCAACGCACATCAGAATTTGCCAAACACGTCTTGATACATCAATCGAAGCTTGGATTGTAACGGTGCCGAAATCGAAGATCATCGCAAATTAAACGAAAGGATCCAGAGTTGAAGCTGAAGCAAGGAGTCCAAGAAGATTGAATCTGAATCACAGGGAAAGCGGTCCAGCATCACGAATCATTCCAGAGTTCGAACGTGAGCAAGAACGAGGGAAAATCGAAGTCTTCCGAAGATTAATCTCCTGATTTCAATAAATCCACCGAGGTAACAATCGCTCTCGTTTCTTGTTCATGCTTTTTCCAGAATTTTCGAAAATTTATTTGATAGATCTAGGTCGGTGTGTTTGGATTTTTGAACGTTTTGAGTTTAGATTTGAAAAGAGGAATGAAAGAGATGTGTAGAAAGAGAAAAAGATTTTGAAACGGAGTTGTTTTGTTCTCCGGCACGGTGGCGCCGCCATTTTTGGCCGGAAACCGCCATGCCGGAGTGTTTTAACTCGCCGGAGAAGAAAGGTTGGGGGCGTCGTTCTCATGTTTGCAGAGAGAAGGGAGTCGAATTTTTTTTAGAAAGGAAAAGTGTTTTAACGTGAATGGCTTTCTTAGCATCCTTTGCATATGTATCAGACCCATACCCATGGGTTGGACCGACCCATGACCTGTTGGGTTAACCCAGCCTCCAATCTTAAGCCCAATTGCTGGTTCTATTTTGTTTCCTTATGTATTCTGTTGCTGTTTACACCCAGTACCGCTGCCTGCACCCCCCATTCATGTTAAAACTTTGTGAAAAAATTCCAAACAATTTCTCGCATGCTTCTTGATATTTTCATGGAGTTTTGCAACGATTTTTACCCATCAAACATTGATGAAAAATAGTATGATAGTTTCTTGCTTATATGTGATGTTTTGTGGTAACTTTTGTGAAATCTTGCAATGACTCTTGACTTTAAATCTTGATGTATAATATTGAATTTTGGTATGAGGATTTGTGACGAACCTGCCTCTATCTTTGATGTTTTACTGTTTGTGAATGTATCGTTGTTAGTTACTCGTCTTACAAGTCATGGTAATAGTTGTTCGTGGAAAATAAGTGAGAAATAAGCCTAGGACATGTTATAATTTGTGAAACTTGGTGTTACCTTGTAATTCTCTTGTTAGGGTCGGAATGAAACTTTTTTTGAAAATTGCAAGTAACATGAGAATTATAGGTTTAGGCTTATGTACACTTTATAGCATATTCTAGACATATTTTTGCTATCTTTTTGGCTAAGTCTTTGTGACTTTTTTTGTTAAATTTTGCCCATTTTGTTGTGGAATTTCTACTTGCTTTATTTTCCATACTATATCTTGTATTGCTAATCTCTTTGTTTCATGTTTCATACATCTTCACAAGCATACTTCATTCTTCCATTATAGTTTCATTTCTTGCACTTTAAGTTTCAAATTCATGCAAAATTAGAATGTAAAGATTTAGGAATTCTTGTAATATTTTCCCTTATGCAATTTTAATTTCTTGGCAAAGAGGCCATAGAATGTATCTAGGGTATGATGTAAAGGACAATGGACTCTAATGATGTACACCGACACAAGCACCGACACATGCACACACATCACTATATAGTTAGAATATGCATGTTTAGATGTATGTTTAGGATTGTATGTTTAGATGAATGCCTAGGACTTATACTTAGAAAAAACCAATTTTCCAAACAAATATGAACAACTTCACTCAAATCTTTTCCAAATAAACCTTGGGATCCAACATCCCATTGTATTTTCTTTTCCTTTTTCTTAATCAAACTTCAATGAACTCTAATCCTACTTTGACCATATTTTGCAATTCACTAATTCAACCTCACTATTTCCTAATCTCGTGCCCTTGAGGCCTCTTTCTATTCTTCAAAATCCTATTTTCAAACTTAAAATCAACCAACAAAAACAAAAACATTTTTGAGAGAGAACTACGGTGGATTTGATCCCTTAAACGGGTACGTAGGCAAGGAACAAAATTCCTTCAATTCAGCTAAAATAAAAATCCAAAAAAACATTCTTCTCCCTCCAATTCTTCATTTAGTAACTCTTAGGTTTAAATAATACTTTCAAAATAGCATTTAAAAATAAAGCGCGCGCGTAGAAATTAAAGACGGTTCCTATAGGTTACTATAGTCGTTATGGGTGCCTAACACCTTCCCGTAGCGAAAACAACTCCCGGACCTCGATTCTCAAGGGTTTTGCTTACTTTTTCCCTTCCCAAGAAAAAATAAGATATCACCGGTTTAAAAGGTTCAAACGTAATCAATGTTTGACACCCGAAAACCAAGATAAAACAGAACTATGTATACATTGGTCTACCTGAACACAATCACCCTTTTTATATTTTCATTGTTTGAATAACTTGTTAATTATGCTTTTTATGTACATGGATGTTCATGATATGATCTAATTTCAATTGATTGCAAACCCCGACTTTTACAATTTGCCCTATTTATTTTTCCTTTACGTATTTATTGATTATGTCTATTGACTAAACAATTTCCTATAAGCCGTCATACACACCGGTGAATTAAACCACTAACAATGGTCATCTGATTTTTTTTTTTGAATCGGCCAAATATTATTAACCAACAAGCCCGTGCAAGGCGCACTAATAAGCTTGGGTGGAAAAAAAACAAATACAAGGGGAAATCGGTTGCCGCTAAAACGCCGGCTCGAACAAAAACCCCTTAAAAACCAACCGAAAACAAAGAACTACCCAATCGGACCCAAAAAGGAAGGCCACGGATGCAGCAGAACCCACAAACACGCAGCTGCACCAACACCAGAAGAGAAAACAACAGGCCAAACAGGTCCCTCGGATCATGATGCTACCATATACTTGAGACTGACAAGCATACCTTAGCCTCATAACCGAAGTTCCCCCACCAAACAGCTGCTGTCTGGCTAAGCGAAGCAGTAAAACACCCAAAAACCAGCAGGATAAAGGCTTAAAACAGTCCAGCAAGGAACCCCCACAACCACCTCACACCGCACAGCAAAGATACAAGCTCATACAAGCATCACACCTACCTTCTACCTTCCCTACTAAGGCATGATATAGGGTCCCAACTCCACTCATAAAAGAGACAAACCGGGAGTTGCGTCCTACTCAAAAGCCACCTCCAAGATAAAACTTTAATATCCTCCACTATTTCCTCTACCACAACAATGGTCATCTGATTGTTTACTTGAGCTTTAATTATCCTAAGTTTGTTACAAAAAATAATTAGTATAAATTGTGACACCTTGGCATATGCACATCATTCATAGTATAATTACATAGTGATAACCTTGACAACCTAGGAATTCTAATTACTAGATCGTCTACCCGTGCTGCCGCACGGGTCATATATAGTTAAAAACATAACACAATAATCTATATAATAAACATAAATTATTTGATAAAGCACTATGAATGAGTTAAATTTAATCTCTTATAAACGGCGAATGGCTATGAATACGTTAACAATGCCCTTAGCAATAGTATACATACGCAATCACTATTGGAGCATATAATAATGTATCAACAATGTCATAAAACATATAATCAAAAGACATATTGTCGAATAGGTCCCGTAACGATATTAGTCATAAAAAAAGTCTTAATTGAAGATGGGCTCAGCAATATTAGTCATCAACAGTCTTAATTGGAGCATACTTCAATAATGCATTAACAATGTAATAAAACAGCTTCTCAAAAGATCCATTGACGGATAGGTCCTACACCGATAACGGCTAAACAACATGCAGAGTTGTCTTCCAATTAACCTGCCATGAATAAAAAATGCAGACAATTTTAGAGGTATGAGTGTTTATATTAACAAATATAACTTAATAGTAACATGTTAGAGACTGAAACCTGCATAATAGAATTGAACATACCTACTGAACTCATGTCCTTTAGATCGGCAGAAGGCTTGAGCAGCTAGTATTGTTCATTAGTGGTTTAAAATGGTGTATGTATTGCTAATAACAACACTTACATTTTGCATTACCCTGCAAAAATAAGGTAACAACTTTAATTATCATTTACGGTCAAGCACCATTAAGGATAGCTTAAATTATGATGAATATCAGCGCACCACTTACTTGCATCTATGCCAATGAGCATATTAGCCAAGCAGCAACGCCAATTTCAATTCAGGATTGAAAAAAATCACAAATTGAGGAAAACTTCTTTATATACCACATTTGATGTAGTATTGATGCAATTGTCGTCTTCATATGGCAATAAAACTTTCAAAAACATTCAAAAAAATTAAAAATCACCTGCCAACATTCAAAAACATAATTAAAAATCACCTGCCAACATTCAAAAACATATATAGTTGAGAGGTATTAATGCTTTTACAACAGGTATATATATCAACTTGCAGGTAATGTTTCAATAAAAAATCTGCCAGTTTCATATTTAAACATACCAAAAAATGTTTGTAGACTTCAAAGCATAAACAAAGTGTTCCAGCAACTTTACACAACGTTGTTAGCTTATGTGTGGTCCTGTATTTCTGCGCCAATTTAATCTGAACACAGACACCAGAGCAAGGCAACCTAATGCGCACATGTAAATACACATAAAAAATGAGATTGCCTGCGTAGAAAGAGTTGCCTTCTAAGTAGTTCTAAAGACTATATGTGTGTCCCTTACCAAATCAAGTAGCTAACCCAAACCAAGTTGCAAACTCATTAGACCATTGAACTGAACAAAAGTGCATTTCATAAAATAAAATAAAAACGAATTTCTAGCTGAATTTATTTTCGCATCAGAAGACAAACCAAGGGGGAAGAAGAATCACCATAGCAGCAATGAAAAAAACAAACTGAAGCGGAGAGATATATCCATTATCTACCCCTATATTGCCTATCCAAAAAGTAGTAGAGCTATTACTATATTTGAACATCAATATAGTTTTACTTGCAAAAAATCATATCATAGTAAGATAGCTTTAAAAAGACTATAGAAATTGAGGTAGAAATAAGCATATCTAGTAAAAGTTTAAAACTATATACACTTGTTTGTTAGCTATGTTGAGTTTACTAATTTGTAGTTCCATATGAAGTCCTTGCAGTCACACATGGCCCTAAATGTTAATTGATTTTGCAATATTTTATAGTCATCATTCATACAGACTATTTAAATAAGAAAGAAATAAAATAACTATATTTCCTACCTGCAAAGGGCAATACATCGTTGAAAATGAATGCAAATAGTTTATTAAAACAACAAATTGACAATTGAAAATGTACTCGTAATATCTATAGTTTACTGCATATAGCAATAGAAAAGTAGTAAAATACAATACCTTGGAGACTAATTTAGTTACTATAATTGAACTTGCAAAATGTCAGTAAGTTAATATGATAGAATTGAATTTATAGAAAAACATTATCCTGTATATATTCATCTTTTGGATTAGGCCCGACAGTCGTATTGCACACACATGTCAAAATGAGAAAGGTTACAAATTCACAGGCATGATTCTGCCAAAACAGTCAAAATGCTTCCTATCAATGATGTACCAAGTTCACTTCCATAAGTACGGTTTACTTTAATTGGACTATATGAGCCTTAATCAAGATATTACGAAAAATAATATGGATAACAAATAAAAATAATCATTCATTTTGATTCTTAAGAGCATTATTCAAAAGCCATAAATTTTGTAGACAGGAAGCATTATGTCTAATTCTTAAATGCAGTGGTCAATACTTACGGTTCATTTTCATGATACTTATTCCAAAAATATAGTTTCCTTAGAAATTGATAAACAAACTTTTTCTTCTTCAAAATGAACCAAAAAGTACTTACAGCCTAAATTAGCCAATTTCTTTCTTTTCGTTAGTTCACTGTCTTTAATTACTTGGACAAAAGATTAAAACAGACTTAAATGTGCACCTGCACTTGGAAGTTGAGAATAACATCTAAGTATATTTATAAAGTGCAATGATCGCTTTAGTTTTGAACACAAAAGGCACCTGCAATGCATAATTATGAGAAGATTAGTTATCCTCATGCCTATACATTCTCAAGCCAAGACTTCTTGTTCATCTTCAATATCTAACATTAAATTAAATAATAATTAGTCACCATACATAAAAAAAATATGTTATACTTCTTAGTTTTTAGAGTACAAATACGATAAAGAATACCTCCAATTGCAACAAATGATGGAAATCCAACCCAAGGCTTCATGTGAATGCTACCCACCATTTGAAAATTGCAAACATTCCTACTATGTCAAATGTCTGGATAATACATGTCTACTGTCTATTAGGTAGGCAAAACCATATTAATTTTTCCTTCGTTGATGCATCTCGTTCTGCATTTGCAATCAAAAAAGGTTCTATAGCTCCATTTATTCCAAAAGGAAAGCTCTGATTTAGGATCTAATTTGATAGAACCATTGAGTAAGAAAATATACTACCTGACAGAAGAGGAATTTAAGATTTAATTGACAAAGCAAGAAAAAGCACAAAAATAATTTCATGTCTACCAAATCAAGAAAATCCATTCCAAAATTCAGAGTCATCAAGTTTGTTGATTTGTATGACAACATAAAGGTATTGAAACAAATTTATATTGTTAGTCAAAAATCAAGAAACAACACATTAAAAGCTCCAATACACCGATTCATTCTAACCAAATATATAATGGAGTAACAAATTTAGAAAAAGTTACATGAACAACATCATCATAGATGTGGATTTAGGATCAATTCAAATTCAAACAAAGTTCTTAAATCACATAATTAAAAAGGGGGTTAAAAACAATTTCTTACATGTAAATCCTTTGAGAACTCAATGAACACTATATTCGTAACCCACGTAGACGATTGGGCTTCTCCATCAAACAATCACCATTTTGCCGCCGTCTTTGATCCATCAGATTTTGCATTCAAAGAAATCAAGTCGTCACCTCGCCATTTGATTCTCAAATCAAAATCGAAGAAAGAGAAAGATGATTAAATGATTGAATCAGTAAAAATAAGGAAATCGGAAACCAATTGGGTTGGCCATGGTGAGGGAAGCACGATCATGGAGAGATAGAGGGAGAGACAACTCACCGTGGCAATAGAAAATGATGTTATCTATTTGTTGTGACAATACATGCAGTAGGAGAGATGCACGACAAACCAACACATGGGAGACCACCGTAGCTGCAAGATCGTGGAGAGAGAGAGAGAACTGACCGCAAGGTGGTGGTTCAGAACTGGTTATGGTGTTCTCCAATCCAGCAGCACCGCATGAGATTGAAATGGGAGTGTAGATAGAGGAAGAGCAAGAGATGGTAATTTGAGAGAGAGACCGGTGATGAACATAGGGGTGCCTTGGAAAGTGAAGAGAGAGAAGGGTGCCTTGGAAAGTGAAGAGAGCGAAAGAGGCTGAGGTTTGATCAAGGAGTGAGATTTGATCAACGGCTGATATGATAACCTCCCCTAATTACAATGATCTAACGGTCTGCATAAATTGGAGCCAAAAAAGTAGGGTTAGGGGTTGGGAATTAGGGTAAGCATGTTTGCTAGGATTAGATATAAAGGATAGTGACAACTTAGGTGCATGTATGTACCTTAGCATGATTACGTAGAAAGAAAAGAAAACAAGGGAATTGGAAACCTCAACAAGTTTATTTCTATTAAATAACAATTATGACCTTAATAATGACTATAGTTTAATGGGTAGTTTATTTTGGGTGAGTATTTTAGGTGATATTGGAGCTGCTTTCGGCAGAAACGATATTCCAACAACTTTCGAAGAACTCGAAGGTAAAAGGAATTACTACTAATAAGTTTTAAAGATTTTGCACAAGTTATTGTGTATATTGCATTACTTGTACGAATCACTTCCTAAGAACTACGAACAAGACAATAATGATGCTCATGGGAAACCATGGAGTGGTGCTCTAAAGGATCAATTCAAAAACCAATCGAAGAAATATCTCTATGAGAACAATTTTTATAATGGAAAACTGTGTAATTATTCCAATTTTAGCATGCTTAAAACTGTACACAAACTTTCTCCAAATGATCCTGATTGACGATGGGTTATAGCGAAAAAACGAAAAATGTTAACGGAAAATTAACGGTGTTAATATAGAAGGGAGCTATTAATCTATATGATGAAAACTTAAGGGGAGTTAGTGTTTGTTTTAAAATTAGAGGGGATGTTAGTGTCATTTCAATAGACATTAGAGAAGGTACGTGTAATTATCCCTTATTTCATTAATATGATTTGACATACGAAATTGTTTTCAACCGTCGATCCACCATCTTAAAACTCTTCAAAACGTTTTTTTTTTCCCTTCAAAAAACAAATTTTAAAATATCTATTTAATCTATTTAACTGGGTGCATACATGCGAGTGCATATAACTTGCATGCACTCACAGAGGTGTCAAATGGGCTGACCCGACCCGGGCCCAAGAGGTCCGACTACATAAATGGGCCAGCCCGGCCCGACTCAATTATAATTGGGCCGCATATTCTAGAGTCCGGCCCGACCTGTGTGGGCTATGGGCCAGCCCGGCCCGACCCGTTTATTTTTTACCTTTAAAATTTATTCACTTTTTTTTATATATTTTTTACATATTAGTCACTCATCAATATTTTTTTTCCTAAAATATGATTGGATGAACATAAAAGTGCAAGTAATTTTTACACTAACATTGAATAGTAATGAAACTCTGTATTATTCATTCAATTAAATCAAATTAATAATTTATAAACTTTAAAATTTTAAAACTTTAAGCTAAATTCATTCATTTTTATTAAGTTTATTTATTTAAATATTTTTTATTGATAAATTTTAAAATAGTTGATAATTTTTTTCAAAAATATACTATTTTTTTAACAAAAAATCAAATTAAATAGTAATACTGGGCCGGCCCAAAGCCCGATGGGCCAATCCGGCCCAATTTTTGTATGGGCTAAATGAGCTTGGGCCAAAAATGTGTGTTTTTGGGCTAGTTTTTAAGGCCCGACCCGGCCCAAAAATATGGGCTTTTGGGCCGGCCCGTTAGCCCGGCCCATTTTTGACAGCTCTACAAGTCACAACATATATTTTACACGGGTTAATAGTGTTTTTCACCCCTGTAATATAGGCCATTTCCGGTTTTCGCCCCTGTAAAAATTCCGGTTTGATTTATGCCCTTGTAAAATTTTTTTTTTCCGGAAAACACCCCTCCCCCCTCCAACTCAGCAGATTCGCTGACGTGGCGCTGACTTGGTTTTTTTTTTTCATTTTTTAATGCCACGTGTAAAAAAAAAAATTCCAGGTCATATTTTTTTTAAAAAAATATTTAAAAATAAAAAAATCCAAAAAATAATAAAATATTCAGTTTTTTTTCCAGAAAATTAAAAAAATCGAAAAAAAATAAAAAAAATCATAAAAATAAAAAAGTTTTTTAAAAAAAATTTAAAAAATCGAAAATAATTTTTAAAAAATAAAAAATCCAAAAAATCATAAAAACATTCAGTTTTTTTAAAAAAATTAAAAAATCGAAATATAAAAAAACAGAAAAATAGTCATATTTTTTTTCCAAAAGATTTTAAAACCGGAAAAAAAATAGATTTTTTTGAAAAATTTAAAAATTAGAAAAAACCTATTAAGATTGTTTTTGGAAATTTAAAAAATCAGAAAATATTATCAGATTTTTTTAAAATTAAAAAGATTTTTAAAAATTCTGGAATTTAATTTTCAAAATACAAAAAAAGTAAATTTTCAAAATTAAAAAAAAGGTCAGATTTTTTATAAAACATTCTGGAAAAAAAAATAATTTTTAAAAATCTGAATACAAATATAGAAAAATTCAGATTTTTTATTCGAAAATCTTATACCACAATTTTAATAAAATATTGCGAAAAAAATCATATCATTCCAAAAATTATTTTTTTTGCCTAATGATTCTAACAAAAATCCATTTTGGGGCTATAGTAAGACTTTTTATTCTCAAATAATATCAAATGGTTTTGCCATCGTCGTGAAAAGATTTTATGAGATTTATGATTTATGATTTCTACCTCCTCTAAGGAAGACCTTTTTTTTAATTTTGAAAATTTACTTTTTTTGTATTTTGAAAATTAAATTCCAGAATTTTTAAAAATCTTTTTAATTTTAAAAAAATCTGATTATATTTTCTGATTTTTTAAATTTCCAAATACAATCTTAATAGGTTTTTTCTAATTTTTAAATTTTTCAAAAAAATCTAATTTTTTTTTCCGGTTTTAAATTTTTTTAAAAAACTGAATGTTTTAATGATTTTTTGGATTTTTTATTTTTTAAAAATTATTTTCGATTTTTTAATTTTTTTTTAAAAACTTTTTTATTTTTATGATTTTTTGGATTTTTTTATTTTTTTTCGATTTTTTTAATTTTTTGGAAAAAAAACTGAATATTTTATTATTTTTTGGATTTTTTTTATTTTTAAAAATATTTTTAAAAAAAATATGACCTGGAAATTTTTTTTTACACGTGGCATTAAAAAAAAATAAAAAATGAAAAAAAAAGCCAAGTCAGCCGCCACGTCAGCGAATCTGCTGAGTTGGAGGGGGAGGGGTGTTTTCCGGAAAATTTTTTTTTTACAAGGGCATAAATCAAACCGGAATTTTTACAGGGGCGAAAACCGAAAATGGCCTATATTACAGGGGTGAAAAACACTATTAACCCTATTTTACACCGTCGGTCGATCACATATCAGTCAAATGTTCGTGTAAGGGAAAATATATGCTGGCGAAACGACAACTACAAGGTCGTTTCCTTCAAACACACAACTTTCCCACCCATTCTTCGATTTCTCTCACGGCACAGACGGCGAATAACCACCACGCGCCGTCGTTGCCATGACCGAAACCTTAGAATCCTCCCCCTACCCTCCAATAGACCCAATCAACTTCGATCTTATTATCGTCGGCACCGGCCTTTCCGAATCCATCATCTCCGCCGCCGCATCCGCCGTCGGAAAAACCATCCTCCACCTCGATCCCAATCCCTTCTACGGTAGCCATTTCGCTTCTCTCTCCTTCGAAGATCTCATTTCTCACCTCAATTCTCCTCCCAAATACATCACCGCCACCGCCACCACAGACAATTCCGACTACACCACCGTAAATCTCATCCAGCAACCTATATTCTCCGATGCGGAGTTCAATTCATGCAATTCCATCGAAGAATCCCAATTCCTTCGCGAAAATTCGAGAAAATTCAACCTCGATTTAGCAGGACCTAGGGCATTGTTTAGCGCGGACAAAGCAATCGATTTGTTGTTGAAATCAGGTGCTGCACAGTACTTAGAATTCAAAGGAATCGATGCGAGTCTTGTTTACAATACGAATGAGGGTGTAGTGAATGTTCCAGATTCACGTGGAGCGATTTTTAGAGATAAGAATCTTTCGCTTAAGGAGAAGAACCAGTTGATGAAGTTTTTTAAGCTTGTTCAGCAACATTTGGGTGGTAATGAGGATGAGAAGATTTCGGAGGAAGATATGGAGAGTTCGTTTGTTAGTTACTTGGAGAAGATTGGTTTGCCGTCAAAGATAAAAGCGTATTTACCATTTCTATTTGCTAGTGAGAATTTGTTTACTTTACATGTTTGTTTCATTTTTGCATAGCAATGTAGGAAATTTATATGCCATTGTTTGTTTGATTGTTCTAGTTGATTATTATAGAATAATAAGGTGTATGTATAATATGATTATGTTTATGTTAATGTGTTAGTTTTGAGATGATTGCATAACTTCATTGACTGTTGACTTGAATTATGGATGGTGATTTATTATCTGATAATTACCAATGTTCTGGAGGTGGTAGTTTCTGCGATTCCATGTTACTCTTAGAGCCAGTCATTTGGCATTTTATTCTGCATGCTGTTGAAATTTGTGGCTTCTAGCTTGTTATTTAATCACTCTAACTTTTCTGTTTCCTCGTAATTTCTCATGACGTACTTTGAAAATCATAATCAGATCCCCTAACCAATGTGATTTTACACAAATGGGATAGTATAAGAGACTCTTTTGGACACCGTTGATATTTTCGCCCCAATAACTGGTGAATTGATGCTTGACTAATTTATAAATTCTATTAGTTGTCTCATTCCTACTGAAGCTGTTACTTTTTATACTCATAAGGCTTTGTTTGCGAGTTGGGAGAGGAAGGGAGGGGAGGGGTTTGGAAAAAATTGAAGGAGCAAGTGAAAGAAATAGATGATATCGAGAGGGGAAGGCTTTGGGGTTTCATTTTTCTTCATAATACAAAACCCTCATCATTTGGGGGGAACTAAAAAATTGCATTGAAGGAAGGTTTTGGGGGGTTTTGGAGGGTTTACATGAATTCTTCAAATCTAATCTAAGTAGTTGTAATATTCTTAAAATTAAAAATATATTAATCACAAGCATTAATTTATCATTTTCTAAAAAATTACTCTTTCAAAAAATGTGAAAGATTTTCCCATTTTCCCCTATATTTCCAACCCTCCAAAGCCTTCCCTTCCCTTCCCCTCCAAACTCCCAAACAAAGCCTAAGTGAAATCTGATGATGATTAGATAAAACGTCTCCAAACTCCCAAACAAAGCCTAAGTGAAATCGGATGATGATTAGATAAAACGTTTGAAAACTTGAGATGTTTGGTGGTGGCTCAGTTTGTATACACTGTATGCTTAAACAATCTGGTGGGGTGTTGTATATATTTTTCTTTGAAAAAGTTAAATCGATCACCTTCTCATGCAATGAAGAGTACTATCTTGTTTGATCTTTCAATGGTATTTTTGAATAAAGTATGTATAGCCCAACTGTTTATTGTGCATGCATAATTTGTTGACTTGCGTAAGTACACTAAGATAAGGCCTCTTTGTCTTCAACAGGATTCTTTTGTATGCTATAGCCATGGTAGATTTTGATCAAGAAAATGGTGGGGTTTGTAAAGATTTACTGAAAACAAAAGATGGAATAGATCGTTTAGCTCAATACAGCTCATCGGTTGGAAGGTGAGTTCTTATTCAATTTGTTTCATGGTGTTACATTTGCCTTGATGTTTTATTCAAGGGATCCAAATTAATATTTTTCAACTGATACTTATCTTTGTTTTTTCAGGTATCCCAATGCCCCGGGGGCTTTGCTTTATCCTATTTATGGTGAAGGGGAACTACCACAAGCTTTTTGTCGTCGTGCTGCTGTCAAAGGTTGCATTTATGTAAGTTTTAAAGGATTTATGAATTATGTGTGTGTTTCAAAAAAATTCTAAATAACATTTTATCATCTTTAAATCTTTCATATTTTTGTTCTATACATTTTTATCAAGAAAAGCAATCACGATTTAACAATCCTGTTGTAATTGAATTTTCCATACCTGGCATATCATCTTAAACTTTCGTGTATCAGGTTCTCAGAATGCCAGTTATTTCCCTGCTTGTAGATAAGGTGCGTAAATAATTCTTTGACGTGGGTTTTTTAATTAATATTTTTGATAAGAGACAAGGTTGAATATCCCCAAGTGCAAAGCAATTTCATCTTTGTCATTTTTATAACAAATGTTGCAGGTTACTGGGTCATATAAGGGTGTTAGATTATCTTCAGGTCAAGATTTATATAGTCATAAGTTAATCCTGGACCCATCCTTCACAATTCCATCAACTCCGTCTTTGTCTACTAAAGATTTTTCGCTCCAGATGTTGAGTCAGTTAGACATTAAAGGAATGGTTGCTAGGGGAATATGCATCACAAGGAGTTCCATAAAGCAAGATGTATCAAATTGCTCTGTGGTTTATCCTCCTAGATGTAAGAAAGTTTTAATCTCTGCATTTTGTAAATCAAGGGCATATTAAACATGAGAGAGAAAGTTGTTCAAAAAAACATGAGAGAGAAATTAACTTTTTTTTCTTCTCCTCCTTCTAGCTCTGTATCCTGATCAGGTTACATCAGTCAGAGCTCTTCAGATAGGATCGAATCTTGCTGTTTGTCCTGCGGACACGTAAGTTATTTTACTTGATAAAAATGAAATGCTCCTATTTGTAGTACCCTTTTCTTTTCTCCCCTTCTTTAAATCATGGTTTTTGATGTCAGATTTTGTTTCATCGTTTTATATAGATTGGAACCTGGTATTCGTGTAGTATTGCAGTGTTGCAAGCAGTTTATTTTGCATAATAGAGTACCTAAATGATTTAAATATTTTTTTTCAAAACTTCTGGGTCTTGGTTCCACTTGGATCATAATCCTTTCTTGAAGTAAAATGCTTAAAACCCAGTCAACCGTACTCACTCTGCAAGTTACCTCCGGAGTTCAAAATTAGTGTAAAAAACCCTTTGTATGAGTGAAGCTAAGGAAGAGAGGCTGAGAATTGAGAAAGGCAGGACTTTAGTAACTGAGATGTTTTTGAAAAACCCAAATTGAAACAGCTGAATGATAATCCCATCTTAGAGTTTGTGGTTGAGCCTAACACTACCTCACAAAACCGGCTTTGTGTTAGGCTGCACATTCTAAGATGGTATCATAGCCGGTTTTGTGAGGTTGTGTTAGGTCCAACCACAAATTCTAAGATTTTGCAGTATAAAAATCCAAGGTAATCAAAATTGGATTAGACAGTCTTACCGGGAATTGTTCATTTTTAGCTTAGTATTTGTATTCTGTTTGGTATAAGATATTAAAAATTAATAAAAAATGTTTTAACTATTACCAGTCGGACCCCAGTCCAACCCCGGTCAGGCTATTGAACCTTAGAGGAGTGCTAAGGACACTCTCTTTCTTTTCAACAATCTCTTCACTCCAACACTCTAAAGTGCAGGGCTCACATTGATTTCACTCAATTAAAGAGTTTAGAGAGTGTTCATAGCACTCCTCTTGAAGCTTATACCGGTTCAATATCCGGTCTAGTTTTAATTACCTTGTAAAAAACATCAACCTCACAATTGCCCCGCTTCACTCCACATTATCCAACATTCCAATGCGAACCCATGACACCCGTCTGCACAGGAGATGAGGATGCTGTATTTAGTGTCAACCCCGTAGTAGCGTAGCCCCCAACATAAATGAAGCCATGAGTTGAAAAACATGACCAAACTCATTATTGCAATAGTGCAATGAACCCAATAGGCCAATGGAGTGAATGAACCTAGCTGGCTAGCCATCGGCTCCACATTATCTAACACCCTAATGCGAACCCAATAGGCCAGCAAGAGCTAACCAAATCGGCCTGGTCCATGTACTCTCAAGAACTAACATTGAAAAATATTTAGCTCTTATGCGTATTTTATTTGTTTGTTTTGGTTTTAGCTGTGAATTCCCTGACGTTTAATTTTATTTATATCATCATGCTATGTATTTTGGTTGTAGACTTTAAGATAGTAACAGTTTCCCTTGCCGAGTGAACTTTTGAACTTAAACTAACCATATTTGCCTTTTCTTTCTCAGCTTTGTTTTATACTTTTCCACTTTGTGCAATGATGCCGATGAAGGAAAGAAGTTACTAAAAGCATCCATGAATGCTCTTCTTACACCGCCTGTATCTGGAAACACAGAAAGTTCTCCCAATGTTCAAAGTGGAAGTGAAGATAAAAAACCTGTTGTGCTCTGGAGTGCCTTTTATATTCAAAAAATAACTTCGGTATGCTTCTAATACTGACTTGTACACAGATTTCTTTATTGCATGATGTTTCTTTTTATTAGGCAGCGTTTTAAGAATTTAGTCTAGAAAGAGGCGACGCAGACACATGTGACATTGATATGGACACCCTTTCCTTGACAATGGATTTTTTCTATTTCAGAGTAAATTTGAAGCTATCAGTTCCACTCCGACACCGGATGGAAATCTAAACTACGTTGACCTTTTAGATGAAACTGAGAAGGTTTGTCTTTATTCTTCCGTTAATTTTTCAGTGTATGTCTGTAAGATTAATGTTGCTGTTAATTAATAGCTACACACTGTCTCTTAAGCCTTTTATCTTGAGTGTGGTCTTGAATATCTTGTTACTAAGATTGAAAATATGAAGAAACAAAAGAAATCAAGTAGCTGAATAAGTAGGGAAATGAGTTGAGAAAATCTTTTTGCTCAAGCATCTATACTTTGACACGATGACCGTGTAAAAACCAAAAGCTAGTTATGATCATTAATCGATAATTATCAGTGTCACTAATGCTACTAGTTTAATGATGGTATTCTTGCAGCTATTTGGTCAAATGTACCCCAATGAAGAATTCTTTCCAAAGACGACATCCCCTGAAGATACCATGGATGATGATGATAATGGGATTATTATGGAGAACTAATCAAGATCAAATTGCCTTGCACAACTCATTGAGAACTACACCCAAGATCTCGGAGAAAGGGAGTTATGAAATTATATGCACATTCGCAGATAGATTGAAGATATATATTAAAATTGTTGAGGAGAATGGTTACGGGTCCTGCTTTTTGTGTGAACTGAAAAATAGGGGCCGGACCTTCAAGGCAGGTTACAAAGCAGTCGTTGGTGTTAATTATGAATTTTTTGTGAAGCATAAAATACTGATTCGGTGTTGTATATGCATTTAAGAACGTTTGTAGAACAAATTGCTACTCAATGAAGGTGTGGAATCTTGGAGGTTTCAAAGCTGGTAGGGGCTGAAGTATAGCGCTCAAAGTTCTATAACTAGTACAGTAGAAACTCTTTAATTTGATACTCGGTAAATTAATAAACTCTCTAAAATAATAAATTTGTCCGGTTCCGACTTGGGCTAATGTAAAAAATTGAAAAACTCGATAAAATAATAAGATAATAATTTTTCGGGAGATCCCTTTATAATTTTCGGTCCCAAGAAAATCATAAATTAATAATTCATAGAAACTGAAAAAAAAATATATTAAGAATACATTGAACACATTTGTTCCTCTATGCATATGAACACAGTAGTTACTAATTTACGATGAGTCCCAAGGTTCGCTGCAACGTAATTCTAAGAGGCATAGACTAATTTGCCTTTTTGTTTGGCATGTACAGTATAATTACTGAAAAACTCTTTAAATTAATAATTATTAATTTATCGATAAAATAATAACTCTCTAAATTAATAAATTTCTCCCATCCCGACATTATTAATTTATAGAGTTTTAACTGTATTTGGAAAACGATTTGATTGTACTTTTGTATAAAGTTGCTTATGACATGTGTGAATCTTGCAAAAATATCAAACTGAAGACAACAATATAGATTGTACAAAGTACAAACACACTTGGGAAAAATTTGACTGTCTTAACAAACTGATTCCAATGTCTTTTTTGAATAACTATTTTTTGAAGCTAGTTGTAGATAACTTAACATGTGCTTTTAGTACAAGATAGCATAATCCTTTAATATGCGACTTTTAAAAACTCACGACAAGACAAACATTTACCTTATTAGATTAGAATTTAATTTACATTTCCATTTCCTTCAAAAAAACAAGCAAATTAAAAGCAATAAACAAGTAAATCATCAAACTAGTTCATGAATTTGTAGAGCACATTGAAATAAGTCTCAGCCTTTATTCAATTAAGTCCCTATATTTTAATACATTATAAATTTAATCTTTAGTATATTTTTTGAAGGATTAATATCAGTATAATTTGATAGTTGGAGAGCGTCCAACTAAATTAAATCATGAATTAATTTGGTGGTTTAATAAAAAAATGTTGGAAAGAAAGAATATTCACCAAAAGGAAAAGAAACCTGCTCAACAGGTGTCACAGTCACAATGTCACTTAGTTGCGTGGCAACTCCATAAACCAAACTAAACCACTTTACCAAACTAAACCGAAAAATAGAAGAAACAAAAGCACTTTTCTGTCCTGTCTACTGGAAATTTGTAATGCATGCAGTTTATCTTTGCTAGAGGGAATGGAGCCAAGTTCCCTTTTACTGATCATACATCAACACCACAAAGCTTCCATGTTCTGTTTTGTGAAGCAAGGTAATATCAATCCTCTATAAAAAATCAACTTCATTGTTCTGTTTTTTCTTTCATAATAATTCTATTGCAAAACATTTACATAAGTTTTGGATCAGTTGAAGAAAAAAAAAGAGGAAATAATTCTATTGCAAAACATTTACATAAGTTTTGGATCAGTTGACGAAAAAAAAAGAGGAAATAATTCTATTGCAAAACATTTACATAAGTTTTGGATCAGTTGACGATAAAAAAAGAGGAGTCTGTCACACAACCGTGTGACCATCCCGGTCAGTTGAACTTGGCCGAGAACGATCATCTACAGCTGAAGATGATGCACACACCATCCTGGCCGTTAATCATAACGGGTTTGTCGCAAAAAACATGATAAAAAAAAGGTTTTGAGTCTGTCAGACAACCGTGTGACCATCCCGGCCAGTAGAACTGGGCCGAGAACGATCATCTACAGCTGAAGATGATGCACACACCATCCTGGACGTTAATCACGCTCTGATCACACGGTCACAGTTCATCCACCAGACGTATGTTCCTGTCTCCTTAGAAATCAAGGACACAGTAGTACGATCCTATAGAACAGATCCTGTTCAAGTAAGGTCGTGCTTTGATATGCTGAGTTTCAGGTATATAAACAATTAAAAGTTTTTATTATTAAGCGATGTGGGACTAAGTTTGTGGTTTTTGTTTTAACTCTTGTTTTATGGGATTTATTTTATATAAAATGCTTTCAAGATTCTGAAACAAAACAAAAGCAGTTCTGGTGGTGCTACCGTTTCAAGAAGCTTGGGCCTATTTTCAGCTTTTCATGATTGATAAGATTTTACAACTAACATTAATGAATATGATAAGATTTTACAACTAACATTAATGAATATCTTTCCTTTCCAGTGCTATTTATTGGTAGTTAGCAGTGGCTAATACTTTAGTGCATGTTTGAATTGACACTGAACTAGGTGAAATCACCGCGAGCCACCATGATTTTGGAAAAAGGTGCAGCATCAACAAAACCACGGTGCCACCGTGATTTCGTCAAATACACCATGATACTGTCCAAAAGATTGTCTTTGATACAACAGGTACTTATAATATATAATATAAAATATTTTTAAGTCAAAAGAGTTAAACATATACTTAAAATTTATGCAAAATGAATTTCCTGCAGTTAGTTATCTTATCACAGTTGTTGATAAAGGTTGAATAGTTGAAATTTTGAGTTTTTGATTGGTCAAAGTCGTGATATAAGGCATCTGATCTTCATCAATGGCTTAGATAGACTGATTGCAATGACAGAATCCACATTGAAAGTTGTGGAAAATGAGTTCCTTGCAATTAGTGATGTCAGTCAGTTTATAAAGATCGAATGATTGAGATTACGAGTTTTTGATTGGTCAAAGTCATGATGCGAGCCATTCGATATCTATCAACAAAATACATGACTTTGATAACATTATTAAACAGAATGTTGTTCTATTGTCAACAATTCTGGTCTTGCAAACAAGGTTTGGAGCTGACTTTTAGAACTTCACACCATGTGTCCATTCTCTTTTCTTAAATAATAAAACAAAGGCTTGTTTGATGGTGTAAACTTTGGCAATAAAATGCAAATATGCATTTACGAGTCGAGGAGCCATTTCAAAACAGCATTCACAAGTGCAACAATATGAATTGTACAATGAAGTGTTTGTTGTTCTATGCTTTTAAAAAAGTTAAATTGATCACCTTGTTGCGCAATGAAGAGTTATATCTCATTTCATCTTTCATTGGTATTCTTGAATGATGTATGCTAAACTTAATAACTGTTATAGTGCATTATGCATAACCATAACCAGTTGACCAGCGTCAGTCAGTACACTAAGATAAAGTCACATTGTCTTCATTCTTGTGTATTCTATAGCCTTGGGGTAGATTTTGATCAAGAAAATGACAAGGTTTGTAGAGACTTACATAACACAAAAGACAGAATAGATCATTTAGCTCAATATAGCTCAGCTGTTGGAAGGCGAGTTCTTACTCAAGTGATGATTGATTATGGTTAATATTTTTCAAAAGATACTTGTCTTTTCCCATTTTGCCCCTCACCAATTATTTTTAATTATTTTCTAATTTTTTTTAATAACAACATTATATGGCCGTCCCTTCGCATTGTCCATTCTTGCCTCTGCCTCACACACATACACGCATACTCTCTCAAATCCGTGATTCCCAAATTCATCATCTTCTTCTTCAATTGAATCCGAATCCAACAATGGCACCTCTCAGAGCAACCCCTTTCCCTACACAAACATCCTCCTTCTCTCTCCCTCAAATGGCCAGTCTCAGATCTCCCAAATTCCTCATGGCTTCCACCCTCCGTTCTGGTTCCAAGTCAGTAATCCCTTCCCTTACTTTTTCATTTCATCTTCAATTTTCATTCTCAATTTTTGGTTTGGTGAAATGATTGTTGGGGTGGTTCAATTGCATTCAAGTTTTTTTTTTTTTCCTTCTTTGCAGGTGAGGATATTCAGGATGCTTGTTTGGTTCAATAATTTAATTATATTCACAACGTTCTTTCTCATTATTATTTTTCATATTATCACTTGTTATGGTTACTATTCCACTTTTTTTTTTTTCTTTTTTTTTGCATGTTTCTGTCAGTAACGTATTTAATGAATTTACCCTATGTTTTTCTCTAGTATCAGTACACCTTAGTTTTGTTTTTTTGATTGTATTCTATGGTATAAACGTATATTCCCTAGGTGACTTCACCATAAATTCAATTTGGGAATTTTTTATTTCATTTCTATTCAACATGAATCTCTGTCTGTGTGTATAATCAATTATAAATTTTGGAACTTGTTGGGTCAATACTCTACATTACTTTCTGCTTGATTTGATTTGATTTTATTTTATACGCTTTCTCTCTTTCTTGGTCTTTAATTCATTCATGCATATGTGAATTTGATAACTGTTTACGGAAATTGGTCATACAGTCGCGTCCAAGAATGGACAGCTCATTAAAATTAGATTTTTTTTTTTTTTTTTTTATGTAATTCTAAAAATACTGAACTTAATTCTGGACTGTCGATTTTGATCAGACTGGCATCGACTTGCGACTGCCGGATTTGCTCACTGCAGCAAATCCGGGTCCATGTTTACCGATTCTTTTTTTATGATCATCTACATGGGAGTATTGGTAACACCTCTAGTGATTTGATTGATTAACCTATGCATTTATGGTGCTGGTATGCACTGCATATTCTGCCAAATTGTCATTTTGATGAACTCTACATGGGAGTTTTGTGATGTTGTTTCCATGAATGATAGTGATAATTTAATACATAAATAAATTATTTTGCCTGTTAAAAAAATAATGATATTAATACAGTCTGGTATAAATCAATTCGCAAACGTAAGGTCATTTAAATGGTGCTGTACTGTTGCTCTAAAAAGTCATTTTATATTACTTTGCAGAGAGGTTGAAAATATTAACAAGGCTTTCACACCTCCCAGAGAAGTGCATGTTCAAGTAACCCACTCTATGCCTCCCCAAAAGATTGAAATTTTCAAATCGTTGGACGGTTGGGCTGAGGAAACCTTATTGACCCACCTTAAACCCGTGGAGAAGTGTTGGCAACCACAGGATTTTCTGCCTGATCCTTCCTCAGATGGATTCGAAGAGCAAGTGAAGGAACTGAGAGAGAGGGCAAAAGAGCTTCCGGATGACTACTTTGTTGTTCTGGTTGGAGATATGGTCACAGAAGAAGCTCTTCCTACTTACCAAACTATGCTTAATACTTTGGACGGGGTTCGTGATGAAACAGGTGCCAGCCCTACTCCCTGGGCTATTTGGACAAGGGCATGGACAGCTGAAGAAAATAGACACGGTGATCTTCTTAACAAGTATCTTTACTTGTCCGGACGTGTTGATATGAGACAAATTGAAAAGACAATTCAGTACTTGATTGGCTCTGGAATGGTAAGATCCTAGTTAGTTTCATAATAAATTCCATAATCATGCAAATGTTAAAGGAACTATTACATCCAACGTTATCGCAGTCAATATAATACAGAGAATGTGCTTAAAATGGACATTTTATCAACTAATGTCTAATGCATCCAGATGCATCAATGTGTCACTGTCAGTATAATTCATATTTATGTTTTGAATTTCTAGAACAAGGTCAAACTTCCATGAAATTCATTCTTGACTCAAAATAGTATGCTTGTTGAATCTTGTCATATTTATTGTTTATATCTCTCTAATTTTGGATTGATGGAATTTGATGGATAGGATCCTCGGACTGAGAATAGCCCTTACCTTGGCTTTATCTACACTTCATTTCAAGAGAGGGCGACCTTTATATCGCATGGAAACACAGCAAGGCTTGCTAAGGAACGCGGTGATTTGAAGTTGGCTCAGATCTGTGGTCTGATTGCGTCAGATGAGAAACGCCATGAGACTGCTTACACAAAGATAGTGGAAAAGCTATTGGAGATTGATCCTGATGGAACAGTTATTGCTTTTGCTGACATGATGAGGAAGAAAATTGCTATGCCAGCACACCTGATGTATGATGGCCGAGACAACAACCTGTTTGATAACTATTCTGCTGTTGCCCAGCGCATTGGAGTCTACACTGCCAAGGACTATGCTGATATACTTGAGTTTCTGGTTGGGAGGTGGAAGGTGGCCGACATAACGGGACTTTCAGGTGAGGGACGAAAGGCACAGGAGTATGTTTGTGGGTTGCCACCAAGAATCAGAAGGCTGGAGGAGAGAGCTTCAGCAAGAGCAAAGGAATCATCCAAACTTGCATTCAGTTGGATTCATGATAGGGAAGTACTACTCTAAGCATAGTAAGGATCATATTAAATCTTCCAGCAACTCTACTTGGAGCAATGTTGAATAGTTGAAAATTCAGTTTGTCATTTTTGTTTGTTGAAACAATTGTTCTCTTGCGTGGTCTGTTAAGCATAAGCAATCAGGAGGCAGCTGTAGTAATAGGAATGCTATTTTTTTTTCCTTTTCCTTGTAGTAGTGATATGTTTCAAGTATAAGTTGACGTTTTTATCTTGCAATTTTGATGATAAAGAAAATTTAGTTAATGGTCCGTGCATGCGTGAAAAGTCCTTTAAAGGCAATTTTGATTGCTGTTGGAACGATTTGTCCTTTATTCTTCTTTGCGGTCACCGGAATACTTGAGTTGGTGCGAATGGCATGCAAATTTGTTGCTTGTAGCTTCATTGGAATAAGGCTATCTTGGTATCTTAATCTTAATCTTAATATTAGACCTTTTCATCACATGTTTATAGTAACATTTGCCACATGTCACTTGCTAAAGGCATCCACCTATTAATCAACAATTCACAAATATTTAGCTTCTTTTAGCTTTCGGCAAAATGGGACCGCAGAGTAAACTAGGCGGGAGTTCAATTGTTTTGAAATTCAAATCTTCACTAGGAAACAAAATCAGTTCTGTCTGATCCATATATTCCACAATTTGATTCTATTTCCTCAAATTAAGGCTCAAACTCCTCTATCTCTGCTATCCACACATTTTCCCTCAAAGTTTCAAATGAACATCCCTCTCATTCTACATCCTTCATTCCTTCCGACTTCTCCAATTCAATCCTTGGCAGAGATCCATGGCTACTTTCACCAGAAGGCCTCTTCTCTTCTCTTTCATGGTATTTTCTGTTTTGCTTTCTTTGTGCAGAAAAAATGGTGAACCACAAAATCAAAGAAATGCCGAGTACGATGAGGAACGAAGGTAGCAATAGCCACATCAAAACCCCAAAAGAAAGCGTTGCTGCCGATTGCGGAAAGCGAGTCTCGTGGTTATTGTGGATTTTCCCATCAGATTAGCATCTATCATGGTTTTTTCCTTTCTCTTAAATTCCCTTAAATTTCGTTCTCAACTTCACTGAATCTGTTCATGGATTATTGTTTTGATACATTGACTGTATGAGTTTAATGTTTTTTTTTTTTTATCTTCACACAAGTTGTAGAGTTGATATCTTAACATTTGTATAAATGGTGTTAATAGTTGATGATTTGATATCTTGAGACGCTGCCTAATTTTGTTTAAGTTCTATGTTTTAATTCTAAGCTGCTTCACAAGGTATGAGGCAGCGTCTCAGCTGTGGATGCAGGCTCTGACGCCGAGGTAAGGTGGTCCGTGCTCCAGTATATATTTCTACATCTTCAAATTCACATTTATCTTTCACTCTCTGTTTTTTTCGCTTTGTTTCCCTCTCTGTTCCAACAAACACTATGGTGGCAGCCTCCGGCGTGGAGGTAAGGGCTTCTAGATTTTTTTACGAGTTTTTGTTCAATGTTTTCTATTTCTGATTTTGTTATATGTTTTTCTGTTTTTTATTCTTTTTCCGATTCATAAATTTCATAATCATGTTTAGTTACATGTTCACCTTTTTTGGTCGCTCGATATTAGTATGTTGTTTCACTTGAAGAGTGATTTGAGTGTTATAAAATTTAAAACTTCTAATGATTGGAATTGTTTTTTTTAAATTTAGGTGATTTGAATTGATTTTGAGGAAGGATTTTAAACCTTTAGGTAAGTTTATTTATTTATTTATTTATTTATTTTTTTGACAGATCCTACTATGTTGACAAGTCATGCTTAATTATATCAAGATAACTTTTTTGAATGAACATGGGTTTAACTTCCAGAGAAGAAGAATAACTTTTAAAGATCACATTTTTTTTCATTTAAAGCATTGTCCCACGTTTGCATGTTCTAATGTATTTTAAGAAAATATTGTTGTGTGATTAATGGAAAGAAAAAGATTATAAAACCACGAGTTGCGTAATGATTTCATGTTGTAATTTGAGATATATTGCTCATAGTTTTTAGTCCAGACATGGATATGAAAAGAAATTTGATGGTGGTGAATTGAAGTTTTCTTTTTATTGGGAATAGGGACGTTATTAGCAATTTTTTCTTTCAACTTTTCCTCTTTTATTGTGAATTTATTTAATGTGTATTATGTATAGGAGGATGTGTTATGATTAGAATAATAAACATAGTTGGTCATATTTGGTAATATGGAATTTCTGCAATGTCTCTAGGTTCTTGATGAGGAAATGGTGAATTACTCGCAAACACAGTTCATTTAAGTTCTTATTCATGTTGTTTCATGTGTTTCATGTTCTAACTTCGAGATATTGAAGAAAGAAACCTCTTTATCTTAGCCTCTTTCTTTGCAAGGAAAGCTTCAATGAATGTTTAATGTTCTAGCTTTGAGATATTGTAGAAAACTAAATGATTTAAACACATGAAATTGAAGAGAAAAGATTAAACATTTCAAATTAAATAGGTGTGTGGATGAGTGAACAGAGGAAACATGTGAGAACAGGTGGGTGTCTGATAAAGTCACACAGCGAACTATTCTTTCGCCTTTTGTTTTTGTTTTTATTGGTATTCTTCTTGCTTAAGAAGTGTCAATCCTTTACCATTTGTGTATCTGTCCAATGTTTGCAAAATTCCCTATTCTAATTCCAAGTGTAGGTGGTACTTGAATGTCGATGGTAGAGAGACAACCGGGTGTAGCAGCGGAACGTAATGTATTTAAATGCACTTAAGAACGTTTGCAGAACAAATTGCTAGTCAATGAGGGTGTGAAATCGTGGAAGTTTCAAAGCTGGTAGGGGCTGAAGTATAGCGCTCAAAGTTTCTACATCTAGATTTGTAGTTTGTATTTGGAAAACAATTTGATTGTACGATGTTTTGTATAAAGTTACTTATCACCTGTGTGAATCTTGCGACAATATCAAAATTGTTGAAGTTTTGGGTCAGTTGCAAAAAAAAAAAAAGTTTTTTTGAGTTTGTCGCCAGACGTATGTTCCTGTCTCCTTAGAAATCAAGGACACATTAGTACGATCCAATAGAACAGATCCAGCGATGTGGGACTAAGTTTGTGGGTTTTTTTTCCTTTCTAACTCTTGTTTTATGGGATTTATTATATATAAAATGCTTTCAAGATTCTGTAACAAAACAAAAGAAGTTATGGTGGTGCCACCGTTTCAAGAAGCTTGGGACCATTTTCAGCTTTTCAAGATTGATAAGGTTTTACGACTGACATTAATTAATATGTTTGCAGTTAGTAGTAGGCGAAATCATGGCGAGTAACTGTGATTTTGGCGAAAGGTAAAATCCCTTTTTTTCCTATCTCTATCCCGATGAGCCGAAACCAAAGCTTTTATTTTCTGTTGCGAAATAGTTCGAGTAAGTTTTGAATGAGCTCCGCGAAAGCTTGATGTAAATAAATGAATTTTTGTCCTCCGTTTTCGAGCGATAGATCCTCGTTTAACTCTGGTCATTGAATAAATGAGACTTTGATGAATAACTATTTTCTTTTTTTCTTTCAGTTATTCTTTTATCCTTCCTAGTCTATTAATAACAAAATGGATTCTTCCAATGTATAAAATAAAAATTCCAATGGCTTTTGCTGCTATAACCTTCCCAACCACGATTTTTTTATTTTTTTTCTAAGTATTTAACCTCGTAATAAGAAATTATATTGATACTAGGTATTCAAAAAAGCATAGTTAATTTAATAGAAATAGACAAAGAAATGGTGGGTTCCATCGTTTCTATGATTACTTGTTAAACGGTGAGGTCCTCTCTATACACCGGAGCCCCTTCTTTTATTGAATCCTCATTCAATCAATGTTATTGTGAATTTGTACAGTTCACACTTATGGGCTCTACCCATGAAATATCTAGTAATAGGTCTTTCACAACAAAATCTAGCTATACAGTAACGGTATTTAAGTATGAAGATTAGCTGGGTAGTTGACCCTCTTAGTCCGTTATTGCAAAATTTAGGGCATAATTTTTTATTTAAAATTGGATTTTTCCCGCTTAATGGATAACTATTTGTTACCAATGGGAAAGTATTTTTCATCTTAAATTACAAATTAAGGTGATTCGGTTTGCACCAATCGAAACCATAAATTTTATACACAATAGAATTATATATATAATTCTTATTAATAGACTAGTACATGTTCCTCGGCGCTGAGGGCATCCCCGAAGAGCGGGAGATTTTGTTACATTTCGGATTGGCTGTCTTGTGTTTCTAATAAGTTGTTTTATAGTTGGCATGGTGAGTCATATATATATATAATGAACTGGTTTAGATCAATCCTAACCGGATAATTA
Source organism: Medicago sativa (assembly GCF_051527215.1). Classification (NCBI taxonomy): domain Eukaryota; kingdom Viridiplantae; phylum Streptophyta; class Magnoliopsida; order Fabales; family Fabaceae; genus Medicago; species Medicago sativa. The sequence goes on along the minus strand of NC_140753.1, from coordinate 14,112,903 downwards.
TGAATTTTTTAGATTCTAAAAAATCCGGTTGGTAAGACAATTAAAGTAAAGAACAACTAAAAGACAATTAAAAAGCTAAAATAGCAAATCCTGTATTTATGGGTAATACCTTTCAGGAATACTTTTTAATTTCTTACTCATGAGTAATCCTTTTGAGTATAATGCTTTGTTTAGAATGCAAATGGTTGGGGGATAATACTTTTGAGTAATCCTTTATTATTCATGAATACTGCTTTTAAGTAAAGATAAAAAGTATAGTAGTATAATTACTATACTATACTTACTATACTTTTTATTGATTTTTATTGATTAAGTAAAGATAAAAAGTATAGTAGTATAATTACTATACTTTTTATTGATTTTTATTGATAAAGTAGTAACACTAACTTATTGATCTTATTGATAAATTAAGTAATTGATAAATAAGTAAGAAAAACATTATTTTTTTTTTATACAATTTTGATACAATTTTTTATTTTCTTTATTTTGAACTTCATTTTTCATTTTCTAAATGATTATCATTATCATCATTATCAGTATTAAAAAAGGTATTTTATCATCATTATTAGTATTATCATTATTAGTATTAAAAAAAGTATTAACAAAAAACTGTACTTTAATAATTACTTTAGTAATTAATCGCTTCAAAAGCTTCAAAAGCAAACCCCATAGAGAAGGCGGGGGTGGAGGGGGCGTAACAAACATTGTTGCCATATAATTTTCCTCATATAATTTGAGATAAGTTGACTTTGTTTCCTTTATTTATTTTTTTACTTTTTTAACTTATTTACTTTTTTAACTTATTTATTTTTTTTTACTTTTTTAACTTATTTATTTTTTTTTACTTTTTTAACTTATTTACTTTTTTTTTTACTTTTTTAACTTATTTACTTTTTTTTTTACTTTTTTAACTTATTTATTTTTTTTACTTTTTTAACTTATTTACTTTATTTAACTTATTTATTTACTTACTTTATTTATTTACTTTTTTAACTTATTTACTTTTTTAACTTATTTACTTTATTTAACTTATTTATTTACTTACTTTATTTATTTACTTACTTTATTTATTTACTTTTTTAACTTATTTACTTTTTTAACTTATTTACTTTATTTAACTTATTTATTTACTTACTTTATTTATTTACTTTTTTAACTTATTTACTTTATTTAACTTATTTACTTTATTTAACTTATTTATTTACTTTTTTAACTTATTTACTTTATTTAACTTATTCATTTACTTACTTTATTTATTTACTTTATTTAACTTATTTACTTATTTAACTTTGTTTAATCTGCGACCGTATCAACAATTCCGTGGGCTTTAGCTTCTTCTGCTGACATAAAAAGATCCCTTTCCATGTCTTTGTATATCTGCCAGGAAGCTTTGCCTGTTCTTTGTGCATAAATATTTGTCATAGTTTTTCGCATTTTCAGTAATTCATTCGCTTCCAGCATACATTCTCCTGCTTGTCCCTCATACAAAGAAGTGGCAGGTTGATGGATCATTACCCTGAGCTGAGAGTCTAACAGAATAGGAGTTTTTCCTAATCTTGGATTAGGAGGTAGGGCATATAAAAAAGAAATTCAATTTAAAGCCGTACAGGCATCTTTTTTATATAGCATACGGCTCGGCTCTACTATAAATATGAAATCTACCTTCCATTGCAGAAATATAAAATATATATATATAAAATATACCGGGTCTATCAGACCCAAATCAGTAACTAATCCAAAATATAATAATCACCTTTCTTTTTTGTTTGAGAATATTTTTTAAAGAATATGATGATTCCGTTGCTCTCTTATTTAGTCTAGTTGTTTATTCAGCAATCCAAAAGTTTCTTTTTTGTTTTGAAATTCAATTAAAATAATTAATGTTGTTGTTAAATGTCTCTGCTATGAAAAATGAAAACAAAAAAGAATTGTGACACTAAACTAGAGTATTATAATTATCTAAAATAGAGTATTATAATTATATAAAATCGTAAATACTCCTTTTTCATACGACTCTTTCGATATATAATCTAATGGTTTTGAAAAAAAAAAAAATTATTTTTGTATATCGAACTCGAAGTGCCATGCTTTTTTTACTTAATATTGGTTTAGGCATAGTTTTTTTTTCTTTTCTAAAAATTAAGAAAATAAGAATCATTCGCGCCAAGCGTGAGGGAATGCTAGACGTTTGGTAAATTCTCCTCCGACCAAAAGAAGAGATCCCATTGAAGCGGCTAATCCTACGCATACTGTATGTACTTCTGCTTCTACAAGTTGCATAATATCAAATATGGCCATTCCAGATATTACCTCTCCGCCCGGAGAATTTATAAACAAATACAAATCTTTGTTCTTGTCCTCTAAACTGAGATATACCATTAGACCAACAAGTTGATTTGATATTTCACTGTTGACCTCTTGACCTAAAAAAAGTAATCTTTCTTGAAAAAGTCGATTGTATAAATCAACCCAAGATGCGTCATCATCTTCAGGAAGTCTAAAAGGTACTTTTGGAACACCAATTGGCATTAAATAGAAAAAGATCTATCTTCCTTGTCTTTGGAGTGAGAACGTAAGGAGACAGAATGAGTTGATTTTGTTAAAAATTATTTATATTTCGGAGATAACATAAATAAAAAAATAACACTAAATGAATAAAGGAAAGTTTTGACGAATAGGTCCTTCTTGGATATGTCTGGATTCACTGATATAAACCACATATCCAATACAAACACTCATAAAAAAAAAAGTAACCCCCCACCACCATTGCGTATTGTTACTTATCAGATATAGAATATATCTGCTTCTTTTTGTTCCTACGAATAGAATGTTCTATTATTACTAAAAAAGTAGAACATTAATTCTTTAATGCGAGATAATTTACTAAAAGGGGAAGGTCCATAGGATAGTTTTTTACAGTGCAATAAAGTTACATAGTGTCTATTTTTTGTTGATATAAGAGGTATTTTCATGGGTTTGCCTTGGTATCGTGTTCATACCGTTGTATTAAATGATCCCGGCCGTTTACTTTCTGTCCATATAATGCATACAGCTCTGGTTGCTGGTTGGGCAGGTTCGATGGCTCTATATGAATTAGCAGTTTTTGATCCCTCTGACCCTGTTCTTGACCCAATGTGGAGACAGGGTATGTTCGTTATACCCTTCATGACTCGTTTAGGAATAACCAATTCGTGGGGTGGTTGGAATATCACAGGAGGGACTATAACAAATCCGGGTATTTGGAGTTACGAAGGTGTGGCCGCGGCACATATTGTGTTTTCGGGCTTGTGCTTTTTGGCGGCTATTTGGCATTGGGTTTATTGGGATCTAGAAATCTTTTGTGATGAACGTACTGGAAAACCTTCTTTGGATTTGCCAAAAATATTTGGAATTCATTTATTTCTTGCAGGGGTCGCGTGTTTTGGTTTTGGCGCATTTCATGTAACAGGATTGTTTGGTCCTGGAATATGGGTATCCGATCCTTATGGACTAACTGGAAGAGTACAATCTGTAAATCCAGCATGGGGTGTGGACGGTTTTGATCCTTTTGTTCCGGGGGGAATAGCCTCTCATCATATTGCAGCAGGGACATTGGGCATATTAGCGGGCCTTTTCCATCTTAGTGTGCGTCCACCTCAACGTTTATACAAAGGATTGCGTATGGGAAATATTGAAACCGTCCTTTCCAGTAGTATCGCTGCTGTATTTTTTGCAGCTTTTGTTGTTGCTGGAACTATGTGGTATGGTTCAGCAACTACTCCGATTGAATTATTTGGTCCTACTCGTTATCAACGGGATCAGGGATACTTCCAGCAAGAAATATATCGAAGAGTTGGTGCTGGGTTAGCCGAAAATCAAAGTTTATCAGAAGCTTGGTCTAAAATTCCTGAAAAATTAGCTTTTTATGATTACATCGGCAATAATCCGGCAAAAGGGGGATTGTTTAGAGCGGGCTCAATGGACAATGGAGATGGAATAGCCGTTGGTTGGTTAGGACATCCTATCTTTAGAGACAAAGAGGGGCGTGAACTTTTTGTACGTCGTATGCCTACTTTTTTTGAAACATTTCCGGTTGTTTTAGTCGACGGAGACGGAATTGTTAGAGCGGATGTTCCTTTTCGAAGGGCAGAATCGAAGTATAGTGTCGAACAAGTCGGTGTAACTGTTGAGTTCTTTGGTGGCGAACTCAATGGAGTCAGTTATAGTGATCCTGCTACTGTGAAAAAATATGCTCGACGTGCTCAATTGGGTGAAATTTTTGAATTAGATCGGGCTACTTTAAAATCAGATGGTGTTTTTCGTAGCAGTCCAAGGGGTTGGTTTACTTTTGGACATGCTTCGTTTGCTCTTCTCTTCTTTTTCGGGCACATTTGGCATGGTGCTAGAACCTTGTTCAGAGATGTTTTTGCTGGTATTGATCCAGATTTGGATGCTCAAGTAGAATTTGGAGCATTCCAAAAAGCATCAACAAAATCACGGTGCCAACTTGATTTTGTCAAAATTAGCATGATTCAAGTTATATGAGTGTTTTGTTAAAAGTTGCATGCTTTTTAATTTTTTTACCTTAGAAGAGTTCTGCTTAGACTAAGAGTTACACTTCACAATCCATCAATTATTGTGACAGTAGTGAATAACATAACTCTAATTAAACAAATATAACTCTAATTAAACAAATATAACTCTAATAATAGTCTTCATGAAAATTGGATACAATATATAAATGATAAACCATACCACAGACAACTTATAAAGGGGTGTGTTATACTAGCAACCATCTCGAGTTATATTGTTAGATGTAAGTAGTTTGAACAATCAACTAACAAAGTGGTATATGAATTGTTTAAAATGTTGTTTTTAAACATGTATACACGAGGTTGATAATATTCTGAGGTGCAATACAATTAGTAAAAAGCATTCGGAGTTTAACAAATTTGTTCGATGGTGTGAAAATTTGACAGCAAAATGCAAATATGCATTTACGAGTCATTTTGAAACAGCTTTAGAAAAAAGTATTTGCCGAGTGAAACAATATGAATTATACAATGAAGATTACTGTCTCATTGTCTTGTGCAATGAAGATTACTGTCTCATTTCATCTTTCATGGTATTTTTGAATCAAGTATGTTCAACCTAATAACTGTTTATAGTGCATGCATAACCTGTTGACCAGCATCAGTACACTAAGATAAAGTCTCATTGTCTTCAACAAGATTCTTCTGTATTCTATAGCCATGGTAGATTTTTATCAAGAAAATGGTGAATTACTTGAAAAAAAAAGATGGAATAGGTCGTTTAATTAGATTAATACAGCTCATCTGTGTTCTTATTCATGTTGTTTGCTTCGAGATATATTGAAGAAAGAAACCTCTGTATCTTAGCCTCTTTGGAAGGAATGCTTCAATCAATGTTTAATGTTCTAGTTTTGAGATATTGAAGAAAATAAAATGATTTTAAATATATGAAATTGAAGAGAAAAGATTAAACATTTCAGAAAAATGTGTGGATGAATGAATAGGGGAAAGATGTGACAACAGGTTCTTCATTCTCAAGGGGGAGAAAGAAAGGGAAGGAGTCAATTGAGTAGGTGTCTGATAAAGTCCCACATCGACCAATTCATAAACTAAACTATGCTACTTACTTATAAAGTGAGAAGACATCAGCTTGTTAATATCACGGAGTCGTGTGATGATCACATAGCGAACTATTCTTTCGCCTTTTACTAAAGAATACCGTGTGAGCATCACAATATGCGGCATACGTTAGTTTTTGGAAGAGTCCTCTTCATGGAGGGCTCTACAATTTTAGTTCAATATTTCTTGGTTGCTAATGGTATGCTTCTTTGTTAAGCGGCGCCAATCTTTTACCATTTAAACACTGTTGGTAAAATTCCCTATTCTAATTCTAAGTGCAGTGGTACTTAAATGTTACATAGTAGAGAAAGACAACAATTTCAATGGAATTTTCATATAAAAAATTCTTCTAAGTCTAGTATTTTTTTTCTCCAGATTTTCTAACCATTTCAATGGGCTAGGACCCGCTTTGTGCTTTTCATGATAGGTAAGATTTTACAGCTGACATTGTAAAACGTTGTAAATAGTTTTGCAAGTTGATTTCTTTAACAGTAGCAAGTTGATTATGTAAACATTTTCAAGTTATCGTATGGAGATTTTCATTAAAAGTTGCATGCTTTTTAAAGAACACTTTTGACCTCAGAAGAGTTCTGCTTTGTATGTATACTGTTTATGTCAAGTTAAATTAACAGATAATGTGTATATGTATTGTGTGGTACACTGATATATGCACATTCAATTGAGCTATGAGTGAGCTAGTTGTCAACTACTGTCCACATATTAGCCATATAGGTCCTTAAGAATTTCATGAAATATACTATTCCCATTTTGTAAGTTTCTGGTAGCCATGTAGGTTTTTTGGAAATTACTCTTGACATATTGTTGGTAATTTACCAAACAACCAATGAAATGATTGGATTTGTTAGTGAAATATAATTAGTTCGTGAATACCATTTGAAAATTTCTTCTCAAAGCTAATTTTATTGATTGTGGGGTAAATTACTTAATTTTTTTTTAAGTATAACCTAGGCCTCAAAAAATCTACCTCATATTAGATTACACAAAATGAAACGAGTTTGTATGGTGAGCAGTGATTAATCACAGAGATGATCTTCAATCGTTTTGGACTAATCAGGATAGAGAACATCTTATCACTTGTTGGTAAAGGTTGAATAGTTGAAATTTCGAGTTTCTGATTGGTCAAAGTCATGATGTAAGCCATTTGATCTTCATCAATGTAGCAATGGCTTAGATAGACTGACTGCGACGACAATAAGGAATTTTGACTGCTGAGAATCCGAATTGAAAGTTGTGGAAAACAAGTTCCCTGCAATTAGTGATCTCAGTTGTTTATAAAGATCGAATGATTGAGGTTTCGAGTTTCTGACTTGTCAAAATCATGATGCGAGTCATTCGATATCTATCAACAAAATACATGACTTTGATAACATTCTGAGGTGCAACACAGATAGTAAAAAGCATTCAGAGTTGCTACAATGACTTTGATAACATTGTTAAACAGAATTCTGCTCTTGCAAACAAGGTTTGGAGCTGACTTTTAGAACTTCACACCATGTGTCCATTCTCTTTTCTTAAATAAAACAAAGGATGGGTCTAATGCCTCTGTATCTTACCCTCTTCAGAAGGAATGCTTCAATGAATGTTTAATGTTCTACCTTAGAGATATTGAAGAAAACTAAACGATTTTAAACATATAAAATTGAAGAGAAAGGATTAAACCTTTCAAATAAATGCGTGGATGAGTGAATAGGGGAAAGATGTGACAACATGTTCTTCATTCTCAAGGGGAGAAAGGGAAGGAGTCAAGTGAGTAGGTGTGTCAGAAAAGTCCCACATCGACCAATGCATAAACTGAAACTAAGCTTCTCACATATAAAAAGAATTGGTCTCTACCTCTTTTAAGCATGGAGCCGTGTGATGATCACATAGCGAACTATTCTTTCGCCTTTTACTAAAGAATACCGTGTGAGCGTCTCAATTATCGGCATACGCTAGTTTTTGGAAAGAGTCCTCTTCATTGAGGGCTTTGCAATTTTAGTTCAAATTTTTTTTTTTTTTTGGTTTCTATTGGTATGCTACTTGCTTATTAAATGCCAATTCTTTATCATTTATGTATCAGTCCATTGTTGGTAAAATTCCCTATTCTAATTCAACCATTTTGATGACCGGGTGTAGCAGCGGAATGCGTTTAATTACATGGTGTTTTGAGCGATATAAACAGATAAATGTTACTGTTATTAAGCGACGTGGGACTAATATAATGTTTTTTGTTTATAACTCTCGCTTTGGAATTTTCGCATAAAAAATGCTTCTAAGTCTAGTTTTCTTTTCAGATTTTGTAACCATTTCAATGAGCTAGGACCCACTTTGTGCTTTTCATGATAGGTAATATTTTACAGCTGACATTGTAATAAGTTGTAAATAGTTTTGCAAGTTGATTTCTATTACAGTAGATAGTGGATTCCTTTACACATTTTCAAGTTCTCGTATGGAGATTTCTTTAACAGTAGCTAGTTGATTCCTTTTTAAAGAACACTTTTCACCTCAGAAGAGTTCTGCATTGAACGGATAATGTTTATGCCAAGTTAAATTAACTGATAATATGTGTTAGATTTTAGTACGAATAGTGGTGGATATCTAAACAACGATGATTTGAGTGTGTATATACACTGATATATGCACATTTAATTGAGCTATGAGTGAACTAACTGTGTATTTTTAGGAAGAAAATCCACAATATCTTGCATTTGAAAATTTTCTGGTGCATCTTGGAATTATCAGAATCAGGTGCATTTGTGGAATTTTTCTTCTGTTCTGTTATTTCTATATTATTTTTGGAATCAGGTGCATTGCCATTAATATACTTTGTGTGTGCTTATTCTTGGAAAAATGTATTTGCTAGTGCAACATTATGAATTACACAATTAAAACTGAGAATTTAATTTTACTTTTGAAACAAATTGATTCCTACTCTCTGTTTCCATGCCTCTGCAGAACAGATGTTATAAATCATAACATGAATAAATTATAGTAAAAATGAGTAGTATGTCCAAATGATAGCAGCATTCAAGGTTCAACAAATTGGAACCAAAATTATGAGGGTTTGGCATTATTTTTTTGAGGTGAGGTTTTGATAATTAAGTTTATGAAATTTATATAAATTGACAATTTATTCCATTAAATTAATGAATGGTATTCAATTTAGTCATTTTTTCAAATTTCAAACTACAATTTTAAGGATTTCATGTTTGTTTTGATGCATACAACAGGATTTAAGAAAATATATATGTTTTTCATTAGTTTGATGAATGTTCCTTAAAGATACATTTTGGTAGAGGGACAAAATTGACTATCATCCTTCAATTCAAGAAACTAAATTACTGCTATTTTATAAATTTGAGGGACTACTACCAGTTCCAAGATCAAAATAATGTCACAATTTGAGGTACCTAGGTAGTAAGATCTTGTTTATTTTGAACCAATCAAGAATGAGGCAAAATTACTAGAGAACTTGATTTCTATTTTCAAAAATCTTCGGTAGTCTATCTAAGCAAGTAAACCACTATCCTATAGACCCCTTTGTGCAAAGAGTTTTCATTCCCACTACAATTCAGCAACAAGTTACACTCCTCAAATCTTGACCATTGGCTTTTTGTTTAATGTTACACCAGTATTCCAAATCCATAGTTCCATGATAGTGATATCATTTGGTATCACCATGCTAAAGGTCTCCAAATTGTGCTCCTTCAGGCAACAGATAAATCAGACACCGGTTGGTCGAACAGTCCAATACACATCCAGAGGACACTTAAGTGAGTCACTCAGCAAAATTGTAGTACAAGAATGTTGTGAACTTGTGATCAGAGCCTTAACTGAATAAATGTATACACAACTGATAAAGATCACATTCTCCTTATTGAGAGTCTCACTGATCCTCAAACCAACCAACTACTTCCTGGATCTTTCTTGACATGAATCTTAGCCATTTTGTCCCTACATTCAAGAGCTTCTTCCCATTTTCCCTCTCCAATGTAAATATTTGAAAGAAGAATATATGGAGCATGATCATTAGGATTCAATTCTATCATCTTCATTGCAGATTTTTCTCCAATTTTTGTATTATTATGATTCCTACAAGCACCGAGTAATGTTCTCCATGCCGATTCACTTCCATCCTTTTGCACTATTTGGTAAGCTTCCTCTAGCCTTCCTGCCCGACCATAGGCATCAGCCAGGCACGAATAATGCTCTGATGTTGGCTTAATCTTATATCTGTCAAGCATCATCGTAAACAAATGCAAAGTTTCTTCAACATACCCTGCATGGCTACAAGCTGACATCAAAGCTAAGAAAGTGACATGATTGGGGGTCACACCATTCTTCTCTAACTTACTTAATACTTCTATGGCCTGTTGTGCCTTTCCATGATGTGCATATCCAGAGATTATGGCATTGAAAGTTACTTCATTTGGCTCTAATTGTTCGTCGAAAACTTTCTCTGACTCCTCTATGTTCCCACATTTAGCATACATATCTATAGTGGAACTCCCAACGTAGACATCGCGGTTGTAACCGGACTTGATGGCAAAAACATGGAGTTGTTTACCCTCACATATAGCTGAAAGTTGTGAGCAGGCTGAAATACACAGTGGAAGGCTATAACTTGTAAAATCGATTCCATCAGCCAACATCTCTTTGCATAGCTCTAAAGCTTCTAATTCCATCCCGTTTTGTTTGCAAGTTCCAATAATCGAACTCCATGAACTATCATCTTTCCTTACAATGTCAACAAAAGCTTTAAATGCATCATCAATTTGTTTACACTCAGAGTACATGTGGACTAATGCATTTCCAACCAAAGTATGACGACACAAACTTGATTTCACTATAAGCGAATGAATTTGTCTACCTGCAGGTAAATCTGATTCATTCTCACAAGACTTCAAAACAGCAACCAGAGTGGCACCTTGAATTTGCAAAAAGGTTGTTCGTCGAAGCTCTTGAAATAGTTGCATGCAACGACCACATCCCTGACCCGGCCGAGCTTGAGCCAAGATCATAGAGTTCCATGCTACAATATCTTTATCATTAATCCTTCTAAACAACTTTTCCACATCTCTTAGTTCACCAAAACTAGCATAGAGATTCAACAACACACTTGCTACAAAACAATCATTCTGATGCCCGTTTTTTATCATTAAGCCATGTACTTGAACACCAGTGTTCAAGTCCTCTATTTCAACACAAGCTTTCAAAGTACTAGAGAACACATGCTGATCTAGTTTCACCCTTTGTCTACACATATCCTTAAAAAAATTAACAGCTTCCTCTCCTCTATTATTCATTGTATAGCCTGAAATCATTGAACTCCAAACAAAATTATCCTTCTTCTCCATGGAATCAAAAATCTTCCTGCAAGAACTCACGTCTCCACATTTAGCATACAAGTCAACCATAGCACTCTCAATCACAACATCAACTTCAGCACCAAACTTATACACAATCCCATGAATTTGCATTACCTCGTTCAACACAGAACAACCCTTGAGTAAACTAACAAAGGTGATTCTATCAGGTTTCAACCCTTGCTCTTCCCACATTTCAGAAAACAACCTTTGCACCATGCAAAAATCACCATTTTGAGCAAACCCAGAAATCATAACATTCCAAGCAACAACATCTCTCTCCAACAATCCATAAAAAACACGCAACGCATCCCTCAAATCATCGCCACCTTTCAAGTACATATACACAAGAGAACTCCCAGCAAATTTTTCTCTCTCAAGCCCACACCGAACAAGCAAGCCATGAATCTGCAAACCAACACTCCAAAGTTCACGGTTGGCACAAGCTCGGAGCAGAACAGCGAAAGTGTTCTCATTCGGTCTCTCATCCGATAAACGCATATGATTAAACATCTCAAATGCTTGTGGGACAGACCCATATTTGAGATGTGAGGAAATTAAAGTCGTCCAAGTGACAACATTTCTGTGAGGCATTTTGTCGAACAGTTTGTGGGCATAGTGAAAGTGTGAAGATTTTGAGTAGAAACTTAAAAGGGTGTTTGCTAAATGGGTTTGTGAAATGTATTGGGTGATTATGAATTGTGCATGGATTTGACTGCATTGTGTTAGTGTTATGGGATTTGATTTCTTTGCTAGTGAAAGTAAAAATGGTTCCAACAACGCACACCCAATCATTCCAATAAGGCACTGATGTCAATGATAAATTTTTGTTAAAGAGAGAAGTAATTTTTTTTTTTTTTTACTAATTTACTCATGCAATAAAAATGAATAGAAGTAAATATTTTTTTTTTTACTAATTTACTCATGCAATAAAAATAATTTTTTTGTAATAAAAATTGTAACTTTGCTGGAAGAAGATAGGGAATGGTTTAAGGGTTATGATACCAATTTATTTTTCCTTTTTTGTCGTAAAGGGTAAGACTGAGGAGGGTGGAGGAAAAAGTGAGTGGAATGAAAAAAGTGATAAAATATATATATTGTTAAAGATTTAGATATAATAAGATTATATAAATTACTACTTTACCAAACTAAGTAAATCAAGAGAGAAGGAAGTATGATAATATATTTTGATTTCTCAAAAGTGGTATATTTGCTTTGCTGAAACTCTTCTCTATTTATAGAGAGATATGAACCGTAAGCATTAAATGCTAGGTTCTAATCTTCAAACATTGCTACACCAATTGCCAAGCATTTCAAAGTGTTTCTGACACTCTTTGAAGTTAAGCACCGCAAGCTATGGATATAGGCATACATACTAGTGGTAAGAATTCCATATTTATACTACTAAATTTACCACTATTACATGTGTGAAATTATTTGTTTCACTTACTATTGTAAGTTGACAATTTGGATAGATATTTCAACCTAAATAGTAAAAACTATAATAATTATGTTTATATAATTTATTATAACATATATATAGTACAAAATCTAAAAAAGTACATTTGTGTTGATGATGTGTTTAAGAAAGTTTAACCGAATAGTACTTTGGTGAAAATACATTTGCAATGATGAAGTGTGTTTGAGAAGTTAAATCAGATACTATACTACTTTGTTGAAAATGCTAATTCAACTAACAATGCTCTTTTTGCGTTTAATTATATTAACAAGTTAATCTAAGTTAATCTATTTTGAATTTTTATAATTATTGGTTTCAAATTACAAGACTGCACTAAACCACCATGATGGTGCAGTTTTTGTTCTGCATTGACAACGTCGTCGATATCTTACTTGCCACTACCACCCATATTTCATGTCATTCCATCACCGGTTCAACGACCGCCTTTCCACGACGGAACGGTTGTGATTTTAGGTCGATATAAATAGTGATCAGTTGACATACATAGATGTGGGATGATCTTTCCCCAACTTTTTTGTTGAAATCGCCAAACAGATGAGTCTAAAATGGACACAGCAGAAAATTTGCTCATTATCATCATCTAACATTAACAAGGATTAACAAGGAAAATTTGAATCGAAAAGAAGTTTGCATAAATAATGATAATATCTCAGCTTAAGCTTCCACCACCATCCGAAAACGTTCAACTCAAATATTACAAAACTTAGCACAAACAAATATCAAAATTTCTTTGGCATAACTTAGATGTGAAGCACCTTATCCAGACTGAAATAGTAACACCTACAGCAGATATCTCCGTTGTAACATGCTTGAAAACTGAACAACAATGACATGTATCAAGCACCATCTGATGACAGGGTGCTCTCAAATGTTTGAAGGCATAAGGATGTTGAATCCATCTGCTGCAGTGGATACTATCATTCCAGGAATCTGTCGGTGCCAGTGCAGTTCTTTAGGGTATTTTTGTCCCTGTTTCAAGTTAAAAGAAATAAGAGGATAAGCCGAAAACAATTTATAGACACAACAAACTATTTTCAAAACTTCTTTCAATTTCAAAAACTTACACTAGCGTTTATGTCATAAGATAAGTTCAAATAACTTATATATAAACTTTTCCAAACGTACGTAATATGTTGAGAAAAGTGGATTCAATTACCTGGTGAATAAATAATAGTTGGGGAGGCAGATCTTCAGGAGCCCTTACTTGTCCTTGGGTTCTAGCTATAAATTCAGCCTCCTCTTCCTCGTCCCTTTCTACAGATAGGTCCCATATTCTGTGGCAAAGGATTACAAAACTTTTAAAAATCCAAAGGTAATGATAAAGAAAAAGGGGAAGAATAAAGCCCTAAAACTTGTTCGGAATTTGACAAACAATTCGATGGTGCACTGCTATTAATATCGTGTTTACTTACGTAAGCTGATTATCAGAGGATGAAGCAGCGAAAGAAGAAGCTTGGCGTGGATTCCACTCAATGGATGTGATTGGATGCTTATGGTATGCAAAATGTGCTACCACAGAATCTCCCTATCCACAAAATAATTCACTTTCACATCATATCATATTTAATAACAAAGGCAAAATAATCGGCGGGAAGAAATCATACAATATTAAAGTTTTGTTCAAAATGTAGTTCATGTCATGTCATGATAGTTATTCACCAAGTGCATCTAGATGTACTTTAAAAAATGCATTAATGGTACTTGATTCAAAGGTACAGAAAGAAAAGTACAAGGATACAACAATGAGATAATGGTAAAGAAAGTCCTCTCAGATAAGTTTAAGTTAATGGTGTAATATGTTGTTAGGACATAAGGAAAAAAGAATAATCAGGAAGTTGAAGCCAAATATGACAAAACTAAAGCACCATGGACATGTCAGAAGGGAAATATTGTTTTCATACCTTAACCAATCTGAGATCATGAACAGATATACTCCCATCATCACTACCAGATGCCAACAATTTATCGGTGCCTTTAACGCTGTTCAGTACAATGATTAATGAATTATATGGAAATTCATTTGACGGAACACCAAAAGTCAATACAAATTATACAATAATACCTGTTCCATGACAAGACATTCACATCAGCATTATGTGCTATAAAAGTCAACAATGGTGACCTCCTACAACGAGTATCCCATATTGCAATGCTTTTATCCACAGAACAAGAAGCAAAAAAATTCTCTTCTCTAGGGCTCCACTGCAGAGATTCATTGAATAATAGAACTCTCATTATACATATAAATAAAAAAAACTACATATGTTAAGAGGTTGGAATGCTCTAAATATTTAATCAAAACCAGAAGAAAACAAGGTTCTACTTTGCACATTAGTACATACTTGCAGATCTTCAACACTACCCGTATGTCCAGTAAAGGGAGTTTGGTCAATATTCCATGTTGCAGCAGATGTAGGCTCCCACAGATAAATATTATTATTGCAATCCCCTTCAAACATGAAGATCAACATCAAGCCTCATATCTCTTTGATAACCAGATATAAAGACATGCTAGAGAAAAATATAGCTAAAGTAAAAAAAAAAAAAAAAAAAAAAAAAGAAAAGAAAAGCGATTACCAGATAAAAGCCTTCCTTCAACATGAGGATCCCAGTCTATAGCATAACCTTCATCTTTGTGCTTAAATTTTTGTAGTGGAACCTGAACTACATCAACTCCTTGGACACCTTCCGTTTCTGTCTCTGCTAGAGCCTTGAGATGAGAGCTCATGTCCCAGATCTACAAATTCATTACTCAAAGTATCAGATTTATACAAAAATATTTGACTCGGTAAGAACAAATAGAGTTTAACGTTTAACTTCTTTGATTGAAAGAGTTGATGCAGAAAAATATAAATTGCAACCTTTAACCTTAGCTGCTGCTAAAATTTAAGAACTTTCAGAAATTTCAATATGTTGCAATCGCAATACTTAGGATTGAGTAACCTCATTTTTATCATATAGCAAGAATTATACCTGGACAATATTCATCATATCAAATGGAACTTGTAACTAGCTCTGAATTTTGTCGGAAGTATTATCTCCTAACATATGTTATACCGCAGAAGTATTATCTTACCAATGCAGGATCATGAATCAGACCATGGGATCGGAACATTGACCTATGTAACTGTTGTAGTGCTAAACATTCTATAGGCCTTATTTCAAAGATTAACTTACAAGGTTGTGTGATTCTATTTTATCCCTATGTTTCACAATTAGTGTCTTCATGGTTTGTAAAAGCAAGACCATGTCCAACCACAATCATGTAGCTAACTATCTTTTTACAGATACTTCAATCTTATACATTCTACCAACACACCTAAACTCATTAGAATCAAAATGACATAATCTTTGTGGCTTTTATGTAACCAACCAAAACAAATCCCAAACGAGCCCTCAGTTCCACTTCCAAACTCTTTAACACTCTCTTTATTACTAGCAAATTTCAATCATTCAACAGTTAATTTGGGGTTTGTGTTCATTCTTTACTTCTTAGTAGAACATCTGTCAAAGGATTCTTGAGTAATAAGTGCTGACAAAATATGATACATAAGCCAGTGGCAAAATCACAACATTCAAAACAAAACCAACCAGTACAGTTTGCTGAAAAGAGCTTGATCCTTTTAATAGTATCCTCCCCCTATTTCCAACGTGAAGCCTTTATGGTATTCAGCTAGATCATTGAAACATAGAAATAACCCTCCAACCCAATAGAAATAACTTGGTTCAAGAGAAATTATAAAATCTAATAT
This sequence comes from Medicago sativa, assembly GCF_051527215.1. Taxonomy (NCBI): domain Eukaryota; kingdom Viridiplantae; phylum Streptophyta; class Magnoliopsida; order Fabales; family Fabaceae; genus Medicago; species Medicago sativa. The sequence continues at coordinate 14,096,675 of NC_140753.1, read as the reverse complement.
GATAAATTAAATTAGTACTTCATAGCATGTAGGAAAGATGCGATACTACAAAAGAGTTCAAGGGTTCCAAATAATGGCTCATTTCCTACACTAAAATAATCAGAGTTCATCTCTGATTAAATTATGAACAACTTTTTGGTTGCACAAGTCAATAACTAAATATGCTCAGCCAATTCAGAAAATAACTCTCTACACTAGCGTAACCCAATATTTACTTAGTTAAGGTCGAGTCTACACATCATTGATAGTACCAATGCTGCACACAGGTCACACTTGTTATTGATACAAGTTCTAAAAGGGCTTGTATATAAAATTAATCTGTTATGTTAAAATCAAATATAGGTGTTCCACAATAATCGTTGAACAGAACAAAATCAACAATCTAAAACTAACTTTAAGTTTCTCCAACTGACATGTGTTGTTATAAACCAAAAGGCAATCATTATTAGTGTTGTTATACATCTTTTCTCATAACTTAAAAAATGACACTGACATATCACATGAATTTTCTAAATAACTAAAAAATGTAAGCGAATCTTTCATCAAAGTTTACCACAAAGCAAAAAATTAAATCATAAGGTTTTTAAAACTAACCTGCACATGACCAGAGTCTCCCCATGATGCACATATATGGGGCTTTTGTGGCATGGAGCGTATCCGGTTGATACAACCTTCATGAGTTACCCTCCGCAACTGTAGGTGCGAACAAAACCAAATTATTAGTAATAGTAAGATCAACTTGAAAACAGTCAAGAAGTGATTAAGTGAAATAATAAAAACTCAAATGTAGAGGAAGTTGCCTGCAAAGTAGGACCCCCGACAACACCTTCTTCATCTTCACTATCATCCTCACTGTCACTGTCCTCACTATCCATTGCAGAGTCACCAGTTTCATGGTTAGGCACCGGCTCACGTGTCTTCCCAGAAATATTAGATACTTTACAAATCCCAATAGAATTCCAAGAAGGTTTCTCAGCCTGGGGGGCACATGCAACATCATATCAATGAAATCAATGGTATCACTAGTTATGATGACTAGGAAATGCTAATTGTTATTCTTTATAGTGATAATCACTAGTTATGATGATGAAGATAATACAAAGCCAGCATATAGCATCAAAATAAAATAAAGTGAATTAAAAGCTCAAAAGTCCATTAAAGGACAAAAAGTTCTCCTAGATATTCGTCTACAAAACACAATATCTACTTTACTGTTGCACCATTTGATTGGTAATGAATAGTTACAGCCTCTAAGTTGAATCATGAGACATCCTATAAATGATGAATACACACAAAACAAATAAAGCTAACCTGTGTCCCTGCCATGAAGTACACTGTGTGTGGAAATTCTTTTCGAAATATGCCTAAGGTGTCTTGAACAATATCAAAGCTGTCAAAAGACGCAAACAAAACAGAATTTATGACATGAAGATCACCTATACTAAGCAGAAATTAAACAAAACGTATGGAAATTACCTAAGACAAGGCCATCCAATATGAAAAGCGTGAAGAGAGTTGTAAGCAGAAGGATCACACTGAAGCTCTTCATCTTCTTCCAACTTGTCCACACCAGGTTGCCACACTTTAACCGGAAGCTGTGGCACTGAAGAAGATGATTCACTTCGTTTCTTCGAGTCCCGGATATAAATTTGCACAATGCCACAAAAATTAGAGGTGTTCACAGCAAAATAAATAATGAAGTAGTTGAATGAAGCAAAAAATAATATACCTTGGTCTTTTTTTGGCGATGTTTTATGCAGCGAGTCATGTTTGATTAGCTCAGAATCTTAAATAAAAAACAAAAAAAAAAACAGAGTAAGCCAAATGAATTATAAAGGAATAGTAAGCTATGAAACACGGACACTGACACGATTATAATTTGCCAAACTGAAAAAATTGAACGTAATTCATAATAATACCAAGTATAACATGTACGAAAGAATATGACACTATGCAAAATCAATAATGTTGAAACATAATTCATAATAACAACACGTTTATGAATGTTTATTTGTAAAAGTGGTAATCCAAGGTTAACAATTCAGCTTTTGACATACCTGTCGGTTGTCCTGCTGGAGTGACAGAGGGAGATAGGATTGCGGTGGCGGTGGCAGAGGAGTGACGGCTGTGGTGAAGAACTTGTTCGGGCTTCAATTGGGCCTGTCAGTGGACGGAGCGATTGATCCCGGATCAATTAGTCTTTGGGTCGGATACCGAGTTTATTTAAAAAAAAAAAAAAAAACAGCACACATTTTTGGTGTACGCTAATATTTTGCCTTGACCCTCACGGTAACCAAAATAAACAACTATTCTCTCTAATCTCGTTTTTTCAAAAATGAAGAAAAATTATGCTTTCAAAAAAATTCTATTTTTTAGTCTTACAGGGTTTTCACTTGGGTGTTTCAAGTGATTTGGTGGAGGCTTTTTAACCTTTTTAAAAAAAAAAAAAACTTTTTCATTAATTTAAGCTTATTAATCTGCGTTAATTTTTGAAATATTTGAATGGATTATTATAAATGAAAAATATATAATATATAATCAAATTCTTTAAAACATCATGTTAAATATTAAAAGAGAGTTTAATCTATTAGTGATTAGTCCATTAGTTTTTCCGTCTATTTAAACATATTTTATATTACTTATTTAAATACATTCATATGAAATAGGTTTTTCAACAAGCTAGCAACCAGGCTTAGGTTTTGCAAAGTTTAACTTGATCTAGCTTATTTCTACCACTATTTGAGGTGTCCATTTAAATTTAATGCATTATATGTCATCTACATTTTTTTATGTCTTAACAAAAGTGGTTGCCCTAAAGCCCGAACACTCCAAAACTGTCAAAGTATATGTATCTGACACGTACTTGAAAATGATGCGTGTTTGATACAGTTCGATGCGTATTGAGGAAGTATTTGCCGATTAAAGTTTTAATTTCTTTTAAGGATTTAAAATTTTAATTTTTAAAATCTAAAAACTCCAAAAGCTAGGGTTCGTCATTTTGTCAGTTCGTTAACCGTTGAGTAGTGAATATTAGACAATTTTTTGGGGGTTAATTATGTTTCTAGTCCCTATAAAATAGCGACATTGTAAGTTTAGTCCCTACTTAATTTTAATAGCATTTTTAGTCCCTAATTTTGTTTTTCTGCACTGAGTATTAGTCCCTACTCAATTCAAATTTGTTTAATTTATGCTTAAACTCTTAAATTTTTGAACAATTTTTTGCAGACATGTTTAGAACATTACTAAAAGTTCGTCCACAAAAAATTATCGCAAAATTTGATTTCTACATCCAGATTTTATTACTTTTTATCTTTAACTTTTGTCGTTTTAAAAAATTCATATTTAATTCATTTCATGTCAGAAAATTCTAAATTTTAGTAAACGAACCTTTCATAGTGTTCTAATCTTGTCTCAAAAAAATCGTTCAAAAATTTAAGAGTTTAAGGATAATTAATCAAACTTTGTTTTAGCAGGGACTAAAATTATAAGTAAATTTTTTTTTATAGGGACTAAAAATGCTATTAAAATTAAGTAGGGACTAAACTTACAAGGTCGCTATTTTATAGGGACTAGAAACATAATTAATCCATTTTTTGGAGACTGTTCTTTTGGATAGAATTAATTTCTTTTTGCAATATTCTCGTTGGTGCGGAAAAGATATATAAATGTCAATTGCTTTTATAATTTTCAGAAATGTGAATTTTTTTTTAATGAGGAAAATTTAGACGAGTTGAGTTCTAGGATTAGTCATGGTCAGAGCAGGTGCCAAGCTCAAAGAACGCTTACAAATCACCACCAAAAAGGTCTTCGCACCAAACATAGAAAATTTCTAGAATGCATTTTCTAATGGTTACTATTTTTAGTGTAAATTGAAACAGCAAACATCGAAAGCAAGTGAATCCTCTTCCTATTTTTCGTTACCCAGAAAACTGAAAATTCCTTGTTAGATTCAGTTTCAAACCAATAGGGAAAGAAAAAGTTAGTCATTGTTCAAGTTTTTGAGGGCCAAAAGTTTGTCCTTGTTCATGGTATGAAATTTCTTGCAAACATTATGTATTTCTGTAACACACATTGGAATTTCTACTTTGGAATCTTATTCATGTTATGGAAAATGGACATTTTCCCTTACGCATACTGTTAAGAAATTTCAAGTTTAATACACGAAATTTCATATTTGTAAAAAGAAACTTGAAGCAAGGTGTTTATATTTTTAGGTGCAAGGGCCAGAACTCTTAGGCTTATATGTTTTGCATTCGATAAAAATACGATGAGCCAAACTACCACTGACAAAATCATCTATTTGGAAACAAAAAATTGAAGTAATGTGCTTGAAAATGTGTTAAGCCTTGCTGCCTAGGGTCCATAAAGGTTGAAGTAAGACAACTTTTAGGCATGTCTTCTCATCTCTCATATAAATATGGATGATTTTTGTTGATCATTATTCTGTTATTGTTCCATCAAATGACAAATTGTATACAAGTGTGTTAAATACAAATTTCTTTGAGAGGTATTCAATTTATCTACTTGGTGTTCTGAATGAATTAAGAGTTTATAGAGTGAAGCTATATATATGGAGGTAACTTTACATGACAACAAAAATTGTCTAACAGAAAGTAGTAACTTATGAAATTGAAATTACAATGAAATGAAAATGAAATGCTAACTATCCAAGTGATTGCATATCACTATATATATCCTTTTGCTTATTCACTTGAACATTCATCACTTAGACTTTTAGAGCTTGTTAGTTCATACCTTCTGTTCAGTTTTAAGCTTTTTCTTAAGAAGTTATAGAGGACCACATGACTTAGTCTGAAACAATATATTTTATATGATAGTACCGGACGGACCAAATTTCTCCAATGCACAGTGACATTACCGGGCCAACTTTAGATAAAATGTTGTGACACGATTGCTCTAGACACTAGATACATGATGGCTCAATTGACCAATACCCCAACAAGGTAATATTTATTGAAATCATGGTTCACTTTCACATTAAACCAGCTACTGAAATCCAACAAATTGTTGTATCAGAAATTAACCTATTAACTTGAGTTACAAGGTACTCCAAAATACATCATGCTAAGAGATTGAATTAAAAAACAGCACATTGAATTTTTACAATAGCACATTGAATTTAAGCACAATTTATTTAATCTCAATAAAGAAAACATAAACCTAAACATTGAATTTTTACATTGTTTTGGAGAAAACATAAACTTAACATGTCACTTGCACTGCTAACCTAGGTATACTCGAGACATTTGTTACACCAAACATTTCTTTTGTCACATTAAATACACAATTATTTTTTCCTACGCAAGAAGCTTCCACGACAGATTGACTATTTGCAGCATCAAAATTTCCTTTCTTAAAAGAACCACACTGACCTTCTGGATTTCCATAGCTAGCAAATTGGATTTGTGACATTACTTGTCCACTTTGGCATGATAGTTCGAACTGTGCGCCTTCATATACATTAGCACAAATAGTTCCTGTTGTCACAGTTTGGAATTGAACATTTTGAGGATTTCCACCTGTTTCTTCAAATAAAACCAATGTGTTCATGTCATCATTCAAGAATGACCTTGGCACATGGTACCACCTTTGTGATGGACTTCCACAATTGGTGTTGCATTTTCCCGGTACGTAGTTTCCTCTGTAATCGCAGGTGTCACTACATCCATCAGAAGGTGAAATCCAAGAAGGCCAATAACGACCAATGCTATGACCATTCACCCAAGCATGTCCTTTGCCTAAGCCTTGCAAGTCCACCACAATAGGGTTTGCTCCAAAAGGAGATTTAAACTTTGCCCTATACCAAATAAGTGGGTTTCCAATAGGAACATAAGATGAATTAGAGTGCCATGCTACACTAACATTTTGTTGAGCATCATATAGATGTCTTCTCTCACCATTCAAACCAATCTTATACGACCAAAGATTTGTTGACAAATCCATAGTCACATTATTCTTTCCAATCAATTCAACAGGACCGCCTGATATGCCTGTTTTTATATCATCAAACCATGCACCATAGTTTGCAAGCCCAACAGTCGCACTAAGTAAAGTTATAATGTTTGTTCCATTCTTCAAAGAAACTTGTTTTTCATAAGTGAATTGCTTTCCAGATTGGCTAAATTGGTATCCTACATACCTTTGATTAACATAACCATGAAGTGTATGGCCCGAAGTGTTCACGAGGAGAGTTGCATTACTCCAAATTGAAGTGTCATTGATATCAACACTAGTCATGTACCATAAATAGTCACTAGCATCTAAGGTTAGCTCCTTCTGCTCCAGAAGCTTCTGTGCTTTGAGACTTCCATTTCCATGTATGGTGTCTCTCTTTGGCTCTACTTTCCATTCCCAAGTGAGATTTGTAGAACTAACATTATCACTCTTTTTCACCATCATTGATGTTTGACTATTAACCTTTGCAGTATTGAAAACTTCTTGGTTGCAACCATTGATAATTGAAACAGACCAAGCAGGAACAATGTAAACACCATCATTATGCAAATCAACCCTTGCAGCAAGGTCAGTGTTGTTGTTGTTATTGCTCAAGAAACAAAATCTTGCTCCACTGGAATTAGTGTATGTTGTTAGTGTAAGTCCATTGCCGAGATCCTCGTCTTTCCTTGCACTAGAATTTGTAAGTATATTTTCACCTGATTTGATTGCTGCATGAAGGTTCTTCAGATGTCCCCATTTAGGTTGATTCAAATTCCCATACTCATCAATTGGTGCATCATAGTCATAAGATGTTGTTATATACGGTCCACCTGCCGTGCGACCGAAGTTGGTTCCTCCATGGTACATGTAGTAATTGTTTAATACACCACCATTTTGGAAAAAACGTGCCACGGAGAAAGCTGAATCTTCAGCACTTCTATGTGGAACCCTTTCACCCCATTTTTGGTACCAACCAATCCAATTTTCAGTGAACATTTTAGGACTTTTTGGATTGTTAGGTTGAAAATTGTGACAATAGAATCCATTGCAAGTATTGATGATAGGTTGAGGAGCATCTTGTTGTTGACACATGATCCATGGAACACCAATGTTTTGTGCTAGAGCCATTTGAGCATCCCATTGAACATATGCCTTCCCAGCATCTTTGTAATTCCACATGATGTCCCCATATTCATTCTCAATTTGAGCTAGAATAATAGGTCCACCTTGTGATGCAAACAAATTTGCTTCTTTTACCACATTCACAATCTTTGTGGTAAAATTTTGCATTTCATCTTTGTAAACCGAATTATTGGTTCTTAACTCGATCCCCGGCATATTGTGAAGCCATAGTGGGAACCCTCCAAAGTTCCATTCAGCACATGCATAAGGACCTATCCTCATAATGGCATATAGTCCAGCTTTTTGGATAAGTTGGAAAAATTTGACAAAATCCAAATTTCCTGAGAAATTATATTCGCGCCTAACAGGTTCGTGACGATCCCAAAATATGTAGGTTTCAATGGCATCAAGGCCACCATCTTTGGCCTTTTGAATAAGGTCAGGCCACATTTCCACAGTGCTTCTTGGATAATGAATTGCACCAGAAAATATTAGACGTCTCTCTCCATTGATAATGAGAGCATTTGAATCATAAGTAACCTCTACTGCAAAGCATGAGTGCAACATGATTAGACTCAATAAGAAAATGCTAGCACAAGATAAAGAACTCATTGTAAACATGTATGTATGGTTTATTTTTTTTTTAGAGGATGTATGTATGATTGGTTTGTGTTTGTTATTTTTGTAATATAAATTGGCAAACAATTTATATAGCGTAGTTATTGGTTTTAATGGCTAATCAATGCAAATTATATTTTTTCCTCATTTGTGAAGTATATCATGTACGTTTGACACATCAATAAGATATAAAAATGGATAAGAACTCTCCAATTAGTTAGAGTAATATGTAAATATTTTACTCAAGAGAGAATGTAAATATAAAAAATTTATATGTATGTATGTGTGTGTATGTGAGTGTGTGTGTGTGTGTGGGGTTAATCTCTTAATTTGCTATTTTGGTAATGAATTCGAAATAATACATGAGACCAACGAAATAGTTAATTAATAGGAAAATAATAAATGAGACCAACAATAAGACATGTAGGAATGGATAAGCACTCACCAATTAGGTAGAGTAATAGATAAATATGTTACTAAAATAATAATGTAAATTCTTTTTTTTGAAACTATAATAATGTAAATTCTAAAACTTATATTTGTATGTGTATGAAGTTAATTTCCTCTAAAAAAATTAAGAAGTTAATTTTTTTTTTTTTTTGAAGAAGTTAATTTCTTATTTGCTATTTTGGTAATGAAAATAATAAATGACACAAACGAAATAGTGTACGGAAGTGTACAGAAATTGAAAGAATAACAAAATTAGGTTCATCGCAATGACTGAGTTGGCTTATTTAAGTTTGTTATTACCAGATTTAAGTTTGTTATTATGCTAATTTATTCATGAGAATGGATAAGTACTCTGCAAATATTGATTAAAAGTCCTTTAAGGTTTAGGTTGTGTTCACAATAAGATACATATAGGATAGTAGAGTTTGACACGGACGTACCTTGTAGGACCTAATCATATCATGTATTTGAAGTATATTTGATATGAAACTGGATAAATAGTATCTTTAACTAGAACGCCGACCCGTGCAACGCACGGGTCTCACGGGCCGGAATAATTTGATACATAATAAAACGAATAATTAATAAAGTTTTTAGTCCCTATAAATATATCAAATTTAGTTTTTAGTCCTCGTAATTTTTTTTGATAGATTTTGGTTTCTATAAAAAAATTTCAGCACGTAGTTTAGTCCCTCTTAAATTAAAATTTATTTAATTATGCTTAAAATTTTAATTTTTTTAATGCTCTGTTACATACTTGTTTAAAACATTATAAAATGTTCCTTCGCTTAAACACATACTAAGCAAAGGCAAGCATACTAACTTGGTTTTATCAATCTGTACTTTTAATTTAACATGTGAATGTGTGGGATCTAGTTACTCAAGCCAAATCAGTATTGGGTTTTCTTCATCAAGCATACCAACTTGGTGAATGACTATCTAACATTCAGAAAAATATTAACACCTTCCGGAGGTAAATCTAAAAATAAATTTCGTACATTTAGAGGTCGAAGCGCTAATAAAAGACAATGATAATAAATTGTTGAATTAATACTTATGGCAATGAATAAATTTATTTAGGTGGACTGGAAAAAGTTTTCTTAGCTAAGTAAATATAGCCGACACAGCAACTTGAAGAAAATTAAAAACCAAACTGTAAAAAACAAAAGGAAAAAACACAGATTATTTAATGTCTGATTTATGCAGATTGAAGGAATTCAATAACAAAGCAAACGGCTCTAGCATTCGAGCAAGCTAAACATCTTTGTCGTCCTTGTGCTCAATTTTGACACGAACAACTCTGGTAGGTTTTGTGGCCGACGTCTGGCCAGCTTCATCATCATCAACAGCCACATAGTCAATGCTATTAGAGGACCTCTTAGCACCTGTTTTGGTGGTTGGTGTGTCAATCACACATGTATTGCTGCATGAGTCCTCAGCCTCTGGTACATCCTGCAGACATTGGCGGCAAACAATTTGATCAATTGTGTTACAGATTAAACCTTTCGGACTCATGAAAGATTAATGTAATAATTACCATCTGAACATTTGAATTGTTTGGCGCAACACAATCCACACTAAGCTCAACAACAGATCCATCGTCGGAGTTATTAATTGTATTTGTTTCTCTACTGACTTTAGTCTCGTAGAGCTAACGTGCCTGCATGCACCTTCCATTCTACCGTAAAGACTCATCGCCACTGCATCAGAACACTTTCCACCACTGTTGCCTCCATCGATTCCTCACCGAACAGATCAGTTACCATACATTGATTGATTAGTAACTAATTTAGTAAGGGAACCATAGTTTCAATTATAAAATTAAAAAAGTATACCAAAAATTATATTAGGAGAATACCAGCACACATATTTGTTAGCAAACAAATGAATAGTCACGCAACCGTTTAAAATTCCAAAGTAAACTTAAAAATGTCGTGATTTTATAGGAACTAAACATATTTATTTATAAACATAAAATTTCATTAGATATAGATAAAGAAACTATAAATTGTAATAAGTTAAATATAAAGTATGTAAATAAATTAAAAATTAAAAATATAATTATGTCTATATATACTATATTTTATTACCGTGTTTTTTAAATTCGTTTAAATATTATTTTAATTAATGGTTAAGAAAAGGGAAAATTTCTTATACGATATTTAGTGTGACAATAACAATAGTTAAATATCATAGTAATATGAAATCATGAATATAAATATGATAAAGGGCGACAACGGATTATACCCATGTTGGAGAATCGACTTAAACTAAACAATTTTAGAAGCTACTATGCATGTGTTTGATTATGCGGTGACCAAAATTGAGTTTGATTGAATTGATTTTATATATTTTTTTTGAAAAATAAAAGAAGGATTATATTAATTGGAAATGGATCCCAAATTTCTTTTGGATTTTCTTCTACCCAAATCTTATTTAAAAGACTTAAACGCACTTTTGGCCCCTAACTTTATCATAGTTGCAATTTTGGTCCCCTATTAAAAAAACCACTTTTTAACCCCCTAAGTTTACCCTTTTTTTTCAACTTTAAGGTCCCCTTAATCTTGACTCTATCAACGCCCACGTGGCTCATCACTTAAGTGAGTTGGACGCCACATGCATTATTTTTCAATTAAATTTAAAAGAAAAAGCCACATGTGTATATTATAATTAAAGAAACAAAAAAGAAAAAGGTAATGGGAAGGGGCGCACGTGACAATCTTCATCTAAAACACAAACAACGATGTCAGCAGTTCAACATCTTACAACATGAACAACAACAAACCACCTATTATCAAAAGAAAAAAAAACTATGGTCCTCTTTAGAAAGAATTTATCAGGCCACACTCATGCTTTCTCACCTACCATTTCTTCTTCTTTTTCATGGATAAGAAAATTCAAGGATGAAGGTGACATTCACAGCCATGGTCATGTGTATTTATAGTTATACCGTATGAAAGAAAGAAGTAACAAACAACACCTTTGTGTTCTTAGTAAAGTGGATGAAAAAATGGGGGGAAAAAATTAGGTTTAGGGTTAGCTTTACGGATTAAGCATTTACCACGGTTTAGGGTTTATTTTTATCGAGAGAAACAGGTTTAGGGCTTCGTATATATAACCAAAATATTTGCTTCATAAAAAAAAGGCGAGGATAAGAATGAAATTTGTGCGATGCATTTTTTTAGATGGAATTTGTTATGTTAAATTGCAATCGTAAAAGTGTAGAAAATATTTGTTTCAAAAAAAAAAAAAGGAGGATACAAATGAAATTTGTTAGGTTAATTTTTTTTTTTTTTGAAAGGGAAATTTGTTAGGTTAATTAATAAATAAGGATTCGGATGACCAAAACTATAGGAAAACAAATTTCGGATTTAAGTGAATTGATAACAAATTTCGGATATGACCAAAATTATAATTAGAGATAAATATGAAATAGTTGTTTCGGAAAATAGAAGAGATAAATACGAAATAGTTGTTTCGGAAAATAGAAGAGATAAATATAATATGATCAATGGCTAAAATTGAATGGCGCCTAAATGCGCAAGATCCAATAGTTTAGAAAAGTGGATGAAAAAATGGGGGGAAAAATTAGGTTTAGGGTTAGCTTTACGGGTTAAGCTTTAGTAAATAAGATATATATATATATATATATATATATATATATATATATATATATGGGGTTTGCTAGGATACACCCACTAGTTTTTATTAAGGTGTGTTTTAGCAAAGATATAACTAAAAAGTTGTTAAATACACCTTAAGGTGAATGTTGCTAAAACACTCCCACATAAAAACTAGTGGGTGTATGTTAGCAACTCCTATAGGCATTTGCTAGGATACACCCACTTATTTTTTAGAAGGTGTGTTTTAGCAAGTTATAACTAAAAAGTAGTTAAATACACCGTAAGGTGTAACTTGCTAAAACACTCCCACATAGAAACTAGTGGGTGTGTTCTAGCAAATCCCTATATGTATATATATTATGACCTACTTGTATTGGTTTGACGATGTTGGCTTGCGATCTTGAGTCACGATTGATTCAGATTTGTTCTGGATTTAAATGCGCTCCTCACAAGTGAACGGTAATAATTGAACCTCTCATATTAATTAATCCTTAATGTCGGATACCATGTTTTGTAAAGTTTCGCAGCATTCCGACTAAGTCTCATTTATTTTGATTTTTCGACTGAACCGCGTAAAATCGCAATTTTTTCCAAGTGTCAGTCCGAAAAAGTGATCTAGAGGTTGAATTTTTTCATGATTTTTTACGCATATTTAGGTCAAAAAACCAAAATCCCACAAAAAATTTAAATTTTTCGACAAGGGACAAATTAAATATGAATTTTTAACGCGTCTAAAACACAAGACACCAAAACATCAGAACATCGACCTAGAATTAAATTTTGAGCTGTATTTTTGCATGCACCTCTATAAAAATACATATAGATGATCTGAAAATTTCCATAGTAGTCTGACTAAGCCTCAATTTATTTTTATCTTTTACCGAAACACGTAAAATCACAATTTTTTTCCAATTGCACGTCCAGAAAAGTTACATTGAGGTTGAATTTTTTTCATTATTCTTTGCACACATGTTAAGGACATAAAAAAAAACATTTTCCATAAAAAATTAAAAATTTTCCATAAAAAATTAAAATTTTCCGACAATGCATTATTATATGTAGGGGCCGAGGTTCGAACCCCGGACACCCCACTTATTCACCTTTTTAGGTGAATTCTAGCCACTAAGCTACCTGACCAAAAAAATAAAATAAAAATACTATACTACCTTAATCCTTAGCTCAAATCAGTTGAACTACTCAACCTCTTCCACAACTCCATTGATCTAAAAACCATGATTAGCCAATTTATCCGTATAACTATTGCATTCTCGGAAGCTACAAAAGACTCAAAAATGAATTCCTTAAATGATATTGAGACGATTAGTCCACATGTTATGTAACCTCCAAGGAACCAAAGAAAACTTACTAAAATTTTGAATATAATGAAAGAGGAGTCACATTCTTGCTAAAAGTTACTCCAACTCTTCCTAGAAGCAATTTCTATAGCACGCATAACCCTTTTAATTTTGCCAAATGTAACCGTTGGTGCAGTTACTTCCGTTGAGGGCAATGATAATTTTGATAGAAAATTAGAAATGTTTAAGATATCATTGATTTCATACATGTGATGGCATATGCTGCTATTCCACGATGATATGCATTTCAAGAAGTAGGAAATATAACTTTTCGACAATAGTTTAAAATCGTGCAAATATCATGTTGAAATTGAATGGATGTGATATTATGCAAGTTGTTAATGATATTATGCTTGTTAAAAGCATGTCGTCCAAATATAATTCTTAATAAAAGTAATTGGACTCAAGTGGTCATAAACTTCTACTAGAAGGAATCGTTTGAGAGAATTTGAGTTTCATTTCTAGTGGAAACAATTTTTGATCATGCTTTACTTATCTTTCGATTGAACATTGGATTATTGGGGTTTCTTCCCCAAGAAACCAGAGGTTAACACAAAAATCTTAATAAAATAAAATATACATGTGCTAAGATTAAGATAAGTTCTGACTTCTGAAAGTTGTAGTTCAAGCGCAACAAATGACGGTTCTTCAATCCTAGGAAGTTCGAATGTTGTTCTTGTAGTTACAAATGTAACTTTTGAAGCTGTTACTTCTAACGGGGGTAATTATAATTTTTATAGCAATGTTCATGGTATAATGGTTTCCATACTTGTGATGGCATATGTTTTTTTTTTTTTGACACAAGGATATGCATTTCAGTATAATGCAGGACACAAAACTTTTGGACAACAGTTTAACTCAAACATGTTACAATCATTCCCTCGACATGATGAATACACTCACCCAAGAAATGGGTGCAGTCATTACACAATCAATGTAATATACTAGTAGTAATAATGTTTGTGCTTCATTAGCCACATAGATGACAAGATTGAACCAAGCATTGGGAATAATAACTCCAAAAGATGTTAATGTCCAACAAGGGCAGAGAGACATGGTTCAAGCACCACAACCCTTTGTAGAATTAGAGACCGTTCAAAATTATAATGAAAATATTAGTCGTTTAAGGTTTGTGCACGATTATTAAGGTTAAGGTTTGTGCACGATTATTAAGAAAATGATTAATTATGTTGATTTCAATGGTAAAATTAGTAACATTTACTAAAACACCCTTATTAATTGTAGTTAGTGGAGTAGTTAAGTTTGATGAAATTTCAATAAATAAGGGTATAATAGTGGAAAAAAAAAATAAATACTGCATTGATATTGTAAAGTGACAATTATTTTAAGAAAAAGAAAAAATGTTAAAGAGACAATAATTGTGAGACGGAGGGAGCAATTTGAACTTGGATGTAGGGGATGCTAATCAACAAGGGTTGCTCTATAGCCATGTACATATGTTGAATAGAAATTATTTGAATGTGCAAAATTCAAGACTAGATCGATTTAGATATTGAATGTGAACCAACTTGTTAATAGGGTTGGTCTAGATTGTGTAAACACAAATCAAAGGCATTTCTCCTTTCCTAAATTGGATACAACGATCGAAAATTTTAAGGTAAATTAAAGTTCGTAAACTTACTAAGGTTTCTGGTGAGAGTGGAGAATCAATTTGCCGAATATATTACCGAATTAGTAGAAGTTATCTATGAAGAAGGTTTGAAAATGAAATTTTTCTCCAGCTCATTGAAAAATAATGTTTTTTCTTGGTTTTTAATTGTAAGGCCCAATTAGGAGTATAACTTGAACCAATTGAAAAGTAGTTTTCATGATCAGTTCTTTAGGGGTCTTTTAAGGTTAAAGATTTGTTCAATGTCTTTAGAAAATGTAATGAATTTGTCGATGGTTACCTTTCTTGGTTTAGATAGATGAAAGTCAAATGTTTCACATGGAAGTAGAGGTGGTCAAAAGGGCAGTCAGTGGGTTGAAATTCCATATTAGAAATAAGCTAGTTAATCAAACTTTTATTGAATTAGCACAATTGGGAGAAAAGGTTTGCCAAATTAACAAATAAAAGAAGAGAAGAAGCAGAAGAAATGTAAACTCTTCAAAAAAAAAAAACTTAATTATACAATGCATAATATGTTTGACGATGATTCTAGTCCTAATGAATATGTGGTTGATATTTCATAGTTAAAGAGTGGTTCTCTCAACTAACGATCAAAGGTGACTACCAAGTCGCAATAGACTTTGAGGCTGTTATTAGATCTTATTGAGGTCATGATAATGATTAATTAGAGTCCAAGAGGCTCCACCATAGATTTGTCCAAGTCCAAACGCTATACAACCACTTTCCTACATATGTGACATGATAAATAAGTGATCAAAGGGGGAGAAAAAGGGACAGAACTAACTCCAATGCCAGTTTGAAATATAGAACGTGGTCAAACATCCACCGCCTTCAAAATAGAAAGGTGGATAACATGTGTAGATGTTAGTCAAACATTCAGTCGTACAAGCAAAGAAATTCCCTAAACTTAGTCGTATGAGCAAGATATAAGTTGACTAAGTCCGAAATGTGCATAAAGACTTATTTTCTTAATAGGGTGATGGAGGACATGGATAGCTGATATAACACCCCCAACAAACTGGTGTTAGGCTATAACTCAGCCTACATGGTGGTTACTTACATTAATGATGTTGGTCATGATCATACATGTCGTAGTATGGTAGATAGTGGGTCAAAAATGTGGCAAGCAATGTTAGAGTAGGTTGCTTAGTTATTCTAAGTCTGTAAATACCTCGTATTAAAGATTATTCAAAACATACATCAAATCAAACAAATCTTTACATTTTTTTTGCTTTCCCTTATCGTTTTGATTTTTAATTTATTTTTATGTCTTCTTAAGTAGTAGTTCACAGATTTCACTTGTGTGACATTATGGTGGGAATGTCACATGACCATTGCCCAACCACAATTTGACACATAGGTTTTTTCTTCTCTCTCTCTCTCTCTCTCTCTCTCTCTCTCTCTCTCTTACAAGGGCTTTTTGTTTTATTTAAAAATGAGAAATCCACGTGTCATGATTGAGCAATGTCATGTGACATTCCCACCACAATGTCACACAAGTGAAATCCAGTAGTTCGCCCTTCTACACTAGATAGACACTTTTTAGAGTAATCTAGAATCTGCACCAGAGAAACATAGTCTCTTTCTCGGCGTAATCATTTGATCTAAATAAGAGATTATTGTCTTAGTGTAAATTAGCCTACATATCATCTTATCAGCCGAAGAATCCATAAATCAACCAAACTGAGGGAGTATCTTTTATTTATGACTAAACAAATTGATAGCATTAATAACAAATATATTTAAAAAATAGTAAAAATGTATCTAAAAATTTGTGAAAAATATTATATTTAACGACAAATAAAATCTTTAATTTTTTTTTATAATTATAAGCTCATAAAGTATACTATAATGCTCCGTATAAAGAAAATGCTAACATGTGCTTTGTAACACCCAAGGTCGATGAGGGCGGGGAGTGGTCGCTGGTGCACAAGGCACCACAATGAGTGGCTCCTGACAGCTTCTAGAGGAACCGAATCACACCGAAATGAGAGGGTTCCTGAGGCTGTGCAGGTATGGGACTGCATGGTTGAAGGAAGGCTTATAAGAATTGTTTGGTACTACCTATATCAATAAGATGCATCTTCTTTTTGGTAGCTCATTCCATAAGAACTCCACATTTAAGCGTGCTTGACTTAGAGTTGTCTTTGGATGGGTGACCTATCAGGAAGTTTCCCGGTAAGCGTGTGAGTGAGGACAAAACACGTTGAAAAGACTCGTGTTGATTTGTAGGGTCGGTCGACAATGCTTAAAGTCGTCTGGGATGTTACATGCTCTAACAACACATGTTAAAAAACTTATTGTAGAAATTTTGTCTCAAAAGTTGTACATTTAATTACTCCATCCATTCTTAAATATACTCCCTCCATCTCATATTAGATGTCCCATTTGAGTTTTATACGAGTATTAAGGAAATGATTAATAGGATTGATTTTAATGATAAAATAGGTGTCATTTACTAAAATACCCCTATAAATAAAAATTGAGTAAACCATCAATTTAATCACTGCCTTTGTAAGTGATTCTCAAATTAGTCCCTAACTCTATTAATATTTCAAAATAGTCTCTATCTTTGCCAAAAACTTCTCAATTAAGTCCCTCGTCATGTGAAAAAACATAGAAACATGCGTCTAATTGATAAACTTTTGACAATAAATCAAAATAGTATGCGTCTTTGTCAAAAGTTTCTTAATTAGACCAATGTTTCTATGTTTTTTTTTCAAATGATGAGGGACTTAATTGAAAAATTTATGACAAAGACAGAGACTATTTTGAAATATTAATAGAGTCAGACACTAATTTGAGAATCACTTACAAAGACATAAACCAATTTGGTGGTTTACGAAACCATTTTTTTTGGGAAATGCTAACTTGTACCCTTGAGACATAAGTTAAGAAGTTAAAGATAGAAATATTTTTTTGGAAATTGTGTATTCAACATTATACTCCCTCCGCCCTAAATTATAAGAAAAAAAAAAACTCAAATTCTTTGTCCCAAATTATAAGGAAAAAAAAAACCAACTTTTTTTTTGATCAAGTAGCTTAGTGGCTAGAATTCACCTTATAAGGTGAATAAGTGAGGTGTCCGGGGTTTGAACCCTAGCCCCTGCATATAACAATGCATTGTCCCTTCAAACTGAGCTATGCTCACAGAGACAAAAAAAAACCAACTTTTATCATATTTAATTATGTTATTTCAAAAAATCATCTTTTCCAAAGGGAAATTAAATGCAAACTACATTCAATTTGCTATCCCTTTCATTTTCTCTATAATCAACAATCAATGAAAATTGTTTTTACATATTTCTATACAACTTATTTCAAGGATAACACAAGAAACTATGTTCCAAACTACTATGTTTTAGTTTTCTTAATAAGTGTGATTTTTTTCCTCCTTATAATATGGGATGGAGGGAGTAAAAGTTTAAACATTTATACTTTCAATACAAAATTTATTGTTTATTTTCTTTTATAGCTCCTTAACTTGTGCACGACACAAGTTAACATGACCTTTTTTTATAGACTTTTTAAGCGAGTATGGTTTTTATCTTTATATATTAGGAAAAAGATATGGTTAAAATATGTTACTACTATATAAATAGTATACATAATCAAACTTGTCTACTAAACTATATTAGGAAAAAGATATGGTTAAAATATGTTACTACTATATAAATAGTATACATAATCAAACTTGTCTACTAAACTATATAGGACAATTCTTGTCCGTGCTTTTTACGATTTTGCCCTTACGGGGGTATTTTTGTCATTTGGTAATTGGGGAGTGTTTCTCTCTCTCTCTCTATATATATATATATATATATATATATATATATATATATATATATATGGAGGCATATAATTTCAATTTCTCTTCCTCATTTCCACTACCTCCTTCTTCTCACTTCAGTTCGTTCCTTTTCCCTTTCTTCTCCTATATATATATAATATATAAAAAAATTTCGTTTCTTCTCCTGTTTTGCATGTCTCTGCTTTATGTTTTTTTTCTCATTTCTCTTTGTTTTGGTTTTGTTCTAAGTTTGTTTTTCTTCTTCTTCTTCAGGTTTCTTTGTCATCAAGCATAAAGGTTTGTGTTTTGCTTTTAATTGCTTTGCATGTCCTTTTTTTGTTAGATTTTTTAAATTTTTCTGTGATTTTGTTCTTTTTTTTTTTTAATGAGTGTGATATCTTTGCTTTTGATTGTTCTTCTGCAGGTTGCTTGGTCATCAAGCATAAAGGTTTGTGATCCTGGGAGTTGATGTTGTTTATGTTAATTGCTTATTGATGTTTTGTTTTGTTTTTGTGTGATTCTGCTATGTTTGTGTGATTCTGCCATGTGTGTGATTCTGATAATGTTTTTTAAAATTGTATTATGTTCATCACAACAAATATTAGGTTTGAAATAGAAATCTTGGGGTTTTATGTTCTTGATGTTGATTGCTTTTCTGGGTTATCATCAAAATTTGAACTTGCATGTGATTTATATTTGGGGTTGAAATTTTGTGTATGATTGATCGTGTTCATCACAAAAAATTTAAAATTAGGTAGAAGAAAGTTGAATTTAAAATATCATGTGATGTGGAGAGTTGACTGAATATATTTTTTGCAGATTGTGGATTCTGTGATTGCTCTGTTTCGGGTTGACTTCACAGGAAGAGAGGAGAGCTTGCTGAGCGCCAGGTCTGTGAATTAGTCATGAACATGCACTAACAGATTTTTAATCCCTTTATGTTAGCTTTTACTGAAACTAAAAAGTTTCTTTGCAGCAAAAATTGGCACAAATGCTTTCTTGATTGATCAAGATAGGTGAGGAATTCAACGTTGCTGTTTATATGACAAATCAGGGTAAACTCACTCCTAAGTCCAATCTGATTATTGATTTCGTTCATAGCTTTCGTTTTTAGCTGTGGCTTTTATAGTAAGACCTGATGCGTATTTCTTATCTGACGATACTGAGTTTTGGTTGCAGTCATAGCTGATCCTGGAGGTGAACAACGTGTTTGCAAAGTGTTTGACGCCCCAAACCTGCCAGAGGCTGAAGCAATATCCTTTATCAGACTTTTCCCCCTTAAAATAATCTATTCACTGAATGATTTGGAGAATTCTAAGGTATCATAATTCATGAGATTGTAACCAGTTGCATGAAGTTCAACTAATTAAGCTATTTTTCTAGGCTACTAACTGTCCTACTTCTTTGGTATATTGGTGTGGGAAATGCATATACATATAACACTGTTGACTACTTTGATTTTATTCTCTTCTCTATTTAGAATATCATTTACTGAAGTTTTTATTTCTGGCAAGTATCTGATGTATTTTCACATGACACAAGCTCAAATGCATGCTCAACTGCAAACATTTACTTCATATGAAGAATTCATGTATTTTTCATTATGCTGTTCTAGGTATTTTTGGGATTACGTAGAAAGGAAACAGCTTGAATGGTCTGTGTCAAGTGAATGGTCTCCAGATGGGTGCTATTTCATGACAGCAAACACAACTCCAAGGCTTCAAGTTGATAATGGGTATGATCTACTCATTGCCTGAAAATATTCAATCGTTTATCTTTATCCATGGGCACTCTGATTTTGTTGTTAAAATATGTATTAGATTTAAATTATGTTGAGCAAATATCTCTTGATTATGTTTGTTGACTTTTCTCCCTGTAACCAAGGGATTTAGCTTTAGATTTGATTGCAATCACTTGGTTATATATAACTTGGCTGAGAGTAATTTCTCTGAAGCAATTCAAATCATCTCATTTAACAATTATGAAAAGTGATTAATTTGATGACATTTATGAGGTGATAGATGAATCAGAAAACATGCTATGGGAGAATATTTTGCTGATGGTCATACAATTTCATCCACTAAGAAAGCATTTTTCGTTTTATTTTGTTCTTTTTCCATTGAAGGATCAAGATTTTTCACTATAATGGGTCATTGTACTTCAAGCAGATGTTTGACAAGTTATACCAGGTCAGTAGTATCTCGAACTCTTGCTGATTATTGTTTTTGTATATCCTTTTCGCAGATGTCAATGGATATGGTGTGAGTAGATTGAACTCTGGTTTTGTTTGTGTTTTGATTTCCCTAACCACTTCATTTTTGGTTTCATATTTAACCAATGGAATGTTTGTACGAGCAGGTCCATCATGAGTAATAATATCCAAGTTTTGCGCTTCACCGCGCACCGGAACGCATTCATACTGAACCTGCAAAATGTTGGCCAAAGCAACACCAGCCTGCTGAATAATATGTGCGGGAGAGGAAGTATCCGTGCGCATTCCCTCAATGGATTGGTCTGTGCACACTACTACTTGAATATTTGGGTGAATTTGCATTTCTGACACATTCTCGACTTAATATGCTGCTAAAAATACATCCCTCTTGCTGGTCTACAACATTCCTAAAGAGGAGTGGCAGTGGAGATAGGGACATTCAAATGTGATTGATTTGTTATTTGATAACTTGGATCTATTTTAAGGTTGATTTCAAACATTTGATAGGTATTTTTCTGACCAAAGGTATTTTTCCTTTAACATTTTAGTGCATCCAAATGTGAAGTTAAATTATAGTGCATCTAAATGTGAAGTTTACACAAGAACTTTACATGATTGTTTTGTGTTGTTCTACAGCATCTTGGAAGAGCAATATTCAAAATCACAAGATTTGTACGATGGTATGATTCATTTATCATTGTTTATTTACTATATTTTGCTATAGCATGTTTGTGTCTTCCTTCTAATTATGTTGTTGTTCGTGCTCTTTGCTTCTAGAGTGAGTCTCTTCTTTCATAACTTTGCTAATTTTGTTCTTCAAAATAAAAAACACTTCTAAATTTGTTTTAAAATTCTAACCTTCTTGCTGTTTGGCGTCGTTGGTTACCAAACCAATTTACTCACTTCATTGTTGGATTTAACCATGAATGTTGGTTTCAGAAATCTATCTAAATTTGTTCACTAACTTGGCTTTAGCTCATCCAACTTTTTCCCATCTCTATTGTATGTTAATATTATATTTGCTTATTTTTTTTTCCTATCTTTATTTGAAGGGAAAAAAAAAAGAAATATGAATAGGTAAGAAGTATAGCAGCAGAGAGCATCTTTTCCGTACACACTATATTTGAGCTACTGCTACATTTTCACAAATCTTTCTTTATTCCTTCTACTAGACATAATGTATACCTATATATAGTTTTAGGATTCAAACCTATTACCTTCAACAGGTTTAGCCATTCTAAGGTTATGGAGTTGATTTCGTAGCATCCTTTGTGTTAAAGACTGCTCAATGTAACATTCCACCTTATTTTACTCTGAAAATTGTTAGTTATTTGAATCTCTTATATTCACCAAGTAGCAAACTTTTTCGATAGGGCGGTTTGGCGTGCATTAAGGAGTTTTCTAGCATTATTTATTTCAACTGCTTTATGAATTATATTTGGGCTTGATTTGATTTGCTCTTCGGAATCACTAGGTAGTATCCCTCATTGTCAAAACACCAGATCAAAGATGTTAAGTGGTGAGATCTAAGACCATAGAAATGCACCATATGAATATGTTAGTTACATATGTTTTTGATAATAATTGGAACAAAGAAAATGGATCTAACATAACATGATTAAATAAATATAAAGGCATTACACACCAAGAGGTAAGTGAAAGGAATAAGTTTTGCACAATGTTGTCAATAGCAAATCGTGAAAATTTGCGTTTTGTTGAAATTCTACTATGCTTACAGTGTTGTAGTGCTGATATAGCTGCTATTTTACAACCCTTTGTACTAAATAAAGTATCGCCAATATATAACATCATAGTCAATAGTAGGTATATAACCTGCCAACATCAAACCAATGTCACAATACAGAATACAATCTCAATGACTACAAAATTTTGGACTGCAAAATTTCACCTCATTTGATATAAAATAAGACTTTGTTTACAGTACACTATTGTGAATCTCATCATAAACTTAAAATAGAATTTACAATTGTTTTTGCAAACTAGCACTATAACTATACTATCTACAAGTATGTGTTTTATATGTTTTGCGCCTATTTGATGCATAATAACAAGTATGCAAGAGAGATTTTTAAGTATTTGAGATGGAACACTGCAACTATGCTCTTTCTCTTTCAATATTTTCCCATCTCTTTTAAGCTGAGATCAAGGGAATAATATCAGCTTATGTAATGCTAGAATAAGTGTTTCTTGGTTAATTTTTTTTTTTATGCTAAATTAGACGGTCAATAAGATTGATCTAGAAGACAATATTATCGGCATTTTTATGGAAAGGGCTATATCGCTATCTGGAGGAAGAAAATAAATGCTAAATCATGTCAAAGAAAATCTCCCAATTTATGTGATTTAGATAATGCTGATGATGTTTGGTAAGCCATGATCATTTTTACACACGTCATTCAAACATCTGGATCTTTATACTTATAATCATTTGTTGTTAGACGAATTTGATTAATGATTTGTTCTTATAATTCCACGATTTCGGATTATAATGCGCTCATGAATAACTTTTCTTCATGCTCAAAAATTTGTAATGGTAGGTACAAAAAAATGGAGGTCTGCAAAATCCCTATCCCTGAGGTAACCAGCAGAAGTGAAGTTGCTGGAGGAGAATTGAAAAAGTTTCCTGCTAGGTTGTTTGTAGTCCCTGCTAGAATAGCTAAAGACGTTATTCCGTAACAGTTGAATCGTATCAAGAGGACAACAAATTATGGAAAAAGCGTGTTAATAATTACAAAAGAATTAATAGATTGATCGGCACCACTAGATATCGGAATATAATGGACACGAATGCAGGCCTTGGAGGATTTGCAGCTGCCCTTGAATCACAAAAATCTTGGGTGAGGAATGATGTGTCCACAATTGCTGACAACACTTTAGGTGTTATCTATGAAAGAGGCCTCATTGGTATTTATCATGACTGGTAAGTTTCTAAAATTATCTTACTTCATAAGTTTTCTAATTTTATGATGATTCCCTTACAAGTCAGCTTCCTATACTAAAAAAATGATTAATTAACTAACTGATGATTATTTTAAATGGTTTTTGCACTTTTGAACAATTCCAGTACAAGGTACATATATTTGCTTCTATGATATAGAAAGTTTTTGGATCATAGTAAGGTTTATGATATAGAAATTTCTCAAAATTTGCGCAGCTATGTCATCAACATTCATGATATAGAAAGTTTTTTGATTATAGGCTTGAACAGATGATGAATTTTATGTATTAATTGGTGAGACGGAAAATTGATACTTGATTACTTCTTTATGAAATGAGGGCTGGAGATTTGGCACCAATTTCACTAATTTTCTCAGAATTTGGTTCATACATTTCTGACATTTTGCTAAACTTTGAGAGGAAAAATATTTGAAAGAACCTAATATTGATTCAGTTCATTCATACATACATGTGTTTCAATCTTTGCCAGCTAACTTTGTGTTATTGAATGCCTAATATGGTGAGTTGCATAATTGCTACTGAAGTTTTGATATTTCATGAAATATTAAAGCCTGCTTATCAAATAAATTAATTATACAAAATGGTTTTATTTTGGCTTGGCTGATTACGATAGAGAATTTGGATGCTTAATTACCAGGAAAAATGATTGCAAATTGAGGCTTATATATGGCTTTTCTCTGAATGTACATGAGTCTTATTTTTCAGGTAGGAGATCAGTGACTTCAAAAATCCTGAATACCTTGCTCTTGCTTTTACTGCCAATTTCTTTGCAGGAGTCACTCAAATGGCACTTGGAGGCTTGGTTTCTTGATTGTCTTCCTATCTCATGCTACCATTGTTGGAAAACGACACATCGAAATAATTTAAGTTAACTATTTACATGATAGGTTCTTCAAACTTATCTATACTTTGAAACAATGTTGCCAAAGAGATAATTTAAGTGTAGTGGTAGTTCTGATGTTACTAATATATTCATCACTCATCAGTAGCATAATTATTTTGTAACAAAATGAGTGTTATTAAAGGGTGTTGTTGGTCTTGGTTTAGTGGTTTTTTGTGTTTCTTTATTCTTCAAATGAATGGTGGAATGATTGGTTTCATGTGTCTACTAATATTAGAAAATATTGAATCTACTTACTGTCATGTATTTAATCATTTACATGTTTTGATAATCAATTTTTTTATTACTTATGTGGTTTTCAAGAAACATGATTGAGTTTTGCAATTTATCTTTATACTTACAATTTTTTTTTGGGTATACCATTATTGTGATGAACATTGTTTACCAAACCACTTAAGCATCTTAGTTATTAATTTTTACTTTATACTTCAAAGCCTATATTTGACACTTCCAGGAGATTACTAATGTTTTGTGAGTTAGTGAAAACATAATTGTATTGTGATCACTTCTTTTTTGCTCATTGGTAATATTTTTAATTGGTGATAGCTAAAAAATGCATTTAATGAACATTGTTTGGTTTGACCTGAGAGTATGACATTGGGGACTTTTTTAAATTCATTTGCAGTTGCTACCAATGGCCAATTTCATCTTCGTGTGCATCTAACATGTTAAATACTAGGTAGATTCAAAGTGTATTATGAGAACTTTCATTCCTTAGATCCAAAAGCTATAATGGGTTCTTGGGAATGATAATGACATTGAGGGGATGAAGGCAATGCTGCCAATGCAGCTGCATTGGGGAAGTAGTGATAATGGCAATGAGGGGACGAAGGCAATGCATATGAAGACAGTAGCCAAATCGAAGTATATATATGTATAGCACAAGTTTTTGGGGTTGTTTAAATAGTCAAAGTAAAGAGAAGCTGATGTATTTTGTAGGATAAAGTTTTGAGTTACTATTTTCTTTTGGAACTTTGGACACATTTGTGTTTTGTCATAATATGTAGTGTATTATAGTTAACCATATTCTTGCACACTACATGAACCCTTTTTTTGGTAATCAACCTTAACCTTAAATTGGTTGCACACTACATGACAACATCTATATTTCTGCTGCAGTACATTATGTATGTAATGACAATGATTGTTATGTTATCTTTTATGTCATGCCTTAGACCATGCATCACAAATATTCGGATCAGGGGCGGTTCTATGGCCCGGCGACCCCGGGCATCCACCCGGGCTCCGGGCCAATTTTTTTGCAATTTTTTATGTAAATCCCGATGAATTTCTTATATAAACCCCTATAAAATGGACAATTTCTTTAGATTTTTTTATTATTTGCTTGAAATTTCTTATGTAAACCCCTATAAATGTGTTGCAATTTTTTTTTGCCAGGGCTTTACAATAATTCTGGCTCCGCCACTGATTCGGATTATACGACTTTCGTTCTCAAATTTACGAAGAATTGCAATGTTCCGTAATTTGAACATCTCTCTTTTAGAGTAAATTTTTAAAAAAATATGTAATTCAACTCGTGCGAAGCACGGGTTTGTAACTAGTTTTTAATATAAAATCCACCATTTTTATATTCTCTGACTTGTATCTTAACATAGATTAGCATGAGTATAACATGTGGGGGAGGGAGGGAGCTAGATCCCCTTACCACCTGAAATCCTCTATATGGTCAAATAAATCACTTATTAGGTATATAACCCGTGCGTTGCACGGGTTTCATTAGATTGTTTTATAAATTTATTGAAAATAACAACTTCGGTAGCTCTAACGAATCATTTTTTATTTTAAAAAAATGGCCAATGAAATATTTTTATAATTTTATCATTGTCAGGTAAGAGAGTTAGTTAAAAGTTTCTTTTGACATAAGCAAAATAGATTAAATGTTCAAAGAGCTTTTCGAATCAACTTTGTCACGTGTAAGTAGTATTTTATATTAGATAAAATAGTTCGACAATCATTTGATGTCAGTATATAAACTCTACTAAATCAGCCATGTTTAGGCCCATAATACATGTACAAATATAATCTATTTGGACAACTTCTAAGTTGAGTTACATCAATATTCTTTTTGTATGACAACTTCAAAATCTCTATGTCTGACTTTGATTTTGTTTCTATCATTCTCATGAAATCCAACTAGATAATTAACATCTTTTAGAAACCATAATAGTAAAAATAAGACACATATCTTCAAGGTACTACCTATAATTTAAAATGAGTAAACTCAATAATTGTATAAATAAATTTAAATCAATGAAATATAAAATGGATAAATAGATAGAAAATATTGAAAATATAAATGTGAAAATAAATTATAACAATTTACACTACACGAATATAAACAAACTTTAAAATTAAAAACAAAAAACTAAAGTTGATCTTTAATTGGTGCAATTATCAGAGTTAAAGATATATACTTACATAAGTTGTAATTTTATAGGGTTCTCGAATATAAATCTCTTTTATGCTTTTCTTCTCTTCTACACGAAAAAAATCATTCATATTAAATTGGTGCGAATACTATTGATGTACCAAAAACATATATATATATATATATATATATATATATATATATATAAGTCTCTTTTATCTTCTTCTCCTCATCTACTCGAAACAATTATTCATATTAAAAGATAAAATAAAATAAGAAAAAGATAGATATATATACTAATTAATGTTATATCATCAATAAGAAAAAAAGAAAGTGAAATATTTGGAAGTCTATATCTATATAATAAAGTAACTTGAGTCACTATAGTCTACCACAAAATCTAATAAATAGTCAAGAAATATGTGAAGAGTAAGAAAGAGAAAGAAAAACTATCATACTCCCTCCATTCCTTTTTAAGTGTCTTTTTAGGGTGAATTTTTCGTTCCTATTGAACTGTCGTTTTGGTATTTTAAGGGTATGATTTGTCAATTATACCCTTTGTCAATTATTCTTATATTTTTCAATAAAACTAATTAATGTTATATATTTGGAAAACTAAAGTTTATTTTTTTAAAACAAAGTTTGTTTGTTTTGTTTTAAAACAAAAATTGTTTCTTGTTATCTTCAAATTTAAACAAAATTTTGTTACCAATGATAATAGTTCCATGAAGAGTTAAAATTCTATAAATAACATGAGTAGTACTTGTTAAAAATTTCAAGAGATACGCACAATATTTAAAAAATTGAAAATTGTTTGTTATGAAAGAAAGATAAAACGCGCAAAAAAATAGGAATTTGTTGGAGAAAGAGACTAGTAACTAACAATTGTTTGTTACATATTAAATTTATTAGAAAGATAAAGTGTGTGCAAAAAAATAGAAAATTATTAGTGGATTAAAATGAGGGTATAATAGGAAAAAAGTGGGCAAAAATACACTTCGCTACTTTTGTGTTAAAATTCTAAAATGACACTTAAAAAGGAACGGAGGGAGTACAAAATTTAAGAGTATCATCCAAAAATCTTTTGGAAAAAGTGATGATGAACCAAAACTTCAACATTGAGTCATTTCTTCCTACTCCATTTTTTTCTTCTAATTTTCTATGGACATTAGTTTTGTTGGGATGGAGGGTAAGATGAAAAGATCTCAGAGTCTTACCATATATTTATACACACAATGATCATGACTATGAATATATGAAATTATAACTTCTTTTTTTGAGCAATATGAAATCATAATGACTAACTAACTTATTATTAAAATTTTGTATTAATACAATGAGTGAATGAATAGCCATATTTAAGGAATGGAAGTTAAAGAATATGAATTAAATTTTAGTTTAAAGGTAATTGATGTGCTAAAGTTATATTTTTAAAATAATACGGCAATATCTTTCAAAAATAATAATAATACGACAATAGACATTATTGAAAATTGTAACTATTTAATTGATTAATATTGTGTGGTTAGAATTGTAGTGAGTATTGTCTTATTGGCCGTGGGTTGCTTTTTAAAAATTATATTATTTAACTGAAACTAAATGTATAAATGTAACAACAATGGAATAGGAATATAAGTATAACACTTCCTTAAAAAAAAAAAGTATAACACTTACCTAAACATGTATCTGGCTTCTATATTAATACTATATACCACTATCATTTTTTTTTTTTATAAAACACCACTAAAATAAGATAGGCAGAATCCTCTATTATTATACAATTGTCTAATATTATAAATAAAATAAAAATTATTTGTATATGACACATAAGAGATGAGTTGTTATTTTGATGCACAGATAAATATATTGCTATGAGTCATCTTTCATATTTTGCCTCATGACTTAGACAAATATGAGAAAATCAAATTGGTTTATATTATAATATTGATGATATGAAAAATTAATTAGTTAAATTTGATAACAATAATCAGTATGGTGGAGCTGTTACTATTTAAAATTGACATGCTTTGAAAAAGTTAGCATGACTTTCAATATATATGTGTGTTAAATTTAAGAAAATCAAAGGTTATTGTATTCAATAAACATGTGCATACACCCACTGATCTTATCAATAAAAATCATGTAACCAACTGTTGGTCTTCTAATTTGCATTGTATGTGAATGACCAAGGAAAACTAAAAATTCACAAATGTATCGAAGAAGTTCTAAGAAGGAACACATTTTTGGTTGGTCAAATAATAGAGTTCCAAGCAATAGTCTCCACTAAGAATAATTCTAGAACCTGCAAAGAAAATACATATCACGTAGAAAAAACTAAAAGTTAAAATTGAAAATGATTCCCGTAGAAACATAGATGAATCATTTTGGAAAATAAAAATAATGTCAAAAATTATCATTGATCTTGTATTTCTGATAACAAAAGAACAACAAAGATCAACAACCAAATACGAAAAACAATAACCATCTATCTATCTATCTATCTATCTATCTATCTATATATATCTTTGTAAAGGAAACTTGCATGGTTCTTATGCAAGTATTGTGCCTATGTGGCACCTTTAAAAAGCTTTCTTACACTATTAACAACTTGATATCCTCTCTTATTCTATATCTTAAATTCTTAGTGCAAGTTTTAGTTACAAAACTTATCAGTTTTGTAACCGAAAGAAAACCATTATCATTCACCTTATTTAATTGGTTTCAACCTTTAACTATCTTATAAAAACTCATAACCTTAACTAATTGATTCAACCCTTTCATTCACCTTATTTAATTAACCAATGCTAAAAGTCTACTATAAAAACCATTGTAAGAACATGCAGAAACCTGATTACTCATCTTCAAAGGCTAAAGAATATTTGGAGGAGAATGGAGGAGGTGGATTTTGTCTATATCATAAAATAACCATATTTCATTCACAAACCATTGCATGAGAGGTAGTGATTTTTTATTCTTAATGGTAGAATTAAGTCCATAAATAACTTTTTGTAGTTTCCTCACGTCACCTCATTAGAAAAATATACTATCTACATAGGCGAGATAATAAGAGCTTGAAAGAACAAAACACTCAATGTATTTGACATTTCTTTGTAAAGGAAACTTGCATGGTTCTTATGCAAGTATTGTGCCTATGTGGCATCTCTAAAAAGCTTTCTTACACTATTAACAACTTGATATCCTCTCTTATTCTATATCTTAAATTCTTAGTGCAAGTTTTAGTTACAAAACTTATCAGTTTTGTAACCGAAAGAAAACCATTATCATTCACCTTATTTAATTGGTTTCAACCTTTAACTATCTTATAAAAACTCCTAACCTTAACTAATTGATTCAACCTTCACCTTATTTAATTAACCAATACTAAAAGCCTACTATAAAAACCATTGTAAGAACATGCAGAAACCGATTACTCATCTTCAAAGGCTAAAGAATATTTGGAGGAGAATGGAGGAGGTGGATTTTGTCTATTTCATAAAATAACCATATTTCGTTCACAAACCATTGCATGAGAGGTAGTGATTTTTTATTCTTAATGGTAGAAAAACCATTATCATTCACCTTATTTAATTGGTTTCAACCTTTAACTATCTTATAAAAACTCCTAACCTTAACTAATTGATTCAACCCTTTCATTCACCTTATTTAATTAACCAATACTAAAAGTCTACTATAAAAACCATTGTAAGAACATGCAGAAACCTGATTACTCATCTTCAAAGGCTAAAGAATATTTGGAGGAGAATGGAGGAGGTGGATTTTGTCTATATCATAAAATAACCATATTTCGTTCACAAACCATTGCATGAGAGGTAGTGATTTTTTATTCTTAATGGTAGAATTAAGTCCACAAATAACCTTTTGTAGTTTCCTCACGTCACCTCATTAGAAAAATATACTATCTACATAGGCGAGATAATAAGAGCTTGAAAGAACAAAACACTCAATGTATTTGACATATGTCAAGCAGAGGTGGTTTCAAGTGATGAAATCCTCCTATACTGTAAATTTTAAACCGACGGCCATTATTTTCTAGTCCAATGCAAACCAACTTATTAATGGTTCATTCATGTCAAGCATTCGAGTAGTTTCTTTAATTAATGTATTCCAATATAAAAACGGTTTAATATGGTTTTATTATTATTGTTTATTCCAAAATCAAACTGTTTCAAGCATTTGACCAAAATAATCCCTAGATTATTAAAATGTGTCAAAATATGTAAATAAGTTTAGAAAATATATTTTGTAAATTTTTCAAAAAGAAAAAGATATGTCCTGTCACTTTTTATTAAAAAAAGATATATCCTGTAAGAAAAGCAAGAAGTTTACTAGATTATTAAAATGTGTCAAAATATGTAAATAAGTTTAGAAAATATATTTTGTAAATTTTTCAAAAAGAAAAAGATATGTCCTGTCACTTTTTATTAAAAAAAAGATATATCCTGTAAGAAAAGCAAGAAGTTTACAAACATGTCACAAGCAGTTTGTATATTTTCTAAATGTAAATACGGGGATGAAATACATTTAAAATAAATTTGAACAAAAATAAAAATTAATTTAAATTTTATTTATCAATTAGTTAACCGTTAATTTTACCAACCACTTTTATTAGTTTATCATCTATTGGTTGTCGGTCATCAACTAGTATAAGCTATCAACCATAATTAATCAACCGTAAACTATCAATTATCCACTATGTTTACCAAACATAGTCTTAATACTCTCTCGAACCTTGTTTATAAAGGATGTTTGAGTTAACAAAAAATGATGTATCTAGTTTAAAATTTGAATCATATATAATAATTTTTTTATCAAAATATCTCTTATAAATAAATCCGGAGAGAGTACAAGATTTATTAATATTTTGTTATAATTGTAAATTTTTCTTTAGTGTTCACACTCCGATTCTCATGAAAAAGAGATCCTAGTAATACGGAGTTCGATTGTGAGGTAAATAAAACCTAGCAAAAATTGTTCCACTCGAAAATCAAATTCATGTTCTCATGAACGATTCACCTTTTAATGAACCTTATTAACAATTTCAACTTAATTGCTTGATTTAAATTAAAGTTTGGTCAAGAATGACACTATTTTTTTATTTTGACCAAACATTTTATTGTTTTTAATTGAATGACTCTCATTAAATGTCAATATAAAATTCTTGTAGAAAAATGTTAATATAATTTTTTTGGATATGTTAACTTGTGCCCTTAGGGCACAAGTTAAGGAGCTTAAAATGGAAATTAAAAATAAATTTTATATTGAAAATATAACTTTTACAACTTTTAAGACATTGAATGCATAAGTTTCAAGAAAAATCTTCTACATTTGCCTTCTTAACTTATGCTCCAAGGATACAAGTTAACATTTCCCAATTTTTTTTAAGAGTATGTCAATATAAAATTAAATTACACCTATAGTATATATATTTATTAAATCAATTTTTTTTTTTCTAAAGAAAAGAAAAATGAAAAGTGATGAAGTAAGCAAGTGAATGAAAAGCAGGAAAAGGACTACTAAAGTACAATAACTGATCCAAAAACAAACGAAAAAAGCGGAAGATCATGCAAACTTACACTTAAAAGCTGCTTTTTTCTTCTCTTTCTCTTTCATTCATTCCTTCATGCTTTCTCCAACTTCTTCTTCTTCATTTTCATCTTCATCTTCATGGATTCCTCGCTCATTACTCTTCTTCTCTTCAACAACACCATTCAACCAGGTACATGCAATGCAATACCCATTTTTTATTTTTTCAATTTTCATCTTCAATTGTTAAAAAATTTGATTTTTTTAATGGGCTATTGATAATTTTCATTTTTTTTTGTTGTTTTTGTTTGTGGGGTGTTTTTTGTTTTTGGGGGGTGTGAATAATAATTTATAGAGTTGATGAGAAGCGTGCATGTGTACCATGAATGTGATGGAGGAGAAAAGGAAGTTGAAAGAGAGTTTGTGTTTCCTGAGAATGGTTCTTATGTTGAAATGAAAGCTACTCCAATTCTTAGGTTGTTGAAATCTTTTGTTTCTGTAGAGATTTTTGAAGGGTATAAGAATGGAGTTTGGCTTTGTGTTTTTGCTTTTCATGCTTGTAATGTCCCTCAATTTTCTCACATTCCAACCTTTTTGTTGGTTACAAGGTATGTATATCTACTTACCCTTTTATTGAATTTGAATTGTTTCATTTGATTATATGATTATGTATTCTGGGTTTGTTTGGATTCACTTATTTGAACTTATAACTTATGACATGTACCAATGTTGTTAAATAGCGGCTATAGTGGCGTTATAGTGCTATTGCATAGCGGAATTTGAACAAACGGCTATTGTTCCACGATACACTGTTTTGTATAAAATGTTGTGAAATAGCAACTATAGCGGCGCTATGGCAGTGTTACATGGCGGAATTTGAACAAAACGCTATTTTCTGTAATCTGCAATTGACAACATTGAAATGTACATAATTTGTTAACATTGAAATGTACATAATCTGTTTTCAGTTTATTGAAATAAGCTCGCCAAGATAGCTTATGAAAACAATTTATAACATATATGAAAATAATTCGACTTTAGTTCATCTTTTGTTATAAATATAGTTTTTACATAAGTGCTTAACTAAGTTGTTTATCCTAACAGGGCCTTAGCTTTTAGGCCTGACCAAGGTTTCCCTGCTTTAATCAATTTGTATTGTAAAACAGCACACAGAGCAGCAAAATGGTGTGTACTGTGTACAAATTGGACCCTGTGAATGATATATAAATGTATTTCAGTGCTCTTATGAGAATGAAAAATAAAGTCCCTACACAAGTAACGGCGAATCACTCTATAATAAACAGTTTCTTTTCATAAACATAAAGATTCAAATTCAGTTATAAGTAACAGTCCTGTTTGTTAGATTAGATAACTGTAGTCTGTACATGTGTTCAAGTATTGATTTCTTTATGTATGTGGCCATTGGTAACTGATTTTTGAACCCGGATTCCTTACAGTTACGAAATGGTGCAGTAAATGTTTGGCATTGGATGAAGATCAGATGACTTGTATTTTAACTTTATTGAATCAAATTCCAAATACGATTTGAAATCCGAGTTGTCTGATTTTCATCCTACAGTTGCAATTGCGGCTGCTGCAAATGTTGACTGCAGGGTATCCATTTCCCTAACTGTTCCACAACATACTTTTGGTGAAGTTAGAATTTGAGGGCATGGTTCAACAATGGATGGCATAAAATTTAGAAAATATATCTCTCTGTAACTATTTTTAGTGCATATTTTAATCATAACAAAAGTAACAAAATTAATGCTTTGACTTGAATATGTTTTTTGATTTCTTGGTTGTCCTAACTTCCTCTGTCATGTTCTTCTTTAATTTTCAGGAATCCAAAGCTTCAGGCCATTCCAAACCTGCTTAATGATCTCCACATGATATACAAGTTGGAACCGAAGAAGGAACGAAAAGATACACCAGAGAGCTCTGCAAGGGAAGAATTGGAAGGAAACAACAATGATTTCCAACCACTAAAGAAAGTCTTGCCTGTGCTTAATCAGGATCTCAATTGTCTTCCTTTTGAAGAAGACGAGTCTGAGTTACTGGATGATGAGACAGATTTTGAAAGTTCAGCAGGTTTTGAAAGTTTACCAGGTTTAGATTCAAATGCTCCCAGTCAATTATCACGTTGTTCCTGCTTTTGAACATTTTATTCCAACAACTCAGTCCTAGCTTTATACACTTATTTTATTAATAGGAATCATGGAGATAAAAAAGTTGTAGTGCAATAAATATGTTGCCTATGCATAACTTCTTCCTAATGTTGAGTTAATTATGTCATGTTTTAACATTTTATATCTAATTGATAAAGTGAGTGTTTGCAGGTTTTTTAGGAAAGAAAAAGAGGGCAGCCAGTGACCATGTTGCAAAGATTACTTTATCAGATTTGGCCAAGTACTTTGATATGCCAATTGCAAAAGCGTCAAAGAATCTAAATGTTGGGCTTACTGTTCTCAAAAGGAAGTGCAGAGAATTTGGTATTCCTCGCTGGCCTCATAGGAAGATCAAATCACTCGACAGTCTCATTCATGATCTTCAGGTTCTACTCCACTTTTTTATTTATTATTATGACTTTAAGAATCTCTGTTGAACTATATATATACATACATACATATCAATTTCCAAGAAAACTTCTATGATTTACAGCCAACTCTTGAACTAATATTTAGATATTCGAACATGACTGTCATTTTAATGTGATTGCAAACCTTATAGTATTTGGTTGAAATATAAACATGAAAATTTATAGTATCTGAGGCTTCTTTAGATAGGTAACCTTGTACAAATATTTTCTGTACTTTTGTTGTCAATTAGTATATGTTTGGATGAGCGAAGAGTTTGATAAAATCACAGTGGCACCGTGATTTTGTTTAAGTTACAAAGAGTAGCTTTTGTGCCAAAATCACGGTGGCTCACCGTGATTCGGGCAGTCTCAATGCCAATCCAAATATGCACTGAAGCCTATAAAGTATTTGGTCTATAAAATCTTTGTATTTCGCTTTATTTTCTTTTATGCTTCACTTTTCCTACCAATCTTTAAGTGAACTCCTTATACACATGACAACATCGCTGCAGGAAGAGGCAAAACATCAGGAAAGGGAGGATAAAGATGCAGCCATGGCAGTGATAAGAAGGCAAAAGATGTTGGAAAGTGAAAAGGAAAACATAGAGAAGAGGCTCTTCATGGACATTCAGATTGAGACCAAGAGATTCAGACAAGATGTTTTCAAGAGAAGGCACAGAGCTAGAGTTATTGAAAACAGAATTCTACAGTTGCAAGCACCTAAACCTAGCAATTAGCATCTTCTGATGGAACAAAGAAAAACAAAACCATATTTTGCAAGTTGTACATTAACACCAAAACCTGTCAAACTCTTCTAATTGGTCATTGACCTTTATAATTTTGCTGTGACTTATATGTGGATTGCAATGTCTATAGTCAACCTAAAGGGGTATTTGAAGAGTTTATTTGGGTTTATCTGATAAGTTATGACATAAGCACTTGTCTAAGTGTTTGGAAGAGCTTATGATATGTCATAAGCTAAGTTGTTTTAAGTTTATTTTTTGAAACTTTCTAGAATAGTTTATAGAAAAAACTTATACAAAGTTTATAAATTAGTGTTTAATTAAGTTTTTGTATCAGACTCTGAGACGCTTAGAAGTTAATCCAACGGGAATCATTCCTGATTAGAAACTCAGGTGGTTTTGGAAAACAAGGAACTAAGGTGATTTTAGGCTTTCAATCCTGAAAATGTCTCCTTTTGGAGAATATTTTCGCTTCATGTTTGAAGTCATGCAAAGTGATAACACTGCGTTTTGTTTGAGGGCTTGTATCCCGTTTGGCCTTTTCCACTGAAGTCAGACAATGATACGGTCACTTTCATTCAAAGTTGAGGTTTATATAATTTGTGGTGATACATTTGACATGTCATTGTCATCAACTTGGACAAATTAAATTGATCACCAATTACTGCTCTCAATTTTTGGTTAAGTGTGTAGTTTTTTTTTTCCTGGCTTTGAATTTTGTTTTGCCCATGCTTGAATTATACAAAGAGACGCTTGATGCCCAACTTAAGTAGCCATTGTTAAAATGAATGATGAAATGTTTTTTTTTGTTCTTTTTTTGAGAGAATGAATGAAGTGCACATATAACCCAATAGGGGTGACATAGATGTAATAAAATGTGAGAAACTTTCTTCACCGCACGATCTATCATCTATTAATAACTTTATATCATTATATTTTAATATTTAAACGGAATGGAATCCACGGAAAGAGATAATGCTTATGAGATACTTTTTCCACTAAGTACCACTTTTCTTTTTCTCTTCACGATGAGAGTATCTATCAATATTTATTCAATAATTCTATTTCAAGATACTATAGCTTTTTATCCTGAAAAAGGCGAGGAGAAAATCAAGAAGTTTAGATCTAATTGGAATATGAGGGTCAACAAGTTGAGGGGAAGTGAGTACTACCTTAAGATTGTCATTTTGTGGTTGGATTAGATGGAGTTAATTGACTTCCCATAACAATGGTTACACCCAAAATTTAAGTCATAGGATGACACCTTCCGATACACTCCAATAACCATTAACCACATGGCCCACATAATCCATTTTTTTAGCAATAGAGTAACCATTTGTTTTAAATTCATCTTCGTGTTCACTTCAACCTCCAACCAAGTCTCTTCCATTTCAAGGATTTCACAATAGAACATGTAAAACAATTGATGTGTGTAAGAAAATAGAGTTAAATATGTTTAGTTTTAATAAATATTTCAAGGGAAATGCTAAAAAAGGTCCTTAAGACACTTGTTAAGAAGCCTGAATAAGAAATTTTGTATTGGGATTGATGCATTCAACACATTGAAACTTGAAAAAGTAATTTTTTTTACATAAAGCTTACAAATTATTTCTAATTTAAAATCCATAACTAGTGCCCTTAGGACACTTGTTAACAAGACCCATATTTCAAATTTCATTTAGTTCTCATAAAAAATTTCTTCAATTTTTAGTCCCACAAAATATTTCAATCACAATTTTTTATTCATGTTTTTAAGTCAATTTTCATATGTACCTATCAAATTTTTGCAACAATGTCCCAAAAAAAAATGTTTTAACAAAACAAGAATTAAATATAAATTTTTAAACATCAAAAACATAAAAATTCAAATTCATTTTGTTCAAAAATTCTATTTAAATATAATTTCAAATTCACCTACTTAATAGATACCCATAATTCTAGGCTAAGCCAAGTTTAAGTAATAAGTAAAAATTTTAATGAACTTTGACTATGTATCTAATATTATGTGGTTTGTTCTTTTTTATACCACAAGGTCCATAGTATTCTCTATAAGCTGACCGATGTGGGACTTATATAACAAATGACAGATTTATTCTAAAGAAGCGAAACAAAATAGACTATTCAAGTTGGATGTAAAAATATCACTGGATAAAATCTAACCCATTAGATCTTACGGATAACCAATTTTGTGTAGAAAACCTCTCAAGTGTGGTAGTTGAAGATTGCCATTGTGGCTGGATTAGTTTGAAGTAAAATTCAAGATCTTTGGTACTGATTGCAAATGGGTGCGAAATTCAGAATGGTAAGTAAACTGTAAACACATACTAGAAGAACATTGGTTTTGGATGTAATTAACATCCATGACATGTGGCCTTATTTTACTGTTGTACTGCTATGCTGCAATACAATACAAGTTTGAAGGTATATCTTATCTTATGTAAATAATTTGAAAAATTTGAGCTACTAAGAAGAAGAATTTGCTTATGAGATGCAATTTGAAATTCACAAATTGTTTGTTGTCTACTTTAGCATCATGCCTAAAAAATTGAGCTTCCATAGTTTGCAATAGAGATTATCAATCCCCTTTGCTCTGTCTCTGACAAGCACACATCTAGTGCAGGTTAGTCTCTACTGACACATATTTCCATTATGGCCACTGATTTTCGCAGACTCTCTAAATATTGTTTATTTCAATTTTGTTTACTGTTTTAAGGAGATGTCTCAGCAAGGAAAAAGAAGAGGTGTTTCTAGAAGGCATGCCTACTCACTATTACAATGATATAAGCCTTCTTATCATATATTTTTTTTTTTGTTTCTGGTGTGTCAGAGTATCAAACTTAGGTCATCAAAGTTGAAGAGCGGATTTTCAACCGAGTTATTCCAATTTCGTACAAAGTATTATGTCAAATCTCGTTAGATTACTCAATCGCGTCACGGTTGTTTTCAATCGCGCCACAATTTTTGATGAACCAAAACATCCTCTTAGCATCACCAAATCGTGCCATGATTGCTCCCAATATCGTCACGATTTTTTAGAGCTTCGAAAATCAATTTTAAGTTACTTTTCAACAATTACATTCATAGATATGTTCCAAATGGTGTCACTGAACCGGGTATGAGGACATCAGCAACACAACCACTATTTTAAAATTCCTCCTTTGTATCTTCAACACGCCTCTAACTTCGAGAAGAAAGTGATAATACTGTGTTTTGTTTGTGGGCTTCTATCCCGTTTGTCCTTTTGCCATTGAAGTCAAACAATGATGGTCACTTTCATTCAAAGTTGAGGATTATAATGTGTGATACAGTTGACATGTCATTGTCTTCAACTTGGACAAATTAAATTGCTCACCAATTACTGCTTTCAATTTTTGGTTAAGTGTGTAGTTTTTTTTTCTTCTTCTTGGCTTTGAATTTAGTTTTGCCCTTGCTTGAATGATACAAAGACGATTGATCAATGATGCCTATTATGGAATTGAAAATAGAATGGAAATTGATATTCTCATTAATTGAATAGGTTTATACAACTAGTATTTATAAGCTCTTAGATCCTCATGCTTATTAACATGTACCTAAAGCATAGGATAATAACTCTTGTAACTAACTAAAAACTAACTAAAGCTAGTTACTTGCACTCAAGTTATTACAATTAGAACTTTCAATCTCTTTTCTATCTTCGTGATGCAATATCCTCCCACAAGTTGGAGGTGAGTAAATGTCAATCATCCCCAACTTGGATAATAACAGATTGAAAGGTTGAGGCAAGAGAGGCTTAGTGAAAAAATCTGCTAGTTGTTCTTTTGATGAAATAGGAAGAAGTTTTAACACTTTGGCTTGCAACTTTTCTCTAACAATATGACAATCTATCTCTAAGTGCTTTGTACGTTCATGGAACACAGGATTTGCTCCTATGTGAAGAGCACTTTGGTTGTCACAATATATCACTGGTAACTTATCTTGCATTAAGTATAATAACCACCGAAGCTCACATGTTGCTGCTGCAAGCGCTCTATATTCAGCTTCTGAAGAGGACCTTGAGACAGTTAATTGCTTTTTGGTTCTCCATGATATTAGATATCTTACTAGGAAGAAACACTGGCCAGAAACTGATCTCTTTGAATCTATACATCCTGCCCAGTCTGCATCAGAGAATCCTGATATTGAAGTTCAGAATCTCTAGGGAAGAATAAACCTTTTCCTGGGCAACCTTTGAGGTATCTTAAAACTATTATGGCTGCTGAATAATGAGCATGAGTGGGTTTGGTAAGAAACTGACTAAGTTGCTGGGTAATGAATGTAATGTCTGGTCTGGTTGTATTCAAATACAGTAATCTTCCTACCAATCTTCTGTATGATGCAATATCCTCATATGGGGCACTATTGTCTTGATGAAGTTTAGAAGAAGGGTCAGAAGGTGTAGAAGCAGGTTTGGATTCTAATAAGCCTGAATCAGTGATGAGATCCAAACAATATTTCCTTTGACAAATAGAAATGCCAGACTGTGAATGTGCAATCTCCAAACCAAGAAAATATTTCAGCTGACCTAAATCTTTAATTTGGAAAGAATCATGTAGAATCTGTTTAATTGACTGAAATTCAGATAAAGAGTTTCCAGCCAAAATAACATCATCAACATAAACCAAAAGTATAGTGAAGTCAGAATTTGATTGTTTGGTAAATAGAGAATGGTCAGATGGGGCCTGAATGTAACCATGATGCAGCAATAGAGATGTCAGTTTCTCATACCATTGTCTGCTAGCTTGCTTGAGTCCATATAGAGATTTAACAAGCTTGCAAACCTGATTGGGTTTGTCAGAAGTGGTGTCAGGAGGTAGCTTCATATAAACATCCTCCTTTAGGTCTCCATGTAGAAAGGCATTATTGACATCTAACTGGTGTAAATGCCAATGATTAATAGAAGCTAGTGCTAAAACCAATTTGACTGTGGTGAGTTTAGCCACAGGGGAATAGGTGTCAAAGTAATCCAAACCTTCAATTTGGTTATACCCCTTTGCAACTAATCTAGCTTTGAACCTTTCAATAGAGCCATCAGCATGGTGTTTGATTTTATAAACCCACCTACAACCAATAGGAGTGATGTTGGGTGGTAAATCAACAACTTTCCATGTCCCAGTCTTCTCAAGAGCCTTTAGTTCAGCTTGCATTGCTTGGTTCCAACAATCATACTTACTGGCTTCAGCATAGGTTTTGGGCTCAATTTGTGTGGATATAGACAAAGCAGAACGACATTGAGGGTTAGATAAATGTGTAAAAGACATATAATTGGGAAGAGGATAAAGACTAGAATGTGAAGATTGTAAACTGTTAATAGTAGTGGGACAGATAAAGTCTTGTAAATATGCAGGAGATGTTTTATTTCTAGAAGTCTTTCTAGGTGTTATATGTTCACTTGAGTCAGTTTGTAAGGGTGGAGGACTGTTAGGAGTTGAATTAGAAGGTGAAGGAATAATGGGAGAAGGAGTAGAGGATGATGATTCAAATGATGTATCAGAAGAGGGAAAATACTCCCAATCTGAAGTGATAGACATAGATGACCTTTTGTATGGCAAAATATGTTCATGAAAAGACACATTTCTAGACAAAAAAATTTCTTTGGAAACTAAATCATATAGGATGAAGCCTTTGACACCAGACTTGTATCCCAAGAAAACAGATTTTTTGGCTTTGGGGTTAAGTTTAGTTCTATGTGATTGAATGGTAGAGGCATAGCATAATGAACCAAATACTTTGAAAACAGAAATGTCAGGTGTGGAGTTATAAAGTACTACCTCCGTCCCTAATTATAAGACCCTTTTGAGATTTTTTTTTGTCCCTTTTTATAAGACCCCTTTGCTATTTCCAACTACATTAATTATTTCTTTACATACATGTCCCTATTTAATATACATCTTTTTCTTAAATCAACAATAAATAACATGTTGAAAACATAAACCAACCCTCTCTCTTAAAGGATAAAATTGTAAAAACAATAGTAATTACAAACATATTTAATACAAATATCCACTATCTTAATTCCCGTTATTTTTTCAAAAGGGCCCTATAATTAGGGACGGAGGTAGTAATTGATATGGAGATTTATTTTGAAGTAAGGGTGTGGTGACTCTGTTGATAAGGAAAGTAGCATGACAAACAACATAAAACTAAAAGGATTTGGGTAATTTGGATTGATAGAGCAAAGCTCTTCCAACATTTAAGATGTGTTGGTGTTTTCTTTCTACTCTACCATTCTGTTCAGGAGTTTCAACACAAGACAAATGGTGTAAAATGCCTTTGGAAGCATAAAAAGAATGAAGTAAGAACTCAGGACCATTGTTTGTTCGCACAGTTTTAGGGGTTATATGAAATTGAGTTTCAATCATAGTAATGAAGTTTTGAACATGTTGAGATACTTCTAATTTAGCTTTAAGTAAGACAATCCAAACATATATACTGAAATCATCAACAATAGTAAGAAAATATTTATGTCCATGCACAGAAGGAATGGAAAGAGGTCCCCAAATATCAAAATGAAGAAGTTCAAATTTTGAAGAAGCATGAGAAACACTATTATGGAAAGGCAATTTTCTTTGTTTAGCAAAATGACAAATGTCACATACAGACTTATTATCACAAGAAATAGAGGGATACAAACTTATCATTTTGGACAATCTATTATTTGACAAGTGACCCAATCTAAAGTGCCACAAGGCTGACATAGGAATATAAGATTCTGATACTACATTATTACAAGAAGTAGAAAAACTGCTAGAAGAATATATGGAATGAATAGCATGAGAAGCTGGATCTTGAATTCTCAATCTGTAGAGACCATTCACTAGATCACCCAAACCAATCATCTGTTGAGATCTCATGGCCTGAATCATGCAAGTAGAATTAGAAAAGACAACTTGGCAAGAAAGGGATTCACGTAGTTTAGACACAGATATCAAATTGATTTGGAACAGAGGGGAATATAGAACATGAGAAATATGTAAAGTAGGGGAAAAGGTGATATTACCAGCATATTCAATATGAACAAAATGACCATTTGGTAATTTAACTCTGGTTGATTTAATTTTATAGAATGAACTAAAATAGTGCAAAGAAGAGCAAATATGATCATTTGCACAAGAATCAATTATCCAAAAATCAGACAAAGAAGGTGAGTTAGAAGATACAGAGTATATACCTGATACAGTGTTGATAGAAGGAGAATTGTCTGTAGTAGGTGGAATAGAAGTTGAGGTATTGGGTGAAGATGCATAAGCAAGCAAATTTGATTGTTGTAGCAAGGAAACAAGCTGAGATAACTGCTCTTGATTCAGACTGGATGGAGGCACCACTGCATTTCCACCATGAACAACCTCAGAACTCTCACCAAGAGAAGCATTTGCAGAGGAACTTTGCTTGTTAAAACCGGGATGTCCATGCTTTTGATAACAAAACTTAACTGTGTGATTCATTTTGTGACAAAAGGTGCAGTATCTGGAAGAATTCTTGCCAGCAGAAGGATTCTTGCCACGACCATAGGGTTTGCGTGACTCAGAAGAATTAATAAGCACATTGGAATCATCTTGAACCAGTGGATAAGAAGAGATAACAATGTTGTTACTTTCTTCTTGCACAACTAAAGAATACACTTTGTTCAAAGGAGGAAGGGGATCCATAAGAAGCACTTGGCTCTTAACAACAGAAAATGAATCATTCAAACCTTGAAGAAACTGAATAACCTGATCCTCAACACGTTGATTCCGTGCAGCACGCATAGCTTCACATCTACACTGTGGAATGCAAGAACACATTGGGAGAGGACGGTGAAAGTTCAACTCTTCCCAGAGAGACTTCAATTCAGTGAAATACTCAAGAACACTATTTGAACCTTGTTTGAGGGAATGAATTGAGGAACGCATGGCTGCAATTCTGATGCGATCAGCCTTAGAAAAACGCTCCTTCAGATCCTCCCATACGTCAAAAACGTATTCATGAAACACAAGAGTTTGAGAAATAGGTTCAGAAACAAAATTGATAATCCAAGAGTGAATGAGATGGTTACAACGCTCCTAGGGGCTTCTGT
Organism: Medicago sativa; assembly: GCF_051527215.1. Taxonomy (NCBI): domain Eukaryota; kingdom Viridiplantae; phylum Streptophyta; class Magnoliopsida; order Fabales; family Fabaceae; genus Medicago; species Medicago sativa. The sequence goes on along the minus strand of NC_140753.1, from coordinate 14,052,709 downwards.
TCAAATCATGCAAATCTGGAATAGGTAAGGATCCATCAATGAAGGAAAGCTTGTTCTTCGCTCCTAAAGCACGCCTCATAGAACGACTCCATGCAAGATAATTGGAACCGTTGAGCGGTGGAGTTACAAGAACTGAATTTGGACCTTCGCTAGGATGAACGAAATACACAGAATCTTGATTAGCTTGTTGATTTTGAACAACCGGAGCAATACGAGGAGGCATGATGAAAAATCACACAAAAGAGAAGAAGATGTGTGAAGAAGGGGAAAAATCAGAGAAAGCGCAAGAAACGGAGAAGAAAATGAAGAAGGAATGAGGAAAAATGAAGCTCGAAGGTCAAGCAACAATGGCGGAAAAGTGAAGCTTGAGGTTCAAGCAACAATGGCGGAAAGGTGTAACTGAATCGTAACAACCTCTCTCTCAAAGAGAGAGAAAAAGAAAACGGATACCATATTATGGAATTGAAAATAGAATGGAACACTAGTGCAGAAAACACTTTTTAAATCTGGTCAATATGACTTTTTAAATCGGGTGAACATCCGATTTATATGTGGCCGATTTAAAAAGTGTATTTGATTTTAAGTCAGTCCCCTTTACCCGATTTAAAATCGTTTAATTTAAATCGGTTGAACCCATCTAAAATATTTTAATTTAAATCGGTTAATACCATTTAAAAAAGGCTAACAAGAGTCAAAAATCTTTGAATTTAAATCGGTTCACCCCATTTAAATTCTCTCTATATTTTAATTTTTTTTATACACGATTATGGTACTGAATATAATATGAAATATCATATGATCAATGAAGGTATAAAACAATAATATTAATTTACTAAAACTTAATGTGTGCTTACTAGTACATGTTAAATTACAAAATAATTCTAGACCACAATGTCTCGTCATGTAAACATAAAAAATAAGAGAAATATTGTTCATCTAACAAAATAAGTTATTAACATGACATGGACAAGCTTACTAGAAGAAATCAATTCACTAGCTTTAGAACCTAGAATTTGCAAAGTCTTATCAACGGCCTTCTATTTTTCCTCCTTGCCAATAACCTCACTATGGCCCAAAGCATCAACCGAATCAATTGCAGTAATCATTACTTGAACCTGTACAATTAAGATAACATGTTTTAGACTCTACTTATATTTTCATTTTATAAATTCAGCATTATATGAAAGAATGGGGCATGACTACTAAACATGTTGGCATTTAACATCACCCCTTTCATATGATCTAGATTGAATAAATGAGCACGTAATCTACCAAAAAAAAAAATGAGTATGTTCATTGTTATGAAGAGAAAGCAATCTAACACGAAAATAAGTAATCAACAAAACATATTTTAAGATATAGATGGTACTGCATATTAGGCTCAAACTTCAAATGAAATCCAACGATAGGGACAAGATGAACAATGATATGCTTTTACAATATAAAAATACATAAATTTGAATACCTCTCATGTTTATTGAGACTAGGAGAGGAGTATATGTATCGATGCCCTGCTTGAAACAAAACAAATGAATCGCAGCCACTGGAAGCTCACACCAAGCTCCAAAGAAAACTGCAGCTGAAGTAAAAAATCAGTGATACAAATCCCCATAGCAGCAGCATAAAAGCATGCGAAAAGCACCAGGGCTGAAACAGGACAGCCACCGTAAAACCACAGAACATAAACAAACTCAGCCTAACAGCAGAAAACTAGTTCTTACCTCACAATACAGTTTCTGCATAAGCAAACCGAAGTCTTGCTTTTTCAAAGCTGCCAGGAACTCAATGGATAATTTAACCCTTTCTTCATTCATTATCTCAAGCTTCCCACTAACTTTTGAAGTCTTGGTTATTAGCTTTGGTTTCCCATGTCACTTAATCTTTGTTTTTCAATAATACGAAATAATCTTTGTACTAAATAATCATTTTCCCTATTCTTTCTATACCAATAACAATCCACACAATACAAGAATTTTCTTTTTTTAGGAACACAATACAAGAATCTTATGAGCAAATAATCCAAACAACATTCAACAAAAATCCCCTTTTTATTTCAAGTAATTTCTCTTGATGCTTTCTATACCAATAACATAGATTCAAATGAATAAATACAACATGAGAATTACAAACTAATCAAAGTCTTCTAATATCCACTCCTTCACTCAGTTGTGGTTTAACTTAGACCAAAAGCTAACTGACTCACAATTATAACTTCCAATGCTAAAATGGCACTCTGTAACAGTATTAACTAGAACTAACTAATGCCATGAGGCACAAATACAAGTTACTACTATTTTCATCAATGAACACTTGAGATACTCGCACAAACATGAATTACAACAATTCTTTTAAGTTTTTGAAGCCACACTATCATGGATTACTTTGAATGTTATCTGGTGGCTAACAACATTTTAAACACATGTAGCATAACAGAATTGAAAAATCTAGCCTAATGAACAACTTACACTAATTTTGAGTTGAATTCAATAATTAAAAAAAAAACATCGAGTTAACAAATGAAAAGTGAAGTATGAGAGCTGATGTGTGAACGACGGCGAAACCCGACACTGAACAGAACTGAGAACACAAAACACAAATCATGAAATTAACAAAAAAATAACTCAAAATCAAATCAACCAAAAAGGCACATAATTTTAAAAAATTAAATTCTTAAAAAAAAAAAAATTAACCGAGAGGGTGAGACGAAGATGATGGTGCTTCAACGGGGGTTAACTCTTAACCCTTCTCAACTGAGATTTCTGCGTACCACCAGGAGGCATGAGATCATCACTTGAGAGTTAATGAAAGTTGAATGAGTGAGAATGAGGCATGAGAACCATGAGAGGCGTGAAATCATCACCTTAAAGTTAGATTTCTACAAATTTGGGAATGAAATTGAGTTGGATTTCTACAGATTTATACACACCATATCTTCTTTCGAATTAGAGAATGGGTAATAAGATTGAGGGATAAAATTGAGAACTAAGATTTTTCTGAGGAATGAAATTGGAAGTTGAGGGATGAATTAGAGAAGTGGAACTGAGATTGAGGGTTTTGCAATTGTAGAGAGACAATCGAGACTGAAGATTGAGGAATGAAAAAAGTTGTGAATGAAATTTGGGATTTAGGGTTTTGGAGTGATGAGAATGAAATTTGGGAACTGGGAGAGTGAATTTGAGAAAGAGGGAGAGTGAAAATGAAATTTGGGCCAAAGCGGGAGTGTGAGATTGGTAAAGCGGGTTTCAATTTTCACACATAAAAGTTGCGGCTGTTCAGGAACAACAGTCGCAATTTGAACTTTGAGGCAGATTTTTGGCAAAGGTTGCAAATCAAGTGTCGCAAAATGCAAAATTTTTGTAGTGAATGAAGGATAAACTTGAACGGAGGGATAAACTTGAAGGATAAGCTGAGCTGAGCTGAACGGAGGGATAAACTTGAAGGATGGTCGTGAGCTGAGCTGAAGGAAGCATGGATGGCGATCTGATGATTCTGGGTGAAGACATGCGGTGGTCGCAAGAGAGAGGGGGAAGGGACACTTGTTAGGGTTTCAGAGAGGAGAGATGAACTTGAGAGAGAAAGTTATAGAGTTGAGTGTCAGAGATGAACTTGAGAACAAAGGCCATCGTGTTTGGTTTTAGTATTATTATTTTAATTAAATTGAAGTACTTTTTAAATCTGGTTACCCCATTTAAATTCCTTCTAGATAAAAACCTTACCACTTTTCTTCTTTTTAAATCAAGTGGATAGCAACCCATTTTAAAATGTCTGAGTTAATAAGTGTTTTCTGTACTAGTGGAAATTGATATTCTCATTAATTGAACTAGATGGTGCACCCGCGCTTCGCTCGGGTCGATAATGAACATGGTAAATTAAAAGCATGTTAAATATAATCTAATTGAAACTTCATTACAAAATTACATGAGTAACAATAACATGAATTAACGATTCATTATATCAGGCACGTTAAATACAACGAAGTGTTCTACACCCGTGCGTATACGTAATAATATCAGTCACTAACAACAACAAAACATTTTTCTTCAAAAAACATCTAAGCATCCAACTGGTACCCGTGCATATACGTTTGCATCTTTTATTGTTGTCTTGCTTATGAGGGCTTCCAACTGCAAAAATGAAGAGGATGATAGAAATTTAATGATGAATACCAGCATGTATATAAGAAATTTGATGAAAATCTATGAATAAATGAAAAGCAAAAAATGAATAGGTTAAACAACGTAGTTTGCAATAGTAAAGAATCTCTCACCTAAGCCATGCCAATCATCCTTGAAGTATAACTTATCATTATTCTTTTCAACCATTACCTCAGTTTCAATTTCATTTTGATCGTGCAATGTTACTTATGTAGCATCAACAATTTTCAACCCAAACTCTCTTGTAGAGCATGCATGTAACTTTGCTTTTTTTCTGTTTATGATTTAAACAACAAACTATTACCGCCAAATCATAGTAGCATACAATCTTAATATAAAGAACAGTAGCATAAAATCTTATTTCTCTTGTATATCTTGACTATTCTTTCAGTTTATAATTGAAACATGTTTTTAGAACCAAATCATAGTAGCATAAAATCTTATTTCTCTTGTATATTTTGACAATATCATATATTTGAAAGTGCAGAACACCATATGTAGCAGTCCACAGTAATTTAAAAAGACAATGCTAAAACATGGACAATGCAATTTTTTTTTATAAATACATGATCTTTGCAATGATTACAACAAATGGACTATGCAGGGTTAAATACAAATAGAACTCTATAAGCCATTCTACTTTAAAGCATGTAGAATTGAACAACATAGGTCGTGCATGATATGAAGCATGTATAACTTCTATAAGCCAATGCTTAAATAAAATCTTTATCAAAAATTCCTCCATATTTATTCATTTTTGTATAACTAAATTTCTGAAGACTAAAGAAAGCAAAATATCAAGAGACATTCTCACCAAATGCTTAAGCAACTCCCAAAATTGAGCATGAAAGTGCATGAATTTAAAACATTTCTGTAGATACTGGCAACTTTTCAGAGGGTCGAAAGGGTGGGGAATGGCCACTTATGACAGAACTGGTACTGCCGAATTCTCTTCTTGTAAGCTGGAGCATATATTGAAGTGGATCCTCTGCTGGCCGAATCTCTAGGTGTAAGATGTTGCCTCTAAAATGTTGTGAATCTTACCCTGCAGCCATTGAGGTTAAATGTTTGTCATGTTAGGAGACATCTTAATGTTGCAGCTCAAAACCAAGTAACCAATGTCATTTAAAAAACACACTTCATGTATCATCATAAGTCGATTGACAACATGCTTGATTAAAAATGTCATTTTTTTAGTCTAAATATTTTTTTTAACTGCAAATGTAACTCAGTTACATATTGAATAGCAAGGAGAGAAAGTACTTACTCTTTCGGAGAGAATTAGATCAACATAGATGAACAAAATGGGAAGAATCAAAGATACATGAAGATTAAAATAGAATAAATATTTCAATCAAAAACCATAAAGATATAAAATAGTAGAAATTCAAAGAAACATATCAACATCAACAAATAGAGAAGGAAAGCAAACAACCAAGTTTTTAAAATTACTATCTACCTTCATTCATACTGTCATTAGATAACCAAATTATAAATGTCCAAAGACAATATCCATTATGGAGAATGAAAATTCTTGAAAACAAATTATTTACAAAGTAAAATAGCAAAACATGTGTCTTTCACTATGCATCATGTATTTGTGAATTCTACGCATGGTAAACTATATATATGGAAAAATGAAAAATGTGTGATATATCAATTGCTCAAAGCTCCAACTTTAGAAGCTATAGATTTAGATGCTCGTTTTTGTTTTATGATCAATACAACTCATGAGTCTCAATTGACTTCACATTCATATACAAAAGAACCCAATCACATCTACAGAACTGAAATATATAGAAAAAGCAAAGAAATTGGAACGAATAATTGCAATCACGAAGCTTAAGTAAGAGCACTACCAATTATAATGTCATGTATACCTAATTGAATTATAACTACTAATTTTATCTTGGATGGACAGATGTAGATTAGTGTAGAATATATCAATTTTACCTGTAAAACATTTTTAGCAACAAATACAATTCAATTTTTCTGCCAACCAATCATAAACACAGAAAATTGATCTAGTTGATTATAAAAACAATTTTATCTTGGCTTACCCGACTTCTATTAAATCATGCATCTCTTGCTAGCATATGATCTATTTTAGAGGCTTTGACAACTATAAAAACAAAAACGAAACTTAGATTAATTAATACAGATGTGAAAAACAAAGGGCATTCAGAATTAATACAAAGCTTTCTGGAAGTACCCTATGTGGACTCAACGTGATTTATCAAATCAGGAGGTGGGAGATGAGTATCTCAAATGTATTCGAACGGGTATAATTTGTAGTTCCACCATCTGCAAGGGTCACCTTCTCATCAAAGCTTCACTCTCCATCATCTTCAACATTTGAACTTAAACCTATCAGCACCGCCATCCATAAGATACAAAAAAAAAAAATCATAAATCTAAAAGAGAAAACGAAAAAGATGAAAGAAATGAACATATAAGGAAATAAGAATGAGACTTGCCTCGATTAAGTTCTAGTGATCCTTTTATCAAACAGTTCGAATGCAAAGTAGCTTTTATCAAAGTGAATGACTCATACTTGATGCTAAATTTCATACAGCTAAAAACATCACATTCCCATTTCTACAATCTTGATACCACTCCATGGCTAACTCCAGTGGAGGTTTGGCTACTACTTCATACACATCGTCCAAATTTGCATTTTGTCCCTCTGTTGGACGCAAATCAGATCGAAATTCTAACATCAACATCAACAAATTCCACACCAAAATCAAGATTATCATCAATTTTATAGTGAAAATCCAGTTTACTTATCTCCATTAATATAACATAAATTCAAGGAAGGATCCTTTAAATAAAAAAAATCAAGGAAAGAAACAATAAAAAAAAGGCATGTAAATTCAGTTAGATATTTTCAAATATGTGAATAATACCACATGTAATCCTTTCCTCCCTTCTCAGCTTTGAATAAATTGTTTCCTGATTCAGTCAACTCCTGAACTTTCTTCATCAATTTACACATGAGAAAAATGGATGCACTTGTTGTCCTGCAAACATCCTTGAATTTTTCTATCAAAGAAAAACAAAAGAAACAAAAAACAAAAGAGTCACATATTGTTAGGTTGCAACTAAGGAAATTCTATAAACTGTGTTATACAACCTGTCAAAACAAAAGAAATTATTCAGCAACAAACTGTGTTGTACAACCTGTCAAAACAAAAGATTGTTAGGTTACAAAATACATAGCCTTATTACAACTTAAACAAAACCCCACAATTCTTTTTATCAGTTTTAATTCTCAACAACACCACTCTTTAATCAATAAAGCAAATCTCTTATTTCAACCCCCAATTCTGATACGATTCAGAATCGAATCTATCAGCCCAGAACAAATGAATCATAAATAAATCAAGCAACACAATGGTGAAAGAAATCGTGGATGGCAGAAATGATTCAGAAAGCAGGAACCCAGTAAGAGAATTAGAGAGAAATGGAACTCAAATGGTTGAAACAGGCTTACCAGTTACCTCAGAGAGAGAGAGTGAGAGAGAGAGAACTACTCAAAAAACCAGAACTGGAAGCAGATCCTAAACAGCGGTGACCGACGCCGGAGCGTGGATGGCCAACAAAAACGCAAACCCAAAAGGGTTTCAATCCCTGTTCATCGTGTTCCTTCCGATACCAGTTGAAAGCCATTGAAGGTGGTGATGGTTTCTCTCTATTCAGTTTTTGCAGAGAAAGAGAAAGGGAGAAAAGAAGAAGTTACAAAGAAAATAGAGATTGAAGGAGGGATGTAAAACTTGAAAGACATGAAAGGTTGTGATACACTGCTCCGGCGCCATTGATATTTCTAACAGTGAGGATGATTGAAGGTTGTGATATTAGGATGAAGAAATTGAATGGGGTGGTTGATGCCTTTTTTTTTGAGAGAGGTGGTTGATGACAGAGCAAATTCACCCACATGCAATAGTCATCATGAAGCCTAGGCCTAGTTAACGTGTCAGATGGAATTGGTTTTTTGAATTAGCCAACTTGCCGCCTGCTGTATTGCACTTAACATCTTTTAAACTTAAGGGTAATGCAGTCATTTTTCTAACAGAAGTCCTAGGGTTTTCCCGCCAGGGTTGTGGGCAGGTTAAAATTGTGGAGCTTGCTTAGGTTTTATCTAGGGTTTGAGGGCAGAGCTGTACTTCATTTAAAAAATTAAGATAGGTTTCTACAACTAGTATTTATAAGCTCTTAGATCCTCATGCTTATTAACATGTACCTAAAGCATAGGATAATAACTCTTGTAACTAACTACAAACTAACTAAAGCTAGTTACTTGCACTGCAAGTTATTACAATTAGAACTTTCAATCTCTTTTCTATCTTCGTGATGCAATAATGCCCAACTTAAGTAGCCATAAAATGAATGATGAAGTGTTTTTTTGAGAGAATGAACGATGAAGTGTTGAAGTGCACATATAACTAAATATAAAGGGGGTTGACAGAGATAATAAAATGTGAGAAACTTTCTTCATCCTACAACACGACTTCAGATGCACACATTAAAAAAAAACACGAATTTTTATATCTTTGAAAGCACACTTACAAGAATACATTCTTATAGTATTACTTATGAGGAGGAATGCTAGCAACACTCACTTTTTAACACTCTCTAACATTCACTCATTTATTGGATGAAATCATTGTATGTCCCACCACTTTGTAGTGGTTCAATTTTCAAAGTGTAGATCCGCAATAATTTAAACCAATAAGAGAGTGAGTATTAGAGAGGGTGTTTAAAAGAGAATGTTGCTAGCATTACTCTACTTATGATAATATGTGTAGCTTTTTATTTTATTTATTTTGCATATATAAATGTAATGGTGAAAAGTAGCCGCAAACGATATAGTATATAGTAAATTTTGTCTAGACTCGATGTTCTAGTGTTTGCACAATTTGAGTCGTGTTTAGATGTGCACTCTTTTTAGTTAGATATGATAATTTGAACCGTGAAACTAGTGTATTTGGATGCAAAAAAGTCGATATGCTAAAAGAAAGATGGTGAATATTTACTTGAACGTTCAAATTGACAGTTCAAGCTGGCAGTTGCTGTATATTTTTTGTTACTCTCTTTCGGATGGTTCTATTTCTACAGTTTATTCTCACTTAGTGAATAGTGAGTCAGCATATTTTATACACCAATTCATATTTGCCACCACCCTTAGGATACAAATAGTTAATATATATATATATATATATATATATATATATATATATACAAGGTAATGCTAATACACACCCACTCTAATTTTAGAAGGTGTGCATTAGCATTCTACACCTACTTGCTTTATACAAAAATACCCCTTCTCTCTTATTTTAATTGCCACTAAAAGCATGTCCTTTATAGTAATTCTATCCTTCCATCATTTTCTCACACACCCAGAATTTCTCTCTCTTCGTTCAATCATTATTCACGTGGCTGGCTTGTTTGTGTTGAAATGGAAGATGGACAGAATAACCATGGAAGCCAACCAAAAAATGCTACATAGTTGTTCCTAATACATAGTAACCCACCTAAAAATCTTCACGTGGCTGGCTTGTTTGTGTTAAATGGGAAGGTGAAAAACCATGGAAGCTGATAGAGATGATGATCCATCCCAAAAACTAAAAAACATATCTTTATACTCTTCGGTCGCAACTTGGTTGGTTGACGACATCGTTATCCTTCCACTTCGTAATTCAGTCAAATAATTTGAAGCCATCCCTGCACCGTTGGCGTCACAAACAGAGGTGCGTGGGGAGGATCTTCTTTTTTTGAGAAAAAGAGAGAGAAACTGATGATGGAATGAGATGGGGTGAGTGATAAAATTACCATAATGGACATGCTTTTTGCGGCAATTAAAATAAGAGAGAAGGGGTATTTTTGTATAAAGCAAGTAAGTGTAGAATGCTAATGCACAACTTCTAAAATTAGAGTGGGTGTGTATTAGCATTACCCATATATATATATATATATATATATATATATATAGGAGGCTGTTAACTTGCACCCACCTAAAAACACTAAGGTGCAAGTTAACAAGCTGCACCTACTAGTTATTTACCAAAACACCCATGTTTTTCTATTATAAACAAATATTATTTATGCTACTTACAAAAATGTCCTTTTAATTAAAATAAAGTTTAATAGAGACAAAAGGGTGTTTTAGTAAAGTACAAGTAGGTGCAGCTTGTTAACTTGCACCTACTAGTTATTTACCAAAACACTCATGTTTTTCTATTATAAACAAATATTATTTATGCTATTTACAAAAATGTCCTTTTAATTAAAATAAAGTTTAATAGAGACAAAAGAGTGTTTTAGTAAAGTACAAGTAGATGCAGCTTGTTAACTTGCACCTTAGTGTTTTTAGGTGGGTGCAAGTTAACAGCCCCCATGTATGTATGTATATGTATATATATATATATATATATGAGGCAGAATCCGTTGACACCAGGTGTAAGTCTAATAACTTACACCAAATCTCATCCGTTAAATTAAATTAATCTAATGGCTCCCATCTTCCAAATTAAAAAACATCTAAAGTGAGGCACATGTAATTCCCTCTACTTTCTCTTTCTCTTAAGGGATAATTGAACCAATGCACAACTCTTCCCAAATTTGCATGAGACTATTCAGGATTTCCTTTCTTCTTCGTAATCATAATTTTTTCTGGCTTAAACCGTTCGAGATATCGATAATTAGACACTGTTTGGGTTTTCGATTTCAAGCATATATTAGACTGAACTTATTTTCTCAACAACTCTAGAGATAACGTTAGGATCTCAAGCCAAACTTCTCTCTCTACAACCTTTTCTCTCTATCTTCTCTCTAAGAAACTAACGTGCCTCACCTCCCTACACATCCAAACTTATTTTTCCAAGATGTAGATGGTGACAGTGGTGGTGCGACGAAGATCTCTTTCCTCCGTACCACCGTCACTGTTCAAGAACTCAAATGGGTTTGGAAAGTGGTTTTTGCGGTTGTTTTTTGTGGGGTTTGCTACCGCCATTTGCTGTGCTCGTTGGTTTTGTTTTTGCGACCTCTGTTTGGTTTCTTAACGTGTCCCTGCCGCTCTTTCTAAGGTTGCCGTGCTGTGTGGTTTGCCGGTTCGTGGGTTCCAGTCCGAGTTCAGATCTGCGTGTTTAGATGCTTGCTCTGTTCACTAGCTTCAGCTTCGGTAAAGCTCAGGTACGATTTAAAAATGGTTCGTAGAATGTTCTGAAAACCACTGTCGGCATCGCCGCGGTGGTCGGTTGCTGTTTTGGTCCTTTGCAAACACCATTGTTGTTGCGTTTGTTGCTGTTTGGTTATGTTGGAATGACACCACCATGATTTCATGTCTCCGACAAAGCTCTGTGACTTTTGTTGGTGGTAGTGTTTTGTAAAAGGGATGGGAAGAGGAACATAGGTGTTTATATATGTTTTTTTGGATCTGTTTTGGTGAAGGGTCTTGGGAGGCCTATGGGTGATGATGTGGCGTTTTGTACGGTGTTTTGGGGTTGTTACGGTGGCTTGAAAGAGCGGTGGTGAAGTGTTATAGGTGTTTGCTTGGGCTTAGCAGTGGTGGTTGCATCTTTTGGGTGGTGTTAGCTCTTAAGGGGTTTTAAAGGTGGAGTTTTTGTTTTGAGTTATGGGGTTGATCATATAGGTTGAGGGTGTTGATGAAAGGGAGGCATAATCGTACATCAATTGGTGCTATTGTTATTTTGTTGGGTGTCATTTGTTTGTGCTAGAATCTCGCGTTTTTTTGGTTAGTAATTGAATTTGTTATGACCATGGATAATGGATCCTTCTCTGTCGCTGCTTACTCGTGTTTGTTTGGGGTTGTTGCGTTGGTTTGTGGCTTGATTTGGGTAGTTCTTTTTTGGGTTGTTTTCGAGCTAGTTTTGTTTGCACTATTGTTCCACCTGCTGACTACCTTGAGATTTGTCTTCTGGATTCTGGTGGGCCGATCGCTTTTGCTTCGAGATCGGAAGTTAGCTTCTAGTTACAAGTTTTTGGGATAGTTAAGGGGTCTTCTCCGAAGCTGCGGGAGTTGAGGGGTGCCTTAGTGACTTGTTTCTGAAGTCTGGTGGGCCGATCGCTTTTGATTCGAGATCGGGAGTCAGTTTCTTGACCCAAGTGTTTTTGGCTTGTTTTCTCCGGCAATCTGAGGATTGATTGGTGGTGGAATCTGAATTAGCCGGGAATTTTGCTCAGTTGTGGTGATGAGAAGGTGATGTGCGGTTTGTGGTGATGAGAAAGAAAGGTGTTGTTGTTAGGGGTTTCCGCAGGTGTGATGGTTTTTTGGATTTACTTTGGTGTGAGCAGCAAGCGATAGGTGTATGGATTTTGTTTCTGTGGCCATTCCCAATGGACGGTGAGGTTTTGGCTCAACTTCTGACTATGTTGATTTGTAGGGGTTTAGCTTGGTTTCGGTGTTGTTTTGGTTATGAATGTTTGTTTTCTATTGGTGTTTAAGATGTACGGTTATGCATTTTCTTTTGGGTGTTCCGTCTATATACGGCGCCTTTTGCTTTGTAGTTTCTGTTTTACCAGTCCTTGTTCGTCTTGTGCAAGGATTTGGTTATTAATAAATTATGTTGTTTCAAACAAAAAAAAACATATATTAGACTGGATTCTTATCAATTTGAATATGAACCAACTTGAATGTGAACCAACTTGTTAATAGGGTTGGTCTAGATTGTGTAAACCCAAATCAAAGGCATTTCTCCTTTCCTAAATTGGATACAACGGTCGAAAATTTTAAGGTAAATTTTAAAGTTCGTAAACTTACTAAGGTTTCTAGTGAGAGTGGAGAATCAATTATTAAACATGTTGCTGAATATACGATCGAATTAGGAGAACTTGACTATGAAGGTTTGAAAATGATATATTTCTCCAATTCGTTGAAAAATAATGTTCTTTTTTTCTTGGTTTTTAATTTTAAGGCCCAATTAGGAGTATGACTTGAACCAGTTGAAAAGCAATTTTCATGAACAGTTCTTTAGGGGTAATTTAAGGTTAAAGATCTGTTCAATGTCTATAGGAAATTTAATGAATTTGTTAGATGGTTACCTTTCTAGGTTTAGATAGATGAAAGTCAAATGTTTCACACCTATCTTGGAAGTAGAGGTGGTCAAAAGGGTTGTTAGTGGGTTGAAATTCTATATTAAAAATAAGCTATTAGTTAATCAAACTTTTATTGAATTAGCACAGTTGGGAGGAAAGGTTTGCCAAGTTAACAAATAAAAGAAGAGAAGAAGTAGAAGAAATGTAAACTCTTCAACAAAAAAAAAACTTAATTATGCAATGCATAATATGTTTGACGATGATTCTAGTTCTAATGAATATATGGTTGATACTTCATAGTTAAAGAGTCATTCCCTTAACTAACGACCGAAGGTGACTACCAAGTCGCAATAGACCGAGGTTGTTATTAAATCTTATTGAGGTCATGATAATGATTAATTAGAGTCCAAGAGGCTCTAACATAGATTTGTCCACGTCCAAAGGTTATACAACCACTTTCCTACATATGTGACATGATAAATGAAGTGATCAAAGGGGGAGAAAAAGGGATAGAACTAACTCCAAGGCCAGTTTGAAATATAGAACGTGGTCAAACATCCACCCCCTCCAAAATAGAAAGGTGGATAACATGTGTAGATGTTAGTCAAACACTCAGTTGTACAAGTAAATTTTTTCCCTAAACTCAGTCCATGAGCAAGATATAAGTTGACTAAGTCCGGAATGTGCATAAAGACTTATTTTCTTAATAATAGGGTTATGGAGGACATGGATAACTGATATAACACCCCCAACTCAGCCTACATGGTAGTTACTTACATTAATGATGTTGGTCATGATCATACATGTCGTAATATCATAGATAGTGGGTCAAAAATGTGGCAAACAATGTTAAAGTAGGTTGCTTAGTTATTCTAAGTCTGTAAATACCCCATTTAAAGATTATTCAAAACATAAACAAATCAAACAATTCTTTACATTTTTTTCTTTCCTTTATCGTTTTGATTTTTATTTTATTTTTATGTCTTTTTAAGTAGTAGTTCAGAGATTCCACTTGTATGACATTGTGGTGGGAATGTCACATGACATTGGCCAACCACAATTTTACACATAGGTTTTTTGTTTTCCTTCTCTCTCTTTTACAAGGGCTTTTTGTTTTATTTAAAAATGAGAAATCCACGTGTCATGATTGGGCAATGTCATGTGACATTTCCACCACAATGTCACACAAGTGAAATCGTGTAGTTCACCTTTCTACACTAGATTGACACTTTTTAGAGTAATCTAGAACCTCCACTGAGAAACATAGTCTATTTCTCGGCGTAATCATTTGATCTACATAAGCGATTATTGTCTTCGTGTAAATTAGCCTACATATCATCTTATAATCCGAGGAATCCATAAATCAACCAAGTTGAGGGAGTATCTTTTATATATGACTAAACAAATTGATAGTATTAATAAAAGATATATCTAAAAAAATAGTAAAAATGAATATTAAAATTTGTGAAAATATTATATTTAACAACAAAACAAATCTTATTGTAGAAATTTTGTCTCAAAAGTTGTACATTTAATTACTCCATCCGTTCTTAAATATACTCCCTCCATCTCATATTAGATGTCTCATTCGAGTTTTGCACGAGTATTAAGAAAATGATTAATAGTGTTGATTTTAATGATAAAATAGGTGTCATTTACTAAAATACCCCTATAAATAAAAACCGAGTAAACAATCAATTTGGTCTATGTCTTTGTCTTTGCAAGTGATTCTCAAATTAGCCTCTAACTCTATTAAAATTTCAAAATAGTCCCTGTCTTTGTCAAAAGCTTCTCAATTAGACCAATGTTTCTATGTTTTTTTTTCAAATGACGAGGGACTTAATTGAAAAATTTATGACAAAGACAGGGAAATTTTATTTTAAATGTATTTCATCCCCGTATTTACACTTACAAAGACAGAAACCAATTTTGTGGCATACTCAATAGAAACCATTTTTTTTAATAGATTTTCTTATAATAAGGATTAGAGAGAGTATGGTTTTTATCTTTATATAATAGTAAAAAGATATGGTTAAAATGTTACTATATAAATAGTAGGGTTAATTAAGTAAATGGTCCCTATAAATATTCATAATTTTGTTTTTAGTTCCTACAAAATATTTTTAGTCCTTGTAAAAATTTTACGTCTGCATTTTTTGTCCTTAAAATACTAAAGGAAAATGACACAGAGACTAAAAAGTGTGATTTTATTTTATATGGACTAAAAACAAAATTTTGAATATTTATAGTGACCATTTACTTAATTAATACATAATCAAACTTGTTTTTTTTATACAAAATTCACCATTTTTATATTCTATCCCTAACATAGATTAGCATGAGTATAACATGTGGGGTAGGGAGGGAGCTAGATCCCTTTGCCACCCGAAATCCTCTATATGGTCAAATAAATCACTTATGAGATGGGGAATAGAGCAATTTTAACCATGAGTGTGTTTTGAAAACAAAAATTTATTGCTTTTGAACAATCGCTTCAAATTGTGTGAATTTTAACAGTTTCCAAAGCTGTAAAAGTAAAACCAGAGGAGGTTTCAAGTGATGAAATCCTCCTATACTGTAAATTTTAAACTGACGGCCATTATTTTCTAGTCCAATGCAAACCAACTTATGAATGGTTCATTCATGTCAAGCATTACGAGTAGTTTCTTTAATTAATGTATTCCAATATAAAAACGGTTTAATATGGTTTTTATTTTATTGTTTATTCCAAAATCAAACTGTTTCAAGCATTTGACCAAAATAATCCCTAGATTATTAAAATGTGTCAAAATATGTAAATAAGTTTAGAAAATATATTTAATAAATTTTTCAAAAAGAAAAAGATATGTCTTGTCACTTTTTATTAAAAAAAGATGTATCATGTAAGAAAAACAAGAAGTTTACAAACATGTCACAACTCACAAGCAGTTTGTATATTTTCTAAGTGTAAACACGAGGATGAAATACATTTAAAATAAAATTTGAACAAAAATAAAAATTAATTTAAATTTCATTTATCAATTAGTTAACCGTTAATTTTACCAACCATTTTTATTAGTTTATCATCTATTGCTCGTTAGTCATCAACTAGTATAAGCTATCAATCATCATTAATCAATTGTAAACTATCAATTATCCACTATGTTTACCAACGAAAAATGATGTATCTAGTTCAAAATTTGGATCATATATTTCACTATGTTTACCAAACATAGTCTTAATACTCTCTCGAACATTTTTTATAAAAGATATTTGAGTTAACGAAAAATGATGTATCTAGTTCAAGATTTGGATCATATATAATAATTTTTTTTACTCAATATCTTTTTTTTTTGGTGGTCAGGGTTCGAACCCCAGACGTTGCATATATTATGCAGTGTCCATACCAACTGAGTTAAGTTCACGAGGACACTCAAAATATCTTTTATAAATAAATTCGGAGAGTACAAGATTTATTAATATTTTGTTATAATTGTAAAAAAATTTCTTTGGCGTTCATACTCTAATTCTCATGAAAAAGAGATCCTATTAATACGTTGTTCGATTGTGAGGTAAATAAAACCTATCAAAAATTGTTCCACTCAAAAATCAAATTCATATTCTCATGAACAATTCATCTTTTGATGAACCTTATTAACAATTTCAACTTAATTGCTTGATTTATATTAAAGTCTGGTCAAGAATGACACTATTTTTTTTATTTTGACCAAACATTTTATTGTTTTTAATTGAATGACTCTCATTAAATCTCAATATAAAAAATTTTTGTAAAAAAATGTCGATATAATCTTTTTAAAAGCATGTCAATATAAAATTAAGTTACACCTATATTATATAATATATAATTTATTAAATGAATTATTTTCGTTCTTGAATGCACAAGTTTCAAGAAAAACCTTCTACATTTGCCTTCTTAACTTATACTTCAAGTTTACAAGTTAACATTTCCCAATTTTTTTTAAGAGTATGTTAATATAAAATTAAATTACACCTATAGTATATATTTATTAAATCAATTTTTTTTTTCCTAAAGAAAAAAAAAATGAAAAGTGATGAAGTAAGCAAGTGAATGAAAGCAGGAAAAGGACTACTAAAGTACAATAACTGATCCAAAAACAAACGAAAAAAGCGGAAGATCATGCAAACTTACACTTAAAAGCTGCTTTTTTCTCTCTCTTTCTCTTTCATTCATTCCTTCATGCTTTCTCCAACTTCTTCTTCTTCATTTTCATCTTCATCTTCATGGATTCCTCGCTCATTACTCTTCTTCTCTTCAACAACACTATTCAACCAGGTACATGCAATGCAATACCCATTTTTTATTTTTTCAATTTTCATCTTCAATTGTTAAAAATTTTGATTTTTTTTTAATGGGCTATTGATAATTTTCATTTTTTTTTGTTGTTTTTGTTTGTGGGGTGTTTTTTGTTTTTGGGGGGTGTGAATAATAATTTATAGAGTTGATGAGAAGCGTGCATGTGTACCGTGAATGTGATGGAGGAGAAAAGGAAGTTGAAAGAGAGTTTGTGTTTTCTGAGAATGGTTCTTATGTTGAAATGAAAGCTACTCCAATTCTTAGGTTGTTGAAATCTTTTGTTTCTGAAGAGATTTTTGAAGGGTATAAGAATGGAGTTTGGCTTTGTGTTTTTGCTTTTCATGCTTGTAATGTCCCTCAATTTTCTCACATTCCAACCTTTTTGTTGGTTACAAGGTATGTATATCTACTTACCCTTTTATTGAATTTGAATTGTCTCATTTGATTATATGATTATGTATTCTGGGTTTGTTTGGATTCACTTATTTGAACTTATAACTTATGACATGTACCAATGTTTTTAAATAGCGGCTACAGCGGTGTTATAGTGCTATTGCATAGCGGAATTTGAACAAACGGCTATTGTTCCACGATACACTGTTTTGTATAAAATGTTGTGAAATAGCAACTATAGCGGCGCTATGGCAGTGTTGCATGGCGGAATTTGAACAAAACGCTATTTTCTGTAATCTGCAATTGACAACATTGAAATGTACATAATTTGTTAACATTGAAATGTACATAATCTGTTTTTAGTTTATTGAAATAAGCTCGCCAAGATAGCTTATGAAAACAACTTATAACATATATGAAAATAATTCGACTTTAGTTCATCTTTTGTTATAAATATAGTTTTTACATAAGTGCTTAACTAAGTTGTTTATCCTGACAGGGCCTTAGCTTTCAGGCCTGACCAAGGTTTCCCTGCTTTAATAAATGTATTTCAGAGCTCTTATGAGAATGAAAAATAAAGTCCCTACACAAGTAACGGCGAATCACTCTATAATAAACAGTTTCTTTTCATAAACATAAAGATTCAAATTCAGTTATAAGTAACAGTCCTGTTTGTTAGATTAGATAACTGTAGTCTGTACATGTGTTCAAGTATTGATTTCTTTATGTATGTGGCCATTGGTAACTGATTTTTGAACCCGGATTCCTTACAGTTACGAAATGGTGCAGTAAATGTTTGGCATTGGATGAAGATCAGATGACTTGTATTTTAACTTTATTGAATCAAATTCCAAATACGATTTGAAATCCGAGCTGTCTGATTTTCATCCTACAGTTGCAATTGCGGCTGCTGCAAATGTTGACTGCAGGGTATCCATTTCCCTAACTGTTCCACAACATACTTTTGGTGAAGTTAGAATTTGAGGGCATGGTTCAACAATGGATGGCATAAAATTTAGAAAATATATCTCTCTGTAACTATTTTTAGTGCATATTTTAATCATAACAAACGTAACAAAATTAATGCTTTGACTTGAATATGTTTTTTGATTTCTTGGTTGTCCTAACTTCCTCTGTCATGTTCTTCTTTAATTTTCAGGAATCCAAAGCTTCAGGCCATTCCAAACCTGCTTAATGATCTCCACATGATATACAAGTTGGAACCGAAGAAGGAACGAAAAGATACACCAGAGAGCTCTGCAAGGGAAGAATTGGAAGGAAACAACAATGATTTCCAACCACTAAAAAAAGTCTTGCCTGTGCTTAATCAGGATCTCAATTTTCTTCCTTATGAAGAAGACGAGGCTGAGTTACTGGATGATGAGACAAATTTTGAAAGTTCAGCAGGTTTGAAAGTTCACCGGGTTTAGATTCAAATGCTCCCAGTCAATTATCGCGTTGTTCCTGCTTTTGAACATTTTATTCCAACAACTCAGTCCTAGCTTTATACACTTATTTTATTAATAGGAATCATGGAGATAAAAAAGTTGTAGTGCAATAAATATGTTGCCAATGCATAACTTCTTCCTAATGTTGAGTTAATTATGTCATGTTTTAACATTTTATATCTAATTGATAAAGTGAGTGTTTGCAGGTTTTTTAGGAAAGAAAAAGAGGGCAGCCAGTGACCATGTTGCAAAGATTACTTTATCAGATTTGGCCAAGTACTTTGATATGCCAATTGCAGAAGCGTCGAAGAATCTAAATGTTGGGCTTACTGTTCTCAAAAGGAAGTGCAGAGAATTTGGTATTCCTCGCTGGCCTCATAGGAAGATCAAATCACTTGACAGTCTCATTCATGATCTTCAGGTTCTACTCCACTTTTTTATTTATTATTATGACTTTAAGAATCTCTGTTGAGCTATATACATACATACATACATACATACATATCAATTTCCAAGAAAACTTCTATGATTTACAGCCAACTCTTGAACTAATATTTAGATATTCGAACATGACTGTCATTTTAATGTGATTGCAAACCTTATAGTATTTGGTTGAAATATAAACATGAAAATTTATAGTATCTGAGGCTTCTTTAGATAGGTAACCTTATACAAATCTTTTCTGTACTTTTGTTGTCAATTAGCATATGTTTGGATGAGCGAAGAGTTTGATAAAATCACAATGTCACCGTGATTTTGTTTAAGTTACAAAGAGTAGCTTTTGTGCCAAAATCACGGTGGCTCACCGTGATTCGGGTCTCAATGCCAATCCAAACATGCACTGAAGCCTATAAAGTATTTGGTCTATAAAATCTTCGTCTTTCGCTTTATTTTCTTTTATGCTTCACTTTTCCTAACAATCTTCAAGTGAACTCCTTATACACATTGCAACATCTCTGCAGGAAGAGGCAAAACATCAGGAAAGGGAGGATAAAGATGCAGCCATGGCAGTTATAAGAAGGCAAAAGATGTTGGAAAGTGAAAAGGAAAACATAGAGAAGAGGCCCTTCATGGACATACAAATTGAGACCAAGAGATTCAGGCAAGATGTTTTCAAGAGAAGGCACAGAGCCAGAGTTATTGAAAAACAGAATTTTCTACGGTTGGAAGCACCTAAACCTAGCAATTAGCATCATCTGATGGAACAAAGAAAAACAAAACCATATTTTGCAAGTTGTACATTAACACCAAAACCTGTCAAACTCTTCTAATTGGTCATTGACCTTTATAATTTTGCTGTGACTTAAATGTGGATTGCAATGTCTATAGTCAACCTAAAGGGGTATTTGAAGAGTTTATCTGGGTTTATCTGATAAGTTATGACATAAGCACTTGCCTAAGTGTTTGGAAGAGCTTATGATATATCATAAGTTGTTTTCAGTTTATTTTTTGAAACTCTAGAATAGTTTATAGAAAAAAAACTTATACAAAGGTTATAATATTTTTTTTGTTTAATTCATTTTGATTGTAAATAGTTTATACACATGCTTGCATATAATTAGTGTTTAATTAAGTTTTCTTATCAGACTTGGAGACGCTTAGAAGTTAATTCAACCGGAATCATTTCTGATTAGAAATTCAGGTGGTTTTGGAAAACAAGGAACTAAGGTGATGTATTTCACTTTCGATGTCTCCTTTTGGAGAATATTTTCCCTTCCTGTTTGAAGTCATGCATATATGCAAAGTGATAATGCTGTATTTTGTTTGAGGGCTTGCATCCCGTTTGTCCTTTTTGTCCTTTTTCTTTAAAGTCAAACAATGATGGTCACTTTCATTCAGGGTTGAGGATTATACTAAATTGCTCGCCAGTTATTGCTTTCAATTTTTGGTTAAATGTGTAGTTTTTTCTTGGCTTTGGATTTTGTTTTTCCCATGCATGAATTATATACAAAGACGCTTAGGGTCAGATTGATGGTCAAGATAGAGAGACATAATGTGATATCTTAATCATATATCGCTTAAATCTCACGATTGTTGCACCAAAAGAATATGATAAAATAAACCATTTCCTTCTCCTATCTTAAATATAGGCTGAGTTAGAAACTATCTTGATAGAATTAAAAATTCATTCTTGATATTTTATCATTTTTAACTAATGATATCATGTGTTTCTTATTATAATTACATGCCATTTTAAAAATATTTAATTCAACTTTTAGTCCATATAAGAGAAATAATGTTTGTACAACCATTTTGTGACAACTTTTGAACAACTTTCTCTCTCATACTCACATAATATTGTTATCTTATCTCTTCCTTTTTCTCTCTCCATTGTTTTTGACCAATAAGAAGAGATAAAAACAAGGTTGTCACCAAAGTTTCATTAACTTAAATCATGGTTGGTTTCCCCAAGTTAAGACATAGAATTGTGAACTTTTGCCATGTGAATTCGAAATACAAACCACGATTTAAGCAAAGGTTCAAGCAACAAGTAACAGTTTTAATGAACTTTGGCTATGGACCTTAAACTATGTGGTCTGTTCATTTTATACCACAAGCTCCATAATATTCACTCTAAGCAGAACGATGTGGGACTCAAAACATGGGACAAATTCATTCTAAAGAAGAAGAAAAAAGACCATTCAAGCTGGCAGTTGCATGCAGCATATTTTATGTTAAACACAACACAATTGTCATTTCCTCAAGATTCAGTACTTAGTGTGTCAGCATATTTTATAGACCATTTCACCTTTGCCACCTCCATTAGGATACAAATAGTTAAAAGTATATAACATATAACCCCATGACAGTTGTGGAATCTAATATATTTTTTTTAAACTGATGATATGCATTCCAAAGGCTATGAGATCATTAGTTAACATCTAATCCATTACGTCTTACGGAAACACAAGTAAGCACATACAAGATGAACATTGGTTTTGGAGTTAATTGACATCCATGACATGTGGGCTTATTTTACTACTGTAATGCTATGTTGCAATACAACACAAGTTTGAAGTTATATCTTAAGCAAAAAATTAGAAAAACTTGAGCTACTAATTAAGAAGAATTTTCATGCAATTTGAAATTCACAAATGGATTGTTGTCTACTTTAGTATTGATGACTTCTCTTCAAATGTAGTTTTTAGGGTCATTTAAGACAATTGTTTAGTTTGTTTCTTTCACTTTGGTGTTGATTTTGGATTTATTTTTAATAAATTGTTTTTGAATTCGATAAGGTTTATGTTCTCTCATTAGCTTCATTAACCAAGTATTTTGCGTAGTTTTGTTTTTTCTTTGGTTTATAAGTGCAATGAAATTTCATAAAAGTACAATATGACCCATGTGCACTATTTTGATCATATCGAGCGTCGTAGATATTCAAATGAAGTCAAATCAAAGACAAATGAAAACCAACATCCACATCTACAACTCTCATAAAGACACTTAAACTGAATTCAGAACAGAAAGGGGCGGAAAGGACACATTTTTGGTCTGATTAGAAATTCAGGTGGTTTTGAAAAACAAGGAACTAAGGTGATGTTAGGTTTCACTTTCAATAATGAAAATGTCTCCATTTGGAGAATATTTTCCCTTCATGTTTTAAGTCATGTATATTTGCAAAGTGATAATACTGTGTTTTGTTTTTTAGCTTGTATTCCATTTGGCCTTTTCCATTGAAGTCGAACAATAATGGTCACTTTCATTCAAAGTTGAGAATTATGTAAAGTTTGCGTGATACATTTGATATGTCATTTTCCATCAACTTGGACAAGTTAAGTTGCTCACCAATACTGCTCTCAATTTTTGGTTAAGTGTGTAATTTTTTTTTTTTCCTTTCTTGGCTTTGAATTTTGTTTTTGTCCATGCTTATACAAAGAGACGCTTGATGCCCAACTTAAGTAGCCATTGTTAAAATGAATGATGAAGTGTTTTTTTTATTTTATTTGAGAGAATGAATGATGAAGTATTGAAGTGCACATATAGACCAATACAAGGGGTGACAGATAATTAAATGTACTCCATCCGTTTCAAAATGAGTGTCGTTTTAGGTGTTTACACACATATTAAGAAATGCAATGATTAAAAGAAAGAGAATGGTTATTTTACCAAATTATCCTTATTAACTATTGGTTAGTTTTAAAAGTAATACTTTGGAAGTAGTGTGCAGAATATTAATTGGAGGGTATAATTGAAAAGAAAAAGTTATTATTGCATTGGAAACTGAAAGCGACATTCATTTTAAAACAATTTTTTTTAGCTAAAGCGACACTCATTTTAAAACGGAGGGAGTAAGAAACTTTCTTCACCCTCCAACACGACTTCAGATGCACACATTAAAAAAACACGAATTTTTATGTCCTCTAAAAGTACACTTATAAGTATACATTCTAAGTATACTTATGAGAATATGTGTAATTCTTTATTTTATTTATTTTGCATAATTAAATGTAGGGTCTTGTTAACTTGTGCCCTAAGGGCATAAGATAAGAAACTAAATATAGAAATTTAGTTTTGGAAATTTTGCATTCATAACCTTAAAAGCTTAAAAACTTATCTTTCCAATGCAATATTTATTATTTAATTCTATTTTAAAATCCTTATCTTGTGTCCTAAGGGCACAAGTTAACATTTGGTGAAATGATGGATTTGCGTATGGATATCACTGAATTCTAGGAAAATGCCAAAGAAAATGAAACAAAAGAAAGAATAAAATAAAAACGGCAGAGTTATTTCTTATCCCCTCTGAGGGGAACAGTGTCCTTAAATACTCAATAGGTCAAAGACCTAATTACAATAACTGGGCCTGGGCCTAAACAAAAACAAATAACAAAGCATCTGAGACTAAAGGAACCCCCTTCAATACTTAAAAACATAGTCTTTTGTCCAAGTTGGCTTGTAGATGATTCTTTGGAGTTTCTTGGAGTTTACTGTGCTATCATGAAAGTAGCCGCTAACGATATAGAAGATAGTAAATTTTGTGTAAAAAAAAAAATTTAAATTTTGTTTAGATTCGATGTTCTAGCGTTTGTACGATAAGAGTCGTGTTTAGATGCGCCCTATTTTTAGTTGAATATGATGATTTGGACAGTAAAACAGGTGTATCAAGATGTAAAGAGTCGATATGCTCAAAGAAAGATGATGAATATTTAGTTGAATGTTCAAATTGATCATCTAAAATAGAACTAATAATCTTTGATGCATCTTTTATATTAACTTTTTTTGAAGGTGGACGCATTGAAATTGTTTTTGGGAACTAAATTGATGTGTGTTAGAAAATACAGTTAAATATGTTTTTAGTTTTCATAAATATTTCAAATTTCAGTTAGTTCTAAAAAAAATTCTTCAACTTTTAGTTC
Organism: Medicago sativa; assembly: GCF_051527215.1. Taxonomy (NCBI): domain Eukaryota; kingdom Viridiplantae; phylum Streptophyta; class Magnoliopsida; order Fabales; family Fabaceae; genus Medicago; species Medicago sativa. The sequence continues at coordinate 14,027,982 of NC_140753.1, read as the reverse complement.
CCAAAAAATTTCAATCACCATTTTTTATTCATGTTTTTAAGTCAATTTTCATGTGTACCTATTGATGACAGCTTGTCATTACGTAATTTTAGATGTATTTTAGCACAAAAATGGAGTTCACAATGAGACTTATGCAGCAAAAAGAGCAGAAAAACTGAAGGATTGCAAAAGAAGAAAACGTGTCATGATTGCATAGAAACGTGCCACGATTTGGGAAGCATCAGAACTCTTGTTTCGACATTGAAGAAACGTGTCACGATTGGTAAAACGTGACACGATTTGGTGAAACCCTAATTCAGTTTCTTGCTCCAGAAGGTAAAAACGTGTCACGATTCACTTAAAACGTGACACGATTTGGGCGATATTCTGTGCCTATTTAAGCTGCAATCTATTCCAAAAACAAGGGTTACGAATTCTGGAGAGAGAAAGTGCGATTTGCAGACCTGGAGACTGAAGAACGGGGCGATTTCCTCCATTCTTTACCAGTTTATGTATGTTTTAATTCTTTCATTGATTATGCTATTTGTAAACTCAATTATGAGTAGCTAAATCTCTTAGAGATTAGGTCTGAGATGATTCTTTGTAACCCTAATTGATACATGATGCTGTGAAACTCTATTTATTGTGAATGATTATTTAGTCTTTATTCAATTCAATTGTTCTTAATGCTTTTTATATCCTGATCAAATATAAACATGATTTTGTGAGAACGAATGACTACTGACCATAGCTTTCGACTTAGACCAAATTGAATTGTTCTAATAAACATGGTTAGTCTAGGAATAGATAATCATTTGTTAGTGATATTAGGTTAACGTGCTTAAACCTTCAAATATTATTAGACCACCTAAGGGATTAGGGGCTGTAGTGTGAGAAAAGGGTCCTAACTCAAGGGATTGATTAGGACTATTTTGTTAACTATCGTGGGACTAGGAAATCAGTCATAAGAATAGGTGCAGTATACCAATTAGGGGAACATAGATGATTCGAAAGACCTGATCTCATCTCTCTATTATTTTCTAACCAAATCTTTATTTTATGTTATTTACTTTTATGCAATCAAACCAATTTACTGCCTAGTGGCAAATCAAAATAACCTTTATACATCCTAAAATACAACGTAGTTGAATTATTGAGATTAAAAACAGTCCTCGTGGGATCGATATTTTACTACTTCGATAGTATTTGGTGCACTTGCCAAACGCCTATCAAGTTTTTGGCGCCGTTGCCGGGGACTGTTGAATTATTTCAACAAGGCAATTATGTTATAATTTAGGATTTCTGTCTTTTATATTTTTGTATATATTTATAAAAAAAAAAAAATATTATGCTCTTTGTTTTCTTCTCATTGTACTGTGCTACTGAAAAGTTTATCCAAGTTTTGCAGCTATGATAGACAGGGTACTCCTCTATGACACAGAAGAGATTGCTAAGTTGCAGTATGAAAAATATATGCTATATTTTAAGATCAAAATTTTGGACAACAAAATCTCGAGTTGTGGTCATTATGAGGCGAATCAACCAGGTAGTGATGGTGAAGGGAATAAAGAGGTGATCAACATCGATTACAATACTCAACTTCAGAATATTTTAGATGACTTCTTGGTGTCAAATCAAGTTTCATTTGAGAAGTTTGATGTTCAGTGTGGTGATCTTGTTGAGAAAGCACATGAGTCTCAGAGGAAGCTGGTTCAGATGAAGAGTGAGTGTCATAAGGTTGAGGTGGAAGAAAAACCCAAAGTGAGGAGTGTTGATATTTTCCCGAAGTCTGAACCAACGAAGGTTGAGGAAATCACTCGTGTGCAGATGGATGCACGTCCTTCTCTACGGTGGGAGAGCTTAAACTCTAAAGGTTTAACGGTGAGATCATGGAAGCATCTACTTCTTTGCTACAAATTCATGGAATTCCTACCAAACAAGAGGAAGAAGAAGGATGATGTGTTCTTTCTGACATATTTGCCACCCTAACAGTGGTTGAAGCGTCAAGCTCAATGACGTAAAAGAAAGCGCTTGGTGGGAGGCAACCCACATTTAGATTTCAGGTAGTATTTCTTATTTCTTTTTATTGCTTTCAAATATTCAAAAATACAAAAAGATTTTTTGCTGAAACGAACAGAGGAAGAAAATTTTTGTTTTCCAATACTGTGCAAATCGTGACACGTTTTGGGCAAAACGTGACACGATTTGCCTCCCTCTGAAGCTCCTCTCAGAAATTTTTCTAAGTCTAAAAAGGTGCCCATTCGACATTTGGAAAAACGTGTCACGATACTGAAATCGTGACACGAATTTTGGCACATGAAATTTTTCCTAAGTCTCAAACTGGTGCAATTCGACAATGGGAAATCGTGACACGTTGGCCAAAACGTGACACGATTTCTGGGCAAGAAATTTTCAAGAATGAAAAATCGTGACACGTTTTGCCCAAACGTGACATGATTTTGGTGGTTTTTCAAATTTTGACCGTTACAAAATCCAATCGTGACACGTTTTTGGCCAAACGTGACACGATTTTCCCAGCCTATAAATAAACCCAACACGATTTTCATTCCATCCACTTCCAAAAGTAACAAAACTCTGCCAAAATTTTCCCAGAACCCTAACCTACGATTTTCTAATCCTTTTCTACCAAAAATCTTCATCTTTTCATCTTCAAATCACCAAACCATCACCATAAACCTTCATCATCATCAACAAACAACCCATCTCCATCATCTTCATATTAACCCTAACTCTAGTATTCACTTTTCCACAAAACCTAACCTTCAATCCAAACCCTAACCAAAATCATGGTCGAAACACGTAACAAAGGTCAAGCATCCACCCAAAAAGCCACCAAGAAATCCAAAACCAATAACCCTAGAAAGAAACCGGTCAAACCTAAGTCTACCAACGAACCACCACCACCATCCGTGAACCACCGCTTTTTAAACTCACAAGCCCGTGACCGCTTCAAAGACATCAAGCATTACAGAGTGATTCCGGAGAGGGCCTTCCTGCTCCCAAAATTGTTGAAAAATCCCGAGTTTGAGCAAGCCCTAACTGCTCGGGATTGGCATGGTTTAAATGGGATGATTTTTGAGCAAGCTAACAAGACATTGGCCCTAGAGTTTTATGCTAATGCCCGGTTCTCCGGGAGAAGGTATGGGTCTTATGTACGTGGGAAAGACATTGACTTCTCACCTGAGGCGATCAATAACTTGCTGAAGATTGTTCCACCGGAGCAATGTGATGTGAAGAGGAGAAGGGAAACTTGTGGTAATTGGGATGATGAAGCTTGGGAAGAATTGCTATTGCAGATATGTGTAGAGGGGGCTACTTGGAAAGGAGGGAAGCGGATGCTGTTGAAGTCTGACTTCAAGCCGGTCTCTAAAGCTTGGGCATCATTTATGGTGCAAACACTGGAGGGCACCTCATGTTCTTCTGAAATTCCATTGGTGCGAGTCCACACGATCGCGGCTATTATGGATGGTGCTCCTATTAATGTTGGTGAGTTGATCGCCAATAATATTGCTGATTTTGCTACAGGTAACAAGAAGGCTTTGCCTCATCTAAGCCTTATTTGCTGGCTTTGTGAGGAAGCCGACTGTGATCTTTTTGCCAATGATTTGGATGCTCCAATGATGAAGCCTATCACCGACACATACATGGAGGGGTTTATGAAGGACTACCAGGAGCGCATGCAGGATCTTATGGCAGCAGAAGGGCAACCACAACCACAGCCACAACCCCAACCACAACCACCTCCACCTCAGTTTGTTCATGGAGAGGGGAGCAGTCAGCAGGGTACCTATGCACCCATTCATCCGATGATGCTGGACTACATGTTCGACAATGCCAACTGGATGAATGAGGTGTCAGATCAGGAGTACTGGAACCGTCCTAGGTTTGGTCAGGAGTTCACTGAGGCGGTCTGCCTCAACAGGAGGAAGATGACTGGGTCTTTCGAGCGCTTTGATGGGTCCGAGGAGGCTATGGACCACTACTTTGATGTCACCAGAGGTCGAGCTCAGGATAGAGAGCAGGAGATCCGAGCTGACTTTGCTGCTGGTGGAGCTCAGTCTAGGCAGCACTTTGGGGAGGATACCTATGCAGAGGAGGACCCCAACACTTGGATTTCGGAGGACCAGATGCAGGATTGAGTGGGCTACTGATGGCCCACCTTTTATTATTTTTCTGTTTTTGTTTCAGCACTTTGGTTATGTAACTTTAATTTTATGTTCGAACAATTTTATTTGCTTTCATTAAGTTTAACTCGGTTTTAACCCCCGTTTATGTAATTATTCCTGCACTTGTTTATTATTAATGAATTTGTTTGTTTAGTTGACTTTTTACAGTTTAGTAACAAATAGTTGTTCAAGTGGTATTCCAAAAGTTCAAAAGGAGGAGTGACTTGGTATTTCAAAGGCGAAGTGTACGGCGTTGCTAGGTAGTCACATACTCCCAGAAATCTCAGCCATAAGGTTCATTGCCATATTTTGTTTTTCAATTTACTTATATTTAGCTTAGTTTTCCATGCAACTACATTTCTAGAACTTGCATTGTTTCTCTATTATTGATTGGTCTTTGTTAATTACACACTGAGGCAAAAGTGCTTGGTCCTGTGAGCCTTTTGAAGCCTACCCTGATTATAATTGTTAAACTTTATCCTTTTCTTAGCCACTTTGAGCCGGTAGGATTAGAACTTTTTGTTCGGTGACAAACTACATTACAAACTTAGAGACTTTTAGGACTTGTCCCTTATTGTTTTTCTGAGTTAGGCATTGTAGAATGTTGCTTAAAATTAAGTTTGGGGTTGCTATTGGAATTTGCAACCAATTAAGTTTGGGGTGGGGGTACTAGAGAATAAGAGAACAAAAAGAATGAGAACAAAAAGAAAAAGAATTGTCATGCAAAATGCAAAAATACATTCAAAAAGTGATGTATGAAAAAAGAAAAAAAAAATGAAATGAATGATGAAAAAGGGACCAAACTTTGAAACATACGAGTAACTTCAAACTCGATTGTCCCTAAAGTTATAAATATTCTCTAGTACCTTTGCAACTGTGGTTCTATTAGGTGAATGAATGTGTTGGATTGAATTTTGTGCTTTAACTTTCGTAGGAATGCCTAACTCAAATCTTGTGTAGCCTACTTATCCAAACGTATCCCACCTTTCACCTCAGCCCCGTTATAACCCTAAAGACCTCAAAAGTGTGTAATGATATTGACTTTGATTGATGTTGAGAAACTTTTCAAGCGTATGGTAATATGTAGACCTGCATGTCGACTGGTAGAACCCTATTTCAAATATTTGCGTGGAGTTGTGAATTGGTGGATGCATACAAGTCAAACTAGCTCATCTTTAGCTAGTAAGGTGTTGAACTTTTGGGTACTACTGCTTGATCAGGTAATTGTTATTTTACTGTTGATTGTCAGCTTTACAATTGAATTCCTTGAGGACAAGGAATGGTTTAAGTATGGGGTTGTGATGACAGCTTGTCATTACGTAATTTTAGATGTATTTTAGCACAAAAATGGAGTTCACAATGAGACTTATGCAGCAAAAAGAGCAGAAAAACTGAAGGATTGCAAAAGAAGAAAACGTGTCACGATTGCATAGAAACGTGCCACGATTTGGGAAGCATCAGAACTCTTGTTTCGACATTGAAGAAACGTGTCACGATTGGTAAAACGTGACACGATTTGGTGAAACCCTAATTCAGTTTCTTGCTCCAGAAGGTAAAAACGTGTCACGATTCACTTAAAACGTGACACGATTTGGGCGATATTTTGTGCCTATTTAAGCTGCAGTTTATTCCAAAAACAAGGGTTACGAATTCTGGAGAGAGAAAGTGCGATTTGCAGACCTGGAGACTGAAGAACGGGGCGATTTCCTCCATTCTTTACCAGTTTATGTATGTTTTAATTCTTTCATTGATTATGCTATTTGTAAACTCAATTATAAGTAGCTAAATCTCTTAGAGATTAGGTCTGAGATGATTCTTTGTAACCCTAATTGATACATGATGTTGTGAAACTCTATTTATTGTGAATGATTATTTAGTCTTTATTCAATTCAATTGTTCTTAATGCTTTTTATATCCTGATCAAATATAAACATGATTTTGTGAGAACGAATGACTACTGACCATAGCTTTCGACTTAGACCAAATTGAATTGTTCTAATAAACATGGTTAGTCTAGGAATAGATAATCATTTGTTAGTGATATTAGGTTAACGTGCTTAAACCTTCAAATATTATTAGACCACCTAAGGGATTAGGGGCTGTAGTGTGAGAAAAGGGTCCTAACTCAAGGGATTGATTAGGACTATTTTGTTAACTATCGTGGGACTAGGAAATCAGTCATAAGAATAGGTGCAGTATACCAATTAGGGGAACATAGATGATTCGAAAGACCTGATCTCATCTCTCTATTATTTTCTAACCAAATCTTTATTTTATGTTATTTACTTTTATGCAATCAAACCAATTTACTGCCTAGTGGCAAATCAAAATAACCTTTATACATCCTAAAATACAACGTAGTTGAATTATTGAGATTAAAAACAGTCCTCGTGGGATCGATATTTTACTACTTCGATAGTATTTGGTGCACTTGCCAAACGCCTATCACCTATCAAATTTTTGAATGCGTTTTTGCAACAATGTTTATAATATTATAAGATTTTGTCCAAAAAAAATTAAAATGTTTTAACAAAACAAGAGTTAAATATGAATTTTTAAACATCAAAAACATAAAAATTCAAATTCATGTTGTTCGAAAAATCTATTTTTTTTTTTTTTTGGGAAATATTGTTATAATATTTTAACCATAATTGTAATAGAAAAATCAAAATTTCAAATGATACACATAACATGAGTTGAAAAATTTATGAAGACTAAAAGTCGATTTTATTTAATGCAATCTAAAACAAAAAAATTAAAATATTTATAAAAACAGAAAATCAATTAAATCTCTCAACCATGGAACCATGCGTTGGATTTTTATTGATTTTATTGATGGTTCGAATTTGTTTGATATAAAGATGAGATCAGCTAGACATTCTCACACACATGACACATCCCCACAACACTCTCTCACCTTCATCTTTCATCCTCATTGTTTCAAGTTTCAACAATGCTATAGAAAGGGAACGCTTAATGAAAGCCAGGGGAACATCTTCAATCTAACAAAATATGATCTAACATTTCTCATATTTTCGTTTAATCAAAGTTATTTTATTTCTTGACTGGCTTAAAAGTCTTACTTAAACTAGCTTAAGACATGAAGATGATGCCATGTTAAAGCATAAATTTGTGAACTTTTCCTTAATTCACATTTTCATGCTTAATGATTATGAGCCAAGTTTAAGTAACAAGTAAAGGTTTTAAAGAACTTTGGCTTTTTATCTAATATTATGTGGTATGTTCATTTTATACCACAAGGTCCATACTATTTACTCCAAGCATACCGATGTGGGACATATATAACAAAGGACAGATTTATTCTAAAGAAGCAAAACAAAATAGACTATTCAAGTTGGATGTACAAATATCACTAGTTAAAATCTAATCCATTAAGTATAACAGATAACCAATTTTGTGTAGAAAACCTCTCAAGCGTCTTACTCAGAAGATTCATTTTGAGTACTATACTAAACTGTGGGAGTTGAAGATTGCCATTGTGGCTGGATTAGTTGGAAGTATAATTCAAGATATTTGATATTGATTGCAAATGGGTGCAAATTCAGAGTGGAACAATGGTTTTGGATTTAATTGACATCCATGACATGTGGCCTTATTTTACTGTTATACTGCTATGCTGCAATACAATACCAGTTTGAAGTTATATCTTATGCAAATAATTAGAAAAATTTGAGCTACTAAGAAGAAGAATTTGCTTATGAGATGCAATTTGAAATTCACAAATTGTTTGTTGTCTACTTTAGCATCATGCCTAAAAAATTGAGCTTCCATAGTTTGCAATAGAGATTATCAATCCCCTTTGCTCTTTCTCTAACAAGTGCACATCTAGTGCAGGTTAGTCTCTACCAACGCATATATGAATAACGGATTTTCAACTGAATGATTCCAGTTTCGTACATGTATTATGCTGTCATCAGTCAAATCTCGCTGGATTGCTCAACAGCATCACGGTTGCTTCCAATCGCGCCACGATTTTTGACGAACCAAAACATGCTCCTAGCATCACCAAATAGTGCCACGATTGCTCCCAATAACGCCACGATTTTCTAGAACTTTGAACATCAATTTTGAGTTACTTTTCAACAATTACATTCATAGCTATGTTCCCAGTGGTGTCATGCAACCGGGTACATAAGCAACACATGCCAACAACCACTATTTTAAAATTCCTCCTTTGTATCTTCAACACGCCTCTAACTTCGAGAAGAAAGTGATAATACTGTGTTTTGTTTGTGGGCTTCTATCCCGTTTGGCCTTTTCCATTGAAGTCAAACAATGATGGTCACTTTCATTCAAAGTTGAGGTTTATATAATTTGTGGTGATACATTTGACATGTCATTGTCATCAACTTGGACAAATTAAATTGCTCACCAATTACTGCTTTCAATTTTTGGTTAAGTGTGTAGTTTTTTTCTTCTTGGCTTTGAATTTTGTTTTGCCCATGCTTGAATTATACAAAGACGCTTGATCAACGATGCCCAACTTAAGAGAATGAACGATGAAGTGTTGAAGTGTTGAAGTGCACATATAACCCAGCTTTGAATTTTTCTTGGCCATAAAATGAATGATGAAGTGTTTCTTTTTTGAGAGAATGAACGATGAAGTGTTGAAGTTAGGCATGGCAATGGGGCGGAGCGGGGACGGTTTTTACCTACCCCATCCCCAAACCCAATTCCCTGATAAAGCCCCGTTCCCCGCCCCGTACCCCAACGGGGATGAATAATTGAACCCAAACCCCATCCCAAATGGGTTCGGGTATCCCCGCCCCGCCCCCATACCCGCAGTGGATTCAGATTTTTAATAAACATAATCCCTTGGCCCAAACTAGAACATATATCATGAACCCAAAATTCGTCCGAACATACAAAAAAATTATTTCAAATAAAGTGCAGCAACCATACAACTCGTAATCCAAATTATCAAAACCAATATCAAATTTATCAAAACCACATAATATTGTACTAGTAGATAAGAGTATTCCAAACTACCATCAAAACAACGACATAACCAAACCAATATTCCAAAACTGCCATCAAAACAACCACATAACCAAAAATATTCTACATCATTGTTCATTGAAATTGCTAACTAAGTAGATAAAAATCATTGTTCATTGAAATTGCTAACAAAAGTAGCTAGATAAGCTGCCACCACCAATGTAGTCTTCTTTCTTTCTCTTTTCTCAAAATACTATTGACCATCTTCAAAGAGGGAAGTAACGCCACTAGCTAATATTTCACCTATATAAAATATACAAGTTAAAATAGGGGTAATTATGTAATTTAATATAATCGGGGCGGGTTCGGGGACGGGTTCGGGGTGGGTACATGTTTCCCCATTACCCGCCCCACCCCCATCCTTTAAAATCGGGGAAAACCCAAACCCAAACCCAAACCCAGTCAAAGCGGATTTTCCCCGTCAAAATCGGGGCGGGTTCGGGTGGGTACCCGCGGGTACGGGTTCTGTTGCCATGCCTAGTTGAAGTGCACATATAACCCAATATAAGGGGGCTGACAGAGATAATAAAATGTGAGAAACTTTCTTCATCCTACAACACGACTTCAGATACACACATTAAAAAAACACGAATTTTTATATCTTTGAAAGCACACTTACAAGAATACATTCTTATAGTAGTATTACTTATGAGAATATGTGTAGTTTTTCATTTTAGGCTAAAATATGGTTTTGGTACCTTCAAATATGTCTCGTTTTGTTTTAGTTCCTGTAAAAAAAATTTGTTGTTTTTGGTCCCTGCAAAATATTTTGTTTTTGAAAATAGTCCCTCCACTCCAGGGACTATTTTCAAAAGTAAAATATTTTGCAGGGACCTTTTTAAAAATCAAAAGATTTTGCAGGGACTATTTTTCTAATAAATGGGTTCACTCATCATGTGCCACATGTGCATATCATCACAAAAGTGGGGTCAGGGACCAAAACCAAAACGAGACATATTTGCAGGGACCAAAAACAACAAAAAAAAATTTACAGGGACTAAAACCAAAACGAGGCATATTTGCAGGGACAAAAATCATATTTTAGCTTTCATTTTATTTATTTTGCATATATAAATGTAATGGTGAAAAGTAGCCGCTAACGATATAGTAGATATTATATTTGACTAAATTTTGTGTAACCAAAAAAAAAAATAAAAAAAACTTTGTTTAGACTCAATGTTCTAGTGCTTGACTATTTGAGTCGTGTTAAGATAAACACTCTTTTTAGTTGGATATGATGATTTGTATTGTTGAAACTAGTTTATTTGGATGTAAGAGTCGATATACTTAACGAAAGATGATAAATATTTAATTGAACATTCAAATCGATCATCTTAAATAGAACCACTCTTTGATGCACCTTTTGTGTTAACCGTTTTTTAAGGTTGCATTGAAATTGTTTTTGGGACAACAAACTGAAGAAATTGCTATTTCATAACCTTCATATTGTAAGCATCAACGTTCCTAATTCAGTTTCCACTAATAACTTTATATTATCTATTAATAACTATATATCATTATATTTTAATATTTAAACGGAATGAAATCTACGGAAAGAGAGAATGCTTATTTGAGATACTCTCCTACTAAGTACCACTTTTTTTTCTCACGATAAAAGCACCTATCGGTATTTATTCAATAATTCTATTTCAAGATACTATAGTTTTTTATCATGAAAAAGGTGAGGAGAAAACCAAGAAGTTTAGATCTAATTATAGTGGCACGAGGAATTCAAGATACTATCATTTTGTGGCTGGATTAGATAGAGTTAATTTAACTGACTTCCCATAACAATGGTTACACCCAAAATTTCAGCTATAGAATGACATTTTCTGACACACTCCAATAACAATTAACCACTCGGTTCATATATAATCCATTTTGCTTAGCAATAGAGTAACCATTTGTTTTATTTATCATTGAAGAAAAAATTAAATTCATCTTCATGTTCACTTCAACCTCCCACCATTGTCTCTTCCATGTTAAGAATTCCACAATGGAACACGTAAAACAATTGAATTGGGTTAAAAAATAAGGTTAAATATATTTTTAGTTTTCATAAATATTTCAAATTTTCATTTTAGTCTCTATAAAAAATTTTCTTCAGATTTTAGTCCCCTAAAAAACTTGAACTATTACATTACTTGAACTAGCTTAAATCTTGAAAGTGGGATCCATATTAAACATAGAATTGTGAAGTTTAGACCTTATTTCACATCCACATGCTCAATCAATCCCAATTTTCAAGAAATAAGCCAAGTTCAAGCAACATATTCAATGAACTTTGACTATGGATTTGTTACAATGTGGTTTGTTCATTTTATACCACAAGCTCCAATTCTAAGTCATGCATATCTGCAACGTGATAGTACTGTGTTTTGTGTTTGAGCTTGTATAATCCTGCCAAGGCCGGTCCCAAGCCCGGGTAAAAGGATAGGGTTGTGTTAGGCCTCGACAGCCAACGTAAAACTTTGTCGAATCTCTATGACATGGACCAAATACGAAATAGTGTGAATGCTAGGTCGTTGCCAGGAAGCAACGCGTTGTATAGCTCGAGTACAGTGTCAAATGAGTAAGCGCCGCTGCATCGCCGCCTGGATGTAGTGAAAAATAAGCAAGGGTTCCCACATCTTCGTGAACGGGTGCGGGTAAAGAAGCTAGTTCATGAGAGTAGGATTTGTTTTGGAACATGGAATATTGGTACTCTTACGGGTAAATCTATGGAAGTGAGGATTAATTTTTTGTGCCTTCAAGAAACTAAATGGGTGGGGAAAAAGGCGAAAGAATTAGATAGTTCAGGATTTAAGCTTTGGTACACGGGCGAAGTTAGATCGAGAAATGGGGTAGGCATCATTGTAGATAAGGAGTGGAAGAAAGATATTGTGGATGTTAAAAGGATAGGAGATTGGATTATAGCCCTAAAGTTTGTAGTGGAACAAGACACCTTTAATGTAATTAGCGCTTATGCACCTCAGGTAGGGTTAGAAGAACATCTTAAAGTAAAGTTTTGGGAGGAGCTGGAAGGCTTAATTCAAGATATCCCATTAGAAGAAAAGATTTTTCTAGGAGGGGAGTTAAATGGGCATGTAGGGAGTGTTTCGAGAGGTTTTCAAGGGCGTGCATGGGGGGTATGGTCTCGGGGAGTAAAATACGGAGGGTAATTCCATCTTAGATTTTTCACCTGCTTTTGATCTTAGTATAGCTAATACGTGTTTTAGGAAAAGAGAGGAGCATCTCATCACTTACAAGAGTGGGGACTCTTGTTCTCAGATCGATTTCTTTCTCATTAGGAAAACAGACAGGAAGATCTGTTTAGACTGTAAAGTCATACCTGGAGAGGGCTTAACTACCCAACATAGAGTAATGGTGATGGATGTAAGGGTTAAGAGGAGGGCAAAGAGATGAGGCCGTAGCGGGGCTCCGCGAATTAAGTGGTGGCATTTAAAGGGTGACAAACAAAGGATATTCCAACACAAGATATTAGAGGGAGGTTTCAAGCAACCACATGGAAGCGCTAATGACATGTGGGAGAGGATGGCTCATGAGATTAAGAAGGTGGCACAAGAGACGTTGGGAAAATCTAGCGGTTTTGGACCTAGGGGTAAAGAATCTTGGTGGTGGAATGACAGTGTTCAGAGTAAAGTTCGGATCAAAAGAGATTGTTTTAAAGATTGGTATAAGTGTAAAAATGCTGAAACTTGGGATAAATATAAGATAGCTAGGAAAGAGGCTAAGAAGGCGGTGAGCGAAACGAGAACTCAAGCATTTAAAGGATTATACCAATCTTTAGGTACCAAGGAGGGGGAGAAATCTATATACAAGCTTGCGAAGGGACGAGAACGAAAGACAAGAGACATGGACCAAGTGAAGTGTATTAAGGATGAAGAGGGTATAATTTTGGTTCAAGAAAGAGATATTAAGGATAGATGGAAGAAGTATTTCCACAACTTATTTAATGAAGGATATGAGATCTTACCAGACTCTAACAGGTTAGACATCAGAGAGGAGGACGAGAACTATAACTATTATCGTCGGATTCAGGAGTAAGAGGTGAAAGAAGCGTTGAAAAGGATGAGTAATGGGAAGGCAGTTGGGCGGGACAACATACCTATCGAAGTCTGGAAAAGTCTTGGTGATAGAGGAATTGTGTGGCTCACAAAACTTTTCAACGAGATTATGAGGACGAAGAAAATGCTAGACGAGTGGAGAAGAAGCACCTTAATTCCAATCTATAAGAACAAGGGGATATACAACATTGCGCGAATTATAGGGGAATTAAGCTAATGAGTCGTACCATGAAGTTATGGGAAAGAGTAATTGAGAGAAGATTAAGAAAAGAGACTCACGTTACGGATAACTAATTTGGTTTTATGCCTGGGAGGTCGACTATGGAAAGCGATCTACTTACTTCGACGCGTGATGGAGCGATATCGGACGGATAAAAAACACTTACACTTAGTTTTCATTGATTTGGAGAAGGCGTATGATAGAGTACCTAGAGAGATTTTGTGGAAAGCCCTGAAGAAGAAAGGGGTGAGGATTGCGTATATTAGAGTTATCCAGGATATATATGAGGGAGCTTCGACTAGTGTGAGGACGCAGGATGGAGATACCATAGATTTTCCCATAACAATAGGACTGCACCAAGGGTCAACCCTAAGTCCTTATCTTTTTACTTTAGTTTTGGATGTGCTAACGGAACACATCCAAGAGTTAGCACCGAGATGTATGCTTTTTGCAGATGATGTAGTCTTGCTTGGTGAGTCGAGGGAGGAGTTAAATGGGAGGCTAGAGACCTGGAGGCAAGCCTTAGAAGCGTATAGTTTCCGCTTGAGTAGAAGCAAGACGGAGTATATGGAATGTAACTTCAGCAAAAGGAGAAGTGGGTCTACCTTGGAGGTGAAAGTTGGAGATCATATCATACCTCAAGTTACACAGATTAAATATCTTGGGTCCATAGTACAAAATGACGGAGAAATAGAAGCAGATGTAAATCATCGTATTCAAGCTGGGTGGTTGAATTGGAGAAGAGCCTCAGGTGTTTTGTGCAATAAGAAAGTACCACTTAAGCTGAAAGGAAAGTTCTATCGGACAGCAGTCAGACCAGCAATGTTGTATGGTACGGAGTGTTGGGCGGTTAAGAGCCAACACGAGAGTAAAGTAACTGTGGCGGAGATGAGGATGTTGCGCTGGATGAGTGGTAAGACTAGACATGATATGATTAGGAATGACACCATTAGAGAGAGAGTGGGGGTAGCACCTATAGTAGAAAAACTGGTAGAGAATAGGCTTAGATGGTTTGGACATGTAGAGAGAAGACTCGTAGATGTCGTTGTAAGAAGAGTAGATCAAATGGAGGAGAGTCAGGTTAAAAGAGGTAGAAGAAGACCTAAGAAAACCATTCAAGAAACCATTAGAAAAGATTTAGAGGTCAATGAGTTGGATCCAAATATGGTATTTGATAGAACACTATGGCGTCATTTGATCCATGTAGCCGACCCCACTTAGTGGGATAAGGCTTGGTTGTTGTTGTTGTTGTTGTTGTTGTTGTTGTTGTTGTTGTTGTTGTGTTTGAGCTTGTATCCCGTTTGGCCTTTTCCATTGAAGTCAAACAATAATGGTCACTTTCATTCAAAGTTGAGGATTATGCAAAGTTTGTGTGATACATTTGATATGACATTTGTTAAGAGTCCCACATCGGATAGGACATGGTCTGACAATGTGTTTATAAGTGGGGGCAATCCTCACCTCACAAGCCGGTTTTGTGGGGTTGTGTTAGGTCCAACCACCATTTCTAAGATGGTATCAAAGCCTCTCCAAGATCCATTGGGCCACCTGCTATCAGGTTTCCGCTGTCGGGCCACCCACCATGCTATCAGGTTTCCGCTATCGGGCCACCCACCATTTATGTCCATGAACCAAGCCCAATAGTGCTGGTCGTGAGCTGGTCGTGAGGGGGTGTGTTAAGAGTCCCACATCAGATAGGACATGGCCTGACAATGTGTTTATAAGTGAGAGCAATCCTCACCTCACAAGCCGGTTTTGTGGGGTTGTGTTAAGCTCAACCACGATTTCTAAGATCATTGTCCATCAACTTGGACAAATCAAATTGCTCACCGGCTACTCCTTTCAATGTTTGGTTGTTGTTTTTCCCTGGCTTTGAATTTTGTTTTATACATGCTTGAATTATACAAAGACGCTGAATGCCCAACTTAAGCAGCCATACAACACTTAGGGGGACACATAGATAGTGAAATGTTAGAAACTTTCTTCACCCTACAACACAACTTCATATGTATAGTTTGAATCTTTGCTTCCAATTTGATGAGTTCTTTGGAATCAACGATGCAGCTAAAGGTGTACTAGAAATTGACCATAAGAGCTTGGGACAATGTTGCAGTTTTGTGTGAGTATTGCACATAAATTATTAAAAAATGTGGTTTGTCACCTTGGGTAAGGGGATAAAAAAGTAGATTGTATAGCTTCTTATTATTGAAGTGTGTTAGAAATATGACCCTATCATTTCTTTTTATTTCTCTTTCAATAAAATTATTACTTTTTTGAAAGAAATAAAATTATTACTTGAATTGTGCCCATAGCTAGTTCAGCTCACGTTGGCTGAACAACCCAATTATTCACCTTAAAAGGTGAACAAATTTTTTTTTTTACTTGAACTAGCTTAATATTTACTTGAACTAGCTTAACCCATGATGTTGGTATCCATGTTAAGCATAGATTTGTGAATTTACCTTCATTACAAGTAACAACTTTAATACTTTGGCTATGGATCTCATTCTACGTGGTTTGTTATTTTTATACCACAAGCTCCATGCTATTGATTCTAAGCAGCACGATGTGGGACTCAAAACATGGGACAAATTCATTCTAAAGAAGAAAAAAGACCATTCAAGCTGGCAGTTGCATGCAGCATATTTTATGTTAAACACAACACAATTGTCATTTCCTCAAGATTCAGTACTTAGTGGGTCAGCATATTTTATAGACCGATTCACAATTGACATCCACGATGATAATCATAGCACACACCTTAGTCGTCCCTATCGGTAATCACTAACTATGAAACAGCAAAGCATATATTACTCTCTCCATTATAGTTGGTTCAAAATAGTTTATTCAAAGCAGATATATTATTGTCAAAAGACAATAGTTGGTTCAAATTCAATTATTTATATTATAAAAATTGCTAAATCTCCCGACAAAATTTACAGCGAATGTTTCCCGACAGGTGTATTTGTACTAATTGCATTTTTTCTTAATCACAAGATTACCCTCCCTTGTATTGTGGCAGGAGCAGATTTATATGTTGGAAACGTCTCGTGATTACATCGGGATGAAATGTGTCGCGAGCTATAGCAATGCTCTTATATTATATAGCCCAATTGCCAAATCCACACTATTACGTTTTTTTTTTTTGTTTAATTAGTTATAAAATTCTATCCGCGCAACACTAATTGTAAGTTAACAACAAAATGTCACGATTTGGGTGGAGCAAGTTGAGGGAAATTGAATACTCCCTCCGGTCCTATTTATAAGAGAAAGTTTGGTCAACAAAAGTTGATGTATTTGGTTTAAAATTCAAACAAGATACATGAACTTTTGTTGACCAGAATTTCTCTTATATATAGGACCGGAGGGAGTAGTTATTAATAGATAATATAAAGTACTACCTGAATGTCATTTAATGAACTTGTTTAAAAATCTCTCAAAAACAAAAATAGATTTTTTTAACAAAACATAAATTAAAAATGAATTTTTAACTACCACAAAATATAAAAAAATTTAACAGATCATTTTTCTTATTCAATAAAAATATTGCTTGAAATGGTTAAACATATGAGATCGGTATTATGTTATTTGTGAATTTCGACTTAATTCACATTCACATGTTTAATGCAAACCCTTTGTCAAAAAAAAAAAAAAAAATGTTTAATGCAAACCCACCTCGTCTGTTAAACCATGTTCAAGTAACAATATTAATGAAATATAGCTATGGATTATATAAAATGTGGTTTGTTCTGTTTTATACCACAAGTTCCATACTATTCAATCTAAGCAGACCGATGTGGGACTTATATAACAAAGAACAGATTCATTCTAAAGAAGCAAAACAAAAAAGATTGCTGCATATTTTTTGTTACTCTCTTTTGGGTGGTTCTATTTCTACTCAGTGAGTTACCATATTTTATAGAACGACTCACATTTGCCACTGACTTTCACAGACTCTCTTAAAATTGTTTATTTCAATTTTGCTCACAATTTTAAGATTTCTCAGCAAGGAAAAGGAAGAGGTTCTTCTAGATGGGTTGCCTCCTCACTATTATGATGAATGTAAGCCTTCTTATCATGTTATTTCATTTTTATTTCCGGTGTGCCAATATTGAGCCTAGGTCATCAAAGTTGAAGAACGGATTTTCAACCAAGTGATTCTAGAGTAACCGACTATCATATTATTGCTTAGCCATGGTTGCTTTTAATCCTGTTTAGATAAACAATTTAATGAAGTACTTATGGCATATGTGCTTAGCATATAAGTGCTTACGCATAAGCTATTTCTACAATAAAACGTAAAATAAAGTCAGACTATATAAGTTATATTCATAAACTATCCTAGAGAGCTTATAATTAAGCCAAAAACAACTTATGGACATGCTGTAGACTGTTTTCATAAATTCTCATAATCGATCCAAAAATATTTATGTTAGTTTAAGCTTGTCTGTATATTTTTTACTCTTCTTAATAGGATTGTCAGCTTGTTTTTCTTCTTCATTTTTTCTTTGAACTGCCCTGATTAGTGTAATGGACAAATACAAACAACTGGAAAGGTTTCAGCATGAGTTTAGAGGTCTAATCTATAAAATAAATAATCGCGAAACTGCATTAAAACAAGAAAATAGAGTTGGATGATTCATAATGAGAATCATGAGCCGATAACTAACAACAAAACTAAAAGACAAACATATTTGAAAAGCACGACTCCAAATCAAAATTTAATCTTTAGTACACATTATATATTTATGCGTATCAAATGTCCCTAAAGGTTTTTTAGCCTATGATCAAAGATGCAAGGGTTATTTCATTACATTGATAGCCATGTTCCCAATGGTGTCACTCAACCAGGTATGAGGTACAACATCAACACATGCGAACGAACCAAAAGCATTCTACATGCCTCTAACTTTGAGAAGAAAGTTGCAGGAACATTTTAATTGAAATCAGGCCATTGCAGAGTAGATGTTAAATAGAAATAGAACCGACTGCAATTGGTATCAGGAGCCTGGTTGAACTAAGCTGACTGCAATTTCAAGCGCATGAATAACCCAACTTCAGCAAGTCTAATCAATAATTAACCTATGTTTAAACTAAGATTTTGCTGAACCAACAGAAGTAGAAAAATCGAAGGTTGATTTAAAAAAAAAAAAACAGGTAGAAAAAAATTCATACTACAACAGCCAAGAAAGCATGGGAAGTTATGCTCAAAACAAGGAGGAACGGATCCAATTTAACGGACAGTTTGAGCTACTAATTTCATGAAAATGATTTATTTTTAAAAAATTATTAAGTTGGTCAATGAACAAAGAATAACAGTGACAATATACCAGAAACGTAAGTCAGGGAAAAAAATTGCACGCACACTTACAAGGCAGTTCGATTATGCCGTAGTAGCCAAGAGCCAAAAGATGCTAAAACAATGACGCTGAATGATTAGCAAGTATTCTTGGAGTCATATGAAACTCAAATGTGTGAAAGGTAAAGCTCCAGCAAATCCGACAAATAAGGGATTTGTGCAAAGGAGAATAGACCGCAACCAAAGAAGGCAGAATTTTGGAGGTAGAGAAAGGTTTTCTAGAACTAACTACGGAAGTAGAAGTAACGGCTCTTTGCAAAATAAGTTCAATATTCAATATCATAAATGCAAGTATGGACATTATATATAACAGCCACAAATTGTTCTATTCAAGCAATTTGGTTACAGAAAATGCTAAGCATAACTATTAACCCACTTATAATTAGAAGACCATTTATTTGTATAATTAGAGGTCCAATATTCAAATTAATGACAACTTGCATGTGGGAGAGATCCTTGGGCAGGAGGATAAATCTTCATAAAGTTCGTGTTTGGGTCTATAAGATATAGGGTAAATTTTCATATCCTGTAGAAGTCTCGCATTCTGAAAAATATACCTTGCAAATCGAAAATCAGGTTCCACATCTTGATAGTGTAAAATGTTACATGTTGTTAAATGAGATGAAACACATTCAGGAACATGATATGGGTATTTCCAATCCACTTTGGTTTTGAAATCACTTGTGCACTGTCAATCAGAAATAAAATAGGATATGTCAAAACGGTTAAAGAGAAGAATAAACAAAAACAATTAACACTATCTACGGACGTGACAAACAAATTACCTTTGAAATGGTAATATCTTGAAGTTTGGGACAACTTTGGAGCATTTTCATTACATCATCCCAGTCAAAAAGGACATGAAAAAACCAATATAGTCGAAGTACGGTTAAGTTTTCAAACACGGGAATGCCAGTATAATATGAATTGATTTCTTCAATGGGATCAGTTTTCCCCATCTGCACAGGAACAAAATCAAATAAAAGCTTGTTAAGCAATAACATAGATGTATAATAAAAGAGGATGCATCATATGATATATCTTATTACCTCGAATAAACTTAGATGTTGGACATTAGAAACTGCTCTGAGTGGAACTTCGAATAAATGAATACTAGCTTTCATCAACTTGGATAGGGGTTTAGAGTACCCTATTCCCACTGTAACACTGCTGGAATTTGCTGCTTTCACATATGAAATTGTCAAATTCTCTAATATGGGACACCCATAGATAAGTTTATTTAAATCCTCTATATCATCAAAACGAACATTCATCAGATCGAGGGTCTTAAGTAAAGGAAGATGAACAGAACAATCAGTCATAGTGGCTAAACGTAAACTCCACAAATGAAGAACCACAAGTGTTTTGCAAGAGGAGAAAATGGTAGGCGGCAAAGGGGGGAAGCCTAATCCTAACATTAAACGGAGATCCTTGACGCAACGTTGTTTAGCCGCTTCCACCCATTTATGAAAACTAAAACCGGTAGTCTGTTTGGAATGATAACACTTAAGATAAAAAGATTTAAGGGGTAGGTGGTGATTGTGTGGGGAGATCATGACTGCGTTGATTAATCGATGGAAGTCGTCTGCGTTCTCCACATTGTTATCGTGGAAGTCAAGAACTGAGAGTGAGTGGCATAATGGGACCCACCTTTTCGAGAGAATGGTAGTTCTGAAAGCATATTTGAGTGGGAGAAAAGAGAGAATGTGAGTTACTATTTCATCAGGTAAGTCGTCCATCGTCGTCGACAATGACAGCCGTGGCCTTTCTGTGGCAGGAGGTGGTGGTTGATGAAGAATGTTTTCCATCTATTGATTAGAGGAAGTTGCTGTGAAGAAGAAAATTGAAGAGGAAATAGAATAAGAAGGTTTGGTTGAAGTGGAGAGGAAAATTGGTGATATAGGTATATTGTTGTGAAGAGAAAAACCATGTTACTTACTGGACACGCAATTAGGATTAAAGAGATAAACCCTAACATAACAGGGTTAGGGTTTTTGTTTCTGTAATTAAATAAATAGATAGATAAATAAATAAAAGGGCTTTGAACTTCCGAGATTGCCTAAACTTGGCTGGGTCCAGTTATAAAGCTGAAAATTTCTAGTTTAACCCCATAGTTACAAATAAACTCTTTTTGCAACAATAAATTATTTTATTATTTCCAAAATCCAAACTCAAAATTAAGTAGCATATTTGATTCAATTATACTCCATACTTTTTTGTTTACCAATTCTACTCCATTCTAATTTATACTCCAAAATTTAAATATAACCTCAAGTCATTAGAGTAATATTAAAAATGTTTAAGAACTAACCTTATTTGAGTAATTTATACTGTAGTACTTTTGAATATATATCAAATATATTTCATATGGTTATTTTGTTTTTTACAATATATAGTTTATTTTTTATATATTCATCTCATTTTAATTTTTTGACAGGATGCTGTTCATTTTATGTATTCATTTTATTTTATTATTTTCAACTCATATTACATTTTTCTTTTAGCTATAGGGATCACAATAATTATCGATGCACATAGATAGCCATCACTACTCGTCTTGATGGATAAAAATAATATATGTGTCCACCTCATACCGTGTGGATATCTTCTCTACACGGGATACTGTAATTTTTGTGGTATTCATGTGTAGTTGCAGATATTCGTGTATATCAACTGTTTTTGAAAAATATTTTACATATAAAAATTATTTTTTGAAATTATGTTGAATTTCTTCCTTCTTTTTTAACTAAAGAAAAAAGAGTCTTGTCCTCGTGAGCTTAGCTCACTTGGTAAGGGATAATGCATTATGTATGTAGGGGCTGGGGTTCGAACCCCGGACACCTCACTATTTCACCTTTAAGGTGAATTTCTCCAGCCGCTAGGCTACTTGACAACAAAAAAAAAAGAGTCTTAACATATAAAAAATAATAATATGTTGCACCGAAACTTTGACTGCAAAACTATTAATTAAAAAAATAAACACGAACTAGGAAATTAGATTAGAGTTTTATTATTATTTAGGTAACATTTACGTTTAGTTAACATAATATTTTAATAATTTACTAACATGAATGGATATATGTGGTTTCAAATACCATTATCTACGCCTATGTAGGCATGACAATGGCGCGGGGTGGGGACGGGTTTTATATTCCCCATCCTCATATCCGATTCTCATATACTTACCCGTTACCCTACCTATACCCAACGGGGATGAGAAATTGAACTCCATCCCCGTCCCCAACGGGTTCGGGTATCCCCGCCCCATCCCCGTCCCCGCATTGAATAATATTTTTTAATAAAAAATATAAGTTTTTTTTGCAACCCCTAGTGAAATATTGTAATGCATTATCCAACAATATGTTCACTTTAACATTTTTTAGACCGATTGATTTAGTTGCTCCTTTAAATATCAATGGTAGCTTTTATAACACGACAATTATCAAACAAAATAACATGGCATATCAACATAAAATAGTTTGCTGCATTTGGGACGGGTTTGGGTATGGGTTCGGGGTGGGTACCTATATACCCGTTACCCGTCCCATACCCGTGTTTTGAAATCGGGGAAAACCCAAACCCATACCCAAACCCAGTCAAAATGGGGAAAACATGTCAAATTGGGTCTGGTTCGGGTGGGTAACCACGGGTATGGGTTTTGTTGCCATGCCTACGCCTATGTATCCATTAACTAACAGGTGGTCTAAATATATTTTTATTTTATCTCCGGTTATCTATTAAGCTACTCACCTCGTTCCAGTAGCAGACTTTCACGGATATTCAATGACTTTCGTGGCATTGGCGATTAGACCTTGTAACTGGTTATTCAGCTGGTGGCGCTTATCAATTTTTCATTAATATTGAACTGCATGCTCTTTCATACTTATAATATTTTATTTGATATAAGGAAATTTCTTTGAAGGTGTCTTTATTTATTTGGCGTCTCCTCCAGAATTGGATTCCCACTAAGGATAACTTATTTAGACGGGGTATCATTCTACAAGAATCGCATTGTGTGGGTGGATGTGGTGTTGTTGAATCGACACGTCATCTATTCTTGAGCTATCATTATTTCCGTTGTATCTGGCACCTTGTTCGTCATTGGATTGACATTTCTTCGGTTAATCCGTTTTGTTTATGAGAACACTTTATTTAGTTTAGTCAATAGAATGGATATTCAAAATTTCGACGATCTTTTATGCATTTAACTTGGTTCTCTTTTTTTTTTTTTTTTTTTGAAGGAAACATGGTTCTCTTATGTTTGAGTGATTTTAAAAGAAAGTAATAATAGTATCTTCAACCACAAGGAAGACTCAATGCATCATCTTTTGGATAAAATAAAGCTCCTCTCATGCTGGTGGCAAGATTGAAAAAATGTTAATTTTGCTTTTGGTTATCATAGCTAGTGACTTTATCCTTTAATTTGTTTCGGATTTGTAATTGCCTGTAATACTTTTAGTGTTCTATCTAGATACACCTTATGTTAGAATGTTTTGTTCTTGATAATATATTCCATTTAGATTTGTTGAAGAAAAAACTAATCAACAATTGGATTGATTTCAATATTTTTTTTCTTTCCTTTTATAATAAAGGATGGGAGAGAGTATCTCTAAAAAAAGACTGGAGTAGTTGTACTGCGCTTCGAGTCTTATAGACTATAGTATTTTTGTACGCATGCAAATAGTTTTTATTTTTATTTTTTAAAAGGAATATTATGGAATGATTATGTTATGGGAATCTACATGTTCTCATTATATATTTGGATATGGCAGATTAGCTGTAAAAGTTGTATTGCTTTGCATAACACAAAAATATTTTAATGTTTTAATATAATATCCCATTTATTTACTATTTATCATTGTAAAATAATGTAAATGTTTCACACGAAAACAAATTCAACCAATTAGCTGTTGTTCTCAGATTCACATGCTCTGAGATTTGTTCCTGCAATGCATTTGAATGAATATCCACATTTGGAATATTTTATAAGCACGACAGAACGCCGAAAAAGAATTGTTCAACAGCTTCATTTTAAAGATGTCTTATATAATAAAAGTTGTTTTCCATAAACAATTTGACATTTTGTCAAAAATAAAATAAAACAACAATTTGACTTAATTTTTTTTGAAACTTAGTATCTAACGAAAGATCGATTAATCCAAAAGTTCTAATCTCGCTGTTCACTTTTGAGAGTCTCATTTAAAATCATAACAAAGTTCTGATAAATTTATCTATTTACGTTTCGTTAAACTTAAGCACTCATTTTTCACAAGATATGTTTGTTTTAGAACTAAACTTACATTAACACAAACATATCTCGATAATATATGTATACATAATACTAGAGCACACCCTTAAAAAATGTATGCATAGATCAAAGAGGATCCACTTGAGATAACCACGCCTCTGCTTACATAGTGATTTTTTTTTTTTTCCCTCTAATCAACAATTTAGACATCCAACAAAGGAATATATCAGCATCAAGCTGGCGACACATGTAGGAAAAATTAGAACATAGAATTATTATAAACTAATAAATAAAAGAAATAATAGCACAAATGTGTATGACTCTTCATCAAATAAATAGAAAATATAAAACTTATCGATTATTGACTGAGGCGTGCAAAATGCACTGGGCTTAAGAGTATCTTGCCACCCCGAATAGATTACTCGATGCGGTAGGTCTCTGGTCTCACATGGATTTAAAAATTCCTACAAAACATATACAATATGGATTTAAATTCCATCAAACAGAAACCTACATATCTTTTGATTAAAATAAGCATTCACAATGGAATCTTTTAGTAGAAGAGACAACACCTGAAGTAAAGTGTATTTGAGATTAATAGAAAACATTACAATGATATAATAAAGACAGAGGGTAAAAGGAATGTGTTCCATGTATAAAAATGTGAGAGATTAATTTAGATAATATTTTTTGTCTAGACTGAATTGGGTCGCGTCCAAAGTTTGAGAGACCAAATTAAATCTTTAATCAAATTTTTTGAAGAAGTCTTTAATCAAAATTTATTCTTTCATATTCATAAATTTGATCATTAAATAGCAATTATACTTATGTACTCCCTCCATGTACTCCCTCCATCCTTTTTTTTATAGGATGTTCTAACAAAAAGCACGGGTAATATACAAAAGTTGCATGTCTCTATTACTAAATTACCATTGGTTATAAATATATTTAATGTTATTTTTTAATATGCAAAAACAAATTGATAGTATTAATAAGAGATATATTTAAAAAAAAAAGTAATAAATGGATCTAAAAATCTGTAGAAGCTATTATATTTAAGAACGACAGAACCTTTTCCGTAAAATATTCTATAAAAAGGGACGGAGGGGATATACTACAACGTAGAAAACATATTATTGTGACAATAAATTAAATTCAATATACAATATAGTAAGTGGAAACACTAATATTTTTTTTTTTTTTTGGTACAAGAAAACACTAATAAATTATATGGGAATGAATTGGAGCTCCCAAATACAACAATACAAAATAATTATCCCACAAGCACCATAGGGATATTATTATAAAGCACAAATGCAAATCATATTAAAAACACAAACACAAAATTTAAAATCAAATAGAAATACTCTCTTTAAAAAAAAAAAAAATCAAATAGAGATACTGTTGGGAATTCCTCTAAAGGTTAATCCATCTTCACTAGAACGATGAAGCAAAGTGTAGGGCAATTGCACCGGCCCAGTTCGATTTTTCAAATCGGAATCATTGTTTCTTTCTGTGATTTTTCCTTCAATTTTGGCCAGTTTACTTCCAAACTTTTGAAAGGCTTGTAATGCCCTTGAATCAGATGTCCAAAACTTAACATCCCTCTCTCCAAGGTAGATTTCATCAGAAGCATGTCTAGACAATATTTCAATCACAGAAAGATCAATTAGGGTTTGATATTTTGGTGTAATTGTTCTCAAATATGCCTTTTGAGGGTTTTTCACCATCTCATCATAATTTGGAGTTCCTTTCTCAGGGATCCATCGTCTACTAAGTGTCGGACGGTTTAGAATATAACCTCCATAAGGATATTGTCCAAAATTAACAGCGGCATGAAGAGCAGAGGCGGTCCATATGACAATGGAACATGATTGGATTAAATCTTGAATATTTTGCATCTTAGGCCACCATGGCTTGTCTTTCAAGTCACCATGACCTTCTTCTACAACTTCCTTCCACCAAGTTTGTAATTCAGTGTCTTTTTGTACTGCTTCATCAGTTGGATAATACAAGGAGACATAGTCTTGGACCCATGACTTAATAGCATCCCATATCTCGAGTCCATCAACTGCGTAAGGGTAGTCCTCGATCACAAGACGAAGGCCATGTGGCGAAGATGGATCCTCAACTGCTAATCCTCTATATCAAGCAAACAATTTGTTATCAATAACAGTTAATAATTTGTTATCAATTTAGCGACCAATTTTTTAAATTGGCCTCTAGATTGGTAGAGAACAACATATTTCCAACACTAGCATAGCATAATTTCAATATGCTTCGAAATTAGATGGTGGCAAATTACCTCTTGATAAGATCAGCTGGTAATGCTTGATCAGTGAAAACCCAGTTCTTGTATGCTGCTGAAGACATCTCAACAGAATTTGGCCCAGGTAAAAATGTTTCCTCTATGATTCCATCAGCATTAATGAGAGCATTTCGAGCAAGTCCATTGATATTTATTGTGTCACGGAAAAGGGGATATAGCAACTTATTAATAGGGTGAAGCACACTAAGATGTCTGTTTGTTGCTATGATGAATGGCTCAACCACTGCCTGAGTATTCAACCTAATACACATTGAAAAATAGTATTATACAATTGCATATATACTAAACTTATTACTCACTTTGTTCAACAAATTCTTATTAGGTCATTTCACACATATTAAGAAGAAATTATTAACGAGAGTGAGTGGTAGATTTAGTTAGTAGGGGACATACCAGTGGCTCATGAGTTGATGGTAGCATGAATCATTTACAATTACATGAGCCTTG
This sequence comes from Medicago sativa, assembly GCF_051527215.1. Lineage (NCBI taxonomy): Eukaryota > Viridiplantae > Streptophyta > Magnoliopsida > Fabales > Fabaceae > Medicago > Medicago sativa. The sequence goes on along the minus strand of NC_140753.1, from coordinate 14,001,127 downwards.
GCCAATAGCCAAATTGTACTGTCAACACCTTGGTCTGCAGGCAATATGATTTCGCTTTCAGCACCATACTTAACACCATTTGGATGTGGTAAACTCAATTCTATGGCCACTGGCTTCAAAGTTCCATCATCTTTTAAGAAAAGGATTGTCCTAGTTGCATAAGCTTTGGCATTTTTGTTTATCTTCTCCAAAAATGACATGAATGCATCATGGTAATCTAAGATGAATAATCTTTGACCATTAAGTGCCTGTTCCACAAGTATAATTTCAATCACTTACTTTTCATAAATTGAAATAATTCATAACCCAATTAATAATGACTTTTATGAGAAACATGTTTTATATTTATATCATTACCTTTTCTACTGTGAGCCCACCTAGATTAATCTCCAAATGTTCTTTTTTTAATATACTAGTTTGATCACCATACACAGCAATATCTAGATACTAGTTAACATGGTTTAAATATGTTTTATCAAAAAAACATGGTTTAAATATGTAATTAACAACTTCCAGTTGATAATTAATGAATATAACAAGGAGTCATAATTAAACATTCATTCACTAGAACACAATTAACTACAATTTTCAAGTGTTCAAATATAGATATATACATTACCTATCCAAATTGTGATTAAATATATGTGATATCCATTAACACAAGTTGTATTCAAATATACAAACTCAAGTTCTCTTGCAGGTAATGATGCAAAGATATTTATAAGTTAAACACCTTATCGGTTAAAACATTACAAGAGCTTAAAATAATATCATAGACATTCCCAACTTGATATTTCAGATACAATAAATGGTTAATGGGTGAATTAAATATTGGAGGTTCCAGCCTGAACAAAAATAATTACAGCAAAAGCATGAGCAAAGATCCAATGGATAAGTTTATGGCACTTCTTTGGACATTATTTATTGGGAGGTCAAAATTAGCGGACGAAGTTCTATACAATTGAATAATTCCACAAGGAACTAATTTTTTTTTTAAAAATGTTGTCCAGTGAACATGACCCAGTGAAGATCAATTTTGGCCATGATCTCTCAACATATTTACAAAGACAAAACACATCACTTGAACCCTTGCCAGTAACTATACAAATCTAAAGTTTAAATTATTCAGATTACCTTGAAAATATGAAGGAGCTCCATCAAAGGACAAAGGGAAGGGGAAAAATTGTTGTCGATTTTCTTTATCTTGTAGCAACTGACCTCTGATTAACTGCCGTCCAGCAATTGCAATAATATTAGATGATGGCGACGACAACAAGGACGAACAACAACATCAGCAGCAACAAAAAATCCAGTTAGTTCAGAATTCAGATGGTAGCATGGTGCATCAATCAAAAGTCTTGATCACTACCACCATGTCCTGAACTCAATAACATTGAATCCAATTTGCACACGACTTGCCAGAAAATTTCAATAAACTATCTTTCACCATTACCATCATGGTTTGATTTTTTCAACGGTCAATCATTTATTTGCATTCAATTCGCTACGACGCTTCCTGGGTTTTCGTGGTCTACACACACGAGGATCTATGCTTGGCGATTGTACAATGTCTTCGGACCCCATGACTGCTTTACCAATTGAGAAGTTTTTGGACGCAGAATCTTCACCAGTTGTTACCTGCTGAAGCACAGCCTTTGATGGTACAAGATTTTTGAATCTACTTGAGTCTAAACTTAGCCACGACGAATTACTTTTGTCATCCATTTCCTTACTAATCAAAGTCATATTTGGCATAGCATCAGTTGTAGGAAGACAAGAATCACGTTGAATATCAGAATTGGCTATTGGGACCTCCTAACAAAACAAAGTTAAAAGGAAGGTTATAATGGAAGGAAATATATTTTGAAAAACTGCTCAAGAGTATAAACAAAAAAGGCTAAATTATAATAGAAGTCCTTTTAAGTTATTTAATTGTAAGAAATTGGTCCTTTAAGTTTTTTTCGTACCACTTAGGACCTTTCTAAGTTAATTAATTGTAATAAGTTGGTCCTTTAAATTTTTTCCGTACAATTAGGTCCTTTAAGTTATTTAACCGTAACGATTTAGGGGATTTCAGATCTTATAAATGTAAGTTATTCTGGGCCTAAAAGTTTCAATTAAATAACTTAAAGGACCTAAGTGTTAAGAAAAATACTTAAAGGACTAGCTGGTTACAATTAATTAACTTAAAGGACCTAAGTGGCATGAAAAAAATTTAAAGGACCAATTTGTTACAATTAAATAACTTAAAGGACCTCCAATGTGGGAGTTAAATGGTTCAAGACTCTAAACATAGAGAAATAACCAACCACCACCTAGCATAAAGTTTAGTCAACAGAATAAGATATCTATTAAAGCATGAGGCAAAAGTCGAAACTAGAAAGATTTTTCTAAGGAAGATGTAATTACATGTGTAAGTGTAAAAACTTAATTATCTGGGCATTTCAAGTCTAAGCATGGCTCAGAATTTAAAGCTGAGAACCTACCAGGATAACATTATTTTCAAATGTCCTGCTCAAGTAAAGAATTATTATGTTGCCACTGACTGACTTATATACTAATTACCACCCAATTAAGGTAAGGAGTCACAAGGGACAAACAAATAACATAGTCAACCGTGGAAAGATATGGAAAGGGCGGTCTCAAAATAGATAATATCATATATGCCCTCTTATTGCAGGGCTAATTTTTTTTTTTACTTTTTATGTTAAATAATTAAACTTGTTGAAGTTATGGGTATTAGATGAAAAATAATAACTGGATACTAACTTTATACAAAAGACTGAATATTATCCTTAATATATAGTGATACAAGTCTCTTCGTCCTAATTAATAAATAAATCAAGATAAAACTAAGATATGGAAACCAGTCCTAAGAGATAATCTAAGAAACTTTGAGATAAGAAACTAATCCTAAGAGATAAACTAAGATATTTTGAAATAATATCAATATATTAAAAGATATTTTATTTTCTTATAGACCTATAAAAACTATAAAGAGAAACTATTAAGAAAAATCTTAAGATTAATGAGTTGGATAGAAATATGATATATGATAGAATATTATGGCGTCGTTTGATCCATGTAGCCGACCCCACTTAGTGGGATAATGCTTGGTTGTTGTTGTTATTCTAATACTCTCCCTCAAGCTAAGGTTTACTAAGCTTGTTACAAGAAAATAATGCATTGTCTAGCAAATAAAAAATAAATAGAAAACAATAAACTGAGCTCCACCATTTAGCAAACATACTGACATAATAACAAGATATTTTCTTATATCCCAACACAAAAATCATTACAAAGAAGAGAATTTTCATAGTAAGTAGTAAGAAACGCAACACATCATTAAACATCTGATGAAAACCCACATTGAAAATTAATAATCGGTGGCTCAACATAAAATTTGGTTTACAAAAATACAGTTTTGCATTTGTAAGATTTATGTTTGAAGAAAACATCAAAAAATATAAATCTATATAAGAGAAAAAATATACTATCTCTTACGATTATTGAATTTTGTAAAATGTATCTTCCCTCAATATTAAATTTGTAATATACACACAAACACAAACGATTAAAACAAAACTTAGTGAAAAAGATAAGGCAACTACCTCATTTGGAACCTCGGGAGCTTGTTCGCAGCCTGAACCATCCTCTTCCTCAGAATCAGACATCTCCTCACACTCAAACTAAAACAAAATTAAAATCAAGGGTATAAGGAAGAAAAAAAAAATATTTTTAAAACTAAGAATATGAACCAGCACCAAAGAAGAATGAGGTGCTGAATGGTACAAGACTATAAAGCAAAGAAAAATGAACAACCATCACCCAGCATAAAGGTTATTCAACAGAATAAGGTTGGCAGCAGATGGTCATGAACCAGAAGCAACAGAAACAAATAGTTAATAGATTGATGAAAAACATATGAATTAAAGCATGGAGCAAAAGTTGAAATTAGAAAATTTGCAACTTTGCATAAAGGAAGCTGGATTTGCATGTGTAACAAATGAATTATATATGGGCATTTTGAGTTTAAACATGGCATTGAAGAGCTGAGAACCTCACAAGAATAACATGAATTCAAATTTGTCTGCTAAAGTAAAGAATTATCATGCTGGCATTGACAGACTGATAAATTAATTACCATCCAATGTAGCATGCGTACAGGACAAACAAATAACAGAGTCAAACTTGGAAAGACATGGACAGGGCAGTCTCAATATAGATGTATGCCATCTCATTGCAAGGCTCAAACAAAAAGTGTACTTACGAATTTTCATGTTAAATAATTAAACTCAAGACAAGAAAGTAAAGTTTTTATGGTAAGCAGAGAGGACCACATAGTAAAGTACATGCTGAAAACCGAATGAAAATTAAAAGTTCATGGTTCAACATAAAAACTAGGGCTAATAGTGCTCCCCCCCCCCCCCCCCCCCCCCCGTAAAATAGGTTATTTCCGGTTTACCCCCCTAAGAAATTATTGGTTTGGAATCAGTCCTTTTAAAAAAAAGTTCCAGAATACCTCCTTAATTGGCCATTTTCAGATTATTTTTTCCAGAATTTTCGTTTTAAAATGGCCTATTAGGGCAGGGCGGTATTCCAGATTTTTTTTGTTTTTTTTTTTTACAAGGACGAATTCCAAACCGAAAATTTATTAGGGGGGTAAACCGGAAATGGCCTATTTTACAGGTGGGAAAAGCACTATTAACCCTAAAAACTAAATAAGAGAAGATTGAAGTTAAAAACAAAAAAAAAAAAAAAAAAAAACTGTATTGTATAAGAGAAGATTTGTTATTTCTCCACATTATTGAAATTTGTAAAATGCATTTCCCCTCAATATTGAAATTTGTAACATATATAGCACACACAAAGACACGCACAATTAAAATCTAAAACTAAATGCAAAAAAAAATAAAGCTACCTTATTTTGAACCTCAGAAGCTTGTTCACATCCCGAACCATCCTCTCCCTCCGAATCAGCCATCTCCTCACACTCAAACTCAACATGTTCTTCAATATCTTCCTCGGAATCGCTTAACTCTTCTTGCTCCATCACTATCTCAGGATGAGACTGGTCACCAACATCATCATATCTAGTAATGTTATCATCAGGAACGATTAAAGGGGCACTTGAAGCAAGTTTGCAGCCGCTCGGTGAAGGAATTCTACCACCCTGCTGACAATATGGAGCATTCATTTCTGTTGCACTACTAGCTATGATTTGCTGAGACTCTATAGGAACATGTTCCTTTAGCTGTCTACTTTTCATAGATTTCTCACATTCTGATACAGAACTTAGATGAATCTCCAAGTCAAGTTCATTGGATTTGTCATAAAGACCAGAAGATGTATTAGTTGTATCAGGCACACCACTATTAACAAGTGGCTCGGCCGGAATAGCATCCGAACCAGTTGGCGCTTGTGTATCATTAGATTTCTGCAGAAGTGGGTGAAAATCAATGCCTCCTAACCTTAATGAGGAATTCTTTGACTGCAATGACTTGTTAGCACTATCAACGTGCCCTTGTTGCTGTGAACTACTGAACAGACTCAGATTTAATTGCGGCTGTCTTCCTGAGAAGAAGCTGAAGGAACTAGAAGGATCAGAATTAAATTTAAATGGATAATAAGGTGTGTTACCCACTTCAGTGACCTGGAACAGAAGAGGATGCATTTGGAGATCAGCGTAAGTGGATTTCTCTGCCACAATAGATCTGCCTTCAACAGTTTCAGAACTTTCTAATTGAGAATGTACCCCGCTGTCTTTTGGCATAGGTCTTGCACGTTTAGCACGATGATCAATTCCAATTTTCTCACCATGAGGAGTTTGAGACGCAGAATTATCTTTTCTAACATCAGTAGCACCGTCTTGACAAGGATGAATCTTTGATGTTCCAGTCTCGAAACCTTTAAAAGCAGTCTGAGAAACTACACGAACAGATGGAGGAAGATTTACAGGAGGCAAGCCCGGTGCTAATTTTACTAAGTGAGCGCTATTTGGCCTCCGAGACCGATATGGCCGAAAACAGTACTTGGAGCTAGAGGTCGCACCCAAAAATGGGTTTTTAGGAATAGTTGCACTGGGAGCACCTTTCATGCCACTCCTAAAATCAGATGTAGAGTGAAAAGGCAGGGGAGGCTTATATACGGATGGAAATACGGGCTGATTACCATTCTGATGTTGAACATTTCCACTTAAACCATAGTTGTTAATTCCTCTATAAAGCTGACTATCTTGTGAAATTGATTCATGGCCAAGATTTACTTCTACAGATGCCGAGGAAATGTGTTCTGAATGATTAAGAATAGACGTGTCTGGTCTCCAATCTGCCAGAAATGCCTGGTGGACATAAGGAACATCTGAATGATCCATGCCATCTGCAATTTCGGCCTCACAATCCTGCATTAAGTTCCAAAGAAAGCTCACAACAGTAAATCCAAAATCTGATAATTCCAATCCTTAAAAACAAATATAAAAGCCCAGATGACCTATGCACTCAGACTGAGCCATAGGTTCATTGTCCACTGCAATGATCGATGAACTAGCCAGTGCAAATGTGAACATGTGTCATATACATATATATATATATATATATATATATATATATATATATAGGGAGTGTTTCAAATGAGAGGACTTTTTAAATGAGAGGTGAGAGGATGAAACATCAGCCTTTAGATTAAATAGACGGTTTAGATTAGATTTTAACTTAATACAAATCACGTGACTCTCTTTTTCATCCTCTCTCCCACGTTAACTATGACTCTCACTCTTCCATCTCTCCTCTTCTGGCGGAAACGAGCTTCTCTCTCAATTTCCTACCTCACACTCTCTTCTCTCTCAATCTCTGTGGAGGACCCCCAACCATACTCTCTTTATTCGTTTCCTTCTTGTTTACTCTGGTACCATTGCAAATTAGGGTTCCCAGAAATACCCATCCTTCTTTGTTTGCATCTGAAAGATCAAAATTTTATGGTGTTCTTTTTAATGAAATCTTGAATTTTATTTTAACAGTCTGGTTATGAAGTAATAAAAATTGGAGGTTGATCATGAAGGGTTATTTTGGGGAAAAATTTAACAGGTTATGAAGAGTATGGTGTGTAATTAATTCGTTGTTGGAAGAGCATGGTAAAGACTTGTACTAGAATATCTTAATAGGTGGGAATGGTAACAAATCTTGACTTGATTGTCAAAGACTTATAAAAGCCTTATAACATGAATATTAACCAAACTATGTTACTGATACAAAAGCCTTATAAAAGGGCAATTTAAATTACTTAACTATGAAAGGCTTTTAACAGGAATATTAATAATGCAAAATTTGTTACTGTTATACTAGTACTGATACAAAACTATCAAAGCATTGACTTATCTAACTATCAAAGTCTTATAAAATGTTACTGATACAAAACTTTAAAAGCCTTATAAAATATCCATATAATTACACCATCAGTACTGGTATCGAGTTAAGCTAGGTAATGTGCACGCTCTGATGCATAACTGTCCAGTTTTTGCAATTGAACTAGCTAATGTGAATATTCCCAAAGTCCCATCTCAATACGGTTTAATTTGGAAAGAATCTGATTATGCAGTAGCAATGTCAATTGTCCTTTGAAGAGGCTTATTTAGTTTTATTGGTTAAATTTTCAGCATTTCAAATGTTCAGATATCAAATTATGCAGCTGGCAGTAATCTTATACAATTTCAATCAAACTTCTTGATCTGAACTAAGCACTGGTAGTAATCTATTTCATAGACAGTAGCAACGTTAATTTAAATCAACACTGCAAAGATTAATTACAAAAACCCATCAGTTAGGGATTGTTCAAAAATCGGCGACGGCAAACAACTTTTTCGTCTTTACCGGTTGCGTTCATGGCGGCGGGAAGAGAAGAAGATGGCGAGATAGATTTCTGCTATGAGAAGTGATGTGTAGAATTGTAGAGATTTAAGAGAATCTGGGAGTAGAGTTGAAGAGATGACAAGGACAATAAAATTGAGATTTAAGAACAAGAAGGTTATTGCAACGGTGAACAAATTTTCACTGATTCTGTTTGTTGCAAGGAGAAGAGAGGGTGAGGTAGGAAATTGAGAGAGAAGGTCCTTTCACCCAGAAGAGGCGATGGAAGAGTGAGAGTCATAGTTAACGTGGGAGAGAGAATGAAAAAGAGAGTCACGTGATTTGTATAAGTTAAAATCTAATCTAAACCGTCTATTTAATCTAAAGGCTGATGTTTCATCCTCTCACCCTCTCATTTAAAAATTCCTCTCATTTGAAACACTCCCTATATATATATATATATATATATATATATATATATATATATATATATATATATATTGGTACATTTACAAGCACACTAACATAAAATCGTGATGATTACAATTTGTTATATACTTATGCTGCATGTACGTATGAACCAAGACTGCATAAAGGTAGACTAAATTGTATATTGTGCATTTGTATGTTATTTGTCCTAAGCCATTCTGGCAGTTAACAAAAACTACATTTAAGATGACTATACTGACATTTCATATGCAGGTAGGACCTGAGAGGTAAATTCAAACGCAAGTTTCTTAGCTTCAGACGGTGACAAACCTCTTTATCAGACCTAGGTTGCCCACATTCTGTCTCAGTAGCTTTCGACTTTCTTCTTTCAGACTCGTACAATCTCCGCTTCTCCTTTTTTCCTTCACCTACCTTGTAAGACTTTTGAGTCCCAAGAGCAACTCGCCATTGGCGTGGAAGCAAGAATGGATCTCTGTGTGGAACAATATATTGCCATACCGACATCCAATCAGATTTATAATGCTTAAGTCCCTGTTAATTTTTTGTCACACATTAGCGAACTTATGTGCGATATTCCAGAAAATTTTTAAATCCAAATTGCTCTAGAATAAATTACCTCATCAATGCATGCTATCTCCTCTTCAGTCAATGGGGAGGTTTTCATTCTTCGAACTGCCTGTATGGAGAAAAAATCAGGTAAATAGTGTAAAGAATCAATTAATTAAATCTTATATTCAGTTCTGCAGTTCGTTTTATCTAGGTTCTTTTTCAATAAAAAACATTGAAGGACAAGCCTGTGAATCGAATCTCAAATTAGTTGAGTTCAGACTTCAGATGTATATACTTTGGGTACATGATGCTCTATTTTGGCTTTAACTGTTGATAATTGTTACTTAAAATGATCAACCATGTAATACTATGAAAAATGAGCAAAAATTCAATTTGCTATCCAGCCAACTGGAATTCCAATTTGTGATTTTCCATCCATGATTATAATACATCATCATTTGAGTGATACAAATTTGAAGTATTTAACCATAGATTTCTTTTCTGAAGCAAGTTGGTTTTGGATCTTGGTCTAGGTGTTAACATAATTGACTTTGTCCATGCATTTTTATCTGTTTTCAGTTAGCTAAAAAATTTGATGGCAGTTCAGATTTTCAAAGAAGTTCACGTTGATTGTAGCTTATACCTAGTAATTCTCTTCTATGAAATAAAGTGCAATTTCCTTCTTCAAGTTTAATCTCCCACTATTTCAATTTTATTTTGAACAGTGGTACTAGAGTCGATGATAAATAAAGGTGATTGACTCCTTGTATCAAAAGTCTCCTTGGCAATGTGGAAGTCTGGTGGCACGTCTTGTCAAAACCATTTGTATGGACACTCTTAGCCCAACATGAGGATCTACCAAATATTTTAGGCTCCCCTTGTGACCTAAAATTGGTGCAAAAAAGCCAAACTTCTATGGCTATGAAGCAATGTTCTTATTTCTTTTAGAGCTAAATACACTGAGGTTGAGCGATTTATTTTTTAGGAAGTTGTGGTGCAAATATATCTACTTTGAGCATTTATCCAGTTGCAATTTCAATGTTTAATGGTGAAAACTGTGAAGGCACGGGGTTTTAGATAAAAGGAGAAGAATAAGAATATGATTATGGTGAAATATACTATTGATAATGGTTTGTAATTTTTACATCCACGGACAGATCAGCTCAACCAAAAGTTAAGCTAGGAAATGGTGAATTTGAGCAAGCAAAATGGGACAATTGCTGTAAAAATACGATGTTGTGAAAATTGCCACTGATGTTCTTTACATTGCAAAAATATATCTAAATCTTCTTAGTCTTGCACAATTGCTAAGAAATGGATATGCAGTCTCTTCCAAAGGAAATTATTGCTTTACCATTGATGATGAAACAGATATAGCAAAGATTTAACTGGTCAGAAACAGCTTGTATTTGATTATATATGGATTAAGCATGTGTGTTTACCTTTATTGGGTTCTCTGATGACTTTGAAGAGCAACGATTTTTCTGTCTGACAAAAATCTGTAACCAGACCATTCAGTGCCATATTAGATAAGCAACAAAATTGACCACCACAATGAAATTGCTGTACTAATTATTCAACTAAATATTTTATTTCAATTCAAAAGCTAGTATATAGGACAATTATTTGCACAACTAAAAGTGTGTTGGCCAATTAATGAATAACATAGTATATTATACCCATATAAGACAATTATTAAAACCAACTTTCCAAATCTGTAAGCACAGTCTTACTGCGCTTACTATTTACTAATGAATATCCTAGAGCCAAGAAACTTGTTGCATATTAACTCATTTACTTTTGCTCTTTCTTTACATTTTTACTTTGGGGGGAGGGTGTTCAGGCAGTGTATACGTTGCTAAGTTTTAAAGGAATCTCACCACTAGGCAGCCGAATCATGTAAAAAATAGATTTACAGCAAATGGAATTGAGCAACAAATGTAAGCCTACCCTGCCTTTTATTAGTGTATAGCCATCCAAGTACGACACAAAAAGTTTAATTCAAGTAACCAATAACTCATGCAACCCATTTAGCCATTTCAAACATATTTTAAAAAACGAGACCAGATAAGCTGATTTGATTGGAAATTAGTGAATACTATTTGTATGGGGTCTGATTTGTACAACCCAAAATCCGGTTAATCACTAAATTGATAGGAACCAGTGGAAAACCTAAGACGAAGAAGTATTTTATTTATTTTTTTAAAAGTTGTTGTATATTTTAACCTTTTTTGTAAAAAAAATTCAGCCAAAAATAAAATCAGTACAAGCCTGATGCCAAGTTACAAAGGCTCGCATATGAGGTTGATGTGCAAATTTTCATTATTTAGTCTCTTATTGAGTTTTAGGCCACTTTTTCCGGAACGCAGTCCGGGATAACCGTGACCGTATAATAATATATAAATCTTCAATGCTGTCATTTCGAAATGTCCGCTTCAACCGCAGTTTAACCTCCCAAAAAGCAAAGTTGGCTTGACGAGCGCAGATGCGAGGAAGCGGGAGCAATTAAACAAAGACATATAAGATGGGCATTTTATGTTAATTTGCATTTTTATCTAACTTGATTTCTTATAATATTTATGTTTCCTTATTACTTAAAACTAATATTTTATAGACCATAAAATATTCAAAATACATACATTAAATATCACTAATTTAAATATGGTTGAATTAGTGTATCAAGGAACCAGCATATTCATTATTCCACTGACCGCTGGAAGTTTTGAAATACTTGTTATATTACAATTTTGTATAATAATGAATGCGATCGAGCCATACATTAGTCTCTAAACATGAGAATGCTCACAAATTAGAGAAAAAACCTCAAAGAAGCATACAACAAGAAATAACATACATTTATATGCAAGAAAAGAGTCAATCCATTGTATTACATTCAAAAGAAGTTGTCATAAAATTTAGTCAACAATAATAGTCACCTGATGCCTAGACTTGCTGGGAAGAAATCTTTGTTTAATTGCTTCCCAATCTGTATTATATTCCAATATCCCCAAGGCTAGTAATCTGCAATAAAATATATAGGTCTTTGTAAACACCGCGAGCTTGTCTTGAGCAATGGGAATACAATTGTAATAGATAAAAATGCAGAAAATGCAGACACACAATGCTTTTATTAAGTGGTCATATGGTGTAATGGTAGAGCAAAAGTGGATTTTGCACGACAGAAAATGTTGGCCGCGATATTAATGGGAGCATTGCTGGCATTTAGGAAATGGCTGTCCGCAGGACATTTTTATTATTCCAAAAATGAAAATACCACAGTGCAATGCTTTTTGTGGATGAAATAGCCAATTGCAGAGTCAAGACTCAAGAGTGGCAATAAATAGAAAGTTAGAAGTACGGAGATAAACCTTGGGAACACATGATGTCGGCCTAAGTATGTGTAAAACATAGTATATAAATTTCTAGCCTAGCAATAAACACACAGATCCTAAGAAATGAAAAATGGAAAACATATTTATTAGAAAAGTTTATTAACTGACAGAAGGAATGGTTGAAAAGGGGAACTTATAAGAGAATAAAAACCAATCTTGCATCTATTTCACCTAAGCCTTTATAGGTGAAAGCGAAAGCTCCAACATTAGTGTTAAGCATCTAAAAGAACTCGACCCACTTCTTACCAGTAAAAAAAAACATTTTCATACCTTCCATTTTGAGGGTATGAAAACGTGTTTTGATAAGGTTTTAGGGGGTATGAAGTTGAGGGGAAGTGCTGAGAAATTGATGTCGATTATTATAAGATTTGTTGGTTAGAATCATGACAGGATTACATTCCTATTTAGATTACATCTCTCATGTATACAAAGGATTACATTCCTATTTAGATTACATCTCTCATGTATACAAATATTTGTACAAACCTTTGCATTATTGAGTGAGAAAAGAACAGAATCAAGATCTAGCTTTTTCACAGTAAATCATTTAATATAGTTGACTAGCGCAAAGAGGAGGAATGCAACTTACTCGTCCTCTGAATCAGTGAAAAGTGTCCTATTTACAGATGCTGCCAGGGGTGGCTTGTGTGGGAATAATGCTGGATTAAAAAAGGCCAAAAATCTTTGAGTTGTGCTCGCAACTTCCTTTGGCACCAAAGCAATTGACTGCTTTTTGGAACTTTCAACAAGCATGACAGCTAAAGTTTTCTTAGTTTGTTTTTTATCAGGTGAAGATGAGACTGTACTATTGGCTCCAACAACAGATGAAGAAAAAGGAAATAGAGGTTCCTTTTCAATAACTTGATCAAAACCAGATTCAATGAATCGCTTTCGAAACTCTCGGGCAGCTGTAAAAGGAATTTCAAACCAATGCTTGAGTAATTAAACCATAAAAGTCAATATTATGAACCCGTATAGAATGGCAAGGCATGAAAAAAAACTTTAAATAAATAACAGCACCTACCAGAATTAATGTCATTTACATATCCTCTTAGTAAATTAAGAGGAGCAACATCTAACATGGATAGCACAGGTCCTCTTACAATAGGAAACCAGAAAGAACCGTCAGCATCTTGAAAACAACTTCTTTGCCCATGCAAACCTTCAGAAGAGGTCTGATGGGATTGAGGAATCCGCACGCTCATTGCATCTTGGATAGAAGTAGATCCTGTGTGGGACTGGCCTGGGACAGATGGAGTAAAGCAAACAGCAGGATATGGTGTTCTTGTTGAAGCTAATACTGCATCCCGTTTGTGAAGCATCTCAAAAAGCATACTCTGAACTTGAGAAGCTACCTGTTTGTGTGAAGGCTCAAGAACCGACAGCGAAAATACCTGAATAAGCAGTTGTACATGTTCATGCATCAAACTATACAGCTGACCAATCTGTTGGGGAGTAAAGCCATTAACAAGACCATTTCTTGAAGCAGAAGATTGAATGCTGCGAGTAGCTTCAGGCATCAAACCATTCCCTGAAACAAGTTGTCCATTAAGCCAACAAGGCAAAATGGGCCGCAGTGGCCTGTTAACCTGTCCGAATGTTTTTCTCTCACTTTGGGAAGAGCTCTTCCGGCGATTATTTTGTCTAGTCTTTGGACGTCGTCCAGCACCATCACACTCGTTTCGGGTTTCTACCGCTGCATTCTCATCAGCATCATTGTCCAGCAACTCCTGAAGCTCTAGCTCAAAGTCTGCATCATCATCATCATCAAGGTTTTCATTTTCATGAGATGAATGACCATCTCCTTCTCCACCCTGTAATACAGCTGCTAGAAATTTTTTATACTCTTCTTCATCATCAACATTTTGAACATCATCTTCATCATCGGTCTCTTGAAGAAAGGTCTCAAGCTCATCAAGACTGAAACCTTCAAGCGAATAACGAGCTCTAGTACGCATACAAATAGCATCCTCATTATCTATGTCTATCACTGGGCTTTGGGGTTTCATTGTGTTGCTTATTTCTTCTATCCTAAAACCATCACTAATCAAGTCATTCTTCTTCTCCTTATCAATCTCCAATTGAGATAACATACCTGCCGCTTCTAAAACAATTTCCTCCTCGCCATGTTCAGAATCTAGTGCACTACAGATTTGCTCATTACTCGTTATCTTTTCCAAATCTATATCCATAGATGGCCCACTATCTACAACATTATGATCCAATCCATCACCTTCAGAACTCAAACTTGATGAAGCATACGAAAGTGTTTCCTTTAAAAACAAAGGATTAAAGTCTGCATCTTCTTCTTCCTCTTCCTCTTTATCTTCCACAGGTTTCAAACTCCTTTCACAGCCGTCACTAGTAGAAACTGCATTCTGATTCGCAGCAACCCCAGTTTCGGCCGACTCAGTATTTGAACCTGTAGACATATCAATTGTTTACAAATATCACAGGAAAATCGCCGTTACGGACTCCGTTACAGACTTGAAAATTCAGAAATTTGAATCTTATCTTTTTTACACAAATCAATTACTTACTTCTCATCCTGCTTGCGATTTGCGATTCTGGTGTTGCCGTTTCTTGCTTCATTCTCTTTGTTCAGGTTTGCGATTTCAGTTTGTTCCTGCTTTTGCCATTTGCGATTTTGTTGTGTTTTTTTTTTTTTAGACTGTTTATTCATATATTTATTTATTAAACTCAAACAAAAAAAGCGTGCCTTCATCTCTTATTTATTAAGGGGGTGTATTGGATTGAGATTTCAAGAGATTTTAAAAGACTTTTTAATTATAAAAAAGTCTTGTGGTATTCAATCAAGACTTTTATAAAATATAAATAAATCTTGTGGTATTTAATTAAGACAATCAAGACTTTTTTTTACAATACAACGAAATCTGTTGGTATTCAATTAGGATTTCTTAGAACTTATAAAATGTCCGCTGGTATTCAAAAATCTAAGATTTTGATGGATTCTTTCAAGGAATGGATTTCATGAAACTTTTTAGTTAAAAATGTGAACAAAATACTCATTCAACAATCTCACCAAAATTTGTGAGACTTTGTGAGACTCTTCAGTTTTCTTTTCCGTGCAGTCCAACGAAATTCCACTTTCTCATTAGTTTTCATGTACACACAGTAAGGTCTTTTCTTACTTTGTTCTGGTGTACTTTTTTTTTTAGGGACTGTTCTGAGTGTACTGTAGAGGCTTCTATATCTCGTAAGATTTTAACTACTTGTTCAATTTATTATTTGGCTTCTACAATTTCATTCTCGTAAGATTTTTACTGCTTCAAACTTTTTTTTTACGACAACTCTATGTATAGAACCATTATTAATATGTAATACTTGGTTTTAAAGTATGTTAAAAGTTAGAAATGAATATAATAGAGTGTGTAATACACGGTGTTGGAACAAATAAAAACTTCATGCAAGTATTAGGAAAAACACAATTAGTAACCTGATATAAATCCTTTGAAATCTTGGTAGTCTCTTAAAATCTTATAAAATCTTAGGATATAAATCCATTGAAATCCCAATTACAAATTTGAGAATCTTTTAAAATCTTAAAAGTCATTGAAATCTTGCATAGTCTTTTAAAATTCACTAGACTTTTTCTTTCAAAAATTGTCTTTTAAAATTCTAATCCAATACACCCCCCTAAGTATCTCGTGAGTTTAGCTCAGTTGGTAGGATAATGCATAATATATGCAAGGTCTGGAGTTCGAATCCCGGACACCACCAAAAAAAATCTCTTATTTATTAAGTTCAAAGTAATTTTAAATTGACACTCTTAATTTGAGTATTTAGGTAACAAATACTAGATGAAATTTTAGAGAAAAAATTAGGACTTTGATGTTAGAACTTTGAACTTTGATTGTATATGTTGTTGTGATTGTGATATTGTTGGTGAATTACCACCATGACTCATCAACAAATTCGTCATATGACTACCAACAAATAGAACCACCAAGAAGTTCTGGATTGTTTGATTATGTCTTTGGAGGAAGTGAAATAACAATGATGAAGGTGATAGTGGAAGTTATGATCTTGCACGTCGTTCTACCTGAAGTGGAAGAGATAGTCACAAGAAAAGGGGTTTGAATTGTGACCTTTTAAAAAGAGCAATGATATGCTAACAACCAAAAATCAACAACTTTGCCTACACCGTATACAGTTATAAAGCAATTTCAAGCTATCACGGATCCCAAGATGGTAAAAAATATTTAAAAAATTAGTTTGTATTGTAAATCGTATTAATATATGGTGTTAGACAACTTTTTGATTGTCAATTTATCATTTCTCTTTTAAAAATTCTTTCTTTGTAAAACAATTTTTTCTTCTTTTTTAAAGAACACATGATGTAATAATCCAGTTGTGATCTTGTGTTAAATGAATGGGACATAATGACATCATCCTTATCCCTTTGTAGTTTTACTCAAGAACATTTTTTCTTTGTAAAACTATTTTTCTTCTTTCTTTAAGGCATGTGTTTTTTCAATATTTCTTTAAATGCAAAGTCTTTATGTAATCAAAGTATTTCTTTAAGAATATTTCTTTAAGAATATTCTTTCCATTTATATCATATATCAAAGTATCTTCTTTTGGTGAGACATAGGGAATATTTTGTTCTTGAATTTGTACCACAAAGTTCATTTATGTCTTTTTGCTTATTTGCTTTGATAAGGATGTTTTCAACTTCACTTGTAATCTTAGAATGTTCTTCTCTTTAACAAGAACATTCTCATGAAATATTTCTCACAAAACACACTAGTAGATAACAAATAATAATTGTAATATTTTTGTTATCTTTTAAAACATCAAATGAGGATGTTTTCTTCATTTTGTATGACCAAAATGTTATTTGTAGAAACATGAGAAACCTTTCTCAAAGTCAAAATTCCTTTGATTGATTGATGTTCTCCAAATCATATATTGAATAGTGATAGAGGATTCTTGGACCATCATGATTATTTTATGATAGAATCTCAAAGCATATGATCATGAATTTTCTTCTTTGATCATTCTCCGATCAATATCATAAATGAATGACTTAATCAATAATTCATTCATGAATTAATTTCTCTTTAAAGTTGATTCTAATCATTTTGATGAAATGATGAGAATAATTTCTAGCGTAATATGCATCCTCATCATGAGAACATTCTTTCATCGGAGTTGATAATGTTCTCTTCTATATGGGATGACAATACATTCTCGGTTAATTAACCTTTAATTATTTTGTTGATGTTGCAATTTATCTCATAGCTCATGTTGGTGATTGCACACAATGTTTCTTTCCATTGAGTATCTTTGAGATGTTTTAGTTTAGGCATGCATGTAATCATGAAGGTACATTCAATCATTCTTTTGAATGAAAATTTTGTACCTTTTCCTTGAACTCTTTTTAGAAGCTATTTGAAGATAATTCCTTTCAAATTTTAATCATTTATTCCTCGAATTTTTAAGGCTTTGATGAAAACCATGTGGTGACGAGGATGTGTCAATTGATCATAAAATTTATCTTCTTGTTGAATCTTTAATCAACACTCATTTGATTCAAACAATATTATTTTTATATCTTCTTTGAGCTTGTGATAGTACTGTTTTGGTATTCTAATGAGTATATATATGCACTTGTAAGAGACTTCTTTCTTGTCAACTTCTGTGAAAAGACTTAAGTGCAAACATCAGTAGATCACCATTCATAAAACTTAGTGTTTATTCCATAAGGTTTGTTATCATTAAAACATTCATCAAAAAGATTTTTGTTTCAACAATCTCCCCCTTTTTGATGATAACAAACCTTTTGAATAAGTCTTAAGTTTTATAGATGTGGATAATAAAAAATGTAAGAATATTCATAGATATGAAATTAAGCTCCCCCTAAACACGTGCAAGAGTTTAATTCTTATCATTCTAATTAAACTCCCACTAAACATATGCAAGAGGTTAATTCTTTACATTCTTAATTTTGATCAAATCCATCTTGTGCCGAAAACAAAATATTTTGCAGGGACCTTTTTAAAAAACAAAATATTTTGCAGCGACCAAAAACTACAAAATGGGTTCAGTCATCATGTGCCACGTATGCAAATCATCACAAAAATGGGGCCAGGGACTATTTTAAAAAACAAAAAATTTTGCAGGGACCAAAAACAATTTTTTTTACAGGGACTAAAACCAAAATGAAGCATATTTGCAAGGACTAAAACCATATTTTAGCCTTATAATTATTATTAAAAACCGTTTTTTATTAATCATTAAATTGTACATAAAATACATAGTTGGTTACAATCAAATAATTATTAATATAATAATTGTTTCGATTAAAATTAATATGTTACATTAAAAATTTGTACGTTACAATCCAATGATTATTAATATAATTATTATTCGATTAACATTTATATGGTACGTTAAAAATTTGGTAGGTTACAAAATTATAATAAATAACTTGAATAAATTATATTTTGAATTTTGGTCCGTTACTCTATGACAGTAACCTACTAATTAAAAATTTAATTGTAGGAATTAGTTTTCAAGGTTATATAATTAATTTTTATTCTTTACAAAATTATATTACTTAATATTAATAAGATATTATTAAATTTCAAATGTTATGAAGTTAATTTTTTGTAGGTTACATGAAATATAATCTAACCCTTTAATGCACATTTTATAATATTAAATACGTTGATAATATTAATTTTAAAATGGTCAAATTAATAATTAATAGATATTAACCGTTATGGTACTATTTTTCTATATAAATTTTTTGAAGAAAACTATTTTTCTATATAAATAGTAGCGCTTTTGGATACGAGTACACAACAATCACAAAATATAGTCTTTTTTTTTTTGTTCTCTGGTTCTCTGATATCTATATTCTAAGTAATTTCTTTAATTTTTTTCTATTGCAAAAAAAAAATGTCTACGAAACACGACTTCATCTCTGATGTTTTGCCAAGAAAATAATTGTGCACATTGGTTGTGAGGGTTGTTCGTGCTTGGTTTGTTCAAGACTATAAAAATAGAAAACTACCATTTTCTATGGAGTTGGTTCTAATGGATCGAAAGGTACCTTTTTCATACCGTTTTTGTTTTTTTGTTTTTTTTTTTTGTATTTTTTGATTAAAGTATAGTGTTTTAATCTTTGTTATCTAGGGTGATCGAATATGTGCGTTAACATTGATCTACAAATTCAAGGAGCAGCTCCAAGAGGGAATGGTGTTCACGATTTACTCATTTGATTTTGCTTGCAACAGTGGTTCGTATAGACCATCACACAACGAATACAAACTGAATTTTACAATTAACACAAAAGTCAAAATATCTAAATCTTCTTTGGTCCCTACAAACATGTATTCGTTTACAATGCATATGATGTTTTCAATGATTCTTACGACATGAAATGTAATTTGAATCATATTTCTATCATCAAACTAATTTCAAACCCCCATCCCTTTCTAACAACATGAAATAAATTATATATTGATGTAGTTGGTGTCTTGACTGGGGTGGATTTTGTTTGTATGAAGACCTCAAATCAATTATATTAAAAACCCTTCAAGCACAAGATGTGCCCAATAAAGAAAAATACAAAGTTCAAGATGCATAGATACAAAAGAACCAAATCATGAGGTAGAATAACCAAGACAAGTAGAAAGATTATTCCACCAACATTTCAACTCAAAATACATACATGATTTCTTAGCATTTTGTATCCAGGAAACGAGAAATGTAAATTTATCTAACAACAACATAAATTGGTTCTTGTGACAAAAATGTAAGAATTTTTGTCTTTCCAAATAATCCAAATGCAAGTCAGCAAAATCAACTGAAAACTAAAACGAACTTTTTTTGGAACAATTGAGAACCACTGAAATGAAGAGTACCCTCACAATAATTAATTGGAAGAACACAATAATTCCAACCACTTTAGAATATTATGTCATATGCTACCAAAGAATTCACACTAAAAATAAAAAAGACAATTCTCCTCTTTTTCACATCTGCCAGAACATAAAAATAAGTCCATATTTTAAATACTTCATCAAGCTAAGTTGCCATTTATTAGAATTCAGATATTCAAGAGCTTCCACGAAAAGAGAGAGCCATTTAGAGGAGCTACTTTGTTCCTAATGAGATTTTTTAGAGTCATAGGTTCATCATGCTCCACTTGCAACTAGATGATATACCCCTTTCCAGGGTACCTTTCACCATGATCAACTTTAAAGAAACTTATAAAAAAACGCCAGCCTTAAAAAATAATGTTGTCCAACAAATAACAACAATATATCCCCTGCACCTCATTCCAAGAAAAATTCTATGACATCGTCTCCACCCCATCCAACCCTAACCTACGTATCTCCTTAAATGGCATAGAGTTATTTTGATATAACTCAAAAGTTCTTCTGAAAATATCACACAAAGGACCACTCTACAACCACGAATCATTGCAAAAAAAAAAGGAGTATTTTTCTCATTACTCTTCGCTATCATCAAGTTGTCATCAAACCAATTTCTAATCCCCATCTCCGCCCCTATTTTAACACCATGGAAGTAATTTTACCACATACGCCTAATTGTCCCCACTCTTCACATGAACTCACCCAACCTGAAGCTAAAACTTTAAAATGCAAACTCATTGATCCATATTAGCCTCCAAAACTATTCACGTAACAAAGATAAGTTAAAATTCTGCATTATACGAACCCTCAAGCAACAACTATATCGACCAAGACACACCTTATGATGGTTGATTCGATTCAAACCTTCTTGATTCGTATCAATCATTCTCTCTGTCTTTGTTTCTTGTGTGTCATGCATCTTGATTCGAATCATGAGTTCGTGAATCGTATCATTGTTGAATCGAATCAAAATACCTTGATTTGTATCATTACTTTCTTCTGGACTTGTTTTTTTTTTTAAAGTGTTGAATTGATTCACAAATCTTTGAATCGTATCAACCTTCATCTGGAAACGTTTGATTTGATTCAAGGTGAAGCTAATTCATCAATCTTGTGTACATATTGTTTATTTACATATTGTTTATTTCTACATGTCTGAATTGAATCATACTTTTGGTGATTTGAATCGCTACGTTGTTTTTGACTAAAATTTTGCACTTGCCACTCATTACTATATATAGATTCATCTAAAATACACTCAAAACTATTGAATCAATTGCAACTATCTCTCTTGAGTCTTCAAACCTCTCTTTCAACTAGTTCTTTAGATTAAACATTTTTTTTAAGAATCTTTGTGATATTTGAGTTATAGAGTGCTATATGGATTGTGTGTTGGTTTCATTCAAGAAAATCGATTGGGAATCAAGGGTCCAAAGATAATAGAGTGATTTCATTCCACCTCTAAGGGGATTGGGTTTTTTTTTTCTAATCTTCTCAAGTTCAAGGGGATCCAAGCTCCAACATAACAAAGAAGAATTCGAGGTGTAGAGCTTCAAGGATTTCATGGGTGTTTGAGGATTCGAAGACTTGGAGAATCACCAATTTCAATGGTTACTTAAAGATTGGGGTTGTGGTTGCATAGAGATTGAAAATTAGGGTAATTGAGGGAATTCTTGTAATCACAACATTGTAATCAAATTTCAACCATAGTGGAAGTCATTGATAGAGACATACACCCTCCGGTCACTAATATAAACAAAAATCCACTTTTTAGATACATTCAATTAATGATGTATGTGATCTTTATTATATGTCACATACATCATTAATTGAATGTATCTAAAAAGTGGATTTTTGCTTAAAAAGAGTAGATGTGCCCCGAAGCGAGGACGAAAGGGAAACTACTGTAAATTCCAATGTCTTTTCTCTTCCCTTTCCTCTTTAATTTTGCATTAATTGATGTATATGAATTTGAATGATTGCTACTAGTTAGTTTAATTGTGATTCTTTTTAAAAACTTGGTCTAATCTTAATTTATTCAATTAAGATCCTTTTAAATTCACATTAATCACAATTGAACTTCAATTAAGGTTTTAATCATTAATTCATATACCTTATGTTCCTTAAAGGTAGTTTGTTTTATTCCAATTATGTTTGGTTTGAACTTGTCTAGTTTTCGAAATTGTGATTATTGAATATTGATAGTTGGTTGTATAAATTAATATTCTACTTTTGAACTTCTCAATTCATTGTGAGTCTTAGTTTTAATTCAATGTCTTTAATTTTTGTTATCGTTAATTGTGCACGAACCCAAAAATCATGCGTTTTTTAAACTTCGCTAAACTAGTAAAAATTTTCTAAAACGTTATTCACCCCTCTAATGCATACTCTTGTTTGCCATATAGACCAACAAATACACTACAAAGTAGAAAACATATTACAGTGACACAGATAAAATTCAATAGACAATGTAGTAAGTGGAAACACAAATAATTTATTATTTGGTAGTCAATTGGAGCTCCCAAATACAACAATACATAATAATCATCCCACAAGCACCATACAGATGTTATTATAAATCAAAAATGCAAATCATATTAAAAATATAATTTTAATTCAAATAGAGATACTGTTGGGAATTCCTCTAAAGGTTAATCCATCTTCACTAGAACGATGAAGCAAAGTGTAGGGCAATTGCACCGGCCCAGTTCGATTTTTCAGATCGGAATCATTGTTTCTTTCTGTGATTTTTCCTTCAATTTTGGCCAGCTTACTTCCAAACTTTTGAAAGGCTTGTAATGCTCTTGAATCAGATGTCCAAAACTTAACATCCCTCTCTCCAAGGTAGATTTCATCAGAAGCATGTCTTGACAATATCTCAATCACAGAAAGATCAATAAGGGTTTGATATTTTGGTGTAATTGTTCTCAAATATGCTTTTTGAGGGTTTTTCACCATCTCATCATAATTTGGAGTTCCTTTCTCCGGGATCCATCTTCGACTAAGTGTCGGACGGTTCAGAATATAACCTCCATAAGGATATTGTCCAAAATTAACAGCTGCATGAAGAGCAGAAGCAGTCCATATGATAATGGAACATGATTGGATTAAATCTTGAATATTCTGCATCTTAGGCCACCATGGTTTGTCTTTCAAGTCACCGTGACCTTTTTCTACAACTTCCTTCCACCAAGTTTGTAATTCAGTGTCATTTTGTACTGCTTCATCAATTGGATAATACAAGGAGACATAATCTTGGACCCATGACTTAATAGCATCCCATATCTCTAGTCCGTCAACTGCATAAGGGTAGTCCTCGATCACAAGACGAAGGCCATGTGGAGACGATGGATCCTCAACTGCTAATCCTCTATATCAAGCAAACAATTTCTTATCAATAAAAGTTAACAATTTGCTATCAATTTAGCTACCGATTTTTTAAATTGGCCGCTAGATTGGTAGAGAAAAATTTATTTACAACACTAGCATAATTGAAATATGCATCCAAGTTAGATGGTGGCAAATTACCTCTTGATAAGTTCAGCTGGTAATGCTTGATCAGTGAAAACCCAGTTCTTGTATGCTGCTGATGACATCTCAACAGAATTCGGCCCAGGTAAAAATGTTTCCTCTATGATTCTATCAGCATTAATTAGAGCATTTCGAGCAAGTCCGTTGATATTTATTGTGTCACGGAAATGGGGATCTAGCAACTTGTTAATAGGGTGAAGCACACTAAGATGTCTGTTTGTTGCTATGATGAATGGCTCAACCACTGCATGAGTATTCAACCTAGTACACATTGAAAAAAAGTATTATACATTGCTTATACTAAACTCATTACTCACTCCGTTCCACAAAAACCGTCATATTAGGTCATTTCACACAGATTAAGAAAAAACTACAAATGAATAAAAAATGAGAGAGTGAGTGGTAGATTTAGTTAGTAGGGGCCATACCAGTGGCTCATGAGTTGATGGTAGCATGAGTCATTTACAATTACATGAGCCTTGGCCAATAGCCAAATTGTACTATCAACACCTTGGTCTGCAGGCAAGATGATTTTGCTTTCAGCACCATACTTAACACCATTTGGATGTGGTAAACTCAACTCTATGGCCACTGGTTTCAAAGTTCCATCATCTTTTAAGAAAAGGATTGTCCTAGTGGCATAAGCTTTGGCATTTTTGTTTATCTTCTCCAAAAATGGCATGAATGCATCATGATAATCTAAGATGAATAATCTTTGACCATTAAGTGCCTGTTCCATAAGTATAATTTCAATCACTTAGTTTTCATAAATTTAAATAATTTATAAGCCAATTAATAATGACTTTTATGTGAAACATATTTTATATTTATATCATTACCTTTTCTACTGTGAGCCCACCTAGATTAATCTCCAGCTGTTCTTTTTTTAGTATACTAGTTTGATCACCATACACAGCAATATCTAACGTGCTTTTCGGTGGGAACTCCTGCCAAAAAAATAATTTAATACAATGATATGAGTTAAAAATATTAAATTGTGGAATGTGGAGCATTATTCATTAAATTGGCAGCATTGGTCATTTTACAACCAATTCCAATATCTCTCAAAGACTACAAGATCAAACTCTTACCCTCATGGATATAGATATGATAGAAAAAAAATATTAGTGGTTATAAAATAAACAAATTGAATGTACCAAAAAAAAAATTGTAAATAATATCTATGACTTTTGATGATAAAAAATACATTTGAAACTTACTTGTAGAAGGCGAATCACACAAGGGTTTACACCAGCAACCATCTCTCTTCCAAATTCTTCGTCAGTCATCCATGCAGATTTGCTAACTATAAAAAAATAAGAAATATATATTAAATTGGACTAATTCAATAAATGCACATGTTTCTTTTATCGCTAATGCTAACATAGGTAATGTGACTTTAATTTAGAATATATATTTATGGGAAATGGTAAAATTTACCCTGAGGGTTAGGGCACATGTTAAAGTATCAAAGATATAAATATTGCATTGGAAAATATGCCAATTGTTTTTAACATGTGCTTTTAGGGCATATGTTAGCATGACCCTATATTTATAGAGGCATATGATTGAATAAGGATGAATAATAATGTACCTCTGATTACATGTGGTGGTGGAAACTTGAGGACTTGTTCACCATCAGTGCGGAAAATTTCCTTAAGGACCGGTAAGGGACTGATTTTGCTCAATATGTGTGTAGGAAGTTCAATACCACCTTCAAATAGGTCACGCACTTCATCGAAGCTATCAAACTCATTTGGAGTGAAATTCAAATCAAAGATTACAGATTTAAACAAAGGTAACACATCTTGAGACAATGATTTTATTCCATATGTAAGGAAGTCAGATGACTTCAAGTGTCCAAAGTTTTCATCTCTTGGAACATACATCACACCTGGTCTCTCACTTTTAGGATCTGTCAACAATAAAAATATCATTAGAGTAAGAAATAAAAAAAATAAGACAACATTAGAACCACATTATTGACTCTCATATTTAGTCTTTAAAGTATATGAAAATAAAAAAAATTACCCTTTTTAGTTGGTTTTCGACCACTTCTAACCCTTCGAGGGTAAGGATGAGTGCTAGACCCTCCAAGGACTGGACGAGCAAGCTTGACATCTTCATCTGGATCACCAAGATCATTGTAGACATCATAATCATAAACTCTTTCCCATTCTTTTCGTTGTCCAGTACCATCTCCTCTTAGATTTTGCAATTCTTCTTGTCTGTAGAAGACTAATGGAGCTGGTGTTTGACTTGGAAGATATGTCTATAACAAATTCAATTAATATTTAATATTTTAGGAGCTAAAAATGCATAAAAAATTATAGAGCCAAAAATTAAAATGGAACAATTTTTGTTAATTTTTTAGAAATCGTAAACATAATTAACTTTTTTAATTAAGGATTTGGAGCTTACATCATTGGTAAAGAAGATGCGATCCGTTTTGTAGTTTTTGAAATTGTAAATCCATGAATTGCAAACAAATTCAACGGATTCACGATTAGGAATGTCATCAAAAGTGACACTAACAAGAAAGAACTCATGAGCTTGCATGTAGTTCCTTATGTAAAATGCTCCTGGAATTCCAAAATCAGCATCCCAATCAAAGTGAATGGTAAATGCATCTTGTCTTGCTCCCAAGGTTGGTAGAGTGGGGACATGTTTCTCCAAAAATACTTCTTTTCCAACTAATCCCTTGCCATTTGCTACAAAAATAACATATTCCAACAAATAAAGGAAAATATAATTTTGAAAGATGAATTCGTGATCAAATATTAGTCATAATCATGATCAAAATAGACTACATTTAAAACTTTGGTAACTTTATCTTTATCTCTTTCAATCAATCAATCTTTCTCATTTAATTATGTGTAAATTTGCATAGCATAAGAAGTCAATAAAACTTTACCCTTTATATATACTAGTATGGATACCCGTGCCAAGCACGGGCTAGAATTCAACCATACCTAAGTGAAAAAATGTTGTATGTATCAAGTGTTAGTTACATTTCAACATTGAATAAAAGAGTGGAGGTTGGACAACATATAAGTGGAAGATTCATATACTTAATACCTTAAATATTCGGTGAAAATGTAATATCATTCTCACTTGGATGATTGTTCTAGCTCCAATGGATCGATCCACACCAACGTGAGTTCCCCCATAAATTTCAACGGTCGTAACAAAACTCGGTTCGACTTTATAGCGGGAGCGCGAGTGGGAGAGTTGTTATTGTGTCAATTGTGAGTAAAAGTTCAACATTGAATTCAAGAGTAGATATTGAGCAACATAATATATCTAATGTCTTAAGATTTAGGGTGAAGATGTGGTGTCAATATCACTTATGTGGTTTCTTTTAGTCTAAAATGATGATTAAACTAAATGTATGATCCCCGGTAGTAAGAAAATTATGAACTATTTTTTTTTTAAAGTTTTTAGATGTCATGTATTTCTTTCAAATAATTCTTAATTCATTCTTTCAAACATTAATTTTAAATGAAACATGAATTAAATTTGTATGAATAAAAGCTCTCGCCAATTTGAGATTTTGAATGAGTCGCTTATACACATTGCTCATTTATCTTTTAATAATAATAATAAGAATGTAATTTCTTCAACAATTGAGTTCCACAAATGACTATATTGTTATATTCCAACAACACTTATTTATTTTAAAATAATTTATTTAATTAAATCTGTATAAAAGTGAAAAGAGTTGTTTCATAAACATTATTCTCTATTAGGCCCACCACTGTTTATTATGGTGCCAGCCCAATGGCTTTAAAGCTAAAGGGGTCCTAGTAATCTTAAGTTAAGTCGGGAGGGTAGTAAAGTTTGACCATTAAGTGTTCCACCTAGAATCAAACTCATGTTTTCCATAGTAATTCGTCGTTGATGGAGCTAATTGACCACATGAACAAAACTTCTTGTTTTATTTATTTAATTTTTTAATTTAACATCATGGTGATTTTGTTTGAATCTACAACAATTACTAATCAACATTTATTTATCCTCTAAAAAAATTAACATTTATTTATTCAATATTGGTATTAGCATTTTCTTTCTATTTTCATAAACTCCTAAAACATACAACACTCATGACATTCATATTTAAAAATGGTTTTTATAATATATCATTTCCATTTTTTTTTTTTTGGAGAGAATATCCTTTCCATTTATATAGATTAGAGCAATTAGAAAAATATACTCATAAGATATTTTGTATTTTTTCTCTCAAGTACTCCAGCGGTTAAATTCACACAATGAGGGGTATAAGTTTGAACATTGACACATGCATATCAATGACATTCATATTTAAAAATGGTTTTTATAATATATTGTTTCCATTTTTTTTGTTGGAGAGATCCTTTCCATTTATATAAATTAGAGCAATTAGAAAAATATACTAATGAGATATTTTATATTTTTTCTCTCAAGTACTCCAGCGGTTAAATTCACACAATGAGGGGTATAAGTTTGAACATTGACACATGCATATCAATATAAATGGAGCTTTCAACCGAGTTGCAATTATAGGACTGTAAAAATTATTTGAGCATTAATATGAATTATGAAATTAGAATTATTTGAAATATTTTTACTAAAAAAGCATTGATTGTAATGTGATTGAACTCAAGTAGTTAGTGAAATATGAATTATGAAATTAGAATTATTTGAAATATTTTTACTAAAAAAGCATTGATTGTAATGTGATTGAACTCAAGTAGTTAGTGAGTTCCAAATTAATGAGGAAACCCGAGTTTGATTTTTCAGTAAGACAATCTTTCGATCAAACTCCGGTATACAAAGAGTCCTTTACAACAAAAATATTTTTTTTCACAAAGAAAAAAATTCCTATTTTGAGAGGTAAAAAATTAATTACTTCACAAATGTTTATAATTTAAATTTAATTTCAATTGAATACCGGTATTAATCATATTTATGTGGTTAAAGGTCACTGCATGAAATATATTAACAATACAAATATAAATTACATATTAATAAAAAATGGGAATACAATCTTGGTTTAATTTCAAAGTAACTTTTTAAAAATTAGCAACAAATTTGTTTTTTTTTGTAGCAATTCTCATGGTCCAAGACAAAAAAATTGTAAATTATAATTAGTGATGATGGTGCTATGAATAAGAAATTTCTATAATAAGCTGAAAAAATTTAATGTAAATAGTATAATATTTAAGGCTTTAGTAAAAAAATTAAGACATTTTTTTACAAAAGTTTAAGGCATTGTTGTATACTTAGAAATATTTTATCACAAATTAATTTTAGCATATGTGGTCATATCAATGAACAAAGTTCATTTGATTAAATGTCATAATATTTTCAAATGAAATTCAAGATGATAAAAACAACAATTGGGACAAAGACTATCACTGAAATGAATAGAAAAGACCGTGTTGGCTCTTTTTTTGGATTTGATTTATGTCCCTAATTTTTTATCGGGTTAGATTTACGTCCCCTATTTTTTTCTCCATAAATTTTATTTTTATCTTAAAAAAACTTGTTGGTGTAGATCCTTAAAATGTCAATTATTTTCTATTTTTAATTTGCAAAATATCTTTTTTTTAGGGAATTAGCAAAATGTCTTGAATACTATTTAAAATGAAAGACATAAGATTTTATTGATTATCATAGTTTAAAAGTTATATATTTAATTAAGAAAAAAGATATCCTATAAAACAAATGCTTTTTTAATGTCAAATGTTAGTAGTTAGTTGTTAGATTTTTTTTCTTTCCCGAAACAAAATTAATTGTTTTCTTCTTCATCCAATTTTGTACCAAAAACCTATAACATCATGGAAAAACACATTCAAACCAAACCAATAAATAAATTGAATTAGACAATTGATATAACATTAAATTCTTGCATGGTTTTGCATCTTTTGTAGAAAAATAAAAGAAAAAAAATGTCATATCAACATGATATGTTATGGTTGAAAGTTGAGTGGAAAAACATACAATTTTCTTGTTATAAGAATTATATTTGTTGGAAAAAAAAATTATATTTAGCTTATTGTTAAAAAATACGTGTATGATTGAAACCTTTCATGATTTTGTTAAATCTAATTGGTCAAAAATTAAGACAAAGGGTGGATGAATCCATTTGATTGGTTGAGAAATCAAACAATGATAATAATTCTATGGCTGTCATTGAAACATGTTTTTTTTTGAGGGGGCAAAGTGTCATTGAAAGATATTAATAAGAAATCAAAAATTCATTTAGTTTTGTCATTATAAGACTTTTACCACTTTCCACTTATAAATAAGGTAATTAATAAAAATATTTATGCAGTTTTAAAGCATATGTGATTATCAATTTTAATAATAGAATGAATGATGGATACAAAAATATCACGTTGAATAAAACATAATATTTTTTTCACTTAAAAAACATAATAATTTAATAATCTTTAGTTAGGATATTAATTTTAAAAATAGTATAAACTCAGTTAAATATTTAATTAGGATGAAGGAAATAAAATATAAATTATTGTATGGTTTACTATTTTTTTGAAAATGCACTTAAAATTTTAGGGTAGCACCTCGCTCCCTTTTAGTTAAAGAAAAAGGAACTTTTTGACTCAAAAAACAAAAATCAAAGGTGCCATAAAATCGATTTTCTATTATGTATTTCTTATCTTTTTCACTCCAAAGTTATCGATTCAATCAATTTTTTGAAAATAGGATGCATTTCTTCTTGTCTATTGATTGGTTTCCATCTCAAGTACAAAGTAGCAAAAAAAAAAAAAATCAAAAACCAAAATAACATATAAAAGAGCAAGATATTAAAAGTAAAATAACAACATAAGAAACATAAGAAAAATTAAACAAAAAAGAATAGATAGATAGAAAAAGTTGTGAGTATTGAGGGATTAAAATAAAACAAAAGGGGGATGAAAGTGATTATATTTGAACGTGGTAATAGAAATCCTTCGTATATATTCTAATTTATATGTGATGCATTTCTTCTTTTCTGTTGATTAGCTTCCATGTCCAAAATAAAGATCTGAACAAAAACAAAGAACATATAAACACCAAAAAAAAAATTGAAAAGAGAATATGAATAAGAAACATCAACCTTAGAAATCACATAAAAAGGAACATAACAATAAGAAATGTTAAATAAACAATAAAACAATAAAAAATAAAAAAATAAAACAAAAAGATAATGAGGTTGAAAGCAGTGATCTTTTATGGGAGGAAGAAGTAGATGAAAATAATAAAAAAATCAAATTGTTTATATATAGGGAAAAAATCATATCATGATCAATTTTGATTGGTTGGTGAAAAATAAGTGAGTCATGATTCAATTTTGATTGGCTAATAGAAAATGAATGAGTCAAGATCCATTTTGATTGGTTGATGGAAAAACATTAAATGAAATGGGGAGTATGAAGATGCCACGTGTACTTTTGTTCAAAGATGTATGCTTTTGTATTATATAAAGATTAAATATATAATTTTGTATTCCGTCCGTTTCTAATATACATATCGCAGTTTTATAATGTGCACTATTCATATAACTTACTTTGAATATATTGTTTAACTAATATATAATACAAATGTTAACATGTAAGATGTTGTTTGATTTGTTTCAATAAATATTTTCAAAATATATTTTTTTATAATTTTTTATGATAGATAATTAAAATAATAATGGTCAAAATTGTCTATTGAAGTTGTTAAGTACGACATATATTTAGAAACGCATGAAGTAATAAATAATTGTTTTTTTCAATAACAAAACTATAATTTTTAGCTATCCTAAACTATCCAAATATTACATTGGATAGAAAAACTCTTATTTTAATATTCATTTATCATTTAGATACGCTAAAATCACCAAAATTATCAAATAGTAAAGTCACCCAATTCATCCTCCATAATCATTAAGAAAGAGTCACTAGTATATATAATATTAAAAACCCTAAACATTAAAAAAGGGGTTCGTGTGAATAATCATTTTTTGACTCATTCTATGAATGACCGTTTAAAAAAGGATTACTTTAGAATAAACAAGGACCACTTTTGTAAATATTCATTAGTTTTTTTTTTGAGAGATAAATATTCATTAGTTGAATAAACAAATTCAAGTAGGTCACACTTGTATCGGCCACTAGTTTCTATCAAATTATTATTAGAGTGAATATCAAACACAAGACACCTATTTTTTTAAGAATGGATGGTAAACACGACCTAAAACTTACTATATAACTTATACCATTGTTCGTCACCATTAATTTACTAAAAAATTATTATATTTTTTGGATCTTCAAACCTCTAGTTTCTAAAGAAAGAGACTTTAATGATTTAAAGTTTAATTAAAAGGTACGTAAAATTTGAATAAAGATTGTATCCGTTAAGATTCAATCTTCAGTTATTCTTCAACAATCCGACCTCATTAATTGAAGTTCTAAAAAATTATTTATATGTATACTATATATTGTAGCATCATGGACTTGATATATATATATATATATATATATATATATATATATATATATATATATATATATATATTATAATTACAAAGTTTTCTCTGTCTTTTAACGTTAACTAATCACCGTGAAAAATTTTGTTGAGCACACAAGAGTGGTTCTCTTCTCTCAATCGAAATTCCTCCATACTTAAAAGTTAGAGATCGACTCCCCAACCACTTACTTAAAAGTTCCAAATTTCTTACTACTTGGATCAATCTATTATTGATCACACTTAATATTTAATATAAAAATGTGGTGAGTTGGCTTGCATACTAATAATTTTGTGAAAATTCCAAAAGCATAAAATATTTGTCTCTTTTGAAATATATATGGAAAGAATGAGTTGAATGAACGTAAATAACTAGGTAGAGATGACAAACCATCCGTCTTGGTAGCACTGATCAACCGCATAGATACGTTCCGGCCTAAGAAGGCGGTTGCACCGTCAATTATCCCGCCGACCAAGCTGCCGGCAGCATCAAGAACGTTCCCGGCAGCATCAAGAAGACCACCTTGTTTGACGGACGTTACAGCGTTGAAGTCCAAAACATTTTTGGGCATCAACACCACAGTGCCCTTGATCTTTTGGCTATGATCCCTATCAAATATGCCAAACATCTTAGCTAAATATTTCTAAATCAACAATATTATTTGATGTAAATGAGAGAAAATAAGCTTAAAGCCTGTTGTGTTAGACTCTGAAAAAACCATGGTACTTATAGATGGTGAAGATTGGATTATAATCATGCTTGCAAGTGTGTGTACAAATGGAAAATATTTTTTTAGTGCTATCACATGCCAAACGTGGAAATATATCAAAAACATTCGTTAGAATGATGAAATGGACTTTTTATATAATTAATTGCTGTCATCGATCCACTATTGTATATTAAATTGTAAGTTGCAATGGTATTATTATTTTTTAACTTGGGAATTCTTTTGACACGCATTATAAATGTTTATTTCTTATCCGACGGCTATGAGATAGATTCTTATAATTTGAATTTATTTTAAAATTTTGTTCTTATCTCTTTAGAGTAAATTTCACTACGTTTTTCTTAGACCTGGAATGCTATAAGTTACATGTTATAGTTTATGAGAAGTGTTATTTCAAGCTAAAGATATTCTTACAATCGGTCCTTGTGAACTTAAATCAGTTGGTATGAACATTGCATAATATATGTCGAAGCTAGTTAAGAACACTCACACGCCCTACTTAGCTATTAGACTACTTCACAAAAAAAAAAAAATCAAGATTGACTCACAAAATAAATTAGAGGGATGTTATTTGAACAACCTTTTGTGGGACAACTTATGTGACAACCAAATATATAGAAAGAAAATTATGCAGTGGCACAAAAACCAAAACAATAGAGAGAAAAAGTGAAAACATGATGTGAGTATGAGAGAGAAAGTTGTCACCAAAATTGTCAAAAAATAGTTGTACAAGTATCATTTCTCAATAATTTTTATTTATTTTTGGTACAAAAGAGACATTTCTCAATAATTAAACACGGGTTGACCAATTAAAATTGTTCTTGGGCGTAAAACACGTTGAGTATGTAAGCCTAATATTATCTCACGCAGTCACGCTCTTAGGTACTCATAGAGCTGTAAAAAATGGGCCGGCCCGGCCCAAAAGCCCATATTTTTGGGCCGGGCCGGGCCTAAAAAACTAGCCCAAAAACACACTCGGGTTTTTTGGCCCAAGCCCATTTGGGCCATACAAAAATTGGGTCGGGTTGGGCTGGCCCAACGGGCTTTGGGCTGGCCCATTATTACCATTTAATTTATTTTTTGTTAAAAAAATAGTATATTTTTGAAAAAAATTATCAACTATTTTAAAATTTATCAATAAAAAAATATTTAAATAAATAAACTTAATAAAAATGAATGAATTTAGCTTAAAGTTTTAAAATTTTAAACTTTATAAACTATTAATTTGATTTAATTGAATGAATAATATAGAGTGTTGGAACATGTGTGGAAATTGAGTAAAAAGACTAAACACAAATTCCCATGTTGGATAGAACTAGTGTTGTGTGAATTAAAAAAAGTGGAAGTCTCACATCGGATGGAACACACACATTAGTAGTGTTTATATAGTGGGGGTGTACCTCTAATTAATGGGGGTACATAAGCACTAGAGAAAAAATATATATAGATATATATTTTATTATTTGGAAATGATAAATTAAATAATTAATTTAATCATTATTAGAAAGTGCTTTCTTAGTCCCCAAGTTTTGCTAAAATATTTTGGTACATAATATAATATATTTTTGTACTAAATTTAATATATTTTAGTACTCAATTAAGATATTTTTGTACTAGATCTAATATGTGAATTACTTAATCGCAAAGTAATATGTTACTTGTTCCCAAAGTTTCTCATATTACTTGTTCCCAAAGTTTCTCACTTATTAGTTGTGAATTTTCCCTATAATAGAGAACTCACATAGTGCATTCCACACACCAAAGAGTTTCATTGAGTTGTCGGGAACTCTTTCTCTCTTCTCCCTTTTTTGACTTGTGTTGACGAGTCTTTCATCTCTTCTCCCTCCTTCGACTTGTTTAACAAGTCCTTCTCCTTTTTCTACTCCTTTCTGTCCCTTCGAATTAAGAGTGTTCTTAAGACCATGGTCCCTTTTCGGTTTAATGTCCCTTCGGAATTAAGAATGGTCTTAAGTTCATAGTCCCTTCGATAATATATGTCCCTTCGGAATAAAGAGTACTTTTAAGATCATAGTCCCTATTTGGAATAAACAATGTCCCGTCGGAATCAAAAATGATCTTAACGGTATATAAAAATTATTCAATAATTTTATTTGAGGAGAAATGGTGGTAACACCATATTTGAGTGGTCATAGTACCATATTGATAGTTTGGAGAACTTAAAGGTTAGAATGGTGGAAACACCATAATTGAGTGGTCTTAGCACCATAATAGAATGGTAATGATACCATATTAAAGTGGTTTCAGTATTAAAGAGTGGTCTTAGTACCATATTTGACGGTGTAATTCTCGAACGATTTTCTACAGTGCAGTAGTTAATCGAACAGTTGTAGCTGGGCTTGTTTTATCCTGGAGGCGGCGTGGTTGATAGTCTACCTTGCACAATTTTGGGTAGTGCCACGAAACGTCTTAAAGAGAGCGACCTGGTCGTGACTCAACCTAGTAACAACTTCGGTAGATAATAGAATTTGGAAATCCAAATACAACAGTTTGGAAATCCAAAAACAACAATTTTAAGACGTTTCTATCTGCTATGTCTACCGAAGAAATTACTTATTGAGGTTGCGTTGTCCCTTAATATAAAAAAAAGGATAAATCAAGTTATAGAAATACATCTTTTGACTGAAACGATGAAGTGATTGTTGTATTTAAATAACAACACTAAAAATTCAAATACGTTGAATTTGTTTGAAATATGGTTTCGAAATCAGAGCCATATAGTGAAACAATAATTTGTTACAAAACAAATTATTTGTTACAGAACCAAACAAGTTTAGTTTCTTACGAAACATAAGAAATTGTTTGGGTCCGAAAAGAAAAATAATACGATCTATCGAGTACTTTTGTAACAAGAAAATAATTCTTCCAATTGTTACTTAATGGCAGGTACTTACGTGATGCTTTTCAATTACACGAATTGCCATAAACTTATGTGAATGGTCTAGGTGAAGTTATGGCATATTGGGTATACAAAGCAAGTTAGCATATTAAATCGGAAGAATTTAGAATTCCAGTTTTCCTGATGCTAGTGCTAACGTGTTGCATGCTATAAAAATAAGAAAGAATCTGAATTTCAGATTTCTATTGAATAAGACTGAGTTGACTCAGACTTAAGAGAGACTTGTGTACCATGCATTTTTGTGAGAAAAAACTGCGCCTTTGATGGTATGTTAAAAATTAAATTCTCCTTCTATTTTGTTAGTTGTGTGATTTTAATATTTGACATATCAAAATTGATCACGAACAAGTGTTTAAAAACTTGAGTAACTTGGAATTAATTCTAAAGTTATATGATTGAACAATTTTATTTATTGCAGTCAAGATATATGAACCAAAAGTTCATATAAATCAGAATTTAGAGAATATGAATCTCTAAACATAATAAATTATGATATGTGTGAATTTGATGACACATAAATTAGAAATGATAAAATGATATTTTTATCATATTTATTAATGACTGCGAATTTTGGAAAATAAAATTGATATGTTTGATATGTTCAATTTTTATAACGAAAATTGAAATTTATGTTGGATAGAGTATCCAAGTCTAAGAACAAAAATTCTAATTAAGAATTTTTTGAAGAAAAGACAACCCAACTTGTCTTATTTTTGAAC
This sequence comes from Medicago sativa, assembly GCF_051527215.1. Classification (NCBI taxonomy): domain Eukaryota; kingdom Viridiplantae; phylum Streptophyta; class Magnoliopsida; order Fabales; family Fabaceae; genus Medicago; species Medicago sativa. Next base: position 13,964,597 of record NC_140753.1, on the reverse strand, counting down.
TTGGGATTGTTTGGACTATATTTTGACTCTGAACCCCAAGAGAGTTGAACTCACTAGTAGAGCCTATGAATATGTATTCACTGGGTATGTTACAAATAACGAAAATATTTTTATGTAAATGTTTACCCCTTTAACTAAAGAATAGTGGGGGCACTAGTGGGGGCTCTAATGGGAGCACGACATTAGTGGGGGCAAAATAAATTCCCTTCTAAAAATTAAGAACTAGTGGGGGCACTATATCTAATCACATTCATGTAATTAGAAATAGTTATGAAAACATCATACGAGATGTTATAGAACCTCAAGGAGGTAAGAAAGCTAAAAATGCTAAAGAGTATGAACTTGGTTTATACATTGGAAGAAGATTCATTAAGCCTTAAAGAAGTTATATCCTCATTGGATGCTGAATTATGGCAAAAAGCAATAAACGATGAAATGAATCTTCTAGAGTCTAACAAAACATGACACTTGGTTGACTTGTCTCATAGTTGCAAAACCAATCGGTTGTATTTGGATTTTGGAAAAAAGGAACTAAAACCTGATGGTACGGTTGATGAATACAAGGTTCTCCTTGTAGTCAAAGGTTTTAGACAAAGAGAAAAATATAGACTTCTTCGACATTCATTCACCAGTCACGAAAATCATATCCATAAGAGTACTAGTCCCTTTAGCCGCCGTTCATAACTCGATAGTACTCCAAATGGATGTGAAAGTTGCCTCTTTTTATGGTGAACTAGAAGAAGAAATCTATTAAAACAACCTGAAAAATTTTGTGATTCATGGACAAGAAAACAAGGTATGTAAGTTAGATAATTCTTTGTATGGTCTAAAATAAACTCCTGAGGAATGGCATGAAAAAATTAGCATTCTAATGCTATCGAATGAGTACAAAGTGAATGAAAGTGACAGAATATTTGCACGATCATATGTCTCTATAAAGACGACTTGCTCATATTTGATTTAAAGATTCATGTTATGAATTATGTGAAATCATTGTTTATCAACAACATTGATAAGAAAGACCTAGACAAAGTTGAAGTAATTCTTGGTTTCAAGATTACTAGATCATAAAAGAGAACCTTTTTGATAAATCTCACAAAGTTGAGAAGATCTTAAGGAAATGTAACTATTTGACCGTAAACTTGCAATCATATATTATGATCCAAGTGTTAGAACACTTGAGATGGAGTTAGAAAAACAGAATATGTGAGCATTATTGACAGTACTTAGGTATGTCATTGAATGTATTAGACCCGACATTGCTGATGTCGTGAAACTCTTGAAGTAGATAAAATAGTCACAAGAAAGGGGGGGGGGGGGTTTGAATTGCGACCCTTTAAAAATTATCCTGAAACTTAAAGGTTATTCTCAAGTAGTTTACTTGGAATGGTTAAGTTAACTTTCTGAACTCAGAACGTTCTGAAGTTCATACACAGAAACTGATTAATAAAGTAAATGTGTTGGTGTGTGTTGTGTATACTGAAATTAAAGAGTATAAGGAAGAAAGAAAGAACACACAGAGATTTATAGAGGTTCACCCAATGTGGGCTAGTCCTCTCCTCACAATCTTGTGAGAGTTTCCACTATGATGCTTGAGATAACCTCTCAAGTCCTGCACCTTACAATCTTTGTTCACCTGAACAATTACAATCCTGTATTCTCTAAGCCTCAGCAGGCTTGCACCTTCTTGCTAAGTTACCCACTTAGACTTTTACAACCTTTGCTCAAACTAACACTTTAGTACCCCTAAAGCTAGATGAGACTTAGTTACAATTTGTATGGAAGTTGAATGTTTGTGAATCAAACAGAGGAGGAAGAAGAGAGAGGAGTTATCTTAGAGATAACAAAGAGTATTGATTTGCACTAAGTAATGAAAGCCTTAGAGATTGATCAATTTCAGTTTGCAAGAGCTTCAAACAAAATCAAAGTTGTTTTCTTGTATGCTTTGCAATGGTGCAAGTAATGCTGAGCCTTTGAACTGTATTTATAGAGTCCTTGGGCTCAAATAGCCGTTGTGGGGTGTCCAATGGTGTTATGCCATGTGTCCTGGGTCCCACAAGCTTTTACTTGAAATTCTGGGCAAACATTCTGATCTCTGATGAACTTCAAAATGTTGTTGCGTTCATGATGATCTTCATCTGGGTTCATCATGTTCTTCATCTGGGTTCATCATATATGAATGAACATATGAAGTTCTGGGCGTGTCATATGCTTTTCATATGAATTTCTGGGCAATAACCAAAGTATGGACTTTGCTTCATACTTCAGAAAGTTCAGTTGCCAGATCTGCCTTGGAACTTGGTGCAGGAGGATATAGTGGGATTCTGCATCTTCATACACAGGCTTTGAGAGATTGTGTGGTCCTTGTTCTGTACCAACTCTCATACGTGTCTATCTCTGATTGAGCAAGATAGATTTGCTTTGCTTTTGCTTTTGCTTTTCACCTACTGTACTGTTCATAAAGTAGGCCTGTGCTGAGCTGAACATTCTGATCATCAGAATGTTCCATTTGTTTCACTTAGGATGATTTGTAAGACTACCATTTGATGTAATCAAATCCTAATAGTGAAACACAATGAAGAGCAGTAAATATAACATCTAGGATGATATTCCCTTGTGGAATATTCCTAGGACTTTAATGTTCATAGTCTTAAATGAACATAAAGTATCCTTTTTGACATAATCCTTGTATATGCCTTTATTGCTTGATTGATCCATGCAAAAGTACTTCTCTTGACATTTATTTATGTCACATGTGTCTTGCATGACCTTGATCCATGTTCTTGAGATTCTGGGCTTGTGTAGAAGCAACCTTCTGATCTCTTGTGCGAACATTCTGATCTCTGAGCAACATTCTGATCTAACTTTCTGATCTCAGTGTTAGATCTTGAATTCAAATGTCCTTTGATTTCTTGATTCTTGGTATGATTTAAGCCTTGTTCCTGTCTTAGTAAAACACTCAAGAGCACAAGTTAAATACCAAGGAAATAATCAAAGTCCATTAATTCTTTAATCATATTGGTTTATTATCTTTAAAATTATTTAGGGATTTTGCCTCAACAATCTCCCCCTTTTTGAAGATGATAAACCTATGATTTAGGATTAAGGATTTTGATTATATATATGAAGAACAACAGAGCTTGAAAATTTATTTTAATGCTCCCCCTCATTTTTATAATCCATTATGCAGAGTTTTTAAGAACTTTAAAAAGCTCCCTGTCATACCCCAATTTTTGATCTAAGGTCCCACTGACACATGTCCTCTGACCCAAAATATTCTCTGTCTTTTCAGTGAAAATTTTGGCATACCTCATTTTTGTTCCGGTTTCGGGCCTCCGTTTCATTTTATTTTATTTTTAGGTTTTTTAGTCTTTTTATTTTTAGTTTTTATTTTAAGTTAATTTCCATCTTTTATTATTATGCATTTCTACTTTTCGTTCTACTTTAGTTTTTTTTTTTTCCTTCCTTTTTTTTATTTTATTTTATCATCAATGAGTCCAAAACAAGTTTGTGAGGTCCGAATTTTTCTTTCAATTCTAGTGCCACAATCACAGCATCTCAAGTCAGCCTTTTCTTTCTTCTCTTAGCCAAAACGTGTTTCCAGTAATGATGAGCCATTAAGTCCTTTTATTTTTCATCAAACTTGTTTCTTGTTCTGAAAAATGGTTTGGCTCAAGTCAGCCTTTTCTTTCTTCTTTTAGCCAAAACGTGTTTCCAGTAATGATGAGCCATTAAGTCCTTTTATTTTTCATTAAACTTGTTTTTTGTTCTGAAAAATGGTTTGGCTTTAAGAACATAGCAGAATCAGAAACAAAGGGGGGGAGCCAATTGCAAAATCATAACCTGCGCACAACACACACAAATGTTCCAAAAAACCTTTATTCCTTTTTCTTTCGGCTGAATTGTTGTGCGGTTTGACATATACCTGTTATGCTATAGCCGTATTTCAAATCCAACACTTACGATTTTCAATTCCAATCCAAACAATTTTCTTTTGCTTGCTGCTATAGTTTTTATATAATTTCAAATTCTAGTTGCCCTTATTTTTCCACCGCTACCATTTTTTATGATTATTGTTTTCCAATTGTGAATCATCATGCTGCTACACGCTATTTAATTCAAATCAGTTTCTTTATTGTTGCATCCATCTATTTAAATTTCATTTGTTTATTGTTACTGATGTACCATGTTTCTATTATTTGCTGCGGCTTAGAATTGGTGCTTCCTTCAATTTTTAATTGTTTCAAACTCTTGTTCATGCATTAGATTTCAATTCATTCACTTTCATTTAAATTCCTCATGTTGCTGCTACGTATTAGATTCCCAATTGTTTTCTTGATGGCTGTGCCTCCTTATTCCAATTAAGAACCATTTGCTGTTTTGTGGTTGCTATTCCTGCTATGCGATTCGATTCATGTTGCTACTGCTAATTCTTGTATTGTTGCAGCACTTAATCTTTTTATTTAAAGTTTCCATCATTAATCAGGTGTTTGCCGTGGCTGTTTTATTCCATTCCATTCCAATTGCAAGGCCGCAGCTACTCTCCAAAGTTAAAAGATGTCATCATAAAGAGAATTGGTGGCCCCTTTGCATTTCTTTTTTCCTAATTTCTTCTTCATGCATTTTTATTTTCTCTAGCATTTTATTTTTCTTTTCTCATGCATTTTTATTAGATTAGATTTATTATTCTGCATTTTTCTTATTTGTTTATGCATGTTTACTTTTTCGTCATTAGAATGTAATTAGGTCAAATGTACAATATAAATGAAATAGTGTGTGTGTGTGTCTGTGTGTGTGTGTCTTTCATTTCTTTTACTGCTTTATATATCAAAAAATGCAAAAAAAATAGATTAGGTTAGGAGATTTTGTGGTGATCCAAAGTCACTACAAAATTCTCACGCTTTTATTTTATTGCTACGTTAGTTTTTTTTAGTTTTTAATTAATATCCAAAAATAACAAAAACATTCAAATAACCAAAAAATCACAAAAAAATATTTTCATAATAAACCTTGATTTCTCAATCAAGTGAGCGTTCTTTTTATTTTCTTTCTTCATCAAACTTTCAATCAATTTTAATCATACTTCGAGTCATCTTTCTTTCAATATAAAAAATACAAACAAATACTCATTTGCCACTTGGCTTTTATTTTAAAACCTTTTTCCAAAATTAATAAAAAACACCACAACAAATCAAACGTCATTTTCTTAACCCCGAACTACGAGGTTTTGATCCCTCACGGGTACGTAGGCAGAGGACACTCGTCCTTCCAAATCAATAAAATGTAGATAATTAGGTCTTTCTTTTTAATCATTTCAAAGTTTCATTTTTTTTTTTAAAAAAAAGCAAGCAAGTTTATAGCACAAAATGCTAAATAAAACCAAAAGGTTCTCGTAGAGTACTACGAATATTTAGGGTGCTAATACCTTCCCTAAATATAACCAACCCCCGGACCCCCCAATTTAAATAAATTTTTTCAAAGTCGTGAAATAAAAAGTGAGTCAAAAGCTAAACAAATAGCCTTGATCTCCAAAAAATGACGCGACAGAAATGGCGACTTCACTGGGGATACCTTAAGAGGGTTAAGCCTAACTTGGTTTAATTTAAATTTTGTGCTATAAACTTGCTTAAAAAAAATCCAATCAAAAATAAAAGATGGAAATTCGTGTATATATTTGTTCTTCCTTCTTCTTCCTCCTTTCTTAAACGTGAGCGGTGAGATAAGCTCTATACCCGGGCTTGAGGGAACTTGAGATAGGATCGGGTATAATCATAGTATCCTTGCCAAGAGTACTCTTCGGTATTGGTACATGTGATAACCCACTCAATGGAGGGATCTTGGAGGTATACGTTTGTCGACGTGAGTACTCGCGTATGGCATGTTACTTTCAAGTGACCGTCGAAGTTGAGAACCTTTAGTCACCTTTAACCCATCTTGGCTTTTTAGGACGTAGTGCGGTGGCTAGTCGAGAGTACTCTCGTATTGGTCGTCACGCGATACTACACCCAAACGAGACTAACCGATGAATATTGTTGGAACGAGAGTACTCTCGTCACCTAACAAATATTCGGACGTGGTTGAAAACTTTGGGAACCTTGATAGAACCCTTGTTACATGTGCAAATGAAAACCATAGTCCTTATCAAATGGCGTTGTTACCTTTGACTCCATCATCATGACCTTAACCTCACCATATTTTTGTGTTAGCATAACCATGCATACATGCATTCATTCATAAAAAAAACTTTTTCACATCAAAATATCGGAGGACTTAGATAAGTCGTCTTGTAAACATCAGAGGAGTGGACCTTATAAAGAGGGACACCAAGGAATACAATTTCAAAAGTCTTAAACTGGACCTTAGCTTTGTCGGGGACTTGTCTCTGGCTTTGCTACTGTTTTTAATATTTCAAATTATCAAATGAGACAATGTTCCTTACAATGTTTACAATCACTTTGACAAGCCCTTCAACAAAAAATGTGTCTATTTTTGCATAAGCATCATGCATCATGTGCATTTCATAGTCTCAATTCCGAGTCTCACAAATTTTTCTTTTCCAAAAAGGGGTCAACCCATCTCAAAAGAGTCATGGCATCCTCGTCCAACTCACATTTACAACACTCGAGCAATCGTAATGAAAAGGAGGAACATCTCGAACAGGAAAACCAAGTGCTTCGGGAGGAAATGGCAGTCATGCAGACTAAGATGGGCGAAATGACTGAATTGATGAAAACACTGACGGTTGCTCAGGCACAAGCACATCCTCCTCCTATCAGGAGTCAAGCCGAAACTGTTTCTACTGGCCCCGAATGGACGTTCTATGTCGATACTCCGAAGTACTCTACACCGCAATGTTCCGTGCCTTGGTTCCCGTCTCTTACTGCTGGCGAAGTACTCCGTCCCATTGCTTGTGAAGCTCAGATGCCTACCCATCAATATGCAGCTCATGTTCCTCCACCTTTTGTGAGAGCTCCTCCAGCTGCCGTAACTTACTCAGCACCTGTCGTTCATACTATCCCACAAGAAGAGGAACCCATCTACCATTCAGGCAGTGTGGGGGCCTATGACAAGGTTGTTGACCTACAAGAGAAGTATGATGAGATGCAACGAGAAGTGAGAGCTCTCCATGGGAAGAAAGTGTTTCGAAAAACTGCTTATGATCTTTGTCTTGTGCCGAATGTCCAGATACCCCACAAGTTCAAGGTCCCAGATTTCGAGAAGTATAAAGGGAACTCCTGTCCTGAGGAACATCTAACAATGTATGTGAGAAAGATGTATGCCTATGCCAAGGATGATCCGGTCCTTATCTATTTCTTTCAAGAGAGTTTGGCTAGTTCTGCCTCAAAATGGTACATGAATTTAGACAAAACAAAGATCCGAACTTTCCAAGATCTGTGTGATGCTTTTGTGGAACAATACAGTTACAATGTGGATATGGCCCCAGACCGCAGTGATCTTCAGGCTATGACTCAGGGAGACAAAGAAACATTCAGGGAATATGCTCAGCGGTGGAGAAATATCGCTGCCCAAGTCAACCCACGTGTGGAAAGGAAGGAGATGACCAAACTTTTCTTAAAAACACTCAATCACTTCTATTACGTGAATATGGTCGGAAGTACGCCCAAGGACTTTGCTGAGATGGTTACTATAGGTGTACAGCTGGAAGAAGGAGTCCGAGAAGGACGATTAGACAAAGAAAGTGTCCCCGCTAGTAGTTTGAAAAAGAAAGAGCAGGAGGTTAGTATGGTGAAAGGGCGGCCTCAGCGAAAATATTCGGCCTATCAACATGTGGCCGCTATTATACCCGCTCCCAATGCCGATCAACAACCGTATCAACAGCAACAACCTCGACAACAGGCTCCAAGGACACGATTTGATCCGATTCCCATGAAGTATGCTGAGTTGCTCCCATCTTTGCTCGAAGGGAATTATGTCCAGACCAGGCCGCCTCCTCCGATGCCTAGAAAATTGCCAGCAGGTTTTAGAGCCGACCTCTCATGTGACTTCCATCAAGGGGCGCCGGGTCACGATGTTGAGCGCTGTTATGCCTTGAGAAATGCAGTTCAAGATCTAATCGAAGCCAAGGTCCTATCCTTCACAGACTTGAATCAAAATGTGCAAAGCTAATATGATACAGAACCACAGGACCTCATTCTGAAGTGGTGGTGCATAGTTTTAGTGACGTATGGAGTGATTTGCCGCTTTTAGTGTCGTTGTTTTTGTTCCTTCTGCTATTTCCTTTGTTCAAATAATGTGGTGTTTATTGATTTTCGTTTTTCAAAAAAATATCCTTTCGTTCTGCCCGAGACGACTGTGAACTTGTGTAGGGCTTCTGCTTTAAGTATTGTCATCATTAATAAAACGGTCGTTTTGATCCCGACTTTGTTGTTACTTTTTGCTTATTCTGGAAAAATGGTAATACAAAAAACCAAAAAATAAATTTCATTCTCAAATATCTGCATAATCATAACTTGTACTTACTTGTCAAAATCAATAATCAAATCATGCATTAATAAACCCATTGAACACTATAACCTTGTACTCTCTTCCAACTTTGAGTTCCCTGTGTCCGAAGTTGAAGAAGAGAATGAAGTGACTCCTGATGAAATCTCTCACATACTGGGGCATCTTAGCCATCGAAGCTGTCAAAAATCAAGAAGATTGTCCAGAAGATGGCATTCACTTACAAAGACTGGCATGAGATGTTATCGTTACCTTACTTGGGTATCATGCTTCAGCACACACTTCAACAGGGGCAACCCCCCTCCTTCCCCAATATGCAACATGGAGGTCGTGCTTCCCGTGAAGATCGAAGTCCCGTCAATAGGAGTTCTGATAAAGTCCAAGCTTGATCAAATTTAAACGCATGACGACCTTGTACAAATATATCAAAAGAGGTTTGAAACAAGCTTCTAACAAAAAGGTTCGTCCCCATGAATTTCAAGAAGGGAACTTTGTACTAATTTCCAACCAGACTCCAGGGGCAAGTGGACGCCTAACTATGAAGGCTCGCGTGCAATGACTTTTACAACTATGGATAGTGACAAACTCACACGTCCTATGAATGCCGGTGCAGTCAAGAAATACTCTGTCAAAACAAAAGAGCTCGGTAAGTCGCAAATCTTAAAAAGCGGCTTAGGCAAAAATGAGCGTCTCGGTGGATTGAAAACCCGAAAGGGTGGTCCAGGCAAAAATTAGAGACAAAAAAAAAAAGAGATGATTATCCTGATAGATTGAAAACCCGAAAAGGGCGATCTATGCAAAAGTTAAGGATCAAAAGACAAAGTAACTGCATCAAGTCAAGCACAATCCACTTGGGGCATCCAGCTATCAGAAGACCTCCAATTCGAAGCATCTGCAGATCAAAGACTCGGAACAGGGGCATTCAAAGTTGTCAGGGAGTATAACGGTTATTGTGTTCAATGTACCTTCCAATATATTTACCATTTTTCAAATTTTTCAAAGATCCGTGGAGCCATGCCATTGGCAGGTCCCCATTCAATTCATCAAATTTGAGCCTGTGCCCAATTATTTGGAACTCCCGTTTATTCTATTTGCAAAATTTCTTCTATTTTTGATGGCAATACTTGAAGCAAAAATTTTCAAAATACAAAAACCTTTTTTCACATCTTTTGAAAAGTGTGAACAACAAACGCACTCTCTTTGAACTTGTGAGTAGTCGAAGCGTACATCAGCATCCGCCTCGAGAACGGCTACATTTCGGAAGAGAAACATGTCTAAGCACAATGGAGGGGACCTCTGCTTCAAGCAAGATGCTTTCACAGTCAAAAAAATATATACAAAAAATGATACAAAAAAATCAATGCTCGCTAAGTCGTAAAACCTGAAAAGGCGGCTTAGGCAATAGAGAGCGTCCCGGTGGACTGAAAACCCGAAAGGGCGGTCCAGGCAAAAATTAGGGGCACAAAAAAGGAATATACTCCCGATGGACTGAAAACCCGAAAGGGCGGTCCAGGCAAAAGTTAGGGATTTTCAAAGAAAAATACAAAAATGACTGTCGAAGCATGACAAGGGAAAAGCATTCCGCGCTGATATACAAATGGCAACTTCTTCCGGGCTGTTGGTTAAACAATGGGCTTTCTCCCAGAGATTCATCGGTTGCTATTCATCAATTGCAACCTTGTGCCGGGTTTTACACCGTCAACGGCTTGATTTGTTCACAATAACATCATCTCCAAGGAAGTTTGCCGAGTGTTTGTACTGCGATGTCAGTCCACCTCCCATCTTACCTATCTTGTCTCGTTTCATCAAGTCACCTGTCATATACAGTTTATACAGTCATGCAAGTTGCACAATCACATATTCACACATTCATACATTCATACCTTAATACTTTCACATATTCATACACAACATATGCATAATATCAATTCATACATGGTTGCATCAGTCACCCAGAGTTTTATTTGGCCACACCCCTTCGGTTCGGTCCTTACTTATCATTGTGCCAAACGGCGAGTTCTACAAACGAGCAGTTGGCAATCATCTTATTATCATCAAGAGTGTCATCCCCAGTGTGTCTGGTCAAGAGATGTCACCCGTCAGTGTCAAGTGGCAAGTCCTAAACAACGGACAGCTTGAGTCTACCTTTATCTCGTTCCAAGTGGCAAGTCCAAAACAACGGACAACTTGAGTCCACCTTTATCTTGTTTCAAGTGGCAAGTCCTAAACAACGGACAGCTTGAGTCCACCTTTATCTTGTTTCAAGTGGCAAGTCCTAAACAACGGACAGCTTGAGTTAACCTTTATCTTGTTTCAAGTGGCAAGTCCTAAACAACGGACAGCTTGAGTCTACCTTTATCTTGTTTCAAGTGGCAAGTCCTAAACAACGGACAGCTTGAGTCTACCTTTATCTTGTTTCAAGTGGCAAGTCCTAAACAACGGACAACTTGAGTCTACCTTTATCTTGTTTCAAGTGGCAAGTCCTAAACAACGGACAGCTTGAGTTTACCTTTATCTTGTTTCAAGTGGCAAGTCCAAAACAACGGACAACTTGAGTCCACCTTTATCTTGTTTCAAGCTGCCAGTCCTAAACAACGGACCGCTTGAGTTTCATTTTGTCTTATTTCAGGCTGCTAGTCCTAAACAACGGACCGCTTGAGTTTCCTTTTTGTCATATTTCAGGCTGCTAGTCCTAAACACAGGACCGCTTGAGTTTCATTTTGTCTTATTTCAGGCTGCTAGTCCTAAACAACGGACCGCTTGAGTTACCTTTCATCTTGTTTCAAGCTGCCAGTCCTAAACAACGGACCGCTTGAGATACCTTTTCATCTTGTTCCGAGCTGCTAGTCCTAAACAACGGACCGCTTGAATTTACTTTTCACCTCGTTTTAAGCTGCCAGTCCTAAACAACGGACCGCTTGAGTTTCCTTTTTATCTTGTTTCAAGCTGCCAGTCCTAAACAACGGACCGCTTGAGTTTACCTTTCGTCATGTTTCAGTTTGGAATCACATTTTATCTCCTTGGAAGTGTCATCCCCAGCGTTAGCTGTTCTAGTGATGTCACTAATCAATTTCTATTCCAATTTCAATTTCAAAAGTGTCATCCCCAGCGTTAGCTGTTCCAGTGATGTCACTAATCAATTTTAATTTCAATTTCAGAGGTGTCATCCCCAGCGTTAGCTGTTCTAGTGATGTCACCGGTCAATTTCAATTTCAATTTCAGAGGTGTCATCCCCAGCGTTAGCTGTTCTAGTGATGTCACTGGTTAATTTCAATTTCAATTTCAGAGGTGTCATTCCCAGCATAGCTGTTCTAGAGATGTCGCTAAAAGTGTTGTCTTCATTAAGCTATCGTCCCAAACCAATACGGTAGTAGACAATCATTTTCCCCAGTGAAACTACATTCCCACTAGCGGAGTCGGATCCCTTTTCTTCAACGAATTTGGGTATCCCTTTGTGTGTTTCTCATCTCAGTCAAGTCGTCTTTGTCATCCTGCATTCATATTTGCATCATGAGCATTTCACAACATCTTAGGTCCAAAATTGGTGTACTTCTGTATTTAAGTCTCTTCGTCCTGTCAAATCAAAGATTTCATCTTTAAATCTCCGGACGAAGAAACTTAAATAGGGGCATCTGTCATACCCCAATTTTTGATCTAAGGTCCCACTGACACATGTCCTCTGACCCAAAATATTCTCTGTCTTTTCAGTGAAAATTTTGGCATACCTCATTTTTGTTCCGGTTTCGGGCCTCCGTTTCATTTTATTTTATTTTTAGGTTTTTTAGTCTTTTTATTTTTAGTTTTTATTTTAAGTTAATTTCCATCTTTTATTATTATGCATTTCTACTTTTCGTTCTACTTTAGTTTTTTTTTTTCCTTCCTTTTTTTTATTTTATTTTATCATCAATGAGTCCAAAACAAGTTTGTGAGGTCCGAATTTTTCTTTCAATTCTAGTGCCACAATCACAGCATCTCAAGTCAGCCTTTTCTTTCTTCTCTTAGCCAAAACGTGTTTCCAGTAATGATGAGCCATTAAGTCCTTTTATTTTTCATCAAACTTGTTTCTTGTTCTGAAAAATGGTTTGGCTCAAGTCAGCCTTTTCTTTCTTCTTTTAGCCAAAACGTGTTTCCAGTAATGATGAGCCATTAAGTCCTTTTATTTTTCATTAAACTTGTTTCTTGTTCTGAAAAATGGTTTGGCTTTAAGAACATAGCAGAATCAGAAACAAAGGGGGGGAGCCAATTGCAAAATCATAACCTGCGCACAACACACACAAATGTTCCAAAAAACCTTTATTCCTTTTTCTTTCGGCTGAATTGTTGTGCGGTTTGACATATACCTGTTATGCTATAGCCGTATTTCAAATCCAACACTTACGATTTTCAATTCCAATCCAAACAATTTTCTTTTGCTTGCTGCTATAGTTTTTATATAATTTCAAATTCTAGTTGCCCTTATTTTTCCACCGCTACCATTTTTTATGATTATTGTTTTCCAATTGTGAATCATCATGCTGCTACACGCTATTTAATTCAAATCAGTTTCTTTATTGTTGCATCCATCTATTTAAATTTCATTTGTTTATTGTTACTGATGTACCATGTTTCTATTATTTGCTGCGGCTTAGAATTGGTGCTTCCTTCAATTTTTAATTGTTTCAAACTCTTGTTCATGCATTAGATTTCAATTCATTCACTTTCATTTAAATTCCTCATGTTGCTGCTACGTATTAGATTCCCAATTGTTTTCTTGATGGCTGTGCCTCCTTATTCCAATTAAGAACCATTTGCTGTTTTGTGGTTGCTATTCCTGCTATGCGATTCGATTCATGTTGCTACTGCTAATTCTTGTATTGTTGCAGCACTTAATCTTTTTATTTAAAGTTTCCATCATTAATCAGGTGTTTGCCGTGGCTGTTTTATTCCATTCCATTCCAATTGCAAGGCCGCAGCTACTCTCCAAAGTTAAAAGATGTCATCATAAAGAGAATTGGTGGCCCCTTTGCATTTCTTTTTTCCTAATTTCTTCTTCATGCATTTTTATTTTCTCTAGCATTTTATTTTTCTTTTCTCATGCATTTTTATTAGATTAGATTTATTATTCTGCATTTTTCTTATTTGTTTATGCATGTTTACTTTTTCGTCATTAGAATGTAATTAGGTCAAATGTACAATATAAATGAAATAGTGTGTGTGTGTGTCTGTGTGTGTGTGTCTTTCATTTCTTTTACTGCTTTATATATCAAAAAATGCAAAAAAAATAGATTAGGTTAGGAGATTTTGTGGTGATCCAAAGTCACTACAAAATTCTCACGCTTTTATTTTATTGCTACGTTAGTTTTTTTTAGTTTTTAATTAATATCCAAAAATAACAAAAACATTCAAATAACCAAAAAATCACAAAAAAATATTTTCATAATAAACCTTGATTTCTCAATCAAGTGAGCGTTCTTTTTATTTTCTTTCTTCATCAAACTTTCAATCAATTTTAATCATACTTCGAGTCATCTTTCTTTCAATATAAAAAATACAAACAAATACTCATTTGCCACTTGGCTTTTATTTTAAAACCTTTTTCCAAAATTAATAAAAAACACCACAACAAATCAAACGTCATTTTCTTAACCCCGAACTACGAGGTTTTGATCCCTCACGGGTACGTAGGCAGAGGACACTCGTCCTTCCAAATCAATAAAATGTAGATAATTAGGTCTTTCTTTTTAATCATTTCAAAGTTTCATTTTTTTTTTAAAAAAAAGCAAGCAAGTTTATAGCACAAAATGCTAAATAAAACCAAAAGGTTCTCGTAGAGTACTACGAATATTTAGGGTGCTAATACCTTCCCTAAATATAACCAACCCCCGGACCCCCCAATTTAAATAAATTTTTTCAAAGTCGTGAAATAAAAAGTGAGTCAAAAGCTAAACAAATAGCCTTGATCTCCAAAAAATGACGCGACACTCCCCCTCAATTTCATAATTCATTGCATAAAATAAAAAATATGCAGATTTGAACCAAACTCAATATCATTCATTAATGTAAAGCATGAAGTACAATTACATGAATATATGGTTCAAAAACAAAAAGAAATTCAAAGCATGTGATCAGGCAAAAAGTGAAGTTTCTAACTCCAATAACTAGTGATCACTAGACCTACTTAGGGCCTAAAACTAAGAAAAACTTAAGACTTAAATTAAATCCTAAAGCTTCTCCCCCTTTAGTCATCTGCAAAAAGGATAGGGAGGACAATACAGAAAGATTCAGGGAGTAGAATCCCCAGAATCAGAGGATGGTTCAGACTCAAACACAGATGGATCATCAAAAACTGGTGGATCAATGGCCAGACCAGGAGCATGGACTTTGACAGTCCAATCAGCCAAAGCACAGACAATTTTGTGTGTCTTGGTGGAGACCCTGAGTGCCCTTGAGGCTAACTTCTCAGCCCTTGAAGGCTTGGCAGGTGCAGCAGGTGGAACAGCATCAGAAGCTTCAGCCTTCTCTTTGTTGGCAGACACAAAGGTATTGAGGGAGTCAAAAAGAGCAGCCATATTAGGAAGCTTGCTTGTGGTGGTAGTTTTCATTGGTGGTGGTGGTGGAGTGTATGAGGGAATGGTGTCTGGAGTTGGAAGGTTAGAAACCAAAAAGTTGCTTGTACCAGCAACAGATCCCATTGTGGAGGATGAGAGGTTAACATTCTGACCAGTTTGAGCCATGAGCTGTACCTCAACAGAGGGCAAAGATCCTGAGGCCATAGGCACTGGATCTGCTGACAGCTGGCTAACTTGAGCAAGAAGAGGCTCATTTGATGCATTCAAACCAGCAGAGACTTGAACATTCTGACTGACTGGAACATCTTCAGCAGGAATTTCAACATTCTGAGCTTCAGAGATTT
The DNA here is from genome assembly GCF_051527215.1 of Medicago sativa. Taxonomy (NCBI): domain Eukaryota; kingdom Viridiplantae; phylum Streptophyta; class Magnoliopsida; order Fabales; family Fabaceae; genus Medicago; species Medicago sativa. The sequence goes on along the minus strand of NC_140753.1, from coordinate 13,949,242 downwards.
CAACATTCTGACCTGCAGCTGGTTCCTGAACATGTTGAGTGGTGTCCTGACCATCTTGGAACACATCATTGTTGAAGTCAGTGTTGACATCTTCAATGTTGAGATCAAATCCAGTTGTGAACTCCATTTGTTCAACTTGAATATCTTTCTCCATGGACATGTTTGAAGCTAAAATTTCTGCCACTTCCTGAGTATCTTCATCAACATTCTGAGCTATCTTCTCAGTATTTTCTTCAACTCTTTGATTTGGATCAACAGAGTTTTCCTTACCAGCCATCTGAGATATACCTTCATGAATCTCAGTTGCTTGCTTAACATTCTCAGCTTCCCTTTGAAGAGATGCATCATCATCCTTCTGAGCATCATCTTCAATCATTGATTCACCAATCAAGGCCTTGAACTGAGAGCTTCCTTCTTGAACAATCTCCTTTGCAAGTTGAGAAACTTGAGAAAACAACTCCAAAGCTGGTGGAGAGGGAGGTCTGACTTCTGCATTCTTAGGAGATTCATCTCTGATATCTTCTACCTTTCTTTTCTTCCTGGTTTTCTGAACATTCTGATTAGAAGTCCTTTTAGAAGATCCAGAAGTGCCTGAGGTTGTGAAGGAAGGCATATTTGAGGTGGTGATGCGTAGTTGACCTAAAGTCTTTGATGTGAACTTCATGAAGTCAAGCTTGCGTGGTTCTCCCTCAAGTGGCACTTTTGCCTTCTGAAATATAGGTGTAAGGTGCATTGCATAGGGCAATCCAGCCACAGTTTGTTTCATTGCCAAACATGAGTCAATCATGTGTTGAATGATGAGAAAGCAAAGGTTAATTTTGGTTTTGCTTATGAGATGGTGGATGATGCATAGGTCCATGTCAGAGACAACATCAAAAGATCCACATTTTGGTATTAGAGTGTGCCTAATCATGTTGTGAAGGATTTTTGGGACATCTACTAGATTTGTGGAGTTAAAGGTGAGATTTTCTTTGGTGTAATTGGCTATGAGTTGAGTTTTGCTAACTCTGAGGTCATCAAACCAAGAACAAGAAAATAGTTTGTTACCTTTATTTGGAATTTTCAAGGCTTCAGAGAGGAAATCCTGAGTGATAGTGATCTGTACTCCTTTTACAGAAGAGATGAGAAAGTTCTCATTTTCCCTTTTGTTCTGCTTCACAATCAAGTTAATGTAGAACTCTCTAACCAAACCTTCATAGGTGTGCTCTTGTAGAGACACAAAGTTAGTCCAGCCTTGTGGATCTGTGAATTTCTTCAGATCCCAACCTTTTGTCTTTAAGCTATCAAACTCAAAACACTTAGTTCTGCTCATTGGTCTGAGGGCAATCTTCTCTGCTCTCTGAGCTTTTAGAACAGCAGCAACTCTAGCAATGTCTTTTCCTTTGCCATGTTTTTTAGGAGAAATTTTCTCCTCTTCTTCAGGAGTCTTTTCTTCAGACTCTTCCTCATCATTCTCATCATCATCTTCCTGAGATGATGAACTTCCTTTTGATGGAGAGGGAGTGGCAACTTTCTTTCCTTTCTTTGAGTGTACTCTCATGGATTTCACTATTTCAGAGAGAGTTTGCTCAGAGTCTTCTTCCAATTTTTCTTCCTTTTCAGGAATTTCCATTTCTTCTTCTGGATCCTCTTCAGAATCTTCTTCTCTTTCATCATCACTTGATTCTGTCTTCTTCTCTTCGTCAGAGACAAGATTCACATGTGAGACCTTAGGTTCCTTTGATGAATGCTTCATCCTAGATGATCTTCTAGTAGGAATAGGTCTGGGTTTGGTGATGGGTTTCTTAGAGGCTTTTGATTTTGAGGATTTGGGTGGATCAAAAGCAGGATAGACCACATCTGGAAGAACAGTGTGAACAGGGGTTTCACTTAGTGGTTGTTGATCAGAGGATTGACCAGCAGCAGCGTTTGGTGGTGGTGATTGAGAACGTTCCACTTGTGGAACTTCATTATCAGAGAGTTTTGAAGTGGTTTTTGTTCTTGCCATTTTCTTCGTAAGCGAGAGAGAGAAACAGAGGGTTTGTGAGTTTTGAGAGTGAGAAGAAAGAAGTTTTGGATTGAGATAGTTGTGAAATAATCAGAGGTGGTTACTGATTATATAGACCAAACGTGCAGAAGGAAAAGAAAGAGAGAAAGGAAATGATGGCAGTTTTGCATTGGAAAAGATGAAACTGCAGAAAAGTAACGGTCAGAGGAGAGAGAGAAAAAAAGTAGCTGTTTATGGGAAATGGAAGGGATTGGTTGATTTGATAGTTCAGGTTTTACATGGTGGTTAAACCTTAAACTCATCTTCTTATAACCAAACATTAAATGCTTGAGATTATAGAAGGATTTTTGGAGAAAGTCAACACAGAATCTTACGCATGAGATAGTTGACCCAGAAATCAAGTTTTGAATATAACTGAGTTTTGTGGACATCCTGAAAGGATGAAACTCAGATGAAAAAACTTGTGAATGTTGATTGAATGAATGTTAGGATGAACATTCTGATCATATGAACATTCTGACCTGATGAACATTCTGAACTCAAGAACATTCTGAGCTTAGGAACATTCTGAACTCAGGAACATTATGATGAATGTTCTGATTATGATAGATCTATCTGATTTGCATCAGATGACATCAAGGGGTTTAGTCTAAGGCCCTTAGTGATCTGTAATCAATCTTTATTGGGATTTTTCATGATTGACAATTTTTCTTTAAGAAAATTGAATCTATCCTCAACAAGGGGTTTTGTGAAAATGTCAGCTAGTTGATTTTCAGTATCAACAAAGCTTAATGCAATATTCTTTTTCTGAACATGGTCTCTAATGAAATGATGCTTTATTTCAATATGTTTAGACCTAGAATGCTGAATAGGATTCTTAGAAAGATTAATTGCACTTGTATTATCACAAAAAATAGGAACACTTGTGTACCTTAATGAGTAATCTTCCAACTGATTTCTTACCCATAAAATTTGAGAGCAACAACTAGCTGCAGATACATACTCAGCTTCAGTTGTGGAGAGAGCAATGGTGTTTTGCTTTCTGCAAGACCATCCAATCAATGCTTGTCCCAAGAATTGACATGATCCACTTGTACTCTTCCTCTCAACTTTGTCTCCAGCATAGTCAGCATCACAATATGCTACAAGATCAAAACTAGAACCTTTTCTATACCAAAGGCCAAGATCAGTAGTACCTACTAGATATCTAAAAATCCTTTTAACTGCAGTTAAATGGGATTCTTTTGCACAAGTTTGAAATCTAGCACATAAACCTACTGCAAACATAATGTCAGGTCTGCTAGCAGTCAAATATAATAATGAGCCTATCATGCCTCTATATTCTTTTTCAGAAATAGATTTTCCACTCTCATCCTTATCTAAACTTGAAGATGGATGCATAGGGGTGACCATGATTTTTGCCTCATTCATTTTATATTTCTTAAGAATGTCTTTGACATATTTTTCTTGACTTATGAAAATTCCATTTGGATGTTGTTTGATTTGTAAACCAAGGAAGAAACCAAGTTCACCCATCATGCTCATCTCAAATTCACTTTGCATAAGGTTGGAAAATTCTTCACACATTTTCATTTTGGTGGCACCAAAAATAATATCATCCACATAAACTTGAACAATAAGTAAGTCAGAGTCATGTGTTTTTCTAAAAAGTGTGGTATCAATTTTTCCTCTTGAAAAACCATTTTCAATTAAAAATGTGCTAAGTCTGTCATACCAAGCTCTAGGAGCTTGTTTAAGACCATAGAGTGCTTTAGTGAGTTTGAAAACATGATCTGGTTTTTCTTTACTTATGAAACCAGGAGGTTGACTTACATAAACTTCCTCATTTAGAAAACCATTTAAAAATGCACTTTTAACATCCATTTGAAAAAGTTTAATGCTTTTATGTGCAGCATATGCAAGGAGAATTCTGATGGCTTCTAACCTTGCCACTGGTGCAAAGGTCTCATCATAGTCAATACCTTCTTGTTGGTTGTAACCTTGAGCAACTAACCTTGCTTTGTTTCTGACAACCTTACCATTTTCATCAAGCTTGTTTCTGAAAACCCATCTTGTTCCAATGATGGTTTTCTCTTGATTATTTGGAACCAGGTTCCAAACTTTGTTCCTTTCAAACTGAGAAAGTTCCTCCTTCATGGCCTCAATCCAGGAATCATCAATAATAGCTTCATTGATTGACTTGGGTTCCATTTGAGAGATCATTGCCATGTTGGTATCTTGAAAGGACAATCTGGTTCTTACACCATCAGTTGTGCTTCCAATGATTTGATCTACAGGATGGTCTCCTACCATTCTCCAACTTCTTGGTGGAGTTTGGAAGGTTTGATCCTGAACATTCTGATCATCTTCTTTCTCAACTGAAGTGTCAATGTTCTGACTGGGAACATTCTGAAGTGTTGGCACTTCTGTGTCTTCACTTTCTTTTGGTTGAGAATGTTCATCATATTCATCAAATATGACATGCATACTAATTTCAACTGTCTGGGTTTTTAGATTGTACACTCTATAACCTTTAGAAGTTGTAGAGTATCCTAAAAAGATAGCTTTATCTGATTTAGGATCAAACTTACCCAATTTTTCTTTATTGTTCAGAATGTAGCAATAACAGCCAAATATGTGAAAATAAGATATGCTAGGTTTAATGTTTTTCCAGAGTTCATATGGAGTTTTATTAAGAACTTTTCTTATTGAAACTCTATTCAAAATGTAGCAAGATGTGTTAATGGCTTCTGCCCAAAAATAATCTTCAACATTTGATTCATTTAACATTGTTCTAGCCATTTCTTGTAAAGTCCTATTTTTTCTTTCAACAACTCCATTTTGTTGTGGAGTTCTTGCACAAGAAAAATTATGTTTAATACCATTTTCATCAAAGAATGTTTTGAAAGATGCATTTTCAAATTCTCCTCCATGATCACTCCTTACTGTAATGATATTAGAACCTTTTTCATTTTGAACTCTTTTACAAAAGTGTTGAAATGCTTCAAAAGATTCATCTTTGTGTTTTAAAAACAGCACCCATGTAAATCTGGAAAAATCATCAACAATAACAAACCCATATCTTTTGCCTGTTAGACTAGCAGTTTGAACTGGACCAAATAGATCAATGTGAAGAAGTTCTAAAGGTTTCTGAGTTGAAACAAACTCAATGGTTTTAAAACTACTTTTCACTTGTTTACCTTTGACACATGCTTCACAGATCTTATCCTTGTCAAAGCTAATCTTAGGCAAACCTCTAACTAGATCAAGTTGAGAAAGTTTAGCAATGGTTTTCATGCTTATATGACCAGCCCTTTTGTGCCAAATCCATTTGTCCTTTTCAAGGGACATGAAACAGGATTCTGCAGGCATATCATTTAGTTCTAAGACATACAAGTTCTTTCTTCTTGATCCAGTGAAAAACAGTTTGTTAGAGGAGGTTTGTCTTATTTCACATATGTTAGGTTTAAAGATCACTTCAAATCCACTATCACACAATTGACTTATGCTAAGTAGATTGTGTTTTAAACCTTCTACATACTGAACATTTTCTATCTTAGCAGAGTTAGGTTTACCTATAGTACCTTTACCTCTGATCTTACCTTTGTCATTGTTTCCAAATGTCACCAGTCCTCCATCCTTCTTTTCAAAGGTCAGAAAACAGTTCCTGTCACCTGTCATGTGCCTAGAACAACCACTATCCAAGTACCATGACTTTGTTCTAGCACCCTGAGGCAGGACCTACATTTGACAAGATAAAAATTTTAGGTACCCATGTAATGTTGGGTCCTTGAGGGTTAGTTCTTCTAAGAGATCCTTCCTTATTGTAACATTCTGTCTTGTGTGATCAGATTTGTTACAGTAGGAGCATGACTTCTTAGCTTTCTCAGCCTTTTGTGAACTTTCTGATCTATTGAGATGAGAACGTTCTGAACTAAGATTAATTTTATTTTCTTTGATAAGTTTTTTCTTGACATGGCATATTTTTTCATCATGTCCATACCTATCACAAAAATAACATTTAGTTCTTGGTTTAGTTTTAGGTACAAAACTTTCAATGATTTTGTGTGGATCCTTAAAGCCTAAGCCAGATTTTTTTGCACTTTCATTTTGAGATCCTAAGATATTTTGAAATGTTTTTGTAGATTTTATAAAACCTGTAAGATCATTTTTCAAAGTTTCAACTTCCTTTTTCAAAAGTGTGTTTTCCTTTTTCATCTCAGAAGGTATAGAAATAATGCCTTTTTGTTTCTTGTTTAACTCTTTTTGTTTTTCTGACATTTCAAAATGGGAATCTTGCAAAATCTGTATGGTTTTTCTAGATTCATCATATTTGTTTTGAAGTGTTTCTTTTTCTGCTTTTATTTCAGAAAGTTCCTTGATTAAAGAATGACATCTATTAGTTAAGAAGTTTGAGTCATATAAGAGACTATCTATTTTACTTTCAAGATCTTTATAAAAAGAATCAGTTTTATAGACAATTACCTCTTCTTCATCATCTGACTGAGCCATCAATCCCATGTTGGCTTCTTCATCTTCTTGAGGTTCTGACTCTTCTAAGTCATCCCAAGTGATCATTGCCTTCTTCTTGAAGGGAGGTTTCCTTTGCACCTTCTTGATGTCAGGGCATTCACTCTTGTAGTGTCCAGTTTTGTTGCAGCCATAACAAGTGACTTGGCTTTTGTCAGCTTCAGGTCTGGTGCTATTGTTGGTGTTTGGAAACTTCTTTCTGATCTGATTTCTTCTCAACATCATTCTTTGAATTCTTTTGGAGATTAGTGCAAGTTCATCTTCAGCTTCTTCTTCATGAACTTCATCTAATTCTTGTGGTTCTTGTACCTCATCATCAGCAACTGATGGGGTTTGCTGAGATGCTTTTAAAGCAAGTGTTTTAACCTTCTTCACTGGTTTGTCTCCTTGAAGTACCACTTCATGAGCTCTCAGTGATCCAATGAGATCTTCCAGGTTCATAGATTTCAAATCTTTGGCCTGAGTGATTGCAGTGACCATAGGTCTCCACACACTTGGAAGACATCTTAATATTTTTCTGATTCTATCATGAGTAGAATATGCCTTTCCAAGAGATCTCATTTCATTTACTATTGTAGTAAATCTAGCATACATCTCATCAATGGTTTCATTTTCACTCATTTCAAAGACTTCAAACTTTCTGACACCTATGTCAATTCTAGTTTCTTTGACATGAGATGTACCCTCATGATGTATTTTCAGAGTATCCCATACCTCTTTAGCATTCTTACATTCATCAACTCTTTCACTTTCTTCCATGGTTAGTGCACATGATAAAAAGAGTCTAGCTTTAGAGTTTAACAATACCTGAGCCTTTTCATCTGTTGACCATGAACTCTTTTCTTTGACAGCTCCTTCTTTGGTTGTTGGGACAAAATCTCCATCTGTGATGACTTGCCACATATCATTGTCTTGAGATCTGAGGAAGAGTTCCATTTTGCCTTTCCAGAAGTAATAGTTTGAGCCATCAAAAAGTGGTGGTCTGTTTGATGATCCTCCTTCAGCTATGTACTTGACTTTAGACATGCTTCCTGAATCTTTTCTCTAACACTTGTTAAAGTGTTCAAACCCTTAGAACCGGGCTCTTGATACCAATTGAAGTAGATAAAATAGTCACAAGAAAGGGGGGGGGGGGGGGTTTGAATTGTGACCCTTTAAAAATTATCCTGAAACTTAAAGGTTATTCTCAAGTAGTTTACTTGGAATGGTTAAGTTAACTTTCTGAACTCAGAACGTTCTGAAGTTCATACACAGAAACTGATTAATAAAGTAAATGTGTTGGTGTGTGTTGTGTATACTGAAATTAAAGAGTATAAGGAAGAAAGAAAGAACACACAGAGATTTATAGAGGTTCACCCAATGTGGGCTAGTCCTCTCCTCACAATCTTGTGAGAGTTTCCACTATGATGCTTGAGATAACCTCTCAAGTCCTGCACCTTACAATCTTTGTTCACCTGAACAATTACAATCCTGTATTCTCTAAGCCTCAGCAGGCTTGCACCTTCTTGCTAAGTTACCCACTTAGACTTTTACAACCTTTGCTCAAACTAACACTTTAGTACCCCTAAAGCTAGATGAGACTTAGTTACAATTTGTATGGAAGTTGAATGTTTGTGAATCAAACAGAGGAGGAAGAAGAGAGAGGAGTTATCTTAGAGATAACAAAGAGTATTGATTTGCACTAAGTAATGAAAGCCTTAGAGATTGATCAATTTCAGTTTGCAAGAGCTTCAAACAAAATCAAAGTTGTTTTCTTGTATGCTTTGCAATGGTGCAAGTAATGCTGAGCCTTTGAACTGTATTTATAGAGTCCTTGGGCTCAAATAGCCGTTGTGGGGTGTCCAATGGTGTTATGCCATGTGTCCTGGGTCCCACAAGCTTTTACTTGAAATTCTGGGCAAACATTCTGATCTCTGATGAACTTCAGAATGTTGTTGCGTTCATGATGATCTTCATCTGGGTTCATCATGTTCTTCATCTGGGTTCATCATATATGAATGAACATATGAAGTTCTGGGCGTGTCATATGCTTTTCATATGAATTTCTGGGCAATAACCAAAGTATGGACTTATCTTCATACTTCAGAAAGTTCAGTTGCCAGATCTGCCTTGGAACTTGGTGCAGGAGGATATAGTGGGATTCTGCATCTTCATACACAGGCTTTGAGAGATTGTGTGGTCCTTGTTCTGTACCAACTCTCATACGTGTCTATCTCTGATTGAGCAAGATAGATTTGCTTTGCTTTTGCTTTTGCTTTTCACCTACTGTACTGTTCATAAAGTAGGCCTGTGCTGAGCTGAACATTCTGATCATCAGAATGTTCCATTTGTTTCACTTAGGATGATTTGTAAGACTACCATTTGATGTAATCAAATCCTAATAGTGAAACACAATGAAGAGCAGTAAATATAACATCTAGGATGATATTCCCTTGTGGAATATTCCTAGGACTTTAATGTTCATAGTCTTAAATGAACATAAAGTATCCTTTTTGACATAATCCTTGTATATGCCTTTATTGCTTGATTGATCCATGCAAAAGTACTTCTCTTGACATTTATTTATGTCACATGTGTCTTGCATGACCTTGATCCATGTTCTTGAGATTCTGGGCTTGTGTAGAAGCAACCTTCTGATCTCTTGTGCGAACATTCTGATCTCTGAGCAACATTCTGATCTAACTTTCTGATCTCAGTGTTAGATCTTGAATTCAAATGTCCTTTGATTTCTTGATTCTTGGTATGATTTAAGCCTTGTTCCTGTCTTAGTAAAACACTCAAGAGCACAAGTTAAATACCAAGGAAATAATCAAAGTCCATTAATTCTTTAATCATATTGGTTTATTATCTTTAAAATTATTTAGGGATTTTGCCTCAACAACTCTTGTGCAAGTTTACTAGTAGACAAATGAGAAGCATTGCCATGCTATAGAAAGAGTCATGAGGTGCCTTAAGAAAACAATGACTCTAAGATTACTTCACTAGGAGTAACCTATTGTACTTAAATGGTACAAGATATAAAATAGAACATCTTTTAGATGAATATTTAGCGACTAGTGTTTGTATATTGAGCATCACTAGAGGAGTTGTTTGTTAAAACAAATGATATTGACTCAGTCCACTATGGAATGAATCTGAGATGAGAACACTAGAGAAAACTAGTGGAGAAGCAAGTTGACAAGATGCTTGCTAATTGAGAACCCTTAGTGGGTAAAACCATTTCCAGAAGTGTTAAATCATTGTGATAGTCTGCAGCTATTACAAAAATTGAGAATCGTTAGAGACGATAATTAAGGCATGAACACATAAAGGATTAGAGAGCTAGCTACTCTCAAAAGGAACGGTTAAAGTAGATCATGTACGTACTGATAAAGAATTAGTCAATCCTTTGACGAAAGGAATTACTAAAAAGAAAGTCCTAAACACATCCAATAGGATGGGACTAATGCCCAAAGGTCACAAGTGATGGTAACCCAACCTACATGACTGGAGATCCCAAGAAATAGGTTCAATGGGTAATAACAAGTCACAAGTGATAGAACATGCTATGATAAAAGTAAGAAAGCATGATTCCTGCAGCGATAGAAGGATGAGATAATAGAAACTCTTAATGAGATCTATACTTTATTTGGAGTGGAGTACATAGCTACAGGAGTACTCTTGATAGACTCACCTATATGAATGTGGAACTAAGGGCCGGTTCCTATGGGATTCGGAGCAGAATACCTAGAGCGTTCGTTAAAACCGGGATACACGTGCAAGGCCATAAACACACGGGCTTTTAGAATACACCTTATGAAAAGGTTTGTGTGTGGGTTCTATGTCTGAGATAGAGTTCAATGCTGTAAGCAACTCTTGTTAATCAGAATTTTACTCGCTATGCAAAGGTTCAAGTTGTAGGCGACACCTTTGTATACTAGCAAATCTTATGGAGACGTTTTTGACGTTACTTATGAAACCATTTTTTAAATTCAAGTGGGGGATTGTTGGAACATGTGTGGAAATTGAGTAAAAAGACTAAACACAAATTCCCATGTTGGATAGAACTAGTGTTGTGTGAATTAAAAAAAGTGGAAGTCTCACATCGGATGGAACACACACATTAGTAGTGTTTATATAGTGGGGGTGTACCTCTAATTAATGGGGGTACATAAGCACTAGAGAAAAAATATATATAGATATATATTTTATTATTTGGAAATGATAAATTAAATAATTAATTTAATCATTATTAGAAAGTGCTTTCTTAGTCCCCAAGTTTTGCTAAAATATTTTGGTACATAATATAATATATTTTTGTACTAAATTTAATATATTTTAGTACTCAATTAAGATATTTTTGTACTAGATCTAATATGTGAATTACTTAATCGCAAAGTAATATGTTACTTGTTCCCAAAGTTTCTCATATTACTTGTTCCCAAAGTTTCTCACTTATTAGTTGTGAATTTTCCCTATAATAGAGAACTCACATAGTGCATTCCACACACCAAAGAGTTTCATTGAGTTGTCGGGAACTCTTTCTCTCTTCTCCCTTTTTTGACTTGTGTTGACGAGTCTTTCATCTCTTCTCCCTCCTTCGACTTGTTTAACAAGTCCTTCTCCTTTTTCTACTCCTTTCTGTCCCTTCGAATTAAGAGTGTTCTTAAGACCATGGTCCCTTTTCGGTTTAATGTCCCTTCGGAATTAAGAATGGTCTTAAGTTCATAGTCCCTTCGATAATATATGTCCCTTCGGAATAAAGAGTACTTTTAAGATCATAGTCCCTATTTGGAATAAACAATGTCCCGTCGGAATCAAAAATGATCTTAACGGTATATAAAAATTATTCAATAATTTTATTTGAGGAGAAATGGTGGTAACACCATATTTGAGTGGTCATAGTACCATATTGATAGTTTGGAGAACTTAAAGGTTAGAATGGTGGAAACACCATAATTGAGTGGTCTTAGCACCATAATAGAATGGTAATGATACCATATTAAAGTGGTTTCAGTATTAAAGAGTGGTCTTAGTACCATATTTGACGGTGTAATTCTCGAACGATTTTCTACAGTGCAGTAGTTAATCGAACAGTTGTAGCTGGGCTTGTTTTATCCTGGAGGCGGCGTGGTTGATAGTCTACCTTGCACAATTTTGGGTAGTGCCACGAAACGTCTTAAAGAGAGCGACCTGGTCGTGACTCAACCTAGTAACAACTTCGGTAGATAATAGAATTTGGAAATCCAAATACAACAGTTTGGAAATCCAAAAACAACATAGAGTTTCATTAATATTCAATGTTCATGTAAAAATTACTTACACTTTTATGTTCATCTAATCATTTTTAGGAAAAAAAATAGTGGTGAGTGACTAATATATAAAAAAAGTGAATGAATTTTAAAAGTAAAAAATAAACGGGCTGGGCCGGGCTGGCCCATGGCCCACACAGGCCGGGCTGGGCTCTAGAATATGCGGCCCAATTATAATTGAGCCAGGCCGGGCTGACCCATTTATGTAGTCGGGCCTCTTGGGCCCGAGCCGGGCTGGGCCAGGCCAGCCCATTTGACACCTCTAGGTACTCAATCGTGTAATTTTCGTGAACGGCTCTTTCGGGATCACATATTTCCTTCACTAAAGATAATCATGTTTAATATACGGTCGGATGGAGAACATGGTACATTTTTTTGTGATCAATAAGCCTAATGTCTAAAATTTCATCCATTAAAATGAGTACATGGAAAATATAAAATTTGAACTTCAACTAAACATATGACAATATACCAATCTATTGCTTTATATTCACGACTACAAAAATAAATTGAAACATGTGGACATGCAGTGGATCGAACACTCAGCCTTTCCAAAATATGGTACATCTTTTAACAGATATTTGAACTTTGGTTTAATTTGACACATTATAAGATACTATTAGTTCCCTAAAAAAAGACACTATTAGTTCCCGATCGATAATTAAAGATGATACTTTGATTTTATTTAATTCGATTAGTTTTTTTTCTCTCTTCTTTTTGATGTGTATTTCGATTAGTTTTTGAACAAGACAAAATGGAATATATTAAGCCAAAATGTAATTCAATTAGCTATCCCATCTAATAATGATTTAACGATACTTTAATTTGAGGGTCGTAGTTTTGTTTAGTTTTCTTGACCATTTGTCAAAAACTCTAATAAAACACTAGATAGTGCTTAAAGGTGGAAGTACATACGTTATCTAAAATAACACGAAATATATTCATATTACAATGTACTCCTACTTGTTTGACCAAGTATTATTTGAACTTTGAAGGTTATTGCTGACAGGGAGATATGGTGCATTGTACATAAGTAATTTCGACATTAATCAAATTTATTTATCTAAAATAAAAAAGAAAAGTTGTACTAATTTATTTTTATTTAAGAAAAAAACCATAACCAAAATTTAAGAGGAAACAATAATGTATTTATAATTTCTCTAAAAAAAAGTTATTTATAGTTCATCATATGTCTGTGTTGACCTTATTTAAATTGTCACGTAACATAAAATGAAATAACTATTTTTTATCATGAAGATCAATATTTGAAGATAAAGATTTGTGGAAAATGTCAAAAAGCCAACGCCATCAATAACGACGTATCTCTGACGATGCTAACAAGATCCAATGATTATAGGTTCGTTGGAAACATGACTAATAGGATTTTTAGAAGTTAAATGTTAACCGGTGCTCAGAGTCACTGGTTAAGGAACTAGAAAAGGAAATATTTTTTTAAAATTGTGTATTCTATTTTTTAAAAATATTGTTCTTTTTAATGTAAATTATGTCTTTTATTTTTATTCTTGTAAAAAAAAGTCTTTTATTTCTACTTTTATTTTCTTAATCTGTACCCAGGGCACCGGTTAAAAAGAACTAAAAAAAATTGTAAGAAAAGGGTATGGGACACATTACTTCGTGAGTGTTTTTAGTATAAGGGTATAAAGTATAATTGTCGAAAACAAATTGTGTTTACAACAAAGTGGCTCCTAATTCTACCAAAAAAAAAAAAAACCAAAGTGGCTCCTATCGCCCAATGAAAAAAAACTTTAGTGAATTTTTGTCTTCCAACTTCACACTTATTAGACGTCCTTCATTTGTTCAAATTTTGAATTTGAACGTGAGGGGGTTTTCTTTTAAACTTTTGTTACATGTTCCGATTCTAAAATCCGAATAAATGATGGGTGTCTGAGAAATGTGGAAGTTAAAAAAAAGAAATTCATGAAAAATTATTGGAAGAAATAAAACTTTTCTCACTCCTAATGCCTCTAAACCGCTCTGTTTTTGTTTTGAAATTTTACTCATGTTTGAATTCTATAATCCAAATCCAAAAAAACATATTAAGGCACTAATTAGATAGAAATTGAGGGGTTTATATTGATTATTATAATGTTTCATATGTCCACCTTATTTATTATAATTGATCTTCTTAGTTTATATTGCTTCTAATTTATTTATTTTTTCTAGTTCCATAACACACTGAAATGTGTCAACAACGGAAAAAATCCTTAAATTGAATACTATGGATGAGAATTGGTTCACGAATGTCATCAGTGTTAGTGGACTGAAGGAACTTTCTGGTACATGCTACATCTTGATTTACCATGACCTCTTCCCAATCTTTTCTAATACATGGTACTCAAAGACACCAACTTCCATCTCCCGTCTTGATTTTCCCTTTATTTAAGTACCCTTTGAATGTTTGCATGACCTAGTTCCCTTAATTTGTGTCTTTATAGGTGTTTATGGATTTAATTAGCTTTTGAAATTATTTTATCATTAGGAACAATTTATGCTTGCTAGTGTTTGGTTGAACTTGAATGTACATGTTATGCATTTTGCTGAAAATGAGACTAAAGTAGCAACGCTGGAACGAAAGTCGTAGCTTCACTGACAACCAAGATGGTTAAGTGTTAGTGTACAAACGTGGGTCTAGAATGGTTGATGGCGTGGAGCTGAAGTTTATGGCGTCTCAATTGATTGTCAATAGGCTAGTTCTTTGGCTTATGGGCTGGGACCTTGTGATATTTTCCTGTCCGGGTCATGTTCGGATCTTTGTATGGTTTTTCCGTTTGTTTCGCAACCTTATTAGTGTGTCTCGCACAAGCTCGCCGTTAATAATATTTCTTATTAAAAAAAATGTAAGGATCGGGAATGTTCTCATTCTTAATGGATAGGGATAAGAATAGCTTGCGCGGAAATTACAAAAAGACACAACAAGAAACGATAAGGACTTGTACTATAAATTAAATTAAAGGACAATTCCTTTGTAGAGCACAAGGTTCGAATTCTGATCCAATTCAATAGAAGTTTCACAGTTGCTAGCCCTAGCATCCATTTTAGATCTCAAATCCATTTTCTAACCTTAATCCATCTCACATTGAAGGCATGATAGCTAGATTATAGAGTTGTTGGATTCTTTAGAGTATTTTGAGTGAGTAATGAAAAAAAACATTCCTTTCCACTTTGGATTGTAATCTTTCCTCCGAAAACTCTAATCATCTTTATTAATTTATGCAATAATATATTTCTTCACTTTATATTCTCATATATGGCCTCTTCTCTCCACTTGAAGATAATTTAGGACATAAAGAGCTCCGTTTGAGAAAGAACCATAAACCAATTGATGTTTGTTACATGTCTCTCCTTCTGTGTCTCAGGATATAATGTGGTCGAGTGACTACTAGCAACGAATCTAGATAAATAAATATTTCATAGATCTTAAGTTTTTTTTTTTTCTTTTACAAGGAGATCTTAAGGTTGTTTATATTTATGTTGTAGGAACTATCCAAAATTTCAACAAGTGGAGGCATAATTATTTATTATAAATATTTTTACAAAAATATATAAGTTCATAAGCGACAAAATGATGATGATGATGCCATCATTATCATTAAGCAACAAATTGGAAATTAATTAGAAATTATACCATTTTATATCGAATTTTCTAATTTCATTCCATGAGAGTTTTGTTATATCCCAAGTTGATAAAAAAAAAAACCACTAATCCTTATTCAAATTTTCAATCAGTACCCATTTATAATCTATTTTCATGTTTATCTATCCTCTTTCTTCCTCTCTCCCTCTTTCTTGTCTCCATCTCCATTTCATTCATTTTTCTCTTCCTCTCATTTTTTTACCCATTTCGGATGTTCCATTTCTCTTTTCTACAAATTTTATGTCTTTCATTTTTTTTCTTCAAAGTGTTAGGGTGCACATGAATTGAGTTCACGTACACGTACTCAAAATGAGTTTATGGAGACTGACGTGAACTTCATTCATGTATCTTCAATTTTCATATATTTGCGTACTTTAATTTAGAGCACCGGACATGATACATATGTTAATCAAGTAGAGGCTATGGGTGGTGTAACTAAAGTTTAAACAGGTTATACATGAATTAACATAAGATGTACAACATACTAGAGATGGAATAAAGTTCTCAAACAGAAATGAATTGGGGCAGGAGAAGCGAACCGTGAAGTTATAAGAACCGTCATGAATTTTTCAGATAGAAAAGACAAATTTGGTCTGGTAGGCTTAGCTCAACTGGTAGGGACATTGCATAATATATTCAAGAGTCGGAGGTCGAAAGTCCGACACCCTACTTATTCACCTTAAAAAAGAAAAAAAGTATTTGACTAAAAAAAAGGACAAATCCAAGACCAATATTCCAAATCAATTTTTTGAGAGAGGTGAAGCGTAAGATTAGGGGATAAAAACGTATATGAGAAGGACTATTTAGGTATTATGATAAGATATTAACAAATTTTGGGTGTAATCAGTCGTTTTAGGGGTGTAATTAAGAAAAATCCTTTATATTCAAAAATTAAAGACACGCCTTAATTCTTAAAACACACACAGTGTATTTGTAAAAAAAAATAAAAAGTGTATTTATAAAGGCTTTACATTGTGGCTATATATGCTGTGTGAATCAGATAATTGGTTTTTTATGTTGCAATCAAAATATACTTTTTGTCTCCCCATTTGTTTTTTTTTTTTTGTTAGAAAAAAAGACTTATAACATTTTTTTTAAGGAAAGACTGACAACATTTTATTACTTAAAATGTGTTTAATACAATGTGGTATATCAACCACAATTTAGAAATTAGTTGATAACAAGGCCACCTTTGTTAATTAGTGGGTAACCTCGTTTACTTGTCTACATACAAACTAAATATTAGGATTTTCATAAAATTGTACAAACCATTCATCAACTAAAATAATTATGCGCATTAGTAGTGAATATTTTAACTGAATAATTGAGTTCAAGTACTTAATAATTCAATTCGATTTATGGATGAAACAATTATTCGTTGACTAAAATAATTGCCACCCCCTGATGTAAACATTCAATATTGTCAAATTTCAGAAATAGAAAAAAGTGCAAGTTTAGAAGTCCAAAATTTATCATCACTCTCACCAAGGTAGACCTCATCAGCAGCATGCCTTTACAATATTTCAATCACAGTAAGATGAACAAGAGCTTGGTACTTTGGTGTAATTGTTGGACGGTTTAGGATAAAACCTCCATAAGGGTATTGTCCAAAATTAACAGCAGCATGAAGAGCAGAAGTAATCCATATGATAATGCATGCTAGGCCACCATTGCTTGTCTTTCAAGTCACCATGCCTCATCTGTTGGATAATACAAGGAGACGTACATAGTCTTGGACCCATGCTATGCCTTAATAGCATCCCATCTCTCTAGTCCATCAACAGCATAAGGGTAGTCCTTTAGTCCACGTGGAGAAGATGGATCCTCAGTTATTAATAACAAACAATTCAAAATTATCTTATTATTTATTTTACAATAATGTACATTTAACTAAATATTACAAACAATCTTAAGAAGAATTATTTACTAGGGCTGATAATAAGAAATATTTACCCCTTAAGAAGATTAATCTCATGATTAGTGATGAAAACAACGATACGATACCCTGGTGAGTCCATTCCTAGTTCCTTTCCTATATAAAAAGAGAATCAATTCAATATGCTGCTAATTGCTAACTAACCATTCATTCAGTTACAATTCCAACCAACTCAATAACTTCCTAAACAAGTCTTCTCTTTCTCTTCTTCTTCATCATCAAGAAAATGAGGAGATTCTTCTTCATCTTCAACCCATGGATCATAGTTGCATTCATTCTAGTCCTTCCCGTTCTTCTCTCTCTCAGAAACCCAAGAGGAGAACCAGAACCAGAAAACACCATAACACAAACTGAAGATACTACATCTTCTTTCTCTCATACTTATTTTGGTTCAGTCATCTTAGCCAATACTTTTCCATTTGATTTCAATCAAAGAATCAGAGATGGTTCCAATCTTCAATATAATTTCTATAGGGATTCTTGCCCTCAAGCTGAAGATATTGTTCGTTCCGCTGTTACCGATATCTACTTTGATCTTAGAGACCTTGCACCTTCTCTTCTTCGTCTCTTCTTTCACGATTGCTTCATCCAGGTATATTTAATCTTTTTTTCATTGTTCTTTAATTCTTTATTTTCTCTGAAATATGGGGTGTTTTTGTTAAGCATTTTCTGTTATTTCCTAATTTTACAGGCTCTATGAAATAGTCAATAATAGATATCCTAAATTGTGTTCCTTATGTTATATTTACTGCATACATCTTTGTTTCATAATGGTTTACTTTACTTTAATTGAAGAAATAAAAAAAAGTGAAACTCTGATATATGCTATCTATGTTTACTAAAGCATTTTCTTGCTTTCATAATGGTTTTGATTTGCTGTTCTAACTACTTGTGGTATTGCGAAATCAGGGTTGTGATGCTTCCTTGCTATTGGAAGACAATGGTGATAGAAACGGTTCCTATGAGAAGCAGGCTATTCCAAATCAAACATTGAAAGGTTTTGACAAAGTTGACTTGATTAAGGAGGAGGTGGAGCAAGCATGTCCCGGCGTTGTGTCTTGTGCTGACATACTTGCTCTTGCCGCAAGAGATTCCGTTCTTTTGGTTTGTTCCTAACACCTATAAGTTTATAACATCTGTTGAAAGCTCTTAATTCTGATGCATTTTCGCTTTAAATGCTATTTTGTGACTACTTTGATATGGTTTATGGTGGGAATTTCTAGCCTGCATGTTTACTTAAAAACGTTTTCAGTTTTCATTTTCTAAACTTTGTATTCGTTTAAAATTGCCAACATTGAGATGGAAAACTTGTGTAGTGATTAATTGTCATAGAGAAAATACAGAAAGATAGTTAGGGAAGCTGTTACTTGTCTGATATCTGTCTATTATCCTTGATACATGATGCCTTTAATAATTTTTGCACCTATGATTTATTAATGTACATGGTCATTGCAGGGTGGTGGGCCTTTCTATCCAGTTTTAACAGGCAGACGAGATAGCCTGCAATCGTTTTTCCAGGAGGCAACTGATCAAATTCCAAGGCCTGACGATGACATTACGCGCACACTGCACCTCTTCAATCTTAGAGGATTCAACGCACGTGAAACAGTCAGCCTCCTTGGTAAATTACTTTACACTTATGCATTTATGAATATAATATGATAAGGTATATTTCGTGACTGCATTACGAACTGTTGAGCCTGATGCAGCCTCAACTGTGGTCACAAAGACATCAAAAACCCTGATGTCGTAGCTGAGATTGCGATCTCACACATTTTTTAAAACCTTGAATATGACTAATGATATCTGTTGGTTTCTTGATAATCTAAAGGAGGACACAACATTGGAAAAATCGGTTGCGATTTCATTCAGCAAAGGCTGTACGACTTTCAAGGAACAGGGCAACCAGACCCGAGTATACCTCTCGATTTTCTCAGTCAGATGAGGCTAAACTGTCCTGACAACAGTAAGAATAATATCAGCAGCAACGGCACGTTTTCGACGTTTACAGTTTCAAAGCCAATGAATGTTCATCATTCTAGTAGTGACAAAGGGATGTCATACATGCAAGTACTGTCATCTGCAGTGCCATCTGGAGCATCTTTTGACACTCACTACTATCAGAGTTTGTTGAGAGGAAGAGGGTTATTGTTTGCTGATCAACAGCTGATGGCTCAAGAGAAGACTGCCAGATTGGTTTCTGCTTATGCTTCAGATGACGGATCAACCTTTCGGATGGATTTCGCAAGGGTTATGTTGAAATTGTCTAACCTTGATGTTTTGACTGGAAATCAAGGTCAGGTTCGTTTGAATTGCTCTCGTCTTGTAAGCTCTTAAGTGAGCTGGTTCATATATTTCATTCTGGTTTAGCAAATTTGTTCTCTTCCTATGTAAGTTTTTCACACATTTAAGGGTAGTTTTGGCCATGTAAAGTGACAACTGTTACAGAATTTATAGATTTTGGTGGCACTGTGTTAAATGTTTACTCTAGTGTTGCAAGGCAGCAATAAATATCAATAAATCAAAGTGTTCTTCTTTTTTTTTTTTTTTTTTTGGTCAAGTAGCCCAGTGGCTAGATTTACACACATTATGTGTGGAGAAGTGGGGAATCCGGGGTTCGAACCCCGGCCCCTGCACAAGTTATCCCTGGTAGCTACCAACTTATGCCTTATTAAAACTTGGATTCCAAGGTATTGAAGTATATTTTTGTATAAGCTCCCTATTCAAATGTTACCATTAGAGATCAAGGAATGATTCTTAGATATGATATTATTCTGTGATGGTTCCTCTCCTATCCATGTAATGTAACCATAATGTTTAATGAATACATACTAGTTAGCAACAGTCCATCATGGACACAGTTGTGTGGATATAAGGAATCAACTTTCATGTCGAAATTAATGTCAAATGTAGACTTAAATTTAAATTATATATGAAAATAAGAAAACTTGACACACCCCGATTCCCCAAATGGCTGTCAATCACTCATATTATGCAAGTAGAGGTCCAAAGAGTTGAGTTTGATTGATTGTCTTTGCTTTTTATATCACATTATAGTTGACAACGCTTACGGACCTCAATACCTTTTATGTCACATTGAGTTTTCTTTAAAGATAATTTGATTGTTGCCTAGCCAAATGCACCAGCAGTGACAATTTCCTACCTTTCTTACCACTTTTGATATATATACCATTGTGTCGCAGGAAATGAGAGCACAAGTTCAAATCTTGAACGAATCGCATACCAAGCCATCCATGAACTTGATTCCATACAACATTACTTGTTGGACAGGAAAAAAAAACAAGTGTTGGGCAGATTCTGTGCTTGAATTGCAGAAAATGCGGCTGAGTTGGTGTTGAGCCGTCAATATGCCTCTCTCGAAGAAATTCTCCCTTGTTGCCAACCTGTCATGCAAAAGCTTCCAGCAGAAAATAAGAATTTTGCTAGGGACTGCAGTATTCCACAATTTCAACCAGACCTGAAACTGGATGTCTTCATTCTAGTTCTCCATAGAAACGCCTTCCTTTGTCACCCAGAGATATCAAGATTTAACGAAGACGCCTCTAGCAACGTCTGGCAACCAAACCCAATAATTTGGTGTATTTATTGTTGGTGATGTGCCTGTAATAATGTCATCCGACATAGATACCTCTCCTGCCTCCCTATCTAACAAAGCCCTGCTTCAACTTAAGTTCCACTTCCAACTAAAACCAAACCATCCCCTTGATTCTGCGATTGTCACATTTTTGTCCGCTGCAAGCAAAAAAAGGCGAGGATGATCTTCTTATAATGTGTAGTACTTATTATTCTAGCCTTTTCTTCATTGTCATGTACCATCATATTAAAATCTTCATTGATCTGATCCTTTACACTCGCTATTATTTTGCATTAATAAACCTATACAGCATTTTTTAATCGTATTAAATCTGTGGAATAGAGAAAATTTCAGCATTTTTCTTACCACTTTTAATATACCACTGTGTCATAGAAAATGAGAGCACAAGTTCAAATCTTGAACGAATTGCATGCCAAGCCATCCATGAATTTTGATTCTTCACAACATTACTTGTTGGACAAGAAAAAAAATAAGTGTTAGGAAGATTATGTGTTTGAATATTGCAGAAAACACAACTGAGTTGGTGTTGAGCCGTCAATATGCCTCTCTCGAACAAATTCTCCCTTGTCACCAACCTGTCATGCAAAAGCCTCCAGCAGAAAATAAGAATTTTGCTAAAAGTATTTAACTTCTCTTTCTCATATTATTAATGAAGGATGAATTTATAAAATCTTTCATAGTTTCTCTTTCCCATATAAAATTAATTTCATTTCTTAATATTTGTAGAAGTGTCACACACTTGTTGTGAAAGTGCCTCAAAATTGAAGAAATTGGAATTCTGGTAGCAGAAAATCGGTGGCCGATTTTCAGAGCACGGTGGCCGATTTTGGACTCTGTTTTTTTGTCTGTTGGTTCTGTAAAAATCGGTGGCCGATTTGGTAAGCACCGTGGCCGATTTTGACAGCAGAAAATAAAACAGAAACGTATTTTCGGGCCTAGATTTGTTCTAGTTTTATTGAGGATTCTTTTACCATAAATATAGACATTGTATCAGTGTAAACCTTGAGAGATAGAGGGGGCTGAAACAAGGGTTTAGAAAGGCAACAACAAATCTAGGGTTTGTGTAGAGTTTGTCTCTTTGGAACAAACACTAGGGTTTGAGGGTTGATTCACCTTGGGAAACACTATTAGGATTGAGTCTCTTGGTTACGGGAAGAGGCTGGGATTTGGGTAGAATTAGGCGGGAGACTTATTCTTGTAACCCATTGATATCTCTTTTGTAACGTTACTCATCATATAGTGGAACGGAGGGCTGCTCTCTCCCCCAGACTAGGTCAATTTGGACCGAACTGGGTCAACAAATTCTTTGGGTTCTCTCTTCCTTTTCTCTCGCGGTTGTTTTCTACTTTTGGCTTGTGATTATAACTGTTCCATACACTTTGATTTCGGTTGCTTAATTATCCCTTGCTCCACACATCAAGTTGTTATTGGTGTGAGTTTTTCATCGAATTCGCAACAATTGGCGCCCACCGTGGGGCAAAGGTCAAAGGATAATCAAGTACCATGGGTTCGAAGTGGGATATTGAGAAGTTTACCGGAGATAACGATTTTGGGTTATGGAAGGTAAAGATGGAAGCGGTGTTAATACAACAAAAGTGTGAGAAAGCTTTGAAGGGTGAAGGTTCGTTACCGGTCACCATGTCACGAGCGGAGAAGACCGAGATGGTGGACAAGGCCAGGAGTGCCATTGTCTTGTGCCTCGGGAATAAAGTTTTGAGAGAAGCAGCAAAGGAAGCAACCGCGGCATCGATGTGGTCAAAGTTTGAATATTTGTATATGACAAAGTCTTTGGCTCGTCGGCAATTCCTAAAGCAACAACTTTACTTATTCAGGATGGTAAAGTTAAAGGCCGTCATGGAGCTACTTGTGGAGTTCAACAAAATCATTGGTGATTTGGAGAACATTGAGGTGCGTCTTAGGGATGCGGGTGCTCTGATGGTGTGGGGTTGTTTGGAGGATGAAGGTGATGTTGGTCACCTTGGGATTGATGTCTAGTGGAGCGGTGTTCGTCTGGAGAGACGTTAAACACTCAACATCAGCCTGGAGAGGCGGTGGTAAGAATACTCATGATCAGTCTGGAGAGGCGGAGGCAACAATACTCATGATCTACCTGTTGAGGTGGAGTTTCAAGGTTGAAGACATAGTGGGATGTACGCATTTGCTAGTTGAGGTAGAATACGCTCAGCGTGAGGTGGAGTTAAACACACCGGTAATGGTACGACTATGGAGGACCTTGGGTGCTATGCTCTATGGTGAGCAAGGGATTTCTTCATAAGGTTGAAGAATGTATAGCACGACTTGCGGGATTACTCTAAAAGAAGGCCAAGGGTGATTGGATGCAAGGAGACCTTCAAGGAAGCGGGAGATGTCCTGTGTTGAAGATGTCATGGTGAATGCTTGTGGAACTACCTAAAACTCCTAGTGTAGTTAGACTGCAAGGACTCTTCGAGAAGACGGAAGACGTTCCGATGGCTGAAGAGGTTGAGGTAAAGGCTTGTGGAATTACCTAAAATTCCTAGCGTAGTTGGACTGCAAGTACCTTCGAGAAGGCGGAAGACATTCCGATGGCTGAAGGGATTAGGGTGTAAACTCGTGGAGATACTTGGTGTAGTGGGAAGCAAGGGAAAGAGCAGCAAGGTGTTGATGTTAAATTGGCATCATCACTAATTTAGAGTCAAGGTGGAGATTGTTGTGAAAGTGCCTCAAAATTGAAGAAATTGGAATTCTGGTAGCAGAAAATCGGTGGCCGATTTTCAGAGCACGGTGGCCGATTTTGGACTCTGTTTTTTTTGTCTGTTGGTTCTGTAAAAATCGGTGGCCGATTTGGTAAGCACCGTGGCCGATTTTGACAGCAGAAAATAAAACAGAAAAGTATTTTCGGGCCTAGATTTGTTCTAGTTTTATTGAGGATTCTTTTACTATAAATATATACATTGTATCAGTGTAAACCTTGAGAGATAGAGGGGGCTGAAACAAGGGTTTAGAAAGGCAACAACAAATCTAGGGTTTGTGTAGAGTTTGTCTCTTTGGAACAAACACTAGGGTTTGAGGGTTGATTCACCTTGGGAAACACTATTAGGATTGAGTCTCTTGGTTACGGGAAGAGGCTGGGATTTGGGTAGAATTAGGCGGGAGACTTATTCTTGTAACCCATTGATATCTCTTTTGTAACGTTACTCATCATATAGTGGAACAGAGGGCTGCTCTCTCCCCCAGACTAGGTCAATTTGGACCGAACTGGGTCAACAAATTCTTTGGGTTCTCTCTTCCTTTTCTCTCGCTGTTGTTTTCTACTTTTGGCTTGTGATTATAACTGTTCCATACACTTTGATTTTGGTTGCTTAATTATCCCTTGCTCCACACATCAAGTTGTTATTGGTGTGAGTTTTTCATCGAATTCGCAACAAAACTAAAAGAAAAAGAGGGAGTATAAATTCGATAATAATCGGGGAGTATATGCTTTTGGTTGCATTATTGTTCCTGGTTTCCTAAGAACACACACAACCTTCCAGTTGCAGACACTAATGCTTAGCTATTTTTAGGATACATGGAAATAAGTAGTCACTAATGACCTCATTTTGAAATCCAAATCCATGCTAATATGCAAAGAAACAAAGATAAAGTGTTATGGGCTGATTATATTCAAGAAATGGAAAACATAGAGATTCTTTCCACTTTTTAAAATTGTCCCTGTATGTTGAAACTTCTTTTTTAATCATTCAAGTTCAAGCACTTCTTTTTCAGTCCTTTGTTTTTAATTATTGAATAGTTGTAGGCTCCTTGCTTTTTTATTATAAAAAAAGACCTTCAATGAGTTTAATGTGCCCAACTTATTCTTTAATAAAATTTCTCTGACATTTTTAAAAAAAAAAATATTCTTTTTTATAATAATAACATTTAGTGACCAAAATTTTCATCTCTTGGAACATAAATCACACCAGCTTTCTCACTCTTAGGATCTGTTGAGAATAAAAAGTTTGTAGAATAATTATATAAACAAATAAGACACCAAACCCATCCAAATATCCATACATAAATTAATGTCATTAGATCAAACCATAAATGATCAAGATTAAAACATAAAGACATGCAACTTTTTATCAAATCATCATTTATACATAGTAAATCCATCCATTCCAGCTCATATGGTGTGAGAACATCAACCCTTGAATGATGGGCAAGTTCTTTTTTTTTTTTGTTTGTCGAAAAAAATAATCATGGGCAAGTTAGCCCAACTCCAATTAGCCAAATCATGAACGATTGAAATTCAATGTAATCTACACTAATTATATTAGTGCTCTCTAGAATATCGTCGACTAAAGAAATACATCACTAAAGAAGTCGTTGACACATTCCGGCCGCCACGATGTAGACCATGGCTTTTGGTGGTGCGATCGAGTTTTTTGGCTCGCGTCACCACCTACAGACCCAGATGGGTCTTGCTCCAAAAGGGTTGTCCCGGTATCAGCTCCGCTGCGGTGGCTTCTTGTTGCCGTCACGTTTTTGCGGTGGCTTCTTGTTGCGGTACTGTACTCTGGTCCAACCTTGGTTTCACGTTTGTGACACGTTGATTTGCGCCGATTAAGTCTGGGGATGGGGTTTACGACGATGTTGCTGCTTTGTGGTCACACCGTGTGTCTGTCCTCTCATGAATCGGAAGGTGAACCGGTCCCTGGTTCCTTATTTACGGTGGTTGTTTACTGCCGCTGGATTTTCAATATGTTGTTATAGGTGGTTCGCGGTTGTTGATCGCATTGACGTTTATGGTTGATTTTGTCGTAATCTGAGATGTTCGGGTAAACATCATGGATGTTGCCGCAATGAAAAGAGAACCAATTTACAATGATGGGAGATTTCATCGCTCTGAATTTTGGCTTGAAAGGGTTGTTGGTTCTTGAATCTATCCATGTTGGCGGTTGGTTCTTTCGTTGTGCAATGGCATAGTGTTTTACTGGATTGGCAGATGGTTTGGCTCGAAAGGGCAATTATAGCTTGCTGTTGTTTCGCAGGGAGTTGCAGGATCTTGAATCGCTTCTGTGCTGGTAGATGATTCATACGCCGGTTTAGCTTATCCATTCACTATTTGCTGCAACGAGTTGCTGGTTCATGTTGGCGCTTGTTCGTGCTTGCCTAGGTTGTGCTTGTATGATCGCTTGCTGTGGGCCAGAAATGGTTGATTGATCGCAGCAAACGGTTGGTGCGAGTGGGTTCGCAAATTACCGTGTTGGCTGTCGAGTCCACTACACTTTCAAGCATCTTCCAGTGGCTTTGTTCGTTCCATTCGCCAAAATTTAGACCCTTTTGGTATTCATCGTTTGCTTTAATTTTTAGGGTTGGATCCATTTTGTGGATTTTTTATTTTCTTATTTTGTTTTTCCCGTTTGGGCTATTTACTGGGTTAGGTTTTATGTCCCCCCAGTTTTTATGTATTTTTTTTCTTTTTTTTAATAATATTTATGAGCAATTGGTATTAGATTAGAGTAGGTTCCAACTTAGTTGGACACTATTCTTTTTTATGTCAATTTGCTCTGGCCTTATAAAAAAAAAATATTAGTGCTCTCTAGGTCCACATGTTGATGTGAAACCCTTCAGATTTACTCGATGATATCTTCATATGAAGTATCTTTTTACTCTTTACTTATCGGAAGATATCTTTTTATAATATATAAGTATTTTGACTGTTTTGAGCAACACATGGACAAAAAGAGCAACCATCCAATACTAACCGTGTTGTTCTTAATAGAAGATAAATGATATTTGTGCAACCACTTTTTGACAACTTTTGAAACAACCATCTCTCTCATACTCACATGTGTTTTTATTCTTTTTCTTCTTATTTCTCTCTCAATTATTTTTGTCTACTCACAAGAGGAGAAAAGTGGTTGTCACCAAAGTTGTATAATATTAGTTGTACAAATATCACTCATCTTGATAGAATTCCAACATGTAATGTTCGCCAGTGGGTCCCGCCTTGACAGAGGGCAAGCTGTGGACACCAAGGCTTCCAAAGATGAAGGTGTTGTTAATGTTGTCACGATCATATCTCAACCAGTTTTTGAAGAAACTTTTTCTACCATCACATTTCTAACAATTATACATTTTTCCAATTTCCATAAGATTATTTTGAATGACATATTTTATCAAGAAATATATTTTCAGGAAGTACAAAATTCCCATTTTTTTTTTCCTAAAGTGATATTAGAGGGCGTGAAAAGATCTTATAAAAAAATAAGAGGGTGTGAAAAGTTGTTTCATCATGTTAGATACTCGGTTTAGGCGTTAACTCAACAAATTGGATGAATTAGAATCGGAAATGGCTCTTCTCCCATCTATTTTTGCTCATTCCCGTCAAAATAGTCGAGCGTGAGTTAACTCACGCAGGTGTATTCTCAGCGTAAGTTAACTCACGCAAGTGTATTTCTCAGCGGGGATGAGCAAAAACAGATGGGAGAAGAGCAATTCTCATTAGAATTCGTTAGAGCTTCTTATGTGACTAATCTATTAGAGAGGAATGATAGTTATATGAGAATTTCTTTTCCCACTCTTCAACCTTCTCGCACACTCTATTTCAGATTTTTAAATCCAAAGAATATAAGGTTTTTGAATGTGTTTTTAACGTGTTTTACGTTTTTGGAAGTATAATCTAAAACCCAATATAGGACGCGCGAAAAGTCGGTAAGGCGAGATAAGAAATTCACTAGTTATATAAGGACATGCATGGATATATCCATAGTTATTCAATGATATGGTTGTTTACTTATTCAATGATCTAGTCGTTTAATAGCCAGTACATAATAATTTGGACATAATGATTGGACTATTAATGATTAGTTTTTGTTTTTGTTTTTGTTTTTCCTAGACCATTAACAATCTCCTAGTTGATAATTTTTGTTTTTCCACAATAACTTCTTAAATCTATGTTCAGAAGTTGAGTCTCAATCTCAACCTTCTGGTTCTGGTAACGATGAGAGTTGTACTCAACCTAAGTCTGATGATTATGATACTCTAATGATTGGAGCCGTTGGAGGAAGAAATGCAAAGGGTAGAGTATATGGACTTGGTTTTGATGGAATCATGCATGCTCGTGCCTCAATTTCTAAGTTGAATCAATAGTTGAATTATACTGATATTGTTCGTTGTATAAGTTGAGAGATTGAAGCATGATTGAGGAACAAGATTGCAGAACAGAAGCAAACAATCAAATCAATCAATCCTCGCTTGTCAAAATAAATTATTTTCCATATTCGCTAAATATGCAAATATAGATTTTTTTTTGAGGCAATGCAAATACAAATATAGAGATTTGGACGCAATGAATTTGGATATCAATCCTTCTAATGGTAATGCTAGTCCCAGAACCAATCCTTCTAATGGTACAAATGCTAATGAGTGATGTTGTTGACTTTTGGAATGAAGAACCTACTTTAATTTCATGTTGATATTTTGAAGACACTTCCAAATCAACTTTTATCCTTTGAGTAGATTGAGTAAACTTTGATGTTATTGACAAATGCTTATGTGTTATGCTTATTATGATGGAATATTTAGTATTGAAAGAATGAATATGTAGTTGGATATTTTCTAGCCACTTTCAAATCAATTATCTTTAAATGGATTGATTAAAATTTGATGTGGTTGAGAGATACTTATATGTTATGCTTAGTATGATGAGATGTTTCGTATTGAAAAAAATGGATAAGCAGTTGTGTATGAATTTATTGAAATATAATTTTTTTTTTTGAAAGATTTGAAATATAATTTATAAAATAGATACAATTTAATGTGATAAATTCATTAAATTTGTGACAGATTTGAAACATTGAATTTTGTCACAATTTAATATATTTGTGACAGAGTTAATTTATATTTTTCGTCTCAATGAATTTATAATTTAATAATAAAAAATAAATTCCATCACTAACTTTGTCTCAAAGTTGACAAATTTGGTAATTACGTCAGCATTTTGGGACGAAATAAAGGAGTCATGTTTTATTAAATAAATATATTTCACCCCTGATTCCGTCTCAACTCTGCAACGGATAGTAGTATTCCGTCTCCAAATTATTGCGATTAAATTATTTTGTTGCATATTCCGTCCCAAATTCTATTTGTGACATAATTTGAACTACTATGTGGCAGAAAATTTAGTTTTGATTTTTTTTTCTTCCTTGTAGTGTGAATATAGGAATGGGTTATTCGTGGAGTGACTTTACGATTAGAACCCTTTTGTGAGGTTTGATAGAGTAAATTATTTCATCTTTGAAGAGATTTGCTCTACAATACAAGTTCCTATCAATTGGAACCCTTTTGAAGAGATTAGAACCCTTTTTTAATTGATAGTGAAGTTTTTGTAAATTGATTAATATAGTTTTATAGTGCGATCAATGCGTCTTAGACTACCCTGTGGTTTGTTAATAGCCGGCCAATTACATACATTGTAGCATATATACAACAATTACGTGGTGTCCAGATAATACTGCAGCATATATACAATGCGTCTTAGACTACCCCGCAAAGTTCAAATAATATTGATTTGGGGTTGTGGCTATAGAAGACTTGTTCGTGTGGACGAGGATAAGGAGAAAAAAAACTCTGAATGCATTAAGGGACAGAGATTGAGATGTAGATTATACACCTCGTCTCGCATAGTCTTCAATAAAATTACAATAAAACTTTATAAATATATTTTAGAGATTTTTTAATATGCATTTTTTGGGTTACTATATTTTATGTACGAAGCTTACACCGTCGTTTAATGATGATTAATCATGATTAATGAACTTGTGAGACACACAAATGAGTTATTCTTTTTTAACCAAATCTCTTCATACGCAATAGCAAAGATTAAACCACTGACCTCTAACTTAAGATATTGAAATTGTTAATCACTTAAACTAATTCATCATTGGTAATATGGATTATCTTCGTTAGTTAAAAAAGCATTGAGTAATAAAGAAAGGGAAATGTTAAAGATATAGCAAATACAATGCATCAAAAAAGAAAAAGAACGTAGCAAATACAAAGTACAGAATAAAATATTTCCCTTCCCGAGTGGGAAAGCATGCAAGCAAATAAAGTCAAGAGCGTGGTGTTGAAATTAACTCGACGCGCCGTTGAATATGAACGGCGATGCTTCTTCGTTATTTTACTCTCCTAGCTTAGCTGGAGTACATTATTTTACACAGCCGCGTAAAAGGTAGTTGTTTTTTCTTCAATTAAAAAAATAAATCAAGAATTAAGAAGCCATTCTATTTTTATTTTTATGTTATCTTCCAGTAGCTATTATAATTCTAAGAAATACCATCAAGATAATGTGACATAAATGATAGATATTTGGATTCGATCAAAAATTGTAAAAAAAAAAAGAAAAAACTAAGAAAAAAAAACTTGTTGAAAAAATACAAATTACTTCAGTTGATTGACCTCCACAATATATTTACACATTATATTTGTAAGGATAACCAATTATTTTAAGAATTTCCTTTAAAAAATTAATTTAAAATTTTAATTTTTCATTATTTGTTATTAGGATTTTATATTGGATTTAATCATATCATTGCAAAATTTCTAAGATGAAAGATGTCAATCTTTATAAACTATCTGATTTGTTCTTGTTTACAAGAGACATTTGAGTCAACAATTTATAAACTATCCTATTTGGTCTTATTTATAAGAGACATTTGAATCAACAAAAATTGATATGTAGTTTAAATTTTGAACTAGATACAATCATTTTTATTCAACCGTTTGCATTTTGAACCGAACCTAACTGTTCTAAACTGAACCAAATTGTTATTATTGGTGTCGTTGAAAAAAATATAAAAAATCAAACAAAATCGAATTTTAGAAGTTTTTAAAACCGAACCGAACTGTTTTGAATCGAACTGTTTTCATCCAAACTGTTCAGTTCCATATTTGTTATTAATGATTCAGTTTGTTTGGTTTGACTCGGTTCAATTCAGTTCAATTTTTTGGTTTTATTGCCCACCCCTATCTCTAAGACCAAATTTAATGTGATGTAAAATAGGAACTTGGAAGTAACACTTAGCAATGTCTAAGACGTGTATCTTCTTGCTTTGAGATATAGAATATCAGCTGATTCAAAGCTTATGAAAGTGAAAGAAAAGATTCAGCATTTCAATGAAGTGAGTTGGAAGAAAATGTTTGTGACTAGATCCCAAATCGGCTACCTCTTAATTGACAGTAGACTGCTCAAGCTATAAAATCAGTTCAATGTGACATACATTTATCAAGCTATTAATCTGCCTTATTCTTAAAAAAAAAAAATAAGGAGAATGCCAATGAATAGCTTGTTCATCATATATAAGAAACCAAAAGAAAGAGTTTTGTACGAAATTTCTTTTATGGTAATTCTTAACTATGATTACAAAGAATTTGTTAGCAGGTCCTATTTGACAAAACAAACTTTTTGAGTTTAAGGTATTTTTTTTTTTTAATTATGCGATTTTGACATCCTAAATTTTACCTTTCACATTTATCCTTCTTACATTTTCTAAAAAAATATTTATCCTTGACAAATTAGTTAAAAGATTACTCTTTTATGAATCAATTAATTCAAAGAAAAATATGTATTTAATTTATTATATAAATCAACATGAGACAATATTTTTTATTTGTTAGTTATTTAAAATATGGTCTTTTGCGAATCAATTAGCCAAAAGATAAACATGTAATTAATATTGTTTCTTTTGAGTATATTCTAGATAGAATTTTGAAGAAAATTATAAAATTTTGTAATTTCTATAATTTAAATTGTAAAATTAATATTTACCACTTAGAAGAAAATTGCTGGAAACTTAGCAATCTAAAACTCCAATATAACTATTATTGATATATATTTTTTTACATTATATAACTGATAAATGTTCGAATTTCTCCTATACTAATTTGAGCGGACTAATTTAGTTTTGTTAAAAAAAACTCCGAAAAATGAATTTGAATCTTATTCTTTAAAACCAACTCAGAATGAAATACCCAAACACACACACACATACATACACACACACACACACATATATATATATACACAACAATCTAAAAATATTAGCAATGTAGTAAAATACAAGTTGAATAAATCATAGTCTTTGAAAAGTAAAGTAAATGATGAAAGAAAAATGAGAGATTGAGAAATAAAATACTATACCTATTCTTACAAATTATGGTTGGACCTAACACTACCACACAAAACGAAAAAATTGCCGCCACTTATATAAATACATAATCATATAATCTTTTGTCTAATTTGAGACTTTTAACACACCCCCTCACAGCTAGCACTATTAAGTTTGGTTCATGAACATAACCAATGGATGAAAACCAGATAGCATGTTGCCGAACAGATTTTAACGGATAACCATCAGGTTGTGTTAGGCACAACCACGATTTTTAAGACCAGTATCATTCAAAATCCTATTTTTATAATGTTGTATGTTTATATGCACGTGTGGACCGTAGTTTCTTTAATGATGGCTAGAAAACGCCAAAATGATTGTGATTTTTGTGTTTGTTTACTGTCCTTTTGACAAACGCGACTCTAACACGGCAATCACACACATATATACTTCAAACAACCTACGACTTTTACACTTGTTATCCACACTCTTTCTCTGTCTCTTTTTTTCATGTGTTTCATTAGTTAACAACCTTAACATGGGTCTTTGCTTCACCTCACTCTCTCACCAATCACCACCCTCTTCCCTCAATATTCATAACACTTCAGGCAAGTCATCGTATCCTTCACAATTTTCTCGCGGCTTAATTCAGTCATGACAAAAAATAATATCAGAGACAAGTTAGTCTCTCTAGTAAATGACTAGTCTAGAATTTTTTTTTAGAGACTGAATTGGACCGTCGAAAAATTGTTACTGGGCAAATTGGGTTTTTAAGAATTCAATTTTATGCATTTTATTTTAGTTCAAAGCTCAAAATTTTAATTAATTAACTATATTATTTACAGGGTTTGGGAGTAATAATGATGATAGTACAAAAGAAGAGTCATCATCATCATGTAATAAGAGTAAAGTTTGGGAGATTGGAAATAGTGAAAGTGATAGTAGAGAAGGAAGCATAGAGATAAATGGGAAGTTTCTAGAAATGCCAAATTTGAAGGTGTTTAGTTATGGAGATTTGAAGGCTGCAACAAAGAGTTTCAAGTCAGATGCATTACTTGGTGAAGGAGGTTTTGGTAAAGTGTATAAAGGTTGGTTAAATGCTGTGACACTGGCACCTGCAAAAGCTGGTTCTGGAATGATGGTTGCTATCAAGAAATTGAAACGTGATAGTGTTCAAGGTCTTCAAGAATGGCAGGTCAGTTAATTTCCAAATCTTTGAGGATACTTTGTACTGTTCACAATCTTTAGAGTTAAATGTGGTGTATGATTATTTATGATGAATATGTATAATCATGGTTTTATATTGTTGTTGCGATCGCGGTTATGTTGTGAAACTTCGGCAAAATGCGGACTATGCGGTTGAAATTTCAATTGTGATACCGTTGCAGAATCAAAAAACTGTTATACATTGCGGTCACGGTCTCACACTTGCAGACCACAATATAAAACCATGTGTATAATAGAATAAAAATAAAAGCTTTGACTCATACTTAAATTTAAACCATGGTTGCGTTGTGAACCTCAATATAATAGAGGATTACAATCAAATGCGGTTGATGCGGCCTCAAATGCTGTCCTTGATATTGCAGTCACTGATTGTTTAAAACCATGCTAGAAATTCTAATTCAGCTACTGACTTAATTTTTTTTTTTTTTTGTTCATATGACAATTCAGTCAGAAATCAATTTTTTAGGAAGGATTTCTCACCCCAACTTGGTGAAGCTACTAGGTTACTGTAGGGACAATGATGAATTTCTCCTTGTGTACGAGTTCATGCCAAGGGGAAGCTTGGAGAATCATCTCTTTAGAAGTATGAACTTTGAGACAATATAAAGTAAATAAGAGCAAAATTATTGTCTATGAAGGATCTGAGTTTAATTTCAATTTTGTTTTTGTCTGTTTTAGGAAATACTAACGTAGAGCCACTTTCTTGGAACACTCGACTCAAAATAGCTACCGATGCAGCTCGAGGCTTAGCTTTTTTGCACTCCTCAGATAAGCAAGTCATATATAGAGATTTCAAGGCTTCCAATATACTTCTTGATGGGGTTAGTTATTTTTTCTGTTGGTCTTATTAATTTAGGGCATGTTTGGATTGTATTATTTGATTTTATCTATTAACATAAGCACTTATAAGACTCTGTGAGATGCTATGGAAACAACTTATGACACGGCTATATGCTAGCTGTTGGCAGTTTATTTTCCTATGCTCTCCAGAATAGATTATGAAAACATCTTTTTAGATGTTGCGATATTTAGCAAGTATGTGAATTTGGACACCAACTGTTCTGTTAACTAAACCTTTAACACTAGTGTGTTAGCTGAACATTCATCATAACATTCCTCAGACATAAACCTCACAGAACAATCATCATATTTTAATATACATTTTCTACGTCTTTTTTTCCTTTCGATCCACATATTTATTAACGGTCAATTATGTCTTCTACAGAATTACAATGCAAAGATTTCAGATTTTGGGTTGGCTAAATTTGGGCCGTCTGGGGGAGATTCGCACGTGACTACTAGGATCATGGGCACATATGGTTATGCTGCCCCTGAATACATGGCAACAGGTGATTATATCTATATATATATCAATATCTATACACACTGAATGGATTTTTGTAAATATATATACTTCAAATTGAGAAATAGTCTAATGGATTATGTCATATTTGTATAATTCAACAGGTCATTTGTATGTGAAGAGTGATGTTTATGGATTTGGCGTAGTGCTGCTTGAAATGTTGACAGGATTGCAAGCATTTGATGCAAAGAGGCCTGAAGGGCAGCAAAACCTAATTGAATGGATTAAGCCTTCTCTCTCTGATAAAAGAAAGTTGAAAAGTAACAACATTGTTGATTACAGGTTGGAGGGTCAATATACATCAAAGGCAGCATTTGAAACAGCACTCCTTATTCTTAAATGCCTTCAACCTGACCCTAAAAAACGTCCTTCAATGAAAGATGTTTTAGGGATATTGGAAGGCATAAAAGCTATCAAGCATAAAAGGAAGATATCCAAGAATCATTGTACTAAGTCTGCAACTGTGGATAATTTATAAAAAGCCAATTTGTCCATTTAAAAATTGAGGGTGATGATTTTTTAATCAGTCACTTTCTGGTCATTTCTATGTTTTAGTTTATTTTGTTAGTTTTGTTGGAGGAGAAATTCTTTTAGTGTTCTTCATTGTTTGAGTTAGTCACATTTTTTGAAAGTGGAAAAATATTTTCTGTTGTAAGTAATGTTAATTCCTTTGTGAAAAAAAAATGTTACTTCCTGAAAGACCAATGTATTTTCTTATGGCTTGTACGTGACTTTATTTGAACATAAACTTTTGGGTTGTTGTGTGTGTCCTCGCAGTTCCGTCCTTTGTAAAAGGCACCTCATTGGACTTTGGAGTGTGGGTGTTGTATATAAACTATAATTGACCTTGATTCTCAAGCGATATGAGACTTTAGAATGCACCGGAATATCGAGAGAGATAAATACCAAACGAGTATATGAAGATGAGAGTGTGGCAGTAGCGTTTAACCTTAACCGGGGTAATGGCGTTTTCAGAATCTTGTTGATTCTATAAAAATATATTTCATTAGTAGGGTGTATCTTGAACAGCTCTTAGATAAAATTGTAGAAGTATATCATGGTATAAGGAAGAGGGAGGCTTCATTTTGCAAACATGAGAAGGAAGACCAAATTTAATGTGATGTAAAATAGGAACTTGGAAGTAACACTTAGCAAAGTCTAAAACTTGTATCCTTTTGCTTTGAGATATAGAATATAAGCTGATTCAAAGCTTATGAAAGTGGAAGAAAATATTCAGTATTTCAATGGGGTGAGTGGATCAGGGAGCACTGGGAAATAAGCTCTTGATTGTCAAGGTACTTGAAGGATCGTATGAGTGAGAGTTGGTTTGTATATATGTATGTTTGTGACTAGATCCCACATCGGCTACCTCTTAATTGACAGTAGACTGCTCAAGCTATAAAATCAGTTCAATGAAACATATATTTATCAAACTATTCATTGCCTTATACTCAACAGGAGAATGCTAATGAATCTGCGGAAAATAGTAGGGAAACCCAAAGAAAAGAGTTTTGTACGAAATTCCTTTTAGGGTAATTCCTTCTTTTTGATGCATATTTGTTAGCAAAGTCCTATTTAACAAAACAAAATTTTTTGAGCTTATGAATTTTTACAATTATGCGATTTTGTCATCCTAATTTTTTATCTTTCACATTTATCCTTCTTACATTTAAAAAAAAATAATTTATTGACCAATTAGTTAAAAGATTATCTTTTATGAATCAATTAATTTAAAGAAAAGTCAATTAGTTAAAACATTATATTTTATGAATCAATTAATTTAAAGAAAAGTATGTATTTCATTGATAGTGTATCTCTTAAATGTCTTCTACATAAACATTCGAAGAAAAATGTAATAAAATACTTAAATTTAAATCATACACGAGACAAATATTTTTCGAATCAAATAGCTAAAATATAAGCGTAATTAGTATTGATTCTTTTGAGTATCTTCTAGATTGAATTTTGAAGAAAATTATAATACACCAATTATAATAATATACAAACTATTCACAAGACAAATATTTTTTTTCAATGGTGTGTTAATTAAAAGATAGTCTTTCGTGAATCAATTAGTTAAAACAGAAAAATTTACATTGACTTACTTTACCCCAAAAAAAAAAATGAAAAATATATATTTCATTAGTGTCGTGTATCTTGAATATCTCTTGGATAAAATACACGTGTGTATCTTGAATATCTCTTAGAGAAAAATACACTTGTGTTTATTTTCCCACACTCTTTCCATTAAGTTTTTTTTAATAAAAAATTAAAATTTTATAATTTCTATAAATTTAATTGTCAAATTAAATATTGGTTCAACCTAGAAGAGAAATGTTGGGAACTTAGCAATCTAAAACTCCAATATAATTATTACTGATCTATTTTTCTTATAGTATATAGCTCCGATAAATGAATTTGAATCTTACTCCTAAACTTGACTCAAAAATGAAATATCAAAACACATCTATATATTCAATACTCTAAAGATATTAGCTATGTAAAACACTAATGCAAGTTGAATAAATCTTTCGGTCTTTCAAAAGTAAAGTAAAAGAAGAAAGAAAAATGGGAGATGGAGAAAAATGGTAAATAGTCATTTTCATGAATGTGTTATGAGTCCCTTAATGTATCAAAATTTCAAAATAGTATCTGATTATATATTACATTAGTCAAATAGTCTTTGACGTTAAAATGTTCTTTTAATACTTACTCGTTAAAATGTTCTTGTGTCAACAGTAATTGACTATTTCGATACATTGAAAGACTATTGTGATTACTCGTTACACATTTAGGGACGAAAATTACTATTTCCCCTATAGAAAAAAATAATATACCTATATAAATCAAAAGTCATATGGATTGGTTTGTCTAGTAGTAGTTATATTATGAGTCATGATTCTTAGCTTCCTTGTTTATTTTTATGGAATTGACCTTTGTTAAACGTTTGTTTAGTTGACGTCTTGGATTGGTTTGTTCTGCCAAACGAATGGTTTTTGTTCTTAATGCAGGTTTTTTTTTAGCTCTTCATCAGTGTCAACAGGGAATATAATAACAGGTCCAAGTAAGCCATGGATTACAGATTACCTTAACCAAGGGAGGCTTATGACTATTCTTGGCTTTTGACTTTGTTGAGTGCTGTAATTATAAATTTGCTGATATATTTGGCTTGAGCAAAGCGGTATGTGTACAAGGATAAGAAAAGAAGGTTGCTGAGGAAGGCATGGAAGAGTAACTGATGCATGATGAACACAAGGTTAACTGAAATAACCAATAAAAAAACTGTTAGTATTAAATTATTTCAGAAAAGACTTTATTTTCAATCTGTTAATATGTTGGTTAAGTCTTTATATAAATTTTCAATTTATTAGGGTGTGTTTGGATTGAGGGTTTAGGAGGGGAAGAGAGGGGAGGGTTTACTTTTCTTTTTTAAATTACGGACTATATAACATGTTTTTCTAAATTAAATCAAGTGTGATCGAAGTATTATATGATCGTTTATCATGTTAATATGTTAACTTTTTAAAAAACATTTCATAGTGTCTGTAATTTAAAAATGAAAACTAAACCATCCCCTCCCTTCCCCTCCTAAACCCTCCATCCAAACACACCCGTGTTCTCGCACAAAAATATGTATTGTTCTGACAGAATTAAATATTGTAATTGTCTCATGTTATGTTTTAAAATTTATATAATGGAGGGGTCAGTTGAATTGTATGGTCATGGAGGATGGGCACAAGTAAAAAATTTGAAGAAACTGAATAAAGGAAATGAATAGAGCATCTTATTCTACAGTTCTAAGGGTGACAACATGGATTTTAGACCACGAGGAGCAGATTTGATTACTTGGTGAATAGAATGATGATGTGTCAAATGATACATTTGAAGGTTGTTACTGCGTTCTCTTCTTTTATCGTAAACAAGGCAAAACCATAGTCACATTCAACAGCAGTCGAATCCCCTACACCAGGAAGTACGCAACTGCATACATGACTTTTATCAATCCTCCTCCTATTCATTTTGATAAGTTGTTTATAACTAAACTTTAAAAAGAGAAAAAGAACAGTGTCGAGTTGCATTAAACCCACTGCATACAATTAAACTTTAAATATTATGTAGTAACTTTGACTTATAAAATAAAATGTAAAATTATTGCATTAATTTGCTTACAAGCATACAATATAATCCAAGGAACCTATGTTTCCATCTTAAACAGGGCACAGACAAAAACTCAAATATACATGGAGGGGTTGAAGCGTAGTAAGAAACACCAATCAAGCAGTAATCACTTGAGTAGGATGTCATTGGACTATTATGTCATTGGACTATGATATAAATAATTTATGGGAGTTACAATGACTACAAATTAGTAAGAAATAACAAATATGAATTCGTTGACGTGATTTAAATGTAGAACTAAATCCCCTGACGGTGACTCCTGCTGCAGAAGTTGAATACTTCACAAAAATTTCATTGTTCAAATTGATTCATGTAGAAGTTAACTTAACGTGAGGGATTGTGTAGACGTGGTCTGTTGCAGAAAACCCGTCCATTGGCCCTCACAAATGCTGCCAAACCAACACTAATGCCTGCCCACATTAGCGAAAAGAAGAAGTGCCGAAAATCATATCGAACTGCAGCAACAATAAACAAAATAACACTTTTAAGGCCATAGATTTCACAATATCTGTAATGCATAGTTGATTAACCTATTACTGTGAGCTTGTATGCTTGTGAAGAGTTAAGCACATAAATTCGCGTAAACTTTCACATCACACATTTTTGCTTTAAAGTTTAAATATCTAGAAACCCTGGGCATGCACATTTGGCAGCAGTAGGCTACAAGATATCCCTCTTAGGATCTGTTTGGTTTGAGGAAACATATTTTTTCATTTTTTGATCACTTTTAATAACAAAATTTCATCTTATTTGTGGTTTGTTTCTATTTTCAAAAGTTTGTAAGGTGAAAGCAAATTGTTTTCACTGCTTGTAAAAAAAAAAAACAAACAGAAAGCAAGTTCTCAAAGTTAACATGCCATAAAAAACTTCAGTGGTTCCCCTAGTCCCCCATTCTCCATTTCACTTGACTGTCTTCTACCACCACTATATTGTCGGTCTAAACTTATTGCCCCAACTGATTCTGAAAAGGTCACACTGGATTTTAGACCACACGCCTTTAAAGTAGTAAGCTGATTCTATATTTTTTTATTAAACCAACACAGAGAGAGATAC
This sequence comes from Medicago sativa, assembly GCF_051527215.1. NCBI lineage: Eukaryota > Viridiplantae > Streptophyta > Magnoliopsida > Fabales > Fabaceae > Medicago > Medicago sativa. Next base: position 13,909,273 of record NC_140753.1, on the reverse strand, counting down.
CCATGCACGAATGTGTGCACATATGAGTGACCAATTAATTTTTAGTTTAAACCTTGAAACTAAATAAATTAAACTCACCTTGTCTCAACGACATGGTTGCAAAAAGAAATCCAGTAAAAACCAGACCCAAAGCCAGAGGAAATGACTGCAAACATAAACAATAATATCAACATTTATTTCCATTAAATGCATATGACTTGCTTGAAGAATTCTATTAGTGAACTACATATCAGCAGAGTGCAGAATGCAAAATAAAAAGCATATGAGGTCTTCAAACATAACGGCAATGATGTAATGCATTATCCAGCAATATAGTCACTTTAACATTTCCTTGACTGAATAATCTGGTTGCTCTTTTAACTATCAATGGCAGTTTTTATTTCTTATTAAATAAAGCTTAAACCACTTGGCTTCATGAGGCCCATTGCATCCCACCACTTTTCAGTAGGGTTACAACCAGCTTTATGTAAAGCTTGAAAGGAACACATGTCTCTCAAAACACAATAAAAGAGAGAAAATAGTAAGTTTTCGTTTAATTATTTTTTTCTGTGAGAAATAGGAAATTTCCACATAAAATACATTTCAATTCAATCATTTCATATTTAGTATACCACTATGAATTTAGCCGTACATCATAGAAATTAAAATGTTTATAAATTGTGCGAGCATTTTAAGAACCGATCTTAAACACAAAATTGAAGCCACAAACATCAATTAAAAAATTTCATCGATGTTGTACTCACAGCTATAGCTTCAAGGCCTCCTTTCTGAGAAGAGGCAGCTGTATCTCGGCCGACAGAAACTATATAATGTCCTTGCAGAAGATCAATTGCATCCTTCACATAATAAAACAAATATGAACAATATAAATCATCAATTACATATAAATTAATAAGATATTAATTAACAAATTTAAAAATGGTAATAGATCCAGAAAGCTTAAAAGTAATTTAACTCGAGATCATTTCAGACAGGGTATCATAAGAAATAAGAGTAATCAGCATTGAAATATGCACATGAAAAATCGGCATCTTCTGCAGCATAATTACCATGTAGGGTAGCACAGACTAGGATGCAGAAGGGAGAAATCAAATATACAAAGGACAAAACCAAGATGAAAATAAGTTGAGAATAGGCAACTAGTAGACACCTAAGGAACTCTAGAGACCATAACTAGAGTACCCCACACATATTATTAGATTTTTATATTGGGTGTAAGGCATCCTCACAAAACCGGCTTATAATGTGAGTGTCACTCTTTTATAAAGTCATTTCATGCCTTATCTTTATTCTACGTGGGACTTGGTTTTTCCTCATATATTATGTTAAGTAAGTTCTACAAACCTGCTTTGTTCCATCAACAAAATTATTCAAATAATATCTTTGGAGAGCATTGCAACCATCATTTATTATCCCTTGAACGGTGCGGTGCCCAAACCTGAATTCCACCAAAAAAATCAACGAGATAAGTCACAAAAGGTTAAATTTCAAATCTTATAATTCGCAATAACAACACATATTTGAAACTTTATACGCAGAGATCTTATCAAATTGTCACACGGAATTTATTCAACCATAACATATAAAAGAATTGCACAATCACATTACTGTTTTTCTTATTGCCAGCTGCCAGTTTTTGTAATTCTAATTGAAAGCAACAGACTAATATGGAAATAAATAAATAAATAAATCACAATTCCCATACTAGAAAACATATACAGTGAGAGTCAGCATATCATATGAGAGCAGCAATGATGGTTCAAAATCATTTCATACTAATGTAAATTGAACATAGAAAAGCTTTTATGGACACATAATTTCATGATCCTCTTAATATGCGAGGAACATGAAATTTTTTGTAAAGACTAATGGGAAAATACCTGACAAAGTCTCCTTTCAGAGCAGGAGTTCCTGAATACTGAATACTTATATCGTCCCCATGATTAGCCCACACTGATCACAGAATCAGTTACAAATTGAATCAAAGGTTTCAAGAGAGACAAACAATGAAAACTTGAAAATAACTACATATTACAACGTATATATCTATATTTCAAATCACATAATCTGAAAAGTAATAATAAACTTACAAATCTTAAAGCGTTCATCAAGATTTGAATGCGAACTAATGGTTTCTTCAGCACCAAAGACACCAAGCCTTCTAAGTTGGTATTCTAACATATTTCGGCCTATCATGCTCTACACATGTATTTTAACATTAGTAAGCTGAAAAATGATGACCAGGACAGATAAAAACAAAAGAAAGTGTTCCTTATAGAGGGACAAAGAAATATTTTCCATTAATTCGGGATGGCACGGAACACTTCCATAATAGAAACCAACCAACCTGAGTTACATTTGTACGGTCTAGACAATCAATACAGTTGGTCCTAACAACTCCAAGTTGCTCCTTCATTTTCTCTCCCTTTTCATTCAACAGAAGATATCTACAATTGCATAACAGAATAGCAACTCGGGTCAATATATTTATTTTTTTAAAGAAGCGCTTTGTTAACGCAAAATTTTATTATAAAACAGGATAATCAGGTGAATTTTTTTTATAAGACAGATCATGACTTCGTGCTGGAAAATTGTCCATGATAATATAGCAGATAGGTCCAAATTAAGCAACATAAACATAGTAATATAATTTGTTAGAATTTGTTAGCAAATCAGTAGTATAAAAATAGCTCCCTGCTTCAATGACACCAATCAATGTCAATGTTTCAAACTACTAAACAATTATCAAGAAAGTAGATATCGAATAGCATAAGCAAAAAAATTTCATACCCATTTCTCTCAAGAAAATCTGATATTTGATCGTAAAGCAATGATAGACGTTCAAAATGAACATGTCCACAGATATGATGGAAATCAAAGTGAACGTATCTGCAAAGAATAATTAAGCACACATGAGCAATCCCCTAAAAAACTGAAAAGAATCCATGCATATCAATATAATCAATCTAAAAGTTAATTGAAAGAGACTTCTACCTTACATCGTCACTAGCCACATGCTGCATTGTACTGCCAAATTTTTCACATAGCCGTCCTTCACCTCCATGCTGATAAAATACAAAGGAGAAAGAAGACCATTCAAATAGATGCATGCCGATACATAACAATTCCATGCACATTTTAAGTTTGCATGCATTCTTTACAGTTGTCACTTGTCAATGAAATTTACTATGCAATTACATAGACTAGTATCATTTAGTAAAATCCCCAACCAATATACAAGCATTCTCAGTTTGTAATACAATGGAAGTGTATTTACCTTGTTAACAAGATCAACAGCCAACACTGCTCCATATTTTTTTCTCAAATCTAATATATGCCTCTCCAGGACTCGTGGCTGCATCTCAAGCAATGAAATGGAAGTGAAATACACAAAATACGTAAAAACCACAGAAATACAACAATCAACAAACACTTACAGCTTCCTCGAGTTTCAATAACTCAAACTTCGGTTTATATGTTAAGTCAACAATTTGCTGCCAGAGCAGAGGAATCGAACCACGAATCTGCAAAAGCTCAACCATGATGTTTTCTAATTGATACGAAATGAAATAAAAGTTTAATTGACACTAGATTTTGGTACAAACACAGTTAACATTCATCCCAAAAATCAGAATTTGAGCATCCTAGCCCTCCTTGTTTGGCTTGATTTTTAAATCATATAATAGAAAGAATCCCCTATTTTCACTATAATATAAGAGAGTTGTAGTGATATCCACGAAAAACCTGGAAATACTAGTTTACATTCAACTATCACTATTAGTATTGCTACATTCAAACCAAATAAGAGTCCAGCTCAGCATTTTTTTAATATAGAAGTCCTATATCCTAATAGGTACAACAAATCTTATCAGAGGGTCCATGTCTCAAAATTAAAAAAAAAAAAAATACCCAAAATAGTTGAAGGTTAAGCTATTTTTGTATTAACCTTAAAGCTACCAATATTGCATGTGAGAATACTTTGGCTTAGAAGTATAAGAGTAACCTTTTCAGTTCAACATCAACCCATCTTGAAACTGGAAAATCAAATTAACAATAATAAAAGTGACTTAATATAACAAAAAATAATGGAATGAACAAAATATGATGATTTGTAGCAAAATATAATTTTTTTACTAAATGCAAAAGATTTTAGTCAGGAATTTAGTTTTGGTATTTTTCCCAACCAGAAAGCTAATATAAATTTGAACAGTTAATGATGCCAGTATCAAAATCTAGCAAGGATCAATGGTCATGTTTGGTAGAGTTTGTATTTAAACAAACATGGAATAGCAGATAAAAAGAGATAGGATAACTTCCAGGTAGTTATATAGTAAGTTGCACACAAGAGATCAAGAGAAAGTAGGTAGAATTAAAACAATTATTTCCCAATGAAAAAATCAAGTGACAGAAAAATAGAGTTGAAAAGAAAAGGCAATTGCTTTCTGTATCGTTATATGGAAAGCTGCTCCGGGTATTATTGGCACTGAAACAAAAATGTTCTTTTCTGTCTGTGAGACTGTGACACTGCTTTTGCACCAGCATCATTAAACATGAAGTTTATTTTTGAATAATTTGCTAATAGCAAGATGAAAATGGCAACTAATATTCATATTACTTCCATGCCTACTACTACCAAAGTATATTAGTTTCTCACTTCCTATAGTCTTTCTCTTCTAGTTCCTGGTCACACAATCACCAAAAAGAGCCTAAATACGTATATACAATTGGAAGGATATCAAAGTATCATTTACATAATATTAAACACTTAGTTCGTCATTTGTCAGCCCCCAAAAATCTGGCTTCTTGAAAGTTCAACACCGTTAATTGGACGGTCCAAAAATACTAAATGCAAATAGGTATAGACAATTAAGAACTTTTTAAATATATTAGACATAAAAAACTGAAATCAACTTTCCGACTTCTAAGAAAAATAATCTAGTTAAATATCATTGGTTCATTAATTATGCAGTTGCTTATAAGTGTACAAGATAATGTCCATCTTATTTCAAAATAATGACAACTCTTTAGGATGATTAGGACTGCTGCTCTGATTTAAGTCAACAGAACACACATATCTTGCATGACAAGCCCATCATTTTAATTCTTAGAATAATCGATTTGTGGTCGTAGAAAGTAATACCTGAACAAATGAAGCAGTATACCCATTGAACTGCATAAGTTGTTCTGTTTCCACAAAATTGGCAACATATCCATCTGGATCAGCTCCTCTTCTCCACATTCGAGTTCCTTTCAAGGAATAAAATTTCATTTGTACTATCAGCCAACCAATCAGTAAAAGATTATGATTGCTTTCTTTAAGCAGTCATAAATTTCAACCCCATATTCTCTCATACAAAATTACTTCAAATTATATATTCCAAAAATAATTTTAAACCTCAAACATGACAAATTCAAACCCTAACATGAAAACAAAGGAAACAATATATCTTTTAATATCTTTTTCTTAAGGTGTAACTTAGATCTGTATATGCTCCTAACAGACAACTACAAGGTAATGTAAAAATCTTCGGAAACCTTCGATGATTACTTGCAATATCACCGCATTAATTTCACTAAGTTCATGGCCTACACGATATTGATTCTTTGAATGGTAAGAAACACATGATATCTGTAAGTGCACAGTCAAGCTAGAAACAAGATTTTCTTGGTTGGACAGAAATAAATATATGTTCATCCAAAAGTTTAAAATACCGTTTCTTCTTGTGCATCTCCTAGCAATCAAAGTGACATCAATAATATCTTTCCCAATAGCTGCTTGAAAGTAATGGAAACCTGATATCTTGCTAAGGATAACATTGAAAAAGAAATGGTTCTGTGCTCACAAAACATAAACACAAAAACTTATACGAACCCCAAAAGTATGCACTAGTTATAAGAAAATCCATAAATGATGATCTATCATTGAAATGATCAAATAAGGATACTGCCTTGGACTACAGGGAGTAAGTATGGGTCAAGCTGGCAAGCAGAGAATCACAAATTTATTAGTTAGTACTAAAAAAATGTGGAAGTCATGAAGAAATTGAACAAGTGAAAAAATTACCATAAACCTACCTTGTTATCTATGAGCACTTCTAACATATAATTGTTCCATAGAAATCGAGGTTCTGCCTGTGATCAAAAATTTGGTAGCATAAGCAGAATAAGAGCAGGGGAAAATCAAAAACTACAGAAGGAATCAATTCGGAGTGGACATAATCTGCTAAACATGAGGAGTGTCGCTCAAGAATGGTATCAAGAAGAAACTGTGATTCTTTTCTCTCTACCAGAGTCAGCACATGTGGGTATATCAGTGTAACGGCAATATTCTATAAATATCAGTATAAGAGTATGTTTATGTTATTGCCATAGGTGGCTAATAATTGTGTTAACACAAAATATGCTGAATCAACATATTATGATTTAGTTACATTGAGCTTCTCAAGGCTCGACTTCCCCATATGTTAACTGTTACTGAATGTTTCAGTGAATTATTTCATCAGTTTCACACAACAGAGTCTTGTATTCCTCTCTCTTTGGTTTATCATTTCCTCTCTCTTTCCTATATGCTTCCCTTTACTTTCTTTCAACTAACATGGTTTAACACAATAAAAGAAAATCTCTAAACTAGGAGGGCAGTGGCAAAACAAAAGGCAATAGATACCTGTCTCCAAAGAGGAAGCAATCTAGATTCATCGCCCAGGTCATTCAACCGCTGGGCACTGCAAAACATGATAATTTTATGGTATTAATAAATACAAATTTATATTTTATTTTAACCCTCCATAAATTATGTGCTTTATGGGGGGCTGTAAATATCCTACTCCCAAAAAAAAAGTGATAGTATATTACAAATATTTTTTGTACAGGGTTTTTTATTGATAGATAGATTGATGGTGATCTAATCTTGTCTTATTAAAAAACTTACCAAAATAATTTTGTCTTGGAATGGTAAGGCAACATAAAGCATTATTTATAGGATTTAATTCATATATGTGATAACTATTTTTGCTAGAAGGAACATTTACATGGTAATGCTTTATTTACGTAGCATGCACTCAATTTTCATTCAGGATAAAAAAATAAGCCAACTTTTCTAAGATAATATTAATGTCACTATTATCACTAAACTAATGTCTTTTAATTTAACCAAGGTTACAATGACCTGCAGCTCTAAAAAAGTCAGATTGCAGAAGTTCTTCTTCTTCAGATTCATTTAAAAAAAAAAAATCAATAGAACTGTATATTAAAATAAGTTCCTATCCTAGATATCAGCTGCGTAGAGGTTTGCAACCAATGGCAAAATGTACTTAAAGTATCTCATATTCACCCCTTCCTATGCAATGATTTATGATATCTTTCAACATGTAGTATGAATGATTATTTTGCAGAAGCCCTCAAACATATATTATTGATACTCTGGACATAAATGTCAAAGTGAAGTAATGTCATCCTAGGTGCCATGCTAAAAGTTCTACACACTACAATACATAAATAGGGAGGTGGGAACTGCATTTTATGTAGGTTTACAGGCTGCATGATTGCACCTACCGATTAAACTGAGAATGTATGGGTAGTTTCTTCTCTGTATATTCATACATGTATGTAAATAAGTAAGGCAGTGAATTTTAGAATCCAAATAGAACCATAACATATTCTAGAGACATAAAAATGAAAGACTACTAGGAATATGGAAAGAAGTTCACCTCAGAGTTAAATTAGTTTCATATGAGAAAAACAGACCAGTAGTTTTCTCAGCAACATTTAGTAGCCCAGAAAATTCCAACTCCGCCTTCTTCTGCCAAATATGGTGCAGCAATTATGAGTTCCAAATTGGAAGTATACATGGAAGCAAATAGGAAACAGGTGGAGCTGTAGCAAATATACCTGTTCGGCAGGGGTACTTTTAAGTGAATGATCACATGGAAAAACCTTCATGGATGAAATTTTGAAAATTGGATGCCCCAGGTAAGATCCAGCACATTCACGCTCAGTTATGACCATCAAATATGATCCTAAGGGCATAGTAAAACTTAGCAACATCAAAATAATTGCCCAAATTGAACTATGCTTTTCAAATAATGTATTATCTGGTATTTAAAAGGAAATCAATTATGTAAACAAGATCGAGAAAATAGGATACCAATATCAAAATCACTATTGTAAGCAATTAATAAACAGGGTAGTAAGGACCTGCTTTTTAAGCCATAAACATAAATGAACTAAAAGAAGTCTATATAAATGCAAAAAGCTAGCATGATCATTAAACCATGTGCCAGTTCTTACAAAAATAAATAAAGAAATAAAAAAACGCTTTGTTTTCCTTAGCCCATATGGCACCAAACATCATTGATATTTTATTCATTTCTGCTTTTGTGTGCCAAAATCAATGACCATTTATCATTAGTCGAACATCCCAATTGCTAACTTCAATCACGCCGCCCACACAACTAAAAAATAAAAAATGTGTAATCTAATCATCTCACATTTGTACACAATCATATAGATCAAGATGAACATCGACCTTGCCGATAAACAGGAAATTAAAACTTAAAGAGCAACACAATCATACAGTAGCCACTTCATGTAAAATTTCATTAAAGCAAAACACGGCCATGTCTCTCTTAAGATTGCTCACCAGCCAAAAGCCTCAATATCCCAACAACACCAAAAATCGTATAAATCTTCGGAACTCGAACAGTGGTGCATTCTGGAACCTCATCTGTCAAAGCAAAACAACCCAAGATCAAAATATATAAAACGAAAAAAAATTCAAATGATCGATGGATCCTTTGTAGATGAATTACATAAAAAGCACTAGAAGAAGACAAATCAATGGAATCAACTAACCGATGAGTTTCATGGATCCATCAACTCGACTAACAGCCAAAGAAGAACCAGAAGATCCATCCGTTGGCTCAATCACATACTGATCAGGAAATTCCCATAATCGCATACGCGTGTACAGCTTCTGCACAGAATCTGCTCTCTCCATCATTATTGAAACTCCAACTCACTGAAAACATCAAATACAATCCATTCAAATTCAAACTAAACTCTATTCACAATTAATCATCATCAAGGATTCAAATCTCAATTCACGGCTTAAGCTAGCTACAAATCATTCAAATCCAGTCTAATTTGATCAATATTCATTCAAATTAACAATTCGAACTAAACTACATTTACAATCAATTATCAAAGATTCAAAGCCCATTTTACCGCTTAACCTTTCTAGAATTTCACAAATCAACCGAAGCAATAACACTAACTTCAAATCGTTCAAATAATTCAAATCCAGCTTAATTCGATCACTATTGATTCAAATTAACAGTTCAAATTCGAACTAAACCAAATTCACGATCAATCATCAACGATTCAAATCTCAATTCAACTTTTAACCTTTCTACAATTTCATAGATCAAGCAATAATCCGAAGTTCAAATCATTCAAATTCAGCATTAATTGATCTAATCGAAACAGAAAACTATTTTCCCGCTAAAATTGTTGAAGTTTGTTACTGTTACAGAAATTTTCTCACACTTTCTCAGCAAAGAAAATGAAAAAGAGAAAGAGAAGAAAATGTACCTGAATGAAAATTAAGATCCAAATGCGAATTCGTGTTTAGAATGATATAATAATATTCATTTTAGTTTTAAGCTAAAGTTAAGGGCGTGTTTGGAATGTTCGTCAATGATGGGTGATGTGGACAAAATCGCTGGTTCGTATTCGTGGTGTTCCAAAGGGTGAAGTGATTTACCGGTTCTGCTTAAACCGTGCCCAGGGGGGTGTGTTAGCGACACACGTGGGGGTGGATTAGAGGTTTGTGTGAGCGGGACCTACTACTATGGAGAGCCTTATGATTATGACATGGTCAATAGAGGAGCAACGTGTGGGATTGTATCTACCGTTGGATGTGAATACTGAAGTGAAATTGATGGTTAGAAATATGGCGGGGTCTTGAAATTTTGGATGTATAATCAATTTCAAGCTTGGATTGGAGAATTTTGTCCTCTTAATTCAAATTTGGATGAAAGTGTTCACAATAACAATATCAAGTCAACATTGTCATAAAAACAAGAGAGATGAAGCTAACTAAATACTTCATCCGGTCCTATTTATAAAAGAAATTTTGGTCAACTAAAGTTAATGTATCTGGTTAAAAAGTTAAACCAGATACATCCACTTTTGTTGACCCAAATTTCTCTTATAAATAGGACCGGAGGGAGTATGATTCATGCATGTCTCAAATAAAAAACAATAAATGAACATACAATCTTCTAATTTTTTTAAAATAAAATTTTGGTTCTCCTATTTTAAAAACGAACTTTTTGGTTTTTAATGTCAATTTTTCCTGAGTATTTCCCCAACTCTGTTTTTAGATCAATTTTGATGATGTGATAATTACCTACATTAACAAATTTAATATGCATGTTGTTATTAATTTGTTTTATTTAATAATTATCACTTTATAACATATTTTAGTTTTTAAAATAATATATAAGTTAAAGATGTGATGAAAAATATTAAAATACAATTTTATAAAATATTTTGATTATTAAAATAACATTTTAACTATTGAAATAATATTGTATCATCAAAGTTAAACTTCACTCTTTTAGGTGGATGAAAGCCACTCATGTTAATGTTAGCTTAAGCTTTCATATTTGGTGGCCGAACTCTTTTGCTTGTTTGGGTATCGGCTAAATTTTCGTTATAGTTTGCGTGTGATTACCTATTTTGTGTTGTAAACTTTGAGGTATGTTTCGCACTACTTGTGCCAAGAATGATCCTTCTTTGGTATTAATATAGCTCCATTTTTGCTTGTTCAAATAAAAAAATATTAAAATAATAAGAAATATTATTTTCTAAAATTTTAGTTATTAAATTATTTTAACTGTTAAATTAAAGGTCAAATGCATCATGTGATCTTTAAGTTTAACGTTTATATCGAATTAGTCCTTTTAGTTTTGTAGTTTTAAATTGGTCTTTTATGTTACTAAAAGTGTGCCCATAGTCCTTTAAGGCATAAAATATATGCATTGTTACCCTCTCTTTCCATCAAACTTAGTTAAAAAATGTTTATGTAGATGTTTATTGCTAAGTTGACAAGTCTAAATTAATCTCCCCCAAAATTAGGGTTCATATATGTATTGTTTAGTCTTAGTTTGAAACAAAAATCAATCGATTACTTGATTTATAATGTTGTTGATGAAATATTTATTTGTAAAATTAGGATTGAATTGGGAAACAATAAGTAGAAAATGTATATAGGTAATTATATTTGGTGGCAATGTTAAAGGGTCATGTAAACACTTTTTAACAAAATGGTATGAAAGAAGGGATCAATTTGTTAGAAAAAATAATTAAAGGACTAGTTTGTTTACTTTTACTAACATAAAATACCAATATAAAATTAAAAAAAAAACTAAAAATTTAATATGGTGTAAACGTTAAGCTTAAAGGAGCCTGTGATATATATGGCCTAAATTAAAATGATATTTTAAATACTAGATAATAATATATTAAATTAAAACAATATTTTAATCATTAGAATATTTAGAAGAAAAATAATCATTGAATGAAACGAATTAATAATACCCCACTTGGGTTGGCCTAATGGTATTGGCTTGGGATCTGGGAGTGTGCTCTTCCTCGAGGTCTCAAGTTCGATTCTGTCTGGTGTCAATTTAGGTGGACTAATTTAGCTTCTTCAAAAAAAATAATACTCCAAAAAAAACAAATTATTAATAATAAGCTCGGGTCACAAAATTTTACCTAAAAATGAAAAAATAAAATTAGAGGACCAAACAACCGATTGTTAAAATGGGGAGTGGGGGGACCGAAACATCATTATTTTTGAACTAGAAGGATTAAAGGTGCATTTAAGTCTTGTTTACACCTAAAAATATTTATCATGTTAGCTAACCTTGGAAAATAGGTGAATGGATTTTAAGGGATGTAACTCTCTAGCTGATGAAAGGTTAGACGATGTTGGGGCAGTCGAGCGAGGGAAGTTGATTCTTTCTTAAGCCTACTAACTTAGTATGTGGTTCCTAATTGCCTCAGACTTGGTCAAAATGAAGTGGAACTGAACAATCACACCCAAAACCCATGTTCCATGTTTGTTGTGACGCTAACCGCAAAGAGGATGAGGGACGAAATACGATCATATTGGAGTTACACACTAATGATTGTGTAGATGAATCATGTCGTGAAAGGGGAGTCTGGCAACCAAATGTGGGGTGCCACGATCCCCTCAAAAAGGGAAACTCATGCATTACTCACGAAATTATTCGAGCAGAGGCTTAACATCATGAGCGATGTTGTTTGGATAATAGTTAATAGTTTTATTATAAATACTTGATTCATATATTGTAATTAAAACATCTGGTCAATCAAATAAGCTTATTTCACTTTTTTTTTTACCCCTTTACGTTTATGCATTTATCTTTATTTAGTGTAACTCAAAAATTAATTGCTCTTTAGGAGAAATTAGGGAACCCACAAATGAGAGATGGAGTTCATTCATCACCATTAATTGCTTGAAACAAATGAAATCATAGTTGAGGACATTCAGCCGAGCCTCAGCTAAATGCTTGCTTCATCAAAAAAATTATATTGGCACGCCTAGAGGGATAACATGGTCTTTAACACTAAAAATTCAAGTTCCCTGGGTCAGGATTATGTTTAGCATATGCACCTGAGGTATGGAAAAAGTTTCAGCAATATGGATCAACCATCATCATTAACAACTAGAAGGTCACGGCAGCCTCAATCGAACAAGCCTTCACAAATGTTGGGATTGCCAACATTTGTTTCCCCGCCTATTGTTTGTGAGGCATAACTAATTGATACACCTGCAACTCAAATAGTAATGCCAGCGTCTTTCATTAGACAATAGATTGACATGTTGATACATCACACCATGTATTAGATCTCTACAGAACTTGCTGAAATTTTTAAACTCATGGTGCATAATGAGGTTTGACAAGTCAATGAGTTAGAAGCTTTACGAGCCAATTTTTGTGACAACTCAGTCATTTTTACTCCACAGGCGGTACAAGGTGTAACGCCCACTTTTTTAATTATTTGATTTATTCTTTGTTACTTGATTTATTTGGTTTATTTATTGAGCCTAGAAATATATTTATATATATTTATATGAATTATGTGATGAGATGTGAATATTGATATGACTTATATGTTTATATGAACTATGTGATGTGATGTGTATATTTATATGATTTTATATGATTTATATGATGTGGTGTGATTTTATGTGATTATATATGTGATGTGAATTTAGAATATATTTATATGATTTATGTGTTCTGAATAATTATGTAATGTGAGTCTGGAAATATATTTATATTTATGTGATGTATTTATGTGAATATATGTTATTCGGTGTATAATATACTTGTTATTTTGTGTGAAAATATATATATGTTATTTGGTTTATTATTTATTAGACTATATTTAGTAGGTAATTATAATTATTAGAAAGAGTAAATAGAATAGTTGGAGGGTTATAAATATGAGAGACTAGGTTGGAATAGCTATTACGTAGAAACAGTTTTGTGAGAAGAGTAGCCACCAAAAAGAAGAGAGAAAGCAATTTCCGTTTTTCTGAAACCTACCTCAGTAAAACAATGATATCTCACTCGTTAACCGTTGGATCGTGACGATTTTTGGACACAACATTCACAACACCTGGGTCTACCTTTTCACCGTTCGGATCGTCGAAACAAGGTCTGAGTTGAGAGAAAACTATCGCGCACTGAAGCAGTATTTTTGGGTGTTTTCATCACTTTGTTTTTCGCAAGCTTTGTTCATCTGAATTAAGGTAAGGGTGAGACTAGCTTTCAATATAATTAAGGGTATGGTTCTGAGAATTGAATTTAACATGATTAGGTTGAGTTTTGGTGAGAATTGAGATTAGGGTTAAATGACCGATTTGATGATTAAACCATGAAAAGATGTTAGATTGATGCAAAATTAGTTTACAGACCTTAGATATTGTCTAGGGTGTTAATTAGATGCCATATGGATGAAAGAATCATGAAGATAGGTGAAAAGTTGTGATTTTTTAGGTTTCTGGCCGTACTGACATTCATCGCTCGCAACTGCGAGTAGAAACACTCGCAACGGCGAGCTGCACCCCATCGCTCGCAACTGCGAGCAACGTTACTCGCAACTGCGAGTAAGACCTTCGAGCTCGCCATTGCGAGCAAATTACTCGCCACTGCGAGTTAGGCTGTTAGTTGCCCAAAATTGTCCCGATGCGATCCTTTCGCACGTGTAGTCATGAGTTGATCTTATAAGTAAGAAAAATGGTTGTTTAGGATACTTTCAGAAGTTCCAGAGGTCTGTTTAGGTGACTGAGATTAGTGGTGATGATGTATAAGAATTATTTAAGATGCGTTATGATTATAAGTTGTTATGATTCATTCCCTTTAATGTTGATATGTTATTTAGACGCTATTATATGTTGTATCTTGCTGCTGTTTATTGCCGTTGACTGTTAACTGTCTTGAAGTTGCATGAGTCGGTCTAAGTTGTCATGATTTAAGAAGTTGTCCATTTTAATGGAATTGTATAAGATGTTCACGTTGTGGTCCAAGTTGCATTTAGAGTTGTGATGTTGCATAGTCAGCGATGGGGGCTTAATGCCCGACAGGTTCTTTATGACCTTAGCGATGGGGGCTTAATGCCTGACAGGTCCTTTATGACCTTAGCGATGGGGGCTTAATGCCCGACAGGTCCAAATATGACCTTAGCGAAGGGGGCTTAATGCCCTGGTGGTACCACATGCATGATGAAGTTGTCTAAGTTGTTGATGAAGTTGTCTAAGTTGTTGATGAGGTTGTCTAAGTTGTTGTTGAGGTTGTCTGAGTTGTTGTTGAAGTTGTCTGAGTTGTTGTTGAAGTTGTAGTTGCATTGTAGAGTCGTCATAACTTATATTTAATGATGATTTAACGATGATGTCTGACGATGATGCCTTTAATGATGATGTTTGATTATGTTTTGATGATGATGCTTTAATGATGATGTTTGATTATGTTTTGATGATGATGCTTTGATGATGACGTTTGATTATGATTTGATGATGATATTTTGATGATAATGTCTGTTTATGATTGATGATGATAATAATATGATACTAAATGATTATTAATGCTGATGTTTATGATGTCTTAAGTTGTTAAATATATGATGATACTTGATTATGACTTAATGATGATTTTTGCTTATGAATTAGAGATGATAATTGTTTACGAACTAATGATGATATTTGACAATGATAATTGAATATGATTTGATATAATGCTAAATGGTAAATGTTTTAAATGTAAATGATGATTTATGTTGTTAAATGCATTTTGACGAATTATATGTTTAATTTATTGACTGTGAAATCTCACCCCTTCTGCGTATATGTTGCCTCGACCGTGGGTAATGTGCAGGTAATAAAGATTAGAAGTGTTCGTGAGAGGACTCCTCACTTGTGTCTAGGTGCTCTGATATGTAACGGGATGGGGCTTGCTTTCATGAACTTTTTATGAATAAACATTAACTAAAACTTATGAGATTTCTGATAAGGCCTGTGTGCCAAGACTTTTATTATGTCGAATAATTTCCGCTGCATGATTATAGATTTTGACGTTGAATTTTGAAAGATAATTATTATTATCTATTTTGTGGTTTTAAGGAAGTATGTGACATTCCGTTTGTGATTTAAATATTCTGATTTATGATGAAATTTTCAAGTTGGGAAAACGGGGTGTTACACAAGGGAACTAAAATCTAGTCGGTGTTGTTAATCAAAGCCAACCGATTATTGCATTCGTACGACTCTAATAGGTTTAGTCGATTTGTATAAAACATGTACCTTGTACTCCTTATTCATAGCCTAGTATTTTTGCCACAGCTAACCCTATGGGCACCCAAAAATGAACGATATTTTTAACCAGACTCAAGGCCATCGAAATCATTAGGTCAGTAAAGCCCTTGTTTTAGGCCCTAAATTTCTAACTTTTTTAATTATTATATATTTTGTGATTCACACTCCTTAATTGTGGTTAATATTGCATTAGCATGTATGTGTCTGTTGCAATACACAACGATTTTCTAAGATTAATTTTTGCATTTTTTCTTCCTGCATTATCAAAAGATTTACTGCACAGTGCGGCGAGCGAAATCAAAAGGAATTCAAAAGTTACAATTGTTCCTTTTATTGTTTACAGGAACAACATAGTTATAGTCGAGGTAAGAACTATGGGACCGCGACTGTTGGACTCCAAAACTCATAATTGATACAATCAACATGTAGTTTGAGATACAACTGAAACTCATGGATAAGTATGTGCATGGAAAGCCATATCCATAATGGGTCGGTGATTAATGCCATTGTCTAGAGGTTATAAAACTCAAGATTTTTCTACCTTTGTTAGGGAATATGGTAAGTCAATTGTGAGGCATATCGAAAGATTTACTGCACAGTGCGGCAAGCGAAATTAAAATGAATTCAAAAGTTACAGTTGTTCCTTTTATTGTTTACAAGAACAACATCTATATAGTATTCTTCTCTCACACCAAATTTGATCCAAACATGGGAAGGCATGGATTAATGTTTCCATGACATGTTCTATTGGCCTCAATCAAAAGTTACAACAGTAGGACTGATGAATATCAAGTAACAAGTAGATGAATCAGTTGCTGACTTCATTGAGAGGTTCATTAAAATCGTTGGGAAATGCTCAGTCCAATTCACTACAAGAAATGTTGCATTTTGCCAAGGGCAGAAGCCTTGGTAAAATGCTAAAAGCCTTGGCAATTGGACGTTTGTCAGGGGTTTTGCCAGGAGCAGAATCACCAGCAAATCTGCTCATCGCAAATTGTCCTGCCAGGGGTTTAGCTCCTGGCAAAATGCGCTCCTGGCATAGGCCCTGGCACAACCCCTGGCAAATTGTGTCTGCATAATTGCTGGCTTTTATGACACACTCTGGTCAATGCAGGCTTTTGCAGACTGTGTCAGCATCACATGCCAGGGACATTGTGAGGGGTTAACCCCTGGCAAATTGTGTACGAAATTTTTTTAAAAAACGTTTTTTATTTGTTTAAAAAATCAAAATATTAAAATTTAATAATTAAAAATAATTTTAAAAAATAATTATTACACCATTAAAATTAAAATTTGAATAAATAACATTTATATCTAATTAAACTTAAAAAAAAATCGGTTTTAAATTAAAAAAAAACAGTATATACAATTTAGTGAAACCTAATGTTATTATTAAAAAAAAACCCTAATATAACAGATCTAGACAAAATATATTTAATAGATCCAAAAAAAACTTATATATATTCAATAGATCTTGACAAAAACAAACATATATTCAACATGCATTACAACAAAAACAAGTACAAGCATTAATTTAAAAATATACATAATTATCATCACAAAAAATCAACATCAGCCATTAATTCAAAAATTCACATACTAAAAAAATTCAAAAACTATAAAAACTCTAAAAAAAATTGAAAATTTCAGCCATTAATTTAAAACAGCATTCTAAAAACTTATTATTTTACATATTTATAACATGCATACACAACAACATATATATACATTCAGCCACTCATAAGAAAATTTATCAAAAATTTAAAATTGAGAAACTACCAACTTGTTGAAGCTTCACAAAGAACATATCCAAGAAACCAAGTTGTGCAAGGAACCACATGAGGAGGCAAACTTTGACACTGATATTGCAAATGACATAAAAAAAATTATAAGTCAATATAAGAAAATAAAATAGAAGCATAAAACTTTAGGTGTAGAGATTTACCAAAGTAAAAAAATTAGTGTTGTTGGAGAAGAGAGTGGTTTGTGAAGAGTGGTGGTGGTGGTGTGTGTTCTGTGAAAGAGAAATAAATTTCTCTAAGTGTGAAGAATGGAACGGTTCAAATATGCACAAAATTATAGATCTACAATTTGCCAGGAGCCCAGCCAGGAGCTACCCCTGGCAAGACTCGGTCTCCAAGGTTCCTAGCGTAGCCACAGACCTACCAAAAAGGTGTCAGCAATTTGCCAGGAGTTTGTGCATTTTGCCAGGGGTTCAGCCCCTGGCATGTCAGCTTTACAGATTTTTGTCAAATCTTCTGCAGCATGCAGAGATTCCCTTGACTTTAATTTGAATCAAATTTTCCCTCTTAAAATTTGCCAGGGGCTACTGCAATTTGAGAGGGGTTTGCTCCTGGCTTATGGTGTGGTTTGAAATTGCAATTTACCAGGGGTTTCCCTGGCATTACTCCTGGCAAATTTGCCAGGAGCTGATGCTCCTGGCATTATTCCGTGGCAAAACGCAATATTTCTAGTAGTGATTTCTTGGCGCTAAATATGCATCATTGCCATGCAACCACAACTAACAAATAAATTGGTGGGACAAGCCTTCCAAGATCCAAATGGCTTGCCTTCTTGAGGATCACCTATAGAGAAATTCATTAAATAAAGAGAAACGATGTGTGCTAGCCAAGGGAGAGCTCTAGACCTAGTTTCCATCATTGACATAGAGGATTAATATGATGATGATATGTCAGTCAATCCAACGACACATATTCTCACGACTAAAATCCATATAAGGGAAAAGTTATATATGTTTTGCCTTAATGTGAGCAAAATGGAAGGACATAAGTTCATCAAAAGACTAAATTGAGCATGACTTTGGTTTAACAAAAGTTGACCATGTATTTGATTATATTCTCAAAGATAAACATATTTGACTACTTGATGATCACAAAATCCCCCATATGAGGAGATAAAATGCAAACAGTATAGCCAGTGGCATAATTCCTACAATCAAGCCACGACTAACTACATTATCTTCTGAAGAGTCGTCCAAAAGGTTGTTAAGGAAGGCAAGATTACGCTAGTAGATAATAAAGATTTGGAAATGGTCATTGATACCGATCATTTCCCAGCCATGGATATGGCCATGGTGTAATTCTCTGAACCCAAAAGATTTTAGAACTATTGAAAAAGAAAATATGGTGATCAAACGGGGTTTGACAGCCTACATTTAGATTGGTTGAATCCATACAATGGGATGAACATACAGATGAAACACCAAATAAGACACTCAAAGTCAATAGGGTCCCTTTAAGAAATCAAACGATCACTTGACTTTGCATCGTGGTATTTAGGTGATTGGAGTGGGATATGGTCATGCATCCTAATCTAAACATACACTTTATTTGTAATAAAAAAAACTAAAATTGTATGCATTTGATAAATGTATATCATGTCGTATGGGGTTTGATGGAAGTTTGGACATACATGTTGTCCGACAGTCAAATATCTCGATTTGATGGAAGGGGTGTGGTTGGAGGATGGATGTATGAGGTGGATGGGGTATTTAAGGAGAAAATGAAATCTCTAAAGATGTACTCAAAGGTTGGAACAATGAGGTCTATGAGAATATTGAAGTAAACTTAAAGAAACTAGTGGAACATATGTGCTATTTTTTGGATCTAAAAAGTGAAAGTGGGGTGTTGTTCTTAGGTGAAGTAGAGGAAATGAAGGTGAATTTTTTCAAAATTTCAGAACACCTTAAAAGTAGGGATAATTTTGTTTACCAAAAATCACGATCAAGGTGACTCAAAGAGGGAGATACTAACGCAAGTTTCTTCCATGCATGCATCAAAGGTAGGAATATGGCAAACTCGATATTGGTGCTAGAAAGAGAGGGAATGTTGGGTGAAGGTGTGTAGAGAGGTTGTGGATTATTTCAAGAATCGCTTTAAAGAAGCAGGTTGATCAAGACCTACTCTAGATGACCTTAGATTCCCTACCTTATCTTTGGAGCAAAGTATCAATTTAACTAAGGTGTGTTTGGAGGAGAAGATTAGTGAAGTGGTTGCCTTGTCATAGAGGAACAAAATTATTGGTCGTGTGGTTATAATTTTTCCTTTTTCAAAGAATTTTGGGGGGTTTGAAAGGTGGATGTTAAAATTATGTTTGATCAATTCCACTCAAATTTAAATCATCTGGAGCACTTATTGCCTTATTTCATTACTTTGATTCCAAATGTTCTTAGTTCTCATTCTTTGGGAGAATTTCTCCTTATTTCTTTATTTGGGAGTCTCTATGAGTTTTTCTTTCTAAAAGGCTAGCGATAATAATTGATTCACATGTTTCAAAGAATCAATTGTTGGGTGAAATAGGTGGATATTTGTAAGCAGGAAAATGTGGTTGTTTGAGGCTGAAGGATTTTAAGGTTGTTTAGCAGTGCTCTTTTATCGAAGTAGACGTGGTATCTGTTAATGGAAGGGGAGTCTCAATGGGAAAGGATCTTTAACCTGATAATTTCAACAACTATTAGACATGACAGGACTAATTTTGTTGGGTGGAGAGATGTTTGTGGTTTAGGTGGTGTTTTGGGGCAAGAATATGATTGGTTTGTGGAAGTATTTAAAAAGAGAATTGGATGTGGGAGAGGGACATTATTTTGGCAAGAACATTGGTATGGAGAAATGTCTTTTAATCAAATGTTTTTTATGGATTTGATTATTTCGGTTCAAATTTCGGCAAGGGAGGATGTGTGGAGTTTTCAAGTAGATCCTTAAGGTCTCTTTTCAGTAAGTTTTATCTATCTTCATATATCTATGTAATCTATCTTCCCCTCTTCTTTTGATGTGTCATTGGGGAAAATTGCTGTTGACACATTGCATAAGGCTATGTCACACATGTAAAAGACGAAAATACCCCTGCGGCAGTTAACTACCGAAGTTTTGAACCGGCTGCAGTTAACTACCGAAATTACTTCGGCAGTTAACTGCCGATGAAAAAATGAAAAGAAAAAAACCTCGGCACTTAAGTGCCGAAGAACTCAGATATCTACACCACCAACATCCTTCAAAAACAATGGCATAATCATTCACGGTTCTTTTTCTAATCTTAAAACTTGACAGAAATTGCCGAGTTCTTCTTTGTGGATACAACTCCTTTTGTGGACAAGTGCTTTCTCAAGCCAAATGATCACAAGTATCATTGGAGAGGTGTACTTCCCAGAAAGAAATATTTATCAAACCTCTTGAAGGTAGTTAAGTCTCCTCATCACAGAAATTATTAAGATAAAAGATGATTTAATAGTTCTTTTTTGCATGTGTGTGATTCTAAACGAAGGATCTGGAAACAGCACTAAGAGATTCAACTGCCAAGTGGAAGATTGTTGTGGGGCATCATCCAGTGAGAAGCATAGGTAACCACGGCGACACCAAAGAGCTCTTAACACACCTCCTGCCAAATCTTGAGGTCACTCATTATATATAACTAAGCACTCAAATTAAAAAAATATTGTCTTACTAGTTATAAAGATAAGGTGCATCGTCCTTTATACCATTGTTGGCGGTGTGATGAGTTCTTCGGCACTTAAGTGCCGAGGTTTTTTTCTTTTCATTTTTTCATCGGCAGTTAACTGCCGAAGTAATTTCGGTAGTTAACTGCAGCCGGTTCAAAACTTCGGTAGTTAACTGCCGCAGGGGTATTTTCGTCTTTTACATGTGTGACACAACCATATGCAATGTGTCAACAGCAATTTTCGTCATTGGGTGAGTTACTTGATAAGGTTTGAGGGAGACGTGCTCCTTCAAAGGTTTTATGGTGAGTTTGTTTTAGATTTTTTTTGAAAAAAAATCTATTTTTTTTTTTTATAAAAAAATCACTTTTGTCATTTCTAAGTGTTTGTTTAGGATTTTTATAAAAATCATTTTATCAAAAAAAATCTATTTTCACCCTAATATGAAAAACTATTAGGATTAGCTTTTTTGAAAATCTATTTTTTCAAAAACGAGGTAACACATGAACTAGTTAAAAATCATTATTTTTTAAAAAAAAAAGATTTTTTGGATAGTAAACAAACACAAATAGCTTCAGATTTTTTTAAAATCTCTAAAAAAAAAATCTCTAAATTCTTTTAACATAATTTTTTTTAAAGCTCAAATAAACGCACTCTTAATTGTCTCTTGGCAATTGATTTTAATCACTTGTTTACTAGGTGTGGTTTCGCAAGCGCTATATGCTATGAAGTTCTCAAATGGTTAGGTATGGAAATAGTTCTTCTAAGGAAAATATTTATTTCACCTTTGAAAAATTCTAAGGAAAATATTTATGTTGCTAGAAATATTCTATTCTTTGCATCAGAAAGGAAAAGGTGTAAAGGGTGTGTTTGACACATGGTGTTTTGACTAATTTGAAATTCTATCACATACTTCGCTGTAACTTTAAATTTCAGAAATTGAACTAAAATAAATCACTTTAAGAGACTCAACATTTTTAAGATAAGAACTCCAAGAGTTTCGGACAAAATCCACAAAAACAAAACATGTCAAGTTCGTTTGTTCAAAATTTCAAATCACTGACCAGTGATTAATATATCCAAACTACATAAAATGGTTGGATTTCAATCCAATTTTTTTTTTTTTTAAAAAAAAAAAAAAACCAAAGCTATGAACTCTATGAGCAATTAATATATCCCATCCACTTTACCATGATTTCCAAGATTTTAATTCTGCAGTTAAACCTCGTCATCAATTGCCCTAACCCTAAACATTGCACACACTTTCTCTATTCTCATACATGCATGCCTCTTAATTACTACCATCAACTTGCACTAACATATATTCAAGTTAATTTTTTTAAAAAACATATATTCAAGTTAATTACAGCAACCATTGATCATATGTAATATCTTTCCAAGTTTATAAATTAAAAAAACAAAATAAGGCATATTTATACTCCAATAGAGATAATAGATTAATGCAGAGATATTCAACTTCTATTACTTAATACGAAACGAAACTAAAATCCATAAAACAATACGAAAGTACCAAAACAAACATAAACGAAAAGGAAACATAAAAACATATGAAGTTGAACAATCTGCACCAAGAGATAGCATTATAAGTCGCATTTCTCTTCTGTTTCATCATCCTCTTCTGGAGGTGGCAACTCGTTCAGATCAAAGTCCCGTCTCCGTCTTTCTTCATTCGCAGCCGGTGCAGGTGCAGGTGCTGCTTGGATTTCCTTAGTGATATGACCACTACCACCTGCAGAGGACCCTGCGGTTGATTGGATCGATCTATTCAGATCGAACACAAGCTCGCGAGCTAATGAGCTCACCCCTTCATTGATCTTGTCGCCAAGACCATCACCTGTAAACAATTAACGACGTAACAAATAAAGCACACACTCATATAAGGTTAAAAAGTTGATTTGTTAATCAGTCTGATTTGTTTATTTAAGATTAGTAAAAAATTATTCTTTATGATTTAATTAAGTTTGCGTGCCTAAGTTTTTTTCAAATCATTTTGTTAAAAGAGTGGTTTGTATGTTGAAAATGAAAAGCTATTTCTATTTGCTTTTAAATAAGTGAGAAATATAAAATCTCTTTTTTTAAGTTTAGTTAGACAAACACAAAATAACATATTTTTCTTAAACACTAAAACATTCAATTTGAATAGGAAAAGCTATTTTTGTTAGCTTTTCAAGAAAATCACTTTTACAAAATCTTTTTTACAATTTAAAACAAACACAACATAATATATTTTTCTTGAATGTTTCTGAAAAATAATCCCTAAATAATTTTTAGATTTTTTTTTTTTAAATTACACACAAACATAGCTAAAACATCAAAAATATTTTTTTTAAACAACTAAAACATTTCAATTATCTTTTGGTGGATCTAAAAAAATTAGATCTAAATCATGGAGTACCATACTTTTCATAAAACATCTCTAAATTATTTATATCAAAATTTTTTTTTTTAAATATTCTTTCACTCATAACCATAACTAAAACATCAAAATCTTAAACAAAATTTCAGATCTATATTATAAGACTATATATATAGTTAGGGTTTAGTAATATATATACCCTCAGCAGGAACGGGTGCAACGGTGCTAAAAGTTGGTGGAGGGAAAAACCCCCGATGAGCACGCTCTGGATGCTTGCGCATATGCCCAAACGCAGCTTTCCATGTGGCAAACTCCCTCTTGCATTCTGGACATGTTGGGGATCCTGATGGAGGGTCTTTCACTTGGTTGCCTTTCCTTTTCTTGAAGACATGACCATCAGAACCAACTTGTTGGATAACAGATGAACCGTCGGCAGTTAGGGCGATCGTCCTAAAAGCCCCATCGTCTTCTTCGTTACCCTCATCACCACCATTTGGGATCATCAAATCATCATCATCAGTTAGTTCGGCCAGGACTTCCTCCGGTGTTTTCAGAGAGGTTTCATCCTCAGTGTTTGTCACAGCGGGTGGCTGATCATGTTCAGCCAAGGTGCGTTGAGGGGAAGTGGCTGGTGTGGTGTTGTTTGGGCTTGACTCATTGGCAGGGACGTTTTCCATGATGGTGATGATTGAAAGAATGAAAAACTGAAGAATGGAAATGAGTGAGGGGTGTGTTGTGAATTGTAGAAAATATGAGTATTTATTGATGAAAAAAATTGATGAAAGCACATATGGAAAATGAATTTACGACGTTACTTTACTTGCAATAATGCCACCATTTGTGAAACGCTACCAACATGCAATATTTTTTTGGTGACTTTTGGGGGGAAAGGTGGTTGTATTCCATGTATCCAAGAATTTAAAGTTAAATTTCCATATATATTTTTATTTTATCATTATAATAATATTTGTCTGAGATTTTTTATTAATATTTTCTATTTTTAAAAAGAATAAATAACTTTTTCCCTTGACTATGAAATGTAGAAATTATATTTTAATTTATGCATTAAATTTAGATAATTATTATCAATATTTTAATAATAAATTTATTTGAAGTAATAAATAATATCTAAAGGTGATACATTAGATGTCAAATAGTTTTATACTTTTGTCAAAAAAAAAAAAGTTTTATACTTAGCTCTCATTTGTCGCGCATGATAGCATAGAAACATGATATGATATGATACAAAGAATATTGAGAATATGATAGAAGAGCAATGCTAGGAACACTCTCTTTTGAGCACTCTTTCTAGCACTCACTCTTTTATTGGGTGAAATCAATGTATGTCCCACCACTTTATGTGGGTACCATTTCCATAGTGTAGTTCCCACATTGTTTTCACCCAATAAAAAAGTGAGTGCTAGAGAGAGTGCTCAAAAGAGAGTGCTGCTAGCATTCATCTATGATAGAATATTACACGATAGGCATTTATTATGTCACATGTTTGATGCACACATGATAAAAAATAATATAGCATTATTTTTTTTTCAAGTTTATACATCATATTTAAACGATCATGTAAAATTTTCAAATAAACTAACGAAAAGGACCAAAAAACTAACTTAGTAATTAAATAATTATATATAATTTTTTCAATAAACAATTTCATTTTTTTAAATCATGAGTGAAATAATTCTATTTTATATGCTAGATTTCATAAAAGCTCATTTGAAAAATTAATATTATATATGATTGATAAGTAAAATAAATATATGATATATATTATATATATACACATGACAAAACTACCCTTACAATAGAATTATATTCAATTTTTAAAAAAATTAAATTAAATTAATATTTTTGTAATTTTTAGTAATAATTTTATTTTTAAATATTCTAGATTCAACAAATTAAATATTAACATTTTTTTATAATTTAATATCAAATTTTATAATTTATATCTATTTTATTAGTTTTCAAATTTTTATATTGTAAATCATTTTATACAAGTGTAAATTGATAATCCATCTTCTTATCCTATCATGTTGGTTTCTAACCCAACTCACATCGAGGATAAGAATTACAAGTACAAAGATATGATATGATAAGTTTCAATATTAACTTTTTTTTATAGCAGTTTCAAAATTAACTTATCATATCTTATTGTATCATTAAAATTTTAATTAAGACATGATATTTTTTAAAAATAGCAAAGAAATTATATTAAAAGATGGTAACAAGTACAATAAGTAATAAACCTACAAAATATGATGAAGTACAACAGGTACTCACCTCTTAAGAGATGCTTACAAAAAAAAAAAAAGCAAAATTTCCCAATTTATCTAAGAATACAATATAATGATAGTGTAAACCATTTGTAAAAAAAGGTCAGGAGAACCCAATTATTTTACCCAAAAACCAACTCCAAGATAGACTTAGTTCTAATAAAAAGTATACACTGTCGCAAGTATACATTGTCGTAACAAGTAATAAGCAGTAAGTAGAGTAATGATTCTTGTCAAAAAAAAAAAGTAGAGTATTGATCCCACGAGGATTGTCGTGGATAAGTTCTAAGTATTTTCAAATGCTAAGTTTAATTATTTAAGATCCAAAAAGACATATAACAAAGACAAGGTTTTAAGATACTAAAATAATAAAATGCAGAGGTAAATAAAGCATGTAAAAAATGAATTAGTGATTCAAGTGAAAAGGTGTGGTTAAGGAATTAACTTGGTAAAGATAGAGGTTTGCAAGATTTAGAAAGATTAATGGTCGGATTAGGCAAGTGTACCAAATCGTTTACCAAGTAATAAATTGATAAGTAATGTATCGTATCCACAAAGATTGTCATTTCGTCCAAACAATTCGCGTTACTTATTTTAAGTTGACAATATAAAATAAAAATGTTAAGGGTTAGAGATTGCAATTTTTATCTGTTTGCAACATAGCAAGTTAACTGTTTTGGTTGCAGAAAAGTAAGCAGCGGTTAGGATTCTTTGAATTCCCCCTATTTATTTTGTTGGATATTAAATAACAATCATGTCGCATTTAGTTTTTTTTTTTTTTGAAAATGGCATTTAGTTATCTTAAGTAGACTATACAAGTGATGAGGCCGTTGGGACGTTCTAACCTAGTCAGTTGTCAAGCTGCACCTACTGATTGTACGGTGATCCTTACGTGCGGGGTCTATACTATCTCGGTTGATCTAGGTTTATCCCTCTGATGGCTAACTGCACCTGTTGATCGCACAATGATCCTTACGTGCGGGGTCTTGCTAATTCAAAGGTAATTAAAACATAAACTTAAATTGGCGTTCCTAGGTTTTCAAAGTCAATAAAGGCCAATGTTCCCGAAGGTCTTCCCATCTATGAATCTTAGGACACTCATAACACAATATCTTTCTCCCCTAAGTAGTTCTACAAATGGGCAGCCCTATCAGCATTTACCTCCCATCATGTGCCTGGGCGCTGGGCACCCCATCTTGTGCACCTGGGCGCTTCAGTGCAAATTCTATGCTGAAATGCATGTTTTCTTCGCCTGTTGAGGTATTTTCTTCAAAGTAAAATGTCTTGGAACTTGGGAACAGAATTCCTCCCTTTGTAAAGTCTCTTGAGGCCTCTTGAATCTTCATTCTTATCTTCCCAAGGTTCACATAAATCTTCAGATGTCCTACTTTGCCCGAGTTGCTTGATTTCTTCGTGAATTACATCAAGAACACCTTAAAATTGCTATGTTTCGAGAAGAATAGAATTACAAACTCAAATATATAAAACATTACAAATGTCCTGAAATCATAGGCAATTGATTTAATACTCCTCTGGTTTGCTGGTAAAACCTACTAAAATAGATTGAAAAACATGCTAAGAATAACGTATAAGATGATATGTCTCGGGACTCTGTTTTTTACTTGAGACATGATATGCCTCAATACTTTTATTGATAGACTTGCTTGACTCTTCGGATTTTTTCATGAAATTGTTTAGCATAAGAGTCAAGCTTTCTACCAGCTCCATACTATCTTCCTCTTGTTCAACTAGTTCCTCCATATGATTCTTTTGGTTTAGATTTTCAGAAATACACCCAATGATGAAATCTAGTTTAGCTGCATGCCTATTTAAAGAATCATTGGCTCCAACAAAGAAGAGTTCAAGGATATGGTATCTTTCAAAAAAAAAAAAACCATCTTGAACTTGGGGATATGATTCACAAGTGGAATTTCTCTTAAGTGCTTGATTGGATGGAGCGTTATTTAAATTGAATAAAAATTTCTTTTTTTTTTTTTTAGGGAAAAATTTTTCTTGTGCTTTAACTAGTGATCATATTAATCTTCCATCCAATTCCGAGTCATGTGCAGGCACAATGATTGGATGGAGCGTTATTTAAATTGAATAAAAATTTCTTTTTTTTTTTTTTAGGGAAAAAATTTTCTTGTGCTTTAACTAGTGATCATATTAATCTTCCATCCAATTCCGAGTCATGTGCAGGCACAACGTGAGTCATGTGTACGTTTGATATCCATAGGTGTTCATGATATATTTACCCTATCTCACCGTGAGAGACGGTTTTTTCATGTGCTAATTCTACATACACCTAAAATTATGTTGTTGTAAGTTTTTTTTTTTTTTGAGAGAATGTTGTTGTAAGTTAACAATCATTTTATTTGACCAAAAAATCAACTTGACACTATTCAACCATGCAAGGATAGTGTTATAAGTTTCATTTAATAATTATTGATTAAAAGCAAACAAAATTGACAAAAAAAAAAAAGCAAACATAAAAAATTCCTATTAATCTTCCTTCAAAAAAAAAAAAAATCCCTTTCAATCTAAAAAATCCCTTTCAAACCAAATATTCAGTTCCTTCAAAAAAAAAAAAAAAACCAAATATTCAGTTATGTGGATTACCAACCTACCATATGAAAGTCGCTTAAAAAAACTAAGCTATGATTCCTCAAAAAAAAAAAAACTAAGCTATGTAAAATATAACAATAAGCCATGTAATCACCAAAACAAAAATCGTTATTTATATTTTACTCTAAAAAAATACATTATTTTTTACTCTAAAACAAAAATCATTCTCTGTCTTTGTATGTTATAATACTGAGTGAATATGATGTAAATTGAGAACTTGGATTTATCATTTATATTTATTTTTTTATAAGCGATTTATCATTTATATGTCTTGTGATCGGTGTATTTTGGCACACGTTTTGTAGGTTTGTACTTAAATTTTTTGAAAGCTTTACGGTCCTAGTTTTTTTTGACTGATTTTTGTCCTAGTTTTATCTTTTCAGAATAAAGCATATGAGTATTTGTTGGAAAGCTAAGAATATCTACACTCCTCATGTTGATTCCAAAACCCATTTCGGATGTCCTATTGGTCGAGAAAGCGAATAACGGAGGCAGTAAATATGATTACGAAGGCCATTTTGTTGTTGTTGTATTGGGTTGATTAGCATTGTGCCTAGCTTGTTCGGACTCGGATCTTAATTAGGTTAAAACTCTAGCATTATAAATAAGGTGGTTGTAGGCAGCCAAGACTTATCTTTTGTTCAACCGTTTTCATATATTACCATTTGTGCAAATCTTTTGTAATGGAAGCTTAAGAACCCTAAATCAATCCGATGGTGGAAGTTATGTTGTGTATGCATTTCTTAAAGCTCAGTCTCTAATGCAATCAACACAACTGATTCAAAAAGAGTTAAAAACAAAATATTAAAAATTTAGGGTGTTGGTTTATAAAGCTCTTTCTCGATATAGGTGATTGTTTCCCTTTTTAAGAATTAGACGACTGTGAATTTTTTTTTTTACTTGAAAATGAATATTATTAAATAGAGAATGAGAGAAGTACAAATAGTACGTTTCTTTTCAAAATGGAAGAAGTTTAAGGGGTACTCAATCTAAAAAAAAATGACTATACCCTAAAAAATAAGACAAATAAGAGGGTTAACAAACACAAACCACTCGTAATATACACAAGCCCCTCCTCATCCCCCTCTCTCTACCAACAAGAAATCATTTCCAAGAGGTTACTTTAATTACTCATCTTGAGATATATTGATGGCAATGGGGCTCGCTCCTTTGTAGAAAGGTTGAGGCAACTGGATTAAGGGGATTTTGGTGGAATAGAGAGTTTCGATAATACAGGGAAGGTGCGAGAAACTTTCCAAGGAAAGATAAAGGTGGTGTTGGCTCCCATAGGAGATGGCGATGCTAAAAGTGAAAACCAAATGACAGAGATGCACCACATAGGAAACTCTTTCTGTAGAGTGTCTTAAGAAACTTACATTGCTTCTCCCACATGTGTTTTCAATTTTTTGTACGGTGGTTTATTTGAAGGGAATGTTTTTTATTTTTTACCTCAAAATTTATTGGATGATGAAGTGCAAAGTGCACTAAACCTACAACCCGGAAAAATTGTATAAGGGGTACTAACCCCGCCAAAAACAAACAACCCAATTCAAGAAATTAAACAAAGAAGAGAGTTTGAGCACAAATCATAATACATACATGGACCCCATATTTTTCTAACAATAAACCATCTCCAAAATAAAATTTTGATGGTCTCTACAATCTCATCTCCAACTTCCAATTCTTAGAAGAAAAAATAACAACATTATGCACTTCTCACTCAAATCTCCAAAATAAATAAGTGTTAAGTTCGGACCTCTTGATGCCTTTTTGCCAATGAAGAGGATGAAAAGCAATTAAGGAGGGAGACAACATTACTTTGGGTATGTTGAATGGTTGGCTATATATAGGTTTTTTGATCGGTGTACCTTAGATATGTTTTTCTTTGGGTATCTCTTTTTTTATATGCAATAGGATTAAAGTACCCCTTATAGTTCATTTAATAAGATTTTTTCTAACTGGTAAATCGAATATATATTAAAAAAGATAAGAATATAAGAGATAAAGCAAGATGCATCAAGGAGAAAGAAAGAGATACAATAAGACAAACGACAATGCAAATAAAAGAAGTAAAAAATGGATAATACAATTGCTTAACTAAAAAATGTCCCTTTTTATTTGAATTAGACGGAGTTTTCAATGGCAAAATACAAGAATCCAGAATACACGAAATACTCCAACCCATTACACATAGAATCTAAAGGAAACATAAAAGTAACTTCATAAGAAGCTTTAAGGATTACATAAACAAAAGTTGTTGTACGATTTGATGTGAAGCTGCTATGGAAACAATTGAAGCCATTTTCAACTTTATTATTCATTATTCTACTTTAGTTCTCGAATCCAAAACCCATAAAATAACCAACAAAACCAAAAAGAAAAACAAAAAACATAAGAAGTTGAACTAGCAGCATATTCGTCACATCGATCATACATCACTCTTCTTCATTAGGAGGCAACTCGTTCAAGTCGAATCCTAAACCTTCGCCTTCATCAGACTCAGATGCAGTATCA
Source organism: Medicago sativa (assembly GCF_051527215.1). Lineage (NCBI taxonomy): Eukaryota > Viridiplantae > Streptophyta > Magnoliopsida > Fabales > Fabaceae > Medicago > Medicago sativa. The sequence continues at coordinate 13,878,110 of NC_140753.1, read as the reverse complement.
TCAGACTCGGATGCAACATCATCAGAGGGGTCCTCTATCTCCATTGGCTGGCTTTCATCATCACCTAGTAACAAAAGAAAAACATTCAAAATTAAAATTATAATTGCTTCATGGTAAAAACATTAGTTTGAAGAAAAAGCAAATCGTCAAATTAAAAACCGATTAGTTAAAAAAAAAAATTAAGATATATCTAGATGCCTACATGAATTTGATCTCATAAACTTAAGCAACACTCAAAGTGAACATATATATGTTTGTGTGTATGGTACAATCTTTTATGAATGTTCTATACACAAGTACTTTGAAATCAAAATAATTAAATGTAAAAAAAAAAAAATGACATAACATTACATAATTGAATCTTGGACATGATATATAGCCAATAAAACCCTAGGTCATTGGAGTGTTGACCTAAAAATTATAGTGCGAAAAAAAAAAACATGACAATAAATAGTTTGAATTAGAAAATTAGGTTTTAGTTTTACCCTCATATTGATCAGGTTGAGGTGGGGTGGTTGTTGATGTGGAAGGAAGTGCAGAAAAACCAGAAGCTGCTGACAAACCATTAGGATCACAACAAAAATGGTGTTCTTCCATATGGTTCATCAAAGCAGTCCAAGTGGGAAACACATGTTTGCATCTATAACAATTTGGATATATAGAAGGATGGTCCTTCACTTCACGAATATTACTCTTCCTCCTCTTCATAGCTGGACCATCACTTCCACCTTCTCCATCAGCTGCCAGCTTCCCATTCTCACGAGCTCTGAACTCCATTAAGACTTCGAGAGCGGTTTTCAGGACATCTTCTTCCTCCATACTTAAAGAACTCTGAAGGGTAGTTGGGTTGGTTTCTTTGAGGGATTCATCAACAGAGGGAGGGTCTTGAGGGGACTTGTTGGTGGGGGTTGAATTCTCGGAAGGGTTAGGTTTAGGGTTCTGCATGTTGAAAATGAAAACAAATATGAAGAAAAATGACAATGGAAGATTGTGTTTGGGTTTGTGTTATGTGTGTGTTTTAGTGGTCTATTTATGATGGTTGATGATGTTAGACAATGATTAATGTAATATGATTTTGTCTTTGATTTTTAGGTAAAAAAAGATGGCGGAATCGGTATCATGTATTTTAGTAAAGTTTTTTTTTTTTTTTTTAGAATAGATGTATTTTAGTAAAGTTTTTTATTTATTTTATTATTTTGTCAAAATATTTTTTAAAAGTTTAAATGATATTCAATGTACATATCGTTTGGCATTAGATTTGTTAGGACAAATCGTAAATACCGTGGGATTTATTACCAACTGGATAAAGATTCCTAGTATTTGATAAGTAGATATTTCTACAATCTTAAAAATCAAATTAATTTATATCACATTGTTCATACTAATACATTGTATTTATTTTTATTTGAAGGATCGTAATACATTGTATTATTTATTATCACATCACATTGATCATAATGCATTGTATGTATTCGTAAATTTAATCTGGATATGCGTCATAATTTCAACGGTGACCTGTGAATTTTTAAAACGTTACCAAAATTAAGGTTTCTTTACTTTTTGAAAAATTATTTCTATTTTCATTTTATAATATTTGTGTTACTTTTAAAGGGTAGTTTAAATATGAATCTGGTCCAGATTGTACATTTCTACTATTTTAAGTAAATTTAAATAAAATAGTATTTTTTGTTCACCAATTTCTTATTATTATAAAATTTATTTTTATTAAAAATGATAAAGATATAGTTTGGACCATTTTTCAATGTCCCTATTGGACACACTTGTTAATAAGAAGAAAATGGGTCCCTCAAAAAAAAAATAAGGAGAAAATGGGCTTTCAAAATGAGTCGTTGTGAAGAGAACGAATAAAATGTTAGTTAGGAATGATGGATTTTGAGAAACAATGAAAATAACTCTTTAAAAACTTTTCTTATTTTTATGGAAGGGTCTTGCTAACAAGTGTTCTTAGAAATTTGTTAAAGATTAAAAAATAGAAATAATTGATAAATTTTATGTAAAAAAAAGTTTCTTTTTAAAGTTTCAATACATTGAATGCATGATTTTCAAAAGAAAGTTTTTTCTTTAGATTTTTTAACAAGTATCCTAAAGCACCTGTTATCATTTCCGTTTATGGAAATACAAGACAATTGTTTATTTCAAGGGTTTACTTTCTCCTTGTTAACAATTAAAATAAGATCAACCAATCAAATTAATGGAGTTTTAGAAAGATGGGCACAGAGAAAGATAAGAGTAGAGAGAAAGATAAGAGTAAACAAAAAAACAAAAAAAGAGAGAGATGAGAGGCTTTGAGCGTAGGAGTGGCGGAAACCCTAGGGCTAGCCATGGGCAACCGTGTCGGAGCTACTCTCCGGCAGAGAGATTTCATAGGGGGGAAGGGGTCCAGCCAGGGTGGCAGAAATTGGGGGGATAGGGGAAATTGGACTGTGGTGAGGCCTAGGAAGAGGAAAGCGACGGAACTGGAACACCGAGGACGGGACTGGTCAAGAGGTTCTGACGGATATCGAGGAGCGGCGACGGACAACGGACAGCTTCGGTTTCAGGGTTCTGACAGAGGGTTCAAGGTTGATGTCTTCGATAGGCAGCGGGAGGAGGTTAGGGTTAGGAATGGTGATGGTATTTCCGGTTTTGTGGGAGGACGCATGGCTTCTGCAGAATGGCATACGACGGAAGCGGGTTTGTCTGACAGTAAGAACGGTAACAAAGCTTCTTTTTATGTTACAAATTTTCCTGAGAATTTGCCTTTGTTTCGTTTACGACAAGCCTTCGAAGTCTGTGGGATTCTTACTGATATGTATGTGGCACGCCATAGAAATGCACGTGGTCTTGAATTCGGCTTTGTTAGGTTTGTAAATGTGAGGAATAAAGGAAAATTGCTACATGCTTTAAATAGTGTTTGGGTGGGGGATTATCGTGTTTTGGCAAAGGAGGCAAGGTTCGACCGGTTTGCACATAATGATGTTTCTGTTGTGAAAACAAGGGAGGGTTTGAGGAAGGAGGATAGAGAGAATGGTGCAGTTGTGCCTGGGAAGGGTGCAATTGTTAATTGCGAAGGGAAGGGAGCATTGGTGGAGGGTAAGCGGGGTGATGTAGGGAAGGATACGGTGGGGTCTGTGGAGGTTCCGGTGGGGGGGACAGCGAAGAAGATGAAGGTCAGAAGGTTAGAGAAAGAACCAGGGTGTGATTTCGGTCAGTCTATGGAGGAAGGGCGAAGGGGTAAGGTGAGCGAGATGTTGCAAGTGGTGGAGGGAGGAGATAGGTGCAAGTCGCGGTTGGAGGAGAAGAAACAAGCTGATGTGACGAAGGCTGATGTCGTTCAAAATAACAAACAACAAGCATAATTTATTCCTGTGTATAACTCTTGTGTGGAGGATAGAGCATGGGCGAACTCAGGTTTGGTTGCTCATGTGAAAGTGGGTGATGCTGTTTTGTCGTTTCAACAACGTATTATAGATGTCGGTTTTCCCAATGTAATTGTCACTCCTTTGGGGGGCGACAGAGTTTTATTATGATGTACCGGTGAAGAAAAATTTTCAGAAGTGTTGCAAGGGGCGAAGGAGTTCTTTGGTATGTTGTTTACAAATTTTCATCAGTGGTCCGAGTCCTCGACACGATATGAACGTGGTGCATGGCTGCGTGTTTACGGTATTCCTGTGCATGCTTGGAATGATTCTTTTTTCCGGTTAACTGTTTCCGGTATTGGTCGTTTTTTATATGTTGATGAATGTACCATGGATAAAGTGCACCTAGATTTTGCTCGCATTCTTATAGCGACATCAGAAGTGGAGATTGTAAATAGGTTGTCTGACTTTGTTATTGATGGGAGGCAATATAGTATTAAGATTGTGGAGGAATGGGGATACAATATTGGCGAGGATGCTTTTATGTCAGAAGGCGAAGTTGATTCAACACCGGAAGAGGGTCACCAAATTAATATTGGCACAGGATTGGAGGAAGTTCAAGGAGAATGGGAGTTGGACGATTTAGTCACCGATTTGCAAAATGAATGGTGTCAACATGAGAAAAAAATTATTGTGCCACTAAAACTTTCAGAGGCGCCTAACAGTGGAGGCAATGATGTTGGTAATGAATTTTTTTGCGGTCTCACTATCTCTTATTTTAAAACTGGTATTGCAAGATGATGGTTCAGCTCACGCTACTTTGGACAAAGAACAGTCGTCGAATGAAGTATTAAAGGAATCTTGTTCGAAGTAGGGACCTTGGAGTTTAGATTGGATTGAGGATCAAAAAACAGTTTCGGAAGGTGGGGTGGTTTTTTCTTCACCACGCAAACCAGATGCAAGGCTCAAACACAAGTCGAAAACAACATCTAGCAATGCTATATCACATGGGAAACCACCAGCGGTGAAGAAAGAAGGAGTGGCCATTCAATCAGCTGGTTTTATGAAGAAAATAGCTCGGCTGCCAGCTAGTGACCGCAAGCAGATTATGCGGTTATTAAAAAAACAGAAACGGAAGGCTAAAGATCGGGCTGTACAACGCAATTTCATTCAAGCAGATGATACAACTTCACATTCTTCTAAACATTCTTCTTCTTCAGGTTCAGGTTCAGCCACTAATGACTAGGTGAATTGGATGCATTTACATGGTAAATCTGATAAGGTAAAGGATGATGTTAGAGAGTTGGGAAAGGTTGTGGGGGTGAAGTTTAACTGTGACACTTCCAACAGTTTTAATTTGTTATCGAGGGAGGGGAGGAGGGAGTGGAGGTCTGCTGGTGGTATTGAGGTGCTAGGTGGGTCGGAGTTGGGTGGTGAGGGTGTTGGGAGGGTTTTTTGAGGGAGTAGGTGGAGAGGTGGGTTAGGTGAGGGAGGTTTAGATGAAGATTATTACTTATAATGTAAGGGGGTTAGGTGGTGGTGAGAAGAGGGTGGAGGTGCGGAGGCTTGTACTTGAGAAAAAACCTTTGGTGTTATGTATTCAAGAGACGAAGATGGAATCGATGAATGATCAGTTGGTTAAAGCTTTGTGGGGTGAGGGTGAGCATAATTATTCTTATCAACCATCTGTCGGAGCATCTGGTGGTTTGGTTACGGTGTGGGATGCGTCCAGAATTGAAGTGCAGTCCTCTTTCAGTTTTGGACATGTTTTGGCCATTACGGGTAAGGAATTACTTTATGGAGAAGATTTTATCATTTTTAATGTTTATGCTCCGTGCGACGTGTCGGCAAAAAAGTTGGTTTGGGAAAGATTGTTGGTGCACGTTCACAATCATAGTAATATGTGCATATGTGTTTGTGGGGATTTTAACTCGGTTCGAAGTTTAGATGAAAGGAAAGGAAGAGTTGCGGCCCTTAGACATCCGGATATGGAGGTTTTTAACAAATTTATTAATGATAGTTTGCTGCTGGATTTGCCTATTTGTGGGAGGTTGTTTACTTGGTTTAGAGGCGATGGAATTTCTATGAGTAGATTGGACCGGTTTTTGTTGTCAAATAAATGGTGTGAAATATGGCCGCATTGTTTACAGGTTGCTTATCAACGGGGTCTTTCTGATCACGTTCCTCTTATGTTATATGTTGACGAATTAAATTGGGGGCCACGTCCTTTAAGGATGCTTAAATGCTGGTCTGATCTTCCTGGTTATGCTGAATTTGTTCGTGACAAATGGGAAACGTTTAACTGTCAAGGGTGGGGAGGTTTTGTGCTCCAACAAAAGCTGAAATTGATTAAGTCAAGCTTAAAGCAGTGGCATTTCGAACATGTACAGAATTTGGATGGAAGAATGCGTGATTTAAACGACAAATTGTCTGTTTTAGATGCTAAAGCGGAATCTATGGATCTTCTTGAAGCGGAAGTTTCTGAACTTAAAGATTTATCTATTTCATTACATTCTATGGCCCGCTTACAAAATAGTATCAACTGGTAGAAATCGAGGATGAATTGGTTGAAGGAGGGGGATGCTAATTCCAAATTTTTTCATAATTATATGTCCAATCGTCTGCGCCATAATTCCATTCATATGGTGTCTGTTGATGGCAGTGTGGTAGAAGGGGTTCAGGATATCCGTGCGACTGTTTTCAATCAAGGGGTGCAGAACGGCCAAGTGTTGAGGGTTTAAACTTCCGCAAACTATCTCATCATGACGCGGGAATTTTAACTAAGCCGTTTTCTTTAGAGGAGGTGAAACAAGCCGTTTGGGATTGTGATAGTTACAAGAGCCCGAGCCCTGATGGTGTTAGCTTTGGTTTTATAAAGGAATTTTGGAATTTATTGAAGGATGATTTGTTAAGGTTTATGGTGGAGTTTCATCGAAATGGTAAGTTGACAAAGGGCTTAAATTCTACTTTTATTACTCTTATACCAAAGGTGAATAGTCCGCAAAGATTGAATGATTTTCGACTTATTTCTTTGGTCGGAAGTTTGTATAAGATTCTTGCTAAGGTTCTTGCAAATAGATTGCGGTCGGTAATAGGATGTGTGGTATCTGAGTGCCAGACAGCTTTTGTTAAAGGGAAACAGATTTTGGATGGTATTTTAATTGCTAATGAAGTTGTTGATGAAGCGACGCGGTTGAAAAAGGAGCTTCTTATGTTTAAAGTAGATTTTGAGAAAGCTTATGACTCTGTCGATTTAAATTACCTGGACTCCGTAATGGCAAACATGAATTTTCCAATGTTGTGGAGGAAGTGGATTTTTGAATGTGTTGGTACAGCAAAGGCTTCTGTATTAGTGAACGGTAGTCCTACGGAGGAGTTTCCCTTACAGCGGGGTGTTCGCCAGGGTGACCCCTTGTCGCCTTTTTTATTTTGTTAGCTGCTGAAGGTCTGAATGTCTTAATGAAGGCGGCTGAGGGGGCGCACCTTTTTACTGGTTACGGCATTGGTGGTGATGCATAGGTTAGGATAACACACCTTCAGTTCGCCGATGACACTATAATTATTGGTGAGAAGAGTTGGTTAAATGTCCGTACTATGAGGTCGATTCTTTTGTTATTTGAGGAGTTCTCGGGTCTTAAAGTGAATTTCCATAAAAGCATGTTCACCGGTGTTAATATCCCCGCTTCCTGGTTGTCAGAGGCGGCTACGGTGATGAATTGTCGAAGAGGTACCATTCCTTTTGTTTACTTGGGGCTGCCTATTGGAGGTGATTCTAGAAAACTCTCTTTTTGGAAACCTGTTATCGATTGCATCGTCTCTCGTCTGTCGTCGTGGAACCATAAGTTTCTATCTTTCGGTGGCCGTCTAGTTCTTCTAAAATCAGTATTGTCCTCTCTGCCGATTTACTTTCTTTCCTTTTTCAATGCCCCTGCAGGTATAATTTCTTCTATTGAATCTCTTTTTAAATTTTTTTTCTGGGGGGGTGGTGAGGATTTTAGGAAAATTGCTTGGATAAAATGGGAGTCAATTTGTACTCCAAAGGAGGTAGGAGGGCTGGGGGTTAAGAGGATGGGTGCTTTTAATTTATCTCTTTTAGGTAAATGGTGTTGGAGGATGATGGTTGATAAAGAGGGTTTGTGGTACCGAGTCCTTAAGGCTCGTTATGGTAAGGGGGGGGGGGGGGGGGCGGTTGAAAGAGGGTGGTAGCCATTGCTCGGCATGGTGGCGGTCTTTGTGTAGGATTCACGAAGGGGTGGGTGAGGGTGTTGGTAGTTGGTTTGATAATAATATTCGGAGGTTCCTTGGTAATGGGAGGAGTACTCTTTTTTGGCATGATATTTGGGTCGGGGAAATTCCTTTGAAACTAAAATTCCCCCGCCTTTTTGAGTTGTCTGTTGATAAGGATTGCTCGGTGGAGAAGATGAGGAGGGAGTTAGGGGCGGTTGAAGGGTGGAGGGGGGTGTGGCGTCGGCGATTGATGGCGTGGGAGGAGGAGAGTGTGAGGGAGTGTTTTATGTATTTCCATAACATTGTTTTTCAGGAAAATGTCGAAGATACTTGGAAGTGGTTGCTTCATGGATATTCCGTGAGTGGGACTTACCGTTTTCTTACCATATCGACTGAATTGGAGGACAGGTCCCAAGTTGTAGACATTTGGCATCAACAAATTCCTTCTAAGGTGTCGGTGTTCGTGTGGCGCCTTCTCCGCAATAGGCTTTCAACCAAGGATAATTTGGTGCAGCGGAGGGTTTTATCTCTAGAGGATGCGGTTTGTGTGGCTGGTTGTGGTAGTCAAGAAACAGCGACTCATCTATTTTTGGGTTGTCATGTATTTGGTTCTATTTGGTCACAGGTTTGGCTTAGGCTTGGTCTGTCTATGGTTTCACCTTGTGAGATACGTCAACACCTCACACAATTTATCAATATGCCTGGCTTGCCTAGATCTAGTCATATGTTTTTAGAATTATTTGGTTTGCATCGGTTTGGATTCTTTGGAAGGAAAGGAACGATCGTGTGTTTAAAAACACGGTCTCGACACCTTTCTCCCTCATTGACAAGGTTAAAATGACATCTTTTTTATGGTTAAAGTCAAAGCAGGCAAGTTTTTCTTATAGTTATCATAATTGGTGGAATAAACCGCTCCTCTGTATGGGCGTCCACTTGTAATTTTGTTTGTTTTGCCTGTTTTGTTGTTCTGGTGGTGCTTTGCTTTGATTAGCACCTTGTTCTTGTAAATAACTTTTGAGTAGTTCCCATTTGCACATCTTGTGCGGGATAAACTACAGTTGTCTATATATATATATATATATATATATATATATATATATATATATATATATATATATATTTTCCATTTTTGTTTGTTCAAAAAAAAGATCAACCAATCAAATGGTAATTTTTAACCAATCAAAAGTAAAACAAGATCAAACCTTGAAAATGCAACATTGTTTTTTTAAAGATGACAAACTAATTAACCCAATAAAATTGACACCGGAAAAATCTGATTTGAGACATTGAGAGAGAAGCACACTCCAAGGTCACAACTCTCAATCCAACACCATCATACCAACCCAAGTGGGTTGGAATTCAACATAAATTTCTTGAGGTAGAGTTTTGCCAGCCATTGTGATCTTATTGGCTCGAGAGATTAATCGTTGCGGTTACGTGCAAAGGATCCCAGTTCATACTAAAACAAAATAAAATTTTAAAAAATAAAAATGAAAATATTTGTGAACGCATAATCTCATATTCCTAAAATTTACCAAAATGTTTAAAGATACATATTTTAATTATTTTCACTAGCGAAAAGACGGGCATGTGCGTGCCCGTCTTTCCGCTCTTTTTATTGGGCTAACGTTGGAAAATTATGATTGGTGTTTTTTTTTATGAAATTTTGATTTTGATTAAAACTAAAAAAAATAAATGTCTGTTGGTTTCAAGTTATAAAAAATCAAACTAACCATGATTATCTATTTCAATGACACCAACAATATAACAAAAAAATATAATCTAATTTTTTTAATGACACCAACAACAATTTTATTATAGAAAAAGTTGTATAAGGGTATAATTGGAATAATAAAAAAGTAAGTATAAATATACTCATCAGTTTGTTACACTTTTAAAACGATAAAGGAAAAAGGAAAAAAACCAGACATATATAAATATATATATATATATATATATATATATATATATATACACACACATTCATATCGTGTTTGTTACATTTTTTTAATATTTAAATTTATTCTTATCTATTTGTTTCATGTATTATTTGTATTGAAAATTGATGGTATTTTTGAAAAGAGTAAAAGTCAGCCCAAAAGAGCTGAAATGAGTTATTTTCTTTATATATAGTATAGATGAACGCAGCAGCATCCGTAAATTTGAAGGAGAAAATATACTAAAAATGTTACCTGCTGTTTGTTTTTACAAAATGTTAAATATCTCTCGAGTTAAATAGGACCGCAACGGATTCCCCTCTAATAAAATAAGACTATAATGGGTGACACAACTCTTTCATCTAAAGTTTTGATGTTGATGCATTCTCATGATTATATTTCAAACTATAACCTTCAATTAAGTTAGAAGAAATCCAACCAATCACATCTAAACACACCATAGGATTTAAAGATGTTATGATTGTATATGATATTTTTCTGAACCGGAAGAGAATGATTCAATAGTCTAAATTTGAGTGCAAAAGGTGCTTAAACTTATATACAAACAAGGATAAAGAAGGGTTAAATATGTTTTTGGTCCCTATAAATATGTCAACTTTTTATTTTAGTCTCTCTAAAAAATTTATTCAACTTTTAGTCCTCCAAAAGTTTTCCATCTTCACTTTTGGTCCCTCCTTTAAAGTAAACTCATATGTAGAATTCATATTTTTGAATAAAATTTTGCAAAAAATTTTATAATATTATAAGAATCTCTCATAAAAAAAAAATTAGAATTTTTTAACAAAACATGAATTAAATATAAATTTTATATTTTTGTGGTTAAATTTAATTTATGTTTTGTTAAAAACTTCTAATTTTTTTGGAAGATATTTTTACAATATTCTACTACACATTCACAATTTCATTAAAAAAATACAAAAATTAAATTAAAAATATGGACCAAAAGTAGTGATTGAAAATTTTATAGAGACAAAAAGTTGAAGGAAAATTTTAGAGAAACTAAAACGAAAAGTTGGTATATTTATAGAGACCAAAAACATATTTAACCTAATAAAGAAATATTAGATAATTAAAAAAAAAATACCATGAGGGGTGGAATAAACACATCTATCCCCTACAAAGGCAACCAAGATGGTCAGCATACCACTCATAAACAATTAAATTTTATATACCTTTTATGTTTTTTTAGGGGATATGCATTTCTTGTTTATATATTTATCAATGAAATAAATCAAAATTTATTGATACTTTTTATAGATTATTAATAATTATATAACTTTCATGTAAATAGTTAGTAAGTAGTAAGTAGTAACTAGTTAGTAATTAAGGAAACATGTGACTTCAAGACTTAAATCAACACAATAACACCATTCTCCTTTCATCTTCATAAGGTGGACGCTGATAGGCTGCCCGTTTGTAGAACTATCGAGAGGGAGAGTGTGCTATGTACTTCTAAGACTCATAGATGAGGAAACCTTTAGGAACATTGAGAAGTCATACCTTTGGAAATATAGGAACACTAATTTAAGTCTGTATTTCAATTACCTTTGAGTGAGTAAGACCCCCATGAACCGTCATGTGGATCAACAAGTGCAACTAGACATGCGGAGGGAATCGACCAACATCTCTGAGAGTGTAAGACCCCACACGTAAGGATCATCGTGTGACCAACAGGTGCAACTTGACAGCTGATTAGGTTTAATGCCGCAACGAACTCATCACTTAAATAATCTACTTGAAATACGATACTTTACTTACACTTTATTACATGACAAACGATTTTATACACTTACCTAATTTGACCATCAGACACTTATTAAAATATATGGGCGTCGTGATATGGCAATTTAGAAGCCTTTTTTCTGATAGAACTCAAAATGGTTCTCTAGTTGAAAAAGACATAACTTGTCCATGAGTAGTTTCCACGTGCTTTTGAAATACGTCTTGTTAACTCTACTAGTTTATTTTCTTTTATTCTTTAAATCTCGTGCATGTATTAATTATCAAATTGAATATCTCTTTAAATCTTTTCTTTGGAGTGGGTGTGAGCAAGCCCAAAAAAATTAAATGTGTTAAGTGAGATAGGGTTTGTATGTGTCAATTTAATATTACTATGCTAGGTAAGTAGTGTTGGAGATGAGGTGGATAAGGAACATTTGTGGTTTAAGGTGATTCAATCTAAAGACTATGGATTAAGGGTGGGAAACGAGAGTATATGAGGGTAAGAAAGGTAGAAGAATATCCTCATATTGGTGGAGAGTCATTCAATATATTTGATTATCGTGAGGAGTTGGGAATTAGAGAGGGTTTAAAGATTTTTTGTTAAAAAATGATGATCATGAGTTTTTTTCTTCAAATGGAAAATGATAATAGTTAGTTTATTAGATTAATATTTTACCCATTCCTTCAGAGTTGACTTTTCCTTTTGGTCAGATCCTTGGGCGCAGGGGGCTTCTTAAGGAGAGGTTCAATAATTATATGGTTTGTCTTTGAATAAATTGTTTGTTTGTGAGACGTTTAGGAGGTGACGACTTTTGTTTGGGAATAGAACTTTTGTTGGAGTACTGTTTCTCTCTTTTGCAAAATATTTCTTTGAAGGATCAAGTTTGTGACATGTGGATTTGGATGTTTGAACAAGTCATACCAGTTCTATGCTAGAGGGGTATTTTAGTTCCTCACTCAAGCGCCTTCAGACAGAAATTCAAAGGTTAGAGTATAATTTGGAATAAAAAATTAAAGTATAAGTCTCTTTGTGTGTTTGGCGTTTTTAGAGAACATGTTACAAACAAAAGACAACTTGGTGAGACGGATGGTCTAGATACTAATTCTCTCATGTGCTCGGTTGGATGTGGTGCAGTGGAAACTATGAATCATATATTTATTGAATGTGTGTTTTTTATCGAAATTATTTGGAGCGTTATTTTAAATTGAATAAAAATTGCTTGTGCTTTAACTAATTATCATATTAACCATTCCATCCAATTTTGAACTTGATACTATTCAACCATGCAAGGATAGTGTTATTATAAGTTTCATTTAATAATTGATTAAAAGCAAACAATATTGACAAAAAAAAAAAAAGCAAACAACAAAAATCCCTTTCAAACCAAACAAATATTCGGTTGTATGGGTTACCGACGTACCATATGAAAATCGCTTAAAAAACTGTTAAGCTATGCAAAATATAACATAAGCTATGTAATCACAAAAACAAAAATTGTTATTTCTTTTTTACTCAATGAAAAACACCTTATTTTTTCCTATATAAAAAAAACATGGTATGTCTTTGTATGTTATAATACTGAGTGAATATGTTGTAAATTGAGAACTTGCTGCAAGCTTTGTACTTTAAAATTTTGAAAGCTTTTCGGTCGTAGTTTTATATTTTTAGCTTATTTCTAAACTTCGAGTCACATTTTAATTCTAATGTATTTTTTTTATTAATTTTATGAATTATTTGCACAATCACCTTTGCTCGCTTTTATGGCCATAACTGGAGTTTTGATTGTCAGAATAAGGTATCTGAGTATTTGGGTCGTTTGAATGTCCTATTGGTCGAGACAGCAAATTAAGGAGGCAGTAAAGATGATTATGAGATTTGGGTCGTTTGTTTTGTATTGGGTTTATTAGCATTGTGCCTGGTTTGTTCTGACTCAGATCTTAATTAGGTTAAAATACAGACGCAGACCCCATATTTAACAAAGAAGAGGTCATAATACAGACGCAGACCCCATATTTTTCTAACAATAAACTATCTCCAAGAGGAAATTTTGATGGTCTCTGCAATCTACTCCACCTTCCGATTCTTAGAAGAAAAAATAACCACATTATGCGCTTTTCAAATTTTCAAAATTGTTGCATGACAAATAAGTGTTAAGTCCGTCCTCTCATCTCATGCCTTTTTGCCAACAAAGAGGATGAAAAGTAATCAAGGAGGAAGACACTTACATGTATGTAGAATGGTTGGCTATAGGTTTTTTTATTGATGTACCAACCCTTAGATATGTTTTTCTTTGGGTATCTCTTTTTTTATATGCAATAGGAATAAAGTACCCTTATACTTCATCTGATAAGAATTTTTCTAACTGGTAAATTGAATATATATTAAAAAAGATAGAGTAAGAGAGATAAACCAAGATGCATCAAGGAGAAAGAAAGAGATACAATAAGACAAACGACAATACAAATAAAAGAAGACAAAGATGAATAATACAATTGCTTAGCTTAAACGGTTGTTACGAGAGAGAGAGAGCGGGGGGGGGGGGAGGGGAATGGGTCCGCTAGGGTTTTTCAAAATGTGAGGATGGGAAAAGTTCACCAATGGCATGGGAGAGTTCAAGAGTTGGATAGGATCTCTACATCCTTTTTCTTCTCTAACATTCCAGAAGGATCATCTAACAGTGATCTTGTTGGAACACTAGTTAATTCTAGTGAAGAAAATTGGAAAGAAAAACACTATGAAAAAAAACTAGTGTGTGGGTGTGACTTAAAAATGTCCCACATTGAAGGGTCACCCCAACTAGTAAGTGTTTATATACGGGAAAAGTGACCTCTAAGGGTGTGCCCTTGGGGTACCCAATTTTGTGAACGGGTGAACGCTTAAAAAAATTGATATATATTTTTTTGTCACTTTAAAATGTTAAATTAATTAATTAATTAATTAATTTTTCATTATACGAAAGTGTTACGCGTAACAAATTGATGTGTTACATTCCGACCCGATCCAAACCCGTATCCAGAAGCTTCCGGATATTTCCAATTAAGAAAACACGTTTGCTTGAGGATTAAGCAAACTTAATCCCCAAGTCACGCGTAAAACGCGTTTGCTTAAGGATTAAGCAAACTTAATCCCCAAGTAACTCTGCCTATAAAAGGAGAGCTCGCCCCACTCATTCTTCACACCAAAATCTCACAGTTGATGCTTCCTGTGCGGTTTTCTCTCTTCTCCCTTTCGATTTTAACAAATCGTTCTTCTTCTTCTACTCCTTTCTGTCCCTTCGGTATTAAGAGTGTTCTTAAGACCATAGTCCCTTGGTCTTAGGTTCATATTCCCTTCGATAATATATGATCTTAACAATATATATATATATTATTTTAAGGAGAAATGGTGGTATCACCATATTTGAGTGGTCGTGGTGCCATATTCATGTTTTGGAGAAGTTAGAATGGTGGTAACATCATATTTGAGTGGTCTCAGCACCATAATAGAATGGTAATAATACCATATTAATTTGAACGGTTTCGAATAGAGCGGTTACGTACCGTATCGAGTGGCTTCGATCAAACGATTGAGCCATATTTTGAGGGTGTAATTCTCGAACGATTTATCTACAGTGCAGTAGTTAATCGAACAGTTGTAGCTGGGCTTGTTTTATCCTGGAGGTGGCGTGGTTGATAGTCTACCTTGCACAACTTTGGGTAGTGCCACGAAACGTCTTAAAGAGAGCGACCTGGTCGTGACTCAACCTAGTAACAACTTCGGTAGATGATAGAATTTGGAGATTCAAATTTAACAGTTTGGAAATCCAAAAACAACAGATCTTTTCAAGGTCTTTGCTCATTTTGGTTGGGTGGGGGAGGTTTAAATTCTTAAGAAGGTAGACAAATGGGGTAAGAAGTTTGGGTTTGTCAAGTTTAAGGAGGTGGATGATGTGGAGGAGTTGGAGGGGAGGTTGCAGGAGGTGTGGGTGGGGGAGGTGAGGTTGAAGGTGAATATAGCTAGGTTTGGCCGTGAAGTTTCTAAGCAAACGGTGCCGGAGGCCCAGAGGCACAGGGAGGTTAAGGAGGCTTTGGTGGTGCCTTGTAGATCTTTTAAGGAGATGGCGCAAGGCTCCGGTAGTAAGCATGGCGGTGTGTTGGTGGAATCTCCGGTGATGGAAGTTTTGCCGACGAAAGGGGTGATGGAGGAGCTTCGGCGTTTCGTGGGGTACATGCGTGTCCCGACAAAAGCTAAAAAAGTTCAGATGTGGTTGTTTATGGAGGGATGGAAAAGTCTGAAGGTGGCACCAATGGGTGATAACATGGTACTGATCCCTTCTAAGGTAGAGAGGGAGGTAGAAAAGGCGAGGAAGGAGAGGAAGGAGTGGTCGGAGGCTCTGTTGTGAATAAACGGTATCCTCAGATGGTGGCCAAGATGAGAAGAGTTTGGGTGCAACTATGGGGAATACCTTTTGTAACATCCTAAAAAACTTATCCAAAACAAACTAAACACTCTTACTCTCTACTAATCATGATTATGGATTAAAACACAAACTAATAAAAGTAACTTCATAAGAAGCTTTAAGGATTAAAAAAAAATAATTGTTGTACGATTTGATGTGAAGCTGCTATGGAGACAATTGAAGCCATTTTCAACTTTGTTATTCATTATTCTACTTTAGTACTCGAATCCAAAATCCATAAAATAACCAACAAAACAAAAAAACATAAGAAGTTTAACTAGCAGCATATTTGTCACATCGATCATACATCATTCTTCTTCATTAGGAGGCAACTCGTTCAAGTCGAATCCTAATTAAACGTTTGCCTTCATTAGACTCAGATGCAGCATCAGAGGAGTCCTCTATCTCCATTGGCTAGCTTTCATCATCACCTAGTAACAAAAGAAAAACATTCAAAATTATAATTATAATTTCTTCATTGTAAAATCATTAGTTCGACAAAGGAAAAAAATATTGTTAAATTAAAAACCAATAAGTTATTAAAAAAAAATTAAAGATATATTTAGATGCCTACATGAATTACATCTCATAAAATTAAGCAACACTCAAATTGAACATATATATGTTTTTGTGTATGGTGCAATATTTTATGAATGTTCTATACACAAGTACTTTGAAATCAAAATAATTAAATGAAAAAAAAATTACATAACATAATTTAATTGAATCTTGGACATGATATATAGCCAATAAAACCCTAGGTCATTGGAGTGTTGACCTAAAAATTATAGTGTGAGAAAAAAACATGACAATAAATAGCTTTGAGTTAGGAAATTAGGTTTTAGTTTTACCCTCATATTGATCAGGTTGAGGTGGGATAGCTGTTGATGTGGACGGAAGTGCATAAAAACCAGGAGGTGGTGAAAAACCATTAGCACCACAAGAAAGCACTGACATTCCGAGGCACAAAATTCCTCGGAAATCGTCCAAATCTCCTCGGAATACCAACTTTTTCCGAGGAACTCATGTCCTGGAAAAATAGTTGGTTGCAATCCAAATACCGAGGAAATTTCCGAGGAACTTTTGTTTCCGAGGAAATATGTCCTCGGAATTAAGATGTGACGGCTGACACCAGACTGGCGCTCCTGTTGTGGCTGACATAGAAGTGACTAGCATTTCCGAGGAACTTTGTCCTCGGAATGTATTATATTTAAAAAAAGAATAAAATTATAATTATTTTCCTGTTTCAAAATTTTAAATTTCAAAAAGTGCCTGTTTTTAAATTTCAAATTTCTAAAGAAGAGCCAAATATTTTAAAATTCCAAATTTCAAAAAAGCGTCAAATTTTAAATTTCGAATTTCAAAATAGCAGTAGCACACATATGCATTTCAAAATAAATAGTAATCCTAGAAAAAAGGCTAAATGAGAGTACAAGTTACATTAAAGCTCAATTCAACAATACATATAGTTGATAAAAAAAAAAAGCAAGTTAATCACAACTTCAATTTCAATATTGAATCAAGTGTATGAAGCTAATTACAATAACATTGCGAACAAAAGCTTGGCTTATACTCCAAATAGCTAGTTTGTATTTATTTTTATTTTATTTTTTTGAAAATTAGCTAGTTTGTATGTGAAAATATTTTCTTCACGTCAAATTTAATTCTTTAATAAATTAAACATTAACATTATATAAAACAGAAAGAAAGAATAGTGAGCCAAAGATAGACATGACCTGGTTAACTTTTTCATGAGTTTTCATTCATTCTTCTTAAACAGAAAGAAAGAATAGTGAGCCAAAGATAGACATGAGTTTACATTCTTCTTAATTAGACGTTTCAAAAGAGAATTGATGCCTACAAATACAAAATCCGAAGTACAGAATAATCCTGCAACAAAACAACATACAGCCGAACCAGAAAAAGTACAACCTATAAAAACCTGCTAAAAAGCCAAAGGAACCACTGTCACTCAAACAAGCGAACCAATAGCCACAAGAAAACAGTCCAGCAAGAACAAGCAAAGGAAACTGTCCAAAAACAGTCCAGCAACTCAGTTTGATTCTTTTTAGCTTCTATTGAAAGATTTGAGAAGAATCACTAAAAATATTTCAAAGATTATAAACCCTAATCACCAAATCATACAACAAAAGGATGAGAATACCTTTGAATATTTGATTGAGTTCTTCAATGGTTGTGTGACCCAGCTTTGGTTACTGTAAAGGAGGATTTGGTGAGAGTTCTTCAATTGTGAGAAGGAAAATTGCCGAGTTTGGTTCTGTGAGTGAGTGAGAAGCGCTAGATCTAACCTTGAGAGAGAGAGAGAGAGAGACAGAGTGAGACAGAGAGGAATGTGCTCCCAAATATATCAAAATCCTTGTTACACGCTTTGAAAAGAATTTGATAATGACAACATGTTTTTCGAGGAAATGTTTTCCGAGGAACATTTTCCTCGGTATTTAACTTGGAAAAGTGAGCCACACTGACTTTGCAGGTAGGAGGAGCAGAGATTCTGACATGGACATACCGAGGAAAAAGTTCCTCGGAAATCCTTAATTTCAGCGAGAAACCATTGTTCCTCGGAAATTTTTGGTCGGAATACTCAAGCTTTCTTGTAGTGTAGGATGACAACATAAATAGTGTTCTTGCAAATGCTTCATCACAGCAGCCCAAGTGGGAAACACATGTTTGCATCTATGACAATGTGGGGATACATCCTTCACTTCACAAATATTACTCTTCCTCCTCTTCATAGCTGGACCATCACTTCCACCTTCTCCATCAGCTGCCAGCTTCCCATTCTCACGAGCTCTGAACTCCACCAAGACTTCAAGAGCGGTTTTCAGGACATCATCTTCCTCCGTACTTAAAGAACTCTGAAGGGTAGTTGGGTTGGTTTCTTTGGGGGATTCATCATCAGAGGGAGGGTCTTGAGGGGACTTGTTGTTGGTGGGGGTTGAATTCTTGGAAGGGTTAGGGTTCTGCATGTTGAAAATGAAAACAAATATGAAGAAAAAAGACAATGGAAGATTGTGTTTGGGTTTGTGTTATGTGTGTGTTTTAGTGGTCTATTTATGATGGTTGATGATGTTAGACGATGATTAATGTAATATGATTTTGTCTTTGATTTTTAGGTAAAAAAAGATGGCGGAATCGGTATCATGTATTTTAGTAAAGTTTTTTTTTTTTATTTTTAGAATAAATGTATTTTAGTAAAGTTTTTTATTTATTTTATTATTTTATCAGAATATTTTTTAAAAGTTAAAATGATATTCAATGTACATATCGTTTGGCATTAGATTTGTTAGGACAAATCGTAAATACCGTGCGATTTATTACCAACTGGATAAAGATTTCCTAGCATTTGATAAGTAGATATTTCTACAATCTTCAAAATTAAATTAACTTATATCACATTGTTCATACTAATTCATTGTATTTATTTGAAGGATCATAATACATTGTAGGGAAATGCTAACTGGTGCCCCTGGAGCATTGGTTAAAGATATTAAAAAGGAAATTATATAGTAGTTAATACATTGAAATTGTGTAATTAATTTATAATAAAGTCAAAAACAGTTTCCTTTTATGGTAATAATTCATTTTTATGGTATGCTTAACCAGTGCCCCGGGGACACCGGTTAGCAGGATCCTACATTGTATTATTGATTATCACATCACACAACATTGATCATAATACAGTGTATGTATTCATAAATTTAAGCTGGATATGCGTCATAATTTTCAACGGTGACCTGTGAAATTTTAAAATGTTACCAAAATTAAGGTTTCTTTACTTTTTGAAAAATAGTTTCAATTTTCATTTTATAAAATTTGTGTTACTTTTAAAGGGTAGTTTAAATATGAATCTGGTCCAGATTGTACATTTGTACTATTTTTAGTAAATTTAAATAAAATTGTATTTTTGTTCACCAATTTTTTATTATTATAAAATTTATTTTTATTAAAAATGATAAAGATATATTTTGAAACATTTTTTAAAGGTCCATATCAGACACATTTGTTAATAAGGAGAAAATGGGTTTTCAAAATGAGTCGTTGTGAAGAGAATGAATAAAATGTTAGTTAGGAATGATGGATTTTGAGAAACAATGAAAATAACTCTTTAAAATCTTTCCTTATTTTTAAGGAAGGGTCTTGCCAACAAGTGTTCTTAAACATTTGTTAAAGATTAAAAAATATTCCCTCCGTCCCAAATTGTATGACGTTTTGGGCATTTCACACATATTAAGAAATGCAATTAATATTGTGTGGAAAAGAGATATTATGAGATGTTTTACAAAATTGTTCTTAATAAATAATATGGGAAAGATAAAATAGATAAGGTTATAATAGGAAAAGTGACATTAATGTTACATTGGTATTGTAAAGCGACATATAATGTTGGACAAATTTTTTTCCCTAAGACGACATACAATTTGGGACGGAGGGAGTATAAATAATTGATAAATTTTATGTAAAAAAATTACTTTTTAAAGTTTTAATGCATTGAATGCATAATTTCCAAGACAAAGTTTCTTCTTTGGATTTTTTAACATGTATTCCAAGAGCATCTGTTATCATTTCCCTTTATATAGTTTCCCTTTTTTAACATGTGTACGTTTGATATCTGTAGGTGCTGATGATGTGCGTGTATGAGAGAGGGTTTTTTCATGTGATAGTGAGAGGAGCAGGGCCGGCCCACAGCCCGTCGAGACTGGGCTATGCCACTGGGCCTCCCAATTTTTGGGGCCCATAATATTTTTTTTTATATATAAGACCAAAACAAAATTCATTATATATCAATAAAGATAATAAATAGATAGTTGCGCTGCACTGGTTCGGTGGTAAAGCCTCATGCATTTTTGAAATTTTTTTTTTCTGCCCCTATCACAAAAAAAATGATATATCTGCCCCTAGTTGAAAATTATTGTTGTAAATGCCCTTGTTCTTCATTTGAAATGGCGAGCATCACATTTTTTCAACCATCCTCTGCAAGCTTGCAGGCTTTCTCAGACTTTCTCTGACTTTTCTGTGTGTTTGTAATTTCATTTGGCGAGCATGTATATTTAATTTTTTTTTCCATGTTCAACATATCAAATGGCGAGCATGCCATATTGTTGTTTTTTTTTAGTATTTTTTTTTGCTTGCTCATATGAAATGGCGAACATGCCATTGTTGTTTTCTTTTTAGTATTTTTTTTTTGCTTGCCCTTTGAAATGGCGAGCAAGCAAAGGCCATTTTTTTTAAAAAAAATGCGAACATGTTTTTGTGATCTTTTTCCATGGTTGTTTTAAAGAGCAGCATTGTGTTTAATATATAAAATGGCGCCATTTTAGTTTAATTTTGTTTTTGAAAGAATATAATGCAAACGTTGTGTATTATTGTTTAATGAAATTAATATAAATATTTTTAATTTTAATAATAATTATATTAATTAAGATAATTTGGAATAAAATACATTACGAAGAAAATTAACTACTGGTGATTAACAGTTGGACAATTTCTGCGAATATGACCGGTCTTGGAACACAGTCCACATTTTCTCGGTGCTTTTTCCACAACATCCATTTCAGTCAAGATGCGAGTACTGTTTGGACGACCTTTCTTTAATCTTCGCATGGTTGGATCGTGGCAAAGCTTTGGACCTTCATGCGGGGGCCAATAACTTTTGTCTTGGACTACTTCGAACCTTGTGTTATAGATTGCGTATTCACTCTCATTTGTAAACACAGCTGGTATAAGGGTTCGATAATCATGACGAAAACTAGAACACGCAGCTATAACATGAGAACAAGGCAAATGTAAAGCCTGAAATTTTCCACAATCACACCACCCTGCCTGTAGGTCTGCCTTGAATGTTCCCATCGGTCTTCCCTCCCTATAATTGATTGTTTCACGGACAGAGAAAGTATACCTTTGTCTGTCGAATTGATCAACTTGGTGAGTGTTGGACTTAATCACAGATTCTTGAATCTCCTTCATACAATGATCCGTGAATGGATCACCAGAACCTACCCTTGCATACTCCTTCTATGCTCTATTGGCAAATAGACACGCCAACCTATAGTAGGTTGATTGGACAAGAGCTGTGATAGGGAGGTTGCGAACTCCCTTATAAATGTTGTTCCATGACTCGACAATATTAGTTGTCATATGACCCCATCGTCGACCCCCGTCATGTGCCTGAGTCCATTTTTCTTTGGGTATATTGTCGAGCCAAGCTAATGCCTCTTTGTTTGCCTCTCGAATTTCATTACGATAGTATTCGAACAAGGGTATGTTCATGGCATGCCCTGCATTGTTTGAAAGAAAATATTCAAATATATTAAGTAATTAATATCATATGAAATGCTAAAAAATAAAAATGTTTCATGTTTGTACCCATATTTGAAACTTTATCCTTAAGTTCTCGATCCTTGATCGCCCTGACAAAATTCTGTTGGATGTGCCGAATGCAGAACACATGAGTTGATCCACTCCCGTGCCAGCCATTTTCTGGGTTATTGAATGCACTTTTTATAGATTCATGTCTATCAGAGATCACACAAACATCTCGTCCTGGTGTGACGTGGTTTCTTAAATTTCTTAAAAAAAAACCCCATCCCTCCTTTGTCTCACCTTCAACCAACGCAAAGGCGATTGGAATTGTCTTGTTGTTTCCATCTTGTGCAACTGCCAACAACAATGTCCCTCTGTACTTGCCGTACAACCACGTCCCATCAACGTGGATAACTGGTTTGCAAAATTTAAAACCTTCGATGCAAGGATGGAAAGCCCAAAAGAGACGGTGGAACTTTGTGGTCCCATCTGGGTTCGGTATAGTTTTCAAGTCTACGATGGTTCCTGGATTTGAGTTTTTCATGACCATTAACCATTGTGGAAGTTCTTCAAAAGATTTCTCCCAATTCCCGTAAATAGACTCGATCGCCTTGTTCTTTGCCATCCATGCCTTTCTGTATGTGATTGTGTAATTAAACCTTTCTCGAATATGTGCAATAATCATACTAGGCTTAATCGATGCATCCTTATGCACAAGTGACTTGATGTTCTCGCAAATGACGTTATAGTCAAGCTTGCGGTGATCCTGTGACATTAAAGATGATGCGCAGTTGTGCGGCCCAACCAGAGTGACAATCTTCCATTTCCCACTTCTTTTACTAAAGGATGCTCGCAATCTAAATATACACGCTGAATTGGTACATCTAATGACATACCTCGTTTGATCAGATTTCTTTACGTCATAATCTAGTGATTGTTTGACGTGATAATGTCTGATCGCGACCACACAATCTTCTTTGTTGTGAAACTGCATTCCTTCTTCAATACCCCCATCAACTGGAAGTGGGATTACGCCTTCCCTGTCCATGTGTCTGTCAATAACATCCATATCAAGGTCACGCATGTGGAGTGGAGGACAATATGCTTCTCTAATATGAGTGGGTTCTTGTTGCCCCTGATGACATGCTGTCATTACGTAATTTTTAGGACTTATTTTGACATTTTGATAGAGTTCTAAGCAACATTAAGTGTCCAGGAGCAGTTAAAAGCAACAAATTTGGAAGAACTGGATTGAAGCCAATCGTACTGCGATTCTCTAATCGCAATGCGATTTCTTGAAGTCAGAGAGCATGTTTTTCAAGAAGCTGGATCGTAATACGATCCAGCCAATCGTGATACGATTTCAAGAAGGGCTTTTAAGGAAATTAGGGTTCAAAGAAGCCATCGTGGTACGATTTGCAAATCGCAATGCGATTATGGGCGATCCAGAAGTTGCCTATTTAAGCCCAACTTACTCTCAAACATGAGGATTACGATTTTGGAGAGCTAAAGTGCGATTTTAACACCCAGAAGGCTACAGCGGAGAGGATTTCATCATCTCTAACCCAGTTTATGTATGTTTTAATTCTTCCATTGATTATGCTATTTGTAAACTCAATTATGAGTAGTTAAATCTCTTAGAGATTAGGTCGGAGATGAACCTATGTAACCCTAATTGATCATATGTTGCTGTGAAACTCTATTGTTTATTAATGAATTTCTAGTCTTTATTCAATTCAATTGTTCTTAATGCTTTTTATATCCTGATCAAATATAAACATGATTTTGTGAGATCGAATGACTACTGACCATAGCTTTCGACTTAGACCTAATTGAATTGTTCTGATAAACATGGTTAGTCTAGGAATAGATAATCGTTTGTTAGTGATATTAGGTTAACGTTCATAAAACCTTCAAGGATTATTAGACCACCTAAGGAATTAGGGGCTGTAGTTTAAGAAGAGGGTCCTAACTCAAGGGATTGATTAGGGCTAATTTGTTAACTATCGTGAAACTAGAAAATCATTAGTAATAATAGGTGCAGTAACCAATTAGGGGAAACATAGAGGATTCGAAGACCTGATCTCATCTCTCTCCATATTTTCTTAATCAAATCTTATTCTTTTAATTGATTCCTTAAAATCAAACCAAATCTACTGCCTAGTGGCAAAACAAAATAAACTTTTATATATCCTATTTTTATAACGCAATTGAATTATTGAAGTTAAAAACAGTCCTCGTGGGATCGATATTTTTACTACTTCGATAGTATTTGGTGCACTTGCCAGAGATCTATCAGCCCCTGTGATGGGTGCAAAATGTTGGCCCAAACATCGTCGTCTTGACCGTCTTCGTCGTCTTCCTCACCTTCTAAAAGATTAAGTAATTCCTCATCTTCTTCACTCTCATCGCCAACTTCTTCTTCATGTTGAATGTCTGGCACGTCTTGAAATTGGGATGATGGTTGTGTATATATGGGAGGTTGTGACGATGAAGGTGCATATTCATCGAATGGTTGTGGTATGCGACGGGTTTGTGGTGTGTATGGATTTTGAATTGGTGTTGATTGTTGGGTTGGATATTCTTGTGTGTAAGGATATTCATGAGTGTAAGGATTTTGAATTGGTGTTGAAATGTCGTGGTGTTGAATACCATCCTCAACAATGACATTTATCTCAATAGACTTTGCTACTTGAAGATTTCTATGAACTTCAAACATGTTCACAACATCGTCATTATCTCTAATACTTGTGTCTTCGAAATGAACTCCACCCCCTCCAAAAAAACGCCGGGTTTCTATAGAAAATCCGAGATACCACTTTGTTATCTCCTAATTTTAGCTTTTCTTCTATTCTTTTTTTCAAGTGTGCAAAGGTACTTTTCACACTGATGTTGAAGCCAAATTTTTCGTTACTCTTAAAATAAACACCAAACTCATTTCTTAAAACTTGTCCATTGCAGTAGACAATGAAAAATACATTTTGGGGTGGTGCCATAACTGTTTGTTTATGTTGTAAAGCGTGTTTGATGAATCACAATATGCCATTCCACTGCATATATAGACCTCGCCACTTGTTATACCGGCAAAATTTTGTGTTCTATGTTCAAAATGGCGAGTACTTTACATAAGAACACTATTTATTTCTGATTTGAGATGACAGTGCAGTCAGTGTTTTATATGACTATTTATCTCTGCTTTGAGATGACAATGCAATGCGTGCTTTACATAACAACACTATGAATTGGATTGTATTATTGCATATGCACATGGGAGGAGCTACGTTGCCAGGTCTGTAGGCACGTCCCCCCACTATTTTCTCTGTGCCAATATATATGGTATAGGTATATATATATATATGCATGACATGCTAATATACACATATATATAATATAATATTGCAACTTCATAAAGTATAATACAATATAACAACATATATTACCCATTAGTTTCATTCACTGGAAAACAAATCCATTCATTTCTTCCCTTGGTTTTTGTTTTATTTTATTTTTAAGAGGTGCCCTAATCATGAGTTCACCGAGAAACAATACCTCCAAATCTTCACTGAGGGGGTAACACCAAATACTAGAATGTTCTTAGATGCTTCCGCGGGAGGTAGTCTCAAGAGCAAAACTGATCATGAAGTCCAAGCTTTAATTGAGAACATGGCTGGAAATGAGTATCGGGCTGAAGCTAAGAAGAAAGAAAGAGGAGTGTTTGGGGTAAGTGAGCAAACTGCTATCCTTGCTAACCAAGCAGCTATGAACAAACAAATCGAAGCTCTAACTAAGGAGTTTCAAGGCTTCACTTTGGCTCATAAGCAACAGCAAGTGGCTGCAATCAAATGTGACTTATGTGGTGAAGAACATCCCAATGGTGAATGTGTTCCAGAAGGATCAAGTGAAGAAGCTAACTTCATGGGAGGTTATCAAAGGCAGAATCAATACTACAATTCAGGCATCAATAAGCATCCAAATCTAAGCTACTCAAATAACAATGCTTTGAACTCTCAGATGCTCACTCCTCCTCAACAACAACAAAGGAAGCCATCAGCTCTTGAGGAAACTATGATGAACTTCATGAAGATGACTCAAGGCAACTTTGAAGAGATGAAGAAGAGTCAAGAAGCTGAAAGAAAGAACAATGAAGCTTCTAGGAAGATGCTTGAAACTCAACTGGGGCAATTAGCTAAGCAATTGGCTGAACAAAACAAAGGTGGATTCTCAGGTAACACTAAAGACAACCCTAAGAATGAGTCTTGTAATGCTATTGAATTAAGGAGCAAAAAGGTTTTGACACCTTTAGTTCCAAAAGCTCCAAAGAAGGGTGATGATGTAGTTGAGGTGGAGGAGAATGATGTAGTTGAAAAAAATGATGAGGGTGTAGTTGAAAAAGAAAATGATCATGGAGTAGTTGAAAACGAAAGGAAGAAAAAAATAGAGGGAGAAAAAAGTGAGAAGTTAATTGATGAAGATTCAATCTTGAGGAAGACGAAGAGTCAAATATTGAAGGATGGAGACAAACCACAGGTTATTCCATCATATGTGAAGCTTCCATACCCTCACCTTTCGAAGAAGAAAGAAAAGGATGAAGGTCAATTCAAGAAGTTCATGCAACTTTTCTTACAACTTCAGGTGAATATTCCTTTCGGCGAAGCTCTTGATCAAATGCCGTTATATGCTAAGTTCATGAAAGACTTGTTGACTAAACGAAGGAAGCCTAAGGATGATGAGAACATTGCACTTTCTGAAAATTGTAGTGCTATTCTTCAAAAGAAGCTGCCACCTAAGCTGAAGGATCCTGATGCTTTTACTATCCCTTGTTCAATTGGACCGGTAGACATTGGAAGAGCTTTATGTGACTTGGGAGCAAGTATAAACCTGATGCCTCTTTCAATGATGAAGAAGCTTAAGTGTGGGGAACCAAAACCAACAAGAATGACCATTACTTTAGCTGATCGGTCAATCTCTTATCCTTTCGGTATACTTGAAGATGTGCTAGTCAAGGTTAATGACTTGGTATTTCCGGCAGATTTTGTGATCTTAGACATGGCTGAAGATGAAGAAATGCCACTCATTCTAGGAAGACCTTTCCTTGCAACGGGTCGTGCTTTGATTGATGTTGAACGTGGAGAGTTAATGTTGAGATTCCATAAGGAGCAGGTAGTTTTCAATATCTTTGAGGCCATGAAGCACCAAGATGAAAATCCCAAGTGTTACCGGATTGAGGTTGTTGAAGAAACAGTCGAAGATCATTCTCTTGAATCTCAACCTATTCAACCTATGGAAGGAGAAATTGTTAAGTCTGAAAAAATGGTTGAAGATGTTGGGATGAAAGAGTGTGTTAAGCAACTGGAAGCAAGCACAGAAATTAGGCAACAACAATCATCAGGAGACATCCTTGACAACAAGGATGGGGGATTGGAAACTTGGAACCATATGCCTAAGACTACTTTCACTAATCCTTGTGGTGTGTTTGCTTATCGAAGGATGCCCTTTGGGCTGCGTAATGCGCCGGCAACCTTTCAAAGGTGCATGCTTTCCGTCTTCTCTGATATGATAGAAAAGAACATTGAGGTATTTATGGACGACTTTTCTGTTTTTGGTAAGTCTTTTGATCAATGCTTGTTCCATTTAAATGTTGTACTTAAAAGATGCACCGAACCTAACCTTGTTTTGAATTGGGAAAAATGTCATTTTATGGTAACTGAAGGTATAGTTTTGGGACATAAAATAAGTGCTAAAGGCATTGAGGTAGACCAAGCCAAGATAGAGGTTATAGAGAAACTTCCTCCACCCATCAATGTTAAAGGAGTGAGGAGTTTCTTGGGGCATGCCGGTTTCTATCGGCGGTTCATAAAAGACTTTTCTAAAATTTCCAAACCCCTCTGTAACCTCTTGGTCAAAGAAAATGAGTTTAATTTTGATTCTGAATGTCTAAATTCTTTTTCTTTGATTAAAAACAAGTTGGTGACTGCACCAATAATCATTGCACCCGATTGGGATTTACCTTTTGAACTTATGTGTGATGCAAGTGATTATGCTGTTGGTGCAGTCCTAGGCCAACGCAAGAACAAATTTTTTCATGCAATTTACTATGCAAGCAAGGTTTTAAATGAAAATCAAGTTAACTATTCCACAACTGAAAAGGAATTGCTTGCGCTAATCTTTGCATTGGAAAAATTTCGTTCTTATCTAATAGGCTCCAAAGTCATTGTTTTTACAGATCATGCAGCTCTCAAATATCTCTTAACTAAAGGGGATTCAAAGCCTCGACTGTTGAGGTGGATCCTATTATTGCAAGAATTTGATCTTGAAATTCGTGACAAGAAGGGAGTCGAGAACGTGGTAGCTGATCATCTCTCAAGGCTGGAGAATGATGAGGTGACAAAGAAGGAGAAGGCCATCAAGGCCGAGTTCCCCGATGAACAGCTGTTTGCTATTGGAGAAAGACCTTGGTTTGCTGACATGGCGAACTTTAAGGCCGGCAACATAGTTCCTGATGATCTGACCTACCCTCAGAGGAAAAAGTTCTTCAAAGATGCAAACCACTACTTGTGGGATGACCCGTATCTGTTTAAGGTAGGTACTGACGGTTTGATTAGACGTTGTGTTGCAGGTGAGGAAGCACATAGTATCATGTGGCACTGCCATAGCTCAGCTTATGGAGGCCACCACAGTGGAGAAAGAACAGCTGCAAAAATTTTGCAAAGTGGATTCTGGTGGCCCACCCTTTTCAAAGATTGCCACGACTTTGTCACAAGATGTGACAGATGCCAAAGGACAGGTAACATATCAAAGAGGAATGAAATGCCCCTAAAAGGAATCATTGAAGTTGAACCATTTGATTGTTGGGGTATTGATTTTATGGGACCATTCCCTTCCTCTTACTCTTATCTCCATATTCTAGTCTGTGTTGATTATGTCACAAAGTGGGTTGAAGCGATACCATGTGTTGCTAATGATGCCAAAACGGTTGTCAACTTCCTTCAAAAGAATATTTTCACTAGGTTTGGAACCCCTAGAGTATTGATCAGTGATGGGGGGAAGCATTTTTGCAATAATTTTCTTGAAAATGTGCTCAAAAAGTATAACATTAAGCACAAAGTTGCAACTCCCTATCACCCACAAACTAGTGGTCAAGCAGAGGTTTCAAACCGACAGCTGAAACAGATTCTGGAGAAGACAGTTGCGTCAAATAGGAAAGATTGGTCTAGAAAATTAGATGACGCACTGTGGGCATATAGGACAGCCTTTAAGACCCATCTTGGGTTCTCACCCTATCAGTTAGTCTATGGGAAGGCATGTCATCTTCCAGTCGAGCTAGAACATAAAGCTTATTGGGCCATTAAGGCCTTAAATTTTGATCAAATAGCCGCTGGTAAGAAAAGAATTTTGAAACTTAATGAACTTGAGGAGATGAGGCTTAGAGCGTATGAAAATGCACTCATCTATAAAGCCAGGACAAAAAGGTATCATGACAAAAACTTAGTGTCTAGGGATATTAACTGTGGACAACTAGTTTTGTTGTATAATTCCAGGTTGAAGCTGTTTCCTGGGAAGCTCAAGTCAAAATGGTCTGGACCATTCTTGGTCAAAAGTGTGTCACCATATGGAGCTGTTGAACTAGTGACACCTGAAGGAGATCGAAGTTTCAAAGTAAATGGACAAAGAGTTAAACCATACCTAGGTGGCGACCTACCAAAAGGAAGGGTGGCACTCATTCTGAAGGACCTCTGAGGATCCTTAGCAGTCAAGCTAGTGACGATAAAGAAGCGCTGAGTGGGAGGCAACCCACTAGATTTACTTTGTTTTCAATTTATTTTCTTTATTTTCTTTTTAATGTCAAAGTCCATTGAACTTATTTCCCTATTGTAATTGCTCCTGCACTTGTTTATTATTAATGAATTTGTTTTGTTTCATGTGACCTATTCCAGTTTAGTAACAGTTGTTTGATGAAACGGTATTCCAAAAGTTCTAAAGGAGGGGTGACTTGATTCAAAGGCGAAGTGTACGGCGTTGCTAGGTAGTCACATACTCCCAGAAATCTCAACCATAAGGTTCATTGCCAAATTTGTTTTTCAATTTACTTATATTTAGATTAGTTTTCCATGCAACTACATTTCTAGAACTTGCATTGTTTCTCTATTATTGATTGGTCTTTGTCATATACACACTGAGGCAAAAGTGTTTGGTCCTGTGAGCCTTTTTGAAGCCTACCCTGATTTTAATTGTTATATATTATCCATTTCTTAGCCAATTTGAGCCGGTAGGATTAGAACTTTTTGTTCGGTGACAAACTACATTACAAGCCTAGAGACTTTTAGGACTTGTCCCTTAATGTATTTTCTGAGTTAAGGCATTGTAGAATGTTGCTAAAGATTAAGTTTGTGGTTGCTATTGGAATTTGCAACCAATTAAGTTTGGGGTGGGGGTACTAGAGAATAAGAGAACAAAAATGAAAGAAAAAGAAATTGTCATGCAAAATACACACAAAAATGGTGTATGGAAAAAAATATATGATGAAAATGAAATGATGAAAAGAAAGGGACAAAACACATTGAAAATCCGAGTAACTTCAAACTCGATTGTCCCTACTGTTGAAAATATTCTCTAGTACCTTTACATTGATTGTTGTTTCATAAGGTGAATGAATGATGGATTGAATTTTGTGCTTAACTTTCGTAGGAATGCCTAACTCAAATTTTGTGTAGCCTACTTATCCAAATATATCCCACCTTTCACCTAAGCCCCGTTATAACCCTGAAGACCTCAAAAGTGTGTAATGATATTGACTTTGATTGATATTTAGAAACTTTTCAAGCGTATGGTAATATGTAGACCTGCATGTCGACTGGTAGAACCCTATTTCAAATTGATGCGAGGAGTTGTGAATTGGTGGATGCAAACAAGTCAGACTAGCTCATCTTTAGCTAGAAGGAGAATGAACTTTTGGGTACTATCGTTTTGTCAGGTAACTGTTATTTTACTGTCATTTGTCACTGTTGCAAGCAAATTCCTTGAGGACAAGGAATGGTTTAAGTTTGGGGTTGTGATGACATGCTGTCATTACGTAATTTTTAGGACTTATTTTGACATTTTGATAGAGTTCTAAGCAACATTAAGTGTCCAGGAGCAGTTAAAAGCAACAAATTTGGAAGAACTGGATTGAAGCCAATCGTACTGCGATTCTCTAATCGCAATGCGATTTCTTGAAGTCAGAGAGCATGTTTTTCAAGAAGCTGGATCGTAATACGATCCAGCCAATCGTGATACGATTTCAAGAAGGGCTTTTAAGGAAATTAGGGTTCAAAGAAGCCATCGTGGTACGATTTGCAAATCGCAATGCGATTATGGGCGATCCAGAAGTTGCCTATTTAAGCCCAACTTACTCTCAAACATGAGGATTACGATTTTGGAGAGCTAAAGTGCGATTTTAACACCCAGAAGGCTACAGCGGAGAGGATTTCATCATCTCTAACCCAGTTTATGTATGTTTTAATTCTTCCATTGATTATGCTATTTGTAAACTCAATTATGAGTAGTTAAATCTCTTAGAGATTAGGTCGGAGATGAACCTATGTAACCCTAATTGATCATATGTTGCTGTGAAACTCTATTGTTTATTAATGAATTTCTAGTCTTTATTCAATTCAATTGTTCTTAATGCTTTTTATATCCTGATCAAATATAAACATGATTTTGTGAGATCGAATGACTACTGACCATAGCTTTCGACTTAGACCTAATTGAATTGTTCTGATAAACATGGTTAGTCTAGGAATAGATAATCGTTTGTTAGTGATATTAGGTTAACGTTCATAAAACCTTCAAGGATTATTAGACCACCTAAGGAATTAGGGGCTGTAGTTTAAGAAGAGGGTCCTAACTCAAGGGATTGATTAGGGCTAATTTGTTAACTATCGTGAAACTAGAAAATCATTAGTAATAATAGGTGCAGTAACCAATTAGGGGAAACATAGAGGATTCGAAGACCTGATCTCATCTCTCTCCATATTTTCTTAATCAAATCTTATTCTTTTAATTGATTCCTTAAAATCAAACCAAATCTACTGCCTAGTGGCAAAACAAAATAAACTTTTATATATCCTATTTTTATAACGCAATTGAATTATTGAAGTTAAAAACAGTCCTCGTGGGATCGATATTTTTACTACTTCGATAGTATTTGGTGCACTTGCCAGAGATCTATCAGCCCCTGTGATGGGTGCAAAATGTTGGCCCAAACATCGTCGTCTTGACCGTCTTCGTCGTCTTCCTCACCTTCTAAAAGATTAAGTAATTCCTCATCTTCTTCACTCTCATCGCCAACTTCTTCTTCATGTTGAATGTCTGGCACGTCTTGAAATTGGGATGATGGTTGTGTATATATGGGAGGTTGTGACGATGAAGGTGCATATTCATCGAATGGTTGTGGTATGCGACGGGTTTGTGGTGTGTATGGATTTTGAATTGGTGTTGATTGTTGGGTTGGATATTCTTGTGTGTAAGGATATTCATGAGTGTAAGGATTTTGAATTGGTGTTGAAATGTCGTGGTGTTGAATACCATCCTCAACAATGACATTTATCTCAATAGACTTTGCTACTTGAAGATTTCTATGAACTTCAAACATGTTCACAACATCGTCATTATCTCTAATACTTGTGTCTTCGAAATGAACTCCACCCCCTCCAAAAAAACGCCGGGTTTCTATAGAAAATCCGAGATACCACTTTGTTATCTCCTAATTTTAGCTTTTCTTCTATTCTTTTTTTCAAGTGTGCAAAGGTACTTTTCACACTGATGTTGAAGCCAAATTTTTCGTTACTCTTAAAATAAACACCAAACTCATTTCTTAAAACTTGTCCATTGCAGTAGACAATGAAAAATACATTTTGGGGTGGTGCCATAACTGTTTGTTTATGTTGTAAAGCGTGTTTGATGAATCACAATATGCCATTCCACTGCATATATAGACCTCGCCACTTGTTATACCGGCAAAATTTTGTGTTCTATGTTCAAAATGGCGAGTACTTTACATAAGAACACTATTTATTTCTGATTTGAGATGACAGTGCAGTCAGTGTTTTATATGACTATTTATCTCTGCTTTGAGATGACAATGCAATGCGTGCTTTACATAACAACACTATGAATTGGATTGTATTATTGCATATGCACATGGGAGGAGCTACGTTGCCAGGTCTGTAGGCACGTCCCCCCACTATTTTCTCTGTGCCAATATATATGGTATAGGTATATATATATATATGCATGACATGCTAATATACACATATATATAATATAATATTGCAACTTCATAAAGTATAATACAATATAACAACATATATTACCCATTAGTTTCATTCACTGGAAAACAAATCCATTCATTTCTTCCCTTGGTTTTTGTTTTATTTTATTTTTAGTGAAAACATGTCATAAATAATATTTTTTATACCAAGACCATAAATAATATATGTATTCCTCTCCTAAAAAATACGTTTTTCTAGTTAATAAAAATTCTAGGTAATGTATTTTTTGAAATACTATATTTTCTAATTTTGGGGCATCTAATAAAACAAACCCAAAAATAATTATAATATTTACATATATCATTAAAAAAAAATTATATGTAAATATTGCCCCCACTTCTCAAACTTTCTGGCTCTGCCACTGCATATGCATGCACTTAACAACACGGGTGAAATCAACTTTCATGCTAGAATCTTTCCTTTTTCAGACCTCTCATTTCATGAAATTGTTTTCTTTTTTAAGACCTCTCATTTCATTTCATGCATGCAGCCAAAAGAGAGCAGCTTTGATGTTGAATTTCCTGTATGCATTTTGAAAAGAGAGAGTTAGCTTTGAATATTTACAAAAGGACACCATGCATGCAGCCAAAAGAGAGCAGCTTTCATGTTGAATTTCCGGTGTGCATTTTGAAAAGAGAGAGTTAGCTTTGAATATTTAAAAAAGACAGCATGCATGCAGCCAAAGCCAAAAGAGATTCCTTGCAAAAATGCAAAAGGCAAAATAGGAATGCTTGCCTATTGAAATGGCGAGCATGCTTCAAATGGTGAGCTTCAAGAATAAAAAAAAATTGAAATGGCGAGCACTTGCCATGTGCCTATGCATGCATCCATTCTAATTGTTTACACTGTTCGCCATTTGAGCTATATAAACTTGACACTACCCTCCCAAGCTCCCAACGTAAAAACTCACTTCAATATTCACTTCAAAAACTCAACACTTTCTCATTTTAATTGTTAATTTCAACATGGACGTAGCTAAATTTCTTTGGATGGGAATGGCTCACAGATCATGTCACGTCTCTAACAAATCAAATGTATTTATTATTTATTTATTTGCACAATAACAATTTATGTTTATTACGTTTTATCTATTAGTTTTAATATACTAACTAATGTTATTTTGTAGGAAGAAAGAAAAAATTATGTGAGACCCCGTTGTCACAAAATATTAAAGCCACATGCACGCATAAGACCATATGTAGAGCAAGCCGGTCTTTTGAGGCCAACGGAAATAACAAGTTTTCAAACTGATTCCCGTTTAATCTGTGCATTACTTGAACGGTGGCGACCTGAGACGCACACATTTATTCTTCCAACAGGTGAATGTACAATAACATTGGAGGACATTCACATGATATTGGGTTTAAAAGTCGATGGTTTGCCGGTCACATCTGACAGACACATTTCATGGACTGATTTTGAAAATTTGTTAGGAAGAAATATTGATCAAAGTTCAAGGGAGCGCACAACTGTGAAATTAACATGGTTAAGAGATTACATAGAACAACTGGCAGGTGATGAAAGTCCCAAAACACTTGTATACCATTTTAGAGCCTATTGTCTATATTTAATTGGCTCAGTATTATTTCATGATAAGACGGGCAACTTAGTACACATAAAATGGTTGGCAATGTTAGAGAAGGAACCCATTGAGATTGGAACTTATAGTTGGGGTTCGGCTTGTTTATCGTGGCTATACAGAGGAATGTGTGACGCTGCATATAATGGGGTGCATGATATAATGGGATGCACAATATTAATACAAGCATGGGCTTATTCGAGAATTACGTGCATGGCACCTAAGCCAAAGAGTAATATACCAGATATGTTCCCTCTCTTTAACAGGCATATGTACAATATTTTTTTTAATTTTTTTTAAAACACAAGCGTGCTTATGTTTTTTATGTTACTAATTATTAAATATTTTTCAAACTTTATCAGATGGTGTGATACTGGGATGGAATACGAAGAGGCAGGCCAACACAATCTTATCACTTATCGGTGGAGGATTGATATGATGACAGACGATCAAGTAATTTATCATCAAAATAAGTTTTTTTATTTTTTATTCAAAATATAAAAACTAACACACATTTTATATTTTTTTCAGTTCATTTGGAGACCGTATCTCAATTTTCAAACTCCCACACCAGAAGAAAGTGAAGTATGGTCTGCAACCACCTATAGTATCTGCTTTCACGTTGTAGAGATGCACCAAGCAAATAGGGTGAAACTACAATTCGGCTTCCCTCAAAACCAACCAGACGTTCCACGTAATTTGAAGGGTTACCATGATATCACTATGAAGATCTTAGGAAAGGTATCCTTGTCAACCAAATTTCAACAAGAAATTGCTACGTGGCACCAACGTCGTCAGCTAGTATTGACCGGGGTCCCCTTTACCCATGAAGTGCGACCAAATCGTCACTATATACGTTGGTATTGGGGATTTTTCGGAAACAATTTGTTTGTCTCTTGAGCTTCGCTATTGGGAGACCCAAGGGCACGTCTAATGGTCATTCCACAAAACCAACCAGATTACCCACCCACACCACAACCCAACACACAAAACCAGACACACCCCGTACACACACCACAACCAAACCACACCTATTACACCCCACAACCCAACACATTTAACCAATTTCAAAACACTTTCCAATACACACCACCCATGTATCCATCATTTCAAAATTCTCCCATTCAATTTGGAAGCTACCCCGAATCTAGCCACCATAGCCAACATTCCCATCATTCATTCACTCTCCAGGCAGAATCTAGCCACCGCTTCCACCGACCATCACCCAATGAAAGCTTTAACCTACCACCAGCATACATGCAATCCTCCTTTCCAGAATCATCCCAACAAACACAATGGTCTCGACCACCAATATTCACAACGACATAGATGGGCAATGATGCGTGACGACATGCTGTCATTACGTAATTTTTAGGACTTATTGTGACATTTTGATAGAGTTCTCATGCAAATTATACTGTTCTGGAGTGCAAAAAGCTTAAAAAAATCGCGCCACTCCAATTTCAAGCCGTGCTGCAATTTTTGAAGCAAAATTGCATCCTCCCTGTTTGAGGGAAATCGCGGCACGCCTATATACATGGCGTGGCGCGATTTTGACGGGTCAGGCCCATGACTTCTATAAATACTGCACTCAATCTGAAGAACAAGAGTTACGATTTTGGAGAGCAAAGTGCGATTTTGAGACATCGGAGACGGCTAGAAGGGCGATTTCTTCAACCTTTTACCAATTCATGTATGTTTTAATTATTTCATTGATTATGCTATTTGTAAACTCGATTATGAGTAGCTAAATCTCTTAGAGATTAGATCCGAGATGAATCTTTGTAACCCTAATTGACACATGTTGCTGTGAAACTCTATTTTGTTTATGAATTCAATTCTAGTTTATTCAATTCAATTGTTCTTAATGCTTTTTATATCTTGATCACATATAACTTGATTTTGTGAGAACGAATGACCACTGACCATGGCTTTCGACTTAGACCTAATTGAATTGTTCTAATAAACAGGGTTAGTCTAGGAATAGATAATCGTTTGTTAGTGATAATAGGTTAACGTTCGGTAAAACCTTCAAGAATTATCAGACCACCTAAGGAATTAGGGGCTGTAGTTTAAGAAGAGGGTCCTAACTCAAGGGATTGATTAGGGCTATTTTGTTAATCATCGTAAATTAGAAGAGGATTCATAACAAATAGGTGCAGTAGACCAATTAGGGGAACTTAGAGGATTCGACGGATCTGATCTCATCTTTCTCTCATATTTTCTTAACAAATCTTTATTTTCTGTTTCTTGATTTAATTAAAATCAAACCAAATCTTCTGCCTAGTGGCAAACTTAAAATAAATTTTATACATCCTAATTATATAACGCAATTGAATTATTGAAGTTAAAAATAGTCCTCGTGGGATCGATACTTTTACTACTTCGATAGTATTTGGTACACTTGCCAAACGTCTATCAATGCGATGAACAGTCTGTGGGCACTTCGTCCTAATGAACCTCAGAGTGAGGAAGATGAAGAGGTAGTAGTAGAAGAAGAAGAGGTAGAAGAAGAATATGAAGACGTAGTACAACAAGAAAAGGATGTTGTATTAACAGAAGAAGAGGTGGAGGAGGAGGATGAGGATGATGATGATGAGGACGAGGAGGAGGAGCCACAACTACAAATAGCGCCACCCGGTCGACCTCAACGAAAAATCAAACCTGTTGGATGTGGTACTCATGGGCACAAAATTAGGAGAAGATAAATGTAATAGATGTTTACGTTTGTAACAATGTTTCATTTTAATGTATTTTTGTTTAATGTTTAATAAAAAAAATCATTTTAGGTTGTTTTTTAAAATTCAAGAAATATGGTATTTTTCATAAAAAAAATTAAAACCGCAAAAAAAACATGTTCGCATTTTTTTTAAAAAAAAATGGCCTTTGCTTGCTCGCCATTTCAAAGGGCAAGCAAAAAAAAAATACTAAAAAAAAAAAACAACAATGGCATGCTCGCCATTTCATATGAGCAAGCAAAAAAAAACAACAATATGGCATGCTCGCCATTTGATATGTTGAACATGGAAAAAAAAAAATTAAATACTTAAATATACATGCTCGCCAAATGAAATTACAAACACACAGAAAAGTCAGAGAAAGTCTGAGAAAGCCTGCAAGCTTGCAGAGGATGGTTGAAAAAATGTGATGCTCGCCATTTCAAATGAAGAACAAGGGCATTTACAACAATAATTTTCAACTAGGGGCAGATACATCATTTTTTTTTTGTGATAGGGGCAGAAAAAAAAAATTCTGCATTTTTCAATCTTCAATGCAATGATGTCTGCGGTTCAACACTTGCTACAATGATGTATGCGGTTCAACACTTGCTAGGCTTATTTTTTTTATAAACAATTAATTTTCTCTACTATTCCTTACTTTTTTTTATGTCTGCGGTTCAACACTTGCTAGGCTTATTTTTTTTATAAACAATTAATTTTCTCTACTATTCCTTACTTTTTTTTGGGGCCATGCTTTTATTTTAAAAAAAGCCTTTCATCTTTTTTTCTTGGGTTACCAAGCCTTGCATCTTTAAGTATCAGTAAAATTTGGATGTTATTTTTAATTTACATAAAAAAATTGTTTTTTTTTTGCGGCTTTTATCAATGGGCCAACTTCTAAAATTAAAACGGGGCCTTCAAAATTGTTAAGACGGCCCTGGAGAGGAGTATATGCTTCAGTCAGAGTATAAAGACAAGAGAAGTAAATATTGGTCATAGTGCTAACTTTCCCTTTTACATATACCAAATATTATGTTGTTGTAAGTTAACAATCATTTTATTTGACCAAAAAATCAACTTCACACTATTCAACCATGCAAGGATAATTCTTGTGGTATGTAAGTGTGAGTTATATGTCCAACATCACATAGAAAAGTAAAGGTTGAACATCTTATAAGTAAGAGGACCCACAAACCCCCATCAATGCTTTAGTTTCACATCAATGCTTCTCTCTAAAAAAAATCTCATAAACCCTAGTCTCCTAGTTTTATGTTTTTAACTATTTTTGCATAGTTTTTCGCCATTGTTCCATCAAAGCAAAGTTCCACAAATCGAGTGTTAACTCGCCGAGTTTACGTGTTTAGGTGCCAAAATTGTGTCAACTCGAAGTTAAACTCGATTTCTGGTAAAATCAGAATGTTTGACGAGTTTGACTGGAGTTAACTCGGCCAAACTCAGTAAACTCGGGTAAAATCGGGTAAACTCGGTTAAACTCGAGTAAAATCGAAATGTAAGTCTAGTTTTTTTTTTTGGATAGTTTTATTAACAACTTTAGGAACTTGTGAAACTTGCTTTTTTGGATGGTTAAGACTTAAGAGACTTATGATTTTACAAGTTTATTTTGTATTTTGATGTTTAGTTGAACATAATATTTTATTACTGTTGCTGAAAACCTTTATAATTTAGTCATATTTTGCACTGTTAGACTATTTATAATATTATATTAGTTTACATATGTCATGTAAATAATAAATTTTATTTAATTTTAATTTTAGCTAAACTCGTACGAGTTCTCGAGTCGAGTTTAC
Source organism: Medicago sativa (assembly GCF_051527215.1). NCBI lineage: Eukaryota > Viridiplantae > Streptophyta > Magnoliopsida > Fabales > Fabaceae > Medicago > Medicago sativa. The sequence goes on along the minus strand of NC_140753.1, from coordinate 13,838,665 downwards.
GAGTCGAGTTTGCCTAGGAAAAACGAATTCAAGTAAACTCCCGAGTTGTAAAACCTTGCATCAAAGTGGTATCAGAGCCCTGGTTCGACGAAGGGTACAAGACCGAGACAGTCGGTCCGTTGCGCAGAAAGCAGCAATGGTGGTATAAGAAGCAAGTGGCTCCTTATGTCGGTACGTTTGCGGAGAAAGCAGCAACGACGATACAAGCAAGTAATAATAGCTTCCGCTTGAAGGGGGAGCATGATGAATTGATGGACTCACACTTGAGGGGACACATAAGTAATAATAGTGTTGTGTGTAAGTGTGAGTTATATGTCCCACATCAGATAGAAAAGTAAAGGTTGAACACCTTATAAGTAAGAGGACACATAAACTCATTGCCTTAAGGTTTTGGGTAAGAGTGTGGTGTCTATCTCACTAGTGTGGTTGTTCTGGCCTCGATGTGGTCGGTCCCCGGAGCTCCCCTCGTGACCCAACATTTCTATCCAAAAAAAACCATGCAAGGATAGTTTTTTTTTTTTGGTACAACCATGCAAGGATAGGTTTATAAGTTTCATTTAATAATTGATTAAAAGCAAACAATATTGACCAAAAAAAAAAAAGCAAACAACAAAAATCCCTATCAAACCAAACAAATACATATGAAAGTCGCTTAAAAAAATTGTTAAGCTATGTAAAATATAACATAAGCCATGTAATCACAATAACAAAAATCGTTATTTCGTTTTTTCTCTAAAAAAATACATTATTTTTCACTCTATAAAAAAAAAATCATTATGTCTTTGTATGTTATAATACTGAGTGAATATGATGTAAATTGAGAACTTGGATTTATCATTTATATGTCTTGTGATCGGTGTATCTTGGCACATGTTTTGTAGCTTTGTACTTAAATTTTTTGAAATATTTTTGGTCCTAGTTTTATTTTTTTAGCTTATTACTGAACTTCGAGTCACATTTGAATTCTAATGTATTTTTTGATTAATTTTATGAATTATTTGCACGAATAATCTTGCTTCCTTTTCAGGACATAACTCGAGCTTTGATTGTCAGAATAAAGCATATGAGTATTCGTTGGAAAGGTTAAAGAAGATTTACAACCCTCGTGTTGATTCCAAAACCCATTTCAGATGTCCTATTAATTGATCGAGAAAGAGAATTAAGGGACACTAAAGACGATTATGAGTTTCGGAGTCGTTTATTTGGGAATAGAACTAATTTTGTTGGAGTGTGTTTCTCTCTTTTGCAAAATATTTCTTTGTAAGATCAAGTTTGTGCCAGGTGGATTTGGATGTTTGAGCAAGCCAGAAAAGTTCTATGTTAGAGGGGTATTTTAGTTCCTCACTCATACGCCTCCAGACAAAAACTCAAAGGTTAGAGTATAATTTGGAATAAGAAAGTATAAGTTTCTTTGTGTGTTTGACGTTTTTAGAGAATATGTTATAAACAAAAGACAACTTGGTGAGACGGATGTTCTAGATACTAATTCTCTTATGTGCTTGGTTGGATGTGGTGCAATTGAAACTATGAATCATCTATTTATTGAATGTGTCTTTTTTTGGAATTATTTGGAGCGTTATTTTAAATTGAATAAAAATTTATTGTGCTTTAACTATTGATCATATTAATCATTCCATCCAATTTTGAGTCATGTGACCAAAAAATCAACTTGACACTATTCAACCATGCAAGGATAGTGTTATGCTAAGTTTCATTTAATAATTGATTAAAAGCAAACAATATTGACCAAAATAAAAGCAAACAACAAAAAAACCCTTTCAAACCAAACAAATATTCAGTTGTATGGGTTACCGAGGTACCATATGAAAATCGCTTAAAAAACTGTTAAGCTATGTAAAATATAACATAAGCCATGTAATCACAAAAGCAAAAATCGTTATTTCTTTTTTACTCTATAAAAAAAACATTATTTTTTCCTCTATAAAAAAATCATTTTATGTCTTTGTATGTTATATTATAATACTGAGTGAATATGTCGTAAATTGAGAACTTGTTGCAAGCTTTGTACTTTAAAATTTCGAAAGCTTTTCGGTCGTAGTTTTATATTTTTAGCTTATTTCTAAACTTTCGAGTCACCTTTGAATTCTAATGTGCTTTTTTTATTAATTTTATGAATCATTTGCACAGTCACCTTTGCTCACTTTTCAGGCCATAACTTGAGTTTTGATTGTCAGAATAAAGCATATGAGTATTTGTTGGAAAGCTAAGAAGAAGGTGGTTGTACAATTTGATGTGAAGCTGCTATGGAGACAATTGAAGCCATTTTCAACTTTGTTATTCATTATTCTACTTTAGTACTCGAATCCGAAACCAATAAAAAAACCAACAAATCCAAAAAACATAAGAAGTTGAACTAGCAACATATTTGTCACATCGTTCTTCTTTATTAGGAGGCACCTCGTTCAAGTTGATCCTAAACCTTTGCCTTCATTAGACTCAGATGCAACATCAGAGGAGTCTGTTAGACTGGTGTCAGAAAATTGAAATCCTAGTTACTAGGAAAGCCTAAAAGGGAGAAATGATTGATAGGATAAATTCTTCTCTGTCTCATTCATTCATTCTTCTTAACATAAATGGGGTGGCTATAGCTGTTATTCCCTTACTAGAAGGATCAGAGGACACATATCGTCCTCTTGACCATAGGATTAAAAGACAATTTAAAAACTTATTTGAATTGATAATAATGAGAAATGATATTTGTACAACCATTTTGGTACAACTTTTGTACAACTTTTTCTCTCACACTCACATTATGTTTTTATTCTCTCTCTTCATTTTTCTCTCTCTATTGTTTTTGACCAATGAGAAGAGAGAACAACAAAGTTGTCTCAAAAGTTGTACCAAAATGGTTGTCAAAATATCACTACTCCATAATAATTGGTGACAAATGTGTTTGGATAAGTTCAAGAGCTGCTTATCAGTTGTATCGGCTGGGCTTCTTGATCGTCCTCTTGGGCCTTCCTTCCTCTGGTCCAGGGTTACTGTTTGCACCTTGGTTCCTTCCCTCTTCCTGACTTGACATTGTATCAGAGTCCTCTATCTCTATTGGCTGGCTTTGATCATCACCTAGTAACAAAAGAAAAACATTCAAAATTATAATTATAATTGCTTCAATGTAAAATCATTAGTTTGAAAAAAAAAAACAAATTGTTAAATTAAAAACCAATAAGTTATAAAAAAAATTAAAGATATATATAGATGCCTACATGACTTAGATCTCATAAATTTAAGCAACACTGTGAACATATATATGTTTGTGTCTATGGTGCAATCTTTTATGAATGATCTATACACAAGTATTTTATGAATGATCTATACACAAGTACTTTGAAATCAAAATAATTAAATGAAAAAAATAATAATTACATAACATTAAATAATTGAATCTTGGACATGATATATAGCCAATAAAACCCTAGGTCATTGGAGTGTTGACCTAAAAATTATAGTGTGAAAAAAAAAGACATGACAATAAATAGTTTTGAGATAGGAAATTAGGTTTTAGTTTTACCCTCATATTGATCAGGTTGAGGTGGGGTGGCTGTTGATGTGGAAGGAAGTGGAGAAAAACCAGGAGGTGCTGAATAACCATGAGGATGACAACAAATATAGTGTTCTTGATAATGCTTCATCAAAGTAGCCCAAGTGGGAAACACATGTTTGCATCTATGACAACAAATATTACTCTTCCTCCCCTTCATAGCTTGACCATCACTTACTCCTTCGCCATCAGCTGCCAGCTTCCCGTTCTCACGAGCTCTTAAAGAACTCTGAAGGGTAGTTGGGTTGGCTTCTTTGGGGGATTCATCATCAGAGGGAGGGTCTTGAGGGGACTTGTTGGTGGTGGGGGTGGAATTCTTGGAAGGGTTAGGTTTAGGGTTCAGCATGTTGAAAATGAAAACAAATATGAAGAAAAAGACAATGGAAGATTGTCTTTGGGTTTGTGTTATGTGTGTGTTTTAGTGGTCTATTTATGATGGTTGATGATGTTAGACGATGATAAATGTAATACGATTTTGTCTTTGATTTTTAGCTAAAAAAAGATGGCGGGATCGGTATCATGTATTTTAGTAAAGTTTTTTATTTATTTTATTATTTTGTCAGAATATTTTTTAAAAGTTAAAATGATATTCAATGTCTTGACCAAAAAAAATAATAATAAATGATATTCAATGTACATATCGTTTGGCATTAGATTTGTTAGGACAAATCGTAAATACCGTGCGATTTATTACCAACTGGATAAAGATTTTCCTAGTACTGTATTTGATAAGTAGATATTTCTACAATCTTAAAAATTAAATTAACTTATATCACATTGTTCATACTAATACATTGTATTTATTTGAAGGATCATAATACATTGTATTATTTATTATCACATCACATCACATTGATCATAATACATTGTATGTATTCATAAATTTAAGCTGGATATGCGTCATAATTTTCAACGGTGACCTGTGAAAGTTTAAAATGTTACCAAAATTAAGGTTTCTTTACTTTTTGAAAAATAGTTTCAATTTTCATTTTAAAAAATTGTGTTACTTTTAAAGGGTAGTTTAAATATGAATCTGGTCCAGATTGTACATTTGTACTATTTTTATTAAATTTAAATAAAATAGTATTTTTGTTCACCAATTTCTTATTATTATAAAATTTATTTTTATTAAAAATGATAAAGATATATTTTGGACCATTTTTTAAAGTTTCATGTCGGACACACTTGTTAATAAGGAGAAAATGGGCTTTCAAAGTGAGTCGTTGTGAAGAGAAGGAATAAAAAGTTAGTTAGGAATGATGGATTTTGAGAAACAATGAAAATAACTCTTTAAAAACTTTTATTATATTTATGGAAGAGTCTTGCTAACAAGTGTTCTTAGACATTTGTTAAAGATTAAAAATACTCTCTCCGTCTCACAATTATTGTCTCTTTAGCATTTTTTCTTTTTCTCAAAATAATTGTCACTTTATAATACCAATGCAGCATTTATTATTTTTTTTACACTATTATACTCTTATTTATTGAATTTCATCCAACTTAACTGCTCCACTAACTACAATTAATGAGAACATTTTAGTAAATGCTTCTAATTTTATCATTGAAATCAACACAATTAATCATTTCCTTAATAATCGTGCACAAATCTTAAACGACTAATATTGTGAGACGGCGGGAGTATAAATAATTGATAAATTTCATGTAAAAAAAAATTACTTTTTAAAGTCTCAATGCATTGAATGCATAATTTCCAAAACAAAGTTTCTTCTTTAGATTTTTTAACAAGTATCCTAAGAGCACATGTTATTATTTCCCTTTATGGAAATTTATGGAAATAGTACAAGACAATTGTTTATTTCAAGGGTTTACTTTCTCCTTGTTAACAAGTAAAACAAGATCAAACCTTGAAAATGCAACATTGTTTTTTTGAAGAAGACAAACTAACCCATCAAAATTGGTACTGAAAAAAATCAAATTTCAGACATTGAGAGAAAAGCACACTGAAAGGTCACAACTCTCAATCCAACACCATCATACCAACCCAAATGGGTTGGAATTCAACATTACTCCCTCCGCTCCTTTTTTTTTGGTGCCCAGGGTTCAAACCTCAGACCTTGCACATATTATCCAGTGTCCTCTTACCAACTGATCTAAGTTCACGAGGACGGATATTTTCTTTATATATAGTATAGATGAACGCAACAACATCCATAAATTTGAAGGAGAAATATATACTAAAATTGTTACCCTATGTTTGTTTTTACAAAATGTTAAATATCTCTCGAGTTAAATAGGACCACAACGAACAATGAAAATTCCCTTTAAATAAAATAAGACTGTAATGGGTGACAAAACTCCTTCATCTAGAGTTTTGATGTTGATGCATTCTCATGATTATATTTCAAACTAGAACCTTCAATTAAGTTAGAAGAAATCCAACTAATCACAAACCATAGGATTTAACGATGTTATGATTGTATATGTTATTTTTCTGCACTGGAAGAGAATGATTCAATAGTCTAAATTCGAGTGCAAATGGTGCTTAAAAATATAAATAATTGATAAATTTATAAGGAATAAAAACATATTTAACATAATAAGGAAAAATAAGACGGTTAAAAAAAATACCATGAGGGATGGAATAAACACATCTATCCCTACAAAGGCAACCAAGATGGTCAGCATACCACTCATAAACAATTAAATTTTATATATCTTTTATGTTTTTTTAGGGGATATGCATTTCATGTTTATATATTTATCAATTCCCTAAAAAAAAACAATGTTTATATATTTATCAATGAAAATAAATCAAAACTTATTGATACTTTTTAAAGATTATTAATATTTATATAACTTTCTTGTAAATAATTTAATCTTTAATTTCCGTAAGGTCACACGCAACCACATATACCAACATTGTTAAGCTGGATATCTTTTGTGGTGTTTTGGATTCGAACCCACAATCTTTCACTTTCTGTGTATGAGTTTATAGTGGTTTCGTCTATATAAAAAAAAAATTACTAATCCAAATTCATGTATTAAAAAATATAGAGCAATAACTTAACTGGAAATAAAATAAAATGACTCATTATCGTTTGATTTTGAATGAACTCAATTAATAACTATGATTATATTGAATTGTTCACAACACTTTGTATGTATTCATAAACTTAATTAGGGCCGTTTACTTTGTAAAATTATTTTTTTGTTTTCATTTTCTAAATTTTCTTTTAGTTTAAATTACTTGTTAACAAGGAGAAAATAAACTTTTAAAGTGGATCATTTGAGAAGAAAAAAAATAAAATGCTAGCTACCTTTCCCCAAAGAAAAAAATGCTAGTTACCGATGATGCGTTCATGAAAACAATTAAAATATACCTTTGTTCACATAAATGCAAGATATTTGTTCACAAAGTAAACTAGCCATTATATTCAAGATAAAATGTTTTTTTTTAAAATGAAAATGAGTATCTTTTATGCGCAACTACGAGGCTAGTTATCCCTTGAATCAGATAAGATCACAATGGACGATAAAATTGCCCTCGAGTTAGTTAGGACTATAATGAGCGACAAAACTCCTACCTTAAGAGTTTTAATGTTGATGCATTTCCAAAGTTGTATTTGAACCCAAGACCTTGTGTCAAGTTTGAAGAAATCCAACTCATCTCATCGAAACACTCCATGGGTTTTAAAAATGTCATGATTGTGTATGTGAAATTGTTGTGTGAAAGTGTGAGTTATATGTTTCACATTGAATAGAAAAGTGGAGGTTGAGTCATTTATAAGTGAGAGGAGCCATAAACCTAATGCATTCAAATTTTAGGTGAAAATATGGTGTCTCTCTCACTTGTGTGGTTGCTCTTGCCTAATGTGAGTGGTCCCACGGGATCCCCTCTTGACCCAACAATGGGGTCAGAGTCGAGGTTCAACAAAAGATCTGACAGATCCCTTGTGTCGAAAGTCTTTATGGAAAGGTGTTCAACCGACGGGTTTCGTTGTGTCGAAAATCTTTATGGCAAGGTGTCAAAAAATTGATTATCCTATGTACGCAACTATGAAGTTGATTATTTCTCAAATTAGATAGGATCATAATGGACGATAAAATTGCTCTCGAGTTAGATAGGACTACAACAGGCGATAAAACTCCAACCTTAAGATTTTTTTCATTGATGCAATGATACTTTTTATTGATTATTTATATACTAATCATAACTCAAATATCTAGAAAACATAGCAATTAGAAAAAATGGGTTACCATTTTATAGGTACAATATTTCTACGACAACTTAGCAGTGATAATCTCTTTTGAGAAACTTTTGGAGTACAAAGGTGGAATTTTTCATATGTACAAAATTTTCTTTATACCCAAGAGTTCGGTATCAAACATTTGACCATTTTTTTTAGGAGCCTCAAATCTCTTACCACTTGGACAAAAAGACACATACACTTAGTTATATTTTCAATTAATTCAACTAATAATCACGATTAAAGTTCATTTATTTCAGAAGAAATGTGATAAAATTCTAGATACGTACAGATGAAACACTTTGGAAAATAATGAAAATCCCTCTTTTGACACTTTTGTTGTTTTTGGAAAATAAAGACAATTATTCACTTCAAGAGCTTATTTTGTCCTTGCTCCAAAGTAAAAACAAACTCAAGTTTTAGGAAATTAAAATGGAAAATGTTTTCAAAAAGTAAGCTGGCCCTTACAATTGAGCTTAAATGATTTTTTTTTTTTTAAATCCTTTGTTCAAAGCTTTAGAGGTTAGTTATCTCTCGAGTCAGATTGAACTACAATGGAGACAAAATTCTCCTCTCATGTGAAATAGGATTACAATGATTTTAGAGACTTATTAAACTCTTGTTTTTTGAAGGGTTAAACATGTTTTCGGTCCTTATAAATATACTATCTTTTTGTTTTAGTCTCTCTAAAATTTTCCTTCAACTTTTAGTCCCTATAAAATTTTCAATCACTACTTTTGGTCCCAATTTTTAAGTTAATTTTTGTATTTTTTTAATGAAATTGTGCATAAATGTGTAGAATATTGTAAAAATCTCTCCAAAAAAATATATAATTTTTTTAACAAAACAGCGGCCTAAAGCTGAGCGACGAGGTCCACTGGCATGAGAATCAACATAAATTAATATGAATTTTTAACAGTCAAAAATATAATAATTCATATTTAATTCATGTTAAAAAAACGGAGAGATTCTTATAATATTATAAACTTTTCTGCACAATTTTATTTAAAAATATGAATTCTACATATGATTTTACTTGAAAGGAGAGACCAAAAGTGAAGATGGATAACTTTTGGAGGACTAAAAAAAGTTGAAGAAATTTTTTAGAATGACTAAAACAAAAAGTTGACATGTTTATAGAGGCCAAAAATATATTTAACTCTTTTTGAATAGTTAGACGTTTTTATAATTTGGTGGGGTATTTATGTAGTTTGGTACAAATTTATGAAAATGACACTTTATTATGAAGATTTGGTATAATTTTTTATTTATAATTAAGTTGGAATTATAACTATTGATGCACTTATAGTATCAAGTAAATTTATATGTCGTGTATATAATAATTTTAATATGAGTTAACTCACACGAGTCGATTGTAAAACGAGTTAACGTAAAAACTCGAGTTTGACAACCTTTCTGTTCGTAATTACTATAAATATTTGGGACAATATTTTCATGTGGTACGGCCTATATATTGTTTGTATACATGTTAGGAATTTGCATGTTAAATTTTGTGAATTTTTTACGTGTTTTGAACCTCCTACTATCCTATATACCATAAATAGTGTGTGCTGAAAATCTTTGTGCAAAATTTGAAATTTACATTCTTTTTACGTACGCTCTGATAATGATTTTTGAAAATCGTGCATTTTTTGTGCATGAAGTTATTTTGATGCCTTTTTATCCATGCATCTTGATTACTCAAACTAAGTACTTGAAATTATTGTGATTAATTTTTAAGCTCATAGTTGTAACAGTAATTTTTTAAGTGATGAATGAATAAAAATAGATTCATGCTTTTGGAGAACTAAAACCTTCTCCCAATCACGACATATAGTCACGAAACTCATAACCATGTACTTTATTCCTACCCTTAGAATCTAACTATAAGATATCATGCAAACCATAATCACTAGCAATTAAACTCATGCGTCCTTAAGTTCGACTAAAGACTACAATGGTCAAAGTGTGCAACTAGATTTAAATAGTTATTAGGCAGAGAATCTTGCAAAGGGCTAACTTAGATATTTCAACATTAACATAGGTGCATTCATATTTCCCCTTAAATTCATCATGTGATTGTGTGATCTTTTGTGCAAGATTATTTCATTGTATGTTACCTAAATTGAATGTGTATGAATAGTGTGATCTTTTGTGGCCCTTTCCTAGAATGAATCGCGTTGCATGTGGCCTCTCGACTGTACGTGTATAGTTAAGGTTGATATCATATCATATGGATATATATCAGCAAAATACTTCATAGCCCATACCTAAAAAAATACATCCAAATATCACAAACACATATTAAATTAAATATATAGTAAGTACCTATTAAATTAAAAAGTACATGTTAAATTAAAAATACAATTAAATACTTGCAAGAGGGTGTACAATATTCATCTGTCTATGATCGCTGGGGAAGAGGATGTTTCTTTAACCAAATAAATGAAATATGAGCACCCTTCAATTTATCGCTTTGCACTCATCATAAGTAACTTCGATATCAATGCCAAGCAACTCATTAAGCAAAGCAACATCGTCATCTTTTGACATTCGCACTCGATGGCTCATCAGTTTACCATGGATAGGCAATTCCAGAAGATGTGACACATCATGTATTGTGATACTCATTTCACTAATAGGAAAATGAAAATTGTTGGTCTCTTCATGTCACCACTCAATCAACATCGTACATAGGCTTGGATTAACCTGAGTAAATGAGGTATGAATAAGTTGTCAAAGACCTAGAATAGTTATGGCGTTTAACAAATGACGAAAATGAATAAGAAATGAGTAAATCATTCATTTAACAAAGAAAAAATGAAAAATGAGGATGGATTATGGCGTTGGGATGTATCAAAAGGAAGAACTATAGATTTTTTTTGGTTACAATGCTAAACAACAAAAAGAAGAACTATAGATTAGTTTAACTATTAAAAGCTCCTTTTAAGTATCATTTGTGCTTCCTTACAAAAAAAAAAAATTTATTTGTGCTTTTTTACATGGTACTTTTTTTTTTGTGTATATAATGTGCTTTTTTTATTTGGATTCTTAACGCTTTATTAACATTCAGACGCAGGGACGGATCTAAGCATACATTTTAAGTGTGGCTAATAATTAGCAACTGATATAATGATCAATTTTTAATATTTTATAGCGACTGAATTTTCAAAATTCATGTGTGGCTAAAGAAAAATTCCTAATATTTTTAAAATTCATGTGTGGCTATAGCCACGCATGGCCATGAGTTAGATCTGCCCCTGTTCAAACGGGTACTCTCATATCTATTTGTTCGCTTTTTTTTCTCCCTAATGCGTATAAATTATGATATTGATTTTTATGAAATTTTAGTTTTGATTAAAATTACAACTATAGATGACTCAAATGGTATAGCTACCATAATATAAATTCTTATATTTTTCAAAGACGCACAATGTAACATTCTTATATGCAAATTAATTTAAGGGTGTAATTCTAAGTAAAAAAGCCACCTAAAATCATGCAAATTAACATAAAATGAACAGCAATAGTAGTTTTTAGCTTTGTTTTTAAAGAAACCAGATTTTTATAATACCAATTTTTAGTTTCTTTTTTTAAATACAAAAAGTATTTTCTTTTTAAAATTTTGTTATGTAGATTAGCCTGTTTAACGGTAGACCAACGCATGATGAATGAATTTAAACCATGATATCATAACTCACTATCATTTGTGGATGAACAATGTGACAATTATTTTGATAAAAAAATGCAAATGTGACATTTTTTATAAGACGGAGCGATATATGATAGAACAATATTGCATAATTTTTTGCATGTAGCCGACCCTGCTTAGTGTGGATATAAGACTTGGTTGTTGCTGTTGATATGTTAGGCTGAGTGCATTGTTTCATGTCGTGGACTTTCTGTTAGTTTTACTGTATCTATTATGGAGTTCCTTTTATAAATGGTGGCTATCATTTGGTCTGAAATCACAATGTAGTGTTTTGTTTTGAGTGCTTTCTTGTAATCATGGCGTTGAATGAAATGTTTAAGTTTTTATGTTGTACAACTAGCTTGTAATAATCACCAAGTTCAGCAGGACTGATTATCTGAGGTACAAGTCAGAGAACAGGATTGTGCCTGAATGATGGTGTGAATGAAAGGTAATGTGAAGCACATTATTGTTTGTTAACATGAATTGTGATAATGGTTGGAATGAATGGAAGCATATTTCAGTTTTGTGAATGAATTATGCTTTGTACTGTATTTAATCAGCGCTTTCAATTAACAAGTTTATGTTTGTGGTTTTGCAGCTTCTTGGGTGCCATGGACTATTGGCTAACCGTCTTCACAGAAAAAATTAGTGTCGATCGGATTAGTTTTGCAAGAGTAATTTTGAAATTTATGTTGTCTGCACATTACCGAGGTTGGCTTATTTTCCTCTTTGCGAACCACCTTAAATGGCTAATTACTGATTTAATGTTATATTTTGATATGATCCACCTGCTATTGCTTGTTTTTTGCGTTTGATATTTGAGGAATGATAACAATGTACTCTTTGATTTATATAGTTCAAGTGTTGAACAGATTCTGTATAATTTGTTCATGTTTTAAAAAGTCGCAACACACTGGTCCTGTAAATTGATAACTTTTATGAATGCATAATGCATTTACTTTTTATGAAAAAAGGACCAGTGATTAAATACTATGTTAAAACAGTGTGTTTGCTGTAGTCATCTCTGTCTATGATTATTATTGTTCAGTTATTACTTGGTGACAATATATAGTATATTATTTACTTCAATGGAGGTTATTGATCTCGTGTACATTTACAAAACAAATTATGATTTGGCGGCGTTCAATTTGATGATCTGGTTTAAGTCTTAACTAAGGATGGGGTACTCCATCAGATAATTTTTTTGGTAGGTTTGTATTGTTCTGGTTATTATTCTTTGACAGAGTTGTTGTTTACAAAGATAACATACTATCGAGTCTGTCGAACTCAATACTATTGGATGTGTATGTCCAGTAACCAATTGGCTGGATGACCTGGGAATCATTGATATCCCTTGAGTTGTTAGTTAGTGTAGTATATTTTGTTTTCTACCCACAATCTCAATCACCCAATAACTCGTTATCAGTTAGAAATGTTTGAAAGCAGTTTCAATCTGTTATATAACTGATTGAACTATTGATTTGCTTGCTATTTGTTGTGTTGTCCTAAATTAAAATATGAATGCCTTGTAAGCTTTGCTTGGTTTTTGTTTGCTTGAAAATTGATTCGAGCTCTTGAGCTTTTATGCTCTTAAATTTTATACTATTAAAGTCGTTGTGATTGTTTTTAGATGTGAACTCTAAAAGCTCATTAAGGATAGAGTGATTATTTATGCATGAGACATTGAGTAGAAGCGTCTCCTAATACTATTCTTTTAGAAGATGAACATATCAATTAACTAAATTTTCGCATAAAAATAACGGAGATTGTGCATATATACTATTGTACAATCGATGGGAACTAATTAAAACATTGATTAACAAAACGTATTGCTACAATATCCATATATAACAACTATGTAGTTAAGTGTGTTCGGCTTGATATGCGATGAGATATGTTACCTCTGGAAAAGTTTTTCACGAAGCATGTCTGTGAGGGTAACATAGACTTACAAGACTCGTGTTAATTTATGAAGATACTTATTAATATTATTGTCGCACATATTGGACATGTGTGAAGAAGAACCATCAAAACACTACTAATTAAGAACCAACCAAATAGATTCCTCAAACAAAAAAAAATCCAACTAAATAGAGGATAGCTCAATGGTTAAAGGGGAGGAGAACAAAAAGTAATAGTTGAAACATTTAAGGTTTAGAGGTAAAAGTGGTGCATTTTGAGTTCAAAAATAACCTATCAATTAAGTATGCTAGGATTGCTTGCAACAAGTATATGTCGAAGTTCGCTGGAAAGGATGCATTCCATTTGAGGGTCAGGGTACATTCATTTGTTCTTAGGAGGATTTTTTTTTTTGAATCAGCATAAGTTTATTAAAAAAACTCAATCTCTGCACAAGACGAACAGAGATCGGTGAAGTACAAACAAAAGGCGCCGTATATAGACGGAACACCTGAGAATCAAACACCAAACAAAGAAACCCTTGCGATCAACACCCAAAAGAATAACCCCTACCAAAATGAAACCCCGCCTAAAATAGACTCCTATACAACTGACCACTGAAAAACGGCATCCATAACACCAATTGTCACTACTCACCTCCAAAAGAACACCCTTGTAACAGAAAACCAGTCCATCAACAAACTAAGCCACATCACCTTTTTAAAATCAAACAGCATCCACCACCGCACACCCTCCGGTCCACCGAAAGAACACCTAAAAAACCCAAAACCAAAACTGAACCAAAGAACTTACTCCCGATCTCGAATCAAAAATGATCGGCCCACCAGACTTCAAGAACAATTCAGAAGGCCACCTCACCCCCGGTACACCAGAGAAACACCAAGCCAGTCAAGACAACATTGCAGAAGGACTCCAGCTCCCGATCTCGAAGCATAATAACCGGCCCACAGGCATCCAGCACACAAAAAGTAAGACATCCGGCCTGATCTGCGGTTGTGCAAAACGTCAATAATAAAAAAGGAAGCTGCTCAGCTCGAAGGACCCCCATCTTCAAAGAACCAAAAACACAAATCTGAGTAAGCGACAACTGATAAGGACCCGAATAACAAAGGCAGTCTCCACAAGGAATCACCCACAACCACTACCACAAAAACACCCAACTCCTAAACACCCCCTAAAAAAGCTCTAGTCCGCAAAACAATTCAACACCAGCTCCGCGACCATCCATCAAAACCACACCAAAACAGTCCTGCACGAACACCCACACAAACCAAAACAAGATGCTTTCATGCGCTGGAGCTGATGAACTTCAGAACGACATGAGAGGTGCATTTGGAAAGCCACGGTGAGTTTGTGCTACAGTAGCTATTGGGCATGTCATTCTTTCAGTCCGCTGCAAGGACGGCAATAGCCATCATGCTGAGGAGGCCCTTCGTCGTGCCAAGTTTAAGTTTCCCGGTTGACAAAAGATCATTGTCAGTAGGAAGTGGCATGTATTTCTTCTATTGGCAGCAGGGACGGATGCATGTTGGAGCTATATGGGACTATAGCTCCACATGCTTTTCCCTATTTTTTTTTTAATAGATAAAACACATCTAACACACACGCACGGTAGCAACTGCAAGTGTTGAACGTGTTTTTTTAGTTATGAAAGTTGGGAAGAGTAACCTATGTAATAAAATGGGTAATCAGTGGCTAAGAGATGTTCTATTAACAATTAGCAATGATGTCATTTTATCTCATTTTCAACAAATGGATAGGTGATGATTTTCATTGTAATGTATTGTATCAAACAATAAGGTAATAATATTTGTGGATTAAAATAAATAGTTTGTATTACTCCATCCGTCCCGGATTAACTGAGCCAAAAGCTCATTTCACATGTATTAAGAAAAATGTATAAATGAAGAAGAGAGAAAAATAGTTTTAAGTGCACTTGTTAAGTATTGGTGTATTTTTCATTATCATAAATGTAAAGTGGAATATACTCCCTCGGTCCCATATTATAAGCAACAAAAAAATCACACTTATTAAGAAAACTAAAACATAGTAGTTTGTAACATAGTTTTTTTGTGTTATCTTTGAAATAAGTTTTATAGGAAGGTGTAAAAACAATTTTCATTGGTAGTTGATTATAGAGAAAACGAAAAAGAGAGCAAATTGAATGCACTTTGCATTTAATTTTTCCTTGGAAAAGATAATGTTTTGAAAAAACATAATTAAATATGATAAAAGTTGATCTTTTTTCTTATAATTTGGGACAAAAAAAAAAGAGTTTTTTTTGCTTATAATTTAGGACGGAGGGAGTATTGAATTAGAATGATGAAAGTAGTATTAATTAGAGTTATAAAGGGAAAAAAGAAATTAATATTGTATTGAAAAATGAAATAGCTCAGTTATTTTGGGACTTTTTTTTTTCAAATGGTTCAGTTATTATGGGACGGAGGGAGTATTATTTATTTGAAATTTTAGCTCCACATGCACCTAAAGTCTGGATCCGTCCCTGATTGGCAGCTACCTATACACCTGGATATGACTACTTGGTTCTCCACAATACCTCAATTTGAATGATATATATCCATTATTGTAGATTTTTAATCTAATTGGGCCTTTTCTTAATTGTGTGTTTTGCATGTTTCTTCAGGGGGATTCACCAAATTTAGCAGGACTGATCATCTGAAGTACAAGTCAGAGAACAGGATTATACCTGATGCTGTGAATGCAAAGGTAGTGTGAACCTAGCTACATGTGAGTGCAACTTACTGTAATTGAAACTTCATTGCATATAGGTTCTGTCGCGGTGGCACATTTACTGTGATGATAGTTACGTAATGAATGGAGGCATGTTTCTGTTCTGTGAATGAATTGTGCTTTGTGTATTCAATCAGTACTTATCTTTACTTATTTTGTGTATGTAATTACACTTTCAATTAACAAGTTTTTTTTTTTGGGGGATTAGGAACTATGTCAGTCTTTACTTTGATGAGATGAGATTATTTCTGGCTCCTCATCGGAGATACTAGTTTACAGAACAAATCAAAATCATATATGGATACCAATTAATACCAAATCAATTGCCAAGGCCAAATCAGTGTTATACATGCTAAAAGAGCAATCCTATTTATCAAGAAAGATTTTATCAAGAAATTGTCCCGAAATTAATGTTAGCCAATAAAATCTCAGTCTGACCGGAAATCATGGGGTGGTGGGTGTTATATATATTTTTTTTATGAAACTTTAATAAGATTAAGATCTAAGGGTGATTATTCTGCCATGTCATTCTTGAATTCATCAAGAAAATCCATTCTTGATATCTAGCATTTTCCATGCTAAAATTCAAACACCACTTTTATATACCCAATGATTTTATAGAAGTTAAGCGGTGTTTGGTTTTTGGTTTTTGCTTACTAGAACTAACCTGAACTCACCACAAAATTCAACACCTAGCTTAGAATAGTAGTAGTTTTTTTCTTCTTCCAGTGTCCAACTTTGTATGACCTGATATATTATGATTAGGGCTGGCAATGAACCGAACCAACTCGAATATAGTTCGGAACTCGACTCGACAATTAACTCGTTGAGTTTGGTTCATGAACCAAATGAGCTAAACTTGAGCCAGAAATTAAGTTCGTTAACTAAATGAGTTGAACTTGAGCTATACATAGTTCGGCTCGTTTGGTTCATGAGTAGGCTCGGTAATATATATATATATATATATATATATATATATATATATATATATATATATATATATATATATATATATATATTTCTTAATTCTTTTCTCTAGCTTTTTCTCAATATATCTAGAATGGGAGCCATTAATTTTCTTAATTCCTTTCTCTAGGTTTTTCATTGTGTTTGGATATTTATTTTTATTTTTTTTAAAAGGAAATAATGAAAATGAGTCGTGGCTCATTTTTACCCCACCCCATTGTTTGTTTTGTAAAACTTGATTTCCATGTTCTTGACTTCTTTTTTCTATCCCTTTTTTATGATGTTCTTTTCTTCATCTTGTCTAGTAAATAAACCAATACAATTACATCTATTTTATATGTTGGAAGATGGCTACTACCAAATTGAAATCAGAAGGAAGAAAACTGATGGCGTATGAATTCACACTTGTAAAGAGATACTAGTTGTTTCAAACATACAGAGTAGTAGTAGCTACTAGTCCCACATCGGCAATTTAGTAAACATTGAGAGATGTAAGAAACTATAAATAAAACAGTGCACTACACAATTAAAATGTAGTAATGCATAGTATCTCACGGTAGTGATATTTCACTTTTTCCAAAGTGACAACCATTTCCAAAAAGTGATAACCATTTCCAAGACAGTTGAAAAACTTAATTTTTTTTCCTTTCTAGTTTATTTTTTGTGCTTAAGGTGCAAGAAAAAGTTAGGTGTTCAAATGCAAGAAACTGGAAGTATTAATGCAAATTTTCAAAGTTCATTTGCACATCCTACAAACGAGTTGAACCTAACGAGCCGAGTCGAGTTGTTCGTGAACTTTAAACGAGCTGAACTTGAGCTTAAAAAAAGGTTCGTATCAAATTCGAGTCGAGTTTCAAGCCGAGCTAATTTTTATCGAGTCGAGCTCAGATGAGTTCGATTCGACTCGACTCATTTCCAGCTCTAATTTATGATCATAATTGGAATACATGTCACATGTCAGATTTACGAAAAGCTAAATTCATTCATTAGTTTTCAGGTCGTAATTATTAGAATGAAAAGTTGAAGTCTTAAGGCTTAATTAACAAAGCAACTAGTAAGTAAGTCACCATCAAAAGTTAAAACATAAATTCATTTGCACTAGAAATAAAGAAAAGACAAAAAACATGACTCAATAAAGATAAATAACAACAAAACATAAAAAGACCATACTCTTCTATTTAACTTCGACATGAATCAGATCAGTTTCCTTCATAATAGGAAAAAACAATAGGAAAAACATGACCCCCATATACCCCAAAAAACGATAGAAAAAATATCTTCACAATCCATTGTTTTGACCATTTCCTTCAATCGATCCATTTTCTGTTGGAACACTAGTTAATTCTAGTGAAGAAAATTGGAAAGAAAAAACACTATGAAAGAACTAGTGTGTGGGTGTGACTTAAAAATGTCCCACATTGGAGGGTCACCCCAACTAGTAAGTGTTTATATATGGGCAAAGTGACCTCCAAGGGTGTGCCCTTGGGGTACCCAATTTTGTGAACGGGTGAACGCTTACAAAATATATATAATCGAATAAAAAAAATGATATATATATTTTTTGTCACTTGAAAATGTTAAATTAATTAATTAATTAATTTAATCATTATCCGTAAGCGCTACGCGTAACAAATTTACAAATAAATTTGTTACGATCCGACCCGATCCATAACGCGTATCCAGAAACTTCCGGATATATCCAATTAAGAAACAAAACGCGTTTGCTTAAGGATTAAGCAGACTTAATCCCCAAGTCACTCGTTTTTTGTTACAAACTCTCCCTATAAAAGGAGAAGTTCGCCCCACTCATTCTACACACCGAAAAGAATTTCATTGAGTTGTCGGGAATTCTTTTCTTCTCTTCTCCCTCCGACTTGTGTTAACAAGTTTCTTCTGCTTCTACTCCTTTCTGTCCCTTTCGGTTTCAAATAGAGCGGTTACGTACCGTATCGAGTGGCTTCGATCAATCGATTGAACCATATTTTAAGAATGTTCTTAAGACCATAGTCCCTTTTTCGGTTTAATGTCCCTTCGGAATTAAGAGTGGTCTTAAGTTCATAGTCCCTTCGGAATATAGAGTACTATTAAGATCATAGTCCCTTTTCGTAATACTTATGTCCCGTCGGAATTAAGAATGATCTTAACAGTATATAAATTATTTCAATAATTTTCTATTTGATGAGAAATGGTGGTATCACCATATTTGAGTGGTCGTAGTGCCATATTGATGTTTTGGAGAAGTTAAAATTAGAATGGTGGTAACACCATATTTGAGTGGTCTCAGCACCATAATAGAATGGTAATAATACCATATTAATTTGAGTGGTTTCAATATTAAAGAGTGGTCTTAGAACCATATTTGAGGGTGTAATTCTCAAACGATTTTCTACAGTGCAGTAGTTAATCGAACATTTGTAGCTGGGCTTGTTTTATCCTGGAGGCGGCGTGGTTGATAGTCTACCTTGCACAACTTTGGGTAGTGCCACGAAACGTCTTAAAGAGAGCGACCTGGTCGTGACTCAACCTAGTAACAACTTCGGTAGATAACAGAATTTGGAAATCCAAATTTAACAATTTGGAAATCCAAAAACAACAATTTTAAGACGTTTCGATATGCTATGTCTACCGGAGAAGTTACTTATTGAGGTTAAGTTGTCCCTAAACACATTAAGGATAAATCAAGCTATAGATTTACATCTTTCGACTGAAACGATGAAGTGATTGTTGTTTCAATCAACAACACTATGAAATTCACATAACACTTTTGATGGTAAAACATGAAGTAGTTATTGTGAATAGAAAATTGTCTCTCGGCACATCCATTTAATTTGGTATAACATAATCCTCTTTATTTAATAGAAGGATTAATTGAGCTTCTACCTCTGTTTGTTATACAATTGATTATTAACTTGGTGAGTATAAAGAGGTTTGCTTCAATCTCCTTTTGGAGTAGCTACGGTTTGCTTCTGTCACCATTTGGAATAACTTATGGTCCCGTGATAACCAAAGTTAATAGATGAAATGTGCCGAGGAACAAAAAGACAATTTTACCATCTAAATACTCCTTGTTAATATGAACATTGAAAAATCAAAGAATGGACCAAATTGAAAAGGTTTTTTGATGAACTGGAAATTATACGAAAAATTTGTTCCAAATGTTTCGTATAAAAATAAGAAAGAATCTGAATTTCAGATTTCTATTGAATAAGACTGAGTTGACTCAGACTTAAAGAGAGACTTGTGTACCATGCATTCTTGTGGAAAAAGATTGCACTTTGATGGTATGTTAAAAATTAAACTCTCCTTCTATGTTATTAGTTGGATGATTTTAATATTTGACATATCAAAATTGATCATGAACAAGAGTTTAATTTTTGAGTAACTTGGACTTAACTCCAACGTTATATAATTAGACAATTTTATTTATTGCAGTCAAGATATATGAACCAAAAGTTCATATAAATCAGAATTTAGAGAATTGAATCTCTAAACATAATAAATTACGATATGTGTTAAATTGATGACACATAAATTAGAAATGATAAAATGATATTTTTATCATATTTATTGATGACTGTGAACTTTGGAAAAATAAAATTGATATGCTTGAATGTTCAATTTTTTATAACGAAAATTGAAATTTATAGAGTACCCAAGTCTAAGAACAAAAATTCTAATTAAGAAATTTTTGAAGAAAAGACAATCCAACTTGTCTTATTTTTGAACTTGGGATTGTCTGGACTATATTTAGATCCTGGACCCCACGAGAGTTGAACTCACTAGTAGAGCCTATGAATATGTATTCATCGGGTATGCGATAAATAACGAAACATATAGGTTTTATGACCTAAATGTTAAAGTGATCATAGAATTTAAAAGATGTCGAATTCTATCTAAATATTTAACCCTTTAACTAAAGAATAGTGGGGGCTCTAATGGGAGCACGACATTAGTGGGGGCAAAATAAATTCCCTTCTAAAAATTAAGAACTAGTGGGGGCACTATATCTAATCACATTCATGTAATTAGAAAAAGTTATGAAAACATCATACGAGATGTTATAGAACCTCAAGGAGGTAAGAAAGCTAAAATTGCTAAAGAGTATGAACTTGGTTTATACATTGGAAGAAGATTCCTTAAGCCTTAAAGAAGTTATATCCTCATTGGATGCTGAATTATGGCAAAAAGCAATAAACGATGAAATGAATTTTCTAGAGTCTAACAAAACATGACACTTGGTTGACTTGTCTCATAGTTGCAAAATCAATCGGTTGTATTTGGATTTTGGAAATAGGAACTAAAACCTGATGGTACGGTTGATGAATACAAGGCTTTCCTTGTAGTCAAAGGTTTTAGACAAAGAAAAAATATAGACTTCTTCGACATTCATTCACCAGTCACGAAAATCATACCCATAAGAGTACTAGTCCCTTTAGCCGCCGTTCATAACTCGATTGTACTCCAAATGGATGTGAAAGTTGCCTCTTTTTATGTTAAACTAGAAGAAGAAATCTATATGAAACAACCTGAAAGTTTTGCGATTCATGGACAAGAAAACATGGTCTGTAAGTTAGATAATTATTTGTATGGTCTAAAGTAAACTCCTGAGGAATGGCATGAAAAATTTGACATTCTAATGTTATCGAATGAGTATAAAGTGAATGAAAGTGACAAATAATATTTGCACGATCATATGTCTCTATGAAGACGACTTGCTCATATTTGATTTAAAGATTCATGTTATGAATTATGTGAAATCATTGTTTATCAACAACATTGATAAGAAAGACCTAGACAAAAAAAAAATTGAAGTAATTCTTGGTTTCAAGATTACTAGATCAGAAAAGATAACTTTTTTGATAAATCTCACAAAGTTGAGAAGATCTTAAGGAAATGTAATTATTTCACCGTAAACTTTGTTGAGGCAAAATCCCTAAATAATTTTAAAGATAATAAACCAATATGATTAAAGAATTAATGGACTTTGATTATTTCCTTGGTATTTAACTTGTGCTCTTGAGTGTTTTACTAAGACAGGAACAAGGCTTAAATCATACCAAGAATCAAGAAATCAAAGGACATTTGAATTCAAGATCTAACACTGAGATCAGAAAGTTAGATCAGAATGTTGCTCAGAGATCAGAATGTTCGCACAAGAGATCAGAAGGTTGCTTCTACACAAGCCCAGAATCTCAAGAACATGGATCAAGGTCATGCAAGACACATGTGACATAAATAAATGTCAAGAGAAGTACTTTTGCATGGATCAATCAAGCAATAAAGGCATATACAAGGATTATGTCAAAAAGGATACTTTATGTTCATTTAAGACTATGAACATTAAAGTCCTAGGAATATTCCACAAGGGAATATCATCCTAGATGTTATATTTACTGCTCTTCATTGTGTTTCACTATTAGGATTTGATTACATCAAATGGTAGTCTTACAAATCATCCTAAGTGAAACAAATGGAACATTCTGATGATCAGAATGTTCAGCTCAGCACAGGCCTACTTTATGAACAGTACAGTAGGTGAAAAGCAAAAGCAAAAGCAAAGCAAATCTATCTTGCTCAATCAGAGATAGACACGTATGAGAGTTGGTACAGAACAAGGACCACACAATCTCTCAAAGCCTGTGTATGAAGATGCAGAATCCCACTATATCCTCCTGCACCAAGTTCCAAGGCAGATCTGGCAACTGAACTTTCTGAAGTATGAAGCAAAGTCCATACTTTGGTTATTGCCCAGAAATTCATATGAAAAGCATATGACACGCCCAGAACTTCATATGTTCATTCATATATGATGAACCCAGATGAAGAACATGATGAACCCAGATGAAGATCATCATGAACGCAACAACATTCTGAAGTTCATCAGAGATCAGAATGTTTGCCGAGAATTTCAAGTAAAAGCTTGTGGGACCCAGGACACATGGCATAACACCATTGGACACCCCACAACGGCTATTTGAGCCCAAGGACTCTATAAATACAGTTCAAAGGCTCAGCATTACTGGCACCATTGCAAAGCATACAAGAAAACAACTTTGATTTTGTTTGAAGCTCTTGCAAACTGAAATTGATCAATCTCTAAGGCTTTCATTACTTAGTGCAAATCAATACTCTTTGTTATCTCTAAGATAACTCCTCTCTCTTCTTCCTCCTCTGTTTGATTCACAAACATTCAACTTCCATACAAATTGTAACTAAGTCTCATCTAGCTTTAGGGGTACTAAAGTGTTAGTTTGAGCAAAGGTTGTAAAAGTCTAAGTGGGTAACTTAGCAAGAAGGTGCAAGCCTGCTGAGGCTTAGAGAATACAGGATTGTAATTGTTCAGGTGAACAAAGATTGTAAGGTGCAGGACTTGAGAGGTTATCTCAAGCATCATAGTGGAAACTCTCACAAGATTGTGAGGAGAGGACTAGCCCACATTGGGTGAACCTCTATAAATCTCTGTGTGTTCTTTCTTTCTTCCTTATACTCTTTAATTTCAGTATACACAACACACACCAACACATTTACTTTATTAATCAGTTTCTGTGTATGAACTTCAGAACGTTCTGAGTTCAGAAAGTTAACTTAACCATTCCAAGTAAACTACTTGAGAATTACCTTTAAGTTTCAGGATAATTTTTAAAGGGTCACAATTCAAACCCCCCCTTTCTTGTGACTATTTTATCTACTTCAATTGGTATCAAGAGCCCGGTTCTAAGGGTTTGAACACTTTAACAAGTGTTAGAGAAAAGATTCAGGAAGCATGTCTAAAGTCAAGTACATAGCTGAAGGAGGATCATCAAACAGACCACCACTTTTTGATGGCTCAAACTATTACTTCTGGAAAGGCAAAATGGAACTCTTCCTCAGATCTCAAGACAATGATATGTGGCAAGTCATCACAGATGGAGATTTTGTCCCAACAACCAAAGAAGGAGCTGTCAAAGAAAAGAGTTCATGGTCAACAGATGAAAAGGCTCAGGTATTGTTAAACTCTAAAGCTAGACTCTTTTTATCATGTGCACTAACCATGGAAGAAAGTGAAAGAGTTGATGAATGTAAGAATGCTAAAGAGGTATGGGATACTCTGAAAATACATCATGAGGGTACATCTCATGTCAAAGAAACTAGAATTGACATAGGTGTCAGAAAGTTTGAAGTCTTTGAAATGAGTGAAAATGAAACCATTGATGAGATGTATGCTAGATTTACTACAATAGTAAATGAAATGAGATCTCTTGGAAAGGCATATTCTACTCATGATAGAATCAGAAAAATATTAAGATGTCTTCCAAGTGTGTGGAGACCTATGGTCACTGCAATCACTCAGGCCAAAGATTTGAAATCTATGAACCTGGAAGATCTCATTGGATCACTGAGAGCTCATGAAGTGGTACTTCAAGGAGACAAACCAGTGAAGAAGGTTAAAACACTTGCTTTAAAAGCATCTCAGCAAACCCCATCAGTTGCTGATGATGAGGTACAAGAACCACAAGAATTAGATGAAGTTCATGAAGAAGAAGCTGAAGATGAACTTGCACTAATCTCCAAAAGAATTCAAAGAATGATGTTGAGAAGAAATCAGATCAGAAAGAAGTTTCCAAACACCAACAATAGCACCAGAACTGAAGCTGACAAAAGTCAAGTCACTTGTTATGGCTGCAACAAAACTGGACACTACAAGAGTGAATGCCCTGACATCAAGAAGGTGCAAAGGAAACCTCCCTTCAAGAAGAAGGCAATGATCACTTGGGATGACTTAGAAGAGTCAGAACCTCAAGAAGATGAAGAAGCCAACATGGGATTGATGGCTCAGTCAGATGATGAAGAAGAGGTAATTGTCTATAAAACTGATTCTTTTTATAAAGATCTTGAAAGTAAAATAGATAGTCTCTTATATGACTCAAACTTCTTAACTAATAGATGTCATTCTTTAATCAAGGAACTTTCTGAAATAAAAGCAGAAAAAGAAACACTTCAAAACAAATATGATGAATCTAGAAAAACCATACAGATTTTGCAAGATTCCCATTTTGAAATGTCAGAAAAACAAAAAGAGTTAAACAAGAAACAAAAAGGCATTATTTCTATACCTTCTGAGATGAAAAAGGAAAACACACTTTTGAAAAAGGAAGTTGAAACTTTGAAAAATGATCTTACAGGTTTTATAAAATCTACAGAAACATTTCAAAATATCTTAGGATCTCAAAATGAAAGTGCAAAAAAATCTGGCTTAGGCTTTAAGGATCCACACAAAATCATTGAAAGTTTTGTACCTAAAACTAAACCAAGAACTAAATGTTATTTTTGTGATAGGTATGGACATGATGAAAAAATATGCCATGTCAAGAAAAAACTTATCAAAGAAAATAAAATTAATCTTAGTTCAGAACGTTCTCATCTAAATAGATCAGAAAGTTCACAAAAGGCTGAGAAAGCTAAGAAGTCATGCTCCTACTGTAACAAATCTGATCACACAAGACAGAATGTTACAATAAGGAAGGATCTCTTAGAAGAACTAACCCTCAAGGACCCAACATTACATGGGTACCTAAAATTTTTATCTTGTCAAATGTAGGTCCTGCCTCAGGGTGCTAGAACAAAGTCATGGTACTTGGATAGTGGTTGTTCTAGGCACATGACAGGTGACAGGAATTGTTTTCTGACCTTTGAAAAGAAGGATGGAGGACTGGTGACATTTGGAAACAATGACAAAGGTAAGATCAGAGGTAAAGGTACTATAGGTAAACATAACTCTGCTAAGATAGAAAATGTTCAGTATGTAGAAGGTTTAAAACACAATCTACTTAGCATAAGTCAATTGTGTGATAGTGGATTTGAAGTGATCTTTAAACCTAACATATGTGAAATAAGACAAACCTCCTCTAACAAACTGTTTTTCACTGGATCAAGAAGAAAGAACTTGTATGTCTTAGAACTAAATGATATGCCTGCAGAATCCTGTTTCATGTCCCTTGAAAAGGACAAATGGATTTGGCACAAAAGGGCTGGTCATATAAGCATGAAAACCATTGCTAAACTTTCTCAACTTGATCTAGTTAGAGGTTTGCCTAAGATTAGCTTTGACAAGGATAAGATCTGTGAAGCATGTGTCAAAGGTAAACAAGTGAAAAGTAGTTTTAAAACCATTGAGTTTGTTTCAACTCAGAAACCTTTAGAACTTCTTCACATTGATCTATTTGGTCCAGTTCAAACTGCTAGTCTAACAGGCAAAAGATATGGGTTTGTTATTGTTGATGATTTTTCCAGATTTACATGGGTGCTGTTTTTAAAACACAAAGATGAATCTTTTGAAGCATTTCAACACTTTTGTAAAAGAGTTCAAAATGAAAAAGGTTCTAATATCATTACAATAAGGAGTGATCATGGAGGAGAATTTGAAAATGCATCTTTCAAAACATTCTTTGATGAAAATGGTATTAAACATAATTTTTCTTGTGCAAGAACTCCACAACAAAATGGAGTTGTTGAAAGAAAAAATAGGACTTTACAAGAAATGGCTAGAACAATGTTAAATGAATCAAATGTTGAAGATTATTTTTGGGCAGAAGCCATTAACACATCTTGCTACATTTTGAATAGAGTTTCAATAAGAAAAGTTCTTAATAAAACTCCATATGAACTCTGGAAAAACATTAAACCTAGCATATCTTATTTTCACATATTTGGCTGTTATTGCTACATTCTGAACAATAAAGAAAAATTGGGTAAGTTTGATCCTAAATCAGATAAAGCTATCTTTTTAGGATACTCTACAACTTCTAAAGGTTATAGAGTGTACAATCTAAAAACCCAGACAGTTGAAATTAGTATGCATGTCATATTTGATGAATATGATGAACATTCTCAACCAAAAGAAAGTGAAGACACAGAAGTGCCAACACTTCAGAATGTTCCCAGTCAGAACATTGACACTTCAGTTGAGAAAGAAGATGATCAGAATGTTCAGGATCAAACCTTCCAAACTCCACCAAGAAGTTGGAGAATGGTAGGAGACCATCCTGTAGATCAAATCATTGGAAGCACAACTGATGGTGTAAGAACCAGATTGTCCTTTCAAGATACCAACATGGCAATGATCTCTCAAATGGAACCCAAGTCAATCAATGAAGCTATTATTGATGATTCCTGGATTGAGGCCATGAAGGAGGAACTTTCTCAGTTTGAAAGGAACAAAGTTTGGAACCTGGTTCCAAATAATCAAGAGAAAACCATCATTGGAACAAGATGGGTTTTCAGAAACAAGCTTGATGAAAATGGTAAGGTTGTCAGAAACAAAGCAAGGTTAGTTGCTCAAGGTTACAACCAACAAGAAGGTATTGACTATGATGAGACCTTTGCACCAGTGGCAAGGTTAGAAGCCATCAGAATTCTCCTTGCATATGCTGCACATAAAAGCATTAAACTTTTTCAAATGGATGTTAAAAGTGCATTTTTAAATGGTTTTCTAAATGAGGAAGTTTATGTAAGTCAACCTCCTGGTTTCATAAGTAAAGAAAAACCAGATCATGTTTTCAAACTCACTAAAGCACTCTATGGTCTTAAACAAGCTCCTAGAGCTTGGTATGACAGACTTAGCACATTTTTAATTGAAAATGGTTTTTCAAGAGGAAAAATTGATACCACACTTTTTAGAAAAACACATGACTCTGACTTACTTATTGTTCAAGTTTATGTGGATGATATTATTTTTGGTGCCACCAAAATGAAAATGTGTGAAGAATTTTCCAACCTTATGCAAAGTGAATTTGAGATGAGCATGATGGGTGAACTTGGTTTCTTCCTTGGTTTACAAATCAAACAACATCCAAATGGAATTTTCATAAGTCAAGAAAAATATGTCAAAGACATTCTTAAGAAATATAAAATGAATGAGGCAAAAATCATGGTCACCCCTATGCATCCATCTTCAAGTTTAGATAAGGATGAGAGTGGAAAATCTATTTCTGAAAAAGAATATAGAGGCATGATAGGCTCATTATTATATTTGACTGCTAGCAGACCTGACATTATGTTTGCAGTAGGTTTATGTGCTAGATTTCAAACTTGTGCAAAAGAATCCCATTTAACTGCAGTTAAAAGGATTTTTAGATATCTAGTAGGTACTACTGATCTTGGCCTTTGGTATAGAAAAGGTTCTAGTTTTGATCTTGTAGCATATTGTGATGCTGACTATGCTGGAGACAAAGTTGAGAGGAAGAGTACAAGTGGATCATGTCAATTCTTGGGACAAGCATTGATTGGATGGTCTTGCAGAAAGCAAAACACCATTGCTCTCTCCACAACTGAAGCTGAGTATGTATCTGCAGCTAGTTGTTGCTCTCAAATTTTATGGGTAAGAAATCAGTTGGAAGATTACTCATTAAGGTACACAAGTGTTCCTATTTTTTGTGATAATACAAGTGCAATTAATCTTTCTAAGAATCCTATTCAGCATTCTAGGTCTAAACATATTGAAATAAAGCATCATTTCATTAGAGACCATGTTCAGAAAAAGAATATTGCATTAAGCTTTGTTGATACTGAAAATCAACTAGCTGACATTTTCACAAAACCCCTTGTTGAGGATAGATTCAATTTTCTTAAAGAAAAATTGTCAATCATGAAAAATCCCAATAAAGATTGATTACAGATCACTAAGGGCCTTAGACTAAACCCCTTGATGTCATCTGATGCAAATCAGATAGATCTATCATAATCAGAACATTCATCAGAATGTTCCTGAGTTCAGAATGTTCCTAAGCTCAGAATGTTCTTGAGTTCAGAATGTTCATCAGGTCAGAATGTTCATATGATCAGAATGTTCATCCTAACATTCATTCAATCAACATTCACAAGTTTTTTCATCTGAGTTTCATCCTTTCAGGATGTCCACAAAACTCAGTTATATTCAAAACTTGATTTCTGGGTCAACTATCTCATGCGTAAGATTCTGTGTTGACTTTCTCCAAAAATCCTTCTATAATCTCAAGCATTTAATGTTTGGTTATAAGAAGATGAGTTTAAGGTTTAACCACCATGTAAAACCCGAACTATCAAATCAACCAATCCCTTCCATTTCCCACAAACGGCTACTTTTTTCTCTCTCTCTCCTCTGACCGTTACTTTTCTGCAGTTTCATCTTTTCCAATGCAAAACTGCCATCATTTCCTTTCTCTCTTTCTTTTCCTTCTGCACGTTTGGTCTATATAATCAGTAACCACCTCTGATTATTTCACAACTATCTCAATCCAAAACTTCTTTCTTCTCACTCTCAAAACTCACAAACCCTCTGTTTCTCTCTCTCGCTTACGAAGAAAATGGCAAGAACAAAAACCACTTCAAAACTCTCTGATAATGAAGTTCCACAAGTGGAACGTTCTCAATCACCACCACCAAACGCTGCTGCTGGTCAATCCTCTGATCAACAACCACTAAGTGAAACCCCTGTTCACACTGTTCTTCCAGATGTGGTCTATCCTGCTTTTGATCCACCCAAATCCTCAAAATCAAAAGCCTCTAAGAAACCCATCACCAAACCCAGACCTATTCCTACTAGAAGATCATCCAGGATGAAGCATTCATCAAAGGAACCTAAGGTCTCACATGTGAATCTTGTCTCTGACGAAGAGAAGAAGACAGAATCAAGTGATGATGAAAGAGAAGAAGATTCTGAAGAGGATCCAGAAGAAGAAATGGAAATTCCTGAAAAGGAAGAAAAATTGGAAGAAGACTCTGAGCAAACTCTCTCTGAAATAGTGAAATCCATGAGAGTACACTCAAAGAAAGGAAAGAAAGTTGCCACTCCCTCTCCATCAAAAGGAAGTTCATCATCTCAGGAAGATGATGATGAGAATGATGAGGAAGAGTCTGAAGAAAAGACTCCTGAAGAAGAGGAGAAAATTTCTCCTAAAAAGCATGGCAAAGGAAAAGACATTGCTAGAGTTGCTGCTGTTCTAAAAGCTCAGAGAGCAGAGAAGATTGCCCTCAGACCAATGAGCAGAACTAAGTGTTTTGAGTTTGATAGCTTAAAGACAAAAGGTTGGGATCTGAAGAAATTCACAGATCCACAAGGCTGGACTAACTTTGTGTCTCTACAAGAGAACACCTATGAAGGTTTGGTTAGAGAGTTCTACATTAACTTGATTGTGAAGCAGAACAAAAGGGAAAATGAGAACTTTCTCATCTCTTCTGTAAAAGGAGTACAGATCACTATCACTCAGGATTTCCTCTCTGAAGCCTTGAAAATTCTAAATGAAGGTAACAAACTATTTTCTTGTTCTTGGTTTGATGACCTCAGAGTTAGCAAAACTCAACTCATAGCCAATTACACCAAAGAAAATCTCACCTTTAACTCCACAAATCTAGTAGATGTCCCAAAAATCCTTCACAACATGATTAGGCACACTCTAATACCAAAATGTGGATCTTTTGATGTTGTCTCTGACATGGACCTATGCATCATCCACCATCTCATAAGCAAAACCAAAATTAACCTTTGCTTTCTCATCATTCAACACATGATTGACTCATGTTTGGCAATGAAACAAACTGTGGCTGGAATGCCCTATGCAATGCACCTTACACCTATATTTCAGAAGGCAAAAGTGCCACTTGAGGGAGAACCACGCAAGCTTGACTTCATGAAGTTCACATCAAAGACTTTAGGTCAACTACGCATCACCACCTCAAATATGCCTTCCTTCACAACCTCAGGCACTTCTGGATCTTCTAAAAGGACTTCTAATCAGAATGTTCAGAAAACCAGGAAGAAAAAAAAGGTAGAAGATATCGGAGATGAATCTCCTAAGAATGCAGAAGTCAGACCTCCCTCTCCACCAGCTTTGGAGTTGTTTTCTCAAGTTTCTCAACTTGCAAAGGAGATTGTTCAAGAAGGAAGCTCTCAGTTCAAGGCCTTGATTGGTGAATCAATGATTGAAGATGATGCTCAGAATGATGATGATGCATCTCTTCAAAGGGAAGCTGAGAATGTTAAGCAAGCAACTGAGATTCATGAAGGTATATCTCAGATGGCTGGTAAGGAAAACTCTGTTGATCCAAATCAAAGAGTTGAAGAAAATACTGAGAAGATAGCTCAGAATGTTGATGAAGATACTCAGGAAGTGGCAGAAATTTTAGCTTCAAACATGTCCATGGAGAAAGATATTCAAGTTGAACAAATGGAGTTCACAACTGGATTTGATCTCAACATTGAAGATGTCAACACTGACTTCAACAATGATGTGTTCCAAGATGGTCAGGACACCACTCAACATGTTCAGGAACCAGCTGCAGGTCAGAATGTTGAAATCTCTGAAGCTCAGAATGTTGAAATTCCTGCTGAAGATGTTCCAGTCAGTCAGAATGTTCAAGTCTCTGCTGGTTTGAATGCATCAAATGAGCCTCTTCTTGCTCAAGTTAGCCAGCTGTCAGCAGATCCAGTGCCTATGGCCTCAGGATCTTTGCCCTCTGTTGAGGTACAGCTCATGGCTCAAACTGGTCAGAATGTTAACCTCTCATCCTCCACAATGGGATCTGTTGCTGGTACAAGCAACTTTTTGGTTTCTAACCTTCCAACTCCAGACACCATTCCCTCATACACTCCACCACCACCACCAATGAAAACTACCACCACAAGCAAGCTTCCTAATATGGCTGCTCTTTTTGACTCCCTCAATACCTTTGTGTCTGCCAACAAAGAGAAGGCTGAAGCTTCTGATGTTGTTCCACCTGCTGCACCTGCCAAGCCTTCAAGGGCTGCGAAGTTAGCCTCAAGGGCACTCAGGGTCTCCACCAAGACACACAAAATTGTCTGTGCTTTGGCTGATTGGACTGTCAAAGTCCATGCTCCTGGTCTGGCCATTGATCCACCAGTTTTTGATGATCCATCTGTGTTTGAGTCTGAACCATCCTCTGATTCTGGGGATTCTACTCCCTGAATCTTTCTGTATTGTCCTCCCTATCCTTTTTGCAGATGACTAAAGGGGGAGAAGCTTTAGGATTTAATTTAAGTCTTAAGTTTTTCTTAGTTTTAGGCCCTAAGTAGGTCTAGTGATCACTAGTTATTGGAGTTAGAAACTTCACTTTTTGCCTGATCACATGCTTTGAATTTCTTTTTGTTTTTGAACCATATATTCATGTAATTGTACTTCATGATTTACATTAATGAATGATATTGAGTTTGGTTCAAATCTGCATATTTTTTATTTTATGCAATGAATTATGAAATTGAGGGGGAGCTTTTTAAAGTTCTTAAAAACTCTGCATAATGGATTATAAAAATGAGGGGGAGCATTAAAACAAATTTTCAAGCTCTGTTGTTCTTCATATATATAATCAAAATCCTTAATCCTAAATCATAGGTTTATCATCTTCAAAAAGGGGGAGATTGTTGAGGCAAAATCCCTAAATAATTTTAAAGATAATAAACCAATATGATTAAAGAATTAATGGACTTTGATTATTTCCTTGGTATTTAACTTGTGCTCTTGAGTGTTTTACTA
Source organism: Medicago sativa (assembly GCF_051527215.1). Taxonomy (NCBI): domain Eukaryota; kingdom Viridiplantae; phylum Streptophyta; class Magnoliopsida; order Fabales; family Fabaceae; genus Medicago; species Medicago sativa. The sequence goes on along the minus strand of NC_140753.1, from coordinate 13,806,061 downwards.
AGACAGGAACAAGGCTTAAATCATACCAAGAATCAAGAAATCAAAGGACATTTGAATTCAAGATCTAACACTGAGATCAGAAAGTTAGATCAGAATGTTGCTCAGAGATCAGAATGTTCGCACAAGAGATCAGAAGGTTGCTTCTACACAAGCCCAGAATCTCAAGAACATGGATCAAGGTCATGCAAGACACATGTGATATAAATAAATGTCAAGAGAAGTACTTTTGCATGGATCAATCAAGCAATAAAGGCATATACAAGGATTATGTCAAAAAGGATACTTTATGTTCATTTAAGACTATGAACATTAAAGTCCTAGGAATATTCCACAAGGGAATATCATCCTAGATGTTATATTTACTGCTCTTCATTGTGTTTCACTATTAGGATTTGATTACATCAAATGGTAGTCTTACAAATCATCCTAAGTGAAACAAATGGAACATTCTGATGATCAGAATGTTCAGCTCAGCACAGGCCTACTTTATGAACAGTACAGTAGGTGAAAAGCAAAAGCAAAAGCAAAGCAAATCTATCTTGCTCAATCAGAGATAGACACGTATGAGAGTTGGTACAGAACAAGGACCACACAATCTCTCAAAGCCTGTGTATGAAGATGCAGAATCCCACTATATCCTCCTGCACCAAGTTCCAAGGCAGATCTGGCAACTGAACTTTCTGAAGTATGAAGCAAAGTCCATACTTTGGTTATTGCCCAGAAATTCATATGAAAAGCATATGACACGCCCAGAACTTCATATGTTCATTCATATATGATGAACCCAGATGAAGAACATGATGAACCCAGATGAAGATCATCATGAACGCAACAACATTCTGAAGTTCATCAGAGATCAGAATGTTTGCCGAGAATTTCAAGTAAAAGCTTGTGGGACCCAGGACACATGGCATAACACCATTGGACACCCCACAACGGCTATTTGAGCCCAAGGACTCTATAAATACAGTTCAAAGGCTCAGCATTACTGGCACCATTGCAAAGCATACAAGAAAACAACTTTGATTTTGTTTGAAGCTCTTGCAAACTGAAATTGATCAATCTCTAAGGCTTTCATTACTTAGTGCAAATCAATACTCTTTGTTATCTCTAAGATAACTCCTCTCTCTTCTTCCTCCTCTGTTTGATTCACAAACATTCAACTTCCATACAAATTGTAACTAAGTCTCATCTAGCTTTAGGGGTACTAAAGTGTTAGTTTGAGCAAAGGTTGTAAAAGTCTAAGTGGGTAACTTAGCAAGAAGGTGCAAGCCTGCTGAGGCTTAGAGAATACAGGATTGTAATTGTTCAGGTGAACAAAGATTGTAAGGTGCAGGACTTGAGAGGTTATCTCAAGCATCATAGTGGAAACTCTCACAAGATTGTGAGGAGAGGACTAGCCCACATTGGGTGAACCTCTATAAATCTCTGTGTGTTCTTTCTTTCTTCCTTATACTCTTTAATTTCAGTATACACAACACACACCAACACATTTACTTTATTAATCAGTTTCTGTGTATGAACTTCAGAACGTTCTGAGTTCAGAAAGTTAACTTAACCATTCCAAGTAAACTACTTGAGAATTACCTTTAAGTTTCAGGATAATTTTTAAAGGGTCACAATTCAAACCCCCCCTTTCTTGTGACTATTTTATCTACTTCAAACTTGCAATCATATATTATGATCCAAGTGTAAGAACACTTGAGATGGAGTTAGAAAAACAGAATATACGAGCATCATTGGTAGCACTTAGGTATGCCACTGAATGTATTAGACCCGACATTGTCGATGTCGTAAAACTCTTGTGCAAGTTTACTAGTAGACAAAAGAAAAGCATTGCCATGCTATAGAAAGAGTCATGAGGTGCCTTAAGAAGACTATGACTCTAAGATTACTTCACTAGGAGTAACATATTGTACTTAAATGGTACAAGATATAAAATAGAACATCTTTCAGATGAATATTTAGCGACTAGTGTTTGCACATTGAGCATCACTAGAGGAGTTGTTTGTTAAAACAAATGATATTGACTCAGTCCACTATGGAATGAATCTGAGATGAGAACACTATAGAAAACTAGTGAAGAAGCAAGTTGGCTAAGATCCTTGCTAGCAGAAATCCCTTTATGGGAGAAACAGTTACCGGCTGTGTTAATTCATTGCGATAGTACCGCGGCTATTGCAAAGATTAAGAATCATTATTACAATGGTAAGAGACGACAGATAAGGCGAAAACATAGCACGATTAGAGAGTGTATCTCTAATGGAGCGGTTAGAGTTGATTTTGTACGTACGAATGAAAACTTAGCTGATCCTTTGACGAAAGGACTTAATAGAGAGAAAGTCTGAGAAACATCCAGTAGGATGGGACTAATGTCAATAGCCCACTGAATGACGGTAACCCGACCTATATGACTGGAGATCCCAAGACTTAGGTTCAATGGGTAAAAACAAGTCATGAAGTGGTAGAACATGCTATGAGAGAAAGAATATAGAAAGCATGATCCTGCAGCGAAAGAAGGATGAGGTAATAGTAACTCTTAATGAGATCTATACTCTATGTTGAGTGGGGTACACAGCTACAGGAGTACCCTTGATAGACTCACCTATACGAATGTGGAACTTAGGCTGGTCCTATGGAATTTTGAGGCAGAATTCCTAGAGCATTCGTTAAAACCGAGATACACGTGCATGGCCTTAAAACGCACGGGCTTTTAGAATACACCTATGAAAAGGTTTGTGTGTGGATTCTATGTCTGAGATAGAGTTCAATGCTGTAAGCAACTCTTGTTAAATCAGAATACCTTCCACTATACAAAGGTTCAAGTTGTTGGCGACACCTTTGTAAATTAGCAAATCTTATTGAAAAGTTTACGAAACCATTTTGAAGTCAAGTGGGGGATTGTTGGAACACTAGTTAATTCTAGTGAAGAAAATTGGAAAGAAAAAACACTATGAAAGAACTAGTGTGTGGGTGTGACTTAAAAATGTCCCACATTGGAGGGTCACCCCAACTAGTAAGTGTTTATATATGGGCAAAGTGACCTCCAAGGGTGTGCCCTTGGGGTACCCAATTTTGTGAACGGGTGAACGCTTACAAAATATATATATCGAATAAAAAAAATGATATATATATTTTTTGTCACTTGAAAATGTTAAATTAATTAATTAATTAATTTAATCATTATCCGTAAGCGCTACGCGTAACAAATAAATTTGTTACGATCCGACCCGATCCATAACGCGTATCCAGAAACTTCCGGATATATCCAATTAAGAAACAAAACGCGTTTGCTTAAGGATTAAGCAGACTTAATCCCCAAGTCACTCGTTTTTTGTTACAAACTCTCCTTATAAAAGGAGAAGTTCGCCCCACTCATTCTACACACCGAAAAGAATTTCATTGAGTTGTCGGGAATTCTTTTCTTCTCTTCTCCCTCCGACTTGTGTTAACAAGTTTCTTCTGCTTCTACTCCTTTCTGTCCCTTTCGGTTTCAAATAGAGCGGTTACGTACCGTATCGAGTGGCTTCGATCAATCGATTGAACCATATTTTAAGAATGTTCTTAAGACCATAGTCCCTTTTTCGGTTTAATGTCCCTTCGGAATTAAGAGTGGTCTTAAGTTCATAGTCCCTTCGGAATATAGAGTACTATTAAGATCATAGTCCCTTTTCGTAATACTTATGTCCCGTCGGAATTAAGAATGATCTTAACAGTATATAAATTATTTCAATAATTTTCTATTTGATGAGAAATGGTGGTATCACCATATTTGAGTGGTCGTAGTGCCATATTGATGTTTTGGAGAAGTTAAAATTAGAATGGTGGTAACACCATATTTGAGTGGTCTCAGCACCATAATAGAATCGTAATAATACCATATTAATTTGAGTGGTTTCAATATTAAAGAGTGATCTTAGAACCATATTTGAGGGTGTAATTCTCGAACGATTTTCTACAGTGCAGTAGTTAATCGAACAGTTGTAGCTGGGCTTGTTTTATCCTGGAGGCGGCGTGGTTGATAGTCTACCTTGCACAACTTTGGGTAGTGCCACGAAACGTCTTAAAGAGAGCGACCTGGTCGTGACTCAACCTAGTAACAACTTCGGTAGATAACAGAATTTGGAAATCCAAATTTAACAATTTGGAAATCCAAAAACAACATTTTCTCTTTACGACCTAAAAACAATAAAGCAAAGAAAAAGTTTAAGTATGAGAGAATCAAATCAACATGAACAGAAATTTAAGATATTATCATGTGTTAATAAGTTAGAAGTAACAATTACTGAGACTTTTGGGGACACTGGGAGTGTCGGCTTTCTCAGGCATGCGGTAAGTGAGGGGGCGAGTGAGAGGTGGAGGCATGGAGTTGAAACCGTTGTAAGCGGAGAAGTCTGGCATGGAGTTGAAAGAGCGGTAAGCGTAAGAGGCTATGAGGGAAGAGGCGGCGACACCAAGGGAGCGTGGACTTCAAAGAGCCTTAAGCAAAAAAGGCGATAGGGCAAAGGAGAGAAAAGGCAACGGGGTTAAGGAGATCGGAGGAGAGGAAGAGTTGATCAGAAGCCATTGAGATTTGATTAGAAGCCATTGAGAAGGTAGGGATTGCCGCAAATAAGAGTGAGTTGTGTATGTTCATTTGAGGGCGTGAATGGTTTTTCCATACTTTACTTGTGTAGCAAGCAAATTAGTTGCTTTTTCCCCAAAAGCCCTAATGTTCTACCGTAATATACTAGTTACTTGGCCAGGAGTTTTTATTATTGGACGGAAATTTATGTTGGAAAATTTACTGTCTCTAACGAGTAACGACTCTACAGGAGACTACACTCCACCTGTAGCTTGATTACATATATCCTATAAATTTATCTTTACGTTAAAATATTAGTCTTGTCCTATTTCAAGCCAATTAGAGTGAGTAAATTCGTTCATGTGCATTTTTCATATGATAGAGTAGCGTGTTTATCTTCAAGAGCTGCAAGATAAATCACTAAGGAGAATCACTAAGGAGAATGAGTAGGGTGTTTATCTTTCACTTAAACATAAATGGGTTGTTTCATCAAGCTTTGAAAAAGATTAGCAACACATCAAGTCTGCAACCAAGACGGAGACAATATGATCCACCACCGCCAATAACTGTTCCATCATATTTGTCTGGTTGAAATATCATATTAACATTTGAAGATGTTAGAAGTTAGAATGGTGGTAACACCATATTTCAGTGGTCATAATAGAGAGCGACCTAGTCGACTCAACCTAGCAACAAGAATTTTTTCTTTTTTCTAAACAGAATTTGAAAATTCAAATATAACGGTTTGGAAATCCAAAAACCAACATTTTTAGGAAGGAATAATTGCAATTCCAACGGTTTCTACATTTGTAATATGATAGATTTTGCATAATTTAAATGTATCTTTTAAAGGTATTATAAATTGTTTTTACAAATTTTTAAAACATTTAGTAAATGTTTATTTCTTAATGTTGAATCGCTGTTAAAATCTTCTTGATACATATACTTGTAATTCATTCTTGTTGATATTATATGTATTAACATATCAACTCGTTTAATCGTCAAGTAGTCACTCCATTGTGTAATACAGCCTTGTAATTCAATTTTACAATCGGATGATTCATTCTTGTGAAGATCAAGGTTGGTTTGTTTTGGCAAAGACAAAACAGATCTCGCTAATTCTTAATGTTGATGAGGTTGTAGCGTTAGGTTTTCTTTATGCAAGGTTGTAGCGTTAGGTTTTCTTTATGCATTAAGATGAGTCAAAGAGCTTCATTTAAATAATATGTGTCACTATGATTTAAACTCCAAAAGGGTGGTGGATATTTTTAACAGTATAAAAGTGGATTTGACTTTGGTGCTATCGTATCAGTCTAAATGTAATGTAGAGGATCATTGTTGCAAATTCACATGTTTAGTTTATTCAAAGACAAGTTAATGAAGTTGCTCATCAACTCTCTAAGATGGCCACAACTTCAGCTACTTTTCAATTATTTATGGAGTTCCTACGTGTATCCAAACTACTATAATTAATGAAATGTTATAATTTTTTCATGCAAAAAATAAAAATAAAAAACAAGTATGTTGTATTTATTTTTTTGAGAGGATGTTGCATTTTTTGGTGTCGAAATATTTGTTCTGGTATAAACTTACAACGAGAGTTGCGGAGTTCATCACTAACGTGAAGGAAAGGAATTTAAACTTCAAGTTCAATAGGAGAAAAACATTTTAAAAATATCAGCATTGAGAACCTTCATTAATGGCCAAGAAGCATATATCTTTGAGGAGCTTATGTATAAAATTTCCCCTTTAATACGGAAAAGGGTTTGTTATCGTACCAACGATGTTACAAAATATTTAGGTTCCAAAACATAGTATAGTCTCTTTAGAGAGAATAAATTTGAAAAAATTTCATACATCAAAAATAGATTCATTCCTTTAGTGTTTAATCTTGTCATAAAAATTGGGAACAAGGTTAACAACTCAAATGACAACCCAAAAAATAAAAGAAAACGGCCTTATAAAAATTATAATATTATAATTAAATTCATCTTCAAATACTTCAAAAAAAATTAAAATTCATCGTCGAACATGAACCCCTTCTTTTAGTGTATCTTGAGGCCAATACTTGCAAATGTGCAAGTAAAAAATTATACACGTATTTGATACAAAAGGCTTGTATTTTCTTGCTGTTCAATCTATGATTAGTAATTGGAGTGTTGGACTCTAGATGTTAAAAAATCAACAGATTTGTTTGAACATAATTCCGATAACGAAAATCAAAAGTAAACTGATAAAATATCTCACACCACATTTTAGCGTTTGGGATTTTAAATTGCTAGTCTTGTATCCCTTCCCACCTGCCAAATCAGCAACTATGAAGTTATTGAAGTATTAATAAATGAATAACCAAAAAATATATTAATACATGAACGGTCTTAAAATATAATTTCAGGTGTCTAAAACAATTATTAACTTATGTACATGAAGTAAACATGTCATCAGAACTTGAAAGAGGATAAGTGATAATCACAGATTCAGCCCAACGTATAACCTATATCACTAGTCAGTTTTGTGTCTCAACCATTATAATTTGGAAATTATATTTAAATGCCAAACAAGGCGGTTGAACGCAACTGAGTTTGAATGGATCAAACTCAATCCACCGAAGAACCTTCACCAAAGGAAATCAGCCAATTTTACCTGCTACTGTCCAGAGTTTCCCAAAAGTCGCTCAACCGCTGCATGAACATTCCCTGATGTAGCAATAAGAGCCCTTAAGTTCTCTTGCGTGTCAAAGAATCCCATCTCTTGAAGCTGGGTAAGCTGGGTAGCATACAATGTCTCTGGAGGCTCTGGGAAGACATCGAGGAGAGATCGGTATAAAAATTATTTAGAATAGTAATGCAGGTAGAAAATTACAAAAACAATAGCAATCCTAACTAACCATTTGATCTGTTTGGAACAGCTAGGCTACCAGCTCCAAGTCCACCAAACATGCTCGATAACATCTCCAACCCCAAGTTGTTCACTGGTCCTACTAACAGAAACAAATTTAAGCAATTACAAAAAAAAAAAATTATTATAATTTTTTAATGTGCAGCCAATGGCAATTGCATCATCCAGCTGCCCCCTTAAAAACCTCCCCCGTCATTGCTATTCTATAGATGCATGGGACCTTCAAAAACAAGGCTGACTCAATATCAGTGTTAAAAAAAAAAGCAGTATTGGTGGCAACATGCAGCACAGTATTTGGGTATTAGGTAAGCTACTGTATATGTGGTATTCATGGCGGGGTATGGCGGTTGCCATTATAATGGCACCGCCAACAGGAATATCAGAAATGGCGAATGAGAGGCAAGGGCAAAAAGAAATAGAGGGGATGGGACCAGTCAGGCAAAAAGAAATAGAGATGGCACCCACACCTCATGAAAGTAAACCCTAAAAAAAGATGGCAGGCATATTTTCAGTAGATCAAGTCATATGAAGGAGGAGATGAAAGGTTATTTGGACCACCTTATAAATACATCATTCAAATATAATTGAGGCCTTAGTAGAAAAGGAGATGAAGGGTCTTTTTTATGAAGAAGAAAAAACCCACTTATAAACCTGGGCAGCCTCTACATGTATAACATACTAACATGAAATAAAAATTGAAGCCTTGCATAAGAGGAGGCCTAAAGCTTTGACTTTATTGGCCTAAAGCTTCAGCTTTATTGCCCATGCCATTTGGTTGGCCATGTAAATGGTTTCACATGTATAAATGGATACGAAGGATTCAGTTAGGCACAGCTTAAATTTGGTTAGAAATGGTTTAAGGCATTGCCCTACCTCAAGGGCCACATAACTTAAACACCCAGATCAACCTATATGATTTATCATCCACCTAATAAAAGACTTAGCTAAGATCTTAGGGAAAACCTCATAGTAGACAAATTTTCAACGTAAAGATGCAGAGAGCATGTAGAAGAGGATACACAAACACATTATTAAATGTTCCATTGATCCAAAACGTTATAATTCACAATAATTCAAATTTAGATTGGTGATCTTAAGAGATGGTCAAGGAATTTGAAGTGAAGTGCTGAAATATTCCAAACAGACTAACAGAGCATAGTTCTATATACAGAAACCATAAATGAATGCAAAATTGTCTTGCATACCAGTGCCTCCACCTGTTTGACCTGGTTCCCTGCACAAAGCGTATCATTTTAGATGACCCAGCCAGTAGCAAATAGTAAACAAAATAAAATCAAAAAGAGCATCAAAATTCAAACTTCACTACTTATTTAGTCACAAGGCAAATTTCCACTGAAGTTGTATTGGGGGCAGGTTAAGAAAAGTTTAGGATGACAGAAGGATTACCCCAATGCAAATCACATACTCAAAAAGGATTTATAGCAGGATTTGAATGAAGGAACCCTAGGTTCAAATACAACTCATGCAAATGTCAAATGTCATCAGAAAAAGGCCATTATGGTGAGCCATACCCATCTAGGCTGTGTTTGCACATTTAAGTAGGTGCTTATAGTGTGATAATAAATGTAGACTCAGACCCAAATTGTACATCTTTACTTAGACAGATAATAAAACACACACTTTCAAGGATTTTATTGCACAAAAACCAAAAAATTGTTTTAGCATCTGGCAATCATGATCAGCAAAAGGAAACAAGCTACAACAACAAATATTTCCAAAAAAAAAGCTATAACCAAAAAAAGAGGAGGCAAGAAAGCTCATCCAACTACACACGGGGCATTCATATTTTATCAAGTCCTAAGAGATGTGCGAGGGAGTCAATAGAGCAAAAAAACTGAGTTTGGTTGGATCTAGACCATATATATACATAGATGACCAAGAATCAATAACGGTTTTGCTCAAAATAAATATAGAGCACCCATGAGAGATCAAATGGTAAGGATTAGCTCTTCTCACACTCTCTCATCTGTGGACCCAAAATGCCTACATTTTTTTTCTCAAGCCATGCCCAACAAACATCACGCCGTATCCAATCCCGAGATCCCCTTTATTACTTTCTTTTTAACAATTGTAGAAACCCAACCAAGCATACATGTACCCAGTAGATACAAGGTACATGAGCACCTACCATTTTGGCACATCCATGTTTCATAGCATATGATTAAGATATATGATCAATACAATTGAACATCAAAGTACAAGTATCAATCAAGCTAGCAAAAATTAATGATTGAATGTTAGGACTGCTCCGTTACTTACTGTGTTGATTGCTGCTGTCCAAGTTGAGTCATAAGAGCTTGCTGCATAGACAAGAGTTGCTGCCATAGTTGATAGGACACGAGTTAATTTATTTAGTATATCTAGGTACAAAACAACAACTCTTTATCATAATAGAGCAAATCGGTGTTGTCAATCCCAGATTGCGGGAAAATAGAATTTCGTTCAAATTCTGCTAAGCTACAGTGCTATAGCAATACAATAGCAACTATCTGACAACACTTTGTACTGAATCGTGTATCGTGGAACGGTAGCCGTTATTCAAAAATTTGCTATCCTATAGCTGCTATTAGACAACAATGGATCACATTAATTAGTAAAATCATATTTTCTAACACAAAAAGCTCATCAAAATTTAATCACAAATTGTCACAGTCGATTAATTTTCAAAGGCTCGGCTAGGAGGCCACTATCCAACCACTAGATCTAGGTCTGACTCTTACAGTCATTAGTCATTATTTTTTAATGCTGAACAGTGAAAACCTTATTACTCATACAATTTATCACAGTGCCGGAGAAACAAAAGTGAAAATATCTATAGAAACATTAAAAATTAATTTTCTCCTAAAATGAGTGTACGATTAAATGCTTCAGTGTTGCACCACAAACTTATTAATAGGTTTAATTGTTATGTACTCAACACTGATTGGGAGAGCCTATTAGCTAAAATTCATCAACAGACGAGAGCATTCTAAATCTGCCTACCTGCATTGTTTCGGGTGAGGAAAACATTCGAAGAAACTCCGGGTTTTGCATCACTTCTCTCATTGAATTCATATCAGGCATCCCACGCTGATCAGTATTCATACCAAGAATCTAAAATAAACCAAGACGTTAGAGATATCTGTTCAATAGCATGCATAACATAACTTATACGCACATTAAGTAAATACCTGATTCATTGTTTGAGGATTGGACATGATACTTTGCATCATTTGAGAAATAGCTGGATTTTGCATTAATTGGGTCAATGAACCAGCATCTGGCATACCACCCAACATGCCTTCGAGATCTGGCATACCAAGCCCGCCTAAGCCAGTGGGTGTCTGCTGCCGAGCATCTGCAGCAGTAGGTGTTGATCTCCTGACATTAGTGTGGGCACCTCCAGCTAAAATAACAAGCATTGGTTTGTAAGGCTTTAGAACATAACAAATAAATTGAAACATCAAAAAAACTTGAAAATTGTGATAAACCGCGGGGCATTAAGTTCCTTGATCAGTTGATCATGATGAAAAAATCATACTTACTTGGAGCAGATGACCAAGGATTAGGAAGTGGGTTAGTATTGGGTACAGGGGAAGTTGCTTCAGCATTAGTAGTTGAGGGATTGGTCGATGGATTCCTCGTTTGGTCACCTTGAGTCCCCAAAATTCTGGAACTGTCATTTCCTGCCATTGTGGTGGCATTTAAAAATGGTTCTTGAACATTTTCATACATGCGCCTCAGCATGTTAAACCCCTCAGGAGAAGATTCAATGTTGCTCATAGCTCTGTCTGTATTCCTCATCATTTCACGCATGATCTCAGGGTTTCTTGTAGCCTCAAGTGTCTGGCGAAGTGTGCTAGGATCATTAAGTATGTGTGCCAGCTCAGGGTTTCTATCCATAAGCTCTTGCATCTGTGGGTTACTCATTAGAAGGTTGCGCACTATCTCGGGATTATTTAATAGATTTTGCATGGCAGGTGAGTTCATTATTTCTCTCACTAAATTGGGATTTGACATAAATGGTTGCTGCAATTGTTCAAGATCTGGAGGCCCTGCTCCAAATAAACTATTGAGACCACCACCTCCTCCCATCCCATTGATACCTCCTAGCCCTGGAAACAGTGAAGCTCCAAGTCCAGGTCCTCCTAATCCCCCGCCCTCATTAGCACCAGCAGCTCTAGCATTAGTAGTGGTCGTATTGGCACCAGTGGTATTAGCCCCACCAGTTGTATTGGCAGGCGTAAAGCCACGAACCAAATGGACAGTGTGATCTGCCTCCAAACCTATAAATAAATCCAAATACAAAAGAAAATTATATTCACACATTCGCTAAATACTCTCGGAAACAAGTTAGGATCCTCTCCATTTATCAAAATAAATGGAGGATACCGTTTAGAGATATAGTGAGTCCCACCACTATTAATTACTCCCTCCGTTTCAAAATGAGTGTCGTTTTAGATGTTTACACACATATTAAGAAATGCAATGATTAAGAGAAAGAGAGTGGTTATTTTACCAAATTATCCTTATTAACTATTGGTTAGTTTTAAAAGTAATACTTTGGAAGTAGTGTGCAGAGTATTAATTGGAGGGTACAATTGAAAAGAAAAAGTTATTATTGCATTGGAAACTTAAAGCGACACTCATTTTGAAACAAATTTTTTTGGCTAAAGCGACACTCATTTTGAAACGGAGGGAGTATTATTTTATAATTTTCTTCAAACTTGTGTCTCTCTTTCTAAATAGAAGAAATGGATATGCTCCTAAATGGAGACAATCCTAACCCCTCTGAAACACCAAAGAATTTCCATATGAACAAATCAATTCCTGACAGCATAAAATAAACAATGATTTTAATCGTCGTATTTTCACTCTAAAAAATACAATACAACACCCTTTACATCCAAATAAAATAGTGTTTAAAGCTAATTCCACGTTCCATTGATTGTCGACAAATTCATCCTATGTTATTGTTAACCCATACAAATGCAAATACTGGAGTTATAGACTATATAATAAAAACATTGACACGGACACCTGAAAAGCGTCACCCGCATGGTGACACCAATAATAATTTGAGAAAATAACATAATTCATGTAGTCATATGTGTCGATGTCAAAAATGACACCTTCGATGTAGGTGATAGACAGGATATCGTACATTCTCAAATAAGTGAGATAAATTAATACTCCCTCCGGTCCTGTCCTTTTTACAAGAAACATTTGACTTTTTAGATACATTGAATAATTTATGTATTTGGTTTAGATTATAGACCAAATACATAAGTTATTCAATGTATCTAAAAAGTCAATTGTTTCTTGTAAATAGGACAGGAGGGAGTATAATAAACCAAAAAGCACGAAAAATGATAAAATCAAAAGCAATACAATCAAAAAATTACACAAAGATATCTTTAATTTTCAATTATTACATAAAATTAAGCATCACGAACAAAACTCAGAATCGAAAAACACGAACAAATATATAAATAATTGGAAGATCGGGTTCATACCATAGCTTTGAAGCGTTTGATCATCCTTAAGAATCCTTCCCTTATAAATCAAGCGTTGTTGATCAGCAGAGATATCGCAGTTCTGAGCAATAACATCCTTGAAGGAAACAACGGTGGAATCGAGGCTAATCTGAACGGAAAATTTGGAACCATTGGAACAACGAATGTTGATCTTAACTCCTCCGTCGGTGGATTGTGGCTCCGTGGTGGTTTCAGCGGTTGCGTCACCTCCCATGGCGGCGTCGGTGGGAGGGAAATTGAAGGTAGTTACGGTTGTGGATCGAAACCCTAACCCTAGAAAATGATTTGGGAATGAAAGTGGAAGCGTGTGAAATTTTGGAATGAAATGAAATTGAATTTGAGAATTTGTGAAAGATAAACTGAGAAATTTTGACGGAAAAAATAATGAGAAATAAAATAGACTTGCGAAATAAGAAAATAAAATGAGAGAGAGAGAGAGAGAGAGAACCCACCTACGCAGGGAAAGAATTGATGTTTTGGTTTTTTTTAGAAAACTTTAGATTCACGTGCTTAACTAGCGCGTGATTGAACACAGCCTCTTATTCGAATGAATCATCAAATTAGTCTTTATTTTCTAGGACCTTCTTAGATAAATAGTACTACTATGATTTTATGATTATTAATTAAAGAGAAATGTTAACTTGTGTCTTAGGGCACAAGTTAATGATTCAAATATAGAAATAATTTATTGAAATATGTGCATTGTATTTAATCTTTAACTTTTTAATGAATTGAACGCACAAAATTTTATAAAATATTTCTTCTTTTGAATTTTTAACATGTGTCTTAAGGGCACAAGTTAGAACTACCCTTAATTAAATAAAGTAAAGAATTAAATTGATTGTAAGTTGTTAAAATTTATAGAGACTTAATTAAGAGTAAGTGGTTAAATATAAAGATCAGCTTAATAAATTAATAGAGTCAAAATAAATTTTGAAATATTCATAATCATAATGACCTACTTGAGTGTGCGATAAAGTCTTAAGACCTTTTTTTTATCAAGTGACTTGAATACTACTTGCTAGATTGACACTCTTGTGGAGAAATGATAAATTTAGAGTTTGAACTTGATCCTTACATGTAACGTCTCTAATAAGTATCAATTGAGATACACTTGTAGGACAAAGATTAATTTGATTATTTACTTGTTGATATGATCTTGAATGCCACAATGGGACCACATGTAATAAGGAGGTCCAATCTCTTTATATAGCCCGTGAATATGATAGGTTTTTATTATAAAACTGTTTTTAATTGGAATTTTGCTCTTCACCCAGCACATTTTGTTCGCACCCTGTAGCCATGCCCAAAATGCCCTTACGTTAGTTAACTTGCGCAAGTGTAAATTAATGCGCATGTTAAGTCACATGACGCAAGTTAAGTGGCGCAAGGCTACTTTTTTTAAAATTTAATTACTATTTTCAAATTATGTTATTAACTTTATTCAAAATTATTTTGTTTATATTAATCTAAATTATTAATCTAAATTATTTTCTTAACTTTATTCTAAATTATTTTCTTAACTTTATTAACTTTATTAACTTTATTCTAAATTATTTTATTAACTTTACTTTGAAATTATTTTGTTTACATTAATCTAAATTATTTTGTTAACTTTATTCTAAATTATTGATTCGATATTATTCTTTAAATAAATACAAATATAAATAAAGGTAAATACAACATTAGAAACTAAAAGCAAATATAAAATAAAGGAACAAAATTGAGGCATAAATAATATCTCATTTTATTAATAATTCATACATTACAATAATTCATACAATAAGTTTGAACTTATTCACTATATCTACTTATTTTCTCCTTGGGGTAAAAAGTAATCAACCTTCGTGGGGTAAAATAGTGAGCAACCTTTTTGGGGAAAATACATCATCAACCCTTTGGGCTAAATTTAAATCTGGTTTTTTTACCACAAGAAGTTCTTTTAACCCACGGTAAAAAGTTTATGCGGTTAAAAAACAGGTTTAAACCGCATAAACTTTCCCAAGTCGGCTACTCACTATTTTACCCCGACGAAAATTGATCACTTTTTACCCCAAAGAGAATATTGAAAAGAAAAAAAAGAAAGAAGAGAAATAGAGGGAGAGAGTGAGGAGGGGGAGAAAGTAATATGGTGTGAGGAATTAGGGAAGTATGGAGGGGTATTTATAGGTAGAAATGGGAGCCTAGGTTGTAACTACCATAAATGTGGTAAAAAAAAACGTGTAAAGTTTGTTAAAAACGTGTGGATTGAAGGTTGAAAACCTGACCACCGTCCAAAAAACGTGTGTTCTTGAGGACAGACCACCGGCCAACGTGCTTGAGTTAACTCACGCATAGACCAGTGGTGCGTGACTTAAGTCACGCATTGCTTACAACGTGCGTTAGTTAAGTCACGCTGCGTGACTTAACTAACGTAAGGGTATATTTGGACGCAATGCAGGGCGCGAGCAAAATGTGCTGGGTGGAGAGCAAAATTCTTTTAATTGTTATGGGACCAAGGTCTATGTATGTCTAAATAAGTGTTATGCTAACAAATGTTGATGTCTTTATGACACTTGTTAAGGATTTAAATGATGAAATTATTTATGAATTTTATGTAAAAAAACTCTTTTTAAATTTTAATATGTTGAATATATAATTTCTAAAATAAGGATTTTTTTATTTTGTTAGCATTTTCCCATAAATAGTCGATTGGTTGAAAACAATGGTGTGTTTTTTCAATTGATTGAAAATGATGTTGAAAGTAGGGTAAAGTAGTAGTAGATAATGAATGTGGTAGCCTTCTTTCAAAAAAAAAAATGAATGTGGTAGCCTGGTAGGGCAGCTACCTAATAAAAGTATGGGAGATTTATTGTTTGTATAAGCAACTTGGAATGAAGATAGCTTAGCCCATTTCTGGTAAAATAACAAAACTTCGCTCTAGTAAGCATTGTTTGTACCTTATAAAAAAAAGTATTTCTTCGACGATCTCTCCAAAAGATAAATTGCATAAACAAACTATTCCTTAGCTTAATTAAACACTTTATTTAAGTATTTGTAATAATTTGTTTGTAAATTTATGTGGAATTTATTTGATCAATTAATTAGACCTTTTATGAAATACAGTATTAGTTTTTGGTATAAAAAGAGGGCGAAGTTTAAGAGAAAGGTAAAAAAAAAACTTAAGAGAGCAAACAAACATTTTGAAGTATGTGAGTCCCAAAAATGTTATTAAAAAGGAGTTTTTTTTTTTCGCTTAATGAGAAGAGACTCCAAAACATTAATGTTTGAATTATCAACAAAAATGCTTGTTTTTAGACGGAGATTTTTTTTTTTGACACACGTTAAATACCTTTCAAGATCTTAATGTCTCTACTCAGGTCATAGGTTTACGTTACCAAGCTCGACATTGAAGATTGGCAAAGGTGTGAATAATACATTTATCACTCTAATCTCCAATGTTGAAAGTCCACGTGTTGTCAGATTTTATACTCTTTTCCCTTGTGGGTGTAAGTATAAGGTGCGGACAAAGGTGTTGCATAATAGATTAAAGAAGATTATTGGTAAAGTGATATTTGACATCTAGTATGTTTTTGTTAAAGGAAGGCAAATTCTAACCGGAATTCTTATTGCTAACGAGTTGTTGGATGATTCGCGTAAAGATAAAGAACGAATTATTATTGTATAAGGTAGGTTTTGAAAAGATGTATGATTGCGTGGAATGGAGTTGTTTAGATGTTCTAATGAGAGAGAGAAAAAAATGAATCTCCCAATCTTGTGGCGTAAAAGGAATTTGGAATGCGTGAGCACTTCCACGGTGTCGGTTCTTATGAAGGGTAGTCCAACCGATGAATCTAAATTAGAAAGGGGCCTTCTTCGGTGTGATCCACTTTCATTGTTTTTTTACTGATTGCTACTGAAGAGTTGAATGTTTTGTTAAAAGTTTTGGTTGACGTGGGGTTATATTTAGGGTATAAAGTTAGTCGGGAGAAGGAGTGCAACACTTCTCATTTGCAATTTGCTACAATCATAAGCGATTGCAGTTTTGCTAACGTGCGTAATGAGACTATTAACAATAGTCAAGGTTATTTATGCAGTGTACTCAAGTCTTCAATCAAATAAAACAATGTATGTGTAATTACAATAAGATTCAATTTTTTATTTTTTATTTTCGTTCGCACTTCCAATTTCGTTTTCAGTCATATCACAATTTTCAAGTTCAGCCCTCAAGTAATCCAATTATTGCAATTCATTAGTCTGATTTGTATGTATACTATTTTGCTAAGGAAATTTTGTTGCAGCCAAATCAAATAAATAATAAAGGGTTAAATACAAACTTCCATTGTAATGACTACATGTTATGCAAGAGGATCTTTCATTCAATTTGAGCAACAACTGAAAGATATTTTAACAGAGACCCAAAATCATAAATACAAATTCTGGCATATTGAAGAAACAGAATAGATGTGTACCTGATTTAATTGGTTGGTGATTGACCATTAAGATCCTGTTAGAGAAACCATTAGAGGAGAGGGTTGAGAGATGCTTATGCCGCCTTACTGATGAGCTTTCTTTAGTTTTTACAGTGTTTCTAACATGATGAGATAGTCAGATTATATACTCATCATTGGAGGCAGAGACCTCAAATGTGCTAATTAATAAGAACGGTCCAACTCATCACGATCCGTTCACAATAAGCCTAATATAAATATCAAGCACAATAACATTAAATATTTAATACTATATATTTCATTTATATTTTCATAATTAATTAAAGTAAATCCAAAATATTCAACAATCTCCCACTTGGATTACTTTAATTAAAATGGCAAAAAAGTAGTAATGTAAGAATGGTAGTAGAAGTATATCAAATATTTATAATAGTACTTGTTATCAAGGTAGTATAAGAAACACAAAATTCAATAATGCAGAAATTGAATCCGATAGGACAAACAAAATCATACATATTAAACCTTACATTTCACATAGAATAAAGAATATGGATCAACATTATAAATTGAAATTTTGTGGCAGCCAAATCAAATGAATAAGAAAGGGTTAAATACAAACTTCCATTGTAATGACTACATGTTATGCAAGAGGATCTTTCATTCAATCTGAGCAGCAACAAGATTGAGGTTAGAATCAAACTTGTTCTTTCTACATGCATATTAAATACTTTTAAGCTTTCCTATGAGTGCTTCCAATTATATTATACTTCCAATTACAAAAGAGACATTCTTGTATATTAAAAAAGTTTGGTTCAAAGTTGAAGTGGCTTCAAAATCGTAAAGATTAGTTTGAAATTAATGTTTTATATGGAAACAATTAATGAATGTTTTAAGTTTACATTGTTGGTTGCACTCAAATATCGTAGCCATTTAACTCTATGGCAACTAATAAGGTATTGAGTGTGGTACTAAAAGTTAAGATAAAACTTTAGTACTACTACACTCATAGTGAATAAAAAAAATAGTATAAAGATATTAAGATAAAAAAAATGAGAGAAGAAGCACTTTAGTAATTCATAACCCCATACATTGAGAAAATAGACAATTACCTCCTGAAATTATAAGTTTTGTCAATTACCTCATGACGTTAACAAAACTTCAATTACCTCTTTGAAATTGCACAACGTTAATCAATTTATCCCCTCCGTCAAATTCTTCTGTTAGTCAACATCACGTTTTGCAAATACTCATATGAAGTTTTGCACTTATGTGCAAAATGTCCCCCGAACTTGAAAAATTTATATATTTTTTTCTTCTACTTGACTCAAAATATATTAAAGGCAAACAATTAACAGTTAACTTTAATGAAAATCTTTTTTTCTTATACTTGACTCAAAAGATATTAAAGATATAAATTTTCAAGTTCGGGAGGCATTTTGCACATAAGTGCAAAACTTCAAGGGGATATTTGCAAAACGTGATGTTGACTAACAGAAAGATTTGACGAAGGAGGTAAATTGATTAACGTTGTGCAATTTCAGGGGGGTAATTGAAGTTTTGTTAACGTTAGGGAGTAATTGACGAAACTTAAAATTTCAGGGGTAATTGCATATTTACTCCCCACACATTTGTCCACTAAAAATGATTTTTATTCTTTTTTGCAAATAGCGTAGCGGCTAGAATGCATCTATAAGATGAATAAGTGAGATGTTTGGAGTTCAAACCTCGACCCTAACATATAATAATGCATTATTGCCGTCAATTAAACTATGTTCACGGACAATAAATTTTATTCTTTAACTATATTTATTTAAAAAAAATTATTTATTTAGTAATTATCTAGTTCATGGTTCAACCAATTGAATCATAAATAAGAGATCTTACTAGTTTGATCTCCGGTTTGGTTTTTAAATCATTAGAATTAGACTGACGAATAAAAAGCACTAAATGGCGCTGAAATTGAACAAAAGCTATGACTAATTAACGCCGAAGTGGTTTCGTTTCGTTTCAACAATGCTGAGAACGAACAACAACAACAAGCGCGGAGTGTTTACTCACTTCAAAACTTTCATCAACAACTCACGGGTACCCCTTCCTCCTCTTAATTTGATTCACGCATTTTATCAAACACCTTGTGTATATCTTTTCTAAACTCACCCCTTCAATTACTTCTTCCAGTGCTTCTGTTCCTCTTCACCCAAACAACCACTGCAATATCATTCCTCTTCAGAAACTGAATCAGATTCCTCACTTTCTCGTGGTACATTTGCTTCTGCGTTTTTTTACTTTCTAGTGTAAAACCTTTTTTTTTTTTTTTTTTTTTTTGTTATAGCTACGTTTATATTGGTTACATTGTGTTGTGTGTAGAATTCCATGCTAAGGGTTGTTTTGGTTACTACATTTGAGATTTGATTGAAATTTTGGGATGTTTGACAGGCCGCATTGACATTTCAAATTGGAAGACTTTCGATGCATGGAAGCTTGGTGTTACCGGCTGTATGATTTCAAAACCGTCTCACTTTGTCGTCAAACTTCTTCAGGAAAAAGGTAAGAATCTTCTTATACCCCGCTATATTCTTTGTTAAGAAAATTAATGTACAGACTCGTAAAATATTGCCCTCTTCTATCTACCACTGCCATTCCCCGATCATGATAAAGACGCATTGGTTTCGTTGCAAGTTTATTTCTTTGCACCTTTTGTGATTTTTTTCCCTTTCCTTAAGACTCCAATTTTCTTTTTGTTTAACAGGATTTGTTTACCTTTTGTGAGTTGTAGGGTTAAAGTCCTACTTAGTAGGTGGGTGTGTGAGAGATCTAGTACTGAATAGAACTCCAAAAGATTTTGATGTGGTCACCACAGCGAAGCTTATAGAGGTTTGTATGACAATCATTCGACTTATCAAATATATTAGATGCACATTATTCATTTTTAGTGAGTTTTAAAACACCTTTTTTCTTCGATAATATATCTGATAGGTGAAGAGGCTGTTTCGTCGTTTAGGTCGTCGTGCTGACGTTGTAGGGCGGCGTTTTCCAGTATGCCTGGTTCATATACAAGGTTCGGCAGTAGAGGTTTGTTCACGAGGAGTTATACAAGATTATCGCTATCCTTGTTTAAAGTACATACTATATGTGTGATTTAATGTGCTCTTCTTTTGGAGATTCTTCTGTGATTAATGTAATATCGAGAAATTAATTATTTATATTTGATCAGGTAACCAGTTTTCACACAGAATCAGAAACTCCCAAAGCAATGAAAAAGGTTTTACACTCTCTGCTGCCCAAATGCAAGAATAGAGAAGACCGATTCCTCTGCAAAAACGCTTTGCGCAGAGACTTTACAATTAATAGGTATTTATGAGCTTTTGTTTTTTGTCACCCCCCCGGTTTTTATCTTTGAGATAGACTTTTTATCCCTGATTGTCTTGTTAATCCATTTCTAATTGTGAAAGCAGTTTATTTTATGATCCCTTTGCCAATAAAATATACGATTATGCCAATGGAATGGCTGATTTGAGGTCCTTAAAGGTAATTCTTTATTTGATCTGGTAATGAATGTTTATGCCTTCAAGAATGACAGTATACTGATAAATATTCTGCTTGGTCTTCTGGATTCAGCTAGAAACTGTGATCCCTGCTCAGATTTCCTTTAAAGAGGATCCAGGTAGGTAGTATCATACTCTAATCAGCATTTTGAAATTAGGAACTCTGACCATATTGATAAGCATCCACTATGAAAATGAATGTCGTTGTAAAATTTCTCTGCAGGGAGAATTTTGCGTGGCTTCAGAATTGCAGCTCGTCTAGGTTTATCATTATCAAGGGAGATTGAGGCTGCAATCTGGACATGCTCTTCCCTAGTTGAGGACTTGAACAAGGTACCTCATTTGGATTTTATGATGATATGCTGCCTGAATTTGGCACATGAAAATTTATATCGTTCAGTTTTACTGGTATTGATTCTCCTCGTATTTGTTGCACTTCAGTCTATTAGTCAATGACAACCAGAAAGGGTACAACATGCCAATAACGTGTTCTTTTTGGATATAAATTAGTTTCTCATCTAGTAGCTGCTATTTTATATACCTCAGGATAGAATGATGATTGAAATGAACTATATGCTGTCTTATGGAGCTGCTGAGCCATCTCTGCGCTTACTCTGGAAATTCAAATTGCTTCAATTTTTGCTTCCGGTGCATGTAAGTGAATCTGAGTTGCTGACTTTTCAGTCTTTTAATTTAATAATATGCTTCTCATCCGCATAAATTTTTTACTCATTAGTTGATTATAGGCAGCATATCTTGACGAACAAGCTACTAAAGAAGATGCTCAGGATTCCAATATGTTGATGGTGAGTTAAATTTGCAAAATAATTTTATAACAAACATTTTATCTTATATGATTCAGTGAATGCAAATGCTAAAGTCATTAGAAGCTGAAGGAATGTGCTACTCTAAGTTGATAGTTTAACCATTAAGCATAGAAGGATAGTCGCCATTATGATTTTTTTGTATATTAAATAATTAAAACTAAATCATAAATGATTAAAATTAAATCAATACCCAAAATTCATGAAATATTCTTAAATAACTAAAGAAAATCATAGGTCTTAAGTAAAATGTAGAAGTAAATACCAAAAAAATGAAAAATATCCAACAAGTTCATGCATATAAAGAGGCTTAAAGTAACAGAAAATTGAAGTTCACTGTATATAGCCGTACATCAGAAGGAAAGAATACCTACAACACCCTTAATATAATTTTTTTTCTAAGCATTTAACGGCCGCTAAAGTGGACTACAGCATACTTCTTTGGTATAGCATGCTATTGACTACCTTGTTAAAATATTGCAAAAAAATAAATGAATTGTCTGTTGTCATTCAAAATATAATTACTTGATCAGTGAACTTGATTTGGTTATCTTGTTCTTATTGGCCTACATATGTAACTGAAATTCCACTTAAAAGCTCCAAACAATACGTAGATTAGTAAAAGATTGTTAATTTGATTCTACTTTTCTGATAAAGCTAAAGATAAATTGGACAGAAGGTTAAATGATGTTACTTACATTGCATCGGACTAGCATTAAGAAATGTATATGAAGAGGTTATTGAATATTCTTAGGCTAGGCTTGTATAATTGAACAGTAGTTGGGCATCTAAAGTTTAGATAAAATGAGAAAATGGAAAATGTTTATGTCTGAGGACTTCATTGTGTCAAAATAATTATTTTTTGCCTTTTCATTTTCACGTGCTCGTACAAGGATTGGATTAGTCACAACATAACAATTAACAAGTATACTTTTGGTATCAAACTTTTCTTCCTTCTTCTCATGGTTCTTTGTTGTCTTTTGTGCAGAAATTATTCTTCCATATGGATAATTTGGTTGGATGCGGTCGACCTTCTGATTGCACTCTATGGTGAGTGATTTTTATATAATAAAGTTTTTGGTGAGTTGGGTCTCATAGGCTCATCATAGCCAAGATAGACCTCAAAGCTCAGTGAGTGCATACAAAAATACTTCTACATCACCCACGGTTGTAACATCGACAACAATATTTGAACTCACGTCCAGCATAATGCCGGTGTTAGATACTAAATGAAGAAAGTGCAAAGTGGTCGCAATTATGGCGGCTAGGGTTTCCAACAAGGATGATCAAAATGGATTACTCATTAATAGCTTATTTTTAGTTTTAAACATATATTTTAATTCATTTGGAAATGAGCATACAACCATTCTAAACCGTCTTTTTTTGCTTATAAACACCTTAAAAATTAACTTCATCCCAATTAATTCGTAAATCCCTTCTAATGTGATAATAGATCATTCTGTTAACTTGGGGTCAAAATTCAAATGACTAATAATGAACGAAAGGGTCTATTGTAACGATGGTTGGGATTTAAGGATTAGTTGTAGTGAAGTGAATTCAAGAGTTTAGGGCGGTTCTTGGTTGTATGCCTTGCTCTTTTCCTTAGTAAAATAAAAGGTTCAGATTTGTTGTTTTTGAATTTGCATTCCCTCAGCGATGAGTTTTAGAAACATCATTCTACATTTTTATGTGTTACAGGATTGGATTGCTAGCATTTCACCTGGCATTAGTAAATAACCCCCAAGATGCTCTTGTGGTGTGGGCATTTGCTTCTGTTCTATATCATGGAGATTTGGAACGAGGCATCAAGTTTGCTAAAGAACATGCTAAAATGTCTGTTAACTTTGCACCTGAAATAAAGAGGTCCAGTATATGCAAATCAGATGAAGATATTGCAGAAGCAGTCACTAAATTGGCATCTTTGGCGATTGACTCCATACATGCGCTGGTTAATATTAAAAGTCTTTCTCAATCTCTGTCTAGATATCCATCTGTTCCACCCCCTCACATGGTAAGTAAATCTATTTTGGTATAAATTTCTTTAGCTAAGGTTTGAAAATTGTGGTTGATTGACTGCACAATAGTTGCAACATGATTGAATTCTGTTCTAATTGATTGGGTTATTCTTCAAACCTGCCACAGTTAAGGTTGTGTGATACTTTTTTCTGGTTAGAACATAGATGTTGGTAAGAGTTTGAGCATTGAAAACAATGTAGCTCTGCTGTCATGTGTAACAATGAAGAAAATTATACTCCAAAGGGATATGATGTTACTAAATAAATGAATATTGAATACTAAATAGAGAGGTTTATTTGACTGAAGATAATTCATTAGTATTCCAGCTTATGTGCCCCAAAGCACACTATTTCCACACAGTTTATAAGTGTAATTTTCAGACCGCTGCCATTTATGATTCTATCATCAATCAGAGTTTGAGACATGTGAACTCATATCAGCTCAGTCTTTTTGTCATTTTTTGCATCAATTTCATATGTTCCTATCCCTTGCAATTGAGTTTTGATTATGGCATAAAATGTATAGTTTATTGATATTCAGTCTGAAGCAACCAATTTTATACAGAAATAAACCTTTGGTTCCTTTTTCCATATAACAAGGCATGGAGATGGGCAGAACAAAAATTGATAATATTGATGACAAGAATGAAAACTTCGGAATCAAGTTGGTTTCATATAACTATAGTTGTCAAACAAACTAGCAAATTGTATGAGTTTACAACTAGGTAACAAAATCGAGTTAACTCACTTGCATAATCATTTAAATGTAAACTAAGGTAGACTCATATATACTCACATAGAACCGTGAGCTCAATGGCTACCTAACGACTCTACAATATACTCCCTCCATTTCTTTTCTTTTGATGTTTTAGCTCTTGGCACAAGTCTTAAGGAATAGTTAATGTATAGAAATATTTGTATGTTTTGACTAAAATATCCTTATTTATCATTAAATTCACATGTGATAAGCCAAAGGTCATAACTCTTTAAATAGTATGGTGTGTTTTTCAACAAGGGTAAACTTGAGAAAACAACATTAAATATACTAAAACATCAGATGTTTTGAAATAAAGTTGAAATCCTAAAACATCAAAAGAAAAGAAATGGAGGGAGTAATGGTTACTTTCCCCGCATTTGCTTAAAATAGTGGTGTGTTATCTAAAAAACCTCATGCAACAGCTGAATAATAAGGCATTGATGTGCACAAACCATTCATCTTGTTAAAATTAAGAATCTTTAGATATTCCTTTAATTGTACAACTTCCTAGATTGATTGTTATTACTCCTAGAGTATACAACTTCCTAGATTGATTGTTATTACTAAATAAGCATTCAATGTCTTTATTGGAAAACCATTATAAATACAAGGTGTGTGATCTCATTTTAGGCACACAGTAATTTTCAGAGTTTCACATATTTTTACACATCTCGAAATTGTAATTGTAACATTTGACTCCACAGACGCATGTAGCATCCCAACACGAATGTATTGAGTTTTAACCAACATGGTCAACATAAACAAAACTGAACAAACCCACCGTTGCAAGTATGCAATGAACTCCACAGTAATTTTCAGAGTTTCACATATTTTTACACATCTCGAAATTGTAATTGTAACATTTGACTCCACAGACGCATGTAGCATCCCAACACGAATGTTTTGAGTTTTAACCAACATGGTCAACATAAACAAAACTGAACAAACCCACCGTTGCAAGTATGCAATGAACTCGCTAGATTAACAGTCATTAGGAGCAGGACTACCAGGTGGCTGATTTGAAATTAGAATGAGATAGTAGATGATTTTGCTATCCTGGGATACTGTCCTTTCCTCCCCTTAATCATATACTACCTGATTATAAATTTGGCCCTTTATGTTCAGTTAAGTCATCTCTTACCCATCCGCAAATCATTCACTGTGTGTTACTTTGTGGTTATTTATAAGGTTCCTATTCAACTGAAAACTTTGTGGCTTTCAGGTATTTGTTGTATCAAAGAAAACAGGGCAAGCCGTCTCTGGAATTTTCAAAGTGCTGGTCAATGATATTAAATTTTACAAGAGTGAAAGGAAAAGCACAGAGATAAATTATGACATGCTTGGGAGTGGCCATACTTCAGAGACTAGATTTGTTTTGGGAAAAATTGTTCTTCAAACTATGCGAAGTGGAATCATTGGAGATGGGGATGGTTTTGAGGCTGAAAAATGTCACCCTGACACTGAGAGCACCAAGGATTTTGGCCAATTGGTGACAAGGGAAGATAAAAGAAAGGTGTTATCAACACCAAATTTAGAACATAGGCCAGAAAAGCTGAAGAAACAGAAATTGGCTGAGAATGCATGCATTGAAGACCAGAAAACAGTCTTGGATGAATTTTGTAAGTACAAGGAAACCAATGAAGAGCACCAAAAGCCAGTTAAGTTGCCCGGGGAGGTTCATTTATCTATGGTGAACTCTATGCCAAAAAATAAAAGTAATAAAAGAAAACAGTTGATAAATGACGAGAAGAAAATTGCCCGTGCCAGTCAAACTTCTACAGACTATGCCAGGCATCTGAATATAGATGAACACTGTACATCATCACAATCTACGGTGTCTAAGAATCATCCGGTGATAGCCAATAACCACAACAAAAATGTGGATGTAACAACAGACAAGTCGGTTGATGAAGCTGTCAACGATAAAGGAAGACAACAACCACAAAAAAGTCGGTCTCCGCTCTCCAGCTTATTCAAGTAATGTAGAAGATAATATATTTCCTTTAGCATAGTTTAGAGATAGAATATATATTGTCTTCCTTCGTTACAAGAGGAAGCAGAAGATATTCTTGCCGTGGTCTTGGATAGAAACATAATTGTAGTCTAAAATGAGCTTTATTTCATCTAGACTGTTCTTATGCTGCTATTTTGTGGAAGCAGACACACACACCTGTGGAATATTTGACATAATTGGGAGAAAGAAACAATACTACATGTGTTTGGATAAACCATGTTAAAAATCTACACTACCAAACAAAAAACCATATAATTAAACGCTTATCATATAAATATTTATGTATAAGCTATTTTTATAAGAATTGCACTTGGTTTTATATAAACTATAAGTTGGTTTCATAACTAGTATTTTCAAAAGTTTTTTTATGTCTCGGATTTGCATTTATTACATGTATAATAATCTCAGTTATGGCAACTCAATATTTTTTTACCACTCGAGCCATCGTATTACATACGCTGTGAATTGTATTTGCATCCATCCTTGAAGCAATTGAAGATAAGCTATTAGCCTATTACCTCACTTCTCTTTATCTGTTTGTATTATTTATAATTGATTTTAATAATTATGTGGGTTTAGATTGACTTATTAAGAGTTTATTTAAATTGAGTTAAATGTATATACTAACACAATCACTTATTAGAGTATTTGTGTGAAAATAGGTAACAGTTAAGACATAAACCATCTTACCTTTTATCCTAAAATATACATGTCAAAAGAATATAATCTCTATTCGATTAATTCCCAGCTTGGACAATCAAAATTTCACATTTACGTTTTTCTTTTTATCCTTTTCCCTCTCTCTTCTTTTAACAAAGAGAAACTACAGTTAGTATTACTAGTATTTAGACCCGTGCGATGCACGAGAAGTAAATTATAGCACCGATTAATAAATAAGATATTGGAAATGAAATATTAGTTGTTAACACAATTTCACACCTCTTTATGGAATGTCATTGGTCAAAGCAGATATGGTTTGCTTCCTTTTTAGGTGTGATATTTAATTCGCATGATTCAGGTATGTTCCTTTTCATAAGTGGCTAGAGGAAAATATAATTGATGTCGATGAGGATATTATAGTTTATGTTCTGGCATTGTGTTATGAGATATGGTGTGCTAGAAATAAGAAATGTTTTGAGGGGACTGATGTTGATGTGGCTGCCACTATTCAAAAGGCACAAAGATCTATTGTGAATTTTAAGAGTGCAAGTACGGTGTTGGTGGAAACACTAAGTGGAGGTCCAACTTTGCCAATATCTGATGTTCATTGGACACCTCCTTTTAGTGGTTTCTATAAGCTTAATGTTGACGCAACAGGTCCGATAGAGGGTGATAAGTGGGGTATTGGTGTTGTGGTGAGAGATAATGAAGGTGTTGTGGTTGGTGCTAGTTCTTGGCAAGTTTTTTCATTACCAGATTCAGAGGTTGCAGAAGCCTTAGCTATGCGGAAGGGTTTGGAATTTGCAAAAGACATGTCTTTTCTGAATCTTATAGCAGAATCAGATGCTTCTAATGTGGTTTCAGCGTTGAATACTCACCAACAATCTTCCAATTATGTTGGCTCTATTATTCGAGATTGCATTAGTTTTAAGGGTAGTTTTCGTAGTTTAAATTTTTTGCATGTTAGGCGTGAAACCAACCAAGCTGCTCATTATTTAGCTAAATATGCTCTTAAGAATTTAGATTGTATATGGGTCGAAGAAACTCCGCCTTGTATTTCTGCAGTCTTGGCATTTGATTTATTGCCAGACTTTCGTTAATGAAATTATTTTTAACGTCAAAAAAAAAATGAAATAATGCTTCCAAAACAAAAACAATAAAAACCTAAAGAAATTTAGAATTCTTGATATCACAACAAATAGATAAATAAAAATAACCAAATGCAACTACTAATATAATTTCGCCTTAGAAAATAATATGCACATTTATAGATAATAAAGCCGTATCAACTCTCAACACTTGAATCGGTAAAATTCAGTTTAGTGTCCATGACTTTTGCTAATTCCAATGAAAAAATTCATCATAAAGATGATGATCAACCTGCCATGAAATAGAATAAATTTGTATTATTAGATATGAATTTTTTTTTAAATGATAGAAGTTATAAAGAGAAATACAAATTACATCTTCATATAATTTTCATAAAAAAGTATAAGGAAAATGCATAACATGTTGTTAATTTGTAAATCAAATTTAGTTGATAAGTTTTAATTTTTATGGCAACAACCAAATTTAAATAATTATATATAGTACCAAAGAAATACATTGTTAAATCTAAGCCTTTCATTTTAATCTAAAGGGATGATAATGCATTCTCATATTCTCACATAAGGAAGTCATTCTCACTAGATATGTATATATATATATATATATATATATATATATATATATATATATATATAGTACCAAAGAAATACATTGTTTTAATTAAAAAAAACCTTTAAAAACAGCTAGATGCACACAACAAAAATGAAATAGAAAATATATACAAATATTGATGTGTAAATTACGTATCTTAAATTCCGAAAGACTTCTTTGTAGACAACATTATAAGTTTGTTGGAGACATGTCCTTCGTCTTTGCAAATCAGCATCTTCATCCCAACACGTGAAGTAACGCGTGAAGGAGCAACATTTAACTATCCATGTGAAAATATGGGTTTTGGAAGATATATTCCAACATTTTTAACAGATTGTCCTTGACTCTTATTGATAGTCATTGTAAATGAGACTACAATAGGAAACTATTTAAGTTGAAAAGTGAAAGTAAGTTTTGAATTAGATGGAGATGGAGTCAAAGTCAATCTTTGGAAATAAACCTTTTGTCCAATATTGTGTCTTGATTTATCTTTGCCTCAAGTACGAAATTCCCATTTGGGTAATTATAAGGCGTGTGCCATTGCATATAATCCTAATGGTTGATCAATATTTCTCAACAACATTATTGGAACTCCAACCTTGAGATTTAACTCATGGTTCGGCGACCCTGATGATTTGACGGTGTTCAGAAATTCTGGAGTGAGAATCTCATCAGGACTATTAATATTTTCATCATGTGTAGACGGACTATCAACACATAAGTATATTTTTTTCTCACCAGGAATCATTGATAAAATGTAATTGTTCAATGAATCAACAATATCATTGGTAGGTGCTAAAATTGCCCTATTTTAAAAAAAAAGAATGAAATATCACCAATTAAAGCAACATGGTCACCTGAATTCTCGATCAACATGCCATCTATTTCCATTTCAACTTCCTCATAATTGTTTTCTCCGATGTTTCGATCTCCAACATTTAAAATTCAATCTAAGAACTCTTTGACTTCATTGACATCAGAACAGGAAGATCCAGTTTGAAGCCTCTTTTTTTCCGTCAATTTTAAGACTCGTCAATATTTAATGCTAGCATGTACAACATCATATCTTGTCCCCTTTGGAATGACCGAAAGAATTTGCCTCAAATCACTTTTTTTTTTTAAATGATTTTTGTTGGGGTAAAGAAACGAAAATTTAGATAGTATAAATTTTAAGTTAAAAAAGAAGAACTCTTACCACTTGTGTGCTTATTCAAATGCCTACTCCGTAGAATTAACATCTTCGTAATTGTGTGCATCTCGGTAAGGTTTTTTGTGTGGTTTTTCACATAAAATTTACTTTGTGCTTATAACAAACTATGAGTAATATGTGGATTTTAGAAAGTAAAATGTCTAAATGCAGATAATTTTAACTTTGTTGCCAAAGTGACACATTATCTGTAACCAAAAAAAAAAAAGTGACACATTATCACCATCAACTCATAAATCATCATAAATATAAGAAATGGAAAATAAAATGGAAATCAAAGAAGAGAAGAAATGATAAAAAGCCAAATTTTTTAAAGAAGGATAAAAGCTAAGATTATTCATTCAATTCCATTCTATCTCGTTCACTCCTACAAATTAAAAAAACTTAAAAACTCTATTTTCTCTATTATGAGTATTTTAGATGACATATTGTTAGTTTCTACAAAACGTTTACAGCGATGGAAGTCATGAGGATGATGTGTTTCTCTTATTTATTAATACATGAACATGAATTAAAACGTTGATCAAGCTGATACCTATCACATTCTGTAAAAAAAAAAGGATACCAATCACACAAAAATGCAATAATTACTAAAAATCAATATGTGAAAAAAATATTAGAGACCATCGAATAATCAAGATGTGATATAGTAGCGTGTCCTAGCTGTAGTAGGACAGTGTTAAATTTTAAGGCCAAGATCAAAATATTAATTGAGATTACACATGCAGATGGGTTTTTGCCACTTTATATGAAAGGGAATACTAATCATGTAATGAAAGACAATAAATAAAATAAGGTGATTTATTTTGGTCACCAACGCAAGTGATTTTGGTCATCGTCGCATCTCCCAATAGAGCAATATTGATGTAGACAAAAAACGTAAACATGTTATTTTTCGATATATGACACATATCACCAAAGTATCAAATGTCATAAGAACCAAATTAGCAAATGTCAAAGGAATAAATTTCCAAAACAATTAAGAAAGTACTTATTGAGTAAAAAAAATCGAAACAAAATAAATCTAAGTAGTCTAGACTAAGAAGTGCTAAAATATCAATCTTCGAGTTCTTGCTTAATTTTGACAACTTTTTGCAACTTAGTGTTTGGCGTCTGAGTTCCGCAGTCAATGTCAATATGTGCTGCATCTCAGTCGCCATTTCTATTTATCAAAGACTTGGATGGATGAGTATGTTTTTTTTGGTTACAGGATGGATGAGTATGTTTAGGAATAGAATTAGCTTCATCATCAAGAAGCTACACGAATAAAAATTCATAGCAATAGCAATAGCTAATTAAATAAATTTTATGAGTACTATTAAAGTAGATATTAAGTGTATTTAACTATCTTCATGTTATCAACAGTTTGGGGAGTAATAGGACCCTTGAAATCAACATCATCTTCCTCACCAGTTTGAGGAGTAACATGACACTCCATGTGATACTTTTTCTTAAACTCATTAATGATTTCACTGTCATCAGACAACTTTTTTGACGGCATATGTATAAAACTTCTAGTCAACATTTTTTATTGATTTTCAGTTTGAAAAGCATATCCTTGTCACGTAAGGTGTCAAGCTCAGTTGGATAATCATACGTGGTCTTTCCTTGTTTGTGATTTGTATTAGTAAACAATTAAGATCGATGTTTATTGTTTTAATATTACATAAAAAACGAAAACAAAAAATAATATATTTACGTTCATTACCGATTCCATTAGTTCTTTTACAGTCTTTCCAAAGTATTGTGAAATAACTCCATCAAACAACACAAATGTAGTTGATCCACTATCATCCATAACATGAATGTGCACTATAAACCTGAAAATGAAAAGTGAATATACATGATAGATCCAATAACATTATTCAACCTACATAGAATTGAGAAAAAAAAAATCATATAAAGTTAGACAAAGTTAGAAATATTAATAGAGAGATACTTTAATCGTTGATATAAAAGCGAAGTTAGAAATAAAAATAAAAGAGATTCAAAGCAAAAAAAGAATATGACGTACTTTAATTTGAAGCAAGATGATTTAATCGAAGGATGAAGGAGGTGAAATATGACTTATAAATGCTATTTGATGTTACTTATACAGAGAGAGTTGAGAGATGATTAATTTGGCATAAAGTGGCACAGATGTAGACATAGTTAGTTACAAAAAACAAACATTAGATGAGGTTTTTTTTTTTTCTTTTTCTTTGGTGGCACAAATTTAATGAGAATTTTTTTTAAGCAAAAGTTTGTTCAGGAAAAGTTAGTTAACAAAAAAATAAAATAATATGGGGATCGGTGTTTATATTTCCAAATAAATAGAGAAAATAGTAAACAAACTATGATGTCCATAAAAAAATAAAAGATAAGATTATGAAAGAAAAAAGCGAAAAAAACAAACTAAGATTATGGAAGAAAAAAACGTATTTAGTGGTTTATGGCACAAACTTAGCAAAAATTTGTTCAATTGCTTAAATATATATTAAATACTAATATGAAAGAAAAACAAAATAAGATTATGAAATTAAAAAAAAAACGGAAAAAAAAAACAAACTAAGATTATGGAAGGAAACTTGTTCAAAAAAAAAAAGATTATGGAAGGAAAAAAACGTATTTAGTAGTTTATGACACAAATTTAGCAAAAGTTTGTTCAATTACTTAAATATATATTAGCTAATAATAATCATTAGATGTCAATATTCCAATAACAAAATTAACCTCAAATTTTGGCTCCAAAAAGTAGTTTAAGACAACTTAAGAACTTTTATTAATAAGAAGATAAGAAGATAAGAAGATTAAACGAACTATTTTTGTAACATCAATGTTCTTCAAAAATTGAATATTCGGAAACGTTGCAATTACTGTATCTGCAAGCCAAGTTTTTAATTTACTCCGTATTATATATCAAAGTAGAATCTAATTTTGGGATTGGATTTGATTTGGTATGGTATGGTACGAGTAGCACTTTGGTGCCATTAATGGCACCGTGCCATTAAATCTGGGCCATTAATGGCACCAAGATAGATGTGTTGTGTGGCCCAGATACAATGACAATGTGTTTGTGTGGCCCAGATTTAATGGCACGGTGCCATTAATGGCACCAAAGTGCTACCCGTATGGTACCCTTAAATTGTCCTTTACAATTCAACCAACGGAACCCCACCATTTTGATTATTGGCATTGTTTTTCTACTCTTGGATTGGATTTTCTAATTAAGCAATCATATGCACGTGCATTTTTATCCAAAAATGAAAAAAAAAGCGAAAGAAAAATGATGTACAATACAATAAAAAGAGGAAATAGCACCAAAATAATAAAAAAAAAAAAAAAAGAGGGAAGCTCATATTCTTTTCCTAGTGCGGTAGAGCGCATTTGAGTTATTCTTTTTTGATTTTTTTCCTTCTTCCTATTAGAACAATATTTTAAAAATCAAATTCTTCAAACAAAAAAAAAATCAAATTAGACAGAGTGAGGTCATTATAGTTAAATTATTTCAACCACAATTGAATCGAATAGAAAAATAATAAACACACACAAATAAAAATGTAGGAAAAAATAAAAGATATAAATTAAAAAATACAAATATAAAAATCAGTTGATTTAACTATAACTCGGTATTTTTCAATTTAAATGCATTGGTGAGTTGACCAATTTTTTCAGCTTATTTAATTTTATTGGTCAATCCGTTGATTTTTTTAAAACAATGTACTTGAGTTAGAAAATAGAAAATAAAAAAAATAAAGTAAATGTTCTAGACTGACTATCCTCGACAATCCTCATTGAAAATATAGGTTCAATGATATTCGGTATATTGATATATTTCGAATTATTAAAGTTGAATTAGTGAATTATCGTTTCAGAATATAGAATTCGAAATGCATTTACATAGAAACAACAAACATATTCTTCACACGTCGGTAACATATCTTTTTACCAACACTCATTAAAACATATTATTAACACACATATCTAATAAAACACATAATAATATTATCCAAATCATACAAAATATCCAAATAAAAATATCCAGAAATACAAAACAAAATATCCAAAGCATACATAACCAAATATTCTACTAGGTAACACGTCCCATAACACCCAACTCCTTCGACGAAACACCACTCCAAACTCTGTTAGACTAGACTCCCCTGCTCCAAATGGCCAATGGTTAGCACCCCAACGACTATTTTTCAGATGCGGCCTAACCATGAGTTCACGTCTGCAAACGGGTTGCATGTCTCCTTGATGACAAATTTGACAAGTGCACCAAACTGTTTCAAGTAACACAACAGTAAGATATCATCTCCAAATGAATTGTTGTTTTCTACTAGGCAATTTACTAAACTTATAATTAAAAACTATAAATTGAGCGGAGTTTGAAAAGTTGTTTTATTACGATGAAAAATAAACGAGTTTTTGATTCAGATTTTTAACGGCGATTAAAATTCTTCGAATCTCCTCTACCTTTTTGTTGGATTAATGCAAGTCTTATATCAAATATGACCTAATGGTTATATAAAAGATGAGCCTAAGATTCTTGTCCCTCTAGATGTCAAATTGCTCCATACCGATATATCATGGACTTATCCTCCCGCATGTAATTGAGTCTAGAATGTCATGTTGCTCCATAACTATTTAAGGTACTTATATTCACACAAATGTAGGAGACGTTAGAATGTTATATTGCTCCCAAGCTCAGGACTTACACTCGTACATGTGTCTTAGAACCTAAACATCATACTAATAATCCCTAATTTCTCAACGATTCTTGAACAAAATACTTATGTAACAATATCAGTTAAAGCCAGATGCCAACATATAAACCCTAACCTAAGATCAATTTAATGCTAAGAGAAGTCAATTCTTAGTCGAAAAGCATTAAGCTTGATAAATATGTAAATTAAATATAACTCGGATCATATTGAATAATAGAAATCATGCATTATAAAATTCCAACAGATAAATAGAGGTTCATCTTAGAACCCTAATCTTTAAGTATTTAGCTACTCGTGGTGACTGAATACATAGTCAAAGAAAAACAAAACATACTTTAGAAGAATGTGAAGAAGGTTGAAAAACACTCATCTTTGATGCTCTAGTCACCCACCTTTGTCATTGAACCGCCAAGTTTCTAAATAAATTATTCTCGTGAAAAGAGGCGTTTAAATAGACATTTTTCGCACCGAGTTACTAGGCTTTTTGCCCTGCTAAATGGCCTTTTTGGACAGGCAATGTGCAGGTACATCGGTCCATGCACGGGGAGCATGGGCCTGACATATTTTCCGATTTTTCTTCTTTCATCAAGTGTTTTTCTTCCTTGACATACTCTTCGGCCTTGTTATTGTTGTTATATTGTTTGTTTGTTACACTCTTCTTTGTAGCATATAACATAATTTAATATTGAAGATGTCTAGCGAAAAGACAAACACAATTGTCACACCTATGTGTCCACATTTTTTCCGTTTTGCAATTTGAATAAGATGCATTTTGATTTATTATTTATGCAATTACCTATTGTGTGACCCGCGCATTCTTGTCATTTAGTACTCAAATTCAAAAATCTATTTTTTATTATATAAAAATAGGCAATATTTAAATTGTATTTTTAACTAATTAATATAATAATTCCCCTAAAAAAATAATTAATATAAATAAGATAAATTTAAATTTATGTCATATGATTTATTTGAAAAAATAACATCACACAAACATTCAAACATATCTAAATGATCATATCTAATTACACGTCAATATAAAATCATCTACCTTAAACTTATTTGAAAAATTCAAATTAAGATATATTTAGTAAAAACTAATTACAATTTATCATATTATATATCTATTTAGTAAAAAATAATTGTGATTTGAAAAAAAAGAGAATCATGATGGGTTGCTTGTAAGACACCTCTTTCCATCACATGTCATATTACCGTTATTCTCCTTATGACAGAACAGCGTACTAATAGAAAAAAGAAAAAACATAATAATTTTATTTTTCCAAATCTCAATAATCCAACGGCCACAAATCACTAGCCGTTAATTATTTCAAAACATAAACCTCTGTGTTCACCACAGACAAATACCCCCAAACGTTGTTTCACTCTCTTCACTTCTACTACTGTCACTGTTTCTCTCTTCCATTTTTTTTTCCTTCAAGGATCTTCTTTTTCATGCCCTTCTTCTTCTAGGATCTTCCAATTTTTTTTGTGGGTTGTGTTTGATTTTTTTTCATTGAAGAAAATGAAGTTTTCTGAGGAGAATGTTTCTAACAACCCCACAAATTTTGAAGGTTTGATAATGATTTTTATGGGATTTGGATTTTGATTTTGATTCAAAGATTGAAAATTTCAAAATGGGTTGTTGATTTTTTTAATTTATTAATTAATTGTTTTTGTGATAATAGGAGGGTTAGATTCTAGAAAGGTTGGGCAAAACAGAAGAGCATTGGGTGTGATTAATCAGAATTTGGTTGTGGAAGGACGTCCTTATCCTTGTGTTGTTAACAAGAGGGCATTGTCAGAGTAAATTCTTGATCAGATTATATGAACCCTTCTTTTTGTGATTGTGAATTTGTTTTCTTTTGTGGTTTTTGGTTTTGATTTATGGTTTGTGGGTGTATCACAGGAGAAATGATGTTTGTGAGAAGAAACAAGCGGATCCGGTTCATCGACCCATCACTAGGTGAGGAATTGATGATTTAAGTTTCTGGTTTGGTTCATAGACCCTTTAGTGTAATTTGAATTTCTGGATTGGTTGACCATAAGAAAAAACAAAGATATTGAGATAAGTGTTTGAATTTGGCAATTTTAAAAACCAAATCAAAAACTATGTAGCATTGACAATTCAGATTATTGGCATGTCTAGTGTTCGACAGAAGTCCGACGCCACATTATCAGATGTGGTTAAATTCAATTACTATTATTTTCTTGAATTAATTTGTCATCCGTATCTACATCTACATGTCACGGTGTCTCTGTCATGTCAGGTGTCTGTGTCAGTGCGTTATAGATCAGAAATAACAGAATTTTTCATCTTATTTCCATGCAAGTTTTGCTAAAATGATGATGGACTTATCTTGATTTACTGTTATATTAGGAGGTTTGCTGCAAAGATTGCTAACACAAAAACAACTAATGCTGAGGTAGAATCTTTTATTCCTTTGTGAAATTTTGCTACATTGTACAGATTCTTACCTTTTGACTAAGATTTTGAATGTTGGGGTCAATTTGAATAGGGAACTACCAAAAGGTCAAACTTAGCAAAATCAAGTTCAAATGGATTTGGAGATTTCATATTTGTTGATGATGAACACAAGCCAGTGGAGGATCAGCCAGTGCCAATGGCTTTAGAGCAAACAGAACCAATGCATAGCGAATCAGATCGGATGGTAATTCTTTAATGTCTTGTTTATTTAATTTGTTAATAAGTTCAAATTTTAAATCCTTTTTCAAATTTTAGTTGTTGACTATCAAATAATTGGTCTTATAGGAGGAAGTTGAGATGGAGGATATCATGGAAGAGCCTGTTATGGACATTGACACCCCTGATGCAAATGACCCTCTTGCAGTTGCTGAATATATCGAAGATCTTTACTCTTACTACAGAAAAGTTGAGGTACATTTGGAATTAATATATTAGAACACTTATCTGATCATTTGGATTTTATTTCAAATGGGATATATGAGGCAATGACTCAGACACAGACACCATACACCACACTGACACATAGACACCTATAATAATTTGAGAAAAAACAATAATTGAATTTAATGGTGTGTCATTTTCACACTGACATATGTTTGACACCTGTCCACATCCACTCTGGTTGAGCCCTAATGTCAATGGAAGCATTTATTGTATTTTCTCTTTTATTATAACTTTTTTCACTGTATTTAACAAATTTATACTCCTAAATTCTCTCACTAATTAGACCATAGGAGTATATCACTTTTATAGTTTTATGTAAATTGATTTCAGAATTCCAATTAATATTGAAATTCTCTCCAATCAAATTTCAATAACTAATAGCATTAACTACATGCAGAGTACTAGCTGTGTTTCACCAAACTATATGGCACAGCAATTTGACATTAATGAAAGGATGAGAGCTATACTGGTTGACTGGCTTATTGAGGTATATTCAATGTTCCTTCTGAATCACTATGCCTTAAAAAATGCTATTGACTTGCATCCTGGATTAAATATAGGATTAATTATGTCTAAACATAATTAACTCTTAAATATAATTATCATTAACTTTTTTGTAAATTCCATTTCCCCCAAATATTGATAATGATCACTTGTTTTGCATGAACCCTTTTCAGGTGCATGACAAATTCGACCTCATGCATGAGACATTGTTTCTCACTGTCAATCTTATAGACAGATTTTTGGAAAAGCAGTCTGTGGTAAGAAAGAAGCTTCAGTTGGTTGGTCTAGTGGCAATGCTTTTGGCATGCAAGTATGAGGAAGTTTCAGTGCCTGTGGTTGGAGATCTAATTCTTATATCAGACAGAGCATACACCCGGAAAGAAGTTCTGGAAATGGTAACATTTCTTTGCTTGCTTATTGTGTCAGAACCTTTAAAACTGCAGTCATCTTACATTTTCTGCGGTGACATTGAAAATCTTTGTGGAGCGACTGCAGAGACATAAAAAACCTAAACCTTAATCTTAATATTGCGGCAGCGCAGACCTTTTTCTAAAAATTCCGACGACAAGTAACTGAGATTTGTGTGTAAAATTTTGCAGGAGAAGGTGATGGTCAATGCATTGAAGTTTAACATATCTGTGCCAACAGCCTATGTTTTCATGAGAAGGTTCTTAAAGGCGGCTCAAGCAGACAGAAAAGTAAGTACTCAAATTTCTGCCTAATATATTTCCATGCCATTTTTTTTTATCATAACTAGCAATACCATAGTTACTAATTACAAATACTTTTTGCTATATTGCTCACCATGAAACAGCTTGAGCTGCTAGCTTTCTTCTTGATTGAGCTATCTCTTGTAGAATATGCAATGTTGAAGTTCTCTCCTTCTCAACTAGCTGCCGCTGCTGTCTATACAGCTCAATGCACTATGTATGGTGTCAAACAGTGGAGTAAGACATGTGAATGGCACACCAACTACTCTGAAGATCAACTCTTGTAAGCATTTTAAAGTTCAGTCTTTTTCTAGTTCCAACTAAATCGAAGGCTTATTCATTATGAGTTCAAAAACTATGCGCAATTGCGTTGGTCTATAAAAATTGAACATTCAATCATATCACACATGTAGATATTTGTTGAGAAATATAACAAAGCTAGACATCATTATGAGTTATGATATGATTAGATGTACGTGTAAACTACTAACTAGTAATTCTTTGAGATCAAAAGACTATGCGTCGGAGTAGAAGAATTGTGCATTCAATCTTATCACACATGTTGATATTTGTTGAGAGATATAACAAAATGACATCATAGGGAGATACGATTAGATGCATCTGTAGATAATTTTACAAAATCAGTGCCATAACCTTTTTTTTATATAGTTATTATGAAATGTATGCAAAATAAATACTAAATAGTGACTGCTTTGTTTGTGACTACTTACAGAGAATGCTCTAGTTTAATGGTTGACTTTCACAAGAAGGCTGGGACAGGGAAACTTACAGGGGCACATAGGAAGTATTGCACATCAAAATTTAGCTATACTGCGAAATGTGAACCAGCAAGTTTTCTTCTGGAGAATGAGTTGTAGCTGGCCATAGCTTAGCTACTAATGATTGAATAACAAACAATTAACTTTCATAAATGGGTTTAAGAATGTTGTAAGCAACTTGGGTTGCAATGGGGATGGGAATTTACTAATACTAAGGATTCTGAAATCCTCACTCAGTGTTTTACTTGTCTGTTCTCTAGTTATTTCTCTGTAATGTTCTGATTGAACATAGTTTACATTTACAACTGTATTTCTGATGTTCCCATTGAACATAATAATGGAAATATATAGAAAATTTTCAATAATTCTCAAGAGTATTTTGATGAATATTTTTGCTTTTGTCTGCCATCATACAATTCTCACTGTGAAAATTCTGTCTATGTTGGAAGAGATCTCTTGTAAGTTGGAATTATGCAAACTTGTAGTTTGTTCACAAATTTAGTTCATGATTAAATCCCAAAGGTAAGGTAGATTTCTCATTTTAGTGTAGTTAAATTTCCTTTTTGGTATAAGATTACACATAGGCGAACATAAGCCTTTTGTAAATCATTTGGAAGAGGTAAATCAAGGAGAGCTTAAGCACATCATCAGTTGTAGTTGGTTAGTTAATTACATAGGAATCTGTGATGAGTTGAAACAAGATGATCTGTTATCTCCATTTCTATTCATTATTATTCTTAGTACAGAAGACACACAAATTTCCCATTTACAATTTGCAAGATTTGCTAGTTGTGATGACCTCCAAGAGGCTCAAGGATCTCAAGAGGGTTTTGATTACTAGAAGTATAGTAAATCTAAGAGATTACTAATTAGAAACCTGTCTAACTAGTTTTGATGATAATAGAACTTGAAAAGTGTTCAAACCTGTCCAAAGGTTGGTTCAACAAATTGTGGATCTTGTCATCAATGGGCTTTTAAAATCTCTTGCGGTGATCACCGTTTTGATCTTATCTTCTTCATGCAGTGACGATCATTCATTTCCAGATTCATCTTCTAATCTATTCCGCTTTGTAAGTTTTCAATTTCTTTCTTGGTTCTGGATTTTTGTTTATAGAATAATTATTAAAAAATTGAATTCAATCATGAAAATATCTTCTTACCCAAGGTTCACACCTTAGGTAAGAAATGATGGTCAAATATAAGGGCTATGAAAGCAATTATTCGAGCTGGTCTTAGAACTTAAAAGTAAACTTACTTACATATAAGTTTGTTGGTGGATGTTAACGTCAACCAATCATGGTTGGAAGTGGTAGCGGCATTGGTCCTTAATTGCAAGGTTGACTCTCTATTTCCTTCAAGTATTTGGGTATTCCTATTGGCGTAAACCAGAGAAGGAAATCTTCTAGGATGTCAGTCATAAATCATAAAAAATCGTCTGTCTAATCAGAGGAATTGAATTTTCTCTTCTGTTAAAATTGTCATGTCTGTTATCCTGATCTGTTTTCTTTCCTATTTCAAAGCGTCATCATATACCGTGGCTCAAATTTGAATCATATTATAAACAGTTTATCTTGGGGGAGTAAGGAGGCAAGAAGAATTCATTGGGTAAAATTGGATAGAGTGTGTTTTGAGAGAGAATGGAGGGTTAGGCATCAAAAACATGCTGCTAGGAAAATAACTATGGAGAATGCAAGTTGAAAATCATGGATTGTGGTTTAAGATATTGAATAACAAATATGGCTTAATAGATGGAGTAATGATTGGGGAGAGTAGATGAAGTTCAACATGGTGGAGTGATATTGTTTGAGGATTGAGAAAGATGGTGTAAAAACTGCAAGGCATTTGTTTCTTGAATGTAATCATTTTTCAAGTGTGTGTGTGGGGAGGAGTGCTA
The DNA here is from genome assembly GCF_051527215.1 of Medicago sativa. Classification (NCBI taxonomy): domain Eukaryota; kingdom Viridiplantae; phylum Streptophyta; class Magnoliopsida; order Fabales; family Fabaceae; genus Medicago; species Medicago sativa. The sequence continues at coordinate 13,764,384 of NC_140753.1, read as the reverse complement.
AGATTGTGAGGTGTGTGTTAAGCCATGTCAAATGATGCAGCATATCACTTTCAGTAATTTGAAGAGGTTGTGAAAGGAGATAGATTGTCATGTGTGTATATTTGGATGATTTTGAATAAGAAACAAAATTGGCTTAATAAGAATACTCTTGTGTATTCTAAATTCTGTTTTACATTTCTGTTAAGAGCGCTTTTTATTGTTTGACGTACCACGGGCATACCAAACAACGTGCTGAACGTCTGGGTACTACGCGTGCCAATGCCAGTACAAGTACTTTTCAAAAATAGGAGTGCCGGTGCTTCAGAGCTCAAATTTAATGATCACAGAGGAGGTGCTGCTCCTTATATAGGAGTGTTGAGCTAACCTCTAACTAGTATTCTTTAAAAGACTGCGTAATTAACCTACACCTGTCTATAACTAACCGAACTCTGATCAGTTAGTTACACGACAGTTTATACTCAAGATGTATGCCTATGCTAAGGTGCACACTCGTGCTAGACATCATGTAACAAACTGAGCAGTGCACTATACAGCAGTATGCCTATGCTAAGACATGGCATACTATAAGAAGCGTTTGTGTTAATTAAAGAGATATCGGAGGAAGTTAGTGTAATTTTCCCTTTCATATTATACCCGTTGAAAAATTAAACACAAAAATATTTTGTGTTTGAGAGCAAGCAGGATGACATTTCCATGGCATAGGGAAAGAATAGCATTTCCATGGAGAAGATGGCTTTATTATCTTAACAAAGACAAATAAAAATATTATTAACTTAGATGTGTATTTGTGTAGTGTTTGTGTGTTAAAAGCCGAATGTCCTGGAGCGTGTTAATTCCTCATAGATAAAACCCAATGCGGGTCTAGATACATAACCCTCCAACTAAGAGAACAAACATGTCTTTTGTATTTGTGTTCTAAGACAATTTTGTTCCTCCCAAAACTTGCTTGTATCTCACCAAATTTTGTCTATTTCATCCCAACATGATGCCAAATCTCCTACACTATTCCTCAAATATTTTTTCAACTTTCCATGAGCCAATTCAACAATGTTGGTGGTTGTACACCCTAGATGCAAGACTTTATTCGTCCATGCCCTCACAAATTTTTCCTTAACGGTGTTCAAAATTGTGGTTTCAACATATGCAAGGAACTTTGGAAATGGTTTACATACATCTTTGAATTTCAATAAGGCACTTACATATGAATCCTCCGTAGGAGATTTGACCAAATCTTTCCAAGCCCTCATGATTTTGTCAACAACATCACTATGCTTCTCCTCCTTCGCTTCCTTCACTTCTTTCTCATCAACTTCTGCATCCTTATGCTTCGCTTTGACTCTACAATTTGTGATGCACTTAGCTCTTACATTCTTCCCAATATGAAAATAACAAAGTATAGCGTCGGTTTCAGGGAGAACTTTGGCAACGACATTTACCAGAGCATTGTCCCTGTCGGTGACAACCACCTTAGGCATGTTGAGTTTTGAGGACAAAAGACCAACCAACATCTCAAGTGACCAAGTAAAGTTATCCTCTTATTCAAAGGAAAGAAAGACAAAATTAACGAAATATGTCATGTTGGTAGAGGTGACATCAACAATCTTAAATAACGGCATTCAGTAGAAATTGGTTTTGTAAGTGGAGTCCATGACCAAAACGGTCGGAAAAGTGTTAAGCATATTAATTAACTCCGGATGAGCAAAAAAATATGTCTTCAAAAGTGGTTTTCTCACTATTTGCTCTTGTGAAATAGGCGTATTTATGCTCCTCCAACTTCGAAATCAAGTATTGCATATCTGTCGTGTCACCTCTTATCCCCTTGCGCCATCTAGTTCGCGCATTGTACACTTGTTTGATAATATTTCTTTGTTTTTTTTTGCTTCAAATTCGTGAGAATATTCCTAGGCACCGGCATGCTCTTTGTCATGTCAATAACTGTTTTCTTCTCCTCCTCTTTTATTCTACCCGCAAGAAGGTGGACGGCTAACTTTAGCATCAACTCATTGTTGTAAATTCCATTAAGCATTTCCAACCACCAATCATTTGTATCCTTATCAAAGAAACAACACAACCTAAACCAACAATCACATTTCCTTGTGCCCGTGCCTTCAAGGTTCAGTTTCTTCCTCGTCTTCTGTGTTTTGTATTCACCACTCCTTTCACATTGCAACGACAATGTTGACCTTTTTGAACTATATTTATCTATAGATTTACTAAATCCAACCCTTGCTGCTTGTCGACCAACCCAACCAAGCAAATAATCTCGCTCTCGCCATCTTTCATTTGTTAAAAAAAATGAGTTGGTTTCTACTTCATAACCGCGAAGCTTTGCAACATCGGTAGATACCGATTTAGGTTTTTCTTCAATGTGAGCTTGAAAGAGAATTTTGACTTTCAACTTCACATTAACGGTTGGTTTGACATCGCTGGAAGCTTTGCTAGAAGCTTCAATTATGGCCGGTTTTGGCTCAACGCCATCATCCACCACATTTTCAACCATCACTATGTCTATTAAATAACGAAATAACAAGGAAAAAAATATAAATAACTTGCGCAAGAAGCTAACAAAGAAAAAAATTGGCGCAAAATTTCAAAACTGGGCGTTACACCTGCGTGACTTAAGTCATGTGGGCTTTACACCTACGCGAGTTAACTCGCGTTGGCCCAGCGTGACTTAACTCATGTTCCAGTTGCGTCCCAAACTGACGAACATACCTTAAAAACTAGTAAAATCAAATGAGTTTAGATGATACATTACCTGATTTTTTATGTTTGATGAGCGTAGAATGTAACGCCCTCCTTTTATTTAATTATTTTTATTAAGTTAGAATCTATTTATGTGATTTATTTATATATATGAGGTGTTAGTATTTTATTATGTGGCATTATTCTATTATTTATTAGAATATGAGAATTATTGGTGTAAGTAGAATTAGGGGTTAGAATAGAAAGAAGAATAAGTTGTTGGGCCCAAAATAGATTTAGAAAGAATAGAAAGGTTATAAATAGAGGAAGCTAGGTTGAGAGAATAGTTTACAACGTACGTTCAAGTTTTGGAGAAAAGAGGAGAAAAGCCGAGAGAAGAAGAGAAGAAGAGAGAGCTGCGATTTCTGCAAAATTAAGGTAAGGGTGAGACTATCTTGCTTTAATATTAAGTTGTAAATCATTAGATTACATCTAGCAAAGTTGGGGAGAGTTTGTGAGATTAAGAGGATTAGGGTTTTGAGTGAAGAATTGAGGATTAATGGATGAAAATTGTTAGATTGATGTAGAAACTGTGAACAGTCCTTAGATAATCCGTAGAATGATTATTGGAATAGTTTTGAGGTTTAAAACATATGATTAGATGAGAAGTCGGTGAGTTTAAGAATTAGGGTTTATGAGCGATTTTGATGATTAGATGATGAAGAGCCGTAGAATTGATGAGAGAATCATGAACAAACCTTAGATATCCTATATGAATGTTATTAGAAGTAGTTTGATGGTTAGAAACATGAGAATGGATGAAAAGTTGAGATTCTGAGAAAAAGTGATTTTAAGTGTTTTTGAGAAATAAGTGATTCTAGGATAAGCTGTTTTGGAGATTTAAAAATATGATTTTTCAGTAAAATATGATAGGATTTGTCGAATAGAACGCGTAGGCGAAAACGGAATCGGATTCGGAGTAACGGTTAGGTTTTTACGGACGAAACGGTGAAACCGAAAAAAATGGGACTGCACAGAGCTGCGTCGCAGGTGGGCTACTGCCTTCCCACGCCTGGGTGCAGTTTTCCACGCCTGGGCGCAGCAAGGCATCCCCTCATGGGTGACTGCTTGTTGTGTTTTCGTTGCGTGCTGTCAGAACTTCGATTGTTGCGTTCTTGTGTCTTTTTCACCCATTTCCGTGTTGAATTAGCTTTCGGTGTAAACATAAAAGTTGTAGATATTTGAGTTAGATTTCTAATGGTTTTGGTTTGACATGAAAATGATTCATAGTTTTTGAGTTATGATGAAAATAGTCCAAGTGGGTCTTCAGAAAACTTTAAGAAAACTTAGCATAACTAATCCCAAGTTAGTCCAAAAACTTATGGTTGGTTTCCCAACTTCAACTTAAGTATTAGGGATTTAGTTGAGGTGTTTTATGAGTATTTGGCTTATGTCTCATTGATCAAACTTGATTTGCTTTTGAAGAATGTTTTGGACTTTGATATGAATGTAATTGATTAATGTATATGTGGTTATTGTTGTTGATATGTTGGAATACATTATGTGAGTATTGTATGATACATAATATTATGATGTTCTATGATGTTAAGTTGATATGATTCATTTCTTATTGATGATATGATATTCTAGCACTGTTATATGCTGCAATTGTTGCTGTTTGTTGCTGCTGAATCTTAGTGAAGATGTATAAGTCGGTCTAAGTTGTCATGATTTAAGAAGTTGTCCATTTTAATGGAATTGTATAAGATGTTCACGTTGTTGTCCAAGTTGTAGGAAGATTGTGTCGTTGCATAGTCAGTGATGGGGGCTTAATGCCCGACAGGTTCTTTATGACCTTAGCGATGGGGGCTTAATGCCCGACAGGTTCTTTATGACCTTAGCGATGGGGGCTTAATGCCCGACAGGTCCAAATATGACCTTAGCGAAGGGGGCTTAATGCCCTGGTGGTACCACATGCATATTGAAGTTGTCTAAGTTGTTGTTGAAGATGTTGTTACATTGTAGAGTCGTCATAACTTATATTTGATGATGATTTAATGATGATGTTTGTTTAAGAAGTTGATTACGAACTTAATTATGAAGTTGTTTTCGATAAATGATATGCTTTGATAATGATACTTATGTGAAATACATGATGATGCTTATGATTATATTTGGTGTTAGATGTTGATGCTTATGATCATTATATGTGTTGATGTTTGTGATTAATATATGTGTTGATGTTTGTAATTAATATTTGATGATGTATGCTGATGTTTATGAATTAGTAATTGATGTTATATGATGATGTTTACGTCTACAATTAAGATGATATAAGATGAAGTGTATAACTAATGTAGGAGATTAATGATGCTAGTTAATGGAGTATAAGATATGTTAATGATGTTTAAGTTGTTGAATGTACTTTATATGATTTATATGTTTAATATTATTGTTTGAGAAATCTCACCCCTTCTGCTTGAAAATGTTGCCCTTCGTATGGGTAACTTGCAGGTAATAAAGACTAGAAGTGTTCGTGAGTGGACTCCTCACTTGTGTCTAGGTGCTCTGATACGTAACGGGATGGGACTTACTTTCATATCTATTCCTTACGTGTCTTTTATGAACGTTTTATGAATAAGTATTGAACCAAATTATGAGATTTTCTGATAAGGCCTGCGTGCCAAGACTTTATTCATGTCGAACTATTTCCGCTGCGTATTTCCATACTTTTATGATGTTGAACCTGGAAGGATATTTATTAATATCTATTTTATGACGTTAAAGTAGTATGTGACATTCCGTTTATGATTTAAATACTCTGATTTAATATGAAATTTTTATGTTGGGAAAACGGGGTGGTACATAGAAACTTACTTCCTGACGATTTGCAATGATTTGAAATGAAGATTTTCAGCCAAAAATTTGCAGTTTTTGGGTTATTGGAGGTGAAGAGGGAAAGAAACTGGTTGTTGGAGTGTGGGACTGATGGGTTTTGTACCAAAACAGTACATCCATCCCCACGTGAGTTAAGTCCCATTGAGTTACAACCTGTGTGAGTTAACTCACGTTGAACATACCGAGCGTGACTTAAGTCATGCATGGGTACTTTCGTCAATTCAGTTGGGAGTGAATATTTTTTGTTGTGATATTTTTCCACTTTTTGAACCCATCACCCGAACCGGCCCACTTGAAAGACAAAAAAAGCACACAGGTTTATTGGTTTACGGCCGGTTTGGTTTCACTTGTTCAGCCCTAGGTCAGATGATGAAGGACTAATGACCACACAAATGATCAATGATCCAGGCGATGACTTGGATGCTTGGTACAAATGATGTGTTTGTTGACAATTCATTGATTGAAGGATTTGTTTGCCCGATAATATCTTAATCACCTTGTCTTGTGTTTTGACGACCACTTGTCATTACCTCAAAGATAGGTCTACGTCTTCTTCAAATCCTGATGTTCAACCATTGCATAAAGACCAGAGGATGACACTAAATACTTCATTTATCTTTTACTAACCTAGATTCTCATAAACACAATTAGTTGACAAATTGTTCCTTTATTAATAGTTTGTTTATCATCAAAACATAATATTGAGAGGAGGGATGGAACCATAATTTTTTGTTAAGGGTGACGAAAATTATGTGTAGTTCTTTGTTTTTTTTTAAAAATTATAAACCCACATTAACTTAAACGCATATAATATATCATATATGCATAAAAATTTATATTTAATTTATATACAACGTTATTGTAAAAAAAAGTTACACCGTCAATCAATCATAATCATCAAATTATTAAAAACGTTAGACTTTTATCTTAATTATTTTTAAAATTACACATATGATTGGTTGTAATTTGTAGACAATATATCATGATTAAAATTTAAATGGTTATATATACAAAATTATATATTCATTTCAATAATTTTATCAACAGTTAAGGTATTGTATTTTTGTTTTGTCCTGTAATAGTAGATGGTAAATGTGCCAGGATACTCCTCATTTAAAGAACACCTTCCATTTAAAAAGTAATAGGCTCATGAAATAAAATAATATATTTTTTTAAATGAAAGTGACTATTAAATGGAGAGGATCTCAACCCATGATAAATGATTCAAAGACGTTTGATATGTTGAAGTGCGAGTTTTATTCTCTACATCTCAATATTTAGTGTGTGTAATTTCGCCACTAAACTCTACAAAAAAATGTCTAATTTTTACGATCTTATCAAAAATATTATTTTAAAATAGCCACATTAAATTTGTAACAACCGTTCTTCCTAAGCAATAATCAATCTCATTTTGAAATAATTTAAGAAATGGCATTGGAAAGAGCTTGTAAATATCTAAGGTGATGTAGAAAGAATACTGTCCCCGTGAGCTTACCTCAATTGGCAAGGACATTACATATTTTATGCAGGGGCCAGGGTTCGAACCCCGGACACCCACTTCTCCACATTTATGTATGTGAGTTCTAGCCACTAGGTTACTAGACCAAAAAAAAAGAAAAAAGAAAGACTACTATATATATTAATGCAACCATTTTGGATTAGGAGTGTGTTGTAGTGCAATTAATGAGTGATGATGTTACATAATTCAATCAAAAACGTCTGAAAGGGGGGAACATGTATCTTCAAGTATCCATATACTCATACAATTTTAGACTTTGGGGTGGCGGTAACCCCTAATATCTAAGGTGATGTGAACCTACGTGTGGTTCTAACAATCTTAGTCCATGAGAATAAAGAATTTTGATAATTCCTTGATTAACATGAGATTTTTATTTAATCTCCTATTTTCTTGATCAATCTTGTTTATAATGTGAAATGTCATTGAGATGCTTTTAATCTCAATATGAAGTTCTTCTTATCAATCTGAAGTTCTTCCTAACACATTCTAATGTTCAGAATCATGTTTCTTTGGATATAATTGTATTGTGCATTTTTAATATCCTATTATAAATAAGACTTGAATAAACTTGTTAGAAAACAACATATATCATAATCACTCCGATCTATATGCCCAAATAAGTTAGTTATCATTAAAACATCAACTTAAGAAGGATTTTGTGATTTTCCTCATCATGTTTCATGTTTTATTTCTTTCAAGACGTGTTTTGAAAGAAGTAGTATTTTTTGTTTTAGACAAAATGGTTTTAATTTAAATATAATGTAAATCAAATTAAAACCTACCATTTAGTGAGTAGTTCATTACTTTTTTTTATTTTATTTTAAAGATCATTACCTTTATTATTATATAGTGTAAAGAGCTCAATTCATATTCTATTTGTTACATGAAAAAAAATATTGAATCATACAATAAAAGTTCATAGATTCTTTTATTTCTGTTTTTGTGATGTTGAATTTATGTTATTTTCAAATTACTCTACTAATTTGGATGAATGAATATTTTTATTTTTATTTTTGAAAAAAATTAAGATAAACATCACTTACTTTTCAAATTAACTCTTATAGTGATTCTTATTGGCGGTGGGGTTCGAAAAAAGGTGTGATGTGCTTGGATTGTCAACCATGGTGATACCTCTAACTTTAAAAGAAAAGGAGACACAATAGATGAAATTCTTTACCGTCTTATTTCATTGTCATCATATTAGAGTACAAAATCATAGCTTCAGATACCAAGAAATTATGAAGAAAAAAGAAGAAGACAAAAAAATACAATTATTGGATACATGCAGAAAAATAAATTGGCAGCTCGTGGAACATTCTAACATACGGTTTATTGTACAATTCTTTTGCTAGAGCAAGAAATCATTCATCTCAATTTCCATTAACCTCCATTAACTTGAACACAAAGTCCTTTACGACACCTAGTATAATGTTTTTGAAATTTTGGACAATCTTTATCTGTTTTACAATATTGCCGAATGACGGGATTAAACGAATCAGATACTATTATAATAAGAGATATGGAAATAATTAAAATCAGAACATAAACAAACTTTAGCGATTCAACCATATTTTCCCCTATTTTCATATAAAAATATGATATAATTTGATCTATTTATAGTGTATAAAATTCATGCTCTTGTGAAATTAATTAATAAAATAAAAAACCCTTTATAAAATTAAACTCATTACTAAATACCTCTTGGGTATATCAGTGTGTTGTGTTTGTGAATTTAACACACTTGGAAAGGGGATCATATAATAAACTATTATATAACTAACTTTTCTTCACTTTTTCCTTTAAAAAATATTTCATTACTTTTTAATCTTTCATGATGGTAAAAGGGAAAATTCTTCTTTAGGACCATGTTAATAATATCTTGGAGTTTGCTACTCTCAAGGTCTCAGGTTCGATTCCCTCTGGTGCCAATTTTGGTGGGCAAGTCCATATAGAGCTTTGCTCTGGCTTATAACGGAGCCCCTGCAAATGAGCGGTGAGATTGGTCCCCTCGGATTAGTCGGTCCTTAGATCGGATACCGAGTTTTTTAAAAAATATATATATTATCTACGAATATAATGCACAATTTGGGTGAGAACATATTTATGCACAAGTAAAATATATTGTAGTTTTTTTTTATGAACTAAGAGTAAGAAAAAGTATCAAAGAGAGACTTGGATGTCCCAACTAGGTTAGCATCTTCAAGAAACCTAAATCCTCGGTCACCTTACTCATAATATAAACTAGATCGACCCCCGTATTGTTGCACGGGTCATATACATTTACAAACATTCCTTGCAATGAAATATTCAACGTCACACAAAATTACGACAACTACAAATCCAAAAACAATACAAATGACTTGATTTTATAATTTAGGTTTTACACGTTTCGAAAAATCTCTATATACACCCCATTTGAAGTCGTATTAATGCAGTTGCCATATTCATCACTCAACATAGTTTTCGAACGATTTTTTGATGTAACTCTCGATATTGCAACATACAGCTGACCATGTGAAAGCATTGACCGAGGAAGGTACATGCCAACTTCTTTTAGTGACTGCACTTGACTTTTGTTAATGGTCATTGCAAAAGAGATACATGAGACGTTGAAAGTTAGCATGTTAATATCACCACAAAAGCATGTTAAAGTAAACATGCTGTCTAGCCAAAAAGTTTTGATTCCATAAAAAAAAGGTCAGCACTTCTCTATAATCAGTGCTTTAAAAATCAATGCTTCTCTATATATTAATTTCAAAAAATCAGACGCAAACCGTAAAGAACCCTTAATCAACTTCTAACTAAAAAAAGGAACATTCAGTTTTAGTGTGTATAGGATACATATGGCTCTCAATGAGAAAATATTTTGTCTATTAATTTTTTTTAGAAACAATCTCAAATATCAAAAGCAATATATAAGGGAAAGTGACTACTATTAGGATAGTCACAAAAAGAAATCCAACAAATTGAGTCCTACTTACTTGAGAGAATAAACTCAAAAAGAAATACAATAAATCGAGTCCAACTTGAGAGAATAACAAAATTAAAGTAACCAAAAAATATTTAAATAGAATAATGGCGTGATCAAAAAAAAAGTTTCCAGTAAAACGTGTTGGTTGAGTCCCCGTGAGCTTAGCTCACTTGGTAAGGGATAATACATTATGTATGCAGGGGTCGGGGTTCGAACCCTGGACACCCCACTATTTCACCTTTAAGGTGAATTTCTCCAGCCGTTAGACTACTTGACAAAAAAACATGTTGGTTGAAATTAATTTTTTATCATAATATTATTTGTAAGATACAAATAATACTACATATTTTTATTTTAATTTATTTTATACATAAATTAATTAAGAATGTTGAATTTAAAAATTTAGCATATAGTCAACAATAAGACATGCAATGTCATGATGTTCACTTTACACTACACTAGAGGATTTCGAAAAAATGACACCAGAGCATAATACTCTTTTCGACCGTCACTAAGCATTGACGTATTACACAATATAGCAACTTTTTTTAATTTTTTTTATCACAATATAACACCTAATCATACTTAAAACAAAATACAATGCAAAGCCAAAATTCAATTATAAATTGACCACCCCTTTTTCATCCCAAACTCGTCACCAGCAACTCTCATTCTTCACACCAGTATAGCCAAGTTAGTTAAATTGGTTCTCAAGAGAACTATCCCATTTGATCTTCATATGCACCATTTCATTTTCATTCACTTTTTCGTGCAACATCTTTTCAAAATATTAGTATAAAAATGCTAAAAAAATGCCATCATATTAATTGATCAATGAGCAAACAATAATGAAGCAAAATGACAGAGGTACTGCTCTCTAATGCGTATATGTCCTTGCCCCAAGATATGCAGAAGCTTGTTGTTATAATTTTTTTCTTCTATAAGTTACATTATAAAAAATGCTAAAAATATGAATAAACATGCGTATATACCTTATAAATATGAATATTATAGGATAAATATATGGATCTCAATGAGAAAATATCTTGTCTATTAAACTTTTCAGAAACAATCTATAATAAAGAACAGATATTTAAATATGCCATAACAATTATATTTAAATGAAATAAAATATATGAATTTCCAAATATAATATGGAAATCATTTAGTAGATACAAATAGATATCATTAGAACTCAAAATTCATTCAACAAATGGAAATCACTCAAACGAATATGATGCTTAATAAAGTTTCATGAAGCTGCATATGACTTTTGAATTCAGAATAAGTGAAAATCTAATGTAATGTAGAAGAAAAGAAAGCAACGGTCAAGATCTAATACCCCTCAGCTTTACAATTTTCCACTAATTTGTCGATGCGCCTTATTGCTGCTACTATACACCATTTGCTCATACTCAACAACTTTGTTTACCATGATCTGAAACTTGTTAAAACAAATTAAAATAGGAAAGATATCAACAACAGCAAAAGAAGAAGAAAAATCTAAAATATAAAAAATTAAGTGAATAAGAGATTAGAAGAAAGAGGCAAATGGTGAGAATTGAAAAAGGAAAATAAAATAAAGGAAATGAGTCACGGAAAAGGAAGCCAAAGACACATGACCAATAATCTATTTGTACTAAATCCAAGTGAGAAAATAATAAAGCAGTTAACGAAATGAGTAATCTATTTGTACTACTTGCTATTCAATTTATGCACCTACCATATTTTTAATAATGGAAATGGGGAGTTCTTGAGAAACTGGAACTATAAAGAATTAAAATAGCTCAAATTGAGAATGGCAATATTGAACTTGAACAATTAAAAAAATTAAAATAGCTCAATTTGAAAGGGCATAAAGTAGGAGATGTTGCAAAATGCAGTATAACTTCAAAGCTAATATCATAGATTTCCTCCCACAAATCAAAGTCTCTTCAACTAAGCAAGTAGCAACCTACAAAATAGAAACAATATAGATTAAACTTTGGAGAAAAAAAAAGTGAATCAAGGAGAGCTTAAGCACATCATCAGTTGTAGTTGGTTAGTTAATTACATAGGAATCTGTGATGAGTTGAAACAAGATGATCTGTTATCTCCATTTCTATTCATTATTATTCTTAGTACAGAAGACACACAAATTTCCCATTTACAATTTGCAAGATTTGCTAGTTGTGATGACCTCCAAGAGGCTCAAGGATCTCAAGAGGGTTTTGATTACTAGAAGTATAGTAAATCTAAGAGATTACTAATTAGAAACCTGTCTAACTAGTTTTGATGATAATAGAACTTGAAAAGTGTTCAAACCTGTCCAAAGGTTGGTTCAACAAATTGTGGATCTTGTCATCAATGGGTTTTTAAAATCTCTTGCGGTGATCACCGTTTTGATCTTATCTTCTTCATGCAGTGACGATCATTCATTTCCAGATTCATCTTCTAATCTATTCCGCTTTGTAAGTTTTCAATTTCTTTCTTGGTTCTGGATTTTTGTTTATAGAATAATTATTAAAAAATTGAATTCAATCATGAAAATATCTTCTTACCCAAGGTTCACACCTTAGGTAAGAAATGATGGTCAAATATAAGGGCTATGAAAGCAATTATTCGAGCTGGTCTTAGAACTTAAAAGTAAACTTACTTACATATAAGTTTGTTGGTGGATGTTAACGTCAACCAATCATGGTTGGAAGTGGTAGCGGCATTGGTCCTTAATTGCAAGGTTGACTCTCTATTTCCTTCAAGTATTTGGGTATTCCTATTGGCGTAAACCAGAGAAGGAAATCTTCTAGGATGTCAGTCATAAATCATAAAAAATCGTCTGTCTAATCAGAGGAATTGAATTTTCTCTTCTGTTAAAATTGTCATGTCTGTTATCCTGATCTGTTTTCTTTCCTATTTCAAAGCGTCATCATATACCGTGGCTCAAATTTGAATCATATTATAAACAGTTTATCTTGGGGGAGTAAGGAGGCAAGAAGAATTCATTGGGTAAAATTGGATAGAGTGTGTTTTGAGAGAGAATGGAGGGTTAGGCATCAAAAACATGCTGCTAGGAAAATAACTATGGAGAATGCAAGTTGAAAATCATGGATTGTGGTTTAAGATATTGAATAACAAATATGGCTTAATAGATGGAGTAATGATTGGGGAGAGTAGATGAAGTTCAACATGGTGGAGTGATATTGTTTGAGGATTGAGAAAGATGGTGTAAAAACTGCAAGGCATTTGTTTCTTGAATGTAATCATTTTTCAAGTGTGTGTGTGGGGAGGAGTGCTAAGATTGTGAGGTGTGTGTTAAGCCATGTCAAATGATGCAGCATATCACTTTCAGTAATTTGAAGAGGTTGTGAAAGGAGATAGATTGTCATGTGTGTATATTTGGATGATTTTGAATAAGAAACAAAATTGGCTTAATAAGAATACTCTTGTGTATTCTAAATTCTGTTTTACATTTCTGTTAAGAGCGCTTTTTATTGTTTGACGTACCACGGGCATACCAAACAACGTGCTGAACGTCTGGGTACTACGCGTGCCAATGCCAGTACAAGTACTTTTCAAAAATAGGAGTGCCGGTGCTTCAGAGCTCAAATTTAATGATCACAGAGGAGGTGCTGCTCCTTATATAGGAGTGTTGAGCTAACCTCTAACTAGTATTCTTTAAAAGACTGCGTAATTAACCTACACCTGTCTATAACTAACCGAACTCTGATCAGTTAGTTACACGACAGTTTATACTCAAGATGTATGCCTATGCTAAGGTGCACACTCGTGCTAGACATCATGTAACAAACTGAGCAGTGCACTATACAGCAGTATGCCTATGCTAAGACATGGCATACTATAAGAAGCGTTTGTGTTAATTAAAGAGATATCGGAGGAAGTTAGTGTAATTTTCCCTTTCATATTATACCCGTTGAAAAATTAAACACAAAAATATTTTGTGTTTGAGAGCAAGCAGGATGACATTTCCATGGCATAGGGAAAGAATAGCATTTCCATGGAGAAGATGGCTTTATTATCTTAACAAAGACAAATAAAAATATTATTAACTTAGATGTGTATTTGTGTAGTGTTTGTGTGTTAAAAGCCGAATGTCCTGGAGCGTGTTAATTCCTCATAGATAAAACCCAATGCGGGTCTAGATACATAACCCTCCAACTAAGAGAACAAACATGTCTTTTGTATTTGTGTTCTAAGACAATTTTGTTCCTCCCAAAACTTGCTTGTATCTCACCAAATTTTGTCTATTTCATCCCAACATGATGCCAAATCTCCTACACTATTCCTCAAATATTTTTTCAACTTTCCATGAGCCAATTCAACAATGTTGGTGGTTGTACACCCTAGATGCAAGACTTTATTCGTCCATGCCCTCACAAATTTTTCCTTAACGGTGTTCAAAATTGTGGTTTCAACATATGCAAGGAACTTTGGAAATGGTTTACATACATCTTTGAATTTCAATAAGGCACTTACATATGAATCCTCCGTAGGAGATTTGACCAAATCTTTCCAAGCCCTCATGATTTTGTCAACAACATCACTATGCTTCTCCTCCTTCGCTTCCTTCACTTCTTTCTCATCAACTTCTGCATCCTTATGCTTCGCTTTGACTCTACAATTTGTGATGCACTTAGCTCTTACATTCTTCCCAATATGAAAATAACAAAGTATAGCGTCGGTTTCAGGGAGAACTTTGGCAACGACATTTACCAGAGCATTGTCCCTGTCGGTGACAACCACCTTAGGCATGTTGAGTTTTGAGGACAAAAGACCAACCAACATCTCAAGTGACCAAGTAAAGTTATCCTCTTATTCAAAGGAAAGAAAGACAAAATTAACGAAATATGTCATGTTGGTAGAGGTGACATCAACAATCTTAAATAACGGCATTCAGTAGAAATTGGTTTTGTAAGTGGAGTCCATGACCAAAACGGTCGGAAAAGTGTTAAGCATATTAATTAACTCCGGATGAGCAAAAAAATATGTCTTCAAAAGTGGTTTTCTCACTATTTGCTTTTGTGAAATAGGCGTATTTATGCTCCTTCAACTTCGAAATCAAGTATTGCATATCTGTCGTGTCACCTCTTATCCCCTTGCGCCATCTAGTTCGCGCATTGTACACTTGTTTGATAATATTTCTTTGTTTTTTTTTTGCTTCAAATTTGTGAGAATATTCCTAGGCACCGGCATGCTCTGTCATGTCAATAACTGTTTTCTTCTCCTCCTCTTTTATTCTACCCGCAAGAAGGTGGACGGCTAACTTTAGCATCAACTCATTGTTGTAAATTCCATTAAGCTTTTCCAACCACCAATCATTTGTATCCTTATCAAAGAAACAACACAACCTAAACCAACAATCACATTTCCTTGTGCCCGTGCCTTCAAGGTTCAGTTTCTTCCTCATCTTCTGTGTTTTGTATTCACCACTCCTTTCACATTGCAACGACAATGTTGACCTTTTTGAACTATATTTATCTATAGATTTACTAAATCCAACCCTTGCTGCTTGTCGACCAACCCAACCAAGCAAATAATCTCGCTCTCGCCATCTTTCATTTGTTAAAAAAATTGAGTTGGTTTCTACTTCATAACCGCGAAGCTTTGCAACATCGGTAGATACCGATTTAGGTTTTTCTTCAATGTGAGCTTGAAAGGGAATTTTGACTTTCAACTTCACATTAACGGTTGGTTTGACATCGCTGGAAGCTTTGCTAGAAGCTTCAATTATGGCCGGTTTTGGCTCAACGCCATCATCCGCCACATTTTCAACCATCACTATGTCTATTGAATAACGAAATAACAAGGGAAAAAATATAAATAACTTGCGCAAGAAGCTAACAAAGAAAAAAATTGGCGCAAAATTTCAAAACTGGGCGTTACACCTGCGTGACTTAAGTCATGTGGGCTTTACACCTACGCGAGTTAACTCGCGTTGGCCCAGCGTGACTTAACTCATGTTCCAGTTGCGTCCCAAACTGACGAACATACCTTAAAAACTAGTAAAATCAAATGAGTTTAGATGATACATTACCTGATTTTTTATGTTTGATGAGCGTAGAATGTAACGCCCTCCTTTTATTTAATTATTTTTATTAAGTTAGAATCTATTTATGTGATTTATTTATATATATGAGGTGTTAGTATTTTATTATGTGGCATTATTCTATTATTTATTAGAATATGAGAATTATTGGTGTAAGTAGAATTGGGGGTTAGAATAGAAAGAAGAATATGTTGTTGGGCCCAAAATAGATTTAGAAAGAATAGAAAGGTTATAAATAGAGGAAGCCGAGAGAATAGTTTACAACGTACGTTCAAGTTTTGGAGAAAAGAGGAGAAAAGCCGAGAGAAGAAGAGAAGAAGAGAGAGCTGCGATTTCTGCAAAATTAAGGTAAGGGTGAGACTATCTTGCTTTAATATTAAGTTGTAAATCGTTAGATTACATCTAGCAAAGTTGGGGAGAGTTTGTGAGATTAAGAGGATTAGGGTTTTGAGTGAAGAATTGAGGATTAATGGATGAAAATTGTTAGATTGATGTAGAAACTGTGAACAGTCCTTAGATAATCCGTAGAATGATTATTGGAATAGTTTTGAGGTTTAAAACATATGATTAGATGAGAAGTCAGTGAGTTTAAGAATTAGGGTTTATGAGCGATTTTGATGATTAGATGATGAAGAGCCGTAGAATTGATGAGAGAATCATGAACAAACCTTAGATATCCTATAGGAATGTTATTAGAAGTAGTTTGATGGTTAGAAACATGAGAATGGATGAAAAGTTGAGATTCTGAGAAAAAGTGATTTTAAGTGTTTTTGAGAAATAAGTGATTCTAGGATAAGCTGTTTTGGAGATTTAAAAATATGATTTTTCAGTAAAATATGATAGGATTTGTCGAATAGAACGCGTAGGCGAAAACGGAATCGGATTCGGAGTAACGGTTAGGTTTTTACGGACGAAACGGTGAAACCGAAAAAAATGGGACTGCACAGAGCTGCGTCGCAGGTGGGCTACTGCCTTCCCACGCCTGGGTGCAGTTTTCCACGCCTGGGCGCAGCAAGGCATCCCCTCATGGGTGACTGCTTGTTGTGTTTTCGTTGCGTGCTGTCAGAACTTCGATTGTTGCGTTCTTGTGTCTTTTTCACCCATTTCCGTGTTGAATTAGCTTTCGGTGTAAACATAAAAGTTGTAGATATTTGAGTTAGATTTCTAATGGTTTTGGTTTGACATGAAAATGATTCATAGTTTTTGAGTTATGATGAAAATAGTCCAAGTGGGTCTTCAGAAAACTTTAAGAAAACTTAGCATAACTAATCCCAAGTTAGTCCAAAAACTTATGGTTGGTTTCCCAACTTCAACTTAAGTATTAGGGATTTAGTTGAGGTGTTTTATGAGTATTTGGCTTATGTCTCATTGATCAAACTTGATTTGCTTTTGAAGAATGTTTTGGACTTTGATATGAATGTAATTGATTAATGTATATGTGGTTATTGTTGTTGATATGTTGGAATACATTATGTGAGTATTGTATGATACATAATATTATGATGTTCTATGATGTTAAGTTGATATGATTCATTTCTTATTGATGATATGATATTCTAGCACTGTTATATGCTGCAATTGTTGCTGTTTGTTGCTGCTGAATCTTAGTGAAGATGTATAAGTCGGTCTAAGTTGTCATGATTTAAGAAGTTGTCCATTTTAATGGAATTGTATAAGATGTTCACGTTGTTGTCCAAGTTGTAGGAAGATTGTGTCGTTGCATAGTCAGTGATGGGGGCTTAATGCCCGACAGGTTCTTTATGACCTTAGCGATGGGGGCTTAATGCCCGACAGGTTCTTTATGACCTTAGCGATGGGGGCTTAATGCCCGACAGGTCCAAATATGACCTTAGCGAAGGGGGCTTAATGCCCTGGTGGTACCACATGCATATTGAAGTTGTCTAAGTTGTTGTTGAAGATGTTGTTACATTGTAGAGTCGTCATAACTTATATTTGATGATGATTTAATGATGATGTTTGTTTAAGAAGTTGATTACGAACTTAATTATGAAGTTGTTTTCGATAAATGATATGCTTTGATAATGATACTTATGTGAAATACATGATGATGCTTATGATTATATTTGGTGTTAGATGTTGATGCTTATGATCATTATATGTGTTGATGTTTGTGATTAATATATGTGTTGATGTTTGTAATTAATATTTGATGATGTATGCTGATGTTTATGAATTAGTAATTGATGTTATATGATGATGTTTACGTCTACAATTAAGATGATATAAGATGAAGTGTATAACTAATGTAGGAGATTAATGATGCTAGTTAATGGAGTATAAGATATGTTAATGATGTTTAAGTTGTTGAATGTACTTTATATGATTTATATGTTTAATATTATTGTTTGAGAAATCTCACCCCTTCTGCTTGAAAATGTTGCCCTTCGTATGGGTAACTTGCAGGTAATAAAGACTAGAAGTGTTCGTGAGTGGACTCCTCACTTGTGTCTAGGTGCTCTGATACGTAACGGGATGGGACTTACTTTCATATCTATTCCTTACGTGTCTTTTATGAACGTTTTATGAATAAGTATTGAACCAAATTATGAGATTTTCTGATAAGGCCTGCGTGCCAAGACTTTATTCATGTCGAACTATTTCCGCTGCGTATTTCCATACTTTTATGATGTTGAACCTGGAAGGATATTTATTAATATCTATTTTATGACGTTAAAGTAGTATGTGACATTCCGTTTATGATTTAAATACTCTGATTTAATATGAAATTTTTATGTTGGGAAAACGGGGTGGTACATAGAAACTTACTTCCTGACGATTTGCAATGATTTGAAATGAAGATTTTCAGCCAAAAATTTGCAGTTTTTGGGTTATTGGAGGTGAAGAGGGAAAGAAACTGGTTGTTGGAGTGTGGGACTGATGGGTTTTGTACCAAAACAGTACATCCATCCCCACGTGAGTTAAGTCCCATTGAGTTACAACCTGTGTGAGTTAACTCACGTTGAACATACCGAGCGTGACTTAAGTCATGCATGGGTACTTTCGTCAATTCAGTTGGGAGTGAATATTTTTTGTTGTGATATTTTTCCACTTTTTGAACCCATCACCCGAACCGGCCCACTTGAAAGACAAAAAAAGCACACAGGTTTATTGGTTTACGGCCGGTTTGGTTTCACTTGTTCAGCCCTAGGTCAGATGATGAAGGACTAATGACCACACAAATGATCAATGATCCAGGCGATGACTTGGATGCTTGGTACAAATGATGTGTTTGTTGACAATTCATTGATTGAAGGATTTGTTTGCCCGATAATATCTTAATCACCTTGTCTTGTGTTTTGACGACCACTTGTCATTACCTCAAAGATAGGTCTACGTCTTCTTCAAATCCTGATGTTCAACCATTGCATAAAGACCAGAGGATGACACTAAATACTTCATTTATCTTTTACTAACCTAGATTCTCATAAACACAATTAGTTGACAAATTGTTCCTTTATTAATAGTTTGTTTATCATCAAAACATAATATTGAGAGGAGGGATGGAACCATAATTTTTTGTTAAGGGTGACGAAAATTATGTGTAGTTCTTTGTTTTTTTTTAAAAATTATAAACCCACATTAACTTAAACGCATATAATATATCATATATGCATAAAAATTTATATTTAATTTATATACAACGTTATTGTAAAAAAAAGTTACACCGTCAATCAATCATAATCATCAAATTATTAAAAACGTTAGACTTTTATCTTAATTATTTTTAAAATTACACATATGATTGGTTGTAATTTGTAGACAATATATCATGATTAAAATTTAAATGGTTATATATACAAAATTATATATTCATTTCAATAATTTTATCAACAGTTAAGGTATTGTATTTTTGTTTTGTCCTGTAATAGTAGATGGTAAATGTGCCAGGATACTCCTCATTTAAAGAACACCTTCCATTTAAAAAGTAATAGGCTCATGAAATAAAATAATATATTTTTTTAAATGAAAGTGACTATTAAATGGAGAGGATCTCAACCCATGATAAATGATTCAAAGACGTTTGATATGTTGAAGTGCGAGTTTTATTCTCTACATCTCAATATTTAGTGTGTGTAATTTCGCCACTAAACTCTACAAAAAAATGTCTAATTTTTACGATCTTATCAAAAATATTATTTTAAAATAGCCACATTAAATTTGTAACAACCGTTCTTCCTAAGCAATAATCAATCTCATTTTGAAATAATTTAAGAAATGGCATTGGAAAGAGCTTGTAAATATCTAAGGTGATGTAGAAAGAATACTGTCCCCGTGAGCTTACCTCAATTGGCAAGGACATTACATATTTTATGCAGGGGCCAGGGTTCGAACCCCGGACACCCACTTCTCCACATTTATGTATGTGAGTTCTAGCCACTAGGTTACTAGACCAAAAAAAAAGAAAAAAGAAAGACTACTATATATATTAATGCAACCATTTTGGATTAGGAGTGTGTTGTAGTGCAATTAATGAGTGATGATGTTACATAATTCAATCAAAAACGTCTGAAAGGGGGGAACATGTATCTTCAAGTATCCATATACTCATACAATTTTAGACTTTGGGGTGGCGGTAACCCCTAATATCTAAGGTGATGTGAACCTACGTGTGGTTCTAACAATCTTAGTCCATGAGAATAAAGAATTTTGATAATTCCTTGATTAACATGAGATTTTTATTTAATCTCCTATTTTCTTGATCAATCTTGTTTATAATGTGAAATGTCATTGAGATGCTTTTAATCTCAATATGAAGTTCTTCTTATCAATCTGAAGTTCTTCCTAACACATTCTAATGTTCAGAATCATGTTTCTTTGGATATAATTGTATTGTGCATTTTTAATATCCTATTATAAATAAGACTTGAATAAACTTGTTAGAAAACAACATATATCATAATCACTCCGATCTATATGCCCAAATAAGTTAGTTATCATTAAAACATCAACTTAAGAAGGATTTTGTGATTTTCCTCATCATGTTTCATGTTTTATTTCTTTCAAGACGTGTTTTGAAAGAAGTAGTATTTTTTGTTTTAGACAAAATGGTTTTAATTTAAATATAATGTAAATCAAATTAAAACCTACCATTTAGTGAGTAGTTCATTACTTTTTTTTATTTTATTTTAAAGATCATTACCTTTATTATTATATAGTGTAAAGAGCTCAATTCATATTCTATTTGTTACATGAAAAAAAATATTGAATCATACAATAAAAGTTCATAGATTCTTTTATTTCTGTTTTTGTGATGTTGAATTTATGTTATTTTCAAATTACTCTACTAATTTGGATGAATGAATATTTTTATTTTTATTTTTGAAAAAAATTAAGATAAACATCACTTACTTTTCAAATTAACTCTTATAGTGATTCTTATTGGCGGTGGGGTTCGAAAAAAGGTGTGATGTGCTTGGATTGTCAACCATGGTGATACCTCTAACTTTAAAAGAAAAGGAGACACAATAGATGAAATTCTTTACCGTCTTATTTCATTGTCATCATATTAGAGTACAAAATCATAGCTTCAGATACCAAGAAATTATGAAGAAAAAAGAAGAAGACAAAAAAATACAATTATTGGATACATGCAGAAAAATAAATTGGCAGCTCGTGGAACATTCTAACATACGGTTTATTGTACAATTCTTTTGCTAGAGCAAGAAATCATTCATCTCAATTTCCATTAACCTCCATTAACTTGAACACAAAGTCCTTTACGACACCTAGTATAATGTTTTTGAAATTTTGGACAATCTTTATCTGTTTTACAATATTGCCGAATGACGGGATTAAACGAATCAGATACTATTATAATAAGAGATATGGAAATAATTAAAATCAGAACATAAACAAACTTTAGCGATTCAACCATATTTTCCCCTATTTTCATATAAAAATATGATATAATTTGATCTATTTATAGTGTATAAAATTCATGCTCTTGTGAAATTAATTAATAAAATAAAAAACCCTTTATAAAATTAAACTCATTACTAAATACCTCTTGGGTATATCAGTGTGTTGTGTTTGTGAATTTAACACACTTGGAAAGGGGATCATATAATAAACTATTATATAACTAACTTTTCTTCACTTTTTCCTTTAAAAAATATTTCATTACTTTTTAATCTTTCATGATGGTAAAAGGGAAAATTCTTCTTTAGGACCATGTTAATAATATCTTGGAGTTTGCTACTCTCAAGGTCTCAGGTTCGATTCCCTCTGGTGCCAATTTTGGTGGGCAAGTCCATATAGAGCTTTGCTCTGGCTTATAACGGAGCCCCTGCAAATGAGCGGTGAGATTGGTCCCCTCGGATTAGTCGGTCCTTAGATCGGATACCGAGTTTTTTAAAAAATATATATATTATCTACGAATATAATGCACAATTTGGGTGAGAACATATTTATGCACAAGTAAAATATATTGTAGTTTTTTTTTATGAACTAAGAGTAAGAAAAAGTATCAAAGAGAGACTTGGATGTCCCAACTAGGTTAGCATCTTCAAGAAACCTAAATCCTCGGTCACCTTACTCATAATATAAACTAGATCGACCCCCGTATTGTTGCACGGGTCATATACATTTACAAACATTCCTTGCAATGAAATATTCAACGTCACACAAAATTACGACAACTACAAATCCAAAAACAATACAAATGACTTGATTTTATAATTTAGGTTTTACACGTTTCGAAAAATCTCTATATACACCCCATTTGAAGTCGTATTAATGCAGTTGCCATATTCATCACTCAACATAGTTTTCGAACGATTTTTTGATGTAACTCTCGATATTGCAACATACAGCTGACCATGTGAAAGCATTGACCGAGGAAGGTACATGCCAACTTCTTTTAGTGACTGCACTTGACTTTTGTTAATGGTCATTGCAAAAGAGATACATGAGACGTTGAAAGTTAGCATGTTAATATCACCACAAAAGCATGTTAAAGTAAACATGCTGTCTAGCCAAAAAGTTTTGATTCCATAAAAAAAAGGTCAGCACTTCTCTATAATCAGTGCTTTAAAAATCAATGCTTCTCTATATATTAATTTCAAAAAATCAGACGCAAACCGTAAAGAACCCTTAATCAACTTCTAACTAAAAAAAGGAACATTCAGTTTTAGTGTGTATAGGATACATATGGCTCTCAATGAGAAAATATTTTGTCTATTAATTTTTTTTAGAAACAATCTCAAATATCAAAAGCAATATATAAGGGAAAGTGACTACTATTAGGATAGTCACAAAAAGAAATCCAACAAATTGAGTCCTACTTACTTGAGAGAATAAACTCAAAAAGAAATACAATAAATCGAGTCCAACTTGAGAGAATAACAAAATTAAAGTAACCAAAAAATATTTAAATAGAATAATGGCGTGATCAAAAAAAAAGTTTCCAGTAAAACGTGTTGGTTGAGTCCCCGTGAGCTTAGCTCACTTGGTAAGGGATAATACATTATGTATGTAGGGGTCGGGGTTCGAACCCTGGACACCCCACTATTTCACCTTTAAGGTGAATTTCTCCAGCCGTTAGACTACTTGACAAAAAAACATGTTGGTTGAAATTAATTTTTTATCATAATATTATTTGTAAGATACAAATAATACTACATATTTTTATTTTAATTTATTTTATACATAAATTAATTAAGAATGTTGAATTTAAAAATTTAGCATATAGTCAACAATAAGACATGCAATGTCATGATGTTCACTTTACACTACACTAGAGGATTTCGAAAAAATGACACCAGAGCATAATACTCTTTTCGACCGTCACTAAGCATTGACGTATTACACAATATAGCAACTTTTTTTAATTTTTTTTATCACAATATAACACCTAATCATACTTAAAACAAAATACAATGCAAAGCCAAAATTCAATTATAAATTGACCACCCCTTTTTCATCCCAAACTCGTCACCAGCAACTCTCATTCTTCACACCAGTATAGCCAAGTTAGTTAAATTGGTTCTCAAGAGAACTATCCCATTTGATCTTCATATGCACCATTTCATTTTCATTCACTTTTTCGTGCAACATCTTTTCAAAATATTAGTATAAAAATGCTAAAAAAATGCCAACATATTAATTGATCAATGAGCAAACAATAATGAAGCAAAATGACAGAGGTACTGCTCTCTAATGCGTATATGTCCTTGCCCCAAGATATGCAGAAGCTTGTTGTTATAATTTTTTTCTTCTATAAGTTACATTATAAAAAATGCTAAAAATATGAATAAACATGCGTATATACCTTATAAATATGAATATTATAGGATAAATATATGGATCTCAATGAGAAAATATATTGTCTATTAAACTTTTCAGAAACAGTCTATAATAAAGAACAGATATTTAAATATGCCATAACAATTATATTTAAATGAAATAAAATATATGAATTTCCAAATATAATATGGAAATCATTTAGTAGATACAAATAGATATCATTAGAACTCAAAATTCATTCAACAAATGGAAATCACTCAAACGAATATGATGCTTAATAAAGTTTCATGAAGCTGCATATGACTTTTGAATTCAGAATAAGTGAAAATCTAATGTAATGTAGAAGAAAAGAAAGCAACGGTCAAGATCTAATACCCCTCAGCTTTACAATTTTCCACTAATTTGTCGATGCGCCTTATTGCTGCTACTATACACCATTTGCTCATACTCAACAACTTTGTTTACCATGATCTGAAACTTGTTAAAACAAATTAAAATAGGAAAGATATCAACAACAGCAAAAGAAGAAGAAAAATCTAAAATATAAAAAATTAAGTGAATAAGAGATTAGAAGAAAGAGGCAAATGGTGAGAATTGAAAAAGGAAAATAAAATAAAGGAAATGAGTCACGGAAAAGGAAGCCAAAGACACATGACCAATAATCTATTTGTACTAAATCCAAGTGAGAAAATAATAAAGCAGTTAACGAAATGAGTAATCTATTTGTACTACTTGCTATTCAATTTATGCACCTACCATATTTTTAATAATGGAAATGGGGAGTTCTTGAGAAACTGGAACTATAAAGAATTAAAATAGCTCAAATTGAGAATGGCAATATTGAACTTGAACAATTAAAAAAATTAAAATAGCTCAATTTGAAAGGGCATAAAGTAGGAGATGTTGCAAAATGCAGTATAACTTCAAAGCTAATATCATAGATTTCCTCCCACAAATCAAAGTCTCTTCAACTAAGCAAGTAGCAACCTACAAAATAGAAACAATATAGATTAAACTTTGGAGAAAAAAAAAGTGAATCAAGGAGAGCTTAAGCACATCATCAGTTGTAGTTGGTTAGTTAATTACATAGGAATCTGTGATGAGTTGAAACAAGATGATCTGTTATCTCCATTTCTATTCATTATTATTCTTAGTACAGAAGACACACAAATTTCCCATTTACAATTTGCAAGATTTGCTAGTTGTGATGACCTCCAAGAGGCTCAAGGATCTCAAGAGGGTTTTGATTACTAGAAGTATAGTAAATCTAAGAGATTACTAATTAGAAACCTGTCTAACTAGTTTTGATGATAATAGAACTTGAAAAGTGTTCAAACCTGTCCAAAGGTTGGTTCAACAAATTGTGGATCTTGTCATCAATGGGTTTTTAAAATCTCTTGCGGTGATCACCGTTTTGATCTTATCTTCTTCATGCAGTGACGATCATTCATTTCCAGATTCATCTTCTAATCTATTCCGCTTTGTAAGTTTTCAATTTCTTTCTTGGTTCTGGATTTTTGTTTATAGAATAATTATTAAAAAATTGAATTCAATCATGAAAATATCTTCTTACCCAAGGTTCACACCTTAGGTAAGAAATGATGGTCAAATATAAGGGCTATGAAAGCAATTATTCGAGCTGGTCTTAGAACTTAAAAGTAAACTTACTTACATATAAGTTTGTTGGTGGATGTTAACGTCAACCAATCATGGTTGGAAGTGGTAGCGGCATTGGTCCTTAATTGCAAGGTTGACTCTCTATTTCCTTCAAGTATTTGGGTATTCCTATTGGCGTAAACCAGAGAAGGAAATCTTCTAGGATGTCAGTCATAAATCATAAAAAATCGTCTGTCTAATCAGAGGAATTGAATTTTCTCTTCTGTTAAAATTGTCATGTCTGTTATCCTGATCTGTTTTCTTTCCTATTTCAAAGCGTCATCATATACCGTGGCTCAAATTTGAATCATATTATAAACAGTTTATCTTGGGGGAGTAAGGAGGCAAGAAGAATTCATTGGGTAAAATTGGATAGAGTGTGTTTTGAGAGAGAATGGAGGGTTAGGCATCAAAAACATGCTGCTAGGAAAATAACTATGGAGAATGCAAGTTGAAAATCATGGATTGTGGTTTAAGATATTGAATAACAAATATGGCTTAATAGATGGAGTAATGATTGGGGAGAGTAGATGAAGTTCAACATGGTGGAGTGATATTGTTTGAGGATTGAGAAAGATGGTGTAAAAACTGCAAGGCATTTGTTTCTTGAATGTAATCATTTTTCAAGTGTGTGTGTGGGGAGGAGTGCTAAGATTGTGAGGTGTGTGTTAAGCCATGTCAAATGATGCAGCATATCACTTTCAGTAATTTGAAGAGGTTGTGAAAGGAGATAGATTGTCATGTGTGTATATTTGGATGATTTTGAATAAGAAACAAAATTGGCTTAATAAGAATACTCTTGTGTATTCTAAATTCTGTTTTACATTTCTGTTAAGAGCGCTTTTTATTGTTTGACGTACCACGGGCATACCAAACAACGTGCTGAACGTCTGGGTACTACGCGTGCCAATGCCAGTACAAGTACTTTTCAAAAATAGGAGTGCCGGTGCTTCAGAGCTCAAATTTAATGATCACAGAGGAGGTGCTGCTCCTTATATAGGAGTGTTGAGCTAACCTCTAACTAGTATTCTTTAAAAGACTGCGTAATTAACCTACACCTGTCTATAACTAACCGAACTCTGATCAGTTAGTTACACGACAGTTTATACTCAAGATGTATGCCTATGCTAAGGTGCACACTCGTGCTAGACATCATGTAACAAACTGAGCAGTGCACTATACAGCAGTATGCCTATGCTAAGACATGGCATACTATAAGAAGCGTTTGTGTTAATTAAAGAGATATCGGAGGAAGTTAGTGTAATTTTCCCTTTCATATTATACCCGTTGAAAAATTAAACACAAAAATATTTTGTGTTTGAGAGCAAGCAGGATGACATTTCCATGGCATAGGGAAAGAATAGCATTTCCATGGAGAAGATGGCTTTATTATCTTAACAAAGACAAATAAAAATATTATTAACTTAGATGTGTATTTGTGTAGTGTTTGTGTGTTAAAAGCCGAATGTCCTGGAGCGTGTTAATTCCTCATAGATAAAACCCAATGCGGGTCTAGATACATAACCCTCCAACTAAGAGAACAAACATGTCTTTTGTATTTGTGTTCTAAGACAATTTTGTTCCTCCCAAAACTTGCTTGTATCTCACCAAATTTTGTCTATTTCATCCCAACATGATGCCAAATCTCCTACACTATTCCTCAAATATTTTTTCAACTTTCCATGAGCCAATTCAACAATGTTGGTGGTTGTACACCCTAGATGCAAGACTTTATTCGTCCATGCCCTCACAAATTTTTCCTTAACGGTGTTCAAAATTGTGGTTTCAACATATGCAAGGAACTTTGGAAATGGTTTACATACATCTTTGAATTTCAATAAGGCACTTACATATGAATCCTCCGTAGGAGATTTGACCAAATCTTTCCAAGCCCTCATGATTTTGTCAACAACATCACTATGCTTCTCCTCCTTCGCTTCCTTCACTTCTTTCTCATCAACTTCTGCATCCTTATGCTTCGCTTTGACTCTACAATTTGTGATGCACTTAGCTCTTACATTCTTCCCAATATGAAAATAACAAAGTATAGCGTCGGTTTCAGGGAGAACTTTGGCAACGACATTTACCAGAGCATTGTCCCTGTCGGTGACAACCACCTTAGGCATGTTGAGTTTTGAGGACAAAAGACCAACCAACATCTCAAGTGACCAAGTAAAGTTATCCTCTTATTCAAAGGAAAGAAAGACAAAATTAACGAAATATGTCATGTTGGTAGAGGTGACATCAACAATCTTAAATAACGGCATTCAGTAGAAATTGGTTTTGTAAGTGGAGTCCATGACCAAAACGGTCGGAAAAGTGTTAAGCATATTAATTAACTCCGGATGAGCAAAAAAATATGTCTTCAAAAGTGGTTTTCTCACTATTTGCTTTTGTGAAATAGGCGTATTTATGCTCCTTCAACTTCGAAATCAAGTATTGCATATCTGTCGTGTCACCTCTTATCCCCTTGCGCCATCTAGTTCGCGCATTGTACACTTGTTTGATAATATTTCTTTGTTTTTTTTTTGCTTCAAATTTGTGAGAATATTCCTAGGCACCGGCATGCTCTGTCATGTCAATAACTGTTTTCTTCTCCTCCTCTTTTATTCTACCCGCAAGAAGGTGGACGGCTAACTTTAGCATCAACTCATTGTTGTAAATTCCATTAAGCTTTTCCAACCACCAATCATTTGTATCCTTATCAAAGAAACAACACAACCTAAACCAACAATCACATTTCCTTGTGCCCGTGCCTTCAAGGTTCAGTTTCTTCCTCATCTTCTGTGTTTTGTATTCACCACTCCTTTCACATTGCAACGACAATGTTGACCTTTTTGAACTATATTTATCTATAGATTTACTAAATCCAACCCTTGCTGCTTGTCGACCAACCCAACCAAGCAAATAATCTCGCTCTCGCCATCTTTCATTTGTTAAAAAAATTGAGTTGGTTTCTACTTCATAACCGCGAAGCTTTGCAACATCGGTAGATACCGATTTAGGTTTTTCTTCAATGTGAGCTTGAAAGGGAATTTTGACTTTCAACTTCACATTAACGGTTGGTTTGACATCGCTGGAAGCTTTGCTAGAAGCTTCAATTATGGCCGGTTTTGGCTCAACGCCATCATCCGCCACATTTTCAACCATCACTATGTCTATTGAATAACGAAATAACAAGGGAAAAAATATAAATAACTTGCGCAAGAAGCTAACAAAGAAAAAAATTGGCGCAAAATTTCAAAACTGGGCGTTACACCTGCGTGACTTAAGTCATGTGGGCTTTACACCTACGCGAGTTAACTCGCGTTGGCCCAGCGTGACTTAACTCATGTTCCAGTTGCGTCCCAAACTGACGAACATACCTTAAAAACTAGTAAAATCAAATGAGTTTAGATGATACATTACCTGATTTTTTATGTTTGATGAGCGTAGAATGTAACGCCCTCCTTTTATTTAATTATTTTTATTAAGTTAGAATCTATTTATGTGATTTATTTATATATATGAGGTGTTAGTATTTTATTATGTGGCATTATTCTATTATTTATTAGAATATGAGAATTATTGGTGTAAGTAGAATTGGGGGTTAGAATAGAAAGAAGAATATGTTGTTGGGCCCAAAATAGATTTAGAAAGAATAGAAAGGTTATAAATAGAGGAAGCTAGGTTGAGAGAATAGTTTACAACGTACGTTCAAGTTTTGGAGAAAAGAGGAGAAAAGCCGAGAGAAGAAGAGAAGAAGAGAGAGCTGCGATTTCTGCAAAATTAAGGTAAGGGTGAGACTATCTTGCTTTAATATTAAGTTGTAAATCGTTAGATTACATCTAGCAAAGTTGGGGAGAGTTTGTGAGATTAAGAGGATTAGGGTTTTGAGTGAAGAATTGAGGATTAATGGATGAAAATTGTTAGATTGATGTAGAAACTGTGAACAGTCCTTAGATAATCCGTAGAATGATTATTGGAATAGTTTTGAGGTTTAAAACATATGATTAGATGAGAAGTCAGTGAGTTTAAGAATTAGGGTTTATGAGCGATTTTGATGATTAGATGATGAAGAGCCGTAGAATTGATGAGAGAATCATGAACAAACCTTAGATATCCTATAGGAATGTTATTAGAAGTAGTTTGATGGTTAGAAACATGAGAATGGATGAAAAGTTGAGATTCTGAGAAAAAGTGATTTTAAGTGTTTTTGAGAAATAAGTGATTCTAGGATAAGCTGTTTTGGAGATTTAAAAATATGATTTTTCAGTAAAATATGATAGGATTTGTCGAATAGAACGCGTAGGCGAAAACGGAATCGGATTCGGATTCGGAGTAACGGTTAGGTTTTTACGGACGAAACGGTGAAATCGAAAAAAATGGGACTGCACAGAGCTGCGTCGCAGGTGGGCTACTGCCTTCCCACGCCTGGGCGCAGTTTTCCACGCCTGGGCACAGCAAGGCAGCCCCTCATGGGTGACTGCTTGTTGTGTTTTCGTTGCGTGCTGTCAGAACTTCGATTGTTGCGTTCTTGTGTCTTTTTCACCCCTTTCCGTGTTGAATTAGCTTTCGGTGTAAACATAAAAGTTGTAGATATTTGAGTTAGATTTCTAATGGTTTTGGTTTGACATGAAAATGATTCATAGTTTTTGAGTTATGATGAAAATAGTCCAAGTGGGTCTTCAGAAAACTTTAAGAAAACTTAGCATAACTAATCCCAAGTTAGTCCAAAAACTTATGGTTGGTTTCCCAACTTCAACTTAAGTATTAGGGATTTAGTTGAGGTGTTTTATGAGTATTTGGCTTATGTCTCATTGATCAAACTTGATTTGCTTTTGAAGAATGTTTTGGACTTTGATATGAATGTAATTGATTAATGTATATGTGGTTATTGTTGTTGATATGTTGGAATACATTATGTGAGTATTGTATGATACATAATATTATGATGTTCTATGATGTTAAGTTGATATGATTCATTTCTTATTGATGATATGATATTCTAGCACTGTTATATGCTGCAATTGTTGCTGTTTGTTGCTGCTGAATCTTAGTGAAGATGTATAAGTCGGTCTAAGTTGTCATGATTTAAGAAGTTGTCCATTTTAATGGAATTGTATAAGATGTTCACGTTGTTGTCCAAGTTGTAGGAAGATTGTGTCGTTGCATAGTCGGTGATGGGGGCTTAATGCCCGACAGGTTCTTTATGACCTTAGCGATGGGGGCTTAATGCCCGACAGGTTCTTTATGACCTTAGCGATGGGGGCTTAATGCCCGACAGGTCCAAATATGACCTTAGCGAAGGGGGCTTAATGCCCTGGTGGTACCACATGCATATTGAAGTTGTCTAAGTTGTTGTTGAAGATGTTGTTGCATTGTAGAGTCGTCATAACTTATATTTGATGATGATTTAATGATGATGTTTGTTTAAGAAGTTGATTACGAACTTAATTATGAAGTTGTTTTCGATAAATGATATGCTTTGATGATGATACTTATGTGAAATACATGATGATGCTTATGATTATATTTGGTGTTAGATGTTGATGCTTATGATCATTATATGTGTTGATGTTTGTGATTAATATATGTGTTGATGTTTGTAATTAATATTTGATGATGTATGCTGATGTTTATGAATTAGTAATTGATGTTATATGATGATGTTTACGTCTACAATTAAGATGATATAAGATGAAGTGTATA
Organism: Medicago sativa; assembly: GCF_051527215.1. Taxonomy (NCBI): domain Eukaryota; kingdom Viridiplantae; phylum Streptophyta; class Magnoliopsida; order Fabales; family Fabaceae; genus Medicago; species Medicago sativa. The sequence continues at coordinate 13,732,656 of NC_140753.1, read as the reverse complement.
ACTAATGTAGGAGATTAATGATGCTAGTTAATGGAGTATAAGATATGTTAATGATGTTTAAGTTGTTGAATGTACTTTATATGATTTATATGTTTAATATTATTGTTTGAGAAATCTCACCCCTTCTGCTTGAAAATGTTGCCCTTCGTATGGGTAACTTGCAGGTAATAAAGACTAGAAGTGTTCGTGAGTGGACTCCTCACTTGTGTCTAGGTGCTCTGATACGTAACGGGATGAGACTTACTTTCATATCTATTCCTTACGTGTCTTTTATGAACGTTTTATGAATAAGTATTGAACCAAATTATGAGATTTTCTGATAAGGCATGCGTGCCAAGACTTTTTTTCATGTCGAACTATTTCCGCTGCGTATTTCCATACTTTTATGATGTTGAACCTGGAAGGATATTTATTAATATCTATTTTATGACGTTAAAGTAGTATGTGACATTCCGTTTATGATTTAAATACTCTGATTTAATATGAAATTTTTATGTTGGGAAAACGGGGTGTTACATAGAAACTTACTTCCTGACGATTTGCAATGATTTGAAATGAAGATTTTCAGCCAAAAATTTGCAGTTTTTGGGTTATTGGAGGTGAAGAGGGAAAGAAACTGGTTGTTGGAGTGTGGGACTGATGGGTTTTGTACCAAAACAGTACATCCATCCCCACGTGAGTTAAGTCCCATTGAGTTACAACCTGTGTGAGTTAACTCACGTTGAACATACCGAGCGTGACTTAAGTCATGCATGGGTACTTTCGTCAATTCAGTTGGGAGTGAATATTTTTTGTTGTGATATTTTTCCACTTTTTGAACCCATCACCCGAACCGGCCCACTTGAAAGACAAAAAAAGCACACAGGTTTATTGGTTTACGGTCGGTTTGGTTTCACTTGTTCAGCCCTAGGTCAGATGATGAAGGACTAATGACCACACAAATGATCAATGATCCAGGCAATGACTTGGATGCTTGGTACAAATGATGTGTTTGTTGACAATTCATTGATTGAAGGATTTGTTTGCCCGATAATATCTTAATCACCTTGTCTTGTGTTTTGATGACCACTTGTCATTACTTCAAATATAGGTCTACGTCTTCTTCAAATCCTGATGTTCAACCATTGCATAAAGACCAGAGGATGACACTAAATACTTCATTTATCTTTTACTAACCTAGATTCTCATAAACACAATTAGTTGACAAATTGTTCCTTTATTAATAGTTTGTTTATCATCAAAACATAATATTGAGAGGAGGGATGGAACCATAATTTTTTGTTAAGGGTGACGAACATTATGTGTAGTTCTTTGTTTTTTTTTTAAATTATAAACCCACATTAACTTAAACGCATATAATATATCATATATGCATAAAAATTTATATTTAATTTATATACAACGTTATTGTAAAAAAAAAGTTACACCGTCAATCAATCATAATCATCAAATTATTAAAAACGTTAGACTTTTATCTTAATTATTTTTAAAATTACACATATGATTGGTTGTAATTTGTAGACAATATATCATGATTAAAATTTAAATGGTTATATATACAAAATTATATATTCATTTCAATAATTTTATCAACAGTTAAGGTATTGTATTTTTGTTTTGTCCTGTAATAGTAGATGGTAAATGTGCCAGGATACTCCTCATTTAAAGAACACCTTCCATTTAAAAAGTTATAGGCTCATGAAATAAAATAATATATTTTTTTAAATGGAAGTGACTATTAAATGGAGAGGATCTCAACCCATGATAAATGATTCAAAGACGTTTGATATGTTGAAGTGCGAGTTCTATTCTCTACATCTCAATATTTAATGTGTGTAATTTCGCCACTAAACTCTACAAAAAATGTCTAATTTTTATGATCTTATCAAAAATATTATTTTAAAATAGCCACATTAAATTTGTAACAACCGTTCTTCCTAAGCAATAATTAATCTCATTTTGAAATAATTTAAGAAATGGCATTGGAAAGAGCTTGTAAATATCTAAGGTGATGTGTAACCAAAAAAAATATATCTAAGGTGATGTAGAAAGAATACTGTCCCCGTGAGCTTAGCTCAATTGGCAAGAACATTGCATATTTTATACAGGGGCCATGGTTCGAACCCCGGACACCCACTTCTCCACATCCACATTTATGTGTGAGTTCTAGCCACTAGGTTACTAGAAAGAAAAAAAAGAAAAAAAAGACTACTATATATATTAATGCAACCCCGGACACCCACTTCTCCACATCCACATTTATGTGTGAGTTCTAGCCACTAGGTTACTAGAAAAGAAAAAAAAAAGACTACTATATATATTAATGCAACCATTTTGGATTAGGAGTGTGTTGTAGTGCAATTAATGAGTGATGATGTTACATAATTCAATCAAAAACGTCTGAAAGGGGGGAACATGTATCTTCAAGTATCCATATACTCATACAATTTTAGACTTTGGGGTGGCGGTAACCCCTAATATCTAAGGTGATGTGAACCTACGTGGTTCTAACAATCTTAGTCCATGAGAATAAAGAATTTTGATAATTCCTTGATTAACATGAGATTTTTATTTAATCTCCTATTTTCTTGATCAATCTTGTTTATAATGTGAAATGTCATTGAGATGCTTTTAATCTCAATATGAAGTTCTTCTTATCAATCTGAAGTCCTTCCTAACACATTCTAATGTTCAGAATCATGTTTCTTTGGATATAATTGTATTGTGCATTTTTAATATCCTATTATAAATAAGACTTGAATAAACTTGTTAGAAAACAACATATATCATAATCACTCCGATCTAAATGCCCAAATAAGTTAGTTATCATTAAAACATCAACTTAAGAAGGATTTTGTGATTTTCCTCATCATGTTTCATGTTTTATTTCTTTCAAGACGTGTTTTGAAAGAAGTAGTATTTTTTGTTTTAGACAAAATGGTTTTAATTTAAATATAATGTAAATCAAATTAAAACCTACCATTTAGTGAGTAGTTCATTACTTTTTTTTATTTATTTTAAAGATCATTACCTTTATTATTATATAGTGTAAAGAGCTCAATTCATATTCTATTTGTTACATGAAAAAAAAAATTGAATCATACAATAAAAGTTCATAGATTCTTTTATTTATGTTTTTGTGATGTTGAATTTATGTTATTTTCAAATTACTCTACTAATTTGGATGAATGAATATTTTTATTTTTATTTTTGAAAAAAATTAAGATAAACATCACTTACTTTTCAAATTAACTCTTATAGTGATTCTTATTGGCGGTGGGGTTCGAAAAAAGGTGTGATGTGCTTGGATTGTCAACCATGGTGATACCTCTAACTTTAAAAGAAAAGGACACAATAGATGAAATTCTTTACCGTCTTATTTCATTGTCATCATATTAGAGTACAAAATCATAGCTTCAGATACCAAGAAATTATGAAAAAAAAGAAGAAGAAAAAAAATACAATTATTGAATACATGCAGAAAAATAAATTGGCAGCTCGTGGAACATTCTAACATACGGTTTATTGTACAATTCTTTTGCTAGAGCAAGAAATCATTCATCTCAATTTCCATTAACCTCCATTAACTTGAACACAAAGTCCTTTACGACACCTAGTATAATGTTTTTGAAATTTTGGACAATCTTTATCTGTTTTACAATATTGCCGAATGACGGGATTAAACGAATCAGATACTATTATAATAAGAGATATGGAAATAATTAAAATCAGAACATAAACAAACTTTAGTGATTCAACCATATTTTCCCCTATTTTCATATAAAAATATGATATAATTTGATCTATTTATAGTGTATAAAATTCATGTTCTTGTGAAATTAATTAATAAAATAAAAAACCCTTTATAAAATTAAACTCATTACTAAATACCTCTTGGGTATATCAGTGTGTTGTGTTTGTAAATTTAACACACTTGGAAAGGGGATCATATAATAAACTATTATATAACTAACTTTTCTTCACTTTTTCCTTTAAAAAATATTTCATTACTTTTTAATCTTTCATGATGGTAAAAGGGAAAATTCTTCTTTAGGACCATGTTAATATTATCTTGGAGTTTGCTACTCTCAAGGTCTCAGGTTCGATTCCCTCTAGTGTCAATTTTGGTGGGCAAGTCCATATAGAGCTTTGCTCTGGCTTATAACGGGGCCCCTGCAAGTGAGCGGTGGGATTGGTCCCCTCGGATTAGTCGGTCCTTGGATCGGATACCAAGTTTTTTAAAAATTATATATATTATCTACGAATATAATGCACAATTTGGGTGAGAACATATTTATGCACAAGTAAAATATATTGTAGTTTTTTTTTTTATGAACTAAGAGTAAGAAAAAGTATCAAAGAGAGACTTGGATGTCCCAACTAGGTTAGCATCTTCAAGAAACCTAACTCCTCGGTCACCTTACTCATAATATAAACTAGATCGACCCCCGTGTTGCTGCACGGGTCATATACATTTACAAACATTCCTTGCAATGAAATATTCAACGTCACACAAAATTACGACAACTACAAATCCAAAAACAATACAAATGACTTGATTTTATAATTTAGGTTTTACACGTTTCGAAAAATCTCAATATACACCCCATTTGAAGTCGTATTAATGCAGTTGCCATATTCATCAGTCAACATAGTTTTCGAACGATTTTTTGATGTAACTCTCGATATTGCAACATACAGCTAACCATGTGAAAGCATTGACCGAGGAAGGTACATGCCAACTTCTTTTAGTGACTGCACTTGACTTTTGTTAATGGTCATTGCAAAAGAGATACATGAAACTGTCGACGTTGAAAGTTAGCATGTTAATATCACCACAAAAGCATGTTAAAGTAAACATGTTGTCTAGCCAAAAAGTTTTGATTCCATAAAAAAAAGTCAGCACTTCTCTATAATCAATGCTTTAAAAATCAATGCTTCTCCATATATTAATGTCAGAAAATCAGACGCAAACCGTAAAGAACCCTTAATCAACTTCTAACTAAAAAAAGGAACATTCAGTTTTAGTGTGTATAGGATACATATGGCTCTCAATGAGAAAATATTTTGTCTATTAATTTTTTTTAGAAACAATCTCAAATATCAAATATCAAAAGCAATATATAAGGGAAAGTGACTACTATTAGGATAGTCACAAAAAGAAATCCAACAAATTGAGTCCTACTTACTTGAGAGAATAAACTCAAAAAGAAATACAATAAATCGAGTCCAACTTGAGAGAATAACAAAATTAAAGTACCCAAAAAATATTTAAATAGAATAATGGCGTGATCAATAAAAAAAAGTTTCCAGTAAAACGTGTTGGTTGAGTCCCGTGAGCTTAACTCACTTGGTAAGGAATAATACAGGTAAGGGATAATACATTATGTATGCAGGGGTCGGGGTTCGAACCCTGGACACCCCACTATTTCACCTTTAAGGTGAATTTCTCCTGCCGCTAGACTACTTGACAAAAAAACATGTTGGTTGAAATTAATTTTTTATCATAATATTATTTTTAAGATACAAATAATACTACATATTTTTATTTTAATTTATTTTATACATAAATTAATTAAGAATGTTGAATTTAAAAATTTAGCAAATAGTCAACAATAAGACATGCAATGTCATGATGTCCACTTTACACTACACTAGAGGATTTCGAAAAAATGACACCAGAGCATAATACTCTTTTCGACCGTCACTAAGCATTGACGTATTACACAATATAGCAACTTTTTTTAATTTTTTTTTATCACAATATAACACCTAATCATACTTAAAACAAAATACAATGCAAAGCCAAAATTCAATTATAAATTGACCACCCCTTTTTCATCCCAAACTCGTCACCAGCAACTCTCATTCTTCACACCAGTATAGCCAAGTTAGTTAAATTGGTTCTCAAGAGAACTATCCCATTTGATCTTCATATGCACCATTTCATTTTCATTCACTTTTTCGTGCAACATCTTTTCAAAATATTAGTATAAAAATGCTAAAAAAATGCCATCATATTAATTGATCAATGAGCAAACAATAATGAAGCAAAATGACAGAGGTACTGCTCTCTAATGCGTATATGTCCTTGCCCCAAGATATGCAGAAGCTTGTTGTTATAATTTTTTTCTTCTATAAGTTACATTATAAAAAATGCTAAAAATATGAATAAACATGCGTATATACCTTATAAATATGAATATTATAGGATAAATATATGGATCTCAATGAGAAAATATCTTGTCTATTAAACTTTTCAGAAACAATCTATAATAAAGAACAGATATTTAAATATGCCATAACAATTATATTTAAATGAAATAAAATATATGAATTTCCAAATATAATATGGAAATCATTTAGTAGATACAAATAGATATCATTAGAACTCAAAATTCATTCAACAAATGGAAATCACTCAAACGAATATGATGCTTAATAAAGTTTCATGAAGCTGCATATGACTTTTGAATTCAGAATAAGTGAAAATCTAATGTAATGTAGAAGAAAAGAAAGCAACGGTCAAGATCTAATACCCCTCAGCTTTACAATTTTCCACTAATTTGTCGATGCGCCTTATTGCTGCTACTATACACCATTTGCTCATACTCAACAACTTTGTTTACCATGATCTGAAACTTGTTAAAACAAATTAAAATAGGAAAGATATCAACAACAGCAAAAGAAGAAAAAAAATCTAGGCTTAAGTGCAATTTTGCCCCCCCTATTTTGGCTGAATCGGAATTTTACCCTGCCTATTTTAAAACTCAGAATTTTACCCCCTCAATTTAATGTTTTTCGGAATTTTACCCCCCCTATTTTGAAACTCAGAATTTTAACCCCCCAATTTAATGTTTTTCGGAATTTTACCCCCCACCACATTTGATGTTATTATCCACCTAATTAATTATTTAAATTAAATAATTTTTAGTTACAAAAAATAAATAACTTTTAAAAAAAATAGAAAAACTTTAAAAAATACCTTAAAATGCAGAAAAAATTCTAAAAAAATACTAGAAAATAAAGATAAAATGTAGGATATTTTCTACATTTTATCTTTATTTTCTACATTTTATCTTTATTTTCTAGTATTTTTTTAGAATATTTTCTACATTTTAAGGTATTTTTTAAAGTTTTTTCTATTTTTTAAAAATTATTTATTTTTTGTAATTAAAAATTATTTAATTTAAATAATTAATTAGGTGGATAATAACATCAAATGTGGTGGGGGGTAAAATTCCGAAAAACATTAAATTGCGGGGGTAAAATTCCGAGTTTCAAAATAGGGGCGGTAAAATTCCGAAAAACATTAAATTCGGGGGGGGGGGGGGGGGGGGGGGGGGAGGGGGGGTGAAATTCCGAGTTTTAAAATAAGGGGGGTAAAATTCCGATTCAGCCAAAATAGGGGGGGCAAAATTGCACTTAAGCCAAAAATCTAAAATATAAAAAATTAAGTGAATAAGAGATTAGAAGAAAGAGGCAAATGGTGAGAATTGAGAAAGGAAAATAAAATAAAGGAAATGAGTCACGGAAAAGGAAGCCAAAGACATATGACCAATAATATTTTTTTTTTGGTTACTATATATTTTGGTCAGGTTGCTATTCAATTTATGCACCTACCAAAGCATGCATATTTTTAATATTGGAAATGGGGAGTTCTTGAAAAACTGCAACTATAAATAATTAAAATAGCTCAAATTAAGAATGGCAATATTGAACTTGAACAATTAAAAAAAATTAAAATAGCTCAATTTGAAAGGGCGTAAAGTAGGAGATGATGCAAAATGCAGTATAACTTCAAAGCTAATATCATAGATTTCCTCCCACAAATCAAAGTCTCTTCAACTAAGCAAGTAGCAACCTACAAAATAGAAACAATATAGATTAAACTTTGGAAGAAAAAAAAGTGAAAGATTGAGAAAGAAATAGAGACTTATAATATTGGAAATAATACACATGACTTTAAGATAAAATGATCCAATGATAGTAAAAAAATAAAGAAATTGGTAATTTTATAAAACCAATGTACCAATTTCATTAGATCTTATCACTCAAAACCAAGAGACATGATCAAAGAGAAAGTTTGGAAAGCCAACTTGGTCCTTAAATAAATCATCCCTAATAAAGGAGGGAAAGGTCTGCCACCAAACGAACCGCTCAACAACATGACCATGATGGAAAAGTTTATCCGCACAAATATTACCTTCACGGAAAATGTGAGAAGAGACAATTAGAAGGCCTAAGTAAAATCAATTATGCCACCAATTTCCCAGAGAGTAGGAAACCAAAGAAGGATTCTTGAAAGCCAGTAAAGCACTTGAAGAGTCTCATTCTAACCAAATCTTTAGTCAAACTCGATGCCCAACAAAGTTCATAGCAAAAATAAAACCATGAAGTTCTTATACAAAAACTGAAAAAGAGCCCATATTACTAGCAAAACAACACATAAAAGAGCCTTTATGATCCCAAAAATTGCTGCCACAAGATGGAAATTTTACCCTATACCCCAACAATTATACTTTCACCCTTACAAATTATAAAAAATACCAATTTTAACCCTTTCTAATATTATACCCATTCACCCCATCAAATTTCCCAAAATTTAAAAAGTCGAGACGTTTTTCAGAATTTATTAATTATACTGGAAATCGCAAAGAAAACGTTCTGGATATTACATGGATCGTCAAACTGAAAGCTTTTATGGAATTTGTTTGAGTTTCTTAATTTTCTTTTCATCCAATTTTTTCTTCTTAATTTCTTTGGATGTTACAGGGACGACTAGATGTGAAATACTATGCATTCCTTTTGTCCACCACAATTCTCTTCAAGATCAAATTCAATCTCTCATCCATCAAACCCCATGAAACATGAAATTCATGCATACATTAATCCATCAAATCATTAAACACCAAAGAGCAAATAGTCACTTTAGTCCCTGACTCTGCACCTCGCTGTCACATAGGTCCCTGACTCAGGATTAAATACAAATAAGTCCCTGACTCTACACTTCCGTTATCACTTTAGTCCCTGCCGTTAAAAAAAATTGTTAAGTGATGATGTGACATGCTGACAAGGAGTATGACGTGTCACAGGGACTAAAGTGAAAGTATAAAATGGTCACTTTGGTCCCTGAATCGAAAATCAATATTCTCAATTTACTGTTAGATCCATGACTGTGTATACTTACTGTCAGTTAGGTCCCTGAATCGAAAATCAATATCCTCAACTTACTGTTAGGTCCCTAACTGTGTATACTTACTGTCAGTTAGGTCCCTGACAGTAAACACAAAATTTCACTAAGATCCTTGTCAAGTTGTTAGTTTAACATGCTACTTACTGACAACACTAAGATATATGTGCTAAATACCAAAATATTATTATAACACTTATAAAAATGATTCCATAGTTTAATAACAAATGTTTCCATAACATGAGTAATCAAGAGATTGCACCATATTTAGGCATATAATTCAACAAGTCATTACATAATGATTCAGCAGAATATTAAACAAAATATTGCACCATAATTGTGCTTATAATTTAGCAATTTCGGTACATAAATAAACTAACAAACATCACATAGTTGGCCTCGGACACATAGTTGTGCTTATAATGATTCCATAGTTTAAACTAACAATATCAGACACATGCAGGACTTGTAAAGTACTAAAACAAAGTCAATTGCAGTTAAAAAAACAAATTGTATATCTCTTAAACTATATTGGATTTCATAGAAATATAAGGGATTTTATCTTTAAGATAGTTACAGAGCAGTGTCTTCACTGAGTTCTATGTATATTTAAGTTTGCTATTAATGCTTATTTGATTTAAGTGAGTCTGCATACCAAGAAATGAGATTTTAGTATTACTACCTCCAGTATTTGTTCTAAAAAAAAAAGCATGTTACTTTTTATCCTATGCTTATTAATCCTTAACTACTTATTAGTGCTTGCTTATTCTATGCTTATTTCATAGAAATATTAATGGTTAAACTATTATTTTTTATTAATAGTTATGTTTATGGAAACATTTGTTATTAAACAATGGAATCATTTTTATAAGTGTTATAATAATATTTTGGTATTTAGCACAGATATATTAGTGTTGTCAGTAAGTAGCATGTTAAACTAACAACTTGTCAAAGATCTTAGTGAAATTTTGTGTTTACTGTCAGGGACCTAACTGACAGTAAGTATACACAGTCAGGGACCTAACGGTAAGTTGAGGATATTGATTTTCGATTCAGGGACCTAAATGACAGTAAGTATACACAGTTAGGGATCTAACAGTAAATTGAGGATATTGGTTTTCGATTCAGGGACCAAAGTGACCATTTTTTACTTTCACTTTAGTCCCTGTGGCACGTCATACTCCTTGTCAGCGTGCCACATCATCACTTAACAGTTTTTTTTAATGGCAGGGACTAAATTGATAACGGAAGTGTAGAGTCAGGGACTTGTTTGTATTTAATCCTGAGTCAGGGACCTATGTGACAGCGTGGTGCAAAGTCAGGGACTAAAGTGACTATTTGCTCAACACCAAAAGATGAATTCAATCATAATTCCAGCCATTCAAAAACCAAAAACAACAATAAAACAAAAGAAAGGGTAATAGAAAACAATACAAGAAAATTAATGTGATTAAGTGTTTAACAATTGTCCAAACAAGATAAGAATATTGTTTTTCGTACACATAAACTAGTTCGTGTTTCTATTCATATCAAAAGAATGGGTTAGAAACACCTTCAAATCTGAATCATGGAAGCAGAAGGAACGTGGGGGGGGGGGGGGGGGGGGGGGGGGGGGGGGGGTGAATGGGATAAACAATCAGGAAAGTGAAATGAGAAGGATTATTGTATATATATGAGGGTAAAATTGACAGTTCACAGAAAATGTAGGGGTGAAGGTATAAATGTAGGGGTACAGGGTAAAACTTCCCCACAAGATACATATGTGCAAACCAAGGATCCATTTGTATTCATCTTTGTCCAATTAAGGGAAAGAACCTTGTAGATACCTCTCACATATAACTGAAGCCATCGATGATGGGGAGAAATAAACAAAGGTGGATATTTCAGTTTGAAGTCATCAATGAACTTCTTTTTCTTCCAAGGTGATTTAAATGTTGTCATAGATGTTTGTACCTCCTTCATTTGCCCTTCAATTTTGTTCATCTCCACGTTCACATCATAAACTTTCGACAAAAAAGGCTCGCCTAAAGCGGCGTATGAAACTGGATGTGAAAAGAGGAGGAATGCACATGGTGTGCCTTACGGATTATGAAGACCAAGGATGCGAACCTAGAATGCTTTTTATGGAAATTGGAAGTTAGCTTTGATGTTTATTTAAGGCTCATGTATTGTGTGACGCAGAACTGAATTAGGAACACTTACTGCTCCATACATACATGTGACAAAATTTACAACTTTCGTTTGTAAAATTATCTGATTTTTTGTTAATAAGGTTGAATGGTACGTAACTATTCCTATATGTCGTGGTTTATAAATTGCAGTCGCAATTTTGCTCAAACTTTTATATTGCAGCCGAATGTATAAAAATGCATTCAAATTTGCAGCTGCAATGTTAGTGCGGAGAGACTTCAAAATCATATTTGTAAATCCTTGTTAAAACCACGGCTATCTTTATCGCACCTACACAAAATTTCTAAATTAGAAAATCAAAACATTTGTTGTTTAGCGATCATCAACTATATTAACCACATTTTATAGCTTTTTGGACTATAGCACAACCAGTGGCGAAGCTAACCATTTTCTTAAAAGGGGGCGAAATCTAAAAAATAAAATATATTCTATATGTTGTCTTGACAATTTTTATTGTTAACAAAGTTCTCTTTATAATTGTTTAAGAGATCAAAAATGTCAAAATATGAAACACATCTATCAAATAAGTGGATATTGTTTGACTTTTAATTTCTACTAAAATTTTACAAATAAGCTCATTTGTGGTAATCAAATATATATTATTAGAGTAGCTGATTATAAAATACACTAACTTATATGTTCAAATAAAAAAAAAGTTGGGGTAGCCAAAGTTACCCCATTGACAGGGATAGCTTTGTCCCCAACCTCACAACCCTCTTTTGAAGCACACTTGGCTTAAAGACCAATCCACCTGGCATAAGATTTCTTCAATTTGTAACGCATCAACGAGTTCAAATGCCCTCACCAACGGCTACCAGAGCAACCCATTGTAAGGCGCCACCTATAATGGTCTTCCCATTACACCTCAATGGTTTCTTCCTACGACTCTATAAACACTCATTCTCACAGCAATGCAAGGTACGCAGTCTCTCTATTCTTAAACCTTACACTCTTTGCTCACTTACTGACTTAGGCGGGCGTAAGAGTACTTGTAGGTACCACCTCCACCTTGCTCCGTTCCTGCCAAATTTCTCGGTCTATCCAGATCAATAATGTTACCCCAATTTAAAACCTTGCTTGTCATAACAGAAATGATCGATTAGCGAGTCATACATACCTTCTGCATAGGTTCTGAATCAGGTGCGACAGTGTTAATTAAATGAATATTGTATCAAAATTTAGAGAATTTACATTGCTTCACCCTTTTAAACTTTATGTCTCAGCAATGTCGGCATCGGCTCAGCCTCTCCAATTTAAAGTAAAGATGTTCATGTTGGAAAAAAACTTAAGTCTCAAGTTACAAAGATATAAAATCGGTAAAAAGTTTATGAAGAGGGACATTTATTTCTCACTTACAATATGGTTTTCTAAACATATATTAGATCTAATATAAAAATAAATATGATATTATTTTATTTTTGGTTACAAAAATAAATATGATATAATGTAGAGTAATAATTACACTATTTTTTTAAAGTCTCAAGTTGTTGTTACTTTTGTCAAGTAATAACTACACAAAGGATTTTCACTACCAAAAAAAGTAATAACTACACCACCTTTTTTTTCTTTTTTTTTATAAAAACTTACTTATTTTAGTCACTTAGCTAATACTCTTCTTTTTTTTTATAAAAACTTACTTATTTTAGTCACTTAGCTAATACTCTTGATGATCTTTAACATTCTCCTAATTTTTATTAGTTAGTTTACACTTCAATAATATATAAAGACAATTAAATTAAAATTTATTATCTTGACAATTTATAAAAGCAATGTGATCTATTTTCGGGGGGGGGGGGGGGGGGGGGTGTTCTCATAATGATCTATTAGTAAGAATTTAACTCAAATAATTTATGAATCTAATTTCAATTCTGCCAATGTGAAAATATTGTTGGAGAAAAATAAGTAAGTTCTTTATGCTCCTTGAGCTTTTAGGTTTTTCTAGACCCTTCTAAGATTCACTTGCGTAAATTGTTTTATATATATATATATATATATATATATATATATATATATATATATATATATATATATTACAATGCGATAAAATAGCAAAATATACACATCAAAACGATGATATGTATCTATAGGGTGTAACCCTGTGCATAATCTAATTATGTTATGAAAAAAAAAAATCTAATTTTGCATCCTTTTCCCTAATAATCCCAGCTCCAAATTCCTAACTCTTTCCGCTTTTTGGATGTCAATTTGGCTGAGATTTTTTTGTTCTCCTTATTATTTGCGAGTTAGGATCATTTTCATTTCTTTAATTTGAAGATATAAGGACACAAAAGTTTGAAAAAAAAATATAAATAATTAATTGTGGTGAAACCTATTAGTGGTAAGACGGTAAATACTCGGGTGTCATTGATCTTTGGTGACATTTATTTTCCATCGAGTAGGAATGGTGTTTTACTACAAATCCAAACAGGTGCCGGTCAAAGTGCACTATATGCATTGAATATCACTTGAAATTTGTTATTAGCAGACATGTACATCATTCTCGTGGCTTCGCTTATATACTTTATTGAACTTCATTTTATTTTATTACTATAATTAGAATCACGATGCTAATTGTGCACATATTCCGTTTTAACTTTGATTTCCATCATATAAGAAATTTGATATAAATCTAACCCTTTTCACATGGAAATCATGTGCTTATAATATCAAACAACATTAAGTTGCAAAGCAGAAGCAACAGTTCAAGAGCCTGCAGCACCAACCTCTTACACAAGCTCAGATAAGCTGTTGAGCAGACGAGATTGAGCAACCCTAGCTGGCCTATAATAACAATACAACTCTGGCTCATAATGTAATGTCTAATGTACCAATAAGAAGCAGATCTTCATGAACATTTCAATGATACAATACTGAGAATGCTTTATAATTATGATTTGTAATTATGTATGAACTCAAGGATAATTCTCATTCCTTTGGAATTGTCGTGTGAAAATTCATATATCAAAAAATATGATACAGTTTTCTAGCAAGAAGCTTTGACTCGACGCATTCAATCATAACAAATGAACTATATTGTAGCTCGCTAGGCCAGAATCAAATAACAAGCAGAACATCCCATGTTCTCCCTCGCCGTAGTGATATTCGTTGCATATTATCCTCAACGTTTCTTTACAGGCTGTCAGTTACCAAACTCTTGCATTGAACAATTGTTGTTGTAAACCAATATATATTTTCTAATTTACAGATACAAACCTGCTTTCTCATCAACAGTGAGTAAGTAAACATACTGCACTGAAGCTTGAATGGCAGAAGCAGTCATTCTGATATCAACAAAAGAATTCTCCACCACTCATTTATACCATTAAGTAAATGAGAATCTTGAGAAAAGAGAGAGGCCAGATCCTGAAGAGTCGCTTGCAGGACTCGGTGGGACATCTGTTGTTGAGTTTTGATATGTCTGTTGACATTTCTGCATCTGCATTTGCAATCAAATAGCAGAAAATTGTTTCATTTTCACTCATCAACATAACTAAAAAAATTTAGTTAAGAAAAAACTTCAGATTCTTCTAAAGGACGTCATTTTTTATTATATCAGGATAATCATGGGGAGACAAGAAGCGTACATGAAAAAGTTGAAACATGAAGCATACTATTTAGAGCAATTACTAACTATCCAATTATATATACTTGAGCACATATTTGAAACTTCTATTATACAGAAGCATATACTATACTTATAATAAACATTTATAGATTTTTTCAATGTTAAAATATTGAGATATTTTTTATATATTCTAAGTGAAGTGCCAATTGACGAGCCTACTACACCGGAAAATATTTAGTATCAGACAAATGATTGTCGCAACTTAAAATTCATCAAAGTGATATTTAATAGAAGCCCTTAGATTTAATTTTGGAGATGTAACAGCATTGCATAAGGAGCGCCTCTTTAACTTGCACAACTTATTCCTTCCCCCATAATTTTTCTTTCCTGTTTCTACCAAGAGCCTACATGCAAGGTAGATGATGAAAAAATTACCTCCTCTGGACTAAACTGAAGCAGCATCCCAATAACTGGTAGCAATACTTCCACTTCACCTAATCAAAGAAAATTTCTATCAATTAAACTTGCTTCACAATATTAGCTACAAAATGCAAAGGAGATAAGGACAAAATGGGGACATCTTTACTTATTTTTGAAATAAATTAATACCTGTCTCAAGAAGCTTTAAGATAATATTTTTCAAATACGTCATATCTACACCTTCCCTTTTCTTTGATCTTTCCATGTTGCGAAGCTCGGACTTTAACATTGCCTCCTGCAGTCATAATATTTGGAAATTCATATTTGTGGTGTGGGTTGATGTATGCTTAGACGTGTAATTAAAATTAATTGAATCACCAATCCAAAGAATGCTCATTTATTTATTTTTCAAGTGGTCACAAATTTAAAAATGACATAGCGTGATAACACTTTTCCTATCAGAAAATTGAAGTACAAACAAGGAGTATTAGCAGAAGATCTTTATCTTATTTTGTGAAAAATAAACAGCTGTGAAATTTCAGCTTTGAATGAGCCTAGAAAATCAGTCTTTTAATCGAAGAAACAAGCATTAACCTTGTAGATCTGTTCGTTTCATTTCTTTAAATGGAAATACAGATAAATCTTAATAAATTCTGGCAGAGACATATACCTGTTGGCTGTGGAGACGATTTTCATGTTCAAGCTCCTCAATTTCTTCCTGAATTAGCAGTATTATATTACATAGTATTACGGAAGAAAGGGGATGAGGGACAGTTAAAGATGAATATTCTAAAGAAATCTAGACATACTTGAAGAGCTAAAATATGACGCTGCGATTGTGCTAGCTCTTCCTCCCTTTGGGCTTGTTGTCTAGCCAAAATCTGAAATTGTGACAAACATCAAAACAGAGGTTCAGGATGGATTCTTCAAAATATATTGAATTGATGCGGGAGGGTATGAAAAAGTAGTCTTATATATCTTCGATCAAAATATCTTTTCTAGTTTCATCACCCACTCCCCCGAAGGCCAAAAGAATTAAAAAAAAAAAAGTGGAGGAAACAGAGTCGTAACTGAGGCAACTAAAAGATTTCCATCTTTCTCATAGTTCACCAAATTGCTATAAACAACTTTCTAACTGGATACTTAAAAAAGTATCTCAAAAATGTATTAAAGAGATATGTGGAATTGAATAGAAAGCTGCAATGGCAGAATGCTATACCAGAATTTGATGTTCGGCATCTGAGGGACTTAAATTAGTTGAATCCAATTTATGCAAGGCTGTACATAACAGTTGAACAAAGAGTGTCAAACATCACCGCTAAATGATAGACTTTATGATTACACTAGCAGCAATATGAATAGGTATGCATCACCTCAAGGAAAAACTATAAGTAAACACTGCAAGTGGTAAACATACAGCCATACTATAATTGAATCAATACCTGTGTTATAATTATCATTTTGACCGGACTGATATCATTTGACAGCATTGCGGCACCAGTAGAATAAAAATGCAAGATCACGGAGACGTTTAGTAGATGACAAATGCCTTGATTTTTATGATATTGAGAAAATAGATTAATAAAAAAAACATACGGGTGGTCTTGATTGAAGAGACTGGCGAAGATTCTTATTTTCATCTAAAAGTCTGGATATTTCATTGTCTTTGTCCTCAATCATTCTATCAGCAAGATCATGAAAGGAAGCATGTTCGTCCTGCAAGTTATAGATTTAGTTAGTACCCCAAGAAAAAAGATGGACAAAAACACTAATAGAGGCAGGAATGAAGTCCAAGCACGAGTTTAACAATTTACACACTACCTTCAATTTTTTACATCTCTGTTTGAGCTCTTCCAATTCCTTCTGCATATCTTCTGCAGCAGCTGCTTCATTTTCGGCTTTCATTGCCTCGCATCTGACTGCCAAGTTCAATTTAAATTAGATTTTTTATTCCAAATTCATATAAGGTATGAACAACTTTTAACCAACTAGTAGCGTGTATTACTTCTCCATGTTTCTTCTACATTTTGAAGGCTCAGTCCCCATTCCTCTTTCTCTTTTAGGTGTTGAGCACTAACTGAATCGAGCTTTATTTCTAAGCTCCTTATCTGTTGCTTGACATTTTCAAGGGTAGTGTCTCTGAAATTATTAAAACGAGATGTTGTGAGTGCTCCACACTGAACGGCAAAAGGTAACTAGCATTAATCCCCAAACCATAGCATTAATCGGATGCACAAGCCCATTAAGATTCAATGAGTTATCAATAATAATGATACCTTTCTGCAAGTTCTTTCTCGTTATTAGCCATGGCAGATTGAAGATCTTGAAGAACTCTATCCCTTTCTTCTGTTATCGATAACACTTCATTTTCAGCCTCCTGTAGACAATAGAGAATGTGATTGGCAAATGTATATATTTTAGTCAAACAATGTCCTCTTAAGATTATGATAAACATGTACTTTAAGAGCCTCCTCAAGAGCTTTGAGTTGTTCAGAGTCTTTAGCTGCAACCAAGTCTGCGTCCTTCTTTTGAAGAAGTGCATGTGCACGAGCCTTGTATGAAGAAAATTCCCTCTCAAGACTGCTGATCTGCAGAGGTACAAAACACATTATATATCAGTCATGCAATATAATTCATGTGTCTAATCTTCACGTGTTATGTGGCCAAGGGTCAAATCAACAGCCATTCAAGAACGGGGTTTGAGTACAAGTCATATTTCCGTGAATTATATGAAGCGTATTGTTATGAAATGTTTATGAAGTGATAAAAACATCAGGTTCAGTGAAGTGATAACCGTATTGTAACCTATAACCTACTGGTTCGTCTTCTAGGTCTGTCAAATCACAACAACAAAAACTTCAGAGTTCAGACTATATCTTTCAAGTTAGTATTACAGAAGAATACTAAATACATCTTAGAAACGGGGTACTCCCACACAACTGCAATGCCATATGACCGACAAAGTCAACAACTACAATAGCAAAAACACTTTCCATGACGTAAGACTGGCTCCCTGCCTCGCTCGACCATACCATGCAAATGCAATAATGTCATATCATAAATCATGTCTACAGACAAACCATTTAAACTAGATCCTTCTTAATGGTTTGTCCTATACTCGTGCGAGTTTTTATTGATTTCGCTCTACCTTACTATTAGACTACCCTTGATGTGAATGCACTTTCCTTACTAGGTCATCTACAGCATTTATCCACACATGCCTAAACTACTTAGGCGAGATTCTGCAATATTTTCCACGATAGGTCAGCGTATCTTGTTTGGTAAGTCCACTCATTCATCGTAACATTCTCATTTGAGTAACCTTGAGCATCTTTTGTTATTAGTTTTTATACCATCTTTCATCGTTCAGTTGCATACAACATTACAAGTACTATAATTGTGTGATAGAATTTCCCATTAAATTTAAATAGTACTTTACTGCTTTTCAGTCAGAAATAAAGCCTGATGCAGTCCATTACATTCATCCAACATGAATCCTTTGATTTACACACTCTCTACTACCCTGCTATTTGCACATTGATCCCAAGATACTTAAACCATGTGACTTGTTGTAAATGACATGATTGCCAATTTTCACCTTCAAGATAAAATTGACGCTCCTCCAGCTAACTCTATTGCTTATTACAGCCCGCGTTCATATCTCTAGCTCCTTGTTTATTTATTTTCTCAATTCTCCAAGATATATTGTGGCACTGGCTTTTGTATATGTAGTGACTCCAAACTCAAGAGGGGGTGAATCGAGTTTGAAAACTTACAGCAAACCTTTTATCGAACACGTAAAAAATATACTTATTAAGAAACTAACGCTGTTAGCTTTACCGGCCGATTGAACTAACACCGACAGGATATTCTCTTAACTTGGGTTTTCACAAATACAAAGCTGAGATATATATGATATAATAAATAAATAAAATGTAGTAAATAAAGAGAGTGCAGGGTTGGAGGAAGATAGGGGCTCAGGTTGACCTTCAATGGAGTCCTACATTAACATAAAAGTGCATATATATTATCATAACATCACTAAAGTTTTTCCCTGGGAGTGTATTTCTCTGACAAAAAACACTTCCCTAATTCTTACCCAACTCCAAAGATAAGACAAAAACTATCGGCATTCTTTAAGATATACAGACAAGCTACAAATCAACACAGTTCAATGTGTTCAATTTTCTACAAGCTAATTTGTAAGAAAGATTAGTTAGAACCTCTTCTTTGGCAGCCAACAGTTCAGCATCTCTCATACTGAGGATCTTGGCTTGTGCAGATACCTCCGATTCAAGCTGACCTGGCCATTACCAAAAACTTAAAAATCCATTTTGAAGTAAATATGAGAAAGCTTATAGAAGGATTAATATGTACTTCTTATTTTGGCTACTTCAACTTCTGCACGTATGCAGTTGCTCTCGGCAATTTGGAGTTTCGCTTTAAGTGCCAGAGATGCAGCCTCCCAGCTTTCCCTTTCTTTTTCCTGAACACACCAAAGCTTTAAGTAAAGCAACCATATGGAAAAGGTACGAACTTACCAAGCAATAAGTGTTTAACAGTAAGACCAGCAAATTTCTAAACATTTCAAGTTCTCTTTAAATGCTCATCTTTATCACCTATGCAAAAAAATAATTATAGCAAAAGGCATCTCAACTAGATATAACCACAATTTTCTTTCACAAATAAAGGTAAAGAAAATTTATGACAACATTCACATTAACTTAACAAAAGAAAAAATTCAAGACATCTCCAGTAAGATAAATCATACAAGAATTAATTGTGATTTAATCATTGAACACATGCATTTCAGTTAACAAACTTCAAACAAGTCAACGCATTTTGGGTGATTATGTTCCAGATTTTACATGTATATCTTTAAGGAAAAGCGCAGTCAAATAATTATTTAAGTAACTCATTCTTCCATTTAAACACATGTAACGGAGAAGTCAATGCACCATCTAAATTTGCACACATGATATGATGACTTATAATCAATCAATTGCAATTCTGAAAATTTCCAGGTAAAAGTGTTGTAATCAAGATAGAAAATTATATACAATAATTGCCTAACAATAAGTTACACATGATAAGTCCTTTTTTTTTGTAAAGGCAAATGTTAGTGTTATGTTCTGGGTGGGGATTGAAAGCTCGACCTTCTTATCACTCCACTTCTTAACTCCCCCACCCCAACCACCAAGCCAGCCTTATTGAGTAGGAGGACAAGTCATTGCACACAGCCAATTTTATTTCATTTTAATTTTAAAATTGGACTTATGCTTTATGAACTCATTCAGCGGCTCAAATGTCAAAACCCAAAGTTTGTCAGGTGTGCATACTAAATGATATCACAACAAAATCAACTCTCTTGCTATTGAAGAAGAGGGAAGAAGAAGAGAGCTCCAAAACACAATGAAATACTAATTTATACATATTAAAATTCAGAACCATACATGTTCCTGTTTTAAGTGAGAAACCTCCCCCTTCACACTTTCCATGGCTGCTCTGAGCCGTGCTGCTTCCCCAGTTGATGCTGCCTCCATCTCTGCAATTCTAGATTCTTTCTCTGCAACTAGAACCTGAAGGCATTAGTCGATTGAGCATGGTCAGCCAATCAGCAGGAAACTTCTGACATGTCTAAGAACACATGCATTCATAAATAAGAAGTGTTTGGTAGCATATATTTTTTGGATAAAGTATTGGCACACCACTAGTCAATCCAGGAAAAAGGATATTCTCTAATTACAATTAATATACTTTTGCCGGTAAATGAATCCAGAGACTCTAAATTTAACATTCAGAAAGAATTTAAATGTAAGTCAAATATGCAAGTATGACAAAGCACATTAATGGAATGTCTACCAAATAAGGAACCTTTCAGCTCATGGAGCTCATCCTCCAAAGTTAGATTAATTCCAGGCTTAGCAAGTTTGGAAAGTATAGGCAGAACTTTACTTAATTTAAATAGACTGTTGGTTTTGGGGCTATATGCTCTGGTTGTCTAGCCCTTGCAGAGCTCTATGTAAAAGTAGAGCTATACACTAAAGAAGCTAAGCATGAACTGAAAAATAAAGCCACATGTGGATATTTCTTAAAGTATGAAAAAATTATTTTCAACTTAGCAGCTTCTCCCCCCCACCCTGTTGAAACATATCATGTATCGAAAAGCTCGTGATCATAAAATTCACCTGCAGTGAAGAAATGGACTCGGCTGCCTTTCTCCTATCGGATACAGCATCATTGAGTTGAGCCTCCAAACTCTCCAAATTCTGCAAAAAAAAAAAAAAAAAACGAACATTGAATTGAAGCCAAGGTGCAACTATATACAAAATTCATAGTAGAGATGAAAGATCACTTTCTTATCAGTAGAATAAGGAATTTGATGAGTAATGAAAGATTACAAAATCCTCCAAAAAGAAAAACCAAGAATACAGCCAGGCAAAGATGATAAGATACACACACATACCTTTTGATGTTTAGCAGAGAGCTCAGCTAGTGCAGCTTGCCTTTTTTCCTCGGCAGTTCGAAGCAATCCTCTCATATCTTCCAGCATCTGAGTTGTAAAATTTTATTTTGTGATATCCAATAAACAGTGTTATATAATCACTTACAAGTGATGTACTACCAAAATAACATAAATACACAAGTTTGATGATACCAATACAAATGTAGAGATAAGAAGTTACAAAAATTTGAAATACCACAATTTCTGCGAAAAATATCTGGTATAGTTCATAAAAACTGTTTGATAATTTGCATGCAAGATGCAAACATCCACAAGATACAAGACATGAGTTATAACCAGTTACCAGTAAGACGGAAATACTAAACGCAATATACATACAGGAGATCTAAATGAAACACCATCCCCCCCCCCCCCCCCCCCCCCCCCCCCCACACACACACACACACACACAAATTAAAATATATGGATAATTTGTATGCACCTGTTCCTTTTCTGCAAGTGACAATTGCAATGACTCAAGAGCCTCCTCTTTAGGTTGCAATGAACGCCGTAAATCCTCAATGGTATCTCGAAGTCTGGGCAACACAGATTTTTTAACTAATTATAATATAATTAAAAATAGGATGAGTGTTTTGAATTTTCCTTTTTCCATAAATAACTAGAATTAGTTTATTTAGACACATCAAAAACATTTTGTTAGCCTAGAGGCCGATTTTAAAGCAACCTTCTAGGAAATAATTCATGATAAATTTAACACAGGTTACTTTCTAATGATTCCTACATAGCTCAGTCAGTTGAAATCAGGGGTTACCGTGCTATCTTGGAGCAAAATCATTAGTTTTCACCACAAACGGGAGAAAAGAGAATTTCTTTTGAAAGTATATTTATATCAAACATGCATGGGGACCTAACCCCTAATACAAAAAATTACTCTGCAGTGTGTTTCTCCACATTTCATAATTTAAAAAAGAATAAAGACTCAATTTATTCCTCTGATAATTTGGGTATCATAAAATTTGTTTTCTAAATATTTTTGTTATTAATTTAGCCCTTAAATGATTAAAGTGTCCCCATATCGGTCTTCCAAAGAGTATTTTCACCAAATTAGTCCTTAAAAGACACAAAGTTGTTCCTGAATTTGTCCTTTCGTCTCAGGCTTTTAATGTGTGAATCCACTTACAACTACGTTTTTGAGGTACTAATTTGTTGAAAAAATCTTTGAAGGATTATTGCAGTGACATTTTAATCTTTGAAGAGACTGATCCGATGCAAAAATCATTAGAGCACTAATGCGGTGACACCCTAATCTTTGGAGGACAAAATTGATGGTATGGTCCTTGAAAAAAGAAGAGCAACTAGTTACACACGAATAAGGAAGACATGTAATAAAATGGAAGGTGATAGTTTAAATTGTGATTTGACCCTTACAGTGCAAATAACCGTAAGGCTTGGGGTAAACTCCTATCATAAGCATATTTTATTAATACAGATATAGATCTTATAATATGGGTAAAGATCCTCTCCATTTATAAAAATAAATGGAGGATGCCATTTAGAAAGTGATACACACAAAAAATAGGTTGTGGGTCCCACCATCATTAATTATTTTTTACTTTTTGTGTGTCTTTATCTCTCAAAATGGAAGAAATGGAGAAAGTTATAAATGGAGAGGATTCTAACTCGTATAATATATTAAAATAAAACAGAACATAGCTTATCCTGAAACACCTGAAGATGCGCACATTTCTAGGTAATGAATGTGTTTATTTATCAATCATCGTGAATCATGATGAAAAGTAAGTTAGTGTATTTACTTGTTGTTTGCACTTCTTAATTGTTGCCTATCACCATCCATGGCTTTCAACGCCTCATTTGCTTGTTTCCTTGTTCGCTCTAACTCTTGTTGCAATGCTGACTGTTGGGATGATGCTCGCTCAGCAGATTCGTTTAACTCGGAGAATTGTGCCTCAAGATCGTCTTTTTCCTGCGAATGAAAAAATGAACTCACTTGATAAACATAAAGAAAATTTTCCAGTTAAGTGCCTCAGTAAATTGCTTTAAGAGGTTTTGCTGAAGCACTAAATAAGAGCATCCTTATTTTGTGCTTATATAAGAACATTGTGGGCCAGGTTCATAATTATAAGCAAATAGATCATACAGATACCATAATCTCAATCATATAAGATAGCAAAGGTGAGGAGTACTCTCACTCGCACAAACTAATAATGTGGCTACACTACCTAAGTTTTAAAAGGGTGGGGGAGTTTAAGTGGCCCACTTGATTAGAAGTTTGAGTACATGATAATAGATTGTGCAGGTAGCATTACTTCAAGGAAATATAGACATTATCAACATCAAAAGATTAACGAGCAGGAAAAGAATATAGCAATGTTTCACCTTTTGAACTTCTTGAATGCGTTGTTTTGCCCTTTTGTGAAGCCTATTCAACTTGGCATCAAGTTCAGAGTACTTCTCATCACGTTCTTTTATTTCATGTTCCAGCTTATTTTGAGCTACACACAAGAAAGTAACACGATGCATTCATTCAAAGGAAGATAAAAAAATTTAGAGCAATATTAATTTCTTCATGTCTTTATGACTTTAGCAACCACTATGCGCACAAACATAACCACACCTTCTACAAGCTGCTCAGAGAGATCTTTGGCCTTTGCTTCTGCATCTGAGTACGCAATTTGAAGGTGCTTCAAAGCTTCTTCGGATGCAATTCTGGTTTGTTTTTCTATCAGAAATTCTTTATTCAATAATTCTATCCTTTCTCGAAGTTCTTTCACAATGTCAGATTCCCCGTCTTCCGTACCACCAACTTCTTTCTGTATACTGGATTCCCTCTCAACATTGCTAAACCCCTCAATCTGGGATTTCAAGAATTCATTCTGAGATTTCAGGTCAACAACCATTTGCAGAAGCTCATCGTGAGTATCAGCCAAACCTTCATTTCCATCAGAGAATCGATTATCTAATACAGGATTTGTATTACTTCCATCTTTGCTTTGCTGATTCATATCAGAATCAGACAAATGCTCCTCAGGTTTTGACGAATCTTGTGCGTGAATCTCCATCGTTCCACCAGTATCAGCCAGAACTTCGTTTCCATCTGACAAATGCTCCTCTGGTTTACATGAATCTTGTGCGTGAATATCCATCGTTCCACCAGTATCAGTCGGACCTTCGTTTCCATCTGACAAATGCTCCTCGGGTTTAGACGAATCTTGTGCGCGAATCTCCACAGTTCCACCAGTATCAGCCGGACCTTCATTTCCATCAGATAAGCCATTTTCCAATACAATATTTACATCACTTTCATCCTTCCTTTGCTGGTTCATATCAGAATCAGACAAATGGTTTTCAGGTCTAGAGGAATCTTCTGCGCGTATCTCCATCTTTCCACCAGTATCACCTTCACCAGATGCCATCGACTTCTTGTTTTTTTTGGAACGCCCCATTATCAACTTCTCGTATCACACGTTTTACCAGCACAAGCTGCAATTCAACACCCAATAGCCATAAGCCTACTATGTTATACATATTGAAAATTTCAATTGAGCATGCATTCATGATAAAAATTCTTGCCATTTAAAGATCTATGAAGCACGGACACGTGTCCCATTGTCGGACACGCATAGGTGTCACACAAACATGTATAGTTACATTGAATTATGTGATTTTCTCAAATTATTATTGGTGTCGGCGTGCCCGTGTCCGTGTCAGTATCCGTGCTTCATAGTTAAAGATTGGAACATTTTGAGACTATGTTTGGTTCCACATTTGGAGTGGCCTGAATTAATTATGGAGGTGTAAAATTGATTCTGGCATGTTAGTTTTGCTCTCATTGAAACATTTTGAGACTATGTTTGGTTCCACATTTGGAGTGGCCTGAATTAATTATGGAGGTGTAAAATTGATTCTGGCATGTTAGTTTTGCTCTCAAGTAGAATTAATTTCGCCTCCAAAATTGATTCTAACTTAAAGCTAAGATTTGTAGCTTTTAAGTCTAAATGTGATGAGATTTTCACACTTAACTTTATTATTCAACTCACATTACATAAATGTAAACAAACACAAGCCACTTCACATTCAATTGATTCAAAATCAATTTTTATCACCACATAACCAAATATGTACTAAATCTATCGATCACAATTCAAAAACTATTTGAACGACTAATCCAAACATTAATAAATTTAAATTACTTGAAATTCAAGTCCAAAATGCTGCATACATATCCATAAAATTGAACCAACTTTACGAACTTTAACCATAATAGATAAACAGGTTACATAATCAGCAAAAAAAAAAAAGAAATCGAAAGCATTGCTCAATTTTCACAAAATCATTGTGATGTATGATTGTATTAGAAATGAAGACGAATCTAGAAGCATTATTGAATAGTAGAGATTGTGCAGAACTGAGTGTACCTTGTATTGCACGAGTATGAGGAGGAAGCGGGAACCGCTGATGAAGGCGAGATCGCCGGCACGGTGGCGAAATGGATCTGAAGCCGCGGCGGATGTTAAGGGGAGAAAACGGTGCCGTTTAGGAATGTTCAGTCCAGTCACCGTCTCGTTACGTTTGTAGTTCGAACTTCGAACAATGAAAGAAAGAGGTTTGGATCCAGTTACTGAGATTGTAATAATTTGATGAAAATTGCTGTTGACACATCAAAGAAGGCTGGGACACACATGTAAAATACGTTTTTGCCCCCTCGGCAGTTAACTGCCGAGGAATTAAAAATCCGGCTGCAGTTAACTGCCGAGGAATTCCTCGGTAGTTAACTGCCGAAGTTTTCTGAACATAAACAGATCGAAACAGAAGCAGTTCCAGTTGCATTCTTTTGCTTCAAACACATCCAAATTCACTCCAAAGCACATTTTCACGAATTGAAAGCCAATCATCACCACATTATCACAAGTAAGTACCCTTAATCATTGCAATGTTAATGTTAGTTTGTTTAGGTTTATTTTTTAAAAAAATTAGAGTAGTTTGCATGTGGTTAGGGTTGATTTTAAAATTGACAATTTAATAATTGCATGTGTAGTTTTTGAATTGATAAACGAATGTAGTTGTTGCCTATGCTGATTAAATGACAATGTGGCTTTGAATGGTGGCAAATGAACACAATTTGAATATGTTTTATACTTTGCACACATAGTGTTTGATAAAATGCCTCAATGACAATTTTATTGATTATTTAGTTAGTTTATGTTATGAGAATTATATTGAATGATGTTTAGGTTATGATGGAAATGTTGCACACAAATTATATTGAAATGATGATTATATTGGATGGTTATAGGTTTAGTTATGTTTATGTTTATGGAAATGTGAATGATGTTGAAATGATGATAATAATGATTATATTGAAATGATGGTTATATTGAATGGTTTTAGGTTTAGTTAGGTTTATATGAATGATATTAGGTTATGGAAATGAATGATATTAAGTGTACAGTAGAAACTCTTTAATTTAATATTCGATAAATTAATAAACTCTCTAAAATAATAAATTTGTCCGGTCCCGACTTAGGCCAATGTAAAAAATTAAAAAACTCGATAAAACAATAAGATAATAATTTTTCTGGAGATCCCTTTATAATTTTTGGTCCCAAGAAAATCATAAATTAATAATTCATAGAAACTAAAAAAAAATATATTAAGAATACATTGAACACATTTGTTCCTCTTGTTTACATTTACTGTACTTCAAAAGTCATTATTGATTTCCAATGCATATGAACACAGTAGTTACTAATTTACGTTGAGTTCCAAGGTTCGCTGCAACGTAATTCTAAGAGGCATAGAATGATTTACCTTTTTGTTTGGTATGTACAGTATAATTACTTAAAAACTCTTTAAATTAATAATTATTAATTTATCGATAAATTAATAACTCTCTAAATTAATAAATTTCTCCGGTCCTGACATTATTAATTTATAGAGTTTTAACTGTATATTGATTTTTTAGTGTATGAATGATTTTAGGTTATGGATGATGGACATAATGATGATTGTAATGATGATTTTAGTTTAGGTTATGAATGATGGACATAATGATGATTGTATGACTGATTTTATGATGTGTAGATATGGCCGATCAGGAGCCCATTGATCCATCTAAGATGATTGGTGGTAGGCGTGCGATGACTCAAAGCCACCGGAGGGAGAGGCAAAGGGGGCACATCCCAAAGAGGGGAAGAGGTCGGAGGGCGGATGGTTCAGGGACTTCTCAGGCATCTGAGGCTTCTCAGGCGCATCCTGAACAGTCGCAGGTGGTTGACCCGACCCAGGAGGTGGAGTACCTGAACTATCAGGATCACCATGATGTGACTGATGGTGGGTACGACGAGCAGTATATGCCAGAGCAGCCGCATATGCCAGGGGAGCCAGACGAGGATGACATTGCTATGGCGGCTGCCCCGGAGGTGTTGCCTACGGACGCTCCCTTTCCTGGAGGACCGCAGGACATATCTTTGCTTCACTCTTATGCCAATCATGTGGCATTGCCGCTTTGGTATAATAAGGATGACGTAAGTATTGTTTTTTTAAATGTTCTTTCTTTATGTTTAATTATGTGTGTGTTTGTTTAATTATTTTCTTCATTTTTTCTTTCTTGATTTAATATGTTTTCTTAAAATGTTTTCTTTATATGTTTCCTTAATATGTTTTCTCCATTTTATATGTTTAATATGTTTAATTATATGTGTGTTTGTTTAATTATTTTCTTTATTTTTTCTTTCTTGATTTAATATGTTTTCTTAATATGTTTTCTTTATATGTTTTCTTAATATGTTTTCTCCATTTTATATGTTTAATTATGTGTGTGTTTGTTTAATTATTATTAATATGTTTTATTTATATGTTTTATTAATATGTTTTTTTATATGTTTTCTTACTATGTTTTTTTTAATTATTATCTCAACTTTTATTAATATGTGATTTTCTTTATATGTTTTCTTTATTTTTATTTTAGCATTTATTAAGTTTTAAATGTTTACATTGTTTAAACTATGTTTATTTTTCTATTTTTTCAGTGCCGCAAGAAGCGTGTTGTAAAGCCAATTAATCATGGCCCCAAGATTTTGAGTCTCGGACGTCCAAACCCCAATCAGAGATGGTTTTGGGATCCGCTTAGGGCGAGTGGCTTACATGACTTGGTCTACTTGGGCTATGCCACTGTGCCTCACGCTTTGATGATGACTCTATGCGAGAGGTGGCATCCCGAGACCAGCACTTTTCACATGCCTATGGGGGAGATGACTGTGACTTTGGATGATGTCGCATGTCTTATGCATGTCCCGATTGAAGGGCGGATGTTGGGCCACCGGAAGAAGATGCTGAGACATGAGGGAGAGGCACTACTGATGACTCACTTGGGCGCGTCGAGGAAGGAGGCGGAGAAAATCTGCAATACAGAGTATGGTGGATACATTAGTTATCCAAAGCTAAGGGAGTTTTATACGACACACCTTGGTAGAGCCAACCTTTTGGCGGATACACAGGATCCAGAGGAGCTGGAGGAGTTGGAGAGGGTTAGGACTTATTGTGTGAAGTGCTACCTTCTATACTTGGTTGGATGCCTGTTGTTTGGGGATAGAAGCAACAAGCGCATCCAGCTGATTTATTTGACGACTATGGCGGACGGCTACGCGGGGATGCTGTTTACGTTGGATTTTCGTAAACAACCGCTGGTTTACAAATGGTAACTTGCAAGATCAACCAGTAAATCTTAGGACATATTGTGTTTGTTCTTGTTGTTAGAAATTCTGTGTCTCTGGTGTCGAAAATATAAGAAATATGATAAAAACAATCGAATTCAATCCACTTGAACTCAATCGAACTTAATAAAGTAAAGTGCAAGAACACTTAAAGAAAAAAAGGTAAATTGTATTGATTAAACAAAAGTTGGTACACAGATTCATACATTGCAACTTGTGACTCGTTTCTCGCTTCCATACGGATACTTTGAGTGTAAGTTTGTATGATGGAATTGTGACCCGTTTTTCCTATGAAAAACTACTATTTATACTAAGTCTAGAAATAACTACACTTCTTTGAAATTCAAACTACAACTGCCACAAGTCGACAGTTTTGCTTATTTGAAAACAAACTTAAAATACAAACTGACTTAAAGAATAACTGTTGATAACCACCTTCGAAAACTGCTCTGTCGAAGTCTTCTACCATCTTCGAACCTAAATTTGCTTTCAATACAACACTCTGTTCGAATCTTCTTTAAATCTAGGTCAACTATACTTTGACCACATTTATTACAGCTAGTAAAATATATTGGCTAACAAATTGCCCCCCAGAAACGCCATTTTCGATTTCACCGAAGAAGAAAAAGACGTTTTTGAAAAAATAACTAACATTCTCCATCGAAATGAATGATGTCAGTATTTAATTCAAAACTAATTCAAATTTCCTTTAAATACTGACCCCACAATCTTAGTTAGTGGGCCACGTTCTCTAATATTGGAAAAGACGCCATTTTTAATGGTAAAACTGTCAAAATAAGATCTTGACATGTGTCATGATCAAAGGTCCATATAGAAACAAACTCACCTTTACTCTTCTCACTTTTCACCATTTCATTTTCACTTTCACTGTTCCTCTTCTCCGCCAAAATTCTCTCAAAGAAAAAACTTCGAATTTTCTGCAACTCCTATCTTTAAACACGAAATCTTCACTATTCATCAACTTCTCACAAAAACATTGAAACAATGACAAACGCAGCAGGAACTTCTCATGTGAATCGCGAAGAACCCATTGATTTCACTGAAGAAATCGCCAATGCTGCTCCTGCTTTTGTGAACGAACCAGAGATCAATGAAGCTGAAAAAGCTATCTGGAAAACCCAGGTAATCATCCCTTGTACTGATACTCCACATGCATTCTCAGGCCCCATTTCTCTAGAACCTGAAACTCCAGAAATTAACTCTCTTTTTCCATGTATTGAAACTCAACCTCCTTTAATTTTCACAAAAGGTCCTTTTGACCTAAGTTTTGTAAAATCCAAAATTAGGACTGAACCAAAACCTTCTCCAGAATACATTGCTTGGTTAGACAAAGTTCAAAAACAAAAGGGACAATTCTGGAAGGAGAAAGGGATTTTTGATCTCATCCAAATATCTCGATATGGTCCAAAATACCATAATGAATTGATATTTGCTGCTTTACATTTTTGGAACCCATCGAACAACAGCCTTCACTTGAAATGTGGAATGCTCACTCCTACCCTTTTAGATGTGGCCGGCCTTACTAGCTTAAAACCAACTGGATACACCTTTAATCCAGATGTTACCACCTCTCAATACTCAGTAAATTTCGATAGCCCTGCCTATGGTTTGTTTATAGCTAACAACCATGATACCAAATGTGCTGAAGTATCTGCAGATGAACATGTAGCTTTCTTGACCTACTGGTTATCTATGCATGTTTTTTGCTCAAGGTCAGTACAAGTCCCTAAGAAATTCATGTGTCTAGCTAATCAGTTACATGAAGGAACAGATATCTGTTTAAGCAAACTGATTCTAGGTTCTTTGTATGAAACCCTTAACCATACAACTAATAATCTTAGAGATTATCCCCGAACTGGTGGGAATTTAGTTGTATCAGGACCCATATGGTTGTTCCAACTATGGCTTTTAGCCATTTTTGGATCAAAACTTGCTTCGATCCTACCTTCCTCTTACACATCAGCATACTCAGAAAGGACCACTGAAGGTATAGGCTTAGCTATGTTTCACCCTGATGGGAACAAATCTTCGCAACAACTTTTTGAGAATGCTTACAAAACCTTGCTTGATTGTCCCATTTTCACCCCTATAATGGCACCATTTACCACTAGGAAATATGGACCTAACTGGTTCAAAGAGGATTTTCCCACTACTTCGAAAACAGCCAACAAAACAGAAATCAATGCTATATGGGAAGCTTATTTGACCCCTACCTATCTATCTAGCAGACTTACACCTGGTAGCCCTTATGGAGTATATGGTTACCAACCTAACCATGTAGCTAGATAGTTTGGTATGGTTCAATCGAAACCTAGCTCTTTGTTCAAAAGTATAAGTGAATGGAAAATTCCTCTGATCGAACCTGTGTGGAAATCCATAATTCAAGCCAAGAGAACAACTGTGTTCGAGCCTACATATTTCTCAACATCATTTGCATGCTCTGAAACATTCTTTCGATGGTGGCGAAATTATTACATACGCCAATCCAATCGAGGGAATCCTGATGAATTGCTGCCTCAACTGACCAGTACTTTTCACACTTTGCAGAACAAAGACAAGAAGACTAGAGGTATGCACATTAAAGAAATTCAGCAATTTCAAAGATATTATCAAACAGCATGTAACCCTTTACATCCAAGGAGGACAGTATATTATGCTGCTCAGACCTTGAGAGACAAAATTCGAGAAAAAATTCCAGAAACAATTTTTCCCCCTGGAACACCCAATAAATATCTTTATGTTTTAGAAAAAAAAATGAGACTAGCAAAATTTCCATCTTGTAATCTTGCTTTGGCCTTTAGGCCACCATACCCGAAATGGTTACTTTATAATTTCAAAATCCCACAGAATAATTTAGTAACCTATGCTAAATGCAATTTATATCAATATAGTGGTGAACTTGGCTATGAATTATCCCAAGTTCGAATCGAAACTCCCAGTATCATGGGTATGATTTTTTCCTTTACTAAAATATATTAATACTATTTTTAGAAAAAATAGTACTTATCTGTATAATCACATATTTCAGCTTTGCCTTTAACTCCAGGAGAAACAAAGCTCGATGATGCCAGCACCCAGAACACCTCAAAAAGCAAGTCTGACAAGAAGAAAAAGAAAGCTTCCCAAACTAAAGAAGTTGAATCGAAGAAATCTGAGGCTGCATCGAAGGAACCTCCTAAATCAAAGGAACCCAAAGTGAAAACAACTTCATCGAAAAGACCTTCTAGATCGAAGAACAAAAAAGAACAAGCAACTGTCGATCTCTCTGATGATGATGACGAGGTGGAGATAACTAAAGAACAGATCGAAGCTTCCAAAGTAACACTTCCCAAAGTCAATACTGAAGGAAGAAGGAAAAGAAAACAAGAACAAATATCACTTGTCCAAGAAAAGGAAGTCGAAGTGGAAGCTTCTGAAGGTTCTCCCACCATCTCACCATCTAAACCATTCAAACGTCTTCGAAGGAATTCTCACTCTAGTGCTCATTCACATGTTGGTGATAATGGTTCGAAGGTATTTTATCAAAACCATATTTTATACGAAATATTTCTAAGTGCCTTGTTTTAAGCATTTATCTTATTCTTTTTAGGGTATCGAACAAGAACAAGCTAATCCATCACAACATGGGCAAGACCTTCCTTCTTCGAAGACCACTTCACCAATTGCTGAAGACAAAGAAGATGAGCATGATGATGCTAGCAGTCCAGAAGGTCTTAAAGTGAATCTTTCTCAACAACAACAAACAGAAACACCCACTGATGACTTGGTAAATGATGAATCACTCAACAATGATCAATCTTATTCTGCACCCACCCTTGGAGATAATGTATCAAACTTTGCTACTGGAGATACAAAAATCACTACTCGACAAGATGCTCCTGGTGATGCAGAGATGATTGCTCAACAAGATACTCCTATGATCGATCTGGAAGAAATCGATCGATTGGCCAAAGATGATCCTTTCAACGCTTTTGCCTTGATAGCTAAGAGTAATACTCTTTTCTCAACTAGCACTGGCCAAACTTCTGATTCATCCAAGGGAAATCCCTCTGAGACTTCAAAGAACAACCTGCTAGCAGAATTTCAAAAGAAGATCATCGAAGCCAACTTGCTAGAGTTGATTGAAAAGGATGCTGGAGCTCTTGCTGAAATCAGGAGTTTATTTGAAAAGCTTGGTGCTCTCCCAACTGGTTGGAAATTTCGAAACCTGTTTAACTATCTTGAACCAATGTTGGAGAGTGCTAATCAAAACTTCCAGAAGAGGAAAACTGATCAAGCTCAAATGGAAGAGAAGAAAGCGTATCATGATCAAATTGTGATCGAACTGTCATCCTTCCAAGAAAAATTTAAAACTCTTCAGCAAGAAAGAAACAATGCGAAGCAGCAAGTGGTTGACATCGATGCCAAGATTAAAGAGCTGGAAGCTCAGAAAGCTGAAATTTTGGCTAAGGATGAAGCCAGAAATCAAGAAGCCAATGAAGCTGTTAACAAATTCAAGCTCTCCAAGGAACTAGAGTCTACCATTGCTCAGCTTGCAAGTGACAACCATGCTCTCGATACTCAACTGGCTGAATACAAGAGCCAAATCGAGAAACTCATCTCATCATTTGAGATTTAGTTCTGTTTCTATTTTATTCTCTAAGACTTTTATTTTATTTCAGCCTTATCGAATATCTTGGTCTGTAATGTCTTTATAACAATTTTATGGACCATTTTCTGTTTCGAATGACAATTTCTTTTCAATCATCGAAATTCCTTTCTTATTTTCTTATATCGAATTCAAATTTTATTTAAATCCAAATAAGATTGGAACAATTTCCAAGACATTTTAATGATGAGGAAACAAAAAAGTAACTTTTTTGTTTAACCCAACAAGTTAAACTTGTCTAGGAAGTTGAAAAGAAATAAAACAAATAAATAACCTTTTAACACAGATTAATCCTTTTAAAAGAAAACCTTTAAAACTTCCCTCAGATTACAAAGTTAAGTAACCATTGGCCATCAGAATAACTGTTCCCACGTGTCATCATCTTCAAAGCAAGAAGAACCGTCTGATTGAACCACTTCTTTCAACTTCCCTCCCCTATAAATATGATTTTCCTTTTATAAAAATCACTTTTTTCTTTGTTTCGTCTTCGTCTGAAAAATCCTTCTTACTCAAAGCTTTCTTTCCCAAATCATCATGACCACCATTGATAATCTGAGTGATGATCTTTTAGTCAAGATTGCTGCAAAGATTGCTGCTCAAAGCAGGAAAGATCTTTTCGCCTTTCGCCATACCAGTAGCAGGCATTGGCGTGTCAGTGAGGATTCTGAAGTTTCTAGGGCTTTTGGAAATGATGTCCTCTACTTCCTCTACGACCCCAATGAATGGTACAACAATGCTATGGTGGCTCATTCTAAGTTTGCTTTTAAACTTAGACTCTGGAATCATGGCAACGCCATGTTCTGTATTCTTCGAAGCACTCAACACATGTTGGATGCTAATCCAAACATTGAAGAAATGAAACGCCTCCTCACTACTGCTATCAACGCCACTGGCTCTCTGAGTGCAAGGTACTACCGTCTTCTCATCAATGCACTCTCCATGCCTATGCCAGAAAACATCCTCGAAGACTTCGAAGATCTTGCATGGACACATCGATTGGCAGAATTTCGAAGCGACATTTTGGGAGGGACTTCAACTTATCGATTTCGCTGTCCTTGGTGGAATAGGCCCATGCCTATTTGGCTAACTAGGCGTCGTTTTTGCAACAACTACCACAACTGTGCAGGAGATGGGAGAATTGGAGGCTGGTATGCACTTCTACCTGGGCCAGATCATGAATACTACTTGGTCAATGCTTGCTTCAGGTGTCGTCTCGATACGGAAATTCGCTGGTTTCTCGATCGTTTTGGGATTGTAACTGAATGGTGAAAACCATCTTTAAATGCTTTTTAGTCTTTAAGTATTTTATGTTTTCTTTTGTAATGGTTTTTCCATTTTAAGCATTTCGATGTAACCTGCCCATCAGTTGGCATTTTTAAATTAATGCCAAGTTTTTATTTCGAATCAAATTACTCTTGTGTAATTTTAATTTCTTGTAACATCGGTTTATATTTTTTCAAATATTTACCGTTTATGCGTAGAATTCTCTGATCTTCTTGTAGTTCTTCGATCTCATACGCATTATTCGAAAAAACTCTTAGAATTTTCCATGGTCCTTCCCAACTAGGAGACCATTTTCCTAAACATCGATCCTTTTTATCCATAGGCAAGATAACTTTCCAAACTAAGTCCCCTTGCAGGAATAATTTCGATTTAACTCTTTTGTTATAGGCTTTTGCTATTCTTTCTTTTTGCTTTGTAAGCACTTCTAAAGCCATTAATCTTTCTTCATCAATATCTACTAATTCATCCAACATCATATCCAAATATTGATTTGTTGGAATTTCGATTTGTCTTTGAATTCGAGTAGATTGAAGTAAGATTTCTGTTGGCAATACAGCATCATGGCCAAATGTTAATCGAAAAGGAGTAGTATTTATAGATTCTTTAGGAGAAGTTCGAACTGCCCATAAAGCTTCATAAAGAAACTCATGCCATTCTTTGGGTTTTTTCTTTTGGCTAGCTTTTCTTTTGATTATAGTAATCAAATTCTTATTTGCTGCTTCTACCTGACCATTTGCCTAAGCATAATATGGTGTTGAAGTCAACAATTTATATCCTATTTCTTCAGCAAATTTTACCATCTTTCGACCAATAAATACAGATCCTTGATCTGTAGTAATAGTTTCTGGTATGCCAAATCTATAAATAATAAATTTTTGAATGAAGTTTATAACTTCATCTTGAGTAACATCTTTTAGTGGAACAGCTTCTATCCATTTAGTGAAATAATCTATTCCAACCAAAATATATTTGTAGCCTTTGGATGACTTAGGTTTGATTTTCCCAATTACATCTAAAGCCCATCCTCTGAATGGCCAAGGTTTCACTATTGAATGTAATTCACTAGCTGGTACTTTTTGAATTCCAGCATGTTCTTGACATTCTTTACAACCTTTAGCAAAATTTATGCAATCTTTTAACATGGTTGGCCAATAAACACCTTGTCGAAACAAAAGCCATTTTATTTTATGGCCTGCTTGATGTGTACCACAAGCACCACTATGAGTATTCGATACAGCCAAATATGCTTCTGCTTCACTAAGGCATTTAAGTAAAACTCCTTCTGGAGTCTTTTTAAATAATTCATTGCCTATTATCACATAACTCAAGGCTCTATATTTGACTTTTCTACAAGTTGTGCCATCTGGATTTTCCAAAAAATTGACTATGGGTTTTCGCCAATCATTATCATCCAAATTGTTAATGACCAAAATTTCAGAAAATTTTGCACTCTGAAGGTATCCTTGAGATGCTTCCATGCCCCCAAGTTTTGGTCTTAACAATTTGTTAGGCACAATGTCTATCGAATTACGCTTTGTTTTAATTTCAATAACCTCTTGCTCTTGTTCCTTCGAAAGTTTGTACCCAGAAGCTAATTGAGCTAAATCATTAGCTTCTTGATTTTCTGCTCTAGGAACATGTTGAACTTCAATTTGAACAAAATGTTTAAGTAATGCATTAACTATAGTGTAATACATTATCAAAGTTTCTTTGAGGCATTTATATTCTTTTGTTATTTGCTTTATTACTAATTCAGAATCACCTCTAATAATTAAACATTTTGCCCCCAGTTCGAGCAAAATCTCTAAACCATTTATTAAGGCTTCATATTCTGCCTCATTATTCGAACAATATTGGCTAATTCGAAATTTATATTTGGTTACTTCATTTGTTGGTGAAACAATAACTATACCTATTCCAGAACCATTTTTATGACTAGACCCGTCGAAATACAATGTCCATGGAAATGTTTCGATGCCCCCAGTCACAGGTTCTTCAATGGAATGATCAGCAATAAAATCAGCCACTATTTGGCCTTTCACAGTTTTCAAAGATTGATAAGTTAAAGAATATTCTGTGAGTGCCAAAGCCCATTTACCAACTCTACTATGCAGAATAGGTTTAGATAACATGTGCTTAATAATATCGAAATGGGAATAAACATAAACATCAAAAGGTCTTATATAATGCTTAAGTTTCACACATGAGAAATACAAACAAAGACATAATTTTTCACTAGGATGATATCTTGTTTCAACATCACTTAAAACTCTACTAAGATAATAAATGGCTCTTTCTACACCATTTTCATCCTCTTGTGCTAACATACTCCCTATAGTTCTTTCAGATGATGCTATATATAACTTCATCTTTTTGTCTTTCAACAAAGGTGAAAGAATA
Source organism: Medicago sativa (assembly GCF_051527215.1). Classification (NCBI taxonomy): domain Eukaryota; kingdom Viridiplantae; phylum Streptophyta; class Magnoliopsida; order Fabales; family Fabaceae; genus Medicago; species Medicago sativa. The sequence goes on along the minus strand of NC_140753.1, from coordinate 13,694,736 downwards.
GGAGGATTAGATAAATATGACTTTATGTCTTCAAATGCCTTTTGGTGTTCAGGCTCCCATCTAAAAATTTCCTCTTTCTTTAATCGAAGTAATGACGAGAATGCTTGTGCTCTGCCACTTAGATTAGATATAAATCTTCTGAGGAAATTTATTTTGCCTAATAAAGACTGCAACTCTTTTTTGGTAGAGGGTGCTTTAGCCTCCATTATAGCTTTAGTCTTATTTTGATTGATTTCGATGCCCTTTTTATGGACAACAAATCCTAAAAAATCACCTGCACAAACACCAAACGCACATTTTAATGGATTCATTTTTAATCCATATTGTCTCATCCTTTCGAATGATAAACGTAAATGTTCTAAGTGTTTGTTTTCAGAAGATGATTTCACAACAATATCATCAATGTAAATTTGCATAAAATCTTCAATTAAATCATGAAACATTGAATTCATTGCTCTTTGATATGTAGCACCAGCATTTTTAAGACCAAATGGCATTACTATCCACTCATAACATCCTAATGCCCCTGGGCATCGAAATGCTGTTTTAGAAACATCTTCTTCAGCAATAAATATTTGATTATAACCTGAATAACCATCAAGCATACTCAAATATTCGAAACCTGCTGCAGAATCTACCAACATTTCTGCTACTGGCATAGGATATTCATCTTTAGGAGTGGCGAGATTTAAATCTCTAAAATCAATACAAACTCTTATACTTCCATTTTTCTTTTTAACAGGAACTACATTAGCTAACCAATCAACATACCTTGCAGGTCTGATGAAGCCACATTTGAGGAGTCTTTCGATCTCTTCTTTTATTTTTGGTAGAATCTCTGGTGCAAACCTTCTTGGAATTTGCTTCACTGGTTTCTTGTCTGTCCTGATTGGCAATTGCAACTCTACAACCTTTCTACTCAAACCAGGCATTTCATGATAATCCCAAGCAAAGCAATCCTTGTAATTTTTCAAAAGCGCCACAATTCGATCTCTGAAGCTCTTAGGAATCTTTGAACTTATGTATGTTGGTCTTTTTACAGAACCATCTCCTATATCCACTTCTTCAAGAGGATCTTGGGCCTTCATTTTTATTGTAGATTCCATTGGATCTTCTTCAAAACCCAAAGGTTCATCATCGTAAATACAGTCTAATTTTTGATCATCAACGAGGTCATCAGAATTATTTTCTACTGAAGCATCGAAGACCTCTTCTTCTTTGGCTGTTTCAGCCAAATCGAAGTTTTTCTCGGCTACATAAGCCGTAATCTTTTCCCATATGCTGGGCTCAACCATTGATCAATTATTGATATCCCACCCAGTTGGTGAGATTCCATTTGCTGAATATCCTTGGTCATCAGTAACCCTCTTGTACGAAGTACTTTTTGTCTTCAGCAAATCTGTTTCCTTTACAGGTATCTTCTCATGGCAATCTTCATTGTTCACCACTACGAAGTCATCGTCGAATGCAGTTTTCCAACGAAAACCCCATTCTGGTGCAAGTTTTACAAAGAATTTTTCTTCTTTAGTCATAGAACTTGATGCATCATTTTCCATGAATGGTGCAATATATTGAAGCTGTTTGTCAAAGTTCTTTTTGTTGATATCTTGATTATCAACTTCAGCTTTGAAATAATAACTCTGATCAGCCTCAATATTCTCTACCAAACCATCTTTCCTCCAAATCACAATCCTTTGATGCATTGTAGAAGGAACTGCACCTACAGCATGGATCCATTCCCTCCCTAATAATGCATTGAAATTGGCTTTAGAAGGAACTACCAAAAACACAGTTGCTCTGGTTATGCTTCCTACTACCAATTCTAGTTCGATAGCACCAAGAGATTGTCCAGTAGATCCCTCATAATTAGTGAGCACTACATTATGTGGTTTCAAATCACATTCATAAATACCAAGTTTCCTTAGAAAAGATTGTGGTAGGAGATTAACAGTAGCACCACCATCTACTAACACTTTGTTAATTCCAACACCATTTAATTTAGCTTGAATAAACAAAGGCTTTAAATGAAGCTTCATGCTATCATCAGGTTTTTCGAACACTGCATGTTGATCTTCGATGCAGCCATTGTTCATAACATAATAACACAGAGGCCTATGACGAGCCATTTCCTCAGTGAAATCACATTCATCATCATGATTGGCCTTCGAAGATACATCATATGCATATTCAATTGGTAGTACAGAAACCACACATATAATGTCAAGACTTGATTCAGAATCTGAAAAAGTAGAAGTTAGAATATCATCATCCCCTTTGGGGATGTTTAAAGCAGAAGATAATGGAGGGAAAATTCTTTCAGTAGCTGGTTTTTTAACCATTTCGAAAACTATTGGTTGTTTTCCCTTACTTTTGTCATCATTAGTGACATCTTTCAAAACTCCTTCCTTTTTCTGGCGTTGAAAACGGCGCCATTGAGTTCTAGTCATAGGATTCTTACCTTTATAGTTATTTTTGCAAGCATACTTGTTAGGATTAGAACTCTCTGGTTGGTCTGGAACTTTGACAGCTCTTTTTACCCATTTTGTTGGTGGTGCTGGAGGCGCAGAATGACCAGTTTTCTTGCCCCCAGAGAAAACCCAAGTATCAATAGGAGACTTCGATGAAGGAACGAACGTCTTCTTATGGTTCTTCACTTGATACTTCTCTGAAGTTTTCATCTTGTAAGGAACACCTCTTTTGTTAAAGCCAAATTTAGAACGGTTCTCGAACCACCCTCCTTTACGTTTTGTTTGAGGTTGATATCCTTCAACTGATTTCGCAGCTTCTTTATCGAACACTGCACTGCATCGAGGACAAAGCATAGCATTGGTGTTAGATATTTTACATCGGTTTAAAAAATCAACCAAATCTTCTTCAGCCTTTGGATATGCTTTCTCCATTTCCTTGGCCAATTGATCTTCAGTAACCACTGGCTCTTCAATTTGATGGTCCTCAGTAACCATTTCTGCATCAATATTCTCTGAAATTTCCACCATATTGATAGAAATACCAGTAAACATGGATTCTGCCACATTGGCAGAAACATCAGCAAACATGGACTCTGCCTTTTTCATAGGATCTCCATCCACTTGCTGTTTTGATTTCTCTCCAAATTTCAGCCTCCCTTCATCAAGAGCTTTTTGTACAGAATCCCTGAAACGAGTACATCGAGATAGGTTATGACCTAAAAAACCATGGAATTTACAAAATCCTCTTTTCTTCCTTTGTTCCAAAGGAGGCAACTTCATATTAGGTGGCACTAATATTATGCCATCATTAACTAAAAGATCAAAAATTTCTTCACTTTTAGTAATATCAAAAGTATAAGTTTTAGAAGGATATTTGTCACTCTTGGGATCTTCAGGATTTTTTCCATTGGATGGCCTCAACATTTTACAAGCATATGGAGGTCAATCTTTTAATTCTGCTAGGTTTATATCATTGTCTTCAACGATATCTAAACCCCAATCGAATTCGGGTTCACTATCTCCTGTTTCTATATAGGCAATTTTTTCCTTTTTAGGAAATTTGTTATGAGTTCTAGTTTTTTCAGCTTTAAGTCTTTCAACTTGTCGAACTCTGTCTGCCAATTGGGCCATGTCTCTTAAGTACTGGGTATCTAATTTCTTTCAAACAGAATAATCGAGGCCACCAGCAGCCATTTCGACCAATTCATATTCTGGAACAGAAGTAAAACATCTAGCCTTAAGGAGACGAAACCTATTGAGATAATCATCGATTGACTCATGACTTTTACGTCGAACACTGGCCAATTCTTTCAAACTAATCTTAGATTGACCCATGTAAAATTGTTCATGAAAGGCTTTTTCTAATTGGTTCCAACTATAAATTGAATGAGGAGGTAAAGTTGTAAACCAAGTAAAAGCATTTTTTGTCAAAGAACTTGGGAAATATTTCATTCTCAAATTTTCATTTTCTGCAATATTTCCTGCTTCCATGAGAAACCTAGCAATGTGTTCGACAGTAGATTCATTAGTTTCTCCAGCAAATTTGGTAAACTTTGGAATTTTCCAATTTCTAGGCAATTCAGCGTCTAAAACATACTCAGACAAAGGAGACACAAAATTTGGTCTATGTAAACCCATATTAAAACCATTTTTGGCTAACAAAGCCTCGACAATACCCGCTATATTATTCTGACCATCGAAATTGTTTCGACGGGCTTGTAAAACCACTTGATCGGCATCTTGGTTTCTATTAACCAAAATGGGTTGTCTTTCAGGTTCTGCCTGAACTTGTGGTTGTACTACTTGTGGTTGGACAATATTTTCATGATTTCGAACCACTGGTTCATCAGCAATTATTTCAATTGCCCTCAAATTTCGATTTTGAGGCAATTGGGTATTTTGGATTGGTGGAGCGCCAAAGAAATTAGCAATTCTTTCCATTTGATCAGACAACCTTTGATAACTAGTGCTGGTGTCTCGAATTAAAGGATTTATGACAGTACCAATTTGTTGGGTCATCATATTAACCATATCATGATTAGTTTCTTCCATAGTTTGCCTAATGGCAGCCATAGAAGCATTGGTTAAATTTTGTTGGGGACTTCTATATGTGGTAGATACCCCAGGACCAAAAAGTTGTGGTAATGAAACATTTAAATTTTCTGAAAACATATTACCACTAGTTTGTAAGCCTTGCATCAATGATGATGGCATACCATATGGCATTGATCTATGATCCCAAACTCCTTGAATAGAAGTATTATTTGGATAATCATGGGAAGTTTGGGTAACCATCGAAGGCATGGCTTGAGAAATTACTGTGGCCATCGAAGGCATGGCCTGAGACGATATTTGAGTGGCTATATTACTAGTTGGAACAGCCTGTGATGTTCTAACATTCTCTGGGGATGGAACATCATCTTCAACCGTCACTTGATCCACATCTTCATTTGAAGATGTTGGATTTGTTTTCTTTTGGTTGTTAGCGCGTGTCATATTAAAAAGCAATTTCTTGTTTCTTAATTGCATACACAACAAAACAAACCAGAATTAAAAGAAACTCTAACAAAAACTATAAACAAAAAGCACAAACAGTCCCACTGGGCGTGCCAATTTGTTTACGTTGGATTTTCGTAAACAACCGCTGGTTTACAAATGGTAACTTGCAAGATCAACCAGTAAATCTTAGGACATATTGTGTTTGTTCTTGTTGTTAGAAATTCTGTGTCTCTGGTGTCGAAAATATAAGAAATATGATAAAAACAATCGAATTCAATCCACTTGAACTCAATCGAACTTAATAAAGTAAAGTGCAAGAACACTTAAAGAAAAAAAGGTAAATTGTATTGATTAAACAAAAGTTGGTACACAGATTCATACATTGCAACTTGTGACTCGTTTCTCGCTTCCATACGGATACTTTGAGTGTAAGTTTGTATGATGGAATTGTGACCCGTTTTTCCTATGAAAAACTACTATTTATACTAAGTCTAGAAATAACTACACTTCTTTGAAATTCAAACTACAACTGCCACAAGTCGACAGTTTTGCTTATTTGAAAACAAACTTAAAATACAAACTGACTTAAAGAATAACTGTTGATAACCACCTTCGAAAACTGCTCTGTCGAAGTCTTCTACCATCTTCGAACCTAAATTTGCTTTCAATACAACACTCTGTTCGAATCTTCTTTAAATCTAGGTCAACTATACTTTGACCACATTTATTACAGCTAGTAAAATATATTGGCTAACAGATGCGTGCTTATTCGTGGGGAGGGATGGCACTTGCATACCTTTATGATGAGTTAGCTCATGCCTGCTTGCCCGGAGACAGACAGCTTGGGGGAAGCGTGACACTGCTCACTGTAAGAAAAATTAAATTTAAATTTTATTTTGTTTGTTAACTATTATTATTTTGTTATATTTTGTTATATTTATTTTGTTATATTTATTTTGTTTCTTAACTATTATTACTATTATTATTTTGTTAAATTGAAATTTTATTTTTTTAGTTAACTTTAATTTATTTATAACTGTGATTTGTATGGTTTGTGCAGGCATGGTTTTTGTCGCACTTCCCTAAGTTTTACACTGTTGATCCAAACCCGGACTACATTGAAAATTTACCGGTTGCGGCGAGGTGGACTCTTCAGAAGGGTCATGGAGAGGGGGCCACGTATCGGATGGCACTTGATCGGATTACTTTTGATGACGTATGCTGGAGGCCATACGAAGGGCACAGGGAGTACCAGCCTTTCGAGGAGGTATTCTGGTATTCTGGCTGGATCATGTGCGGCGATATTAGGGTGTACCGTCACCTCCCGGAGAGGGTATTGAGGCAATACGGATACGTCCAGTCGGTCCCTAGACCTCCGACGGATGTTGCAGAGCTGACACCGGCTGAGATTGTGCAGGCCTTCATCGACTTCCGCCCTCGCACGCTTAAGGCGGCTGATTGGGGTGAGCAGGCAGGAGAGCAACCATGGTGTATGGCAGAGGGCTATGTACGATGGTACACGGTTGTGTCTCACCCTCAGATTTTGCCACTTCTCCCGGGAGATGTTCCGAGGCCTCCAAACGAGGAGCAGATCGTTGCAGAGCAGTGGGAGCGGTACGAGGCGAGAAGCTCCCCTGACACCTATGACATGGTTAGCGGCGCTGTTGCCCATGCTGATCAGTTTTTGGGTCAGGAGGTGGCGAGCATGACCCCTCAGGAGCTGTATGCGGCCTTGCAGGATGTTAGGCAGCAGATCGCGCCGATCATTACCAGGAGGAGAGCCCAGAGACCGAGGAGGAGGCACCAGCAGCACCAGCATGACCAGGACCAGCAGTAGGACAACATGTATTTTCAGGACTTATTTTTAGGATTTATTTTTAGGATTTATTTTTAGGACTTGGTGTATTTTCATGACATTTGGCCGTTTTGTTAGTACTTCCAGTACATTTGTTCTTACGTTGTTTCGATGACATTTTTTTATGACACTTGCTCGTTTCCGTATTATATATTCAATTTCAATTATGTTTGTAATTTTATTTGACTAGCTTTATGGTTTGGCATCGAAACAATGTGTTTACAATGTGTAAAAACACATGTAACAGGTTCTGCCTTCAACAGGTTCTGGAAATTCTGGCTTCAGGACGACTCGGCAGTTAACTGCCGAGGAAATGATGAAATCGGCGGCAGTAAACTGCCGAGGTTTTCCTCGGTACTAGACTGCCGAGGTATTCCTCGGCACTTGACTGCCGAGTTTTTTTTTTATTTTGTTTAGAATAGAATTGTGTTAGAAAATTATTACGAATTCTTTAAAAATTATTTTATGTTATTTAAAATATTGCGATAGAGTGAATTCGAATAAATTTTGCGATAGCGTGAATTCGAATAAATATTACAATAAATATTGCGATACAGGTTTCGTTACATTACATAAATGGGGCATTCCAACTACAACAACTGTCTTACCTCTGAAATGGGGTAAATTCAAACTTGCCAAACGGCGAGGACTCAAGCATTTCGCTCGGCATTCATGCTTTCCTTTGAAAAGAATAAATTTTTGTCAGGCTTGATTTAGATGAAGGTATTCAAGTGCCACCGAAATGAGGTCCATTCCTTGACACCTAATACCTTCATCTAAACCAGCCTAACAAGAATTTAATCTTTTCAAAGGAAAAACATGAATAGCGAGCGAAATGCTTGAGTCCTCGCTGTTTGGCAAGTTTGAATTACCCCATTTCAGAGGTGAGACAAATGTTGTAGTTTGAATGCACCTTACCCTAACTAATGACGATCTTCTGGTGGAATCAAGTTGTTGATGATATCTTCAGTTGATCTCAGCAACGTCACCCGCATATCGATCCACTGGAACTTGGTGTGCTCCCAAAACATGCTCGTCACGTTTTCGTCGTTCTTTAACTCCACCCAAGTGAATGATACGCTCCCCTCGTCGAGCTTTGGACGTTTATACAGAATATTTTGCACCCTCCTTGTGTCTCTGGGGTTGACTCCTTGGTAGAATTCATTCAGTTGATCCTTGAGACCTCTTAACGCTACATCAAGGCACCGAACCTTCAACCTATGAGTTTCTCCGCCGTTGAATGTTGCATGAACGTCGATCCATCCGGCCATTGTTTCAAATCTACACACATAGAAATTTAAAAGAATCAATGAAAAACTCATTCAAACATTGCAAATTATACATAGACTCTAAAAATCATAAAAATAACCCTAAAATGTAATTGTCTAAAAAAAAAAATTAACGTAAAATATAGCAAAATTATTCAAATTATATTTACTCTTAAAATAAATCATATAGTCTTACTAAAATAAAATTAAAAATATAAAACACCAAATTAAAAAATAACCCTAAATTTTTTAAATTATAACATAATCATCATGCAAACATTTTAACAAAATTAATCAACTAACATCTAATCTAAAAATGATTTATAACATGTAAATCTAATTAAAAACTAAAATAAAAAATTAATTTAAAACACCAAATTAAAATATAACCAATAAACTTTAAACTATAACATAAACATCATACAAACATTTTACTCTAAAAATGAATTATAATATGTAAATCTACTCAAAAACTAAAATAAAATAAATATATTCAAAAACTAAAAAATAAAAACATTTATAACAACTAAAATTTAAGTTAATAGCATTATAATTACTTACTTGTGATTTTGTTGAATAAATTTGGTTGGATTTGGTTGGGTTTTTTAGAGAGATTTGTGAGAGAGATTTGAGAAAAAAATTTTGAAGATGTGATGAATAATGGAGATGAGAGAGCTTCTGCCAGACTTGTAGCAGAAGATCCTCGGCAGTTAACTACCGAGGAATTCCTCGGCAGTTAACTGCAGCCGGATTTTTAATTCCTCGGCAGTTAACTGCCGAGGGGGCAAAAACGTATTTTACATGTGTGTCCCAACCTTCTCTAATGTGTCAACAGCAATTTTCTAATTTGATTTCACAGGGATATTCCAGTAATCTAGGCCTACTCGATTTAATTTTTTTTTTTATGTTTTGAAATAATTTGTAATTATGGCAGAGAAATTCTTAGGTGAACTCTCACCCAACATGTCATTCTTACACTCATCCAATTAAAACACAACACCTCATCAAAATAATAATAAAATAAAAAAAGCAAATATTTCCTTCTATCTTCTCCCACTCTTCCCATGATTTCCTTTCGGTTTAATTTCTCTCTCCAACAATGGTGAAAGCAAGGAAATTTCTATTTTTTTATTTTATTATTATTTTGATGATGTGTTGTGTTTTAATTGGATGGGTGTATGGATGACATGTTGGGTGAGAGTTCACCTAAGAATTTCTCATTATGGCAAAGTATATTCCAAGGGTGTGTTTGTTTCAAGTTATATTTGTTGATTCCCGGGAATAAAATGATAGGAATATATATGCCTATGTTTGTTACAAGTTCACTAAATTTTATTCCTGGGTATAAAATGTTCCTGGGAATAGAAAAGTTTTCCCAAGGAAAAGGGTGGGAATAAAGTTCCCATGGATATGGGAATAAATTCATAAATAGTTACCTATTATAATCCCTATTTTTATGGTTCCTAGGAATATTATAAAGTTAACCAAACATATTTTTCCTAAATACCTTGGAATAAAATTCCCATCTTTATATTCCAAGGAATGTTATTCCTAGGAATAAATTTGCTAAACTTGAAACAAACACACCCCAAGTTTTCTTTAATTTTATTTTCTGTTAAATTTTTTTTAGGAAGTATTCATAGACTACCGAAAGTATTTGGATGATAGATTCTAAATTATCTCTTTCAATGGAAGTGGGAATGCAACAGTCTTAAATATATTGAGGGAGAGATTTGTCATTTATAGATATCATATTCGACTAAAAAGATTAGTCTCTGCAGTTGCACGAATTTTATCTTATTCACACCAAAAAAAAGTTATGTGGATCAACTTAATCAATTACTAATTTTTATCAAAAAATATAGTTGATCACTTTTGGTAGAGGTTTCTCCTTCTGACAATATTTTTTTCTATGTGTACAAATATTTGAATCACCTTATTTTAAAGGAAATACACTTACATACTCACAACCCCAAATTAAAAATATTTGAGCACACACACAAATGAAAAAAATTCAAAGAAAAATAAATTAGTCACATCATTTTTTACTTTTATCTTTAAATTTCTCGTATCAATTTGTGTGTGCCTAAGTATATTTTATTTGTGTTTGTGACCAACTAAGACTTTCACATTTTAAAGATATGAGTTTAGTTTCACTTTAACATTTTTTTATAGGCAAATATTTGTAATTTGTTGTTACATTAGTATTTTTGTTTAAAACATCTAACTCATTCAACTCTTAACTCAAATTAGACAAGCTACTCAATCTTTTTGGATATTGCAATCATTTTTTACGAGTAATCAATCAATTTGTTATGCATACAAAGGATAATCTTACACACCGTGGATCAAAATATGTGGATTTACATTGTGTTAATAATTTTGATTCCCTTGAAACATCTCAACACTTATTTATCGAATGCTCATTGTCCGCTGATGTTTGAAATTTCACTACTACAGAAATATTAGTTGTGTCATGTTAAATAGAGTGTTGGAAAATGCTTGGATTTTTAAAGGTCAATGAATTGTAAAGAGTTTCGTGAAATGTTGCGAGCGGTTTTTGCACAGTTTCTACGTTCTAAAAACTTTAAGTTCAAAAAACTACTGAAGTTTAACGTGAGTGGTTAGTGCACAATGTGTGTAACTGTTGTCAATTTTGGGGTACTAAATTCGATTGGTTTTCATAAAATAATAAATAATTAAAAAAACATGAGTATTTAGTGACTTGTGTATTTAGTAGAGAAAATGGTGATGAAAGTAAGGTTAATTAGATGAGAAATATATTTAGATCAGAGAGATAGAGAAACAATAATCGAAGGTAAGCATTTGAAAGTTAGAGAATCTCTTCCCCTTACATCATTCTTCCGTTTTTTTTATTTATCAAAAATAACTTACTTTCATTCATCACAATGATAGTAATACAAAATGGAATCAAATCAAAGAACCGGTATAGCCGAATGCAGGGGCGGATCTAGGACTAATCTTTTGGTGTGGCTAAAATAATACTGTCAAAAAAATTTGTCCAGTGAAATTAATGATTATGTATTATTTCAATCAAAGGAATAGTTTTATTTGAACTAATTTTATTAAATCATATCTATTTGTAACCCTAACAATTGCTAATTGTAACAAAATGAACCGTCGGTCTCCTCTTACATTCTATTCTTCTTATTACTCTGAAAAAATGTTTATCCTTCACATGTAAAAAAAAATTGAGAAAAATCAAGTGTGGCTATAGTCACACTATACTATGAATTGGATCTCCTGGACGAGCATACAACTTTGACGCCCTTGCTAGACTATGAGCAACACAATTTGCTTGTCTCCTTACAAAACTTATCTTAAAGTTTGGATGTTGTTGTAGCATAGTTCTCATACACCACCAGAAAGAAAAGAAAAAAAAACATAGTTCTACATATAGCCATAATGTTGCCAAATTCAGACTCAGTTTTTAGAACTATCAACAATGTTCTCAACCACTAGCTTACAATCTAGCTCAATATACACTTTTGATAGGCCTAAATCACCAAGCCATAAAATAGCATCCCTTAAGCCTAAAGCCTCTGCTTCCAATGGGGTTGGAAGGCCCTCATACCACTTGGATTGCGCTTTTATGAAATGACCATGAGAGTTCCTAATGCACATACCGATACCAGAACACCGTTAATCACCAAAAAGGACAGCATAAATTTTACATTTGACGTAATCTTCCTCTGGAGGTTGCCATCGCTGTACAGCTTATGTCACGATCTTCCTTTTCTGGAATTTGCTGTTGCAAACTGCCTTCCATTGATTCAGCATGTCGCGCACTAAGTGCACAGCCAGCCGCACTTCTTTCATATCACCTTCCCACACTTTATCGTTCCTTCGACGCCATAGACACCATAACATTATCACGATATTTTGACATGTTTATTTGGAACCCCTGCACAATAACAGAAAAATACATTCAGCAAAGTTAGAAACAGCAGCAGCAGCGTCCCTTATTAATTCCCACAGGCCAGCAACTTACCAAACTTGGTTGGCAGCCTCACAACCTATAAACAAGTGCCAATCGTTTTCGTAACTATTCTTGCAATTAGGGCAGCAATCCGTACACGGTACTCCTCTATCTTGGAGTCGCATATATCTTTGTTTACGGAGATTTGAACTAAGCAGAAACTTACTTTTATATTGTAAATTTCAATTTTGTATTGATAACAAAGGTTGAATTCTGAAAATTGATTTCATATGTACTTGCAAAGTTTAACTTATGGAACATCAATTTACACATGTTCCAGGTTTTGTTTTAAAAAGCATAACAGATACAAATTGATATTGATCTTTTTTGTGTATTTCCAAACTAGAAATAGGCATGAAATAATATATATATCCAAGTTGTCTGCAGAAATGAATATTTCAACAAATTGAATAGTAGAATGGGGAAAATGATTGTATGTGAAACCTGAAATGTAGCATCCAAATTTTAGTGATGCATTCCTCCAACAAAGATTTGAGCATTCACCCATTGTTTTTTACAAGAGGTGAAGGCCCAAATTTTGTGCTGCTCTTTTTATTTGCAGTATTTTAATGCATCTTTGGATTGGCAGCTAGTTTAGTGAAATCACAGTGCCATTGTGATTTTGCCAAATCTACACTTTCGAACTTCAACAAAATCATGGTGCCACTGTGATATCCTTAAATTCACCATAATATCAAACATGTCCTTAGCTTAGTGCCTTTTAAAACCTTCATTTATCAAGAAAAGAAAAACTTTTTTAAAGAGCTAAAACTAAATGGGATATCCTTCACCTAAAGAATTTAGAAGAAAAAATAAAAAGACCACTACATTGATATATGAGATCCACTACAGAAATTAGCTATACTGGTGCAAGAACCTCGGCAGGCACTCAGCAGCAAAAATTGCAAGTAAAATAAATGTATTATTGATATATGAGATCCACTACATTGTTTTGAACTGATCATGATTCTAACATTAAGTACAACAACATCCTTCCTTTGAAGACAATCGATCCAAAGATCAAAGCAACCAAACCTCTCAAGCGTTCGTTTCGTTTTTGTCTAGATTTTGTTCTCCTGCAACATATTAAAATATCTAAGGCATGGAGAACAAGAAAATAATCATAGTTAACAGCTTGTATAATGTGATAAGAACACCAGTTGAGGACCGAAAATGCACTCATAAATTCTAGTTGTAGTGGAAATTTTCTCGAATTCAAATAGGTAGATAAGACTTGAAGAAAAGAAAACTAACCACTGGACTTTTCATCTCTAAAGTTAGTAGCTACATGAGAGAAAAATTGTTTTGTAGCATCTGCCCAATCAGGAGAACAAATATTATGTGATATCATGAGCAATGAAATATATTGTCAATACGATTCTGCTAGGGAAGTTCCCTAAAGAATAGAAGACAATTTGATAGTGCCGTAAAAACCAACAAAACAGATTAATCAGTATGTCCTACAGACCGATATTCTAAGTGACTCAGATATGTTTCATTTTTGGTGGATTCTTATAAATAAAAAGTAAAACTAATTTCAAAATTCTTTTCATAGGCTACATGTATTGGAAAAATATAAATTACTCCAATGATGGATTAAAGTGAATCCTATAGTCTGTAGTTTCTGCTGCATAAAAGGAACCGCAATGCGAGAGTAAAGCAGCCTCCTTGTATCATACAAGGGCATAATTATATATCCATAAGAATTTCACAACGCAAGTATAATTTCCGTCAAAAACTACAAATTAGCGTAGTCGTCGATGATATGGCATGCTCAAAGGTTTGCTTACCATGTCTCATGGTTAAAGATGGGTCATGCTCCCGGAGACCTCCAATAACTTTTGCCGGTATTCCCGCCACAATGCTTTAAGACAAAGCAAACAAGACAATAAAAGAACCGTCACATTTTAATATGAAACAAATCAGGTTGCTAGTACAAAGCGTTTTAGATAGAAAGATATTCATCGAAACCTGCGGGGAGGGGCATCATTTAACACAAGGGAGCCAGCAGCAATCATCACACCTTCACCAATTTTTATATTTCCGAGTATAGTTGAACCAGCTCCAATCAGTGCCCCTTCACCTACTTTGGGATGGCGATCACCTGTTTCCTTCCCCGTGCCTCCTAATGTCACAGCCTGCCAAATCAAACATATACGATCATCTAAAGAGCGTAATGAATGTATGAGTCAAAAAACGTTGTTTAAGTTCAATTGTAATCTGATTAGCTTTCAAAAACTGTGTTTCCATGACTATTATCATTTCAATGAAAGTTTGTTAACGGATATGCAAAAAGATGTTTACTAGTTACTGTCAATATCTTGTGTAGAAAACATAAAGCTGTTGAGTAACCATTTTCCTCTTATGCAGGAGTCAAAATTTGTTAACTGACGCGATTTATGAAATTATCAAAACACTAACTTATGTAAGATTATTAAAGACCTCAAATAACTAGATAAATACAATAAAAGATATTAATGAAGAAACACACTCACTTGCATCAATGAAACTCTATTTCCAATAACAGCAGTTTCACCAATAACCACGCCTGTCCCATGATCTAATAAAATTCCCTCCCCAATTTTTGCAGCTATATAAAAAACCATAAAATGTAAAGTTCAACCATAGTAATAATAATTAAGTGATATATAATCAATGACCAAAGAGCTTTCAATATCTTCCGTGGAGAGACAAACACCCTTCAAGACAGAACTCAATCTGTCAGTTGTCATACAAATAATGCTGAAGTAAATAAATATTGAACCCTCAAGAATACCTTCTGCTTCACTGATACCATTCTCCGTTATTCAAAATAATAATAAATTCGCAGGCACAAAGTGAATCTATTTGCAACATTATATTGCTTCTTCGATGATAGAAATTTATTACATGTAAAATATGTCAATGTGTTCTTAATTAAGTTATTATACAATCGAAAGCAAATATGATAACAACTTACCAGGATGAATGTCAATTCCAAAAACCTGTGAAGGAAAGGACAAGGGGTTCGATTATCAGTGACAGAAACAGAAATATGAAATCCATTTGTGTCTATTGGATTTATCAAGTTTAGTCAAATAGTAAGCTACCTCGCTAACACGGCTTTGCAAAGCCAAGGCCAAGACTTTGCGTCCCTGGTGCCACAATGCATGCGCTACTCGATAAACTTGCAGAGAATGGAAACCCTGTTGCCAAAACACAACATTGAATGCCAGTCCTATGAAGCTATTATATGCATGAAAAAAGGGCATTATGAAGACGTAAACACCAAATCCACAATAAAACATTTTGGTTGTAATCGCACGAACACAATGATATCAATCCAAATACTTTAATTGGGTGCAAAAGTCAGTAGCATCTGATGGTACTGAAACTGTAAAAAAGCTAGCAGCACCCTCAACGTCACAACTCCATGAATGTAATTAGGTTGTATAAAGAGCATAACTATTTTTCAAATCTCAAATTTCATGTTGCTTTTAGTGTAAAACAACACCTATAACACTTATGGTACTATAGCTAAATTTTGTCCTTAAAAAAATCCAATAATGATTGGAGCAATGTTGGAAAGTATTACTAACTAACAAATCCTGTTACAACAGTGAGCACACTAAATTTGGTAGTCCTGCTCCTTATGTGGCGGTCCCTATAAATTGTCCTTTTACCAAACAGTAAAAACTTTCTGAGAAGAAAAGATGCAGTGGAGAAAGTGATGCTATGAATGTCGCGGGTCCCTATAAACTTGTGGTGCTAGCACTTCAAAAAAATTACTTTTTGTGAAAGCTAAAAAAATTACAAATAAGGGTATTGCAGAATTAACTTTAAAAAGTCTTTTATCCCCTAATAATGGAAACAAGAACAAAGTGCATTATCAGAAAGCAATAAGCAGTCCAAATCAGAAAGTAGACCTTCATATACAAAATTGCTGAGCAATATGACAGACATGCAGGGTCCCGGTCTTTAAATGCCTGTTTACAAACATAAACAAGAATTACATTATATCACCATCAGCAAACACTTTCAATCCAACATAAAATTAAATTAAAAGACAAAATTACCAATAAGGTCTCGAATTTGACATATTAAAACATAAATGACATATAACAGATATTTTGTTATAAAGAGTCTGGCGGCGAGACTAACACAAACTATACTTACTGTGCTATATGTAACGGATTTAATTAGTGTACGAAATGCGTACACGTGCATTCAATCATATCTTACCGACATAATAAGTATGTAGTAATTTCGGGTAGTATTAAAACATAAATGACACATAACGGATTATTTTAGTTAAAATGAGTCTGGCGGCGATATATAGTACAAAATATGTACACGTGCATTCAATCATATCTTACCGACATAATAAGTATGTAGTAATTTCGGGTAGTATTAAAACATAAACGACATGTAACGGATTAATTTAATTAAAATGAGTCTGGCGGCGATATATAGTACAAATTATGTGCACGTGCATTCAATCATATCTTACCGAACACGTTAAATATATAGTAATTTTGGGTCAATTGAAATCACCTGAACATCGAGGCGGATTGATCTCTGAATAGATTTGTCATGCATGAAAACATTGCAGATTATATCCATCAGCTGTGTAGCCAAAAGAGTAGGACTTTGAAGACGGTTAGCAACAACAAAAGCTAGAACTTGCTCCAAACACTCATGTGCCAAAACACTTGCATACAAAAAGCTACTCAAAACTGGTTCCTTCTCTGCCTACACCCACCAAATTCAACACATCACCCTCAATTAATCTACTAATAACTTCAAATCAACCAACTCAAATCAAACTAATGATGTCAATTTAGTTCTGAAAGTAACAATGGCAAAATAAATAAATAATCTTTACTTTCAGATACTAAATTATGCACAAAAATATATATTAATGCATGTTTGATATTACAGTGTGTTTGTTAGAATCACGCAGAGCCACGTGATTTTGCAAAATCTACACTACAAATTCACTGTTTGAATGACAAAACAAAATACAAGTGAGCTATCACGCAGAGCCACTGTGATTTTGCAAAAGCTACACTGCGAATTTTGCCTCATTTTAATAAAACAGTAAAGAATAAAAAATAAAAATAAAACTATGAACCTCAAGCTTAGCTTCTTGCTTAACAGCTTCCCAAATAGGGTCAGACCCGTCTAAGATAGATTCAGGATCCGGGTCAGGTAAACCCATAGCATAAACAGGAAAAACTTTTTCAAGACGGTAAGAAGAAGAGAGAGGGAAGCGTTTCTCAGAGACCATGTTGGAGAGATTAAGCCAATTGTGATGACTCACACAAGCCATGCGAGTGCTTAATAAGAAGAGGAGAAAGAGTAACTGTAACTGAAGTGGTGTATGGTTTTGAGGGGGTGTAATAGTAAAACAAGTGGTGGCGTATTAGCAGTAACAAGTGACGATGATGATGATGATTCTTTGCTTTGTTTTGAGTAGTGGTGTTTTTGGCACATCATCGCAGGAACCGTTACTGTTGTTGGGAAATGGTGGTGTTTTCGGGTTACACGCACGGGGATAAGGAAAAAGGTGGAAGTAGTACAATTATTTTAATGTTGTTGTAAAAGTGTATGTGCATGAAAAAAATGCAACTAGCATAGAAACAAAACAAAGTGAAACAGAAAAAGAAGCATGTTGGATGGTTAAGAATGAAATAGCCTTTGTTGGGTGGGTGATTGCTTTGCCCTTTGAGAAAGTCTTAGTTGGTCACGCGACCAAAACATTGCATTTGGTCACAACCAACCAACACTTGACACCTCACACATATAGAGAGAGAGAAAATGAGATTAAAAAAAAAACAGAAAAGACAGAGGATGGATGCCTGCCACCGAGGGAGAAGCAGTGTGCACCAATGACCACGCCCGGACACGACGACGGAGACGGAGGCGGCGACATGATGGTCACGCCGGCAACGATGGTCATATCGGAAACAACTATGAAGGCGTCGGCGATGACAACGGCGGCCACTATCTTTGTCGCTGAAATACAGTCGATTCCGGATTCCCCCACAACTTGATCTCCCACCATATGATAATCCTAATTTGTTTGAATTAACCAAGAAGATTCAAATATATTTACTGAATCTATTCATCTTTCTCCATATTTTTTACATCTTTTATGTTAATGGGTGAAATAAAAGGACATGGAGAAAAAAGGGGAAAGAGATATAAATTTTCATTGCCATGGAAGAGAAACAAGGTTATGACCAATTAATCTCACTGTTGTTGTTGCCGCCGTCATCATCGCCGTCGCTGTTCTTCCGGCGAGGTCACCGTCCTCCTCTCTCTGTGTTGCATTCATGGCAGCCCAGTTTCTCTCTACTCTTTTTTAACACAGATTTTTCTTTTTCTTTTTTATGACAAATTCTCTCTCTTGTATGTTTATTTGGTGTCATGCCTTGATTGGTTGTGACCAAAATGACATTTGTTGGTCATGTGACCACTGAAGAATTACTCTTGCCGTTTTTCCAATTTCAGTCGTTCAATCAAATCAAAAGCTTCACGCCTTTTTCTTTAACTTATTTTATACTCCCTCCGTTTCAAAATGAGTGTCGCTTTAGCCAAAAAAAATTGTTTCAAAATGAATGTCACTTTCAGTTTCCAATGCAATAATAACTTTTTCTTTTCAATTATACCCTCCAATTAATACTCTGCACGCTACTTCCAAAGTATTACTTTTAAAACTAATCAATAGTTAATAAGGATAATTTGGTAAAATAACCATTCTCTTTCTTTTAATCATTGCATTTCTTAATATGTGTGTAAACACTTAAAACGACACTCATTTTGAAACGGAGGGAGTATTTCCAACCCTAATTATTTAATGTTTAGTTTAAAGGTAAATAAAGTTTGTGTCGGGAGCATATCTCAATTGGTAGGGACAATGCATAATATATGCAAAATCTCGGTTTCAAACCCCAAACACCACAACCAAAAAAAAAGGTAAATAAAGTTTGACAAATGATTGTCTTAGTGGTTGATCCTTCAAAAAAAAAAAAGATTGTCTTAGTGGTTGATAGAATTAATGGAGAAGTGTATGATTTTGTTGACTAATGTTTCTTTGAAGCTCAATCAAGAAGACATATGAAATTGAAACCATAATCTCGATGGCATATTACATAGTTAAAGACGATTATAGTTGATTTTCAATGTAGATTTTATATCGGATTTGTTGTTGTTTAACACTACTTCGAATAGATTGTTACCAACAAAGATATCATTGTTTGTACGCGCGGTTGTTAAATGCTCATCTATCAATGAAATATTTTTTCTTAGTCGTGGGGTTCATAATATTGAATCTCCCTTGTGTGTGTGGAGGGTTGTAATATGAATGAAATGTCTCATCATGTATATTTTTAGTGTCATTTCTTTGACGAGGTTTGGTCTGAGATTTTGAGTCAGTTTCGTATTAGTTGTGCTTTGAATAATAGTAGCTTTCTTCGTGTAAAGTGATGTGATAGTGCCTTCACGATATTCGGATGGTAAGTATATGGTTAATATGGAAGTATTGTAATCATGTTGGTTACTACTTCCATTTTGCTCCACACATCTAAGTTTATTGGTGTGAGATTTGAGACCGAATTCACAACATTATCAATATAGAATAGATGAATGATTGGTTGGCAGCATGATTGTGGATTGTGATTCTATGCTCTATTTGGCTTGATGAACAAGAAGACATTTTTATCTTGATGATCTAAAATATATATTTTGTATCATGACTCAAATAGAAAAAGAAACTTTGGTATTTAAAATAAGTAATCATTTTAGACAATTTTACCGAATTTAATAAATCACTACTATGGTTGGCTTTTCATGAATTAATTTGATGATAAAGATCGATACTATTAAACAATGAATATTAATGTATTAAGTTTTCATAAATTGTTTGTAAGAAAAATAAATTAATTCAGAATATGATTTTTAGCAATCATTGTACCCAAATGCGAACGAAAAAATCAAGAGGCACAAAATGTTTTATGAGGAGGGCAGACAACACTCATAGGCTAATACTTTCATTTTAGTACTCGCTCTTTTAGTGGATAAATGATAAATCTTACCCCTTTATGTAAGACACATTCTCAAAATTGTGAAAACAACATAAATTTCATCTAATAAGAGATAGTATTGAAAAAAAGTGTTAGACTTGAACCGTTATAGCTAGCATTTTTCAGGTTTTATATGGTGGATCATTATATGTATTTCGTAAAGTGGTTTTGTGTCGATTTCGTATACATATATTGCTAGCACTTTTTAAGTTGTACGTGTCAGCTAATTTTATATGTATTGCGTAAAAGCAGTTTATCGTCGTTTATTGAAAAGAGAGTGTTAGGCAGATATTACTAGCACGTTTCATGTTTTATACGATGGACCATCTAATATGTATGGTGTAAAGTGTTTTTTTGTCGATTTCGTATTGAAAACAGAGTATTAGATCGATATTGTTAGCATTATTCAAGTTTAATATGGTGGGCCAACTGATATGTATTGAGTAATCATATTTGAGACATGTTCTATATTAAATATAGAGTATGTACCTTTCCGGTGAAAATTTAAACATTGGTTTGTCACTCATGTAAGAACCTAATTTTCTCGGTCAGACCTACATAAGTAAATTGACACTTTTAACTTGGCTTAAAATTGATAATCAGCTCAGCAAATTAAAAATAAAAATATTTTATTTATGAATGAATCAGAACCTTTTGATTAATGTTTTTTGTTTTTTTAGGAAATTAATGTTTTTTGTTAAAATTCTATTAACTTTTTTTTCAACCTCATTTCCATACGTTTACACAAGATACCCAAGAAATGCAAGCCACCAACAAAAACACAAAATGACCAAGGTCAAGAAAAGACTATACTAAACAAGTTACTAGTAAACAATGAATCTGTCCTTTATTCGAGTAGTGTCACTGACACTTTACGAAATTACGTTGGTAATATAACATAACATCTGATGCTAATCTGAGTGAACTACGAAAGTGGTTGCTTTATTTGTTTTGATGTCTTTTGTCTCTTTTGATCCTTTGATCATTGAAGGACCGATGAACAGGACTAGGTTGTATGTGGTCTTATAATCAACCAGAGACATTCTTCAATAAAGCCAAAAGCTTCTAATGCGGCGAACATGATTATTATCACATGACATATCAATTATTTACGGAATAACTGACCCATTTTCTAAAAAAAGTGTCTCAAAATAACTGACCTATTTCAATTTTCAATACAACTTTCATCATTTCCAATACAATATAACACTAAATAATACTACTTTTATCATTCCCAATACAATATATTCTACTTTCCCCTTTATTTATACGTTTTTCTTAATATGTGTGAAAAACAAAATTGTGTCAATTAAATTGGGACGGTATTTATACATTACTTAATATCATACGCATTATATTAAGTTTAGATCTATCAATTCTTTTTATAAAGGGGAATGAAGTTGTTTAATTTTCTTAAAAATATACATGGCCCACGTATAATGAATGTCGCGAGTCTTGGATAATCGATATGAACGTTTCTGTTTAGGCGCCTCAATTTATCTAATGCCCCATAAACACCCTTAAAACATGCAAAAAATAAACTGAAAACAACTTATAAACATTTTTGTAAGATTTTCAAACCATCTTAAAAACATTTTGCATAGTAAATAAGCTTAAATAAAGCAATGCAAAATGTCATTGTATAAATTTAAGAGTGGACTTAAATCAAGGACTAGAAAGCCCACTTTGCAGACTGAGAATTTCGTGGAGGGGTATTGCTGTGTTGGTGGTCGGATTGATAGATTCCAACTGCTGAAGAAGGATGAGATGAAATAAGGTGGTGGTGGCCTGACATGAGATTTTGGTGCTGAAGAAAAGAACGACTTGGTATGAAGTGAATAAGATTGCTCTTTAGGCGCCTAGCATTTGTTCACATGAATTTACGGAATTGCAATTAATTGTCATTTTTTTAAAACGGTAGTTAACTATCATTCATCACTTTTTTAAATTTGTCAAATCACGTTTCAAATCAATTTTAAAAACGTGTCTGATAGACAATTAACCATCGTTCGATGTGTTTTAGATAGATACTTGTGAGCAATTACTAAGGATCTAAAGAGCAATTTCCTGAAACGAATGATATTAGTTCATAGACTGTATAATGTCTCAATTAATTTTTGTGACGGAGTCCGGTGAGCATAGCTCAGTTGGTGGCAAGGGCCGGGGTTCGAACCCCGGACACCCCACTTATTCACCTTATAAGGTGAATTCTAGCCACTAGGCTACCTGACCAAAAAAAAAATTTGTGACGGACTAAAAATCATTTTTTTCCTTAGAAACTTATTTGTGTTATGTATATTATCAAGAGCAATGCTATTTATCAAGAAAGATTTTATCAAGAAATTGTCCCGAAATTAATGTTAGCCAATAAAATCTCAGCCTAGCCGGAAATCATGGGGTGGTGGGTGTTATGTATTTTTTTTTATGAAACTTTAATAAATAAGATTAAAATCTAAGGGTGATTATTCTGCCATGTCATTCTTGAATTCATCAAGAAAATTCATTCTTGATATCTAGCATTTTCCTATCATCAATGGACCAAAATAAAGATTGATTCAGTATGTAAAGATCTACCATCAATGTAAAATTCTATATATAAGTACATCTACCAGCGTTCTTTATGCTTTGAAGTATGTCCTAATTTTTGTGAGCCTTTAAAGTTCAACTTAACTAAATTTTTTGTTACAAAAAGAACTAAAAAATGTCTATTTAAACAATTGAACTCAAATAATTAACGACTTTTATCAAAAATAAATTGTTTAAATAAACATGATTTCAATTTTTAGATGAAACAATTTAGGCAATATTTTTTTAGTGTTTCCTTAAATAGAAAGACACAAAATTGTACCTCTGTTCCTCCTTTTTCTGTACTTAACACTTCTCAAACCTCACTCGAATCTTCTTATACTGATCAAAATTCTCAAAACCCTAATTTACCACCACCAATGGCGACGAGAAAATCCACAAACCTCCTCAAACACCTTATCTCCACGCGCCACCACCTCACCCACCCCCGCACCGTAACCTACATGCCCCGCCCCGGAGACGGAACCCCTCGCAATGTAACCCTAATCCCCGGCGACGGGATCGGCCCTCTCGTAACCGGCGCTGTTGAGCAAGTAATGGAAGCGATGCATGCGCCAGTGCACTTCGAGAAATTCGAAGTGCATGGCAATATGAAAGCGATTCCATCTGAAGTGATGGAATCGATTAAGAAGAATAAGGTTTGTTTGAAAGGTGGATTGGCGACTCCGATGGGTGGTGGTGTTAGTTCGCTTAATTTGCAGCTGAGGAAGGAGCTTGATCTTTATGCTTCGCTTGTCAATTGCTTTAATCTGGAAGGATTGACTACTAGGCATGATAATGTTGATATTGTTGTTATTAGGGAGAATACTGAAGGGGAATATGCTGGTCTTGAACATGAGGTTGTTCCCGGTGTCGTTGAGAGTCTCAAGGTATTCAAATTATGATCAATTTATTATACTAATATTACATTATGCGTGTTTTGTTAGTAATTTTATTTATTAAGTTAATTAATTAATGGAAGATACATTTGATGATCAAACTTACTAGCGAAACACATATTCAATGACCAAACTATCACATTTGAATATTAATTTTGTAATCTTGATACAATTAAGATGGTGGAAACTCAAGTTGACGGGATATGATTAGGAATGACAACATTAGAGAGGGAGTTGGGGTAGCAAATGCTGGAGAGAAGATGTGGAAATTCGACTTAGGCGGTTTGGGTGTGTAGAGAGAAGACCTGTTGATTCTTTGGTAAGGAGAGTGGATAAGAGAACTTACTAGAGGGCAGAGGCAGAGGAAGACCTAGAGAACCATAAGAGAAATTGTTAAGAAAGATCTAGAGATTAATGAGTTATAGTGACGATACATCACACATACGAGGACTAACATGATTTTTTATCCCTTATTAACTCACGACAATAAACTTACAATCAGAATAATTTAGAAACGTTACAGTTAAGTGATTTTTCGGTTGTATTTTTGTTAATTCAAACTTGTTGTAATCAGTAATTCACTTGTAGAAATTGTGATAACGTGTGGAGTTTGTTTCTATGAGTACTCACTCATTGGCTGGGCTTTGAAATTTGAATCATTTCATGGCTAGGTTTGCTGAATTGAGTAGTGACTAGTTTGTAAGCATTGTAATATTTGATCTATTCATCTCACAAGAAAAAACTAGGATTGCTGGCTTTTAGATGAATTGGAAAGCAGTGATGTATAATTTGCGTGTTTATGGTGAAGAATCTTGAAGAATTGCTTGTACCTTTTGCATGGTAGATAACTCGGAATATACTTTGTATTTAACAGGTCGTTAGACTTATTTTGCGTCACAAGTTGTTAGACATATTTTGCATCGGAAATTTGTGGGGAAATTCCCATCTACAAATTAATTAGGAGGTTTAATTTCTTCGGTGAAATGGATTCGGGTTGCAAGTTTAGGATTTTTTTGTTCTCGAAAGCGGTGATAGAGAATGCTATTTGGTAATATGCGGGTTTATTTTACTTATATTTCCAAGTCCTTAGAAACTGGTGGCCTTAGCTTCTCAGATGATAAACCCGTATTGCATTCACTGGTAATATTCGAATTTGAATATAATACATTCATTCTTACGGAAATTTCCAATCATCTTTGGGATACTTGATGGAAATGCTAACTAAAAGAAAAGTAGTGGTGCATAGTAGTTATACTCCCTCCGTCCTAAATTATAAGCAAAAAAAACTCATTTTCTTTGTCCCAAATTATAAGCAAAAAAGACCAACTTTTATCATATTTAATTATGTTATTTCAAAAAATTATCTTTTCCAAAGGAAAATTAAATGCAAAGTGCATTCAATTTGCTTTCTCTTTCATTTTCTCAATAACCAATAACCAATGGAAATTGTTTTTACATCTTCCTATAAAACTTATTTCAAGGATAACACAAGAAACTATGTTGCAAACTACTATGTTTTAGTTTTCTTAATAAATGTGATTTTTTTTTTGCTTATAATATGGGACAGAGGGAGTATTAATTAAGAATATTAGTTTTTAATTTTTTTATTTCTTTTGTATGCATTGTGTTGTGTACTTGCTGCTCCACTGTTGATGTCCTTTAAAGGTTGTTTATTGTAATCATGCTCAGATATTTCCCGTTTCTTAGAGGACTATTCTTTAAATGTAGAGGTTTTATTCCTTTATATTTGCTGTATAGATAGATTTGTATTGTAATATTTAAATGTTATATATCTCATGATGTTAGCACCTTGACATTGTGACATGTGGGTTTTTGTTTGCACCTCATACTCAAATTTTGCTAGGTAATAACAAAGTTCTGTTCAGAGCGCATTGCTAAATATGCTTTCGAGTATGCGTATCTAAATAACAGAAAGAAGGTGACTGCTGTGCACAAAGCAAACATTATGAAGCTTGCAGATGGTTTATTCTTGGAATCTTGTCGAGAGGTTGCCACAAAGTATCCTGGAATCAAGTATAATGAAATTATTGTAGACAATTGTTGCATGCAGCTTGTTTCAAAGCCTGAGCAATTTGATGTCATGGTATGTATATTTATAATTTGACCCTGAATCCCAATTATTTATCCACTTTTGGCTGATATGTTTATGAGTCCAGCACTTGTTTAAACATTTTTTTAAATAAAAAAATTTGGTGCTATTAGTTTGTTGGTTAAATAAGCAACTTTTTCAATTAAATTGTGACCCATGTGTCTGTTTATATTTCCTTTTATTACTTTGGAGAATTAGTGCCAACTGCCATGGGTTTCTCTGTTGTTTAATTTGTTGACTTCTGCCACAGAAATCACTGGATAAATGAGTAGCATTGTAATAAACTATAAACAATTATAGCCAAAGATAATTATTTGAGTCTTTACTTCTTTTGTATGAGATTTTCTATCGTTGGTTCAATCAAAAGGTTATTTTTGAAAGCAAATTAAACAGGAGTGGAGCTAGCCATTTGCTTATCTCTGGGGGTGGGGGCAATAACATAATGAAGGAAACTTTTTTGAGAGGATAACGAAGGAAACTTATTTCTCAAATAAACATATCAAACTTAATCAAAAATCAAAAGATTCTGTATATTTAATTCTTTTATATCATATGTAAATTAAATGAAATAAAAAAGAAATCATTCAATAGTGATTTTGAAAAGTTGAGTTGATAATTCTTTTATATCATCTGTTTTGTTTGTCTAGAAAAATTGAATTGCTTATGCTCTCTTTGTAGTTACTGTGGAGATTATAAGAATCAAAACAAGACAAATCAATCTAGCAATTAAGTTTTGTTTTACCTTTCTGTTTCTGCTAATTTGAGTAATTTCTGGTACAAATTGAGTGCTGCAAGTAATGTTTTAGTTATCAGATAAAGTCTTCTTTTTTGTTAGCCTTTGCTACCCAATAAGTATTCAACGAGCCACCCTGCACAAAAAGAAAATCTAGGAAGAAGGAATGAAACAGTATTTGTGTAGGACAGGGCCTTGGAAACAGTGATGGCATCATAATTTTTTTAACATAGGTTCCCTAGTTTAATCTAATTATATGAGAGGATATATGATAAATAAGTTATTAATTAACTTTTGTCATTTGAAAAGGTTGGATGTTGTATTTAATTAGGTTTTGATATGGCCATATTGTGCCAGTTCAACAGAAATAGATACTAGTTAGCTATCTCCTTTATCCCTCTGAGGAAGTATAACAAATGGATTTGTATTTGTAATAATGAATATAAAAGGGGTACCCTTCCCGCCTGTTCTCTTGGTGC
This sequence comes from Medicago sativa, assembly GCF_051527215.1. Classification (NCBI taxonomy): domain Eukaryota; kingdom Viridiplantae; phylum Streptophyta; class Magnoliopsida; order Fabales; family Fabaceae; genus Medicago; species Medicago sativa. The sequence goes on along the minus strand of NC_140753.1, from coordinate 13,667,794 downwards.
CACTTGAAATTAAGAAAACATTGAGGAGTTTGTTGATTAACATGACGATTCTTTCTTGCTAGTAATTGATTGGTCTTTTTCCCAGTCATTTTGCTTTTGATTTTAAATTCAAAGTCATAAACACTATTTCTGCTTGCAGGTTACCCCCAATCTTTATGGAAATCTTGTTGCAAATACAGCGGCAGGCATTGCTGGAGGCACTGGTGTCATGCCGGGAGGTATAAATATTACTAATAACTATCGCTAATGTGTTGAAACTCTAGAGCTCTCATTTGATTATGCCGTGGCATTTTTCTTATCAAATAGTATCTTGCTTCCATATGGTCACTGTCGTTATGAGATGTGTGAGGGGGTGACTACCACTCAGAACTGTTGAGTCTAGATTTAGAGTGTATTAATCATGTTTGTCTAGTTCTTTCAATCAATTATTTCAGGAACATTTTTCATTCATTGAAAACTCTGCCAAAATATAGTGATTGATTAAATTAGAGATTGTATATTCAATGAAAACAAAAAATAGAGGTGGTATAGAAATCAAACTGGAAATTCATTTATCTTCCTCAACAGGTTGCAGTATGGAGGCAACAGCAGCTGTTGTGGGGTAATGGAGTTGTCAAATGGTAGTGACAACATAATTGGCATTTTACTCTTCTAAAGTGAACATTTCACTTTAGATGATAAAGTAAGAAATCTCAACCATTAATGAAAAATCAACCTTCAATATTTTAGCAGTGTATAGTAAGTAAACTATGAATGTGTTGAAATATCGACTATAAGTTTTCTCGTCAGTCGTTGAGGTCTTGTTGTACTCTAAAATAAGAGTTTGCTTTAGTTGAGTCAAATAACGGGGATGGGTTGGAGTCTGGTGGCGGCAGTGCTGTTTGTAGGATGGAGATTCTAATGAAAATATAGATAGGGCAGTTGGTCCTTTGTGTTGGACCTGTGGGCTGAATTTGTGGAAGGTTATCTAGATAGAAGTGATTGTTGAATAAAGCCACTTTAACCTTAAGCTTGAATATCTCGATTCATGGATGAAATGTCTTTGCAGGTAATGTTGGGGCTGACCATGCTGTATTTGAACAAGGTGCTTCCGCAGGAAATGTTGGTAAGGAAAAAGTAGTACAAGAAAAGAAAGCCAATCCTGTGGCACTTCTCCTTTCTTCCGCAATGATGCTCAGACATCTTCAGTTTCCTGTATTTGCTGAACGATTGGAAAGTGCTGTGAAACGAGTCATTTTAGAGGGTAAGTACAGGACAAAGGACCTTGGAGGGACAAGCACCACCCAAGAGGTTGTTGATGCAGTAATAGATGCATTGCAGTAATTATATATTCACTTGCTCATCTACCAAATGAAGTTAGAGTTTGAAATTAGTCGCTAATTATCGATAATGTGTTGCACCCTTTAAAGGTGAAATCATCAATTTTTTTGTTCTGAATAATGTTTATTTGACGCATAAAATTATGCGATAGAAATTTTGAAGAGAGCTTTGTCTGTTTGACAAGAATAATCTATTATATAAGAATAAGATATGAAAATCGTTAAAAACTTTGAGTTTATTGTCTCAATAACGTAGTCTATGGGGTTTGCCATGCTATAGAAAGTGACTAGAGATTTTTAGTGCCACCAAAATAGTATCTTACCCGTTATAAACCTTTTTTTATGGTTTCTCCGATTACAGAATGAGTTTCTATCAGTCAGAGAGGTTTGAAACTCTATCACTGTAGAGACTGTGGGGATCTACAAGATTCTTCATCAATGGAGACAGAGGGAAAAACATCTTTGGTTGAGAACGACAATAGTGACATGGGACATTTTGCGGGTGAGCACTCCCCGCCCCACTCACATTCCTTCTCATAGTCAGGTTCATATATCAATGATAAATTGTTACCTCTGTAAGGTCAAGCAGTTGCTAGTGTATCACTCGCCCACACATTACTTTTTAGTTGGGATCAAGTCAAATACTCACGTAGCAAATTCCGCAGTATGTATCAGCTATTATTCCACAATTTCATTAAACAAAATGAAATTGTGGAATAATAGCTGATACATACATGCAATATTCAGGCACATGCTTTTGGGTCCATCAGATGATAATGACTTTAGGTTTTATTGCTTAAATTGTTTTAAGTGACGAATGTAAAGAGATGGATTCTAAAAAAATGTTTCCCTTAAAAAATTGTAATGTAATGAAGAGGTTTGCATTTTGTCATTTTCTAACGAGCAAAGCATCCCCATCCCATGCTTCTGTTAGAATTCAGTATGTAATTTGTCCAGGTTCTAAACCATATCCTTTGGAGAAATTAATTCGAAGTGATTCGGCCAATTTTTGCATACTCCCAAACTTTTCTAGAAAAACAAAATACAGATTAATTGCAACATTCAACACAAGTCATAATACATATATAGATTGTATATGTCTTTAGGAAACAATGACATCAAGTGTCTACAATAAAACAACAAATAAGTTTATTTAAGATTATTACATGCTTGTTTGGCACATTCCATTTTGCCTTGTTTTATTTATTATCATGCAAACCACTGATTTGGCTTTGCTGCAGTAATAAATTCGCACAATCATGCAGTCTGCATATCGGTGATAATTAGATTAGAGATTAAATGGTGCATTAAGCAATCTATTTTGAAATTTTTAAACTCTAAAATATTAAGCTAGATATATGGGTTGTCCGATTTTGATTCAACCATCACCGATGTATGTGGACTGCATGAATATGTAAAATTTGTTATGCAATCAATCCAAATCCTACAAACCACGCCTTAATTAATTGAGTCACACCACCCAATACTTTTAATATTTTCTCTAATAACAAACTTTTGTACCTTACCAGTTGAATTAAGAGGCAAATCACCAAACACCACACTCTTAGGAACCATATGAGCATCTAATTGATCTTCACAAAACTTGATAATATCTTCAACATTAGCACTACATCCATCTTTCAATTTCACAATTGCACAAGGTGACTCAACCAAACACTCGTCACCATCATCATCATATCTCCCCACAACAGCTACTTTCAAAACCATTGGATGATTCAACAAAACAGCTTCCACCTCTAATGAACTCACAAACTCACCCTTAGAATAAATAATATCTTTTGCTCTATCTTTCAAATTGAAAGAACCATTAGGTAACCTAACACCTAGGTCCCTAGTCCTATACCAACCATCCCTAAAAGCTTCATGACTCACTTGTGAACTCTTAAGATACCCTGACATTGAAGTATTCCCTTTAAACATGATTTCACCTATGGTTTTTCCATCATATGGAACACTCTTCATTGTATTTGGATCTTTCACATCAACTTCAACCATCATAAAGTCAATAACCCCTTTTTGATCAACATAATTCAGCTTTGTAATATCATCATCAAAGTTTTGTTTCCACTTTCTTACAATAACTGGACCTAATGTTTCAGTCATACCATAACCAATATTAACATCAAATCCAAGCTCTGCCACTTTGTTAAGAATTTTGAATGATGGTAATATACCAGCAACTGTGACACTCACCTTATGAGAAAAATGCCTAATAATGTCACAGTTTGCAATAATTTCCAGAAGGGTAGGTGCACCACACAAATGTGTTACCTTATGAACATGAATTGCTTCAAAAATATCTTTTGCTGAAAAATCATTTCTAAGACAAATGTTTGTGCCACCAAGAGCAGGCATTAACCAAATGAAACACCATCCATTGCATCTAAACATGTCAACTGTCCATAAAAACACCAGCATAGGATTCACATCGAAACGAGTAATAGTCGCGAGTGAATTAAGGTAGACACTTCTATGATTATAAACTGCTCCTTTTGGAATTCCAGTTGAGCCTGATGTGTAGTTCACTGATATAGGATCACATTCATTTCTAGGCATTGAAATCTTAAAATCTTTTTGTCCCTTTTCAAGAAGTTCATCGTATATTAAGGTATCTTGAGGTATATCTTTCACTAGTTGGCCATGATCTTGTATTAGGACAATAAGGGGTGGCTTGAAATTTCTTTGGGAAATTATTTTTGATGCTTTGAGTACAGAATCAATAAACTCATAGTCTACAAATATGATTTTGCAAGACTCTAACTGTTCCAATATTAATGCTAATGTTGTTGCATCTAGTTTGAGGTTAAGTGAAGAAATAATAGCACCTGCCATTGGTACACCAAAATGAAGTTCATAGTGTGCTGGAGTATTTGGTGCCAAAGTTGCAACCTGTTTATAATATAAGAAAGAAAATTGAGGTCTTCATATGTATAGGAAAAAAATTCTTTTCGGTTATAATGAGCAATTACATGTTGGTTAGGTAAATTTATTTGGAAAATAGAGTTGATGACAATGTTAATTCATTAATCAAAACATAAATTAAAAGGTTAAATGCATTTTTGTCCCCTTTGAAAAATTTGGAATTCCAACCTTATAATTTAAATATTCTTCTCTTAGACATTTGTGGCATATGACCGTACAAAACAAATGATGTGGGAGGGGATAAACCGAAATTAGACAAGCTACATTTTAGTGTTTTTGCTAGACCATTATATTAATTTGTATTCTCATGTTGCATTTGTTTAGAAACTTTTGTAAATAATCAAATGGAGGATCATATAGCTAGTTTTATATAATATTGACTTTCTAATAAAAAAAATATATTGACTTTGATAGAAAACCTAATGGTGTGCTTCATGTTTTGACTAGGTTATCTTGATTATTTGTTTGTCGCCAAGTTTTTTATTATATTCCTCCTTGTATTTTGAATTCTATATTAACCGAAATGCAATGAATATGGTTGTTTAAAAAGAAAGATAATGCAATGAATATGGTTGTTTAAAAAGAAAGATATATGATAGATATATACTTTTTTTAAAAAAATAGATATGTTGTTATTTTTTTATTGGTGGTGGCCGGGGTTTGAACCCCGGACCTTGCATATATTATATATTATATCATGCATTGTCCATACCAACTGAGCTAAGTTCACGATGACAGATATGTTGTTATTTGATAATAGAATAAAGTAAGTAGTATCAATTGTTAGTTAACAAATCAAATGTAGATCTTTTCAAAAAAAAATAAAAGTAATCAAATGTAGATATTATATAGAGTAAGTTACACTCCCCTTCCCTCAAAGATGTTTGAATTACACTCATCTCCCCTCTTATGTTAAAATATGCACTCCCCTTCCTTGAAAAGAAAAATTTATACTCCCTTCCCCTATAAGATGCTTGAATTACAACCCTCTCCCTTAATAATTAAATATGCACTACACTTTAATATATTTTAACTTAAATAAATATTTTTATGATATATACTAATTTTGAACCACCATTTAAAAAAAATAAATTCATTTCTTTATAATTTAAATATCAATGATAATTAAATTTAAATATTTTGCTATTAATTTTATATTTTAGAGTATAAAATTAATTTTTAAATAACCATAATTTATTGTATTTTATAATTTTTCACATATTTTAATTTTATCTTCGCTTGTTTCATATTTTTTATTAGGCTTTTCTTGGCTTGTTTCATATTTTTTATTAGACTTTAAAATTACATGTTAATGAAATTGTGAATAAAAAATTGCAAAATATGTATTCAAATTTTGATTATATTAAAATAGACCTGCAATACTATTTTTTTTCCGAAGTGTGTTAGATTATTTTTTTTCTAGATTATTAGAAATAAAAAAAATTATTGAGAGATTAAAGTGTAGATTTTAACATAAGAGGGGAGGAGAATGTATTTCAAGTTTCTCTTAGGGGTGGGGAGTGAAATATTTTCTAATATATTTTGAATGAGAGGTGAGAGGAGTGTATATTTTAACAAAAAAGGAAAGGTAATGTAATTCAAACATCTTTGAGGGAATAGAAATGTAATTTACTCTTATTATATATAGATACATCATCATAACAAATATTGACTTGTCAAAAAAAAAAAAAAAAAAAGAGTTTGCTAACGTAACAACCCTTAGTTTTTTAATTTGTTTACATTCTTAGAGATTCATATTCCACACCAATCTACTATAGTGTACAATTCTGTAGTGAATTCAGAAGAGAATGAAAATAAGGAGAAATAGAAAAAAAGGAATAGACCATGTACAAGAATGGGGAAAATACTTGGGTGACATAATGTCACCGTGACATTAAATTTGGGCCACACAAAGGTGTTGTGTTGTGTAGCCCAGATGTGTTGTATGTGTTGTGTGGCCCAGATGTTGTGTGACAATGTGTGTTGTGTGGCTCAGATTTAATGTCACGGTGACATTATGTCACCCAAGTGCTTCCCCAAGAATGGTGTGTGTTGTAATGTGAGATCATACTCTTCCAAACAGAATGATGTCAGAAAAGGATAGTAAAAAATAATAATAAATCTGTGTGGACTTCCCATATTGAAGACATTCTAATGGCTTAAAATAAAGTTTTTCAAAGACTGGACTTTCCATTTTAATAACGTGTTTTTTTTAAGGGATTCTAATAACATGTTTTTTCTTAATGGCGTAAATTCTGGTATGGAATGAAATGTCAATGACCTAACTCGGTCTTAGAATAAGGACAGCGAATTAATCATTTTAAAATATATGAATATAGACTTGACTAAAAAATATATATATATATATATGAATATAGATAAACAGTGTTGAACACGGTATACATGTACTGTCCCATTTTCCATAATTACGCGCTTATAGAATTATTTCAGATCCTGAAGGAAAAAAAAATATGAAATCATTCACTTCCAATGAATCATCTTCTAACTCCAAATACTTGGTCTATTGATAAACGATAAGTTTTAGACTCGATAGTCACACGTTTGAGCCATGTTAGAGTTGGTAAACGATAAGTTTTAGACTCGAAAATCACACGTTTGAGAGAGTTTTTAGAGAGAGATGAACTTTGTAAAGGCTTTTTTGAATTCGATGGCCTTTTCGTAACGATATAATTTTACAAATTTGGATTAAATTTTTATCATTAAAAAGAGTTTAAAAAGATTCACATTAACATAAAATGATTCTGATACATAAAAAATACACACTGTAGTTAGAACCTTGGCAATATATAAAAGCCTTTTTTGAATGTTTTAAATCACAATAACAAATATAAATTGAATTTTGAATGAAACTATAATGAACGAGTCATCAATGTGTGTGTAAACACATATTTTTAGATTTTACATTTTTAATATGAACGGTGTGAGTTTGTTTGCAGATTTATCCTTTTTATTTTTAACGATATAAAAGTTGTGTTGTATTTGATATAATTTAAATGGGCTTGATCATTATTATGATATTGTAATAATCAACCGTTGATTCAGTGAAATTTAATATTTATAATTAGGATCTTGCTAACCAGTGCCCTCAGAGTATTGGTTAAGGATTCTATAAATAGAAATTTTATCTTGGAAATATAAGATGTTATTTTTGACCAAGTAATGATCTCACAACTCTTTCATGAAAACTTGTTTGTTTTGGATGCTTAACCAATGTCATCGGGGTACTGGTTAGCATTATCCTTATAATATGAAATTTAATATTTATAATTAGGGTCTTGTTAATCGGTGTCTTTGTCTTTGGGGCACTGGTTAAGTAATTTAAAAATAGAATTTTTGTTTTGAAAATATAAGATGTTACTTTTGATTAAGTAATAATTATACCACTTTTTAATAAAAACTTACTTCTTTGGGTTGTATAACCAATACTCTGGAATACTATTTAGCATTCTCCATAATTAACTGCTAATTACGTGCTAAAAAACTTTCATTAAGTGACTGCAAAACTGGTTGCTTGGTTGCCAAATTGATTAGTGTAATCGATTCAAAGAACTTTTTTTTTTTTGTTAATCCTCCATTACTCACAGAAAGGGGATCTCATAATTTGGAGTTCAGTGGTAAGCTCCATTCCTCACAGAAAGGGGATCTCATAATTTGGAGTTCAGTGATAAGGTAAGTAAAGTCTAGGCAAAATTATTTCACCCAATAATCAAGTTCAATCATCCTCCTGTGGAGCTTATTAACTATTTAAGCCTAATTGTATGATTTAATGACCAATTTAAAACCATGGATAGAACACTAGTTTGTATGGACCAATTAGAATAACCAGTTAATTAATTCATGCACGATTGAAGAACATAATTCTATTGGTAAACTGTAACAAAATATTGGCAAACTCTAACAAAATATAAGCAAAAAATATTTAAAAAGTAATTAGTCCAAAATTTAGACAAAAACATTTGACTTCTTAGATCTGATTTTGTGCTTATATTTTGTTACAAGTGATATAAAACATTGATCATATATATTTTCTAATTTAAATTACATTGATACATTATATTTGGTCATGAAGAGGGAACAAACAATAGTTGGCTGTAGATGAAATGAAAGCAGGGCAAAGGAAAGTATACGAATTAATGTAGTCATCATAGGGAGATAGGGAGATAAATGAACTTACAATATCACCATTAGAAATTCCTAAGTTGACCAAAGCAGAAGCAAGGTTGAGACATCTTTCATAGGTTTCTCTCCAAGAAAATCTAACATGATCATTGTAGATGATGGAAACCTTGTCACCATACACAGTGGCTGCTCGTTCTAGGAAACTGATCGGTGTCAAAGGTATGTGTGAACCTTTAGAGCACTCAACCAGGTCTTGTGTCATGGTAACGTCCTCACTGGTTCTGGCTCTGTACGGCTGGTATTTGCTTAATTTATGCAACATATATATAGTGCATTAATATTTTGTGGACCTGTCAAAATAAATTTGGTCCACTAGAGTTAGGGATGGCAAAGCAGGTCAGCCTGTTTAGATCCGCCTCTCTTAAGCCTGCAAAAAAACGGACAAGAACCTGTTACATGTGTTTTTACACATTGTTTCAATGCCAAATCATAAATTTAATAAACGAAAAATTACCAACATAATTTAAATTGAAAATTTGATACGAAAATCAACAATTGTCATAGAAATATGTCATCGAAATACAATAAACCAATGTCATGATAATTTACAAGAAACCAACAAATCCCACAATAACTAAAAACAAGTCATAAACATAAACATAATGTCCTACTAGTCCTGCTCCTGGTCCTGGTCCTGGTCCTGTTGATGCTGTTGTTGCCGCCTCCTCGGCCTCTGGCCTTGTCTCCTGCTCAAAATCGGTGCGATCTGGTCCCTAACATGGCGCATGGCCTCAAACCATTGTTCAGGGCTCATCACCTCCCGACCCATCTGCTCATCAGCAAAGGCAACAACGCCACTAACCATGTCATAAGTATCAGGGAGCTTCTCGCCTCGTATTGCTCCCACTGTTGTGCAATGATCTGCTCTTCATTTGCTGGCCTCGGAAGATCTCCTGGAAGAGGTGGCAATATCTGAGGGTGAGACACCCTAGTGTACCATAACACATAGCCATCCCTCCTCCGCCATGTCTCCTCTCCCGTCAGCTCACCCCAATCGGGTTCCTTAAGTGTGTGAGTGCGGAAGTCAAGGAATGCCTGCACAATCTGAGGCGGTCGCAACTCTACAACATCCGTCAGATGTCTAGGGACGGTCTGGACGTATCTGTACTGCCACAAAACTCTCTCAGGCAAGTGACGGTACACCCTAACGACACCGCACATGACCCAGCCTGAATACCAGAAAATCTCCTAAAAACCTGGATCTCCCCGTGCTTTTCGTCATCAAACTGCAAATGATCAAGCAACCCCTCTCCATGAACCTTCTGTAACGTCCACTTCGCTGCAACCGGATAATTTTCAATATAGTTGGGATTTGGATCAACACTGGAAAAGTCAGGAAAATGCGCCAAAAACCATCCCTGCACAAACCAAACAAATCACATTTTTAAGTTATTACGCACAAAAAATATAACAAAAAAATAAAAGTTAAGGTTCAAATGAGACAATTTCTTACGGTGAGCAGTGTCACGCTTCCCCAAGAGCTCTGTCTCCAGGCAAAGAGGCCTTGGCTAAACAGTGGTATAGGTATGCCAATGTCATTCCTCCCCAAGAATAATTACGCATCCCTGCGTAGCCGTCCTCCATGGTCTTCAGATAGACCAACTCGATGTGTTTGTTGCTTTTATCACCACACAATAAGCATCCAACAAGATAAAAGAGATAACAATTCACACAAGCAGTCCAAACCCTCTGCAGTTCTTGCTCCTCCCCTGCATCCTCTGGATCCGCCAATCTGGTAGCAGTATCAAGGTAGCCCTCATAATACTCCCTGAGCGTCTTATAACCAATGTAACCACCATACTCTTCAACACAATTTTTCATTGCCACTGTCTGCGTCACACCTAAGTGTCTCACCATCAGTTCCGCTCCATCAGTCTGAGACATCTTCTTCGGATGGCTCAACATCCGCCCTTCAATCGGAAGATGCATAAGACATGCGACATCATCCAAAGTAACGGTCATCTCTGTAACGCCCCATTTTAATTCTATTATTTTTAGTAGATGTGTGAATATTTTTATATGATTTTTATGTGATATATGTTGTGATTCTATTTTATTATATGATTTATGGAGTTGTGTTTTATTTGAATGAATATTGTTTTATTATTTGAGGAAATAATATGAGAAATAGAAATAATATAGAATTATTATTTATTTTAATTAAAGGGAATTAAATAGTAATTATGTGAGTTTAGTGGGAGTTAAATGAAAAGAGGGGAGGTTATAGTTTTTGGGAGAAAAAAAAGAAAGAAAAGGAGGCAGAAACATTTTCACGTAAAAACTTTAGAAACTGGTTTTGAGAGAAGGAAGAGAAAGCTAGGAGAAGAGCTAGGAAGAGAGAATCCAACCATTTTTGCTGTAGAATTTGCTGAGATAAGGTAAGGGTGGGATTCCTTTCACTAATAATATGTATAATTCTGAAATTTGATGAATTGTTGTATTCTTGATTTTAGGGTTAGAAAGTTATGCTAGATTGCTGTAATGAAATGAATTATGTTGAGGATGCATGTTTTCTATGTTGTTCTGACTGCTATGTTTCCCATAGAACCTATAAACATTGTTGCAAATCACTTTGGGGTTTGGGTGATCAGAAATTGGGTTGATGAAAAGTTGAGATTCTGAGAAAAAGTGATTTTAAGTGTTTTTGAGAAATAAGTGATTCTAGGATAAGCTGTTTTGGAGATTTAAAAATATGATTTTTCAGTAAGATATGATAGGATTTGTCGAATAGAACGCGTAGGCGAAAACGGAATCGGATTCGGAGTAACGGTTAGGTTTTTACGGACGAAACGGTGAAACCGAAAAAATGGGACTGCACAGAGCTGCGTCGCAGGTGGGCTACTGCCTTCCCACGCCTGGGCGCAGCAAGGCAGCCCCTCATGGGTGACTGCTTGTTGTGTTTTCGTTGCGTGCTGTTAGAACTTCGATTGTTGCGTTCCTGTGTCTTTTTCGCCCCTTTCCGTGTTGAATTAGCTTTCTGTGTAAACAAAAAAGTTGTAGATATTTGAGTTAGCTTTCTAATGGTTTTGGTTTGACATGAAAATGATTCATAGTTTTTGAGTTATGATGAAAATAGTCCAAGTGGGTCTTAAGAAAACCTTAAGAAAACTTAGCATAACTAATCCCAAGTTAGTCCAAAAACTTATGGTTGGTTTCCCAACTTCAAACTTAAGTGTTAGGGATTTAGTTGAGGTGTTTTATGGGTATTTGGCTTATGTCCTATTGATCAAAACTTAATTTCTTTTGAAGGATGTTTTGGACTTTGAGATGAATGTAATTGATTTATATATATGCTATGTTGTTGATTTCCGTTGTTGACGTCGTTGTATCATCCGATGTCGAAGTTGGGGAGTGTGTCATACTTGTTTTAGGCACATATGCTGTTGTTGTAGTCGCTGTTGAAGTTGTATGTTGATAATTGATATACACAAGTTGAGTCCATTTGCATACTCACATCTGTAGGGGGCTTATGCCCTAGAATGTTCATCATTCAACCCGTTGGGGGCTTATGCCCTGGAGAAATTGGGTTGATGAAAAGTTGAGATTCTGAGAAAAAGTGATTTTAAGTGTTTTTGAGAAATAAGTGATTCTAGGATAAGCGGTTTTGGAGATTTAAAAATATGATTTTTCAGTAAGATATGATAGGATTTGTTGAATAGAACGCGTAGGCGAAAACGGAATCGGATTCGGAGTAACGGTTAGGTTTTTACGGACGAAACAGTGAAACCGAAAAAATGGGACTGCACAGAGCTGCATCGCAGGTGGGCTACTGCCTTCCCACGCCTGGGCGCAGTTTTCCACGCCTGGGCGTAGCAAGGCAGCCCCTCATGGGTGACTGCTTGTTGTGTTTTCGTTGCGTGCTGTCAGAACTTCGATTGTTGCATTTCTGTGTCTTTTTCGCCCCTTTCCGTGTTGAATTAGCTTTCGGTGTAAACAAAAAAGTTGTAGATATTTGAGTTAGCTTTCTAATGGTTTTGGTTTGACATGAAAATGATTCATAGTTTTTGAGTTATGATGAAAATAGTCCAAGTGGGTCTTCAAAAAACCTTAAGAAAACTTAGCATAACTAATCCCAAGTTAGTCCAAAAACTTATGGTTGGTTTCCCAACTTCAAACTTAAGTGTTAGGGATTTAGTTGAGGTTTTTTATGGGTATTTGACTTATGTCCTATTGATCAAAACTTAATTTCTTTTGAAGGATGTTTTGGACTTTGAGATGAATGTAATTGATTTATATATATGCTATGTTGTTGATTTCCGTTGTTGACGTCGTTGTATCGTCTAATGTCGAAGTTGGGGAGTGTGTCATAATTGTTGTAGGCACATATGTTATTGTTGTAGTCGTTGTTGGAGTTGTATGTTGATATACACAAGTCGAGTCCATATGCATACTCATGTTCTGTTGGGGGCTTATGCCCTGGAATGTTTATCATTCAAACCGTTGGGGGCTTATGCCCTGGAATGTTTATCGTTCACCTGTTGGGGGCTTATGCCCTGGGATGCTTTAACCATCCAAACTGTCGGGGGCTTATGCCCTGGAATGCTTAGCATTCAACGCGCGTAGTTGGTACCACATGCATAATACACTAGTTGTTGTCGGAGTTGTATTGTCATAGTTGTCGTTGTCGGCTGAATAGTTGGCGTTCATTGTTGATAATGACGTTTGTGTTGTTGGGGATGTTGTTTAAATGTTCTTGAAAACGAATATGATGCTGAGTTATATGTACATATGAACTTGATAATGCTTGTTGTTGAACTGTTGTTATTTTCATTAATTTGATGAATTATATATTATTATTATTGGATAAGTTTCTCACCCCTTCTGCGTATATGTTGCCTCGACCGTGGGTAATGTGCAGGTAATGATGACTTGTAGGTTGATTGGCTCAAGTGTCTAGGGCTCTGATACATATTAGGATGGGGATCGTCGCGAATGTCTTCTTCATTTCTTTTATGTATCATATTTTGAAAAGACCTCGTTGTTGGATTTATTATTGTTGAGGATAATGTCTATTACGTTGAGGCCTTTGTGCCAATAATTTCGTTGACGTAGGATTTGGTTGAAATTATATTTTTAAAGAACTATTCCGCTGCAATTTATTAAGATATTCTAAATGTTGGTATTTAAATAATTAGATATTTTCTATTTATGAAATTTTGAAAAGTAGTGTGACACTCCGTTGTGTGATTACTCTGATTTTATTTATTAATATTACGTTGTTTTGAGAACGGGGTGTTACAATCTCCCCCTAGAGCGGCAATGTCATATGGTTGGCATAAGAGTGCAGCAGAGATGTATCTTCTGGTCCTCCAGGAAAAGGACGCTGCAAAGGTAACGTCGTTGGAGCTGCCGTTGCTGCAATGTCATCCTGGTTTGGTATATGCTGGTGGTCATACTCACCATCAGTGACATCGTGGTCTATCTCATCCTGAAAATTCAGGTACTCCATCTGGGTCGGGTTAACCACCTGTGACTGTTCAGGCTGTGTAGCCTGAGAAGTCCCTGAACCATCTGCCCTCCCTTTACCTCTTCCCCTCTTTGGGATGTGCCCGTTTTGCCTCTCCCGCCTCGCGCTTTGTGTCATCGTACGCCTACCACCAATCATCTTAGATGGATCAATCGGCTGCCCCTGGTGCTGATCAGACATGTCTACACAAAAATTTAAAAAATTAACATCATTCAACTTATACTTTCAACCACTTTATCAAACACATTAAACCTAAACATAACTTAAACATTCACATTTAACCACTTTATCAAACATTCACATTCAACCTAAACATTATCAAACACATTATCATTCACATTCAAACGTAAATAATCAAACACATTATCAAACACATTAAACCTAAACATAACCTAAACCATTCACATTCGGTGGAAATCAAACCACATTCAACCTAATTCAATATACACTTTATCAAACTACAATAACATCATTTCCATAACCTAAACTAACTCAATAATCAATATAATTCTCATTGGGTCATTTTGTCAAACACTTTGTGTGCAAAGTAACAAACAAATTCAAATTATCTTCATTTGACACCATTTAAAACCACATTATCATTAAACATCATTTAAACAGCATAGGCAACAACTACATTCATTTATCAATTCATAAACTACACAAGCAATCTTCAAATTGTCAATTCATTCATAAATCCTAACCACATGCAAACTACTCAAATTTTTTAAAAAACTTAACCTAAACAAACTAACATTATGATTACAATGATTGATGCTACTTACTTGTGATAATGTAGGGTCGATTGGCTTGCAATTCGTGAAAATGCCTTTGGTGAGAATTGGAGAGAATTTGAGAGAAGTTTGAAGAAAAATGAAACTAATATGTTTCTGGTTCTTCAGTTTCTGTATAAGGGACGCATCGACAGTTAACTGCCGAGGCTGGCCCATTGGGCTTCGTGACATCTCTGTGTGATTTTAGAAAAAGTAATATTATTAAATTAAATCTTTAACAATTATTAATCTTTGATGCTCCCAAAAAAACAATTATTAATCTAATTTAAAAACTATATATATTTTTTAAAAGAAAAAAACTATATATATATTTATACACACACACATTTATCTAAAACTTTTAAAGTTTATAAAATATAAATTATTGATTTGGTTCAATTGAAGGAATAAACCTTAGTTTAATTTACATGTGGTGTCAATGTAAAAAATATCTCACATGAATTCAATCATATCTCAACACGCTTCGTACCAACTCTGCCATGTTTCCAATGAAATCTCGAAATCCCTGCCAACTCGACCATGTTCCCTATTAACTCGAAGAAGAAAAAAAACATTCAGGAGCTTGGTCTTGGAATTGATTATGTCGTAGAGTGGTATTCTAGCTAAACGATTTTTGCATGATAGGTTCCCCACATAATAGGGGAAAAGGTTACCTACCTCCTACCTTTATAAATAAGGTCATCTCTCAACAACTAAAGCTCATAAATCACTCATTCCACACATAAGTATCTCGACTTAGTCATGTCACCAATGTTGATTGTTAAAAATCTAGCAATTTTGGCCCCTTAATTTTCTTGATATTTAAATAATTTAAAAAGTCCAGTCAAAAATATATAGACGGTTAACTTATCTTAAACGACATAAATATTTTACTATTTTGGACCATACTTTTTGTATTCGACTCACTCAATTCGTACTCGTCAAGCTCTCGGTCTACTTTATTATGATTTTAGCCCGCTATCTTAAGAAGCACAACTTGGTCATGCTCCCTACCAACTCGGCCTTGTTTCCAATGAACTCTCGTACCCCCTGCCAGCTTGACCACATTCCTTATTAACTGAAGAAGAAAAAAACACTCTAGAACTTGGTCTTGGCATTGACTACATAGTAGAGTGGTATTCTAGCTAGGGAATTTTTGCATGATAGGCTCCCCACAATGCATGGAAAAGGTTACCTACCTCTATAAATAAGGTCATCTCTCAACAACCAAAGTTCATCGGGCACTCATTCCACACATAAGCATCTCGACTTAGTCTTGTCACCAATGTCTATTGTTAAAAATATAACAATTTTGGCCCCTTAAATCTATTAATATTTAAATAATTAAAAAAGTCAACTTAACAATATATTTACGATCAGAATGTGTCACAACATTCACGTAAGTGTTGACGAGATCAAAATTAAGGTTTTAACTTTTGCAAAATGGACTAAACTTGAAAAAAAAACACCAAAATCTATGTAATCCTTGTAACATTTAAATATTTTTACAAATATACCCTTATAAAAATTTGTTTTTTAAAGACCCTTATAGAAAATTGTTAAAGATTTATAAACAGACTCCCTAATATCAAAGAAAAAACAAGATGTTGGGGCATAAGATGCTTTGTTCGTTACTCATTTACAGTTTGCTGATGATACTCTTTTGATTGGTGGGAAAAGTTAGGCGAATGTCCGCGCTTTGAACAATGTTTTGCTTTTGTTTAAGAAAATATATCTGGGTTAAAAGTAAATTTTCATAAAAGCATGTTGTTTGGTATTAATGTGGTTGGTTTTTGGCTTCATGAGGCGGCAGTTGTTATGAATTTGCAAGCATGGTTGTTTACCTTTTGTGTACTTGGGGCTGGCATCCGCGATAGCTTCAGTTCTGGTGCCCTTTGGTTGACCGTATTAGAAGTAGAATGTCTGGGTGGAAAAGTAAAAACCTTTCGTTGGAGGGTTGGCTGATTCTCCTTTAATCTGCACTGTCATCCATTCCGGTTTATTTTATTTCCTTCTTCAAATCTCCCTCTGGTATCATTTCTACCTTTGACTTTTTTTTGGGGGGGGGGGGGGGGGGTGATGTTAGGAAATTGTCTTGGGTAAAATGGGATACTCTATGTTTACATACGGATAATGGAGGTTTGGGGGTTAGGAGGTTGAAAGAGTTTAATCTATCTTTACTTGGTAAATTGGTGTGGAGGATGTTGGAGGAAAAGGGAAACTTGTGGTAAACTGTGTTGTGTGCGAAATATGGTGAGGAAGGGGCGGTTATGTGTTGGTGGGGGAAGGGGGTTCCGCGTGGTGGCAAAACTTTAATCTTATTAGGATAGGGAGTGGTTTGTTAGATGATCAGTGGTTGTTGGATAATATTTCTAGACATGTGGGGGATGGGGCATCTTCGTTATTCTGGAAGGATCCTTGGTTGGATGGTGCATCTTTAGATGTTGGGTATGCTTGGTTGTTTGATCTTGCAGTTAATAAATTTGTCACTATTGCGGAGATGTTGTCTTTGGGTTGGGAGGTTAGTGGTGAGGCGTGGAAGTGGAGAAGAAGATTGTTTGGATGGGAGGAGGGGTTGGTAAGGGAGTGCGCGGAGTAGCTTTCGCTTGTTGTTTTTCAGGTTGGTGTGACTGACAGGTGGATTTGGAAGCTTCATTCTTCCTATAGGTACACGGTCAAAAGTGCTTATAATTACTTGACTAGATCAGATGTGGCATTTGAGGACCGCTGCAATCATGTTTTATTGCTCAAGCAAATTCCGCTTAAGGTCAATATTTTTATTTGGCGTTTGTTCCTGGATAGATTAGCAACAAAAATGAATTTGTTAAGGAGAAATATCTTGGATTATAATGATTCTTTTTGTTCGGCCGCTTGCAAATTGGTAGAGGATCAGAATCATTTGTTCTTTTCTTGTGCTTTTTATGGTCAACTTTGGCTTTTGATATCAGGTTGGTTAGACATCTCAACGACTCTTCAAGGTTCCTTGTTTCAACATTTTCTTCAGTTTGAAGGTCTTGGGGGTTTCTCCAACAAGTCTCGTTTGACTTTTAACATTATATGGATTTCAACTCTTTTTACTATTTGGAAGGATCGCAATATGATACTTTTTCACAATAACTCCGAACAACTTCTATCTTTATTGGAAAACGTTAAACTCCAAGTTTTTTTGTGGCTCAAATCTTATTATGTTGTATTCGATTTTGAGTATTCAATTTGGAGGTTAAGCCCTTTATTATGTTTCCAAGTTGTAACATAATTTTTTTTTCTTGGCTACATTGCGGTAGCTTGTGGATTTCCATTTTGTAATTTTTGAATACTTTAGCTTCCTTTAGTACACCTTTGTACTAGAGGAGCTTGTGTTGGTTTTTAATATTTTTTTTTGGAGAAATCGAAATGGAATATATATATATATAACAACAGTGCAACTCCATGCACAAGGAGTGCAAAGAACACCACTGACAAAGTTTACAGTTTCATAGTCCTACAAGAGATCTAGCAAACAGACAAAAATAAAAATCAGCAGACACCAATCCAAGGCAGTGGGTATCCCCACCAATCATGATAACAGTAATGAAAAGAAGCCTGTTTTGCTTTCAGCCACAGAAAATATAGTAACTTGACTTTCTCTAAAAGGACCAAGGATTTAGACACCGTATCTTTGAAAATATGGTTATTCTGTTCCTTCCAGATTACCCAGACACAAACAAACCATATAACCTTAAAGAACGAATGAGTACCACGCGACATCCCTGCCATGAAGGAAACTTGAATGAAGTGATCATGAAGTTGACAAGGAGGGACCATCGACAACCCTATCCAATTCCAGACAAGAAACCACAGTGTATAGGCCATATCGCAAACAATAAATAGGTGCGTAGATGTTTCGAAAGCTCCACACCCGGTTACACAAGCCAGGTCGTTAGCATGAATAATATGACGCCGAA
The DNA here is from genome assembly GCF_051527215.1 of Medicago sativa. Taxonomy (NCBI): domain Eukaryota; kingdom Viridiplantae; phylum Streptophyta; class Magnoliopsida; order Fabales; family Fabaceae; genus Medicago; species Medicago sativa. The sequence continues at coordinate 13,649,148 of NC_140753.1, read as the reverse complement.
GAAGATTATCTTTGGTTGGAAGTCGATTACGCAAGAGACGCCACACGAACACAGACACTTTCAAAGGAATATGCCTATGCCAAACATCATCTACAGGACTTCTATCCACCTGCTCGTCTGAAGATGTGAGAAAGCGGTAAGAATCCCGCACCGAATAACCATGCACAAGATCTAAAAGCCAACTCCACGAATCAGTAACCTCAACCTGCAAAACAATGTTATGAAGCACTTCGGAGCACTCCCTCACATTATCCTACACCCATGCTAACAAGCGCCGCCTCCACTCCCACGCCCTCCCCTCCACCTCCCAACCTAAACGCGCCATCTCCTCCACCCTGCACTCCTTATTTATGGCCAAATCAAATAGTCTAGAAAATTTGATGCATAACGGCATTTCCCCTACCCAATGATCAAACCAAAATAAGGTTGTCCTACCATCTCCTACTAGCCTACAAGCATTGTCATATCCCCCCTCGGACGCGACACACAGACCTCCACCATTAAACGAATGATGAAAAAGTTTGTTTAGATTCTTGAAAAAAATAAAAACATTAAACGAAGGATGGAAAAGTTTTATAACCAATAACTATATTTTTCTTTTTGAAGAAATCAATAGCTATATACCTTCAAATTTGTGTCATTTTTTTATAAATAAGATCAATCTTAAAAAAATTCTTATAATAAAAACTGAAGGAAAAATGTTTTAACAAACTGTAACTTTTCGTATTTTCCCACTGAAACTTGATAAGAGAGAACATAAAATGAAGAATAGAAATAAAATGATATATCCATAAATTAAATGGATAGATGAAAATGTTACTACCGTCTACATGATAATATCATATTATTTAATTTAAATGCAAACAATCTCGTAAGTATAAAGTTTATTTTTAAAAAAAAAATCTCGTAAGTATAAAGTTAAAATCATAGTTGCAATGTCCCTGTGAGCATAACTCAGTTGACAGGGACATGCATTATTTTATACAGGGATCGGGGGTTCGAACCTCGGACCACTAGGCTACCTAACAAAAAAAAAATCATAGTTGCAATAATAATTGATAAGTTGAAACACGAGTTTGAAATTGAATCCACGAGTTTCTAGTTCTTAGCATTTGGAGGTACATGTGTTTTGCCATAAAGTTTTTTTTTTAAAAAAAGTCATGCTAACCGGTATCTTGAAGGTATTGGTTAAAAAAAGTCAATAAAACAAATTTTAAGTAAAGATAACACTTTTGATATTTTTGAAAAATTGATTACACAAATTTTAATGCAATACTACAATATTCACTTCTTTGCACGGTTGATTAGCATTTCCCCCAAAAAAATTATCACTACTTTGCATTGAAAATATGAGATTGAAAAATTTGTGTACAATGATTGGGTAATGTGTATACATGGGCGGACCTGGACAGGTCCTGGTGTGGCAAGTGCCACACCAGCCCACCAGTACCACCACGTACTTGAAAAGCCTAAAGTTTTTCAGCCAATGGGTTTCAAACTAGTGAGGATTGTTCAAACCAAATACTAACAATGACCTACAATGAATTGGATAAAGCACAAAGAGAATTGTTCACTTATTTATAGTGTAGTTTGGATTTGTAAGCTTGCAATACAGCAGATGTGGGACTTAGTATCTATCTCTGTTTTACAAAGCACATGCATATAACTATTGGAAGTATTTTTTTGACATATAGAGAATGAAATTACTTCTATAAAAAAATAGAGAATGAAATTAATTATTTAATTTAATATTAATAATAAGTAATATCAGTTTTTGTGATTATCAAGCTATATATATTGTGTTGCTTGTTGGAAAATGGTTTTACAAAAGACCTAAGAATTGAGTTTTTATCGTTAGCATCGTATGTTTGTTAAGCTATTATTAGGTTTTGACTACTAAAATTGATTTTATATTGTTTGAAATTGAAATTGAATTAGGACGAAGAATATGTGAAGAGTCTACTAAGTAACAAGATGGATGATCAATGGTCAAATAAATGATCGTTTTGCTATAACTATTTTTAATATAATTTCTTATTAAATTTAGTTTTATTTAATTATTTGACAAAAAAATTGTGCCTCACCAACATTGTGAGTCCAGATCCGCCCCTGTGTGTATAGTATCAATTAGATTCTTAACATCAGTGCTAGCAGTACTCTTTATAGTATTAACTTCTTATTGATTCAAACTTACATGAATTTTATCACTTTATATTCGACTCTTTTTAAAATATAAGATTAACGTAATTTCATCTAATAAAAGTGTAGATGTTAGAGATAGTGTTGTTAATACTATTCGACCTGTAATTATGCTATATGGTGAATTCCAAGTCAGAGCCATTAGCAATAGATAATTACTTAACGGGTTTTATATTATGCATGTTTGTCTTTTTTTAACAAAAAAAACAAAAAGCGATGAGTAATAAAGTGTCGAATGCGTGTGGTGATTAATGACGGAAGTGTGGTGATTAATGGAACGTTCATCACCTGCTTATTAATTTATTTCATTCCATATCACATCGTACAGTGAATGGCTTCATCTCTTTCGTACATTAGTATTTTTTTTTAATGAGCAAAAATGGAATACCTTCAAATATTATACTCTTAATTTCGAATCATTTTAAAAAATAACATTACATAGTTTGCAATAATCATTTTTAAAATTTTAACATAAAAAATAATTTTTTTTTGGTCAGATAATAATTATTATTATTATAAGTAATAATAATTCAAAAAAAATTATTTCATTGACAGTTGGCGGAGGGACGAATGTTATGTGTGGTTAGAGACACGCATTCAACTTCCCTATTTTTTTAAATCATAAATAGGGGTAATAGTTATTTTGGTTTTTAAATATGTAATGAATAGACAACAATCTCTCAATGTATTAAAATTCTAAAATCAACTTTGATTTTACACTTTATTAGTTAAAATAGTTCTTGAAATAACAATAAGTAAGTATATTGAAGAACTATTATAACAATATTAATAGGGATGAGGTCAGACTGGCATAGAGATATCTACGGCCTAGCCTACGATAGGTCAAGCCAGACTTTTTTCTTAAATAGGGAAGACGTATGGTTTTTTAGAAGTTTATTTAGCTTAAAAAGTCAGGCCACAAGTTATTGAAAAGGTCTTTTTAGGCCTATTAGGTCGGCCTAGTTTGTAAATATGAATAATATTATTGATTATTATATTATATACTCTACTTTGAATTAAATTATAGGCTTAATGCATCACTCGGTCCCTTAACTTATTTTATTTTCTCAGTTTGATCCTTTAATTATAAAGCGTCTCAATTCGATCTCATAAATCTTATGTCGTTTACTATTTTGGTCATCTCTGTTAGTTTTTAACCTTAAATGTCTAAGGTGAACCAACTTTATAGGTGGTCCACCATAGACCTTATTAAATCTTTTATTTTTAACCGTCTAATCATTTTTTAAAATGGAGACCGTTGGATCAAGGAGAGATCTATTGTTGCTTATAATGAACCACAAATACCTAATTTTTTCCTCCATCTTCTTTCCTAAATCGTCCCCAAATAAAACTCTCATCTTGAAAGAAAAAAAAAAAAAACAGAAGATCAAAAATACAAAACATATTACAAGTAGAGATATGTGTTGGGTAAGAGTCGCCTAAGAATTTCTCCTACCAGAATCATCATCATCTTTGTTTCATTTTCCTTAACATTCTTAAAAAAAATTACTATCAGAATCATTCCTAAAAAAAAAAACATTCTCATTCTCCTTCTCCTTCTCCTTATCTTTTCTTTCTCATGATCTTCATCGTCTTAAATACTATGTTCTTATAAACCCAGAAAAATTAATTAAATCCTTCACCAAAATCTCAAATTAATTGAAACCTATTATTAATATTAAAAAAAAAACTATAATTGAATTAAAGGAACAACAGTGCAACGAAATTGGATTGGAATTAATTTCAATTGTTCCTGCACCGGTGAAGGGTTAGGAGTCAATTGGTGTCTCTCGCTACCAGCAAAATGGGTTACGAGCTCTTTTCTAAATTCTTGTGGTTCAAATGGTGTTTGATTCCAATTAGTTGCAGCTCCACATGGATCTTTTCGAAAACAATAATGTGAAGGAAAGTCTTAGTTGCAAAATTTAATTTAATTTTTTTTAAGAAATTGAAGGTGTAGTGATGAGAGATGATGAAGATGATTTTTTGAGAAGATGAAGAAAACAGTAAAAATCAAGTGTTGATAGTTCACTCTTAAATACTATAGACCTGCAATCAAGTGGTTAAAATGATAACAAGAATAATATATATTAAAAAAATTAACGGAAATGATCAAAATAGTAGACGACGGAAGATTTATGGGACCAAATTGAAACACTTTATAGTTAAGGGATCAAACTGATAAATTAAAATAAGTGAAGGGACAAGAGCATGTATTAAGCCTAAATTATAAATTTGTCAACCTTTAAAGTAATTTAAGCTTATTAGTTTGCATTATTTTTCACATATTTAAATATATTATTATAAATTAGAATTGAAATATGATATAATATATAGTAAAGTTCTCTAAAACTTCATGTTAAATATCGAAAGAGGGTTTAATATCATTGATATATTAGTTCGTTAGTCTATTTAACCTTGGGTAACATTACTTATTTAACGATGTTCATATGAAATAAACATTTAAACAGGCCAGCAGGTCTAATCAGGCTTTCATAAGGCCAGACTCAGGCCTAAAAAGTAAGTCTATGACAGGCCACAGGCCAGGCTTAGGCCTTACAAAAATTTGACATGCCGAGCTTAGGCCTTGCAAAGCCTAACTCGGCCTAGCATATTCTGATTCCCATCCCTAAATATTAACGAAGTATTTTAATGTTAGGGACAATTTTAACTAACGAAGTGCACAATCAGAAACTATTTTGAAATTTCGATACATTGAGGTACTATTATGACTATTCATTACACATTAATTGACCAAAATAACTATTATCCCTTATAAATAAAACGCAATATGTTAAGAATAAGAACAAGTCAACAGCCTTGTGCAAAACTCGTGTAAACAAATAAATGCAACACATTTGTTATGATTTATAAACTTTTGAAGTTGGTCCTGCTCTTGTCAGCAACAACTGTAAGTGTTGAATGTGTTTTTTCAGCTATGAAAGTTTTTGAGGAGTCAACTATATAATAAAATAGGTGATTAATGGTTAAATAATTGTCTTGTAACTATATTGAAAGAGATGTTCTTTTAACAATTAGCAATGATGTAATTCTGCTAATTTTTAACAAATGGATATGAGACGATTTTTATTGTAATGTATTGTATCAAACAATGTTATTTATTATTTTTAATATAGTTTGCATTATTGTTTCTTTAAAATTTTAACCCCACATATACCAAATGTCTAAATCCGCCCATCAGTTGACACGTTTGGTAGACAATGTTTTGTTGTTATAATTTTAAATGATAGAAAATTATTTCTTTTTCAAAGACAATAACTCACGTAACTATCATCAATTTAAAAATTGATTGTATGATACATATTAAATTATCGAGTATAACTTTTTTTTTAGAATAAAAAATGGTATATATATTCACACAAATTGAGGTGTCTTTCTAACACAAGACGTACTAAAAAAGACGCTCAAAATACAGGTTTCTATTAAGCAATCATTAGTGTTAATATGCTTCATTTTTCTTGTCAATTTTTTTTTAGAATCATTGATGGTAAAGATTAATGCTTCGTTAAGACAAAAAAAAGAAAAGATTAATTTTTCGAGTAGACAAAAATTTCTTTAATTTGACCGATGTATATTACAAGAATTCTTATATACCTTTACAAAGAATGATTCATTCGCATTAAATATTAATTTATATGGTTTTGCTAACCCGTGCTTTAAGGGTATTGGTTAAAAATGTCAAAAAAAAATTTTTTTATTAAAAACAATAATTTTTTGACTTTCATAAAGTTAAATATTTTACTTTTCACCAATTTCTAATGCATAAATTTTATATTAATCTTCTTAACTAACATCCTTAGGACACTGGTTTGCATTTCTCTTGTTTATATTAGCATGTTATGCACATTTCCCTGACTCTCACAGACGTCATGGTGCATGCATGTATGTGTGACTCTTTTAAAATGACGAAAATGGGAGTAGATGCTACCAAAATTTGCAATTAGCTGCATGCATATAAAGTGGAATACAGTGGCCCTGGCATAAATTAAGCGAGAAATTAGTTTATATAGGAAAATACTATATGTACCACTATTATCTAATTAGTTTATGACCGAACGTCAAAAAAAAAAAAAATAGTTTATGACCAGTAAATAAAAATATAATTTTATTTCATGTTAATATTTTTACACATCAGTATATATTTGCTCTTTTATGTCTTTTGTAATATAGAGAAACAAATTTTTACGAGATTGATATGATTTTTTAATAAAAAATTCCTTTTATATTGTTGTATCTTAAACAAACTAAATTATTTTTATAAAATGATTTTATTATGATAAGCAAACACAAAATCGATTCTAATTTTTTTACAAAATCATTAAAAAGAATCTCTTAATTATTGAATGTCATTTTTTTTTATCAGTAACAAACTGAACCTACGAGATTTGTTATAATTTTTTAAAAATCACTTCAAAAAGCATTTTATATGAGTTATAGTTTTTAAAAACATTCAGGTCCCACGATTTTTATCCTCTCGTGCTTTTAAAAAAATGAGTAATGATATTTTGACATCCATTTGATGACAACTTTGTTGACAACCTTGTTTTTCTCACTTCTTATTGGTCAAAAACAATGGAGAGAGAAAAAGGAAGAGAGAGGATAACAACATCATGTGAGTATGAGAGAGAAAATTGTCCAAAAGTTGTCAAAAAGTGGTTGTCAAAATATCATTTCTCTAAAAAAATAGGAACAACCCACGTGTACACTTATCCCATCCATAGAATTGGGCAGCACTTGGGTGACATAATGTCACCGTGACATTAAATCTGGGCCACACAACACACATTGCCATTTGCATCTGGGCTACAACACATCCATGAGTATATTTGTGTGGCCCAGATTTAATGTCACGGTGACATTATGTCACCAAAGTATTTTCCCATAGAATTTAGGTTGTATCAGATATTTTTCTAATACACACTTCTACACACATATGTTTCTGGTGAAGAAAGGTGCTTATTTTTAGCTTATCCGCAGGCAGCGGCGAAGCTAGCGATAATTCTATGAGGTGGCCACATATATATATTTTTTTTAAAACTAATCTAATGCAGTAGGCAAAAAAATTCACAATAACTATTACTTATATAAAGCGTTCTTAATAAAATATACACTTGATTCAACAAGAACGGATTATACCAAAAAATGCGGCAATAAACTATTTTGTACCAAAAAAGCCACATTAGAATAGCGGATTGTACCAAAAAAGCTACAACAAAAGAAATAAAGACTAATAGTAGCTATTTATGAAAATTGAACTCGACGGCCCTTCAAAGACTCAAATTCATCCATAATTGCATCTGAGCTAAACTGACTTGCAATGTCCTTTTCAATGTAGATAACCAAGCTATTTGAAAGAAAATCATCACTCATTTTGTTTCTTTGTTTTGTCTTGAGATTTTTCATTGATGAGAAAGCTCTCTCTGTTGTCGCTGTGGAGACTTAGAGTGTCAAAACAAGACGAATCAATCTATCAATTAAATGATAGCGCTTTGACTTCCCAGATTCTACTACTCCATCCGTTTCAAAATGAGTGTCGTTTTAGGTGTTTTCACACATATTAAGAAATGCAATGATTAAAAGAAAGAGAATGGTTATTTTACCAAATTATCCTTATTAACTATTGGTTAGTTTTAAAAGTAATACTTTGGAAGTAGTGTGCAGAGTATTAATTGGAGGGTACAATTGAAAAGAAATTTTTTTTTTTTGAAGGAAACATGCTTATAGCATTTCATTGATAATAAGAGTCTCAATACAATTGGGTATTTCATAATAAACTGCGGAACTAGCGGAACACGTGGCCTCTCGTGCAAGAGTATGAGCCACCGCGTTGGCTTGTCACCTAACAAACTCCACCCTAGAGTTAGAAAATAAATTACGAAACAAAGAACGACAGGAAGATATGATACAACCAAATTCAGACAAGTCGTTGCGAGTAGACTGGAAGGCATCAACTGTTAACTTAGAGTCTGTTTCAAAGTCCACATTATTGAGCACCATGTCACTCAACCATTGTAGTGCAGCGTGCAGCCCTAAAGCTTCACCCACATCTACTGAAACAGTACAGGGATATGTAAAAGTCTTAGCCAGAACAAACGTACCTTCCGAGTCGTGAACACAGACGCCAATACCTGTGCGGTTAAGCTGAGAAGGAAAGGCTGCGTCAATGTTACATTTGTATCTACCTGACATAGGGGGCTGCCACAGTGTTCTATTTCGTTGGCGTGAGTTGGAGGTCCCCATATTCACGGCCAAAGGCTGCTGAGAAGACGAGTGGGATGTAGGAATTTCCAGCTCATTCGCTAGATGCCAGTCTGTAACCATGTTCCTAGCACGCTCTACAACCTCCGCACTTGTTTCTGTAGCATCATCCCAAACTTTAAGATTGCGGTGTTTCCACAAACTCCACATAACAGTTGACAGACGTTGGGATAACTCAGCAGACAAATTCTCTAAAAGATAGAAAATAGCATCCGTAGCTGAAGTAGTATGAGTGAGAGCATATTGCACCGAGCTCCAAAGGCCGGTCCTGTTCCATACCTGTATAGCAAAAGGACAGCAGAAGAAAACATGCAAAAGATCCTCATGAAGAGAGTCACAACTAGGACAATTAGTGGGGCATGCGACACCTTTGTCTAACAGACGAACACGCGTCGGTAAACATCCTCGACACATGCGCCAAATTAAGTTCTTAACCTTCGGTGGAACTTTAAGGTTCCAAATTCCAGTCCAATACCCCAGACGCCATAAATGGGAAGAATCAATTAAATCTGTTACACATAACCTGTAGGCACTACGTACAGAGTAACGTCCGTGCCTTTCTGCCTTCCAAATAAGTCTATCTTCCTCGACCTGAGAAATAAGTGGCGTATGAAGTATTTTATCCGCAATATCCACACTAAAGACCTGTCTAACTGCCTGCTCATTCCAGCTTTTATCCTGTAGATTCATCAAACTATTAATAGTGAAATTATGACCGAAGTGAGCACCTGTAATATCACTGCTAATGCACTCCCCATTCGTCAACCAAGGTTCATTAAGAATGGGAATGGTAGCACCTGAACCTATGCTCCAACGTGCTCCCCCACGTACTATAAATCTAGCGCGCATGATGCTACGCCAAACATAGCTCGGATTATGTCCAACAGTAGCCGTGAGATAGGAGCCAGTCGGGAAATAACGAGCTTTAAAAATGCGAGCAACAAGAGAATCTGGTTCCGTAATAAATTTCCAACCTTGTTTCCCCAACATAGCTAAATTAAAAGCAGAGAGATCTTTGAAACCCATACCTCCATGAACTTTTGGTGCCGACAGCTTCTCCCAATTCATCCAATGAATCCCTCTGTGCGTCGTTTTACCATTGCCCCACCAAAAAGAATTCATCATCTTTTCAATGGAGTCGATCAAAGTACTAGGTAGCTGAAAAATACTCATCACATAAGTGGGAATAGATTGCAAAACAGACTTTATCATTACCTCACGATCTGCTTTTGAGAGGCACTTACCACTCCAAGAATTGATTTTCTGCCAAACTCGATCCTTAATATATGCAAAGGTGGCTTTTCGGTCACGACCTATCATAGAAGGTAGGCCCAGATATTTACCTGTGCCCAGAACAACCTGAACTCCAAGAATGTCAGTGATAGTGATTTTAAGCTCGTTAGGGACATTACGGCTACAATAGATCTCTGATTTTGGCAAACTGATCGCTTGACCCGAGGCGACCTCATAAGTGGATAGTATATTTTTCATTTTGAAACTGAAAGTGACATTCATTTTGAAACAATTTTTTTTGGCTAAAGCGACACTCGTTTTGAAACGGAGGGAGTAATTTTTTGCACAACTGAGAGAGTGTTGTTATATTTTAAAAAGACTGAGGTATATCACCAATGTAATGACTTAATTGCAACCTCAAATGAATTCTTTCTTGCTCAGTGAAATCATTAGAATAGTAAGTCTCTGCTAACCTACAAATATAATTAATGTAACATATTAGTAAATACAAAGGAACTCTTTTGTAGTCAATGAAGCCAAGACAATAAAAACAACATGCTAACCTGCAAATATTATTAATGTTGAATTCCTTGAAATTGTTGCTAGGATCCAAAGCTGTACTTAAACTTAGAAGTTCCACAGTTTGTTCATTGAATCTCAAATTTAATTCCTTCATTTGAGAATCTATCATAGCCAAGAAAATATCAACCCTATAATGATGCACCATAGTTAACCGATAACGTGGGTGAATTAAGAATCTAATTAATGTTGTTTGTTGTTAACCTGTCACTTTTAGGTCACCATGGCACCGCACGGATTGTTTGTTTGTCTCTCTCTCGTGTGTATTGTGTAATTGTGTTGTGTTGTGATCTGAAGAGTTAAAAAACCAATTTACCTTGTTTTTTTATTAATAATAATTGCGTGGTGGGCTGTGGGTATGGGCCCACTTTTGTATTATTTTCCTGTTAGATAAACTATAAAGATTATTATTATTTATCTCTTTTAGGTGTTAATCTTCCAGTTCCTATACGACACGATTAAATAATTTGAAGTTCAACCGGAAGTTAAATAAAGATAGAAAAAAATCAGTTCACTTAAAATAAAACTTGGGGTAGCTAAATATATATTATTAAGGGTAGCTAAATATAAAAATATACCTACTCACTCAAAAAAATATTTTTTTTGGTAGCAAGGGCTACCCCTCCCTTATACTACCATCCGCCCCTGTCGGCAGGTCAAAAAAATTGTGTGGTTCTCAAAATACTAATGTATTAAATGAAAGGTCTAAAACAAGGTTATATAGATACGTGTAATATTTTATCATTCGAAGTTGAACTTAACGATATTGAAGCATATTTTTTCCTCTTCGTTTTGGTCACAATGTTGTCACTAATTCTCCTTGTTTTGTGCCTAATTTTTCCATTACTTATGTTCTTCCATAGACATAGAAGAACCATTAATGCACCTTTTCCACCTGGTCCTAGAGGCCTACCCATAACAGGGAATCTTCATCAGTTAGACAATTCTACTCTTTATTTTCAATTTTCAAAACTTTCAAAAATATATGGACCAATATTTTCACTTCAACTTGGTTTAAGGCCAGCTATTGTTGTTTCTTCAGCTAAAATTGCCAAAGAAATATTTAAAGACAATGAACATGTGTTTTGTAATAGACCTATCCTATATGGCCAACAAAAATTATCTTATAATGGATCGGAAATAGCATTTTCTCAACATAGTGATTTTTGGAGAGATTTAAGAAAAATTTGTGCTATTCATGTATTTAGTGTCAAGCGTGTGTCATCTTATTCCTCTATAAGAAAGTTTGAGGTGAAACAAATGATCAAAAAAATTTCCAACAATGCTACTTCTTCGGTTGTTACAAATTTGAGTGAATTATTAACTTCTCTCTCAAGTACAATAATTTGTAGGGTTGCTTTTGGGAGGAGGTATGAGGATGAAGGGGTAGATAGAAGTAAATTCCATGGAATGTTGCATGAGTTTGAGGCCATGTTGGCAGCTTTCTTTGTTTCTGATTATATTCCATTTATGGGTTGGATTGATAAACTAAGAGGGTTGCATGGTCGTCTTGATAGAAATTTCAAGGAGTTTGATGAATTCTATCAAGAGATTATTGATGAACATTTGGATCCAAATGGACAACAATTTACAAGTGAAGAGGTTATTGTTGATGTCTTACTCCAATTGAAGGAAAAACGTTCATTTTCTTTTGATATCACTTTTGATCACATAAAAGGGATCCTTATGGTAAGCTATTTTAATTCAATTTTCCACTTTAATCTTTGTTTTAGTTTTTGGTTAACAGCTTAAATCCCAACAAGGATTATATTTTCATGCAGCAATGACTTTATTTGTGACTAATTGAATTACACAAATAATCCCAACACTTGGAAATAATAATGAAGATAATTAAACATTGGTGGTTACTATCTTTCTTACAAACTATTAGTGATTCTATAATGTGCCAAAGTTGATCATATTTTGAAGTACTACTTAACAACTTTTTTAACGCACAGAATATGCTTGTAGCTGCAACAGATACAACATCAGCTACATTAGTTTGGGCAATGACTGCCCTAATAAAAAACCCTGCAGTAATGAAGAAAGTACAACAAGAGATTAGGAGTTCAAGAGTTAAAAAAGACTTTTTAGATGAAGATGATATACAAAATTTCTCCTACTTAAAGGCAGTCATAAAAGAGACATTGAGACTATTCCTACCAAATCCATTGCTTGTGCCAAGGGAGTCAAGGGAGATGTGCACTATAGGTGGTTATCAAATTCCAGCAAAGACAATAGTGTATGTGAATGCTTGGGCTATTCATAGAGACTTTGATGTTTGGAAAGATCCAGAAGAGTTTTATCCAGAGAGATTCTTAGAAAGTCCTATAAATTTTCTTGGACAAGACTTTGAATTTATTCCCTTTGGATCTGGACGAAGAATTTGTCCAGGTATTTCTATGGCAGTTGCATCATTGGAACTTATCCTTGCTAATATTCTATATTCCTTTGATTGGGAATTGCCACATGGGTTGGCTAAGGAAGATATTGATTTTGAAAGGTTGCCAGGGATTGCTCAACACAAGAAGAATCATCTTTGCCTTATTGCCAAGGTCCCAATGTAAATGCAATTTATTTGTTTGTTCTTACTATCATCATCGTCTTCATCGTTTCATTGTTAGATTCACGTATAACTTTCTATGTTTATTGTGTCATTCTATTTGTGGTACTGAAGCATGATACATTTTAGTTTCAACTTTGATTTATATATATTTGTTCCAGACCGAGCAAAAGTCCAATTCTCTAGACCGTAAGTCTGCTATTACAATTAAGGTCTAATACAACATCCGCTTATTACTACAATCTACGTGCATTGGTGAAGAGTCGTGTCACACAATAATGTCTTTGGAGCACGTATGAACCATTCACTTGATCTAGTGGTCACCCGGCCACTAAGACACAAGGACAAAAATGAAACATCCATGCCGGGGTCTGCAAATAAAATGAGTCATACTAAAAATAAGCTTAGCAACTATTTTGGAATAATACTCAACAATTACTATTCTTTTTAAAAAGAGTTAACTCACGTAATATGCTTATAGCTTCAACCTATGCAACATCAGCTACACTAGGTTGGGCAATGACTTCCCTAATACAAAACCCGCAATAATGAAGAAAGTACAACAAAAAAATTGAGAGCTGCATCGTTGGCACTCATCCTTGCCAATATTCTCTATTCAATTGATTGGGAACTGCCACTTGAGTTGGTTAAGGAGGATATTGATTTTGAAAAGTTGCTAGGAATCGTTCACGAGAAGAATCATCTTTGCATTTTTGCCAAATTCCCAAGGTAGATGCAATTTATTTATTTATTTATTATATTACTACCATCATCATCTTCATCGTCCCATTGTTGGATTCTCATATAACTTTCTATTTTTATATGCCAATCGATTTGTGGCACCTTTTGATTAATCTATTGTGATTTATTTATCTTCTATTATAATACAATTTTTTTTGAAGAATAATGCATTTTAGTTTCAACACAGGCTTATATATTCGTTTTGGACCGGACAAAGGTTCAATTCTTTAGACCCTGAGTTCACCATTACAATTAAGATATAATAAGGCGGCATCCTCTCAGCTACCACAATCTACATGCATTAGTGAAGAGTCGTGTCACACAAACTCTTATGCTTGGAGCACCTCTAAATCCTTCACCTGATTTAATGATCGCCCGACCACGAGACACAAGGATAAAAATTGTGCAACCACGTTAGGGGTCTATCATTAGGATGTACCACACTAAAAATAGGTTACACATGTCTTTAGAGTTTATTGAAACTTCACAATGACTTGATAATTCACTTTGCTAGCAGAATCAAACTAATTTTAATTATGGACCCACCTGAACTTGGTTAATGAATCATTCAATTACTTTGACCGTTAAAAATGGTAGTAGTAGATAGAAGGTTGGCAGTCTATATTCACAAAATTGGAGAGGTGAAACAAACAACTAACAAGCTGTGGCTGGATTAAGTTTCGCTAGATAGTCATTTGATACGTTTCTTTAATCAATTATATACTCCTCTTATTTTCATTATACCTTCACCTATTACGCTCCATACATTTTGAAGTCTCGCATGTAACAGGATATCCACTCTATTCTTTCGCCTCCAATGCCGCGTTAGCTAGTAGAGCGACACTATGCTCCGACAACATGTGTGATTGTAGAACAAACCTGATGTCTTACAACTAATAACTTCAAACGTCTTTACCCATATTCGTTACAAATGAAGTGTATGCAGCACTCCCAAAACCAAAATGTTAAATACGAGTTTTGCTAAAAAAGATCCACCTTTTATTTTATTTTTTATGAAGGTCTATATTAATAAAGTGTCCCTTTTTCTTTGGACAAAAAATTATTTTTTTTGATATAAACAATACCAAGGGACAAAATTGTAATTGATGTTTAAATAGTAAATTTTTATAATGTATTAAATGCGTACTTTTTGGTCCCACTAATATAGGAGTGGAAAATGACTTCACTCCATAAATAGCGTCAAAAACAACACAGTGAAAAACATTTAACAATTTCCATTTACACTGAGCGGGTTGAAGTGCCGGGAAATGAAAAGTAGTGAAAATTAAAAGCGCAATATTCAATTCATTTTCCCGCTTCGCTTTTCCTCTTCTCTTTCATTTATATATAATAATCGCTTTTTTCTTCAACACTTTCACTATTCACTTTCTTCTCTCTTCTCCTAACAAAAAAAAAAAGCACTTATTCTCTCTTTCACCTCAACAATGCCTAAAAAACGCGTTCGTAAATCTTCCAAACAAGACGACGTCGTTCCTCGTTCTTCTCAACGGAAGAAATCCAAAAAATCTCCGGTTAATCCCGTTGAAGAAGAACTGGTTTCTCTTCTTCCTTCTAGAAGAAAGAAAGCGAAGCAATCTTCGGTCAATTCCGACGATGCATTCTTCGTCGGAGAACCTATTCCGGCCGATGAAGCTCAAAAGAAATGGCCTCACCGATACACCAAGAACGAGTGAGTTTTCTATTTTTAATTTTTATTTTTTAATTTTTTTTGTTGTTTTACTGCAAGATTTAAAATTCACTGCTATGTGATTGTGTTTTGTAGTGAATCGAGTGAGGATGAAAGTTTGAAGGCGAAGTTTCACTACCGTGAAGCTAAGGTTGATGGAATTTTATATAAGCTGGAGGATAATGCTTATGTCAAGGTTTCTATTCTATTTCATATAATGTTCATAAATTTCTGTTTTTGATTTCTTGTTGAAAATTTGATGTTTTAGGGTTTATTTCTTTGATTGCATGTTGGCAACTGTGTTTTTATGTTATTTTGTTTGATTTTATGTTGAGAACTTTCTGCTTTAGGGTTTATTCATATGATTTCGTGTTGAAAATTGGGTTTTAGTGTTTATTTCTTTTATTCTGTTTCTATTTTATTTATGTTCAAAATTTTGATTTATTTATTTATTTATTTTATATATGGTTCATTGGTTTGAATTTCATGTTGAAAACTGTGTTTTATGGTTCGTTTCTTTGATTTGGTGATGGAAATTATGTTTTTTATTTTTTGATTCATGTTGAAATTTTGGTTTTAGGTTCCTTTCTTTTGATTTAATGTTGAAAATTGTGTTTTTGGATTCATTTCTTTGATTTGGTGTTGGAAATTATGTTTTGTATTCTTTGATTTCATGTTGATAATTTGGTTTTAGGTTCCTTTTATTTGATATCATGTTGAAAACTGTGTTTTAGGATTCATTTCTTTGATTTGGTGGTGGAGAATGGAGATTATGTTTCGTATTTTTTTATTTCATGTTGAAAATTTGGTTTTAGGCTCCTTTTATTTGATTTAATGTTGAAAATTGTGTTTTAGGATTCATTTCTTTGATTCCATGCTGAATACTGTGTTGTTTGGGTTTATTGATTTGTTGCTACTTTTTACTAGAGTTTTGATTTTACTGTGTTTGTTTGCTGAATGTTGTTTAGGGGGAGGAAGGAAAAGAGGATTACATCGCTACGATTGTGGAGATGTTTGAAACTCCTGAGGAAGAACAATATTTTACTGCCCAATGGTTTTACAGAGCCGAAGACACTGTAAATATTGAATTTTAACTCTTGTGTTTTGGGTTTGTTTAGCTGTTTAGGGTTATTGTTGATTTTGGTAATTTGAATGTGTGTGCAGGTGATTAAGGACCATGGGAATCTAGTTGACAAAAAGAGGATTTTTAAATCTGATGTAAAAGATGAAAATCCTTTAGATTGTTTAGTTAGGAAAATAAACATTGTACAAATTTCTCCTGATGTAAGTGCTTTGTGTAGTTCTTCTTTTGTTGTATAACTTATAATTTTGCATTATAATGTTCAGAGTTTTGAAATATGTTGATTTTGTTTACTACAGGCTGCAAAAAAGAAGAAATTTCCTCCTTGTGACTTCTATTTTGATATGAAGTACACTGTGCCATATTTAACTTTCGCTAACATTGACAATGGTATGATTTCATAAATTAATTATGATGATTTGCTTTAGTTTCTTGCATGTAGCCTTACCAAATTTTTTATGTTGATTGTGGTTTGCCCTGATTGATACAGCACCTGCCATAATAGAAAGCGAGACTTCAACACTTTCAAGTGAATCCGGGTCCAATGTCCGTGCAACTGATAAGAAAGGGGTTAAAGAAAAACCAACTCAAATTAAAGAATCTAAGAAGCTTGAGTGGACTTTACTGGATTTGTATTCTGGGTGTGGAGCTATGTCCACTGGCCTTTGCTTTGGAGCGTCTATTTCTGGCATTAAGCTTGTGACGGTATTTAGACTAATTTGCATAATGTTTCTTTGGTTCATTTTAACTTTGCTGGTAAATAATATTTTTACTGATTTTATAATCTTGGTTGTTTTTGACTTGAAGAAATGGGCTGTGGATATAAATGAACATGCTTGCGAGAGTCTAAAGCTGAATCACCCAGAAACACACGTATGTTTTGGTGTTATTCTGTAGTTGATGTCTGTCATTGTAACTTTTTTCATAGTTCTTCATTATTATTCTTATTAACATGCATGTATTGCTTCCCGAAATGTTAAATTCAGGTGAGGAATGAACCCACAGAAGACTTTTTAAGTCTCCTAAAAGAGTGGGCTAAGCTTTGTGACGAGTTTGTACTGAATGGAGCAGAAAGTACAGATTCTGATTTGAATGCTGGCAAAGAAGCTGAGGAAGAAGCTGATGATGAAGCGATGGATAATTCATCCGACTCTGAGGTATTTGAGGTTGAAAGACTACTCTCCATCTGCTATGGTGATCCCAATGAAGATGAAAAACCAGGACTTTATTTTAAAGTAAGTTTTCTTGCCTTATTGTGTAGTTAATTATTATCAGCTAGTGGTCATTAATTTTTATGCTATAAATTTCTTATCTTTCAGGTGCATTGGAAGGGTTACGATTCCAGTTATGATACATGGGAGCCCATCGAGGGCTTGAGGTATGTTCCAATTATCAAGATATTGACTATTGTTCCCCTAACTTTGCTTTACTTAAGATTTGCCCGTTACTTAAGGCTTATAGCTAATTATATGCAAGATTCTAAGTTCTAACTGTGATTATTATTTAACAGCGAGTGTAAAGATGCTATGAAAGATTTTGTTATAAATGGATATAAGGAAAAGATACTGCCTCTTCCTGTAAGTCTCACCACTCCTCATTATTGACTTGTACTCAACCCCTTCTTTCACCTCTAATGGTTTATCAATTCTCTGTTATTCATTAAAATGATCTGTACTACTTTATGCTCGTACAGGGCCAAGCTGATTTTATTTGTGGTGGGCCACCTTGTCAAGGTGTTAGTGGTTTCAATCGCTTCAGGAACAAAAATGCGCCGTTGGAGGATGAAAAAAATAAGCAATTAATTGTTTACATGAACATTATTGATTTCTTGAAGCCTAAGTATGTTCTGATGGAGAATGTTGTAGACATTTTGAAATTTGCTGGTGGGTTTCTGGGGCGTTATGCTGTGGGCCGTCTAGTGGCCATGAATTATCAAGCTCGAATGGGAATGATGGCTGCAGGGTCATACGGCCTTCCTCAATTTCGGATGCGTGTTTTTCTTTGGGGAGCTCTTGCCACTGAAGTAAGGCCATTGCTTATAGTACTAGTTTTTTATTTTGTTGTGTTATTTAAGTTACTATCTAAATATTTTTAAATGGAAGGCTAATGATTTATCATCTTTTCTGTCTGTAGAAATTACCGTCATATCCGTTACCAACTCATGAGGTTGTATCGAGATCAGTCATCCCCACTGAGTTTGAAGTAAGAACTGATAGAAATAGAGATGTTTGTGCCTTTTTCTTAGACAAGGAACCCATGTTGTGATAGTAAAGTTCTAATCAATGCGATCTGGGTACTTTTATAATGCAGGAAATTACAGTTGCATATTCCACTAATGAAAATTGTCAGCTGGCCAAGGCATTAAACCTTGAGGATGCAATTAATGATCTCCCACCAGTATGTTGATTTTGTTCACCAATACATTGTGAATATAGTTTGTTTGATTCTTATAAAATTTTGATTCCACTTCTTTACTCGGGTTTCTTTTATCAAACAGGTTGAAAATGATGATAGCAATGATGAAAGGAGCTATGGGACTACTCCTCGTACTGATTTTCAAAAATATATCAGATTAAAGAGAAGTGGTAAGTTTTGTATTGATTTTTGAGTTTTGAAGTAGTCTTGGTTGTTTGCTTTTTTAATACTCTTGTCATTGCAATGAAAGATGTCAGCAGTTTTTTATGAATGAATGTTTTATATTTCAATGTGTTCATACTAAATATCAAGCTTACCTAGAGTAAGATTCATACAATCTCTATTTATCAGCTAAAATGTACTGGCTGCATATATATGAACTGCATTTTCTCTCACTCTGGTCTTTTTTATAACTAGAATTGTGTATGTGGTCATTGCATGTTGTTACATGTCACATGGTTTGAAAATCTGTCTTGCTTCCTTCATCATTAAACTGAACGGGTGTTGAATCTTGTGTTTTCTACTCCAGAGATGGTGAATTATTCTGCTGACTCTCAAAGTGCACCAAGTGGTATGCTGTATGATCACAGGCCTTTGAAATTAAATACCGATGACTATGAGAGAGTTTGCCACATTCCAAAGAAGAAGGTATCATATCTTGAATTGATGTTATGTACTGTTATTTTATCTTTGTTGCTCTATGTAAATTTTAATTGTGCTTGCTTGTCTTTTTAGGGGGCAAACTTCAGGGACCTCAAGGGAGTGCTTGTTAAAGAAAACAAGGTGGAATGGGACCCCTCTGTTGAAAGAGTGCATCTAAAATCTGGAAAGCCTTTGGTACTAATCTTGTCTTGTCTTAGGGACAAATTTATTTTGAAGTTAGTTCTTTGTTGACCACTACCTTTTTTTTCCACAGGTTCCAGATTATGCAATGACATTTGTTCGTGGGACCTCTTCTAAGTATGTATTTATGTACATCTATTTTAGGTCATCATATTTTATGTCTATTTCATCTATATTAAAGTTCTCATGTATCTGCTGAACACAACAGGCCATTTGGTCGACTTTGGTGGGACGAAATTGTGTCTACTGTTGTAACAAGGGCCGAGCCTCATAATCAGGTTATTGTTTGAAGTTGTGTACATTATATTTTGTAAAACTAATGCTATCCTCCCATTGCAAAACCTCTTTAAAACAATGTTGTATATGAGAAATGTTATTGACCTCAGGATTATCATGTTAGCATTTTTTCAATTAAACTCATCTGACCATGTTCTTTGTTTGGACTTGTTGTGCAAGTTGCAGTACTTATTTCAATTGTTTTCTTTTTCATTTCTGATTATGCATTTTCTCAATCCCATGTCATTCCATTTCCAGGTTCTTCTCCATCCAGAACAAGACAGAGTTCTTAGTATTCGAGAGAATGCAAGGCTACAAGGATTTCCAGACTGCTATAAGCTTTGTGGCCCTGTCAAACAGAGGTATGTGTTTGAACTGGTATCTTATCTTTTTGTTGAAATTGGTAAATGGAGAACTGGTATCTTATCTTGAGTTAATTAATGAAAGATATAAGCAGAATTTTGTTGTTAGAAAACTTTTTATAGCCTTGTATCCACAAATTTTCACATATCTATGATTTAAAATAATACACAATATTTTATCATATGAAGTATTTGGAGACAAGGATGGCTGAATGTTCAGTCTTCCCTTCCATTTGGAGATTGGAATCTGTTCCTTCCAATTCCTTAACCAACAACTGATTAAGCTATTATAACTAACTTCCATATTTATTACTAAATTGCACAACTGCTCAATAACTCTCCTAAGGGATCAGTAAAGAACTTTTAGGTGTAATATTTCTTATTGGTCTAACAATATGGTTAGAAAGATTGCTAAATGTAGAAGACTAAAGTAGTTATAGTTTGAGATTAGTTATTAACATTTTCTATCTTTCACTATAATATTTTTTTCCCGTCATTATGTATAGCATGGCACTCAATAGTTACATCTTTAATGCAGGTACATGCAAGTTGGAAATGCAGTTGCTGTTCCTGTGGCCCTTGCCCTTGGATACACATTCGGTTTAGCAATTCAAGGACTCTCTGATGGCAGTCCTTTGACAACTCTCCCCTTTAAGTACCCAAGTTGTCTAGCCCATTCTTTAGATGTAGTTGATGATGATGGCTCAAGCTGAGCTTTTCCTCATTAATCCATGTCTTTTCCACCCTTATCTTGATTTCATTTTCATTTTTAAGCCAAGAATATTCAGGCCCTGGAATTGTATGAATGAATGTTTGTACAACTGATGACATTATTTATCATGATTTAATATTCACATTTCGGTTATGATTTTGCAAGATTTGATTTATTTGAACAAAAAAATATGGCAAATGGGAATGTTTAAAAACTCTGATTGATTTAATGACACTTAATTTCAATCAAAGTTATTTGTATGTTATCAGCAACTCCTATACTATTTTTCTTGTTAAATTGAAAGTGTTATGTTTGGTTTAGGAAAACAGAACACAAGCTCTTATTTTTACATCAGGCCTCGCCTTTGTATTGCAGCATCATATGTTAAAATTAGGAAATTATGGCATAACCTTGTATTCATTTTTGTGCATCATATCACAAGTTTTACTAAGTGGTGCTTTTCTTTAAAAGAACATTCTCAATAACAGGATATAATGATGGTGTTAGTTGAGCATAAAATTAGATAGTATTGATTTTAATATCTCAATGGTGTTTGTATCCAAAGGCTGTCTTGCTTTGCATTGACAGGTTGAGTTGTTGCAGAGTTTAAAATTCAGGTTTGAGTGTGGCAAAATTTATCTTGCAGTTGATAAAATTGTGGTTGTGTTGATTAGTGTGAATTCTTTGGTTTTATAGCATGCTTTTTTGTATGTGTTGGTGCTGCATAATCTAGTTTTCGCTTGATGTCTGCAGCACCCAATGTCATTTTGGATAGCAGATTTTTGATTTTTGTTTAGGGTGGTTTGGTGCATCATTTGTCATTTGGTATAAAATCAGTTTTTAGACATAACTGTATGATATGTCTTCAATTATGTGTTGATCATCTCAGGCACTCAAATAATGTAACCCTTTAAAAGAGACATTCAGAAGTAATTTGATTGAATACACATGTAAATATCTCCTATACATACATTTTAACATGGTAAAAATGAACAATCCACTTGGCAATCTAAAATCTCCTAACAAATCAAATGCCACGTGTCATACTATTGTCAAACAACTCACTTGAAATTTTTTTGTTGCTATTAAACCCTTCAAATTAAATTGCGTTGACTTATGGTGGATATAAATCAACATTCATTGTTCGATTTTTTTTTGTTGGTTAAATTGGAAAACCATTGACCCTAATCTTTACCATTCAAATTAAGTATAGTTGATACAAGGTTAGTAAATCCACATTAATTGCTCGGTTTATTTTTTGTATTCGCAAATCATTGACACTAATATTTTTTTGGTTAATGATAAAATAGAAATTAACGACAATAAAATAAAATGGTGATTTTTTTTTTTGCTAGAATCGTCAAATTATGGAAATCAACTAATTCGAAAAACTATGAGAAACCATTAAACATCTGTTTGATTTTAAAAGGTCGGAATGTTACACAAATAATTTTTAATTATTTTCACATGCAGGGTCACAAAATTCATGCAATGGTTGGAAGCAAACTTTTTAACAAGTTTGAACTTTCTTTGAAAGAAGAGGTTGTCTATATCATGTACTATGATTTTTAAAAGTGTCAATGAAATACAAGAAGTCATGACAACATCACATAAAATTGTCTCAAATTTACAGATAAGGCTACGATCTAACTAGTTGATCATGGAATTGTCCCTTATAATTATTATTTTTAACACATCCTTTCAGTTTTTCTTTCAAATAATTACCAATTTGAAGTTATGTCCGGTGAGTTTCAATTCAGTTTATTAAATTTTATTATACATAATAATATGATGTAAAATATTTTAAACGTCAATATTTAACTACATAAGTTTGTATAAATTTTCAAGCTATAATCGGAATGCTATGTAAAGTTGAGGTTTAAGATGAATATATTTTCCACCAATAAATATCAAAAGCACGGGACACATATTTATCTTTGATGCATAAAAAGTATCATTGATGAATAACAAAACATGGGTCTAACATTCGTCACTGATAAGTATAAAGAAAACAAAATAAACATTATCCTCTTATGTATAAAAAAACACGAGACATATGTTTGTCATCGATAAATAAAAAATAACAAACGTGTAATATTTGCCCCTAAAACACAAAAATGTGAAACAATATATATCTTTGAAAGAAAAAAAAACGAGGCCTATTATTTTTCATTAATACATAAAAAAATACGGGACAAATATTTCTTAGTGATAGATATTAAAAAGAAATATGACACAACTATTAATCACTGAGTCCTATAAAAACACGGGAAAAATATTTGTTACTGGTAAATATTTTTATTATTTTAAGAAAAGTGATGCTAGATGCATTACCCAAATTCATTAAGAAAAGAAAAATAGAAATACGAAGAAAGAAAAGGGAAACTAGGTCAACACATTTTCAAAAAGGCATAAATCTAAAGTTATGCAAGCCTAACTTATTTCTTATGTAATATAGGTTAATTCTATTATGAAGAGAAGGGAACTAACAAAAAAAATAAAGGGTTAGCTAACATATATGCGCATGACTATTTTTCTTAATGAATTAATTGATAAACATTATGAAAGCACTAGACAAATATTAAAATACACAGAGAAATATTTATAACTCATACATAAAAAAAGTACGGGACAAATATTTATCACAAGTTTTTTTAAAGTTTTTATCTCTGATAAATATAAAAAAAAAAAATTGGTCATATATTGGTCAATAATAAACACATAACATATATTTGTTATTATAAATATAAAAAAAACATAGGACAAATTACGAGTCAAATATTGTTCATTGATAAAAAAAAAAAAGACTATTAAAATACAACTCATTAATACATAAAAAAGTATGAGGGAAATATTTGTTATCAGTAAATCTAGAAGAAGAAAAAAAAGGACAAATTTCTTATTAATACATAGAAAAGGACAAAAAATTCGTTGATGAATATAAAAAATAATAGAAATATGGACCTGTCCCAGTAAACCACAAAAGCAAACCAAACAATTCAATACAAAAGTGATAATAAAGATAGAATAACACTAAACAACCATTGCCATAGACAATCTCGCGGCGAGCGCACGTAGGGGCGCGAAAACGAATTTTAAATAGGTGTATGGATCGTCAGCCAACCCAGAAACGACCCAAGTTCCAACAGCCCCCTTCAAAATATCAGCAGGTTATCAACATCCTTTCGAGCCAAAGCAACCAACGACAAAGTCGCAGTGGTCTTGAAATATTAGTCACATTTCAGGTCGAGGCATGAACAAACGACATAAATCTGTCACTGTCCACCAACGACGCAAGAAGCAACCACATCAGATAAAATCCTTTGGGTACGATGAACAAATACTACCGTCAATATAAAGCATCTACGCACCTAGCCATTTCAAGCAACAACAGGATAAAACCAGTCATGTTGACTCGAGATATGCAAATAGAACAACATCATAACTAAAGAACTCATATCTTCAATCCAAAAAACCATATTTATGATTTTCAAACCAAATCACAGAGCTGAAACAAAGCCACCACCCATCTTCATCTCCATGAAACAAAACAAAAACAAACGCCAATAAACAGAAACGAAAAAAACATAGCAAAAACCAAATTGAAACTAACTCATAACCGCGTCGGCACCAAAGCTCTACAAGACAACGACAATGTTGAACGAAACCAGTGACCACAATAGAATCAATACACACCAAGACTATGAAAGGATAGCCGTGGCGGCGCTTCATTGACGACAATATGAAACCTATAAATATATTGTTCATTTATACATAAAAACACTGGATATATATTTATCACTAATAAACATAAAAAACATGTGACACATATTTGTCATCATTGCGAGAAAAAATACTGATATAATTAAAAATTCACGGGAAAAATAATTTTCAGTGATAAATAAAAAAATAAAACAATTTAAGATTAAAAATTAATAGTCTATCACCCGTGCATTGCACGGGTTAACACACTAGTTTGTTACACTGTGAGTACATAAAAATTATTCTTTTACTTGTGCTCATTAGACAATACATTGATTTCAATAACATTTGAAAAAGCTCATGATATAAAATAGTATGCTATAAAGGAATACAATAAATAAGATTTCATTTAATTGACTATTGAAGTACATTCTGATTATCATATGATCAAAAGTTCATGTAAATAATAAAATCACATGAAAGTCACGGGGTACACCACCTATGTGATGATCAATGTGGGACGGTTGTTACATCACATGTTTGCCAAACAGTGTGGATTTCGTCTCATACGAAGTTTGTAAATTAAAATGGGGAATAAGTATCAGTCAGGTTTTAGGCTGTATAGTATTAGATTGATATTAACTTCCACATGGAGTGGTGTTGCGTTGTGCTTAACTGCTTACATATCATTAGAGGACCAACCACCTGAATTTAGTCAAAGATATACTCATTGTCAATAGTCTTGTTTAGTTTTATTGTTTCTTGACTTTGTTTATTTAGTCTTCTTAATTTTAAAATATATATTTTTTTTTTTATAAAAACAAAGTAAAATTTTAAACTTTTAAAGAATTTAAAACACAAATTCTAAGATAAAATTTTTACATTTAGTTTATTAAGATGTACTTTTAGGACAAAAACACAGGTTAATATTTTCCAAAAAAATTTGTGCTAATGAGAAGCCTCCGTTATTCGTTTTATTTATTCCATCTTGACTTGTAAAAAATATAGATTAAATCTCTATAAAAAAAATATTAAGTTATGGTAATATTACCCTTTATCTTCTTAATTATATAAAAAAAGCTGATCCCATATTACCAATTAAATCAAAACAGCTATGATTGGCTTGCTGTAAAGATAAATTTAATCTATTCCTATAAATCAATATCAATTTTTTTACACCTTAAAATTATTCGTATAAAATCAGCTTACATTTAGAAAACAACATGTTTTATCTTGTAAATATGTATATAAACTTAGTTCGAAAATAGACATGTTATCAGTTGATTATTTTCTTTGATGCGAACGAGAACCCAACCAAATAAACTTCCTTATATTAGAACGTTTACTCATAGACTCCAAGTCACTATTTCAATTTAATTATATTATGAGAAATGATATTTGTACAACTATTTTATAATAATTTTTGGACGATCTTCTCTCTTATATTCTTATTGTGTTCTTACTCAGTCTCTTTAGTTTTCTTTCTCTAAAATGATTATTTCGAAAGTTGTCATAAAATAGTCCTGCAAACATTATTATTCTTGTATTAATATTATTACCTGAACTAACAATAATGATTGATTGATGAACTAAAACCCATTTTGTTGTCTTAGTTGCTTGACGTCATGTTAGATGACAGTGAGTCCACCATGTATCATGCTAGTCTTAATTTGGTTATTAGTTAGTTTTATTAGTATTTTTTATTTATTGATCACGTTTATAACTGGACATAACACATTGTTTTTGTCTTTTTCATGATACATATGACCTTCATCCGAGGATACACATGCTTTACATAAAGTCACATGGAGCCACAAAACAAGGGCTTATGTTGTATAATTGTATTTCATATTACAAGGCAAAAGAACTAAGCCATTAACCACTGTCAGATTTTGTATTTATGTTATGTTATATCCAAAATAAAATGATCCAATCGACACTTCTTTTTGCTTACAAAAAACAAGAAGATTAAGAAAGTTAATAATAAATTAAATTATTTGTTAAAGGTTTATAGTATTATTGGTTTTATAAATTTACCTTGAGGGGGAATTGATTTATCTTTTTAACATAATATATAGAAAAAAATGTAAAACATTTAAGGATATGTTGGTGAATAAACAATTAACACAATTGAATTTATTGAAAAAAACACACCAATTTTTTTTTTAGTTCAATACTTCAATATACACATTTGAGTTATACGATTAAAGTTAGATAGAATTAAAGGTTAAAAAAATTAAGCATTTTGTATAATGCAACTATCAAAAATGATTTTCTAACCAACGAAAGTTGGATATAACAAAAGAGGTTAGACTTTCACAATATCACGAACTAAGATTTATATTTTAATTAAAAAATGTACTCAAATTTGTACTCAAGACGCTTCAAATAAAACTATCGTAATGAAAAAACATAAGAAAAAAATTATTTTTCTATAATTGATTGTAAGTGACAATATATGCAGATATTTTATTGAACATTTTGATATAAAAATATTTAAGTTTAACTGTCATAACCATCACAAGCCTGTCATAGAATATGATGCTTGGATACATTGATCTTGAAACGTAATGTTATTGTTAACACTGCAAATGCATTCTGAAGAACACAACAAAAGACATAAAAAAACTTGTTAATTACTTGTCCAAATCAACATGTGCTTCCTATTAGTGGCCCCTCTCTCTCTCTCTTGTTACTATCTAGACACAAATATCCCCCCAAACAATAGTACTAGTAACAGATATTACATGCGACGATGTTTGTATTATGCTAACACATCAAATATCCTAGGTATGAGATATCAAAAATATCTTGGTTCATTGCCACCCTTTGGCTCTGTTTGGTAAAAATAGCGGATAGCTGATAGCTTTTAGCTGATAAGCTAGCTGATAGCTTATAGCTGATGACTGATAGCTGATAAGCTAATTAAAGTGTTTGGTAAAAATAGCGGTTCAACTAGCTGATAAATGTAAAATTACATAAAAGGGTATTCTTAATTAATAATAAAATTTATATCAATTTTTTTTGAAGGAAATAAAATTTATATCAATTGATATTAAAAATATTTAAAATTTAATAATTTAATATATTAATTCAATATTTCTTTCATATATTATTTTTAAATTAATAAATTTTCTATTGTTTTAATTAAAATTTATTTTATTTCAGTTTTTATACTTCATAAAAAAAAATTAAACAAAACCTTTCATAAACGTGATTATTTTCTTCCAAAAATATTAAACAATAAGTGTAAGGGACTGACACGAATTTTTTGACAATATTAAACAATAAGTATGTAAGAAAATAATAACCATGCCCAGTACAAACAAAAATATTAACCATGACGTCATGTGCCGTTGCCAAATAATAATAATTACATTGTCATTTAAATATAAGGGTAAAACTGGTATTCAAATAAAATAATAAGGGTAAAAGTGGAAGAAAATATGATAAGCTATAAGCTATAAGCTCAAACGCTACTTGGAATAGCTTCTGAAAAATAGCTTATAAGCTCGTTGAAATTCGTGAAATAAGCTATAAGCTCATTGTAAAAAAAGTTACCAAACAGAGCTTATTTTGTCAAATGAGCTTATAAGCTATAAGCTATAAGCTATAAGCTCTTTTGGTGGCCTTACCAAACAGAGCCTTTGTCTCCCATTAACAGTAAATGAACTGCCATCACTGTACATCACGGTTGCAATTATTATAAAACAAAAAAAATTGATCGAACAAAGTGATCGATTTAAAAAGTGAACGGTTAAACTCAAATGATTAATAAACTTCATAAAATATGAATCGTTCGATTGCTGGGTATTTAAAGAATCAATTGCTAAATAATATGTGATTAGATCAGAGATACCAAAATATAATGGTCACTATTTAAATCGCTAACTAGCAAATTATTTTAATATTCAATACTCTTCATCTTTAGCTAGCCTAGATTAGAAGCCTATGATGGAAAATACTTTAGGGCTACAACCACTACATTTTGAGTTATTTAGGATTATTTAATCCATCAATTATAATCAACCTTAACAAGATAAACTCTTAGCAAATTACTAATTCAATAATACACACGATAATTTTGAGATATATCTTACATTATTGAATATAATATATGGTTGAAAGATGATGCAAATAATTGATGCATAGCAGGGGGAACAAACTGTAGGAATTTTATTTAATTAATTTATTTTAAAGTATTATTATTTTTGTTAATTATTATAATCAAGAGTTTTCTTGACTAAGTCATATATGCACGTTTTTTCTACTCTTATTTTAACCGTTACAAGCACGACTAAATTGCATTTACTCTTGGTTATTATATTGTCTTCGGTTTCTATTTTCCACTTTAATAGGAACTTCTTGGTATGTGTACATATAGCATATTTATGTGGGTTGTGAAAGAGTGAGGAAGAGAGAATTTACACTAGCAGCCATAGCCATACGTGAATAAACATTACATAGTAAATAATAGAAATCAGTTCCCTTGAGCATCCAAGAGTAGTTCCTGAGACCTTGCTAATTCACGTGCGGTGCTAGCAAGATGTGACTGTTGTATCCTGGGGAGTATTAGCTATGAGACCTATCGCATCGGGTAACCTATCCGGGGTGGCGAAATACTCTTAAGCCCAGTGCTTCGTGCACGCCTCAGTCAATAATCGATAAGTTTACTTATTCTCTATTCTATTGTATTTAGTATTCTATTATTTTGATGCTAATATTTCTTGTTGTTTATTACCTTATAATAATTCTATGTCTCATTTTACCTACAATCTTAAGAGTATTTTGCCTGGCATAGAATTATTGATATGAAGTAATTTTTATTTTGAGATTTGTTTATACTGTTCTCTCAAAAGTTTTGGATTTGTCTATAAGTTATGAATGAGAATTTTTATCCGTGGCATGTTGTGTTGATTTTAACCACCGGTTTCATTTCGGTTAACAGGAACCTTGTAAAATTGAAAGATGATTATTATAGCTGAATTTTTTTAAGACTAGCGAATGGTGATCTTGGTGTACAAGGGAATTGCAAATGAGTCTTTGATATCGTCGTGCAGGTTTTATCAATTTAATCTTACTTCTCATAGTTAAATATGATTTATTTGTGTAAATTATAAATGATATAAAGCTATATTGTGTTCAAATTTAAACTGATATGAATTGGTGAATAATGACCCCTAATTTTGGTGGAATTCTAGCGCTATGTTTATTTACGCTTATGAATATGCTATGTGCTTCATTAATTTGATAATTATTTAAGTTAATATATGAGACTTGGATGATTCTTGAGCTTCCTAATGGTATAACTTTTACGATGAAATTGAAACATGTTCAAATTATGTGATTCATTTGATAACTTTATGGGTTAGCTTTATTTTAATCAACGCTTGTATATAATTTTGTTTTTGAGGTAACGCTTGTATATAACTTATTATGTTTGTTATGTGAATATCACATTGAAGGTGTTTTTCCATGGTTTTACGAATGATCTGTATGATTCACAAAATGTGGATGATTTTTTGTGGAGTTATTTTGTATTTAGTTTGTCATAATGATATTATTACATGCTTTATCCATGATCGGTATCTTCAAACTTTGTGATTATCAACTAGTATAAATCATGGTATAGTTTACCGGTCTTGATAATGAATTATTGTTTCAGAGAAATGCTTATTGTTGAATATGAGAAATTAATTGAAAATGATTTTGTCTCAGTATATCATTTTAAGCTAGCTTTTCAATTGGTTTGGGAATTGTGGTAGCTTTGATATTATAAGCGTATATTGAAATTATATTGTGATGCCAAATCACTATTAACTTATGCATTGCCTTTATAATATTGTGGATTTGTCACCTGTGATTTTATTCAATTTAAATATATTTTAATGTGGGGGCATGCATACAATCTTTGCGAATTGATTTTGCTGTGTGTACATTGATCAATATCATGATTTGAGAAATACTATTCTGTTTGAAATATAATGTAATTAATTATTATTTTTTAACAAATTAAGAAATTTATGGAGATGAATATATGATATGCATTAGTGAAACAAGTGTAATAGAGATGTCGTCGCTTAGAAATAATCTAAGTAGATATGAATATATTTTTGGTGGCACTTGTTAAACTCATGAGATATATATTGAGATACACCGTGAAATATTGGTGACATATTGTGGATTATCCATTGTATTAAAATAATACAATGATGTTTGATTTGTCTATGTGTGGATTTATTTTCCCCGATGTGGGGGGAGTCGTCACTTGAAAAAAAAAAATAATTCAAGTAGATTTGAATAAAAATTCACATATGGATTTATATTTACCCAATGTGGGGGCGTTGTCGCTTGGAAGCATTTCAAGTAGACCTGTGCAATAAATCTAAATATAGATTTAATTTTCTCCTATGTGGAGGTGTTGTGGCTTAGTATCTAACTAAGCAAACCTATGATAATATATCATGGATGATCGTTAATATATATGCGATACTGACTGAGAGACGTCTTAGTCAATGTATTATTTGTGATTTGTTGATACAGCTGCTGTATAGTGAAAAATATATTTACATCGAAGGGGGATGAATTATGTCCAATACAAAAATTGAGAGTGATGGTAACCCAACATAAATTGTGAAAATTCGCAAGGTTATGTTCATATGGGTAAGAACAAGTCACTTGTCAATTTGATGAGACACTATCCATTTTAATTTTGAGAGTTCATCCCTATGGTGTAGGATAGTGTATACTACAGCGTTGAAGGTTGAGTTTATAAACTCTTAATAAATCTATAGCTCATATATTTGAGTGGTGTGCTTGACTGTGGTGTACACTTGATAGATTTACCTATATGAGTGTTGGAGGTGGGGCCGCCTCTATGAAAGCTTGGGCAGACTTTCTAGAGCCACTCATGAAATCCAGGCATAGGTGCAAGGCCAAAATGCACCACACCGCGTTGAACAAACTTTGGACGAGAGATCAATGTGAGTGATGAGGTCACTGATTCACATACGGAATGAGGTTCATAGAGGTTATAATCTCACCGACTTTCTAGTGGGTCAAATTTCATTTGCTCTATGTGCTAGTTCATAGTCCAAAAGACACTAGTGCTTATGCATTGATTTTTCACGCTCTTGGGAACACCTAAAACTTTAAAATAAATTGTGGGGGATTGTAGGAATTTTATTTAATTAATTTATTTTAAAGTATTATTATTTTTGTTAATTATTATAATCAAGAGTTTTCTTGACTAAGTCATATATGCACGTTTTTTCTACTCTTATTTTAACCGTTACAAGCACGACTAAATTGCATTTACTCTTGGTTATTATATTGTCTTCGGTTTCTATTTTCCACTTTAATAGGAACTTCTTGGTATGTGTACATATAGCATATTTATGTGGGTTGTGAAAGAGTGAGGAAGAGAGAATTTACACTAGCAGCCATAGCCATACGTGAATAAACATTACATAGTAAATAATAGAAATCAGTTCCCTTGAGCATCCAAGAGTAGTTCCTGAGACCTTGCTAATTCACGTGCGGTGCTAGCAAGATGTGACTGTTGTATCCTGGGGAGTATTAGCTATGAGACCTATCGCATCGGGTAACCTATCCGGGGTGGCGAAATACTCTTAAGCCCAGTGCTTCGTGCACGCCTCAGTCAATAATCGATAAGTTTACTTATTCTCTATTCTATTGTATTTAGTATTCTATTATTTTGATGCTAATATTTCTTGTTGTTTATTACCTTATAATAATTCTATGTCTCATTTTACCTACACAAACCCCAGCAAGGCAGCAATGTTTACGTTCTCGTAATGTTCACCACAATTTTTCTGAAAACTCTACGTTGCTCATGTTGTGGCCATGGATTAATAAATTGACTTGAGCTACCGACTTGCTGGCCTAAATTGTCAGAAAACCATATGAACCATAGGGTCACAAAACTTGTCATCACATGTACACATATTATATTCTAAATTGGTTCAGGTTCATAAAATATCATTTGAAATGGATTTATGCCGTCACACATTTATAGATATATTATACCAAACCTTATAATAGATTCTCTCATCATTTTTAAGTGTCATTACTCATTTGAGTACATTTTTATGGTTAATATTTCATTTTTATTTTGATAGTTTAAAGTTGTAATAATTTGTTAGTTATACATTTTTCAATTAATCATACTCACTCCTTTTCAGTTACCTTTAACGGTACATTAGGAGATTCACCCCCACACCCCTCTACCGCAACCCAATAAATGTTTGGGCTCGGTTCAAGGAGAGATATTTTTCGTAACGAGTAACTATTAGTCAGACTCAACCAAACCCTTTAAATAAATTTCAATACCTTATACCTTAAAGATTAACCATGTAAAAGTGATACTAGGTTCAACAAATAAAATATGATATTATTCTAACTTTGATATTATAATTAGGCCCCCTAACCACGTTCCTATAAATAAGATGGAACAAAGGCTAGTTGTCACTCAAACATATCCTTTTCTTAGGAACAACTTTCAAACAAGCAACAAAGAAAAAAAAAATGGAAGCCATTTCAAAATTTCCTCATACACATCAACCAATAAGGTCCATTAGTTTTCCTACAAGAGGAAACCCTTCTTCTCAAAGAATTGAAGAACTTTTAAACCATTTAAAACCACATCATCAAAACTCTTTCTCAAGCAATATTCATTTGGAAGCAGAGAAAATTCAGAGTGACTTAGTAGGGCTTGCAGAGATTTACAACTGTATGGAAGAACTCTTCAACTCTCCACAAACTCAACAATCTCTTCGACGTTACCAAGATGGAAAACTCGTATCAGATTCGTTGTGTAGCTCAATCACATTGCTAGATGCTTGTGAGTGTTCAAGGGATTTATTGTTGGTTCTTAGAGAACATATACAAACACTTCAATCAGCAATACGTAGAAGAAGAAAAGGTGATTCAAGCATTGAAAACAGTGTTTCTTCTTATGAAAATTTCAGAAAGAAGGCAAAGAAGAAAATTTCATACCAACTTTTGGAGCTAAAGAAAATGCAGAACAAAGTTAACTCATTTTCTCTTTGTGATCAAGATCAACAACTAGCATTTTTGGTTAGAGTTTTAAGAGAAGTGAACACAATCACTATATCTATATTAAGTTCTGTACTACTTTATTTGTCTATGCCAGCACTTGGAACAAAAGGGTCATCTTTGATTTCGAAGTTGAAGCCTATGATGTTTTTCTCTTATGAGAAAGAAGGGAAGAACAAAAATGAGGTTGAGGATCTAAACAATGCTTTGTGTTCTCTTATTGGAAAAGATAAAAGTAGTGATTATTCTAATAGTGAAGGTCAAAGGGCATTAAGATTGTTAGAGAGATTGAATGTTAATGTTGATAGTTTAGAAGGTGGATTAGATTGCATATTTAGATGTTTGGTAAAAAATAGAGTGCTGTGTTTGAATATGTTAGCTCATTAGGCTAAAATAGGTGGAGTAAAAATTAATGTCCTTTTGTAAATGAGAGAATGATCTTGTAGTAAAATTCAATCCATGTTTGAATGAGAGAATGATATTTGTAATGCTTTGTGACCATTGATGTCTTAGAATTATATTATTGGTCATTCAAAAAAAGAATTATATTATCGGACCTTTGATGTAATGATCATTTTACAACGTGTTTGAATACATTTGAATTTTGTCCTTTAATCTAAGCTCTTACCACCAAGCTCTTTCAAACCAAATTTTAATTTGTATTCTCCTTCTAAACCCTCCCAACTCATTTTTGGCTATGCATACACACCAACATAACCAAAAACATTAGAAACAATTATTTAAAAAACCTAGGACATTAAAAATAGTCTCAAATTGTTTGGTAATCAAAATTATAGGTAGTTTAGAAATAACACCCATATTTCTCAATTCAACGAGTCACATTTTTTAAAGAATAAAATTGTGAGTGCTCACATAATCCAAAGCGAACAATACCTCAAAAACGTACGTATGTCGTAGGCTAACCAATTATGTAAGAAGGGGTTAACCACTGTGTTTCCAAGGAATAAAGGGAGCACACTCATATTGGATTGACCCTTTTTTCAATTACAAACTCGAAACTATTATCTATCATTGTAAATGAAAGAATAATAAAAAAAGCCCGAACTTTTCTCCTTTTTAAATAGGGGTGGCAAAAATACCCATGTCCACGGATACCCGCAGGTAAAATCCGTCACGGGCATGAGACGAGTAGTTAAACGGGTATCACGGGTATAATAAACGGGTATTTGACTACCCGTTATTATATGGATACGAACAAGGATTTGATTGTACCCATACCCAAGGGTACCGATACCCGATAATAAATTAAGTAAATTACTAAAATATCCTTATATATCTTATTACTTAAAGTTGTTACCTTATTGAAAGAAATTTTACCGTCCGCCTAAGATTCCTCATTAATAACCTATTTAATTATAATTTTTTAATTCATCTTATTAAGTTCACCGTTTTCACTTCATTCACATGAAAAAACAAATTCTTTCCCCAACAACCCTACCTTTATTTTTCTTCAATTTCCATTGCAACCATCCTTCTTCTTCTTTAAAACATAAGTCTTCAGCCACCTCTCCCTCATATCTACTCCTTTGCTTCATATGCCAGGTCACCGAACTATCCCACGCACCATGGACTGGTTTACAACTTAAAATTGCTTGTGATTATCGGGTATTTTACTTCGAATTGCATTTTATTTTTTTGTCTATGTTTCTTATGTTTTTACGCTTTTATTTTACTTCAAGAATTTGTATGGATTATATAAAATCATGAATTTTATGGATTATGTATGATTTATGAAATTTTGAATGGATGGATGTTTAAAAGTTAAAATTTTTTGGTACTTAAAAAAAACTTATTCTTTGTACAAACAAATAAATAAATTCAAAAATTTATGGGTGTCTATGAATACCTCAATGCCCGCATAATGGATACCCACGAGGGTACGGGACGGACATATGTATCATATTTGTTCAACGGGACGAGGACGGGTATCATACTATCCGTATCCATTGACATCCCTACTTTGAAATTACTTAACAATGCAACGAGAACTTTTTCATTTTTAATACAAAATCATCCAAAGTTCAACGTATAGTCTTTATAATTAAAAGGGGAAATTACACTGACCTCCCCTGAGGTTTGTTCAAACGACACAAACATCCCCTCTAGTTTTATAATAGACATTAACCTCCCTTAAAGTCTCTTAAAATACATGGATACCTCCCTTAGAAACTTAACACCGTTTGTTTTTAGGTTAACACTGGAAACATCTTTTTTGTCAGCCGTATGACCAAACTCCAGTCTCCTCCTTCATGTGAAGGTCTTTCAATTTCTTCACCTCTGGTATTGTTATCGGCATCGGAATAACAAGTAACTTGACTGTTATTTCTCGTTTCTGTTAGCTCTTTTTTCATTAGTGCCACCGTCGATTACGGCAGAGGTATTTCAGTAATGTGTCACATCGAATTTGGTGACTTTGAAATCAACAAGGTCTTTCCAATCATTCCTGTTCTTGTTCCCTTCCTCTACCTATCGTGAGCAACAAAGTGGCTTATCTTGATTTTGTTTCTTTTCAATCTACTACTTCCATTTGTATTTTTTTTTTATTTTTTGTTTTGTTTTTGATTTATCTTGTTGTGTCGATGATGTATTTCTCTTTTTCTAGCAGAATAGGCAAAGGTAGTTTGAACTTTGAAGATGGACTTCTTATATATTCAAAAAGTCATATTTTTCTCTTTTTGTATGTTTTAATTGGGGAACTTGTTCTTATGGTGTCTGGCAATCATTAAATTAGATTAGATTCAGGCCGTGGGCCAATGGATGAATTTATTGCAGAATTAGGTGAAAAGCAATTTTTTTAATTGAAAATGAAACATTTGCATTTTTTTAACGGAAGATGGATGGAGACTAACGGTAGGGGTGTTGTTGCTATTTGAGAAAATAGAGGGGAAGTTGAATGTATTTACATAAACCTTAGGGGAGGTTTGTGTAATTTCCCATAATTAAAAATATACTCCCTCCGTTTCAAAATGAGTGTCGTTTTAGGTGTTGGCACACAGATTAAGAAATAGGATGAAATAATCATTGAATATAACACTTTTACTAAACTGCCCTTTACTTTATAAGAAAAAAGACAAACACAAATTTGCATTGGAAATTGCGTGAGAGAAAAGTTGGAGTATTTATTGAGGGTAAAGTTGGAAGAAAAAAATTAAAGTTGTATTGGAAATGTAAAGCGACATTCATTTTGAAACAAATTTTTTTGGCTAGAGCGACACTCATTTTGAAACGGAGGGAGTATATTAATGCAATTGCAAATCAAAAGGAAAATTCTTATTCAACAATATTAGATTTAGTCTTGTCAAAAAAAAAACCCAATATTAGATTTAGTTTTTTTTTTTTTTTAAAAATACACTACGCAAATTGCAGCATATGATGGGCTTAATGGGCCCTTAACTTTTATTTTATTTTGAGGCCCAAATTTTAGACTTTTTTTTTTGGATCTAGGACAGTGGTCCTCCGCACCCTGCCTCAAATTCGACCATAACTATGAAATAAAGAGTAAATCCCAATATTCGTCTTAACAATAATCGAAAATTTCATATCCAAAAAAAAACATAAACTTACTACATTCCACCATCAATTTTAACAACCACATATTTTTAACGCTCTCCTTTCATTTCAATCGTCAAACACTTACTTTGTCAGAAAAAAAGTCAAACACTTA
Source organism: Medicago sativa (assembly GCF_051527215.1). Classification (NCBI taxonomy): domain Eukaryota; kingdom Viridiplantae; phylum Streptophyta; class Magnoliopsida; order Fabales; family Fabaceae; genus Medicago; species Medicago sativa. The sequence goes on along the minus strand of NC_140753.1, from coordinate 13,611,713 downwards.
CCTTCTTCTGTCCAACTTACACACTGTGTATATCTAACGAGAAAAATAGTTATTTTGGACCCTAGTCGTGTAACACTTAGCCAAATGACCCCTCTTCGGTACAACTTACATCAACATTCAACTTATGGGGTTCCTATTTCACGATCACTAAAAACATCAACATTCAACTTATGGGGTTCCTACTTCACGATCACTAAAAAAATTTATGTTTAGTAAATAAAAAGAAATCGTGAATTCCTTAAAAAAACAAAAAAAGAAATCGTGAATGACATTAGTTAATAGAAAAATAAAACTTACGTGGCTTGGGATTGATGGGGTTAGCGCCAAGCGGTATAAACGTTTTGCAAAAGTATCGTAAATGTTACTCTCAGCTTCTTTGGTAGAGGTTCTTTTAAGTTTGTTTGGTAAGATACATATTTGAGTTTGGTCTTTTTTTGAGCAAATATTTGAGTTTGTTCTATAGCTTATATGTTTGTATAAAAAAAAAACTATAATAATTGTCATTTTCTCTCGAGTTTAAAATATTGTGAGTTATAATGTGTTTTATTAAGCTAATTCAATAGCTTATAGCTATCACTTTTTATCTAATTTTCATTCCAACAATCTTAATTGAAAAATAAAAAAATAATTAATTAAATAAACATTTGTTATGTTATTTCATTTTTATAAGCTATTTCAACAACTAATTTTTAACAAATACTAAAAATTGAATCAACTAACCTATATGTTACCATCTAACTTATCTCATTTGTATCTACTATAAGTTTGTATTGAGCTTATGAAAAAAGAGTTTATGCAAATAAATAAGTTTTTATGTTAATTCATAAGTTTATAAACTTATAAAGAGTTAATTTTTCATAAATTATCTTAACAAGTTTATAAATAGTAATACATTAATACTTATTTATTTACATAAACTCTAAAACAAGTCAATCCAATCGGACAGTAAATGCTTGATTTTACTTCTATATCATATAAGTGCATTTGAAGTGTCCAGAGTAATTCTAACTCTACAAAATTACATTTGTAATGGCGGTGTAATTTGCATCAAAATTCGAACGGCCGATGCAGAATTGTGTTTTAAGATTACAAATTTTGTTCAGCAACTTTCATACAAGCTTGAACTTAACAATCACATCCATAGGCGTTGAGAAAAGCTCAGCAAGAAAGCTAACAGCTAACAAGTTAACTTAGCCGCCCCCCGTTAACTTGGAAAGCCGAGCTTTATTCTCCTCCTACAACCGTGACTGTCCAAATTCAAGATTACATGGTTACCGACATGATTAACCAGTCTCTTTCTGTGAGTTTGTGAGGCTCTTCTTGCATTGCATTGCATCATAGATTGCAACATAGTGGTTCAGTCTGTATGGATCGGTTCCTAAATCAGTATTTTTTTTTAGAAAAAACAATAGAAGAGAAAAAAAAAAAACATAAAAGCCTCTTCAGTTCAGGTCTCCATAAAATTTCCGCATAGATAACTCGGAAGAACGAAAGTTATGTGTTTGATCATCATCAGAGGCTTATTCATAGCAATACAAATAAACACCTTACACAAATATAAGACCTAAGCTAACAACAAAACCACCAACATAAAAAAAGCTTAAAAATAACAGTTCAAATCAAAACTTAGATTCAAACATGGAATATTGATTTATCATAAATTAAATGATGAGACTGTACACACATTATGAGAAATCGAGAAAGAAAAAAGATAGTAAGGCAGATGAATGGTAGCGACCTCTGCTTTATACTGTGAAAACATAAAACCCTAGTTGTTGTGTGTGGCGTTTTTGTTTTTGATGGATCAAGACCCGAGTTTAATGTCAAGGCCCATTGCTAAAGGTTGGTTTGGGTACCCTAAAAACTAGAAAACTACTCTTCAAGCCTCCTAATATTGCTTCCACATACCCAAAAGTAATTTTTAGCCGTAGATTTTAGATTATATAATCCGAATTACTCCTAAGTCTAACAAGACATATAAAATGCTTTTGTAAATTTAACCAAATTTCATAAAGTAAACATTTGACTAAAAAAACATTTATAGTTATATAAAAAATCAATACACACACAAAATATGTATTAAGTTCTATAGTTCTATACATTTGAACTAATCCGCACCAAAGTGTATGCTACAAACTTAAATTCTAAGACTACCAACTTCAACCTTTACTCCATGTTCAACCTTTTTATCATCAACAACCTTCTCTTTCTTGTCAAGGTTTTCAACAATCATCACATCATCATTTTTAATGATCACATTACCCGTCACCCAACCCAGTTCATTATAACTAAGAATTCTATGATTATATATCTAGGTTCCTAGAGCTTTGCATCATCTTGACAATGTTGTGCCCAAAGTACAAAAGTGGAAGATATTAAACACCCATTCTTCATATATAAATTAAAATCATAGAGATCCCTTAGGTTCGATTTGTAACCTTCCAAAGGGGTCTTTTTGAATTTTTGAGAGGCCTCTGAGTAATTGAAAGGTCTATCCAACAATTTTCAAAGAATTTTGCTCTATAGACTTCCAAGTCCTCCCAAAAACCAAAAAATACCCCTGTATATGCCTATTAGAAATCAAAATCTTTTGGAATATAACTTTCGATGGCTACCTACCGGAAAATATTTTTCCATAAGTTCTATAACAATATATCAAAATCCTTGTTTCTTCTCCTTTTGTTTATGTTGAAGTTTAAAATTGTTTAGTTGCGGAGAAAATAGGGTATTTAGAATTTGTTTGGCAAAATAAGGCTACACTTTTTTTTTATGCAAAATTAGATTTAGTTGAGCATATATGCAGAAATTTGGATGTTCTTTAAATTTTGTGAAATATGGTGTTTAGCTTTTGTCTAGGCATGTTGATGGTTTTGCTACGCTGATTTGAGGATACCTTTAATCTATAAATTTTGTTTGTTTACTAAAAACCATTAGCAATTGCAGTCAATTCATAATTTCAAACTAATGACTGTAGAGAAAAAAAAATATAACTTCAAATTAATATTTGAAAATAGAGGAGCAAAATATATAACAAAAATGTGTTGTTTCTATTTGATTGTATTACCATTAAATTGTATACATAATATTTATATGCAGATTGAATGTGCAAAAAAAATTCAATCCTCATCTCATCAGGTCCCTAAGATAGAGTTATGATGTTCAAAAGACAGACTCTAGTTTTAACCAAACGCCTAAATATATTCTCTAAACCATTTTCTATACTTTCAATTGCATTCTCCAAAGCCTCAAATCTTTCATGTGCAACATTAGAACCTTCACTTATAAGGGCTCTTAAAGATGCTTCGACACACTGCAATTCATTGAAGTTCTCCATGTTCTCTTCACATGTTACCCTCTTTTGCATCAACTTTGTCACTTTCAACCATTTTGTTGCCTTTGACTTTGATGAAGATCCAACCAAGAAAGACAAAATGGATTGAAAGATAGAGATGTTCATTGCAATCACCTCTCTGAGAACTGTAATATGAACTACCATTATGATTGCTGACAGACTATTTTTTGAAATCAGAGTGCGCAGCGAAAACATGGTGTTTAATTTTAGTCGTCGTTAGATGTTTTATTCCATTCTTAAATTTTATGATCTGTGGTTATTTTCTTGAATGACTACCTTACATTAGTTTTCCATCTTTTGGAAATTATTTTAAATTATTTTGGCTGATTTTTTTATAAAGTTTGAATGGTTTTTATAAAGTCCATCCTAATAGTTTATTTACTATTATATAGTTTCGAGACGAAACTTATTTCTAGTGGGGTATAATGTAAGACCTGCAAAAGTTATTTTGATATGTAGATAAATATTTCATTTTATTCATTTGTTAGAACATTTGACTTCATATTTTCTTTACATCTGATTTTGACTACCTTCTAGTTTCGAGGACGAAACTAATTTAAGGGGAAAATAATGTAACATCCCAATATTTTATAAATGTTCTTTTGAATAATTTTCTCAATTCGTCATTTAGTGTTCAACAATTTATTTTATGCGTGAAAAATTTAAGACAAACCTTGACATTTTCTACTTTGAATAATTATTTAGAATTTAATTCCATCTATTATTCAAACCATTTCATTTTTATAAATCAATTTGGTGTGGGAAAAAAATAATAAGATAATCATTTCTTAAATGTATTTTTATTCTAATTCTTTATTGCTGCATTTATGTTGTGATTTATTTTAAAGTTAATTTGGTATTATATTAATTATTAAATCAGTTATTTTAATTAGTTCTTGTGTTAGACATTGTGATATATATATACACACACGAGTACACGTTTTTTTTAGGGATCTATATAGTACACATCCTTTTGGTTGCCTCCTAATTTTTAGGTTTACTGGTTTCCTTGAGAGAAGTAATAACAACTCCCACGTTCTGATTAGCTCTCATATTTAGTAGGATTAATTGTTCCTATCTATTAGTTAGTAACTCCCACTATTTAGGAATTGGTTTCTTCTCTACAGCCCATGTTCTGTTAGTGGATTGGTGTAGTGGAATAATAAGCTCTATATAGCTACTAATTAATTTGTAGTTGTAGAAAAACAAGTATGCTCCCTCTATTCCCTGTTCAATAGACCGTTCCATATAAGAATTGATTTCCTGACTACGTTCATTCTCCTATTATACAATTATTGGTTTAATCAATTCCTTCTATCGCAGTAGCCTTTTCATTTTTATATCCCACCCAGCAGCTATGTCCAAATTACCATGCCTAAGCCTAAGAATTTCCAAAGGAACCACTACTTGTTATTTTCTGCAAATGGCCAACAGCAAACCGAAAAGAAGAAAAACATTTAGTGCCACCCATCACTAAAAACCTTTTCACGCCAACATCACCCACCTTCTTGTTCATTGAACCACTTCATCTTTGTGCATAGTCTTTAAGGTAAAGTCATGTTGTTTTCCCTTACCATTCTTTTGTTCGTATTTTAATATTAAGTCCCATTTTCCTTTAAAGAGTTGGCCTTGTCTCAAAGTACTATTACCAGGTTTCATTCTAAGTCTCTCACTCTCTTGTCCAACTCGTTTTATGGGTGAGATTGGGGTCAAGAAACTTGCTCGTGCTTTCAGTTCAGATACAATCATAGGAATGTCTTGTGAGGAAGAAAAGTGCCTCAGGTAAGGGCTTTTTCCCCATACGTCCATACTAAGTGCTAGGGCTTTGTTATTAAGTAGAGGTAGCAATTCTTGTCTTTTAAAAAGGAAAATAATTAAAAATGTATTTTCTTGGTAAAATTTAATCCTTTCTAATAGTGATTATTCTTAATTATGTTCTATATGAAAGTTGTGTATGATGTGAACTGATATGTTTTATATTATTATGCTTGCTATGTTTTTGTGATGTTAGGAAAGAAATGATAAATTTTTGATAAATTAAAGAAAGGAAAAAGATGAAAATATGTGTTATAAGAAGATATAGCTTTAGTGCTCCAAATCATTCTTGAATGAATTAATAGATGTCTAAATTTGTGGTATATGGGTGGCTAATTATCGTTTAGAGCAAACATACTATAGTCTTAATATTTTTCACTTCGGGAGCCACTTTTTGTAGGATTATGGCAGTGAGATAGTACACTACTATACTTGATGAGATAATGCCTCCCTATTTTGAATGCTTGTGCAGCTAAGTTTGGTGGACTATAAAATTGGTGCTTGCTTATTATTCATGAAATATGTGTGTCTATGACTTGTTATTTGAAGTTTGATTCTCTTTTATGTGTGGGTATGTGCTCATGGATGTTGCATGTAAAATTTGAGATTGTTATCGAACTGAAATAATAAGAAGAGAAATAAGCTTTTTATGAAAGACTTCTTTTGTCGTGTGCATGATGTGGTATTATTTTCTGTGTGGTGCTTTAGTGGCGGGTTACAATTATTTCTTAGTGGATGCCTGTGTGGCGGGTTATAATAATATATTTCTTTGTGGTGCCTTAGTGGCGGGATAATATCATATTGCATTGTTGTGCCTGTGTGGCGGGTTTTAGTCTGCATTTTCATGATCATGCATGGCATATCCATCTGTGTGGTGCCTTAGTGGCGGGAATTGCAATTATTTTCTGTGTGGATGCCTGTGTGGCGGGAATTGCAATTATATTTCTGTGTGGATGCCTTAGTGGCGGGAATTATATCCGGATCATGTAGTATATAAGAGCATGCATTTTACACATCATTGCATTGCATTGGGTCTATTATACATTTGTGTGTTGATAAGTGATTAAACTGTTATATATACAAAAGAAATGTGTATGAACCTTACCTTAAAGACTTAAATGTATTTTTCTTAATTCTTTTTGATTGATAAGTTTTGATATTATCTATTTCATGACATTGTTTCTGGTGCTTTGAGTATGAACCAATTTGGATAAGGAAATTGACCCTTACAACCAACATTTTAGGTACCTAAGAAGACATGGTGTATGCTTTGCTGTTTTTGCTTGAAGCGCGTACGGGGACGAAATTGGGTTTTTGATTGTATTGTAATTTCAGAAGTGATTTTGAAGAACATTTAGTTTAAGAATTTTTGTTAAATTATGTAAAGAATTTTGTATAGGTTTTGCTAGAATATATATTATTGATGAAATAAAAAAAAATAGTAGTGATTTTCTAAAAATGAGAATGATTTAGGCGTAATGTCTTGGACCAAAATCCGGGGCGTTACATCAAGCTTCATATTTTCTTCTAAAGAGTGGTAATATGTTGGTCTATAGAGATTGGTAAGTAGTTTCCATTGGATATTTTGCCAACAAAATCAGCCTGCAGATTTCAATCATTAACACAGATAATTACTTCTGCAAAATTTGATTTATGAGATGATATAATCGTTATGTTACGACTTTAGTGAAGATACGATCCTGAGAAATATCGTAGTGGCCGCAATCGTACTCGTGACTTCAACTACCATTTAAAACCACGATGAGACTATTGTGAAATTTAAACAAAAGAGTGAGCTGTGAAGTATATAAAAAGTTAGGAAGGAACCTTGTTGTTGTTGTTGTTGTTGTTCATAACTGCTACAAATCTTATAAACTCGGCAGTATGCATTCTCAAGCCAATGATCATCTATATAATATACGATCACTTAGCAAACCCTACTCCAACGGTACCTCATAAGGGAAACTCTAATTAGACATGTATTTGATTTGATGCTTTAGATAATGAGAAAACTGTAATGTATCAAATGGTTAACTCTAGAGTCATATTTCAAAAGGTGGCACAAGGCAAAGGAGTCTTGCCCGTTGATACCCGGATGAACCAATAGTAAAGAAATGGGTTTAACACATTTATTTAGGAGAAATCATTATTTCAAAATGTAACCACCGATTATCATTTACTTACCGAAACTTTCTATTTATTATGAAATCAATGAATATGTTAATTCCATTTGAAAGAAGATGTACGAAAAAGAAATAAGAGGAGACTAGAGATTGGTAACAGGAGGGGTTAAACCATGGACAGGTGTGTGTTAGATGCAACAAAGATAATTACATCTGCTTCGATTATATGATTGATACTTAACATCACACATGTTATAATTACTTTCATTAAGTTATGATCCTAAGAGAAAACCAGTACATCCATCACAGGTTGAAGAAGAGTTTAAGATAAAACTACAAAAATTTAAACTAAAATTAGGAAGGGCCGCGCGAACGCAGGCCCCAACAGCAACAAATTATGATGTAGGCTCCACCACTTGGGTAGACCTTAGACTAGCACTCCTTCAAAGTGCAATGAAGGTCACTTGCCTAGGCCATGGGCCTTCTTGATCACCCATTGACCCTATCCAGGTAAGTATGTTACAAGGTATCACACAATTCTCTTTTATAACTCATGCTCCATAACATTCACCATAAAACTTCTGATGTGGGACTTAGATAACATGGGACCGATTCATTCTAAAGAGGAATAAACAAAAAAGACCATAATTGGTCAACATGTTAATGGTCACCAGGCCAGAACCGTGAGGACAACTCATTTTCTCAACAAAGAACTTATTCCAATCCAAAACCAATAAAAACATATTGTTAATGAACTATCATCATTGGCAGCATCAACATGCGTGATGTCTGTCCTTCTCACCCTTACAGCCCCTTTAAGCCATCTCGCCGCTCGAAAGATATCATGGTCACCATCACCTTGCTAGCAGCATTATTTGGAGAAGGGAAAGATCCAGCGTTATCTTCTAAAAGCGTCCAAGGATCAATTTCCAATTCATTGTCCTGTTGTATTGACTTCCCCGATGCATTATTATCTGCAACCCTTGATAGAGCCGGATTCCTAGAAAGGGTAGCCGAACAACAGGAGTTAAAGCCAGAAATTGTAGTGCTGGCTTGAAAGAAATGAATTGGTACAGGTGGAGGATGCAGGAGAAAGAGGACCGCATAGATGCAAAAATTACAGGCATTGCATCTTGGATACGCCACCAAATATCCTCTGAAAGTTGCATACAGTCCAAGTCATTTTGCATCAATAAATAGATCATTGGACAAGACAAGGAAGAACTGGCGAACTGCTACATTTCAGCAGTGCCCTATGGCACACATACACCAGTAAAAAAAAACCAAAACAAAATAGATCATGCGCACGATGTAGTCAAGTTCAAGTGTATTAGCGGGGGTTGGTCAATAATCAAATTGGTACTGCTTGGATGCATTGTGTCTTGGATAAGAAGCTTTAAAAGGTTGCAGAACTATAGTCGACTGGTTTAGGAAATTTCTGCTACTGATGTAGATTTATAGACACGTTTGAGCCATTAATACTGTTTTTTTGCTTTCCTTTTCTCTTGGGTAAAAACCGAACTCAATACTCATCCTTCCGTGATTTAAGATACTGATTATGTCTTGGTGTTGGAATTCATTTGTTGGCTACATCATCTTTGATTTTATGTTGGTGGAACCAATTTTTTGTTTGAGCTTGCAACATTTTTTATCTTATTTTTTCTGCTACAAGTGATTGAACACAACTAGTACTTAAGTTTTAGTTACGACTTTTATTGATGATTCTGTTTGTTTACAAAAAAAATCAGTTATTGTAGTTTTCAGGCAAATAATACAATAATCTATAACTTCAAATTAAAAATAAAAGAGCTGAAATATAGAGCAAAAACTTGTTGTTTCTATTTGATTGTATTTCTATTGAATTGTACACATAGTATTTATATACATATTAACTGTGCAAAATTTTTCAATCCTGAGTAGATCTCTAAGATAGAGTCATAATGTTCAAAAGACTGACTCTAGTTTTAACCATACGCCTGAATACATTCTCCAAACCATTTTCTATCATTTCAACTGCATTCTCCAAAGCCTCAAATCTTTCACGTGCATCCTTTGAAACATTTAAACCTTCTCTTAAAAGGGTTCTCAAAGATGCATCAACTAACTGCAATTCATTGAAATTCTCCAACTTCTCTTCACATGAGATTGTCGTTTTATGCATCAATTTTGCCACTTTAAACCAATTGGTTGCCTTTGACTTTGATGCGGAACCAACCAAGAAAGACAGAAGGGATTGAAAGATAGACATGTTCATTGCAATGACCTCTCTAATAACTGTAATCACTGCAACAAGGTCTTCATCTTGATTCAAAAGCGAGGAAACTCCAAATTTACTTTCCATATGTTTTAAAGATGTGATCAACTTTGTGACATTCTTCTTCATCTTCTTTGTGAAGAATTTATATTCTGCTACACTTGTTTCAATGCTTGAATCTGCCTTTCTCCTTCTAAGAGCAGAGTGAAGTGTTTGAACATTTTCTTTAATCTGTGACACGGTGTCCCTTGTGATGCCGCAGATATCCAAAATTTTCACTGAACTATCCAACAACTCTTCAACAAATTTCTCACCTTGACGGTGAGCAATGGCCTTTTGTGTTGATGACATATTGAGAAGATTTTCCAAAGAAATATACAAATCTTCAAGAAAGGAAAGGCCATTGGTAATTGAATCAGATGTCGATGTTGATGTGGTTTCCCATGTCTTAATTTTGGTTAGCTCTTGTTCTAATCTTGAGGTGTTAGGATGAGATTGAGAAGGAAAACTGTTTGAGCGAACATGGTATTTGTTGCTTGCCATATTTCTCTTTAAATTATAGTTTGTTCTTTTTTTCTTCTAAGATAATTATAAAGCTCTAAGTTTGTGATGTTACCAAGTTCTTGACTCTCTATTTATATAAGAGGTATTCATCATATTGATTGGTGGATAATTATTAAATTCATATAATAATGAAATTAATAAAATATGAAGCACTTGTTGGTGATGGTGTAGAGCATGTGGTGCCTGCATGATTCCCCTTTGAATATGGTAAGCTTGTTAGATGTTTTCCCAACATTGTGAATATGTGAATGCTATTGCATGTGATATTCTGCAAGATACTTATGATATTAAAATGAGTTTGAGGTGCATGATCAATATAGCTGGCATGTCCTCCGAGTGTTGGCAATCAGAAAACCTCATTAGTCACCAATTAGTTTGCCTCCTTTGCTGCCACATACATTCATCATTTCAATTAAAAAATTGGTGCCACATACATTCATCATTTCAATTGTAATAATAAAATAAAAAATACTTATAATTGATATTGCTGTCTGTGTTTGGTCATGTATATCCTACAAGATCTGGATCTCATCCTTCTGAAATCCATTCTTTAAATCATATAGCAGTTGTAGCTTCTCAACAATGGAACGTGCCAGCAAATAGATACCTCTGAATTGAAAATAAGACTTTGTTTTCTTCTTCATATATATTAGAAAAAAGTGACTAATGAGGTTTTCTGTTTACCAACACTCGGAGGACATGCCAAGTCATATACACCTCAAATCCATTTTGTTATCATTATGGTATGTATATTAATGCATAATGTTTGGAATAAACGTGACAAGTTTACCACGTTCTAAGGAAAACTCATGTGCTGCATTATTTTGTTGAATGAAGCATGAATTGCTTGGTACTATATATTGAGTGTGTCAAATAAGATGAAGAAGAATTGTAGGAAGTTGATCACAACATTGAAGAAGATGGAAAGAGAGTTTGGAATAAATCCATTTTGAAATGAAGATCATGAGCTCACTTCATTAATAACAGTGCTTAGGGAAATTATTGTTTCAAGCATCTTCCAGTCCTTTTTATCCTTCTTGGCATTATCTGCTTCAGAGTCAAATTCAACCAAATGGTTAAGGATGGCAAAATTAATGCATAAGAGGATAGCTTAATGTGAAGAGAACTTGGAGAATTTCAGTAAGTTCCTGAATGTGAAAGCATATTTAAGTACCCTTTTAAGTACTCATGTTTGTAAAAAGGAATGGTAAAATTTCATGAACTTGGCGCTCCAACAATCTTCGATCAAGTGTTAGTCTCATCCACATCAGGCCTCTTTGAGAGATTCTTAAGTGTTTTCATCGAGCCATTCTCAGACCACAGAAGTTCTCTCTACAAGTGGAAGCTTTCATCCGATCAATTGAACTTGTACCGCCATTGACATGCATATATCAACAGGACATCTTAATTAGTTTGCTGGATTCCTGAGTAATCAAAGAGGGTTGCATGCATGTGGAAGCGAGTAACAAGATATAAAATTCTTATGAAAGCCAAAAGTTTCTAACTTCCTATATTTCTACATAATGGATTCATAGTCCTGAAGCAACAAAAGCAATGATAACATGGAATCAAAAAGCACTTGTAACTTGCAACAGCTAAACTTTAAACTTTGAAATTGCAAAATCTATGTTGGTAGCTTTAAGACATTGTTTGGTACTTCAATCTTCCTGTACAATTCCAACTGAAAATGTTAAAAGATTATGGAATGCATTCCATATTATGTAGTACACATCCATTCATATGAAAACCTTCAACATTAAGTTTACAGTTAAATAGACGCATACAAAGAGGAACATTGGTTTTAGGAGTTAATTGATTTGCCATGACAGATTGACAGACAGTTTACTGTTATATTTCTAAGTTGCAATGTAATGCTAGTTTGAAGATATATCTTTTGCAAAAAATTAGTAGTAACTCTAGTGATGTGGTTGACTTAAAAAAAAAAAACTTTTCCTTCTTGTTTAATTGTCATCAACTGTTATGTTTTTATAAGTTTACAGCTAATTATTAAAATTATGAAGTTTCTTAGTGAAAACTTTAAAGACGGAATGCATTTGGATCTTCTGCAGTATACATCAACTTATAAGCATACATTCATTCAATATGAATTTCTTTTATAAACCGTTCATGCTTTCTTCCGATTACATTCTGTTCAAGCTTCATATTTTTTTTCTAAAGATTGGTAATATGTTGGTCTCTAGAGATTGGTAAGTAGCTTCCATTGGATAGTTTCCCAACCAAATCAGCCTGCAGATTTAAACACTCTCAATCATCAACAACTGCTTTATAAAAGGAGAAGATGCAAGAAAGGTAATTACAACCGCACATTACGATTATATGATTGATACTTAACATGTTATAATTACTTTCATTAAGTTATGATCCTAAGAAAACCAGTACCTTCCCCCATAGTACATCCATCACAGGTTGCACATGAGTTTAAGATAAAACTGTAAATATTTAAACTAAAATTGGGAAGGGCCGCGCGAACGCAGGCCCATACAGCAACAAATTATGATGTAGGCTCCACCACTTGGGTAGACCTTAGGCTAGCACCCCTCCAAAGTGCAATGAAGGTCACTTGCCTAGGCCATGGGCATTCTTGATCACCCATTGACCCCATCCAGGTAAGTATGTTACAGTGTATCACACAATTCTCTTTTATAACTCATGCTTCATAGCATTCACTATAAAACTTCCGATGTGGGACATAGATAAAACTATCCAAGTTGCACTCAACAACAGGTCTATTATCAGCAAAGTTATGTCATAATCTTTATATCAACAGGTCTATCTTTATGTCATAATCTTTATAACAGCAAAGGTCATGAGTAGATGAACTTGGGTGCCGGTTGTCTAATATTAGATGGACTCTACCCACAAGTGATTTTTCAAACTTAATGTGGATGCAGCAGGGCCTAATAAGGATGGTAAGTGCGGGCTGACAGCAGCGACACGGGTAGTAGTTGTCTCTGCAGGTTGCTTATGTACGCCGCTATTACCAGTATCAGATGTGGTAGATGGCATGTCAGTGTTAAAAAGGATAGAGCTTGTGAAGGACTTGTTGTTCCTCAAGCTTAAAGTAGAATCAGACTCATTTAATCTCATTGCTGCTATCAACGAGTTCCAAAACCTAAGCTCCTATTTAGGAGCTGAAGATTTCAAAGACTCCAATCAAATTTCAATACTTGATATTTTTTTTCATATTTGCCATGTTGCGAATCAAGCAGTTGTCTTCTTAGCTAAATTTGTTATTATGTCTTCTGTTGATTTTGTTTGGATTGAAGAAACCCCTCATATTTAAGCTATTGAGGCTTTTGACTTACTGTCACCATTGGTTTAATAAAAACAGACAGTTTAAAAAAAAAAATCACTTGTAAACGACACAATTGATAATTTGGAAACATTGAAGAAGCTATTAGGAAACCGAGTTTTGAAAAAAAAAACAAATTTATTAAATAATTCCACACCAATAAAATTTTGCAAAAATTAATAGGTTTAATGGTGCAGACTTTTTTTTTTGAAGAATCTAAACTAGCCAAAAAAAAAAAGTCTACACCATTAAACTTATTAATTTTTGCAAAATTTTATTGGTGTGGAATTATTTTGAAGAATCTAAACTAGCCAACCTAAGCAAAATTTTATTGGTGTGGAATTATTTTGAAGAATCTAATTTTGAAGAATCTAAACTAGCCAACCTAAATTGGCACTAGGGAGAATCGATCCTGAGACCTCGAGGAGGAGCACACCCCCAGGTCCCAAGCCAATACCACCAGGCCAACCCAAGTGGATTTTAATAGTGCAGACTTGAAGATTAAGTGCATAGTAGTAAAATGAAATGAAATCTTTTCTCTCTTGTCTATTTGTCCATACTTTCTTCCAATTACATTATGTTCAATCTTCATAGTTTTTTCTTAAGATTGGAGAATTTTAAGCATCTCCATTGTTGAATGAAGATCATGAACTCGCTGCTTTGATTAGAATGCTAAGGGAAGTCTTTGTTAGAAACATGTCTATCTTCTGATCCCTTTTTTCCTTCTTGACATTACCTGCTTCAAAGTCGAAGTTAACCAAATGGTTAAGGGTGGCAAGAGGATCATATCATGAGAAGAGAACTTGAAGAATTTCAATGAGCTGCAGTGTGTGAAAGCATCTTTAAGCACCCTTTTAAGTGATAGTACATCTTGTGAAGATTAAGGTTGCACATGAATGACCGGAGACTTTTAAGTGATAGTACAACTGCCGTAATCTAATCCTATCTAACTGATGCTTATTTAATCTGATGCATATCTAGTATGTAGTTAATTATGGGTAAAATCAACATGGTGTCGATGGATCCTGACTCATACAATAAAAATATATATTTTATAATATTATTTTAAGGAGGTAAACTTGTGCGAGTCTAGTCCGTAAGTTCTAGCTGACAATGGTAATATTGTTAGGTTGGATATCTTCGCCAAGGTTCAAACTCGAGACCTCAAAGTTGTATTTGAGTTTCACAAAGTGCTTGCCTCTGACATTACAGACACGAAACAAGCTCGTGCGTGTCTACTAGTCAAGTTTATGATATAGGCAAAACGAATTTACTAAACTCTTGACTTTGACAACCTAATATTCTGCATTAGACATCGACTTATACTGCATACATTTAACATTAATATATATATTTTTTAAGGGGCCTCACAAACACAGGCCCCCACAACAACAGATTATGATCCCATCCAAGTAAATATGTTGCAGACAGTACAACTTGAGCTAGCTTAAAAATAATGATTGAGGTCCATGTTAAAACATAGATTTTTGAACTTCAGCCCTTAATCATATGCTTAATGAGCACTCAACCACTACACTTAAGCTAAATTCAAGTCGTAGTCTTACTGAACTTTCGCTATGAATCTTTGGCAAAGCGGGTTGTTCTATTTTATACAACAAGCTCCATAGTATCCACTCTAAGCAGACCGATGCGGGACTTATATAACAAAGGGCAGATTCATTCTAAAGAAGCAAAACACAGTAAACCTGCTACGATATAAAAACGTCTGATACCTTAAGTAATTTTAATTGATACTCCTGATTAGTTTTTTTTTTTTTTATATAACCAAAATTTTGATTGAAGGATAATTTTCAGAACCATACAGTAATATTTTGAATTAGTTACCAGTAACATTTTTATTTAATGCCTTTTTATGAAAGCTTTAGTAATTTATTTGATGCCTAAGGCCCTGTATGTTGTCCTTCAGATTCTTGGTTTTGAACTTTTGATCATGGATGCTACATACAATATTCTAGATAGTTCGGTCATCCACCTGCTTAAATAACACTATAAAGAGAACTTTGGTTTATTTCATTTTGATTAGATTTATATTTTCCTGCTTTGAATACTGCTTATGTAACTATGTTATCTTGTTTAATACTTTCATTTACTGATTAACTCTTGATGCTGGACTTCATTTGTTGGCTACATCATCCTGTTTTAGGTGGCAACATTTTTTATCATCTTTTTCAGCATTTAAGCCCAAGTTACACCCTTTATTAATGAGTTTTATTTGTTTACCAAAACAATTAGTAGTAGTAGTAGTCATTTCAGATCTCAGAGAAAAGTTGACACTTCAAATTTAAAATTAAAAATAAAAAGATCAGATATATAGGACAAAATTGTATTGTTTCTATTTGCTTGTATTACTATTGAATTCTATACATAATATTTATATACAGATTGACTGTGCAAAATTTTTCAATCCTCATCAAATCCCTAAGATAGAGTCATGATATTCAAAAGACAGACTCTAGTTTTAACCAAACGCCTAAATATATTCTCTAAACCATTTTCTATACTTTCAATTGCATTCTCCAAAGCCTCAAATCTTTCATGTGCAACATTAGAACCTTCATTTATAAGGGTTCTTAAAGATGCTTCCACACACTGGAATTCATTGAAGTTCTTCATGTTCTCTTCACATGTTACCCTCTTTTGCATCAACTTTGTCACTTTCAACCATTTTGTTGCCTTTGACTTTGATGAAGATCCAACCAAGAAAGACAAAACAGATTGAAAGACAGACAAGTTCATTGCAATGACCTCTCTAAGAACTGTAATCACTGCAACAAGGTCTTGATCTTGATTCAAAAGTGAAGAAGCTCCAAATTTAGTTTCCATATGTTTTAAAGATGTGATCAACTTTGTGACATTCTTCTTCATCTTCTTTGTGAAGAATTTATATTCGGCTACACTTGTTTCAATGCTTGATTCTCCCTTTCTCCTTCTAAGAGCAGAGTGAAGGGATTGAACATTTTCTTTAATTTGTAAAATGATGTCCCTTGTGATGCCACAGATATCCAAAATTTTGACTGAACCATCCAACAACTCTTCCACAAATTTCTCACCTTGATGGTGAGAAATGGCTTTTTGTGTTGATTTCAGATTGAGAAGATCTTCCAATGAAATATACAAATCTTCAAGAAAGGAAAGGCCAGTGGTAATTGAATCAGATGAGGATGTTGATGTGGCTTCCCATGTCTTCATTTTAGTTAGCTCTTGTTCTATTCTTGTGGAGTTGGGATGTGATTGAGAAGGAAAACTATTTGAGCGAACATGGTATTTGCTTGCCATCTTAATTGCTCTTTTAATTTGTTCTTTGTTCTTTGTTCTTTTTTTTCTTTTAAGATAGTTGAAAAGCTCGAAGTTTGTGTGATGTTACCAAGTTCTTGACTCTCTATTTATATAAGAGGTATTCATCATTTTGATTGGTTGATAATTATTAAATTCATATAATAATGGAATGAATAAAATATGAAGCACTTGTTGGTGATGGTGTAGAGCATGTGGTGACTGCACGATTTCCCTTTGAATATGTTAAGCTTGTTACATGTTTTTCCAACATTATGAATATGTGAATGATATTGCATGTGTTAATTCTGCAAGATGCTTATGATATTAAAATGAGTTTGAGGTGCATGATGAATATAGCTGGCATGTTTTCAGTTAGAAAACCTCATTAGTCATCAATTAGCTTGCCTCCTCTGCTGCCACATACATTCATCATTTCAATTATAAAATTGGTGCTGCATATTGCTCAGAGATGTGTGCTATATGAAGGAGCTGCATGCTACAAGATTTCAATTGTAATAATAAAATAATTTTTTTATATAATTGATATTGCTGTTTGTGTTTGATCATATACATCCCACAAGATCTGGATCTCATCCTTCTGAAATCCATTCTTTAAAACCATGTAACAGTTGTAGCTCCCTAACAATGGAACATGCCAGCTAGATAACTCTGAATCGAAAACAACACCTTTATTTTAATATTAGAAAAAAGTGACTAATGAGGTTTTCTGTTTACCAACACTCGGAGGACATGCCAAGTCATATACACCTCAAATCCATTTTGTTATCATTATGGTATGTATATTAATGCATAATGTTTGGCATAAACGTGACAAGTTTACCACGTTCTAAGGAAAACTCATGTGCTGCATTATTTTGTTGAATGAAGCAAGAATTGCTTGCTACTATATATGTTTGTTGAATGAAGCATGAATTGCTTGCTACTATATATGGCGAGAGTGTCAAAGAAGATGAAGAAGAATTGTAGGAAGTTGATCACATCATTGAAGAAGATGGAATGAGAGTTTGGAATATCTCCATTATGAAATGAAGATCATGCTCTCACTTCATTGATAACTGTCTGAGGGAAATTATGGTTACAAGCATGTCTATCTTCCAATCCATTTTATTCTTCTTGGCATTATCTGCTTCAGAGTCAAAGTCATCCAAATGGTTATGGTTGGCAAAATTGATGCAGAAGAGGATCATATCATATGAAGAGAACTTAGAGAATTTTAATGAGTTGCTTTGTGTGAAAGCATCTTCAAGCACCCTTTTAAGTAATCACGGTTGTAAAGAGAACTGGGAGAATTTCATGAACTTGGCGCTCCAACAATCTCCTCTCAAGTGTTAGTCTCGTGGGATACTTGAGTTTTCATCAAGCCATTCTCAGACCATAGAAGCTCTCTCTCTAGTGGAAGCATTCATCTACACAATTGAACTTGTCCCTCCATTGACATCAACAGGACACCTTAATTAGTTTTCTGGATTCCTAAGTAATGAAAGAGGTTGTGGAAAGTGAGAAACAAGATATCATTTTTGATCTTGAAAGGGAAGTGGAAGATGTGAAGATTTTGGCTTGAAATTGGATGAAGGTTCAAAATGTTAAGTGCACACGAGGTGGTTATATGAAATTATATGTGATTGATAACTCTTGCTGCCATGCGCTCTCAACACTGACTTGGGTGAGAGGTCGAAAGTGGTGGGCGTAGTTAGGGGCTGGTGTAAGCTAAAAAGAATCGTATGTTTGGTTGTGCTACTCCCAAATGGATGTATTGATACTAGTAAAGGAAGAGAAAGGCAAATGCTTAACAAATTTTGAACTGAAATTGCAGGACTTTACCCCTAAGGGAGTCCTTCCAGAAATTCTCAAAGGCTTAAGTTTACCTAAGCCTAAGAGGGGGTTTGGAAATAGTTTTCAACCAGCAATAGACGCACCTCGGTTAGTACCTCACTAGCTGCGTCATTGCCCCAAGCGCAAAGATGGCTTTCAATGCTCAACTTCACTTGTTTTTATATAGACTTCAACCCCACCTTGTTTCTCATACGGGCGATGTGGGACTAAATACGCAGGACTTGGAAATCTTAGTCACCGCTCACCACACTTTTGCCTTTAACAAATGTCCAATATTCCTTAATCAACAATCTTTAGATTTTACAAAAACACTTCAAAATCAAGTTATTCATTAATTTACATCTACGAAATGCTAGATTGTAAAAATCTGATGATAATGAAAGTCAATATAGAAGAAAAAAAAAGTAAAAAACCACGAGCTTCAGTGCTGCAACTCTGTCCATTATTCCACGTTTTCCATTTTTTAGAAATTATCATGACAATGAAAAGAAATGTAGGAGCTACGGACTTAAATGCATAGTTAGTAACTCTGTAGTGACGTGGTTAACTTAAATAAAAAGAAATCTTTTCCTTCTTGTTTATTTGTCCATGCTTTCTTCCAATTACATTCTGTTCAAGCTTCATAGTTTCTTCTTAAGATTGGAGACTTTTAAGCATCTCCATTGTAGAATGAAGATCATGAACTCGCTGCTTTGATTAGAATGCTAAGGGAAGTCTTTGTTACAAACATGTCTATCTTCTGATCCCTTTTATCCTTCTTAACATTATCTGCTTCAAAGTTGAAGTTAACCAAATGGTTAAGGGTGGCAAGAGGATCATATCATGCCAAGAGAACTTGAAGAATTTCAATGAGCTGCAGTGTGTGAAGAGGAAAAAATTGGTGGTGAGTTTAAGTAGTATTTTATGGAAACAATTTTAGATGAGTTGTAGTAATTGGTGGTGAGTTGCAAGTTAGGCTTGAAACCATTTTTTGCCCACCACAATAATTGTGTTCTACTAATATTCTTTGAGAAGAATTTATATTCTGCTACACTTTTTTCAATGCTTGATTCTCCCTTTCTCCTTCTAATAGAAGACTGAAGTGTTTGAACATTTTCTTTAATTTGTGACATGGTGTCCCTTGTAATGCCACAGATATCCAACATTTTCATTGAACCATCCAACAACTCTTCCACAACTTTCTCACCTTGATGGTGAGAAACAAGCTTCTGTGTTGATGTCATATTTAGAAGATCTTCCAAAGATATATACAAATCTTCAAGAAAGGAAAGGCCAGTGGTAATTGAATCAGATGTGGATGTTGATGTGGCTTCCCATGTCTTGATCTTGCATAGCTCTTGTTCTATTCTTGTGGAGTTAGGATGTGATTGAGAAGGAAAACTGTTTGAGCGAACATGGTAGTTGTTGCTTGCCATATTTCTCTTTAATTTGTTATTTGTTCTTTTTTTTCTTTTGAGATAATTGCAAAGCTCGAAGTTTGTGTGATGTTACGAAGTTCTTGACTCTCTATTTATATAAGAGGTATTCATCATATTGATTGGTTGATAATTATTAAATTCATATAATATTGAAATGAATAAAATATGCAGCACTTGTTAAGGATGGTGTAGAGCATGTGGTGCCTGCATGATTTCCCATTGAATATGGTAAGCTTGTTACATGTTTGTCCAACATTGTGAATTTGTTAATGAGACTGCATGTGTTATTCTGCAAGATGCTTCCGATATTAAAATGAGTTTGAGATGCATGATGAATATAGCTGGCATGTCTTTATAGTGTTGGCAATCAGAAAACCTCATTTGTCAACAATTAGCTTGCCTCCCCTGCTGCCACATACATTTATCATTACAATTATAAAATTGGTACTGCATATTGCTCAGAGATGTGTGCACTGGATTTAAATTGTGATAATGAAATAAAAAACATATATAATTGATATTGCGGTCTGTGTTTGGTCATGTATATCCTACAAGATCTGGATCTCATCCTTCTGAAATCAATTCTTTAAAACCATATAGCAGTTCTAGCACCTCAACAATGGAACATGCCAGCCAATAGATACCTCTGAATCAAAAACAACTACTTTTTGTTATATTAGAAACCCTGTGACTAACGAGGTTTGCTGTTTACCAACACTCTGAGGACATGCCACTTATATACACCTCAAGTCCATTTCATTACCATTATGGCATTTATAATAATGAACAATGTTTGGCACAAATGTGACAAGTTACCAAATTTTAAGGGAAACTCATAAAGCTACCACATGCTGAAATTTTGATTAAGGGAGAGGTTAGCTATTGTATATATTTAGAGAGAATGATAGGAAAGAGTTTAATACATTTTCAAGCACTTCACTCTGCTCTTTGAAGGAGAAAAGGGGGATTCAATCATTGAAAAATGTGTAGTTGATTACATTTTCTTCTCAATGAAGACGAAGAAGAATGCAAAGAAGTTGATCATATCGTTGGAGAAGATGGATGGAAAATTTTGAGTATCTCCATTGTTGAATGAAGATCATGAACTCGCTGCTTTGATTAGAATGCTAAGGGAACTCATTGTTACAAGCATGTCTATCTTTTGATCCCTTTTATCCTTCTTGACCTTACCTGCTTCAAAGTCGAAGTTAACCAAATGGTTAAGGGTGGCAAGAGGATCATATCATGCGAAGAGAACTTGAAGAATTTCAATGAGCTGTAGTGTGTGAAAGCATCTTTAAGCACCCTTTTAAGTGATAGTACATATTGTAAAGATTAAGGCTGCTCATGAATGATTGGAGACTTTTAAGTGATAGAAGAACAGCCGTAATATAACCCTATCTAACTGATGCTTATCACCAAGACACGTGAATCTAACTATTAAAGGTTTGGTAAGTGAATCAGCTGGCTGGTCCCTTGTAGAGATATGTGAAACTTCTATCTTTGCCGATCTGTACAAGTTGTCTCACATGAGCAATGTGCTTTATCCTGGAGTGGAAGACTGGATTTGAGTATGAATAGGTATTTCCCATGTTATCACATAATAGGAAGGAATTTCAGAGGGTATACCGAGTTCACCCAATAGATTGAGTAACCACATGAGCTCAGATGCTATATTTGCAACTGATCGGTATTTAACTTCGTTGTCTTTTGGATAGGTAAGACACAATATTACTGCCAAGATAAATTATGTAAGTTGAGGTAGATGTCCTTCCATCCAAGTTCCCATCCCAATCAAACATCACTGAAGGCATGTGTCGAAGATGAGATGATTTTTGAAGTTCAGACCATTATTGAGTGTTTGTATGAGGTATCTCAGGACATGATTAAGCTACTGAAAATGAATCTGAGTAGGCTGTTCCATAAATTAAGATGATTTTTTGATAGTAAATGATGAATCAGGTCCAGTGAGAGTGATGTATTGAAGTGAAACAATTAGACTTCTGAATAATGAGAAAAATTATTAGGACAAAATGAGCATAAAGGTTGAAGATTCAATACAAGACTTGAAAGTTCAGAATTTACTTTTTACAGAATTAGAAAAAATATTGAACTATAATTGTAGGACTTTACCCCTAAGGGGAGTCCTTCCAGAAATTCTCGAAGGCTCAAGTCTCCCTAAGCTTAAGAAGAGGTTTGGAAATAGTTTTCAACCAACAATAGACGCACCTCCGTTAATACCTCACTATAGCTGCATCATTGCCCCAAGGGCAAAGATGATTATTATCATAAACTAAGCTCTATTTTTATATAACCTCATGCTCATCTCTTTCCTCTTATAAGCATGTTGGACAAGGAAGTTTTACACTGAATATTATACAACAAAAAATGTCAGAGAGACAAAGATTTGTCTAATTATTTATCTCCAATTCTCATTGCTTTTTATGTTCGCCTTTTCATTTTTTCCTAACATTTGTTATGTTACCTCATCTTTGCATAGTGATAGATGCTTACGTAAGGTAGACCTTTTGTTAATTGTTAGTTGATAGAATTGAAGGTGTTGCACTGAATATACATTCATGAATAATAATCCACCTACAAAAACGAAAATATGGAAACAAAAGGAACTTGTAACTTGAAAGAGTTCAACTTTAAATTTTTTTGACTTTAAAACTTTAAATTTTGAATTTGAAGAAAACTGTAAGACGGAAGGCATTCAAGGTTGGACTACATCAATTTAGGCATCAGTTTTGATTTGAGTTGGTTGTAAATTCGAATTTTAGTAAACTCGAAAGTGAAACCGACTTTACATGGTTGGACTCACACTGTACTCAGTAAACTAGAATAAACTTTGTAGAAATTTTTTAAAAGAATTTTCTACAAGTTTATTTCATCTTAGATTTCACATTCTGTTTATTTACTACTTTATTAACTTGGTTTTGTTATGTTAGTTTTGTTGAAATTTTGAATTATTGTTACAATGTATTATTTATACTTCATATTTTGACAGCCTAATGTTCTACAGTAGACACCAACTTATATTTGCGTACATTCAACATTAATACCTTCTTCCATATACAGTCTGTTCAAACTTCAAAGTTTCTTCTATTGGATGAACACAGTATTATATCATCTGAACAATTTGGTCATGTATGCCGCTATTACCGGTATCAGATGTGGCAAATGGCATGTCAATGTCAAAAGGGATAGAGCGTGCAAAGGACTTGTTCCTCAAGCTTAAAAGTAGAGTCAGATTCATTTAATCTCATTGCCGCTACCAACGAGTCCCAACACCTGAGCTCCTATTTAGGAGCAAGAGCTGAAGATTGCGAAGACTCCCGTCAAATTTCAATACATGAGATTTTTTTTCTTTCATATTTGCCATGTTGCGATCAAGCCGTTGTCTTCTTAGCAAAATTTGCTATTATGTCTTCTTTTGATTTTATTTGGGTTGAAGAAACCCTCATATTTATGCTATTGAGGCTTTTGATACTGTCACCATTGGTTTAATAAAAGCAGGCAGTTCAAAAAATAAAAAACAACATTGATGAATTTGAAAACGTTGAAGCCATTAGCAAACCGAGATTTGGAAAAAGAAACACATTTATGAAATAATTTCAAACCAATAACATTTTCCAAAATTGAATAGGCTTAATGGTGCAGCCTTGAAAATTAATGTTTGAACTAAGATTGTAGGACTTCACCCCAAAGGGAGTCCTTCCAGAAATTCTCAAAGGCAAGCCTAAGAGGGGGTTTGGAAATAGTTTTCAACCAGCAATAGACGCGCCTCGGTTAGAACCTCATTAGCTGCATCATTGCCCCAAGCGCAAAGATGATTTCCACTCCTCAACAGACCTTGTTTTTATATAGACTTCAACCACACCTTGTTTCTCATATAGGCGATGTGGGACTAAATATGCGGTGCTTGGAAATTTTAGTCAGCACTAGCCACACTTTTGCCTTCAACACATGTCCATTATACCTTAATCATGAATTTACATGTAACGAAATTGTAGATTGTAAGAGTTTGATGATAATGAAAGGAAATATAGAAGAAAAAAGCATGAGCTTCAGTGCTGCAATGCTGTCCATTATTCTACGTTTTCCATTCTCTGTACTGAACAAAAACACTTCGAAATCTAGTATTTCATAATTCATCATACTAAATGTTAGATCATAAAAGTATCATGACAATGCTACGGAGTACGGACTTCAGTGCTTAATAGTAACTTTGTAGTGGTTTGAATGACTCTGCAGAGAAAAGCTTTTCATGGCTGTTTAATTGTCTGATTTAGATAAATTTTATCGCACCAAGTCTTTGATGGTTATTTTTTTATATAAAGAAGTTGAGTGAGAATGCTTTTGAATATGCCAAGAATTACATGATACTTCATTACTTAATGATATGATACAGTCATTTGACTTGCATATTATGATTTCTTCTCCTTCATATTATTACTGTTGTGGAAATTATGAAGAAATTGAATGGGATTTCTTTCAAATATGTCGAGCACTACATAAAATTTCATAACATTATATAGTGTTGTAGACTTACATGCCTTGAATTCTTCTTCTTGGTATCAAAAGCATGCGTTTGTTTTCACATAGGGTTAGTCAATCGCTGTGCCTTACACAAGAAAACATTTGTTAATGGGTAACCATACATGCTATGAGGAGAGTACCATGAATACACTTGCTAACACCCAGTTTATTGTTGGGTGAAACTCATGTATATCTTGAGTTTTAACTAAAAGTGTTGATATCGATATGAGTTTCATCCAATAAAAGAAAGAGTGTTAGTTAGAGTGTTCGTAGCATATCTTTTAATATGGATTATGGGTTATGATTGAGTGGTAAATGTTATAATTTAAGCAACGTTGTAGGACTCGAACCTGAGTCTTGCTTTAGAGATTAAAGTAATGAATCTCAATCAACCAGTGGTAAGAAACCGTTGACATTACACATACATAATACATAGTGGATTTGACAAACTAAAAACTACCCTTGATGTTTTACAAAGATAGTAAGATACGTTACTTGTGTAGAGTGCTTCTTTAGAGGAGACAATATACTTAATGAATCTACAATTCAAAAGTTATGGATGTTGAACTAAAGTGCTTTGATAGTAGTAAATGTGTGTGGTGTAATTGACTTTTCATGGCAAGTATCTCCAGATGTTGAGGGTGTCTTTATATTAAGACCTTAGAAACCATTTGTTTTTTTTTTTTGGGTACAATTGAGACCCCCATTTTACTTTAGCCTTTGGTTTATAGTCTGGAAAATCCTATGTTACTCCCATTAATTTGCAGAATATTTGAACCATGATTTTTCATTGATATTGGACCGACTTTTTCCCTTATAAAATTAAAATGTATTCTAAAAAATTTAAACTGTAACAGTATATAAGTCGTATGTAATATGAATTGAAGAAAATTATTAAATGGATGTTAAAATTCAACCAGCGTTGCATGTTTCCCTCAAAAAAAAAAAAAAAAAAAAAAAAATCCAGCGTTGCATGACTAAAGGAATCCTTCACTAGTTGTCATTGTCCAAACGCAAAGTTTGTGATTTGCTTTAAAGGAACTATCGTACAAAATAACATGTCTCTAACGGAGAAGATGCAAAGACATGCAATAACCATAATTCACCGGTTGATTAAGATTTGTAAATAACTTAGGTCACATTGTACAATCCAAATCCAACGGTACAAAATCATAATTTCACAAAGTTTGAAACTAAAATTGAAAGGGGCCGCGCGAACGCAGACCCCACAGCAACAAATTATGATGTAGGCTCCACCACTTGGGTAGACCTTAGGCCAGCACCCCTCCAAAGTGCAATGGAGGTCACTTGCCTAGGCCATGGGCCTTCTTGATCACCCATCGACCCCATCCAGGTAAGTATGTTACAATGTATCACACAATTCTCTTTTATAACTCATGCTCCATAACATTGATTATAAAACTTCCGATGTGGGACTTAGATAAAACTATCCAAGTTGCACTCAACAACAAGTCCATATATTTTGATATCAACAAAGTTATGTCATAATCTTTATATCAACAGGTCTACCTTTATGTCATAATCTTTATAACAGCAAAGGTCACGAGTAGATGGACGTGGGTGCCGGTTGTTTAATATTAGATGGACTCTACCCAAAAGTGCTTTTCAAACTTAATGTGGATGCAGCAGGGCCCAATAAGGATGGTAAATGGGGGCTGACAGCAGCGACGCAGGGGGAGTAGTTGTCGCTGCAGGTTGCTCGTGTATGCCGCTATTACCAGTATCAGATGGCATGTCTGTGTTAAAAGGGATAGAGCTTGCGAAGGACTTGTTCCTCAAGCTTAAAGTAGAATCAGACTCATTTATTCTCATTACCGTTATCAACGAGTCCGAGCATCCGAGCTCTTTTTAAGGAGCAAGAGCTGAAGATTGCAAAGACTCCCGTCAAATTTCAATACGTGAGATTTTCTTTTCTTTCATATTTGCCGTGTTGTGAATCAAGCCGTTGTCTTCTTAGCTAAATTTGCTATTCTGTCTTCTTGATTTTGTTTGGGTTAAAGAAACACCCTCTTATGAAATTGAGGCTTTTGATTTACTGACCACAGGTTTAATAAAAGCAGGCAGTTCTAAAAAAAATTCCACTTGTTTGATGATAGAAAAAACACAAACTTAAGAAATAATTTCAAACCAATAATACTTTCAATAATTGAAAAGGCTTGTAAATTAAAAAAAATTAATATTAATATTTAAACTAAGATTGTAGGACTTTACCCCAAAGGGAGTCCTTCCAGAAATTCTCAAAGGCAAGCCTAAGAGGGGGTTTGGAAATAGTTTTCAACCAGCAATAGACGCGCCTCGGTTAGAACCTCATTAGCTGCGTCATTGCCCCAAGCGCAAAGATGGTTTCTACTGCTAAACAGACCTTGTTTTTATATAGACTTCAACCACACCTTGTGTCTCATATGGGCGATGTGGGACTAAATATGAGGTACTTGGAAATTTTAGTCAGCACTAGCCACACTTTTTCCTTCAACACATGTCCATTATACCTTATTCAACAATCTTTAGACTGAACAAAAACAGTTTAACATCAAGCTAATCATGAATTTACATGTAACGAAATGGTAGATTGCAAGAATCTTATGATAATGAAAAGGAAATATAGAAGAAAAAACCATGAAATTCAGTGCTGCAACGCTGTCCATTATTCCACGTTTTCCATTCTCTGTACTGAACAAAAGCACTTCGAAATCTAGTATTTCATAATTCATCATACTAAATGTTAGATCATAAAAGTATCATGACAATGCTACGGAGTACGGACTATAGTGCTTAATAGTAACTTTGTAGTGGTTTGAATGACTCTGCAGAGAAAAGCTTTTCATGGTTGTTTAATTGTCTGATTTAGATAAATTTTTATTGTACTAAGTCCTTGATTGTTATGATTTTATATAAAGAAGTTGAGTGAGAATACTTTTGAGTTTTGAATATGCCAAGAATTACATGATACTTCATTACTTAATGATATGATACAGTCATTTGACTTGCATATCATGATTTCTTCTTCTTCCTATTAGAACTGTTATGGAAATTATGAAGAAATTGAAAGGGATTTCTTTCAAATATGTCGAGCACTACATAAAATTTCATAACATTATAGTGTTGCAGACTTGCATAGCATATCATGATTTCTTCTTGGTATCAAACAGAGTTATAGAGCTCTAGCATTTTTTCCTGTCAATGATCATGGTTCGAATTGAACTGTAAAGATGGGATGACATCATCAACAACACATCAAGCCAAGAGAGAGGGTTTCTTCAGAAAGTTTGATTTGATACTTCATTAATTGTTGATATCTAAATATATAAAATCATTCCATCCACTCCTTCCTTTTTATGCATTTACATGATCCAAACAGAATTTTTATTATTTCTTTATACAGCTTTAGGTCCAATCATTGTTCTGTAGGAAGTCCATTTTGAGTCCAAGCAGCATAACCACCAGCTATGTCTGCGAGTCCGGTGAACCCCTATACAATGCAAAACAATTCTCACTAAACAATCTTTGAGCTCAAAATTTTCAAGAATGTAAGTTAATAAAGTATCTATCCCTGGAAATTGGAATGACAAGAAACTAGGAAGCTTATTGAAAGAAGAAATGCTTACAGTAGCTAACAAGTCAGTAGCAGCCATCACAGACCTATTCCCAAGCTGACAACCCTGCAAAAACAACAACATTAACAGATTAATTAAGCTCTTGCAGAAACCAATTAATGAATGTTTTTATTCATTGATCTCCTAATTTTTTCTTTCGAATGACTAATTGTGTATATCATGTAGTATGGCACCATTTCTAGTGCCTTTACTAAACCTATTTTTACTTTGTGCTTGAATCCTATTAGTATTTGTTCTGTTTTATAGTAAGGGTGCACAATTTCTCTTGGTGATGGAATTTATCAGTAGGCTTGGCTACTTTGTCTTGATTTTAGGTTTTAGGTTGCAAAAATTTTATTCTTATATTTTTCTATAAATACGAAGTGCTTGAACACATCTAGCCCTTAATTTTTAGTTACATTTATGGATGAATTCCGTTTGCTTATCAAACAAATTGTAGTTTTTTAGGAACAGACTACAATAATTTATAATTTCAGACCTTAAGAGAAAAATTGTAACATCAAATTGAAAATAAAAGAGTAGAAATATAGAGCAAAACCTTGTTGTTTCTATTTGATTGTATTTTTCTATTGAATTGTATACATAGTATTTATATACAAATTAAACTGTGCAAACTTTTTGGATCCTCAAAAGATCCCTATGTTAGTGTGATGATGTTCAATAGATGAACTCTGGTTTTAACCAATCTCCTAAATAAACTCTCCAAACCATTTTCTATCATTTCAATTGCATTCTCCAAACTCTCAAATCTTTCATGTGCATCCTTTGAAATATTTGAACCTTCCCTTAAAAGGGTTCTCAAAGATGCTTCCACACACTCCAATTCATTGAAATTGTCAGAGTTCTCTTCACAGGATACCCTCTTTTGCATCAATTTTGTCACTTTCAACCATTTGGTTGCCTTTGACTTTGATGAAGATCCAACCAAGAAAGACAAAATGGATTGAAAGATAGACATGTTCATTGCAATGACCTCTCTAAGAACTGTAATCACTGCAATAAGGTCTTGATCTTGATTCAAAAGTGAGGAAGCTCCAAATTTAGTTTCCATATGTTTTAAAGATGTGATCAACTTTGTGACATTCTTCTTCATCTTCTTTGTGAAGAATTTATATTCGGCTACACTTGTTTCAATGCTTGATTCTCCCTTTCTCCTTCTAAGAGCAGAGTGAAGGGATTGAACATTTTCTTTGATTTGTAAGATGGTGTCCCTTGTGATGCCACAGATATCCAAAATTCTGACTGAACCATCCAACAACTCTTCCACAAATTTCTGACCTTGATGGTGAGAAATAGCCTTTTGTGTTGATGACAAATTGAGAAGATCTTCCAAAGATATATACAAATCTTCAAGAAAGGAAAGACCAATGATAATTGAATCAGATGTGGATGTTGATGTGGCTTCCCATGTCTTGATCTTGCATATCTCTTGTTCTATTCGTGTGGTGTTAGGATGTGATTGAGAAGGAAAACTGTTTGAACGAACATGGTATTTGCTTGCCATTTTAATTGCTCTTTTTTTTTTGTTTCTCTTTTAGTTTTAAGAAAATGGTAAAGCTCAATGTTTTTGTGGTTTTTACAAAGTTCCTGACTCTCTTTATATATGAGATATTCATGATGTTGGTTGATAATTAATTTCATAAAATATTGAAACAAAACAGGTAGACCTTGCTATTGATGGTGTAGAGCATGTGGTGCCTACATGAATTTCCCTTTGAATATGGTAAGCTTGTTACATGTTAGTCCAACATTGTGAATTAATTAATGATACTGCACGTGTTATTCTGCAAGATGCTATGAATATTGAAATGAGTTTGAGGTGCATGATGAATATTACTGGCCTGTCTTCTTTGTGTTGGCAATCAGAAAACCCCATCAGTCATCTATTAGTTTGGCTCCTTTGCTGCCACATTACCCTCATCATTTCAATTATAAATATTGGTGATGTTTATTGCTTATAATATTAATGCCACTCGTGATTGTAATAATAAAATGAAAATCATATATAGTTGATATTGCTGTCCATCTGTTGATCATATAATAAAATAAAAATTGGTGATGTTGATTGCTACTACAATTCATTCTTTTAACCATTTAGCAGGTGTAGCTCCTCAACAATGGGCAAGACAGCCAATAAATACCTCTAAATAAAAAACAGCACCTTTATTTTATAATAGAAACATATTTACTAATAAGGTTCTCTCTTTACCAACACTTGGAGGACATGTCAAATTATATACACCTAAAATCCATTTCATTACCATTATGGCATATAGAATAATTCACAATGTTTTGGCACAAATGTGATAAATTTACCAAATTCTAAGGAAAACTCGTGTGGCTACAACATGCTCACGTTGATTAAAAGAGGTTTGTTGAATGAAGAATGAATATCTTGTTATTATACATAGAGAGTGTCAATGCAGATGAAGAAGAATTTTAGGAAGTTGATTACATCACTGAAGAAGATGGATGGAGAATTTGAAGTGTCTGCATTATGAAATGAAGATTATGAACTTACTTATTTGATTAGAGTGATTACGAAGTCATTGTGGTAAACATGTCTATTTTCCAATCAATGGCTTTTATCCTTCTTTGCAAAATTGTTGCTTAAGAGGATAATATATGAAGAGAACATGGAGAATGTCAATGAGTTGCAGTGTGTGGAAACATCTTTAAGCACCCTTTTAAGTGATAGGACTAGTGCCAATGTTGTGATGATTAAGAATGCACTTGAAAGATTGGAGGATTTGGAGAATATCATTTAGCTAATTCATAATTGATGTAGGACTAAATCACTCACACTTGAACTCAACAACTACCAATTTGAAATTATACCTAATGCATATTTTTGTAAGTAGGTTCATGGAGGATTCTAAAACTTGTCACCTAAAAGCTGCTAATACAATTCTAAGATACATCAGAGGCATAATTGATTAAGGTGTGCTAAATTGCTAATGCCTAATCAAAGGAACGCTGATAAGAACTAAGAAGGCAACTACTTATGAATGTTCAGATTCTGATTGTGGATTGAAATGATGTTGGAAGAGCTGAATGCATTTGAAGTTGATAGAATCAAACTGCTTGTCGATAACAAGTCGAAAATTGATTTGGCAAATCCCCATGAGTCATGGTAGGAGTAAGCATATTGAGAGAAAGTTCCACTTTCTTAGAGATCAAGTGAATAAGAAGTTGAAAATGGAATGCTTCTGACTGAGATGTAGCTTGCAGACATTTTCACCAAACCATTGAAGGCAAGGTTTTATGAGCTGAAAAAGCTTATGTGGACGGGAAGACAAACTAGTATAAATTAGGAGGTGTGTTTGGACTTGAATTAATTGAAATAATTAATATTAGTTGAGGATTACTTGCATTATAAGTTATCTGTTTAGTTAGTTAATTTTGTTGAGTTTTCTTAGACATCTTGTTATGTTTGCGTTTGTGTATATAAGGGACACATTGTATTGAAAATCACTTAGTTACTTGAATGAACATTTTACGATTCAACATTCACTTTGCCCTTTTTTCTCTCTCTAATCTCAGTTTTCTCTCTTATTCTTTCACCTTGTTTTCATGTTTCACTTTAATTTTGATCACAAATCACAAGCTTATCCCAACAATATATCCTGGCGAAAGCAGGGTTAGAATCCTCTTCATTTATGAGTATTTCCATTTCTTTCATTTACAATGAGAGTATCTCTATTTCTTTCATTTACAAAGAAAAAGACATAAAGAAGTTTAAAAAAATTATAAAATAATTAAGAGGGATGCTAGGGACAATTGCTTATGAACTCTCGTACAAACACTCCCTTGTGTGGTAAGCAGTGTTGTCTTATTTTTTTTCAAAGACAAACAGTTTTTTTTTTTTTTTATATGTATCCCAATTACCAAATACTTCTTAGAGCGGTGCTATTTAATGGGAAAGAAAACATCAAGACATTATCACTAATGGTTTGGAACCTATGAAGCACGGATACGGACACAGACACTGACACGTCAACACAGCTAATAATTTGAAAACTCGCATAATTCAGTGTAATTATAAGTGTCGGTGTCTTCTTGGTGTCAGACACGACACGTGTTCGACACTGGGACACACCTAATCCGAGGAGTGTCCATGCTTCATAGTTTGGAGCCGTCAGAAGGAGGCCTTTAATATAATACATGGGTAGCTGTCAAATAATAAGGTGGAGAAATGCAAGGTCGTGATGTTCTTGGGAAATTATTTCTCGGGAGAAAGTAACATTTTCCTCTTCTTATTCTGTCCATTAAGAAAAGTTGGAGAGTGGATAATAACCAACTTTTTATTTTATTTTATGAAAAACAAGCACCCCTACTATTATGAAAATGAGAGGTAATAAATTAGCAAAAATGGGTGACTTCAAATTTTCTGAAACTATCTGACCGTAGAGAATGGTGGGTCACCGTGGGTGTTCTTGGTGGAGGTAAAATAAAATGGGTGTTTTGTCTTCTATTAGAAGATTACAGTTTGGATTTTGCTGTGTTGTGGTTTATAAGTGAAAGTGAACTGAAGCATTGCTTTGATCCAATGCCTGCAGTTAATTTGACTGCAGTCAAATCATAGTCCTTCAAAACCTAGTAGTACCCAAAACCCTAAAACTAAACCCTCCACTCACCTCCGCAATGGCTATATACACTGCTCTCCGTCGCGCCACCACCGCCGCAGTCCCTCTCCTCTCTCACCGTGTGTCAGCAACTTCCAACAGAACCTTCCACAGCGCAATCGCCGTTAACCTCTTTCGCCACAGAGAAACCACTCATTTTGTACCCTCTCGTAGCTTCGCGAAAACTCCCGCAGATGATACTCTCCTTCGAGTCCTTGACACTGAAATCAACTGTGCTCTTGAGGATAATCAAAACGTTGCGGCGAACGTAAGTTTTTTCTTACCCTAAGTTCTTGATCTTTTAGTGGTTAAAAATACATACCACTCCAATTTTGTTTATATTTCACTCCGTATGTTTAAATGACCTATTTTATAAGTCTGGATTTATATTTCTCTGTCTTGGATTCCTGCGTTTGTATTTTGCAATTATTTACGTGTAGGATTTAATATTACATATGAATATTTTATGTCAACACATTTGCTTTTGATATTAACTGTCATTAAGTTCTCTGTCACTTTTGTGTAATTTTTCCAGCTTGAATTTCCTTGTGATTTTCCTTTTGAGATTGTGGACAACCCTGGAGAAATTTTTTCAACTAAAAAGACAATTTGAAGATGAAACTATCACAGTTCAAGTTAACGTGTATCCTCAACTGAGTGAGGACGAGGATGACATCGAGAAGATTGAGAATAAGAATTATAGCAAATCTTTAATTCCTTTGGTTGTGTCTGTTTTCAAAGGAAATGGAGTGTGTCTGGAGTTTGGGGTGACTGTTTTCCTTGATAAGGTTAGGATTAATTGGTTGTCATTAAAAAGCCTGATGAATCTGAAGACCAGCTGGTAGACGAGGAATGTCGATTCAGGTAAGCATTTTAATTTTATCAAATGATAATGTCTCTATGTTTCTGAATGTTTGTTATTTTTTGCAGTGATTTGGATGATAACCTGCAAGAGGCTTTTCACAAGTATCTCGAGATCCGAGGGATAACACCCAACCTAACCAAATTTTTGCAGGAATACATGTTAAACA
This sequence comes from Medicago sativa, assembly GCF_051527215.1. Classification (NCBI taxonomy): domain Eukaryota; kingdom Viridiplantae; phylum Streptophyta; class Magnoliopsida; order Fabales; family Fabaceae; genus Medicago; species Medicago sativa. The sequence goes on along the minus strand of NC_140753.1, from coordinate 13,577,890 downwards.
AAGACAACAAGGAACACTTGGTGTGGCTGAAGAACCTGAAGAGCTTCATTGAGATATGAATGTGAAAAAGAAATGCTTTATATAACTATTGAGATTATGATATGAGAAATGTTGATGACGCCCTTGATTTTATTAGTTTAAATGCATGTTCTGTCCTGTATTATGATCTGAGGGTTACTTGAGGATGCTAATAATTTTTGAATGTAACTTATGTTTATATTTAACATGAGGAAGGCAATCAAACAAACATATATATACTCAAATTTGTCACACAACAGGATAGAAGCCGCGATGTAAATAATGGATTGGTTACAATAGAAGGTAATGTTAGTACAATAGCAAAATAGTGATGCCTGCATAAGCAATAGTTTTTTATATTTTGATGCTTTTGCTATTCTGATTTGAGGTTATTAGCTTCGAAAACAATATAAAAACAGCTTCCTTGATGAGCTTATTGAATTTCCTTTACTTTTCATTTATCATGGTTCCAAAACATAAAAAAGAACCAAGATGAAATATCATTAATGAAACATATCTTTTCTGCATTCTTCGTCCAATATGGTTTTAGTGATATTTTGCACCTGTGTTTCATCAAACCATCACCTTGCATTGTTTCATTAAGCCCCAAAGATAGTTGCTGCCACCTAAAAATCTTCACCTGCTTAATACCACTCCATTTACATTATATTCTACTACTAAAGCTTAAGTTTTAGTGTTGTTATTAATGAGTTCTGTTTGTTTAACAGGAGAAATATTACTAACTATAGTTTTTAGGCAAAGAATACAATAATTCACAATTACAGACCTTAGCAGAAAAATAAAAGAGCTGAAATATATAGGACAAAAATTTGTTGTTTCTATTTGATTGTATGACTATTAAATTGTATATATAATTGATGAAGCGAAAAATTCCAATCCTCAAAAATTCCCTAAAATTTGGATTCTTTGGAAGATTTGGAAAGAAATTAACAACTCAGCACACTATTGAGTCATGATGTTCAAAAGACAGACTCTAGTTTTAACCAAACGCCTAAATATGTTCTCTAAACCATTTTCTATACTTTCAATTGCATTCTCCAAAGCCACAAATCTTTCATGTGCAACATTAGAACCTTCACTTGAAAGGGTTCTTAAATATGCTTCGACACACTGCAATTCATTGAAATTCTCCATGTTCTCTTCACATGTTACCCTCTTTTGCATCAACTTTGTCACTTTCAACCATTTTGTTGCCTTTGACTTTGATGAAGAGCCAACCAAGAAAGACAAAATGGATTGAAAGATAGAGATGTTCATTGCAATCACCTCTCCGAGAACTGTAATCACTGCAACAAGGTCTTGATGATCTTGATTCAAAAGTGATGATGCTCCAAATTTAGTTTCCATATGTTTTAAAGATGTGATCAACTTTGTGACATTCTTCTTCATTTTCTTTGTGAATAATTTATATTCAACTACACTTGTTTCGATGCTTGAATCTCCCTTTCTCCTTCTAAGAGCGGAGTGAAGTGATTGAACATTTTCTTTAATCTGTAACATGGTGTCCCTTGTGATGCCACATATATCTAAAAGTTTCACCGAACCATCCAACAACTCTTCCACAATTTTCTCACCTTGATGGTGAGAAACGGCCTTTTGTGTTGATGACATATGTAGAAGATCCTCCAATGAAATATACAAATCTTCAAGAAAGAAAAGGCCATTGGTAATTGAATCAGATGTGGATGTTGATGTGGCTTCCCATGTCTTCATTTTTGTTAACTCTTGTTCAATTCTAGTGGTGCTTGGATGAGATTGAGAAGGAAAACTATTTGAGCGAACATGGTATTTGCTTGCCATCTTAATTGCTCTTTAATTTGTTGTTTGTTTCTTTTTTAGTTCTAAGAAAATGGTAAAGCTCAATGTTTGTGTGGTGTTACCAAGTGCCTGACTTTCTCTTTATATAAGAGCCATTCATGATCGATATTGGTTGCTGATTATTAATTTCATATAATAAGTAAATTAATAAAATAGTTATCACTTGTTAATCATGGTTTAGAGCATGTGGTGCCTGCATGGATTTCCCTTTGAATATGGTAAGCATGTCATATGTCTACCCAACATTGTGAATATGTTAATGATATTGCATGTGATACTCTGCAAGATGCTATGATATTGAAATTGGTTTAAGATGCATGAGGCATATTATTAACTATATAACTGGCATGTCTTCCTAATGTTGGCAATCAGAAAACCTCATTAGTCATCAAAAATTATTTAGACCATTTAACATGCCACTAGTGCATAGACTACCAATTAATCCATTATTTTGTTCTAGCAAACAAAAATTGTAATACTATATAATTGACATTGTTGTCCATATTTTGATCATATCCCACAAGATCTGGATCTCATCCTTCTAAAATCCATTCTTTAAACCATTTCCCAGTTCTAGCTCCTCAAATATGAAACATGCCAGGCAATAGATACATCTGAAGCAAAAATGACACTTTTTTTTATTAGAAACAAAGTGATTAATGAGGTTTTCTGTTTAGTAACACTTGGAGGACATGCCAGTGGTATACACCTCAACTCCATTACATTAATCACCATCATGACATGTATAATAATGCACAATAATGTTTGGCACAAATGTGACAAGGTTACCAAATTCTAAGGAAAACTCATAAAGCCACCACATGCTCACATAGATTAAGAAAGGTTTGCTGCATGTGCTGTAGTATTATTTGTTGAATAAAATATCAATTACTTGCTATTATATAAAGAGAGAGTGTCAAGGACTTGGTAACAATTACTACATGCATAATTATAAACATTGAACTCGAGCTTCCATCTGCAAAAGAAAGAAGTAGCCATGGCAAATAAGTACCGTATTCGCTCAGATAGTTTGGTTCTCATCCTAGTGATATTAAAGTAGAAGAGAAGCTAAGAAATCTCAAGAATGTTCAGGCACTTTACTCTGCTCTTAGAAGGAGAAAATGGGATTGAAGCATCGAAAAAAGTGAAGCTAAATATAACTTCTTCTCAATGAAGATGAAGAAGAATGCTAGGAAGTTGATCACATCATTTAAGAAGATGGATGGAGAATTTGGAGTATCCCCATTATGGAATGAAGATTATGAACTCAATACTTTGATTAGAGTGCATAAGGCAGTTATTGTTACAAGCATGTCTATCTTTCAATCCCTTTTATCTTTATAGCATTACCTGCTTCAAATTCAAAATCAACCAAATGGTTAAGGAAGGCAAAACTGATGTATATAAGAGGATAAATATCATGTGAAAAGAACTTGGAGAATTTCAATGAGTTAAATGTGTGAAAGCATAACTTTAAGCATTCTTCTAAGTGATAGTACTAATGTTGCGAAGATTAAGGATACACACGAAAGATCGGAGGCTTTGGAAATTGCCATTGAAAATTCAATACTTCATATGTTGAGTCATTCACGAATATTACACTTTTAAGAATATTAAAATTTAATGCTTCATATGTTGAGTAATTCACGAGGAAAATTTAGTAACAAGTAATGATATGTAACCCTCAAAAAAAAAAAAGTAATGATATGTAAATCAATAGAAGTAAATAGCAAAAAAGCAAGTTCTATTGTCAAAATAAAAAATAAAAAAAAAAGTCCCACAAGAAAACTCCACTCGTGTACACACACTTTCCTAATCTAGAGGCCTACTAATTTGCACATACACGTCACTTCAATTATTGTACACATTTCTATATTTTAAGACCTCGAAGTTGGAAGCCAACTTTGTTAAAAAATCAGATGTTTTGGCCTGCAGCTCCTTCATATTGAGACAACCTACTGCACAAATCAGAAATATGCAGCAGCAATATTTATAATTGAAATGATGGGGTAATGTGGCAGCAAAGGAGGCAAGCTAATTGGTGACTAATGAGGTTTTCTGTGCCAACACTAGAAAGACATGCCAGCTATATTCATCATGCATCTCAAATTCATTTTAATATCATAAGTATCTTGCAGAATATCACATGCAATACCATTCACATATTCACAATGTTGGGAAAACATCTAACAAGCTTACCATATTCAAAGGGAAATTCATGTAGGCACCACATGCTATACACCATCACTAACAAGTGCTGTATATTTTATTAATTTCATTATCATATGAATTTAATAATTATCCACGAATCAATATGATGAATACCTCTTATATAAATAGAGTCAAGACCTTGGTAACATCACACAAACATTTAGCTTTACAATTATCTTAGAAGGAAAAAAAAAAACAAATTAAAGAGAAATATGGCAAGCAAAAATTACCATGTTCGCTCAAACAGTTTTCCTTCTCATCACATCCTAACTCCACAAGAATAGAACAAGAGCTATGCAAGATCAAGACATGGGAAGCCACATCAACATCCACATCTGATTCAATTACCACTGGCATTTCCTTTCTTGAAGATTTGTATATTTCTTTGGAAGATCTTCTCAATATGCCATCAACACAAAAGGCTATATCTCACCATCAAGGTGAGAAATTTGTGGAAGAGTTGTTGGATGGTTCAGTGAAAGTTTTGGATATATGTGGTATCACAAGGGACACCATGTTACAGATTAAAGAAAATGTTCAATCCCTTCACTCTTCTATTAGAAGGAGAAAGGGAGATTCAACCATTGAAAAAAGTGTAGCCAAATATAAATTCTTCACAAAGAAGATGAAGAAGAATGTCACAGAGTTGATTACATCTTTAAAACATATGGAAACTAAATTTGGAGCTTCCTCACTTTCGAATCAAGATCAAGACCTTATTGCAGTGATTACAGTTCTTAGAGAGGTCATTGCAATGAACATGTCTATCTTTCAATCAGTTTTGTCTTTCTTGGTTGGATCTTCATCAAAGTCAAAGGCAACAAAATGGTTGAAAGCTAAGTGACAAAGTTGATGCAAAAGAGGGTATCATGTGAAGAGAACATGGAGAATTTCAATGAATTGGAATGTGTGGAAGCATCTTTGAGAACCCTTATAAGTGAAGGTTCTAATGTTGCACATGAAAGATTTGAGGCTTTGGAGAATGCGATTGAAAGTATAGAAAATGGTTTAGAGAATATATTTAGGCGTTTGGTTAAAACTAGAGTCTGTCTTTTGAACATCATGACTCTATCTTAGGGATCTGAAGAGGATTGAAATTTTTTGCACATTCAATCTGTATATAGATATTATGTATACAATTCAATAGTAATACAAGCAAATAGAACCAACACATTTTTGATCTATACATCATCTCTTTTTATTTTGAGTTTTAAATTTTAAGTTACAACTTTCCTCTAAAGTCTAAAATTAAGAAATTTTAAGCTGCATCTAAACTACTGCACTTTGAATACAAATCCTTCAAAGCACTTTCAATACATAAATCTGACTGCATTCCCAATTTCCACAACAACCCAAGACGGAAAGATCAAGAAGTTTGAAATCCCTAAACATGTAAAAGCTCCCCAAAGGGAAGCATCTCGATTCAACAGATTATGAAAACTTCCCAAAGCAAACGACTGCATAACTTAAGAGGTAGCATATAACAAAACTCGGAAACAAAAATTATAAATCACTCTCCATTTCTCGAAAAATTAAACGAGGATCTAAAATTACCAAGGAAATTTGCCCATATGAGAGACATCACCCAAAGAAGAAAAAAAACTTCGCTCAAAAGCAGGAACATGCCAATATACGATTAAGAATTATCAAAGTTAAACTTAATGACTTTGCCTTGATAGGTTTTGTGCTTGGGGTTGTAGACCGCCATCTTTAACGCAAACCACTTCGCGTTGTCTCAAGACTCGTGATTGGGGATTTGGGGACCGTCAATATTCTATCAAGGGCTTGCTAGCCCTCTACAAAGGCGTATTGGCCCTTTTTCTAAGAGATGGGGAATATTGAATGCTTAACACTTGGAGATTACAGGAGACTTGACAACCTCGATGAAGTTCCCCAACGGTTCCAGTGGGGAACCCCATATTCTTTGATATCAAAACCGTTGTTCTCACTACTCTTAAGGAGGATAAATTATTAGGTAAGGAAGCAGAGGAATGCAATGCTCATCTGACACACTTCTTAGAAGCCTACAACACTATCAACCCAGCTGGAGTTTCAGAATCCGACAAAAGGTTTTGTTTGTTTGTCTCCTCTCTAAGTGGAAGAGTGAATGATTTCCTTAATGCACTCCAAGTGGCACCATAGCTGCTTGAGACCAATTGAAGAAGGAATTCCTTAGTCTCTTTTTCCCAACATCAAAATACTTGGAGAAGAGGCAAGAGATTTTCAGTTTCAAACAGCAAGACATAGAAACTTTATATGATGCGTGGGAAAGATTTAAGTTGTTACTCAAGAAATCTCTAGCTCTCAAATTTCATGAGATGGATGCTACACAGCTTTTCACCAATGGTGTGAAGCCTACTACTCGAACGATCCTTGACGCATTAGCAGGAGGTACCATAAAAAATAAAAAAAGTTTGAGAACTCTGAGAGCCGATCGATAACATGTCCTTAAATGAATACCTCTCCCAAAATGAGGAAATGGTTGTTCAAAAGAAGCAAGAAGTTTTAAGCTTGAAAACACATAATGCCTTGCTAGCAAGAAGTGAACTTCTAAGTATCCTATTGGAAGAATAGCTAAAATGTTGGAAGCACAAGAGGTGACAACGTTATCATAATGGTGTAGTTTGTGACTCGTGAGCAAGCTGATGAAAACAGTGTTGGAACTTGTGTTGGGGGTCTGCTGCAATAACTTGACCAAGAAGATGATGAAGATGAACATGATGAAGTGTGCACATAAATTCCAAAGATTGTTGTATATCTTGATTGTTGGGAAGATGTTGCTGTACTTGAAACCTGAAAAGTTTAATAGTTATGCATGTAAAACTCAAAGCGCATGGGGTTACCACACAAACCTTTAGGTTCGATTCACCCCACCAATAACTGTATATTGGATGCAATAAGGAATGACCGACGAATCCCCTTCAGGATACTATGAGTTCCTTGACGTGTATTGCACAACCACACCAAGCGAATCTCCTAACAATATTTTACAGATTTATGGTTCCAACAATTCACTCATGCATTAGAGAATTGATGGATGATTTAGTGTAAGAGAATGAGGGAGAATTATGTTGTTAATGCAATTATGTGTCTGTCAAACTAATGCCAAATGCCAAGCATTTATAGTGCATTATATGACCCTTCACATGAGAGAAAACACCCCTTTGACTTGAATCAATGTTATGATGGTTCATTAAGCACCCTTTTGTCAAATGTTATGATCATACACACTTGAATCAATGCTAAGGTTCATTAAGCACCCATTTGCCAAAGGTTATAATCATATACACTTGAATCAATGCAAAGGTTCATTAAGCCCCTCTTTGCGAAAAGTTCCAATGTATATGAATGATTCTTATGAAGAGTTGCAACTTTTGGTTCTAAAGTGATTCCATTATTTTGGAAATCACCAACAAACAGTTCATGTCTTCCAACAAGTTTAGGGTTATCTGAGGAGTAGATTAAATACATGGGTGCTTATACAAGACAACAACAAAACCCTTACAATTCCGGTTAACCAAATTGTCAAAAAAATTCATGGAGAGGAAACAATAACCTCCCATCGCCATAAACAACATTACCGTAACATGGCTAATGTTGAAATCAAAAGTTCATTTTTGGAATATTTTAATTATGGGCATCATGCTCATCCATTATAGTTAAAACTCTATAAATTAATAATGTCAGGACCGAAGAAATTTATTAATTTAGAGAGTTATTAATTTATCGATAAATTAATAATTATTAATTTAAAGAGTTTTTAAGTAATTATACTGTACATACCAAACAAAAAGGAAAATTAGTTTATGCCTCTTAAAATTACGTTGCAGCGAATCTTGGGACTCAACGTAAATTAGTAACTATTGTGTTCACATGCATTGGAGGTTATTGGAAGATTTTGACTCAATTAAAAATTATAGTTGGGGTTCGGCATGTTTGGCAACCCTTTATCGAAGCATGTGTGACGCATCAATAACGGGGAAATATTCAATGGGCGGGTGTGCCATACTTCTACAAGTGTGGGCATGGTCTCGGATCACTAACATCTCTCCAACATCAAGCATACCAGCAACTTACCCATTTGCAAATAAGTTTACAACTATTTTTAGTTTGAATGTTTACAAATATTTATTATTTTATTAATTTTGGATTTATTTTGGTAGGTGGTTGCAACCTCGAATGGACTACACACAATGCCCTTCCCATGATATCCAAGATTATCGAAACAAGATTGACCACATGCAATCTCACAATGTAATATAAATAAACCATTTGTACTCACTTGTAAAAAAATTTCCTACACTAACAAACATATTATGTTTCAGTTCATTTAGAGGCCTTATCGTGAATTTCAACATAATGTTAAAGGGGATAAAACAATATGGTCGGTGAACACCTATTTGATATGCTTCCATGTAGTAGATATGCACCAAACAAATAGAGTGAAGCTACAATTTGGAATCCCACAAGACACACCACCAGAACCAAACCCCATTGAGAAATTTCATCTTAAAACCTTAAAGGTCGCCGACAATTATCCTTGGCAGGAATTCCTTCAAGAAGTGTTAGACCATTGGGTTATGAAAACAAATCATGTGTTAGGAGAGTCCACTTTTCCCTTTGAGCTTCAACCAAATCACCATGACAACCTACAGTTTCGACGTGTCTATAAGGATGTTTTATTTCTTTCAGAGAAAGGACTAATGAACAACCCTACTGAACAACTAAACCACCCAATCACACCACAACCACCAATCCACCATAACCACTCAACACAACTCCAAACCTACCCAACACAAACAACATTCCAAAACAACCTTACCCCCCCCCCCCCCCCACCTTATCGACCTAGCTTTAGCACTCCATCAATCACATATGACTATCACCAAACTACCTTTGCCCAAAATTTTCAATACAACCCACCCCAATATCAAGGTCCAAATCCAACAACTCTTCAATACGGTGAGTTCGAAAACTTCCCACCCTCACATCTTCAAAATCTCCCACCACCACCAACACAATCACAAACCTCCAATGTCCCTATTAATTCTCCAATCAACTTAACTGATTTTGGTTTCACAAACGAAACAATTCAATTTTTGCAAAGTGGGTGTGACGACGACCCACAAAATGTTTTGTGATGATAACTCAATGAATAATTTTTGGGTTGACACATCAATGTCGGCCATGTTAATGAGTGGCCCGGGTCAAACAAGTTCTTCCGCGTTACCACCACCCGAACCAACCCAAAGTCAAAGTGAGAGTTACAATGAAGAAGAAGAAGATGGGGACGAAGAAGACGAGGAACCAATAATTCAACAACGAAAGTCCTCTCATGTGCCAATACCTAAAACATGTGGTACGGGCAGACATAAAATAGTTAGAAAAACTAGAAAATAATGTAATATTTATATTTAAATACTTTTCATTGTAATATTTTATTTAAATATCATTTTATATAATTATGTTGTTTTAATTTTTTTTAATGTTCAATCTATATTATTAAGTTATTTTATATTATTTCTATTTAATAAATTAATTTAATAAATTTTAAGCAAAAAAATTAAACAAAAAGAATTAAAAGAAGCTAGCAGGATGGTGCCAGCTGAGATGGAGCTACCCTAAAGGAGATATTACATAATAAGCCAAAAAAAATTTAAAATCGAAAAAAAAGGAGGTAGGATGGCTCCATCTGAGATGGAGCTATCCTAAAGGATACATGGTGCCATCTCAGATGGAGCTATGTAAGGGAAAATGGCAAAGTAGGGCATATTGGATATTTTTTTTCAAACTAGGGCACATTGGATTTTTTTTTGGAAACTAGGGCCTGCAAAAAAAATTCTTGTGCTTGGGGGTTGTAGACCGTCATCTTTAACTCAAACCACTTCGCATTGTCTCAAGCCTCGTGATTTTGGATTTGTGGACTGTCAATATTCTATTAAGGGCTTCCTAGCCCTCTACAAAGGCGTATTGGCCCTTTTCCGAAGAGATGGGGAACATTGAATGCTTAACACTTGGAGATTACAGGAGACTTGACAACCTCGGTGAAGTTATTCAACGGTTCCAGCGGGTGCCTGATGAAGTAGTTTTGCATCAAAAACAAGATAAGTATTTGTATCGTCTCCACAGGGATTAGTGCGATATCACGGATATTTCAACATCAAATATCATTCTAAGTAAAAAGGGTGATTGTTTGTTTGAATTTACAACTATGTTAACTAAATGCAAAAAGTAAAAGATGAGATTAATAAGGATTGAAACTTGTTAGGAGTAGCGTTCCTTAACCAAGCGTCACACGTAAACTAATGATCCATACGAATTCTAGCTTTATAAACAACATTATCACAATCAATTCTAAACTATCCTTCGTGTCCAAAGCGATATAATTAATTCTAAGGTATCGTTTAAACATTCGTGTCCAAATCCCTTAAACGATAACAAAGTCGATCGAATAACCTAATCGACCGTGTCCAGCCTGATTAAGTATCCGAAAGCATTTAACTCTTGATTATGGTGATTATCACAAGATTAACAAACTTGTCAAGAATGATATAACCTAAGATATATTGCTACTCTAGCTCTAGATTCAAGAGTTTGTGTCCAAATCATCTTGAATCTCATTGAAAGCATTAACACAAGAATAACAACAATATTGAATATAAATTGCTAGAATCATATTTTGCAAGATCAAAAGATTACATGTTAGCAAGAATCAAGTACCTCTCATCCCAACAAAGAGTGTTTAGCTACACATCATCATGGAAGCCTTGCAAGGATGGATTGAAAAGGAAGGAACCATTACACTTGTGATGTCTCAACAAAGGAATAAGGATCCAACTTCCAAAATCACTCTCACTTCATATGATCTACCCTATTTTCTCTCTAAGATATTACAATGAAAACTAAGAGAAAAGCTATATAAAACTAACTAAGTTCTAAGACTATCTAATAATTTTCCCTATTGAACTACTAATATATATAATAAAGCAATCCCCAAAATATCTAAAAATAATATCTAACATAATATCTAATAATATCTTACATAAATATCTTACATAAATAGAAAGTGGGCCACTTGAGTGAGGCTAAACTTCTATTTTAAAGGGCTGAGTTTTTTACACCTACGCTAATAGCGAAATATACGCTATTAGCGTGGTTGGTCGGCCTAAGTTCTGGCCAATTGCAGTGTGCCACGTTGGTCCTTGACCCTGTTCTTCACCCTTGGTACGCTAATAGCGTAGTCTTCTGGAGCTTTTACGCTAATAGCGTAATTTACGCTAATAGCGTATTTCTTCAAACCCAGATTCTGCTTCGCTCCAGGTACGCTAATGGCGTACCTCTCTGGCCCAATTTCGCTAATAGCGTGGAATACGCTAATAGCGAATTCTTCAAAACCAGCTTTTGCTAATTTGCACTTTTTCATGATTTTTGGTCTTTGATCAGTGTCTTGAGGATAATTCCTCACTACAAAAAAAACACGTTATTTCCGGCGGCTAAATTTGGCTTATTGCGGCGGTTTTAGCCGCCGCTATTAACGAGACTGGCGGTTCTCAAAACTGCCGCAATTTTTGCTGCCACAAAGTTTAAAATGGCAGTTTAGTGCAAACCGCCATGTAAACTGCCATAATACGCGTTGGTGATAACGGCGGCTAATTTATCGAGTAAAACGGCGGTTTCAGCAGCCGTAATGTACAATATTTCAACAAAAAAATTAGAAATTAGTGGCAGTTTGAACTGCCGTAATATACGATTTTTAAAGGAAAAAAGTAGCACATAGTGGCAGTTTGAACTGCCGTAATGGTCATTTCATTAAATAAAATAAAAAACTGAAATTGCACTGAAATAACACAATTACTAGTAGTAATATTAATTATTTTCATACATAAACTGTGATATTACATAACTATAAAATCTGTAACTGAATTTATATTGTATACATGCACTATAGTTGAACTTCCAACGACCTCTTCATACTTGCTCCCCCCTCTTGCAAAAAGTTGTATTCCTCATAAAGGAATAGTCCCCTGCAAGTTAAAGAGACAATCACAAAACTACTAAGCATTAAAACTAGTCACCATAGTTAGTACAATCACCATAGTATATTTCAAGAGCTGCTGATGCTTCAAAATGTATAACCAAAAAAATAATATTGACATACTATGAATGGGGGATGAACATAAAGTTATCAATTCTAGCACCAGGTGACCTAAACAATATCAACACTAATAGAACAGAAACACTAAAGTTGTATGGAACAAAATAGAACACAAACTCTAAAATAATCAATATGATGACAATATAATCACTTTAGTTATAGCCAAAACATTACTTTAACTGTAATCACTTCAGATTGCAAATCCAAAACCCAATAGAAAGCAAATTCCAAGAAGAGGTAAATAACCAATACCTTAACGATCACTACCAATTGATGGACCCCCCGCTCTCTCCTAGAAACAATGGGCAAAATAATAAAACATAGTCACCTACTAGATAAGTTCAACACAAGAATGTTGATGGAAAAATAGAAATTATAAAGGTATAGCATAATATAGGGAATTCATAAAGGTATCAGGAATACATTTCATACCTACTGCACAGTCTTCACTGTGATTTCTCACGGCAATTTTGGAGGTGCTGACAGTTGAAGGAGTTCTATACTTCTATGGGACGAGCATAAAGGAAAGTATTAAAAGTATAATATAGAATGAACTAAAGTAGTAGCTATGAAGTGAGGAAAAATAAAGCACTAAACTAGTGGTTATAAATGCTAACTAGTAAAAACATGAGCTAATATATTTACAAGCTGACAAGAACTTCATCACAGGAGAATATAACTGATACAAACAGAACAAAAAATCAAAATCCAAACACTAAAGCTAACAATTTCAGAGATCTGCAATGTTCACTGAACTAAGCAAAATCAATTACAGATCATATAAAAACAACATTAACTACTTTGACAATTAAAACATAAAGGGCTAGGAACAACTTGCCAATAATCTTTCATTTCTTGTAGTCAATTCGAACAAAACCAACCATATAAATCAACTTTTCTACATTCATTTGTGTAAACGTGAAAAGGAGAAACAATAAGTTTCAACATAATAGGAAGCAAAAGAATCCTTCTGAAAACAGTATGAACAGGTTCTATTAGATAATCATCGGGCAGGATGCATTCAAAATCAGTAACTGAAAGGAAACATAATATGTAGCATTCACAAAAACCTTTCTGAAATATATCAGTGCCAAAATCAATACAAATATCACCAAGTAACATGAGTTGTGAGAGAACCCAAAAAATTATATGTTGTGTTTGGTTCTATATTCAGCTCAAGTGGGTCTATTTAAGTACACCTTGTTCAAACTAGTAAATACATGTCAATTAGATGTAAAGCAGCAACACACAACATTATAACCCTGTAGGCTGTAACTACAATTTTTTTTTTTTGACGTTATAACCCTATAACTACTTGCTGCAACACAAATAAGCTAATTTATGAACTAAGCAAATTTAACATGAGAATTTCATTAAAACCTAATTTTCTCATACTAATCACAATACCCATTAATCTCACATGATAATTTCATTAAAACCCATTTATCTAATGTTGCATAAACCTAACGATTTTTTCAACTGAAAACTTCAAAACATGCTTCAATCTAAACTAACTCTGACAGCACATATGGTTAGAAATAGACAAATGGAGAAACTCCTTTTTTTTTTTATTTAAGAGATAACAAATCTAGAATAAAGAAAAAAAATACCCAGATCAGTATCAATTTCAATTTTTTGAGATGCAGGGGTTTGAGAAGGAATGGGCTCGATCTGGAAAAGTGGTTCGATTTTTGAGATGCAGGGGTTTGAGAAGGAATGAGCTCGATCTGGAAAAGTGGTTCGATTAATGGGTACGATGGTTTGAGATGCAGACAAATAGTATAGAAGGGTTTGATATCTAGATCTGTGGAGTAGAAGAAAAGAGTTATGGAAAAATAAGAATAAAAGAAATACAAAAAGGTATAAAGAAAAGTAATAAAAGGATAAAGAATTAATGAAGAAAAATTGGAGGGATTTTTCCAAAAAAAGAGGGGGAAAAGAGGATAAGTAAAATGTGAATACTGGCGGGTCAAAGTGCCATAATATTACACGCATAAGATGTTGTTAATACTGGCGGTTCAAACCGCCGCAATTAACTGTGAATATTGGCAGCTCATAAAACTGCCGCAATGTACCGTTTTTAGTGGCGGTTTTAAAGACTGCCATAATAAAACCGCCGCAATGGACGCGATTTTTTGTAGTGCCTGCACAAAAGGATAGAGTAAGATATATAAAGCGTAATAAGGCATTTAACACTTATTTCTCGGCTTTTTCGTCAATTACTTGCAGAACAAGTAACAAAAAGTGCTTAAAATATAACATGAATTTAACATTTTAGTGACACTTATCACTCTCCCCAACTTAACTCTTTGTTTGTCCTCAAACAAAGGATTGAAAATCAAACAAGTTAATGACAAGACACAAGTACAAAAGGCTTTGAAAACTTTCTCAGATGAATGATTCAAAATGAATGCGCGTGCAAGGCTAAGTTTCCAACTAATTTAGAATTCTACTACTAATATGAGATGAGTCCTATGTACAAAGTTCATGCCATAAAGTTCAAGACAATAATATATTTACTTACGAACCACACCTAACACACTTCTTTGCAAGTAAATAAACAAATGAAATCAATGAATGAGGGTTATGAACACACATCCAACAATCATGCTAACATCCTGATCAAGTTATGTGTCCATCCAAATATCATTTCAAAAAGCACAAAAGCACGGATCAAAAGGTCTTTCTAGGGTTATAACTTGGCCGGGCTACAAGAGAAATGTCATATGTGGGGCAATTGATCAAAAAGCCTATCAAAGAGGAACATTCCTTGTAACAACAATTGAAATTCAAATTCTTCCCTACCAATTATTTCAAACCCTTGGTGATTAACAATAAAACCTTGACAACTTATTCTATTTTTGATTTTTCTTTTCTTTTTCTTCTTTTTTTTTTTTTTCTTTTTCTCAAATGTACAAACTTTGTATTTTGTTCAATGTTGTCAGGTTATTCAACAATTCACCAAGATACTTGACATATGAATCACATCTACCTTCTCTCCCCAACTTGAATCAAAATACACCCTATTTGAATGTTCCTTTACTCTAAGGCAAAAGGGACGATTAAACAATGAAGGTTTAGGGTTCAACAATTAAAACATCTCAGAGTCCTAAAGTACGTCAAGAATGAACTGGATTTTGAAAACTTCAAGGGCAAATTCATCAAGCATTGTGCTTATGAATTGACAGTTCATAATTGAGGACTCTGATTCATTTGGCTCAAGTGGGTTAGCAAATACTCACTCTTCTCACAAGGTAGGCTTATTTGTGGTCAAGTATGTTTCACTCAATAACAAAAATGTGCCTTGATCCTTTCCATGCTTTCAAACAATTCAGAACAATTATTGGATTTAACATAACAAAAACAAGTTAGACGGTGATTATTGGTCTCCAGCATATATTACAATTTGAAGATACCTCACATTTTGGTTAAGTACTAAGTGGTTCACAAATAAACAAATTATTGCGAAAAACTAAATGAAATGAAATTTGCACAAAGTACTCGTTCCATATTTGAGTAAAAACCTAGAAAAACTGGAAACTTGTACCTTGGCTTTGCGCTTTTGATCACAACTATGAATCATTATCAATCATCTGAGATTTGAAATTTAAGCAAGAGTGATACATAAGAAACTTCCACAATTAAAACAAAATGAAGTACCTAATCAACCAAAAGTGCTAACAAAATTATTATGCATTAAAACAATAAATGGACTTGCAAAGTTGGGTTGCCTCCCAACAAGCGCTTGTTTAACGTCGTTAGCTCGACGCCTTTTTCGTTAGGGTGGCCAAAATGAGACGGATAACACATCATCCTTTGTATTCCTTCGCTTTGGGAGGAATTCCATGAACTTTAAGTACAGATGATGTGGAGTCCATATCCTCCCTATCTTTGATTTGAACAAGGCACAAATTTTATCAATGACCCGGTCAATTTCAGCCTTGCTCACTTTCTTCCCCTTTTGTTCAAATGTTTCTTCCTTGCTAAGTAACCGTTCCTTTCTCTCTACCAGCTCTATGACTTCTCCACTATCAACAGTTTTGTCCTCTTCAGTAAATGACCTTTCTTGAGGAAGTTCGATTTCATGTGGTGTACCACATTCCTCTACTATTGCATCTTCCTCAAGTTCAACAACACCTTCTCCAACAATCTCTCCGTCATGATTGGATTGAATGTTGACTTGGTTATCCATGATTTTAGCTTGAATCATCTCCAACTGAATTGATAAATTCCTCAATCTTTGGTTGGTATTTTGCATGTTTATCATGGATTGTTGCATGAAGATATTCAAAGTATTTTCCACCTTGGTCATTCGTTCATCTTCAAAAGGATATTGCTGATGCTGTTGATATAGTTCATACTCGGGTGGAGTGTAGAAGTTGCTATAACCATGATCTGCCATGATTTTGTCTAGGTGATGATCCTGAAACGGAAATAACTAACGAGAAACTTTTCTTTGTTTATCAAAGAGGGGTTAGTACAAACAACTATAAAGTAAAGAAAAATATGTACGGATTATGTACGAAAGCTTAAAATGATAAATCAATCGTTCTATCTATGATATCTAAACACCAATCCCCGGCAACGGCGCCATTTTGATGAAGTAGTTTTGCATCAAAAACAAGATAAGTATTTGTATCGTCTCCACAGGGATTAGTGCGACATCACAGATATTTCAACATCAAATATCATTCTAAGTAAAAAGGGTGATTGTTTGTTTGAATTTACAACTATGTTAACTAAATGCAAAAAGTAAAAGATGAGATTAATAAGGATTGAAACTTGTTAGGAGTAGCATTCCTTAACCAAGCGTCACACGTAAACTAATGATCCATACGAATTCTAGCTTTATAAACAACATTATCACAATCAATTCTAAACTATCCTTCGTGTCCAAAGCGATATAATTAATTCTAAGGTATCGTTTAAACATTCGTGTCCAAATCCCTTAAACGATAACAAAGTCGATCGAATAACCTAATCGACCGTGTCCAGCCTGATTAAGTATCCGAAAGCATTTAACTCTTGATTATGGTGATTATCACAAGATTAACAAACTTGTCAAGAATGATATAACCTAAGATATATTGCTACTCTAGCTCTAGATTCAAGAGTTTGTGTCCAAATCATCTTGAATCTCATTGAAAGCATTAACACAAGAATAACAACAATATTGAATATAAATTGCTAGAATCATATTTTGCAAGATCAAAAGATTACATGTTAGCAAGAATCAAGTACCTCTCATCCCAACAAAGAGTGTTTAGCTACACATCATCATGGAAGCCTTGCAAGGATGGATTGAAAAGGAAGGAACCATTACACTTGTGATGTCTCAACAAAGGAATAAGGATCCAACTTCCAAAATCACTCTCACTTCATATGATCTACCCTATTTTCTCTCTAAGATATTACAATGAAAACTAAGAGAAAAGCTATATAAAACTAACTAAGTTCTAAGACTATCTAATAATTTTCCCTATTGAACTACTAATATATATAATAAAGCAATCCCCAAAATATCTAAAAATAATATCTAACATAATATCTAATAATATCTTACATAAATATCTTACATAAATATCTTACATAAATAGCAAGTGGGCCACTTGAGTGAGGCTAAACTTCTATTTTAAAGGGCTGAGTTTTTTACACCTACGCTAATAGCGAAATATACGCTATTAGCGTGGTTGGTCGGCCTAAGTTCTGGCCAATTGCAGTGTGCCACGTTGGTCCTTGACCCTGTTCTTCACCCTTGGTACGCTAATAGCGTAGTCTTCTGGAGCTTTTACGCTAATAGCGTAATTTACGCTAATAGCGTATTTCTTCAAACCCAGATTCTGCTTCGCTCCAGGTACGCTAATGGCGTACCCTCTGGCCCAATTTCGCTAATAGCGTGGAATACGCTAATAGCGAATTCTTCAAAACCAGCTTTTGCTAATTTGCACTTTTTCATGATTTTTGGTCTTTGATCAGTGTCTTGAGGATAATTCCTGCACAAAAGGATAGAGTAAGATATATAAAGCGTAATAAGGCATTTAACACTTATTTCTCGGCTTTTTCGTCAATTACTTGCAGAACAAGTAACAAAAAGTGCTTAAAATATAACATGAATTTAACATTTTAGTGACACTTATCAGTGCCCCATATTCTTTGATATCAAAACTGTTGTTCTCACTACTCGTAAGGACGATCAATTTTCAGGTAAGGAAGCAAAGGATTGCAATGCTCATTTGACACACTTCTTAGAAGTGATAAGTGCTAAAAAGTGTTAATTTCATGTTATATTTTAAGCACTTTTTGTTACTTGTTTTGCAAGTTATTGAAGGAAAAGCCGATAAATTAGCGTTAAATGCCTTATTAAGCTTTATATATCTTACTCTATCCTTTTATGCAGGAATTCACCCCAAGACACTGAGCAAAGACCAAAAATCATGAAAAAGTGCAAATTAGCAAAAGCTGGTTTTGAAGAATTCGCTATTAGTGTGTTCCACGCTATCAGCGAAATTGGTCCAGAGAGGTACGCCATTACCGTACCTGGAGCGAAGCAGAAGCTGGGTTTGAAGAAATACGCTATTAGCATGTTCTACGCTATTAGCGTGTTCAAAGAAATTCCTCCAGAAGGTTACGCTATTGGCGTATCTGGAGCGAAGTTGCCAGAGGCCATGAAGAACATCGCTATTAGCGACATTTACGCTATTAGCGTAACCAGGGCGAAGAAACAGGGCAAGGACCAACATTGTAATATCCCATGAGATTTTTTTTTTGAATCAAGGTTAAAATGGTAATATCACCATTTAGAGATATTTGAGTGTAAAAACACTACCACTTTCTACACAATTCTATGTCTTTTTCTCTCTAATATCCAACACAATTTCTTTTCTTTTTTCACACACAACACCATATCGGCTCCCTCTCTCAATTTCTTCATCTTCTCCAAACCATTCAAATCCTCAAGAATCACTACAATAGCCATGCCCAACTGTTCTTAGTAGTGTTATTGTGAGTGTTAAGCATAAAAAAAAAAAAAAACTCATTCTCCCTCCATTTTAGAAGCCAACCGCCCCTTCCTTTCTAAATTTCCAAATCATCAATTTTTACTCTAACTTCATTGAAATCATTTGGAAGTAAGGTTCTTGAGTTACCATGATGTTTTAAAGCATTGGTGAAGAAAAAAAAAATGCTTCTTTCTTTCTGTGTTGGAGGCCGCCCCTCATTCCATCATTTTGGGGAAAAATTGCCTTTGGTGTATATGCTTCAATTCATGTTTTTAATGTGTTCAAAATGTTATGGGTATTGTAATTTTAACATGTTTGATGATTGTAGGAGTAATTGGAGGAAGAAGGAATTTAGCTAGTGGCTTGGAGTTGGAGATTTTGCCACAAAGTGTTCTAGAGGAATCTCCACAAGATTGTGAGTTCCTTTAGTTACTAAAACTTCCCTTTGGGTATTTTAATTATGCCTTTAGAATGATAATATATGATTTTGATACATTAGGACATAATTAGCGATGATATAACATTAGGTTAATTCCCCTTGCTAGTATACTCTAAAAATAGCTCATGTTAAATATGTTTATGGTGGTGTTGAAATTGGAGGAAGGATAATTTAATAAGTTTTAGTGTATGTCTGCACAATTTCGGCTAGAACTCTGGAAAGTAAATTTGTTAGATTTTATAGCTTTGACAATATTCTTTGATAGTGTAAATGAAGCTTTTATGGAAATAAATGGCTTTAGCTTGGTTAAGAATTTTAATACTCATTTTATCGAATTTGTAGCCGAAATGTGTATAATGTCCTATGTGAGTATTAATGGGTAGATTAGATGATTTATTAGAGTTTATTAGTAATGATATCGTTACTTGTGTATTGACATTGATAGTTCATGGATTTAAAGAAGTATATGGATGATTAGTAATAAAAAAGGAACATATAAAGTCATATGATGTGTATAGATAATTTAAGAACTTGTTTGGAATTGGATTAAGATGGTGATTGATGGAATATCTATGAATTATTAGAATAAGTTGGCATAATTATAGCATGACTATTATGTCATATGAATGGTACATTTGAAACAAAATAAATGTGAGATAGTAGAATGATTATTTCTGAATTAGGTATCCTTATTAGTGTATCCAAAAATCTCTTTTATGTTAATAAGTATGTTTATGCTAGTATAAATGTTGGAGGGAAATTCTATCAAGACAATTGATGTATAAAATTATAGAAATGATTTGAAAGAAAATTTGAAATGCAGCTTGTGAGTAATATGCTCACAGTGAATTATTTGAAAATCGCAAAGAAATGGAAATGAGAAGAAAAATTGAAATGAGTAACATGCTCAAAGAAAAGAAAGAAAGTAAAAAAATAATAATAAAAGAAAATATGAAAAATCCGTTTGCTACAACGAGAGATAATGTAGCCTATGACGTACGGGTCACAGTAAACCGTTTGCTACAACGAGAGATAATGTAGCCTATGACGTACGGGTCATAGTAATCCGTTTGCTACAACGAGAGATAATGTAGCCTATGGCGTACGGGTCATAGTAATCCGTTTGCTACAACGAGAGATAATGTAGCCTATGAGGTACGGCTCATAGTAACGAATGAAATGTATAATTAATGATATGAAATTTTAAGTCAAGAGTTATTCGAATAATATTTGAAAGAGAGCAAAAAAATAAAATTATGGAACCAAGGAAAAATTCTAAGGACCCTCCAACATGAATACTAATTTAGCATATGCATATTAACATAAAAATTATGTTTAGAATGAGTTAGCTACGAAGAAATATTTCAGGGGCATTTTACCAATAGTTGGAAATGAGGAATAACGTATTAAATTTATGTTAATTTCTCGATAAGATGGAATCTATATGCATAAGGCCATGTAAAATTTCTTATTAAGATTTAAGTTTAGAGATTTGATATGATATATTATGAGTCGGTTGATTTATCTTATTTCTTTGAATGATTGTCTTAGTGTTGTTGATGAGGTTCTAGATCAAGTAAGAACTTTTGGAATTATTATGATGTTTTATTTTGAGCTGTACAAGTAGTATGAAAATAAAAAAAAAAGTTATTTGGAGATTCTGGCTTATAGAACAGGTTTTTAAAACAGGATTTACATCTTGGAAATGTTGAAAATACAGAGGAAACTCTGTCGAAATTTCAGTGGATTTTTATTTATTTATTTAGTTGTCAAGTTTGTTTAATAGGCTTGCCAGCTAGAGTGATCTAGTTCGTGCGCCGGTCACGATGATTGTTTTTGGGTCGTGACAAAGTTGGTATCAGAGCAGGTCGATTCAGATCGTGCCTTGGGTCAATGGAATTCAATAAGATGTAGTGTGACTATTGGGTTCCAGATATTTATTCCAAATGTCATGTCTGGCTGAGCCTGATCAACTCAGACTAGTATATGACAGTTAGAACAAATGTCTGAGAGCTGAATAGGACCTTGGAGGAATGAAGTACGCGAAGAAGAAAAGTCGGGAAGCTTACAATGAATTTTGTTAAGGAAGTATTCAACGCCACAAGTGTCTGGTGATTTACGAAGATGAATTTTTTTCAAGAAGGGATATAAATTGTTATGGGTAAGACGGAGTACTTTAATATTGTTGAACGTTACTTCGTATGTGGATACAAGAAAAGTAAGAAATTTAGGAATGAATGAAACCTTAACAGAAGATGCACTATAAGGAGTATGATGTAAGGTGTGAAGAAATAAATCAGAGTGGCGCAGCGGAAGCGTGGTGGCTGGTACCTATGCAGTTTAAATTAGTCAGTCAGAAAGAATTAGTTAGTAATGGATGTATGTTGGAATCTAAAGTTGAAATTATGTAGAAATTGTTTATGCTTATTAGCAAATAAATTTCTAAAATTTCGAGGACGAAATTTCTTTAAGGGGGGTAGAATGTAATATCCCATGAGATTTTTTTTTTGAATCAAGGTTAAAATGGTAATATCACCATTTAGAGATATTTGAGTGTAAAAACACTACCACTTTCTACACAATTCTATGTCTTTTTCTCTCTAATATCCAACACAATTTCTTTTCTTTTTTCACACACAACACCATATCGGCTCCCTCTCTCAATTTCTTCATCTTCTCCAAACCATTCAAATCCTCAAGAATCACTACAATAGCCATGCCCAACTGTTCTTAGTAGTGTTATTGTGAGTGTTAAGCATAAAAAAAAAAAAAAACTCATTCTCCCTCCATTTTAGAAGCCAACCGCCCCTTCCTTTCTAAATTTCCAAATCATCAATTTTTACTCTAACTTCATTGAAATCATTTGGAAGTAAGGTTCTTGAGTTACCATGATGTTTTAAAGCATTGGTGAAGAAAAAAAAAATGCTTCTTTCTTTCTGTGTTGGAGGCCGCCCCTCATTCCATCATTTTGGGGAAAAATTGCCTTTGGTGTATATGCTTCAATTCATGTTTTTAATGTGTTCAAAATGTTATGGGTATTGTAATTTTAACATGTTTGATGATTGTAGGAGTAATTGGAGGAAGAAGGAATTTAGCTAGTGGCTTGGAGTTGGAGATTTTGCCACAAAGTGTTCTAGAGGAATCTCCACAAGATTGTGAGTTCCTTTAGTTAGTAAAACTTCCCTTTGGGTATTTTAATTATGCCTTTAGAATGATAATATATGATTTTGATACATTAGGACATAATTAGCGATGATATAACATTAGGTTAATTCCCCTTGCTAGTATACTCTAAAAATAGCTCATGTTAAATATGTTTATGGTGGTGTTGAAATTGGAGGAAGGATAATTTAATAAGTTTTAGTGTATGTCTGCACAATTTCGGCTAGAACTCTGGAAAGTAATTTTGTTAGATTTTATAGCTTTGACAATATTCTTTGATAGTGTAAATGAAGCTTTTATGGAAATAAATGGCTTTAGCTTGGTTAAGAATTTTAATACTCATTTTATCGAATTTGTAGCCGAAATGTGTATAATGTCCTATGTGAGTATTAATGGGTAGATTAGATGATTTATTAGAGTTTATTAGTAATGATATCGTTACTTGTGTATTGACATTGATAGTTCATGGATTTAAAGAAGTATATGGATGATTAGTAATAAAAAAGGAACATATAAAGTTATATGATGTGTATAGATAATTTAAGAACTTGTTTGGAATTGGATTAAGATGGTGATTGATGGAATATCTATGAATTATTAGAATAAGTTGGCATAATTATAGCATGACTATTATGTCATATGAATGGTACATTTGAAACAAAATAAATGTGAGATAGTAGAATGATTATTTCTGAATTAGGTATCCTTATTAGTGTATCCAAAAATCTCTTTTATGTTAATAAGTATGTTTATGCTAGTATAAATGTTGGAGGGAAATTCTATCAAGACAATTGATGTATAAAATTATAGAAATGATTTGAAAGAAAATTTGAAATGCAGCTTGTGAGTAATATGCTCACAGTGAATTATTTGAAAATCGCAAAGAAATGGAAATGAGAAGAAAAATTGAAATGAGTAACATGCTCAAAGAAAAGAAAGAAAGTAAAAAAATAATAATAAAAGAAAATATGAAAAATCCGTTTGCTACAACGAGAGATAATGTAGCCTATGACGTACGGGTCATAGTAAACCGTTTGCTACAACGAGAGATAATGTAGCCTATGACGTACGGGTCACAGTAAACCGTTTGCTACAACGAGAGATAATGTAGCCTATGACGTACGGGTCATAGTAAACCGTTTGCTACAACGAGAGATAATGTAGCCTATGACGTACGGGTCATAGTAATCCGTTTGCTACAACGAGAGATAATGTAGCCTATGGCGTACGGGTCATAGTAATCCGTTTGCTACAACGAGAGATAATGTAGCCTATGAGGTACGGCTCATAGTAACGAATGAAATGTATAATTAATGATATGAAATTTTAAGTCAAGAGTTATTCGAATAATATTTGAAAGAGAGCAAAAAAATAAAATTATGGAACCAAGGAAAAATTCTAAGGACCCTCCAACATGAATACTAATTTAGCATATGCATATTAACATAAAAATTATGTTTAGAATGAGTTAGCTACGAAGAAATATTTCAGGGGCATTTTACCAATAGTTGGAAATGAGGAATAGCGTATTAAATTTATGTTAATTTCTCGATAAGATGGAATCTATATGCATAAGGCCATGTAAAATTTCTTATTAAGATTTAAGTTTAGAGATTTGATATGATATATTACGAGTCGGTTGATTTATCTTATTTCTTTGAATGATTGTCTTAGTGTTGTTGATGAGGTTCTAGATCAAGTAAGAACTTTTGGAATTATTATGATGTTTTATTTTGAGCTGTACAAGTAGTATGAAAATAAAAAAAAAAAGTTATTTGGAGATTCTGGCTTATAGAACAGGTTTTTAAAACAGGATTTACATCTTGGAAATGTTGAAAATACAGAGGAAACTCTGTCGAAATTTCAGTGGATTTTTATTTATTTATTTAGTTGTCAAGTTTGTTTAATAGGCTTGCCGGCTAGAGTGATCTAGTTCGTGCGCCGGTCACGATGATTGTTTTTGGGTCGTGACAAACATGGCACACTCCAATTGGCCAGATTATAGGCCGACTTACCTCGCTATTAGCGTGAAATTCGCTATTAGCGCAGGTACAAAAACACAGGCCATTTAAATAGGATTTTTACCTCTCTTTGGATAGATTATTAGATATAGACTGTTTTATTAGATATTTTCTACATTCTTAGAGAGATAAAATAGGGTAGATCATATAGAGTGAGAGTGATTTTGGAAGTTGGATCTTTCTTCCTTTGTTGAGACATCACAAGGTGAATGAATCCTTCCTTTTCAATCCATCCTTGCAAGGCTTCCATGATGATGTGTAGCTAAATATTCTTTGTTGGGATGAGAGGTACATAATCCTTGCTAACATGTAATCTTTTGATCTTGCAATATATGGTTCTAGCAATTTATATTCAATATTGTTGTTATTCTTGTGTTAATGCTTTCAATGAGATTCAAGATGATTTGGACACGAACTCTTGAATCTAGAGCTAGAGTAGCAATATATCTTAGGTTAAACTTACTTGACATCTTTGTTAATCTTTGGGTAATCACCATAATCAAGAGTTTAATGCTTTCGGACACTTAGTCAGGCTGGACACGGTCGATTAAGTTATCCGATCGACTTTGTTATCGTTTAAGGGATTTGGACACGAATGTTTAAACGATACCTTAGAGTCAATTATATCGCTTTGGACACGAAGGATAGTCTAGAATTGATTGTGATAATATTGGTTATAAAGCTAGAATTCGTATGGATCATTGAGTTTATGTGTGAAGCTTGGTTAAGGAACTCTACTCCTAACAAGTTTCAATCCTTATTTATCTCAGCTTTTACTTTTTGCAATTTAATTTAGTTTAGTTAGTTACAATAAAAGCAAACAAGCACTCTTAATACTTGAAATGATAATTGATGTTAAACTGTCCTTGATATCGCACTAATCCCTGTGGAGACGATACAAATACTTATCTTGTTTGATGCAAAACTACTTCATCAAGAAGCCTACAACACTATCGACCCAGCTGGAGTTTCAGAATCCGACAAAAGGTTTTGTTTGTTTGTCTCCTCTCTAAGTGGAAGAGTGAATGATTGCCTTAATGCACTTTCCAAGTGGCACCATAGCTGCTTGAGACCAATTGAAGAAGGAATTCCTTAGCCTCTTTTTCCCAACATCAAAATACTTGGAGAAGAGGCAAGAGATTTTCAGTTTCAAATAGCAAGACAAAGAAACTTTATATGATGCGTGGGAAAGATTTAAGTTGTTAATCAAGCAATCTCTAGCTCTCAAATTTCATGAGATGGATACTACACAACTTTTCACCAATGGTGCGAAGCCTACTACTCGAATGATCCTTGACGCATTAGCAGGAGGTACCATGAAAAATAAAAAAAGTTTGAGATTTCCGAGAGGCGATCGATAACATGTCCTTAAATGAGTACCTCTCCCAAAAAGAGGAAATGGTTGTTCAAAAGAAGCAAGAAGTTTTAAGCTTGAAAACACATAATACCTTGCTATCTAGATTTTTTTTGTCAAAATAAAAAAATGTACACAGAAAAAATTCACTCGTGCACACACAAGTTCCTAATCTAAAGGCCTACTAATTTGCTTTTGTTTTCTGATTTGTAATAAATTACATGCCACTTCAATTATTATACACATTTCAATAATTTTGTTTTTTTGATATCCCACATTTAGACCTAGAAGTTGGAAGCCAACCTTGTTAAAATAACAGATGATGTGGCCTGCAGCTCCTTCATAATGAGACAATCTACTGCACAAATCTCAGAGAAATATGCAGCACCAATATTTATAATTGAAATGATGAGGGTAATGTGGCAGCAAAGGAGGCAAACTAATTGATGACTAATGAGGTTTTCTAACTGAAAACATGCCAAGCTATATTCATCATGCACCTCAAAATCATTTCAATATTCATAGCATCTTACAGAATAACACATGCAATAGCATTCACATATTCACAATGTTGGGAAAACATCTAACAAGCTTACCATATTTTAAGGGAAATAATGAAGGCACCACATGCTCTGCACCATCACTAACAAGAGCTTTATATTTTATTAATTTCAGTATTATATGAATTTAATAACTATCAACCAATCAATATGATGAATACCTCTTATATAAATAGTGAGTCAAGAACTTGGTAACATCAAACAAACATTGAGCTTTACAATTATCTTAGAAAAGAAAAATAACACACAGACAAATTAAAGAGAAATATGGCAAGCAACAATTACCATGTTCGTTCAAACAGTTTTCCTTCTCAATCTCATCCCAACTCCACAAGAATTGAAGAAGAGCTAACCAAAATGAAGACATGGGAAGCCACATCAACATCCACATCTGATTCAATTACCAATGGCCTTTTCTTGCTTGAAGATTTGTATATATCTTTGGAAGATCTTCTCAATATGTCATCAACACAGAAGCTTGTTTCTCACCATCAAGGTGAGAATTTTGTGGAAGAGTTGTTGGACGGTTCAATGAAAATTTTGGATATATGTGGCATCACAAGGGACACCATGTTACAGATTAAAGAAAATGTTCAATCACTTCACTCTCTATTTCTCGAAAAATTAAACGAGGATCTAAAAATACCAAGGAAATTTGCCCATATAAGAGACATCACCCAAAGAAGAAAAAAAAAACTTCGCTTAAAAGCAGGAACTCACTAATCTACGATTAAAAATTATCAAAGTTAAACTTAATCACTGCCTTTATAGGCTTTGTGCTTGGAATTTTTTTTTGCAGGCCCTAGTTTCCAAAAAAAATATCCAATGTGCCCTAGTTTGAAAAAAAATATCCAATATGCCCTACTTTGCCATTTTCCCTTACATAGCTCCATCTGAGACGGCACCATGTATCCTTTAGGATAGCTCCATCTCAGATGGAGCCATCCTACCTCCTTTTTTTTTCGATTTTAAATTTTTTTTTGGCTTATTATTTAATATCTCCTTAGGGTAGCTCCATCTCAGTTGGCACCATCCTACTATAGTAATTATAGTAATATGAATGAGAAATGAGATTGTTACCCATATTAAAAAGCTTTTTTGTAAGCTCCCTATCCTTGACCGCTCTCGTAAAGTTTTGTGCAATGTGTCGAAGACAGTACACGTGGAATGTCCCTTGCCAACCATTTTGCGGTAACATATATTTTACATATCAAAAAGTTATAAATACGGTAACATATATTTTACATATCAAAAAGTTATATGAAGAGTTTGCTTACAAATCAAAAAGTTATAAACAAAAAAAGTTATAAATACGGCTTTATTTTGATATGTAACATATATTTTGCTATATTTACGGTTTACCTGGGCCATCTACCTATATTTTATCTTCATGTTTATAACTTTTTTTTACCGAAAAAAGAAACTTCATGTTTCTAAGTTAAGAAGTTTTTTTTTTACCAAAAAAAGGAACTTCATGTTTTAAAATGCATCCATTTCAGTTTTTTAATTGTATTTATCTTAAATATATTTATGTCCAATAAACCTTTTACTAACCATTTTTTATTTATGTAGGGGGCACCTATGCCAAGCTTTCGAACTCGTTATCATAAATGTGATATTCCGCCGAACAAAAATATCAAAAAATTACTAATAAAAGTGGGGTTTGGAGATTTCATTAAAATTAATAAATTTCTGATTGACATTGATTTAATAATTGCTTTACTTGAAAGGTGGAGACCCGAAACCCACACTTTTTTCCTTCCCACCGATGAATGTACGATCACTTTGGAAGATGTTAGATTATTATTGGGTCTACGTGTTCAAGGACGCGCAGTATTTGACGATAAATATGTTTGCATAGATTCTATTTGTGAAGAATTGTTAGGTGCAGTTCCTGACAACAAACATATAGATGGTAATTGTCTTAACTTAACATGGTTAAAATCACATGTTAAGGATATATGTGGCAATAAGGAGCGGATAACCAACGAACAAAAAATAATGCATGCTAGAGCGTATATACTTTATTTACTCGGATGCCAAATCTTGCATGATACACGCTCCAACAAAATACACTTGAGATATTTGAGGTTATTGGAAGATTTTGACTCAATTAAAAATTATAGTTGGGGTTCGGCATGTTTGGCAACCCTTTATCGAAGCATGTGTGACGCATCAATAACGGGGAAATATTCAATGGGCGGGTGTGCCATACTTCTACAAGTGTGGGCATGGTCTCGGATCACTAACATCTCTCCAACATCAAGCATACCAGCAACTTACCCATTTGCAAATAAGTATGTTTACAACTATTTTTAGTTTGAATGTTTACAAATATTTATTATTTTATTAATTTTGGATTTATTTTGGTAGGTGGTTGCAACCTCGAATGGACTGCACACAATGCCCTTACCATGATATCCAAGATTATCGAAACAAGATTGACCACATGCAATCTCACAATGTAATATGAATAAACCATTTGTATTTTGAACTCACTTGTAAAAATTTTTCCTACACTAACAAACATATTATGTTTCAGTTCATTTGGAGGCCTTATCGTGAATTTCAGCATAATGTTAAAGGGGATAAAACAATATGGTCGGCGAACACCTATTTGATATGCTTCCATGTAGTAGATATGCACCAAACAAATAGAGTGAAGCTACAATTTGGAATCCCACAAGACACACCACCAGAACCAAACCCCATTGAGAAATTTCATCTTAAAACCTTAAAGGTCACCGACAATTATCCTTGGCGGGAATTCCTTCAAGAAGTGTTAGACCATTGGGGTATGAAAACAAATCATGTGTTAGGAGAGTCCACTTTTCCCTTTGAGCTTCAACCAAATCACCATGACAACCTACAGTTTCGACGTGTCTATAAGGATGTTTTATTTCTTTCGGAGAAAGGACTAATGAACAACCCTACTGAACAACTAAACCACCCAATCACACCACAACCACCAATCCACCATAACCACTCAACACAACTACAAACCTACCCAACACAAACAACATTCCAAAACAACCTTACCCCTCCCCCCCCCCCCCCCCCCCCCCCCCCACCTTATCGACCTAGCTTTAGCACTCCATCAATCACATATGACTATCACCAAACTACCTTTGCCCAAAATTTTCAATACAACCCACCCCAATATCAAGGTCCAAATCCAACAACTCTTCAATACGGTGAGTTCGAAAACTTCCCACCCTCACATCTTCAAAATCTCCCACCACCACCAACACAATCACAATCTAAGATGGATCTATCCTAAAGGATACATGGTGCCATCTCAGATGGAGCTATGTAAGGGAAAATGGCAAAGTAGGGCATATTGGATATTTTTTTTCAAACTAGGGCACATTGGATTTTTTTTTTGGAAACTAGGGCCTGCAAAAAAAAATTCTTGTGCTTGGGGGTTTTAAACCGTCATCTTTAACTCAAACCACTTCGCATTGTCTCAAGCCTCGTGATTTTGGATTTGTGGACTGTCAATATTCTATCAAGGGCTTGCTAGCCCTCTACAAAGGCATATTGGCCCTTTTCCGAAGAGATGGGGAACATTGAATGCTTAACACTTGGAGATTACAGGAGACTTGACAACCTCGGTGAAGTTATTCAACGGTTCCAGCGGGTGCCCCGTATTCTTTGATATCAAAACTGTTGTTCTCACTACTCGTAAGGAGGATCAATTTTCAGGTAAGGAAGCGAAGGATTGCAATGCTCATTTGACACACTTCTTAGAAGCCTACAACACTATCGACCCAGCTGGAGTTTCAGAATCCGACAAAAGGTTTTGTTTGTTTGTCTCCTCTCTAAGTGGAAGAGTGAATGATTGCCTTAATGCACTTTCCAAGTGGCACCATAGCTGCTTGAGACCAATTGAAGAAGGAATTCCTTAGCCTCTTTTTCCCAACATCAAAATACTTGGAGAAGAGGCAAGAGATTGTCAGTTTCAAATAGCAAGACAAAGAAACTTTATATGATGCGTGGGAAAGATTTAAGTTGTTAATCAAGCAATCTCTAGCTCTCAAATTTCATGAGATGGATACTACACAACTTTTCACCAATGGTGCGAAGCCTACTACTCGAATGATCCTTGACGCATTAGCAGGAGGTACCATGAAAAATAAAAAAAGTTTGAGATTTCCGAGAGGCGATCGATAACATGTCCTTAAATGAGTACCTCTCCCAAAAAGAGGAAATGGTTGTTCAAAAGAAGCAAGAAGTTTTAAGCTTGAAAACACATAATACCTTGCTAGCTAGATTTTTTTGTCAAAATAAAAAAATGTACACAGAAAAAATTCACTCGTGCACACACAAGTTCCTAATCTAAAGGCCTACTAATTTGCTTTTGTTTTCTGATTTGTAATAAATTACATGTCACTTCAATTATTATACACATTTCAATAATTTTGTTTTTTTGATATCCCACATTTAGACCTAGAAGTTGGAAGCCAACCTTGTTAAAATAACAGATGATGTGGCCTGCAGCTCCTTCATAGTGAGACAATCTACTGCACAAATCTCAGAGAAATATGGAGCAGCAATATTTATAATTGAAAGGATGAGGGTAATGTGGCAGCAGAGGAGGAAAAGTAGTTGATGACTAATGAAGTTTTCTTAGTTAATGGTGCATCACCAATTTTATAATTGAAATGATGACTAATGAGGTTTTCTGATTGCCAACACTAAGAAGACATGCCAGCTATATTCATCATGCACCTCAAAATCATTTTAATATCATAACATCTTTCACACATGCAATATCATTAACTAATTCACAATGTTGGACAAATATGTAACAAGCTTACCATATTCAAAGGGAAATCATGCAGGCACCACATGCTCTACACCATCACAAACAAGTGCTTCATATTTTATTAATTTCATTATTATCTGAATTTAATAATTATCAACCAATCAATGACATGACTACCCCTTATATAAATAGAGATTCAAGAAATTGGTAACATCACACAAACATTGAGCTTTACAATTATCTTAGAAAAGAAAAATAACACAAAATTAAAGAGAAAAATGGCAAGCACCAATTACCATGTTCGCTCAAACAGTTTTCCTTCTCAATCTCATCCCAACTCCACAAGAATAGAACAAGAGTTATGCAAAATGAAGACATGGGAAGCCACATCAACATCCACATCTGATTCAATTACCAATGGCCTTTACTTGCTTGAAGATTTGTATATATCTTTAGAAAATCTTCTAAATATGAAATCAACACAGAAGCTTGTTTCTCACCATCAAGGTGAGAAATTTGTGGAAGAGTTGTTGGATGGTTCAGTGAAAGTTTTGGATATCTGTGGCATCACAAGGGACACTATGTTACAAATTAAAGAAAATGTTCAGTCACTTCACTCTTCCCTTAGAAGGAGAAAGGGAGATTCAAGCATTGAAACAAGTGTAGCCGAATATAAATTCTTCACAAAGAAGATGAAGAAGAATGTCACAAAGTTGATCACATCTTTAAAACATATGGAAAGTAAATTTGGAGTTTCTTCACTTTTGAATCAAGATCAAGTCCTTGTCGCAGTTATTACAGTTCTTAGAGAGGTCATTAAAATGAACTTGTCTATCTTTCAATCCATTTTGTCTTTCCTGGTTGGATCTTCATCAAAGTCAAAGGCAACAAAACGGTTGAAAGTGACAAAGTTGATGCAAAAGAGGGTAACATGTGAAGAGAACATGGAGAATTTCAATGAATTCCAGTGTGTGGAAGCATCATTAAGAACCCTTATAAATGAAGGTTCTAATGTTGCACATGAAAGATTTGAGGCTTTGGAGAATGCAATTGAAAGTATAGAAAATGGTTTAGAGAATATATTTAGGCGTTTGGTTAAAACTAGAGTTTGTCTTTTGAACATCATGACTCTATCTTAGGGATCTGAAGAGGATTGAAATTTTTTGCACATTCAATCTGTATATAGATATTATGTATACAATTCAATAGCAATACAATCAAATAGAAACAACGCATTTTTGATCTATCTATCATCTCTTTTTATTTTGAATTTTTGAATTTTAAGTTACAACTTTTGTCTAAAGTCTGAAATTATGAAATTTGCTATTTTTCGCCTAAAAAATACAATTACTAATTGTTTTGGTGAATAGAATTTATTAATAAAAGATGTAACTAAAACTAGTACTAGATTTAATGGAGCACTAAGCAGTAGAATACAATGTAGATACTGAAATAGATGATAAAAATGTTGCAACCTAAAACAAGGTGATGTAGCCAATAGATGATAGACCTTAACTTTTCCTTGCATATATAGACCTCAACTTTTTTTGCTAACATAGTTTTTCATTTAACTACATTTTGCTTACAAAGCAATCACATAGTGCAACCTAAAGTAGATCTGGAAAAAATAAGAAGCTGTCTTCTAATACAACCGAGTGTTAGTGAAACACACCGTTTTAGTAATTGAAAAAAAAAAATAGAATAAAATAAATAACACTAAACTACAATTGATAATAATAATATTTAAATAAATACTAATGTTTAGTAGTAAAGATAAAAGTGAGGTCTAGAAGCTACTAAACAATTCCCTTTGTTTCTTTCATCCTTTCCCTTCGTTCCTCTGTTCATCACACGGCAACATTTCTTTTTGTTTTCATTCTATTCAAACATCAAATTTAAGCTACAATTAACACCCATTAGTAAGATTATAGTCTAAACAAAGCTTGTTCCTAATTCTGCAAGTGCTATTTGGTGGAATTTTGGGGTTAGAGTTTGTGCTTTGGGAAAGAAGAGGAATACCCATGTTGTGAAAGTTGCTCATTGAGACTTCTTGGAGGTATATTTATCAATTTACAACTCAATTAGTACATATTTAGGCATGATTATTGTTAGAAATTAATTTTTGATATTAGAGTAGATGATATGGGGATTTTATGGTTAACTATAGTTAAAGTAGTAGTAAAATGAGTTACTAATTCATGAGAAAATATTATGGATGCTCAGATATGACGCCGGACGCTTCACATACTTCTTCAGGAGTGGCTAGAGAGCAAACGGAGTTGATTCGTCATAGTTGTGAGTTGATGACGATTATCACTTATTTTAATTATTGTTATTGTTGATATTTTGGTTATTTTATAAGTTAAAGTGTTTATAAAAAATGGGGAACACACACTTTAAACATTTTTTCTTGTTGTTGAAATTATGTTTAAGGTCATGAATATTAATATGGTCTCTATTTGAATTTATCTATGATTTATTGAGAAAATAATTTGAAGTCGGGATTTGGTTGCATACACTACGACATATGTTTTGAGATGTTGACAAGAATTGTTTTTGAGAAATATGTTTTCATTTTGAAATTTATTTCGATACTATTCATTATACATTCCATTTGGATTTGGGTTTTGGATTGACATATGATTTATAAAGTAGGGGATTTAAGAATTGAAATTTGATTTCATGTATCTCGGCACTAGTTTTCATACGTTGTAAAGAATGGTTTTGACAATCGTGTTTTTCGAAGATTTTGTTACTAACATGTACTTGATTTGGATTGAATTTGGTTTTACTTATGATTATAAGTAATAGATATTCGATTGAGTTTTGATGGTACACATTTTGTCGACATAAGTTTCAATATGCTGTGAAACATGGTTTTAGTGACATTTTGAGAATTTTGTTTTGAGAAAAACGATTATCATTGCGACGACCTAGGTGCACCTAGTATGTTATTTCAATTAGGTAGTTACTCCATTAGATGGAGCCGCCCCAATGGAAAGGCCGACATTAGGAGGAGAGGGCTATCAATGAGAGGTTAACTCCCTAATTGAAAATGTTTTATACTTTGTTTTGAGTCGAGAGAAAAGAGCTATCCGTTAGATGGAGCCGCCCCTATGGAAAAGGCCACCATTAGGAGGAGAGGGCTATCAACGAGATGGAGCTAGTTCTCGATTCACCCATTTTGATTATTTTCACTAAATTGAATTTACTATACTTTAAAAAACATTTTTGTTTTGAGTCGAGAGAAAAGAGCTATCCGTTAGATGGAGCCGCCCCTATGGAAAGGCCACCATTAGGAGGAGAGGGCTATCAACGAGATGGAGCTAGTTCTCGATTCATCCATTTGATTATTTTCACTAAAGTTGGATTTATGTACTTTCTTTAAAGTTGATTATTTTGGTGAAATCAAATTGAATGTGATTTTATATTTTATTTGAAGTTGATTATTTTGATCATTTTCATTAATGGAGTTTTCTATATTTTCTGTAAAGGCTTTTACTATGATTTTCATCGGTGTATTTATAAAGGCTTGTAACCTATTTTTCACCTCTTTAAAATATGGGATTTTCTTTGATTTTTATTTGATTGGAAATATTTATACATTTGTAAAAATTATCATGCGTCTAATGCGGATCAATAGAATTTTATACAATTACTATTTTTGTAAATTGACATTAGATTTGAGAAAGTAAATAATCGTGCCCTTGTGTGTTTCCCTTCTAGGTGGTGGTGGTGGTTGTTGTCTCTCACTAAGTCTTTGTGACTTACCCCTTCTTCTTACATTTTTTTTCAGATTCAAAGTCAAGGGCGTAGAATGCTTGTAGCAGAGTTAAAGATCTATCAATGTCATTCTTTTGGTAGGTCTCCTCTATGTATAAACTGAATGGTCGATGTATCTGCAGCTATTGGTAGTCTAGAAATGTTTTGTTTTGAGTTGTACAAACATCTAGTTATGTCACTTTGAGATTCTGCTGATAATACAAGTATATAGACAGGATTCATATCTTGGAAAGTATTCAAAATACAGAGAATACTCTGTCGAAATTTCAGTGGATGTCATTTTAAGTAAAAGTAAATTTGAAAATTGTTTAAATCATAGTTTGTCAAGTGTCGTCAATAGGCTTGCCGGACTAGGATGCTCTAGTTCGTGCGCCGGTCACGATATTGAATTTTGGGTCGTGACAAAGTTGGTATCAGAGCCCGGTTGTAGGTCCTAATAGCTGCAGACATAGAACGAAAATAGATTCTTGCAAGTAAATTGTGAACCGCGGCACCTTTTATTTGCAAAAATCTATTAGCATTCTATGGTAGTCTCACTTGTTGTGCAATCCTTGGATTTCTTTTGGTCATTGATTTGTTTCACTCTGTTTGTCATGATTTGTTTCACTTGTTCATCTTGTCCTATATTTGTTAAATTTTCCACCCATCACTTCGATCTTAACTAGAAGGGAAATTAGTTGCTTATGAGTTGACTGTCTAACCCTAAGACACTAGTTAAAGAGGTCGTTGTATAGGTCGTACTTGTGGTCGATTTAAAGTTGATAATGGAGGCCGCGATGTTCACGTCGACGAACGTGACTTGGTTACATTAGTAGCTAATGTTGTAGTCACTAGAGGAAGACGAACTTTGCAATTGTTATTGCAACAACTTGTTGGGATTTTTGTTGGGAAGAAGCTTCTTAATTTATGAAAAATGAATTTTGATGGTCAACAAATAGTTAATTAGTTTGAGCAGCAGGTTACACGTCCATCACCCTTACTTTTTCTAATTCTAGTGGGCGTAAGATCCACCACAATTCATCAATGGTCTAAAGAGTTTATGAAGGGCATTAGAATACTCAAATAGAAGGATGTAGAAATATACTTTATTAAGTTGGCTGGTGTGGTATATGATTGGTTTGATACACTTATACATGGAAAACAAAATAGGAAGACATACGTTGGCATGGGGTGAGTTCCCTAGATTTTTATGGCTCATTGTCTTTTAGAAAGCATTTGAGATGAATTAACTCACGGGTATGAAAGATCGGAACAAACGAAGGATATGTCAATTCAGAGTATTAGAAATCCATTTTATAGAGCTTTAAGGCACGATACTCACTCTATCATAGAATAGATATGTCTCAAGTGGTTCATTATAAAAAATTAAGGGAATGTTTAACTGGATTCGTGGTTAGATCTAATTGTGCTACTTTGCGGAGGTTTAAAGCTCAACACATCAGATTAGGCAACAAAAGCTTAAGGGATTTAGTGAATAGGATTCTCGCAAGAAACGAGTTGAATAATTATTCTTAATGTGGTGATGAAGTTATGTTTGATCATTAGGGACAACAAATATCTATATCGGAGAAGAATGATTGTAGTCGACAACTTTTTAACACAGTGCATTCGCTTTCCCTTAGAGTAATTTTGATTCTATAGTGGTTGATTTGACTGTGGAGATATTTTGTTTCAATTATGGTAAAGTGTAATTTCAATGTCAAGTATGTCATATTAGGAGGGATTGCCCTTTGGCAGCTACGACACAGCTATTATCTAGTCATTCATTAACACCAGTCGCATTAGTATAAATCTATAGGATTTTGAGTGTGATTTGGTTTATCCACCATTATGTCACCCTCATATGATATAACAAGACACTGAGAGTTGAGATACTAGGTAATCGTTTTTCTACTTTTGAGGAAAACCTGGTTGGGTAGCATATAATTTCACCTTAAGTTTAAGAGCTAATATATTATTGGAAATAGGTTCTCAAGAATAATTGCTTTTTATTATGGATATACAAGTGAGTAATGAAGAAGAATAATTATTCAAAAGTGTGTGAGTTCCTAATATCTTTCTGGAAGAAGATTTTTTTTTTTAGATTGTCTCTGATAAGAAAATTAAGTTATCTATGAAGGTGAGAAAAACACAAGAAGAGGGGGGGGGGGGGGGGGGGGGTTTGAATTGTGTTTTGAAAAATTCTTCGTTTCTCCTAAACAACTGAATACACTGATCAGAAGCTAAGTGAGACAGCTTCTGAAGTGATGATCAGAATCTAAATGCAGCGGAAAAAACAGAGAGAGAGCAGAAGAACGACACAAAGCAATTATACTGGTTCCTTCCACAATCCGGAAGTAGTCCAGTCCCCCTTGCACTTCCAAGGAGATTTCACTAAGAGTAATATCTGATTACAATTGCTCAAGCACACAAGCAAGAGACTTCCTTTGCTCAAGCACACAAGCAAGAGACTTCCTTTGCTCAAGCACACAGGCAAGAGACTTCCTAACTAAACAAAATTACACAGAAAATTGTTTAAGGTTGAACACTTGATATACAATCAGAGGTGCTCACAATACAAATCAGATACAGACTCAATGGACTTAAGAATTTCTAAGATATGACTATAAGACAAAGAAATTCTAAGTGAATGCAGAACAATTTCAGCAGAGGTTTGGTACTTGTAAAAATGTTATGAGTCTTTCGTTCAGCGTTCATGCATTACCAAATCTCTAGGTCTTCACTCCTTTATATAGAGGTGTGAAAGAGACGTTGTGAAATTGCCAGCACACCAAAGAGTCGTTGTTGAAGCTTGATCTTTCACCAATGATCTTTTGCCTGATTTGGTTGTTGTCCTATGAAGAACAAATTTGAAATCCATTCCTTATCCAAAGGAACATCTATGCAGGCGTAACCGTATTCTGGAGCTGTTTTCTTGTCTTGTAGCGTGGACACAAAACAGAGTAGTGGAGAACGTGGTTGTACAATTCGTACAAAGTACAATGTCAACGCTTTCGTCCAAATTGCAAGCACAAGCCTTCAAACACCTTTGAAATGACCGTTGCAAAATTCCACTAATCCTTTGTTTGTGTTTTCGAATCCAATAGACAGCTTTTGCATTGATAATTCTTCAATTCTTGAATCTTTTGCAAATCCAGTTGAGATTCAGCTTCTGGTGAAATAGCTTCTGATGAGGCAGCTTCTGATGATGTGACTTCTGCAGCTTCTGATGATGCAGCTTCTGATGATATGACTTCTGGACTTCTTGTCTTCAGGAGCACTATCCTTACTTCAGAAGCGACTTAACTTCAGGAGCGCTTTTTCTCTTCAGTAACAAGTTGCCTTCAGGAGCGTCCAAGCTTCAAATTTTTGTTGTTTCCTTTGCTCTTTATTTGCTCATTCAGAACCAATGATGATGTAACTTTATAATTATGGTCCTGTACACTTGAACAAATATTAGCTAGTCCAATTTACAATTTTTAATACCTTGTTATCATCAAAACTCTTTAAGGTTCATTGTTAAACACATTTTGTTCCAACAATCTCCCCCTTTTTGATGATGACAAACAAAAGTATTTAAAATTGATCAATTGTTGTTAATCTAATTAACAAGTTGACTTTGGGGTTCTGAGGTTTGTAAGCTCAGAGTCTGAGGTTTGTAAGCTCAAACTCCCCCTGAGTCTGATAGTCTTTAAGGTGAGGTTTGTAAGCTCCCCCTAAGTTCTTTCCAGGTTAATTAAATTCATTTTTTGCACAAAAAAAATTATCAGAGCTTTTAAAAAAAATGAATCACTGAAAGAATTAACTTATAGATAAGAAGAATGGTTCAATTAATTTTACTTGAATTTTGATACTTCTTCGTTCGTTCATAGCTTATACCAATAAGGTAAAAAAAATGATAGAAGTTTTTCAAAAATTTCAAATGCCATTAATGGGGCTCAGAGCCTTTAAATACTTGTCACATATACTCCCCCTTTTGTCATTATCAAAAAAAGATAAAAAAACATAAAAGACAAAAAGATTTGAGAAAAACTCAAACAAAAGAGAGTATACAAGAAATTAATTAAATAAAACAGACCAAAATATATGAACATGAATATCCAATTATCAGAAGCAGCTAAGCAGTCAGAAGCAGTAAGCATTCAGAAGCATAAAAATAAAACAAGATGGTTTCAGAAGCAAGGACTAAGAATTTGAAAACAAACAACAAACAAAAATAACACAAAGGTGTGCAACTAAGGGTTGGTTTGTTGTTGTTTCTTCATCTCCTCAATTTCTTCAATTTTCTTTTGCAACAGTTCTTCAAGCTGTTGTTGCCTCTGGAGAAGAGCTTGTTCCCTTTCTCTAGCTTCTTGCAGCTGCTGTGCCATCTGTTTCTTCAGAAGCTTACACAACCTTGCTTCTCTGGTTAAGTAATCCGTTTCTAAGAAGAAAGGCTGGTTTGCCAGGAGCAGTGTAGAACTTCTTACTCTGAGACTCTGATTCAAATGCTCCATTAGCCTTCTGACTGAAGCCTGCTTGACTCTGATGCATTTAGCCTTGATATCTTCAATAAGCTCAGCTGCCCGGTTCTGAAGAGATGCCCAGGAGTCTTCATATGCACTTGTGAGATCAATTGTCCTTCTTTGATCCACCAGATTATGCAATTGACTAAGGATTGTCAGAAGCTCAGAATTAATATATCCAGATTCCAGGATGTTTGTGGGTGGTTGTTCAAGGGTTTCAAGATCACTGATTTCCAAATCTTGAACAGGGTTAGGAACTGGAATGGTAAAGTGTGTTTGTATGTTTGAAGATGAAGGCTGGTCAGAAGCAATGTGTGTGGTAGAGGTTGAGGCTTGAACATTGACTTGAGAGATGTCAACATCCATAGGAGTTGGTTCTGGGGAGTGTTCAATTTCAGTTGGTGGTTGTTGTGGTGAAGTTGATGTTTGAGTGTTGAGTTGGGGGTCAATGGTAGCTATTGGTGATTGTGGGGGTGTTGTGGGTTTATGTGGTTCAGGTGTGTGTTGATGGGGGTTTTCTGAAACAACATTTTCAGAAGCAGCTGCTTCTGGAGTTGTTTCAGAGGCTTTTTCTGAGTTAAACTCAACATTTTCTGGAGGAATCATGTTGAGAGGTTGAATGTTAAGGGGTTGAGGGTTAAGGAGAAAGATAGTATCAATGACTCTTTCTCTCTGCTCAGCCAGTTTAGCCAACTTCTCATTAATTATGTGACCAACTGGTTCATAAGTAGTTGACAGAGAGGGCTTTTTGTTGGTTTTGGTTGATGTTGACTGGCTTTTTAATGGTTTTTGAAAAAGTTGAGCTAAGGGTATATCATCCTCAGAATCATCAGAATCTGATAATGGTGTGGATGCGGAATCTGATGATATATTAATTACCTTCTCTGGTTCAGGATCAGAATCCTCTTTAGCAGACTCACTGGTCATCAGCAACAGTTGCTTGGCTTCTGAAACTACTGACTCTTGTATCTCAACAGCAATTTCCAAGACTTTTTCAGCTGCTGCCTTCTTCCCTTTTAACTCCTTTAATTCCAAAT
This sequence comes from Medicago sativa, assembly GCF_051527215.1. Lineage (NCBI taxonomy): Eukaryota > Viridiplantae > Streptophyta > Magnoliopsida > Fabales > Fabaceae > Medicago > Medicago sativa. The sequence continues at coordinate 13,537,061 of NC_140753.1, read as the reverse complement.
CAGAAACAGCTTGAGCTGTAAAAGTGATATGAGGAAAATCCTTGGTCCTCCTCAAAGCCTGCTTCCTCTTCCTCTTTGGTATAGCTGGTTGTATAGGGGCAATACCAGAACCTAGGACTGCACAAGAGTTGTTGTCTTCAGCTACCTCTTCAATTGATGGTATTGCAGAACCACCAGTCTTAAGCTTGACAGAAGCAGGTCTTGCCTTCTTAGCAGATTCTTCAACCTTCAGATATTCTTCTTTGGTCATTTTCCTCTTAACACTTCTGCTTTTTGCCAGAGGCACAGTACCACCATACATTTCCTCAGGTACCTCATCCAACCTGATGACCTCTTTAGTTGCCACATAATGTTCCTTGATGTACCTCATCTGTACTTCAATAGGATCCTGTTTGCAGATGGGTGGAAAATCCCTCATAAGATCAGTCATGACATGGGATTCACTTAGATCAGTCTTAAGTTTGGAGACCTTGCTGATCAGCTTCATATTCTTGAGAGTTTGAGCATTTATGAATGCTCCAGTTTTTGTATCCAGCATCTGATCTGTGTAGCCTTGAGCTCTGCTTAAACTGTCCAAGACACCTCCTTGATAGAATATCTCTGATAAGAGTCTTCCATAAGGAACCCAGGGCCTTGGTTTATCCTGCAGCTGACTCTGTTTCAGACACTCTACCAAGTACTTGAACATGTATTTGGGCACATTCACCTTTTCCTTCTTGATGAGGTGCTGGAGAAAGACCTTCTGAGCCAAATTTGGTTTCTCATTATCACCACATGGAAACAAATCTTCATTCTGAATCTTCAGAAGCATCTTGGTTTCCATGTTTAATTCAGCATATTTCTTCTCCTTTTCAGAATTGTATATAACCAAGTTAGCTTTTTCTTTCCAAATGCGTTGTTCAGCAGCACTTGAAAGATCAATTCCAGAGTAATAACCAGACGCTTCAACCTTAAGAACAGCTTCTATCTGCCATTGAGTAATTCTTACTGGAATACCGCAAATACTTGATCTTATTTCATCCTCAACAAACGGCGCAAGACCCATTTCTTCTCTTGTTTTCCCTTCTAATTAAGGATACATTAACACCATCTGACTTTCCTCAGCTAGGGATGCTGCTCTGTTGTAAAATTTTGCTCTTACCCAGAAGTGTCTAACCAGAGCTTCATATGTTGGTCCATTCAACATTTTGAAGTAATGCATGAGTCCTTGCTCTTCAAAGTAGCTTCTGATCCAACACTTATGAAAATCCAGAGAATCAAAATCCACTGGATTCTCTATCTGAACTTGTAAATCCCATTCTTCCAGTTTCATGCTTCTTCCTCTGTAGTCATATTCAGGTACCATTCGTGACGTAGATACTGAATCTTCTCGTTGCGAACTTGATGATGCCATTTGATGATTGACGAAGATTTGAAGAAGATGAAGATTTTAGGGTTCTAAGGTTGAGAGAATGCGCTTACTTCGCAAAAGGTTTGAGAGCAAATGTGTTTGTTGTGAGTGAGTAGTGTGTGAATTGTCAAAGGGTTAAAAGTAAAACGATTGCAATTCAAAAGAGACAAACAAACATAACATTAATGACAAAATTGGGGGCGCGTGAAAAATACTTTCAAAGCTATTAAATCATCATTGCCCTTTTAGTTATACACCAACACATACAGGCCACGTAAGAAGTTCACAGAGTAACTACCAAGTTAGTGGGCCAGAAGTTACTTTTTAAAAGGTAACTTCCAACGTTTCCACTAATTCAACTATTCAGAAGCAACAAATCCAGCTTCTGGACTTCAGATGCTGACGTCATCATCAGAAGCGAGTTTTCCTCAGAACCTCAATAAAGAGCTTCTGATGGACTACCGCTTCTGAACTAACTTCAGAACCTAAAACCCTATTCAGGAGCAAGCAAGCATTTAATCAGATACAAAGTGCATGTTCAAATTTTTCTTTATAAAATCAAATCTTTCAACAGTTAAAGGCTTAGTAAATATATCAGCCCATTGATTTTCAGTATCAATGAATTGTATATCTAAAATTCCTTTTTGAACATAATCTCTGATAAAATGGTGTTTGATTTCAATGTGCTTAGCTCTTGAATGCAAAATTGGATTTTTAGACAAACAAATAGCAGCAGTATTATCACAATAAATGGGAATACTGTTAGCAGTTATCTGATAATCTTCCAACTGATGTTTCATCCAAAGTAGTTGTGTACAACAACTTGCAGCTGAAATGTATTCTGCTTCTGCTGTAGACATAGCAATAGTTGGTTGTCTTTTGCTAGCCCATGATATAAGATTATCACCCAGAAATTGACAGTTGCCACTGGTTGACTTTCTTTCAATCCTATCACCAGCATAATCAGCATCACAGAATCCAATTAGCTTATAATCTAAGGATTTCCTATAAAGGAGTCCAAGATTAGTTGTTCCCTTCAAATACCTGAAGATTCTCTTGACAGCAGTCATATGAGATTCTCTAGGATCTGATTGGAATCTTGCACACAAGCATACACTGAATAAAATATCTGGCCTAGATGCAGTGAGGTATAACAAAGAACCAATCATACCTCTATACAGCTTCTGATCTACTTTAGCTCCTTCATCTTCTTTGCTTAAGTTGCACATAGGGTGCATTGGAGTGTTCATCACTTTACAATCTTCAAGTTTGAACTTCTTCAGCAGCTCCTTTGTATACTTTGATTGATGAACATAGACTCCATCTTTGCATTGATTGATTTGAATGCCCAGGAAGAACTTCAGCTCTCCCATCATGCTCATTTCAAATTCATCCTGCATTAACTCAGAAAATTCCTTGCAAAGAGATGCATTAGTAGAACCAAATATTATATCATCAACATATATTTGCACAACAAGAATATCTTTCTCAAGGGTCCTTCTGAAGAGTGTAGTATCAACCTGTCCTCTTTTAAAATCATTTTTGATTAAGAAATTACTTAGTCTATCATACCAAGCTCTGGGAGCTTGTTTCAAGCCATATAGTGATTTCTTCAGTTTAAAAACATGGTCAGGATATTTAATATCCTCAAATCCAGGAGGTTGTTTGACATACACTTCTTCTTCTATGACACCATTTAGAAATGCACTCTTGACATCCATTTGATATAATATTATGCCATGATTAACTGCATAGGAAAGAAGTAACCTGATTGCTTCCAATCTTGCAACTGGAGCAAACGTTTCAGTGTAATCAATGCCTTCTTGTTGACAATACCCTTGTGCAACAAGCCTGGCTTTGTTTCTTGTTACTTCACCTTGCTCATTCAGCTTGTTTTAGAATACCCATTTTGTTCCAATAATGTTCTTGTGCTGAGGTTTGGGTACCAGATCCCACACATCATTTCTTTGAAATTGATTCAACTCTTCTTGCATAGCTAGGATCCATCCATCATCTGAAAGTGCTTCATCAACTATTGTAGGTTCAATCATTGAGATTAGTCCAATCATTGACTCTTCTTGTCTGAAATGTGATCTTGTTCTTCTTGGACTATCTTTGTTTCCAATGATTAGCTCCTCAAGATGTGAAGACTTGTGTTTGAAAGTGTTTCTGGGAGGATCTTCTTGATGTGAGCCATCTTGTGCTTCATCAGAAGCTGTTTCATCTTGCGCTTCTGATGTGGGTTCAGCTTCTGGACTATCTTCAGATTCAGCTATCTGATCAGGTTCTGGAGTAGCTTCAGGAACCTGTATCTCTGCAGAACTTTCACCTTGCTTTGAAGTTTTAACTTCAAGCTCCTTGTCATCAAATTTAACGTGCATAGATTCTTCAACACAAAGTGTTTCTGAATTATACACTCTGTATGCCTTTAACCTTTCAGAGTAACCTAAAAAGATTCCTCTTTGGGCCTTGGCATCAAATTTCTTTAGGTAGAGCTTGTTGTTCAGAATGTAACATGTACATCCAAATTGATGAAAGTAAGAGATATTGGGTTTTCTTCCTTTAAAGAGTTCATATGCTGTTTTCTCCAAAATAGGTCTAATATAGATCCTGTTTTGAACATAGCATGCTGTATTCACTGCTTCTGCCCAAAAATGTTTTGGTAAATTGTTTTCATGAATCATGGTTCTGGCCATTTCTTGTAAAGTTCTATTCTTTCTCTCTACAACCCCATTTTGTTGTGGTGTTCTAGGAGAAGAGAATTCATGGAAAATTCCATGTTTTTCACAAAAAGCTTCAAATGGCTCATTTTCAAATTCTCCACCATGATCACTTCTGATTTTCAAAATTTTTGATTCTTTTTCAGATTGAATTTGAGTGCAGAAGCTACTGAATACATCACACGCAACATCTTTACTCTTTATGAATTTCACCCAAGTCCATCTGCTGTAATCATCAACAATGACTAATCCATATCTACTTCCATATAAGGATGCAGTACTCACTGGTCCAAATAAATCAATATGGAGTAATTCTAAAGGTCTTGAGGTTGAAACAATGTCTTTGGTTTTAAAAGATGATTTCACAATTTTCCCTCTCTGACATGCACCACAGAGTGCATCTGAATGATAGTCAATGTCTGGTAGCCCTTTCACAAGTTGTAACTTACTAAGCTTAGAGATTAACCTCCAGTTAGCATGTCCCAACCTTCTGTGCCACATCCATTTCTTATCATTCACTGACAGTAGGCAAATCACCTTCTGATCAGCCAGTTCAGAAAAATTGATTTTATAGACATTGTCAACTCTCTTTCCCTTGAACACAATGGATTTGTCTTCCTTGTTGATTACTGTACAGTTGGGTTTTTTCAAAAAGCACATCATAACCATTATCACAAAATTGACTAATGCTCAAAAGGTTATGATCAAGACCATCTACCAACCATACATTATTAATTGAGGTAGAGGAATTACCAATAGTTCCTGTACCTATGATCTTGCCTGACTGGTTGCCTCCAAATTTCACATTTCCTCCCTCTTTCATTGTTAGGCTGAGGAACATGGACTTGTCTCCTGTCATGTGCCTTGAGCAACCGCTGTCTAGGTACCATGATCTTTGCTTTGGCACTGCTCTTAGACATACCTGCATCATTGACATTTTTAGTTTTAGGTACCCATTGTTCTATGGTCCTGGAAGGTTAGTACTTAAGGCTTTACTTTTCACTTCTTGTACCTTGTGCTGTGAGTTGGGTTGCTTCTGATTAACCATCACCTTAGGTTTTGGTACTTCAGAAGCAGTAACTGTCTTCTTCTGAAACTTAGACTTCAGAACCCCAGATTTTGGTTTCACCAGACTCTGAGGAATAGGTTCTGATCTTTTGAGGATCCTAACCTTTGAAGTCTTGGAATCAGATTTGACCATAGCCTTTGACTTAGAGTTCTTTGGCTTTGAAATAACCTTAGCCTTAGAACTAGAAGCTTCAGGTTCTGATTGAACAACAGTTTCCAACTCAGCCCCTTCTGGTACAAAGAATGTTTTCAGACCTTCCTTGATGCATTCACAACAAGACTTTAGATTGGTTTTCTCAAGTTTCACCTCTGGAAAACCAATTCCTCTGCCATTGTTCTTGTAAATGCTATAAATCATAGAAGCTACTCTGCTTCTGTCAATGCCAGATATAATGAAATCTTCAAGAGCAATTTCATGATTACTTAAAGGTTTTTCATTACACTTTTCTTGTAGCTTCTGACATAAGAACCTGAGCTGATCTTCATATGTTTTACACTTGAAGTCAAAACCCCTAAGTCCTTGTTCAGAAGCTTTCAGATCCAATAGAGTTGATTTTTGCTGTTGTACCAAATCAGCATATTTTTCTTTTAAATCCTCAATAGTTTCATCATCCTTCATCTTGAATAACTCATACTGATGTACAAGCAGAAGAGCCTTTGCTTCTTTGACCTTCTTGCTCCCTTCATAATTTGAACAGAGAGAAGCAAACATAGCTTTAGCAGTGGATTTGTCACTCATTTTCATGTACTCCGCTTTGGGTATGGCAGTGACAAGAGCTCCTCTGATAATATGATGCTTCTTGTAGAGTTTCCTCAGTTCTGGAGTATGTTTCTTTCTATCCACAGCAGCTCCTTCTTCATCAAGGACTAAATCACCAACACCATCTTCCAGAATATCCCATAATTCTTCATCTAGGCTCATGATGTAACTGTAAAAATTGGTCTTCCACCAAGAGAACTCTTCAGCATCTCCATTGAACTTTGGAACTTTTCCAACACTGGTTTTCTTACTATCACTATAATCATGTGAGACATTTTTATAGCTAGTATCACTAGAACCAGAACCATTAGGAGGAGGAGTAGTCATGTTTTTCTCAGATCTTTGACTGTTGCACGGTTAAGTGTTACACAACAGACCAAGGCTCTGATACCAATTGAAGGTGAGAAAAACACAAGAAGGGGGGGGGGGGTTGAATTGTGTTTTGAAAAATTCTTCGTTTCTCCTAAACAACTGAATACACTGATCAGAAGCTAAGTGAGACAGCTTCTGAAGTGATGATCAGAATCTAAATGCAGCGGAAAAAACAGAGAGAGAGAAGAAGAACGACACAAAGCAATTATACTGGTTCCTTCCACAATCCGGAAGTAGTCCAGTCCCCCTTGCACTTCCAAGGAGATTTCACTAAGAGTAATATCTGATTACAATTGCTCAAGCACACAAGCAAGAGACTTCCTTTGCTCAAGCACACAAGCAAGAGACTTCCTTTGCTCAAGCACACAGGCAAGAGACTTCCTAACTAAACAAAATTACACAGAAAATTGTTTAAGGTTGAACACTTGATATACAATCAGAGGTGCTCACAATACAAATCAGATACAGACTCAATGGACTTAAGAATTTCTAAGATATGACTATAAGACAAAGAAATTCTAAGTGAATGCAGAACAATTTCAGCAGAGGTTTGGTACTTGTAAAAATGTTATGAGTCTTTCGTTCAGCGTTCATGCATTACCAAATCTCTAGGTCTTCACTCCTTTATATAGAGGTGTGAAAGAGACGTTGTGAAATTGCCAGCACACCAAAGAGTCGTTGTTGAAGCTTGATCTTTCACCAATGATCTTTTGCCTGATTTGGTTGTTGTCCTATGAAGAACAAATTTGAAATCCATTCCTTATCCAAAGGAACATCTATGCAGGCGTAACCGTATTCTGGAGCTGTTTTCTTGTCTTGTAGCGTGGACACAAAACAGAGTAGTGGAGAACGTGGTTGTACAATTCGTACAAAGTACAATGTCAACGCTTTCGTCCAAATTGCAAGCACAAGCCTTCAAACACCTTTGAAATGACCGTTGCAAAATTCCACTAATCCTTTGTTTGTGTTTTCGAATCCAATAGACAGCTTTTGCATTGATAATTCTTCAATTCTTGAATCTTTTGCAAATCCAGTTGAGATTCAGCTTCTGGTGAAATAGCTTCTGATGAGGCAGCTTCTGATGATGTGACTTCTGCAGCTTCTGATGATGCAGCTTCTGATGATATGACTTCTGGACTTCTTGTCTTCAGGAGCACTATCCTTACTTCAGAAGCGACTTAACTTCAGGAGCGCTTTTTCTCTTCAGTAACAAGTTGCCTTCAGGAGCGTCCAAGCTTCAAATTTTTGTTGTTTCCTTTGCTCTTTATTTGCTCATTCAGAACCAATGATGATGTAACTTTATAATTATGGTCCTGTACACTTGAACAAATATTAGCTAGTCCAATTTACAATTTTTAATACCTTGTTATCATCAAAACTCTTTAAGGTTCATTGTTAAACACATTTTGTTCCAACAATCTATAGACTTGGTTCCCAACACTCAATGACTTCCATACCTCTTGATCAAATAGTTAGCAAAACTTTAGGTGTTAAGGGAGAAGCTACATGATTTTCTCAATAAGATTTATTCGCTCAAATAATTTTTTTTTCCGTAGGGAGCCCTGATATTGTTTGTAAGGAAGAAAGATAGATACATGTGAATATGTGTAGTTTACAAACAAGTGAATAAAGTGATAGTTAGAAATAAATGTTATTTACCTTGCATTGACGAGTTGTTTGACCGATTGCAAGGACCTCTGAGTTTTTCCTAGATTGACTTGCTGTCTAGGTGCCACCAGTTGAAAATTAAGAGGGATCTTATGCCAATGACAACTCTTTACGCATGCTACGACCATTATGAAATTTTGGTTATTCCTTTTGGGTTTACTTATACTTCAACATCTTTTTATGGATTTGATGAGTTGGGTTTTAAACCATTCTTACATCCATTTGTGATATGGTTCATTGATGAATATGTTTATTCCAATAGTAAAGAAAGAATTGATCCAAGCTCAGTAAGTAATATCTTAGAGTAGGTAAAGGACTTATGTTGATAAGAGGAGTTGCCTTTTAGAGTTCACAGTTGGAGAACATTTATCTTACGAGTATCACTAGTGAAAGGAGTTTTGTAGTGAAGTATATGGCAATACAAGTCCAAGGTGCATTGGAATGTTTAAGATTTTGGAGAGTCGGACATGTAGCTTATCGTTTGGCACTTCCATTGGATAATTCATGTGGTCTTTCAAATAGCTATGTTTCGGAAGTACCTTTATGATTGTTCTCGTGTTATTAATCATGAATATGTGAAGTTAAACGAGAGTTTGTCCTACATCGGTCATTCGACAACTATAATAGATAAGAAAATGAAACCTTTATGTTCAAAGAACACTGTTCTGGAAAAGATTCTGTGGCTAGAACCATCTGGTGAAGAAACCACGTGGGAACCCGAAGATATAATGCGTGCAAAAAGTATTCATACTTATTCGAAAATCAAGGCTAGTAGTTAAAATTCGAGGGCGAATTTTTTTTAAGGGGGGAAGAATGAAACACACCGTTTTAGTAATTGAAAAAAAAAATAGAATAAAATAAATAACACTAAACTACAATTGATAATAATAATATTTAAATAAATACTAATGTTTAGTAGTAAAGATAAAAGTGAGGTCTAGAAGCTACTAAACAATTCCCTTTGTTTCTTTTATCCTTTCCCTTCGTTCCTCTGTTCATCACACGGCAACATTTCTTTTTGTTTTCATTCTATTCAAACATCAAATTTAAGCTACAATTAACACCCATTAGTAAGATTATAGTCTAAACAAAGCTTGTTCCTAATTCTGCAAGTGCTATTTGGTGGAATTTTGGGGTTAGAGTTTGTGCTTTGGGAAAGAAGAGGAATACCCATGTTGTGAAAGTTGCTCATTGAGACTTCTTGGAGGTATATTTATCAATTTACAACTCAATTAGTACATATTTAGGCATGATTATTGTTAGAAATTAATTTTTGATATTAGAGTAGATGATATGGGGATTTTATGGTTAACTATAGTTAAAGTAGTAGTAAAATGAGTTACTAATTCATGAGAAAATATTATGGATGCTCAGATATGACGCCGGACGCTTCACATACTTCTTCAGGAGTGGCTAGAGAGCAAACGGAGTTGATTCGTCATAGTTGTGAGTTGATGACGATTATCACTTATTTTAATTATCGTTATTATTGATATTTTGGTTATTTTATAAGTTAAAGTGTTTATAAAAAATGGGGAACGCACTCTTTAAACATTTTTTCTTGTTGTTGAAATTATGTTTAAGGTCATGAATATTAATATGGTCTCTATTTGAATTTATCTATGATTTATTGAGAAAATAATTTGAAGTCGGGATTTGGTTGCATACACTACGACATATGTTTTGAGATGTTGACAAGAATTGTTTTTGAGAAATATGTTTTCATTTTGAAATTTATTTCGATACTATTCATTATACATTCCATTTGGATTTGGGTTTTGGATTGACCTATGATTTATAAAGTAGGGGATTTAAGAATTGAAATTTGATTTCATGTATCTCGGCACTAGTTTTCATACGTTGTAAAGAATGGTTTTGACAATCGTGTTTTTCGAAGATTTTGTTACTAACATGTACTTGATTTGGATTGAATTTGGTTTTACTTATGATTATAAGTAATAGATATTCGATTGAGTTTTGATGGTACACATTTTGTCGACATAAGTTTCAATATGCTGTGAAACATGGTTTTAGTGACATTTTGAGAATTTTGTTTTGAGAAAAACGATTATCATTGCGACGACCTAGGTGCACCTAGTATGTTATTTCAATTAGGTAGTTACTCCATTAGATGGAGCCGCCCCAATGGAAAGGCCGACATTAGGAGGAGAGGGCTATCAATGAGAGGTTAACTCCCTAATTGAAAATGTTTTATACTTTGTTTTGAGTCGAGAGAAAAGAGCTATCCGTTAGATGGAGCCGCCCCTATGGAAAAGGCCACCATTAGGAGGAGAGGGCTATCAACGAGATGGAGCTAGTTCTCGATTCACCCATTTTGATTATTTTCACTAAATTGAATTTACTATACTTTAAAAAACATTTTTGTTTTGAGTCGAGAGAAAAGAGCTATCCGTTAGATGGAGCCGCCCCTATGGAAAGGCCACCATTAGGAGGAGAGGGCTATCAACGAGATGGAGCTAGTTCTCGATTCATCCATTTGATTATTTTCACTAAAGTTGGATTTATGTACTTTTCTTTAAAGTTGATTATTTTGGTGAAATCAAATTGAATGTGATTTTATATTTTATTTGAAGTTGATTATTTTGATCATTTTCATTAATGGAGTTTTCTATATTTTCTGTAAAGGCTTTTACTATGATTTTCATCGGTGTATTTATAAAGGCTTGTAACCTATTTTTCACCTCTTTAAAATATGGGATTTTCTTTGATTTTTATTTGATTGGAAATATTTATACATTTGTAAAAATTATCATGCGTCTAATGCGGATCAATAGAATTTTATACAATTACTATTTTTGTAAATTGACATTAGATTTGAGAAAGTAAATAATCGTGCCCTTGTGTGTTTCCCTTCTAGGTGGTGGTGGTGGTTGTTGTCTCTCACTAAGTCTTTGTGACTTACCCCTTCTTCTTACATTTTTTTTCAGATTCAAAGTCAAGGGCGTAGAAAGCTTGTAGCAGAGTTAAAGATCTATCAATGTCATTCTTTTGGTAGGTCTCCTCTATGTATAAACTGAATGGTCGATGTATCTGCAGCTATTGGTAGTCTAGAAATGTTTTGTTTTGAGTTGTACAAACATCTAGTTATGTCACTTTGAGATTCTGCTGATAATACAAGTATATAGACAGGATTCATATCTTGGAAAGTATTCAAAATACAGATAATACTCTGTCGAAATTTCAGTGGATGTCATTTTAAGTAAAAGTAAATTTGAAAATTGTTTAAATCATAGTTTGTCAAGTGTCGTCAATAGGCTTGCCGGACTAGGATGCTCTAGTTCGTGCGCCGGTCACGATATTGAATTTTGGGTCGTGACAGTTAGTACAAATTTCTTTTCAAATAAACAAGTACTCCTCAAACTTTACAATTTTAAATAGGATTACCATAACATATATATTTTTTATATACTTAGATTCTCAAACAACTGTTACACTAAAGTGAACGTTTTGATCTGCGTTCATTATCTACGAAATTGCAATGAAAAACCACGATAACAAAGAAGCGTATTGGAGCTTTTGATTTCACGGTAGAAAACACATACGGACACGAGAATTTTGCTTGCAAAAGTTGTTCTAAACAGACACTGGATGTATTGGATTAGGATTCTATGGGATTTTAAAAGACTTTTTAATTATGAAAAAGTCTTGTGGTATTCAATCAAGACTTTTTGCAACTTAAAAAAAGTCTTGTGGTATTCAATTAAGACTCTTTGTCATTTTAAAAAAGTCTTGAGGTATTCAATCAAGACTTTTCATCACTTAAAAAAAGTCTCATGGTATTCAAAATCATTCAAATTTCGAAGGATTGTTTAATAAATTGGATTTTGATGGATTTTGTGGGATTTTGTAGTGTAATTTTAACAAGAAAAAGTCTTTCATGAAAATATGAGATTACTTGGGATTGTTTTTCATTTAAAAGTTACTATCTATTTCTTCTCCCTTCTCTCTCTCTCTCCCCTCCCCCCTCTCTCCTTTCTCTCTTCGTCTCTCTATCTCTCCATTCTCTCTCTCTCTCTCCCTCCCTCCCTCCCTCTCTCCTCTCTTCTCTCTCTCTCTCACCTCTCTTAGAAAAACTCAAACGACTTCTCTAATTTCAAACACAAAATGAGGGCTGACACAATATTTTTTTTTTGAAAGATTTGTAAGGGCTGTCATAATTTTAAATATGTACAATTGAATTTTGTGGGAATAACATTTTTAACAAATAAAAAATGTGTATGGAGAATAATGTGTTAAGAGTGTTTTTTAGTCCCTTAAAATCTTATAAAATCCATAAAATCCTTAAAATTTTAAAATCAATAGTAAAAGAATTTTTTATTGGTTTTATTTTTCTTTATTCAAACGCTAGAATTTATTTGTTCATTATTTTTATCATTCACACTTGTAAGTTTGTTCTTTTTTCCCCTAAAATTCATTGAATCCTTTAAAATTTTAAAATCCCATAAAATCCTTTGAAATCCTTAAAAGTCGGTGTGATAAATCCATTAAAATCTTGAGTGTATAAAGTCTTTTACATAAAAAGTCTTTTAAAATCTCATAGAATCAATACAATCTCACACAGTCTTTTAAAATCTTAAAGACTTTTTTTATTAAAATAGTCTTTTAAAATCCTAATCCAAGCACCTACTATCTCATTTTCAAATCTAATAAAATAAATTACTCAACCTGTGCAACACGCGGGTCTCAATCTAGTTAATTTGTCTATTTGATAATCACTTAGTTACTCAGGTTGAATAAACATTTTACGAATCAAGATTCACTTTCCTCTTTTTTGTCTCTTTAATCTCAGTTTTCTTTCTTCTTTTTTCACCTTTGTTCTCATGTTTCACCTGAATTTTGATCACAAATCACAAGCTTATCCCAACAACATATGATATAAATTAAATAATTGAATCAAGTTATGATCCTAGCGAAAGCAAGGTTAGAATCCTCTTCATTTATGAATATCTCCATTTCTTTTATTTACAATGAGTATCTCCATTTCTGTCATTTACAAAGAAAAAGACATAAAAAGGTTTAAAAAAATTTAAAAAGGAAACATGAATAGCACACAAGCAAGTTCAATTGTCAATAAAAACAATGTACACAGAAAAATTCCACTCGTGCACACACACGTTCAATTGTTATACACTTCTATTGCTCATCACTTTGTTTTCTGATTTGTAATAAATTACATGTCACTTCAATTGTTATACACTTTTCAATAATTTAAGACCTAGAAGTTGGAAGCCAACCTTGTTAAAATAACAGATGCTGTGGCCAGCAGCTCCATCATTATGAGACAATCTACAGCACAAATCTCAGAGAAATATGCAGCACCAATATTTATAATTGAAATGATGAGAGTAATGTGGCAGAAGAGGAGGCAAATTAATTGATGACTAATGAGGTTTTCTGATTGCCAACACTAGAAAGACATGCCAGCTATATTCATCATGCACCTCAAACTCATTTTAATATCATAAGCATCTTGCAGAATAACACATGCAATATCATTCACATATTCATAATGTTGGAAAAACATGTAACAAGCTTATCATATTTAAAGGGAAATCATGCAGGCACCACATGCTCTACACCATCACTAACAAGTGCTTCATATTTTATTAATTTCATTATTATATGAATTTAATAATTATCAACCAATCAGTATGGTTAATACCTCTTATATAAATAGAGAGTCAAGAACTTGGTAACATCACACAAACTTTGAGCTTTGCAATTATCTTAGAAGAGAAAAAGAACAAACTATAATTTAAAGAGTAATATGGCAAGCAACAAATACCATGTTCGCTCAAACAGTTTTCCTTCTCAATCACATCCTAACTCCACAAGAATAGAACAAGAGCTATGCAAGATCAAGACATGGGAAGCCACATCAACATCCACATCTGATTCAATTACCACTGGCCTTTCCTTTCTTGAAGATTTGTATATTTCTTTGGAAGATCTTCTCAATATGCCATCAACACAAAAGGCTATATCTCACCATCAAGGTGAGAAATTTGTGGAAGAATTGTTGGATGGTTCAGTGAAAGTTTTGGATATCTGTGGTATCACAAGGGACACCATGTTACAGATTAAAGAAAATGTTCAATCCCTTCACTCTTCTATTAGAAGGAGAAAGGGAGATTCAACCATTGAAAAAAGTGTAGCTGAATATAAATTCTTCACAAAGAAGATGAAGAAGAATGTCACAAAGTTGATCACATCTTTAAAACCTATGGAAACTAAATTTGGAGCTTCTTCACTTTTGAATCAAGATCAAGAGCTTGTTGCTGTGATTACAGTTCTTAGAGAGGTCATTGCAATGAACTTGTCTATCTTTCAATCTGTTTTGTCTTTCTTGGTTGGATCTTCATCAAAGTCAAAGGCAACAAAATGGTTGAAAGTGACAAAGTTGATGCAAAAGAGGGTTACATGTGAAGAGAACATGGAGAATTTCAATGAATTGCAGTGTGTGGAAGCATCTTTAAGAAGCCTTATAAGTGAAGGTTCTAATGTTGCACATGAAAGATTTGAGGCTTTGGAGAATGCAATTGAAAGTATAGAAAATGGTTTAGAGATAATATTTAGGCGTTTGGTTAAAACTAGAGTCTGTCTTTTGAACATCATGACTCTATCTTAGGGATCTGATGAGGATTGAAATTTTTGCACAGTCAATCTGTATATAAATATTATGTATACAATTCATTAGTAATACAAGCAAATAGAAACAACAAATTTTTGTTCTATATATCTGCTCTTTTTATTTTTTTTACTTTTAGTTTGAAGTTTCAACTTTTCTCTAAGGTGTGAAATTATGAATTATTCTATTTTTTGCCTAAAAACTTCAATTTCTAATTGTTTTGGTGAATAAATAGAATTTGTTAATTAAAGGTGTAACTAAAACTTATTCTAGATCCATTAAAAAAAGAAAAACTTATGTACTAGATGTACTCAAGCACTAAGCAGGAGAATACATTGTAGATCCTGAAATACTTATGTACTAGATGTACTCAAGCACTAAGCAGGAGAATACATTGTAGATCCTGAAATAAATGATAAAAAATGCTGCAACCTGAAACAAGATGATGTAGCCAAAATATGAATTCCAGTAACACGAGTTAATCAGAAAATGAAAATTGTTGTGTGTGTCTTGAACTGTAAAACTCGCAAGGTGGAGCAGTCAAATCATGTTTTCTGGAGAAATTCTCGGCTTGGACTTTCTGTCCAAATCGTTAAGTGATTTGGACCAATCACTATGCGATTTAAGCCTCCCATGATTGCATTGTTGTGCACCAGCCAGGTCGCGAGGCGATTAGGTAACCAAATTTCTATGAACGAGTCTTTTGTTGTTGCTTGGACTGTTTCGAATATTAGTTGTCATTGATACTTCTCCATGCATCTAAGTTTTTTGGTATGACTTGAGTTCGAATTCACAATAATAAGATATGTTCAAGAAGATAGCATAAACACTATTAAAAGCAGGAAAATGAAACCCAATCAAAACTAATAGGACTTCACCACATCTGATATGAATGTGTACAATCCCAGCTTTGTCATATACCCTAACATCATCAGATAATTGGAATTTTGGCCTTTCTTGCATGGGATGAAGCTGGTACCCCTAAAAAAGCATAGAAAAACTATAAATAAGCAAAATCCACTATGTTGTTCATACTGTTATATGATCATGGGGGATGGTTGAACTATCTAGAATAGAGTATTGTGAATTCGGACTCGAAACCCACATCAATAAA
The DNA here is from genome assembly GCF_051527215.1 of Medicago sativa. NCBI lineage: Eukaryota > Viridiplantae > Streptophyta > Magnoliopsida > Fabales > Fabaceae > Medicago > Medicago sativa. The sequence continues at coordinate 13,521,320 of NC_140753.1, read as the reverse complement.
CTGAGAGTACACAACCAAAGATGCAATGTTTTAGCATCTAACACCTCTGACTAATTTCGAATAACCAGTCCAATCTCTGCAGCTGCAGTCCAGAAACATCCCTAGTAGTTTCCAAGCTTGATCTTAAGGCTTTCTCCACTGAACTTGCAGAAGAGGCAATAGTAGCAGGTGGGGTGAGGATCGCTTGAGCACTCACAAGCTTATTCGTGAAATGCATCTTCGGAGCACAAGGTTTGAGAAATGCTGTAGTCTTGGGAGGCCTGACTGGAGGTGGAATAACCATGTCTGTTTTTTTCAATATAACCATCATTGAAATAATAATATATTTAAAGATGTTAGCTTTTTATGCATCAGATATTTAGCACAACAGAATCTGACATAACTCAAGAAACGAACAACTATCATAAAAAATTATCAACTTTCTACCTCCTTGGAAAACTGTAAATCAAATATGAAGACAAGCATTTCAATGTATCCACAAATCCATTTACGGGCATATGCGAACTTCAAAAGATCAGTTAAATATAAACATTTCTTGCTTTCAACATTGCTTGACTGCTTATATGATGCAAGATCACCTAAGACTATGGACTATATAGGGCTTCTCTTCAAACTTTACATATAAATATAAAACATTGACACCAAAAAGGAGAAGTTGTAATTTGCACAAAACACTATATATGTCACCACATAGCATGTCTTGTAATTTGCACAGAATACTATATAGGCTTAATTACACTTTTGGCCCCCTAAGTATCCAAAAGTTGCGATTCAGGTCCCCTAAAAAAAATAACTCTTTTCAGGCCCCTTAAGTTCACTTTTGGTTGCAATTTTGGCCCCCTAGCCCAATTTTGACCCAGTCAACGCTGACGTGGACGCATATTTGAATTTTTTAATATTTTTTTTAATTTTGTAATTAAAAAATAAATAAAAATTCTGGAAAAATGAAAAATTAATAAAAAAATTGATTTTTTTTTAAAAAAATTCTGAAAATTGAAAAATTAAAAAAAAAATTGAAAACAATTCTGGAAAATTGAAAAATTAATAAAGAAATTGAAAAAAAATATTAAAAAATTCTGCAAAATTGAAAAATTAATAAAAATGAAAAATAATTGAAAAAATACGGAAAAATTTAAAAATTCAGGAAAAATTAATAAAAATAAAAAATGATTAAAAAAATTGAAAATTCATTAGTATTAAAAAAATTTAAAAATTGAAAAAATTTAAAAAATTTAAAAATTTCGAAAATATCTGGAAAATTTGAAAACAGAATTCTGGAAAATTGAAAAAATTGAAAATTCTGGAAAATACGGAAAATATTTATAAATTTTCGAAATTTTCATTAGTATTTTTTCCGGGAATTTTTGTGTATTTATAAACCGGAATACACATAATTTTTTGTAAACCGGAATACACATAATGAAAATTTCCCGGAAAAAATACTAATGAAAATTTAGAAGTTTCGAAAAATACACTGAAAAAACCTAAGCTCGACATATATACTAATGAAAATTTCGAGAAATACTAATGAAAATTTCAAAAATTTCATTTTTTTTAAAAATGATTAATCTTTTTAATTTTTTCGAAAATTTTGATTTTTTTTTTTAATATTTTCCAGAATTTTTATTTTTCATTAAAATTTCGAAAATTTCATTTTTCCAGAATTTTAATTTTTTCAGAAAATTTCGAAATTTTATTTTTTTCAGAATTTTTTAGATTATTTTATTTTTTTAATCATTTTTTATTAATTTTTCAATTTTCCAGAATTTTTTTATTTTTTAAAATTTTTTTATTTATTTTTCAATTTTCCAGAATTTTATAATATTTTTTTTCAATTTTTTTATTAATTTTCAGTTTTTTTTTCAATTTTTTTTGTAATTAAAAAAAACATTTTTTTAATTACAAAAATATTTTTTTTATTTTTTATAAATTAAAAAAATAAAATAAAAAAATTTACACACGTGGCACTGACGTGTCTGTTGACTGGGTCAAAATTGGGCTAGGGGGCCAAAATTGCAACCAAAAGTGAACTTAAGGGGCCTGAAAAGAGTTATTTTTTTTAGGGGACCTGAATCGCAACTTTTGGATACTTAGGGGGCCAAAAGTGTAATTAAGCCTACTATATATGACACCACATAGCATATTTTGAGAACTAAATACCCACATTTATTGGCCATTATGTTCAGATGGTGGGCTCTGATTTTAACCAAGTACCTAAATACACTCTCCATACCATTCTATAGCCTTTCTAGGACATTTTCCAAAGCCTTCAATCTTTCTAGTGCAGCCTTAATCTTCACAACATTAGTACAACCGCTTAAAATGTTTCTTAATGATGCTTCCACACAACACACTGCAACTAATGATATTATCCTCTTATGCATGATAAAAGAGATTGGAACTTGGGAACATAGACATGTTTGTCACAATGAATTCCCTAAGCACTCTAATAAAAGCAGCGAGTTAATGACCATCATTGAATACTGGTGATACTCCAAATTCTCCATCCATCTTCTTCAATGATTCGATCAAATTCCTAACATTTTTCTTCATCAACTATGACACTATATATAATAGCAAGCAATTCACGCTTCATTCAAAAATAAAAAACAAAAAATTCAGGACATATAGCTAACCTCTCTTAATCAATGTGAGCATGTGGTAGCTACATGAGTTTTTCTTAAAATTCGGTAAAATTGTCACGTTTGGGCCAAACATTGTGTATTATTATACATTTCATAATGGCAATGAAATGTACTTGAGGTGTATAATTAACTGGCATGTCCTCTAAGTGTTGTTAAACAGAAACTTCATTATCACTTTGTTTCTAATAAAAAAATAAAGGTCTTAATTTTGGTTTGGAGGCATCTATTGGCTGGCATGTTCCATTGTTGAGGAACTAGAACTGCAAAATGGTTTAAAAAATGAATTTTTGAAGGATGAGATCCAGATCTTGTGGGATATTTATATGATCAAAAGACAGACAACAATATCAATTATGTAACAAAAAAATTATTATGATTAACATTTAGTACAACAAAATAATGGATTAGTAGGTTGTGTATGCACGAGTGGCACGTAATCACAGAAACAAGCAGCACCAATTTTCATGATTTAATTGATGAATGTAATGTGGCAGCAGAGGAGGAAACTAACTAATGACTAATGATGTTTTCTGTTTGCCAACACTATAAAGACATGGCAGCTATATTCATCATGCATCTCAAACTCATTTTAATATCATAAGTATCTTGCAGAATAACACATGTAGTCTAATTATAAAATTCACAATGTTGGAGAAACATGTAACAAGCTTACCATATTCAAAGGGAAATTCATGTTGACACCACATGCTCTACACCATCATTAACAACTGTTGTCTATTTTATTCATTTCCTTTCTATATCAGGATTAGCTCTTATATAAAGAGATATTCAGGCACTTGGTAACATCACACAAACATTGAGCTTTACAATAATCTTTGAAGAAAAAAAGAACAAACAAATTAGACGAGCAATTAAGATGGCAAGCAACAAGTACCATGTTCGCTCAAACAGTTTTCCATCTCAATCACATCCAAACTCCACAAGAGTTGAACAAGAGCTATGCAAAATCCAGACATGGGAAGCCACATCAACATCCACATCTGATTCAATTACCACTGGCCTCTCCTTTCTTGAAGATTTGTATATTTCTTTGGAAGATCTTCTCAATATGTCATCAACACAAAAGGCCATTGCTCACCGTCAAGGTGAGAAATTTGTTGAAGAGTTGTTGGATGGTTCAGTGAAAATTTTGGATATCTGTGGCATCACAAGGGATGCCATGTTACAAATTAAAGAAAATGTTCAATCACTTCACTCTTCTCTTAGAAGGAGAAAGGGAGATTCAAGCATTGAAAAAAGTGTAGCCGAATATAAATTCTTCACAAAGAAGATGAAGAAAAATGTCACAAAGTTGATCACATCTTTAAAACATATGGAAAGTAAATTTGGAGCTTCCTCACTTTTGGATCAAGATCAAGACCTTGTTGCAGTGATTACAGTTCTTAGAGAGGTCATTAAAATGAACTTGTCTATCTTTCAATCAGTTTTGTCTTTCTTGGTTGGATCTTCATCAAAGTCAAAGGCAACAAAATGGTTGAAAGTGACAAAGTTGATGCAAAAGAGGGTATCATGTGAAGAGAACATGGAGAACTTCAATGAACTGCAGTGTGTGGAAGCATCTTTAAGAACCCTTATAAGTGAAGGTTCTAACGTTGCACATGAAAGATTTGAGGCTTTGGAGAATGCAATTGAAAGTATAGAAAATGGTTTAGAGAATATATTTAGGTGTTTGGTTAAAACTAGAGTCTGTCTTTTGAACATCATGACTCTATCTTAGGGATCTGATGAGGATTGAATTTTTTTTGCACATTCAATCTGTAAATAGATATTTTGTATACAATTCAATAGTAATACAAGCAAATAGAAACAACACATTTTTGTTCTATATATCATATCTTTTTGTTTTGAATTTTAAATTTGAATTTACAACTTTCTATAAAGTGTGTGATAGATATTTGACAAGTGTACCAAAACTATCTAAGTAATACTAAAGATCGTATCCACGAGGACCATTGTTAACTTCTACTCGACAATTTCATTAACATGAAGGATGTATTAAACTCAAAGTTACCCTAGGAAGTTGGGTTGGTTTTTGTAACATAAACTGCTTAAAAGACCATTAAAGTTTTTGGTTTTAGAAATTTATGAGAATTGTGGTTAAGACCTTCGAATCCTCTGATGTTCTTATTTGATAATTTGCACCCATGTTCTATCAATGTTCACCTAATTTAACGACGGATTAACAAAATAGTTATACATCTCTTGACCTACAACCCTCTCTGAAAGTAACAATCCCTTAATCTTTTAAGTGAATTCGAAACTTTTCGAGGTTTTAGCAGTTAATCCCTAAATCATAACCTAATAATTGTCTACCTCTAGCTTAATTACTTAAAAAGGGTAACCCGATGCACTGAAGCTCCCACATACGCAGGGTCCGGGAAGGGGTCCCACCATTTGGTGTATTGTACTCTAACTTAATTACTTAGGTTAATAAACATATTTCCTAGGTCAGATTCAAAAGTCATGGCTAGTGGTCATTCAAGTTCTAAGATCAATTTATACATTCAAGATGCTAGTGCTAGTAGTCAATCATAAACATACAAACATCATTAAACACAAGAAAATATGAATAAAACTAGATTTTTATTGATATTCCAAGGAGTTCATACAAATTAGGAAGCCATACAATTACAATTACATCAGATTCATTTAAGTCTCAACCACAAGGAGATTAGTTACTCATAGCTAAAGTACAAATAACTAATTCAAAATAAGGATTCATACATGTATCAGAGGACAGACTATGAGTTTGGATGGTCTCCCACCGGATCTCCAGTTCTTCCGCTCCAAAATATGTCTTTTCTCTCTAAAATTTCGAACCCTTCTTCAGAAAATGCGTTTGTCTTATATAGACACGGTAAAAATCGGGCCCTAATCTGCTAAAATCGTGGCCCAAAATCATCATTAACTCAAATACCAACTGCCCGCTCCTACGAAATTGGGGCCCGAATACAAATCGCAAGGCATTTTCTGGAGAAATTCTGGGGCTGGACTGTCTGTCCAAATCGTTAGGTGATTTGGACTAATCACTAGGAGATTTAAGCAGCTCAATATTGTATTGTTGTGCACCAGCCATATCACGAGGTGATCAGGTATCCAAATCACAATGAACGAGTTTTTACAAAATCTTTTCAAACATAGGTCAATTTTGAATATTTTATTTGAAAAAAAATATATATAATTTGATGAAGCAAGAGAAAGGAAAGGCATCCAGGGAAAACGCATACATTCCAATTAGATTGGCACCCCTGAGATACCCCCATCATGTGCCGCCTAAAGTATATTTAAAAAAATATGTTAACTATCCATTTCTCAAATTCACTAGACCCATTAATTTGTCCACATCAACCAAGGTGTACACACACTCCCCCCTACCCCAAAAATAAGACACATGATTTGGATTTCCTTCGTCGCCTCACGGTGCAAGAGCCGTGGTTGCTACAGTATCTAGTATTTGAAAATCCTATAGGATGTGATTGCAAATCCTATAGGAAAGATAATTTTGATTTTTGCAGGTGGATTATCATAGATGAATGTCTTTCTGTTTCTATATTGCATAATACTGCAAATAGGAAAGTAAAAATCATTTAACTTGTACGATTTTCTCATACTCATCTAAGATCATATGTACTTGTTTCCTCTGCTAGGATCATTACATCCATCTGAGAGTACACAACCCAAAGATGCAATGTTTTAGCTTATAATACCTCTGACCAAGATAGATGTACTAGCCAAATCTCTGCAGCTGCAGCAACATCCGCAGTAGTTTTCAAGCTTGATCTTAAGGCTTTATCCTGAACTTGAGAAGAGGCTATAGTAGCAGTTGGGATGTGGATCACTTGAGAACTCACATACAGACATACTTATTGGTGAAATGCATCTTCACAACATTTTGTAATCCTGGGAGGCCTGACCGAATGTCACGACCCAAAATTCAATATCGTGACCGGCGCACGAACTAGAGCATCCTAGTCCGGCAAGCCTATTGAAGACACTTGACAAAGTATAATTTAAACAATTTTCAAATTGAATTTCACTTAAAATGATATCCACTGAAATTTCGACAGAATATCCTCTATATTTTGAATACTTTCCAAGATATGAATCCTGTCTATATACTTGTATTATCAGCAGAATCTCAAAGTGACATAACTAGATGTTTATACAACTCAAAACAAAACATTTGTCGACTACCAATAGCTGCAGATACATCAACCATTCAGTTTATACATAGAGGAGACCTACCAAAAGAATGACATGGATATATCTTTAACTCTGCTACAAGCTTTCTACGCACTTGACCTTGAATCTGAAAAAAAATGTAAGAAGAAGGGGTAAGTCATAAAGACTTAGTGAGGAGACAACAATCACCACCAACTAGAAGGGAAACACACATGAGCACGAGTAATTAAGTTTCTCAAAATCTAATGTTCATTTACAAACTAGTAACCGTATAAAATTCTATTAATCTAAAATCAAATAAGAATATTTCTGAGTCCAATGTCGCCGACATAACAAATATGTTGCTCTTAGCTTGTTTAAGCAAACTGTAATAAAATGAACCAACTTATTAGGGAAATTTTTATAACACCTTTTAAACCGTGAATTTATCTTTCTGGTACAACCTTACTACAAGCCATCACATATCTAACATTTAGAAGCAACATGAATATTTCTGCTTGCAATTACTTTGTATCATTGTACGTGAAAATCAATATCATGAATAAGAGTATTTCTAATCTCAATGTTGTAAAGAGGTGAAAATAAGATTACAAGCCTTTCGAAAATATATCGCCGAAAATCATAACAAAAGCCTTTAAAAATATATTGTCGAAAATCTTGATAAAAGTCTTTAAAGTAAATATAGAAAACTCCATTTAATAAAAATAATCAAAATGGGTGAATGGAGAACTAGCTCCATCTCGTTGATAGCCCTCTCCTCCTAATGGTGGCCTTTCCATAGGGGCGGCTCCATCTAACGAATAGCTCTTTTCTCTCGACTCGAAACAAAGTGTAAAACATCTTCAATTAGATAGTTTACCTCTCATTAATAGCCCTCTCCTCCTAATGGCGGCCTTTCCATAGGGGCGGCTCCATCTAACGGAGTAACCCTACCTAATTGAAATCACATACTAGGTGCACCTAGATCGTCGCAATAATTATCATTTTTCTCAAAACATATAGCTTTAAAACCACAATTCGTAAAATATCAAACTTGTGTCAAAGCACACAATCAAATCCCAATTTGTAATTCTTTGCTTATAAGTCATAGATAAAATCCAAATAGAGACCACAATAATATCATTGACCTTAAACATGTATCAAGACTAGAAAAATATTTGAAGGGTGTGTTCCCCATTTTTGTAAATACTTTGACATATAAAATCATAAAAATATCAATAATAACGATATTGAAAATAAACGATAATGATCGTCATCAACTCACTCTTATGACGAATCAGCTAACTTTGCTCTCTAACCACTCCTGAAGAAGCATGTGAAGCGTCCGACATCATATCTGAGCATCAATAATATTTTCTCAAGAATTAGAAACTCATTCTACTACTTCTCTAACTATGTTAACCATAAAATCCCCATTTCATCTACACTAATCTCAATAATTAATTTCTAACACTAATCATGCCTCAATATACACTAATTGAAAGGTAAGTTGATAAATATACCTCAATGAGTAATTACCAAGAGTGGGACTATTCTCCTCTTAGGACCCTAACCCCAAAATTCTTCCAAGAACTCTTGTACCATCAGGGAAAAGCTTTGTCTAGATCCTAATTAACTCATGGGATTTGATTTGGTGTTGAAATTGGATGGTTGCAAAGAAATTTTTTGATGAAGTGTGAGGAACAGAGAGGTTAACGAAGGAAGTAGGGAAGTGGAATGGAAGAGAAAATGAATAAGAGGAAGTATGTATGTAGAAACTTCCACCGTGTTCCATTTTATTATCAATATTTAATTATTATTTTATTTTTTAAACTTATAATATATACTTCCTCCGGTCACTATTATAAGCAAAAAAACTACTTTTTAGGTTCATTGAATAAATGATGTATGTGGTCTATATTAATGACCACATACATCCCTCATTCAATGAACCTAAAAAGTAGTTTTTTGCTTATAATAGTGACCGGAGGGAGTAAGTTTTAATGAAACGGTGCGTTTCACCGAAAGGTTGAATAACTGTATCTGTTTTGCTATATAATCATCGTTCAAATAAAAATATATTTTAAAAAGTTCACTTTTTTATGCATCAGATTTTTGGAACAACAGAATCTGACATAACTCACGAATCATGATCATAAAAAATTATCAACTTTCTACCACCTTGGAAAACTGTATATCAAATATGAAGCAAACAATGCAATGCATCCACAAATTATGTCCTGATCTAGAAGAGGAGAAACAGAGAGCCACTTCTTTATTCAATGTAAGGTATCTAATACATTCTCCATACCATTCTTTAAATGGCATTTTCCAAAGCCTCCAGTCTTTCATTTATAGCCATAATCTTCATAACATTAGTACTACTACTTAAAATGTTGCTTAAAGATGCTTCCACACAATGTAATTCATTGAAATTCTCAAGTTCTCTTCACATGATAGTATCCTGTTATGCATGATAAAAGAGATTGGAAAAAGACATGCATGTTGCTCACAGTGAATTCCCTAATAACTCTAGTAAAAACTGTGAGTTCATGATCTTCATTCAATAATGGTTATACACCAAATTCTCCATCCATCCATCTTCAATGATACTTCCTACATTATTCTTCATCTTCTTTCTTTGACACTCTCTCTATATATAAAGATAGAAAGCAATTAGTTCACTCTCTCTATTATACAGTTCATAATGGTAATGTGATGTATTTGAGGTGTATAATTAACTGGCATGTCCTCTGAGTGTTGGTAAACAAAAACATTCATTCTCACTTTGTTACTAATATAATAAAACGGTGTTGTTTCTGGTTCAGAGGTATCGATTGGCTGGCATGTTCCCTGTTGAGGTGCTAGAACTGTGAAATGGTTTAAAGAATGGATTTTAGAAGGGTGAGATCCAGATCTTGTGGGATATATATGATCAAAAGACAGACAACAATATCAATTATTATGATTTACATTTAGTATAACAAAATAATGGATTAGTTGGTTGTGTATGCACGAGTGGCACGTAATCGAAGAAGAAACAAGCAATACCAATTTTTTTAATTGAAATGATGAATGTGTGTGGAACTTGAGGAGGAAACTTACTGATGACTAATGAGGTTTTCTGATTGCCAACACTATGAAGACATGCCAGCTATATTCATCATGCACCTCAAACTCCTTTCAATATTCATAGCATCTTGCAGAATAACACATGCAGTATCATTAATTAATTCACAATGTTGGACAAACATGTAACAAGCTTACCATATTCAAATGGAAATTCATATAGGCACCACATGCTCTACACCATCATTAACAACTGCTGTCTATTTTATTAATTTCCTTTCTGTATCATGATTAGCTCTTATATAAATAGAGAGTCAAGAACTTGGTAACATCACACAAACATTGAGCTTTACAATTATCTTAGAAGAAAAAAAGAACAAACAACAAATTAAAGAGAAATATGGCAAGCAACAATTACCATGTCCGCTCAAACAGTTTTCCTTCTCAATCTCATCCTAACTCCACTAGAATTGAACAAGAGTTAACCAAAATCAAGACATGGGAAGCCACATCAACATCCACATCTGATTCAATTACCACTGGCCTTTCCTTTCTTGAAGATTTGTATATTTCTTTGGAAGATCTTCTCAATATGTCATCAATACAAAAGGCTATATCTCACCATCAAGGTGCAAAAATTGTGGAAGAATTGTTGGATGGTTCGGTGAAAGTTTTGGATATATGTGGCATCACAAGGGAAACCATGTTACAGATTAAAGAAAATGTTCAATCACTTCACTCTTCTCTTAGAAGGAGAAAGGGAGAATCAAGCATTGAAAAAAGTGTAGCCGAATATAAACTCTTCACAAAGAAGATGAAGAAGAATGTCACAAAGTTGATCACATCTTTAAAACATATGGAAACTAAATTTGGAGCTTCCTCACTTTTGAATCAAGATCAAGACCTTGTTGCAGTCATTACAGTTCTTAGAGAGGTCATTAAAATGAACTTGTCTATCTTTCAATCTGTTTTGTCTTTCTTGGTTGGATCTTCATCAAAGTCAAAGGCAACAAAATGGTTGAAAGTGACAAAGTTGATGCAAAAGAGGGTAACATGTGAAGAGAACATGGTGAATTTCAATGAATTGCAGTGTGTCGAAGCATCTTTAAGAACCCTTTCAAGTGAAGGTTCAAATGTTGCACATGAAAGATTTGAGGCTTTGGAGAATGCAACTGAAATGATAGAAAATGGTTTAGAGAATATATTTAGGAGATTAGTTAAAACTAGAGTTTGTCTTTTGAACATTATGACTCTATCTTAGAGATCTGCTCAGGATCGAAAAATTTTGCACAGTCAATTTGTATATAAATACGATGTATACAATTCAATAGCAATATAATCAAATAGAAACAATGGATTTTTGTTCTATATTTCTGCTCCTTTATTTTGATCTGAAGTTTTATTTTGAAGTTACATTTTCCATATCTCAAAGTCATAGATTTGAAAGTATATCTATTCAACCAGATAAAATAATTACATAAGCAGTATTCAAAGCATGAAAATAGGAAATCCAATCAAAACTATTAGAACTTCACCATATCTTATATTTGCATAAAAAAATTGTGAACAACTAGGATACTATGAATTTGTCAATACCAGACCACCAAAATTCAAGATACTAACCAATATTACTGGTTCAAACGTGTCGTTTTGTCTCAAAATTACAACATTGATATGAAAGATTTATAAGATATTAATATTTGATCTCAAAAATGATTTAATAATGATTGAAAAATCATAAATATGAAGACCTGTTCTAAAAAAACAGATAGAAGAAAAATGAGGATATCAAGGAGAAAAGGGTTTCATTGATTTCAGTAAGACCAAGTTGATTTTACCCAAAACTTACCAACATAATAAAAATTTAAGAATATTATTATAGCATTTGGTACTTTTGAAACTTTCCCAGACCAACACATGTGTTAATATATATCTTTTTTTATCATTATCATATTATTATATTAACTCTTATCATATTATTATATTTCCTAGTCCCACCTCGCTAATAAGAGGAATTTGATGAGTTTAGAGTTATATAAAAACCAGCTTAATCTATGTTTAAGACCATCTTTGCGCTTGGGGCAATGACACAGCTAGTGAGGTTTTAACCGAGGCATGTCTATTGCTGGTTGAAAACTATTTCCAAACCCCCTTTGAGAATTTCTGGAAGGACTCCCTTAGGGGTAAAGTCCTATAATTTTAGTTCAATATTTATTCTGAAAAGTACAAATCATTTAACTTGTACAATTTTCTCATCCTATGCTATTTTTTTTTTTTATTTTCAATATCAAATGGGCAAATTAATTCATCAACCAATAGAAGAGATCACACACACACACACATTCAAACATAAATGAATATGACAAGTTGACTCTATTTACTAACTTTTCTCATCTCACCTGAGATACAATGTTTTAGCTTAGAAGTACCAGCCAAATATTTGCAGCTGCAGAAACATCCCTAGTAGTTTCCAGGCATATGGTCTTACAGGTTTCTCTTATGAACTTCCAGAAGAGGCTACAACTGCACTGAATATTTGAAATTTGCATATTGAAAGCATATTCTTCTACTGTAAGATCACATTTTAGTAATCCAAAGCTTCCTATAAACTCAATTATTTTTTTGGAATTTCAATACTTAACAAGATTTGCTTACCTCATCCTCACTTCATTTCTACCAGTATGTGCACAATGTCCTGATCTAGAAGAGAAACAGAGAGACACTTCTTTATTCTTCTTTGTAAGGTGTCTAATTTCTCAGAACAAACTTATCAACATTATTGAGAAGAAAAGATGAGGATTACTTTGTAATATTATGTATAAAGTATAATTTCAAGCAGGTCTTACACTGAAACTTAACAGTAGAACAGTCAAATAGACCACCTTTCAATGTTGTATTGCTCTTAATATTTTGGGTAAAGATGGGGAGTCCAAATCATTTGTGATGTTTTTATAAACAGTCATGCTATATCCAGCACATTGTTGACTCGTGCATCGGACGAATTTTCAAGAGGAGAATACTCATCACTGTCACCAGGATCTGTTACATAAGAAGAAGCTCGTAACGAGGACCATTGATCAGAATCAAAATCAGAAATGCTAGTTCTTCCTTCAGCATTTGCATATTCAAGTATAAGCTTCTTAGCTTTCTTTTCAGAAGTAGGACTTAAGTTTTTGCTTAAGTCCCTTGCAACTGTTTTGCCAGGTGCAGGTTGATAGTTTCTTAATTGATGTCTTAAACAAGCATTAATCCACCTCAACTAAACTAGTTCTTCAATATCTGTGCATCTATCAGCTTTTAGTTGCTCAATTTCTTCTGTCAAGTCTTCGTTTGCTTGTCTAAGACGGTCCCTTATAGCATCTGCCTGCATTCAAAATAAAAGGCTGAAATTGAGTTTGACAAACAGTTATTCAAAAAAGAACATAGGGAATTGACTTATTTGAACTTATCCACTACTATAAGCACCTATGAGACTATTTAAAGAGCTTGTTGAAACAGCTTATGACATGTCCATAAGCTCCTCAGGATAGCTTAGGATAGCAGCGTATAGCTTATGTGAAAACAATTTGAATTTATTTTATCTTTTGTTGTAGAAATAATTTATGCATAAAAACTTATGTAGTAACCTTATGCTATAAGTTGTTTATCCAGACATGGCCTTAGATTGATAATTATAATCGTATTATTATAATCCAATCTTCTAGCTAAGTCAGAATTTAACTTTGCTTTTACACTTCATCAAATTCAATGTGGAGATATAGCATTTTTCTTTTCCAAATTCAATGTGGAGATCATTGTTGTGTTTTAGACTCCCTTCATGATCTAAGAGTTGTATTCGAGTCAGGTTTGACTAAAGGTGACCGACGCTATGTATTAAAATTCTATCTTGTGATGTGGATGTCAGATGAACGTATCCTGTTGATGCATTCAAGTAAATGAGGGTAAAAATTACAAGTGTGTGGATGCAAAAGCTTCCACTTGAGAACTAAACACCCAAATATTTTTAGTCATTATGTTCAAAAGGTATGCTCTTATTTTCACCAAGTACGTACTGAAATACCCTCTTCAGGCTCCATACCATTCTCTAGCCTTTCAATGGCATTTTCCATAGCCTCCAATCTTTCATGTGTGTATCCTTAATCTTCGCAACAATAGTACTATCACTTAGAAGGATGCTTAAAGGTATGCTTTCACACATTGTAACTCATTGAAATTCTCCAAGTTCTTTTCATAAGTTTTTCAACCCTTAAATATTTGGTTGACTTTGACTTTGAAGCAGGTAATGCTAAGAAAGATAAAAGGGATTGAAAGATAGACATGCTTGTAACAATAATTGCCCTAAGCACTCTAATCAAAGTATTATTGAGTTCATAATCTTCATTCCATAACAGGGATACTCCAAATTCTCCATCCATCTCCTTCAATGATGTGATCAACTTCCTAGCATTCTTCTTCATCTTCATTGAGAATAAGTTATATTTAGCTACACTTTTTTCGATGCTTCAATCCCATTTTCTCCTTCTAAGAGCAGAATAAAGTGCCTGAACATTTTCCTTAATCAGTTGCATCACATAATGTCAAATTCTTGAGATTTTGTAACTTATCTGCTACTTTAATGTCGCTAGGATGAGAGCCACATGGCAAACTATTTAATTTGAGCTAATACGGTACTTATTTGCCATGGCTACTTCTTTTTTTTGCAGATGGAAGCTCAAGTTCAATGTTTATAATTATGCATGTACTAATTGTTACCAAGTCCTTGACACCCTCTCCTTATATAATAGCAAGTGATTCATGTTTTATTCAAAAAATAATACTACAGCACATGCAGCAAACCTTTCTTAATCTATGTGAGCATGTGGTGGCTCCATGAGTTTTCCTTAGAATTTGGTAAACTTGTCACATTTGTGCCAAACATTGTGCATTATTATACATGTCATGATGGTGATTAATGTAATGGAGTTGAGGTGTATACCACTGGCATGTCCTCCAAGTGTTACTAAACAGAAAACCTCATTAATCACTTTGTTTCTAATAAAAAAAAGTGTCATTTTTGCTTCAGAGTTCAGATGTATCTATTGCCTGGCATGTTTCATATTTGAGGAGCTAGAACTGGGAAATTTTTAAAGAATGGATTTTAGAAGGATGAGATCCAGATCTTGTGGGATATGATCAAAATATGGACAACAATGTCAATTATATAGTATTACAATTTTTGTTTGCTAGAACAAAATAATGGATTAATTGGTAGTCTATGCACGAGTGGCATGTTAAATGGTCTAAATAATTTTTGATGACTAATGAGGTTTTCTGATTGCCAACATTAGGAAGACATGCCAGTTATATAGTTAATAATATGCCTCATGCATCTTAAACCAATTTCAATATCATAGCATCTTGCAGAGTATCACATGCAATATCATTAACATATTCACAATGTTGGGTAGACATATGACATGCTTACCATATTCAAAGGGAAATCCATGCAGGCACCACATGCTCTAAACCATGATTAACAAGTGATAACCACTTGGTAACACCACACAAACATTGAGCTTTACCATTTTCTTAGAACTAAAAAAGAAACAAACAACAAATTAAAGAGCAATTAAGATGGCAAGCAAATACCATGTTCGCTCAAATAGTTTTCCTTCTCAATCTCATCCAAGCACCACTAGAATTGAACAAGAGTTAACAAAAATGAAGACATGGGAAGCCACATCAACATCCACATCTGATTCAATTACCAATGGCCTTTTCTTTCTTGAAGATTTGTATATTTCATTGGAGGATCTTCTACATATGTCATCAACACAAAAGGCCGTTTCTCACCATCAAGGTGAGAAAATTGTGGAAGAGTTGTTGGATGGTTCGGTGAAACTTTTAGATATATGTGGCATCACAAGGGACACCATGTTACAGATTAAAGAAAATGTTCAATCACTTCACTCCGCTCTTAGAAGGAGAAAGGGAGATTCAAGCATCGAAACAAGTGTAGTTGAATATAAATTATTCACAAAGAAGATGAGGAAGAATGTCGCAAAGTTGATCACATCTTTAAAACATATGGAAAGTAAATTTGGAGCTTCCTCACTATTAGATCAAGATCAAGACCTTGTTGCTGTGATTACAGTTCTTAGAGAGGTCGTTGCAATGAACTTGTCTATCTTTCAATCTGTTTTGTCTTTCTTGGTTGGATCTTCATCAAAGTCAAAGGCAACCAAATGGTTGAAAGTGACAAAGTTGATGCAAAAGAGGGTATCATGTGAAGAGAACATGGAGAATTTCAATGAATTGCAGTGTGTGGAAGCATCTTTGAGAACCCTTATAAGTGAAGGTTCTAATGTTGCACACGAAAGATTTGAGGCTTTGGAGAATGCAATTGAAAGTATAGAAAATGGTTTAGAGAATATATTTAGGCGTTTGGTTAAAACTAGAGTCTGTCTTTTGAACATCATAACTCTATCTTAGGGATCTGCTGAGTATAGAAAAATTTTGCACAGTCAATTTGTATATAAATATGATGTATACAATTCAATAGCAATACAATCAAATAGAAACAACAGATTTTTGTTCTATATTTCTGCCCCTTTATTTTGATCTGAAGTTTTATTTTGAAGTTACACTTTCCATATCTCAAAGTCATAGATTTGATCAAAATGCTATGTTTCCCGACAAATAGTATCCCGAAGACGTCACGATAGTATTCAAAGCATGAAAATAGGAATCCAATAAAAACTATTAGAACTTCACCGTATCTTATATTTGCATTGGTTTCCGTAATGAGGATATCAAGGAGCAAAGGGTTTCATTGGTTTCTTGAAGACCAAGTTGATTTTACCCAAAAATACCTACATAATAAAAATTTAAGAATATTATTATAGCATTTAGTACTTTTGAAACTTGCCCGGATCAACATATATAATCGGATCATAATCTGGTAACTATAAGATAATGCAAGAGGATAGATGTTGTTTTTTGGATTTCCAAACTGTTGAATTTGGATTTCCAAATTCTATTATCTACCGAAGTTGTTACTAGGTTGAGTCACGACCAGGTCGCTCTCTTTAAGACGTTTCGTGGCACTATCAACCACGCCGCCTCCAGGATAAAACAAGCTCAGCTACAACTGTTCGATTAACTACTGCACTGTAGTTAATCGTTCGAGAATTACACCTTCAAATATGGTACTAAGACCACTCTTTAATACTAAAACCAATTTAATATGGTATTGTTACCACTCTATTATGGTAATATGGTGTTACCACCATTCTAACCTTAATTTCTCCAAAGTATCAATATGGCACTACGACCACTCAAATATGGTGTTACCACCATTTCTCCTCAAATAAAAATATTGAATAATTTATATATACCGTTAAGATCATTCTTGATTCCGACGGGACATTGTTTATTCCAAATAAGGACTATGATGGACATATATTTTCGAAGGAACTGTGAACTTAAGACCATTCTTAATTCTGAAGGGACATTAAACCGAAAAGGGACTATGGTCTTAAGAACACTCTTAATTCCGAAGGGACATAAAGGAGTAGAAAAAGGAGAAGGACTTGTTAAACAAGTCAAAGGAGGGAGAAAAGATGAAAGACTCGTCAACACGAGTCAAAAAAGGGAGAAGAGAGAAAGAGTTCCCAACAACTCAATGAAACTCTTTGGTGTGTGGAATGTACTGTGTGAGCTCTCTATTTATAGAAAAAATTCACAACTAATAAGTGAGAAACTTTGGGAACAAGTAATACATTACTTTGTCATTAAGTAATTCACATATTAGATCTAGTACAAAAATATATTATATTATGTACCAAAATATTTTAGCAAAACTTGGGGACTAAGAAAGCACTTTCTAATAATGATTAAATTAATTATTTAATTTATCATTTCCAAAGTACAAAAATATCTCAATTGAGTACCAAAATATATTATATTTAGTACAAAAATATATTATATTATGTACCAAAATATTTTAGCAAAACTTGGGGACTAAGAAAGCACTTTCTAATAATGATTAAATTAATTATTTAATTTATCATTTCCAATAATATATATATATATATATATATATATATATATATATATATATATATATCAATATATATTTTTCTCTAGTGCTTATGTACCCCCATTAATTAGAGGTACACCCTCACTATATAAACACTACTAATGTTACTAATGTGTGTGTTCCATCTGATGTGGGACTTCCACTTTTTTCAATTCACACAACACTAGTTCTACCCAACATAGGAATTTGTGTTTAGTCTTTTTGCTCAATTTCCACACATGTTCCAACAATAGATTACTATATCAATCAGATGTGTTATTATATATCTTTTTATAATTATAATATTGTTATATTAACTCTTGATATAAAATTATGCAGATGTAATCATCACTCTGCGGTAGTTATTAGAATTATTCTGTGCTGCACCCTGTTAGATAAACGAAGGAAGATTTGGAAGGGAATAATATATTCACTGGAAGCTACTTTTTCAATCTCTCTTTTGAGTTTTCTATTTTCAAAAAAAAAAAAAAAAAAAAAAAAGGCAACAGGGATTGGCGACAGACTTAATATTATTACAATGTACGCTGACAATCATTATGCAATAGGCTTATAGAATTATAAAGGTCTCCAGAAGAAATTGTTGGAACATGTGTGGAAATTGAGCAAAAAGACTAAACACAAATTCCCATGTTGGGTAGAACTAGTGTTGTGTGAATTGAAAAAAGTGGAAGTCCCATATCGGATGGAACACACACATTAGTAGTGTCTATATAATGGGGGTACATAAGCACCAGAGAAAAATATATATTGATATATATTTTATTATTTGGAAATGATAAATTAAATAATTAATTTAATGCTTTCTTAGTCCCCAAGTTTTGCTAAAATATTTTTGTACTAAATATAATATATTTTGGTACTCAATTGAGATATTTTTGTACTAGATCTAATATGTGAATTACTTAATGACAAAGTAATGTATTACTTGTTCCCAAAGTTTCTCACTTATTAGTTGTGAATTTTTTCTATAAATAGAGAGCTCACACAGTGCATTCCACACACCAAAGAGTTTCATTGAGTTGTCGGGAACTCTTTCTCTCTTCTCCCTTTTTTGACTTGTGTTGACGAGTCTTTCATCTCTTCTCCCTCCTTCGACTTGTTTAACAAATCCTTCTCCTTTTTCTACTCCTTTCTGTCCCTTCGGAATTAAGAGTGTTCTTAAGACCATAGTCCCTTCGGTAATATATGTCCCTTCGGAATAAAGAGTACTTTTAAGATCATAGTCCCTATTTGGAATAATAATGTCCCGTCGGAATAAAGAATGATCTTAACGGTATATAAATATTAAAACAATATTTTTCTATTTGAGGAGAAATGGTGGTAACACCATATTTGAGTGGTCATAGTACCATATTGATAGTTTGGAGAGCTTAAGGGTTAGAATGGTGGAAACACCATATTTGAGTGGTCTTAGCACCATAATAGAATGGTAATAATACCATATTAAAGTTGTTTCAATATTAAAGAGTGGTCTTAGTCCCATATTTGAAGGTGTAATTCTCGAACGGTTTTCTATAGTGCAGTAGTTAACCGCACAGTTGTAGCTGGGCTTGTTTTATCCTGGAGGCGGCGTGGTTGATAGTCTACCTTGCACAATTTTGGGTAGTGCCACGAAACGTCTTAAAGAGAGCGACCTGGTCGTGACTCAACCTATTAACAACTTCGGTAGATAATAGAATTTGGAAATCCAAATACAACAGTATGGAAATCCAAAAACAACAATTTTAAGACGTTTCGATTTGACTGTCTACCGAAGAAGTTACTTATTGAGGTTCAATTGTCCCTAAATATATTAAGGATAAATCAAGCTATTGAAATACATCTTTTGACTGAAACGATGAAGTGGTTGTTGTTTTAAATAACAACACTAAAAAATTCAAATACGTTGAATTTGTTTGAAATATGGTTTCGAAATCAAAGCCATATAGTGAAACAATAATTTGTTACAAAACAAATTATTGTTACAGAACCAAACGAGTTTATCTTGTTACAAAACAAAAGAAACGAGCCAAAAAAAAATGTTTGGAGCTGAAAATAAAAAAAAATGCGAGCTGTCACGTAACAAGCGATGTGAGCTGAAAAGAAAATGTTTGGTTCCGTTTGTTACTAAACAGTAACAAGAATTGATAAAGTTTTTTTTATTGGCTGGTACTTACGTGAGTTATTGTTTAAAACAATAACAAGAATTGCCATAAACTTTATGGCATATTGGGTATATAGACATGTTGCATGTTCTAAAAATAAGAAAGAATCTGAATTTCAGATTTCTACTGAATAAGACTGAGTTGACTCAGACTTAAAGAGAGACTTGTGTATCATGCATTCTTGTGGAAAAAGACTGCGTCTTTGATGACATGTTCAAAATTAAATTCTCCTTCTATTTTATAAGTTGTGTGATTTTAATATTTGACATGTGAACAAGCGTTTAATTTTAAACTTGAGTAACTTGGACTTAATTCCAACGTTATATGATTAGTCAATTTTATTTATTGCAGTCAAGAAATATGAACCAAAAGTTCATATAGATCAGAATTTAGAGAATATGAATCTCTAAACATAATAAATTATGATATGTGTGAATTTGATGACACATAAATTAAAAATGATAAAATGATGTTTTTATCATATTTATTGATGACTGTGAATTTTGGAAAATAAAATTGATATGCTTGATATGTTCAATTTTTATAACGAAAATTGAAATTTATAGAGTACCCAAGTCTAAGAACAAAAATTCTAATTAAGAAATTTTTGAAGAAAAGACAATCCGACTTGTCTTATTTTTGAACTTGGGATTGTCTGAACTATTTTTGGATTCTGGACCCTGAGAATTGAACTCACTAGTAGAGCCTATGAATGTGTATTCATTAGGTATGTTATAAATAACGAAGCATATAGGTTTTAGGACCTAAATGTTAAAGTGATCATAGAATAAAAAGATGTTGATTTCTATGAAGTAAGTACCCCTGTAAATTAAAGAATAGTGGGGGCACTAGTGGGGGTAAACTAAATTCCCTTCTAAAAATTAAGAACTAGTGGGGACACTATATCTGATCATATTTCAGTAATCAGAAATAGTTATGAAAACATCATACGAGATGTTATAGAACCTCAAGGAGGTAAGAAAGCTAAAATTGCTAAAGAGTATGAACTTGGTTTATACATTGGAAGAAGATTCATTAAGCCTTAAATAAGATATATCCTCATTGGATGTTGAATTTGGCAAGAAGCAATATACGATGAAATGGATTTTCTAGAGTCTAACAAAACATGACACTTTGTTGACTTGCCTCATAGTTGCAAAATCAATCGGTTGTATTTGGATTTTGGAAAAAGGAACTAAAACCTGATTGTACGGTTGATGAATACAAGGCTCTCCTTGTAGTCAAAGGTTTTAGACAAAGAGAAAAATATAGACTTCTTCGACATTCATTCACCAGTCACGAAAATCATATCCATAAGAGTACTAGTCCCTTTAGCCGCCGTTCATAACTCGATAGTACTCCAAATGGATGTGAAAGTTGCCTCTTTTTATGGTGAACTAGAAGAAGAAATCTATATGAAACAACCTGAAAGTTTTGTGATTCATGGACAAGAAAACAAGGTCTGTAAGTTAGATAATTATTTGTATGGTCTAAAATAAACTCTTAAGGAATGACATGAAAAATTTGACATTCTAATGCTATCGAATGAGTATAAAGTGAATGAAAGTGACAAATAATAGTTGCACGATCATAAGTCTCTATAAAGACGACTTGCTTATATTTGATTTAAAGATTCATGTTATGAATCATGTGAAATCATTGTTTATCAATAACATTGATAAGAAAGACCTAGACAAAGTTGAAGTTCTTAAGGAAATATTATTATTTCACCGTAAACTTGCAATCATATATTATGATCTAAGTGTAAGAACACTTGAGATGGAGTTAAACAAATAAAATATGCAAGCATCATTGGCAGTCCTTAGGTAAGCCACTGAATGTATTAGACCCGACATTGCCGATGTCGTAAAACTCTTATGCAAGTTTACTAGTAGACTGATGAGAAGCATTGCCATGCTATAGAAAGAGTCATGAGGTGCCTTAAGAAGACTATGACTCTAGGATTACTTCATGAGGAGTAACCTATTGTACTTAAAAGGTACAAGATATAAAATAGAACATCTTTCAGATGAATATTTAGCGACTAGTGTTTGCATATTGAGCATCACTAGAGGAGTTGTTTGTTAAAACAAATGATATTGACTCAGTCCACTATGGAATGAATCTGAGATGAGAACACTAGAGAAAACTAGTGGAGAAGCAAGTTGACAAGATGCTTGCTAATTGAGATCCCTTAGTGGATAAAACCGTTTCCAGAAGTGTTAATTTATTGTGATAGTCTGCAGCTATTACAAAATTGAGAATCGTTACCACAATGGTAAGAGGCGATTATTAAGGCACGAACACATAGAGAAATAGAGAGCTAGCTACTCTCAAAAGGAACGGTTAAAGTAGATCATGTACTTACTGATAAAGAATTAGTTAATCCTTTGACGAAAGGAATTACTAAAAAGAAAGTCCTAAACACATCCAATAGGATGGGACTAATGCCCAAAGGTCACAAGTGATGGTAACCCGACCTACATGACTGGAGATCCCAAGAAATAGGTTCAATGGGTAATAACAAGTCACAAGTGATAGAACATGCTATGTTAAAAGTAAGAAAGCATGATTCCTGCAGCGATAGAAGGATGAGATAATAGAAACTCTTAATGAGATCTATACTCTATTTGGAGTAGAGTACATAGCTACAGGAGTACTCTTGATAGACTCACCTATACGAATGTGGAACTAAGGGCCGGTTCCTATGGGATTTGGGGCAGAATACCTAGAGCGTTCGTTAAAACAGGGATACACGTGCAAGGCCATAAACGCACGGGCTTTTAGAATACACCTTATGAAAAGGTTTGTGTGTGGGTTCTATGTTTGAGATAGAGTTCAATGCTGTAAGCAACTCTTGTTAATCAGAATTTTACTCGCTATGCAAAGGTTCAAGTTGTAGGCGACACCTTTGTTTACTAGCAAATCTTATGGAGACGTTTTTGACGTTATTTATGAAACCATTTTTTAAATTCAAGTGGGGGATTGTTGGAACATGTGTGGAAATTGAGCAAAAAGACTAAACACAAATTCCCATGTTGGGTAGAACTAGTGTTGTGTGAATTGAAAAAAGTGGAAGTCCCATATCGGATGGAACACACACATTAGTAGTGTTTATATAATGGGGGTACATAAGCACTAGAGAAAAATATATATTGATATATATTTTATTATTTGGAAATGATAAATTAAATAATTAATTTAATCATTATTAGAAAGTGCTTTCTTAGTCCCCAAGTTTTGCTAAAATATTTTTGTACTAAATATAATATATTTTGGTACTCAATTGAGATATTTTTGTATATGTGAATTACTTAATGACAAAGTAATGTATTACTTGTTCCCAAAGTTTCTCACTTATTAGTTGTGAATTTTTTCTATAAATAGAGAGCTCACATGTAACGCCCTCCTTTTTATTTAATTATTTTAATTAGTTTTAGAATATATTTATTTATTTATATGATGTATATGAGGGATATATGATTTGTTGAGATTAGATGTCTTTTTATAATTTAGTTAATATATTTTGTTGAGTGATATTTTGTTATGTTATATGTTGGTATTTACTAGCATAATATATTTGTTAATTGTTATAGATATATATTTGTTATTTGGTGTATTATTATATATTTAGTAGAGAAATATTATTTATTAGAATATGAGGATTATTAGTGTGAGTGGATTTGGGGGTTAGAATAGAAAGAAGAGTAAGTTGTTGGGCCTAAATAGATTTGGGAAGAATATTTTAGTATTATAAATAAGAAAGCTTGGGTTAGAAAGAGTTTTTATGTTAAACCGCTTTTTGGAAAAGAGGAGAACAAGAGAGAAGAGAAGAAAGAGGAGAACTCAGAGAGAACCCTAGGAATGAAGAATGCTGCTTTGAGATTTCAGAAAAAACAATCTAAGGTAAGGGTGAGACTATCTTTCACTAATATTAGGTCTTTGAATCATTAGATTGCATCTAACATGCTTTAGGATGGGTTTGTAAGGGGGAGTTTTATTCAATTTAAGGATGATATATTCATGTGGTTAGGGATGAGTACTTAACCTCCACTGTTTTTCTTAACCCTTTTTTTTGTGGTAATTTTCAATGGAGTCGTTAACATAAATAAGATGTTTTATGGATTATAGACTTGAGTTTTGAAAGTCATATGAATATGTGTCTATATAAGTTACCTTTGCTTGCAGTATACACAAATTCACCATACTGTTTGTATTTCATATTTTCATAATGGAAAAAAAAAAGTCAATGGCTTTACTTTATTGTCTGTGCAATAATCCTCTTGTATATGATTTTCTTTCTTTTTAATAATGATGACGAGCAGACATTATAAATATTCTTAGTTACTCGTTTTCTTCTCATATTAGCACATGTTGTTACTTGTTAATTAATTTCCCTCTTTATATGAATGCATTATTATTTATTAATAGTGTAAGCTAGCAGCTATACCTCTAGTATGAAATTGTGGCTTTGAACCTTGTTGTAGTGTTACCTTATTTATCTTCAGTTCCTAATCTGAGGGATAGTGGCCTTAAGCAATGTACCTAACTGTGAGAAGTATAGTTAAGAGTCCTAATTGTGAGAAGTATAGTTAAGAGTTTAAGAAGTGATTTCCTCAAGACATTGGTAAGTCTAAAACAAAAATTAGTTACGTGAGCCTATGATAATTATAAAGAGAGATATGGAGAAGAAGAAATTAATACCCCATATACTGGTTTTGAAATTAATCCAAAAGAAGAAGAAGAAAGGTATGAGTTAGTCCACTGTCCAAATATAGAAACCAATACCCCTTATAGTTCTACAGTTTAGTGTTCTCTTGGGAATTCATTACTTATATAGTTACTTCAAAAACATTCTGAAAAGGAATTCATCATTCATAGAACTTTATTATATATTTGGGCTGATGAAAATACTATTTGAATATAGAACCAGTACCTCCCATATTCATATGTAGCGAAAGAAAAATGTTATAGAGAGTGGCGAACACATTGGATCATCGTAGAACCATAGAAGATTTATAATAACAGGAAATTAACAAGTATACCTGTAACCATAAGAGTTGTATGTGCAAGAGTTGTATGTACTATCTAATGATATTTAAAGATGGGTTATATAAAGATGTGATATTGTTATTTATGCACTATATGTGTTAATTATGATGCTTATGATGGTGCGATGTTTAAGATGTTGTTGATTATCATTTGATGTTGTTGTACTATGATGCTGATATGAGATGAATTATTTATATGCTACATATATTGCTGAGTCTTATTTAAGATGTAAATGTCGGTCTAAGTCAAAGAGTTGTAAGATGTTCATGAAGTTTCTAAGACGTAAGATGTTGAGTCCATGCATACTCATTTATAGATGAGGGCTCATGCCCTTGAGCGACGATGGAGCTTTTGCTCAACCACGACGATGGAGCTTTTGCTCAAACACGACGATGGAGCTTTTGCTCAACCATGACGATGGAGCTTTTGCTCAACCACGACGATGAGGGCTTATGCCCTAAAATGGTACCACATGCATTTGCATTTCATGATGATTCAAGATGGTTTAAGACGTTAAGAGTTGCATAGTCGAGTTTAGATGCATTGTCAAGTCAAGTTGTTAAGTTGTGATGTTTTAACGAATTACTTTGTGATGTTTTAACGAATTACTTTGTTATGTCTTTTAGTATGATGATATGTGACGATGACTGTGACTGCTATTTGATGATATTTTGCTAAGATAAATGATGATGTTTATGTGTTTAATTATAGTTGTTAAATTATAAGATGTTTATGTTGTTAAATGTAATTTATGATTTATAAGCTTAATATTATTGTTTGAGAAATCTCACCCCTTCTGCGTATATGTTGCCTCGACCGTGGGTAATGTGCAGGTAATAAAGACTAACTGTGTTCGTGAGTAGACTCCTCACATCGTGTCTAGGATGCTCTGATACGTAACGGGATGGGGATTTTAATACTATTTTCTGTTCCTTTACGTATTGCTTTTGAAGTTTAAGAATTATTTTTGAACTAAGATTTATGAGACTTTTATGATGAGGCCTGCGTGCCAAAGACATTTATGTTGTTGAAATAATTCCGCTGCGAAGTTTTAAAGATTAAGTTGAATAATTTTGAAGGATAAATTGTTATCTATTCTATTTTACGATTTATAAGAAGTGTAGCATTCCGTTTATGATTGAAAAATACTCTGATTTATTATGAAAATTTTACGTTGGGAAACCGGGGTGTTACATCACACAGTGCATTCCACACACCAAAGAGTTTCATTGAGTTGTCGGGAACTCTTTCTCTCTTCTCCCTTTTTTGACTTGTGTTGACGAGTCTTTCATCTATTCTCCCTCCTTCGACTTGTTTAACAAGTCCTTCTCCTTTTTCTACTCCTTTCTGTCCCTTCGGAATTAAGAGTGTTCTTAAGACCATAGTCCCTTTTCGGTTTAATGTCCCTTCGGAATTAAGAATGGTCTTAAGTTCATAGTCCCTTCGGTAATATATGTCCCTTCGGAATAAAGAGTACTTTTAAGATCATAGTCCCTATTTGGAATAATAATGTCCCGTCGGAATAAAATGATCTTAACGGTATATAAATATTAAAACAATATTTTTCTATTTGAGGAGAAATGGTGGTAACACCATATTTGAGTGGTCATAGTACCATATTGATAGTTTGGAGAGCTTAAGGGTTAGAATGGTGGAAACACCATATTTGAGTGGTCTTAGCACCATAATAGAATGGTAATAATACCATATTAAAGTGGTTTCAATATTAAAGAGTGGTCTTAGTACCATATTTGAAGGTGTAATTCTCGAACGGTTTTCTATAGTGCAGTAGTTAACTGCACAGTTGTAGCTGGGCTTGTTTTATCCTGGAGGCGGCGTGGTTGATAGTCTACCTTGCACAATTTTGGGTAGTGCCACGAAACGTCTTAAAGAGAGCGACCTGGTCGTGACTCAACCTAGTAACAACTTCGGTAGATAATAGAATTTGGAAATCCAAATACAACAGTATGGAAATTCAAAAACAACAAAAATTTTAAACAGAAAGTAATTGGAAGACAGTGTGCATGGTTTTGATTCGATATTGATGTTGAATGTGAGCATATGTTGATGTCTACTGCAGAAGATCAAAGATCCAATGCATTCCACCTTTGAGGTGTTCACTTAGGCTTGCTCAAAGATATGATAAACAAACTCTGAACCCTATAAACTCAGATGCTACCATTTCTACGTTTAAAGTTTAAGACACAAAATGGTGAGTGGTGACTTGGCAGCATATTTTTCTTAGTCCCACATCGCTAATAAGAGGAATTAGATGAGTTTAGAGTTATATAAAAAGAAGCTTAATCTATGTTTAAAACAATCTTTGCGCTTGGGGCAATGACACAGCTAGTGAGGTTCTAACCGAAGCGTGTCTATTGCTGGTTGAAAACTATTTCCAAACCCCCTCTTAGACTAGGGTTCAACTCTAGTCTTCGAGAATTTCTGGAAGGACTCCCTTTGGGGTAAAGTCCTACAGTTTTAGAAAAGAAACGGAGAGCCAGTTCTATATTCAATGTAAGGTGTCTAATTTCTCAGAACAATCTTATCAGCCTTATTGAGAAGCAAAAGACACCTAATGTTATGGATAGTATATAATTTCAAACTGGTCAAAGAAACTTAGCAGTAGAACAGTCTAGTAGCCCACCTGTCAATGTTCACTTTTGGTTGTCTAAATCATAGGGCGTCCAAATCATTTGTGTTTTTGCTCTTAATCCAATGTGAAGATCTCTATGGTGTTTTAGACTCCCTTCATGACCTAAGAGTCGTATTACAGTCAGGTTTGACTAAAGATTACGGACTCTTGTATCAAAAGTCTATCTTGTAATATGGATGTCGGGTGACGTGTCCTGTTGATGCTTGCGAGTCAATGAGAGTACAATTGTGTGTGGATGAAAGCTTCCACTTGAGAACTAAATACCTGCATTTTTTGGTCGTTCAAAAGGTGGGATCTGATTTTCACGAAGTACCAAAATTGTTGGAATATATAGAGCGTGAGGGAGCTAGTGGTAGGGACACACATTCGTGATGAGCATATTGTAGGAGGAGACACATTAGTGATATGGTGAAGCCTTCAATATTATTGACATTGCATCTCAAAGGCTTAAAGGCTTGAATACAATTGCACCCATATAAGTCTATTTATAGGAGCTTATAGATGTTTCTAGAACTAGAATAATCTAGGCCTTTGTTTGCCTTTTCTACATTAGAATATTATGGATGTTTCTAGGCTACAACTCAACCTAGACATTAATGGAACAATCTAGAAACATATAATAACTTTAAGCTTATTCTAGTTTTCTCTAATGTATTCTAGAAATATCTAGAAATGTGCATCATATTTCAACACTTCTCCTTGATGCATATTTCGAAAACTTCAAATGTAGTACGTAGTTGCTCAAACATAGATGCGTGTTATCATCTCCTCCTGCATTGATACTCTTCATAGTTGATCAATTTGACATGATAGAAAATTTGTGCCACCTCTTGCCATAATATTTGTTATTGGTCTCCTTGCCAGTCTTGTTGAAGACTTCTGCATGGACCATTCTTCCTCCTTAGTTGCATGTGAATCTCCTTGTCGACATTGTTGAAGATTTCTGACAGGGAGAATTTCTTGTCCATAGTTGCCTGTGAGTCTCCTTGTCACTCATGTAGTAGATTCTTGACAGGGACTCATTCTTGCTCTAGTAGTTACCTATGCTTGTACTCAAGTTAAGCATCAGAGGTCACAGGTCTCCATTTATATTTATTGCCTGGACTTGTGCTCTATTCGAACTTGAGTGTATTATTCGCCATAGGTCTTCGACATTAGTCAGACTTGAACTTTAGAGGATCGGGATGTTAGGCTACCTGAACTCCTCTATAGCCTTCTTAGTTTTTTGTTTGAACTCAAACAGAGTAGAGCCTTATGGCTACATGTACTCCTTTTGTGTTTGAGTCATAGACTGAAAATTTCTACTTTTGGAGAATTCATGTTGGTGACACCATATTTTGCTACGCCCTGTTAATGACCGAACGCAGCTCTGATACCACTGTTGGAATATATAGAGCGTGAGGGAGCTAGTGGTAGGGACACACATTCGTGATGAGCATATTGTAGGAGGAGACACATTAGTGATATGGTGAAGCCTTCAATATTATTGACATTGCATCTCAAAGGCTTAAAGGCTTGAATACAATTGCACCCATATAAGTCTATTTATAGGAGCTTATAGATGTTTCTAGAACTAGAATAATCTAGGCCTTTGTTTGCCTTTTCTACATTAGAATATTATGGATGTTTCTAGGCTACAACTCAACCTAGACATTAATGGAACAATCTAGAAACATATAATAACTTTAAGCTTATTCTAGTTTTCTCTAATGTATTCTAGAAATATCTAGAAATGTGCATCATATTTCAACAAAAATACACTCTCCATACCATTCTCTAGCATTTCAATGGCATTTTCCATAGCCTCCAATCTTTCATGTGTAGCCTTAATCTTCATAACATTAGTATTACTACTTAAAATGTTGCTTAAAAATGCTTCCACACGCTGCAACTCATTGATATTCTCAAGTTCTCTTCACATGATATTATCCTCTTATGCATGATAAAAGAGATTAGAAGAAGACATGCATGTTTCGCACAATGAATTCCCTAAGCGCTCTAGTAAAAACAGTGAGCTCATGATCTTCATTAAATGATGGTGATACTCCAAATTCTCGATCCATCTTCTTCAGTGTTGTTATCAATTTCCTAACAGTCTTCATCTTCTTAACACTCTCTCTATATATAATAGCAAGCAATTCATGCTTCATTCAGAAAAATAAAAATATGCAGCACATGTGAGTTTTCCTTAAAATTTGGTAAACTTGTCACATTTATGCCAAACATTGTGCGTTATTATACAAGCCATAACAGTATTGAAATGTATTTGAGGTGTATAATTAACTGGCATGTCCTCTAAGTTTTGGTAAACAAAAACTTCATTATCACTTTGTTTCTAATATAAAAAAAGGTGTTGCTTTTGGTTCGGAGGCATCTATTGGCTGGCATGTTCCACTGTTGAGGAACTAGAACTGCTAAGTGGTTTAAAGAATGAATTTTGGAAAGATGAGATCCAGATCTTGTGGGATATATATGATCAAAAGACAGACAACGATTTCAATTGTATATCAATTATTTTTAGTAGCACAAAATAATGGATTAGTTGGTTGTGTATGCACGAGTGGCACGTAATCAGAGATGCAACAAGCGAAGCAAAACCAATTTTAATAATTGAAATGATGAATAATATAATGTGACACCAGAAGAGGAAACTTACTGATGACAAATGAGGTTTTCTGATTGCCAACACAAAGAAGACATGCCAGCTATATTCATCATGCATCTCAAACTCATTTCAATATTCATAGCATCTTGCAGAATAACACATGCAGTGTCATTAATATATTCACAATGTTGAACCAACATGTAACAAGCTTACCATATTCAAAGGGAAATTCATGTTGACACCACATGCTCTACACCATCATTAACAACTGATGCATATTTTATCCATTTTCTTTCTATATCATGATTAACCCTTATATAAAGAGAGATTCAAGCACTTGGTAACATCACACAAACATTGAGCTTTACAATAATCTTAGAAGAAAAAAATAACAAACTACAATTTAAAGAGAAAGATGGCAAGCAACAAGTACCATGTTCGCTCAAATAGTTTTCCTTCTCAATCTCATCCTAACTCCACTAGAATAGTTTTCCTTCTCTAATCTCATCTGATTCAATTACCAATGGCCTTTCATTTCTTGAAGATTTGTATATTTCTTTGGAAGATCTTCTCAATATGTCATCAACACAAAAAGCCATTTCTAACCATCAAGGTGAGAAATTTGTGGAAGAGTTGTTGGATGGTTCAGTCAGAATTTTGGATATATGTGGCATCACAAGGGACACCGTGTTACTGTTGGAACACTAGTTAATTCTAGTGAAGAAAATTGGAAAGAAAAAACACTATGAAAAAACTAGTGTGTGGGTGTGACTTAAAAATGTCTCACATTGAAGAGTCACCCCAACTAGTAAGTGTTTATATATGGGAAAAGTGACCTCCAAGGGTGTGCCCTTGGGGTACCCAATTTTGTGAACGGGTGAACGCCTAAAAAAAAAATTTGATATATATTTTTTTTGTTACTTGAAAATGTTAAATTAATTAATTAATTAATTTAATCATTATCCGTAAGCGCTACACGTAACAAATAAATTTGTTACGATCTGACCCGATCCAAAAGCATATCCAGAAACTTCCGGATATATCCAATTAAGAAACAAAACGCGTTTGCTTAAGGATTAAGCAGACTTAATCCCCAAGTCACTCGTTTTTTGTTACAAACTCTCCCTATAAAAGGAGAGCTCGCCCCATTTGATTCTTTGCACCGAAAATTGACAGTCGATGCTTCCTGTGTTTTTTCCTCTCTTCTCCCTCCGACTTGTTTTTAACAAGTTTCTTCTGCTTCTACTCCTTTCTGTCCCTTCGGTATTAAGAGTGTTCTTAAGACCATAGTCCCTTGGTCTTAAGTTCATAGTCCCTTCGATAATATATGATTCTTCGGAATATAGAGTACTATTAAGATCATATTAAAGAATGATCTTAACAGTATATATATTATTTTAATAATTTTAAGGAGAAATGGTGGTATCACCATATTTGAGTGGTCGTAGTAGTGCCATATTCATGTTTTGGAGAAGTTAGAATGGTGATAACACCATATTTGAGTGGTCTCAGCACCATAATAGAATGGTAATAATATCATATTAATTTGAACGGTTTCGAATAGAGCGGTTACGTACCGTATCGAGTGGCTTCGATCAAACGATTGAGCCATATTTTGAGGGTGTAATTCTCGAACGATTTTTCTACAGTGCAGTAGTTAATCGAACAGTTGTAGCTGGGCTTGTTTTATCCTGGAGGCGGCGTGGTTGATAGTCTACCTTGCACAACTTTGGGTAGTGCCACGAAACGTCTTAAAGAGAGCGACCTGGTCGTGACTCAACCTAGTAACAACTTCGGTAGATGATAGAATTTTGGAAATTCAAATTTAACAGTTTGGAAATCCAAAAAACAACAATTTTAAGACGTTTCGATATGCTATGTCTACCGGAGAAGTTACTTATTGAGGTTAAGTTGTCCCTAAATACATTAAGGATAAATCAAGCTATAGATTTACATCTTTCGAATGAAACGATGAAGTGATTGTTGTTTCAATCAACAACACTAAAAATTTATTTGATGAAAACAATAATTTGTTACAAAACAAATTATTAGTTACTAAAAACTTATTTGATGAAAACAATAATTTGTTACAAAACAAATTATTTGTTACAGAACCAAACAAATTTAGTTTGTTACAAAACATAAAAAATTGTTTGGAGCAGAAAATAAAATAATGCAATGCTGTTATTTTGTTATGGTGAATTCTAAAAGTGTTTTGTTTAAACATTGATATCACGTACTGGTTTTCAAATCTTTAACAAGAATTGATAAAATCGCTTTAAATAATCCAAAATATGCAATAAGGAAAATAAATGGAATTGTGAAATTCTATTTATGTTTAAGAAAGAATCTGAATTTCAGATTTCTATTGAATAAGACTGAGTTGACTCAGACTTAAAGAGAGACTTGTGTACCATGCACTCTTGTGAAAAAGATTGCACTTTGATGGTATATTAAAAATTAAATTCTCCTTCTATGTTATTAGTTGTGTGATTTTAATATTTGACATATCAAAATTGATCATGAACAAGTTTAATTTTTGAATAACTTGGACTTAATTCCAACGTTATATAATTAGACAATTTTATTTATTGCAGTCAAGATATATGAACCAAAAGTTCATATAAATCAGAATTTAGAGAATTGAATCTCTAAACATAATAAATTATGATATGTGTTAATTTGAAGACACATAAATTAGAAATGATAATATGATATTTTTATCATATTTATTGATGACTGTGAATTTTAGAAAATAAAATTGATGAGCTTGAAATTTATAGAGTACCCAAGTCTAAGAACAAAAATTCTAATTAAGAAATTTTTGAAGAAAAGACAATCCAACTTGTCTTATTTTTTGAACTTGGGATTGTCTAGACTATATTTAGATCCTGGACCCCAAGAGAGTTGAACTCACTAGTAGAGCCTATGAATATGTATTCATCGGGTATGCGATAAATAACGAAACATATAGGTTTTATGACCTAAATGTTAAAGTGATCATAGAATTTAAAAGATGTCGAATTCTATGTAAATATATACCCCTTTAACTAAATAATAGTGGGGGTACTAGTGGGGGCTCTAATGGGAGCACGACATTAGTGGGGGCAAAATAAATTTCCCTTTAAAAATTAAGAACTAGTGGGGGCACTATATCTAATCACATTCATGTAATTAGAAATAGTTATGAAAACATCATACAAGATGTTATAGAACCTCAAGGAGGTAAGAAAGCTAAAATTGCTAAAGAGTATGAACTTGGTTTATACATTGGAAGAAGATTCATTAAGCCTTAAAGAAGTTATATCCTCATTGGATGCTGAATTATGGCAAGAAACAATAAACGATGAAATGGATTTTCTAGAGTCTAACAAAACATGAACCTTAGTTGACTTGTCTCATAGTTGCAAAACCAATCGGTTGTATTTGGATTTTTGAAAAAAAAAAGGAACTAAAACCTGATGGTACGGTTGATGAATACAAGGCTTTCCTTGTAGTCAAAGGTTATAGACAAAGAGAAAAATATAGACTTCTTCGACATTCAATCACTAGTCACTAAAATCATATCCATAAGAGTACTAGTCCCTTTAGCCGCCGTTTATAACTCGATAGTACTCCAAAAGGATGTGAAAGTTGCCTTTTTATGGTGAACTAGAAGAACAAGTCTATATGAAACAACCTGAAAATTTTTGCAATTCATGGACAAGAAAACAAGGTCTGTAAGTTAGATAATTATTTGAATGGTCTAAAATAAACTCCTGAGGAATGACATGAAAAATTTGACATTCTAATGTTATCGAATGAGTATAAAGTGAATGAAAGTGACAAATAATATTTGCACGATCATATGTCTCTATGAAGACGACTTGCTCATATTTGATTTAAAGATTCATGTTATGAATTATGTGAAATCATTGTTTATCAACAACATTGATAAGAAAGACTTAAATAAAAATTGAAGTAATTCTTGGTTTCAAGATTACTAGATCAGAAAAGATAACTTTTTTGATAAATCTCACAAAGTTGAGAAGATCTTAAAGAAATGTAATTATTTCACCATAAACTTGCAATCACATATTATGATCCAAGTGTAAGAACACTTGAGATGGAAAAACAGAATATACGAGCATCATTGGCAGCACTTAGGTATGCCACTGAATGTATTAGATCCGACATTGTCGATGTCGTGAAACTCTTGTGCAAGTTTACTAGTAGACGGATGGGAAGCATTGCCATGCTATAGAAAGAGTCATGAGGTGTCTTAAGAAGACTATGACTCTAAGATTACTTCACTAGGAGTAACATATTGTACTTAAATGGTACAAGATATAGAATTGAACATCTTTCAGATGAATATTTAGTGACTAGTGTTTGCACATTGAGCATCACTACAGGAGTTGTTTGTTAAAACAAATGATATTGACTCAGTCCACTATAGAATGAATCTGAGATGAGAACACTAGAGAAAACTAGTGAAGAAGCAAGTTAGCTAAGATTCTTGCTAGCTGAAATCCCTTCATGGGAGAAACCGTTACCGGCTATGTTAATTCATTGCGATAGTACCGCGGCTATTGCAAAGATTAAGAATCGTTATTACAATGGTAAGAGACGACAAATAAGGCGAAAACATAGCACGATTAGAGAGTGTATCTCTAAATGGAGCGGTTAGAGTTGATTTTGTACGTACGAATGAAAACTTAGCTGATCCTTTGACGAAAGGACTTAATAGAGAGAAAGTCCAAGAAACATCCAGTAGGATGGGACTAATGCCTATAGCCCACAAGTGATGGTAACCCGACCTACATGACTGGAGATCCCAAGAAATAGGTTCAATGGGTAAAAACAAGTCATGAAGTGGTAGAACATGCTATGAGAGAAAGAATGTAGAAAGCATGATCCTGCAGCGAAAGAAGGATGAGGTAATAGTAACTCTTAATGAGATCTATACTCTATGTAGAGTGGGGTACACAGCTACAGGAGTACCCTTGATAGACTCACCTATACGAATGTGGAACTTAGGCCGGTCCTATGGAATTTTGAGGCAGAATTCCTAGAGCATTCGTTAAAACCGGGATACACGTGCAGGGCCTTAAAACGCACGGGCTTTTAGAATACACCTATGAAAAGGTTTGTGTGTGGATTCTATGTCTGAGATAGAGTTCAATGCTGTAAGCAACTCTTGTTAAATCAGAATACCTTCCACTATGCTAAGGTTCAAGTTGTTGGCGACACCTTTGTATATTAGCAAATCTTATGGAAACGTTTTACGTTATTTCTCGAAACCATTTTGAAGTCAAGTGGGGGATTGTTGGAACACTAGTTAATTCTAGTGAAGAAAATTGGAAAGAAAAAACACTATGAAAAAACTAGTGTGTGGGTGTGACTTAAAAATGTCTCACATTGAAGAGTCACCCCAACTAGTAAGTGTTTATATATGGGAAAAGTGACCTCCAAGGGTGTGCCCTTGGGGTACCCAATTTTGTGAACGGGTGAACGCCTAAAAAAAAAATTTGATATATATTTTTTTTGTTACTTGAAAATGTTAAATTAATTAATTAATTAATTTAATCATTATCCGTAAGCGCTACACGTAACAAATAAATTTGTTACGATCTGACCCGATCCAAAAGCATATCCAGAAACTTCCGGATATATCCAATTAAGAAACAAAACGCGTTTGCTTAAGGATTAAGCAGACTTAATCCCCAAGTCACTCGTTTTTTGTTACAAACTCTCCCTATAAAAGGAGAGCTCGCCCCATTTGATTCTTTGCACCGAAAATTGACAGTCGATGCTTCCTGTGTTTTTTCCTCTCTTCTCCCTCCGACTTGTTTTTAACAAGTTTCTTCTGCTTCTACTCCTTTCTGTCCCTTCGGTATTAAGAGTGTTCTTAAGACCATAGTCCCTTGGTCTTAAGTTCATAGTCCCTTCGATAATATATGATTCTTCGGAATATAGAGTACTATTAAGATCATATTAAAGAATGATCTTAACAGTATATATATTATTTTAATAATTTTAAGGAGAAATGGTGGTATCACCATATTTGAGTGGTCGTAGTAGTGCCATATTCATGTTTTGGAGAAGTTAGAATGGTGATAACACCATATTTGAGTGGTCTCAGCACCATAATAGAATGGTAATAATATCATATTAATTTGAACGGTTTCGAATAGAGCGGTTACGTACCGTATCGAGTGGCTTCGATCAAACGATTGAGCCATATTTTGAGGGTGTAATTCTCGAACGATTTTTCTACAGTGCAGTAGTTAATCGAACAGTTGTAGCTGGGCTTGTTTTATCCTGGAGGCGGCGTGGTTGATAGTCTACCTTGCACAACTTTGGGTAGTGCCACGAAACGTCTTAAAGAGAGCGACCTGGTCGTGACTCAACCTAGTAACAACTTCGGTAGATGATAGAATTTTGGAAATTCAAATTTAACAGTTTGGAAATCCAAAAAACAACAGTTACAAATTAAAGAAAATGTTCAATAACTTCACTCTTCTCTTAGAAGGAGAAGGGGAGATTCAAGCATTGAAAAAAGTGTAGCAGAATATAAATTCTTCACAAATAAAATGAAGAAGAATGTCACAAAGTTGATCACATCTTTAAAACATAAGGAAACTAAATTTGGAGCTTCCTCACTTTTGAATCAAGATCAAGACCTTGTTGCAGTGATTACAGTTCTTAGAGAGGTCATTGCAATGAACCTGTCTGTCTTTCAATCTGTTTTGTCTTTCTTGGTTGGATCTTCATCAAAGTCAAAGGCAACCAAATGGTTGAAAGTAGCAAAGTTGATGCATAAGAGGGTAATTTGTGAACAGAACATGGAGAATTTCAATGAATTGCAGTGTGTGGAAGCATCTTTAAGAACCCTTATAAGTGAAGGTTCTAATAATGTTGCACATGAAAGATTTGAGGCTTTGGAGAATGCAATTGAAATGATAGAAAATGGTTTAGATAATGTATTTAGGCGTTTGGTTAAAACTAGAGTCTGTCTTTTGAACATAATGAGTCTATAGTTTGATAAGTCTTTGTTTTCTCTCCGATCTTCTAAATTTTAAGGATCTTTCGAGGATTGAAAATTTTGTCTCATCAATTTGTATAGATAGATACAATTTAATAGTCATACATTACAATCAAATACAATGAAAATTTTACACTCATTATTACCCTCTACTCATCTCATGTGATTATTTTCTCTATTTTTCCTTAACTTGTCTTCCAATTCAATAAAAAGGACTAATTTGTGCAAAAGATTATGTTATTCTTTTGAGAAAAATGCAATAGACATTTGAAATTGAATTATACCTTCCTTTTCTTGAGACTTTGGCCCTTAGGTTTTATCTATGATGCAAAGTGAATGATTACTCTACCTAATGTACTCATATACTATTTATGAAAAGTGGCTAGTTTCATTTTATTTGTTAAATCTTGTTTATAAAACTCAATCGACATACTTATTTTTACTCACTTATTTCTACCCAAGAGTGTGATACCCTTTTGCTCCCCTGTATCTCCAGTGCAATGTAGAATTCAAAGCTACGTAGTTTTTGAGTGAAAATGTTTGTGTGTTGATACTTTTAATGAAGATATTTTTGTTGCCATAACTTTGATAAAAAGTATTGTTTGATTTGATGAAGGGAAATGACATTTAACGGAAGAAATTGATTATGATGAGTTTCTTGATTGATTGATTTGTTTTAACAAAGTGAGTTCGAGAACGATCAATGTGTACAATTTGTGTTCTAACCATTTGTGAATTAAAAAGATGTACATCCATTTAACCGTCTTAAAATGATTTGTTTTGTTTAAATTATTTGAAAATGAGTTGTTGAACTATCAAGTTGTCACAACTTTCGTTCTAAAAGAGTAACAAAAAAAACTTGTGTTCTAAAAGATTAAAAAAATAAAAAACTTGTGTTCTTAAAACTCAATGATTTAAGAGATTTTCATCCAAATGATAATAATGAAAAAAATTGCAGTAGAAGATTTTATATCTTTTGTTGGGAAAAGGGTTAAACCCAAATTTCAATAAGAGAAGTAGTGAAAAGGGTTAAACCAAAATTTTAATGAGAGAATAGTGAAAGATGATTGTATTATAGGCTTCTCAAATTGCTCAACCTCAAAAATAAGTTAAATCTAAAAAACAATGATCGGGTCGTAACTCTTAAGAAATTTTGTACAATCGAAATTATTGATCTGATAATTTCATGTGGCTTTTGAGCAATGAGAGGGACTTATAAAGCAATTACCATATTATAGTGGAGCTTTGTCTATAAAACAAAAAAGAGTTTAAAAGCCCAGAGCCCAAACTGGATCTGTTTTAAAAATAATTAATTAATTAATTAACGAAAACAAATAAGAAAAAGAAACCCTAATACTGCAAGCTACCGTAAGACAAAGGGGGGGATTGGGGGCGGTGAATGCAAAGAAGAATATGGAAAAACAGAAGGAACCTCAACCGGCAGGATAGGGTTTAATTTGATGGCTGCATACGATGATGGTTCGATGAGGTATTCTTCTTCCTTCTCTATTTGTCTATTTGTCTTATTCTTTTAATCTCATTCTTTTGAAATGAAGATGGCTGACAGGGTTTGTACTTTGAAGTATTTAGTGTTATTTTATTTATTTTTTATTTCATTATGTAGGTAAGTTTGATGCATCATAAAGAGCTAGCATCATGCAAAAGTGTTTTGATAGACTCATAATCAGAGTGCCTATCCAACTTTTCTGAAACCTTTTTTATTAGATGTCGCAACCAGCGCCGATGTCGATCAAAGATGTCGATCAAAGACATTGCATTTTGTCATTGCTCTACAATGGTCGGTAAGTATAGAATTTGGTGCATGTTCATTTATAGGTTCTAATCATATTGTGAATGATCAATAAAAAGTTTTAGTATACTCATTTGACAAAAGGTGCAACCCAACAGAATGGATTGACACGATGATTTAGTTCAACAAAAAGAGCAAAATATATGTCATATTTGTTTGTTAAATAAGTTAAAAGTTATGACTTATCCAAATATTCATAACTAGCATTACATCTCACATCTGCCAAACATACATTTTGCTATTGACTTTTACCATCCACATCTATTTCATAATAAAATTGACTAATGATTTTTTGCATTCTAACAAAATAGTTTTGAATATCTTCAACATCTTATATCCCAAGTTCGCCTTACTTTATCTATATAGTTTCTGCAATCTTTTTCTCTAAACTAAGATTATCATATCCATTTGCTTCAACAACCATAGATAAAAAAATGTCTACTAACTTAAATCCAGCTTGATTGTTAAGCTCTAATCTCATTTTTGTATGAGAGTCCAAATTCTTGTTGCATCTAAAATATCTTGACTTGGTTGGCTTAGTTCATGATTATTCTTAACAACAACTCTTGATATTGTTATTGTTCCATCTAAAGACACACACATTCACTCTAGACTTACATTGTGTTCGTGTGATAGGATTTGGCTTCAAAAGATTCTTTGAATTGCTCTTATAACTTCATGGACGGCTACATGGTAGAGTAAAGTATTTTTTTTCCATCATCTCTATTTTTTGAACTTATTTTACCAATTCCAAAACCCAAATATCTAGCATAATTTTTGTAATACTCGACAATTTCTTGTAAAGAACTAAATGTCATTCCAACCATAGTTCATCATCTTCACAAACAATATTTGCTTCTAAATTATATCGCAGTTTTCATCTATGTGATCAATTTACTCTTACAGCGAGGAGATTTATCACATAAATGAAAAATATGATTAAAAATTTAAAAGCAAATGTTGTCCATGAGAAATAAGAAACCTAAGGATTGGATGGAATTTAGTTCCGAAGAATAAATTATCACATATTGCAAGAATTATGTTTAATGTATGTGTTTTGGAATAGGTAAAATAAATTCAAAAAATGCAAATGATGGAAAAAGTATTATACTCTAGCATGTAGTTGTGTAAGAAGGTATATGATTAATTCAAAGAAACTTTTGAAGTCAAATCCTATCACAAGAGCACGATGTAAGGCTAGAGTAAATGTGTATGTCATTAGATAGAACAATTACAATTTCAAGAGTTGCTCTCAAGCATAATCATGAATTATGCCAACCAAATCAAGATATTTTAGATGCAACAAGAATTCTGACCCTTGTATAAAAAGGAGGTTTGAGCTTAATGGTCAATTTGCGATTAATGTAAGCAGACATTTTTGGGCAATTGTTGTTGAAGCGAATGGATATGATAATCTTACACTTGGAGAAAAAGATTGTAGAAACTATATAGACAAAGTAAGACCGCATCAGCTTGACACAAGAGATGTTGAAGCTATTCAAAACTATTTTGTCAAAATGCAAAAGAGAAGTAGTCAACTTTATTATGTAATGGACGTGGATGACAAAAGTCATTTGTGAAATGTATTTTGGGCAGATGCAAGATGTAGGGCGGCTCATGAGTAATTTGGTGAATTCGTAACTTTTGACACCACTTATTTAACAAATAAATATGACATGCCTTTTGCCCCCTTTTGTTGGAGTAGTAAATCATGGTTAATCAGTTTTGTTAGGTTGTGCCCTATTGTCGAATGAGGATACTAAAACCTTTTCTTGGTTGTTCACAACTGATTTCGTGGAGAAGTAGACAAAAATGAATGATAAACCATCATCATGAGGGACATTAGTGAACCACTGTTTTGGGACATGAGAGTTGAAAATGATTGTTGCAGACTTGCAACAACTATTTATTTTGTGTTAAGTGGTTATGACACGACAGCTTACATTTACAATTGTAGCAGTAAGGATGATAATTGGAATCTAGACCTTCTTCTGTCATATATTGTTGCAGCAACTATTTATTTAGCTTTATTTTATGTTAAAAATTATAATAGATTTGTTGTTGAAATGGTCATTGTGGATTACTTTTGTCTCTGTACATTTTGGTAGCTTTTGTCATTTTCTTTGATCGAGTCGAAATGGTGTTGCACTATGATGACTGATGAGGCTTGATTTTGTGATCTGCTAGTCGAGTTAGCTTCTGTTTCATGCATGTTTCAGTGGTTTTAGCAGGTATGGTGTGTGAGTGACCTTGAGTTTTGGTGTATATAAGAGTATTTTTAGTAGGTTGTGTTCTTTTGATCTTCCTACTTTATGCAGTGTTGTTGTGTGTTTGAGCTTAATCTCGGGTTTGCATTGTGCTTTGAGTGAGCTGTTCTAATAGAATTTGCCGTTTCAAATAAAAATTATAAACGAGTACATAAACGAGCCAGCGTCTTAGCGAATTTTATCGAATTGCATTGATAGAGGATTAAATAAACATCTCTATAATTGGTAGGTACCTGTTTGGCACAAAAAAGATTATACTTGTAACAATTTCCATAAGTTTAGACAAATAAACAACATGACAATATGACTTCGCAAGGTTCTAATAGTAGTTCAATAACAATTCTAATGTGCATTGTCAATGCACAAAAATTCAAAGATAAGGAAACTCAGATTTCAGACCATATATGATAAATAAATTTGAACCAACCTTAAATTTGATGGTTTTTCCAATGTGTTGCAGACTCTATAAGCATCCTAAAACAGTGCAAGAAATGTTTGGCAGTCATAAATTCTTGAAGCATATATCAAAGAAGTCACGATTTTTAGCCATAAACCTTCCTAGTTCACTCTCTTTATAGCAAAGATTCACACACAATCTCCAATTTGTAAATATATATATATACATATATATATATATATATGTATACATATATATATATATATATATATATATATATATATATATGTATACATCTATATATATATATATATATATATATATATATATATATATATATGTATATATATATACATATATATATAGGTATATATATATATATATATATATATATATATATACATATATATATATATATATACATATATATATATATATATACATATATATATATATATACATATATATATATATATACATACATACATATATATGGGTTATATATATATGGGTTATATATGGGTTATATACATACATATATCTATATATATATACATACATACATATATATATATATATATATATATATATATATACATACATACATACATACATATATATATATATATATATATATATATACATATATATATACATACATATATATGTATATATGGGTTATGCTAGAAGCCACCCATGAAGGTGTCTTTTAGCAAGTCACACCTCAAGGTGTGATTTCCACTTTTTAGTTATAACTTTGCTAAAAGACACCTTCATAAAAATTAGTTGGTGTCTTTTAACAAATGCTCATAGAATAACTTGCTAAAAGACACATTCATAAAAGGTGTCTTCTAGCAAAACCCTATATATATATATATATATATATATATATATATATATATATATATATATATATATATATGTATGTATATATATATGTATGTATGTATATATATATATATATGTATGTATATATATATATATATATATATATATATATAAGTTTTTCTCCCAAAATTGTGAGATTGTAGGGTTGCAATGGCGTCGCCTGAGGCGCATCGACAATACCTCATCGTGACGAGACCTTAAAGTTGCATGTTGAAGCGGTGTGAGACGACACTTTCATTGGTGTCAGAGGCAATTATAGAAGCCATGCAAAATGTGGTACAAGCGAAGAAAGATACCCCCTTACCTTAGAACATGGTTGCGGCAAAGAGAGCAACGTGAAGTATGTAGGCTTTGATGATGGAAGTCATTGACAATTAGGGAGGAAGAAGGATTCATCGGATCCCTAAGCATGGTAATTGAAACCGCAGTGGTGAGGTTGTTGAAAAATGCCTTAAAATTGGTCATTCTTCCATTTTGCACCTGGGCGCAAGACTTTTGCAGAAAGCATTTTTTGGCATTGTTGTTTTGTGCTCAAGCGCAAATGCGCAACGAGGTGTATAAAAAGGTAGTTTCAACACAATTTTTACAAAGAGGTGTGAGGTAAACTAGGGTTTATCAAAAAGGGGAATTCTTAGAAGATCAAAGGCTCTGAATTGAGTACTTTTGGGGTATGCTCTATAGGGTCGGGAAACAATCAAAACAATTTGATAAGTAAAATCATCGAGTCTTAGTTAGGGGTGATATTCAGTAAAAAGTAGAAACTAGGGTTAAAGTTTAATGCTAAGTTCTTGTAACCCTTGTATCTAAGAAACAATTTGATAGTGGTTTGAAGATAACTCTCTCTTTCAGACGTATGTCAAATTTAGGTCGAATTAAGCGAACAAATATCGTCATGTTTTTCCTTATTCCTCTTTATCTTGCTTTGTTGTTTGATCACTTTAATTTTGATTTATGCTAATTTTCCTCCA
This sequence comes from Medicago sativa, assembly GCF_051527215.1. Classification (NCBI taxonomy): domain Eukaryota; kingdom Viridiplantae; phylum Streptophyta; class Magnoliopsida; order Fabales; family Fabaceae; genus Medicago; species Medicago sativa. Next base: position 13,477,533 of record NC_140753.1, on the reverse strand, counting down.
CACATCAAAGTATTGGTTGTGGTTAATGTATTTATTGTTGAATTTTTTTTTTTTGTAAACATGAAACAGTGCAATTTTAAGCAAAGCCATATTCTTTTTTTTTTTGTATAAAGAAGGATTCATACCTTCTTTTCTTTATCTAGTAGCCTAATGGCTAAAGGTCACACATTTTAAATATGAAGAAGTAGGGTATCCCAGATTCAAACTTCGACCCCTGCATATAATATACAATCCCTACCAATTGAGTTATAAGCTCATGGGGATATTCATACTCTTTTTTTGACACCAAAGTCCAAAGTCATACTCACCCTTTATTAAGAAAATAAAATCATTACTATAGTAACTAGAAAAAAAATCATTTAATATTTATTTTTAAAATATTTAAAAGTATTTAATGGAATTCAATATTCCTTAATTAATGATTTTAGGACACAACTTATCCAGATTCCAAATTTAAAAAAGAAATTGTTTTGGGGGCCGGCAGATCTGCACCATTGAGAAATTGTCTAGCGTATTAGAAGTAATCAATCCAAGGTCAAACTTAGTAGTTTAAATTTGTTAGAATAAAATAATTTTACATGTTATTTTATTTGCTTTATTTTCATTATTTTTTGATTTATTATATTGGAATCAATTCAATTTAAATTTTTATTTACCTGTGTTATTTTCTGAATCACTCAAGCTCACGGGAACACGTTACAATACTCAAAAGGACAATGTACCGACGTTTCATTTGTGCAGTACAAAAGTACAATATATTCTTTCTTATTTTCTAACCACAAATTCCAAAACAAGATGACAAAAAATATCTCACGAATAATTTCCTCTATGATTTTCCATATCTTGAATCCTACAGCCCAATGCAAGTCCACAAAATTTTGCAACGACAAGTTTTAATAATTAACCGACCTTCGTGAATGAAACAATTCAAAAGGTACCATGAACAGTTGATAAAGTTCATTGAAGACTTCAAGATTTTAGAGACAGTGACATGAAAAATCCATTTAGTGAGGTTCCCTTTGCAACATATGTAACATGAATAGAGTTTAACTTCCAACTTTCCAATTAAAACATATTAGTTAATTGTATTGCTGGTGGAGGACGTGACAAGTGAACAACAACATTTCATATTGAAGTTACACTCAATATATATCTGATACGTATTGGTATCCGACATCGATCATTTTAATTTTTTTAAATTATTATCGGTATTTACATGTTAAAGTTGTATATGATATCTTTTTTTCAATATCGATGTTGATGGTTGATAGGGCATAGTCTTCCTTCACACGTTATATATACAATCCATTTGGCATCATAATATAAAGGATACTTATAATAGTGTTCTCTCCTTAGTCCAATTCCCTTCTCCACACATGACTAGAAGATCAAGAAACACTTTATTAGTATACATATAGGCATAAACCCTTTCTTACTATGACGAAAAGGGCAACTATGGCTACCCTCTCACCAAAGAAATCTTCTCGTTATGGTATTAGATCTATTAGCTTACCAACAAGATCACATCCAAGCACAATTAGAATTCAAGAGGAGCTAAACAAGTTTAAATCATATGAGGCAATGTTATCATCATCATCTTCCTCAAAAGTTGAAACAATTTGCTTTGGTCTATATGTTCTTGTAAACGTTTACAAGTGCATGGAAGATGTTTTGAAATTGGCAATGACCCAACAAGCATTATTCTCTCACAAATATGAGAAATGGGTTGATGAGTTAGTAGAATGCCCGGTTAGATTCTTAGACATATTAGGAGAAACTAGAGACGTTATTATGTTGATGAAAGGAAATTTTCAAGAACTTCAATCAGCACTTAGAAGGAGAAAATTTGGAGAATATGTAATTGAAAGTTATGTATCTTCATATTGGAGTTTAAGAAGAAGCATGAAGAAATCATGCACAAAATCTTTGTTTTTATTGAAGCAAATAGATGAATCATTTGGGGGGTGTTTTCCTTTAGATGTTAATCAACACATTTCTTCAATTGTGAGAGTTTTTAGAGAGGTAAGTTTGATCACAAGCTCTATTTTTCAATCACTAGTGGAATTTCTTGCTTCACCAATTTTCAAGTCTAAGGTTAACAAGTGGAAATTTGTTTCAAGAGTACTCATGAGGAAAGGTGTGTTTGATTGCAATTATCAAGAGGAAAATATTAATGAATTAGAAAAAGTGGATTTGGCACTTTGTAGATTAATGGTTATTGATAACACAAGCATGGATTTTGATGAGGTTGAGAAGATTCAATGTGTACATAAAGAGATTGAAGCTATTGTGGTTGTCATTGAAGGGTTTGAAAATGGATTGGATTGTTTGTTTAAGCACCTTATTAATACTCGTGTGTCTTTTCTTAATATTCTTTCTCCCTAAGGTTGAATATAATAGTTTTGAATTTAATTCCAATGAGGCCATATGCTTGTAATTCAGGGAATTGTATCATATTCTTATTGACATTTTCAACTTGTAAAAAGAGTTGTTTGCACATTCTCCTTCTTGTGACTTAGTTTTTGCAGATGATATTTGATTAAAAAAAACAATAATAATAATAATAATAATAATAATAGCATTAGGATAGATTTACACGGAATAAACGATATCAGCCGTTAATTAAAAATCAAACGGTTCAAATTACGCAACAGTTGAATTAGATCAGATAGACGAAACACAATTTTCAATAGTAAGTGCGTGAAACAATTACAACGCCAAATCTCCTTCCATCATGTTCTTATTTTTCTCCACAAAACATGGAAAGTTCAAGTTGTAGTCACTTTCAGAGCGTTCATAAAACATGGAAAGTTCAAGTTGTAGTCACTTTCAGAGCGTTCATTGTTCTGGTCTACTATCCAACTTATTGTAGTTATAATGTTCACAACTGTATGAGTGAATTGTTGAGTCAATTTTAGCTTTACAATTCTACTCCTTAAAATTGAAGCATTAGTGTAAAATAAATAAATTCGTCTTTTCTTATTATAATCATACTCCTAAAATTTTGAAATAGAAGAACCACACCTAAGATAAGAAACTTTGGAACTAACACAAGTGGTATCAATGAAAAAAGTTTAGATGAATTCTTACTGTGAGGTTCTGGGTTTAAACACGAGTGAAGATTCTCAACCTAGTAATATCAATGTTGTCGGTTGAGTTAAATTTTACAAACAAAATTTACGTGATTTTAAATGATTGATTATTGAATATCATGCCCAACTAACTTGTAGAGTATGAGAGTTTTCACCATAAATTTATTGAGATAACTGCGATGGTTATTGTAGCAAGTGTCAAGTAGTTGGTAAGAAAGAAGAGTAGTTTGCTAGAATTTGACATGACTGTGTGACTATGTTCTATATGTATCTCATCAGTTAACTGTAAACAATTTTTTCAACTACCACCTAGGAATAACGTAACTAAAATTATAAATAGTGAAGTTAGGAAGCAGTCGCAACAAAAAGAATTATGCATTTAATAAATATGTGATTTTGTGTGTGTGTGAACACGGTCTTAAAAAGAGAAAGAAAAAAAATGGAAAATGCCCTTAAGATTTTGTACTACGTGTGACACTCATGTGTGGCCGAGTCCGATTGCATGTCAACTCTCTTTTAACATTAGTCCCGGTCGGTGTGTTAAACGGATGGTTGAGTATCTATATATTGATATTCAAACGAAAATGTTGATAGACACCCTTTAGATATTGTACATGATACTCATGTAGTCGAGTCTTGTTGAATGTCAACTCTCTCTTATCATTAGTTATACATCATGTGGGGCCATGTAGGGCCGGATCAGACGCTAAATGAATGGCCGGATGTCTATATATGATAATCGACTTAAGGGGCCATGTAGGGCCGGATCAGGCGTAAATGGGTGGCCGGGTGTCTACATATGATAATAGACTTAAAATGAATTAATATCTTTGTTTTTTCATATGCTGAGATAATAGATTTTTTTCTTTTGATTGTCCAAGGCTGAAGTGATTGAATTGTGAGGCTTTATCCTCCCTTGTATTGCTGCAAAGTTCCTCACTAATCAGAAGCTATCGTTTGCTAGCACAATTTTTACCCTAAAAATCTATCAAAAGCTACATTCTAGTGGACTTCCCCAACCCAGTTTTGAGCAATGTGGAGGCGGGAATAGAATTTCTCGCGATTGAATATCTAATCCATCGAAGGTATCATTTTGGGCTTGGCCCAATTACTTCTACACTGTACCTGGTCTTATGCTTTTAGCCTTTTACTAATATTTTACTTTTTTTGACGTACTTTTACTAATAATTGATCAATCATTTATACAAAACGTAAAAAAAAAAAAAAAAAATTAATCATACACCTTTACTGCATCAGGCTTAGCTTAATTTTTTGACTAAAATTGTGCAAGATTACAATAACTTTTTAATTTTTATGCACTAAATTTACACATACGTCAAATCAAATTTACTATTTTGATATTTGTATATTATGTCGTGTCTAAATAGTGTAATCTTTTTTAAACATTGTAAAAATTTCTTTTGCATTTTCATTACATTCAAACTAGTTAAAAACTGGTGCTTCGCACGGGTTGAATACTGTATTTTTAAATATCTTTGTTATAAAGGATAAATTAGCAAATTAAGGGAAATAGTTGCATCTTTTTAAGAAATTGCTACCGTTCATAAATGTAAAAAACAAGCAAGCATATTGCACAAATCTCAGCTATATGTATATTTCTAAAACATTTACCAAAGCATTATAAAGATTTGCAGTCGGAAAAGAGCATGTTCTATTTTGTTCAAGAAATTAGGAAAACAACATTATAATTAACATGATACTAATTGAAACCAATGAAGTAACCAACAATGTGCAGATTAACGTTACATAATAGTTAGGTTTATAAAAGAGACTGCAAGTGTCATAGACTAACCAAAAAGGGATTTTTGCCAATATTTACATCAGACAAAATGAAAAGAACAAATGGCATCCCAAATTCAAGATAGTTTACGATTACAGTCCAAAGCGATACGTCAAAATAGTAGAAGGTCAAATAGTTCAGCAGCAAAGATCTACTTTGGAACAACTCGAACGTGCAAGTTCTTCTGTGACTTTTCGAGATCAAAGATGAACTTACCACCTTCTTCCACCACACGTTCTCTGGAGAAATTGAAGCACTACCCACCCAAGAATTTTTCATAGCTTGCTCTTTCGACAATAATGAGGCGACACTTATACTTTCTCTATATCTGGTCATCAAAGATGGTGATTGTTTTGCTGTTTCCTTTCAGAATTGTTCTTGACACCTCGTTTTGGAAATGCTAAACAGGGAAATAATTGCAATATTAGTCTAATGCATATTAACATGGATAAGGTGTATGCGAATATAGTTACATATAATTTATAAAATGAAGGTAGCATAACTGATTCTAAGATAAAGAGAATGTATCATGACTTCTAATTTATCTTCCCATTATCTTCCTATAAAGTCTAGATAAATGCATGCATGTGGATTATATGCACCCCGTTGACCAATTAACATTGTTGAAACAAATGGAAATTAAGCATCACTCCCGCATGTGCATCTATAGCTAGCACCATTTGACATTATTGCTTCGAACATTTGGTGTAACTCTCATAATACCATCCAAACTGGTTATGAATGAATTTAGTTATTTTCCCAATAGTGCTGCAGTATGTATCCTAGCACAAATTATGCACATGAAATAAAGAATAATGCAATATGTATTTTTAATTTGTGCGTAAAAAAACTCAAACCATGTTTGTGCATAAAAAAAGCAGACCTTGACTAAGTTTATAAATTCAGCAATTGGCCTAACTTGAGACAGATTGGAAAAATCGTTGTACGAAGTACGTTGAGAAGAAGCCGAACTCTGACTTAAGTTCTAACTGAAACTTTGACTTTGAGCTTGAGAAGTTTTAAAGTCACGACAACAATTCAAAAAAAATGACCAAAAAACATTCAAATCAGATTGTGAAATAATAATAAGTTACTCTAACAATGTATTGTGAAATCATAATGCAAACTTAGTAAGTCTTAAACTTCTCAACAACCGGATGATGTAGGTTGATAAACAGCCTCGAACCTGACCAATTGTTACATATATTTGGGTTGTCATCGACTACAAAATGGAAGCAAAGAACTCAAGGTAAATAGATGGTAAATGATAAAGCTACGTAGTATTTTTCCCATAGTGTTACATCAACCATATTCCCAGTGCATAAGGAAAGACATCTTTCAGGTCATTATCAAACCTATACAAAATCCTATCATCTGATGCTGATAAATTAGAAAATAATACCTTTTATCTTTCAACACAATGTTCGTACACGGTTTCTTTCCAGTCCCAACTGGTGTTGTCTTGACAATCTCATGAAGAAGCCCGATGATTTCTTAAAAAAAATTACATCTATAAGAACATTATAATCTGAGAAAACAGATAAATAAATTAAAAAACATAACTATACCATATAAAACGTCAATTTTGAATTTTCCATCTTGAATTTCCTTAAATGACTTAAAGCGAAATTCATGAGTAAGGACGTTAATTAACTTGTCATCCTTCTGCACCTTTGTACCAGAATCAAAAACAATTTTAAAGGGATTAAATGCAATATAATTATCAAACACATGACAATTATACAAAGTATAAGTCTTGTTTTCCTCGATCAAAGCCTTCCAATGCTCCAAATCTCTATATCGAGTTATTACATGAACTCGATCACCCTAAATCCGAGAAAGAAACCAAAAAGTATAAATAAATCAAAATGTACACTAATAAGTAACATTGATAAATCATAAAGGAAATTACAACAAATCTTAACTAACTCATCTAACCTTTGCATCACAAATAATGAGCTTCATATGTTGATTCTCATTACTACCAGTCACAATCCAAGAATCAAGCACTTCAAATCCTATTTTTCAAATGTCCAAATCATTTTTGAGATCCTTAATGTAGTCATAATCCCTTGACATTGAAAGTCCTATATAGAAATACAACAATACATCATTTAATTTTATTCCCTTTGTTCATTCTGATATCGAAAGAAGCTAACATATTTCAATGTGGTCAATTTTTGTATCATCAAATCAACTTGATCTTAAATGCACAAATTTCTGTATCATCAACTCTCTGGACCTCAATGATATGACCAAAACAAATTTACACCAATCAACTTTCGCACGACTCAATTATATAGGAAAGGATAAACAAAATATGAAAATTGTTACAGCTTTAGGATTACTCACAAAAATTAAAATAACCCACATGCATCAATTTTTTTTTCAACTACAGTACGAGAAGCTAAAATAACAATTGTGTCCAAACCTTACCATGAGCTAAAATTCAATCATCATGACCTTTACTATACTCCACATAACAAAGGAATATTTTTCTACAGCCATGCAACATACACAATTTCTTGTACATAATCCACTAACAATTGAAAAAAAACAAAAAAAAAACTTAAAATGCAGAATCGTGAGAAAAAGAAGAAAATCATCTATGATGAAGCAAAAACTAAAACAGTGTCGAAAAATGAACCCCTCAAGCCATAAAAATCAGTCAACTCAAGTCATGCATGATCTCAGAACCATGAAAAAAAAAGGAAGAAAATGACCTCTTATGAAGAAGAAAATGAAACAGTGTTCCCAGTCGAACTTAGATACCGTTTGGCCAAGGTGTTTTACGGGGCAAAGTTATTATGCATAAGGATTTCCTTATGCAGGGTGCATAAGCAAATCAGAACCATTAGATCAAGGACAGGTGTTATAATCCTAGGCTTCTCTCTACATTTCCTTATGTAACCATCAAGAGACTCCCTTCTCCCTTCTCTCTTAGAGAGAGAAGTTCTCCCTTCTCTCTTCAAACAGACAATCCGACGGAAGATGGAAGAAGACGACCGGAGTTCCTCCGGCGCGGTGGCTGGCCGTAGCGCCGCCGTGCCGGAGTTTTTTTTTTACTTTTTTTCGAAAAAATTTTACATCGAAAGACTCCTCTTCTTCTTCTCTACTCGGATCTGTAATTAGTTTTCACCAAAACACATACACAAATCCTAGATCTACATGTTATTTTCAAATTCTTTTGGTATGAAAGAGCAAGAACAAAGGTGGTGCTGAACATGATTTGGTTGTTACTTCGGATTTGTGTGATGTTGATTCGATCAGTTCTGCATTTCTCTGAATCTTTATTTCAAGTATGCTGATATCACTATCACTGATATAGTTAGATTTATAACATGAGTATTCATTTGGGTTTCAGGTGAAAAAGAAATGGCTTCACAATGCTGGTGTAGGAGTAGTTGCTCATGTTGTTGACAGCTTAAGACACCAAGAAACATCCTCAATTCATATATAGTTTAACTTAGTCAACAACATTGATGCTGTCTTGATTTCTTTAACTTAGTCAACAACATTGATCTTCATTTCAATTGGAAATGTTCATGTCCTCTATCCTTTATATCATTTCAATTGATCTCCTATAACCCTTTTTATTTAAAGTTTCAGGTTATTTATTCATGGTATTTTATATTCTGACTTTATGTAATGTAGTTAGTTTTTTCAAATATACTCTAATTCATTTTGAGTTGTCTAGAAAATAATTCATTGGAATTTATCTGTAAAAGTCAGTCTCTACTGGTGACAGCAAATTTAGGCTAGTAATTATGTTTATTATTTTGGAGTGTAGCTGATAAATGGGTTAATATGGTAATGATATTTACACATACATTATTCTCACAGGCCCTTTACGAAACCTAAGGTGGATTCCTTTATTTAGACCGATCATAATAAAACTAACAATGTGACAAAGTGATTGGTGTCTCTGAGGAATTTATATATAGTTTGAGTCTTGAGAACGTGTTTCTCAAACTAGGGGGTTGACACCCATTATTTTCTGTGTAAATTCATGTGCATACATCAATACAATCATACTCCCCATTTGATACATCAATACAAACATACTTATCTCATTCATTTGTTCCATTCCTTTATTTCATTTTTGTTTTCACTGGAATTATGAAATCTAGCAAATGGTCCTTTACACGAAAAACAAACATAAAATAAAGCAAAAGTATGTTTTCTTTTTCTAGAAGATAAATTGTTTAAAACAAATTAATAATTTCATTTAAAATCATTAGGCAGTTATTTTGGTTTCACATAGAACACTATCAAAACTATTTAACCGTACTTATGGTTTCAGTATTCCATACCCCTAATTTTAGTAAAATTAAATTAAATTGAACATTATTGGGCCAAAAATTAAATAAGATGAATAATATAATATGATAGATACTATAAACAACTAGTATTATTGAGAATGTTGTGATGAATTGTGTTGTTTATGATCAATCCGGTTCGGATCTGGTGTTAGCATTACTCACGGAAACCATTTTCACTGCAAAATGGTTTTGGAGTCTAACTCACGGAAACCATTTTCACTGCAAAATAGTTTTGGAGTACAACTCACGGAAACCATTTTCACTGCAAAATGGTTTTGGAGTACAACTCACAGAAACCATTTCCACAGCAAAATGGTTTTGAAACCAACTCACAGAAACCATTGCCATAGCAAAACCATTAGACAATTATTTTGGTTTCTCATAGAAGACTATCAAAACCATTAAACCATAATTATGGTTTCAGTAATAATTTCAGTGTATAACATCTTAATCATTATTCAAAACCATTACACAATTATCTTGGTTTCACATACATGATTATCAAAACCATTAAACCATAATTATGGTTTCAATAATAATTTTAGTGTATAACATGTTAAACAACGTTCCAGTAAAGAAAATCATAATCCATACTCATTTCTCTCTCTAACTCATAAAAAGCTTATTCAAAACAGCTTATTTTGTGCAAAATAGCTGTTTTGCACAAATAAGCTGTTTTGTATAAATAAGTTGTTTTGAATAAGCTGTTTTGCACAAATAAGCTATTTTGTATAAATAAGTTGTTTCGAATAAGCTGTTTTGTATAAATAAGCTGTTTTGAATAAGTTGTTTTGCACAAATAAGCTGTTTTGTATAAATAAGTTGTTTTGAATAAGCTGTTTTGCACAAATAAGCTATTTTGTACAAATAAGTTGTTTCGAATAAGCTGTTTTGCATAAATAAATTGTTTTGAATAAGTTGTTTTGCATAAATAGGTTGTTTTGCATAAATAAGTTGATTTGAATAAGTTGTTTTTTAAAATGAAATCGAAATAAGCTGTTTTGTATAAATAAGTTGTTTTGCACAAATAAGCTGTTTTGTATAAATAAGTTGTTTTGAATAAGTTGTTTTGCACAAATAAGCTATTTTGTATAAATAAGTTGTTTCGAATAAGCTGTTTTGCATAAATAAGCTGTTTTGAATAAGTTGTTTTGCATAAATATGTTGTTTTGCATAAATAAGTTGTTTTGAATAAGTTGTCTTTTAAAATGAAATCGGAATAAGCTGTTTTGTATAAATAAGCTGTTTTGAATAAGCTGTTTTGCACAAATAAGCTGTTTTGTATAAATAAGTTGTTTTGAATAAGCTGTTTTGCACAAATAAGCTATTTTGTATAAATAAGTTGTTTCGAATAAGCTATTTTGCACAAATAAGCTGTTTTGAATAAGTTGTTTTGCACAAATAAGCTGTTTTGTATAAATAAGTTGTTTTGAATAAGCTGTTTTGCACAAATAAGCTGTTTTGTATAAATAAGTTGTTTTGAATAAGCTGTTTTGCACAAATAAGCTATTTTGTATAAATAAGTTGTTTCGAATAAGTTGTTTTGCATAAATAAGCTGTTTTGAATAAGTTGTTTTGCATAAATATGTTGTTTTGCATAAATAAGTTATTTTGAATAAGTTGTTTTTTAAAATGAAATCGGAATAAGTTGTTTTGTATAAATAAGCTGTTTTGCATAAATAAGCTGTTTTGAATAAGCGGTTTTAAAAAAGTGATCCTAATAAGTTGGGTGTAGAAAGCGGTTTTAAAAAATTATAATATGGGGTTTTATTAGGCCTACAAATAATTAGATTTTATAGTGGGCTTACTTGGGATGTAGAAAGTAATTATGTTGGGTGTAGAAAGCAATTATGCACGGTGCATAAGGATCCCTTATGCACCATAACCACACCCTGTTTTACAATCTAAAATTTACTTCAAAACAAACTTAAAATAAAGGCCTTTAAGAAAGAAGATAAAGTTGTTTCGTTTCTTTGTTTTTTTTTTTTTAGTTTTAAAGCTATTTTTAAGTTAAAAGTTGTTTGGCAAAATATTTTACAAACTTTGAATTTATTATTTTTTTATGGTGTCTTGGGTTCGAACATCGGACTTGGCATATATTTATGCATTGTTCATATCAACTGAGCTAAGCTCACGAGGACAAAACTTTGAATTTATTATGAATTAATATAATAAATAAATAAAAATGTTTAAAATATTTTCTGAAGGCTGAAAATGTTAAAAAAATAAAAGATATTTTTTTTACAAATACTATATTTACCCAATAACGTTTATTTTGTGTAACATGAATACAATTGAATCATCATATAAATGACTTGTTAAATATTGAAAGGAGAAACAATTTAAGGAGCCTGAAATAATAACATAAATAATATCAAAATAGTTGGTTTTTTCTATTTCAAATATACTCTATAACAAATTTTGTTATAAGAATACCATATTTTTGTTGTCTTTCAAAAAGATAAAAATTTATATTATACGACATTATATTTGTTACATTGTTGATGTCATTGAAACAGATATGTTTAGTTTTTTTGAATAAGAAAAAGATATGCATAGTTTGTTACAATATAAAGGTGCAATATATATATATATATATATATATATATATATATATATATATATATAAGTATATTTTTTTTAGGCATCTATACCTTTTTTGAAGAAAAGACATCTACAATTTTACTTTTAGTTAAAATCAAAATTTTATAAAAATAATCATACGCATTATGCAACGCCAAGAAAAATTATACGCATTAGCGTAATAAAAAACAGACACACATAGAGTATTACTCTAAACGTTAATGTGTGTGTGTGTGTGTGTACATTTGCGAGGTTGAAGAAAGAAAACAAAAATATTTGGTATCATTAAATGACAGCGTGAATAAAAATAATTTTGAGGTTGTGATGATTAAACGATATTGAAATTAAATATATAAGTGATAAAAATATAATAAAATTCCTTTGAAAAAAAAGGTAATAAAATTAAATGGAACCCCCTTAAAAAAAATTAAATGGAACGGTTCAAAAAATAATTAAATTGAAAAAAAACATATTGAAATATAATATTAAAAAATAAAAGAAAAGGTTTCCAATGTGAATTTAAGAGAGAAATAAATTGTCGAGAAATAGTTTTTTTGAAGTAGCATTCGACAACTTTTAGCCAAAGCTCATTCTATTCAATTGTATGCATTCAAAAAAGTACATTTGTTAGTAAGTACTTAATTGATATTGTATTTGGCCCAACTTCTCCTTAAAAATGTAGATAAGTTGAAAAAAACCGGGTCAAACGGATCTTAATCTCCCACAACGACAGTGTAGAAACAACTGAATTTGGGAGAAAAAATTGAAAAATAGTTAAAAATAAAAAAATTGGAAAATAGTTAAAAATAAAAAAATTGAAAAATAGTTAAAAGTTTTTAAAAATATAAAAATTGGAAAATAGTTAAAAAAATCGGTGAGGTAGCACTCAACCAAACAACACTAAAAAAAATTATATGCATTAGCGTAACAAAAAAACAAAAGCAGACATATGGATATAAAATATTACTCTAAACTTTAATATGTGTGTGTATATATTCGCGAGGTTGAAGAAAGGAAATAAAACTATTTGGTATCATTAAATGACAGCTTGAATAAAAATATTTGTGAGGTTGTGATGATTAAACGATATTGAAATTAAATATATAATTGATAAAAAGATAATAAAATTCCTTTGAAAAAAAGATAATAAAATTAAATGGAACCTCCTTAAAAAATTAAACGAAACGGTTCAAAAAAATAAAATAAAATAAAGTTAAATGGAAGAAAAAAAACATATTGAAATATAATATTAAAAAAATAAAAGAAAAGGTTCCCAGCGTAAGTTGAAAAGAGGTGCTTGTGAAATAAATTGTCGAGAAGTTGTTTTTTAAAGTAACATTCAACAACTTTTGGGCAAGGTGCATTCGATTCAATTGTATGCATTCAAAAAAGTACTTTTTTTTAGTAAGTACTTAATTGATATTGTGTTTGGCCTAACTTCTCCTTAAAATTGTAGAGAAGTTGGAAAAAAGTCTAATCAATCGATATCTTAATCTCTCACAACAGCAATGTAGAAGCAACTGAATTTGGTAGAAGAAATTGAAAAATAGTTAAAAATATAAAAATTGAAAAATAGTTAAAAATTATTAAAAATATAAAAATTAGAAAATAATTTAAAATTAGGGAGGGGCAAAAATGGAAATTCATAAGGCAATGGTGAGGTGGCACTCAACCAGATATCTTAATCTCTCACAACAGCAATGTAGAAGCAACTGAATTTGGTAGAAGAAATTGAAAAATAGTTAAAAATATAAAAATTGAAAAATAGTTAAAAATTATTAAAAATATAAAAATTAGAAAATAATTTAAAATTAGGGAGGGGCAAAAATGGAAATTCATAAGGCAATGGTGAGGTGGCACTCAACCAAAGCCATGAATTATGAAATTAACGAATTGCCCCTCCTAGGGGCAAAATGGAAATTTATATAGCATTAATTTTAATAATAGTATATAGACAAAAATGGAAATTTATATAGTATTAATTTTAATAATAGTATATAGATTATAATCATGGATTGACTGAATTTTATAATATTAGAATAGATGTAATTCGACTTAATTGAAATTTTAGCCCATCATAGTTTCTTTTAGCCTTTATTTGGTTTGAGAGAAATAGAGGAGATAGAGAAGAGAGAAAGAGAAGAGAAGTTGGAGATTTCTCTTGTTTGACAAGAAGAGAAATTGAGAAGAGAGAAGAAAAATATTATGGTTCACATATTTTTGTTTTCTCTTCAAAAGTGAGAAGAAAGGGAGAAAAAGACAAAAAAAAAAGTCTAATTTGTCATTGATTTTTTAATTAATAATGTTGTCTTATCAAGATTATTTTTGTCTTTATCAAAAATAATAACATTTCTTTCTCTTCTATTTCTCTTTTCTTTCTCTTATGCTAAACAATACAAATCTTCTCTATTTCTCATCTTTTTCTCTCTTCTCAAAATCTCTCTTACATATTTCTCTTTTTTCAACTTCTCTTCCAAACCAAACACGTCCTTAAGAAGAGAAACATCACATTCATTTTAAGTTCTCTTTCTTCTAAACTCGCCGGACATGGGTGACTTTGGGTAATTTTTTACCTTATAATCATTCCCTTTCATCTTTTTCTTTCTTTTAATCTAAATAAGTGGTTTCCACAGAGATCAACTATTTTTCTTTTGTGTTTTTTTTTTGTGATTTCGTCGTTTGAGTACGATATTGTGTTGTTCGTTGTCTTGTGTTGTGCTGCTTGATTTCCACCTTCTTACAGTGTTTGTTTGGATCCTATTGAAAGATTTGTTTCAATTAATGACTCGGGTCTGAATGCATAAGTATTTCAGTCGCTTTGATTTTATTGTTGTTTTTCGATTTTAAAAATTATACCGAACGAAATTACTGGGTGAGTCACGACCAGGTCGCTTTCTTTAAGACGTTTCGCGGCACTACCCTAGTTTGTGCAAGGTAGACTAACAACCACGCCGTCTCCAGGATAAAACAGTCCAGATCACTGTTACGAGTATATACTGCACAGTATATAGTCGCTCGAGAATTACACCTCAAAGTATGGTTCAATCGTTTGATCGAAGCCACTCGATACGGTACGTAACCGCTCTATTCGAAACCGATGGGACAGAAAGGAGTAGAAGAAGAAGAACGATTTAAAATCGAAGGGAGAAGAGAGAAAATCGCACAGGAAGCATCAACTGTGAGATTTTGGTGTGAAGAATGAGTGGGGCGAGCTCTCCTTTATTAGGCAGAGTTCGTGAGAATTACTTGGGGATTAAGTTTGCTTAATCCTTAAGCAAACGCGTGACTTGGGGATTAAGTTTGCTTAATCCTCAAGCAAACGCGTTTCCTTAATTGGAAATATCCGGAAGTTTCTGGATACTGGTTTGGATCGGGTCGAAATGTAACACATTAATTTGTTATGCGAACACTTTCGTATAATGAAAAATTAATTAATTAATTTAACATTTTCAAGTGACAAAAAATATATATATCAATTTTCCAACCCACGACCCAAGCCCAAGCCCGGCCCGGTCGGCCGGTCGGACGGACGGCGGCGTCGTCGTCGCGCGTGTGATATATACATTTTTGTAAGCGTTCACCCGTTCACAAAAATGGGTACCCCAAGGGCACACCCTTGGAGGTCACCCCACCCTTATATAAACACTTACTAGTTGGGGTGACTCTCCAATGTGGGACATTTTTATGTCACATACCCACACACTAGTTTCTCATAGTGTTTTTCTTATTTTCTCACTAGACTTTAACTAGTGTTCCAACAATCCCCCACTTGACTTCAAAATGGTTTCGAGAAATAACGTAAAACGTTTCCATAAGATTTGCTAATATACAAAGGTGTTGTTAACAACTTGAACCTTTGCATAGTGGAAGGTATTCTGATTTAACAAGAGTTGCTTACAGCATTGAACTCTATCTCAGACATAGAATCCACACACAAACCTTTTCATAGGTGTATTCTAAAAGCCCGTGCGTTTTAAGGCCCTGCACGTGTATCCCGGTTTTAACGAATGCTCTAGGAATTCTGCCTCGAAATTCCATAGGACCGGCCTAAGTTCCACATTCGTATAGGTGAGTCTATCAAGGGTACTCCTGTAGCTGTGTACCCCACTCAACATAGAGTATAGATCTCATTAAGAGTTACTATTACCTCATCCTTCTTTCGCTGCAGGATCATGCTTTCTAAATTCTTTTTCTCATAGCATGTTCTACCACTTCATGACTTGTTTTTACCCATTGAACCTAAGTCTTGGGATCTCCAGTCATATAGGTCGGGTTACCATCATTCGTGGGCTATAGGCATTAGTCCCATCCTACTGGATGTTTCTTGGACTTTCTCTCTATTAAGTCCTTTCGTCAAAGGATCAGCTAAGTTTTCATTCGTACGTACAAAATCAACTCTAACCGCTCCATTTAGAGATACATTCTCTAATCGTGCTTTGTTTTCGCCTTATCTGTCGTCTCTTACCATTGTAATAACGATTCTTAATCTTTGCAATAGCCGCGGTACTATCGCAATGAATTAACACAGCTGGCAACGGTTTATCCCATAAAGGGATTTCAGCTAGCAAGGATCTTAGCCAACTTGCTTCTTCACTAGCCAGAATGGTCTGCTTTCTTAGACTTCCAAGAAAACAGCTCCTCCAGCTATGCTAAATATATAGCCGCTGGTCGCTTTGGAATCATCCGACAAGGTGTTCCAATCTGCATCACTGTACCCTTCAAGTACAGCAGGATATTTTTGATAATGCAGTCCTAATGTCATAGTCCCTTTCAGGTATCTCATGACTCTCTCAATAGCATGCCAATGCTCCTTGCTTGGCCTACTTGTAAATCTGCATAAGAGTCCCACGACATAGGCAATGTCGGGTCTAGTACAATCAGTGGCATATCTGAGACTGCCAATGATGCTCGCATATTCAGTTTGTCTAACACCATCTCCAGTGTTCTTAAAAAGTTTTACACTTGGGTCATAGGGTGTGCTTCCAGGTTTACAATCAATGTAGTTGTATTTCCTTAATATCTTCTCAACATAATGAGACTGATCCAAGGAAATTCCTTTATCTGATCTAGTAATTTTGATGCCAAGAATTACATCAGCTTCTCCTAGGTCCTTCATATCAAAGTTGTTACTCAACAGTGATTTCACAGAATTTATGGCAGGAATGTTTGACCCAAATATGAGTAGGTCGTCTACATATAGACATATGATAGTGCAAATGTTTTTATCATACTTGTAGTAGATACATTTGTCACTTTCATTCACTTTGAACTCATTCGAAATCATTAAGTTGTCAAACTTTTCATGCCATTGCTTAGGGGCTTGTTTTAGACCATACAGAGATTTGTCTAACTTACATACTTTGCTTTCCTGTCCATGGACTACAAAACCTTCAGGTTGTTCCATATAGATTTCTTCTTCCAACTCACCATTCAAAAAAGCAGTTTTCACATCCATTTGGTGTACTATCAAGTTATAAACAGCAGCCAAGGAAATTAGTACCCTTATGGATGTGATTCGAGTAACTGGTGAGTAGGTATCGAAAGAATCTATATTTTCTCTTTGTCTGAAACCTTTGGCTACAAGGCGTGCCTTGTATTTTTCAACATTTCCACCAAGTTTCAGTTTCTTTTTCAAAATCCATTTACAACCTATTGGTTTGCAGCCTGGAGGCAGTTCAGCCAAGTGCCATGTTTCATTAGACAGTAGAGAATCCATTTCATCATTTATGGCTTCTTGCCATAAGTCTGCATCCAAGGAAGACAAAGCTTCTTTGAGATTTGATGGATCCTCTTCTAATGTATTGACCACATATTTAGGTCCATACTCTTTAGCAGTTCTTGCTCTCTTACTTCTTCGAAGTTCTGTTACATCAGTTATGATGCTCTTATCACTATCCCTAATCACTGGATTGTGATCAGGTGTAGAGTTCATATTTATGCCCCCACTATTGCCCCCACTATCTCTTGATAGAAAGGGAAATTTCGTTTCATAGAAATCGGCGTCATTTGATTCTATGATCACTTTAGCCTTTAGGTCATAAAACCTATATGCTTTACTGTTTAAGGCATACCCAATGAATACACATTCATAGGCTCTACTGGCTAGTTTTACTCTCTTGGGATTAGGAATCCTTACATAGGCTAGACAGCCCCATGTTCGAATGTAAGACAAATTTGGTTGTCTTTTCTTCAAAATTTCATAAGGAGAAATTTTGTTCTTAGTTTTAGGTACTCTATTTAGCACGCAGCTAACAGTCAGTAAAATTTCTTCCCACCAATGAGGCGCTGCACCAGAATTAAGCATGATAGCAACTACTAATTCGGTAAAGGTTCTATTTTTTCCTTTTCCGCTTTACCGTTCATCTCAGGAGAGTAAAGTGCAGTTGTTTCATGAATGATTCCGTGCTCTTTATAATACTCATTGGATGTGTGTGATAAATATTTGGTGCCTCTGTCACTACGATAGCGCTTGATTCTATTATTGAATTGATTTTCAATTTCTTTTACAAAAATTTAAACATATCAAGCGCATCACTTTTGTTTTTCATTAAATACACAAAAGTGTAATCAGAGCAATCATAAATAAAAGTTATAAAGTATCTTTGCCCGTTTTTAGTCAGATTACCATCAAGTTCACATATATTAGAATGTACTAATTCAAATGGTTCGGTTTCTCTTATTACAAATTTATGAAATCCTTTTGTTATTTTTGCTTGACTACAAAACTGACATTTTTCAAATTCATTCAAAGAAAAACTAACATTCATTCAAAGATAACTTAGGAATTAAACCGATATTGCTCATATTAGAAATGATTCGTTTATTAACGTGACAGAGTCGTGCATGCCAAATAAGAACCAACCATCAGATTCACACACCATGTTGATCCACCAATCATCAGATCCACCCACCATGTTGACTTCAGTTGTCATTGCAGTATACGGCTGCTCCTCATTTGTTGTAAAGTGAGTCTGAGCTTGAGCCGGTCTATTGGATGGGTTTCTACACTTTCGTGCCATATGACCTGGTTGTCCGCAATTGTAGCAATTAACCGGTTGAGCAGGGTCATTCTTTGGTGGTTGAGCTTTTGGGACCTTTGGTGGGTTCCCATTCATATTCCGATTGGAATTCTTATTTGCAGGGAGGTTCTGATTCTTAAATTGTTTGCCAGTAGGCTTCAGAACAGCACCCACAAATTTCTTTTTAGTGTTGTTGTACGAGACAGCCAACACCTCTTCATTCAATTTTTGTTTTCTTGCCTTTTCTTCAATATGAAGTCGAGTAATCAGACTTTCAAGCGACAATTCCTTAGTCTTATGCCTAAGGGCATTCTTGAAGTCCTTCCAAGCAGGGGGCAGTTTATCAATTATCACAGCAATCTGAAACTGCTCAGGTAATTGAATCCCTTCAACAAAGATCTCATGAGCTATATTCTGAAGCTCCTGAGATTGTTTTTCGACAGATTTCTCGTCGTTCATCTTATAGTTTAGGTACCGGCTCACAACAAATTTCTTTGAGCCAGCCTCTTCAGTGTTATACTTATTCTGAAGAGAATCCCAAACATCCTTAGCTGTCTTATGAATAAGATGCAGATCATATAGATGATCCGCAAGACAGTTCAAAATATAATTCTTGCACATGCAATCATCATGTTGCCAGAGGAGTATATCCTTTTCAGCCTGTTTCACCTTTTCAGCATGTTCGGCAGTAAGCCTTTCCAACACAACATTTGTCGCAGGTACAGAAGCATCTGTAGCCACTGCTGTCTTACCGTTACTAGTCGTTTCCATAGGAACCGACATCAATGGTATCACAGGTACGTTGTTCTTCAAGACGTGGGCAACCTTTTTAGTAGTTAGAAAAAACATCATCTTTGTTTGCCAACGCTTGAAGTTACTACCGTGAAACTTAAACGGTTTGTTGAAATCGACAGCTGTTCTAGATACATTAATTTCGTTGTTGGTATTCATGGTTTCAGAAACGTCTTAAAATTGTTGTTTTTCGATTTTAAAAATTATACCGAACGAAATTACTGGGTGAGTCACGACCAGGTCGCTTTCTTTAAGACGTTTCGCGGCACTACCCTAGTTTGTGCAAGGTAGACTAACAACCACGCCGTCTCCAGGATAAAACAGCCCAGATCACTGTTACGAGTATATACTGCACAGTATATAGTCGCTCGAGAATTACACCTCAAAGTATGGTTCAATCGTTTGATCGAAGCCACTCGATACGGTACGTAACCGCTCTATTCGAAACCGATGGGACAGAAAGGAGTAGAAGAAGAAGAACGATTTAAAATCGAAGGGAGAAGAGAGAAAATCGCACAGGAAGCATCAACTGTGAGATTTTGGTGTGAAGAATGAGTGGGGCGAGCTCTCCTTTATTAGGCAGAGTTCGTGAGAATTACTTAGGGATTAAGTTTGCTTAATCCTTAAGCAAACGCGTGACTTGGGGATTAAGTTTGCTTAATCCTCAAGCAAACGCGTTTCCTTAATTGGAAATATCCGGAAGTTTCTGGATACTGGTTTGGATCGGGTCGAAATGTAACACATTAATTTGTTATGCGAACACTTTCGTATAATGAAAAATTAATTAATTAATTTAACATTTTCAAGTGACAAAAAATATATATATCAATTTTCCAACCCACGACCCAAGCCCAAGCCCGGCCCGGCCGGTCGGACGCCGCCGCGCGTGTGATATATACATTTTTGTAAGCGTTCACCCGTTCACAAAAATGGGTACCCCAAGGGCACACCCTTGGAGGTCACCCCACCCTTATATAAACACTTACTAGTTGGGGTGACTCTCCAATGTGGGACATTTTTATGTCACATACCCACACACTAGTTTCTCATAGTGTTTTTCTTATTTTCTCACTAGACTTTAACTAGTGTTCCAACATTTATGATAGTATTTGTAGATATTTTATCGATGTATTCTATCAGCTTGGGTGATTTGTGTTTGCTTGCAAATTTTATCTTTTACTTTCGAACGATATTGAATATGTGATGGTATTCGATGTGCTCTAACAATTTCAATGAATATTGTTTTGATGTTTTTAAAAATATGTAATTCAACTTTTTACTTTCTCCGGTACGGTTAGTAACATAAAAACTCATGTTAGGTAGCTCAAACCAAGTCTTTCTACTTCACCCTATTTAATATTGTGATTCCTGAATTATCTTCGATTAGAATAGTTTTATTTTTCAACAAGACTTTTTTTCAATGAAACAAGTCTCCAAAAATGACGAATTTGAAAAATAAAATTGTGTTTTTGATAACATAAGTATAATGTGATAAATTCTTTTCGGGAAATGTTAACCAGTGCCCTCGGGGCACTAGTTAAGGATGCTAAAAGAAGAAATTTCAAGTCAAAAAATATACTTTTTAAGCTTTTAATGCATTGATTACACGACTATCAATGCAAATATTACTACATTTGCTTCCTTAACCAGTGCCCCGGGGGCACTGGTTAACATGACCCATTCTTTTTCTCATCCTCTTTGCTTCTCATCCACCCTTCAAATTATCAAAAATGCCATCAAATTTTATAATTCAGAACGAGTTTATAATCCAAACACCTTCTATGCTTATGATTGTTTGCACTTTAAAAATATGGCGCATGAAAAGTGATGTTATACTTTTTGCATCAAACAAGATAAGTATTTGTGTATCGTCTCCACAGGGAATAGTGCGCTATCAATGACAGTTTAACATCAATTATCATTCCAAGTATTAAGAGTACTTGTTTGTTTGAATTGTAACTAACTAAACTAAATGCACAAAGTAAAAGATGAGATTAATAAGGCTTGAAACTTGTTAGGAGTAGAGTTTCTTAACCAAGCATCACACATAACCTAATGATCCATACGAATTCTAGCTTTATAAACAATATTATCACAATCAATTCTAAACTATCCTTCCTGTCCAAAGCGATATAATTAATTCTAAGGTATCGTTTAAACATTCGTGTCCAAATCCCTTAAACGATAACAAAGTCGATCGGATAACTTAATCGACCGTGTCCAGCCTGATTAAGTATCCGAAAGCATTAAACTCTTGATTATGGTGATTATCAAAGATTAACAAAGATGTCAAGTAAGTTAACCTAAGATATATTGCTACTCTAGGTCTAGATTCAAGAGTTTGTGTCCAAAGCATCTTGAATCTCATTGAAAGCATTAACACAAGAATAATAACAATATTGAATATAAGTTGCTAGAACCATATTTTGCAAGATCAAAAGATTACATGTTTAGCAAGGATCAAGTACCTCTCATCCCAACAAAGGGTATTGAGCTACACATCATCATGGAAGCCTTGCAAGGATGGATTGAAAAGGAAGGATTCATTACACCTTGTGATGTCTCAACAAAGGAAGAAAGATCCAACTTCCAGAATCACTCTCACTCTATATGATCTACCCTATTTCTCTCTATAAAATATCTAAAACTAAAACTTAAGAGAAAAACTAAGAAAAGTAACCAGCCCCTTGTCCAAGAATAGCAAGTGGCTATTTATAAAATTCTGCCATGCTTGAGCTCGCAGCTGCGAGCTACATCACTCGCATTTGCGAGTTGCTTCTTTGAACCAATGAGCTGCTGCCACGTCATAAATGAGGAGGTCAAACCGCCCTAACTTGCAGTTGCGAGTAAGGGAGCTCGCATTGGCACTCGCAATTGCGAGTTGAGTGCGAGTTGCTAAGCCTCCTGGATCAGCTTCTGCCCAAATAGTACTTTTTCAAGATTTTTGGTCTTTGATCAGTGTCTTGGGGTAAATTCCTGCATAAAAGGATAGAGTAAGATATATAAAGCGTAATAAGGCATTTAACACTATTTTCTCGGCTTTTCCTTCAATAACTTGTAAAACAAGTAACAAAAAGTGCATGAAATATAACATGAAATTAACACTTCTTGGCACTTATCAAAAAGCAAGGAGGATGAGAAAATAAATTCTCAAGGGCGCATTCTAAAGTTTTTTTTGAAAAAAAAAAAAGAAAGGTAGTGCAACCTAGAACTATTAATATGTGTTTGGCTCGAATTTTTTTTAGGGGCCTAATTTTCCAAAGAGAGCCGGTCCTCGAATTTTACAGGAACGGCCCTGATTCTGATAGTTAGGACTCGAACAACCCTCGAGTTTAGGTACAATTGGATTAGTAACACTCCGAATAGACCATTAGTTAGGACTCGATCCATTACTACATCAGAATCAGAGAGCATTTTCAATAACAGACATAACTCAAAATTTCAACAACAATATAATTTAACAACCACTCATATTTTCAACAACAATTGACATCCGTCACTAGTAATTCAACATAATTAGAGAAATAACGATTAAACAAAAGTGATGTAAATTGACAACATAAACAAAAAGGACAACACAATTTAAAAAAAACTTAAATAAAACTCTATTGACATTTTGGACACTTGAAATTTGAAAGAAAAAAAAACCACAAATATAACACTCCAACTTCAATAACCATTGTGGAAAACATGGACCTACGTCATAATCATCCTTAACAATCTCTTGATAATAAGCAAAAGATGTCCATACCACAACTCTAGAAACTTTAAAGACCAAACTCGAGTACAATAATTTGTCTTAGTATCTATGTTCCCAAACAGTACCACTCCTCCCAAAAGATGCATGTATCTCAATAAACTGCAATTATAACATATTGTTCATTGCCACCCAAACTTTGACCAAATCTCCCTTACTATCCTTCAAATATTCTTTTCAACCTTCCATGAGCAGATTCAACTGTGTTAGTGGTTGTTTTGTCAAGATGTACGACATGGTTTTTCCATGTCCTTACGGTCTTTTCCTTTAAGGGATTTAATATGTTATTTTCAACATAGATGAGGAACTTTGAGAAGTTCATACACACCTCTCGGAATTGCACAATGGATTCAACAAATGATTCCTTCGAAGAGGATTCAACCATATTTTCCCACACTTTCATGATGTTCTGAACTAACTTCATGGACTTCACCTCTTTGGTATCCTTCTCTTCGCCATCCACGTCTTAGGAATCTTTCTCTTTGACATTCACAATTTTGGCATCCTTAGATTTGATTTTGCAGCTCATCTTGCATCTTGCTCTCATGTTTTTTGAAATATTAAATCGACACGCTAAATTGGTAGATTTAGGGAATATTTTGCAACAACATTAATCAATGTGGTATGTCTCTCAGTCACAATCACCTTTTGCATATTATCTATAGAGTTCAAAAGATCAAGGCACATTTGTAATGTCTAAGTGAAATTATCCTCTTTTTGAGACGTCGGAAAAGTAAAACCAACATAAGTGACCCCAACTATCCTAAACAACAGAATTTTATAGTGATTGGTTTTATAGGTGGAATTCATTAACAAAACATATTGAAAAGTGTTAAACAAGTTAACAGATTCTGGATGAGTCCAAAAAATATCCTAAACAGTTGCAGATTCACCAACAGTTCTAAACTTTGTACACATACTTGCGATCATCCAAACATTTCAACAAATATTGCATTTATGAACTTCATCACTTATGGACTTTTTGTACTTTTGTCTTGCATTGTAAACTTGCTTTACAACGATTACATTATCTTTTCTTTTATCTTTCAATGTCACTAGGGTATTCTTTGGTTTGACCATATTCCTTGTCATGTCAACAACAAACTTCTTCTCTTCTCATTTAATCTACCAGCAAGAAGGTGAACTTTCTGACTCTATCTGATAGTTGTGCACTCCATTAACCATAATCAATGACCATTCATTTGGTTTCAACAAATAACCACACAACCTAAATGGACATTCCTTATCCTTGACCATGTGCCCTCTCACTTCACTTTCTTTTTGGTTCCTTAACACATCACTCATTTCACAACTCAAGACTAACTTTGGCACCGTCCACCCCTAGGATGGTATTTGTCAATAATTAAGGTAAATTTCATCGTTTATGTTCAACGACGAACCCAATTAATCAAATCATCTCTAACTTTATATTTTACATTAGTGAAAAAGTAATTCATTTGTCTTAACTTCATTGTAAGCAAGTTTATTAACATAATGCTTAAATATGTACTCTTTAGAATCAACATTTAATTTCACATCAACGGAAACATCTACATTGTTTGACTTCACATCAATGGAAACAACAACAATATTTGGTTTCACAACAACAATATGTTCATTAACAAAAATTAATTTTGTGAATTATTCATGGTATCTATATAGTCTGTCACGTTATGCCACCAAAAATATAAAAGTTCTGTCACGTTGGATTTCCAGCATCCGTGCAATTACTATTATATATCGACACATGTTTCATCCCTTAATTATTCTTTGTTTTCATGCTAAAGATAACACCTCTAATATGTTCGTTGTCTTTTTTTTAGGAGACCTCTAATTTGTTCATTGTCCTGCATGTACTTGTTGTCTAAAGCATATTCTTCTTTCTTTGACTAAATTTCACCACACACCATGCAAAAATGTTACATGTATTTCACGACCAACACAATGGCACCTAGTAATAAGTTAAATGACAATTTACATGTAATCTATGATCGACACAAAAAAATTGATGTAAGGCATGTGTCAAAATATAATATATTTTTTGAGGTGGTGTAACAAATTAATGATGCAAAGCACTTGACAGAATTAACATATAGACATATATTTTGAATTTGGATTTTGATTATTACTTTCCCATGTTTTTTTGTTCATTATTTTTCCAGTTTTGCTTATACTAGTATTTCATATAAAAACAAAACTAGCCACCAAACCATGTTACATATATTGGTTGTTGAGACTTGAAACTCACATTTCCCATGAGGTGCATTTTGTTGACCGGCAACAAGTACTGCTTCGTCATGTATGAAATATACAATAAAGTATAAAGTTGCATATAGGAAGGAGGACCCACCCATTTCTATGACCAAAGAAAATAACAATATGCAGTAATGTTAATGACTATATATGCCGTACCAAAATTCTTAAACTATGACTTTGCAAAATATTATTCTAAAAATGGTATGCTGATAATGCTTTAATTCTTAAATTCCTTATCACATCATACACTATATACTTGTGAATTCTTAAACTATGACTATATATATGCTTGAAGTCTTAAAATAGGAGAAATTATTATTTCTCACAAATTAGCACAGATTGGCTGCCAATTGATATGATAACGGTTCCTTCAAAAAAAAAAATTGATATGATAACGGTCCAACTCAGTGGTCACAATAATTTAATAAATAAGTTAACAGTTAACCACCAACTATGCCTAATTAATTTAATAATACAGAAAAATCATCCACCAACCTAGATAGATTGATATTTTTCATTAAGCCCCGGTCACATAAAGTCTCCTATACGTCTCTACACAGTACAACCAAAGTTTGGAATATGCACATTTACCGGATTGACCATCATTTCATTATTAAAATTAATTTTCATTAAAATCAAAAATATTAGTTTTATATACATGCATGATGGCTTTTATACATGTAATAAGAGTTTTATATTCAACAATTTGTCAAAAAAGTAATGTAGAAATTTCATGAGTCCCTTTCTTTTAATATTGTGCATTATTATTTCACACACACCTATCTATATATACACATCAAATATTTGAAACAAAATACAACAAAGGAGGAAACAACACAGCACAATATTAAGGTGCAAAAATTGTCTAACAAACAATTAGTGAAACATGGGTGAAGCTAAGGAAATATGGTCAGCACCAATAACACCTAGAACAGGAAATTCATTGATGGGAACACCTAGGGTTGCATCACCACCAGTGTCATGTCCACCTTCACAGCTTCATTCACCATCTCTCACAAGATCACCACTACTTCAATCAGAGAATGGAGATGCACCACATCCTAAGAGTAAGACTCCAAAGACTCCTAGAACACCAAGAATGTCTTTGACACCAAGGTTTATTACCCCTTTAGGAAGTCCTATGAGGAAAGCTTTGAGACTAACTAAGCTTGATCCTCAAGATGCTTGGCTTCCAATCACTGAGTCTAGGAATGGTAACAAATATTATGCTGCTTTTCATACTCTTTGTTCTGGGATTGGTATTCAAGCTCTTGTTCTTCCTGTTGCATTCACTATTCTTGGTTGGTAAGTTTCATATAGTTTCATTTCTCCATTCAATCCTTTTTTCATCTTATTTTTTATGTTTTAATAGGCAAATATTAATTGTTAGGTGTTATATTTGTTAGTATGAAGAGTTGAACTCACGAACTTTTATCACTCCAACTCCAATTTTTTATTTAATCTTGTATGGTTTTTTCCTTTCAAATGGAAAAAAAAAAGTTCATAAAGTATACTTTTTATCAATCAAAAAGTATTTTAAAGTCATAAATTATGTTACTTGGATGTTGAAGATTCATTGCTCTATTGTAATTGTAAAAGAGTGATTCATAGTTCTATATGTTAGTAAGTTTTATTTTTGTTCTTGAGAAGGAGATTAGGTTAATATACATGTATAATAGTTTTATATTTTTGTGAAATGAAATATAGGGTAAGTGGATGAGACTAGTGGAGGCTTTAGACGATGGGATGGGATGGGATGGGATGGGATGGGACTAGTTCTTATATTAGATTCAAGATATGCCATAGTTTAGTAGGCAACTCCTTGGAGTTATTTAATAGATAGATAATAAGTTGGTCCCAATTTTATATATTTACCCTTTTAATTTTATCACTACGCTAACATTGAATACACGTAGTGACAAAATAATACTTTTGATACAATATATTTCAAAATATACCAAACTTATGAAAATACATAGAGAGATTAACTTTATATTATCTCAAAAGTGTCAAGTGTAATTTACCCCTGATTAACTTTGTTGTACCTATAACAAACTTTAGTTAACAATCAAATTTGTGATTGATGGTTGCAGGACTTGGGGAATATTAAGCTTGACAATAGCATTCATATGGCAACTTTACACCTTATGGTTGCTCGTCCATCTTCACGAATCCGTCGAGAACGGTATTCGCTACAGTCGATACCTTCAACTCTGCTTCGCTACTTTCGGTATAATTTCTTTCTCCACTTTATTTTACTTGCCTCATAGATAATGTTACATCGCTCAATAACTTTTTATTTGACACATGCATCATCTCTATAAATTTTGAAGTAAATCGAAATAACATTTTATATGTCATCATAGTTTAACAAAAAAAAAAAGTTTAAGATGTTAATCTTAATGGACCAAAGATGTAAGATAATGATGTGAAAAAAATTATTGCCCAATTGATGAAGTATTGGAATGGTATATTGCAGGTGAGAAACTTGGGAAATTACTAGCATTGTTTCCAATATTGTACCTATCAGCAGGAACATGTACTACATTGATCATCATAGGAGGATCAACAGCAAGAACATTCTATCAAGTTGTATGTGGAGACCATTGCAATCCCAAACCTATGACCACTGTGGAATGGTACTTGGTCTTTACATGTGCAGCTGTGGTCCTATCTCAGTTACCAAACTTGAATTCCATTGCTGGAATTTCTCTCATTGGAGCAGTCACTGCTGTAGGGTATTGTACCTCCATTTGGGTTACCTCTGTGGCACAGGGTGCCCTACCAGGGGTGAACTATAATCCTGTGACTGGTGAAAACAAGGTTGAAAATGCTTTTAGTGTGCTTAATGCCCTAGGTATCATTGCTTTTGCCTTTAGGGGTCACAATCTCATTCTTGAAATTCAGGTATGTGACATAATTTTTTATCCCTCTTACCTAATTAAATTTTTTGAAATTAATGAGAAATGAAATTATTTGACGCAACAATTTTTTGTTGATATATTTATTGGGTACTTGTCATAAGTGGTCATTGTTTCGTTAGCGAGCCAATTTGAAGTTTTTTTTTTTTGCAGTTTCCTCTTTTGACTTTGAAGTAATGAGAATATGATATAGTTACTACTTTGTTTTGTTGACAATTGACAAAAAATACTACTTTCAAAGTTGTTGAAAACTTCAATAGATGTGCTGGGTCAAGCACACAATTTGGAGTTATTGGACGACTTTCTCCTTTCATATTTAATTGATTAGTCCACCATGTTAAGTTCATAATAGGAGGAAAAAAAAAAGGATAAGTATTGAATATTAAGTATAGTCAACTTCATTCAATAAGTAGATTTTGATTGAGAAATAGTAACTTTATTATTCCAACTTACATAAATTTATGGTGACCAAAAAGATTTGTAGTACAATCTAAATCTCTATTTTTTCAATAAACTGAGCTAAATTTTAGATATTTGATTAGATGTAACTTATTTCTTGTTAAATAATCAATCAACGTATTCTTCAAGTATAATTTGTCATCTTATGATTTTCTAATTTTGTTGCAGGCTACTATGCCTTCAAGTGAGAAGCATCCATCACATGTGCCCATGTGGAAAGGAGTGAAGGCTTCTTACACACTCATTGCTGCCTGCTTGTTTCCCTTGGCTATTGGTGGCTATTGGGCTTATGGACAATTGGTATGTACACCTAATCTAATTACTTAGAACTAAAGAGAGCAAAATTAGCCAACTAATTAATTATATTATGACTTGTCTTATGGTATACTAGCTAGTACCATATTTCTTTAATTTGAATTTAGTTTTGATGCATTTTTAGTATAAATTTACACCGTCAACTAATCACAAACCATTGACTTGAAATATACAGATTCCTGCAAACGGAGGAATGCTCACGGCCCTATACCAATTTCATTCTCAAGACGTATCAAAATTTGTACTTGGGATGACCAGCTTTTTCGTAGTAGTAAATGGTTTGTGTTCATTTCAAATATATGGCATGCCGGCTTTCGATGACATGGAATCAGTATACACCACTAGATGGAAGAAGCCGTGCCCGTGGTGGCTCCGAGTAATTTTTCGAGTCTTCTTCGGGTTTTTGTGCTTCTTCATAGGAGTTGCTATTCCATTTTTGTCTAGCTTAGCTGGTTTGATTGGAGGAATAGCATTACCAGTGACATTGGCATACCCATGTTTTATGTGGCTCAAAGTAAAGAAACCAAAGAAGTATAGTTTCATGTGGTATCTCAATTGGTTCTTGGGAACATTTGGAGTTGCTCTAAGTGTCATATTAGTTACAGCTAGTATATATGTTATTATTGATACTGGTGTTAATGTGAGCTTTTTCAACCCTCAGTAGTCTCAACCAAAGAGGGAAAAAAAATTACTAGGGAAAATATATGTGGATTTCTTAGGAAGATTACAGTTGAAGTTGTATTTTTTAAATTATATCTTAGAAATTCAAAATTGTATACTCAAGTTTGTAGTTGTAACTTTTTTTTTTAAGTATATCTAGCATGATTGCATAATTGAAGTTGATATACTAGATTTTTTATTTATGATGATGTTTATGTAGTTAAATTTTACCTATACAATGTGCCATATATGTAGAATAGAAAATAGTTAAGTGGTTGACTGTCTTAATGTGAGACCATGACTATTAATGTAATTTATCATTTATGTATTATTATACCCTCTTTTGATTTTTATGTTTTGTTTTTTAATGTCTGTCTTTTTGGAACCAATACAATTGATATGTCATGTCACTGAATTTTGATGGTAACAAATATTATATATTTAAACCAACAAGTGTATGAGTCTAAAGAAATTCGATGGATTTGGTTTTATGTGCTTAAATTAAAATTTTATTAAAAACAATTAAGCTCAAACTCATATATTATTATCCCAGTCTTATCTAAGTCTAAGAAATACAACTGATTGTATAGTTATGATCACAAGAAGACTTGGTTACATTTTACAACCCTATTTCATTAAACAAAAGACTAATGAAATTTGTACGGCTATCTTTTAACAATTTTTAGGATAATATTCTTCTTCTCTCAATTCCACGACAAAAACAATAGAGAAATAAAAGGGAGGAACGCAATAAAAAAAAAAAGTTATCCAAAAATAATTATAGAAGTATCGTTTCTCTAAAAAGAACAAGTTTTAGAAATTTACATATTTTAAGTCTCTTTTTCGTTTCATGCACCGTCTTTTGATATTAAGTAAAAGGTATTGCACCACTTCAATATAGAATTCCTTAGAACAAATCTCTTGAAGAGAGTTATTATCAAAACGCTTGTGCATTAAACAGAAAAAATAATCCGGTGATTGAAGCTTGGAAGACTTAACCTTGAAAGATTTAAAATGATTCATCTAAGTTTTTTTGGTACAACCAAGAATGTCGATAGATAAATGGAAGTGAGGCAATTTGTTGTGATTTCAACAAGCAAAATGAACATAAAACAATATAACAATGACGATAAAACTAAATTCTAAGTAGATAATGATTCAATGCAAGAAATAATCTAGAGTCTATGAGCAGACAAACAATCAATCCATAGAACAACGTATACAGAAAGTAGAGAATTAACACGAGATTGTTTACAAGTTAGTCCAAATTGACATACATCAGAGAGGGAGGGAGAGAGGGCAGCTCTCCAATTCACTGTCAAGACGGTCAAAAGATACTCAACACTCAAATCCTAACAAGACCTACGCGTTCCCTCCTTTTGGTCTTTTATCTGTTGCGTGATCAGTTTCTATTTAGAGCATCTCCAATGGGGGGTCCTTACTTAACAAGGATCACTCCCCGTTAAGGACCCTCCATTGGAGGAAGAAAAAATGAGTCCCTATTAAGGAACGAGCAACTATATAAGGACCATCTCTCTCCTGGGTAACTAACAGGTCCCACGTTTAAAAAAGTAATAAAATGTGTACTACTTGGTCCCACTTGCATAAAGGAGTAATAAAATGTGTACTACTTGGTCCCACTTGCATAAAGGAGTAATAAAATGTGTACTACTTGGTCCCACTTGTCAAAAGGAGTAATAGATAAATTATTTTTGTTTAATGATATAAAGATAGTTGGACATATTTAAGTACTTTTCATTGGAGTCCTTATTAGTGTATTACCATTGGAGTCATTGAGTCCTTAATAGGTACTTTTATTAAAAAATTATAAATAAGTGATATGTCACGTGGGGTCCATTTAAGGAGTTCTTGTTAGGGAACTACCATTGTGGATGCTCTTATATAGTGAGAAAGGCGCATGATTCCAATCGGGAAAAATGTGATTCTAGTCACCCTATTCTAAAAGTGATCCTTGGGACAAGCTTAATAACACTCTTTTGAACACTCTCTCTCTAGCACTCACTCTTTTATTGAGTGAAATCAATGTGGGACCTACACTTTGGAAATGGAACCCACATAAAGTGGTGAGTCATACATTGATTTACCCAATAAAAGAGTGAGTGCCAGAGAGAGTGCTCAAAAGAGAGTGTTGCTAGCATTCCTCTCATCCTAAACACCTTGTTCCAAAAGCAAAAAACATGATTTTAAGACACTTTCATCGCAAAATAATTTGGTTACCCACGCTAAAGAGTGAACTACCTCATTAGCATTTCTCATAATTAACTAGACCATAGAATTATTAAATAAAGCAAAAACAATTCTTACTATCCTTAATGATGAATCCAAAGTTAGATACATTTTCCAGAATATTACTAAAAGCATCTGCTGCTCGTTTGGAACCATCACCACATCAATATTTTTCAACTAAAGTCAATGGACCCAATGAATAACAACTAACAAACCACGTATTTCTTCTTCATCTACAAAAAATATGAATCCTGCTCTTTACCCAAACAGTTTCGCTTATTCCTAAAGTAAAAGTCGAAAATGCCCCTACGCAACTTAACTTGCGCTAGTGCATTTGTTACGTATGTTAAGTCACGTTACGTGACTCAACATGCGTAAGTGTTATATGAACGTGACTTAAGTCACGCCAAACTACAGCACTAGCGCAAGTTAACTTGCGTTAGTTGGCCGATGAAGAACAAACGTTTTTCCAACTTTGGTCAGCTTTTCAACATTCAATGTACACGTTTTTTTTACCACTTCACACGTTTTTTTTGACCACATTTATGTTAGATATAACCTAGGTTCACATTTCTACCTATAAATACCCCTCCATACTTACCTAATTCCTCACACCATATCACTTTCTCCCCCTCCTCACTCTCTCCCTCTATTTCTCTTCTTTCTTTTCTTTTTTTCAATATTCTCTTTTGGGGTAAAAGGTGATCAAACTTCGTCGGGGTAAAATAGTGAGTAGCCGACTTGGGGAAGTGATCGACCCTTGGGATAATTTTAAACCTGTTTTTTTAACCGCAGAAACTTTTTACCGTGGGTAAAAAGAACTTCTTGTGGTAAAAAAAACAGATTTAAATTTAGCCCAAGGGTTGATGATGTATTTTCCCCAAGAAGGCTGCTCACTATTTTACCCCACGAAGATTGTTCACTTTTTACCCCAAAAAGGAGAAAATAAGTAGATTTAGTGAATAACTTCAACATTATTGTATGACAATTGTTGTAATGTGAGAATTATTAATAAAATAAGATATTGTTATATTTACTTTTATTTATATTTAGTCCATTTGCTTTTATTTTTATTAATTTAGTCCATTTACTTTTATTTATATTTAGTCCATTTGCTTTTATCAATAATTTAGAATAATGTTAACAAAATAATTTCGGAATAATGTTAATAAAATAATTTAGAATAAAGTTAAGAAAATAATTTAGAGTAATGTAAACAAAATAATTTAGAATAAAGTTAATAAATTAATTTAGATTAATGTGCACAAACTAATTTACAATAATGTTAAGAAAATATTTCAGAATAATGTTAATAAAATAATTTAGTATAAAGTTAAGAAAATAATTTAGATTAATGTAAACAAAACAATTTAGAATAATAAATTAATTTAGAATATAGGCCTTAAATGTAACAAAAAAAAACCAAGGCATAATTGAAAATTATTTAGTGCATAGGTTTTATATGCACTAAATTCAGTCAAAAACAGTAAAAAAAACGTGTAAAACACAATAAAATCATGGTTAAATAACCGACCAAAGTCCAAAAAACGTGTTCTTGAGTTGTGACCACCGGCCTAACCGACCAAAGTCCAATAAAATAATTGAGTTCTTGAGTTAACTCACGCTAGTGTAAATCCTGGGCGTGAGTTAACTTGCGTAAGTTATAACATCCAACTTATAAAATTACGGCCAACTTATAACTAGCGTGACTTAAATCATGTAGCGTGACTAAAGTCACGTTCACCTTATAACTGACGTAAGTTAACTTACGCTACGTGAGTTAACATGCGTAGGGGCAGTATGGACTTTTACTTTGGGAGTGAGCAAAATCATTTGGGTAAAGAGCAGGACTCAAAAAATAATACTTCCACCCCTTTATGTATTTTCACCTTTTTGTTTTGGGAATTGCTTCGCATACCCCTATCTGAAGGTTCTATAAGCAAAAAAAAAAAAAAATCCTATTAAGAGATACATTCTGATAGGTTGAAAAACACAGTAGACCGTTAAAACTATTACCATTTATTTCATATCCTTCTCTCCAAATCAGTCTAATGAAGTACAATTCTATGCTTACAACCACTTGACCCAGTGACCACTTCTCATTATGTGGGTTTTATTTTCAATGTGTGAGACACTTGAGCTTCACCTACACATGGTAAAGGGTGGGGTGGGGACGGATTTTACCTTTCCCGTTCTCGATTTTTATATACTTGGACCTATACCCAACGGAGATGATAAATTGAATCAGATCCCCGTCTTCAGCGAGTTCGAGTACCCCACCTCATCCTTGTACCCGTAGTGAAAAGCAAAAAAAAAGAAAGATGTTTTTTCTAATCCCGGAGACAATGTTGTGATACATTATCCAGCAATATGTTCATTTTAACATTTTCTTAACCGAATGATTTGGTTGCTCCATTAAATATCAATGACAGTTTTTATAGCATGAAGATTATTATACCAAATAATATGTCATATCAACATATAGCTAAAATATAAATGTTCTAAATTAACTAATAAACCAAATTAAGAAAACAATATAATCAACTACAAACCACATCATTGTTCGTTGAAAATTTAAAATTACTAAAATAATTAGCCTCATAAATGTTGTCATTTTTCTTTCTCTAAATGTCAGTGACGTCTTCAACTTCACTCTTTAAAATTGAAAATTTGTGAGGGTGGTACCAATTGAGAAGAGATGATGGTAATCGATGGTTATGGTGATAGAGATTAGAGACCGAGAGTGTGAGATTTGGAAGGAGAAGAGAGTGAACTCGAGTGAGTGTCGTTTAAAAAGACTAACACTCTAAGTGCCTGAGTGAAATAGTTTACGGTTTGGGTTTTAATTTACATAAAAATGGAGTATTAAAGGGGTAATAAAGTATTTTCCATATTTAGGGAGGGGTTTAAGTATAAGTTTGGGATGGGTACATAAATCTTTGTTATCCGCCCCATACTCTTGTTTTGAAATCGAAGAAAACATAAACTCAGTCAAAGCGGAGAAAATCCGTCAAATTGGGACGGGCTCAGGTGGATATCAACGGCTACAGGTTTCGCTGTCATGCCTAGTTTCATCCAATAAAAAAGTGATTGTTAAAAAGAAAGTGTTTTTAGCATTTCTCTTGTATTAAATAGATTCTAAAATTTCTTGACCAAATTTAGATACGATAAAATTTAATTTTTTTAAAACTAAATAAACTTGTTAAAAAAAATTGACCAAATTTATTTATTTAATAAATAACTCTTACTTGGCCTAGACCGACGATATATGCTACTAACACTTGACTTATATGACATTCATTCCAATAAATCAATCCTTATATTTAGCATAATATTACTTGGCCTGGGCTTCTCACAGCTGGATGACATGAAGATTTGTCAACTTAATTATCTGCACCCCAATTACCCTTGCCGTAGACATGATTGGCCTCACAACTCCACTCCTGCACCCCTCCTCCATAAAGAAAATATTCTCATATAAAGTATTAAAGTTAGCAACAAAGGAGAAACGGCCACTAATTGAAACTATGACCAATAAGGAAGCATATGCACGATTATCCCATTAGAGGTGGAAAAATAGCCTACCATGCTTGATTTGTGCTAACAAGCAAAAATAGGGTACCATGCTTGCTAGGAAACAATTTGGAGCCATCATTGGAGGCGTACACCAATGGCACTCGCGAGATTTCAATGGAATTTCTCCACTACTAATAATCTTTTACAATTTGAGAAAAAAATTGTGGAAGAAGAAACCATCCTCAATTAAACCGCCAAAAACCACAGAGAGTAAGCAGTAAGAAAACACAGAGTTAAGGATGAAATACTTGAAATAGTTTAGGCATACAACATAAAACACACATATCCACAAATTTACAAATTCTAACTGCTTTTTAAAATTTTATAACTACATTTTTCTAAGGGATAATTTAATGGATTACTTTGGCTTGCTGAGAGAAGTGCTTAGAGGATTGCTCTTTACCAACCTAGCAATTGCTTAGAGACACCTACTAAACGGTAATAAACTAATGTTTACTGTAAAATAGTAGTTAATTGTCGTTCATAACTTTTTAAATTGGTTAAATCACTTTATAAAATCAGTTCATAAAGATCCATGCACGATGGTAAATTGTCGTTGAAATTATTTTGGGTAATTTGAGGTTGAGTTGCATGTGAGCAATTGTTAGGCGTCTAAAGAGAAACTTTTGAGAAGTTAAAATGATTATGATGTGACAACATTCTAGGAAAATTACTCTTCTCACTTCTTAAATTGCTCAAAAACATACCCCAACAACAGTAGTTTGGCTTTTTCAATGGCAGTTAACTGTCATTGTGCATTTTTAAGAGTGGTTCAATAACTTTTTAAATGGGTATAATTGATTTTAAAAGTGCTCGATGACAGCTTAAAAATAACAATTTAAGAAGTGAGAAGAGTCATTTTCATATTCTAGACTCACTGATAAACAACCCCATGTGGATGCTTTGTATTGGAGAATTTCTTTTCTCACCCTTTGCCTTTCTCGCAGGTCCTCCAAACTTTCTATTTTACCTCCCTTCGGATTATATAATTCAAATCATGCCTATGTACTATTAGAAAACCCATTCCATTTCAACAATTACTATTTTTGCCCTAAAAAAATCACCAAAACACCCAAAATCAAAATCAAAATCACTGAACATTGTGCCATTCAAGAAGTGAAGTTAGTCAATTTATCAGAATTCATTTGCCTGGAATCTAAACCATGTGTATTTACCTAAATGTCGAACATGCAATATTATGTGTTGTTTATTGATTAGTATGTGTTAATGCATGCATGAGTATTTCAGCACTTCAACGGAGTCCTACCCATGGATTATTCAAATTTTTACAGGGAGGATCACCCCCCCCCCCCCCCCCCTCCCCATGCTATGCTTTTTGTATCGATTAAGGGTCTTGCTATCATAGATCCTTACAAAGCGCACATGGATTGTATGGGTGTATGGAAGAATGAATGAATGAAGGAAAATCGGGAAGAAAAAAAAACCAAATATGTTGTTCTGCTACTGAACACAGGCAGAGCGTGACTTAACTCGCGCTGGCCTACAACCTACGTGAGTTAAGTCACGCTGGGTATAATGTCTACGTGACTTAGGTCACTGGGGGATATTTTTGTCAGTTTGTATGGCACTGAATAATTTTGGATGGAAGAAGAGTAATTTTCTATATATTTTTGTTAATCATTGGGTTCTTAGATGAAGAACTCTACTAATCCGAAAT
Source organism: Medicago sativa (assembly GCF_051527215.1). Taxonomy (NCBI): domain Eukaryota; kingdom Viridiplantae; phylum Streptophyta; class Magnoliopsida; order Fabales; family Fabaceae; genus Medicago; species Medicago sativa. Next base: position 13,440,055 of record NC_140753.1, on the reverse strand, counting down.
TTCAATTCATTTATGAAGTTGTGTGCAATTTTCATGGGATCACCAATCCATCTTATGCATTATCAAGGCTGACCCTTAGAGGGTGCAACAAGTTTTATAGAACATGGCTTCAAAATTTTGGGGCTCATTTTTTCAAAAACAAGTAAATTGACTTTTAGTCTGTAGGTAAATGTTCATTAATATTTAGACTAACTGTTTGATTTTAAATTTATCTATGATTTTGTCTGTAGATAAAAGTTAAACAAGAAACTGATAACTTTTTATAAAAAAAAAATCAAAAAAATTTGTGTTGTCTGATTTTATTTAAAATTTAAATTGATGATGACTTTTTCTATTTTTTTTTTTATTAGAGGTTCATTTTTTATGTTTGAATAGTGCCTTTAATTTGATTGGACCGGGCATGTTCATTATGAACAATTTAGTTATGTTAAAATAGAATAAAAGACAATCTGGAAGAATAAAATGGGGAGTGCAGTTGGAAAGAGAAGAGAGAAATATGATATTATAGATGACTGGTATATGATAAGAGAAGAAATGAAATATCTGCATCCTTAAAAAAAAAATGAAATATATGCAGAGAATGGATGTAAAGTATTTTGACAAATAGAATGGGTGTAAAGTTGAATTGTGCAAAGTTAGGTCGATAATATCTAGATGTCTATGTCTGAAACTATACATCAAACTTGAAACATTAACCATTCAAAAATTAGGCAAAGAATGATTAACAGAAATCATACCACAAATAGCATGAAGTTAAAATTAACTCATCTAATTAGAACAAATTGATGCGTTGACACAATCTGTTAATTTTTCCATGACTTTTTTTTACTAAAACCATAAAGAAATTAATTATCTACCAACCACCATGGTAGATACTTTTATTTGGCCGGTCACACAAAGTCTTCTAAATAATTAAATGTATCAAACAATGTTCGCATGGATTGTTCCTACGTCTCTACACACCTAGCTCGAGGCATAATTTTGCAATTGCATGCTTATTGGATCTACCATATATCTTTTGAAAACGATTTTTCTCCATCATTTCATTATCAATTAAATTATTTTTAATAATAAAATCATGGATACATATTAGTTTATTTGTAGTAGTACATGAGTATTCCGTCCGTACTCAAATATAAAATAAAATTATTTTAGTAATGGCTAAGAAAATAAAGAAAGTTTAATTCATTTCATTATACTTATTTTTTAGGATAAAACTTAGATCAAGTTCTTTACATATAGTTTCAATTAACAAAGAAAAAAGTTTCAGTTAACAAAGAAAAAGTTTTTTTTTTTAAAAAAAAAACCAAAGAAAAAAATAAAAAGTTAAATTCATATTTCATAAAAGAAGTTGTTATTTTGTCGCTGTCGCCGTCTGTGGGAAGAAAAAAATAAAAAGTTAAATTCATATTTCATAAAAGAAGTTGTTATTTTGTCGCTGTCGCCGTAAAAGAAGTTGTTATTTTGTCGCTGTCGCCGTCTGTGGGAATCGAACCCACAACCACGTGGTTAAAAGCCACGCGCTCTACCAGCTGAGCTAAGACGGCTACATGTCTTTAATTGATTGATATGCATGCATTCATTTTCTGTTTATATATTTTGAGTCAGGAAGATAATGAAGTGAGAGTTTTAAATGTGACAAACAATTTATCTAAGGATGTGGCTGATATATATTGCTGTAAAGAACATGGAAAACAACGGATCATAAACTTTTATTTACAACACATAAATTTTGGTTACAACACAACTCATGTAATCTTTTTTTTGTGTTTGTAAAAGAAGTGACAATAGTTACTAGAAACACACATAAGTAAAAGAGTCCAGATTTAAACCCTAATCACGACGTCTAACTTATCAATTTTCATATTTGTATCAATTGAGTTAAGACTTGTGGACACACATGTGGTCTTTTTTATATTGTACGGATATTATTAGAAGAACAATACCAACACAAACAAAAAAGACATTTATATGAATACCCTTGCAATATAGTATATGACATATTTCTTCTTTTTCTTGAAAAAAATAAATACTATATGACATATATACTTTTTCTTGTAAAAACATAAATACTATATATATGACATATATAATAGTACATATAATATAATATTTTATTTTATAAATAAATCATATTAAATAAAACATATACAAACAAGTTGTATCATATACTATATATAGAGAGAGGATTTTATTGGAGAGAGAATGTTTATTGAATAGTAAATAAAAAAATAGTATCATTGTCTTTATATAGTCTATAGTAGTATGGTTGGAACCAAAATATTTCTATTGTATTTTTATGGTTATAGATTTCTATTGATTTATTGAAGGATAGAATTTGAAGATTTTTTTACTAAAAAAATGAAGGATATGATTGAAGTTTTTATGTTGTTTCTTACCCATTACATTGTCGTCATAGGGGTGGGAATAGGTCAGGCTAGGCCAGACTTTGAAAGGCCTGAGTTTAGCCTACAAATTTTTTTACAAGCCTGACCTATGGCCTTTCATAGACTTATTTTTTTGGTCTGGCCTGGAAGCCTATTTACAGGCGTACTTCATATTAAATCCATTCAATATTCAATTTTATCTACTTCTAAATTGGCTAAATTGGCCTTAAAGCCTATTTCACTGTAAGACTTGTCTACACTATAAGGCCTTAAAAGCCTATTTCACTACAAGGCCTTAAAGTCTACTTAAAAAGTCCATTATTTGAGTTTTTTTCTTGATTTTTATGTTTAATAGAAATTATATTTTAATATAAATAAAAAATAAATTTTAATAATATGCATATATTTTAATATAAATAAAAAATAAATTTAATAATATGCATAAATAGGCCAACCTATTAGATTTCGTAGGCTTTTTTATAGCTCAAGTCTGACCTATTTACTTAAAAAGCCTTTTTCAAAAGCCTAAATCTAACCTTTCATAATCAGGCCAGACTAGGTCAGACTTAAACAGGTCAGGCTGTAGACCCCTGTAGATCAACCTAACCTATTCTCAACCCTTGTCGAGTCACGTGAGCAATATTAATTGATACTACATTTTGAACAAAATATATATAAAAGATCTACAAAATCATATATATTTAGGCTAAAATTTCAAAAAAAAAAATACTTTATTTATTTAGTTTTGTTAAGGAGGGAGTATCAAATACTGTAAACTATCGATATATGCGCATTTTTTTAAGCTCAAAGAGTTCAATGGAACTCACTCAAATAGGTTGCATCAGTCTTCAAGTAACAGCATAATAATATGATTTGTTATGAGTCTCACCTCAAATGAGATTTGACATGAAAATTGATTTTAGTAGTGGAAGACATATTTCACGTCACAAGTCAAATTTGTAAATGTTAAATTAAACACAACTTAAATTTTAAAATAGTTTCAAAAAGTCTGTATATGATATATTGAACCACCGGCTATATCATGCCATTTAAGTCTCACAATAGATGTCTGGTCTTAAACATGTGAGAGATGTGATGAGAATCCACATCGAATGAAAAATAATTTTAAAATAATTTTATATGTGAAAAATATTTTTTACCTTATTGATGTGCTTCGTAAAGGTTGACTTAGACTTACCCCAAATTTTAAAATAATTATATTGCATTGATATAACATTAACATATGTAAAAATATTCTACTCACCTATACATAACAATTCTTATTATATACATCAATTCTTCCACACCCATCTATATAAACATCCAAAGTGCAACACACACAGTAGGTGGAAAAACAAGAGAAGCAAACACATGGCTGAAGCTAAGGAAATCAAATCACCATCACCAGTATCATGTCCCCCCTCTCAACTTCAATACTCACCATCTCTCACAAGATCACCCCTTCTTCATTCAGAGAATGAGGATACACCAAATCCAAAGAACAAGACCCCTAGAACACCAAGAATGTCTTTTACCCCACCTAGGTTTATTACCCCTTTAGGAACACCTGTTAGGAATGCTTTGAGACTAACCAAACTTGACCCTCAAGATGCTTGGCTTCCAATCACTGAGTCAAGAAATGGTAACAAATATTATGCTGCTTTTCATACTCTTTGTTCTGGGATTGGTATTCAAGCTCTTGTTCTTCCTGTTGCCTTCACTATTCTTGGTTGGTAAGTTCTTCATTCATATTTTTAATTGATTCAAGTGTGAATATTTTATATTTTATTTATAAAATTGAGTCATGCATGTGTGCCTCTCATTTCATGCCTCTCATTTCCTCATCTTGTTTCTCTTTTCAATAATTGTTTAGTGGACAGTCTCATGTTAGTTATATATCCTCACTATTAATTTATCCATTTTTCAGATTCATTTTGTCATTATTTTTCCCCTTCATGCTACTAGTTTACTACTGGTATTGAAATAAAATATAAATGAAGACTTTTTTACAATACTAGTTTTTTTTTTTTTTGTGGTGGTCGGAGTTTGAACCACGAACCTTGTATATATTATGCATTGTCCCTACCAAATGAGCTAAGCTCACGAGAACTACAATACTAGCTATTATTTTGAAATAATTTACAAAATGATATGTCTGTGATATCATACTCCAATATAATTCAATGACTCTATAAAATATTTTTAAACTATGGGTAAATAATTATTAATTTTTTTATGATGACAAATTTATTTATATGGGTAAATTATTTTTAAAGATATTGTATATTATCATCAATTAAATATTTAAAAATTTAATTAGAATTTTAAATTTTTCTAATCATTGAATGTAATAAAATAATCAAAGATGATTGACTGATTTGATTAAAAAATTACTTTTTTACAGATTCTTCATGTTATCTATGCATTTTAATCATGTTTAATATAAAATAACAATAGTCAAATGTAATAAAGTTTATTCAACACACTTAGACTAAAATTTATAAATAAATTCATGATAGACTATATTTTCAAAGCAGTCCACATGTTTCCCATTTTTATATATATAAAAAAATCATATTTAATTATTTTATAAAAAACCATTTTTAAAATGGGGATTAATTATTATCATAATATTATTAAAAAAATTATTTAACTCTATATAATATTTACATTTGATAACTTATAGAATCACTAGCGAAAAGACGGGCACTCACGTGCCCGTTTTTCCGTTTTTTTATTGCGCTGACGTTTGAAAATTATTAACGGTGTTTTTTATGAAATTTTGATTTGGATTAAAACAAAAAATATAAATGTTTGTTGCTTTCAAGTTATAACAAACCAAACATTATTTATTGCAATGACACCAACAATATAATAAAAAAAATATAATTTAGATTCTTTTTATTAATGACACCAACAACGATCTTTATTATAGAAAAATTTGATTAAGGGTATAATTGTCAAACCTAAAAGTATTGAAAGAGATAGTTTTCTTTATATATAGTATAGATTTAAGTCTTTTACTCTAGTACTTATTTTATTCACAAGTTATTATTATTAATAATTTGTTTTTTATGATTTTTTTTTATAAGCTAGAAATTCATTTATGAAAACAGAAACACAAAAAATGTTAGCATGTTACTTCGCTGAAATATTAGAGGGTGTGGTGGAGGTGCAATATTGGATGGGTCGATGGTTACGGTGATGGATTGGGTTTTTTTGGTAAAAATTAATTTTAATATTTAATTTTAAGTAAATGCATAAAACAATTTATATTTAACGGTTAACATTTAATAATATATAAATATTTATCTACTAGTAAGAAATTTATGTTGCTTTATTCAATTCAAATATTTTCAAATCGTTATTATAAAAGTCGTGAGTGGGGTTGACTCTAACTTAACTCTGGTTTGATTTAATGGGTAAAGAAGCCAATGAGTTAAAAGATCAAGGTTCAAGTTCGGATTAAAAAATTATACATTGTGAATAACTTTAATTTTATAAGGTTAAGTTAAAATTTACAGAGGAGAGCGTTTTATGTTTAATATTTTCATATATAAAAATGGATGTGTTTAATATGTACCTCTCAAAAATAATTTAAAAATGGACTCTTAGTTCGTAGGTGGACCAAGTTCATATTAGACGGCATTTGTAATAATAAGCTAGTAGTACATCCAACATAAATTTTTGACTTAAGGAAGAAAATAAAATATATCACTTTTAATCAAACTTATTTTTAAGTGGAAAAATAATAATTTTAATTTATAATAACTATCAAAAATGTATTTATGTTTTCTTCTAAAATACAGTTTATTTCAAACCCTATATATAGTCAACCAAAAAATAAAAGTGTTTTCAAACCCTTTTCTTACATACACACATGCTCTTAATGTTGATGAAACAAATGTGTGAATGGTTGCAGGACATGGGGAATAATAAGTTTGACAATAGCATTCATATGGCAGCTTTATACCTTATGGTTGCTCGTCCATCTTCACGAATCCAAGGAAGGTGTTCGTTACAGTCGATACCTTCAACTCTGCTTTGCTACTTTTGGTATGATACATCCACGTGTACATTCATTTCTTTTTCATTTTGTGTATACTATATATTTTCATTTGATTTAAGCAAGATGTTGCAACAAGTAATACTTACTTAAGTTTTCACCAAATCAGAGAAAATGTAATACTCTCTAAATGAGAATAATAACACATCAACTATTGGTCTTGGTCAGACTTTACTTATCTTTCAACAGAACAATTAATTAATTAAAATCAATTGACCGGAGTGTTGGAATGGTATGTTACAGGTGAAAAATTGGGGAAGTTGCTAGCCTTATTTCCAATACTATACCTATCAGCAGGGACATGTACTACATTGATCATCATAGGAGGATCAACAGCTAGGACATTCTATGAGGTTGTATGCGGAGAATCATGCACTTCCAAACCCATGACCACTGTGGAATGGTACTTGGTCTTTACATGTGTTGCTGTGGTCCTGTCTCAGTTACCAAACTTGAATTCCATTGCTGGAATTTCCCTCATTGGAGCAGTCACTGCTGTAGGGTATTGTACCTCCATTTGGATGGCTTCTGTGGCACAGGGTACCCTACCAGGTGTGAATTATAATCCAGTAAGGGGAGGGAACAGTGTTGAAAAAATTCTTGGTGTGTTTAATGCATTTGGTATCATTGCCTTTGCCTTTAGGGGCCACAATCTCATCCTTGAAATTCAGGTATGTGATGATATAAGATTATTTTTCTCTTAATTGACTATTCCCTCCGTCCCGCAATATATGACTCATTTGAAAATGTGCAATTTTGATCTACCTTACTTTGACCGTATTTTTCTACTAATATACAAAGATAAATAATATCATATAAGATGTCGTTAGATTCGTCTCGATGAGTATTTTCATAATATCAAATTTTCATAATTTTTTCTAATATATTATTATTCAAGATATTTAAGCTCAAAGTTATGCATTGACATGCGTAATAAGGTCAACTGTGTCAAGTATTATGGGACGGAGGGAGTATTTACTTTTATTGAAGTTGGTGACAAATGAAATAATTACAAGGGAAATGCTAAAAAGTGTTATGCGGCACTAATAATTACTCCCACTTTTTCATTATAAATAAGTCTTTTGTTTGTTTCACACAAGTATTAAGAAATATTGTATAAATGAAAGGGAGAAAAATTGTTTTTGAGTGTCTTGTCAAGTATTAATGCATTCTCCATTATCATAAATGTAAAATAAAATATGTTGAATTGAGAGTGATGAAAGTAGTATTAATTAGAGTTATAATTGGAAAAAAGTAATTAATATTGTATTGAAAAGTGAAATGAGCCAATTATTTAGCGACAATTTATTTTTGCAAATGACTCACTTATCATGAGACATAAGGAGTATAAGGGAAATGTTAATAAGTGTTTAGCGGTACTAGTTAAGTAAACTAATATAGAAAGGGAAATGTTAACCGGTGCCTTCAGGACACTGGTTAAGGAAATAAATATAGTAATATTGCAGTAGAAGTTGTGACATCAACTCCTCAGAAGTCTTAAAAATGTTATTCTTAAATTAAAACTTTCTTATTTTAGTTTCGTTAGCATGATACATATATAGTAAAGAAATAGTGTATTGGAAAGTGCGTAAAAATTGTATACTTAATTTTTCAAAGTAAAAAATTTGTTGTTTTCAATAAAAATGTTTTTTTTTGGTCGAAATATAAAAATGTTTTAATTTTAACTTTTTTAACTAGTACCTCAAGAGTACTAGTTAGCATGAGCAATAATGAAAAGAACAAATTTTGGTAAATTTCTCTATAGGGTACTTGTCAATGGTATCATTTGCTAAAATGTCAATTTGAAGTTTCTTTGCTTCTTTTATCTTTTGACTTTGTAGTAATGAGATAGGTACATTGTTTTGTTGACAATTGATACGAAGTATTGCTTTCAAAGTTGAAAGTTGTTTAAGAGGTTGGATGAAGTATACATCATTGAAGTTAGTGGATGACTTTCCCAGTCTTCCTTTTAGATTAATTGCAGTTCAGTTGATAAGTTGAGAGAAGGAGAATGACCCAAGCTCGTTTAGAGGGTACACCATTTGGTTATTACTACAAGTAAAAATTAATATTGTAGATTTATTTATAAAATTATGTATTTCGTCTATAATAAGGACATTTTAGATTCTTTTTTTTTCTTTAAGTAGCATAGTGGCTAGAAATTCATGAATAAGTGGGGTGTCCGAGATTCAAACCCTGACTCCTATACATATTTAAAAAGTTGATGTTTATGAATTAAATTTTAGATCACATACTTTAACTTTTCAAATACTCTTTTTTCTTGAATCTTATTATGGTGAAGGGAGTGCGTCTTTAAAGAGAATCAGAGACTTTTAACTAGCTGAACTCTAAATCGATGATTAGTCTTATAGTCACTTTTAACTAGCTGAACTCTAAATCGATGATTAGTCTTATAGTCGATTCAATGATTAATTTTGGGAAGGTATCTAGTATCTTATGTGAAATCTAAGGATCTTATCTTATTAGTTACAATCGATTACTAAACACTTGATTAATATATTATTCAAGTATCTTTTGATTCTCATCAAAATCTTTGTTGCAGGCTACTATGCCTTCAAGTGAGAAGCATCCATCACACGTTCCCATGTGGAAAGGAGTCAAGATTGCTTACACACTAATTGCCGCTTGCTTATTTCCCGTAGCCATCGGTGGATATTGGGCTTATGGCCAACTGGTAATGCATCTCACTAATTTAGAACCAAACAAAAATTATAAGAATTTGTCTCATGACTATAGAATATTGATTTTCTAATATACACATGATTTGTTATGCACATGATTTCTAAAATACAAGTGTTTTTTTTACTCTTTTAATCACTTATTTTGGTATTTAAATGAAGCTTATTTTATTGTCAAACAAACTATTTTGTTATCACAAATAGGGTTAATACATTTTTACCCCCCTGTAATATAGGCGAGTTCCGGTTTTCCCCCCTGTAAAAAAGATTCTTTCGATTCCAACCCTGAAATATGAAGATTCCGTCGAAAACACCCCTGATCAAATCTGGCACACGCCAGGTGCTGATGTGGCGCGCCACGTCACCTTTTTTGATGACGTGGCACGCTGACTGTATAATTATTTTTATTTTATATTTTTTTAATAGGGACACGTGGCATTTCCTATTTTTCAATAAAAAAAAATATTTTTTTAATAATTAAGAAAATATTTTTTTTAAGTTTTTTTAAAAAAATTTTTTAAAAAAATACCGAAAATTTTTTAAAAAAATTGGAAAAACTAATAAAAATGAAAACAAAAATCAGGAAAATTTTAAAAATAAAAAGTAAAATCTGGAAAAATTAAAAAAATAAAAACATTATGGAAAAAATTAATAAATTTTGAAAAATTCATATTTTCAGATTTTTTCAATACCGGAAAAATGAAAAAAAAATCATATTTTTTTTCGGAAAGTACTTGTCATTCAACCGTATAACATGATTTATATACCGGTGTCAATCAATATACATTGTATCCTGTTATTCGGACATGGTTTTTATAAATATGAATAATCTTCAAATTTTTGAAAATGACCAATCTTGAAATTTTTGAAAAAAGATTAATCATATTTACAAAAACTAAATTTTTGAAAAAAAAAAGATAAAAAAAATATGGTATTTGAGTCAAACATAATTCATATTTTTTTCGAAAAACATACAAACTGCTCAAAACATTTTTTATGTTAGTGTCTACTAGTTTCAATGGTATTTGAGTCAAACATAATTTATATTTGTTTTACTATTTGAACTTCTACTATTTAAATATTTTTTTCGAAAATTCATATTTTTTTATCTTTTTTTTTCGAAAATTTAGTTTTTGTAAATATGATTAATCTTTTTTCAAAAATTTCAAGATTCATCATTTTCAAAAATTTGAAGATTAATCATATTTATAAAAATCATGTCCGAATAACAAGATACAATGTATATTGATTGACACCGGTATATAAATCATGTTATACGGTTGAATGACAAGTACTTTCCGAAAAAAAATATGATTTTTTTTTCATTTTTCCGGTATTGAAAAAATCTGGAAATATGAATTTTTCAAAATTTATTAATTTTTTTCCATAATGTTATCATTTTTTTAATTTTTCCAGATTTTACTTTTTATTTTTAAAATTTTCCAGATTTTTGTTTTCATTTTTATTAATTTTTCCAATTTTTTTAAAAAAATTTCGGTATTTCTTTATTTTTTTCCAGAATTTTTTTTATTTGTTAAGAATTTTTTTCGTTTTTTATTTTTTTAAAAAAAATTTTAAAAAAAACTTAAAAAAAAATATTTTTTTAATTATTAAAAAAATATTTTTTTATTAAAAAATAGGAAATGCCACGTGTCCTTATTAAAAAAATAAAAAATAAAAATAATTATACAGTCAGCGTGCCACGTCATCAAAAAAGATGACGTGGCGCGCCGCATCAGCACCTGGCGTGTGCCAGATTTGACCAGGGGTGTTTTTGACGGAATCTTCATATTTCAGGGTTGGAATCGAAAGAATCTTTTTTACAGGGGGGAAAACCGGAACTCGCCTATATTACAGGGGGTAAAAATGTATTAACCCTCACAAATATTACTTTTTTTAAAACTATCACTTTACATAAATTAGATCGAAACTAAATTATAGTAGAGTGAAAACATCAAAAATAACTTCTTTACATGAAGATGCTAACTAGTGCTCATAAACATATGATCCTTTTTAAAATCTAAAACAAATTAACTCACTAACGACTAGGACTTATATTAATTTATACACATGACTCAAAATGTACAGATTCCTGAAAATGGAGGAATGCTCACAGCATTATACAAATTCCATTCCCATGACATATCAAGATTTGTGCTTGGATTAACCAGCTTCTTTGTAGTAGTGAATTGTTTGTGTTCATTCCAAATCTACGGGATGCCAATTTTCGATGACATGGAATCAAAATACACAACAAAAATGAATAAGCCATGTCCATGGTGGCTCCGCTCAAGTATTCGGATCTTCTCAGGGTTTTTATCCTTCTTCATAGGAGTGGCAACACCATTTTTGGCTAGCTTGGCTGGTTTAATAGGAGGAGTAGCATTGCCAGTGACATTAGCGTACCCATGTTTTATGTGGCTCGAAATAAAGAAACCAAAAAAATATAGTGTTATGTGGTGTCTCAATTGGTTCTTGGGAACATTTGGTATTGGTCTTAGTGGCATATTGATTGGTGCTAGCACATATGTTATTGTTCGTACGGGTGTTAAAGTGAGTTTTTTTGACCCTAAGTAGTTTTGATTATACAAAGAGGAAAGAACTACAAGGGAAATTAAGAAGATGATTGATCATGTTGTCTTTAATTTTGTACCCAAAATTGTCTACCCCATATGTAGTTATGTTTATGCTAAAATAATCATGATATTTGTGGTATTTAAGATATCAACAGTAAACCATTACAAAGAAGAAAAAATTAAACTTCAGCGTGCGAGTATGGTTAGATGTGTCCATGTGAGTTGCTAAGTAGGTTAAAATTAAGCTTACTTTTTCTCTACGGATTTTATTATAATTATTTTGTGGAAGTTTGATTTTTTTCCCAATAATGTCATGTTTATTTTCTTTGCTATTGAAAAGTGAAAATGTTGGTCATAATCAATTGATGTTTCATAAATTTTGATTCACATTCTAGTTTTCAAGATGTTTTCTTTTGTTCCTTAGTTTCATTTTACTTTTTTGACTAAAGTTTCATTTTACTTTTAGCATTGCATGATTTGACAAGTTAGAATTATTATTGAGGTTTTGACTAAATAAAAAGAATTTTATTGATTTATACCATAGTGTAAATATTTTTGACAGAGTTATCTAATTAAAAAACACCATATCATTATCAATGTTTCACTTGGTAGTTTCTTAAAGTCACGTTTAAAATGACTTATGATAGGGACGGAGCAAAACAATTTACACCGATCACATGACATGTCAGTGCATCAAGAGTTTACCCTAAACAATATATGATCTTACATTTTCATTTGTCTTGGATGTTTGAAAAGTGAAGAAGCTTCGAATCATTTTCAATTCGGTGACTTAACATCACTAGGGCAGGCCATAGCAAGAAAGCGATGGTTTAGTTTAAAAAAGAAAAAAGAAATTTTATTCGAATAACAACTAAGGCATATTTGTATGAGGCTATTGCTATGTAGAGAAAACGACCACATTCTGTGAACTTTTGGCATGAATGGATTTGTGCACCAAGGTACTTCATTATTTTTTGGACGGTTGAGAAACAGACAGGTGTGAGACTTGATGTTTTTTGCATGCATATTGGTTTTTTCATTATAAGGCAGATAACTGTTGAACTTTAATGTAAAGTCCTCTGCATGGGATCCATTTTCTTCTATCTCTCTAGCTAAAGCAGTCATGAGTCATGACATCATATTTACTATTTGTCTATTTCGCATGCTTGTTGGTGGCAATTAGAGTCGTTATTGTTATGGTTGAGTGATGATAGTCGTATAGTCTGAGTTTTTGATATGCCACGATTTTCTACACGGTTTTACCAACTTGATAGCTGGGTTCCCATTTGTCAAACAATCCGATTGTGTATAAGTTCGAAAAAAATTTGCCTTTTAAGTCAAATTGATAAATAAAGTTGATAAATTCTCATCAAATTGATTGGCAATGCTGTAAAATTAGCCCATTTTGAAGTACTTGAAGAGGTGCTTATGGACCAAAAAAGTTGGATATATTGGCATTTACCATGGTTATGTAGAAGCCATGCCTGCAAGACTTTCGATGCCATGTCATGGATGGTTACTGTGATGCCTACAAGCGAAAAAGAACGTCCGCACAGGTGACAGTTGACAAATACAATTTAAAGCTGCAAGGCCAGCAGGCTAACTAATTTTACAATCTCCCCATTTCTTGAAAGGAAAGGTAAGAGTGTGATTAGCAGCATTGTGTTCTACAAAGACTTGGAAAGAACTAAGCCGAAGTATAATCTCAAATATTGCAAGTTCTAAAATTTGATTTGCTAATCACTTATGGAAACATAAATAGGGTATTCTGATATATGCCAAGTCTTTCTTTTGCCACTCGGCATGTTAACACTAGCATGATCACAAAGGTTGCCACTTCAACTTCTCCCAAATATGCAGCTTAAATATTATTTTATCCCTTGCATTTCATTACAACAGTCAATTTGATATTAGCTAAATATCTTGGTCTAAAAAATAATAAGTGTAAAGCAAAAAGAACATACTGGCACTGCACCTATACAAATAAACTTGAAACGTCATCTTCAAAAATTAGCAAAGAATGAATGATAGAAGAGAAATCGCATCGTTAATGGCCTAAAATGAACATCTAATTATCTAATCAAACAGATGCATTGACATACTCTATGCACTCACAAATATGCTGTTGTTGGAGGAAAAGACTTCTACTTATACAAAATGTAAACCATCAGCAACACCGACAAGTTGCAACATCCGAGCATGTGTATGGCCTTGAATTTTCCTCTATCTCTTGTGGGGTAGGTATTCGTTCTAAACCGAATGAGCAGCAGAAGTTGTATATATTTCTACAAACTCCTTTACTGAAAGGATGTACTCTTTCTGGAACCGCCCTGCAGATTAATATAACGTGCTTAACATAGATATCCCGAAAAAACAGACATCTAACCATTTACCATCAACATACAGTTATAGCTGAAATATTAAAAGCAGTGCAACAACAAAACAGAACCGCGTTCCACCAAAATGTTATCTTTAGATCATTAAGTTAAAAATATGAAATAAATACAAAAACATCAGGGGACTACTTATCTAACCTTAGATAAGGAATCCGTCTTCTCCTTACAAGTTCATAGGTAGTCTGATTTGTCAGAATTAGGTAACTGCAAAAAGACAAACAGTGATACTCTTACTGTGTTGAACCAGGATATTCAACTATAAAGTCAACATGGTGGAGATAAAGCGCCAGAGTATAAGAGAGGACGAACAGCATTGATATTTTATTTCGCATATGGTTATATTGACAGAATAAACTCCTAATATTTAGATTAAATGCAAATGGTAGCAAACTCATTCAACAACTTATAAGCCAAAAGGTAATTCTGTTATACATCCTTTTTTCGAACACTTGGTACATTTTTTCTAGCCATTTCTTCTAAACTTCGACTCTCAAAACCTCCCAAGTATCATAAATTGGATTCTGAAAATCAGGATAACTGAATTTAAGTTAAACTCCTTGAAACAAATAGTCTTCATTAGATGGATCAAGATGGATCCATTTAGTCTTCATTAGATAAAATACACGGTTTATTGATCGTGCAGCATCAAGATGATGGAATGAAAACATTCAAATATATAAACTAAAATGTGTAGAACACAAAAGCAGGAACAGAAGGAGCACATTCCATTTCACATGCAAGGGTAAAATTACGCCATAATATGTAGAAACTAAGTCTTATCCCACTAAGTAGGTCAGCTACATGGATCAAATTATGCCATAATGTTCTATTATAAACCATATTTTGATCCAGCTCATTAATCTCTATATCTTTCTTAATAGTTTCTCTTAGTTTTTCTAGGTCTTCCTCTGCCTCTTGATCTGACTTCCCTCCATCTGATCTACTCTCGTTACTACGGAATCTATAAGTCTTCTCTCTACATGCTCAAAACACCTAAGTCGAGTTCTCATCATCTTTTCTACTATAGATGCTTCTCCAACTCTCTAATGTTGTCATTTATAATCATATCCCATCTAGTCTTACCACACATCCAATGCAACATCCTCATCTCTGCTCAGCTTATTTTATTCTCGTGTTAGTTTTTTACCATCCAACACTCTGTTCCGCATAACATCACCGATCTTACAGCTGTCAGATAAAATTTCACTTGCAAGGATCAAAATCAAATAATGGTAATACTCTCCGACATAGAATCCTCCCCCAATAAAAACGCGAAACAGAAATAGAAGGAATTATAAGACAAGTAAGGTGATAGATAGAGTACTCAGATAATCAGATTATTGATTTTAGTTTGGGAATAGTCCAGGTCTCCTGAAAAATGCTGGCATTCTTTCATTCATTAAAATTCTGACGAAAGATGGTTCTGACCCCACTGCCGTGAATTGGAATTAGGGTTAATTCAATAAAATATTTATTCATTCTTTTTAATTTCACATTCATATTCTATTAGAATTGTACACAAATTGTATAAGCATCTAACAGGTAAGAAACAGAAGCAGACACATAAATGCAGTCTGATAGCATAAATAATTGCAAGTATTACCTATGAAATATCAGTAGGAGAAGCAGAAATATAAGGCAAATTGACAGAGTGATCAACAGTAGTATCATGATCGCATCCTGCCACCTGACAGCCAAAAAATTGAGCATCCAACTTCAGATTACAAAATATACAGATAGAAGGAGGAATGGACTTTTTTCCTTTGGATTATGGCAGAATTCATAATTCATATAAAGTACAAGAGGGGTGTGAGAAACATATTCTCCATCAAAATATCATTAGGTGAATTCCGTGTGAGTCTCACTAAATAAAAATCCCCGGATATCTAGTACACCAACACGAAACTCAACCAATAACAACAAGTACAACACCAACCAAGCCTTATCCCACTAAGTGGGGTCTGCTACATGGATCACATTATGTCATAATGTTCCATTATAAACCAACCAATAACAACAAATATGATAGTAAAAAAGATGATACAAAGAGCAAGATCCTATTTGAACAAAAAAGGGATACAATCATCAACAATATTAATTTATCTGATTTTTATACCTAATTACCACCATCTGCAGCCAGTAACATTACATTGGTGTCAAGAGAAGGTAAGCCTAGGCAAAAAGGTAAGGTTATTGACTTACCAGGTTCTAAACACAGAATCATCCTCTACACTCATGAGGATATGACTATAGATGCCCCCCACCCAAACCCCTGATGTACATGTCAATTTACGAAGGGGGGATTTGACTAATAATGATTTTCCAGCATTTTAATCTTAAGCGAGTCTACGAGTTTCAACATTCATCCCAAATCATTCAAAAGAAATCATACCAAACACTTGTAATGTGAGCCTTCAGGTGTGAAATATACATGAAGCCAGTCCAGATGCACACTGCCGTCTCTTCACAGAGGTACCACCTAAAGTATTTTGACAGAAAGGAGGAAAATATTTAGTGACAAAAATATATTTATATGAAGATACAAAGGAACTGATAAAATTAGTAACATCATTGCCCAAATCTGGCAAATTATTGTTAGATGGAGAACATAGCTAATATTTCCATTCATCATTTCTACAAGTGTTCAAGTAAAGCTGTAAAGTAATACATTAAGGTGCTTTCATACACATACATATAAATGTAGCTTAGAACCGTCTATAATTATTAATCCAAATAGTACTTAGTAGGACATATGACTCAATAGGAAAATAAAAGCACATATGCTGTAAAAATAAATAAATTAGTGCAAGGATAACATGCTTAAGTCATGTTTCTAAGTACGTTTCTAAGTTAATCAAACTCATTTCTATTTTTAAGAAAATGAATAGTGATGCATATCAGTGTAGTTAGTATCCCACAATATGTATCCAGATATGATACGAAAACAGCCATGGGTGATACGTATCGGGGTCCTCATCCCAAACGACATTGTATCCCATGCGTCGTGTATCCCGGGTGTATCCCATGTATCCCGATTCAATCTAGTATCCTACGATACTGTGACATTTGTGTTTCAGTTGCAGAAACCAGATCGGGTTGCACGACCTGGAAAAAAATTCTAAATTTTTCCTTTTTTTTATGGATCAGTTCTGGAACAGGGTGGGTTTTGCACACGTCAAAAAATCCCAAATTTACCAGGTTTTCTTGGGCCAGGTTTATGTGACCCATCAGATATTGCAGGTGAACCATTTTGTATTCAAGAGTTCTGTTTTGTAACCTACCAATTAATTTGGAGCTATTCCCAAAAGCCACTCATCTTCTCTTCCTTTATGGCTTCCAACACATACACTCTCTGTTTCTCTACGCTCAATATGTTTGATTTTGATTGAATTAAAGGTGCTTTATGTTATTTACTTTTGTTTATGACTTGAGTTTTGAAGTATCTTGAAGTTTATATATGATATTTGTGAAGTATTTTGGAGTTTATATATGATATTTTAAGTCTTTTTTTTTGTTCATGTATCTTATGATACACAATACACGATTCAAAAAAATGGTCGAACGATACACGATACGTATCCCGATTTGACTACCATGATGCATATTGCAACAAGAAAATTATGAATCATGCAACAAACAAACAAAGGCATTACTGATATTTGTGGTGAACAATTGCATTTCCAGGCCACTTATACTTCAGCTAAATATCGATAGTAGTCGTTAAAATAATAGCATCAAGCTAATATTACATATTTGGTAAAAATGAAACTCCATATTTCAACATTATCAACTCACCAAAATTGACAATGATTACCCTGGCCAATGCAATTTCCCAGCCAAACACAGTGGTGATCAAACTGAAGAACACATTTGTCACAATCATGACAATGCTTTGCCCGTGGAGGCTGCACAATGGTCATCAACAAAATAAATGAGAACAAAATCAAGAGGATAAATTACTAGAGCACAAAATATAGCAGCGAAAGGGGATGTGTCGAGTATTTGTGGTACAAAGAAAGAACTCCTAATGTGCTGAAAGTAATATTAGAACATAAGGTAAAGGTAATTCGTAAAGTGAAGCACAATACATCACTTAGAATTCGATGGAAATATTGTTTTATAATGCTTATGTTACAAGCACACAATCCAGCATGACAAATTCATTCTAGAATTTTTACTGAAATTAAACAATCACTTTAGGTCAAAAGTCGAAACTAATAACACAAAACTAAGTATTGACATCAAGCTGCATTCTTTCTCTTACAAGGCATGATAAATTTAAATCAAACGACCAATACATAAACAATGGTTTCACTGAGTACAAGTGCATGTATGGCTCTTATTTATAATCACATACTAGGGTATACAGGGATCAATCACAATTTCATAAGAATCCACCAAATCCCTAATTTTTAGTAACTGCTACTTACTTATTAAGCATGTGTTATATAATTGATTTATGGTACTGCATTTAATACAATGCTGTACATAATGAAATTGAGTACTGAAACCATCAAACAAATGCCGCACTATCACTGAAATATGCATTGAAGAATCAATAAAAAATACATGACTTGTCGATATCATGACATAATACCAATTAAATTACATATCGCTGTTCGTAATACCTGCTCCACATTGCAGTAGGTGCACGTCCATGTTCTGCAAGGAAATAATAATTCGTATGAAATCGATCGAGGTGTATGGAATCAAAGATCTTATGGATGGATATCTACCTGATTGTTGATGCAGGAGGATACAATTCTGCCACCAACTTTGACCAATATGTTGTATTACTTCCGGCAACACATTTTCCAGTCTGATTTCCCTCCATCGAAATTACAAAGCTCCCATTTTTGCCTAAAGCTGGTTGACTTTGCTTAAGCATTCAGAAATTGAATATAAATAGTTAGATGAAACCCTTTACTTCACGTGTTATCAGATTCTTATTTTTAATGATAAATTTTAAAATGGGGAAAGGATGGTTTCTTACTTTGATGTTTCTGGTGTCTTTGTGTGTGCTACATTTTTCTTATTAACCTCCATCATCGCATCAAGGACATAACTGTACATTAGAAAACAGCAAAGGAAAATAAATCACGCCGGGAAGAGAAAATATAAATTTATTTCACAGTAGGGATTTTAAAAAACATTGTTCCTCATTGCAATCAGTATTGCTTTTACTGAAAGTAAATAAATTGTTTTATTACCCTGGATTAGAAACAGATGTAGCAAAGTATTGTACTAAAGTAACAACAAACAGCAGCAAGTATAAAGCAGTGTACCTGAAACAAAATCAAGTTAAAAAAAGAAAGTAAGAAAATTAAGCAATTATCTAAAACTGATTGGAAACACTAAATCACACATTCATAATATTTAAACTAGAATTTTCCTTAGTTTCCACACATTGATCCTCAAATGATAGATTTTATTCAAACTTCAGCACATTCCTCATATTACTTGACAGAAGCAAGGAAAGAATAGGTTGCAATATGTCCTTCTGGTAAGAATCAATTGTTGCTAATTTCTTCTGGCGACGCAATAAAACAACTGACAGACCCATTATACAAATAATCTTCATTTAATCCCTTGTGTAGTATATATATAATTTGATCTTATTTAAGAATTCACTGCATGTCAGTTTAAGGTGTGTTTTGAACTAGCACAAGTACTAGTCAGCTAAACTAAGAGGACAGTTTTGGATTTCTTGTGTACAAGAACTTTTAAGTTAATTTATGACTTGTAAGCTTATCGATATTCAATCAGCTGATTTTTAGCTTATCAGCTATCCACTATAAGCTAGCTTATCAACTATCCGCTATACAATAAGGAATATTTTATATCAAACAGAGCCTAAATGTGTTTCTGAAGAAAAATTTCCTAAACTGATACTAAAAAAACTATAGTTATTATTTCTCATCTCCTTTTTCACAAGCATTTCCAGAACACACAATGAGGCAAGAAAAAACGTACCACGGTTCTTTCTTAGTCTTCTCAATTAAATCTCCATCAAATAAGAAAAGAACACCGGCGTAAATCAGATGAACCACCAGCAAGAGCAGCTTCAAGCACGACGAAGACCTTCGAGCTAAAATTCATCAAACAAATAAACAATTACACCAAAAAAATTGCAGAAAATCGAAACTCACAGTAATCACACACAACATTCACAATTCAGCATGCGAAATCGAATTAAACAGAATAATAATTAAGCTTAAAAACAATAAATCAATTAAGCGTGGGCGAACCAGGATCAGCGAGGCAAGGAGAAATACGGAAGCATAGATCCATCGGTTGATTCGGAAAGGGAGTTGATGAAGGGCGGCATATATCGACGATTGTCATCATCGAAGGAAGGAGGAAAAGATTCGCATCGGAGATTTCCCGGGAAAATGTAATTTTCTGAGTTGAAATGAATTTTCTCGGGAAAATGAATGAGTGAAGGTGATAGAGAGTGATTCTTTTTTATATGAATCTGTTAATTTAACTGTTTATTGGAAAGGGTGCGTAGTGCGCATCGTGAACGAGTGATTTAAGCTATCGGTCTTGTTTCCAGGATGATGATGATTGATGAGATTAAGATGAAGCTGGTAAGACTGTTAGTTTTTTTTCTTTTTTTTTGAGGGACTGTTAGTTGTTAACTTATTTTATTTGCCTAATCAATCCATCAATAAATACTAAATAGGCATTTTTTAATTAAAAAGTATTTAAAAAATAGGTATTTTAACTTTTTAAATTGTAAATTTGGATAAATTAGTTCTTATATTATTAGAATACTAGTAAATAAGTTTTAGGTTTTGTTTTGAAAAAAATAGTGAATAGTTAATAAACTAGTTTATAGCATTATTGTGTACATTTGATAGACCAACTAATAGCTGATAGCAGATAAGTTAGTATATTAAGTTTATATTGTTTGATAAAATTGACAGTTGAATTAACTAATAAATATGAAATGACGTAAAAATGATATATTTAATTATGTTCGTTTAAGATTGTAAGATAAAATTGAGATAAATAATGATAAGTTTTATTTTTTTTTGAGCAAAAATAATGATAAGTTATAAGCTATTAGAATGAGCTTATCAAAAACATTGTAAACTAGTAAAAATAAGTTCTAAGCTTATAAGAAAGTGATACTAACCAAACGAGTCATTTTAGTCAAATGAGGATGTAAGACATAAGTTATAAATTCAAAAACATGTCTTATAAAATAAATCCAAACATGTAGAACATTGATTAATTTAGTATTTTTCTTAAATTTTGCATCACAATTGTGTATGAATTAAGTTTGTGTGATGCAAGAAAAAACAATTTAGGCATGTCTTTTATAGGTTTTGATGAAAATTTATCAAATAAATAGTTTGATCGAGAGAATGAATTGATTGACATTATACAAATTAAAAAATTAAAATATTTTTGACAAAATTAAATTGTTATTTCACAAATTTGAAGAATTAAATCAATGAACCTTTCAATTTTAAGAGCCAAAATATCAATTTTTTTAGTTGACGATGGCATGGCAAATGTCATTGAAAACTCATACATAAGTGAAAGAGATGTTTGAATTTCGATCATCACGTTCAATCTAACAATTTTAATATTTGTATCAGTTGAGATATGACTTATGGACAACTAAAATATCAATTTACTCTTTACCTACCCAATAAAATAAATTAAAGGATTAAAGAATATCTTGTGCTTTCCGACCAAAAGTTTAAAAAAAAAAATTATTTAGTTTTAGATTTTCCTTTTGTCTCAAACTATCACTTTATGTCTTATTCAAGGAGTTAATTGAAACATAATTAATCTAAATCCGAAAAAAGTTATGAGTCCTAATGTAGCGAATATAACATTAGCCGTTTTGTCCTAAATTATATATGTTATTAATTATTTTTTTGAGCAAAGACAAAATTACTGCATTTCATTCGTAATAAGAGTACACAATAGTGGGAACAACATGGAAAACAAAGGGGCGAGGATGAGATAAGGCGGCTCTAGCAATACTATAAACAACCTTATTTACTTGCCTCCTAACAAACAACACCACAAAGTCGTGATTACTTGACAAGATATTTTTACATTGAATCACAAAGTCTCCAAATTCATTAAGGGGAGTAGTAGTAGAGTAGAGTACATTCACCAAGGATCATTTTACTATATCAATATTAATCGTTATTTTCCTATTTATGTTTTTCAATTCCTGTGAAGTAAAAAGTCAAGAGAATGTAATAATGTTGTTGCAATCAAACATCTAAGGTGTTTCATGTAAGCATGAGCAGATTTGACGCTTAATGGTCATGACAGTATTTGAACAACTTTATGGGTTAGCTATAGTATGTTTTTAGATATGTGTACTTTTTTACTTTTTATAGTGTTTGTTCTAAATTTTGGTTCTGTTTTTCTTTGATATCCATAGCTCCATTGTGGTACTTATTCTCGGTGGCACCCTTATTCTCTCCATCGTGGTACTTTCATTTTTGCAATTTTGACAGGAGAACCTTATTTTTTTAAATGCGGGAAATAATTATGTGTTTAATGATTGACAAAGCTATATGTGATGTGTTATAAAGTCTACATTAACTTTTGCAGAGCCTACTGCATTATCACTTAATTCCTCCTTATTTTTACCTCTTTATGTCAACCTCAGTTAATGAGCTTCGAGTGAGGTCTGTAATTCTTTAACCTTTAACTCATTAAGATTTTTGGATTCCACAATGACTGTTGCATAAGATCAAATAGTAAAGTTAATGTCCTCAAAACTTAGTTACCATTTCTTTGCATCTGGTGTGTCAGGGTAAACAATTTATTTAAGTATTGACTCGCATATTCTTTTCATATTGCCTTCTTAATTAATGCATGTAGCTTCACCTTTTTCAACTTTTCATCTCCAGCATACACTTCTCTAAAACATCCCATGCCTCTTTTACACTTTCACCATGCATTATATTCTCAATGATATCGACATAAGCACATTAATGTATCAAGAATAGGGTTTTCCCGTATTTCTTCTTTGTATCTTCATGTGTAATGGTTCGCGCATCAGTTGCGCCTCTTTCAAACACGGGAACATCATCTTTAACCATATCAAGAATGTCTTCATTGAAAGATCACTTTCATCTTTACGATCCACTAATTGAAGTCACTCACGTCGAGAACTGGTAAATATGTCGGAAACCCTCCATTGTTTGTGCTTGAAGACGTCGTCTTTCACAGATGCACACGCCTTTGTTATAGGTTTGATCAATTGAACCAGGCTCTCAACGCCAGTTTGATAGAACACTTTGTTACTTTGAGAAATTGGGTTTAGGGATTGTAGAGAATTGAGAGAGTGAATGATAAGAAATCAAAATTTTCTTTTGATTATGATCACATATTGTTACACTGTGTATACTTGTTACTTATACAAATGGAGTTTACGGCTAACTTCAAAACTAACCCTTACTTGTTTTACAAGTAACCTGATTAGCAAAGTAACTTGTTTCTTAACAACCAAGATACATAATGAACTTATCAACTAATTGTTTTAAATAGAACAAGTAATACCTTGGTGAAGCATGTTCTTTTTGCATTTGGATTTGTTCATGCATTGTTGAAGCATTTTTTTTTCCGTTTGGCTCTATTTGTTTTGAATGTGGATGTAAGCGTGTTTATTGATTTCAATTATGTTGGCTTTCATGGCGTCATTAGAGACCATAATGAGTCTTTTCTTCATGGGTTTTTGCCAACACTATTCTTTATATCACCTATGCCTAATTCTTGCTTTTTGGGGCATGCTCTTCGGTTGGTCTTTGGCCATCCAACGTGTTATTTGCTTATTGAATTCCTGCATGCAGTTCAGCTTGTTGAAGAATCTTTGAATGTTTACGTTTTGGAACTTGTTAACCAAAATATTGATTCGTTCCAATTGAAGAGTTTTTGGGAACTAAATGTTGCTCTCAATTTTTAGTTGAGTTTGGTGTGCTATAAGTAGGGGCCTCTCTCCTTGCTTGAGATTCCCTAATGTCTTTTGTAGGGGATTAAATGTTGATTTTGTAATGTGTTATCCTCTATACTCTTTCGTCTTTTGTAGCTTGGTGCTACATCAAGTTCTCTGAATGGATTATGGTGAGAATCTAACATTAGGGGATTAAATCCGAGACAACTTTAGTTAAATGATATATCAATAATTATTGAAAACTCATTTACATAAGTGAAAGAGTCCGAGTTTAAATTTTGGTCATAACATTCAATCTAACATTTTTAATATACTTTTACTAATTAAACTAAGACATGTGGACAATGTAAGACAAAACTTAATTGTTGTGTTGAGAATCTCAACTTATAATTTTTTCTAAACTAGATGTATTTCTTATAGATCTATTGTTAGTGTGTGGTTGTGGTTGAAATGGTTTATGTAAGAAAAAGCTCTTGTTGGACCAAAAATGGATGCAAAAATTATCGATAAAATTACTCTATACCATTGAATTATCCAACAAAAAAAATGAAAATATCCTTCCATAACTATTAATATCAAGATGTTGACAGCACATAAAAAAAGAAAACAAAAAACATGACAAGACCTAAAGAAAACAAAAGGCAACAATTGATTTCATCTTTTTCTTTCTGCACATTATATCTCAATAACTATGCCCTCCATAACTATTTGAAAGCTCTGTTTTACTAAACACTAAGATTTTGAATTAAACACAAAGATATGATTTCACTGTAGTTCAAATTGCTGAACTTTAAGATACAAATCATTTCATCTTAATCTAATGATTCCAATCCAACGACTACAGTGAACCCAAATCCTAAACCCTATGAGATACACCTCATGGAGTAAGTAGTCACAGGCGAATCTAGTGCAGGAGCAGTACCATAAACCCTAGCATGATCACTCTCTAATCCATAATCCATCATTGGACGATACTCCAAATCTTCATCATGATCGTATACGAACTCCGGAATCTCCACTTCGTTCCTCCTAACATTCTCCCATAGATAACCAACTCTGCTGATGTACCTCAGCTTCCTGTACAACCTATCACACCCAATCAAAACCCAACATTAGCCAATTAAAACTTCCGATTAATAACGAAACCTACAAACAACTTCATTAATTTATATTAATGATTTTTAACGCTGCTTTTAATTTTTCTAACGCGTCAAATATAAGACTAATTCTCAAGTGACGTTAAATTGAATTCAAACTATTGTAACTAAGATTAATTTAAAGCTGATTTAGGATTAAATTTAATATAATTAAAAAAAAATTAACGTGAAAAAATTCATCGTTTCTTACCCAGCGTTGAAGAGAAAACGGCCAAACGTAGCGAGAAAAAGGCGAGCTTGTAAACCAGGATGAATAAAATAAACAGCTTCTAGATTCTCCTTCACGTTCGCCGGAATCGCATCGTAAACCGATCGGAGAGAAGAAATTCCGGCAAAATTCTCGCTCCTCTGAACGCCGGTGTGAATATACAACACCGCGAATTTCTTCTTCCCTAGCTTCGGGAAAATCCTCTCCTCCAAAAACTTCTTCAGAACCTCAACGCTAACCAATCGCGCTGAATCAAAAAATCAACAAAATCGAAATCAATAACAAATAACAAAAATCACATATATAACGGAAGAAAAAAACTGAAATAATTTTTACCAGGGAAGAATTTTCCGATAATGCGGAGAATCTTGCGGCCATGCTTATCTTTGCCTTTGATTTTGAAGACTTCCAATTTCTCAAGCAGTTCTTCTTGTTCAAGCTCAGTTATGGTGGTGCTCATTTTTTTTTTTTTTTTGCGTAGTGATAGAAGAAAAAGGTGTGATTGTAAATCGAATCGTGATGATTATGATTGTGATGGTGAATTTGGATGGATAGGGATTATAATTTATAAGGGGATATAGAATTAACGTAATGAATGGGTTAATTAAATAAAACAGAAAATTAATTTGAGATTAAGATAACGAAAAAGGAAGAAAGAGGGAAAGTAATTGGAGGAAAAAATAAATGAAAAAGAAATGATTTTGCGGTTGCGCGGTTAAAGGGAATATTCGAAAGCATCTTCCAATTTTAAGAGGCTAATGTGGGGTCTACATGGGAGTTATTTTGGACTGCATGCAGATAGATAAGTACGCAGATGCCATCCTAGCCGTACGATGGTACGATTTGGATGGATATGGTTTACGCGTTAGTTAATCGTGTTTGTTTTGATTTTAATTATGGTTATTGGTTAAGGAAACCATGGTCGCAATGGTGTGGTTTGTGTTTGTCTGCTTGCAATAATTGTACTTGTATAGGATTGGTGTGATCGTCTTTCTTGAATAGAAGAATGTTTTGGATTTTTTTGACCAAATAATTAATCGGATTATTTCAAATTTTGAATATTAAACTAACTTTTCCAGTTCTAAATATCCCTGGCACATGGATATAAAACTTGATGTCTTTTAGTATCAAAGAGGAGTGTTATATCTCCCAAGATATTATCTCAAGAAATGCTCGCGAATTACAATTTTAATTTGTTATTGGTTATTGAGAAAATGAAGGAGAGAACAAATTGAATGTTCTTTGCATTTAATTTTTGATAAAAGTTGGTATTTTTTACTTATAATTTGGGACAAAGAAAATGAATTTTTTTTCTTATAATTTGGGACGGAGGGAGTAAGTCGGAAAACACACTCTTTTCAACGCACTTTTTTTGATCGGTTAAATTCACAAGAGTCTCATCTAATCATAGGACCCATCTAAATTTGGTGGAACCCATGTAACCAATCAAAGAGATTGTGTTGAAAAATGTGTCTTGTTAACATTCATCTTCATAAGTTAATCTATATTGTTATCAGGAGGATTGATTTTATCCTCAAAAAAGATTAGGGACGCGGTTTGTTACCTATATATTTCATAAGTTCATAATTATATTTCATATGTTTTTTTTTTCTTCTTCAAATTCAATATATAATAAATATATGGATTATAAAATATTGAAAAATAGAAAAAGTGATCCTCCTCATTCCTTCTTCCATTGTTTTTTTTTTGACGTTATTCCTTCTTCCATTGTTAATATAATCTTAAGATGGTTTTGCGAGTAACAACAACCTAACCCTAACAAAAATTACGAGCTGGTTTTTAAAGAACCTTCAAGAAATCCATAATTGACGATCCTTGTAAAAAGGAGTGAATGTTCAATTTGATCCTGAAATAATGTTTAAATCCATAATTCACTTCTTCCATTGTTAATGTATCTTAACTGTATCATATTCTAAATTGTAATTTTTCTTGCATATCCACATTATTATCGTATCCGGGCTACAATGGCCTAATTCATCCCATGAATGACAACCTTCAACTCCCATAATTTCTATAAGGGTGTGTTTGGTTGCGAAAAGAAAGTGAAAAGAGAGAAATAGGTGTGAGAGAGTATAAGAAGAGAGAAATAGAGTAGATTTGAGGTATTG
The DNA here is from genome assembly GCF_051527215.1 of Medicago sativa. NCBI lineage: Eukaryota > Viridiplantae > Streptophyta > Magnoliopsida > Fabales > Fabaceae > Medicago > Medicago sativa. The sequence continues at coordinate 13,412,503 of NC_140753.1, read as the reverse complement.
TTTAGATTAATATAAAGAGAAGAGAAATAGAAGAGAGAGAAGTGTGTTTAATTTGTAAAAAGACAAAAATATCCTTTTGTTAAAAATTAATATATTTACACAAAGTACAATCTTTTAAGAATATTATTATATGATTTTATACTGTTTATGTTCCCTTTTTATTACCGTAAAAAATTTCCCATTTTTTCTATCAAATTTGATTTAATCTTTTATTTTTAATTAGCTAAATGCACTTAATTTTCTCAACTAAAATGTACGTAAATTTCATAACATTATTCGAATTTTATAAAAAAATCAATCGGTAAAACACGATCTCAATTCAACCAAATTGATTAGATCTTAACAAAATAAAATGAAACAAATACAAACACACAGACCCAAATCCTTTCCAGACTGAGAGCTTGTTTTCCCATAACTCTCTATCTCACTACTTTCCCAATTCTTCTCAAATCTCAAGTCACCACATTTCTATGTTTTGACCCACTCCACAAGTATAAAAGACACTTACAATGGGTAAAAAAATGGTTTCTTAGGGGAAGTAGAGATGATAGATCTAGAGGTGAAAGCCAGTTATGGAACAAAAACAGAAGCTATGAGAAAGGAAACCACCGAGAGTGACAAGGGTAAAAATGGAAAAGCAAGAAAAAAAATCACTTTCTTCACTCTTTCTTCGCATATGAGAGAAGAGAGCTAAAAGTGGTGGGACCCACCTATTTGGTCTCTCTCTTCTCTATTTCTCTCCTCAACCAAACGCGGTGGATGTAGCATTTCTCTTGTATCTCTCTCTGGCCTATTTCTCTCTCTCATAAATCACCTCTACCAAACACAGTGTAAGCCTCATTTTTTAAAGTGGTAATACAATGGCCTCCCTTTTTAGGCCCATACTTCTTTGTTTTCTCCTCCACTACTTTTTTGAGATAAAAAATATCTTGAAATTATAAATGTAGGATTTGATCTCAAAGTTAACTTAAATATGAGAGAAAGGTTATACATGTAAACAACTATTCTAAAAAACAACATAAAGGAAAAATGAAGAAACCAACAAGCAAAAGGTTTCATACATACATTGATTGATTTCTGCAAGAGATTTTAAGTAAGATCCTTGAGGCTTTTCTACGCAAAATTAGTCATTCTGCTGAAAGTTTGTCTGCGTCAGCTGATGTGAAGGATTTTAGGGGTGTAAGTGCAAAATCTATAAGCTTAAGAAGCAAAATAAATAATTCAGGATAGTCAAAATACAAAAAAAATAAAATAAGATTCTTGATGCAAAATTTCAAAATCCTACACGTGCTTCCACAAGCATGGAGTACCGCAACGAGAAGAACAAATGTTTGTGTACCTCATCTCCATATGTGAAAGTGCTATTTAAATGATGATGAAGGAGCGATGGAACAAGGATGGAACCAGCGTGTGATGATTTAATTTAGAGAGGAAGAAGGATTAGAGGCTGATTCAATTGGGGAGGAAAATCAATTTGGAGATTTTAAAAATTAGGGTTCTTCAATTATATAGATATTTTATTTTAAGATTTTAAATTATAATTATTTAATTTTTTGAGTTAAATTTAATGACTTGAGAATGAGGTGTCTAATGATATACCACGTAAGCAATGTTATGTATGATTCACGTCATTAGTGAATGCACCACATCATCCAAAGAGGAGGGGGATCAAAAAATTCGTTGACTTTCTAAATAGGTGGTCAAAAAGTTGGTTTTAGAAGTATGAGTATCAAAAGTTAACAACATTGAAAATAGAGGGATCAAAATTGTATTTAAGCCTATTAAAAATCACATACAAACCTCGACTATTATTTTGAGACGGAGGAAGTATATATATGTTAATTCTACTATTTCTTTTTACTTAATTTAGTCTTTTTTTTTTTAAGAAGCCAAGCAAAACTTTATTAAAGAATAAGTAAAAAATACACCAAAATCCCAAATCCCACTTAAAAAATCCCACAAACCTTAAAATGAGACCTTACAAGTTCAGACACAAAAACAAAAATCTTTCAAGTATAAATAAATGCACAAAATATGAATTTCCAAATATCTCAAAACATCCTTTTGCTGAAAAATTCTCCATTGTAATACAATCAAGTTCTTCATGATTCAAGCAAGCACTTATTTGTTCTTCAATGTTAACGATTCAAATTCAAAGAAGAAACTTGCAGAAGAAGTTCTTTGGAAGTTAGAACTTAGAAGACCAATGACATTCATGCAATTTAGGATTTAGCATATTACTTGTTTATCAATTGTAAAATCAAACTCCAGAGTTCATTTCCGTTCGACAAAACTGTGCATACTAGAAACCTTATATAAATTAGAATCTCAAAAGTCGAAAAATAAAATTTGTCAATCAAAGTGACAAACGATGAAAATTGAAAATGAGAGAGGTGCCTGGTCCATTGTTATGTGATGTTAGACAAGATATTGTAAGACGGGGGAGAGAGGGAAGCTGAAAAAGAAAAGGGAGATCAATGTAGCATAAAGTTCCTTATTTTATGCCTTTGACTAATTTCATTTGAGATTTTTTTTCTTCCTAAGTGTTGGTTTAATTTAGGGTTTTATTCTGTTAAAGCCAGTAGCAATGTATGGTTTATTGGTTCTTGTTTTGGGGGAGATTAGAAGTGATAGTCGGAGTAGGTACAACACGATGAACTGGTGGTTTCTTGCTGGAACACGGTGGATCTTCACCGGATCGGGTAGTGTACCTGCAAAGACACTCCAACATTCAAACTAGTGGGGTTTCATTTTCAAGGTGCTTTGAGGTTTTTCTCAGATTGAGAGTATGTACCAGGTTTTGCAGTGAGGTGCTCTGTTTATAGATCATCGAGTCTGTCGTGTAAGCATGAGAGTTTTAGATGGTTGTTTCCTTCTCATAGGATTCTAGTGACTCTGGACGCGTGAAATCATTGAAAGGTTCTGCTAAGCGGCGGAAGAAGAAAGATGGGCTGGAAATGAATGCTCGATCAAGAAGATTTATTCAAAATTCTTATAAAGCATTCTGCATGTTCAGTTTCTGTCTTTCATTTCTTGAAAACTAAGATTTATTTCAGGTAATTGATTTTACACAACAAACAATAAGGGTAGAAAGACTTTGCTTCCTGTGCAATGAGCTGTGATTAATAAAATTTTGCTTGCTTTCTAAGAAAGAAAAAAAAAGGTATAAAGACTTACTTATGTGTTCAAATCCAGTCTTCGATTCGAAATTGCGATATCATTAATTGAATTGGTATAAACTAGGAGTAGAAATGCTTCTGTGTTTTAAGTCAGTCTTGAATTCAGAACTCCTAGGTAATATCCTTGTCAAAAATAAAAAAGTATTAAGATGAAGAATTAGAGAAATCTTTTTCTCTAAACTTTTTTTTGTGTACATAATACTTTCTTGTCTTAATTTCTGCCAAAACTTCCCAGTCCCACATTTGAGTAAGGCAAAGAGTGATGAGTGGTGACTTGGCAGGAGAATGTCAATTAAATCCAGAGAGCCATTGTCTTCATGTAAGAGCTTAGCACTCACCACCTTGTTCCAATCTTTTTGAATTTCAATTTATATCTCATCTCAGCTAGTAGTTGATGACATTCTGTCATTACGTAATATTAGGGACTTATTGTGACATTTTGATAGAGTTCTTATGCAATTTCTACTGTTCTGGAGTGCAAAAAGCTTAAATGTTGAAGTCTGTTCGAAGGAAATCGCGCCACGCCAATTTCAAGCCGTGCTGCGATTTTTGAAGCAAAAATACACACTTCCTGTAAAGAGGAAATCGCGGCACGCCAATTAACAAGGCGCGGCGCGATTTTGATGGGTCAGGCCCATGACTTCTATAAATACTGCACTCAAGCTGAAGAACAAGGGGGTTACGATTTTGGAGAGCAAAGTGCGATTTTGAGACATCGGAGACGGCTAGAAGGGCGATTTCTTCAACCTTTTACCAATTCATGTATGTTTTAATTATTTCATTGATTATGCTATTTGTAAACTCGATTATGAGTAGCTAAATCTCTTAGAGATTAGATCCGAGATGAATCTTTGTAACCCTAATTGACACATGTTGCTGTGAAACTCTATTTTGTTTATGAATTCAATTCTAGTTTATTCAATTCAATTGTTCTTAATGCTTTTTATATCTTGATCACATATAACTTGATTTTGTGAGAACGAATGACCACTGACCATGGCTTTCGACTTAGACCTAATTGAATTGTTCTAATAAACAGGGTTAGTCTAGGAATAGATAATCGTTTGTTAGTGATAATAGGTTAACGTTCGGTAAAACCTTCAAGAATTATTAGACCACCTAAGGAATTAGGGGCTGTAGTTTAAGAAGAGGGTCCTAACTCAAGGGATTGATTAGGGCTAATTTGTTAATCATCGTAAACTAGAAGAGGGTTCATAACAAATAGGTGCAGTAGACCAATTAGGGGAACTTAGAGGATTCGACGGATCTGATCTCATCTTTCTCTCATATTTTCTTAATCAAATCTTTATTCTCTTTTATTTGATTTCATAAAATCAAACCAAATCTTCTGCCTAGTGGCAAACTAAAAATAAACTTTACACATCCTAATTATATAACGAAATTGAATTATTGAAGTTAAAAACAGTCCTCGTGGGATCGATATTTTTACTACTTCGATAGTATTTGGTGCACTTGCCAGAGATCTATCAAGTTTTTGGCGCCGCTGCCGGGGACTGTTGAATTATTTCAACAAGGCAATTACGTTATAATTTAGGGTTTTTGCAATTTACTTTTCTGTTTTTTTTTATTTTTATTTTTCTGTTTTCATATTCACTTGATTATTTTGCGTTGTGCAGTGCTACTAAGGTATTTTGCTGTTTATGCGAGGTAAACAGAGCTCTGACGACCTAGAGTACGATCCGGAAATTGAAAGAACTGCTAGAGCACTTCGGAAAGCTGTCCGATCGCAAAGGTTAGCTCAGTCCGTTCCACCGGGTGTTCGAGAACAAATACCGGAACAACTCTCAAGTGAATCTGAAACAGTCTCTTCTCCTAAATCTGCAACTATGGAAGGAGAAGGAGTTGTACCACCGAGACCTAAGCTAGGAGACTACGGGTTAGCCACTCATCGCGGTCAACTGACCCACACTTTTCAACCAGCTAACCCCGTAGCCTTCGACATCAAGACAACTGTCCTCAACGGTTTGAGGGACAAGCAATTCGATGGGACTGAAGCTATGAGTCCTCATGAACACTTGAGCCGCTTTGCTGAAACCTGCGAGTTTTGTGTGCAACCTGCCACCGTTACTGAAGCACAAAAGAAGCTAAGGCTATTTCCTTTCACCTTGACGGGAAGAGCAAAAGATTGGTTGCTAACAATACCGAACGGGACTGTCCAAACATGGGAAGAGTTAGAGCTGAAGTTTTTGGAGAAATATTTTCCTATGTCTAAATATTGGGAAAAGAAGATGGAGATCTCTAACTTCAAGCAAGGAGAAGGTGAATCATTGTATGATGCTTGGGAGCGATTCAATTTGCTTCTCAAGAGATGCCCTAATCATGAGTTCACCGAGAAGCAATACCTCCAAATCTTCACTGAGGGGGTAACACCAAACACTCGAATGTTCTTAGATGCTTCCGCGGGAGGTAGTCTCAAGAGCAAAACTGATCATGAAGTTCAAGCTCTAATTGAAAACATGGCTGGCAATGAGTATCGTGATCAAGCTAAAAAGAAAGAAAGAGGAGTGTTTGGGGTGAGTGAACAAACTGCTATCCTTGCTAACCAAGCAGCTATGAATAAACAAATCGAAGCTCTAACTAAGGAGTTTCAAGGCTTCACTTTGGCTCAAAAGCAACAACAAGTGGCTGCAATCAAATGTGACTTATGTGGTGAAGAACATCCCAACGGTGAATGTGTTCCGGAAGGATCAAATGAAGAAGCTAACTTCATGGGAGGTTATCAAAGGCAGAATCAATACTACAATTCAGGCATCAACAAGCATCCCAATCTAAGCTACTCAAATAACAATGCTTTGAACTCTCAGATGCTCACTCCTCCTCAACAACAACAAAGGAAGCCATCAGCTCTTGAGGAAACTATGATGAACTTCATGAAGATGACTCAAGGCAACTTTGAAGAGATGAAGAAGAGTCAAGAAGCTGAAAGAAAGAACAATGAAGCTTCTAGGAAGATGCTTGAAACTCAACTGGGGCAATTGGCTAAGCAGTTGGCTGAACAAAACAAAGGCGGATTCTCAGGTAACACTAAAGATAATCCTAAGAATGAGTCTTGTAATGCCATTGAATTGAGGAGCAAAAAGGTTTTGACACCTTTAGTTCCAAAAGCTCCAAAGAAAGTTGATGAAGTAGTTGAGGTAGAGGAGAATGATGTAGTTGAAAAAAATGATGAGGGTGTAGTTGAAAAAGAAAATGATCATGGAGTAGTTGAAAACGAAAGGAAGAAAAAAATAGAGGGAGAAAAAAGTGAGAAGTTAATTGATGAAGATTCAATCTTGAGGAAGTCGAAGAGTCAAATTTTGAAAGATGGAGACAAACCACAGGTTATTCCATCATATGTGAAGCTTCCATACCCTCACCTTTCGAAGAAGAAAGAAAAGGATGAAGGCCAATTCAAGAAGTTCATGCAACTTTTCTCACAACTTCAGGTGAATATTCCTTTTGGTGAAGCTCTTGATCAAATGCCGTTGTATGCTAAGTTCATGAAAGACTTGTTGACTAAACGAAGGAAGCCTAAGGATGATGAGAATATTGCACTTTCTGAAAATTGTAGTGCTATTCTTCAAAAGAAGCTGCCACCTAAGCTGAAGGATCCTGGTGCTTTTACTATCCCTTGTTCAATTGGACCGGTAGACATTGGTAGAGCTTTATGTGACTTGGGAGCAAGTATAAATCTGATGCCACTTTCAATGATGAAGAAGCTTAAGTGTGGGGAACCAAAACCAACAAGAATGACCATTACTTTAGCTGATCGGTCAATCTCTTATCCCTTCGGTATACTTGAAGATGTACTAGTCAAGGTTAATGACTTGGTGTTCCCAGCAGATTTTGTGGTCCTAGATATGGCTGAAGATGAAGAAATGCCACTCATTCTAGGAAGACCTTTCCTTGCAACTGGTCGTGCTTTGATTGATGTTGAACGTGGAGAGCTAATGTTGAGGTTCCATAAGGAGCAGGTAGTCTTCAATATCTTTGAGGCAATGAAGCACCAAGATGAGAATCCCAAATGTTACCGAATTGACGTTGTGGAAGAAACAGTCGAAGATAAATCCCTTGAATCTCAACCTATTCAATCTACGGAGGTGGAAAGTGTGGAATCTATAGACAGACAAGAAGTGATGGAAGATGTTGGAATAATAGAGGGTGTTAAGCAACTGGAAGTAAGCAAAGAACAGAAGCAACAACAATCATCAGGAGACATCCGTGACAACAAGTATGGGGGATTGACAACTGGTAACAATGAAATAAAGACTACTACCACTGGTCCAGGTGGTAAATTGGCTTATAAGAGGATTCCCTATGGGATGTGTAATGGGCCGGCTGCTTTTCAATGGTGTATGCTTTCAACTCTCTCTGATACTTTAGAAAGAATTAGGAGGTACTGTGACGAAGGGTTGGCAAGAAACAAGCCTATTGATGAAGCTGTGGACCTAAGGAAGTCTGGTGCACAAGGAACTTTCAAGGGTAAGGAACAAAAGCTGAAACGGTACCGTAAAGGAGGACTCCCAAACAATGAAGAGGGAGCCACATCAACTGATCCTTAGGGATAGTCATCAGTCAAGCTAGTGACGGTAAAGAAGCGCTGAGTGGGAGGCAACCCACTATTTATTTTTCAGGTATGATTTTATTGCTTTCAAAAACAAAAAACACAAAAATATTTTTCTTTTCTTTTAATACAAGGCAGGAAAGTTTTAGAAATTTGTTCAAGGATACCTCTTGCCAAGAAAATCATGCAAGGTACTGATGTCTTGCATGATTCTCTCCTCAAAAGTTTTTCAAAGATTCAATGAACTCAGGCATTTTTCAAGAAAACAAAATTTTTGGCCTGAGGAAGCAAAGAATGCTCCCTGAACATTCAAAATCGCGCCGCGCCTATATATGGCCGCAGCACGATTTTCAGAAGCAGCAAGCATGACTCCCTGTTATACCAAAATCGCGGCACGCCTGGTCATTACCGCGGCGCGATTTTGGCTGTTATATGAAAAAAAAAATAGCCGTTGGACTTATAGCCGTTACTAGCCGTTACAAATTTGCCCGTTATTGCCCGTTACAATGCAAAATCGCGCCGCGCCTTGTATATTGGCGTGCCGCGATTTTGCCCAAACAGCACTATAAAACCTTCACTGTTCATCACCATTTTCATTCCATTCTTCCTAACTTTCTCTACCAAAACTTCCCTAAACTTCTATTCACGAATTTTTATCATCTTCATCTCCTTTTTCACTTCCTAACCATCATCAAACCAACATTCCAATCACAAATTCATCAATCCAAACCACCATCAAACCACAATCATTCAAAACTTTCCCAAACTTCACAAAACTTTCCATTCACCATCTTCCCAAACCACAAATGGCCTCCAACCAAAGAAACACCCGCTCAAAGAAAACCACCAACCCAAAACCATCCACAAGCAAATCCAAACGCCCTCGTGCCGCATCCGAACCACCCGAAAACGCCATCCATTTCATTAATGACCTAGCCCAAGAGTTCCATCAATCTATGAAGAGTTTTGAAGTCATAGGGGAGAGGAAGTTTGATTTCACAAAGCTTGTGAAATATCCTTTCTTTGAGTCTGAATTACGAAGGAGGGGGTGGACGAGATTGAATGAGATGATCGACGAGGCAAACAACAAAACGGTGATCGTCGAATTCTTTGCAAATGCAAGGGTGTCCGATACACCCTTTCAATCTTTTGTTCGAGGAAAGTACATTGATTTCAGCCCGGATGCTCTCAACGCATGGCTGAATGTTCAAGCACCGGAGGAGTGTTGGGTTGAAAAATTGAGGAGGGAGAGATTTGCTATTACGGAGGATACCTTTGATGAGATCATCACCACCATGTGTAGGCCTGGGTCGACTTGGAAAAAGTCCCGGATGCTTACCTATGCGGAGATGCTGCCGGTACCCAAGGCGTGGGTATCATATGTGGTCCAGACTCTTGAGAGTGCATCTTGCACTTCTGAAATTCCTCTCAAGAGGGTGCTTGCTGCCTATGCCATCATCAAGGGGCACCCTATAGATATTGGCCGCCTCTTGGCCAATAGTCTTCATGATCTAGCAACCGGGAACACCACACAATTGGGACATGGAAGCTTAATTAATTGGTTGTGTGAGCAACAGTTGGTGCCGGCTTATGATAGTGATCTCAACACAAGCAATATGAAGCCGATCACCGACTCGGTCATGGATGGGTTTGTCAAGAAATATGAAGGCTACTTGAAGGAGAGAGAGAGGGAGGCAGCGAGGCAACAACAAATGGAGCAAGGAGGGAGTAGTAGCCAAGGGGGTTATGCTCCTCTTCACCCAAAGCTTGAGGAATTTATGCATGTGCAAGCTAATTGGATGAATGAGACTTCGGACCAGCTGTGGGTGAACCGTCCTAGGTTCTCAGCTGCGTTTGCTGCGGAGGCTCAATTGCATATGGGTCCGATTAGTGGGTCTTATGAGAGGTTTGGAGGATCCCGTGAGCGCATGGAGAAATATTTTACACATCAAGAAGAGTATGGGCTGCGCATGAGGAGGGAAATCACTGATGATTTCAATACCACCGAGCAAGATCAAGGGGATGGCATCTTTGAAGGATTGAGGACACCGGGGGCTGGACACTTGGATGATGATCAGGACATGGGCTGATCTACTGATGGATTAGCATTTTCTGCTTTGTATTTTATTTTTCTGTCATTTTTCTTTTAATGTATTTTCTTTGTATTTTCTTTTTAATGTCGAAGTCCATTGAACTTATTTCCCTATTGTAATTGCTCCTGCACTTGTTTATTATTAATGAATTTGTTTTGTTTCATGTGACCTATTCCAGTTTAGTAACAGTTGTTTGATGAAACGGTATTCCAAAAGTTCTAAAGGAGGGGTGACTTGATTCAAAGGCGAAGTGTACGGCGTTGCTAGGTAGTCACATACTCCCAGAAATCTCAGCCATAAGGTTCATTGCCAAATCTTGTTTTTCAATTTACTTATATTTAGATTAGTTTTCCATGCAACTACATTTCTAGAACTTGCATTGTTTCTCTATTATTGATTGGTCTTTGTCAATTACACACTGAGGCAAAAGTGCTTGGTCCTGTGAGCCTTTTTGAAGCCTACCCTGTTTTAATTTGTTAAATTTATCCTTTCTTAACCAATTGTGAGCCGGTAGGATTAGAACTTTTTGTTCGGTGACAAACTACATTACAAGCCTAGAGACTTTTAGGACTTGTCCCTTAATGTATTTTCTGAGTTAAGGCATTGTAGAATGTTGCTAAAGATTAAGTTTGGGGTTGCTATTGGAATTTGCAACCAACTAAGTTTGGGGTGGGGGTACTAGAGAATTAGAGAACAAAAATGAAATTGACATGCAAAATACACACAAAAATGGTGTATCAAAAAAAAAAAAAGAAATTGAATGATGAAAAAGGGACAAAACATCTAAAATCCGAGTAACTTCAAACTCGAGTGTCCCTAAATGTTAAAAATGTTCTCTAGTACCTTTGCAGTGATTGTATTTCCACAAGGTGAATGAATGAAGGAATGAATTTTGTGCTTTAACTTCCGTAGGAATGCCTAACTCAAATTTTTTTGTAGCCTACTTATCCAAATATATCCCACCTTTCACCTAAGCCCCGTTATAACCCTAAAGACCTCAAAAGTGTGTAATGATATTGACTTTGATTGGTATTTAGAAACTTTTCAAGCGTATGGTAATATGTAGACCTGCATGTCGACTGGTAGAACCCTGTTTCAATTTGATGCGAGGAGTTGTGAATTGGTGGATGCGAACAAGTCAAACTAGCTCATCTTTAGCTAGAAGGAGAATGAACTTTTGGGTACTATCGTTTTGTCAGGTAACTGTTATTTTACTGTCGTTTGTCACTGTTGCAAGCAAATTCCTTGAGGACAAGGAATGGTTTAAGTTTGGGGTTGTGATGACATTCTGTCATTACGTAATATTAGGGACTTATTGTGACATTTTGATAGAGTTCTTATGCAATTTCTACTGTTCTGGAGTGCAAAAAGCTTAAATGTTGAAGTCTGTTCGAAGGAAATCGCGCCACGCCAATTTCAAGCCGTGCTGCGATTTTTGAAGCAAAAATACACACTTCCTGTAAAGAGGAAATCGCGGCACGCCAATTAACAAGGCGCGGCGCGATTTTGATGGGTCAGGCCCATGACTTCTATAAATACTGCACTCAAGCTGAAGAACAAGGGGGTTACGATTTTGGAGAGCAAAGTGCGATTTTGAGACATCGGAGACGGCTAGAAGGGCGATTTCTTCAACCTTTTACCAATTCATGTATGTTTTAATTATTTCATTGATTATGCTATTTGTAAACTCGATTATGAGTAGCTAAATCTCTTAGAGATTAGATCCGAGATGAATCTTTGTAACCCTAATTGACACATGTTGCTGTGAAACTCTATTTTGTTTATGAATTCAATTCTAGTTTATTCAATTCAATTGTTCTTAATGCTTTTTATATCTTGATCACATATAACTTGATTTTGTGAGAACGAATGACCACTGACCATGGCTTTCGACTTAGACCTAATTGAATTGTTCTAATAAACAGGGTTAGTCTAGGAATAGATAATCGTTTGTTAGTGATAATAGGTTAACGTTCGGTAAAACCTTCAAGAATTATTAGACCACCTAAGGAATTAGGGGCTGTAGTTTAAGAAGAGGGTCCTAACTCAAGGGATTGATTAGGGCTAATTTGTTAATCATCGTAAACTAGAAGAGGGTTCATAACAAATAGGTGCAGTAGACCAATTAGGGGAACTTAGAGGATTCGACGGATCTGATCTCATCTTTCTCTCATATTTTCTTAATCAAATCTTTATTCTCTTTTATTTGATTTCATAAAATCAAACCAAATCTTCTGCCTAGTGGCAAACTAAAAATAAACTTTACACATCCTAATTATATAACGAAATTGAATTATTGAAGTTAAAAACAGTCCTCGTGGGATCGATATTTTTACTACTTCGATAGTATTTGGTGCACTTGCCAGAGATCTATCAGTAGTACTCACCACCTCTAACTGTTCAATTTCAATTTTCTCAGGCCACTGTGCCGTTAACTTACAATTAGATCGAAAATTTCATCAAAGTTGTACCATATCATGAAACAAAATAAAGATTGTTATGAAATATGTAGATTTGATCTCCAAATTATGAGGGAAAAGTTATACATATAAATACCTGTTCTAAACGACAGGATAAAGGAAAACATGAGGTGATCATGGAGCAAAAGGTCTGATACATTCATTCATTGGTTTCTACAACTACAAGAGAATTTGATTTGAGTAAGACACTAGAGGCTTTTCTGCAAAAAAATTAGTCATCGGTAAGACCTAATGGATCAGATTTCAACTAATTTTCTCATAGCATTTAATTTGGAACCCATAACATTAGTTCAAAGAAAAAGGATTAGATTTCACAACTGAAATATGATTGGTTATACTGCATTACATGCCTACATTCGCGCGGCCCCTCCAACTTTAGTTCCAAACTTGTGTAATAAAACACTTTGTCTGCTAGCTAGCACCGTGACTCTGAATCATAGCATGTTAAGTTAGGACACTGCATAAGATTATATATATAATGTACTATAACAATCATTATGCATTAGATTATATAATTAAAAATGTCTCTAGAAGAAACTTTGATAATTGGAAGACTGTGAACGGTTTAGGAATAATCTAATTTGGTTCCATATTAACTAATATTGAATGCATTGCATCGTTGAAGTTTTCACTTAGAATTGTTCAGGATATGATAAACAAAGTTTTAACCCTGTCAACTTAGATGCTGCCAAATTTATGTTTAAAGTTTAAGGCAAAAATAATGAGTGGTGACTTAGCAGCAAATTTCCTAATACCGCATTGTTCATAAGAGGAGTATGATTGAAGTTATATAAACAATCAAGCTTAATCTATATTTAAAACCATCTTTGTCTTTGAGCTTTGGGAAATGACGTAGAAAGTACTAACCGAGACACGTCTATTTCTAGTTGATAATTATTTTCAAATTTCTAAATCCTCTCTTAGATCTGGGTTCGACTTAATCCTTTTGAGAGTTTTTGGAAAGACTTCGCTAAGGATTAAGTCCTACAATTTTAGTTCAAATTTTATTTTTCAAAAAGTAGAATCTTTAATTGTAATTAAACTGTGTTATGTTTAGATAAAAGATCCTTCCCAATTATGTTCAAAGAAATACCATGTTAATAATTTTAACCATTTAACTACAGTACATACAACTAGTATATCCATATTTCAAAAGTTTACATAAATTCATGATTTTAACTAATTTCCTCATAGCCTTTGGAATGCACATCATTAGTTCAACAAAAGTTATTGGATTCCAATACTACAATATGCTTAGTTATGTATATTTTATCTATTTGGATCCTAATCGAGGTGGAAAATTTGTGAATTAGTGTATAAACTGTATATTTTAACTAATTTGTGAATTAGTGTATATAACCTGTGTGCATACAACTTGCAAAAAGTATGTTGATACGTGAGTGATAATATAAGTCCCACATCGGAACCTTAAGAATGAATAAAAATGGAGCATGCGATATAAAACAGAAGCGTGCCTAGTAACTCAATATATCGATTCTCAAAGATGAACTAAGAGAAACTTTATTTAATTCGGATGATTAGCGCTTTATGATTAGCGCTTTAAAGTATGTTTGAAGAACAATCTTTATGACGTTTTTCCAAGCCTAATCATTCAAGTTAATTATTGTTTGTTTTAGTTATTAATAGTGTAAGTTTTCGAATAAGCCCGTCATGTTATGTTATGAGTTTTATGTTATTTAGCTCATGCTCCCTTGTCAATATTGTTGAGTCACAATATCTAGATTAGGGAGAATCGAAACTGAGGGATATACATAAAGGAAAGTTCAAGAAATTAAAGATACTTGAAGTTACATTTTTGTGGGAACCAGTAATGGGGATACCTCTTAGGCTTTGTTTGCGAGTTTTAAGGGGAAGGAAAGGAAAGACTTAGGAGGGGAAGGGAAGGAAAGGGAGGGAAGGGAGAAAGGAGGGAAAACCTTCCCCTTGTTTGGGAGTTAAAAAACCAACAAGGAAAGGAAATGGAGGGTTTATGTTATAATTTTACTATTTTACCCTTTTTTTTTCTCTTAAAAACAATACATTGTGTTATACTTTGTAATTTATCTTGAAATTTATTCAAAGCAACTTATCTCATAAAAAGTAAATTATTACAATTATTACGATCTATTTTTAAAAAACAGCTTATTTATAAAAATAAAAAAAAAGCTTATTACGATCTCTTTTTTAAAAAACAGCTTATTCAAAACAACTTATTTATACAAAACAACTTATTATGATATCTTTTTCAAAAAACAACTTATTCAAAACAACTTATTTGTCCAAAACAACTTATTACGATCTCTTTTCAAAAAACAACTTATTCAAAACAACTTATTTATGTAAAACAACTTATTACGACCTCTTTTTCAAAAACAAATTATTCAAAACAACTTATTTATCCAAAACAGCTTATTACGATCTCTTTTTTAAAAACAACTTATTTAAAACAGCTTATTTATACAAATCAGCTTAATACGATCTGTTTTTCAAAAACAACTTATTCAAAACAGCTTATTTATACAAAACTGCTTAATACGATCTCTTTTTCAAAAACAACTTATTCAAAACAGTTTATTTATCCAAAACAGTTTATTACAACCTCTTTTCAAAAAACAGCTTATTTATGCAAAAACAGCTTATTATGATCTCTTTTTCAAAAACAATTTATTCAAAACAGCTTATTTATACAAAACAACTTATTACAACCTCTTTTCAAAAAACATCTTACTTATGCAAAAACAGCTTATTACCACGTCTTTATCAAAAACAGCTTATTCAAAACAGTTTATTTATCCAAAACAGTTTATTACAACCTCTTTTCAAAAAACAGCTTATTCAAAACAGCTTATTTATACAAAACAGCTTATTACGATCTCTTTTCAAAAAACAACTTATTCAAAACAGCTTATTTATTCAAAACAGCTTAATACAACTTCTTTTTCAAAAACAACTTATTGAAAACAGCTTATTCATCCAATAAGTTGCTTTGCATAAATAAGTTGTTTTTGAAATAGAGATTGTAAAAAGCTGTTTTGGATGAATAATCTGTTTTTTGAAAAAGAGGTCGTCATAAGCTGTTTTGGATGAATAAGCTGTTTTGAACAAGCTGATTTTGAAAAAGAGGTCGTTAAAAGTTGATTTGCATAAGCTGTTTTCGATGAATAAGCTGATTTTGAAAAAGAGGTCGTTAAAAGTTGATTTGCATAAGCTGTTTTCGATGAATAAGCTGATTTTGAAAAAGAGGTCGTTAAAAGCTGATTTACATAAATAAGCTGTTTTGAATAAGCTGTTTTTTGAAAAGAGGCTGTAATTAGCTGTTTTGGTTAAATAAGTTGTTTTGAATAAGCTGTTTTTGAAAAAGACGTGGTAATAAGCTGTTTTTGCATAAATAAGCTGTTTTGAATAAGCTGTTTTTTGAAAAGATGTCGTAATAAGCTGTTTTGGATGAATAAGTTGTTTTCAATAAGTTGTTTTTGAAAAAAAAATCGTAATAAGCTGTTTTGAATAAGCTGGTTTTGAAAAAGACGTGGTAATAAGCTGTTTTGTATAAATAAGCTGTTTTGAATAAATTGTTTTTGAAAAAGAGATCGTAATAAGATGTTTTGCATAAATAAGCTGTTTTGAATAAGCTGTTTTTTGAAAAGAGGTTGTAATAAACTGTTTTGGATAAATAAGTTGTTTTCAATAAGTTGTTTTTGAAAAAGAGATCGTAATAAGCTGTTTTGCATAAATAAGCTGTTTTGAATAAGCTGTTTTTTGAAAAGAAGTCGTAATAAGCTGTTTTGAATAAGTTGCTTTTGAAAAAGAGATTGTAATAAGCTGTTTTGGATGAATAAGCTGTTTTCAATAAGTTGTTTTTGAAAAAGAGGTCGTAACAAGCTGTTTTTGATGAATAAGCTGTTTTGAATAAGCTGATTTTGAAAAAGAGGTCGTTAAAAGCTAATTTGCATAAATAAGTTGTTTTTTGAAAAGAGGTTGTAATAAGTTGTTTTTGATAAATAAGTTGTTTAGAAAAAGTTGTTTTGAAAAGAGATCGTAATAATTAGGTTATATCTAATATTGTCAATTTGAATTATTATGAGGGCAAAATTGTCAATTTGTATGTTTAACCCCCCAAAACCCCCCAATTTGGGGGAACTTTAAAATTGAACAAATGAAGCCCTTCTAAACCCCCCAAAACCTTTCCCTTGTTTTTTAAAACTCGCAAACAAGGGTTTACCTCTCCATAAGCCTTTCCTTCCCCTCCCTTCCCCTCCAAAACCCAACTCGCAAACAAAGCCTTAGTGTAGATTTATAATGATGATCGTCTTTAACGAAAATTATGCTGACACTTGAATGTTTTTTGGTATGTAATAATATAAGTTCCACACAGGACAGTTGAGAATGAATAATATAGAACATAGGTTATAAAAGAGTTGTGCTATAACATTCCCTTCCCATCATATTTAATTTTTCTGGATCTAGATGACTAGTGTTTTTAACATTCTTTTTTCAAGAATCTCTTTAACATTAGAATAAGTGTTGAAAAGAAACCATTTCTAAAATGCACTAGGGTAATTTAGTTCTCTGCAGATATTTAAGTTAGAGAAGTTAAGCGTCTTTGTCATAAATGTTTGTGGATATCTAATTTTTCTCCTAGGCCTAATTGGAGTCTACAACATTTTTCTTTTTATCTTTCAAAAAAAAAAAAAAAAGCATGTGAGAATAGGGTTCAAGCTCTCAAGTATCTTATTTTGCATTTTAAAATCGGTTTTCCACCCTTCAAGCTCTCAAGTATCTTATTTTGCATTTTAAAATCGGAAAAATGGAAATTTTATAGATGGATTTTGAGATGGTAAAAATAGGGTTCAAGGGACGAATCGATAAAATTCAAGTTTCGATTCGATACAAAAGAGAAATCATGTGAGAATAGTGTGTGTGTGTGTATATATATATATCTTTGTAAAGGAAACTTGAGTTGTTCTCATGCAAACTTTGTGATGATGTGACACTCTAGAAAAACTTTCTATCATCTCTTAAATCTTTATCTATAATTAAATCAGTATGTGCTTGAGTCGACCATAATGATGAATGGAGTTGATTTTAAAAAGAGCGGTGCTATATCTCCCGAATTATTTTTCGGGAAATTTCACGAGGTGTACTATTTGTGAGTAACTCTCACTATAGTTTAGGAAAAACAAAAAACTTTCTCAATCTAAACTAAGTTTTGTTCATATAACAATTACTCTTGCCCACTCAGACCAACATAAGCCATACACTTCTCAAATAACCATTAACAATGTTCTAAACTTCTAATAAAGAAGTGAAAAATTAGATAATATTTTGATTTGATAAGAATATATAAATATGTCCAACTCTTGGGAAAATTTCTGCTATTCTGAAGCTATGCTCTCTCTCTCTGAAGCTGTATTCTTCTTCTTCATGTTGCTTTTGGTTATGCAATTGTAGAGCAGATTTATATTTCTCCTTTGAAGAAGAAACTTTTAATTTTGTGATCATCAAGTTTTCAAATTGAAGTGATGGATAATGAGAGTTACCCATACGAGAAAAGTATGAGCTTTTTAGTGAAATATACCTTTTTATGGGAAAGTAAGAAAAAGAGTAAGGTTGAAGGAGATGAAAATTGATAAAAAGTTGAACAGAGAACCGTGATGGGTGTGTGATTTCTCTGTGATGTGTGTGTGATAGATAAAGACAAGAGTGTGTTCCATAAACCGCTTTAGCTTTTGACCAAGGGAAATGTGGTTGACATGTGTATTGAGAAGCGAATAACCAACTGCCAGTTCATTTCGGGAAAATGTCGGGAAAATGTTTCTCGGGATATCTAGCATTTTCCTTTTAAAAACTTATTTGATTATTAAACTTAAGTTTGAACTAAACGACTTACACGTTTGGATGTTTTTACTCTGAAAACAAGGTTTAATGTTTTATGTAAATGTAGTGTAAATTTTTCAACCAAAGGCACAAAAGCTAGATTTCATCATTTCTAATCAAGATATTGAGGAGACAATAAACTTACATGTGATGCAACCAAACAGGTATTTTTACAAGAATCTATTTTAATAGAAATATCATGCATCCCGTGAGTGTCGGTTTTCCACCGCTTATCCCTTACGCCTTGATGTATCTGAAAAGTATCGAACAATTGGTTTTTAAAAAATAATTTTTAATCTCCAGATACTCTTCCAATACGTATCGGGGTGTATCGATGCAAGATACATATCGAATACCGGTATGTCATCTATTTTGAAGTATATGAGCTTCAGAGCTTTACCTTAAGGAACTTTGGGTGTGAATAAAACTATAAAAGGGAAAGAAAAAGAAGAGATAGGGGGACCACTTTTCTCACTTCCACAAACCCTCTAAGTTCTAATTATTTTAAAGAGAAAGAAATGAAACTAGAGAGAGAAATCTAAAAACCATGATAAAACTTGGAGGGTTTATATAATCTAAAGGTTAAAACAACTGGTCTAACTTGGACCAAACGGCAAGAAGGGTAGGCAAGATAATTAATATCACAATGTACTATGACAATCGCTATGAAATAGGCTTACAGAGTGATAAATTTCTTTCGAATAAACTTTGAACATAAAGTAATTGGATGACAGTGTAGACAATTTATAAAAAAAAATAAAATTGTTCGATATTGATGTTGAATGTATGCTTAAGTTGATGGCTACTTGAGAAGATCCAATGCATTCTACCTTTGAAGTTTTCACTTAGATTTGATCATGATATGATAAACAAAGTCTTAACCCTATTGACTTAGAGGCTGTTAATTCTAAGTTTAAAGTTCAAGGCATAGAGTGATTACAAACAAGAATAAGTTGAGCATGACATTATATAAAATGCAACTTAGTCGCAGATGATAGTTTTCTTTATGCTTTGTGCAATAACATAGCTAACGAGGTTCTAACTGAGGTGCGTCTATTGTTGGTTGAGAACTATTTTCAAACTCCCTTTAAATTTTGGTTCAACTCAAACCTTCCAGAATTTCAAAAAGGGCTCCCAAAAGGCTAACATTCTAAAAAAAATATTAATTGGTACAGAAAGTCCTACAATTTTAGTTTGTACATGGTATAAGCTTCTACAAAACTGTATTTGTTCCTTTCAGTATAAAACATTAACTAGGTTGAACAAATTTATTATAACCACACACATTCTAGCTCCAATAATCCCACTTCACCACTCTGAACCTACAGAAGATGAATGATATCATAAGATCAAAACAAATTTAAGCAGAGCAGAGAGGTTCATAGTTATAATTACAGCATCTATGAGGAGATCATGGATCAAAAGATTCTGTACATTCATTCATTGGTTTTTGCAAGAGGTTTTAAATATGACATTAGAGGTTTTTCTGCACAAATTGATCACCGGTAATACTAAGTTAGTTTTAACCAAAACTACATACAGCCATCATACACATTCCATAATCATACAAAAATTCATAGTGTAAACTGCTGATCCGTGAGCGTAGTTGTGTCGTGTGCATACAAAATGGAAATAAGTATACTTTGGTATGTGGTAATATTAGTCCCACATCGGGCCATGATGAATTAATAAAAGGGAACATCGGGTATAATATGAAGCGTACATGGAAACCAACAAACAATCTCATGGATATCTTCCTTAATAACTCCTAAAATTTACTATATTGTCCATCAGATGCATCTTTTTCTAGATGATTGTGCAACTATTTTAATTAATTAATTTGAATAGTTGCTTTTTTTTAAGAGAGGATGTTATGTTGGACATTATAATAATTTTAGGTAAAAAAAGTTTTAAGTTTTGGTTTTCTCTTCCCTAAAAAAAAGTCTTGGCTTTCTCTTGTTACATTTATTTTTGAAAGATGTGAATAAGTGCCTTAGAACACTTGTTAAGAAGCTTAAAGTAGAAATACTTTGTCTTGTTTTAAATTAAAAATACTATAATTTTGGTGAGTTGTGTTATGGGGGCCGGTTCACCAATGTCGCATTGATAGAGGAAGTTGAACATACGACATGTAACACCCCGTTTTCCCAGCTTGAAAATTTCATAATGAATTAGAGTATTTAAATCATAAACGGAATGTCACATACTTCTTGAAAATCTTAAAATAGATAATAATGATTATCCTTCAAAATTATTCAACATAAAGTCTGAAACTTCGCAGCGGAAAATAGTTCAACCTAATAAAAGTCTTGGCACGCAGGCCTTATCAGAAAATCTCATAAATTCTTGTTTCGTCATTTATTCATAAAAAGAATTCATAAACTATACGTAAGGAATAGAAGTAAAGTCAAGTCCCATCCCGTTACGTATCAGAGCACCTAGACACTCGAGCCAACCAACCTACAAGCCATCAGTACCTGCAGTTACCCCGGCAACATTTCCAGCAGAAGGGGTGAGATTTCTCAAACAATAATATTAAACATATAAATCATATAAAGTACATTCAACAACTTAAACATCATTAACATATCTTAAACTCCATTAACTAGCATCATTAATCTCCTACATTAGTCATATACTTCATCTTATATCATCTTAATTATAGACATAAACATCATCATATAACATCAATTACTAATTACAAACATCAACACATATACTAATCACAAACATCAACACATATAATGATCATAAGCATCAAAATCTAACACCAAATATAATCATAAGCATCAACATCTAACACCAAATATAATCATAAGCATCATCATGTAATTCAAATAAGTATCATTATCAAAGCATATCATTTATCGAAAACAACTTCATAATTAAGTTCATAATCAACTTCTTAAACAAACATCATCATTAAATCATCATCAAATATAAGTTATGACGACTCTACAATGCAACAACAACTTCAACAACAACTTAGACAACTTCAACAACAACTTAGACAACTTCAACATGCATGTGGTACCACCAGGGCATTAAGCCCCCTTCGCTAAGGTCATAATTGGACCTGTCGGGCATTAAGCCCCCATCGCTAAGGTCATATTTGGACCTGTTGGGCATTGAGCCCCCATCGCTAAGGTCATATTTGGACCTGTCGGGCATTGAGCCCCCATCGCTAAGGTCATATTTGGATCTGTCAGGCATTAAGCCCCCATCGCTGACTATGCAACAACACAACTCTAAATGCAACTTGGACAACAACGTGAACATCTCATACAACTCCATTAAAATGGACAATTTCTTAAATCATGACAACTTAGACCGACTCATGCAACTTCAAGACTTTAAAGGTCAGCAGCAATGAACAACAACAAATTTACAACATATAACAGTGCTGGAATGCATTAACATCAACATCTTAAATATCGCATCAACATAAGCATCATAAATAACACATATTTAAATCACACATCTTTCAAATAACACTTCAGTTATACATCATCAATTAACACATCAATTTCACATCATCAAATAATTCACAAATTACACTTAGTCAAATAATACATCAACTATACTTCTTAAATATCACATAGTCAAATAATATATTTCATTTACACATCTTAAAATAATACATCAATATTCATCATCAATTAATTCAACTCACTAATTAGATCTCACTGTTTAGATTTAACTTTTGTAACTCGTCCATAATTTACTATCCCGATGTCGACCTCTTAGCCACTTATATAAATCACTGATACAATCTACCCAAGAAAAATAGGGGAACGAAACTATACTGACAACTCCTAGCCCATTGCATAATTCATAAATTGCACATCATTAAATAACACATCAGTTTCTCATTATCAAATCAATCACAAATTACTCTTAATCAAATAATTCATCAATTACTCTTCGATAAATAACTCATCAATTACACAATGTCAAATATCACATCTTAAAAGCACACATCTTAAAATAACACATCTTTATATAGCACCATCGTCAAATATCACATCAATACACATTATCAATCAATTATTCATCACACATAGTTAATTAAAGGTTAAAAATATGATTGACAAAGAAATATCACTAATTTTTATAAGCACATTACAATCTCATTTTATTTCTACCAAATATAATGATATCATGATACAGATACGCTTAAAATTTCTCATTGACGAATGAGCTAGCAGCTAGAATCAAAATAACCCAATTGCCTTATCTGACAACAAATTGTATGCGCTATAAAACAAGTATATAAATGACTGAACAAGATAATCAAAATCCTTTTTGTCAAACACAAAAAAAAGATAATTAAAAGCTTTAGAGTGGGGTGGCGTTTCACATGGGAAGGTGTAAAACCTTCCCACCATGGGTCAATTAATTTTTGCCATTTGATTAAATGAAGCACACTGTATTACCATGTTCTCACAGCACTAGATTTTTTTCTCATTATCTTCCTTAACCATTCTCTCTCCTTCATTCCCATCCCTCATCCACCTGCAACATCAACAAATCTGCTTCGGCTTCCCTCCCCCATCCACCAATGCCAATTGCCATGGACCCTGAAAACTGGTGTGAGTTTATATCCTTTTGAACCAAATTTTCTAATTCACCCAAATCTTTGATTTAACCCATTCATTATTCTTCACTGTCCATCATCAAAATCCCTTTCTTCTCAAATTTTCAATTCCCAAACACAAAAAACAATGCCTTAATTTGCAGAAGAACCACTTATAACCCCAAACCCAGATTGTTTCTATGTGTTACCAATTCAATACCCTAAAATCTGGAAAAATCACAAAATCATATATGTTCGGAATTAAACCTTAAATCATTTTATTCAACATGTAATGTCATCATGTGTTAAAAACTTAAAAATCTTTTTTTTTTTTACTCCATTGACGTCAATAGCAAAAGACTGCCGAAGCTTCTATAGAAAAGGTTGAAGCTTATTGGATTTAGGAAAATGGGTTGAAGATGAATGGATTTCAAAAATGGTTAAAACTTGTTTGATTTAGAACAATGACCAAGATTATATGTTTAAGGTTCTATAACTTTTGGGTTTGAGAAGATAATAAAATTGTATTTTCTATTTTTTGTTTTTGTTTTGCGTTTCATAAGAGCATGATGATGTGAGTCTTGACTTGAGTTTGGTGGTGGTGGTGAAAGGAAGAGATGATAATGAGGTTGAAGACAAAGTGTAAAGAGATATGATGTGGATAGACTATAATAAGATCAATGTGCCTCCTTCAATCTAACCATAAAAACCAATTGTCCCATGGTGGGAAGAGATTGTCCCTTCCCATGTGATCCTTCACCTTAGAGTGGACGGTAAAAGCCAATAATATTGGTTTGCACATAACACCGTAAGCATATATTTATAATCAAAACAAATTTTATTTGTCACGATAAAATCAATTTTCAATGGACCAAACCTTTCAGTGTCAATAGTGGTGCAAAATCCACTTGTTTCCATACAAATATAAATTCTAAGTAGCTAATTTTATATATATATATATGGGATTTGCTAGAACACACCCACTAGTTTTTATGTGGGAGTGTTTTAGCAAGCTACACCTTAAGGTGTATTTAACTACTTTTTAGTTATAACTTCCTAAAACACACCTTCTAAAAAAATAAGTGGGTGTATCCTAGCAAATGCCTATAGGAGTTGCTAACATACACCCACTTATTTTTTAGAAGGTGTGTTTTAGCAACATTCACCTTAAGGTGTATTTAACAACTTTTTAGTTATATCTTTGCTAAAACACACCTTAATAAAAATTAGTGGGTGTATCCTAGCAAACCCCTATATATATATATATATATATATATATATATATATATATATATATATATATATATATATATATATATATATATATATATATGCCAAAACTTTATGATATTATACATTGATCAGAGAGAGATACGGTGCAGGAACTTGCAATGCAAATCATTCATATTTTCTATATAAAACATCAATTGAATTCACGTCATCGAAATCAAAGGCAGTATTAAACAAAAACATGTCAGGCGTGTTTCTCATAGTGCAAAATCTCATTAGATAAGTCCAGTTAGGATTCTAAATCATATCATGAATCAACTACTAATTTCTCATAATCTCACAAACTCATCATAAAGCATGTTAGATGCAATTTAATGATTCACTGACCTAATATTAGTGAAAGATAGTCTCACCCTTACCTTAGATTGTTTTTCTGAAATCAAAAGCAGCGTTCTTCGTTTCTAGGGTTCTCTCTCTCTGAGTTCTCCTCTTTCTTCTCTTCTCTCTTGTCTTCTCTTCTCCAAAAAGCGGTTTTACGTAAAACTCTTTCTAACCTAAGCTTCCTTATTTATAATACTAAAATATTCTTCCCAAATTTATTTAGGCCCAACAATTTATTCTTCTTTCTATTCTAACCCCCAATTCCACTCACACTAATAATCCTCATAATCTTATTTATTTCTAAATTAAATATATCTCTCACAAATAACAAATATATTTCTACACCAAATAACAAATATATCTCTAACAAATAACAAATATATTATTTTAGTAAATACCAACATATAACATAACAAAATATCACTCATCAAAATAAATCGACTAAATCATAAAAAGACATCTAATCTCAAAACTACCTCCAAATCTACTTACTCTAATAATTCTCTTATTCTAATAAATAATAGAATAATATCACTTAATAAAATACTAACACCTCACATAAATAAATAAATCACATAAATAGACTCTAACTTAATAAAAATAATTAAATAAAAAGGAGGGCGTTACACGACAGGGTTACATATGTCCCATTTAAGATTTAAGAGGTTTTTGTATCAACATCGGAAATTGAACCAACGACCTTTCGACAACGGAAATTTAACAAACGACCTTGCAAGTTAGTTGCTTACCAAACCTTCAACCTTCATTGGCTTCATGAGCTATATAAGAGAATTATGTGCATCTCTGGTAGGCATAGGCATATCTAACAAGGGACTAAGAGCCTGTTTGTTTTGGATTTTTTTTTAAAAAAATCTATTTTTTTGAGTAAAAAATCACTTTTTTAGTTTTTGTTGTGTTTGTTTGAGATTTTTAAAAAATCCATTTTGCTAAAAAAATCATTTTTAGCCTCAAAATGAAAATCTATTTCAAGTAGCTTTTCCAAAATCTATTTTTTTCTTAATGCAAGGAACTCAAGTGTAAGTGTTCCAAATCTCAAAAAAATGATTTTTATGATAGTAGACAAACAGAAATAGCTTTAGATTTTTTTAAAAATCTCTAAAAAAAAATCTCTAGATTTTTTTAACTCAAAATCTATTTTTTTTAAAGCTCAAACAAACGCACCCTAACTCTTTTCAGAATCATGGACATTTTGGGATAATGTGTAATCCTTTGAAATTTTGAAATGTCATGGTTTTGAATAAAGATATTCTCTAATTAGACTAATACTTTCTATATATGAACAGTTTTAGATCCTAAACAAAATACTTTCAATCAACAATCTTGAATCCTAACATGTGTTGTTAGGTCAACATTCATTTATTATAAAACTTCGCTTTTGATTTGTGCAGCAAGAAGAAGTTACTCTTCAAATGAAGGTTACTCTGCAGATGAAGGTTAGTATCCTATATTGATGTCTACTGCAAAAGATCCATGATCCAATGCATTGCTTGCATCGTTGAAGTCTTCACTTAGAGTTTATACTAGGTTGATCAGATTCACTACAATCATACGCTTGTTTCTACTCCGATTATTCCACTTCACCACTCAAAACCTGAAGGAGATGCAAGATGTAATGAGATAAAATCAAATTAGTGAGAAGAGAAGAGAGGTTCACAATTTTTGTTAACAGCATAAGACATTCTTTACCTGCCCATTAATAATCCATGTGGGAAAACCTTCTATTTTGGCGTCTAAGCATGCATCGATCATTTTAGTTCCTGTTCGATATTCGTGAGGAAAACATTCGACAAAATCCAATTTCTTGCCCTCCTCACGTCCAAACATCTATATCAATGTTGTTAATATCTAAGCATACATTTATTTTTGTTGTCACGGCATGATAAAATACACGCTAATTAAAGATAATTGTTCATAGCAATGTTTACTAGCTAACTTGGCTCATCATACTGTTTGCCTCGACTTGTATCATCATATACATCCCTCTAATTCATTCAATGAATAACAGCTTTTAATTCCCACACTTTATATCTCACCGCTCCCTATTGGATTAAAACTTTTAGGCTTTCTCCTTCGCTACTTTTCAAGATCAAAACTATATCATGAAAAAGAATAAAGATTGATATGATAAATGTAAAATTTCATCTCAAAGTTAATTTAATAATGAGAGAAAAGTTAGATAGGCAGTTGAACATGTGGAGCAAGAATCTTGAAGTTATATAGTAAAAGGAATGAGATGACCTTGACGTTATATAAAATGCAACTTAGTGTATGATAATAACCATCTTTGTCCTTGGTTGGTGTTAAATTGCAACTTAGCAATACAACAGTGAAATAGGCCAACAGCGATAATAACCAAGATTATGGAATTTTAACTCCTTCCCTCTAATTCATCCAATGAATCTCATGTATTTCATTAATCTTGAGATATACATTAATGAAAGTTCAAGATACTATATGCAGAAATTAAAGATACTTTGAAGTTACATTTTTTAACCAATCTTAAGATTCATTCGTCTATTACAATGATAGAAAATCTATAAAATTTACACTTTCAACTCCAAATCTTGCTATTATATACTGACACTTGAATGGGGCCATAAATGAAGATACTTGGAATGGGAATACCTCTTAGCTTAGATTTATAATGATGATTGTCTTTAACGAAAATTATGTTGACACTTGACTGATGTTTGGTATGTAAAATCTAAGTCCCACGTTGGATAGTTGAGAATGATTAATATAGAACATACGTTATAAAAGAGTTGTGTTATAACACTCTCTTCCCATCATATTTAATTTTTCTGGATCTAGTTGAGTAGTGTTATTAACATTCTCTTTTCAAGAAACTCTTTTAGCATTAGAGTAAGCGTTGAAAGAAGCTGTTTTTAAAATGCACTAGGGTAATTTAGTTCTCTGCAGATATTTACGGTAGAGAAGCTAAGTTTCTTTGTCGTGAATGTCTTGTGGAGATCTAATTTGCTCCTCGGCCTAATTGAAGTCTACAACATTTTTTTTATCTTTAAAACAAAAATTCTTTTTATTGATGTAATTATTATTAGATTTGTCAATTTGAGGGGTTAGAATTTTGGGAAAAAAAAATCCCACCCTTCAAGCTCTTGAGTATCTTATTTTGGATTTTAAGATCGGAAAAATGGAGATTTTATAGATTGATTTTGAGATGGTAAAAATAGGGTTCAAGGAAGGAACCGATAAAATTCAAGACTCGAATGTAGGAATTCTAATGATTTAGACTCGAGTGAATTAAAAATAGGGGTGTTACATTAGTGGAAATTATATTTGTACAATCATTTTATGACAACTTCTTGACAACTCTATCTCACATACTTGTATTATGTTCTTTTTATCTATCTATTGTTTTTTATCAATAAAAAAAAAAGGTTGCCACAAAAGTTATCACAAATAATTGTACAAATATCACTACTCCTCTTATAATTAGGACCAGAGGATATAATATTGGTCACAACTTCAATTGCTTATAAGTTTTGCATGAGTATACTATTAAGCACATTATTTGACACCACATCATTCTTAGGGGGTGTATTTGATTATGATTTTAAAGGACAATTTTTGTGTAAAAAAGTCTTGAAGATTTTAAAAGATTTTGCATGATTTTAATGACTTTCATGATTTTAAAATATTATCAAAATTTACAATTTGGAGATTTCAATGGATTTACATCATAAGATTTTAAAGGATTTGAAATGATTTTATGAATTTTATATGATTTCAAAAGATTTTATGAATTTTAAGGACTCATTGAAAAGAAATGATTATAACACTCTCTCTTTTCACAATATTCTCAATAGAGACTTTTTTATTTTATTTTTTTAAGAGATAGAGAGGGGGGAGGAGAGAGATGGGAGATAGAGAGTGTCAGAGTGAGAAATCTCATGTTTTCATCAAAAGACTTTTCATGATAAAATTTAATCACAAAATCTATCAAAATTCAATTTATTAAACAGTTCATCAAAATTTGAATACCACAAGACTTTTTTTAAATTACATAGAGTCTTGATTAAATACAACAAGACTTTTTCATAATAAAAAAATCTCTTAAATTTTTTTAAAATCCTAATTCAATACACCATCCTTATATTAAATTTTGTTTTAAGTAATTTTGAATTTTGTTTACTTTTGCCTTATTTGGTACACACCATGATATTTTTTTAGATATAGCTTTGTTTAGTAAAACTTTTTTTTTTTTACAAAAGTAAAACTAATTTAGAAGCTAGCTGATTAAGATGTTTCAAAAAAAAAAGGCTTAATTGAACTTTTGGCCCCCTATCTTTCCAAAACTTATGGTTACAGCCCCCTAACTAATTTAAATACAAAGCAGCCCCCTAAGTATTGAATCTTTGGCAGTTTTGGCCCCCCAACGCCAAAAAAAATAAAAAAATGACACGTGGCACCTCATTTAGGGTGTCACGTCAGCGTTGGGGCCAAAACTGCCAAAGATTCAATACTTAGGGGGCTGTTTTGTATTTAAATTAGTTAGGGGGCTGTAACCGCAAGTTTTGGAAAGATAGGGGGTCAAAAGTGCAATTAAGCAAAAAAAAAACTAGCTGATTAAGGAAAGGGAAATGTTAACTTGTGCCCTTAAGGCACAAGTTAATGAATCAAATATAGAAATACTTTATAGGAATGTGTGCATTATATTTAATTTTTAACTTTTTAATGAATTAAATGCACAAAATTTTAAGAAACATTTTTTCTTTTGGGTTTCTTAACATGTGCCCTAAGGGCACAAATTAACACTACCCTCGTGCAAAAGTTAGTTCATAACTAAAAAATTAGTTTATAGTTGATATTTGATGATTTATAAAAAAAGAAATTAGTCAATTGAAATAACTCAAACCCTTTTGGTGCTATATATATTGATGTGAGATTGTGAGAAGAGGGTTTTAGAATTAGAATTTCACGACATACACGAGTGAAAAGAAAAGAAAAGAAAAGAAAAGAACTGAGTCAGTGTTTGTAACCGTAACTCTCTCTCTCTCTCGCCGCCGATCTCTTCTCTCCATTCCACCTCCGGCGTCATGTCAGGAACCGACATTGAGTGGCCGGCGAAGCGCGTGAGAGATACCTTTTTGAAGTTCTTCGAAGAGAAGAATCATGTATATTACAAGTCTAGCTCCGTCGTCCCCTTCAATGACCCTACTCTCCTCTTTGCTAACGCCGGTCCGGTCACTACTCTCCTCTCTTCTCTCTTCTATCGTTATTAACTTCTTGTAAATTTATTACCGAATCTCAAATTCAAATCAGGAATATCTACATGCTATGAAGTACGAACTTCGATGATACTGACACAAACCGTTGACACCGCCGATGTAAAAAAATATAGGACAATATATTAATTTATTTATCGACCGTCTAAAATGAAAATCAAAATATATGTAACTATGAGGCACTGATACACGGACAGTGACATGTCAACACTGCTAACAAACGAAGCACGAATATGGACACCAGACACTGACATGCCGACACATCTGACACACCGACACAGCTATATTTTTTAGAAAATCACATAATCAGTGTAATTATATGTGTTGTCGTGTCTGACACGGGGACACGCCTTATCCGAGGAGTGTCCGTGCTTCATAGTTCAGTGTAATTATACGTGTCGGTATCATGTCGGTGTCAAACACGACACATGTCAGAACCGGGACATGCCTAATCCGACGAGTGTCTGACTTCATAGGCGTGTAACTTGAACAATTTATTTCCTAATTGATCAACATTTTTCAATACATGTGACTCTTGTATCTACAATGTGTGAATCCAAGAGAGAGAGAGAAAAAAAAAGTTTCACACGTGTCTGAGTTGTCCGACACGGCTCATATGAGTGTTATATATGTGTTCTAGGAGTGTCGTAGTAAAGAAAGAAAGAAAAAAACAATTTTATTTAGGACACCGGTCGTACGAGTGTCATAGGAGGGTCCAACACTGTGACACGCCTAGTCCTAGGGGTGTATGCGCTTCATGGTCTATAAGCTCTTTCAAATACTCCTAGGTAAACTCAATTCAAACATACTGTAAAATATTGTAATCTTGTCCCCACACATATATTACACTGGTAATTTATTTTGTTATGCTTGTATATGTGACAGGGATGAATCAGTTCAAGCCAATTTTTTTGGGAACTGTTGATCCTAACACTAGATTGGGCAAACTCTCTCGTGCTTGCAATACCCAGAAGTGCATTCGAGCTGGTGGCAAGCACAACGATCTTGACGACGTGGGAAAAGACACTTACCATCACACTTATTTTGAAATGTTGGGCAGCTGGTCTTTTGGTGATTATTTTAAACAAGAAGCCATTAGCTGGGCATGGGAACTTCTTACCCAAGTATGTTTTATCAATTCAATTCATTAGTTTATTTATTTCTTGTCTACTACTTCTTCTTTCTTGTATTGTCGGTTTACCCTCTCTACTTCTTCGTTCTATTCTAGGTGTATAAATTACCATCAGACAACATTTATGCTACTTATTTTGGTGGTGATGATAAAGCTGGTCTTTCCCCTGACTACGAGTCCAGAGACATATGGTTAAAGTTTTTGCCTCCTGGACGTGTTCTTCCCTTTGGCTGTAAAGTATGTTCTATACTCCTTGTGTTTTTCTAATAAAAATTCCTTATGTTATAGTACAGCTTTACGATGTAATCCTTATAAATTGTTTCCGTACTGAATCGGCGTATCTAATTAGATGTGTATCTTTGGTCAGGAAAATTTCTGGGAAATGGGTGACACAGGTCCGTGTGGACCTTGTACAGAAATTCATTTTGACAGAATTGGTAACCGAGATGCCGCGTCTTTGGTTAATAATGACAACTCCATCTGCATTGAGATATGGAACCTTGTCTTTATTCAGGTTATTTTAATGATATACAAGTCTGTTACTCACGTTTCTCCCCCCCACCCCACCCAAAATAAAAATTGTCTACTTGATTCTAGCATGCACACTTTTTTCTATACCAATGGAATTTGTATCTTATATGTTTCTGTTAATGTCTAACCACAGTTCAGTAGGGAGGCCGATGGCTCTCTTAAATCCCTGCCTGCAAAGCACGTTGACACTGGCATGGGTTTTGAACGACTGACGTCTATACTACAAAAAAGAACAAGCAATTATGACACTGACATCTTCATGCCTATTTTCGATGCTATTCTGCTGGTATGTTTACTGAGAAATTAAAGCTTATCATATTTCCATATACATTTTAAACCAGAATAATCTGCAGTCTTGATTTGTGGCATATTTGATTTTTAATTGTAATTCTTGTAATATTTGTTTGTTATCACCAGAATGTTTACACACATGGTAGACTGGATATAGTATTTTGTCAGTAGGCCTTCTTTTAGGCACGCTAATGTTAGGGGCAGGCCCATTATAAATTGCCCACCCCTGACCTAGTTTAATATTATGTAATCTATTATATGTGTGGAATAAAAAGAAGGGACAGAACCAACAGGGGAGGTTATTTTGGTTATGGTTGGTTGGTAAAGAGTCGATGCTCTAGGCTCTCTAACATCCAAGCAGTTTCCAGCAGTTGTAACTTCCTGTGTAATCCCTTTTTGTATTCTAACTCAACATAAACATAGTTTCCCGAGTATTTTCAGTAAAAGTCCCACTATTCTGAATTATATGGTTCCAGTTTAACATATTTCCAAATTTATCTGGACCACAAATTTACGAATGATTTAGTGAAGTTTACAAATATATAGTAATACTTAATTTTATTAGAAACCGAGTAAATAGGGTATTGCAGGTTGGCTGGGATTTGAGTTGAATTTTGAGGGGGTACTTGTAATCTTCATTAGTCCTGGTGATGCTCCCCGTTTCACAGCTTATGCTCATGGATGCCAATGTGTAGCTTCCTGTAGGTTTAAGCATCTCTAATTCCGTGTCTACTTCTCTGATTTTCTGTTTGGGCATCTTGTTACAACTCTTCCTAGGTCTGTTTGATAATCTATTCCATTCTCCGAAGGCAGATTTAGATTCTCTCCATTGAAAATTCTTTCAAGTTTTTCCATTTTCAATCCCCACCATTAAAATATAACAACCACTTTTCTTTATAATTTAATTCTCACTTTCTCTCTCATGTTTGATGGATGAGATTCCGCTTGAGAAAACTTGAGAGAATTTTCAATGGAGAGAATCCAAATCCCTCCGAAGGCTGCCTTCCCAAAATATATTTT
The DNA here is from genome assembly GCF_051527215.1 of Medicago sativa. Taxonomy (NCBI): domain Eukaryota; kingdom Viridiplantae; phylum Streptophyta; class Magnoliopsida; order Fabales; family Fabaceae; genus Medicago; species Medicago sativa. The sequence continues at coordinate 13,379,885 of NC_140753.1, read as the reverse complement.
ATACCTTTGGAGTTTGGACAACTCCTTAACTTTATGACTCTCTGTTTTCCTCAAGAGAATTTATGCAAGTAAATTGTAATATCTACTTGCTAGTCTTAAATCGATGTTCTTTCAGAACTGTTAGCGGTATATACATGCAATCTGAAACATGTCATATTCATATTCCGAATTATTGGATTAACGCATGCATGCTTGTATGATTTTTTTTTTTCTCTTTCATTTATTATCTGTAACTGTAAACTTATTATTGATATGTAATTCTGTTTTCCTGTAACACATTTACAGGCAACTGGTGCTCGACCATATTCTGGGAAAGTCGGACCAAGGGATGCAGATAAAATTGACATGGCATACAGGGTTGTTGCGGATCACATCAGGACTCTGTCATTTGCCATTGCTGATGGGTCTCGTCCCGGTAAGATATTGTTGACTTGGTATCTTTATTGACAAGGTTTCCCTCTGGGGATCTGAAAATTTCAACTCTCTAGTTTCATCAAGTTTGCTGCCTTTTCCCCTCATTTCTTGAGGAAGGCATCTTCTTCGCAGACAATGTTGTAGCCCTTTGGGGAGATGCACAATGGAGATTAATTTTCTACCACTTAACAATTTTCTTACATTTATTAATGGTTTTGCACAATGCACAATTTTCTACCACTTGGGTTGATAAAAAAAAATTTGTCATGCAAGCTGTAGAACAGTTTATCTAAGTTTACAACATGTACTCTCACTCACTTTAAAATTTAGGATATCCATGATTATGGTATTTCGATGATAGGGAGAGGAATATTCACCATAAGTTTGTTATGATTTCATATTTTGAAGGTAATGAAGGTCGTGAGTATGTTTTGAGGCGTATACTCCGTCGAGCTGTTCGCTATGGACGCGACGTATTAAAAGCTGAAGAGGGTTTTTTCAGTGGGTACGTACAAATTACAATGGTTGACTATTTCAATTTTTTGTCAGAACCCATATCTAAATCTTTCTTACCATGTCCCACATCCTAGTGCCATTTAAATATCTAAAACTCGTCATATTTATCTATTATTTCAAATTCAAATTTGATGCACTTGTTTAGGGAAAAATCATATTATTACCAGTCATCTGATTAGCGATTCCAGGCATAAATTTGTGAACTTATAGTCTGTTTACAATGGATGTTTCTATCTTTAATCTTGGTGAAATCAGGCTTGTAAGTGTTGTGGCAAATGTGCTGGGTGATGTTTTCCCCGAGCTAAAACAGCAGCAAGAGCACATTAGGCATGTGATTCAAGAGGAGGAGGAAAGTTTCGGCAGAACCTTAGTTAAGGTGAGGATAGACATGTGTGAAGACGTTTTTATGGGCTGTCACTTTTTGGTCGCTGTACGAGTTATTTTTGTTTTGTAAAGGAATAAAGGAAAACCTGTCTTTACTTCTCCAGGGCATTGCGAAATTTAAGACAGCTGTGGAACATGTTCAGGGGAACGTACTGAGCGGGGAGGCAAGTATAAAAATTTATTTTCAGATACTTGATTTGCTTGGTTTCATCAATGTTTAATACTTAGTTACTTATTTTATAATTGGGTACATATATATAAAAACCATTTAATATTAAAACAAACAAACTTGATGAAATTTTCAGTGGCTTTGTTATTTTGTTGGTGGTAAGTCATATGAGTGAAATTCTTTTCATTTCTAGGATATAAATACTGCATTTAGCATAGCTGTCACTAGAAATGATGATTTGATGTTTATAACTTTTCAATCTCACTAGGTCAGCATGGTTACACATCTGTCGATTCATTTTTATGTATTTTTAATCTAATTTACAGCTGTGTTATTTAAGCACAGTTTTGGACACCGTAATTTATCATGTACAACTTGCACGAATTATGAACATACATAAAAACACAGAGGAACTGTTTTTGTCAATTTTGTGTGTCTATTGAACATTTCTGTATAATTTAATCGATATATTTAGTTTAGTAGTTTTTTGATGGGGCCCTGAACTATTTCTCATACAGTTGTCTCTTGATTATAGGTAGCGTTTGAATTGTGGGATACATATGGGTTCCCGTTAGATCTCACACAGGTAGGTGCATTGCTGCACAATTGCGACTGTATGAAGTTGTTCTTCTATTATGCTTTATATTTTTGTATTTCCTAACCTTTTCAATTTATCAGCTTATGGCTGAAGAGATTCAACTACAAGTTGATGTCGAAGGTTTTAATAGAGCTATGGAAGCTGCTAGAAGAAGATCAAGAACTGCTCAAAATAAGGTAGCTTGTTTGCTTCAGTGTCAACACACCTAATAAAATTAAAGGATAAACAAAAACCATTGAAAATATAAATACTGGTTTTATCTTGTCCCTTACTCAACTCTCTTTTGTTACTGTCAGCAAGTTGGTGGTGCTATTGTCATGGATGCTGATGCTACATCAGCGTTGCACAAAAGAAGCATTGCTCCAACAGATGATAGTTTCAAATTTGCTTGGTTCAGGGTAAGAGTTTTTTGTTGGCTATTTTTCATTAAGAAAATTTAATAGTTGAAGATACCAAGGGGATAAGAATGGTTGTTGTTGTTGTTGTTGTTATTGTTATTTCTGAACACGAGAAATTTCTGAACAGTTTTTGATGATAAAAGATACCTTATAGTCACAAAATAAAATAGAATATAACTAGAATACTACATCTTTCAAAAAAAAAAAAAAATACGACATGCATCTTCTTTTATGGTGCTGAATGTCTAATTGGAGTCGCAACAAATCTATTTGAAAGCATGTCCTTGGACATGGATTTTATCCCAGCACTCCACTTCAACCAATGACTCGGGTAAATTTAAAGTAGTACATTTCTTTGATGTTTTGTCATGCCACTTGATCTTTCCAAATTTGCCCTATGGTTCTCATTATTATCCCAAATCCTAAAACCTTACTAAGGGCAGTCACTTTTGATTTTCTCTATAATGTTTGCCGCTATTGAAGTGAAAAAAAAAAAAGGGAGTCCTTCATGGAAGTTTTTGATCTTCTATTATATATGTGTTGGCTTTGTTTATCAGATAAGCAGCTGTATTAGACTTTGCATTCTCAGTTATCAATTTTCTTTCAGAACCAGTTCCTACTTTTTCCATTGATTTCTATTTTTCACCATTTCTTGTCTTAGGACCGTGAGAGTGTGGTAAAAGCAATATATACTGGTTCTGAGTTTGTTGATTCTGTTAATACTGATGGTGATGTTGGTGTAATTCTGGAATCTACAAGCTTCTATGCTGAGCAAGGTGGTCAGGTATTCGGCATTATTAATATTTTATATATGTTCTTTTGCATGTTAATCTTATTTGCTTTAATTTAATTGAAGGCTATTGTTGGTAATCATTTTATTTAAAATTATAAAGCTCGCCTTCGTCCAGAAATGCAATCAAGTTGCTAGAATGTTTTTCTTTGTTTTTTTTTTTTAATATCATTTTCTTCTGCAATGACTTTACTGTATACGTTTTCAGTTATAAATCAACATGCTTTCGTAAAAATGTTATCTTTAAAACTAAAAGATGATATGTTCAAGGGCTTGTTTGCAATAATTGATTTTGGAAGTTCTGTATATTGTATGTTTCGTTATATATCAAAAGCACTTCCCCCCCTTAACTTTCTCTCTCATCTATTGTCAGTAAGTTTCTAAAGCTACTTACTTTTCAAAATGATAAGAAATTGATGAGTGTTTAATGTAAGAAACGTGAGGCAAAAGAAATCGTAGTAATTTAATAAAAGAGGGTGATACAATTTAATTTCAGTACCCTGTTGGATTTTGCCAAAGGAAATCATAAGCAACGTGGCTGCACTCTTGTTAACGTGGCCGCACTCTTGTTAGTTTAGTGTTTGTGATATGTATTCTGTTTTCTTTTGCATAGACTTTCGATGTTGGATCTCTTGATTTCCAACATGCTTCATTTCAAGTTCATAATGTTCAAGTTTATGGAGGTTTCGTGCTTCACATTGGTAATGGGACTGGTATCTCTGTTGGCAACAAAGTAGTATGCAAGGTAACTTCATTTACTTCTTTGAGTATCTTCATGACTTCAAATAACCCTTTGATTGTATATTGCCCCCTCCCTTTTTACATAAAAACCTCTTTCCCTACTTATCTACTTATCTTTCATTACCTTTTGATGCTTTGTTTTGGTTGTTTTTTAATTATTTTTGCAGGTTGATTATGGAAGACGTGCCCTTATAGCCGCTAACCATACATGCACACACATGTTACATTTTGCTCTTAGGGTATGTTGAAAATGCTACTGAATTAAGCCTTACTAATTCCATTCACTGATCTGCATGGTAATTGTTATAATTTCATATGATGAATGCAGGAAGTACTTGGCAAACATGTATACCAGAAAGGATCTATTGTTCTTCCTGAAAAACTGAGATTTGATTTTTCTCACGGTATGGCTTGTCCATTAAGACTGTAAGAATTATTTACCTTAATAGTTTTTATTCACTATGCTGCAATGAGCAGGCAAGCCTGTTGATGCTGATTCCTTAAGAAGAATTGAGTCAATTGTTAATGAGCAAATTAATGCTGAATTGGATGTAAATGCAAAGGAGGGGACTCATGCCGAAGCCATGCGTATCAAGGGTCTGCGGACTGTTTCTGGAGAAGTAAGCAATGTAATTTCTTTGTCCTTTTTTTGTCTCATCTAGAGGACCACATTCTTCAATATTCTACTTTAATGTAGGTTTATCCTGATCCGGCTAGAGTTGTGTCAGTTGGAGAAAAAGTTGAAGATCTCCTTGCTGACCCTGAGAACGAAAAATGGTTATCTATTTCATCTGAATTGTGTGGCGGTAAATACCAAAGCTAATGTTTTCTTTGAAACTTCCTTTCTTTCTTAGTTTCTGTTTGAGATTCATTTTTACTTGATGATCTAGGTACACATATTTCAAACACACGAGAGGCTAAAGCTTTTGCACTTTTAGCTGAGGAGGGAATTGCTAAAGGAATCCGTAGAATAACAGCTGTCACAACTGATCGTGCTCTTGATGCAATTAAAATGGCAGATGAGTTTGAGCAGCAAGTAGATGAAGCGGCTAAGCTGGAAGGAAGTTTGCTGGATGAGGTTGGTATTGATTTCTATTTGTCTAAATTCTACTAGCAGGCTTTTGTATTTTCCATTCTAGTTCTAGTTGGTTTGGCAAGTTCCATCACTTGAGCCTTTGAAGGTCTGGCTTGGTTCACAGTTAATGAAGATGGTAAAAACCCATTATTAACTGCCTGAACCTGCTGCTGGCAAAACGACATCAGAATGTGACAAACATTTTCTTGTTTTTTGGATTATAGCACTTATACCCCTTTTGGGTGGGATAGTACCTAACAAAAACACATGTTATAGCACGGGGTTCAAGTTTGCAATATTCTTATGTTTGTGAACAAAAGCTGTAGAACAAAAGATTTTTAAAGTCAAATCTTTTGAAACACAAGTAACTGGAAAACATTCTTTGAAAATATGAAATGGAGTTTAAAACTCGAGAGCTTTGGAGGGCATTCTGTTAATTAAATATGCAGCAGTTAAAAATGATTCCCCATCAAGGAAGGCTCTTTCCACCTCCAATAACTGCCTCTTTTTTTCTTTCTACAACTCCATTTTAATGGGGAGTATTAGGACACAAACTTTGATGCACAATTCCATTTTCACGAGAGAAAAAAAAAAATTACCCAACATTGTGTATATTCTTTGCATTATCAATTCAAAAAACTTGACTATTTGTTTGAAATTGATTTTGCACCATTTAAATAAATCCTTTACAAGAGCTTTCATCTCCTCAAGTACAACTTCTCTCCACTTTGGAACTTCTAGAGCATCATGTACATTCTTTTGGAATCTCTACACTAGACAATTGGGAGGTGAAGGCACAAAAAGATGAAGACAAGTTTGAATATGATATAAAATTTGACACAGGGTGTTTAGTACAAAGACCTAATAAGTTTTTTAACGGCTACAGGATCATCTATATCAGGATCGCTATGAATAAAAGAAAAAGGCATCGATGGTTTATATGGCCATAATGGAAAATGAGAACGATTATGTTTTGCAAACTCACATGCTTCACATTTAAACGATTATGTTTTGCAAACTCACATGCTTCACATTTAAACAACGACAGACCTTTATATGATATAGCTTAGGAAACAGGTGTTTTAAATTACCCAAACTAAGGTGACCTAATCGTAAATGCCAGAACAGACATCATCATCATTATTCAAAACTAAAAAATGTTCAAAGCAGGAACTTATTAGTTTGGAAGGTAGTTGTGATTCAGGTCCAATGTTATTCAAAACTAGGATGACCTAAGGGATGAATGTTATTATGTCTTTATTCATCAATCAAGAGACTGCTTATATAGAGGGATTACAATAAGTGATAATAATTCTCAATGAGAATTTTAGGAAATAAAAATGAAGGGACATTAAGTAGAATAAAATGCATTGACTAAAAGAATCATCTTGATCCTTCTAGAAAAAACACATAGACACACACGTGTTGAAGTATTGCAATAAGCAGCTCCCCCGTTGGAGATGGATTTAGCACTCAACCTTGCAACATGTTTATCTGTTGGTTGCTTGCTTTCTGTCTATTTCTCTGGGTGATTGACATTATTTCCATAGCAATAGAGTAGTTGTTATTAAGCCCGCTTTTTATTTCTCTTTGGTTACAGAAAGTTTCATCTCTGAAAAGCAATGTAGAAACATTATCAATTCCTGCTGCTAAGAAAGCTGAAATCAAGGCCAAGATGGCCCTACTTCAGGTATTATATGTTGAATAAGTATGCATTGCGGGCTTAATAATTTTTTCCCCTATTCCACTTTTGTATACTTTTTATTGCTGTGCTTTTGTTTCCATTTGCTCACGCATGAGATCCTATATATAGTTATAATATCATAATTCTTGTAGGATCAATTGAGAAAAGCGCAAAAACGTGTTGCTGAAGAAAACAAATGCAAAGCTGTAAGGATTACAGCTGAAAAGGCTGATCTAGCTGTTAAAGATGGCAAATCATTTTGCATTTCTCATGTTGATGTTGGCCTGGATGTTGCAGCAGTTCGTGAGGCTGTATCAAAAATCATTCAGCAGAAGGTATTTGCTTATTCATAATTTATTAAGAATCTTGCGGTGTTTCCAGCATTGTATTGGATGACCTTGTTAGGTGTTGAGTTTAATGTATAAAATGCTTTTGGAACTCAAATTTAGTTGATGTCATTGTATGCTCCTTGAATTTGTCTCGTGTCCTTGGCAATTTTTGCCTTCTGTTAACTTCAAACAGTTACTAGAAGCAATGTTTAATGATAAACAGGGGTTATCAGTGATGGTTTTTAGCACTGAGGAATCTACAAACAAGGTTGTAGTTTGTGCTGGGGTGTCGGAGAAAGGAGATAAAGGTAAATTGGATGTATCAGAGTGGCTGAGTAATGCTTTGGGGTCACTGAAAGGGAGATGTGGTAAAGGAAAAGGAGGTCTTGTGACGGGTCAGGTTAGTATTAATCGATTGACTCTAATTATCACTCAAAAATAATTTCTCCATTTCATTTTATGTCATTTTAGGTAAAATGCACATTTGTTAAGAAGTATTAACTAACTAACTTATTGAATTTGATTTATAAACGACTTATATTTGGTCAAAATGCCATGGATTTGTATATAATATACTATGAATTGAGTTGATCCAATGTAATATCAGTTTTAGTTTTGTCAAGCTTAACTCTCCTTGAATTTTTATATTAAAAAAATGAAGGGCAATAAAGAATAAGGGAACTTCGTGTTGGATTTGTTTTTACGTAGCAGCTTGATTTTAAATACTATGTTTCGTCAAATTTTCACGGTCACCTACTTTATGGAGTCTTATAGACATTGCTTAGCTGGTCTACTTTGAAATGCTTTTGCACGAAAGTCTTCAGGGATAGCTAGATAGTCATTTTGAATTTCTTATGGCATCAACCATAAGCATCTCCTGAATATTTCTATCATCAAATTATAATGTAATATGTTTATCAATTTTGTTTGTCTAGCTGTGTTTGGTAGATATCATATTGATTTGTGTATGAACCACCCATTTCAGGGTACTGATGCATCACGCATAAATGAGGCTATGGATCTTGCTCTGAAATATGCATCCGAGAAATCGACTTGTTGATGCAATGATGTATATTCTCCTGTGGATATAAATCATTCAGAAGGGAAGGGCACTTTGAAGTAATCTGTTAACGCCGGAAATAATTATCCGGGTTTATACAAGAGCATTATTAATCATCCACACCAACGGATACCCGTATCTTACTAGCTGTGTATAAAAATAATTGATTTAGTGTATACAAGTTACAACCTTGTCTGTCCTATTCATCTTTCCTTCAATTATCAGAGGGCAAAAGAGACAAAAGACGTCGAAACAAACCCAAAGCCAACGTAAAGTGCTAGTGACACTGTTCGAATAAAAGACAAATTCACGTTTATTGTATAGTAATAGAATAGTCTTGACCTTCATGATAGATCATTTTGCGTATTTGTTTTGGTATATGAAATTTTAATATTATATCCGTTCTATTTTTATTTTATTTTGAAAAATTTAATGATAGGTTGACGTTAATGATAAAAACATCAAAATAGTTATTAAAAATATATATGGTGATAGACTATAAATATGTCCTGATATTAAAAATAGTATAAAGATGGCGTTAATGTGTTTTTTATATATTATTTATAAATATTTGTCATTGCATCAATCATATATAACCAGGAAGGTAAACATTTTATGGTATATTTTTAGGTGATCGCATTAATCAAACAACTTGCAATTTCAATTGTAGTAGAGATTCTAATTTTTTGGGTTTTAAGAGTGGGGTTTCTAAAATTTAATCCTCGGAACAATCTTAAATCAAACACCTTGAAGGAATTCATGTTTGAACTTATTGAAGTGCCAAGGAGAAAAACATCAAGAATCGATCACGAGTGTCGCTCGAACGACACCACTCGAACGATATTTGTTGGCCTCAAGATCTCATAAGCATGCAACTGTTTATTCACCTCGCTCATAAGGTTGTTCCGTTGCTGCCATACTTGCACCTCTCCTTTCAAGTTTCAAAAAAAGAAACCACTCCCGAAGCCATATCAGGTGAAGTGGTCTGGAAAGATATTATCGCTCCGGTAAGGAAAGCAACCTGGTGAAAATTCTTTCAATTGAAGGAGGATACGCATGCAACTGGTTTCGTCGTATTGTTTTTTATTTACATTACTATCTACTTGACGCCATTTCAAGTTTTTTATTTACATTAATATCACCAGTTTTGAATTCCTAATTAAGTTGTGATTAAGTGAATCGCATAGTTTGAAGTTGTTTCATTTTTTTGTTAAACTCTATGGTGTAACCAACGGCGCATACAACATTTTCATATCAGTCTAGCTTTTTTTTTTTCTTTGACGAAATTTTCATATCAGTCTAGCTGTTAACAATCTGGAGCTAACTCTATTCCAGAATTCTTGGATCAATTTTGCACAATTTTAGATATACTTCAGGTTTAAATGATAACTAACATATGACCTCTATGACTCCCATATTTGTGCAACAGCTTCCTTATTTATATAGCAGGATCTAAATTAACGACGAAAGAAAATTCTAAGATATTCTTCAAATTCACTTATTGTTCATCCAATTTTATATTTCCATCTTCATCAATTTTATTGTCTTTAATTATTATATTACTCCTTCCGTCTCTAAATTATAGTCGTTTAAGATTTGTGCACGATTATTAAGAAAATGATTAATCATGTTGATTTCAATGGTAAATTAATACTCCCTCCGGTCCTATTTACAAGAGAGAAAGTTGACTTTTTAGATACATTGAATAATTTATGTATCTAGTCAAGAATCTAAACCAAATACATAAATTATTTAATGTATCTAAAAAATTAATTGTCTCTAGTAAATAGGACCGGAGGGAGTATCATTTACTAAAATACTCTTATTAATTGTAGTTAGTGTAGTAGTTAAGTTGGATGAAATTCAATAAATAAGGGTATAATGATGGAAAAAAATAATAAATGCTGCATTGTTATTCTAAAATGACAATTATTTTGAGAAAAAGAAAAAAATGTTTTTTTTTTTTGACCGAAACAAAGTTAACTATTATCATTAATCATCCAATGTTCAATACAAGAAGGATAAGAATCAAAAATACGGTGACTAGCCCAAGAACAGGCCGCCCTAGCTAAACTATGAGCAACCATGTTCGCTTGTCTCCTAACAAACTTCATCTCGAAGTTGGAATGTAAAGATAACTGATAAATAATACTAGAAACAATAGCAGAGAATTCCGAATCACCCTGGCACGGAGACGATAAAGCTTGCACTAGAGTAGATGAGTCGGACTCGAAGACAACCCTGTCCCATCTGTTCGCATCAGCAAAGTGAAGAGCCTCGAGTAAGGCAACTGCCTCCCCCTTTGTTCAGTCCAAAGAATATTGAACAAGGAGTAACATATTGAATCATTAGTGGAAACATTGAGGAACTTACAATCAAACTCCCTTATTGTTTAAAAACAAAGGAAGGAGACAGCAGAGAAAGTTGCTCCAAACAAAAAACTAACATCCGGTCCAAAGGAAAGATTTCGCGTAGTATGAAAATGGTGCTCGTTTTTTTTAATCTACTCGAGCGGTAAGAGGTCGGTTACAACATCTGCAGAATTCAAGTGGATTTTGAGTAGAAATAAGCAATTTATTTAATGGGACATACTCCATGTCTCCATCTTTTCCGAATAATCTCTTATCATCTTTTCCGAATAATCCCTTATCTGCCTTTGAACATTAATAATGCATATTTTGCAACAAAAAAAAAAAAAAAACTTCATATCTAGAAAAGATGCAGTCACTAGTAATAATGTAAACAAAAACTCAAGCTTATTCAATCACTAACCTCAAATAACAATATTGCATACACATATAGTTTTCTACACTTGTAGAATTAGAACTTTCAATAATTGGTTTAACAAAGGCACCAGAATCCCAGAAAGGTGCCATAATGAATTGCTTCCAACTTTCAATAGCAAGTCTTCAGAGTTTACAGAAGTTTCATATAATATAACCAGTAATAATAATAACGATTTTTAACATGACAATTGAAATATTAGATATTTGTAAAGAACTCAAATTTCATTAAGACTTATAATGATGATTGTTTTGACGAAAATTATGATGACACTTGAATGGTGTTTGGTATGATATTAATAGTCCTGAACATAAGTCCCACACCGAACAATTGAAAATGAATAGTATAGAACATAAGTTATAAAAGAAAAGTGTATGAACTATTTCAGTATATTTACCTGAATTGGTCAAACCCAATACAAATGCTCCATGGTAAATTTGTTCGCTGCAGATATATATGATAGAGAAGTTAAGCTTCTTTCTCGTATATATCCTGTGGCGATCTAATATGCTCGTGGACCTAATTGGAGTATACAATTTGTTTTATTCACCCTTTGTTAAATGACTTGCAGAGTCTCTTATAAGGGATTTCATTTATTTTTATTTGTACAACCATTAATTATATTTGTACAACCATTTATTATAAAAAGAGGGTTTTTTTTTTTGGGACAAAACTTAGGTGCAATTCTGTAGATGCTTTTCGTATGGTTCTCAACTAAAAATACATCTTTTCTTGATATAACAAACTTTGAAAAAATTATGGATTTAAGAAAATCAGGGTGAATTTAGTTAAGAACCATACGAAAAGCACGTAAGGAATTGTACCTAAGTTTTTTCCTTTTTTTTTAAGAGAAATATATTTGTACAATCATTAATTATTTTGTGATAATTTTTAGACAATTCTCCTATACCGATTATATTCTTACTCTTTTTTTGGATTAAAGAAAGAGTTAGAATATAATCTCTACAATAAGAGAAAAGATTATAGTCTTACTATTTCTCATCGTTTTTTTTCTCCCTCTAGTATTGTTTACCAATAACAAGAGAAGAGAGAATAGAAGGTTTTCACAAAAGTTGTAATCAAATGGTTGTACAAATATCATTACTATTTTGTATGTACTTTATGCCTTTTTTTTATTATATAATTTAAAATTAGGTTTTTTCTAGTTACACCCTTAAAACATCATGTTAATTTTCCATTGAATTAACGTATTCAATTGAGTGTAAAATGAAAATACTTAAGCAACTTTGAATTCACGATTTTTGTTGTGGTAACTGGAATTAAAAAGAAAGATTCACTTGTACCATTAGGAGTGACAAATTCATGTATGCTATTAGATGAAGCATATTTTAACTCAAGTGGGTGTAGATAAGCCCAAATTTCTTTTGGTCTCATAATTACTGACCCTTGCGTTCTGTCCCTTACCTCTCCTTCCGTCATCCAATTTGGTCATCTCTGTCAATTTTTTTGCAAAAAAAAGTTAAGTGTTGTGCAGGAGGTGTGTGGCGTTTCAATTATGGAACTAAAATGAAACTAAAAAATTAGTTAAGGAGCTAAATATGTATGTGACATTTATTTTACGGTACTTCATCTTTTTCCATCATCTTTTTTATCATCTTCATAACACAAACCTAGTGTAAAAAAATTCAAAAATTCATCACTTCAACTCAATTTTAAAAACCATAAATGTGAAAAATCATCTATCACTTCCACAATTTTAAAACCCATAAATGCGGAAAAGTATCTAGCATTTGGTACTGTTATTATCCTGTAAAGGAAGGTATTCTCTAACTTTTGGGCGTTTTTCTGTTTCAACACAAACATTATGCAACATTCAGCTAAATTTCCCCTTTAAATAAATAATCCATATGGGAAACCTTCAATTTTGACATCTATGAGGAGATCATAGAGCAAAAGGTTTCAAACATTTGTTCATTGGTTTGTGCAAGCCGCAAGGTTTTGAGTATAAAGGGGGTTTTAAAATGATATTTTGGTCTAGGACATTTTAAAGAAGACTTTACTTGTTAGGGTATGATATCTAGAGACCATTATGGCAATGTGCAGACAGCAGCAACTAAAAGAGAGGCTGAACCGAAATATTCGCAAGTTCTGGCAGAGGCTTGATGACTTTGATGGTGCCTTCAACGGATCAAAGATCAAAATCTCCAAAATGTGGTGGTTGAGATGACGTTGAAACCGTGGTTAACTTTGTTTAGCTTGCTAAACAAATTTCTCTTGACCCAACCAAACAACAATAAGAGGTCATAAGTCACAACATATGCCGAATTCGAGTGTATATTATGTTAGAAATAAGCAATTCCTTTAAAGGGTCATAAGTCACCAATAATCCATTATCTACCTTTGAACATTAATAATGCACATTTAGTAGAAAAACATGCAATCATTAAATTGTAATTAATAATGTGAACAAAAACAAAAACTCAAGCATATTCAAGGAGCTAAGTAAACAAAGTAATAAGAGATTTACACCTTAAAAGATGGAAAAAGAGGAAAATAAAATGCATATTAAACAGATAAATAACATTTAAACACTATTACGCTCTTCAACTTATGTACGCCTCTAGATAGTTCAGATGCAAGGGTTAAATGGATCCTCTAGGCATCGAAGGAGTGTTAGACTTGACAGATACTTGAGCCTAAATTGTGAAAAAACAAGCTCAAAGTAAAAATAGGTTTAGTAAAGACACTAGAAAAGGTGCCATACATATACAGAACTGTTCTAGAAAAACAGAAAATAGAGGAAAAATGAGAGGATCGAAGAGCAAAAACATTTATTAATTGGTTTCAGCAAGAGCTTTTCGAGTAAGACACTAAGTTTTTTGACAGAAAATTAGTCATTGTTAAGACCTAGTTTATTATACCCAAAACTACGTGCAACTTGGATCTTAACTAATTTTTTTCATAGCTTTTGGATCACATGTCATCAGTTCAACAAAAATTATCACATTCAACAGCTGCAATATGACTTGAAGTTTGTTCCAGGATATACTTTATCTATTTGGATCCTAATCGAAGTGGCAAATGTGTTAGTCAGCGTATAAACGGTGGGTATGTTCAGTCTAGAGGTTTCATACATTCATTGATTGGTTTCTGCAACTGCAAGAGAATTTGATAAGACACTACCATATGATCAGTTCAACAGAAGTTATTGGATTCCACCACTACAGTATGCTTGGTTATAAGTGAATTGCTAGCAGTACAGAAAGTTAGAAATTTCTGGTATCATGAGTGAAAGGACAAAGTTACATCTTTATATGAAAGGTTGTTTCCTATGTGAATTTTATATGCCCATGATTTTTCCCTACATTTCTTCGTTATCACAAGTCTTTTTATGCAACTCATTGTACAATCTTTATGAGAAAAACTCCTTGTACATAGAAAGTGATAAATAATTGGATTTAGGAAAAACAGCTTGTACATAGAAAGTGATAAATATGAGATTGTCTTGAACGAAAATTATGCTGACACTTGAATGGTGTTTGGTATGATATAATAATAATAAGTATAGAACAAAAGTCCCACACCGAACAGTTTAGAAGGAATGGTGTAGAACATAAGTTATAAAACAGTAGTGTATGAACCGTTCCAACATAATGGGTGGGTCAAATCCAATATAAATTTGTTCCCCAAAGATATTTATGATAGAGATGGTAAAAGTTTAGCTTTCTTTATTATAAATATCTTGTGGGGAGTTGATATGTTCATGGAGCCAATTGGAGTATAAAATTTGTTTTACTCACCTTTTTTTAAGAGGGTATGAAATCCACAACAATAAAGAGTCTCTTATGAAGGATTTCTTTGACAAATTTGTTCCCCAAAGATATTTATGATAGAGATGGTAAAAGTTTAGCTTTCTTTATTATAAATATCTTGTGGGGAGTTATATGTTCATGGATCCAATTGGAGTATAAAATTTGTTTTACTCACCTTTTTTTAAGAGGGTATGAAATCCACAACAATAAAGAGTCTCTTATGAAGGATTTCTTTTCCCTCCTTCTAACCTTTTTGCATAGTCTATTTTAGAATCAAATCTAAAGAGAAGGTGGTTGGTTAAGAAGAGGGGTTTTTTAAGAGAAATATATTTGTACTACCATTAACCATTTTGTATAATTCTTAAACAACTCTCTTATACTTATTATATTCATACTCTTTTTTTTTTACATTATAGAAAAAAGAAGAGAAAGATTAAGAATATAATATCTACAATAAGAAGAAAAGATTATAGTCTTACCATTTCTCTTTTTTTTTTCACTCTATTATTGTTGACCAATAACAAAGAAGGGAGAAAAGGAAGGTTGACACAAAAGTTGTAACCAAATAATTGTATAAATATCATTACTTTTTTTAACGTATTTTATGCCTTTTTTGATTATATAATTTAAAATTAGGTTTTGTCTAGTTACACCCTTAAAACTAAAAAAATTAGTTGAGTTAAATATGGAGTGAATAGGCAAAAAAAAAACCTCCAAAATTGTAACTTTCGTCAAAAACACCTCGACTTTTAAAAAACTTCAAAAATTCTTATAAAATTGTCAAACGTTAGTCAATTACCCCATCTATTTGTTTTGGTTGTTAAACCTGTGCGACGTGGCAGTTAATTGTACATGTGGCACCTCCACATGGGATGAACCTTATGCCACATCACAAGGGGTAAATGACTTTTTTTTTTTGTTTTTTCATCTTCTTCATCATCTTCAACACCACCTTCATCAATATTCATAAAAAATCCAGAAAAAGAAATAATTTAAGAAACAACAACATCATCATCATCTTGTTACTACACCTCCACCACCATCAAGAACAATAACACCACATAAACTAATCAACAAAAATTCATTAACCCATAACACAACAAAATCTCTAACATCAAAATCAAGTTATAACAACTATGTAAATTTCTGTTATAATATTAAAAACAAAAACTTTACAAGACTTTTTTACTATGTTATAATATTTATTTGAAGTATTATAAAAATAAAGTAGTATTTTACATCATCTTATTAGTTCACTAATATCATAAATTAAGTACTTAAATATCTAAATCTTTAACATCGTTGATTATTTTTGGAAAGAAATAATTGTTGACAATTATTATTATTATTACTACTACATTGTTTGTATAAAATTTAAAAAAGAAAGAAAGAAAAATAAAGAAACGAACCGTTACTCGTCTTCTTCACTCACTCACTGGTAAACTAAAACCCTCTTCACTCACTGGTCTAAAACCCTCTTCACTCACTTCTTCCAGTTCCAGAAAAACCATAATCATGCTTCTCACTCCTTGACTCGTTCATTTCATTACTCTCACAATCATTCTTTCCGCTCTCATTGCAACGACGACTGCGCCGGAGTTGGCACCGGAGTCGGTGTCGTCCGATGACGTGAACAAACAGATGTATGACCTATTGATCACATATGTTCCTGGTAACACCACAGTCTTGGATTGGGTCAACATCGTTTCCCGTTCACATCTTCCTATGACACTTTTTCTCCCGGTGGGATCCAATAACGAATCTACCCTTTACGATCCATCATTTCTTCCCTTCCATGTCATACCTTTTAGAGTAGTGATATATGTACATCCATTTCGTACAACTTTGTTGACAACTTTAATTTGTTCTCTTCTCATTGGTCCAATATAATAGAGGGAGAAAAAGGAAGAGATAGAATAAGAATATAATGTGAGTATGAGAGAGAAAGTTGTCAAAAAATTGTAATAAAGTAGTTGTATAAATATCATTTTTCTACCTTTTAAGGTTCGTTCTCATTCCTTTTTTGATTCTATCATGCACTTGTCTCTTGCAAAAAAATGTCTCTCATAAAATGTCTAACATTTAATTTAAGTTATAACAACTATGTAAATTTCTGTTATAATATTAAAAAACAAAAACTTTACAAGACTTTTTTACTATGTAGCCTCTCTAAGACCATGTATAATGGTTTTTTCTTTCAACAACATTCAACACTCACTTTTTCAATTCATTAACCCATAACACAACAAAATCTCTAACATTTAATTTAAGTTATAACAACTATGTAAATTTTTGTTATAATATTAAAAACAAAAACTTTACAAGACTTTTTTTACTATGTAGCCTCTCTAAGACCATGTACAGTTAAAACTCTATAAATTAATAATGTCAGGACCGGAGAAATTTATTAATTTAGAGAGTTATTAATTTATCGATAAATTAATAATTATTAATTTAAAGAGTTTTTAAGTAATTATACTGTACTCCCTCAAAAGAAAAAAAGTAATTATACTGTACATACCAAACAAAAAGGTAAATTAGTCTATGCCTCTTAGAATTACGTTGCAGCGAACCTTGGAACTCAAGATAAATTAGTAACTACTATGTTCATATGCATTGGAAATCAATAATGACTTTTGAAGTGCAGTAAATGTAAACAAGAGGAAGAAATGTGTTCAATGTATTCTTAATATTTTTTTTTCAGTTTCTATGAATTATTAATTTATGGTTTTCTTGGGACCGAAAATTATAAAGGGATCTCCCGAAAAATTATTATCTTATTATTTTATCGAGATTTTCAATTTTTTACATTGGCCCAAGTCGGGACCGGACAAATTTATTATTTTAGAGAGTTTATTAATTTACCGAGTATTAAATTAAAGAGTTTCTACTGTACAATGGTTTTTTCTTTCAACAACATTCAACACTCACTTTTTCAATTCCCAACACTCCACATCATTTTCTCTCTCTTATTCAACACTCATTCAACTCTTACCCTCTCCAATGGTTTTTCATTCAACACTCTACCCCACCACCTTTTATTTCTTATTCTTATTTAATTTTATATTTTTGTTTTTATAATTACATAAAATTACAATTATCGATTATAATTAAATTAAAAAACACTTAACAATTTATTTTTTTTTTGTTTTTTGTAAAAACAAAATTTATTTAAATAATTTATTTTTATTTTCTTAACTTAAAATGTAATACAACAAACTAAGCACGTGACACACAAATAACTTAAAATGCAAGACAACAAACTAAGCACACAACACACAAGTAATTTATTTAGTACGATACAAATCATCTTCAATCACGAAACATTCCAAACTTTGTCCATATGTGCTTCACTAGATCTGCTTGTTATTCGTGATGAACATTTGGATCACGCAACTCGGATCTAGCACGCACATGATTTGCAGAAGCGGGTAACACCTCGCTCGAGTATGGTTGCGGTGTACTAGATCCACTTCCCTCAGATTGCTCAAAATCAGTCCAACGTTGAGCATATGTATCTCGTTCATCCTCAACAATCATATTATGTAATATGATGCATGACCTCATGATGATACCTAAATCGGCTATGTCCCACAAGCGAGCTGGTTCACAGATGATTTTAAATCGAGCTTGAAGCACTCCAAATGCACGTTCGATGTCCTTCTGACATCCCTCATGATGTTTTGCAAATAACTTATCGGGTTCACTTTGAGGAAGTCTAATCGGGTTCATTAGCAACTGTCATGCCACCAGGAGTTATTTGTGTCGAATATTCAAGAAATTCAGATGCACCAACACTAGGAAAATTTTCATTCTCCACTGGCAGATAACCATTAAACGGGGGTGTTTGAGATGGATATCTCATCATTGATCCATAATAAGGATGAAAGTTTGGAACAGAGGATGACTGGTTGAAATGTAAAACCAAAATTAGGTATGTTTTGAGGTATGTTTTGAGGACGTTGGTTGGAAAATTGATTTGGATTTTGATAATTGTTGGGATTTTGGTAGTTAAATGGGTAATTAGAATAATTTTGGGTGTTGAAATGGTTATTATTGGGATCCATTTCACTAAAAACAAGATTAAAACTTCACTTAGTTTGCTAATAGAAAGATAATAATAAGATTAAGATAGTGAAAATCTTGGTTTTTTTTTCCTGTGTCCAAATCAAATGAATCAAGTTTCTATTTATAGACAATAAAAAATCATGAATTTTGGTAATTTTTTTAAAATTAATTTACAACGAAATAATTGAGTTGAAATTATTAAAATGATAAGAATCCGGACAATCAATCAGAACCAAACATGTGTCCCCGGTTATCCACAAAGCATCTTCTCTCTTCACCTCCTGCAGTACCATTCGCGCCTGTCTGCGCGTGTTGCACACGCGCCATGTTTGGCCAACAACAGCTCGCCGCGTGTCCCTATGGCAACGGTTTCAACATGTTGAATGTGTTCAACACTTCTCTCCTTCACATCATCTCTCAACACAACTCAACACACCATTGTAGCAAACCCACATGTTGGAAGTTCCATTAAGCACTACCATTGCACATGGTCTAACATTAATGAGATGATGGAATCTGTTGATTAGCTTAGATTAGTGATTTTGTTGTTTATGGGTCAATGAATTTTTGTTGATTAATTTAGGGGGTGTTATTGTTGTTGATGGAGGTGAAGGTGTAGTAATGAGATGATAATGATGTTGTTGATGGTTGTTGCTTCTTAAAAAAAAAATCTGGATTTTTTATGAATATTGATGAAAGTGGTGTTGAAGATGATAAAGAAGTGGAAGGAAGAAGATGAAGAAAAATAAAATAAAAAGTCTTTTACCCCCTGCGATGTGGCATAAAGTTCAACCCATATGGATGTGTCACGTGTACAGTTAACTGTCACGTCACAGAGTTTAGCAGCCAAAATAAATGGAGGGGATAATTGACTAACGTTTAACAATTTCAATGGAGGTTACCTATTCACTCGTTAAATATGTATGCAACATATATTTTACGGTACTTCATATTTTTCCATCATCTTCTTTATCGTCTTCGAAGTACAAACCTAAAATTGCATACAAGTTGCAAAAACTGTGTTAATTAGTATTGGTTTCAGCATGAGCTCTTTGAGTAAGACCTAATGGATTAACTAGATTTTAACTAATGATCTCATAGCCTTTGGCATGCATATCATCAGTTTAACAAAAACTATTAGATTCCACAACTACTATGTGGTTATATATACTATCCTAATGGAGGTGGCAAATGTGAATTGGTGTATAAAATGCTGATCCACCAAGTGAGTATAGACTCTGTACATACAACACCAGGACTCAATCTGGAAAATGATACTTGTATTTAAACAAAAAAATATGCATCAAACATTTTTTTTTTATTGAAGCTGGCCTAATTTAGAATGAATATGTCTCATGTTCTGGTATGAATATCAATTCCAACACTTTCAAATTAATCATCGACACTTTTGCAACTTTTAAATTATAATTTGTTGCGTGGGAGCCAACTTTTATGTTACAACTTACAATCATGGAGGTAAAGTTTCAAAAGTTTTCCATTCTTAAGAAACATGTAAAGACCTGTTAAACAGGTACATAATCAGTCATGAACATTCCAAACTGTTGTGGAATTGCTTGAAATCAATACATGTTGGTTTTGGGTGTAGGAGAGTTGAATTTCTTGTTTTATTTTTGTGGCTGCTCTGTGGCAGAGTGAGACTCGTTTCTACAGAGTATATCCACGTTCCAAAGACATACAAAAATTCAGACTTTATGCCATTTACACATGAAGCACGGACACTCCTAGGATTAGACGTGTTTCAGTGTCCGACATGTGTCGTGTCCGACACCGACATGGCACTGACACTTGTATTACACTGAATTATGTAATTTTTTCAAATTATTAGCGGTGTCGGCGTGTCAATGTCTGTATTGTATCCGATGTCCGTGTACGCATGCTTTCTTCATAGCATTTACATCAGTTCAACAAAAGTCATTATATTCCACCACTACAGTATATGTTTGGTTATATGTACGTATATGTATTTTGTGTATTTGGATCATAAATGAGGTTAGATGGAAAATTGTTGATCATGCTAAACTGTTGATTCACTAAGTGAGAAAATTTTGACTGTGCGCGTACAAGTTGCAAAAAGTATGTGATAATTAAAGTCCCACGTCGGAACATTAAGAATGAATAAAAGGGAGATGAGTTATAAAAGAGAAGCGTAGCTCTCTGTAACATTCATCTTAATTACTCGGTATATAATGTTGTCTAAGATGAAATTTATCTAATTGGGTTGGATTGGGCAAAGAAGGTAATAATGCCATTGTTTGATGAACAATCATTAGGCCTTTTTTTGAAGCTTAGTCCTTCTGATTAGATTTTGTTTGTTTTAGTTAAAAATAGTTTTAAGTTTTCGAATTGACTGATTAATGTATTTTGTCCATTAAAACATTGCAGAGATCATGTTTGTTGGAGTTAAAGATAGCATAAAATTTCGAATAATTCTTTTTTATGACAAAGTTTTTGAATAATTCTATTCTGTTATGATATTTGTGCAAAAAGTATGTTGGTATGTGATAAAAGTCCCACACTGGAACATTAATTGATTAAAATAGTACTAAGATTTTTTTAAGGAAAATAGTTCTAAGATTTATTAACTAATCAGTGTCTTTAATTGATTAAAGTATGTTGGTACGACAATTGACAAGCTTTTTTTTTGAAAGAATTAACAAGCTTTTTATGGAGTTAGTTAATTTAATTAATTAAATGCTTCTGTTTTTTTAGAATGCCATTGTTTATTCGGAGAATAATTTTTAGTACAAGAAATCTTTCTTCGTTTTGGATAGATATGCGAAACGATAATAGTCATTAGAAACTTACGCATACAAATAGATAAGCTTAAGTTCGAACTCCATTTACCAAGTAAGGTCTAACAATTTTATTATTTTTTTCAATCTTTGGTTGCAACACATTGAGTTTTTTTTTTTTTTTTTTTCTGCCAATGCAATGTAGTAACTTCAAAAAAATTGGCAACATAAATAAATGAAACCAATTGGTGGTAAAGTTCTCTCTAAAGAGATTTACCAGTAATTTTTTCAGTTGGAATGTACAATTTTTCAAAAAATTTAGTTTGCTCTTTCAACTTATGTACGCCTCCACTCCAGATAGTTCAAATACAAGAGTTAAATGGATCCTAATCAGGGTGGCAAATGATCAGTCTGATTGGTTAGGGAAAAATGTTCATTCGAATCCCTTTAACCATTCTTCGCAGAGTAATGACTACAATCTAATATAAACGTTTTGCAGTAGCCTTATAGAATTATAAATGCCTAGAAGAAACTTTGAACAAAATGCATAAATTGGAACGAAGTGTGGATAGTTTATTGAAAGTAGAATTTGGTTTAATATTGGTGATGAGTGTAATAAATGTATGCAACTATGCATAATTTGATGTCTTCAACAGTAAAAACCATTAACCTTCAATTCTTGTTTTGAATCTATTTACTTTTACATTTAGCTCAAATTTTTCTGACTTTTTGCATAAGATATACTTATTCTAATTTTTTTCTCTCCTATACTTATTCAGTGCAACGTAGTACCTCATAACCTAATGGTCAGGTTTGAACTAATTGTCTCATAGACTTTGGCATGCGTATCATAAGTTTAATAATCATGAGTTTTCATAACTGATGTGGTTATATATAATTTAACTATTTGGATCCTAATGGAATTTTTTTTATAAAATACTGACCCACTATAAGTGAGTATAGATTGTGTACATACAACACCAGCACTTAATCTTGAATGGTGTTTTTTGTTTTTCTTCCCATATTCTGTGTCCCACATCGGTCTGCTTATAGTGAATAGTATGGAGCATGAAGTATAAAATAGAAGCGTGTATTTGGTCAAACACATAAAAAGGAGTGTGTATCACATTGCAACGTGCTTCTGAGATCCGTAGCAAATTGGATCTCAAAATCAATATGCTAAAGAAGTTGAATTAAGCTTACTTTTTTGCTGTGTTTTCCTCCTTCACTTGTTTTCAATTGCTTTGGGGCATAGGAAAGAAATGGAGTAGGTGAGATACAGCTGAGGAATTAAAATCAAGTTACTATGTTGTGCCTATAGCTGAGGAATTAGATGACTAACAGGAACATGAAAGTTTGCATGAAGATATAAAAACTGAATTTATGAATCGAATTGAAGCCTAGACAAGAGCTTCACAAGGACTATCCAGTATCCATTAAATAGAGTCCTTTATTGAAAGTTACATTAACGAAGCTGTATTCTGACAATCAATTTGATCTTTACTCAAGTCATTCACATTTGACTAAAATTATGGCAGATGTAGATCATGATGATTATTGTTCCATTTTGTATTCCTAAAAATTTCAAAAGGAATTATAAGTAATCAATCATGCACCTCTTTTTGTTCCAGACAGTGTGAACACCAGAAAGCATCAAACATTGTAGCTCCTATGAAGTGCAAATACCTTGATAGAGATGGTGGAAAGGAACTTGATGGAGTTGTAATCTCAGTTGCAAACTATGGCAGCTCAAATTTAGAGACAGCAATTAAAAGAAGCATATCCACTCATAACTACTGAATAAAAGAAGCATTGTCAAGGGGCACTCAAAATTGTACTACATCTCTGACAAAACGAAACAGAAAACAAATCAAGCCGTTGAACATTAGAGGCCGATTTAGCTCTGCTATGCGAGGTGTTCAGTGTGAGAATCACCAAGCTAGCAAAAAAAACAGAAGCAAAACCAACCAGTTATTTATACTTCTCTTGCAATTCAATGTCCTACAACAGAAATTTCAAAAAATGTATCAATTAATTTCAAAAAATTGCAACCATCTCAATCAAAGGAAGAGGTGCACCTGTCAAATGCAAAACTACTCTCTTTCACATAATATTTCAAACAACTTGTGCTGTTCATTTTACTTGCTTCAACTCTCAGTTTATATCAGGCCAGTTGTACTCACTGTCCTTCAGCTTGTTGGACTTTCAATTTCCTTAGGCCACTATATCGTTAACTTCATCAAAGTTGTACTACTATGTCCTCCATGTCCCTTTTTAGATCCAAACTTCTTTGTTTTCTCTTCCACTACTTTTTTGAGATAACAAACTTTATGTTGAAACAAAATAAAGATTGATATGAAAGATGTAAGATATGATTCTCTTTAACGAAAATTATGCTGACACTTGAATGGTGTTATGTAATAATAGTAAAGAACATAAGTCCCACACCGAACAGTTGAAAATGAATGGTATATAACATAGGTTATAAAATAGTTATCTGAATGGCTGATAACCAATACAAATGCTTCATGGCAAATTGGTTCACCTCAAATCTATATGATAGAAAAGTTCAACGTTTTTAAAATATTATCTTAGAAAAAGTTAAGCTTTTATTTGTTTTTTTTTTATTTTTATGAAAGAGTATAAAAATTTGCTTTATACTCCCTTTTTTCAGGTGGCATAAAATCCCCAGGAATAAGAGTCTAACCTTTTTGTCTAGTCTATTTTTGAATTAAATCTAAAGGAAAAAGGGTTTGTTAAAAAAAGTTTTTTTTTTTTTTAAAGAGAAATATATTTGCACAACAATTTTATAATAACTTCTGAAACAAGAAATATATTTATGCTTTCTCTTTTTTTTTTTTTTTCTCTCTCTATTGAAAAAAGAAAGGTTGTCAGTGTCACAACTAAGTTTTTTCTAGTTGCACCTTAAAACATCATGTTACAACCAAAATTACAATTATATTTTCCATATATCAAATGGTATGAAATAATTTGAAGCGTTTTTTTCCTAATAAGTTACTGCCATTTCTTCTCAAAAAAAAAAATTGCTGCCATTTCCACAAAAAGAAAAGAAAAAAAATTGATGACATTTTGTAATGTTAATAATTTTTGGTAGAATAGCCTCTAATTAGAGGATTCGAAATTAAAGTATGTGGACACATAATTAGAATAACCAATTTTTTTTAATGTAGTTTAATGATTAATAATCACTCTAATTCAAAACATTAGTTTTCTAACACATAATTTTAGAAATATGCAAAACAATTTACACAAAAATATGCCTAAAACTGAATCATATGATACTCTAATTCAATATTCATACGTCCAAACCTCTGTATCAAGAGGAATGTTATACATTTAAGCATATAACGATAAAAGAATTTTACACTAGTATTTATGTGCATATGTATGTCTAAAAAGGACAAACAACTCTACAAGCTGTACAATGTATATATATGCTTCTACGCAACTATCTTTGTTACTTTCTATCAAAAACATTAACTAGGTTGATCAAATTCACTGTAACCAGATGCTTGTGCCAACTCCGATAATTCCACTTCACCACTCAGAACCTGAAAGAGATGCAAATGTAATGAAATCAAATCAAATTTGTGAGAAGAGAAGAGAGGTTCACAGTTTTAGTTAACAACATAAGACATTCTTTACCTGGCCATTAATAATCCATGTGGGGAAACCTTCAATTTTAGCGTCTAAGCATGCATCGATCATTTTAGTTCCTGTTCGATATCCGTCAGGAAAACATTCCACGTAATCCAATTGCTTCGCCGCCTCACGTCCAAACATCTGTATCGAGAAGTTAAAGTGAATAATTGTACTCGAAGACATGTTAGACAAGATTACCAAGAATAGAAAAATAGGTTGAAAAAATAAAATGAAGTTACTCTACTGTGATATGCCTATAGGCTATAGCAGAGGAATTAGATGACTGAGCAGAACAAGAAAAGTTTGTTTGAAGAAGTAAACAGCCAAATATACGAATCCAATTGAAACCAAGGCAATATCCTCACAAGGAGTAGCCATGAGAGAGTGAGTCCTTTTTTGAAAGATACATTCCTGAAGTTTGATTTTGATAACTACTTTGATATAACACAAACTAAAGTTATGGTAATTCTATCAAAAACAAATAAAAGACGTAGTCATAGATCATGATGATTATTGTTCCACTTAGCATGTGTTTGGTTTAGCTTTTTTGTGTTGAAAAACGATTCCCAATGCACATCCCACCGTGATTTTAAGAAGCTTGAAATTGTAGAGTTGGTCAAAACTCGGTTTGGTGGGTATCCCACCGTGTTAACAAACAGGCACTTAGTAAGGCTAAACTTTTCAAAATGAATTGTAAGTAATCACATACCTCTTTTTGTTCCAGACAGTGTGAACACCAGAAAGCTCCATACATTTTAGCTCCTATTGAATGCAAATACCTTGCTAGAGACAAAGCAAAGGGGCTTGATGGAGTTGTAATCTCGGTTGCAAAATATGGCAGCTCAATTTTAGCCATGCTGCTAAAGTAGACATCAAAAAAATTGTGAATTTAAAATTGTATCTCACAAGCATAGTCATTCACCTAACTTCAATCTCTGATAGGAATAAGAAAACCAAAGCTAACTAACTGCCACATAATGGCGATGAATAAAATTCTGTAGGTATTCATCAAGTCAATATCTCGCGTATAATATTTCAGTTCCATGTGATGACATTATACAAGTCAGGGTTATTGATAGAGGACCGTGGCAGAAAGCCAAAATCCTCAATAAAATGCCGGGGTGCTGCCATCCTTCAAAATTTGGTCATAGGCGTTGGTGAAAAATCTGTCACCACAATCAGCCATGGCGCGCCATCGCCACTATTTGACAACATTTGTACTAGTTAATTACATTATCAAAACTACTTGAGGGTTGCCATTTCCATTTGCTATTATTTGTGCCAAATCCACTACACTTTTTTCTTTAAGGCTTTTACAGGACTACTTGACTAGCCTGCTTGACTGATCTTACAATTCTCGACTCAGCAGGAGTTAATTATGCTTAACACGGTGAGTTCGGACTTTGCAAACATTCAACTGAAAGAAGGGATGGGATAAGGGAGTAAGCAAAGGGGAAGTTATTACTAACAAAGGTCTCTGTTATAAAGCACAAAAAATACATGAAGGCAGTGCAAAATGTTCATCGCCAGATTAAATACATTCTACCGATGTCATATCGAAGTCAACATGAATAAAACTGAAAGCAGCTTAGAAAAAAGGAATATTGGATAAGAAAATATTAGCCATGAGCTATAAGCCTGAATGTAAAATCTCATGAAAGAAAAAATATACCTTAAATTTGTTCAACCTAGTGAAATACTAGCATCAATTGACGAGTGACAAAACAATTGTATTATACAGTAAAAAAAATGAAGCGATTGAACATTATATATGTGCTATACAGTAATATTCACCTTGAGGTAGATTTAGCACTGCTATAGGAGGTGTTCAATGTAAGAATCACCAAGCTAGCAATAAACAACTGCAAACCCAGTTGTTTGTACTTCTCTTGCAATCCAATGTCCTAAAATGGAAATTTCAAAAAGGGTATCAATTACGCAGCGACACAAAAAGGAAATAGAAAAAGTTGGACAATAAAAGTTTTTTTAACATTGAACACCTTGAGTGTGAGAATGAATAACGAAAAGGACAAGAGAACTGAAAGTAGGCAATAGGAGCAAGATGATTCAGGAAACGCTGTGGTTAGAATGTACAAAAAATAAGCACTAGCAGTTGCCATTGAGGTTGTGCTTCCAAGCAATACTAATTGAGCATTGGATCTGTTAACCCCAAAAGGTAAATTCTTCTTTGTAGCTAACTGAAGACTAAGAGCAGCTACAAAACTATACGCAGCCATCCCAATCAAAGGAAGAGGTACACCTGCCAGATGCAATACCACTTTGATTCACACAATATTTCAAACACAATTTGTGCAATACATAACAGCAAAAACAAAAGCATCAAATAAAACATAGGTGATGTTCTATATGTCAACAGTTTACAACTTACAACTTATATGAAAACAATTTGACTTTCGTTACATAAAATGACTCATAAGCAACCAGTTCTATGATAAATGGTTATGCTATAAGCACTTAATTAATTAATAAATAACGAACACTACATACAAATAAAATGCATAGAAGTTAGTTACAAATTAGTTAGTTAGTTAGTTAAGGAAATAGACGATACCAAAAACGACGGCGTAATCACTATTGAGTATATTGGAGCAAGTGCCACCGCCGACAGGGCAGAAGACATCGGAGCCGGTGAACTTAAGGTAAGCAAGGTACGAGGTTTCGATGAATCCGATTCCGGCGATTCCTGAGATTAGCTTATAGGTCCAATCAGTTGAGGAGGTTTCTGGTTCCGAAGATGAAGAGGAGCATTTCAGAGGTGGAAACCTCTGAAGGTGACAATTCTTGTACAAAGGGTTCGGTCTGGGTTGGTTCGGAGAACGGTTTAAACGAACCGGTGCGAAGAAACGAGAAGAGGAAGGTGATAGTGTTGTAACAGTGAAGGTGGCCATTGAGAATTGGAAAATTCTATGGCTACTTTCTTCATCGTTGAGAATGCTGCTAACTGGTAAGTTAGTTTGATTGGACAACTTTTTTATGAATGGGCTTGGGCTTTATTTAAAGCCCATTTTAACGGGCTGGGTCGTGTTTTTGGGTGAAAATATCTTGGCCCATTATAAGTTGGATGGTGTTGCCACGTGTCTGAGAAGATTTCCACTCACATTGGAATTTGGAAACATTATCCAATCCAATAATGTTTGTGATGAGATTAGGACAACTTCCAGTTTCTGAGTCATTGATGGTGTAAAATTGTTACACTGTACCCGGACTTATTATCCGTGCAAACTATACGAGACATTACGTGTCATCTAGTCTACTGGATGGATTACTAGTTTTGTTTTATCCAAAAGATGTTTTAAATTTGTAATAAAAAATGTAAGTATCATTCGATCACTATTATAAACAAAAATTTAAATTTTAAATTCATTCAATTAATGAGGTATATAATTTTTATTATAGACTAACTAAATACATTATTTAATAAATGAATCAAAATATTGATTTTTGCGTATAACAGTGACCCAGATATTAAGTGATTGTTACATATAAAGAGGTTCTTGCAACAACAACCTCAAAGCATTTCATAAAAAAGATAACCACTTTGCATTTCATAGTATTTGTCTATAATAGTGACGATGAAAACAATGATAGCAACTTCCTTTGATGTCTCCGCCGCTTGCTTTCGTTCACGTCCTCTAATTCTACGGCAGAACACGACCATAACAAGGTCACACTCTAATTTAACCATTCTTCTATATCTATATACTAATAATATTTATCTGTACTTATGTTTTTGTTTACTTTGTTATTAATATTATCTATGTGTTTTCAAATTCTTAGTGTTGTTATTATTGCGTACATGCAGTTTTTCGTTTATAAAATCTTCCAAATTTAATAAGGGACATAGAAGTGTTGTTGTTCAACCAAAGTGTTCCAACTTCCGGTAAGTGTAAAAAGTGTTGATCATAATACAATAAAACATTACTTTTTGTTTTTTGTTTTGTTTGAGTAAGTAACGTTGTTGATGTGGTTTTTTCAAAGCACGATGTGTGGTTTAAAGGGGAATTTGGAGGAAGTTGTTGGAGTTCCGACTTCAGTGCCAGTGCGTGTAGCTCACGAGCTTCTTCTAGCTGGCCATAAGTATTTGGATGTAAGGTAAAGTAACCAATTTAATCAAGGCTTAAATATGTTTATAGTGACTATAATTTTTTTGAGTTGATTTTTGTGCCTAAAACTACAAAACTATTATGTAATTTTTAAATTTATTGGACTGAAAGTCGAGTACACGGCAAAAGAAATTTGTCAAGACTAAAAATACATGCAACTCTTCAAATAGTTGCATAACATTACATAACCGATTAATATACTAATGTTTTGGAATTGTGATTTGGAAGAAGCCAAAACTCACGACTTTCCATACCTGTTTATTGTGATTGTGCAGGACCACGGAAGAGTTTAATGCTGGACACGCTCCTGGTGCGATTAACATACCTTATATGTACAAAGTTGGATCAGGTTCTAACTCAATTCTCAATGTTAAATTATTGTAATATTCTTAGTGTTTAGGTTTGCTTATTTGTTGATTATCATAAGTCTAAGAGATATATAATACTCTTGGCCATTAGATTAATCAAAACAACTGAGGTTTGATAGAATAGGTTGCAAGAGATCAAAAAGAGATCAAATTGGTAATCCATTAGTGTCCTTTTTTCTAATCTATTCATATAATTTTGATGTTGATATAAATTATGTGTTCATGCATACAGGGATGACAAAGAACAGCAATTTTGTTAAAGAGGTCTCCTCACAGTTTAGAAAAGAAGATGAAATTATTGTTGTAAGTGCATATCCTTCGCCGCGCCATGAGATTTTGTATGTTATTTTCAAGCACTCCAAATTAATTCATCTGCTAATGTTATTGCTTTTGCAGGGTTGTCAGCTTGGGAAAAGGTCTATGATGGCTGCTACTGACTTGTTAGCTGCTGTAAGCATTTCTTCTTTCAATTGCTAATATTTACATTGCAATAGTTTATTGCAGTTGAAAAAAGTTTCATAGTTCGTTTGAATGTCTGAATCAAGTTTTGTTCTTTCACGTAATTTCATTTTCATTCAGCTTTTCAACTCCCCCTTTCACTTCTTGTTTGAGTTTGCACCTAGCATTTTAGTTGAGTGCTAGGTGATACAAAACCTGAAAGTGTAAACAAAAATAATCCGTGCTACTTTTTTCATCAATAATTAGTCTTGGTTTCTTGTCATTCCAATTTCCAGTGATAGATACTTTATTAACTTCTTGAAAATTTTGAGGTCAAAGCTTGTTTGGTGACAATTGTTTTGCATTGTATAGGGGTTCACCGGACTCACAGACATAGCTGGTGGTTATGCTGCTTGGACTCAAAATGGACTTGCTACAGAACAATGATTGGACCTGAAGCTGTATATAGAAATAATAAGAATTCTGTTTGGATCATGTAAATGCATAAAAAGGAAGGAGTGGATGGAATGATTTTATATATTTACATATCAATAATTAATGAAGGTTATTTATCAAATCAAACTTTCTGAAGAAACCCTCTCTCTTGGCTTGATGTGTTGTTGATGATGTCATCCCATCTTTACAGTTCAATTCGAACCATGATCATTGACAGGAAAAAAATGCTAGAGCTCTATAACTCTGTTTGATACCAAGAAGAAATCATGATATGCTATGCAAGTCTACAACACTATATAATGTTATGAAATTTTATGTAGTGCTCGACATATTTGAAAGAAATCCCATTCAATTTCTTCATAATTTCCACAACAGTAATAATATGAAGGAGAAGAAATCATAATATGCAAGTCAAATGACTGTATCATATCATTAAGTAATGAAGTATCATGTAATTCTTGGCATATTCAAAAGCATTCTCACTCAACTTTTTTATATAAAAAAATAACAATCAAAGACTTGGTGCAATAAAAATTTATCTAAATCAGACAATTAAACAGCCATGAAAAGCTTTTCTCTGCAGAGTCATTCAAACCACTACAAAGGTACTATTAAGCACTGAAGTCCGTAGCATTATCATGATACTTTTATGATCTAACATTTAGTACATGTTAAGTGTGATGAGATACTAGATTTCGAAGTGTTTTTGTTGAGTACAGAGAATGGAAAACGTAGAAAACGTAGAATAATGGACAGCATTGCAGCACTGAAGCTCATGCTTTTTTCTTCTATATTTCCTTTCATTATCATCAAACTCTTACAATCTACAATTTCGTTACATGTAAATTCATGATTAAGGTATAATGGACATGTGTTGAAGGCAAAAGTGTGGCTAGTGCTGACTAAAATTTCCAAGCACCGCATATTTAGTCCCACATCGCCTATATGAGAAACAAGGTGTGGTTGAAGTCTATATAAAAACAAGGTCTGTTGAGGAGTGGAAATCATCTTTGCGCTTGGGGCAATGACGCAGCTAATGAGGTTCTAACCGAGGCGCGTCTATTGCTGGTTGAAAACTATTTCCAAACCCCCTCTTAGGCTTGGGGTAACTCAAGCCTTTGAGAATTTCTGGAAGGACTCCCTTTAGGGTAAAGTCCTACAATCTTAGTTTAAATGTTAATATTAATTTTCTTTAATTTACAAGCCTCTTAAATTATTTAGGCTTGGGGTAACTTAAGCTTTGAGAATTTCTGGAAGGACTCCCTTTAGGTTAAAGTCCTACAATCTTAGTTTAAATGTTAATATTAATTTTCTTTAATTTACAAGCCTCTTAAATTATTGAAAGTATTATTGGTTTCAAATTAGGCTTAATTACATCATAGGTCCTTTAAGTTTGACGTTTGTAATAAATGGGTCCTTTAAAATTGTTTTGTAACAGATAGGTCCTTTAACTTTGTAACAATGTGCAACTAAGTCCTTCCGTTAACTCAACGTCAAAAAAAACGCTGACGTGGCTGTGAAGTCTATGATGTGGCATGCTAAAGGCAAAACGCTGCGTTTTGCAAAACAGAAGCTGAAACAAGGTTTGAAGATATAGTGAGAGAAAACAAATCAAGAAACGTGAACCCATTTTCTTCCTTCAATTTTCCCCATTAAAGCTCAATTGCTCTATTTGAAACTTGGATTAGGTTCTGTTTTTCAATTTTACCAGTAACCCAAACTAGCTCTAATTGCTCTAAACTTGATTTCCCCATTTTAAAATTGAAAAAATTGAAAAGAAAAAAAAAAACAAAAGAAACGAATGACACACATGGTTCTGTTTTGTATATAATTGCACTTTAACTTGTTATGGAGAGTACATAGTAGCATTCTAGTACATACCAAGACAATGGGGTGGAAATGAAATGTGTTGATTGTGCCAAAAAGGACATGGGAATTATGAACATGAAAATTAAATTGTTGAAGACAAAAAGTGGAGAAAAATCAACAAAACTTATGTTGAAGATTGCTGATGTAACTTGCATGTTGTTGGATTTAACTTGTGTTATTGCAACAATAAGCTTGACATTTAATCAAGTAAAGCGAACAATCCTTGTAACATGTTTTTTTTTAGTTTAATTTAAGCGTGCAATCATGTTAGACGATCAAACATTGTTGAGTGTAACATTAATGTAATGTGTTAAGTGTTTTGTTTTAAGAAAATGAATGTATTGTGCAATCTAATTAAGATATGGTACCTCTGTAAGGTGTTTGTGTTTTGTTTTAAGAAAATGAATGTATTGTGCAATCTCATCAAAATAATATACCTGTGTAATGTTTTTGTGTGTGTGTGTGTGTTTTTTTTTTTTTAAGAAAATGAATGTATTGTGTAATCTCATCAAGATATTGAACCTGTGTTATCCATATAATAATAACCATAATACATTTTGGCCAAAATAATCATAACATTTTCAAATTAATAACATGTCTTACAGCCAAAATAAACATAATAACATTCCATGTCTTACATATTAATTCATCCAAAATTACTGGCTTACAATTCAATCCTTCCAAAACAGCCATAATTCATATTTGCCATAGTCTAATCATACATAGATTGACCAGACCCCAAAAAAAAAGCTAAAAAGATGCCTAGGATAAGCTAAAACTAAGACGATGGCTTCCTTGGTTGCATCTTTGGCCTGACAGTTGTTTTGGTAGCCAACTGAAGTCCTTTTTGTTGCATTTGGAGTGGGCTGAGTTGATGAAGTACCCGTAGCAGACTTATCAGTTGGAAATTTTTAAGATACACTTGCATTTGACTTGGACTTGTTAGTTCTAGAAGACATAGCAGGCTTTTTAACATTGTTTGACTGAGATGCAAGTTGATTAGCAGTTTGAGTAACATTCCAAGAAGAAGCAGCTTGAGTAGCAACTTGAGTAGCAGTTTGAGTAGCATTCTGAGAAGTAGCAGCTTGAGTAGCATTCTGAGAAGTACCATTATGTGGTGTAGATTGAGGTCCACTTTGAGTAGCAGCTTGTGATGAAGTCTCACCCTGAGATGTATTTGCATTGGATTTGCATGATCTTTTGTTGTGCCCAACTTGTTTGCAAATGCTGCAGTTATTGGCTTTACCTTTCCTAGTCACTAATGATGGATCCATGGCCTTCTCATCTGCGCCTTTAGCCTTTTCATTTGCACCTTTAGCCTTCTCATGGGTATTGAGCTTTAATGGGGAAAATTGAAAGAAAAAAAAATCAATTTTCGAATGACACTTGATTAGGGTTTAACAAAACTCGAATCAAAATCACAAACTCAACAAATGAACAAGAGATTAAGCGATACTAACCTTTAAGGTAAAAGGAACATGTGATTTTGCATACAAATCAACTCGAATCACGAACTTTTCATCCAAATTAGGGTTCACGTTTTCCCTAATTTGTTTCTTCTCTCTCTATCTCTTCAAACCTTGTTTCAGCTTCTGTTTTGCAAAACGCAGTGTTTTGCCTTTTGCATGCCACATCACAGACTTCACAGCCACGTCAGTGTTTTTTGACGGTGAGTTAACATAAGGGCTTAGTTGCACACTGTTACAAAGTTAAAGGACCTATCTGTTACAAAACAAACTTAAAGGACCTATTTGTTACAAACGTCAAACTTAAAGGACCTGTGGTGTAATTAAGCCTTTGAAATTATTTCTTAAGTTTGTGTTTTTTCTATCATCAATTGTGTTTACAAATGGATTTTTATTTTTAGATCTGCATGCTTTTATTAAACCCTATGGTCAGTAAATCAAAAGCCTCAATATCATAAGAGGGGGTTTCTTCAACCCAAACAAAATCAAGAAGACATAATAGCAAATTTAGCTAAGAAGCAAAATCAAGAAAACATAATAGCAAATTTATCTAAGAAGACAATGGCTTGATTCGCAACACGGCAAATATGAAAGAAAAGAAAATCTCACGTATTGAAATTTGACGGGAGTCTTTGCAATCTTCAGCTCTTGCTCCTTAAAAAGAGCTCGGATGCTGGGACTCGTTGATAGCGGCAATGAGAATAAATGAGTCTGATTCTACTTTAAGCTTGAGGAACAAGTCCTTCGCAAGCTCTATCCCTTTTAACACAGACATGCCATCTGATACTGGTAATGCCATCCTTATTGGGCCCTGCTGCATCCACATTAAGTTTGAAAAGCACTTTTGGGTAGGGTCCATCTAATATTAGACAACCGACACCCAAGTCCATCTACTCGTGACCTTTGCTGTTATAAAGATTATGACATAAAGGTAGACCTGTTGATATAAAGATTATGACATAACTTTGTTGATATCAAAATATATGGACTTGTTGTTGAGTGCAACTTGGATAGTTTTATCTAAGTCCCACATCGGAAGTTTTATAATCAATGTTATGAAGCATGAGTTATAAAAGAGAATTGTGTGATACATTGTAACATACTTACCTGGATGGGGTCGATGGGTGATCAAGAAGGCCCATGGCCTAGGCAAGTGACCTCCATTGCACTTTGGAGGGGTGCTAGCCTAAGGTCTACCCAAGTGGTGGAGCCTACATCATAATTTGTTGTTGTGGGGGCTTGCGTTCGCGCGGCCCCTTCCAATTTTAGTTTCAAACTTTGTGAAATTATGATTTTGTACAGTTGGATTTGGATTGTACAATGTGAACTAAGTTATTTACAAATCTTAATCAACCGGTGAATTTTGGTTATTGCATGTCTTTGCATCTTCTCCGTTAGAGACATGTTATTTTGTACGGTAGTTCCTTAAAAGCAAATCACAAACTTTGCATTTGGACAATGACACAACTAGTGAAGGATTCCTTATTCATGCAACGCTGGTTGAATTTTAACGTCCATTTAATAATTTTCTTCAATTCATATTACATACGACTTATATACTATTACAGTTTAAATTTTTTAGAATACATTTTACTTTTATAAGGGAAAAAGTAGGTCCAATATCATGGAAAAATCATGGTTCAAATGTTCTGCAAATTAATGGGAGTAACATAGGATTTTCCAGACTATAAACCAAAGGCTAAAGTAAAATGGGGGTCTCAATTGTACCCAAAAAAAAAAAACAAATGGGGTGTCTCAAATGGTATGGATGCTATTGATTATTGGGAATTTTCTAAGGTCTTAATATAAAGACACCCTCAACATCTGGAGATACTTGCCATGAAAAGTCAATTACACCACACACATTTACTACTATCAAAGCACTTTAGTTCAACATCCATAACTTTTGAATTGTAGATTGATTAAGTATATTGTCTCCTCTAAAGAAGCACTCTACACAAGTAACGTATCTTACTATCTTTGTAAAACATCAAGGGAAGTTTTTAGTTTGTCAAATCCACTATGTATTATGTATGTGTAATGTCAACGGTTTCTTACCACTGGTTGATTGAGATTCATTACTTTAATCTCTAAAGCAAGACTCAGGTTCGAGTCCTACAACGTTGCTTAAATTATAACATTTACCACTCAATCATAACCCATAATCCATATTAAAAGATATGCTACGAACACTCTAACTAACACTCTTTCTTTTATTGGATGAAACTCATATCGATATCAACACTTTTAGTTAAAACTCTAGATATACATGAGTTTCACCCAACAATAAACTGGGTGTTAGCAGGTGTATTCATGGTACTCTCCTCATAGCATGTATGGTTACCCATTAACAAATGTTTTCTTGCGTAAGGCACAGCGATTGACTAACCCTATGTGAAAACAAACGCATGCTTGTTGACAATATTTTCGTTTCACAATCAATGCAAGCAGACCAATTATAGTAGTCCATTGTGGTGTTCATCCATATTTTTATTTTTTATGAAAAGATAAAATGGTTGCAACATTTGAGTTTAAATTTTCTCCCTTTTTTTTCTTTCTGAAATTGAATTACACGTAGGATGTGCCAAATCTATCAAGCCTTGTACATCTCGTGACATCGTCATATAATGTTTTTACCGGTAAACATCAAAGTGATATTGGATACAGGGGACTGCTTAGTAAAAGCTCCAATTCAAAAAACGTGGTAAACAAAGCAAAGGTTTAAGATTACATGATGCCTTGAATTTTCAACCACCACTGCTCTTGCATCCGTCCTACTCGCTTCTGAATAACAATAGTTGAGAGGACAAAAGAAGAGAGACGCAGACTGTGCCAAAAAAATTAAGGCAATAGCAGAGTAGAACAGGATTTTTCAAGAGCAGAAAGAACCAAACTCAATTGATCTTTGGTCAGACTGTACAGGACAAAAAGGCTATACTCTTGAATTCTCAACCACCACTGCTCTTATATGGGTATCAATATCAGTGATGGCCACGCCTAAGTGATGAGAGGAAACCGTGTGATGACTTATCTTTATGTCGATCTACATCATTAACCTGACAAACATGAAACAGAAAATTGTTAAATAGGCACAACTTGGTGCTATTTTTCAAAACTTTAATACTTAACCTCTTTTTTTTTTATGATGTTAATAGTTTACCTCTTTTGCTATGTGTTGGAGAATTTCAATTATTTCAGAAAAGGCTGGTCTCTCCTTTGGATCTTGTTGCCAGCACCGCTGTAGTAGTTCAGAAATTCTTGGATGTGTATTTTTGGGAATTGTAGGCCGTAGACCCTAATAGCAATTTAAGCCACATAGAGTTATTGTGTGTAAACAAGAAAAATGTTTCGATAAAATTATCCGCAAAGAGGAAAGAATACAAACCTTCTGCACCACACCAACTGCTGCTTGTAATGGGGTCAAGTAAGAGTAAGGCAGCTGGTTACAAAAAATAGAATATATAATGGATTAGCAGGTAGAAGACTGATCAACGTTTGAGACAAGAAACGAATAAAAAGATGAAGCAGAGCAAAGCTTGCTGCTTGAGACAAAAATGCTCACCTCTC
This sequence comes from Medicago sativa, assembly GCF_051527215.1. Lineage (NCBI taxonomy): Eukaryota > Viridiplantae > Streptophyta > Magnoliopsida > Fabales > Fabaceae > Medicago > Medicago sativa. The sequence continues at coordinate 13,342,398 of NC_140753.1, read as the reverse complement.
CAGTTAAAAGCTCCCAGAGTGCTATTCCAAAACTGAAAACATCTGCCTTCTGGTCATATGGTTTGTGTTCAATAACCTTCAAGTCAAATCAACAGAAAGAAATGTGAAGCAATATCAAACAGCTAAAGAAAGAAAGAAAGAAAAAAAACAGAAAAGGAATCCAAATATCATTATCATGTAAGCACTTTGAAATCCAAACTCTAAAACTTCAAGGCATGCTTGATGAATGTGAGTTGAACTAAAAAATAAGTGTCAATGCATTACATTTTTTCTGATAATGCGACAATGCATTACATGCTTGGCAAGGAAATTGCCCAGAAAGAATAAATCTTTTTTAACCGCAATTATGAAAAGAAAAAAAAAAAAAAGGATAAAACTGTTATTGAACTGTAAGTTGAATGCCCAAACAATGTGAATCAAATATCCATATAAAAAAAACATTAACATAAATCGCAACGAGTATATTATTTTCTTTACCAGTTTTAAATTCTGCTTCACCATGGACAATATTTTTAAGGGTAAACCAAGAACCTAATTTAAGAGATTAGGATAAAAACTTTTCAATATTTTGTGAACTCCGGTTTGAATACCAGTTTTACTTGCATTTTACTTAGCTTGTTGTTCCCCACACAAAGTCTTCCCCCCTGATACATTTAAAATAAAATAAAAAAACACACGATTTCCACTGCTGAAAAATATCCAAACTATCACCCAATCGCTTTGCACAATGATATCATCCAAAATATCAAGCAGAAGAATAAAATCGAGTTCAAGAAAAATCATACCTCAGGAGCCATCCAGCGGTATGTTCCAGTTTCAGCTGTCATCACTCCAGACTGAGTTTGCACTCTGGCAACCCCAAAATCAGCAACCTTGACCAACTGTTGAAGGATATGCTCTTTGAGTACATATTAAATAAAATGTTGAGATGTTTTGGGTCTTATTATGCAACTGCTCATCTTAAACTTAATTATACAAACTATAAAACTGCAGTTAATCTAATTCGAGATGAGTTGCAGTTTTGGTTTATCAATGAATTAGAGCCACAGTTCTAGTAGTAAATTATCACACAATCGATTAACAAATTCTATAATCAAGTAGGAATTGAACATGGGAAAGTAAAAAATGCAATGGCCCAACAATCGAGATAGGCAATACATTAGTGATATAGGATTGCAACTGAGGAAATAAGATTAATAGATTTATTTGTAACCAAATATTACCAACAGAAGTAAAAACATAGACCAATAACAATGAAAATGCAACAGGAAGTATCAATGTGTGCATTCATGGAGTCTACTTACTTCATTTTCGTCCATCAGAAGATTGGCAGTCTTGAGGTCCCTGTGAATAATATTATTTTGGTGCAAATAGTTCATTCCCTTGGAAACATCAATGGCTACTTTTAGTAAAGATGGAAGCTTAAACACACCCTTTTGTCTGTGCAGAAAATCATATAAGCTTCCTCTCGACATAAACTCTGAAACATGATCGCATAAGCATCACAGTTGAATTATTAGGTTATTGAACAACGAACCAAATCATCTTAACAATTAAAGTACTCGATGCAATACAAATAGGAACTTGGAGATTCTTAGTCCCAACTCAACCCCAAAAGCTGGCTCAATGGGTGGATTGCCCAAGCATTATAAAGACTACATTAGCCGTATCTCTAACTGATATGAGTTTCATCAAACCCCCTCACACTAAGGTGTATGGCCTAGACATCTGAAGCATGGACAAATGTGGGTGGCCTAATTACACAAATCTTAACATACATTGCTTATAGAAAAAACATACACTCATGCTCAGGACTGTCCAAGCCCAAAAGCTAGCTCAAGGGGTGAGGATTGTCCAAGCAATGTAAATACTTTGCCAAATATCTATAAACGATATTGGATAGCATCAGAGATATCAAACAAATTCTAGAAAGGGAGGCTGTGCACAAGGCTTCCAACATTGTAGGGTGTGGGAGGGTCAAATGTATGCAGTATCCACCATCGGAAGAGGTTGCTAAACCAGAGTCCATTCCGACGCAGTAACAGTGTAGTAACCTTGTCCTTGCATCAAGGCTCGCAGCTCACCCTTTGAACTAAAGTATGAAACGTAAACATAAATCTTAAGTTCTCAAAATCCTCTCCTACTTACCAGTAACAATACAAAGATTTGGAGGCCGAGTACAAGCACCAATGAACTGAACAACATTCTTGTGTCGAATCTTCCTGCAGCCAAAGATAAGTCATAATTTGTAAAGGAAAAATTGTCATGTAGATCTACAAGGATACCATATTACTAAAACTAACTAGGATAAAAAGGACTACTGCACACACTAGCGAAATAGTCAAAATAGAAACAATATCAGATATTTTAAAACAAAAACATTCAGAAGTATTTGATGGAGGATACCACAAAATTTGGAGATATTATTTTCAATAAACACATTCTCCTTTCCTGAATGGTCGTAGCAGACAAGATAGATACTTTTCTCTAAGGATAAAGTTCAAGCCCCTTCCAAGATTGAAATTAAGTCAAACTCATTAATCCTTGACCCCAGGCATTTTAATAATCTAGATTCTACAATGCCAATTTCAGGGAATCAATCTTCCATACAATTTAGAATTATATATATTTGAATCTGAAATGCATGGATTTTTTTAAAAACTTAAAGAATTAGGATTACAACCAAAGTATGCTTCATTTGGCATAATAATGAGCAGTTAGAATTATATATATATATATATATATATATATATATATATATATATATATATATATATATATATATATATATATATATATATATATCTGAATCTGAAATGCATGGATTTTTTTTAAAACTTAAAGAATTAGGATTACAATCAAAGTATGCTTCAGTTTGGATAATAATGAGCAGTTAGAACAGCTTTGCAGAGGTGCATGAGAGCACGAGAGCCTGAGAAAATCTCTTTGGTAATCAGAGCACAAAGATTTGTGTCAGGCTATCCGTGCATGTTGATTTTCCAACAGATAGTTCAAAAAGAAGGAACAAGATGAAAAAACAATCCAAAGGTATAAAGTACAAGAGGTTTGATTTTTTGCCTGCAACTAGGAAGAAATGTCTAAAACTCTCCAACAGATAATGAATCTCCAATACAATTTATATCAAGATGATGTATCTACAATGAGTCCACCTTTTTAATTTCACATTAAAATAAACTATAGGGTCTGCAAGCTAGATTATCATTTGATACGCTACAAAATCAACAATTAAAAACAAGAAAAAGGAAGATATACACACTTTAATTGCAAAAGGTTTGCCTTTTCTATCCTAAGATAACAAAGGATAAATGCAAGAAGGGAAGGTGGAAAGCATACAAGAAAAAAAAATCTCAGTAATAGGAACAGAAGCTCCACCAATTATATTCCACTATCCAGACAAACCTCATGATATAAACTTCCTGTGCAAACTCTTTCAGCATATCTGTACTTATGCGTTCAGGCTTAAGAACTTTGATAGCCACATCTTGACTGCAATAACTGCCTCTGAATCTACGAAGTCAAGTGAAAAACGTAAAGAGAGGCATCAGCTAAAAAAGTGATGTAGATTTCTAATATACTGTCATGCAGAAATAACTTACAAGTCACCAAATGATCCAGATCCAACTTTGTTTTCATATTTTAGCTGGCTGGGATCAATTTCCCAGACATCAGCTCCATCAAATGGTATTTGTATGCAATCAGGGGAGGATTCCATCCTAGTCTGGTATTGATCATTTGAGGAATAAAGTGTGCCCTGATTTGACAGATATTGATCCTACAGAATGGGTATTTCATATCAACAAGTCTTCAGCACAAATGAATTTAGCAGATTGCAAGAGTGTAAAGAACAACTAATATTAACAGATGTTGCAATTGATTGCATGTCGTCCAAATTATTATCAGTTCCTTTTTTGCAAGCCAAACTGCAGATTATCATCTTCCCTTCTTAATCTTGAATAGGTACCATCATATCAAAGCTAGCAAGAAAATTAAAATATCCCCAAAAACCCTAGAACTTTGTATTTTGAAATGAATAACTGAAGAGTATACCTTAACCTTCAAAATTTCCTTTTCCAACACACCTTTAAGCTCCTCAGTTTCCTAATGACAAAAGGAAAAGACAGTAGAAGCAAGATGCTATGTGGATATAAAAAATACAATTAAAGATAGAGTTATTACGAATTCAACGCTTTTATCCTACCTCGTTAGGCCATCCCTCAACGACGAAGACATCCAGGGAAAACCCATCAGAGGTGGAAAACGCATGAGCTTCTTGAATATTCAGTCCAATCTCACCAAGTATTGAAGTTAACTGAAATGCATACATAGTCAAGGGTGAGAAATTGCATATAATATTAAAAATACACTTTCTCTATCATATAATTCAAAAAGAATTGAATTTTAATCCATCGTTTGTGTAAAAAAAGGTATAGGTTGTCCACCAATAACATATTTGTCAAATTCATTAAATGGAGTTACACCATGTCATAGTGCATGTCAAACTTTGTTTACACTAATAGTTCATCAAAATCAATTTCATTCAGAACTCCAAGTAATTTGATCCTTTGTCAAATGAATAATTGAGTAAAGCCTTCAATTTGCAAAATGAACAAGGAAGCAGTCCTCTTGTAATTGTTTGAAACTTATGTAAGTCTCTTTGAAAGTTTCTAGATTGCATGAAAGATCGACTGAAATAGACTAAAGGAGTCATCGCCTAAAAAAAGATCAAGAGTAAAATACTCCTCTTTAGCCTTTAGCATTTTATATTTAGCATAAAATTATTTATTTACATGAGTGTGAATCCGTATTAGAGTTTATATCTATGGGGTTGCATGTAAATATTACCAGGCAGTGGTATTCAATCATGCATACTTTCTTGCACATTCATATATGGTCAATTTATTCTTGGTAAAAAAATGAATGCTTGGGAAAATTACAACTTACAGAACTTGACAAAAAAAACTTAGTTTCTCTCTAGTTTCTGAATGGCTACGTTTGACGCAGCGTCCATAATAATTGGCAAGAGCTATGTCCAAGATTAATACAAAAGGCAATGACAAGCAAGAAACACTTCCAGCATAGCAATTTGCAAGAAGTTCACCAACTAAATCAAAAGGCTAGAAAAGTAAGAGCTATTTGCTATCATCGTGTTGGATGCCGAAGAATACAGTATAAAATAAAATGGGGAATATACATGCTAAAGAGAAATATCACCCAATGATTTAAAAACATCATTTTACAGAAGTATAACGGAAATTTGAAAGAATTTATCACCTGACTAAGGAGTTTAGGCTTGTCAATTGTTGAAAAGGTAATCTCGTGCATGGGCCTAAAATGTAATAAGTGAGAAGATCAGTACCAGTCAAAATTTTAAACAACAATAGCGTAAAGCATTTATTAACTGCTATAAGCTAATGGAAGCAATCAAACAATAGTGTTTCCCCCTGAAAATAGTGAGCCTTCATGATATACAATTTTAAGAGCCTTGTCAGTCGTATTAATACAGTTTTCACATTGACTGATTTTACATTTTTTTTCTAAACATCATACTACAGTGATGAACATGCCTAACAATAGAACTAAATGTTCCCCTACCAAAAGGACGTGAAATTTTATTCAACAAGTCTTTGTCTATATATCAACTCATGAAAGACATGCTTCTACTTCTACTTGATCAATATAAGACTATTTTTAACAATACTAAGACAAGGAAATAAAGCAAACACATTTACAATATTCTGACTAGAAGAATAGTAGTCCAAACTGAATTTATTAAGATGCATACCTGTTAAAATTTGGCATCACACCCATAGTATTGTCTCCGTCTTCAATGTTATTTTTATTTGTATGAAGTGCAAGAGCTTCAAGGTTAGAGGAAGAACCAAACGTAGGTGGTGGATGAATTCTTTTTTGCCCAAGAAAAAAGAGAGATAACATTAAAAAAATAAACTAGTGGTGGCATAAATGAAAATATAATATTGATGGGACCAATTCAACAAGAATTGGGATAATAAAAATTATTCTTATTGAGCAATCACAATGAAAGAAAATAAAACTGACTGGACAATGTATGAACCATACCCCTGCTTTAAAGAATAGTTAAGAGAACTTTGTGCATCATCTTTCTCAGAAGGATCTGAATGCACTGAAGAATCGTTATGATTTGCACCAGCAAAAGGATATACCTGTATTAAAGACAATACAGATATGAATCAATCTAAGGCCCTGTTTGGATAAACATCTTATTTGCAGCTTATAGCACAAGTGTTTATCATGATAAGTGCTTATATATAAGTTATTTCTGTAGCAAAAGATAAAATAAAGTTAAATTGTTTTCATATAAGCAATAAGCTGTTTTCATAAGCTATCTTGGAGAACTTATGAAAATAAGCTGGAAACAGCTTATGACAAACAGCTTATGAACAATGTCATAAGCTGCTGTTTCCATTAGTTTTCCGAAATAGTCTCAAAAAACTTATGCCAGGAGATAAGCTCAAATAAGCCAATCCATACAGAACATACCACTATGCTACAATTCATTTAAACCACTTATAAAGATGCTGATTCCAAATTTCCAAATCTTATGTCAATAATAACAACAACCAGTTAGTTATCTACATCGAGTTCATAACGGCTAGTAATTAAATTTAAAACGAATTACAAGTATTTTTTCGATAATTTTTTTTACCTGTACTAAACGAACTTGAAATGCAGGACGATTTGCAGGATCTTCTGCCAACTCGAGCAATCTCTTATGAGCAAGAACATCTTCTGCTCTCTCCACATTCACATCCAATGCATACCTATGCAGTAGCAATCATTGAAGACTCGTACAAAATCACTCTGGCATATTCACTTACAAAAGTAAAGTAAAAACAAAACAAAACAAAAAATCATTCAGCTATTTTCTTCCTTTTTAATTTCCTTTTCAATTTCATCATAATTCATAGTAATTGAAACTGAAATTAACATGAATTAAAAAAAGCTAATCACATCGCAATTCACAAATTCGTACATCAATCATTTTGACAACTTTTTGAACGGTAATTTGGCGAGAAAATCATTTTGATGAGAAAAATGAGAGAATGAAAACCTAGCGGGAAGACGATTGAAGTGAAGCCAGAGTTGATCATCGAAACCAGGAACAAGAGCGTCTTCGCAATCGGAATCTTGAATTCGACGAAGAACTTCATTGTAAACTTCAAGTTTCTGACGGTGATGGCGAGGATTCGCGTGTGATTGCACCGCTCTGCTTCCGCAACTCTCAATGTCGTTCTCGATCACCATGAGAGAGCGAGCGTAACAAGAATCAAACGAAACACGATCAAAACCGTTCAGAAGAAGAAGGAGAACGAGAAATGAGATCGCGAGAAATTGAAGAAGAGAAAGAAAGAGAAGAGAAAAAGGAAGAAGAGATTAGTTAAGATTTGAGTTGTTGTTGTTGTTGTTGACGAGAAACTGTTTTTTGGTTTTTGAGTTTATAATTTTTTGCTGCTGCTTTGGAATTGGATTGGTACTGATTCTGTGATTTTGGCTTCGGCGCAGTGTGTTTGTTCTCAGCTATCCACGTCAGAGTGGGACCCAATTTGCGCTCAAAATGGACACACCCGGCAAATTATAATATCATTGTTGATAAGGGATTAGCTTAATGGCGAGAAATATAAAATGCGTCCATGTCGAAATTGTTTGGTTGGATGTTTTTTTGGAATTGAACTCGGGACTATATAGTGTGTAGTGGCATTCATCCAATCAATAATGTATTTAGTTTTTAACATAGACTAAGTACAGCATTTGTATTGAATGAATTTAAAAGACTATTATAAACTTTCCTAAAAAAAAATTCTCTTATAAGCGAAATTTGAGTAATATACAGATAAAAAAAATAGTTTGGCTGATTAACGAGCTCCACCAATAAACAAATTATGTAGAAAAATCTTGACTTTGTTTCAGATCTTTGAACATAACAATTTTTTTATTAGTTTTCATTAATTTTTTAGCCGACTTGAGATTGCTAAAACTTTTTTCTCTATAAACGGAAGGGTTAACATAAATGAATAATAATATAAAATACATGTGTGTATGTCACATGGCAATACTCGAACGCCTAGTGTATTAAAAACTTTGTATAGTGTTGGTCAATCCAATTTTCGAGCAAATGATAGGGTGCGGATTGCTGCAACTCTTCTCAAAAGTTTGTAGAATTTCTTAATGTGATGTTAGGTTCGAACATTTTAGTAAAACTCATTTTATTGAAAAATAATTATATAAAGCTAGTAGTGTTTAACCTTAATCTCTATTTTTTTCAAATTCAAACCCAATAAATTCAAGAAGGAGTATAGCAGTGTGATGTAACTCGTGAACCTCATGGTATAACATGTTGGAGAGCACCCACTCATTATTAATGTTGCTTATAAAACAAGGGATAGGTTAACTTGTTACTTATGGATGTATGTTAAGAAAAATAAAAGAAGAAAATTTTGTATTAGAAAAATAAATATTTAAACTTTAAAAAGTTAAATGCATTGCGTTAAATAGAGAAGTTTAATGTACAATTTTCAATACATAATTTTCATATTGGATTCCACAATGTAGTTTTTTTCTTTCAAAAAAACTATTGAAATAAAAAGTCAACTCTCATAAAATCCATTTACAACATGTTACCGCGGCTGCTGTTGAGCATCTAAACACAATTAAACCGTGTTCTATAAAAGCATATACTCCCTCCGTTTCAAAATACATGTCCAATTTTTGCAATGTGCACTATTCACTTGACTTACTTTGACCATACTTTTTAACTAAAGTATAAATACAAATATTAGCATGTAAGATGTTGTTTGATTTGTCTCGACAAATATTTTCAAAATATTAAATTTTTATAATTTTTTACTTTAGATAATTAAAGATATTAACGGTCAAAATTATGTATTGGCATATGTGAAGTGGTTGACTTGGACATGTATTTTGAAACGGAGGTAGTACAATTTTTTCTTTTATGTATTAAAACATAGAAATGATTTCATAAAGAAAAGTTTGTTGATGGAATTGTTAAATGTTTCTTTTGTGCATTTGGGGTTGGAGCTTAGAATAAATGAAGATGCTCTTTATTTACTCCCTCCGTCTCACAATATTAGTCGTTTAAGGTTTGTGCACGATTATTAAGTAAATGATTAATTGTGTTGATTTCAATGGTAAAATTAGTAGCATTTACTAAAATATCCTTATTAATTGTAGTTAGTGGAGTAGTTAAGTTGGATGAAATTCAATAAATAAGGGTATAATAGTGGAAAAAAGTAATAAATGCTGCATCGATATTGTAAAGTGACAATTATTTTGAGAAAAAGAAAAAATGCGAAAGTGACAATTATTGTGAGACGGAAGGAGTATTTATTGTGGTCTGTGAGATACATCTGTGATCTATGTAATATGAAAGTGAAGCTAAATTGAACTATTTTTTTAATTAATATACGCAACAGTATCTGGGTTGGGGACCATGGTGGCTATTGAATATTAGGATTATTAGTCAGGAATATGGATTTGTGACTGTAATCCTTATCCTGTCAGATGTATAACGTGACCCTACCAAACCACCGAAGGTTCATCCCACTAAATTGGGGTTGGGGTCCTTTTGATTACACAGTCACTACTGTAAGCTGGGAAGAATTAAAAACACAGAGAAAATAACCACGAGGATTTTATTATATTCCTATTTTCGTAGTATATTTAACTTAACAAATCAGATTAAGTTAATCTGATCTGATTAACCAACCATTTTGCAGAGAATGTTTAGAGTTTATGCTTCTTCATGAAGGACTCTTTCTCTTTCAAGTTTCAACGAATTATTTATTTGTTTTCTAATTTCCTGATATTTGTGAAGTGATATTTGAAATTTCCCAAATCCGAACTTTAAAGTGCTAATGAAGTAATATATGTAAGCTACAACCCAAATATTGAGATTTGAGAGTAAGACCATGTTTGATGTGCTGAAAAATAAGAGATTCGACAATATGACTTCAATTGTATTATATTTGATTTTAACATTCTTTATGGGATTGCACGAAATAGGAGGTAAGAGAATGGATAAAAAATATAGATAAACCATTATTTTGAACTCTAAAAGTGTGTAACCAAAAAAAAAAAAAGAACTCTAAAAGTGTAATTTATTGTCAATCTCGTCTCAGACACAAATAAAAACAGAGTATAATCTCCCACTCTACATTTTGTTAGTTATTTTCGTCCTTGATGTTAAATTTGGACATTAACTCTTTCAAAAATTGTTGTTGGGCCCTTAGGGACTAATATGAAAGAACATGAAAGTTTGTGTTGCGAGCACGGAATATTTCATCTTGTGTAATGTAGTACGAATTTGCCGATTTCTCCAACATGTTGTCGTTAGCGCGTGTAGAATGAATGAACGCGGTAAATCATGTGTGCGCAAAGGGGAGATTTGCAAACACACAAGCTTTGTGTGGGCAAAGGGTCGTGTTGCGTGTGCGACATAAGTGAAAAATGAGATTTTTTAAGGACCAAAATATTTCATGATACTCATCGAAAACTTACCCGGGGCATTCCTAAAGGTTCAAGACCTGCATTCTAGACGTAGAATTTTAAAGAATACATTTATAGATTTTTTTTTATTTTAAGGAATTTATAGAATAATTTGGGTGTTATAAAATACACTATGGGAAATAAAATTGAATTTACTTTTACATTTTTTATATTTATCAACTAGCCAACGATTAATTTTTATCGAACACTTCAAACTTTGTTCAGTTAAAATTTACTTTAAACTTAATATATGCTAATTTGTCCGCTATATATCAAGTTTTAACTTATTCACAATTTGCTTCAAGTTTTAACTAACTTTTTTTAGGTGAAGTTTTAAGTAACTTATCTATTATATGTTACTTTTTAGTAAACATAGCATAACACATTTGGTGGGATTAAATAGAATACTATTAATAATCTACAAGTCTTAACTCAATTAATAAAAATGTCTAAATAGTTATATTAGACGTTGTGATCATGATTCATAGTCCAGCTTTTTTACTTGAGTGTAAATTTTTAATGACTATTATTATTCCGTTTATCTAAAAAAAATAGAATACTAACAACAACAAAAATTGAAACGTGTATTTCTACGCATACCTGCTCTACAAATAATCCCAAAAATAAAATCAATTTTGAGCAACAGTCATTACAATAACAATCATGATCCCTTGAATTCTTGAAATATAAATTTTGTTTCTAAGCTTCCATAAATCAAAACCATGTGACTTCCAGCCAAATTCAATTTAAAAACTAAAATGAACAAAAATACTTGCTTGGAAACATTGCCACTATCATCCACTTATTAGATCTTCACCGAATAACTATAAATTTTGTTTCTAAGCTTCCATAAATCAAAACCATGTGACTTCCAGCCAAATTCAATTTAAAAACTAAAATGAACAAAAATACTTGCTTGGAAACATTGCCACTATCATCCACTTATTAGATCTTCACCGAATAACTAAGGAACTTAAGTGTTTATCACTTCGTTAACATTCAAGTTTTTACACCACCATACCTAACATTCACGTTTTACTCGAGTAGTGAATATCAAAGAATACACGTAGTAGATCTAAGAACTAAAACGCATAAATAAAACAAAAATAATTGTCTGGAAACGTTGTCTTTGTCATCCAAACACCCACGTTTTACTCAAGTTCACAAATATCCACGAATATGTAGACTAAACAAATACTTGGTCTAGAAGTCTTAGCTCAACTGACAAATGCCGAAATTGGCAGGCCGGACGTCGTGATCCGGGTTCGAACCCGGGACCTCACAGTTGTGTGTGAGTTTATTTTAAGTAGATTACCACTCCATCTAAGACAAAAAAAAAAAGAAGAACTAAATAAATACAAAAAAACATTTGATTGGGAAAATTGTCGTTATCATGCACATTTTACACTTTTGCTCCTATTGAGAGAATTAAATTAAAGATTGAGAGAAAACAAAGGAAAACAAGAGAAAGTGAGAGAAAAGATGGTGTTAATTGTTATGAATTTTCACATAATGAATCAATAGCAAAGCTTACAATGCGAGATCATAAGTGATAGCTTGTTCTTCCTCAATATCTTCAATCAAGCTTGATTCGATATGTTTTCAATAGCTCCGGTAAAAGAATGTATCCACCAACATGATATATGTACCAATAGTTTCATAGTATTTTTTGAGATGTTATTTCTAGTTTATAAACAGTGTATCATATATCCTCTCAGTTTTACTATTATTAATCTTAGTTGAATTTTTTTTAAGTATTAATTAAAAATATATGTTATGTCATTATATATTTATCAGTTAATTTAACCGATAGTTTTATAAACAAACAAAATAGGCTTAAATGGAGCTGTCAAAAATGGCGGGGATAATGAGCCGGTTTATTAGCCCACATCTTAGGTCGGACCGAGCCTAAAAAGCTAACCCAAAAATGCATTCGCGCTTAAATGCACTCTTGATCCCTTATTTTTACGAAAATGAACTTTTGATCCCCTATTTCTAAAATGAACTTTTTGATCCCCCTATTATACAGTTCCTGAGATTTTTTTGGTCCCCCCTTCTTTTTTATGACGTGGCGTTGTGATTAATGATGTGTCGCTTAATTGGCATTATTGAGTTGGAAATTGTGGTTTCCACATCACTATTATGATGGTTTTAAATAACCCCTTTATGTATTTTTTTTCCTTCCTCTTTGTTTTGCCCCATTGAATTTCACATACACTTTATTCATTGCCATCTCTCAAGCTTCCACCACCTTCCTTCTCCTTCTCCTTCTCAAAGTGATTGTGTTGAGTGTGAGATTGTTGAATTAGATCTGAGATTCTAACCCGCCATCATCACCAACCACACCCATGAAGAATAACAAGAACAAAAGAGAAGGGTTCAATAATAGAGGGTGGCGTTTGAAACTGGAAGAGAGGAAAGAATTGGCGTGGACTTTTTTTTTTGTGATGGCCAGGGGATTGAACCCCGGACCTTGCATATATTATACATTGTCCTTACCAACTGATCTAAGCTCACAAGGACAATTGGCGTGGATTTGAGAGTGAATGATGGAGGTTGAAAAGAACCCTATTAGCGTTAACAATTATTTTTTAGTTGATTTATTTATATTTTAATATATTAATAAAGTGAATAATAAAATTAATAACCAAAATATTGACATTATTTTTTAAGGAACCAAAATATTGACATGGAAAGTGGTTATACCAACAAAGCCATGCCAACTCAGCGCCACCTTATTAATAAGAGTGACACATCATGGTATGGGACCAAAAAAAAATCAAGAATTGCTAATAGTAGTTTTAAAAATAGGGGGACCAAAATCTCATCTTTTTTAAAATAGAAGGATTAAAAGTGCGTTTAAGTCAAAAAAAATAATAATTTAACAAGTTCATCCTCTATCAATCAGTATGAGTGGGAAAAAAACTAGTTGCTGATAAAATGAAATGTAATACAAATGCATCTATTTTTGAGTTAAATTGTCTTAAACGTTTGTGTCAATTTACTTAGTTAGGTTTTATGTCCCCCATATTTTGTGTAATCTCTCCTCCCTCTGACAACCTAGTTGACAGGGGCAGAACCTCTTGTGACGATGGGGTAACGGCTACCCAAAAAAGTTTATTTATCTTCAATGATTTGAGTACATTTTATTTTAAATTATCCCAATAATATATTTTTATATTACCAAAAAGTTAGAAAATTGTCTCTTTACGATGTATTTTGGTGATGTTTTTTTAGTGAATTGTCTTGATGATGTATCTTGGTTATCTATTGTGGATGGAACATCATTATGATGAAGAATTGTGTTTACAAACTTATTTAAGGATTATTACTATAATGGTTTTTATGAGTTGTTATTAGCATATATTGAATTTCTTTTAAGTAGGGACCAATGCGAATTTTAATGGTCAATTTGAGAATGTATTGCACATAAGTGACAGATTTTAGGGGGTTTTCACTTGAATTTTATTGTAACAAAAATTGACATATTAACATACAATTTACCTCATACATTCATTTCTATTCAATGACACATAATCATCTTAAACCAATAATGTATTTTTTTTTTAATGGCAAATAGTATATATAAAAAAGAACGGGTATGGCAAAACACCAAAACACCGAACACCAGACAAACAATGTATGCATACTTAGCGTGGACCAAATAATTTGTTCAAAACAAAGAAAATAAACAACAATCATATTATATACTCTAAATAATAAATAGATAATCATTTTAGAGCAACAAAGATTACATACCCATTTCCATGAAGTAAGGTTACATGGTGGGGAAAAAGTATCCTTGCAAAATCTAATTCCATAAAAAAGATAGCAAATTCAAAAAACAGGCAAATATCCCCCCAGAGATTATGGGAAAATACTCTCATGTGATGTGTTAATGTCCATCTGACACCATGTCAATGCCACGTGGACATTTAACGGATTCATCATCAACTTTAATGAAGGAAATGGACGGAGGGACTAACTTGCTAAACAATTACAATTTGAGGCAGGTATTTGCCTTTTTTCAAATTTTAGGGGGATAATTGCAAGATTTTACATTTTCGAGTGATCTTTGCAAATTTGCTCCTTTTGTTTTGGCTTAATAGCAGTTTTGTCCCCCTAAGTATTAAGAAGTTGCGATTTTGGCCCCCTAACAAAATAAAATACAATCCAGCCCCCTAAGTACTACCCATTTTGCAGTTTTGGCCCCCAAGTCAATGCTGACGTGGCCGCCACATGTGTAAATTATTTATTTTTAAATTTTTAAATTATTTTTTAATTAAAAATAATTATTATTTTTATTTTTTAATAATTAAAAAATATATAATTACACACGTGGCGGTCACGTCATTGACTTGGTCAAAATTGGTCTGGATGGCCAAAACTGCAAAAGGGACAATACTTAAAGGGTTGGATTGTATTTTATTTTGTTAGGGGGCCAAAATCGCAACTTCCTGATACTTAGGGGGCCAAAACTGTTATTAATCCGTTTGTTTCTCTTCCTATTTACCTAATAATGTTAAACAGCAAAATTACACAATTAGTCCCTTAACTTAATTTTAGGTAACACTTTCGTCCTTTATGTTATAAAATAACAACATAGTTATCCTTTTTTATGAAAAAAATAATCAAAAACTCCAAAAAAAAATTCATCAAACTCATAGATAAACACAAATCTTCACCATACAAGCCTATAAAATCAAATTTCATTGAAAAAATCTCATAAAAAATGATAAGATATTGTCATTTTATAACATAAAGGACTAAATCGTAACAAAAAAAAAGATAAAGGACGAACGTGTTACCTAAAATTAAGTTAAGGGACTAATTGTGTAATTTTGCAATGTTAAACTAACGTGTTTTGCCAAGCAATGTCCTAAGGGCGTTGGTTAATGAATCCATTAATAGAAACTTCGTCTTAGAAATACAAGTTTTTATTTTTGCCTTAGCAATAACTATACAACTTTTTTTATGAAAACTTACTTAAATCAATGTCCCAATAACACTCATAAGCATTCTCCTAAACTACAATATAACTCATGAAAAAGACTTTTAA
This sequence comes from Medicago sativa, assembly GCF_051527215.1. Taxonomy (NCBI): domain Eukaryota; kingdom Viridiplantae; phylum Streptophyta; class Magnoliopsida; order Fabales; family Fabaceae; genus Medicago; species Medicago sativa. The sequence goes on along the minus strand of NC_140753.1, from coordinate 13,326,776 downwards.
CCTACTAAGTGTATGCTTGGTTCAGCTTTTACAATAATTGATTTTCAGTGAATTGATTATGTAAAATTGATTCTGGATAAAAGTGAATTAAATGTAAAGTAATTTATGTTTGGATGCATTTATGTAAAAGTGGATTTGCAATAAATTTAAGGCTAAATTCAATTGTAGAAGCCAAAAGCTACAAATTGTAGCTTCAAGTAGAATCAATTCTACAAGCAAAATCAATTATACTTTAAATTTTCTAAGCATCATAAAATTAATTCTACAACCTCTAGAATCAATTTTGACCCTCTAGAATTGGAACCAAACACATGCTTAAGTCAATCTATTTAAGTAAATATGAATAATATTTTTATAAGTATTATTTTTAGGAAATTTCTATGAATCCAATAAAAATGAATTTTCCCTGTTTATTTATTTATTTTTTAAAAAATATACTTAAAAAACGTCTAAAATATTTATTTTATTTTACTTTAAACACTGTACCTAAATACATATAGATTATGTAGAGGCAACCAAAAAGATAAATATATATTATAGAAATTGCAATAATGGATTGACTTTTTTTTAGCATACGGTCGTGATAAAGGAAAAAATAATTATTCAATTTAATAATAGATAAAATCAAAAACATTTTTAAAAGAGATTTCAATATCCACAACAAAAAAACAAAAACAAAAAATCTTTAGTGTTATTTTAGTTGATTCTCAATTTTTCAATAAAGAAAATTATGTGCTCTTTTTCAGCAAAGAAAATTATGTGCTCTTAACCGTTTTATTTATTTTAAACCGGGACCATAGACGTGCCCTTATTGTTATATTAGAATTTTTATTTTAGATCAAATTATAATTGTCAATTTTACAGTAATTTCAGTTTATTAGTTCTTTAGTCGATTTAAGGGTGGATTCTAGGGTGAACCATCAAACAAGCGGTTCACCGCGTGGACCACTTTCGTACACCATCCGATTTAAATTAAAGGCTTAGATGTGTTAGAGATAAAATTAAGAGCACAAGTATATTTCCGCACACTATCCTTGTTCTCATCTTTCTCCCCCTTTGGCTATGACTCTCATACAACACTGTTGAAACCCCCATTCTATTGCCGCTCCACCACCACCACAACCCCCCTTTCATAAAAAATTAATTCAAAATATATAATTAAAAACTACTTATTTTCCTTAAAATAAACTCCTTTTACTTTACCACTCCAATTCAAAATCTATGAACACCCTTTCTTGGATTTGGTTTTGATTCAAAGAGAAAACTAAATCCATATTTGAAATGGCAAAAGAAGGAATTAGATTGATGCTATAACTCACTCTGTAACCCTTTTGTTTACAATATATATTACGAAGACAAAAAATGTTAGATATAAGGGTGAGTATGAATTCCATTGTCTGAATTATCGGATGTAAAGGAACATTTTTGTGTGCGTTTTTTATTGTTGGGAAACAAGAATGTGAGAGAGTTGGTGAGATACCATTAATGGAAAAGTGGAAGGAAGATGCAAGAGCGAGAGGGAGGAAGAGGGAAAAAATGATTTAGTGCAGGCAATGTATGGTAGGATCTATGAGTTTGATGAATCTAATGGCTCTCAACTATTGTTCATAGTGGACCACTGGTGAACCACTTGTTTGATGGTTCACCCTAGAATCCACCTTTAAACATATGACATACTCCCTCCGGTCTCAAATGTAAGAAACTTTTCACTTTTTAGGTTCATTCAATAATTGATGTATGTGGTCCATATTATATACCACATACATCAATTATTGAATGAACCTAAAAAGTGAAAAGTTTCTTACATTTGAGACCGGAGGGAGTATCACTTAAATTTGTTCAAATAAAACCAACTCTTAAGTAGGCTAACCGTTCATATCAAACTTTCTAAATGACTATTCTTACAAATAATAACCCCTTGATATATTATAGGCCAGACTCTTAATTTTCTTGACCAAATTATGCTTAATTAATTAGGCTTTGCAACACATTTTTCTTTTGTTACTGCAACCTATTCTTAAAATTTTCAAAAACTTAATACTTTTGTTTTCCAAGTCATGGAAGATAGTAGAACATATATAGATAATTTTCAATCTATTGCTAAACAAAGATAAAGAGAGACGAGAAAAAGATCACACCAATGATCGAAAATTTATATAAGAAAAGGATATTCTTAAACATCTACTCTTAAAAAAGGTTATTGTTAAACATAACCCCTTTGTCTATCATAACCTCTTTCAATATACGTCGGTAACTGCATTTGAGTTTCATATGGAAGAAAATAAATAAAATAACTGCAAAAAAGCCTACCTTTGTATTCTCTTCAATTCATCACACACTCTAACCTATGAATGAAAACATGAAATAGCATTTGAAATATTGGCACGGCTCAATCAAAATCAAAATCAAAACATTCACAAGTAGTGTTATTTTTTGTTTTTTCTGAGTGAACCAAGCCAATATCTCAATAGCTAATTCATACAAAATAGAGATTAACCATTCCTTGTTGAGTGAGTTTGAAATATTGAGCTTCAAGGAAAAAAAGAGAGAGTGGTAATAGTAATATTTGTTAAATAAAAGGTTGTGTGTGAGTGTGATGAGAATGAATGTTTCTTAGGTTTAAAAAGAGAGAGGGCCTGTATATAGCATTTAAAACACTCGACTACCAAGGCATAAAGAAGGGACAGAGCATTAAAATCCATAGTATTAGCTCCATGCTGTTTTTTACCTTATTTTAACCCATAACGCCATGCCCTTTAGGCATTGAGTTTTAATGTTGCATCTCTTTGAGAAACTGCATGGTTTGTAGGTTGTTTAAAAGTCAAATTTAACCCTATAGTATGGGGGGTATTAGTGTGTGATAATTAAGGGCAGTTTTGGTTTGAGGATAAAAGGGAAGGTGTTTTGTTTTGTTATGTGGTGGTGATCGTGATACTACTCAACTGGTTTGTGTTGTGTTTTACAGAGAAATTAGCAGAAAGAGTGGAAAATATTAAATGAGGGAATCTCTTTCTGAAATTGACAGACAGCAACATTAATACCCACAACGTACTCGTGAGGGAGGTGAGGTGAGAGACTGCTTTTTCAACTGTCAAAACCCATTTGGCTCCTCTATTACTCTACTTGCAGAATCTAATTGGGACGTTATGGAAGGTCGGATCCAGAAATTTTAATTAGTGGAGAAAATATCTTCATTAACAATTTTTTTGTAAGATAAATGAAATTATAAGATCATTAGAAAGTCACACATATAAATGGTGGAGTCAGGATTTGAACCACAATTACGATGTTTAGTCTAATAATTTCAATATTTTTATCGGTTGAACTAGAATTTGTAGACTATTAATCTCTAGCACCTTTGCATATTTGATTATTCACAAATAAGATTATCCAATATTTTTTTTTGGGACAATACTTATTTCTTTTTAGTGAAAGCACAAATAAAAGTATTCAAAGCTTGTGACAAACTAAATACTAGTTAAGTGGGTGCAGTGATTGTTCTCATGAGGAATGATTATGGCTAAATTCTAAATATTCCTAAATTTATAATTTTAATTGGTTAAAGGTTCGGTGTTAAGGTTTGAATTACAACGAAGGAAAAAATATTAACATAACATTTAACATAGTAATATTTCTCATTCAAAAAAAAAGTTTATCTAAAGTAAAGAGTAACACATGTTTTGATGATCGAATCAATAAAATGACACTAGTAAATAACAATAAAAGTAACGAGTAACATATGTTTTGATGATCGAATCAGTAAAATGACACTAGTAAATAACAATAAAAGTAATGAGTAACACATGTTTTGATGATCGAATCAATAAAATGACACTAGTAAATAACAATAAAACAGATAAAATTTACTGGACAAAATAGTTAGCAACACCATACTTTAATTAGAGAAATATGATGAGATAAAATGAAAGAGGAAAATATAAGGATGTTTTGGTGGCGAGAGTGAGAGAGTTAAGAAAGTGATAAAGAGAGATCAATAGTTTGATTATCACTCTTAGCATAAAAACTAACAATACTAAGATGGCCGTTTTAAAAAGTTAAAATGGTGGCAAGATTAGCTTATTAATTAGTTTAACTGGTTGGTGGCGGGAGTGAGAGATCAGTTAAGAAAGTGATAAAGAGATATCAACAGGACCGTCTTAACAAATTTGTTGGCCCTGTTTTAGATTTGAAGGGATGACAAAAAAATTTAAATTTTGGGCCCCAAAAAACTAATTAAAACACTATAAAAAAAATATTTTGAATTGAATAAAAAACACTCTGGTGGGAGTTGAACCCACAATTACAGGCTCCACTATATCTGCACACGCAACTAGAGCTCTATGATCAGTTTGAAATTTCCACGCATTATCTCTATATGAATATTAAATAAGTGCCTTACAAATTTAAAAAAAAAATGTTTTGGGCCCACAAAAAATCGAGGCCCAGTGCCATAGCCCAGCCTCGACAGGCTATGGGTCGGTCCTGGATATCAAGAGTTTCATCATCACCACTTAACATAAAAACTAACAATACTAACATTGGCCGTTTTAAAAAGTTAAAATGGTGGCAAGATGAGCTTATTAGTTTAACTAGATGTGCGACTTTGAATTCAATCATGAGAATGTACCCGAGGAGGATTATGCCAGTCTTTGTGCTTTTACATGACTCAAGCAATAACTCTATGTAGTTACACAATGTAGTATACTCAATTAAAAATAATGATAACTAGTGTCTTTAGAGTTTGCCCTAAAAACTAAGTGTCCTTAAAGCATTTATTAAGAAGTTTAAAAATGAAATTTTATCTTAAAAATAATGAATTTAACTCTTTGAAATTTTAAAAATTAACACTTTTTACATGTAACTTGTGACTTATTTCCTTTTTAATCCTTCAGTGTCTTAAGACATTTGTTAGTATGATTTAAAAAATATTAATTATTATACAGAAACATAGATATTAATGGAGGAAACAAACAACTACCTTTCTTTTAGAAGTTGGGATGGGGTTGACCTTGCAGTGAAGGAAAAACATTTTCACGACTTGAAAGCCTTTTGATGTTTGCTCAATAGTCAATATGGCAAAGCAGTATCTCTGTTACAATTGGGAATCTTGTTTTATACCATGCCTTGTTCAACAGTGTTTGTGGTTGGGTTCATAATAACGTCTTTATATGATCAATTAATACCCATAATATCTGCAACCTTTTTTTTTTCAAATGGAATCTGGCTGCAGACACTTAACGTCTCAATTTGCTGTGATATTTATGAGAGGACGACGTTTTCACATTAGTGTGCAACATCGTTATGAAATCAAGTACTACCGCTAGTGGAAATAGGTTGGACCGGTTCGTAGCATAACCTAAGTCGGGTCAAATTAGACTTTTCTTTTTTAAACACAGAAAGTCGAGAATTTCTAAAAGTCTAACGAGATAAAAATATCAGGCCACAAACCATAAAAATTATTTTTTAAATATATCATATCGGTCTACTTAAGTAAAAAATGAATAAATTATTTTATTATTATTATTATATTAACATTTTCTGTAATTTAAGCTTATTAATCTATATTAATTTTTCACATATTTAAATGCATTATATAAACTGGAATTGAAATATGATATCATCTACACTTAAATTCTAAAAAAATGTCATGTTAAATATCCAAAGGGAGATTAATCCCAATGGTCTATTAGTTTGTTAATATATTTAAACATAAATCAAATTACTTATTTAATTCGTTCATATGAAATAAACTTTTAAACACGCTAACATGACATATCAAGTTTTCTTCTAAAAAAAATTACATATCTAACTTTCAAAAGTTCAGGCTTAAGCACAAAAAAATAAGGGTAATGTTAACCGGTGCCCTCGGGACACTGGTTATGGAAGCAAATGTAGTAACATTACATTGGAACTTGTGCAGTCAACTCATTAAAAGTCTAAAAAGTATTTCTTTTAATTTAAAACTTTCTTTTTTTGGTTTCCTTAACCAGTGCCCCGGGGACACCGGTTAACATAACCAAAAAAATAAACTTACCACTAGCTACAAACCCGACTTATGTCTTCAATTGATTGACAGACTTAAGTCTTGCAAAGCTTAACTCGTCTTAAAACATATTCTCACTACTAAGTATTGCTGATGGACACTAGCTACTCTCATATGCCACGATTATAAAAATAGGGCTATAAAATTAGTTAAATCAATTAATTTTTCAGATTTCACGTAAAATATAAGTTACTAAAGTATTTTGTTATTATTTAATTAGTTAGGACTACCAAATATGAATGGATAAAGCCTGTATTGTACTATTACAATTGTGGAAGACCCCACCTTAGCTTGCAAATTAACAAAGTGTTTATTTACCTATTTTTGTGAACAAAAGGAGCGAAAGGCTAAAAAACACAAAAACTTATTAGGGAAGCATACTTTCGAAAAATCTCCCAAAATAGTGACACCTAAAAAATCGAGAATTACATATCTATACGTAAACAAAACGTCTGCAACTTGGTTTGCTCCTCATAGCACATGTCTCCATATTTGAACATCTCTTCTAGCAACAATTGCAAGAATGGGTCTCAATAAAGATATCAAGTGACACTAAGACACACCATCTTGTAGCATGTTAATAGTTATCATTGAATCACTCTCTACAATAATTTAGAGAAGCTTCTTTGAGTATCAGGATGCACTCCATGATAAATGCCTTACAATGCAATAACAAAATTAAAGTACATGATCGCCTCTTCAAAAAAAAAAAAAAAAAGTACATGATCAAGGTTACACGCAAAAACTGCCATAAAATGACTATTCTTGTTACAGATTATTCCTTCACAATATGCATTTCCCAACAGTTGAGAGACAATCCCACTATACTAACCTTAATCTGGAGGAAGAGACCAACCAATATCAGAGAGTGGAAGCCAAAGAACATGCAGAGGTGTCTAGAATAGGTTGCAAGGACGTTGACAGAGTTTCTTTAGATATCTTAATACAAGTACATACTAATTGAATAAGGGCCCTGGTTGAAAATATGATCATTACGACGTCTCTAAAGGCCATTAATGGTAACAACAAAGATCATGACCCATCCCCTAGAAGCATAGGGATAGCTAGGAAGAATGATCATGAACCAATCGACTATATTTCACTACTAAAAGAAGCATAGGCCATTAATGGATATCACGAGTAATCGATATGCATACCTTCTTGGCATGACCACAACCATGCAAAGCACACGCTTTATTATATTAGCGCAGCAATGGTTTCTTGGTGCGTAAGCAATAACTGTAAACTAGGGTTAGGGTTTCAATGGAGAAGATGAAGTTGGTTAAGGTGATGATGAGTTTGTTATGATTTGAGAGAGAGAAATATTGAAAGGAAAAATTGTATTCACATTGTTATGAAAGAGTTACAAGTATTTATATATATATACAATGACTTAGAGATTAAGTCTCTTGTAACTAACTATTAAATCTTTGTAACTAGCTGTTAAATCTTTGTAACAAACTAAACAATCTCGGTAACAAAACTAAACTCTTTGTAACAAACTAAACTCTTAAGTGTTTGCTAATATGGATTAAAACACACAAACTAATACACCCCTCTTAATCCATAATCCTAACATTCAATGAGACCCAGCTTATCTCTCAAGCAAGTGAACCTATCAATCTTCAGAGCCTTTGTGAAACCATCTGCCAATTGAGCTTCAGTAGGACAGTACTCCACTTCAATCATTCCTTTTGAGACTTGTTCCCTGATGAAGTGGAATCTGGTTTCTATATGCTTGCTTCTGCCATGTGCAATTGGATTCTTTGCCAAATTGATGGCTGACCTGTTGTCAATCTTCAGTTTCAGTGGTTTCTTAACTTCACAGTTAAGTTCCTTCATCACATTGTCAAGCCATATTGCTTGACAAGCTGCAAATGTACCAGCAATGTACTCAGCTTCACATGAAGATAGAGCAGTGACTGGTTGCTTCTTAGTGCACCATGAGATTAAAGCACCATTGAACTTGAATAGATAGCCAGAAGTGCTCTTCCTATCCAATCTATCACCACACCAATCTGAATCAGAGTATCCCTCTAGTTCAGCTTCTCCTCCTTTGTTAACAGTTGGAAATAGCAGGCCATACTTCAGTGTACCTTTCACATACCTCAGTATCCTCTTTGTTGCAGTGAGATGAGACTTTCTTGGATCATTCATGAATCTACTGATGATACTTACTGCAAAGCATATATCTGGCCTGCTATTGCATAAGTATCTCAGTGATCCAACTATCTGTTTGAATTCAGTGGACTCTACCCTTTCTTCACTACTGCATTCATCCAGTTTAGCATTTGTTTCAGATGGATTTGATGCAATATTGCAATCAATCATTTGAAACCTTTCAATCAGTTCTCCAATGTACTTATGCTGATGCATCACTATGCCTGCTTTGCTAGTTGTGAACTCAAATCCAAGGAAATATGATAATCTTCCCAAATCAGTCATTTCAATCTCACACTTAATAGTGTGTTTGAACTTCTCAATCTCACTTTGATTACTTCCAGTCACTAGTAAATCATCTACATATAGGCAGATTATAGTTATGTTCTCATCAGCTAGTTTCTGAACATACATACCATATTCTGCTTGGCATTTCCTGAAGCCAGTTTGAAGTAGGAACTGATCAATCCTCTTGTTCAATGCCCTAGGTGCTTGCTTCAGGCCATAGAGTGCTTTATGTAATTTGTACACCATGTGCTCCTTCCCATTCACTTCAAATCCTGGTGGTTGTGTAACATACACATCTTCATCCAAAGGTCCATTCAGAAATGCAGATTTTACATCCAAGTGTGATAGTGACCAGTTTTTGCTGCTTGCAAGTGCCACTAACAATCTTATTGTTTCTAATCTAGCAACAGGAGCAAATACTTCATTATAGTCAACACCATATCTCTGTAAGAAACCTCTAGCAACCAATCTGGCTTTGTATTTAGAAACTGACCCATCAGGATTCAGTTTTACCTTGAAAACCCATTTGACATCTATGGTTTTCTTCTTCTCAGGTAACTCAACAAGTTTCCAGGTGTTATTCTTCTCAATAGCTTTGATTTCTTCAATCATAGCTTTCTTCCAAACTTCAATTTGAATTGCTTCTTTGTAGTTTAGAGGTTTTGCATCAGTTAATAATGCAAAGTGAATGAGTTCACCTTCATTATTCACTGCACTATCAGGCAATATCTCATAATCTTCTAGTCTTCTGGGAGCATGTCTGTTTCTTTGTGGCCTCACAACTGGTGGTGTGGCTTGATCATCATTTGAATCAACTTCAGAATTAGCTGCAATCTCTATATCATCTTGAGCTACCTCCATGTCTTCATCAGATGCTTCACTCTGATCTGATTCAGTGAAGATATGTGAGTTCATATTCTTTATCTCAGTATTAGTCTCCCATTTCCAAGCTTCATTCTCATCTACTATTACATCCCTGCTAATGTGAACTTTCTTACTTATTGGATAATACAACTTATATGCTCTAGTTGAATGATAACCAAGCAAGATCATTTTCTCACTTTTATCATCCAACTTGATTCTCTTTGCATCTGGAATGTGCTTATAGCAGATAGATCCAAACACTTTCAAGTGTTTGACACTTGGTTTTCTTCCACTCCAAGCTTCTTCTGCCACTTTGTTCTTCAACTTCTTAGTTGGACATTTGTTCAAAATATAAGTAGCTGTGCTGACTGCTTCTCCCCAAAACATATTAGGCATATTCTTCTGTTTTAACATGCTTCTGGCCATGTCAAGGATTGTCCTATTTCTTCTCTCTGCTAAGCCATTATGTTGAGGAGTATAGGGAGATGTCACTTCATGAGATATACCTTCACTGTTGCAGAATTCTTCAAAATTCTTAGAGGTATACTCTCCACCACCATCAGTTCTTAAAATCTTAATTGATTTTCCACCACTTTCCTTCTCAGTTAAGACTTTAAATTTCTTGAACACTTCTAAAGCTTCACTCTTTAACTTTATAGTGTATAACCAAAGCATCCTGGTATGCTCATCTACAAAGGTGATAAAATACTTGCTTCCACCTATTGTAGGTACCTCAAATGGGCCACAAATATCAGAGTGAATGACCTCTAGTGCAGTTTTGGACCTCTTAGGCTTCTCAGACACAAATGAGAGCCTACTTTGCTTACCCTTCAAGCATGTTTCACAGGTTTTCTGATTTGCATCCAAAATTGGTGAACCAGATACTAAATTCTTAATGCTTAAGTATGGTAAGCTTCTAAAATTTAGATGACCATACCTCATGTGCCATAACCAGTTTACACTTTCATCAGAAGCAGCTGACATACACATATCTTTGGCATTTTGAATGTTGCACAGAAAGGTTCTATTCTTTGTTAACTTTGACTTTAGTATCAGATTCTGTTGCTTATCATATAGATTCAAGGTGTTGCCATGCATGGTGACTGAAAACCCCTTTTCAATCAACTGCCCAATACTCAACAGTTTGCATTTTATTCCTGGAACCAGTAACACCTTTTCTATCAGTGCATTTCTTCCATCTTTCTTCTTCATGGCAATATCACCAATACATTCTGACTCAAGGTTTCTGTTATCAGCAAGCCTAACATTTGTTTTCCTTGAGGAATCAAAATTAATCAACCATTCTTTATGACCAGTCATATGATTTGAGCACCCTGAATCAAGATACCAACCTTCACATAATGGATTTCCTTCACATGTAGTAGCCATCAGCAAAACTACTTAAGAATCTGAACCATCTTGTGCTATGTTTGCCTTTTCTTCACCTTTCTGGTTCCTCTTTCCATCTTTCTTGTGCCAACATTCATCTGCATAGTGTCCAAACTTCTCACAGTTGTAACACTGAATCTTTCTCTTATCAAAATCTTTTCTTTTGTTCTGATTGTTGCCAGAACCTGCACCAGACTTTAAATTTTCACCCTTTTCATCAGGCTTACCCCCAATTTCTTTTCTTCCACTTTCCTTTCCCTCTCTGCTTTGAATTCTTTTCATTTCCATCCTTCTTGATGGTTTGTGCTTGTAGAGCTTGTTGGGCACTACTTTCAATCACTAACATCTCATGAGCTTCAAGTGATGATTAAAGTTCCTCAATCTTCAGAGTTTTTACATCTTTGGATTCTTGTATGGCAACTACTATGAAATCAAATTTAGATGTGAGGGATCTCATTATTGATAGGGCCAAACCGCAAGTGCACGACCTATCGAAGTAATAGTAGTAAGTAGAGTATCGTTCCGCTAGGGAGTTGTTCAATCTAATTAACTTTTTAGAAAATGATTAGAGGAGAAAGAAATAAGAAGTTTGAGAGTGCAGTTGTTTGAAAGTAAATAACAATAAAAATAAAGAGCCTTGGGATCATTGGTTCATCATAATAACGAATCTTTTCACAAGCAAGCCTTAAACTTTATAATTCTATGTTAATCTTAATTTCTAGGGACAAGTTTCTCTTTAACATATCACAGCTTCTCTCGAAGTCAGTGAGTGTATCCCTCCAACAACCACACCTATTCTCATGGGTGATTGCCTTTGGGACCCTTGAAGATCAAAACTTTATGTGTCCCAAGGTTTGCTAGACTATTCTCATGTTTCACAAACCTTGTCTAAATTCACTTGTTCGGATATCAAAGCTCCGCGTTCGCTTTATGAATTGATATATGTGATGATGAATTAACCGTTATCAAACCCTCCGCGTTCGCTTCCACAGTTTGATAATAATTAATTCATGTTAAAACGGTGAATTTAGATTAGGAATTAAGGTAACATATAATTAGGGTTTAAGGCTTGGCTTGATCCGGATTACGTCATTAGACTTATCCAACAATCCCAAGACAAAGAAGTCTACTCACTCATGTTCATCGTAGACATGGGGGAAGAAGAGAGAATGCGATAAAGTAAATTGCGAGAAAAGAAAGTAAAAGGAAATAAAGACTTTATTGAAATAATACTTGCAATATTCAAAGTAAAGGTGAATGTTTATGGTGGAGAGCTACTCTATTTATAGCTTTACAATCGACTTAGAAACTAAGCAACTAAAAGGGCAAAACAGTAAAGCTGCAACAGGGTAACTTGGGCTTGAAGAAAAAGCAGCAAAAGTGGCCTCTGGAGGTGGCACGGCCGTGCCACATGTTGACACTGGCCGTGCCAAGCTTCTGACTTGGTGGGAACATATTTTTGTTCCGTATCTTCGTATTTTCGCACTGTATTTGCTCCAGTCCTCTTTCTTTTGCTCCAAGACACCTTCCACCATATATTCGTTCCTAAAATATAATAAAAAGCAATTTAAAGTAAAATATTCAAAAAGGAAATAAATATGCAATAAAATAAAATCAAATCTTTATAAAACTAAACTAAATAATGCATTAAATTAGACTAATTATTGACTCATCAATTATCTTACCCACAACTTGCTGATCTAAAACTTCTTCTCCACATGCCTTCATCTGGTTCACTACAGATTGCAATTTGGAGATGTAATCACTGATCCTTTGATCCTTTTCCATCAGCATCAACTCATACTTTCTTCTCAATGACTGAAGCTTCACTTGCTTCACATTGTCACTTGCTTCACATTGTCACTTCCTTCATAGTATTTTTCCAGAATATGCCAAGCCTCTTTGGATCTTGTTATCTTTGAGATCTTCTCAAAGTGATTAGAATCCACATTCTGTTGGATGTAGAACAACGCTTTGCAATCTTCCTTCTTTTGTTCCCTGAACGCAGCTCTTTGAACATCAGTTGCGTTTGCAGCAAGATCTTCATATCCATTCTCAACCAATTCAAGAACATCTTGCGCGCCAAATAACGACCTCATCAATGCATTCCACCTTTCCCAATTCTTCCCATCAAGAACCAGTATATTTGTACCAAAACCTCCATTGTTGGCCATGATTGCTTCGCACGAAACCTTTGAATCTTCACACTTCACTCGTGTTTCCCAGAAAATTCACCCCTCACAATGTCTCTCATGTTTCCCAGAATGAAAAAACCAGAGCTCTAGATGCCAATTATTAGCGCAACAATGGTTTCTTGGTGCACAAGCAATTTCAGAAAACTAGGTTAGGGTTTCAATGGAGAAGATGAAGTTGGTTAAGGTGATGATGAGTTTGTTTTGATTGTAGAGAGAGAGAAATATTGAAAGAAGAATTGTATTCACATTGTTATGAAAGAGTTACAAGTATTTATATATATACAATGACTTAGAGATTAAGTCTCTTGTAACTAACTATTAAATCTTTGTAACTAGCTGTTAAATCTTTGTAACAAACTAAACAATCTCTGTAACAAAACTAAACTCTTTGTAACAAACTAAACTCTTAAGTGTTTGCTAATCATGATTATGGATTAAAACACACAAACTAATATATTACACGGACAAACACTCGAAGATGACTTGCTGGTGAGGACAAAGGCCAAACTACCCTCCAAGGCAAGAATCTCATACATTTAGGAGGGGGGGTCCTCTATTTTATAAATCTTTACAAAAAAAATTGAATATGCTAAATTAGTTCACTCAAATTGATATCGGAAGAATCAAACTTAAGACAAAGAGCACATTTCTAGGTTTCAAGTCAACACCATCAAACTAACTCAAATGGGCTTTAAATATCTACAAATTAATATCTAAACAATTGAATATCGAATCCAAATAAACGGACCCTTAGTCCGCCTACTCTCGCCCCTATTTTTTTTTCAAAAATATTCTCACCTCTAATTTTATTTTTTAATTCTCATCTCTAATTGGTTGGTACATAATACATATATTGTGATCACTACCAAACACCAATATACAATGCATCGACCCAAAAATAATTTGGACTGAAATAGGATTCAAATAACTTAATTTCCATATATGTTTAATTTCTTTTTTTGAGAGGTTGGCTAATGTCTTCTTTTTTTTTTTTAACAAAAGGTTGGCTATGTCTTATTTCCGCAATAAAAAAAATATTAGTAAAAAAATTAATAAATAATATATAATTAATTTTTATTCAATATAATAATTGTTATTGATTTCCCCTTTTTAAAAAAATTATTGATTTCTTAAAAAAAATTGTTATTAATAACGTGTTGTTTTTTACCTTGTACCAGAAAAAACGTGTTACATTTTACCCCGCATCAGAACCCTTAATCATGAAGAAGAAAAGGCATTTGTTTTACGACACGTAGATTCACACGCAAGTATGCGGCGCGTATAACAAATCATATATTATAAAGTTCCAAATTTGATACATATATGTACTAAGTGATAGATAGATAGAAGCTCAAGAAGATAAAATCATTTACGTAGAAGAGTTCAAGAAATATAATCTGCTTCTGCTATCAAGCTGTTTTGTTTATTTGATTCAATATTTCAATTATTGTATATTTGTGATTCATATACTATAGTTTTATTTCATTTGGATGGGTCAATGTGCATCACGTAGAAAAATTCATAGCGGAGGTGATGGTGGAACTGGAGAATCTGATTATTCACAAAGGCATGGATGTTTTGCTATGGTAAAGGAGCATAAGTCCAGGTTCTATATTGTTAGAAGATGTATAATGATTCTAATTTGTTGGCATAAATATGATCATAAGTATTGAGATCATGAATAATCTTCTTTTTTGTTTCTTTACTCTTTTTTGGTCTATATATCGACATTAAGAATGAACAGTTCTCGTTTTTGTATCATAAATAATTAGCTAGAACAGGTATTGTGAGACAGTTCCGTCTCTCGTTGAATCTGTTGATGCATAATTCATGTCCCTCTTCTCTTTTTTTTCATATTGTTAGCTAAGAACCTATGAATCTTTCAAAAAAATGCTGCAAACCCATGAAGAAAAAATAAATTTAGGAAACTGCGAGTTTTCATGTATCACTTAGTAAACTTCCTCATGCCTTGTATTATTTGATTGATTCGTGAATAATATGGTGCGTGAGAGTGACATGATGATCCAAATCGATAGGTTCTGATATAATATTAGATTTTTTAAATTTGTAAAGTGAATGACATTTTTAAAATTCTTTTTATACTAGAAATCTTTTCGGTATGAGATTTAGAATATGACTAACGATGATGCTGCCTCCACTTAACGACTTCTGATGGCACTTGATAGAATTTAAGGAAGGGGCAAAGTCAATTTTTGATGTGTGCTATACTATGTGTTTTTAGTCCACACCATTTTATAGAGACGAGTTAGAACTCCAAAGAGAATGAACAAAAGAGACAGAGAGTCGTGTTTATGGCTCCCTTTAAACCTTTACTTTTTGAAATGGATAATGATATTTTAGTGTAAAGATAAATTAAACCGAATCAACAACACGCAGAGCAAAGTCAAATTATACGTGAGTTTATATTTAAAAAAATGTTTAGTATGATGTAGTATAAATTCTAATACTACATAAAAAAAGGTTAGATATCATTTTATGTAAGCCAATATCAATAATACTTGCTTGCTGCCTTTGATTATGTTATCTACAATCTACAACTATGTCCACCAGATCATCATTAATTAATTGTTAAATATCTGTTCAAAACTTGTTAACATTTGAGCCTGGCACTCAATCATTTTATATAAAAATGATGAGAACCAGAGGCTATTCTTTGTCTCATTTATAAATTTCGTGTAGCTGTTGATGTGTTGGGAAATCTGGTTTGCATCATATATATAGCTGTTTCTGTCGGAAGTTTCATCTATATAGGGACCATGATTGTCAATTGGTGTTATAGGAGATTGTAAAGAGCGTTGCTATTGTTGTGGTAAAAACAGTTTTGCATGAAAACAAATTTAGGCTTGCTTACAGTGTAAGAAAATATTAGTGTTAAAAATCAAGATTTTTTTTTTTCACATAGTATATCCATATTATTCATGTCAAGTGTCGGACAGTATCATTTGTAACAAGCATTTTTCTACTGCAAACAGTCCCGGAAATCAAACAACTTAGTCGTGTTTGGTTCCACTTATAGACGAGCAAAAACTGCTGAGGTGTATAATTGATTCTAACATGTTTGGTTACTCTCGAGTAGAATTGATGATGCCTTCTTAAAACTAGAAATTGAAGTTTTTGGTTCTTGAATTAATTTTAACACGCAAATTTATTGTTCATAACATGAATGTATTGAAACATAAATCATTTTATCTTGAGCTCACTTACAGTCAAAATCAACTCACTGAATCATTTTTTATCTACGCTGAACCAAACATACACTTAATCTCACCTATAAATCCTTACTGATCAAAATCAACTCAGATGAACATAGTATCACAGTAAATTTGTCAAAATCATGGTCGCTCAACGGCATTCTAAACATGCACTAATGTTTTGGACTATGGGAATCTGGATTTCATCTATATTCTCAAAAGCACCATTTATTAAATCCTAGGTTCCATGAAGACGACCTTGAGGATGGATGTTGGTAGATAATTGATGCAAACTTTCTTCGTTTGCATACGCAAGTCCAACTGAAAGAAAAGCTAACTGTTGCTGGTAAGAAAACGTTTGAGTAGTGTTTAGATAACTTTTTGCGTAGGTAAGTCTCTAACTAATCCATCACACAATTTTGATGATGTTTTGCAAGCAATTTCCCTTACCACATGGCTCTAAAAGTTGATAACTAAAATTTAAAGCTTCTGACCATCGTATCTTAACCTCTTCCTTACAAGTTACATCCTCTATCATGTACAAGATCCAATTTTTATCATCACAACATAACATGACATCGTGAGCGTGAACATAATTTATTTCAATCAGAGTAATGACAAATTTTGATGGTGAAAGTCATCAAAGAAAACTAAATTGTTATTTGTATTAAATTCTTGCACTAAACTAAAGAAAAGTGAAACTAATACGCTCGTAATGAAGTGACCTTGCTCCAGATGCTTGAGCTCAGCCACTCAGCCAGCCAACAGAAAATTGGTTATAAAAAAAAAAAAAAAACTGTTCTGGAAGTTTAATTTTTGAGCGCGAGAGCTTCAGGGTTTTGGAGTTAACATCTGAGACTGGTGTGTTGAATGTATTACAATTTACATGTATCCAAACTTGGACATTATCCAACTATTTCAATTTAAAGTTCTTTTTTATCAGAAAGCGACAGTCAACAAGCTTGAAGGAAAACAGTGTTAAGTATGAGACAACACGGATAATACATCAATAATTACATTCATTCATCAGAAAGTGCCAAAGCCATAATTCTTTTAATGATTTCATTGATTTTCATGTCAAGGATTGCAAACATACTTGATAGTGTTGAAATTCCCAAGTACAGGTGGAAGTACGAGAATCTTCCAGAGGTTTTAGGCCTTAATACATTTGATTTGATAATATATATATACAAGCTAAGGTTAAGGACTCTCTAATTCAGCTGTACAACACATAATTTTGCTTCATTTCTGCAACTTATACCGCAGTAATTCCTGTTGAAAAATTATCAGGAAAAGATAACCATAAGTTCCTCTTCAGAACTTACCACCGGAAAATTTTCAAGACATAATTAGACAACTATACAGTGAAATTAAGTAGACATAGAATTTTGTTACTGATTTTTTTTTTTTAAGTCAAATTTCAACTATTGAAGTGGCTAGAAACAATTTTTGATGTACCTAACAACCTAATTAGTGCTCCTGAGATGATTTACGAAGATTTTCAAGTTTGTCTCTCCATGTAGCTGCAAAAGTCAACAAACAAGCTTAGGTTATTCCATGAAAATGCCAACATTTGGGTATTCAAGCTTGCAGAAGGTAACAGATTGTGACCATAATACTTGCAGATGTGTAAAATATATGAACACAGTCATACCCAAACAATATTTTACCTGCGTCATTAAATCTTTCCTGCTTGATAGCTAAATGCATATTATGCATCATACTTAGTTCTTGAGCTACCGAATCTGGACCATCTATGGCACTGTAACAAACAAAAGAAGTTCGTGCTCAAATGATATAGCATGAATGTAAAGGAGGAAACTTGCACACAGAATCTATGGTGGCAAGGATGCTACAGGTGACACGGTAAGACACGATAACTATGCAATACCTGTCAAGCAATACATCATAAATAGCCTTTTTATTATGCACTCTGCCCATTCCATAGCCGAGTCTTATAGCGTCTGTGAAAACAATTTCTTTACTTACATATATTGGAGCCTGCACAAATCAAATATAAAAATCATAAAGAGGTTTTGTCTAACTTCAAAATGCTTAGGATTTCTAAATAAGAACACTTATGTTAGTCTTCAGAGATTCCCCTTTAAAAAATCAAAATTTCTTGACAGGGTCATAGAAGAATTTGTACCTTGCATTTATTTGCAACATTAATGGCATCTGAGGGGCGCAAATCCACACTAATAATATCACTTTTCCCTGGCTGAAGGAATTATAAACTTTGATGAGCAATTTTACGAATAAAAAAGCATAACAAGAAGGCATTTATCATTTAAAAGTTGTCAATACCTGGCTAAGGTACAATCTGGCAAAGTAAGTACTGACTACTCGCTCTGTAATTTTCACCATTATCACCTGAAAGAGTAAAATAAAACAACACACATCTTAATAAATTATTTGACACCCAATACATTGCTATTGCTTCAAAACATTAGAACAAGGATAAGGATGGGAAGATTGCTTAAGTGAAATTATTTGCATGTAAGAGGACCTGTTTAACTTTATTCAAATTGTTCTTTTTTTACAACCAATAATTCTTTCTGTTTTAGTATGGCACTTCTCAAAATAAACACGCAATGTGCATTGATGCTATGATCTCACACAATGTCCTTGAGAAGGACTAATGATGCAATTAGACTAAATAAGGTTATTATCTACTGTAGATTTTCTTCTGATTTATTCTATGACCTAGTGGATGGGTACAATATGATTTGGACATGCGTGTTGAATATTGAAATGAGAGATTATAGCTTTTTTGGGAGTTCTCATGGTGATAGCTATTCATTGTCAAAATGAAGAGTTCATAAGAATCAAAATTTCCAAGAAGATGGTATAATGTAATGAATTGTGAAATACACTTTGTTGCTGTTATTTGCATAAAACATTACTGCCTAAACTATACCTAACATATAAGCTTAGAATCAGCAAAAAACATTAACGAAACAACAAAAATGAAGCCAATGCTTGAATGTTCATTGGCATAAGTACAAAATGAAAAATGCTTAGCTCCATACTTCATGATCTAGTCTTTCAACTAGGTTATTCACAAACTGGAACTGGTCCGGCCAATCCTGCAATATGGCATTTTATAAGGATCGGTCACAATCAAAAAAAGCACAAGTGCACAACCATTAAGATACAGGTCAAAAAATTACCTCGATCTCTTGTTCCACTTCAGCATCTAAAAGCTTTTCAATAGCAATATTTCCTGCATCAACAAAAGAACCGTTCAATAAAACACGAATTTACTCTTTTTCATCATCGATGCATATCCTATCACGGCATAGCATACATACCTACAACAATGGGCAGAACATAGTCTCCATCACAAGAAATCTTGAGAAAAATTGTGGGATGCTGAAAACGCTGTAGAAACCCTTGTCTGAATAAACTACTATCCCTTCTCGAGCTATTTTCTGGAAATGGTGACACGGGTGATTTCCGTTGTAACTCAGATTGAAAACGATGTCTCCACATTCCATAGTGTGCTATTGTTTCTGCGCTAGTTTAAGTAATTCAAAATTTCAGGGATTCATACACATCATGGATAGTTTACCTAAATGATCAAAAGAACCACAGTTACTATAATCCACACTACAGTAACATCATCTCCAAATTTTCTCAACAACGTCAACAATACAAAACTATGGTCTGTTTGGTAAAATACATGTTTGAGCTTAGAGGTTATAAGCTCATATGACTAAAAAAGACTCATTTGGTAACTGTCATTTTCTCACGAGCTTATAACTTATGTTCTCTCAATTTAACCTTGTAATCTTAATTGAAAAAAATTTAAATATTAATTAAATCTATCCATTTTATATCATTTCATCCGTATAGAAATTAGTTCAACCATTAATTTTATTAAACACTACAAATTCAATCAGCTATCGGTTTTAAGCTCGTGTAAGCTCGTGTAGTAGAAGCTAGTTTATCAATTATTCGCTATTTGTTTTCCAAATAGAGTCTTAAGGCACAATTTGATTCCCTAGCTTCTCTCTCAATGTTAATGTGTGTGAGTTTTGCGCTCAATTTATAAAGGTAGAGGGAAAAAAAAGGAAATTATTATATGCTAATCAATACTTAGTTGTATTTAATAAACTTCATTATTTCTATAAACATGTTGAACAGTGTAACAGAAAAACCTGAAATGAAAGAGAAAAAAGAGTGGAGAGAGAGAGAGAAAGAGGACCTGAGAGAAGAATAGAAGCTTCAAGAAAGTCGTTTTCATTGTTGTTGTTATGATGATCGCTGAAATTGGATCTGCTGAGAGATGAATTACATGAAATGAGGAAGGATTTGGGTTTATGGAAGCGAGAGCGTCGAGAATGGAGAAGAGGGAGGTGAATGGGAGAGAAATCGAAGGAGAGAGAGTGAGAAAAGGAGCGGGAGGTGGCGGCATTTGTATGATCGGCGGTGATGGTGGTGGCGCCGGTGATCGGTTGGATGGAGAAACGAGATCTAATCATTTTTTTTTTTAATAATGAAGCTCAGAAGAGAATGAAGAAGATGAAGATAAAGGTTGGTGGTTGATTTGATTTGATATGAATATATGAAATGAAAATGTAAAGGATGAGAATGAGAATGATAAACAAATCAATGTTTGTTTATAGTGTTTTTGTAAAATTAATTAATTTATTATTGGATAGTTGATTAAATATCAATTATTCTATTAAGTTGGGTTGTTTATGTTATGTTTTTAAATTATTAAATTTTACAATCGATTGATAGAGTTTAGGGATGAGAGATGACGAGGCCAGATCACAACACGCAAGCAAGATTCCTTTCATGGACTTTGCACTTTGCTTTTATCCTACTTAATAATTAATGCAATTCAAAATATCAACTAGTTTGGACACCCGTGTCAAGCACGGGCTAGAATTTGGTTATACTTGACGTAGAGAATATTATTATGTATCATGTATCGATTAAGCTAAAGATTTGATAAAATAGTGGAGGTTGAACAACAAACAAATGAAAAAAAAAAACTCATACTTAAACCTTAAAGTTTTGAATGAAGATGTGGTATCATTCTCACTTGTGTGGTTGTTCTTTATCCAATGTGCTGATCCACACCAGTGATGTCTCCCCTTGAAGGTCCAACGACGGTATCATATCCCGGTTCAACATTGTGGGGGAGTTGTTCTTGGTGGTGGATCACGTATACAGAGACTATGATACTTAGTGGAGAGATGTTAATTTGTCAACTGTGAGTAACAATTTCACATTATATGCAAGAATAGATGTTGAGCAACATATATGTATGGTGACTCATATATCTAATATCTTACGATTGGTGCAATATCAATTTCACTTATATGATTGGTCTTGGTCTAATGTGATGATACAACCCATTGTAGGCTTCCAAGAAGACATAATATTATGATGATTTTTTTGTTTCAGTTTTTGGCTGTCATTTGTTGAATTTTTAGCCTTAAATTTTAATTTTTAAATGTCATTCGCTTTCATGCAATTTTTTTTATTCAACCTTTGTTACTATAAAATTCTTTACTTTTGGTGTTTGGTGGAATCATAGTGGAAAATATAGATGTGTTAGGTCACAAAATACATGTTTATTAGACAGTTTATATTGATGTGATATTTTTTTAATGGGTCTAATATTTTGGTAGCATAATTACCAGCAATCGCCAACGCCTTCAACAAATCCATAAACTATCAGTAACTCACTATATTACCTATACTCTCATGGGTAAAACATACTTTCCTTAGTTTGTTCCCTCGTAATTTCTCTCATGTTCAAATTCCTTGTTCATCTTCTTTCTTTTATTAATTTACTTTCTTTCTTCGCATGAAAGAAACAAACAAAAACACTCCTCTATGAAACCACCACCAACCAAATTTTTTTACGATGTTGTATCTTTGATCTGATTTCGCTATCTCACTATATCACATACACAGAGATTCCTACCCTTAAGGGAGATATGTTAATGTGTCATGTGAGTTAAACTTCTATTTTGGATGCAATAATATATATTGAGCAACATATGAATGAGTTGATAATATGCCTAATGTCTCGAGTTTTAGGTGAAGATGTGGCATCAATCTCACTTCTGGAGTTTTATTAGTCAAATGTGATGATTAAATTCACTGTAGCCTCCCTTATAACTACAAATATTATGATGAATTATTTAATTTTTTTATTTTTTAATATAATATCTTAATTTTTTAATATTCAATATATATTTTTGGATGTCGTTCGATTTCATTCAATTTTTTATCCAACCTTTATATTTCAAATATTTTCATTTTTGATCTTTGATGAGATTGAACAATAGAAAACTACATATATGTTATGATGAGTTGATAAAGTACATGTGTACATGTTTATTAGACATTTTAAAATGATGTGGAGTTTTTTTATTGTGTCTATTTTTTGGTAAAATAATTACTCATAATTATCTTACTCCTTCAAATAACCCATCAAATTATCACTAATACACTCTTTTCTTAATATTTCCACGGACAAAACACACACTACTTTTTTCCCGTTATCATTTCTCTCATGTTCAAATTTCTTTTTCATATTATTTCTTTTTCTATTTTTCTTTCTCTCTTTTTCATTAAATGTCGTAACATAAATCACCTTCCATGAAACCACCATCAACCAACCTTTTTTACTATGTTTTGCCTTCGTCTAGCTTTGTTTGGCTATGTCACCAGATCTCAAACGAAGAGAGTCTCACATTTAACGAAGATATGTTAATGTGTCAATTGTTAAGAAACAGATACGTGAGATGATCAATATAACTAATGTGTTAAGATTTTGGTGATGATGTGGTGTCAATCTCACTTTTATAGCCGCACTTAGCTTAATGTGTTGTTCTAACCTATTTCAGTCTTCTTCAAAACTCCGAACATTATGATTAACTATTTTGTTAGTTTTTTGATGTCATTTATTTCATTTTTATATTAAATATAAGTTTTTGGATGTTATTCATTTTCATGCACTATTTTTTAATCAATCTCTATTATTTCAAATTTCTTCACTTTTGATCATTGGTTGGATTTAACTATAGAAAAATTCTCACGTAGAATGTTGAGTTGACATAATTCGTGCTTATTAAAAAGATTTAAATGTTGTGGTGTTTTTTAATTAGGTATAATTTTTTGGCAAATTAATTACCCAAAAATATCAAACTTTTTCGATAGACCTATAAAATTACCAGCAACTCACTTTATTTCTTATAACCTCATCGACAAATACACAATTCTTTTTTTTTTTTTTACCTGTATCATTTATCACAATCTCAAATTTATTTTTCATCTTTTTTCTTTTTCAATTTCCTTTCTCTCGTCTCATAAAAGTAAGAAATATAAACCTCCTTCTATTTAATTACTACCATCCCATCTTTATGACCATGTTGTGCCTTCATTTGACCTTATTTGCCTATGTCACATAATTACTGTTGTGAATTCCGGACTCAAATTTCACACCAATACAAACTATGATGTGTGGAGCAAGTATCAATGGCAACCACCAATAACCAAAATTAACCACAAGCAACAACAACAATATAGACCTAGTCTATAAACCAAGTGCATAACAAAACCACAATCCAACCAAGGAATAAACAAGATAAAGAGAGTAAAGAAAAGATAACAACACCAAGAAATGTTCACCCAGTTCGGTCCAACTTGACCTACTCTGGGGGAGAGATTGATCTCTCCAATCCACTATCAATGAGTTCTTACAAAGAGATACAAATGGGTTACAAGAAATTAGCTTCAACAAGCTCACAAAGAACAACCCTAATTTCTACCCATTTTCCCAATCTCACCAATGAACAAGACACTCATGAATTTTCACTCTCCCAAGGTGTTTACAATTGTTTCCCAACACTAGAATCTAACCCCCAAAAGAGAACCAACCCTTAGCCTTTGATTTCACTAAGGATCTTCTCTTTTGGTTTCACAAGACTCACCCATGTTGCTTACAAAAGACTCTTCACTCATGTGTTTCCCAACCCCATGAATCTTCCCCAAAAGGCACCAACCCTTTTCCCAAGAGCCCCCTCTTTTGGTTCTCCAAGATTCACATCTTGAAGCTTTGAACCTCACCCAAAGACCCTCAACCTTTAGTATCTAAAACCCTAAAAGTTCCCTCCTTTGGTTTCCATGAGATTCACCAAGCTTACTTAACAAAATGGGTCAAAGAATTCTTAAAACGTGTTTCAGATCTGTCAAAATCGTGTCACGATTTCCCAAATCGTGCCACGATTGATACGTACGACCCAAGGTACGACCAACCTTATCCTGAAAACTTGCCCAGCAAGCCGAAAATCGTGTCACGTTTTCCCAAAATCGTGTCACGATTGAACATCCAGAAAACATGTTCACGACATACCAAAATCGTGCCACGCTCACGAAATCGTGTCACGATTTCTCTGTTCCTCCAAAACTCCAAAACACCAAATTTTGAGTCATCCTCAACAATTCTCCACCTTGACTCTAAATTTGTGGTGATGCCACTTTAACCATCAACCATCAATTCCCTTTTCTTTTCCCTTGCATCCAACTACACCAAGTAGCTCCACAAGAATTCACCTTTACCTCTTCAATCCTCGGAATGCCTTCCGCCCTCTTGAAGTTCCTTGCATACAACTACACTAGGATTTTTAGGTAGTTCCACAAGCCTACACCATAACCTCTTCGGCCCCCGGAGTGATCAAATCCGTCCTCCCGAAGATTCACTTGCCTCCAATTACCATTGGTCTTTTAGGCAATCACACAAGCCACATCATACATTCTTCAACCCCCGGAATGCCTTCCGTACTCATGAAGAATTCACATGCTCACAACTAGAGCATAACACCCAAGGCCTCCATAGTCGTACCATTCCCGGTGTCATCAACTCCACCTCAAGTTGAGCTTTCTCTACCTCAACTTCCAAATGCGTACTCACACTATGCTTCCACCTTGCCACTCCACCTCAAAGGTTGATCGCGAGTATTCTTCACACCGCCTCTCCAAGCCGAACTTGATAATTGGGAACACACACATCACCGCCACGACATCACCATCATGACCTCCTCTCTTCATACTTTTCCTTCTTCGATTGTGCTAGGATGACCGGCTTCGAAACCTCAACCTTCAATGCTTCCATAAACTTCCATTGAACCATGCTTGCTTCCATCTCCAAGATGTAACCTTTGGTACCCATGGTGCACACTTGACAAACTTCTCCCCTTGCCCCACGGTGGGCGCCAATTGTTGTGAATTCCGGACTCAAATTTCACACCAATACAAACTATGATGTGTGGAGCAAGTATCAATGGCAACCACCAATAACCAAAATTAACCACAAGCAACAACAACAATATAGACCTAGTCTATAAACCAAGTGCATAACAAAACCACAATCCAACCAAGGAATAAACAAGATAAAGAGAGTAAAGAAAAGATAACAACACCAAGAAATGTTCACCCAGTTCGGTCCAACTTGACCTACTCTGGGGGAGAGATTGATCTCTCCAATCCACTATCAATGAGTTCTTACAAAGAGATACAAATGGGTTACAAGAAATTAGCTTCAACAAGCTCACAAAGAACAACCCTAATTTCTACCCATTTTCCCAATCTCACCAATGAACAAGACACTCATGAATTTTCACTCTCCCAAGGTGTTTACAATTGTTTCCCAACACTAGAATCTAACCCCCAAAAGAGAACCAACCCTTAGCCTTTGATTTCACTAAGGATCTTCTCTTTTGGTTTCACAAGACTCACCCATGTTGCTTACAAAAGACTCTTCACTCATGTGTTTCCCAACCCCATGAATCTTCCCCAAAAGGCACCAACCCTTTTCCCAAGAGCCCCCTCTTTTGGTTCTCCAAGATTCACATCTTGAAGCTTTGAACCTCACCCAAAGACCCTCAACCTTTAGTATCTAAAACCCTAAAAGTTCCCTCCTTTGGTTTCCATGAGATTCACCAAGCTTACTTAACAAAATGGGTCAAAGAATGCTTAAAACGTGTTTCAGATCTGTCAAAATCGTGTCACGATTTCCCAAATCGTGCCACGATTGATACGTACGACCCAAGGTACGACCAACCTTATCCTGAAAACTTGCCCAGCAAGCCGAAAATCATGTCACGTTTTCCCAAAATCGTGTCACGATTGAACATCCAGAAAACATGTTCACGACATACCAAAATCGTGCCACGCTCACGAAATCGTGTCACGATTTCTCTGTTCCTCCAAAACTCCAAAACACCAAATTTTGAGTCATCCTCAACAATTACAGACGTGGAGACTCGCACACTTGAGAGAGAGATGTTAATATGTCAAATGTGAGTTAAAATTATAATGGAGAAAAGAGAAGATGTTGAATAACATATAAGTGATATGAACTAAAAAAATTGTATGAAAATGTGGTATCAATCTAGTTTTTGTGGTTTCTCTTAGCATAATGTTACGATATAACCTAATGTAGGCTACACCGGGAATTCCAACATTATGATAATTTGTTTTGTTAGTTTTTGCGTGTTATTTTTTTAATATTTTTAATCTTAACATTTAGATGTTGGACGTCATTCATTTTCATGCAATTTTTTTTGTCAAGGCAATATATATTTTTATTCAACATCTATTATTTCAAATTCCTTCACTATTGGTCTTTGGTGGAATCTGAAAAAGGAAAATTATAGATGTTTATTAGACATTTTAAATTGATGTCGACTTTTTAATGAGTTTGATACTTTGATAGCATAATTACTAAATTATCTCAATTTTCTTCAACGTAACAAACCCATAAAATTACCAACAACTCACTATTCTCCCTTACTTTTTCTCTCATGTTCAAATTCTTTTTTCATCTGATTTCTTTTTCTACTTTATTTTTTCTCTTCTCATGAAATAAATGAGTGAAAACATCTCTCTACGAAATGGCCTTATTTGGTTATTTCACCATATCATAGATACAAACAGTCTCACGCTTAAGGGAGAGATGTTAATGTGTCGTGTGTGAGTTAAACTTCTACACATTGGATGCAAAAGTACATATTGAGCAGCATATAAGTGAAATGTGGTGTCAATCTCATTTGTTTTTAGGGGTATGTCAATCTCATTTGTGGGGTTTCTCTTAGCCAAATATGAAGATCCAACCCATTGAAGACTCCCTCATAACTTCAAACATTATGATGAAATATTTTGTTAGTTTTTTAATCTCATTAGCTTAATTTTTTACATTAAATATAAAAAAAATCATTTTATTTTTTTGCGTTATTTTAAATTCCTTCATTTTTTGTCTTTGGAGGAATCTAAAAATGGAAAAACGCTAATGTGATATTTTAAGTTGACAAAATACATGCTTATTAAAAAAATATATGATAGATAAATTAGGGAAATAATTTGATGAGTTACATATATACGCAAAACCTTTGATTAGTTTTAGGATTAATTAGAAGCTGACCCACTTGTGTTGTTTTAATTTTTTGTATTATCCGTTTAGGGTCGACCTACACTTTTGCGTGGATTTACTGAGTTAGGTTTATGTCCCCCCTAATTTGTATTTGTATCTCCCCCTTTTTTAATAATATAATATATATAAGCACAAATGAATAAAGTCTAGTTGAGACATCATATATTCTCTTTAAATTGTGCTTTTAATTTAGAAAAAAAAATTACAAATATGATACGTAAAATTTACATTTAGATGTCAATGTATATTGAAGGAGGACACAATCGAAAACCAAACTCTCCACTCAACGAAAAAGGGATTTGAGAATTCGAGAAGAATTTCAAATTTTAGAATGAACGTTGAATTTTGAAACAGTGTGAAAATGTTGAAAGTTAGAAACAATATTTTAAAAAATAAAAATCAATTAAATAACTTCAATTACCCCCTTCCCCTCAAAAAAGAAAAACATCAATTACCCCTTTAATTTTGTGATATGATCAATGTATGGATATCTTAATGGATAAATGCATAGTTGACTAATGATATGATAAATGTCTAATCTTGAATATTATATTTATGCATTCCTTTCTCACTAAAAACTGAAAATGTACATGCTGATGGGGATTAGTTTGATAACATTTAATGAGCTTAAGCACCATATATGTACACGTGTACTTTTGCATTTTCTGAAGTCAAATATTTATAATAGAGAAAGTCTTTTTTTATATATTAAAACACATTTACGTGCATTTGTTATTATTATTATTTTTGACAAATACGTGCATTTGTTATTAAAACATATGCCATAATTTTTAAAAAAAATAAAGATAAACATTGTAGGAAATTCGTAAAATTGAAATTTGAAAAATTACCGAGTTATTGGTAAAATTTAATTTTACATATCATTCAATTCTCCTTTTAAATTATCTTTGTTATTATTATTTCACAAAAAAAATTCCTTTAGAATCTGGCAAATAGACTTTAATTTTACATAAAAAAATTGAGGACACATCAAGGTCAGGACATGTCTCATGACTCAATAAGCACTTTCAAATTTTTTAGAGATCCCTTGTCAAAGAGATCTTCACGCTAATTGCGGAGATTGAATCCACACCCTTGAAATTGAGTCAACTCATTATTAGCAAAACCAATTATTTAAATAGTGAATCAAAACATGATATCATATAATGTTATCATTTAAATAACATTTTTTCATCTGACTAAAGAAATCAGACATTTAACAAAATCATTTTAATTTAAATTACCACATTAATGACTATTATTTAAAGAACCTTTTATTTTTTAGTCTATTATTTGTCTGGCCTATTAAACGACACAGTTTAATATTTATTGGATCAACCCAATTAAAATGACACATAAAATATAATTATTTTAAATTATAAAAATATAAATTTCAAAATTTAATGAAATTTTTTTGCGAATTTGTCAAAAACTTTTTTATGTGAATTAAATAGTCCCTTAAAACAAATGAATATAAAACATTAATTAAAAGGTTAAAAGATTCAAATAATTCATTTTTTTATACAGATAGGAAAATCGAACTACTTGAATTTTAAATGTCTTCCATTTATTTTTTATAATATACTACTTCAATATTTGTTTGTTTTCATTTTTTTTTTGGTTTAGTTGTTTCCTTTTTTTGGTAGTGTTTAGTTATTTCCTTTAATTAAGGGTTATAATTAACGCTATCATTTAATTTTTTTTTTCTGTTTCCTGTCTGATCCATCAAATGAGGCATTTTCATTCTAAATAATTAAATGATAAATTTTAACCTTTATATAATCATTCTAATTTAAATGACATATTAATTAATCTTAAATTGCTTTATCATTATATTATCCTTAATAAATGCGAAAATAATTATATTTGAGAACTATATTAAATTATTAAGTATACAAAAATACATGAAAATTTTGTGTTAATATAATTCATTTTGTTTAGTTATTAAATTATTAAATGGATTTTTTCTCAAAAAAAAAAACATTTTGGCTTGTTAAAAATACCAAATACGTGAAACTTAGAAAGAAAAAAAAAAGAAAACAAAAAGAAAAAAGGAATGACATTGAGACAAAAGATTGAAAATAATACAATTTTTGATTGAAATGGTGGGTGGAATTGTTTGCAAATGGATGATATTTATAATAAAGGGTAGATAACAAAATTAACAATATTATTTAATAGTCCCCACAAAAAAATTTATTTAATAGTAACTATCTAATTGACAAATTAAAGGAGAAAAAGTCATATGTTGATTATCAAATAAATAAGATTAAATGACAATTAAAGGATTGTGTATTATCTCATATATGGTCAAAAGAAATAAAAAAGAAACCATGTATATTGCTCAATGGTTGATTGAAGCATTTGATACATTCTATTGAAGAAACCATGATAAGTGAAAAGCCGTCATAGTAAAACATGATGATTTAAAATGTCTTCTTATTAGAAAAGGTTTGTCCAAATTAGATGATGTGAACCAATTGTATGCAACCTTTATGATGATGTTTAACATGTCCGGAGATGTGTTTAAAATCATCAATTAGGATTCATCAAATAAGAGTTCATGTGTAGGATTCATCAAATAAGAGTTCATGTGTAATATACGTTTTTGTGCAAGACAAAAATTCATAAAATAGATATAGATAAAGGCTAAATCAATTTATTGAGATTAGTTTATCGACATATAAATTCATTAAATAATATTCAATAAACCTAAGGTATCTAAACTCTAACATCTTGATTCTATATCAAATACAAAACATTGTCTTGACTAAAAATTATATTGTTGATGTTGAACATCTTGAAGTCGTAGAATGTAGACACATGCTCTCCAATGAGATCCTGGGAAAGTAACATTATCAATTAACAATTAGATACAAATAAAAAAGAAAATCAACCCCATAATCTATGACCTAGTGATGAAACTTCTATGATTTCAAAACACATATAAAATAATGAAAAAAAATAAGGATTTGTTGATGGGGGAAGAGACACATGAAAATAATGAAAACAAATTGTCTATATATAGGGGAAAAAATCATGGCATGATCAATTTTGATTGGTTGATGAAAACTAAATGAGTCATTGTCCATCTTGATTGGCTAATAAAAAAACAAATGAGTCATAATTCAATTTGATTGGATGATAAGAAAACATTAAATGTGATGAAGAATGTGAAGATGTCACATGTACTTTTGCCCATAGAAGTAAGCTTTTGTATTATATAAAGATAAAGATATCCTGTGTTTCTATTGAAAGAAATGATATTTTAATCAAGTATTTTAAAATAATTTTTGTCTTAATTTTGGATAAAATCAATAGAAAAAGATAAAAACAGAGAATATGAGATAAAATTGTTTTATTTTATTTTATTGAAGAGAAAAAAAATTAGAATATATATCTATAAATAAAGATGATTATGAAAACACTCTCTCTTTTAACTTTTTAGGCCAAATTTGATAACATGTGTTAAAATTAATAAATTTTATTGAATTGCAATGATGTATTATCAGTTGTGAATTCACTTTAATATTACTAAGTAAATATTAAAAAAATTAAAATGAATGATATATACTAGTTTGGACACCCGTGTCAAACACGGGCTAGAATTTCGCTATATTTGAGAGAAATAATATTGTTATGTATCCGGTGTCAATTAAAGGCGAACATCGAATAAAAGAGTGAAAGTCCATCAACAAATAAGTGAAAAAAATCATATGCTTATGTAACACCCCGTTTTTCCAACCTAAAAATTTCATAAATAAATCAGAGTTTTTTAACTTTAAACGGAATGCTACACTTCTTAAAAATTCATAAACTGAATAAATAACAATTTATTCTTCAAAATCATTTAACATAAGTAATTCAAAACTTCGCAGCGGAAATTAGTTCAACAATAAAAATAATCTTTGGCACGCAGGCCTCAACATAAAAATATCATAATATAACAATATCAAATGATAATAAACAACATCTTAAAACATCATATTCATCAATCATAAACAACTTCATATAACATCGTATTTAAACATCAACAATAATTCACTATGTATCTTTGTAAAAACATAATAAACTATCCACAACATATTTTCATGTCAAACCAAAGCTATTGGAAAGATATCACAAATATCAACAACTTTCATGTTTACAACAAAGATCAATTCAAAACAGAAACATATGAACAAAACGCAAAAACATGAAACAGAGAAGGATGTCACCGTACAATTTCGCTAAGACCTCCCTGTAGTATTTTCATCATAACTCAAAGACCAAACATCATTTTCACGTCAAACCAAAGTCACTGGAAAGCTAACAAAATTATCTAAAACTTTCATGTTTACGCCTAAGACCAATTCTGTACCGATCAATACCAGTTTTCATTTTAAATTCGGAAAAGTTGTGCTGAAAGTCCATAAAAATTCACTGTAACTTACGTGCAGTAATTTGACCGTAACTCAAGTTCTATATATCGTTTTGAAGTGAGACCAACGGCATTAGAAAGCTAACATCCATACCTACAACTTTCGTGTTTACACCTAAGACCAATTCCGCACCGATCAATACCAGTTTTAATATCAAAATTCGGGCATAATGCAGATTTTCTTCAAGTTTCACCTAATCTCATGGTGCTAACTGTTGTTTTTGGATTTCCAAACTGTTGTATTTGGATTTTCCAAATTCTATTATCTACCGAAGTTGTTACTAGGTTGAGTCACGACCAGGTCGCTCTCTTTAAGACGTTTCGTGGCACTACCCAAAATTGTGCAAGGTAGACTATCAACCACGCCGCCTCCAGGATAAAACAAGCCCAGCTACAACTGTGCGGTTAACTACTGCACCGTAGAAAACCGTTCGAGAATTACACCCTCAAATATGGTACTAAGACCACTCTTTAATACTGAAACCACTTTAATATGGTATCATTACCATTCTATTATAGTGCTAAGACCACTCAAATATGGTGTTTCCACCATTGTAACCTTTAAGTTCTCCAAACTATCAATATGGTACTATGACCACTCAAATATGGTGTTACCACCATTTCTCCTCAAATAAAATTATTGAATAATTTTTATATACCGTTAAGATCATTCTTGATTCCGACGGGACATTGTTTATTCCAAATAGGGACTATGATCTTAAAAGTACTCTTTATTCCGAAGGGACATATATTATCGAAGGGACTATGAACTTAAGACCATTCTTAATTCCGAAGGGACATTAAACCGAAAAGGGACTATGGTCTTAAGAACACTCTTAAAATATGGTTCAATCGATTGATCGAAGCCACTCGATACGGTACGTAACCGCTCTATTTGAAACCGAAAGGGACAGAAAGGAGTAGAAGCAGAAGAAACTTGTTAACACAAGTCGGAGGGAGAAGAGAAGAAAAGAATTCCCGACAACTCAATGAAATTCTTTTCGGTGTGTGGAATGCACTGTGTGAGCCCTCTATTTATAGAGAAAATTCACAACTAATAAGTGAGAAACTTTGGGAACAAGTAATATGAGAGACTTTGGGAACAATAACATATTACTTTGCGATTAAGTAATTCACATATTAGATCTAGCACAAAAATATCTTAATTGAGTACTAAAATATATTAAATTTAGTACAAAAATATATTATATTATGTACCAAAATATTTTAGCAAAACTTGGGGACTAAGAAAGCACTTTCTAATAATGATTAAATTAATTATTTAATTTATCATTTCCAAATAATAAAATATATATCAATATATATATTTTCTCTAGTGCTTATGTACCCTCATTAATTAGAGGCACACCCCCACTATATAAACACTACTAATGTGTGTGTTCCATCCGATGTGGGACTTCCACTTTTTTCAATTCACACAACACTAGTTCTACCCAACATGGGAATTTGTGTTTAGTCTTTTAACTCAATTTCCACACATGTTCCAACACTAACCTCAAAACTACTTCCAATAATCATCATATGGATTATCTAAGGTCTGTACACAATTTCTACATCAATTCAACAAGTTTTCATCATCTAATCATCAAATCTCTCTCAAAACCCTAATTCTCAAATTCTCACAAACTCTCCCCAACTTGTTAGATGTAATCTAATGATTTAACAACTTAATATTAATGCAAGATAGTCTCACCCTCACCTTAAATTAATTCCTGAATCAGCAGCAGCGTTCTTCTTTCCTAAGGTATTCTCCTCTTCTCTTGACTTTTCTCTTCTCTTCTCTTCTTTCTTGTTCTCCTCTTTTCCAAAAAAGCGGTTTTAGGGTAAACTCTTTCTAACCTAAGCTTCTCTATTTATAATGCTAAAATATTCTTCCCAAATCTATTTAGGCCCAACAACTTACTCTTCTTTCTATTTTAACCCCCAAATCCACTCACACTAATAATCCTCATATTCTAATAAATAATATTTCTCTACTAAATATATAATAATACACCAAATAACAAATATATATCTATAACAATTAACAAATATATTATGCTAGTAAATACCAACATATAACATAACAAAATATCACTCAACAAAATATATTAACTAAATTATAAAAAGACATCTAATCTCAACAAATCATATATCCCTCATATACATCATATAAATATATAAATATATTCTAAAACTAATTAAAATAATTAAATAAAAAGGAGGGCGTTACAACTCTCCCCAACTTAAAAGAATTTCGTCCTCGAAATTCAAGCACAATAGAAAATAAATTTAGTCATTACTTCTTTAAACAAAACACAAAAACCACATCAAGTTAGTCAGTTAAACATGATCACATAAAAAACATAACTACTAACTAGAAAACATGACGACACGACACAACGACTCATCTACTTGGCCGGACGGACCGACCTGCTCTGATACCAATTGTAACACCCCGTTTTCCCAACGTAAAAATTTCATAAATAAATCAGAGTTTTTCAACTTTAAACGGAATGCTACACTTCTTAAAAATTCATAAACTGAATAAATAACAATTTATTCTTCAAAATCATTTAACATAAGTAATTCAAAACTTCGCAGCGGAAATTAGTTCAACAATAAAAATAATCTTTGGCACGCAGGCCTCAACATAAAAATATCATAATATAACAATATCAAATGATAATAAACAACATCTTAAAACATCATATTCATCAATCATAAACAACTTCATATAACATCGTATTTAAACATCAACAATAATTCACTATGTATCTTTGTAAAAACATAATAAACTATCCACAACATATTTTCATGTCAAACCAAAGCTATTGGAAAGATATCACAAATATCAACAACTTTCATGTTTACTACAAAGATCAATTCAAAACAGAAACATATGAACAAAAAGCAAAAACATGAAACAGAGAAGGATGTCACCGTACAATTTCGCTAAGACCTCCCTGTAGTATTTTCATCATAACTCAAAGATCAAACATCATTTCACGTCAAACCAAAGCCACTGGAAAGCTAACAAAATTATCTAAAACTTTCATGTTTACGCCTAAGACCAATTCTGTACCGATCAATACCAGTTTTCATTTTAAATTCGGAAAAGTTGTGCTGAAAGTCCATAAAAATTCACTGTAACTTACGTGCAGTAATTTGACCGTAACTCAAGTTTTATATATCGTTTTGACGTGAGACCAACGACATTAGAAAGCTAACATCCATACCTACAACTTTCGTGTTTACACCTAAGACCAATTCTGCACCGATCAATACCAGTTTTAATATCAAAATTCGGGCATAATGCAGATTTTCTTCAAGTTTCACCTAATCTCATGGTGCTAACCTCAAAACTACTTCCAATAATCATCATATGGATTATCTAAGGTCTGTACACAATTTCTACATCAATTCAACAAGTTTTCATCATCTAATCATCAAATCTCTCTCAAAACCCTAATTCTCAAATTCTCACAAACTCTCCCCAACTTGTTAGATGTAATCTAATGATTTAACAACTTAATATTAATGCAAGATAGTCTCACCCTCACCTTAGATTAATTCCTGAATCAGCAGCAGCGTTCTTCTTTCCTAAGGTATTCTCCTCTTCTCTTGACTTTTCTCTTCTCTTCTTTCTTGTTCTCCTCTTTTCCAAAAAAGCGGTTTTAGGGTAAACTCTTTCTAACCTAAGCTTCTCTATTTATAATGCTAAAATATTCTTCCCAAATCTATTTAGGCCCAACAACTTACTCTTCTTTCTATTTTAACCCCCAAATCCACTCACACTAATAATCCTCATATTCTAATAAATAATATTTCTCTACTAAATATATAATAACACACCAAATAACAAATATATATCTATAACAATTAACAAATATATTATGCTAGTAAATACCAACATATAACATAACAAAATATCACTCAACAAAATACATTAACTAAATTATAAAAAGACATCTAATCTCAACAAATCATATATCCCTCATATACATCATATAAATATATTCTAAAACTAATTAAAATAATTAAATAAAAAGGAGGGCGTTACAGCTTAAACCTTAAAATTTTGGATGAAGATGTGAGGTTGTCACTTGTGTGGTTTCTCTTTCTTTAATGTGTTGATTCACACCGGTGTTGGCTTCCGCAAAAGGCTCAATGATGGTTGATAGATCTCTGGCAAGTGTACCAAATACTATCGAAGTAGTAAAAATATCGATCCCACGAGGACTGTGTTAATCTCAATTCAGCAATAAGGTTAATATTTAGGATGTGTAAAAGTTATTTTTAGTTTGCCACTAGGCAGTAGATTTGATTTGCGTAAAAAGTAAATGAACATAAAATAAAGATTTGGTTAGAAAATAAGAGAGAAAGATGAGATCAGATCCTTCGAATCCTCTAAGTTCCCCTAATTGGTCTACTGCACCTATTTGTTATGAATCCTTTTCTAATTTACGATGATTAACAAAATAGCCCTAATCAATCCCTTGAGTTAGGACCCTCTTCTTAAACTACAGCCCCTAATTCCTTAGGTGGTCTAATAATTCTTGAAGGTTTACCGAACGTTAATCTATTATCACTAACAAACGATTATCTATTCCTAGACTAACCCTGTTTATTAGAACAATTCAATTAGGTCTAAGTTGAAAGCCATGGTCAGTGGTCATTCATTCTCACGAAATCAAGTTATATGTGATCAAGATATAAAAAGCATTAAGAACAATTGAATTGAATAAACTAGAATTGAATTCATAAACAAAATAGAGTTTCACAGCAACATGTGTCAATTAGGGTTACAAAGATTCATCTCGGATCTAATCTCTAAGAGATTTAGCTACTCATAATCGAGTTTACAAATAGCATAATCAATGAAATAATTAAAACATACATGAATTGGTAAAAGGATGAAGAAATCGCCCTTCTAGCCGTCTCCGATGTCTCAAAATCGCACTTTGCTCTCCAAAATCGTAACCCTTGTTCTTCAGATTGAGTGCAGTATTTATAGAAGTCATGGGCCTGACCCATCAAAATCGCGCCGCGCCTTGTATTATGGCGTGCCGCGATTTCCTCTTTACAGGAAGTGTGAAATTTTGCTTCAAAAATCGCAGCACGGCTTGAAATTGGCGTGGCGCGATTTCCTTCGAACAGACTTCAAATTTTAAGCTTTTTGCACTCCAGAACAGTATAAATTGCATGAGAACTCTATCAAAATGTCACAATAAGTCCCTAATATTACGTAATGACAGGATGTCATCACAACCCCAAACTTAAACCATTCCTTGTCCTCAAGGAATTTGCTTGCAACAGTGACAAATGACAGTAAAATAACAGTTACCTGACAAAACGATAGTACCCAAAAGTTCATTCTCCTTCTAGCTAAAGATGAGCTAGTTTGACTTGTTCGCATCCACCAATTCACAACTCCTCGCATCAAATTGAAACAGGGTTCTACCAGTCGACATGCAGGTCTACATATTACCATACGCTTGAAAAGTTTCTAAATATCAATCAAAGTCAATATCATTACACACTTTTGAGGTCTTTAGGGTTATAACGGGGCTTAGGTGAAAGGTGGGATATATTTGGATAAGTAGGCTACACAAAATTTGAGTTAGGCATTCCAACGGAAGTTAAAGCACAAAATTCATTCCTTCATTCATTCACCTTGTGGAAATACAATCAATGCAAAGGTACTAGAGAACATTTTTAACATTTAGGGACACTCGAGTTTGAAGTTACTCGGATTTTAGATGTTTTGTCCCTTTTTCATCATTCAATTTCTTTTTTTTTTTTTGATACACCATTTTTGTGTGTATTTTGCATGTCAATTTCATATTTCTTTCATTTTTGTTCTCTAATTCTCTAGTACCCCCACCCCAAACTTAGTTGGTTGCAAATTCCAATAGCAACCCCAAACTTAATCTTTAGCAACATACTACAATGCCTTAACTCAGAAAATACATTAAGGGGCAAATCCTAAAAGTCTCTAGGTTTGTAATGTAGTTTGTCACCGAACAAAAAGTTCTAATCCTACCGGCTCACAATTGGTTAAGAAAGGATAAATTTAACAAATTAAAACAGGGTAGGCTTCAAAAAGGCTCACAGGACCAAGCACTTTTGCCTCAGTGTGTAATTGACAAAGACCAATCAATAATAGAGAAACAATGCAAGTTCTAGAAATGTAGTTGCATGGAAAACTAATCTAAATATAAGTAAATTGAAAAACAAATTTGGCAATGAACCTTATGGCTGAGATTTCTGGGAGTATGTGACTACCTAGCAACGCCGTACACTTCGCCTTTGAATCAAGTCACCCCTCCTTTAGAACTTTTGGAATACCGTTTCATCAAACAACTGTTACTAAACTGGAATAGGTCACATGAAACAAAACAAATTCATTAATAATAAACAAGTGCAGGAGCAATTACAATAGGGAAATAAGTTCAATGGACTTCGACATTAAAAGAAAATAAAGAAAATACATCAAAAGAAAAATAACTGAAAATAAAATACAAAGCAGAAAATGCTAATCCATCAGTAGATCAGCCCATGTTCACATCATCATGGTAACATCTCAGCATAGGTAAGCATCCGGGACTTTTTCCAAGTAGACCCAGGCCTACACATCGTGGTAATGATGTCTTCAAATGTATCCTCTGTCATACCAAATTTCTCCCTCCTCAGTTTCTCAACCCAACACTCCTCAGGTGGTTGAACATTCAGCCATTCATTAAGCGCTTCAGGGCTCATTCAACCTCGTCCACCCCCTCCTTCGTAATTCAGACTCAAAGAAAGGATATTTCACAAGCTTTGTGAAATCAAACTTCCTCTCCCCTATGACGTCGAAACTCTTCATAGATTGATGGAACTCTTGGGCTTGGTCATTGATAAAATGAATGGCGTTTTCGGGTGGTTCGGATGCGGCACGAGGGCGTTTGGATTTGCTTGTGGATGGTTTGTGGTTGGTGGCTTTCTTTGAGCGAGTGTTTCTTTGGTTGGAGGCCATTTGTGGTTTAGGAAGATGGTGAAAGGAAAGTTTTGTGAAGTTTGGGAAGGTTTGGAATGATTGTGGTTTGATGGTGGTTTGGATTGGTGAATTTGTGATAGGAATGTGGTATGATGATGGTTAGGAAGTGAATATTGAGATGAAGATGAGGAGAATTCGTGAATGGAAGTTTAGGGAAGTTTTGGTAGAGAAAGGTATGAAGAATGGAATGAAAATGATGATGAACAGTGAAGGATTTATAGGTCTGTTTGGTCAAAATCGCGGCACGCCAAAATGCAAGGCGCGGCGCGATTTTGTTAAAATAGGGGGTTAGGCAGTTTGCTCATGAAAATCGCGCTGCGGCCATATATAGGCGCGGCGCGATTTTGGTCAAACAGGGAGCATTCTTTGCTTCCTCAGGCCAAAAATTTTGTTTTCTTGAAAAATGCCTGAGTTACTTGAATTTTTGAAAAACTTTTGAGGAGAGAATCATGCAAGACATCAGTACCTTGCATGATTTTCTTGGCAAGAAGTATCCTTGAACAAATTTTTAAAACTTTCCTGCCTTGTATTAAAAGAAAAGAAAAATATTTTTGGGTTTTTGTTTTTGAAAGCAATAAAATCATACCTGAAAAATAAATAGTGGGTTGCCTCCCACCCAGCGCTTTCTTTTACGTCATTGAGCTTGACGCTTCAACCACTGTTAGGGTGGCAAATATGTCAGAAAGAACACATCATCCTTCTTCTTCCTCTTGTTTGGTAGGAATTCCATGAATTTGTAGCAAAGAAGTAGATGCTCCCATGCTCTCACTGTTAAACCTTTAGAGTTTAAGCTCTCCCACCGTAGAGAAGGACGTGCATCCATCTGCACACGAGTGATTTCCTCAACCTCCGTTGGTTCAGACTTTGGGAATATATCAACACTCCTCACTTTGGGTTTTTCTTCCACCTCAACCTTGTGACACTCACTCTTCATCTGAACCAGCTTCCTCTGAGACTCATGTGCTTTCTCAACAAGATCACCACACTGAACATCAAACTTCTCAAATGAAACTTGATTTGACACCAAGAAATCATCTAAAATATTCTGAAGTTGAGTATTGTAATCGATGTTGATCACCTCTTTCTTCCCTTCACCATCACTACCTGGTTGATTCGCCTCATAATGACCACAACTCGAGATTTTGTTGTCCAAAATTTTGATCTTAAAAGATAGCATATATTTTTCATACTGCAACTTAGCAATCTCTTCTGTGTCATAGAGGAGTAACCTGTCTATCATAGCTGCAAAACTTGGATAAACTTTTCAGTTGCACAGTACAATGAGAAGAAAACAAAGAGCATAATATATTTTTTTTTATAAATATATATACTAAAATATAAAAGACAGAAATCCTAAATAATAACGTAATTGCCTTGTTGAAATGACTCAACAGTCCCCGGCAACGGCGCCAAAAACTTGATAGATCTCTGGCAAGTGTACCAAATACTATCGAAGTAGTAAAAATATCGATCCCACGAGGACTGTGTTAATCTCAATTCAGCAATAAGGTTAATATTTAGGATGTGTAAAAGTTATTTTTAGTTTGCCACTAGGCAGTAGATTTGATTTGCGTAAAAAGTAAATGAACATAAAATAAAGATTTGGTTAGAAAATAAGAGAGAAAGATGAGATCAGATCCTTCGAATCCTCTAAGTTCCCCTAATTGGTCTACTGCACCTATTTGTTATGAATCCTTTTCTAATTTACGATGATTAACAAAATAGCCCTAATCAATCCCTTGAGTTAGGACCCTCTTCTTAAACTACAGCCCCTAATTCCTTAGGTGGTCTAATAATTCTTGAAGGTTTACCGAACGTTAATCTATTATCACTAACAAACGATTATCTATTCCTAGACTAACCCTGTTTATTAGAACAATTCAATTAGGTCTAAGTTGAAAGCCATGGTCAGTGGTCATTCATTCTCACGAAATCAAGTTATATGTGATCAAGATATAAAAAGCATTAAGAACAATTGAATTGAATAAACTAGAATTGAATTCATAAACAAAATAGAGTTTCACAGCAACATGTGTCAATTAGGGTTACAAAGATTCATCTCGGATCTAATCTCTAAGAGATTTAGCTACTCATAATCGAGTTTACAAATAACATAATCAATGAAATAATTAAAACATACATGAATTGGTAAAAGGATGAAGAAATCACCCTTCTAGCCGTCTCCGATGTCTCAAAATCGCACTTTGCTCTCCAAAATCGTAACCCTTGTTCTTCAGATTGAGTGCAGTATTTATAGAAGTCATGGGCCTGACCCATCAAAATCGCGCCGCGCCTTGTATTATGGCGTGCCGCGATTTCCTCTTTACAGGAAGTGTGAAATTTTGCTTCAAAAATCGCAGCACGGCTTGAAATTGGCGTGGCGCGATTTCCTTCGAACAGACTTCAAATTTTAAGCTTTTTGCACTCCAGAACAGTATAAATTGCATGAGAACTCTATCAAAATGTCACAATAAGTCCCTAATATTACGTAATGACAGGATGTCATCAATGGTATCATATCCCGATTCAACATTGTGGGGGAACGGGAGTGGGTCTTTGTAACGCCCGTCTTGATTATTTAATTAATTCGATGAAGTTTAGAATATATTTATAAATATATGCTTATATGACTTATGATTTAAGTAATTTATATGACTAAGATGTGTGAATTATATGATTCGTGAGGTTGAGTAGTTTATATGATTTATGAATAAATTATGTGGAGTATATGATGTTGTGAAGTTGTTATGTTGGTGTGATTTATTTTATTATTAAATAAAATAAGATATGAGAAATAAAATAAAAATATTAGAAGTTGGGCTGTGAGGTGGAAATAGTAAGTTTATAGGTGAGATGAGCAATAAGGGTAAATAAATAAGACAAACATAAGTGGGAGACGTTTTTACGTGAAACGCTTTTGGAAAAGGGAGAAAAAGTCAGAAGAGGAGATCAAGAGGGAGAGAGAGCTGCGATTCTGCTATAATCAGGTAAGGGTGAGACTAATTTTCAATATTATTAAGGTTATAATTCTGTAGAATGATTTAGCATGATTAGGTTGAGTTTTGTGAGAATTGATGAATTAGGGTTTGAGGGAGTTTGAGGATTAATTGATGAAAAGTTGTTAGATTGATGAAGAGACGGTAATTAGACCTTAGATAATCCCCATAATGATTATCAGAAGTAATTTTGAAGCTAAAACTATGTGATTAGATGAGATGTCGGTGAGTTAAGAATTAGGGTTGTGAGGTTTTGGAAAACGAGTTTTGAGTGGTTTAAACTTGAATTTTTCTGTAGAATATGATAGAGCTTAGTGTCAGGAGCGCGTAGGCGAAAACGGCATCGAAAACGAATTAACGGTTTGAGTTTTACGGCCGAAAACGTGGAAGGTAGAAAATCTGAAGTTGTCTGTCGAACTATGAACGTGCCACGATGGAAGCCCAACGTGCCACGATTTTTCCAGAATCGAAACCATTTTTAGGCTGTCCAAACGTGCCACGATGGTACCTCAACGTGCCACGATGCAGTGTTGACTTAAACTATATTTGACCCATTTTTATGCCTCTAAAGGGTTCCTAAGATGTACAGTAAGGCCCCAAATCAATAAGCTTAATGAGAGGGATTTAATTAAGGGTTATAGGAGTAGTTCCTTGCCATAGTGTAACCCAACTTGCGAGCAAAGTTACTCGCCACTGCGAGTTAGGCTGTTAGTTGCCCAAAATTGTCCCGATGCGATCCTTTCGCACGTATAGACTTGAGTTGACCTTAGAAGTAAGTAAGAGAGCTGTTTAGGATGCTTTCATAAGCTCCAGAAGTTTGTTCAGGTGACTGAGATTAGAATTGTTGTTGCATGAATGTTATAATGATGCTTT
Source organism: Medicago sativa (assembly GCF_051527215.1). NCBI lineage: Eukaryota > Viridiplantae > Streptophyta > Magnoliopsida > Fabales > Fabaceae > Medicago > Medicago sativa. The sequence continues at coordinate 13,283,839 of NC_140753.1, read as the reverse complement.
ATGATACTTATGATGATGTAATTCATTCATTAGATGATGTTAATGCATTCAAGCGTTATTAAATGATGTATCTTGTTGCTGTTCCCTGCTATTGACTGTTAGTGTCTTGAGGTTGCATGAGTCGGTCTATGTTGTTGGAATTTAAGAAGTTGTCCATGATTATGAGTCGTATGAGTTGTTCACGTTGTTGTCTAAGTTGTTGGAAGTTGAGTTCATTGCATGCTCATTAAAGTTGGGGGCTTTAGGCCCGGCAGCCTTTGTGCTCATTAAAGTTGGGGGCTTTAGGCCCGGCAGCCTTTGTGCTCACACGTTGAAGAGCCTATTATGCTCATTTTGTTGTTGATTGGTACCACATGCATTTGCATATCAAGAAGTTTCATGATGGTCTAAGTTGTTAAGTTGTTGTTGAGTTAATAGAGTTGCATTGTCAAGATGAGTTGTGTTGTTAAGTTGTTGTTGAGTTGATAGAGTTGCATTGTCAAGATGAGTTGTGTTGTTAAGTCGTTGTTGAGTTGGTAAAGTTGCATTGTCAAGATGAGTTGTGTTGTCGAGCTAAGTGTTAAGTTGATTATGATTTGTGATGATATTTAGTAATGGTATTTGATGATTGTATTTTTTATGAAATGAAAAATATGTTGAATGTTAATTGTGGATATGATATTAATGTTTAAGTTGTTAAATGCATTTTATTGGATTATATGCTTAATGTATTGATTATGAAATCTCACCCCTTCTGCGTATATGTTGCCTCGACCGTGAGTAATGTGCAGGTAATAAAGACTAGAGGCGTTCGTGAGTGGACTCCTCACATTGTGTCTAGGTGCTCTGATACGTAACGGGATGGGGACTTGCTTTACTACTATTCCTTACGTGTCCTTATGAACTTTTTATGAATAAATGTTGAACTGAAACTATGAGATTTTGATGAGGCCTGCGTGCCAAGACTTTTAATATGTTGAACTATTTTCCGCTGCAAGATTGTAGATTTTTTTTTGATGTTGAATTTTGAGAGATAATTAATATTATATTTTTTTAAGATTTTTAAGTAGTATGTGACATTCCGTTATGAATTAAATACTCTGATTTAAATGAAATTTTCAAGTTGGGAAAACGGGATGTTACAATTGGTATCAGAGCAGGTCGGTCCATCCGGCCAAGTAGTAGAGTCATGTTGTGTCGTATTACAGTTTTGTACTGTATTTGAGTTGTCATGTTTGATGTTGTTTTTTGTGTAACCCTTTGTATGGACTGGTTGGAGTACAACCATGTCCATATTAATTGTTTTAGTAAGTCGGCGTATTTTTTTCTGCTGTCGAGGAAGAAAGTGGAGCAGAGTTTTTGACTACTAATTAGCTGAAGCAGTTAGAACGTGACGAAATCTTGATGTTTCATTGATGGCGTCTTTGTCCATGGAGAATCAAGCAGTAATTGAGAGGTTGTAAGTGGGTGCACGTGCGTTTAGCAAGATTGACTTGAGATCGGGTTACCACCAGATTAAAGTGAAAGATGAAGATATGCAGAAGACGGCGTTTAGAACGCGATATGGACATTATGAATATAAGACGGAAGAAGAACATGATGAGCATTTGAAGATTGTCTTGCAAGTGCTAAAAGAGAAGAAGTTGTATGCCAAATTGTCTAAGTGTGAATCCTGGTTGAATGAAGTAAGTTCTCTTGGCCATGTTATTTCTGGTAGTGGTATTGCAGTTGATCCGTCTAAAGTTGATGCAGTATCACAATAGGAGACTCCTAAGTCAGTCACAGAGATTAGAAGCTTTTTGGGTTTAGCAGGTTACTGCCGAAGATTTATTGAAGGATTTTCTAAGTTGGCACTTCTGTTAACGCAATTGACTTGTAAAGGTAAGACCTTTGTGTGGGATGTTCATTGTGAGAACAGTTTTAACGAATTGAAGAAGCGTTTGACGACGGCTCCAATCTTGATTTTGCCGAAGTCCGATGAACCTTTTGTGGTGTATTGTGATGCGTCCAAGTTGGGTTTAGGCGGTGTGCTTATGCAAGATGGTAAGGTGGTTGCTTATGCATCAAGACAGTTGAGATTACATGAACGAAATTATCCTACTCATGATCTGGAATTAGCTGCAGTTGTATTCGTGCTTAAGATTTGGAGACATTACTTGTATGATTTGAGATTTGAGGTGTTTAGTGATCACAAGAGTTTGAAGTACTTGTTTGATCAGAAAGAATTACATATGCGACAACGAAGGTGGCTCGAATTGTTGAAAGATTGTGATTTTAGTTTGAATTATCATCCGGGTAAAGCTAATGTGGTTGCAGATGCCCTAAGTAGGAAGAGTTTACATATGTCTGCTATGATGGTGAAGGAATTTGAATTGCCTGAACAGTTTAGAAATATGAGCTTAGTTTGTGAAATGTCGCCTCGGAGTGTTAAGTTAGGAATGCTGAAAATTGATAATGATTTCTTAAAAGATATTAAAGATGTGCAGAAAGCTGATGTTAAGTTTGTGGACTTGTTGGCTGCTAGTAATCAAACTGAAGATGGTGACTTTAAGGTCGATGGTCAGGGTGTGTTGAGGTTTCGAGGTAGGATTTGTATTCCAGACAATGATGAGGTAAAGAAGATGATTCTTGAAGAGAGTCATAGGAGTAGCTTGAGTATCCATCCGGGAGCTACAAAGATGTATCATGATTTAAAGAAGTTGTTTTAGTGGTCTGGATTGAAACGTGATGTAGCACAATTTGTGTATTCTTGTTTAATTTGTCAGAAGTCGAAGGTGGAGCATCAGAAGCCTGCTGGATTGATGACACCGTTAGATGTACCAGAATGGAAATGGGATAGTATATCCATGGATTTTGTGACGAGTTTGCCGAATACTCCTAAGGGAAATGATGTTATTTGGATGATTGTGGATAGATTGACGAAGTCGGCACACTTCCTCCCGATTAATATTAGTTTTCCTTTTCCTGTGGCTCAGTTGGCAGATATTTATATTCGAGACATAGTGAAATTGCATGGTGTTCCTTCAAGCATCGTGTCAGATAGAGATCCAAGATTTACTTCTAGATTTTGGAAGAGTTTGCAAGAGGCTTTAGGCTCTAAGTTGAGATTGAGTTCGGCTTATCATCCTCAAACAGATGGTCAGTCAGAAAGAACAATTCAGTCACTCGAAGACTTGTTGAGAGTTTGTGTACTTGGGCAAGGTGGAACTTGGGATAGTCATCTCCCGTTGATAGAGTTCACATATAATAACAGTCATCATTCAAGTATTGGGATGGCACCTTTTGAGGCCTTGTATGGTCGGAAGTGTAGGACTCCGTTGTGTTCGTTTGAAACAGGTGAAAGTGTGGTTTTAGGACCAGAAATTGTTCAGCAGACTACTGAGAAAGTGAAAATGATTCAAGAAAAGATGAAAGCGTCGCAGAGTCGACAAAAGAGTTACCATGATAAGCGTAGGAAAGACCTTGAGTTTCAAGAAGGAGAGCGCGTGTTCTTGAGAGTTACTCCGATGACCGGTGTTGGTCGTGCATTGAAGTCCAAGAAGTTGACTCCAAAGTTTATTGGTCCTTATCAGATATCTGAGAGAATTGGCACGGTGGCTTATAGAGTTGGCTTACCACCGCATCTATCAAATTTGCATGATGTGTTTCATGTGTCGCAGTTGAGGGAGTATGTCCCAGACCCGTCCCATGTGATTCAGAATGATGATGTGCAAGTTAGAGACAACCTTACGGTGGAGACCTTACCTTTGAGAATTGGTGATCGCAAGGTGAAGACGTTGAGGGGCAAGGAGATACCTCTAGCGAGAGTTGTTTGGAGTGGAGCAACTGGTGAAAGCTTGACATGGGAGCTAGAGAGTAAGATAGTAGAGTCTTATCCAGAGTTGTTTGCTTGAGGTAAATTTTCGAGGACGAAAATTCTATAAGTTGGGGAGAGTTGTAAAGCCCGTCTTAATTATTTAATTAATTCGATGAAGTTTAGAATATATTTATAAATATATGCTTATATGACTTATGATTTAAGTAATTTATATGACTAAGATGTGTGAATTATATGATTCGTGAGGTTGAGTAGTTTATATGATTTATGAATAAATTATGTGGAGTATATGATGTTGTGAAGTTGTTATGTTGGTGTGATTTATTTTATTATTAAATAAAATAAGATATGAGAAATAAAATAAAAATATTAGAAGTTGGGCTGTGAGGTGGAAATAGTAAGTTTATAGGTGAGATGAGCAATAAGGGTAAATAAATAAGACAAACATAAGTGGGAGACGTTTTTACGTGAAACGCTTTTGGAAAAGGGAGAAAAAGTCAGAAGAGGAGATCAAGAGGGAGAGAGAGCTGCGATTCTGCTATAATCAGGTAAAGGTGAGACTAATTTTCAATATTATTAAGGTTATAATTCTGTAGAATGATTTAGCATGATTAGGTTGAGTTTTGTGAGAATTGATGAATTAGGGTTTGAGGGAGTTTGAGGATTAATTGATGAAAAGTTGTTAGATTGATGAAGAGACGGTAATTAGACCTTAGATAATCCCCATAATGATTATCAGAAGTAATTTTGAAGCTAAAACTATGTGATTAGATGAGATGTCGGTGAGTTAAGAATTAGGGTTGTGAGGTTTTGGAAAACGAGTTTTGAGTGGTTTAAACTTGAATTTTTCTGTAGAATATGATAGAGCTTAGTGTCAGGAGCGCGTAGGCGAAAACGGCATCGAAAACGGATTAACGGTTTGAGGTTTACGGCCGAAAACGTGGAAGGTAGAAAATCTGAAGTTGTCTGTCGAACTATGAACGTGCCACGATGGAAGCCCAACGTGCCACGATTTTTCCAGAATCGAAACCATTTTTAGGCTGTCCAAACGTGCCACGATGGTACCTCAACGTGCCACGATGCAGTGTTGACTTAAACTATATTTGACCCATTTTTATGCCTCTAAAGGGTTCCTAAGATGTACAGTAAGGCCCCAAATCAATAAGCTTAATGAGAGGGATTTAATTAAGGGTTATAGGAGTAGTTCCTTGCCATAGTGTAACCCAACTTGCGAGCAAAGTTACTCGCCACTGCGAGTTAGGCTGTTAGTTGCCCAAAATTGTCCCGATGCGATCCTTTCGCACGTATAGACTTGAGTTGACCTTAGAAGTAAGTAAGAGAGCTGTTTAGGATGCTTTCATAAGCTCCAGAAGTCTGTTCAGGTGACTGAGATTAGAATTGTTGTTGCATGAATGTTATAATGATGCTTTATGATACTTATGATGATGTAATTCATTCATTAGATGATGTTAACGCATTCAAGCGTTATTAAATGATGTATCTTGCTGCTGTTCCTTGCTATTGACTGTTAGTGTCTTGAGGTTGCATGAGTCGGTCTATGTTGTTGGAATTTAAGAAGTTGTCCATGATTATGACTCGTATGAGTTGTTCACGTTGTTGTCTAAGTTGTTGGAAGTTGAGTTCATTGCATGCTCATTAAAGTTGGGGGCTTTAGGCCCGGCAGCCTTTGTGCTCATTAAAGTTGGGGGCTTTAGGCCCGGCAGCCTTTGTGCTCACACGTTGAAGAGCCTATTATGCTCATTTTGTTGTTGATTGGTACCACATGCATTTGCATATCAAGAAGTTTCATGATGGTCTAAGTTGTTAAGTTGTTGTTGAGTTAATAGAGTTGCATTGTCAAGATGAGTTGTGTTGTTAAGTTGTTGTTGAGTTGATAGAGTTGCATTGTCAAGATGAGTTGTGTTGTTAAGTCGTTGTTGAGTTGGTAAAGTTGCATTGTCAAGATGAGTTGTGTTGTCGAGCTAAGTGTTAAGTTGATTATGATTTGTGATGATATTTAGTAATGGTATTTGATGATTGTATTTTTTATGAAATGAAAAATATGTTGAATGTTAATTGTGGATATGATATTAATGTTTAAGTTGTTAAATGCATTTTATTGGATTATATGCTTAATGTATTGATTATGAAATCTCACCCCTTCTGCGTATATGTTGCCTCGACCGTGGGTAATGTGCAGGTAATAAAGACTAGAGGCGTTCGTGAGTGGACTCCTCACATTGTGTCTAGGTGCTCTGATACGTAACGGGATGGGGACTTGCTTTACTACTATTCCTTACGTGTCCTTATGAACTTTTTATGAATAAATGTTGAACTGAAACTATGAGATTTTGATGAGGCCTGCGTGCCAAGACTTTTAATATGTTGAACTATTTTCCGCTGCAAGATTGTAGATTTTTTTTGATGTTGAATTTTGAGAGATAATTAATATTATATTTTTTTAAGATTTTTAAGTAGTATGTGACATTCCGTTATGAATTAAATACTCTGATTTAAATGAAATTTTCAAGTTGGGAAAACGGGATGTTACAGTCTTGGTGGTGAATCATGTATATAAAGTATATGTTGAACAAACATATAAGTGAGATGACACATATACCTAATGTCTTAAGACTTTGAGGGGAGATGTGATATCAATCTCACTTGGGTGGTTATTCCTAGTCTAATGTGATGATACATCTCAATGCAGGGTCCCACGAAAGTTCCAACATTATGATGATTTGTTTATATTTTTATCTTAAATTTTAATTTTTGGATGTCATTCGCTTTCATGTAGTTTTTTATTCGACCTTTATTATTTTAAATTTAACCAACTTTTTTTTGACAAAATTTCTACACTTTTGTTATTTGGTGGGATGTGACAATGAAAAAATATTGATGTGTTCTAATGAGTTTATAAAATACATGTTTATTAGACATTTTAAATTTATGTGATATTTTTTATAAAATACATGTTTGTAAAACACACTTATTAGTTTTTCCCCTTATCATTTCTCTCATGCTCAAATTCATTTTCCATTTTCTTTCTTTTTCTAATTTGTTTTCTTTCTTCTCGTGAAAGAAATGAACAAAAACATCTCTTTATGAAACCACTACTAACCTATATTTTCTACCATATTGTGTCTCTGTCCTTATTTGACTGTCTCACCAGATCATAGATACATAATGTCGCACAGTTACAGAGTGATGTATGTTAATGTGTCATGTATGAAACTACCATCAACCCACAGTTTTTACTATATTGTTTTTCCGTGTCACCTTATTTGGCTATGTCACCAAATCACAGACACTGAGAGTCTCAAATTTAAATGAGATATGTTAATGTGTCAATTGTGACTTACATTTCAACATTTGATCCAAGAATAGGTGTCTAGAAATATGCAAGTGAAATGACCAAATATACATAATGATGTAATGTTTTGGATGATGATTTGGAGTCAATTTCACTTATGTGGTTGCTCTTAGTCTAATGTGAGATCCAACCCATTGTAGGCTAATGAGCGATCCAACCCGTGATGATTAGTTGATTACCTTCACGATTACTATTATCTTTTTGATAATAAGAATAATAATACATAATAAAAAAGAATGAAGATCTATTTTAGCCCATAAAAAAATTGTGCTATCCAATTTAATCCCAAACAAAAAAAACTTTATTCAATAATAAAAAGTAATTGAAACTTTTGTAAAAAAAAATAAAAATTGAACAGTTAAGTCTTTGAAGTTGTGAAAATATAATTATGATTAGTTGTTGTTGTTGTTGAGTAACTAATGAAATCATAATTATATTTTACAAAATTAATGTTACATTAATAATTAATAGTTTTCGGTCAAAACTGTTTGACATAATAGAAAGCTTCCAATCGAATTGGAATTTTTTTAACATCACTAATGTAATATTATTTAAGCTATCAATATTTAAGATTCAAATTATAGAATAACAAAAAGCCAATACAATTATTGGCAAACAAATTTACTAAATCATATAGAAACTTTAGACAGGGACACCTACCACCTACCCTAAATTTTTGTTAGCAAAAACTATAATCATATACAAAAATTGATTTCACATGAGACAAATCAATTTCAACAATGTTAACTAATTTTATATTCACTTTTTAAAATAATATTGATATTTCAAAATTATTTTAAAGCAAATTATAATTTTGATAAATTATGAAAATTATATAAATAGTAGATTTTTAAAGGAATGTGAATAATTATGCTAAACTTTTTTACACTTATTCAACATCTTATTTTATCTTTATATTTGTCCTTTTGCAAATCACTAACTTATCAATCTATCACTTCTCTCTCTCTCTCTCTCTCTCTCTCTCTCTCTCTCTCTCTCTCTCTCTCTCTCTCTCTCTCTCTCTCTCTCTCTCTCTCTCTCTCTCTCTCTCTCTCTCTCTCTCTCTCGTGGTTGGTTGAGATTTGTGCAAGTGTAAAGCAAAAAGTAAAAATAATCAAGAGAAAAAGAATGTAAAAAAATAAATGAAAATTCTACTTCTTGATCCACAAATTCCACTTCAATTGAAAATTGAACCCACCAACATAGTCAAATTTACAACAAACATTTATATGCAAGAAAAAAAAAGTGGCTCATCAATAGGCTTCTTTGTGTGCTTTGAATTAGTTTTGAGGCAACAATCCATCGTTTTGTAGATTTTGTGTGGTTTTCTGTTTTTTATCACACCTGTGGTTTTATTTTAGATTGGTTTGGATTTGAGTACCCATAACTCGTCATTAGTGAAACAATCTGTAGAATTTGAGTACCCATAGCTCGGTTTGGATTTGAGTACACATAACCAGTCATTAAAAGAAACAAATTTCACTAAGAGAAACAATTTGAGAATGAACACACCCATCACAATCAAGTTTTATTCAAATCATTCTTTTTTTAACCTCTTTTCTTTTATAATATTGTTTCACATGAACTCCATTAAGCATTTCCATCTCATCTTTAAAAATAAAATGTAACAAATGATAAAATCAAACTGATACCATCTAATTACACAAATCAAACTCAATGTTTGAAAATTTATGTATATTGATCAATCAAAAAGAAATAAATAAATATTTATATATTATTTATAATTAAAAATTAACTATAATAATAAAAAAATATTAAAAAAGGATAAAAATGCATCTTTCATCATCATGTCTAGTGAGAATGGAAGCTTGAAGTTTGATACATGAAGAACAAACCAAAGGTGAACAATACAAACCACACTCCATGATTATGTCAACGAACTAATCTCATAAATTAAACCAATTTTTGGTTTTGGAGCCTTTGAAAAAAATGAGAAAAATAAAAAAAAATAAAAAATTGTTGAAACACGAAAAACATAGAAAATTTTGAAAGAACTTTGAATTCTTTGACTTAATTTCAAAGAGTGGTGTGAGGTATGGTAAAATGGGATCCGATATTTATAGAAAAACAATTCAAGCAAATCACCACTGTTATATTTTTTTTGGTTACAAATCACCACTATTAATGTAAAGATATAAAAATTAATTATAATTTATAATTTATTACATCATGTGCAAAATAAATCTAAAAACGCATAAGTAAAGACAACATTTTAAGAAAGTATATGAGTAAATTAAAAGTAATTAAGTTCATTCTTATATCCTTAAAAAAAAGTTCATTCTTATCACTTCCTTTGGAAAAAAAAATCATTCTTACCACAATTGTTTTAACTTTTTTTCCGATAATCATTCTTATCACAATTGTTTTAACTTTTTTTCGATGAATAATATGTGACCTTTTTTTAAGCACTAAACAATTTTTTTTAACAAATTGAAGCACTAAATAATATGAAATTAATTAGCGCCTTTTATGGTTCATGATTCCTTCCAGGTTGATCTCAGAGATGTTATCAGACAATCTTGGAGCTATTGCAACACTTCCTTTTGTTAATACCAACAACAATATGTGAAAAAGAAAGAAAAAGGCAGATGAAAAGATCAAATGTAACATTGACTTTTTATAGGCAGTAACTAATAAATTAATTATTATGTGAAGCAACTAAAAGAACAAACAAAAAATAAAACGTATGTTGCAATCCGATTGGCCGCCAAAGTAAAATCGACACTTGTCATACAACAATTGGATCGGCAAACAAAATAATACATCAATAATATAAAAACGAATGGACCTGTATATGTTAATACGTTAATGTAGCATTTGATTGCAAATTAACTATTTCCTTTTATACATTGTACTACAACATCGTATTAATTAACTATTTCCAATCAAGAATACAGATTCCTTTTATACATGGTACTACAACCTCTCTCTAAAAAAAATGGCACTACAACCTCATATTATAAACCATAAAAAAGAAGTTACTATATTGATCATTTGACCAAATTAATTATGACTTGATTACGGCAATACCATGATGGTGTACAAAAAATGAAAATAAAATTAAAAATATGGTAAAAACAAAAAACATTAGAGTCCTCCTTCACAAAACATTAGAGTCCAAAGAGTGTAATTGCTAAAAAAAATGGCACCACTAACTGCTATTTTTTTCTGATTAAAAATAGTGTATCCGTACATGATATTCATCTCTGTTTCTTCAAGAAAAATTAGAAAAATATTTCTTTTAAGATATGTAGGATATTAAAATATGGTTGAAAATTTAGTCGAAAAAGAAACTAATTTATTTGTCAGTTTGGTTTACAACTTAAAAACGATTTTTCCTATATACGTACAATATAATTTTCGGATATTAAAAAAATTGACAAAGATAATATAATAATTAAGTTATTTTCGAGTAATTAAAAAAAATATAGGCTAACTAATATGTAAAATTGATCGGTCAATTAGAGTCGAAATTAGAGTGGAAAAGGAAAAAAAAACTTTAGTTTGGTCTGATCACATGTAAAAGTCGTTTTTTTTGTTTTTATTCTAGTCTTTATAATAATTCAGTTTACAGTGATAAAGCAATATGGTTCGATTTAAATGTACATAATACATATAGTTATATAGTTATTTCATTTTAAATAAATGGAATGAATATAATATAACCAAAATGTAATTATGGAAACTTTCTTGATCAAAGGTAAAATGCATTGTAGCAATTTTTGTGTAAGGATCATTAAAGGCCAGAAGAAACATGAGATGCCACGTGTATTATTGCCCATAGAAGTATGCTTTTGTATTATATAAAGATAAAGATATGCAAGACTTATTAAGACAACCAAAATGGTAATGAATTAAAATATGTGAATTTAATAACTAAATCTAACTTCAAAGCAAAAAAATAAAATAAAAAACTAGATCCATCCTCTCTTTTTTCACAGATTACTTCATAATTCAGTATAAAAACTCTATTACGAGACAAGGAACAAAAATGATTACCGGTTAAAAAAAGGGAAATTTTCACAGATTACTTCATAATTCAGTATAAAAACTCTATTACGAGACAAGGAACAAAAATGATTACCGGTTAAAAAAAGGGAAGAAATGAACGATCAAATTTATCTCGTATCCAAAATAAGAAACTAAATTAATTTTTTTCAACTGAGTATTCAAAAGTTTAAAAATTTATATTTTTAATATAAAATTTATCTTTTTAATCCTTTAATTAGATGGTTAATTGTGGCCTTCTGATTCAAATTAATGACACAAGTTAACATGATTCTTTTAGACTAAAAGTCTCACCTTTTATTCTTAGCGTGTGTTTGGGTGTGCGGTGTGGATAATTAATTTTGTATAATTGATTTTGGTTAAAAGAGATTTTGACTAAAAGTGATTTGTGTTTGAATATATTCATGTAAAAGTGAATTGACCTATAAATTTACGTTTGAAAAATAATTTTAAAATCAAAAGTTACAAATCATAGCTTCAAATAGAATTAATTATGGAGACAAAATCAATTCTACTCAACAATAACCAAATATGTCAGAGTCAATTCTACATCTACATAATCAATTCTGGCATCTCTAGAAGTGGAACCGAACATACACTTAAAAAACATCAATGATGTTTTCCACTTTATTGTTATTATTTTGTTTGCAATTCTCCTATTTATTTTAATAATGACGTCAGTGTCTCAACCCCCCATATTATTATTACATGAAAAATATTATGAGAACGATGGGTTTTCATGATAAATGGGTGAAATGGATCTATATGTGTATTGAGAGTGTTAACTATCAAGTGCTTGTTAATGGAGAGAGAGTGCGACCAATAAATCATAAGAGAGACTTTAGACAAGGTGACCCATTGACACCCTGTTTTTTCATTATGTGTGCCGAGGGCTTATGCTTTCTACTAAAAAAGACGGAGACGAGTGGTGACATTCACGGTGTTAAGGTGTGTAGAAGGGCATCAATCCTCACACACCTTTTATTTGCTGACGATTGTTTTTTGTTTTACAGGGCTAATCTTAGGAAAAGGAAAAACACAAAATTAAGAGAGATTCTTCAATATTATGAAGCAATGTCAGGGCAAACAAGCATCAACTTTAAAAAATAGAAATTGTTTAGCACCAACATTTAGGTAGCTGCGAGAGAAGTGGTTAAAAAATGTTTTGCAAGTTTAAGAAGGATTGGGTAATGTGAGATATTTGGATGTCATCCATGGTCATAATGAACAAGAAAGCTATTTTTGGTTATTTGAGGGATAAAGTATGGAATAGAAAACATTTACCCAAAGCGTCCTCATTAAGTTTGTGGTCCAAGCAATTTCGACTTATTTGCATGAGCACTTTTTTATTGCCTACTATCCTAGGGAAAGAAATTAAGAAGATGATTAATTCTTTTTGACGGGGGACGAACAAAAGGCAAGATAAAAGGAATACATTGGCTAAGTTGAGACATACTTACAACGCGGAAGGAATATATAGGTATAGGATAAACGTTAATTGTTAGATTAACATTTTTATCATTCACTTGATTTGAACTTGAATCATCTAACTTGTTTATCTCTTAAATCAATTTAGTTACAGAACTCCTCTAACGTGTTAAGATCGACTTCATCTCTCATAATAATCGGACAATCCATATTCAATATAAAAACTATAAATTATAAATATGTCTATCTTCAGAACCGTTCGATCAAGATCGGATGACCCAGATTATTCTGCATGACTGGTGCTTTTGTTGCCGGGTGAAATCCACTTTGCCCTTTAGTTGGCCAGTATCTCCTCCACTCTCCGGTGCCAATAATCCTAAGTCCAACAACCAATCATAGAAACGAAACATATTATGACGCCGACAGTATACATTGCACCCAAACATATTCAGACTCTCCATGATGTGGATGTTTCTTTTGCCTACTGGTTTCCACGTAAAATGCTTTAATTGTCATTTTTTACCAAACAATTTGGAACCTGCCTTCTCATCACTTGTCAGATTCAGATGTACTGTTTGGAATTTGGATATACTATATGAGTTCATGACTTATGAGTCGACATGTATAATCTAGTTGTAAGTGTTGTAACGTTTAACTAGTACAATTATTGGAGATACATTGTTTGATCTCTACTCATGAAATGTGATAAGCTAACTTTTTTTATATTCTCTCCTTGATATTTTAAATAAAAAATTATTAATATTTTTTGCAAAAAGCCTTTATCAATAGTTTTTTTTTTTTGACAAAACCTTTATCAATAGTTAAATGTAACAACAATAAATAAATTATAGAAGAGATCTAAATAACATGAATCCGAAATTTATTATGTCAACAAAAAAGAATACCAATTGATGCAAAAAATAAAACTTAGTAATATATAGTACAATCGTGTCATGAATATTACAGTACATATGGTGACAACAGAAATTTAATGATTTATCTTTTTGTGTTGAATTTAATAATTAAGTCAATTTTATCAACAAAAAGATTAAGTCAAAGTATAATTTAGTACTGCTGAAGGTACCAAATATGGGAATTAAGAAGCAGCAGCAGCAGCAGCATTTAGACTATTGTGTTTGTCTCAACACTGATGTAGCATATTTTATATTTGTAGGACAAGCACGTTTGCAAGTTGAATTGTTTGGAGTGTTAGAAGGTCTATCATCCCTTGCTAGAGAAACTTTTCTTACCTCTATACTTTAAAAAATTCACATATTTATTTTCACGAAATTCACGTTTTTCTGGTTTGGCGTCCAAATTTGAAATCACATTTTTATTTTAAAAAAATGGCAAGTCATTTTCCTTCTTTTTATTTTTATGCAAAAAAGTTTACTTCCCTATCATATTTTTGAATGCATCATTTTTTTAATACAATAGCATCCTTGTCCTAAAGCTAAAGTTTCCATATGCTGAAGAGCTGCTTGCTACCTGCCATGAAAAACTCAGCAATGGCTATTCTTCACTTCCTTGTTGGTCCAGATCTTTAAAAGTTTTATTTTTTCTTATCCACTTCCGTCGGGCGCGTCTATATAAGGCTGTTTCAACAACTTGATTAACTCGTCTCTCGGGCGCGTCTATATAAGGCAGCTGTTTCAACAACTTGATTAACTCATATGTTCTGACATTTTGACCAGAGTAAAGGCAAAGGTCGAGTGGAGTTAAACCATCCTGAGACAAACAAGAGATAAATTGAATTCAAATATCAATGTAAAAGAAATGGCCAGTATTAATCTGCTAGACAACATATTTTGAACAATCAATCATTGTTCAAGAGTTTATCTAATTTTATAAACCACAGACAAAATATTATGATATGCATATTAAAAATTGACACCGAGTTGAACAATACTCTAGTAGACTCTAGAGAGCTTTTAAACAAAAAAAAAAACAAAATATTCATCAATCACGGCTCTAAATAAAACAAATTCAATCAAGCCTTGTCACTTCTGCTAGGTGAGGACTGATGTTGGCTAATCGACGCATAACGGTTTATTAAAGATCAATATTTTAATGAAACTATTAATTTTTTGATCCAAGCATAGGACTACTGACTAGATATGTGACAGTTCAACAAAGAAGCAAGTGATTGGCAAAGTCTAATGATTCCTAAATAACAATTGAAAGTTTTTCTTCAACTGATAGGTTTTTAATGACTCTGACAACTTTGGAAAGACGTCCCTGTTTAAAGGGAGAATCTCGAGTAAGTATCTCAATTTCTTAGCCTTTCATTTAAATCAGATAACTAGTTCTTAAGGACGGGACAAATCTTCTAAATACTTGTGTAGCACCAACACTTCAGATTGAATGCATGTATGATGTCCAACATGACACCAATACATGAGGTTACATATAATCACTTCTATTTTCTAAATTATTATCAATGTGTACGTGTCAGTGTAACGTTGAATGTCAGTGTCAGTGCTTCGTAGGTAAATACCAGTGACAACTGATATTTTACCAATGACCCATTAAAAGCATCTATATTCAGCCCGCTTCTATTTTGTAAATTATTATCGATGTCAAAGTGCCAGGGTCATGATGAATGTTTGTGTTGCTAAATAGCTAAATAGCAGTGAAATTGATAGATTAATATAGGAAATCAATAGACAATTACCTTGTTTTTTAATGTCCGATCAGCACCTTTAATCAGCAGAAGCTCCACTATATCAGGTCTCTGAGTCTGAACAGCAAGATGTAATGGTGTCCAGCCATCCTAAGACAGAGCAAATGAATTTTGTTCTCAAACATCGGTCCACAAAAGAATAAGAGGTAGATAAGCCAAGTATTGGAAAAATTGATCATACATTGTCCCGAAGATTTATATCCACATTGTAAAACAAGAGTGCTTTAATTGCTCGGGCAGACGCTGTTTGTACAGCATAGTGCATCAAGGTGGCCCCATCCTGTTTCCAGCACATAAACAACAAAGCAAATGCATGGAATATCAGGATACCAACAGCTAACTAAGGATATAATAACTATATGTTAATAGATTAAGGGCATGTTTGGATTGACTTATTTGAGCTTATATATTAGCATAAACACTCGTGAGACTATTCAGAAGAGCTTATGGAAACAGCTTATAAACATGTCCATAAGTTGTTTTCAACATATTTCGATAAGCTCCCAGAATAGCTAATGAAAACAGTTTATAGCTTATATGCAACAATTTGATTTTATTTTATCTTTTGTTCTAAAAAAATTGTATGCATAAACACTTATATGACAAGAGTTTATGCTATAAGCGCCTAAGATGTAATGATAACAACGATGAATTTCCAGTGAGGGAAGGAAGAGCACAAAATATAAATTGCACTATTGCAGTAAGAAAATCAACAGATAAAGG
The DNA here is from genome assembly GCF_051527215.1 of Medicago sativa. Classification (NCBI taxonomy): domain Eukaryota; kingdom Viridiplantae; phylum Streptophyta; class Magnoliopsida; order Fabales; family Fabaceae; genus Medicago; species Medicago sativa. The sequence continues at coordinate 13,267,807 of NC_140753.1, read as the reverse complement.
CTTACGAATGCTACTATGACAGCACAACACACAATTTTTCACTCACATTATCTTGCACAAACGGATTCGCAGAGTTTCTCACGAGAAGATGGGTTATGGCAAGCTTTCTTCCAATTATTGCTTTGTAAAGAGCGCTCAAACCATCCTTGAAAAAGTAAAACAAATCACAATAGTTTAAATAGAGGATTCCACACATTATAATCTTCTGTGTAGAAATTAGTATTCATGTACCTTATCCATAGCATTAATATCAACAACATCATGCTGCAACAAAGTATCTAAAAGGAAAGATTCTCCGCTCGCAGCAAAAGTGTGCAAAGGAAGCCATTTATCCTACAAATAATGAGTGTTAGCCATTAAAAACATAAATATAGAGATTATTAACCAAAGGCAACAAACAAGTGAATACCCTTTCCTCCTACACTTCTATCATGATTCCAACGTTGAAAAAAATGCAACTACTAAGATTACTCAACAACTACAATACCAACAGCTACTAAGATTACTCAACAACTACAATACCAACAGCTACTAAGATTACTCAACATCAACGGTGGAACAAAAAATTACTTCAACATCAAAACGAAGGAAAACGAGAGAGTTCTTCTTTTCCAATAACAGTTCAATATATAATGATGACGATGATGAAATATCAGTCATTGCTCATAGACATGGAATACTTACTGAAGTAGCAACTGTCAAGTCTGGCGTTTTCTTTTTCAACAAATCCCTCTCTTCCCAGGTAAACAAAAAAGGAAGACCTATTCAGGCAAGTATGAAAGAATGAAAACCAAAATGCCAACATTTAAAAACCATATATATGCAAACAATGAGAACCAAAATCGGATAAAATGAAGATCTTCCTGAACTCAACCGCCAATGAATAAAATGATCCATTTTATCGCAATCAAATTTCTTTGTTTATGTTGCCATCATCCATTAAGTACCAAAGGTTGTGAAGCAGCACCAACTTAAGAGCCATTTTGGATAAACCTCTCCAAAAACACTTATCTAAAGAGAAATACTCCCTCCGTCCCTTAATGTAGGCACCCATTGCTTTTTTCATATTTCTTAAGAAAAGTTGTCAGTGTAATTAATGTGTCTGTTTTGTGTGTTAATATTACGAAATTGTCCTTTGTTTGTATGTGTATTAAATTTGACTTTTCATATTTCAAGACAAGATAGTAGTATTAATTAGGGGTATGTTTAGGAAAAAAATAATAAATGTATCTAGTAATTTGAAAAGGGGTTTACATTTAGGGACAAAAATAAAATCAAATGGGTGCTTAGATATAAGGACGGAGGGAGTACTAAAACAAAATCTCACAATAACCGTGAGTTTTTAATACAATAGATTCTCATATAAATTAAAACTAGCCTCTATATCTCAACTTTTTCATAAGTTCTCTCATTTAACTTTTCAATAAGCGCCGGTAAACTTATAAGCATTTTTGCCCATAAATTTGTTTTAACTAACAAGCTCCCATAAATTAAAAGCAAATGCAAACCACACTTATTTTTTAAAATGTCAATACATCACCAAGGAAGTTGATTTTCACTACATCAGAGCATGTTGCAAAGAACCAAAGTTATCTAACAAGCAGAAATCATAATCTATGAAGCAGCAACACAGATGCATATACCGGATATGACATTGACACATAGAAACCAAAAGTAACCACATGTGCTTGTGTCTGACACAAATACTTGGCAGGCACATGAACGGCACCCTAAACAATAATATATGAAGCAGCGATACAGATAAATATACTGGATATGACACTGACATGTAGATACCAAAGGTAACTACATGTGTATGTGTCTGACACCAATATGTGTCGGACACCCAACACAATAATCTAATTAGCAGCAACACAGACACATGCATCGGATACGACACCGACACATAGATACCAAACGTAACTACGTGTGTTTGTGTCTAACACCATCACGTGTCAGGCGCACCTGACACGCTTTCAATCTAGAGACTAGAAGTTATTACATAGGTCGTAATAATCCTCGACAACGTACATTAACAAAAATAAAACCAAAGCAGATTGTAAATACAAATTACCTCCAATTTTCTTAGCAGCAGGGTCATAACTCTCACTATTCAAAAACTCCTTAACATCCTCCAACCCTTTCCCATAAACAGCCCACCTAGGATTCCTAGCCTCTACCCTCTCTTCACTCAACCCATCTACTTCTTTTTCCTTCTTTTTCTCAGCAAAACAAAAACTCGGAACCTTATCAAGAACCAAAGGCGTCAGCTGAGCCAATTTAGTTTCTTTATAAGCTTTATACTCATTCAAATCCATATCCCTCAAAGGAACCAACCTTCTTTTCAGCTTCATAACTTTACTATTAAACTCAATCTCTTGAGCTTTCTTAGGCCGTTCTTTCTTTGTTATGTTTATCTCTGCTTGAACTTCTTTCTTCGATATGTTTATCTCTGCTTGAACTTGTTTCCATTTATCAGGAACAAGATTATCGGACTTCATCACTGTTAGTTTTTTCTTCTTTGAATTGGGTTTTGGTTTTTTGGTGTCTACGAGGTTGTTGTCGGATGTTGGAAAAACGGGGTCTTCGAAAATGCCTTCTTCGAAAACAAGACAATCTCCGATGATGTGTTCTTCGTCGTTGTCGTTGTTGTCATGTTGGTGTGATGAAGAGAGAATTTTGTGGAGGTTGCGGTTTGTGGGGGGTTTGAGAGGTTGAAAAGATTGAAACACGCGGGGTGTGGAAGAAGAAGAAGAAGAAGAAGAAGAGAAGGGAGAGAAGAAGAGTGTTTGGGGTTGAGGATTATGAACAAGGGTGGAAAAATTGAACATTGTTGTTGCTGTTGCTGTTGCTGTTGCAAATGACAACATTCAAGTTAGTTTTTTTTTGGTTACACAACATTCAAGTTACTAACCCAATGCTTCTCTTGTTTAAATAAATAAATAAATAAATAATAGTTTTTTAATAATAAATTTGTTTTCTCTTCAAATATAATAATAATACTATTAAAATTGTTATTTTGCACACCATGAAAGCTTTGGTTTAATTTATTGTTTTGATGTAATTTGTGTAATATTTAGTAAATTAGGTTTGTGGAAATTGATATCGTATTGTAAGAGTTAAAAGAATAATTTTTTGTTTGTAAGATCTATTTTAATTGACAAATATCAAGATTGTTATGAACTGTGACACACATACCATATATTTATAGGGTTTTTCATTATTAAATTTTTTTAGATAACAGTTTTTAATATTTTAAATTGATGTTAATTTTTTTTTTTATTAAATTGTTGTTTTTCTCTCCTTACCTTCTATTCTCTCACCTGGGACCAATGTTTACACTCGATGATATACTGTATTGAGATACGATGGTAGAAATGCCTAAATAATACAACTGATGATTATACACTCCTGATTTGAGAACATGATGAATTGTGAAAAGATTTGAATCAATTTATACTAGATTCTTTACTATCAATTTATAATAGATTCCTAAAACACATAATCTATCAAAATTCAGACCGAGTCTCATATCTAATATCTTTGCAACTGAAGCATTAGAAGCAACATTCAAAAAAAGTTATTATCTGGGTTGGCCCTTCCATTTTTAGCGCACTAGATAAAATAAAATAATGATACTCACATTTATATCATTAGAATATCGCTAGTGTATTTGTTTTCATTACAAAATCATTAATAATCTATTGGTTTAAATGCAATTTCCGTTCCTTGCATGATCAATCCACAATTTTGGTCCACTCATTTTTAATGTCGCAATTTTGGTCCTTTTATATTACCAATTACGTAAATTTGGTTTCTCAGTCAGCATGGCAGTCATATATGCTTACGGGACATCTATTAAGTGGAGCAAATATGGCAGTATAATGCTGACATAACCTTAAAAACTAAAGTTCCACTACTTAGTAATAATAACATAACTCCAATGTCATCAACAAACGATACAGGCACAATCTAGCAGTCAAAGTACTTAAAGATACATCAATACTTGCAGAGTGCAGATTACCTCCAAAACGGGCATACATCACCTATAGGCACAATCTAACAGTCAAAGTACCATAGCAATTACAGTGTTTGCTTTCCTTCTTCAAGCTTAAAATATCTAAACAAAATGTAAAATATCACCTAGGCCCACGAGCATACCTCCTATCTGGGCTACCATATGGAGCATAAGGAGGTGACCTAGACCTATCCCTCCTATACCTTCCACTTCCACCATAAGGAGAGTGTCTTGGGGAATAATTCCTGCTACCACGATACGGAGAACGCCTTGGAGACCTATGATATGGATAATCATCACGACCAAATCCACCCCGATGCCTTCCACGGTCACCACCACGAGGTCCTTGAGAACAACAGAAGACAAAGGTTCAATAAGATATCATAAAACAAGTAATAAATTATATTAAAGATTCAAAGAAGTGTCTCATCTCAAACTTACCATAGTCTCTAGTATTTTTCAGCCCAAGATAGTGCCCAGGTGTGGGAGTTCTTGGCCGCTTTCTCTTTGACTGAAATTATAAATAGAGAAACTGCATCCTTAGAATTTTGTTGATATAAATCAGTGTTGTCGAATATGGGCCTTGGCCTCGATGTTGCGAGCTTTTCTGCCATAAGCCGCTATGAAGGCACCATAAAGCGGCCGAAAAGGCAAGATTTTGGCTCTCTGCCATGGACCACCATCCGCCATCGACAACACTGATATAAACAAACTCGCACCAATCATTCATGTAAAACTGAACACAAAACAGATTAAATCATCTGGTATATCCATCATGTTGTATTAAGTTGTAAAAATGAACACTTGCAAATTATAATAAGAGCCCTTTAAAAGAAAGTTTGATTAACATAAAAGTTATATCCACACACTAATGATCAATGCCAGGTGTGAGATACCATAAAGGCCTGATTAGAAAGTTGTTGAATAATGTCCGTTGATTAGTTCAGAGTTGAAAGGGAATGCTGAGGTTGTAAAGTTGTTGAACATTATAATTGCTAGATGAGAGTTGAAAGTGAATGCTGAGGTTGTAAAGTTGTTGAACGTTATAATTGCTAATGTTTAGTTGATCAGACGCATTTGATTAGCTGTTTAAGCTTGCATTTGATCAAGTTGTTTCACTAAAGTTGACATGGATGAACTGATCATCTTTGATTGCTGCCAACATAGCTGATGCAATGCATTCTGAATGTAAGCACAAAACCTTCAAGTCAAGAAGAAAGAAAAGTGCTAGTGTTTTATCAACTACTAGTTAATTAAAATACACATTACCCGCTCAACAGTGATATAGCGACCCTCTAAAATGGATTGATTGAGGTACTTGATACAGCGGTTTGCATCCTCAGCAGTATCCATAGTGACAAAAGCAAAACCTCGAGATATTCGCGTACGGGGCTCCACCACAAGAAAACATGAAGCAACCTAATAAAGTTATCAATCCATGACATTCTCATTCAAAGATTCAGGGATCACTAATGAAGGAAAATCGGAATATTATACAGTGAAACAGAGGAGATAATCAATATGATACTCACCTTCCCTTCCTTAGAGAAATGCTCCTCTAGATCTCTCTCAGTGACCCTTGAAGATAGACCAGTCACATAAAGAGTGTCCCCACCATTCCTGGAACAAAATTGAAGATATCAGAGGTTCCTAACAGAACATCACCAAATCCAAACAACAGCTATTTCTATCGATATACTCAATAAGGTAAAGCTAATCTTTCAATCTAAGGATTATAACCAAATGCAGTTAAAAGTGACTAACCTATCAGGACTTCTTGATCTTGATCTGAACAAAAAAAAGACCAGTAAATCAAAGGAAATACATTAGGCACTGCAGAACAGAAAATGTAAAGACAATGCTCGAATGCTAAACCATGATTGCAATTAACCTGCCACGACTTCTCGAGGGGGATCTAGGCCTTTGCCTTTCAAGAGATCTTGACCGAGACCTATGCCTTTGCATTTCACGAGACCTTGACTGAGACGGAGGCCTTTGCTTTTCAAGAGACCTTGACAGAGACCTAGGCCTTTGCATTTCAGGAGACCTCGACCTCGACCTCGACCTAGGCCTTTGCATTTCAGGCGACCTTGACAGAGACCTGGGCCTGTGCCTCTCAAGGGATCCTGACTGAGACCTGGACCGAGACCTGGATCTTGACTGAGCCCTCCATGGGGAAGGGGACCTTGAAAGCCTGAAAATATGAAATATTTCATCATAACCAGAGTAACAAATAGCTTCATTATGCTTATTAAAAAAAATAAAATCACAATCAAAATTAATCAACTTTAACCTAAAATCTAAAAATTGACCAATTTATATTACCAATATTATTTGCATATGAAATCTCAAAGATAAAATAACTCATCTCGTTTAAAATGAACATAATTTGTAACCAAAAATAAATAAATGAACATGATATAAAAATTCAATTCACTAATAAAAATAAACTTCTAATGTTTAATTCAATTTTGCGTTAGGGTTCCTAACAAATAAACGTAATCAACGATAATCGCTTCAAAATTATTTGATAATCATAATTTTTGCAATGAAAGAGAGTTCTAGGGTTACCTTCTTACTGGAGAATCATCCTGCAAATTAATTGGGGAAAAAACAATAAAAAGTTAGAAAAATCTTCAGCAAAAATCTAAATGGGTCATAGATTCGGATAGAAAATTTACCATTTCGATAAGCGACGAAAAGCGATAGCGATGAAGAAGAAAGCAACAGCGACGAAGAGTTGGGGTTTTTGTCGAAATGCACTTATTGTACGATTTGCAACAAGTTGGTCTTGGATTTTGCGGTTTAACAAGGTCTTTATTATAAATAACAATAAAGAATTATTTAAATAAAACATGTCATAATAAAGTTGGTCTTGATTTTTTTTTTTTTTACGATTTGTCATGTCATTGCAAAACATGCGTCACATTTTCACTTAACATAATTATTTTTATTATAAATAACAATAAAGAATTATTTAAATAAAACATGTCATAATAAAGTTGGTCTTGATTTTTTATTTTACGATTTATCATGTCATCGCAAAACATACGTCACATTTTCACTTAACATAATTATTTAAAGTCAGAGACTTTGTACCAAAAAAAAAAGTCAGAGACTAAAATAATAACAGTAGTGCAGAGTCATGAATTTCTTTGTATTTAATCCTGAGTCAGAGACCTTTATGACATCGAGGTGCAGAGTCCGGGACTAAAGTGACTATTTACTCATAAAAGTTGATTCAATGAACAATCATAATTTACTCTCTTTCAAACGAGTGTCGTTTAAGGTTTTGACGCACAAATTAAAACTAATTTAGTAAAATTGTCATGTCTTTTGACATTGTTATTTTTGTTATTTTCAAAATAACAATGTCAAAAGACATGACAATTTTACTAAATTAGTCTTATTTACTATTGATGTAATATTTTGGAAGTAGTGTACACTCAATTAATTAGATGGTACAATTGAAAGTAAAATAATAATCTCACATTAAAAATAGGCATGACAATTGGATCAGGTGGGGTCTTCCTCGTCCTCATACCCTACTCTCATATACTTACATGTTACCCTACTCATATCCAGCGAAGATGATAAATTGAAACTCATCTCCATCCCCAAAGGGTTTGACTATCCCCGCCACATCCTCATCCCTGTAGTGGATAATTTTTTTTAATAAAAATAAAAGTATTTTTCAACCCAGAACGCAGTGTTGTAATGCATTATCTAACAAAAAGATGATCGATGGCCATAGTGATAGAGAAGAGAGAGGTCGAGAGTGTGATATATGAAAGGATAAAAGAGAGAACTATAATAAGTGAGTGTCATCTGAAATACTAAAACTATGACTGTTTGAGTGAAATGATTTAAGGTTTTGCTTTCTATTTATATAAAATGGATAATAAATTGATTTTCTACATTGCAGGCTTGGGTATGGGTTTGGAGTGGATACTTATATCTGTTACTTGTCCCGTGCTTGTGTTTGGAAATCGGGGAAAACTCAAACCCATTCAAAGCTGGTAAAACTCGTCAAATTAGGTTAGGTTCGTACTAGTATCCGCGGGTATGAGTTTTGTTGTCATGCCTAATTGTAAAGTGCGAGTGACATTTATTTTGAAACAATTTTTTTTATTAAACCGACATTTATTTTGAAATGGAAGGAGTAAAATAATAATTCTACGTTAAAAAGTGCAAGTGACAATCATTTTATAACTTATTTTTTTGCTAAAACGTCACTTATTGATAAATTTGTTGAGTCAAACTGCCACATCAGCTAATCAGTGACGTGGCAGTGATTAAGTGGGGAGAGGGACAAAAATTTAAATGGTTAAATTTTGGCAGGGCAAAATGTCAGGATTAAGAAATACAGGGACCATTTTTTAAATGACCCCTATTTGCAGGGACTAAACACATAAAAGCTTTTTTTTTTATTTTAATTTAAATAAGTGACATTTACATAGGTCAATATTTTTAGTTGTTTTTCTTCTTCGTGATTTTGTCGTCTAAGTACGGCGCTATGTTGTTATTTGTCTTTTGCGATATTGTTTGATTTTCCGTCTTATTGCAATGCTCATTCGGCTCCAATTGAAAGATCAGTAATTCAATCAATAATTTAGACATCATATTGCATATCCGCATACAAGAGCATTTCGATCACTTTAATTTTCCATTTTTTTCGTCTTGAGCGACATTGTATGTTATTAACTTGAAGGTTGTGAGTTTAATCGCAAATACATCTTTTACATTTTTAGTGATATTGAATTATGCACTCTATCAATTTTAATGAACGAATATCGTTTTGTTTTTTTAAAATAAACATACCACGGAGAGAGGGAGGGGGAGAGAGAGAGAGAGAGAGAGAGAGAGAGAGAGAGAGAAATCTTAAAAAAAATAGCAATCCATATAATTTTTATGTTTTGATGAAAGAGTTTTCCATGCTAGAGATTCACTGAAAAATCTCATAACATCCATAAAAGTCCAATATATGAAACAATAATTCAAAATTTGAATGTTTTTTTATACCACAAGACTTTTTGTGAGTTATAAAGAGTTTCGATTGAATAACACAAGATTTTTTTAAAAGTTACAAAAAAATCTTAATTGAATACCACAAAGTTTATTTATTAAGTAAAAGTCTTAATGGAATACCCTGAGACTTTTTCATAATAAAAGAGTTTTATAAAATCATTTACAATCCTAATTGAACACACCCAAGAATATCATTTGAATTAATCAGGTGGTTTGAGGTCTCTCAATCTTTTAAGATCACCAATCAAAGCCAACAAATTGTTATGAGACGATCCACCTTCTTGAACAGCTTGTGTAGCCTTTCCTTTAAACTCTTGAGCTCGTCGTCTGATTTCCTTAGCTTCATCACCATCGTCCATCAATCTCCTCACAGCCTTTTCTATACTATGTTTACTCACCACTTTCTCTTTCTCTTGAAAATTAGACCACTCCGTTGCACCCACCTCCACCCCAATCCCTCTCACATCAGTTATCAACTTCTCATTATAGAATTGTTCTCCTCGTATTGGCCACGTGATCATCGGAATCCCTGCGCTAATAGCCTCCACGGTGGAGTTCCACCCGCAATGCGTCATGAATGCACCCACACTAGCATGGCTCAAAATCATAACTTGTGGGGCCCACCCTCTAATGATCAAACCTTTCTTATTTTCAATGTTTCTCTCTTCGAATCCTTTCGGTAACCACTTTTCTTTCTCCTCTTCACTCTCATTTTCTTTCCCTTTCTTCTCAGGAACAACCCATACAAAATCGTGACCTGAATTATCTATTGCGTTCGCAATTTCGTAAAGTTGTTTATCAGAGAAACAACATATGCTCCCAAAACATATGTACAACACTGAATTGTCTCGCTTTGAGTTGAGCCAAATTAGACATTCATGCACACTAACCGCACTCTCATTTCCCCTCTCCGCTTTCTCTTTGACCGTTTTGTGAATAAGACAAGTTGGACCAAGATGCCAAGCCTTGTGACCCATGAGTTTCTCATAGTGTTTTATGCAATCTTCACCATCAAGTTCAGCAAAGTTATTAATGATGAGTCCCTTACTTTTGCGGATTGTATCAAGCATCCCTTCCTCGAATTCAACGAATGTCTTTGGTGGTCTTGAGCAAAAGGTGATAGAATGAGGAAAATTTGGAACAACGAATGAACTCGAATTCGTGTGAGAATATGAACGGTGTATTCTAAGAGATTCTATGAGGGATACGGTAAAGAGGGAGTATCCAGTGAAGGCAAGAGTGGAGATATGACGCTTATTCGCCAAGTCATTAATCCAAGGGTACACACAGTCGGCAATGATGTAGTCAGGTGGATCCTTCTCTACGAATTCTCTGATGGGTCCATGGAGGAGCATTGCACCTACAAATATCTTGCCGGTGGTGGCGGTGTCGGCGGTGGAGGACAATGATTCAACGCCGTCAGGAAGGCCGACTTGCTGGGAGGGAAAGTCGACGGTGTGAAGGCGAAGGAAGAATGGATCAGCGGAGGAGAGTGATTTGGTAAAGAAATGAACGTTGGAGGGGGTGGTGATGATAGTGACTTGTTGGCCATGAGATGCAAACAGAGCTGCTATGTCACCCAAAGGAATCATATGACCAGGTGATAGAAATGGAAGCAAGTAAAGTTTCAATGGCCGTTCAATTCCAAAACCACCTTCCATTGCTGATCAATTTTCTCTAATATTAAATTATTAACGGTTTGTCTCACTATCTCTATGTGACTCTCTTCAAGTTCAACCTTACATTATTTATTTGGTTTTATGTACTGTACTTTTTTTTTTTTTTTTGAAATCTTTTTATGTACTGTGCTTACTACTATTTGCTATTGAATTATATGTCCGCACGAGACGCACGAGATTTGATTCTTATGCAACGAGACACACGATATTTTTTTTTGGACACAACGAGACCCACGTTTGAATTACTACAAGAAGACAATATTCATATAGAATTACTAGCTCTGTCCACACACACGTATGTGTGTCTATATATATATATATATATATATATATATATATATATATATATATATATATATATATATATATATATATCCCTGAAAAAGTATATATTTTTGTGAATTATTTTTTGTCCTTTTTTATAAGATTTTTTTCAATTTACAATATACATTAGTAATGTTTTCACAAAAACGCTCATAATTAAAAGATTGATCATTTATCTTCTTTAATAATTAAAAAATAGTTTTGGAAAAAGAACGTAAATTGATGACAAATTTAATATATCAACTACTTTTCATAATCCAGTTAAAAACTAATTTTCATAATGGGAGGTGCTATATAACGCGAGAAATCTCGCGAAATCATCCCGAAAGTGAAACTTGTTTGGTGCCAAACAAAAAAAAAAAATAATCCACCTAAGCATTGAAGCGATTAGCAAATTAAGGAACTGCACACAATAAAGGGGTCATGGAATTATGCGAATTTATTTGTCGCTATAAACAACATTCTCCTTTCATAATTCCTGTGTTTTGTCTAAAATGGTCTTATACATAAGGACGGATATAGTATTTGATCTCTTATTTATTACTAATGAAATGCTATAATCATACTTTTTTATAAAATAAAAAAATTTATCATATTAATTTATTTCAATCTTCTTAGGAACTTTTATTCCCACCTTTTTCTTTGGGAATTTTTTTCTATTCCTAAGAATATTTTACGCCCATAAATAAAATTTATTAAACTTACTTGACCAAATAAAATATTAAACTTGTAACAAATTTCCATAATTTTATTCTTAAAACTACAAAAATAATTTCAAACAAACGCACTCTTAAGGGTTAAAATGAATTGAGATACTAAACATACAAAGAACTTCAAAAAAACATCCAAAGTTGTCGATGAAAAGTTGAATGCTTTTTAAAATTAATATAACAAATATGAAAAGTATATTTGTCAAAAAAAAATAAATAATAAGAAAAGTATTGAAAACTAACTCAACGTAAATTATTTTAGTATATAAAATCAATATTATGTAAAAAGGTATTTTTTATACTATCTCGCAAGTTGAAGAACTAAACGCGTCAAGCTATATATATTTCATGTTTAACACATTTAATTCATGAAACGAGTTCAACGAATTAATTATCAAGTTTAGTCTAGAATTATGTTTGAGTATACTCAATTCATTGACAACCTTATAGTTAGTGTAAAATAGTTTTGCATTGACATCTTACGAACCATAACTCATAATATTGCCAATAAATCCACTTTGTGATCGACAATGACAGTTTAAGAATAATCGTAAAATATTGCATTCTCATTGGTTATGAAGTGCAGATTAAGTTGCAGAAAATTATGAACAAATAAAGAGAATCAAACAATTGACACAACAATCTACAAACTGGCGATCTTTTTTACAAATATGAATTGTTACCTATGTGAAAGGTTTACAAGTGATTTGAACAATCAATTCTAAGTAGAGAAAACTAAACACTTGACTCAAATCTTCTTCCTCTTAAAGAGGCAAGCAACACATTACAGCCTTCACCAAAACTTAAATCAAACATGAATTCAGGAGTTTACGTTGTTAGGATATCTGGAATTGTCGCGGAATGAGCCCCCAATATCTTACCACCAGCATCTGGGAAACTATCACAATCAGGTAATGAACTGATCTGCCCATCAGAATCTATTTGCACGGGATACTTAAGAAGATGTCCCTGTAGCAGTGACATTTCTTCAGAAGCATATTTTCTCCAATTATCGTCTGCTATTTCATTCATTTTACGCACACACTCCAATCTTTCCGGTTCTTTAAATGTTTCATCTAACATACCAAGATGCTCTGCCCAAAGTGACATTCTATAACCATAAATCTGCAGGAATAAAACCCATCAGATAATTAGTAATCAATTTTCTCCCCACAGACAGCAGAAAAAGTAAAAGAGAAACCTAGTTGAAAGGTCAAATTATAATTTTTTATTTTTATTTTAGTAATTTAAAAAATTAGGGGGAAGTCATTCACATTCATCATAGGATAGGATAAGGGTTATTTACCGGTCTACTTAAGCATTAAGCATCAAATCAATTAGTAATTTTGCTAGCTCAGTGGTAAGAGTTTAGTCTTGTAACCTCAAGGTTCTGAGTTCGAATCCCTCAGGGACGGTTGTAAAATGGTCATTAGTGCCACTATAATCAATAAAATATTTCAAAAATAAATAAATTTTATTAGAGTGAGGTGTGATTTCCAGCTTATTTGTGTTTGGCTGCAATGTTACGCATCACTTGTGGCTAGACAAACGGTAATTTCCAATTAGAATAGTTGCTGCTAGAATTAAAGCTTATCTCCTTCAAAAAAGAATTAAAGCTTATTGAGAAATACAAACCTGGCCATGTGGATGTTTTTTCCTTGCAGACCATGTGTAATGCGGTTGATATGAACCCATAGCTATCTCGGTATCTTTAGTACCAGCCATAGATCTTTGGTTTATGTTAGCAGATCCCATTATAACATATTCATCATCCACGATCATCCCCTTGGCATGCACATAGATCATATTTCGACCATATTTAAATGCTTCAGAGACCTGACAAAACAATTCACAACCTATTCGTAATCAGTGTCTACCATTTAAGATAAGTATTTCAAAAGTCATGTAGAATTTGGATATTATAAGAAACGAGTAAAATGGAATATACTAAGAAAAAAAATCGTAGTGTTGGAATGTTGGATGAATTGGACAGTATCTACAATCCAAATAGCATAAAGAAAAATCTATACTCACGCTCAGAGCTATCAAAATGTATTAAACATATATTATCAAATTCCTGTTCTATAATCAGAACGATTTACATTTGGCAAAAGACAAATTTCAGCAACAGATTTTTTTTACAATTTGATCATAATATCAGTAGCCAAACCAATTGAAACTTAAAAGATGCATATACAGATTAATGTATGTATCAAGTTCTATCATGTCATATACATGGTGAAAGGAAAAGCCAACCAATTTTATGTTTGGGCATACCGCATATGTAAGTTAAGAGCTGGAGATGGAGATTGAAGGGTGGTTGGTGTACTTTGAGAATTCAATGCTTGTTTGTTATTTTCCAAAGCCAAATAAACGCTCAAAAAGATAAACTAAAAGATGATAGTTTTAAGTTTGTTTGATCGGAAAATGGTCAAGGCTTTATACCAAACATACATGAAATTCAATACTAACACAGAAAATGCAACCAGTATACGTTTATTGACAGTGATAGTACAAAGCTTAGAGCGAAAAAAAAACTTTTGAATGCACCATCTTATTGGTGATATTATTGGCAAGAGATGCCTACTACCATTGTTGTCGATATAAAGAAGATTTCCTCATCTACAGTATAGATAACTAACTACTATTATATAAACCAGCCTTGTATTCTTTAATATGTTAAAGAACTGCATCTTAGAGACACTTAAGAGACAAGTAGTATGATATGCTGAAGAGATAAACAAAATGGATTATGGTTTTAAGTTTGTTTGATCTGAAAATGGTCAAGGCTTTATACCAAACCTACATGAAATTCAATACTAACACAGAAAATGCAACCAATATATCATTATTTGAAAGTAGATAGTACAAAGCTTAGAGCAAAAGAAAATAACCCTTTTGAATACATCATCTCATTGGTGATATTAAGTGATACCTTCTAACATTGTTGTCTAGATAAAGAAGATTTCCTCATCTACAGTAGTAGATAACTAAATACTATTACATATAGCAGCCATGTATTGTTTAACGTGATAAAGAACTACATTTTAGAGATGCTTAAAAGACAAGTAATATGATATGCTGAAGCCATAAACAAAATGGAATTTTTATTTGGAGAAATTACCGGTGCACTATTTGAACCTGAACTTTCTTCATTGAAGTGTTCCCGATTACCAAGGCAATAGAAATTGAGGTAGTCTTGTGGGTGCACATCACTAAGTTGCATTGATTTCAATTCTTTAGCAACGACATTATACATCATTTGCATTGTCTGAGCCTGTATACAAAAAACATAGAGCTGAGTATAAACACTTAATTTATTTTGTTGCTTTTTTTATCTTATGACTCAAATAAAAAAAATCATCTAATGTTGTGTAGACTTTGAACAGTTGAATACAGGTTTCGAAACCATTCATCAGAACAATAAGTAATTAGATAAGCTACCAACACACAGACAACAAACCAACATTTGTGAGAACTCGCTCCTTCAATTTCCTTATTGGCAATTACTTACATTGTGCTCTCTAAAATGCACCAAAGAGAAACCGGATCCTTGACCTTCATAGTCAGATAGTGTAAATTTCCATGATAAACAAGATTATAAAATGTTGGGAGTCCAAAAGTGATATGATCTAAATAGTGATTATTCATGAAAGACTAACATCACTTTACAAGTTGGTTTTGCGGGGTTAAGTCCAACACAAATTTTAAGATGGTATTACAAGTTATCCTAAATCCGTTGGGCCATCCGTTGACGGACCCCCACATCATGCTTCAGATATCCAAATATGGGTGTGATGGGATGTGTTAGGAGTCTCACAGCAATATGGCCTTAGCAGTGGTTATAAGCAGGAGACAATACTCTCCTTAGAAGCCAATTTTGTGGGGTTAAGTTAGACCCAACCAAAATTCTAATATAAATTTTGACATTAGATAATCACATACCTGCCAGAAAAGGATTTCTTGCACAGCTCCAGATTTAGGATCACCTTCTGGCCACATTGGTAAAACAATATAAATAGCAAATCTCTCCTTAGCTTTGATTTTACTAGCAATTTTCAGTGCCAATTCCATTGGGATAAGATTATCAGCGCCTGACCACAGAAGAAAACAATGAGTTTGACTTTGACTAAAGATGGTAAGTGGAACATCATCTCATTATCCTTAAAATCCTTTTCCTTTTGCTGACAAAATATGTACAAACTAAGAAATCCATGTCTTAAAAACATAATATGGTAAGTTATTTATTTTTTTAAGAAGATCACAAAGAGTTGGAGGAAAAAAATTATCCTTGGGAAATAAAAACACTATGGCTACAATCATCATTTAATCAAATTTGAAACTAATTCACACCATACCAACAGCAATACTTTTCTACGACGCCAACTTCTGAAAGGGGTGTAGATTTCAAAATTAATACGCATTCAAGGATCTCCCCCTAATCCTAAAAACTTTAAGCAATTTCTTTTGTCCACAACAAAGGAAACCACCTCGCTTAAATATAGACAGTTCATCTTGCTTTTCAAAAGTATTAACATTTAACCCACCTGCATTATTGTAAGATGGCCATGCATATGAAGATCCAATAAAGTATTGGTTTTCAATATAAATGAAATGTTGAGCAGATCTGATAGCTTGGATATATGCTGTTTGAATGCTTTTGTCTATAGTCAAATTTTTAGCACATATGAGATTCTGCAACCAAAAAATGTAATAAGATTCAGATCAATTCATAAATAAAATCTCAAACTCAATAAATAGCTTCTTTACAGAACTCATCCAAGTTAACATATTTTATGTGCAAATATAAAAGGATGGACAGCAAAGTAAAACACCGGTTAATATACCTGGGATAGAGCCTGATCAGCACGTTTGGGAAATCCTTTCAAGGATCCTGAGTCAATGGAGCGGAAGATCTGTAAAATTATGTGTAGCCCAATACGAGTTGGAAAACAAAGCAATGAAATGAACCATCTCCAAAATCAAGAAAAATAACATGCAAGTTATATTTACTCAAAACCAAGTTTGCTTTTAACCAACCTGAACATGCCAGTTTTCAGGATCATTTTCACTAGAAACCCATATTCGAGGATCATCCCCTGGAACAATTGTATAACCTTCCTTTGGGGTATGAGGAGTAGGAAGAGATGGACTTAATATCCATGAGATACGGTCTACTCTTATTAAAGCGTCGTCGTTCCACTGAGAAGCTTTTTTGAAAAGAATTGCAAACTCTCTCCACTTAGTTGCTTTTCTCCATCGTTGTTCAAAATTAATAAGGACGTCATATGCAGCGGGTCCGTCTATTCTGCAGTGCAAATCATGCCAAGGTTGTCTAGGAGCCCTTGTTCCAGACTATCCCAAAAAGCAAACAAGAAAAGCAGGGAGCAGTGACAATAAATCAGTTTATGTATCAGTTTTTAAAACCGAAGTGTCACAACATTGTAACAAAACCGTATTTCTTACAACATATTGGTAGCTAAGAAGAACTGCAGAACTGGCTTTCTCACTAATAATCCATAGATATGCAACAGTGATACCAGTTTCGTTAAATAGTGGCGCTATAGCGCTATTGCATAGCGAAATGTGAACAAATTGTCATTGTTCTGCGAGCCATTTAGTACAAAATATTGTGATATGGTCGCAATATCATAGCACTTTTGCCTACCGGAATTTGAGCAAACCCCTATTGGGAGCTAACAATTATAATTGGTTCCTCCCTTACATTCAACCATCAGACTAAGTCCAATAAATTTGATAACCAAGATCATTCTAGATTGTGCGTAAAAAACAGATTGTTCTAGATTGCTATTTGGAAGCAGATAACACAATTAGGCACAATTAGGTTACTCTAAACAAAATTTAACCTCAGAATTTGACACTTTGTGATCTAATACTTAAAATATTGCAACAAAAGCACAACCTAAGCCGACTTAAGAGCCAAGATAGCTTTGAGCTCAGCTCTCCAAGAACATCATGGGCCACCCCTTACATGGTGGCCACATGGCATAAAGGACTATATGTGGCAATATAACTTTGTCTTGTCTGGGAAGTGCAGTCAGAGATTGGGGTAAGCATTATGAGTCTCTTAAGTTCTGGTAAGTGGTAACAAATCCGGATGTTAGATAGGGATGGTGTAGTTCTTATGATCCCACACTATAGGTGCTATACTAAGACATCACATATAATATTAAAATAATGAATTCTATTATGTTCAATATGCTTGGTGACAAAACAACCAACCAACTTTACTGTCTCTAAATTAGAGTTACCATACAACCTAATCATGCATCCGTCCAATTCAACCTTGTAACTAGGGGTTCACTAAGAAATTATCAATGATAACACATAATATAGATTTTATTCAAAAGCTACTACATATTTGGTGGACAAATCATAATCAAAGTCTACAAGGCGTATCTTGTAAAATCTACAAAATGTAAACAAATTCTACAAGACATAATGAATAATGTAACCAGAAAACATTCTATTGAAAGAGTTTATACATGAATGTATAGAGTCCCAATAAAATAAAATAAAAAATGCAATGTTAATGTGTCTAATGGGGAAGACAACTTACAGGAAATGTAGGATTGTGGAAATCACCGGCAAATACAGTATCAAGATCACGAAAAAGCCGATGCTCAGGTGTGTCATAGCGACCATCACAAAGATCAAGACCTCCTATAAAAGCAGCTACCCTTCTGTTATTACCAGCAGCTTGTGCGTCCACAATAACACATTTTTGGTGGTGTGTGAAAACGGTTCCAACAACCTGGATAATACCATACCACAAGCAATTTAACAGGGTTTATCTCAAAAGACATAAAACCACTCAACCATATCACAACTCACAAGCCCAAAAACCTTTTGACTTCAAATAGAGAAAGATTACACTTTAAACAAAAATATATTTATTTCCCATACTACATTTTGCATCAACAAAAAAATCTACCCACAATTTAGACCTAAGACCACAAAACACAAGGTATTTCACATTTGACTCCACTGATTAATACACAAAGAATCCAATCTCCTGACAATATACATGAGATGTATCAACTTCATGAAAAAACAAAATAAAAACCACACAACAACTATCTACAAATATTAACCAACCAATACTTGCCTGTTGCTTAATGAAGCTCATCTTACTACTAGCATAACGAGGCGCCAAAACACACATGACAGAAGAATGTTTGAAAAATTTCCTAGTTTCTTCATCATGAGTCTCCATCACTCCAGTCTGCACAAAAACATGAAAACACCAAATAAACAATAGCTTCGTAGCAACCAAAAAAATGATACTCCCTCCCATCCTAAATATAAGAGACAATTGAACTAGATACATAAACTTTTGTTGACCCAACAGTCTCTTATATTACGATAGGAGGAAGTAAATGCTAACATCTGAGATTCTTCTTACCGTCTTGAAAAAGACCTTATCATGGGAAGTTTTATCATCCCAAACAAGCAATAAAACCCTGACACCTTCTTCACTCTTATACTTAAGCAAATCACCAAGTGTTAAATCGCCACCTTTCGGCAAAGGCCTAGAAGGTTCCCTAACAAGCTTCACCTTATGATAAATCGACCAACCCGCTAAATAAACCATATGATGAGCTTCTGTTATAGCATAACATATATCTTCCCAACAATTCTCCCCTCTATAAACCTTCCCGTTATCAAGCTGAATCTCCGGTACAGTTCCTTCTGGACAATGTGCATCTTGATAAAGCCTCACAGAACTCCCCTTCCTCACCGGAAAATAGGTATGCCTCACTCCTCCATGTTCCGGATCAGCCGCAATGCCACGCAGGTATAGCGGATTCTCATCCACCGGAGTAAACTTCATTTCGATATTCAACGCTGTATCCGGCTTGGGCGGTTTACCGGATGAAGCAATAATAGGAAACCAACCGGAAATCAACTCTCCGGTGGCAATTCTCTTTGCCGGAATCTTCACCATTCCCATAACTTCAGCACCAAACACATCATCATCTTTAACACGAATCTCCAAATCAATAACCGGGTGTGCTAACGGAATGTGAAACCGTTCCTTCCACTCAGGATTCAGTGAATTCTTCAACACACGTGTCCGTGCAACGGTTGCTTGCGGTACGGAAACAGTTACGTAGGGATCACTTCGTATAATTTTTCTCCGGTGGTGGTGTTCACGGTGTGTGGTGGTTCTGCCGTCGGCGGAGGTGGTGGTGGAGTCGGAAGGTGGTGAATGGAATTTGATAGTGTCGCAGGCGGTTATGCAACGGCAGAAACGCTCGGAGAACATGTCCATGTTCGGTAACCGGCGAGCGGAGATTATAGTTAAGTCGAGATCGCCGTGAAGATATGTAAAACCGTTACCGTTAACTTCACCGCCGGTTTCCGCCATTATGTTAACGTGCGCCGGGTGTGAACGTTAAAAACTAAGAAAACAGAAAGATAGAGAAAAAGGTTCCTTTTATAAATTTTTTGTTTTGTTTCAACCCAACGCAACGCAACGCAATTATTATGGCTTGTAAAAGAGGAAGTGGAATGGAATAAGTATAACGTAACAGTTTGAGTTTGAAGGTGAGTGAGGGAACGTGAACGTGGGTTGTTTTTTTATTTATTTTATTTAAAAAAAATTCTGTGTTTTTGGTTTTGGATTTGGATTTTGATTTTGATTTTGTTTGTTTGTGTTGTTTTGTTTCACTTTCTCAGAGACAGAGTGTGAGAACATAGCTGTCGTGGCTTGTTCACAGGATTTCTTGCTTATTTTGGGAATTTTATTTATTACCGTTGAAATTGATTTATTGGAAAATTGTTTTGCATTATTGTAACGTAACGTGGATTACGAACGATGTTGAGATCTAGTGACACTACGTGGAATGGAATTGCCGATGTTAAATGGGATGTGTGATTAACTTATTGGGTTTAAGTAGCTTGTGATTATGATTGTGAATGTAATAAATCGATTTTTCCAACGTCAAAAATCAATTATTGTTGTATAGTCAAATCTTAATCGTGTTGTGATGTACTAAGCTGTTGGATAAGAAGAAAGTCATGAAACTAACGTTGCTTGTTCTTTTCACGTAGTTGGTTGCTGGTGAGTTGGTATAGCAATATAAGGGTAGTGGGGGCAAGTCCGTGGGTCTATGATATCGACCCTCAATGGCTAAGAACAGTCCATCGTGTGTCCTACCACGACCTTGGATTCCATTACGAGGACAGTTTGATTGTGTTACTCTTGGAAATTATTCATTTACTTTTGTCTATGGGGCATGTTTGATATACCATATTAAACTAGCTATACTATAAGTAGATCAACATGAAATAAAAACTACTAACATGTTACAGATTTATTACTTTTCCAGTTATCTTTAATTTAGATTTTAGTTTGGTCACGTATTATTTGTCTCACATATGACTCTTCAGTCTGGGTGTATGTTTAGATTTTCATTGATCGATCTTTATTGCCAAAAATTTCACATAAATGACAAATTGTTCAACTAAGTTCAATTAACTGTGCATATTTAACGCAAAAAAAAAAAAAAAAAAAAAAAAAATTGTGCATATTTAGTATAAGGTGGACTTGTCAAAATCATGATATGTCACGGTGACTTTGAAAAAACTATAAAGAGTAGTTTTTTTAAAATTACACCAGCTCACAATGTTATTTTGACAAAGCCACATGAATATCAAACATAAGTGTATATTTAGATAAGCAGTGAGGTGAGAGCGTGATTTTATTAAAGCGATGAAGTGTATTTTTGTCAAAACTATTGTGTCTCGTCTGAATATATCAATTTCAACGTGAATCCAAGCATACACCCAGTAATTTCCTACATTAATTGTATGAATGTGTTGGTCTCTTTCATAACTTCAATAAAAGTAAAAACAGTCATTCTCTAACTTCTTATGGCAGCGGTGCATACGGGCTTTTCTCCTTCGCAAGTAACCTTTGGCCAGTTGCATTTAGAAAGTAACCTTTGGCCAGTTGCATTAGTCAACTGAGCAACATGCTCTACAAGAGGAAACATAATACTGCAGCAACCACATCAAAGGACCAAGATTATGAGTCCGATGTAAAATTCCCCAAACAAGGAGATTACACCAAATCGAACCCTACAAGGGGCTTCTAAAGTAATGTCCCCTTAGACCCTTTGGTTTAATATTATCTTACACAGATTGAATGCAAATTAAAGAACTCCTGAAGTTCTGCATATTAAACTTTCATTGGACACCGATTTTGGTTTATGAATTTGGCCAAAATATGAGAGAAGAGGTCATTTGTATTTCTTCTATCAAGAATCAATGAAGTCAATTTAGAAAGATCGCCAGTTCAAGAGAGTTGGTAATTGGTATATGTATAATTAGGGTGCACACATGTGAATCAATGAAGTCATCATTGATATGTGCTCGTCAACAGTCACACTATACTAACATTTAAAGGTATTTGAATTAACCTTTTCAATGTTACTTTAAAGCTAAGATGATGAGACCAGACTGAGAGTACATCCAATCATAATATGTCAGAAAACTGATTTCATGTCAGATATGTTACACTTGTCTCTCATGTGTGTAGATAAAGTATTCAGAATAATCTTAATATTTTCAGTTCTCAGCTTCCCTGGATCATCCGAGACAAAATTTTGTATCTGATTTTGTACTTCGATCCAGCTGCAGCCAGGTAGCTTTCCAGCTCTTCTCTCCCTCATTAGCACCCTTAATCTCTCAACATCCTCCCACCTTCCAGCCTCAGCATGCATGTTTGACAAAGTAATATAATTAGAGGCATTATGTGGTTCAAGTTCTAAAAGCCTTACAGCAGCAATTCTACCAAGTTCCATGTTCTTGTGTACACGACAAGCCGCAAGCAGCGAACCCCATAATCCAGCATTTGCTTTCACTTTCATCCCCCTTACTATGTTAAAGGCTTCCTCTAACCTACCCATGCGGCCAAGCAAGTCAACTAGGCAGCTGTAGTGTTCAGCCAAGGGTTCAATAGCAAAATCTTCAATCATGCATTTAAATAAATCCAAACCCTGATTGGCTAAACCGGCATGACTGCAAGCTGACAACATCCCAATAAAGGTAACCTCATCAGGAACCGTCCCCTCTGATAACATTTGTTCAAGGGACCAAAATGCCTCATTTGCATATCCATTCAAAGCATAGCCCGAAATCAAGGAATTCCAAGAAATAAGATCAACACCTTCAATATCTTTAAACACTTTTTCAGCGCTTTGTACTTCTCCGCATTTTGCATACATGGCAATCAGAGCATTGCTAACAAACAAATCATTTATATAACCACTTTTCAGGATCAACTCATGGAGCTGCTTGCCTACTTGCAGAGCAGCAAGATTAGCACATGAACTTAAGGAACATGCAAATGTTGATTGATCGGGTTTCTTTCCTTCCTGCCCCATCAAAACCAAACTCTTAAGAGCATCCAAGTATAAACCATTTTGAAGAAAGCCTGTAATAAGAGAATTCCAGGAAATAACATTTGTCTCCTCCCCCATGGCCTCAAATATCTCTGTTGCTCTATCCATCTCTCCTGCCTGAGCATATCCAGAAATCATAGTATTCCACGAAACAGCATTCTTAACAGGCATTTGTCTAAATATATTGAGAGCTTCACTCATTCTTCCACTCTGACAATAGCCTGCAATCATGCTGTTCCAACAAATAGCATCACGTTTATCGAGTTGACTGAAAACTTGACTAGCCTCATCAATCCTCCCGCTCTGTATTAATCCCGACATCAAAGCTGTTTTCGCCGCTACGTCTTTGTTAGGCATCTGATTGTAAACTTCCCGTGCTTCATCAAGCTTACCAACCCGAACATACCCGTTAATCATCGTAGTCCACGAAACACAATCTTTATACGGCATTTCTTTAAACAGCTTAACAGCTTCATCAATTTGTAAGTCTTGGACATAGGCTGCAATCATCGCATTCCAAGAAACCACATTCTTACACGGCATCCTGTCAAAGAGTTTCCTAGCCTCTACAATCTTTCCATGTCTAGCAAACCCACACAACATTGTAACCCAAGAAACAGCATTAGGATCTGGAATCTTCTCAAACAACTCCCAAGCAGAACCCAAATTACAATTATTAACAAACCCAGCCACCATCAAATTCCACGAAACCACATTCCTCTCACCCATCCTCTCAAAAAACTCCAAAGCCAAACCCATTTTCCCATTCTGCGTATAACCCGCCAACATAGAATTATAAGAAACCATATCCTTCACCGGCATCTTTTCAAAAACTTTCTCAGCATCATCAAACCTACCCTTCTTCGCATACCCCGCAATCATTGCATTCCAACAAGCAGTATCCAATTTATCAGGAACCAACTCAAGCAACTCTCTAGCTTTTTCAAGCATCCCTTTACGCGTATAACAAGTTATCATCAAAGCCCACGAAAAATTATCTCGTTCCGGCATTACATCAAACAACTTATGAGCTTCTTCCACCATGTTGTTATGAAGATATCCAGCAATCATGGTGTTCCAGGAAACAAGGTTTCTTTGAGACATTTTATCAAACAGTTCCCGTGCATCACTAACTCGACCATTTTTCGCAAACACGGTTATCATGGAATTGTATGTTGCATGATTTTTGTGTATGACGTTTGAGAATACTCTTTTGGCTTCTTCAATTTTTCCTTGTTTTCCTAAATGGATAATTTTTTTGTTTTGGTTGAAGACATTTTTTGATTGTTCAAGTGTTGATCTTGTTCCAATGTTAAGTTTCATTGAGTTAGTGATACACTGAAATCTGAATGGGCGTAGACTCTTTTATGCAATCATGTTTTTAGTATATGTTTGGTTCTCCACATACACTCTACCGCCGTCGTAAGTTTGCAGTTTCAGAATCGATTCTTATAGAAGCTGCTCTCCCTAGCTTCTTGGAATTGAGTCTCTGCCATGAAAGTAGACAACCTTCATTTGTCTCTTTTACCCTTGAACCTCGTCAACTTTCTTTCACATTTTTCTTTATATTTGACAAATCCCTCCAGCTACTTCAGATTGTTGTGTGTGTGTTATTTTATTTTTGTTGCTGGGAAGTTTTTATTTTTGCAGAAATCTTAACCAAGGTTGAAGAAGACACTGTTGAGGGAAGAAGAAGGAACGGTGGTTTTTGTATGACTTATTAAAAATGGGGAATTAGTCACTTTAGTCCCTGAATGGGGAACGATTCGTCAATTTAGTCCCTGAATGCAGATAAATTGCAAAATAGTCCCTGAATGTAGACTTTGTTAGTCAATTTAGTCCCTGAATGCAGACTCTGTTAGTCAATTTAGTCCCTGAATGTAGACTTCGTTAGTCACTTTAGTCCCTGAAATTGACCATGCAGGGACTGTTTTGCATATTATCTGCATTCAGGGACTAAATTGACGAATCGTTCCCCATTCAGGGACTAAAGTGACTAATTCCCCATTAAAAATATAAAAGAATAACTTATTTTCGTTTTTGTTTTTGTTTTAAAAAAAAACTGCATAATTTATTTTCGTTTTTTATAATTTAATAATATATAAAATATATCTTAAATTAAAAATTTACTTATCAAATATTTAAAAAATTAATTGATATAAAGATTATTATGAATTAAGAATGTCCTTTTATGTCATTTTACATTTATCAGCTAATTGAACCGTTAATTTACCAAACACTTTAATCAGCTATTAGCCATAAGCTATAAGCTATCAGCCATCAACTATAAGCTATCAGCTAGCTTATTAACTATCCGCTATTTTTACCAAACAAGAGCCTTAGGAGGGAAAAAAAGAGCGACGATTTTCATGAGTAAATTCAGTTTGTTACCAAGGACATTGATATGCATGTTGAATTGGACTATTTGACTTAAAAACAAAAAAAAAAATATTTAAATCACTTTTAAATTTTGAGAATATTGTATTTGTTATTACATCATTTATAAAAATTCATAATCTATACTATCTATCTTTTTTTTTTGTCAAGTAAAAGTGAATAAGTGAGGTGTCCGAAGTTCGAACTCCGGCCCCTACATATAATAATATATACTATATATAAAATATAGTTTCAAACAAGAAGTTCTTAAAAAATAATTTCTCAAAGAATAATTTTTGTTTTAGAGGATAGAGAAAACATAAGTCATAAGGTGGAAGCGGTTTTATAAATAAAAACAAATCACTTGTGTCGTAACAATCTAAGTTCTTCTTTCAAAAAAAAATCTAAGTTCTTTTTAAAAGAGTAAGTTTTATTACCATAAACAAATGTAAATGATTAATTTTTTTATAAAATATCAAAAATAATCTATAAATGAATTCCAATATTACTTTTTTTTCTTTCTAATTCATAACAAATGGATCCTCAATTTCAACTCATT
The DNA here is from genome assembly GCF_051527215.1 of Medicago sativa. Classification (NCBI taxonomy): domain Eukaryota; kingdom Viridiplantae; phylum Streptophyta; class Magnoliopsida; order Fabales; family Fabaceae; genus Medicago; species Medicago sativa. The sequence continues at coordinate 13,241,681 of NC_140753.1, read as the reverse complement.
TTTTCTCTTGTTTTGAAGGGAAAAATTTTAATTAAGCTATAAACTAGATTTTACTTGAAAAAAATATTTGAGGGAAACAGAATTTTATTTATATTTCTCTAGTATTAATTATGTGATTTTTTAAGAACCCGTTATACTTAAGGTCTTTGGCGCTCTGTAACTCTATAAAGTATCTTCACAAACTTTTGTTCTTTTGACCAGCTATGAGACTAATATCAACTCGAATGCTTAGTTCATCGTTTAAAACTCTCCACTTCTTCCAATAATGTACTTTGGAGATCAAACATTGGTCCTTTCGAATAAGTTCGGTGATGTTTAATCAACTGAGTCACACTCATTGGATAATTGATGTGCGGTTTTAATCAATCAATAGTTTTTTATCAGAAAAGCACACAAAAAATTGTTACAAATATATTCTCCCAAATTATGGAATAAGCAAACTCTTAATAGACATAGACTTAGACTTTTTTTGGGAGTTTGGAGGGGAAGGGAGGGAAGGGCTTTGTGGGGTTGGAAATATATAGAAAAATGGACAAAAAATTCACATTTTTTGAAAGAACAGTTTTTTAGAGAATGATAAACTAATACTTATGATTAATATACTTTTAATTTTAAGAATATTATAACAACATAGATTGAATTTGAAAAATTCATATAAACCCTCCATAACCTCCCAAAACCCTCCCCCAATGCAATTTTTGAGTTCCCCCAAATGAGGTGGATTTTTTATTGTGAGTAAAAAATTAACCTCCAAAGCCCTCTTCTCCCAATGTCATCTATTTCTTCCACTTGCTCATTCCTTTTTTCCAAAACTCTCTCCTCCCCTCCCATCCAAACTCCTAAACAAATCCTTAGATTTCCTCTTACAATAACAATTTTTCTTAAGACCACTTACAATGGCCTATTGAATCCCAAATTCAATAGGTTGAAGCCATTGCATTGCCTTGTTGAATATCATGCAGAGGAAAGAGAGGATGAAAAAATTAAACAAGTTGAAATCCTGTGCGAACTGCCACGTGGCCGCGCGGGAATGGCCGAAAATGGCGCGTGCACGTCACGCGCCGACAGGGAGGGTGAGAAGCAGCTTCACGCGGTGAGAGAAAGGGAAGGGGTAAAGATAATGCCACGTGGCTTGCGTTGATTGGCTGCTTGGATTTTTATCTTCTTAATAATTTGGACTCAATTATTTCATTGCAAATAAATTTTTTTTTTTTACCAAAATTCGTGATTTTTTTTCTCTATAAATAGAGACTTGGATCATTTCATTTGGACACAGAAAAAAAATTGAGTTTTTCACTCTCTTAATCTCATTATTAGTCTTTCTTTTAAAGTTTTAGTATTTGATTAGTGAAATGGATCCCAATAACAATCAATTCAACACCCAAAATTCTTCTGATTACCCATTTAGCTACCAAAATCCCAACAATTATCAACACCCAAATCAATTTCTCAACCAACATCCTCAAAACCCAAATCAATTTCCCAACCAATATCCTCAAAACCCAAATCAATTTCTCAACCAAAATCCTCAAAACATGCCTAATTTTGGTTTTGCCTCAAATTTCAATCACCCATCCTCTGTTCCAAACAACTTTCATCCATATTCTAGATCTATGATGGGATATCCATCTCAAACACCCCCATTTAATGGTTATATGCCGATGATGAATGAAAATTTTCAGAGTGTTGGAGAAATGACAAGAGACAATGAAGTCACTCCAGAGGATACAACTCCTAAGAGAAAAAAAAAAACCCTCAACCATCATGGAACACTGAACAAAATTTGGTGTTAATTAGTGGGTGGATAAAATATGGAACATCCAGTGTTGTCGGGAGAAACCAGACAAGTGAAGCATATTGGGGTAAAATTACTGAGTATTGTAATGAGCATTGCTCATTCGATTCTCCACACGATGTCATTGCATGCCGAAACCGTTTTAATTATATGAGCAAATTAATAAATAAATGGGTTGGTGCTTATGATACCGCTAAGCGTCAGCAAGCAAGCGGTTGGTCGGAAGATGATGTTTTGGCAAAAGCCCAGGAAATATATGCATGTGGGAAGAATGGTAAATTTACTTTAAAGGAAGAATGGCGCGCTCTTCGTGATCAACCACGTTATGGCAGTCAAGTAGGAGGCAGTCAAGTGGGAGGAAATGTTGGCTCAGGTAGTAGTGGATCTAAGAGATCTCACGAGGACTCTGTAGGATCTAGTGCTCGTCCAATGGGAAGGGAGGCAGCTAAAAAAAAGGAAAAAAGAAAAGCAATGACGCTGGCTTGAAGGAGGTGGAAAACGAGTGGGTTCAATTCAAAGAAATGAAGGTGCAAGAGATGGAACAATTTAAAGAGTACACCGAAAAAATGGAAAAGTACACCGCAGTGCAACAAGAGAAAAACATATTGAAGAAAATGGACTTGTACATGAAGTTATGTTCTCAAGAGCATCTCGATGACAGGAAAAAAAAAATGTTGGAAAACTTGGAGCGTGAGCTGTTTGGAAATTAATTTCACTAATATTTGTTTGTATTCGGTCAAAATTATCAGTGTTGTCTAGTCCCCAATGTTTACTTTAAATAATTGTCAGTGTTGTCTAGTCTTCAATGTTGCTTTAAATAATTGTCAGTGTTGTTTAGTCCTCAATGTTGCTTTAAATAATTGTCTGTGTTGCTTTAAATAATTTGTCTCGTGACTTTACTATGCTTTACTATGCTTTTACTATGCTTTAAATAATTTGTCCCGTGACTTTACTATGCTTTACTATGCTTTTACTATGCTTTAAATAATTTGTCCCGTGACTTTACTATGCTTTCATAGCCCATGGTATTCCTCACTGGTATTCATAGCCCATGGTATTCCTCACTGGTATTCATAGCCCATGGTATTCCTCACTGGTATTCATAGCCCATGGTATTCCTCACTGGTATTGCTTCAACGATTTTCTTATATATAGGGACTTGAATAACATTCATATCTACTTCCAAACCTATTTGCCACTTGAATATTGTTTAAACTTTTTCCTTTCTCAAATTACATTCATATCTACTTCCAAACACTATCAATGGATCCTTTTGGTTTTGATATGAAAGCCTACTTCCAAAAACGTGATGCTGAAGACACTTATATGGTCAACCGATTTATTCAGCGTCGAAAAAAACTAGAGGAAGGTAGTGGATCAGGTAGTGGATCTGGTAGAAGAAAATATTTAAATAGAGATCATGCAGCAGCTAACCAAAGACTCATTGACGACTACTTTGCTAATGAGCCTACATATGACGATGCAATGTTTCGTCGTCGGTTTCGGATGCAAAAACATGTTTTCCTTCGAATCGTTGGAGACCTTTCAAGTAGTGATAACTACTTCACCCAGCGAGTTGATGCCACCAACAAAGAAGGTATATCACCCTTAGCAAAATGTACCACAGCAATGCGAATGTTAGCATATGGTGTGGCAGCAGATGCGGTCGATGAATACATCAAAATAGGAGGTACTACAGCATTGGAGTGCTTACGTAGATTCTGTAAAGGAATCATACGATTGTATGAGGATGTGTACTTGAGAGCACCAACCCAAGATGACCTTCAAAGAATACTCCATGTTAGTGAAATGCGGGGGTTCCCAGGGATGATCGGGAGTATTGACTACATGCACTGGGAGTGGAAAAATTGTCCTAAAGCATGGGAAGGTCAATTTACTAGGGGGGATAAGGGAACCACCACAGTTATTCTTGAAGCAGTTGCATCTCATGATCTATGGATCTGGCATGCCTTTTTTGGATATCCAGGAACGTTGAACGATATCAACGTTCTAGACCGATCACCGGTGTTTGATGATGTGGAACAGGGAAAGACTCCAAGGGTGAATTTCTTTGTGAATCAACGTCCCTATAATATGACATACTATCTAGCTGATGGTATCTACCCTTCTTATCCAACTTTCGTCAAATCAATTAGACTTCCTCAAAGTGAACCCGATAAGTTATTTGCAAAACAACAGGAGAGCTGTCGAAAGGACATCGAACGTGCTTTTGGAGTGCTTCAAGGTCGATTTAAAATCATCCGTGAACCAGCTCGCTTGTGGGACATAGCCGATTTGGGTATCATCATGAGGACATGCATCATATTACATAATATGATTGTTGAAGATGAAAGAGATACATATGCTCAACGTTGGACCGATTTTGAGCAATCTGAGGGAAGTGAATCTAGTACACCGCAACCATACTCGACCGAGGTGTTACCCACCTTTGCAAATCATGTGCGTGCTAGATCCGAGTTGCGTGATCCAAATGTTCATCACGAATTGCAAGCAGATCTCGTGAAGCACATATGGACAAAGTTTGGAATGTTTCGTGATTGAAGATGATTTGTATCAGACTAAATAAATTAGTTGTGTTTTGTGTGCTTGTTTGTTGTCTTGCATTTTAAGCTATTTGTGTGTCGCGTGCTTAGTTTGTTGTATTGCATTTTAAGTTAAGAAAAAAAATATTTCAATAAATATTGTTTTTAAAAAAAATTAATTGTATTATTTTAATTTAATTTAAATCGATAATTATAATTTTATGTAATTATAAAAACAAAAATTAAATAAGAATAAGAAATAAAAAGTGGTGGGGTAGGGTGTTGAATGTTTACCATTGGAGTGGTAAAAATTGAATGGATGTTGAATTAAGAAAGAGAAAACGATGTGGAGTGTTGGGAATTGAAAAAGTGGGTGTTGAAGGGTATTAAGAAATACTCCCTCCGTCTCTTAATATTAGTCGTTTAAGGTTTATGCACGATTATTAAGGAAATGATTAGTTGTGTTGATTTTGATGGTAAAATTAGTATTATTTACTAAAACACCCTTATTAATTGTAGTTAGTGGAGTAGTTAAATTGGATGAAATTCAATAAATAAGGGTATAATAATGGAAAAACATAATAAATGTTGTATTGGTATTCTAAAGTGACAATTATTTTGAGAAAAATAAAAAACGGTAAAGAGACAATTATTGTGAGACGGAGGGAGTAGTTTTTCCACACTTGATAGAGCGGTGGCATTTAGCATGCACACTACACAAATTTGTGCATGTGTACAAAGTTACTTTTTCAATGCACAAGTTTTATGTACACCATTAGATCAATGAGGAGTACCGATTTTATCATGGTCTAAATGTACTATATTATTTTTCCATTCTTTATATTGTTGTCTTCAGCCTCCATAACAAAGTTGGATTTATTATTCCAGATAAATTATAAAACTCTTTAACCTTGTAATTAAGTCTCCCATTTTATCGGTGGTGTAAAATAAAAGCTTTTTTTATCGTATACAAATTCCTTCGTAACAACTCCGACTTGCTTCGCCTCTGCTGCGGTTGCCGTAACAGTCACCGGGACTATCGCCGGAACGGTCGCCGTTACAGTTGCCGGTGTTTCCAGCTTCGATTGTTCCATAAATAAAAATAATTAAAAAATCGAATCGAAAGGCCTCATTATCTAAATGTTCCGAATCAGTTGGTGGGCATGATCTGATTCTGAACCTTACTATGATTGTGTTATGTTTTTATTTCAATTTTTAACCTGTATTATGCTAAACATGTTTTTTTTATTAATTTAATTTTAAGATTGTGGGACAATTTGTTGAACCAACGTTGGTTAATGCCAGATCCGTTTATAAAAATAATTCAGATCTGGAAAAAGGATACCGGAGTTTTATTGGAACGGTGGGAGTAATAGGAAGTAGATGATTAAGTCTAAAAAGAAATATATGTTATGGGTTTTAATTTTATGTTGATGCCAAAATTTTCATGATATTACAGATATGGAAAGGAATAAAAAAGAACAAAAATTTAAAGTCATTGTTTGTATTGATGGTGGTGGGTCAATGGCAGAGGTGGAAGATTGAAAGGTTGAAGACAATGAGAAAAAAGATATAATGTTAGTAGACTATAGTAAAATCTGTGCTCTTTTTTGATCTGATGGTAGAAAATTAACTTTCCCAAACTTGTGTATGGTGCACAAATTTGTGTAGTGTGCATACTAAATGCCACCATAATTGTACTATCTTGTACTAGTTGATGCATTTAGCCTACACAATGCACAAATTTGTGTACCATACACAAATTATACTCAAGTTATTTTTCACCATTAGATTAAAGAGGAACATTGATCTTATTATAGTCTGTCTATACTATATATTTTTTCACTTTGTCTTCAACCTCCCACTTTTCACCCCACCACCACCAAACTCAACCGCTCCGGTGGCCACCTCCGCCACCACGACCTCTCCGTACATAACTTCTCCACAACTCCCACACTTCCGTCTAACCTTTCTTAATGCGCACCAATTCCATCTTCTATTACAACCTCACTGAACTACAAATCCACGATTTTCTCACTCTTCTTTGCTGGAGCAGAATTTCTGTCTCTGCCTTTCCCTCACCTCGTCGTCCGTCTCTGTAAGAGAAAATGAAAATTGACCCATTTTGATTAAACATTAAAAATGGGTTCAACAAATAAACATTAAAAATGTTAAACTTGTGAAGAAGAGTCGCAGAGAGATTGGCATTCCAGTTTTCTCCATTAACACGTTTGGATGTTTTGATTTTGGTCCAATTATCATTGTAATTGATTCATGAAGAAAGTGATTGTTTGGGAATTATCATGATCTAAGTCTCAAATTCAATTTATCAATTGTGTGTGAAAAAATTCTTATGATCTGTTGTAAAAAATTCTTATGAATAACATGTTGTGAAAAAAAAAAATCCTATCAGCACCATCTATTGTAAAATTCTTAGATCTGGAAAAATAATGCTCATGGAGGTTGAAGACAACATAACAAAGGATGAAAAAAAAAATATAGTATAGCTAGACCATGATAAAATCGGTACTCTTCATTGATCTAACGGTGGACAAAAAAGTTGTGCATTGAAAAAGTAACTTTATACATATACACAAATTTGTGCTTTGTGTATATTAAATGGCACCATGGAATGGTGGCGTGTCCGGGAAGTATTTTTACGAAGCCAAGAACTGTACTAACTTTTTTCTTACATAATTTGTGCAAGTCTACGTTATTTGAAGTGGAACTTACCCCGGACGAAAGAAAAAATTGTGCCCTTTTAATTATTCTAATATTTTTTGTCTTGTATTTTTTGTTCCACGAGATTTATTTATAATCAAAGTTCTTTAAAAAAGACATTTTCAATAGAATTAATTAAAACAAATTAAAAAGAAATGTATCTATATTATACTCCTTCCGTTTCAAAATGAGTGTCGTTTTAGCCAAAAAAAATTGTTTCAAAATGAATGTCACTTTCAGTTTCCAATGCAATAATAACTTTTTCTTTTCAATTGTACCCTCCAATTAATACTCTACACACTACTTCCAAAGTATTACTTTTAAAACTAACTAATAGTTAATAAGGATAATTTGGTAAAATAACCATTCTCTTTCTTTTAATCATTGCATTTCTTAATATGTGTGTAAACATCTAAAACGACACTCATTTTGAAACGGATGAAGTACTTACTACTAAGTAAAAATAACAATTTTGGTGCCCCTAAAAATATAGTGCCCTGGGCTGCCGCCCCTCCCGTCTAAAACGACACTCATTTTGAAACGGATGGAGTACTAACTACTAAGTAAAAATAACAATTTTGGTGCCCCTAAAAATATAGTGCCCTGGGCTGCCGCCCCTCCCGCCCGCCCTGAGGGCCCCATCACTCACTTTTGCCCGGAAATTCAAAGAAATTGATTAAGACTCAAACTCAAATGTAGGATCAGTTCATCAAATATTACAACTTGTTTCATTGTGGGGCTCTTCTCCCACCTCCAACATTTGTAATTTTTTTTTAATAAAACAGCATTTGCACGTTTGAATGCGTGCTTGAAGATCATTTTGTATTGTCTGATTGTGCACTTCTAACGAAAATGGAATTAAACAATCACCTTAATTACATCATATGCTTTTTATGAACCTCTATGAAAAGCATACCCTTCTGCATAAAAGTGTCCATTAAACTGCAGCGGGTATGTCTAAAATCAAAACTAATTTATAAAAAAAAAACTATATATTTTGGCCCTGACTAAAACAATCATTAAATTTCATACCAACAAAAACAGTCATAAATTCATCTTTGCTATAGATGCACTATAAAAGAAAGTTACATTCTTATTACATAAAAAAATAAAAATTGTTACATTCACCTTTCGGATAGTGTTGCATCAAAATCACACAATGATCCTCTCCCACTGGTAAATTTCTTCATAGAATCCAACGTTGGAGGGACATTCACTATAGCTGATTCCTTCTCTTTCCCACCTTGTCTCCCTGCTTCATAACTTCCCTTAGAAATCCAAAGCAGAACGTTTTTGTTTGGAACAACATCTTGAATCCCTTTATGTAACTTCTTGTCCTTCTTTTTCTTCTTCTTCTTGCTCTTAATTTCACCCATGCACGAGACTTTAGGAGAAGTGGGTTCTTTTGGACTAAAACTAATACCCCTTCTGTGCTTTCTTCTAGCTTCCTTAGGGAATAATGAAACCACATGTGTTGTAGGTGATCGACAAGGACTAAGAGTTGGGTTCTGATATCCCGCTAAAGACACTGGTGGTTGTTTAGATAGAAACTTCAAGAACGTTGTTTTGATTTTAAACAGTTTCTCCATCTAGAGTTTGTGTTGTGTAGTATGCTCTTTTGAGTAAATGGTGTTGAAGTATAAACTTGTGAAAAGTTATACTATGCTAACATTTATAGCATGGTTGAAAATGTAAGGGACACAAGAGGAGGTAGCTGAAAGGTATGATTCATGATTAGATATCATTTAATCGGGAAATTAAAATTAGGGGGCAATTAAAGAAAGAATATGGTTGACATTGATGATAGAGAAGTGGCGTGCTAGTATAGTAGAGTGCAAGTGTAAAGAAATTGTAATGAAATCAGCTTAAGTTGCCGGCACACTATAAAACATTTTTTTTATCTTTGATTAGTCGTGGTTACATAGGTTGATGCGTCATTTTGACACTGAAATAGGCCATTTGTTTGGACACGGAAATTTAGGATTAATTAAACATGACCATTATATTTTATTTATTTTTCAAATCTCTTATGGCAATGCCGTTGAATGGGAGGATGTTGTAATTTGTTCAAATACGTTAAAGTATGAGATTATTAGTTCATAAAGCATATTCTCTGTTGCCTTTTGTTCATTTGTTCGTCTTTTTGAGAACCTTGTGCCGCTTAATCTATTGAAAATTTGAAAGAATAGAACACTTTGAAGTGAAAACCAAAATAACAAAAATACCTAAAAACCAACGTTGAGAAATGAACATAAAAAAAAACTAAAAACCAACGTTTTGAGAAATGGGTGGAACAATCCCATGCAATACAATTGCCAATTGGTCACGGCCATATTGCCGATTCATCGCAGCTGTTGTCAGATTCGGCAATAAGAGGGAACCCAACTCATCTGAGAAGGTCGAGGCTTGAAGATATGGTGCTCCTTAGCTTCCTACTTACGTTACCAATCTTAATTTGAATTACTCCCTCCTCCGGTCACATTTATAAGCAAAAATGTACTTTTTAGGTTCATTGAATACATAATGTATTCGGTCTATATATTAACCAAATACATTAAGTATTGAATGAATATAAAAAGTGTTTTTTGCTTATAAATACAACCAGAGGAAGTACCTTCTTTCATTTTTTTTTGGTTACAAAGCTAACAAAAATAAGAAAATTACCTTCTTTCTGGAATTAAGTGTTTTGTTTATGAACTTATGTTCATGAACTGTGAACCGTTTTTGTCTAGTTAAATATCAAACTTTTTTACTTTGATTAAAATTTGGATTAAAAAAATGTCGGTCTGTATCATTACCTCATTTGGACGAAGGCTGATTGAAGTAGATTGCAACTAGTTCAATTATTTATTCTTTATTCATTTATTAACAATCAAATTCATTTGTGATTGATCCTACTAAATCAATTAAACTATTATCCAACAGTCTTGCGGATTCATTAATTTAAAGTGCAGGTGTTTGAACTTGACTAGATTTTCTTAGTTTAATAAGGCTCATCTGGCTTATTTGTTTTCATACTAAAAGCTCGTGTAGGTGAGAAGACTAAACAGGCAACAAAAATAAAAACTCAGCAATAAACCACACAACACCCACTCATCACATTCAGGCAGGGTAACAACAAGAGAATTTAACATTTATGATCTATGACCAGAAAATTGTTCATTCAACATCCGCATCATGAACTTGTTTCAGAGAGTATCAGTACTTTATATAATCGATCATCCTCAACACTTTATACATGGGCATATATTGGAACAAAAAAAACAACTTTTAACTACTAACGTAAAATTTGAAATCAGAGTTGCCAATACTCCGTAGACATTGTCAACAGAATCAAATCATTTGTGATTATACAAAATCAAACTATTAGATCTCGAACATCTCATTGTCCAGTCTCAGCAGAACCTCGAACCGCACCATCTAGCCTGAAGCTGTCTGCACATTCACACCCGTCTTAGATACTTTGGCAATTAAGCCAAAATTTAAACTTGAAATAAGTTACAAATAGGTTCACTTGCTATAGGTAACTTTCTTTTGGGCCAAAGCAAAAGGGTAAAAGGCCAAATTCGTAGTTGCATGAATGTCAAAAATTCATTACATGGATTGTGGCAGCTAATCATAATTTACTTTGACAGAATAAAGTGGTGGGTCAGCAATTCCCTACATTCCAATCATCTACCCCCTCTAATCTAATATCAACGATTTTCCCTAAACCACCCTCAACCCCCCTCTCAAAAAACCAAGATTAGACGCTTTGATCACCCTTCTAGTTCTATATAACAGGCTACATATGCAAATCTTCCTCAATACATTTCTGGCCAAGACTTTTCAAAAATTTAAAATATGAGAGGAAGATGGCAAATAACAAGGATTTTCAATCCACTTATGTGTAGTGAAGAGAACTTCAGAAACATTTATATTTTACTTCATTAATAAGATAAAATATATTTTACTTCAGCAAACAAACAACTCACCTCACTGAGTGCCTGTATCATCCTTGTCACTCGTCTGTGGAGTGTACTGGCTGGTTGAGGATGGTGAGTAGCCAGGTTGACTTGGTGAGTAACCAGTACTGGGACTGCAGATAGTCAAATAAAAAATTTAGAAAAACAGAATGCTCAGTTATATGCCTTCATTACCACTTAGCATTTAAAGAATCATCCATGAATAACATACCTAAATTGCGGTGAACTTGGGCTATAGTCTGGGCTGGTACCAGAATTATATGGGCTAGAAAAATGCATAAATATGAGTAAGTCACACAGAAAGCAATTATATTCTGTTAACCTTTAATAACAAATGAAAAAAAGAAGAAACCTTAATTATATACTGCTATTGACATAGACACTAGATAAATTGTCAAAAGGCTTGACGGGATAATAAATGAAGTTCACTTACCTGCTGGGACTGTATGTTGGGCTTGAGGGAGAATACGATGGAGATGTTGGTGAGTATGATGGAGACGTTGGGCTGGAAAAAAAGGAAAGAAAAAAAAAGACATTTGCTTAGTGTTAAGATTACCACAAGAAAAATGCAATTGATATAAAAATAGGCCAGACTATATTCAGATTCAGCCACCCAACAATCATTGAACAATATAGAAAATTCAGAAGAAAATAATGTTTATTGCATAATGTAGTGGTTCCTCTTCAAACCCAAGTATAAGACTGAAAAGTGAAGGAAATGAGTCTCAAGTTTTTGAGATATCTTTAAGCATTTACAGGTTTCATATGTCACGTTTGTGCTTAAAAACAAAAAACTATAAATACCCAGAAGATGACTCACCTGTAGCTTGGAGACGTGGGACTATAGGGACTTGATGGAGACAACCTCGGACTGCTGGGAGAATATGCCAATGAAGGGCTATACTTAGCAGACTGTGGATTGTAACTTGGGGAAGTAGGACTATATGATGGTGATGTCGGGCTGTAAGAGGGTGATGTGGGGCTGTACCCAGGAGAGGTAGGGCTGTAAGCAGGTGATGTAGGGCTATATGAGGGAGATGTTGGGCTGTAAGAGGGTGATGTGGGGCTGTAGGAAGGCGAAGTTGGACTATAGGAAGGTGATGTTGGACTATATGATGGTGAAGTAGGACTATAGGCAGGTGAAGTGGGGCTGTATGCTGGAGATGTTGGGCTGTATGCAGGTGAAGTGGGGCTATAGCTGGGAGATGTAGGGCTGTAACTGGGAGAAGTTGGGCTGTAGCTGGGTGATGTGGGACTGTAGCTGGGTGATGTGGGAGAGTAGGATGGACTTGTAGGTGAATAAGCTGGGCTCGTAGGACTGTATCCTGGAGAGCTAGGGCTGTATGTTGGAGAGGTAGGACTGTACCCAGGTGATGTGGGGCTGTATCCAGGGGATGTGGGACTGTACCCTGGTGAAGTGGGGCTGTAACCAGGTGATGATGGACTGTAGCCTGGTGATGATGGACTGTAACCAGGAGATGAAGTAGGAGAAAATGCCATACCACCAACATATGGTGAAAACTGTGCATCGTTGCTAGGAGACAGCCGGAGATTTGGGCTCAACAGATAATTTGGAGACATCAAGCCTTCGTGGTATGGAGTAGCAGATATTGGGGAACGGCCAGGGGTCATGCCAAAATCAAGTCCTTCCATATAGCTAGGTAGCTGGAGCTCAATAGCATTCTTTAGCATCTCATCATTAAGTAACAGGGCACATTCACCAGTGCCTATGGGGGCTAGTTGACCTAACATGATATTTTCAGTTACACCCCTCAAGTGATCAGTCTCAGCATATACCGCAGCATCCAGGAGAATATCAACAGTCTCTTCAAATGAGCACCTCATCATTGGGCCAGTTTCATTCCTGTTGATACCATGACGTGTAATTGCCATCAAATGTCCCCGATAAGTCATGGTATCACAAAGAATAGCCAGGTGTCTGTAATTGACATAAGACCCATCAAATGAAATGACAACACGCAATTCATCCAGCAGAGACCGCCGAACTGCCTCAATACCCAGAACTTCAATAACTTCAATCAAGTGGTTGCTTGTGGTCCTTTTTGCATCAACATCTTCATGGCACATTACAGCTAAAAGGTTGACACCTTCGGTATCAAGCATCCATTCCTCGTGAGGCTTAAAACCTTCATTTTCGTCAAACTTCTGAATTTTCGTATTTTTTATGAAAACTTTGTTGATATCTGGAATACCTCGCAAGGTCATTTCAGTCAGCATGTTGCTTTCTATTTTCTTCAAGAAAACATCATCTTCAGCAGATTCATCTTGAATGTCTCCCTTGGGCGCTTCATCATTCATAATACGGATTCGAAGTATAAGTTTTTCAGCATTGTCATCATTAAATATGCATGTCAAATCACCATCGAATTCGTGGTTGATCTTCTCGGCAATGTCAGCCATACTCAACTTCTTATCCACCATCATTTCACGATTCAGTTCTATGCGAAGCAACCAAGGTGAGATTTTATCAAGAGCAACTTCTTCATCGGGCATTTCATAGTAAGACTTGACAAAATCAACATCCTCTTCTATTATTGTACCCATTGGGTCCGGATCATACCACACCTCTGTGGCTTGAGTCACACTCCGGAGAGTGGTATATTCTAAAGCACACTGCACACTCTTGGCTCTCTCTTTAGTCTTACAAACCTCAGGTTTCAAATACACGGACAGAGAAGGTGTCTTAATTCTCTTGGCAACATTAATAATTTCTCTTAACCTAGGCACACCAAGAGTAACGTTCTTAGCACTAACACCAGCGTAGTGGAAAGTGTTGAGAGTCATCTGAGTAGCAGGTTCACCAATTGATTGTGCTGCCACACAACCAATCATTTCCCCAGAGGCCACAAGTGATTGCAAGAACCTTGATTCTATTTCTCCCACTACCCACTCAAATGCCTCGCGAGAAAGCCTGTACTCCTCCAGGACCCTTTTACTGGCAAAGGTGCTACGAAGCAGAATATTGAACAGGAGAGTGGCATTTTTCTGAGCTTCCTGACTTAAAAGGTCCTCCCCAGGAACTACTCTAAGTCTCTCCTGGAGCTTATCAATAGCTTCCACAATTTCCATCGGATGCATATCAGAAGGTCTTCGGAAGTCAACCTTAAAGGTCTTCTGCGCATTCCAGATAAGCCTTTTAAGGTTGACAGGTAGCGGTAGGGAACTGTCACCAGTGGTGGCTATCTCAGTTGCAAGTTGAACCCTATCGGCGTCAAGCTTTTGAACTTCTGCCTCAAACACATTACGGAACTCTCTAATTGTTTTTAAGTCTTCTACGGGCTCTTCAAGCATGTAAGTAGGCCTCCAGTTTTCATCATCAAATTCATACCTAAAAGCCCTGTCAAAATCTGTTTTTTTCATTTTCAGTGAATCCAGCTTCTGCGTTTCAATCCAAACTGCATCCATGCCATCTTCACCATAGAGAAACTGTATGACATCTCCCAAAGAATTCCTAACTGTCCCGTCATATTTAACCATGATGTCCTCCATAGCCTTTACAAGCCGCCTCTGAATGTACCCAGTTTCTGAAGTCTTCACAGCAGTATCAATAAGACCTTCCCTACCACCCATGGCATGGAAAAAGAACTCTTGAGGGGTCAGTCCACGGAGATATGAGTTCTCCACAAACCCACGACTTTCAGGCCCATAATCATCTTTTGTAAAGTGAGGCAATGTCCGGTCTATGAACCCAAATGGAATTCGTTTACCCTCAACATTCTGTTGGCCCACACAAGCAGTCATCTGAGATATGTTAATGAAACTTCCCTTGGAACCAGCTGTGACCATGGCTTTCAGATTATTGCTCTCGGATAAACTTTTTTGGGCACTATTTCCGGCATCATCACGAGCTCTATTCAGAGTCTAAAATTATAAAATAGCATAGTACATCAGATTCATCCAAAAGAAGTTTCAATAAATATAAGAGTGACAAAATATCAAATGTAAGTACCTGGTTCACTCTATTTTCAAATGAATCCATCATTGTCCGACCAGGTTCAGCCTCTAATTTCTTTTCCTGAGCTTCCCGGATGAGTTGTTTCACTTTATCCTTAGCCTGTGAAATAGTCTGATTAATAGTCTCCATGGTAGACGCATCAGCAATTGTATCACCAATTCCAATGCTAAAAGCTTGCTGTAAAAGCCAGTAGTTTACAAGCCACTGAGTATGGCCAAGAAATTTGCGAGCCGCATCAGGGCCAACCTCTTCCCTGTATTCAAGTACACATTATCAGAAAGCACTCAATCATAATAAACTCAACTGAGAATTCAGAGTTTGAGTCAACAGAACAAATTCCACTATCGATTGATAGAGATTGTAAAGGTAAATAATAAGATTAAAACAATAATCTAATTCTGTTGGTAATTTGAAGTAGAAATATCCATATAATTTATTATGTGGGAGCTCATACCAAATGACATGAATGAGACTTCCAGTGCCTGTTCCTAGTGTCTTTTTGCAAAGAGTACCAGTAAGTAGTTCCCCCTTCTCAATTCTGACCATGGTATCTCCAGGGGTTATGGGTCCCCTTTCGTTCTCATTGTGCCAGCTAGAATATCTAATTAGATTTATCTGCTTAGGAATAATCAGATTGAAAACTTGTTTCCCAGTCCACAGTGGTTCTGGTTTCAATATTGTAGGAGCAGGAACTTTGCCATCAAAATCTTCCCACCACATCAATATATTCATAAAAACATCCTGCAAAATAAAAAAAGCTTTATCAGATTTCTAAGCAGCTTGTACAAGAACATGAAATTGAGCTAAACTGCAATAACAGAAAAATTCACTTAATATAACCTTCGTAATGAATGTATCTCTCTTGGTAATTTTTCGGCATCCTAAAAGTGAATCTTGGACAATTCCCATTACTGGCCTGTTTGACTGAGGTGACACAATGCATTTAGGCACCATCATCAGCTCCAACACCTCAGCTCTGGTTTCAAATGACTGAGGAACATGCATATTCATTTCATCACCATCAAAATCAGCATTATATGGTGAGGTAACCGACAAGTTGAGCCGAAAAGTAGAATAGGGCATAATTTTGATTCGGTGCCCCATGATAGACATCTTATGAAGACTAGGTTGGCGATTGAAGAGGACAAAATCTCCATCATTCAAATGGCGCTCCACCTAAAACCAAAACATCAACAGCTGTTAGAAGGCTTTGAGTAAAAAGCTAAGAATAAAAATAAAAAAGCATTGCTTAAAAACGATGCCTTGTATCCAAGCTCCAAATGGTGATCGCTACTTTTCTTCAAATATCTGAGATCAAGCCTTTGCCCATCATCACGAATGATATACTTGGCACCAGTTTTTCCAGGTGGAGGATGGGGTCCGTACTCAACAAGTTCCTTCAGTCTGTTTTTTATTCATTTAGAACATTTTGTCAAATTAATGGAAAACACATCAAGAGACGAACAACTCAAAAGTTGTATCCAAATAACACCTTTCAATGTTGTAAGGAGTCACAGTCTCAGGGTATGTAAGATTCAGAGCAATACTCCATGGCACTCCCAATTGATCAATATTGATGGTTGGATCTGGTGTGATTACTGTTCGAGCAGAAAAATCAACTCTTTTCCCCATCAAGTTGCCTCTGATCCGGCCTTCTTTGGCTTTAAGCCGGCTGCATATTGATTTGATAGGCCTTCCCGATCTTTGAGTGGCCTGTGAAAATAAAACAATTTTATTAAAAATGCTCCGACAACTATGAATAATTCAAAATCAACGAAGATTATAACTAGGAAATAAAATGTCAGTGTTAAATTTAAATGTCAGTGTCCAAAACAAGTATACCCTTGGCAATCCAGGCAACTCATTATCAAAATATGTGGCTATATGAAACTGCAACAGCTGAGCAAACTCTGAAATAATATGTGCAGGAGAACCATTCCTCTCTTGTCTTTTCAGATTTTCATTGTGCCTGATGATCATGGCCAGCTGATGAGTTAGATCATCCTGCATACAGAAGCGACAAAAAAAAATCAGCATTTAAATAAAGCATTAATAGAAAATGTCATTGGGAAAGTTTTAAGTTAACATAATCAGTATCAAAAGATGATGAAATGAAAAAATGAGCAAAGCTTGGAAAATGGAGAATATGTAAAACAGTATATGGAAACACTTGCCTCACTCCTGGAGGATGTGTCCATCATTACTGAAGGTCTCACAGGCGGAGGAGGAATTGGGAGAACTTGTAAAATCAACCAGTCAGGACGGGCATACTTAGGATTCAAGCCTAACAACTGGCAATCCTCGTCACTTATCCTTTTCAGAACACCCAAAACCTTCATTGGACATAAAAAGTCACGAACCACATTAATTTCTGTAACAATGAACATATAAGTGTTCATACCAGAAATCTATAATCTAAAAGTCAATTACCCTTTCTGCGGAAAGAGTCTGTTTCCTTTCAACAGGTTCAGGAAGCTGTTCCTGGTCATCACTTTTCTTCCTTTGAGCTTTGTACTCTGCAATCATTTTCATCCCCTCAATAGTGATCTTTGGTTGCTGAGCACCACAGCCACCACGACTCTTTTTAAGCGGCTCCTTAGTATCATGTTCAGGAAGGTCAATGTCATCACCGCCTTCGCATTTAGTTTTGTTTTTGCAAGCATCCAGAATCTTCCGCAATCTATGTTTAGGGTTCTTGATCCTCATAGCTTGCTTAAACTTATGATCGTTCTGCACAAAACACAATCAATTTAAAGAACCTAATTTCACTTTCCTACACATACAAACAAAACACACAGGCCATGTTTGGATAAACAGCTTAATTTGTAGTTTATAGTACAAGAGCTTATCATGACATGTGTTTATGTATAAACTGTTTCTATAACAAAATATAAAATGAAGTTAAATAATTTTCTTATAAGCTATTTTCATAAACTATCTTGCAGAGCTTGTGAAAATAAATTGAAACAAGCTTACAAACTTGTGAGTTGTTTTCATAGTTTTTCCCAAACAGTCTCACATAACTCATGTCGGTAGATAAGCTCAAATAAGTCAATCCAAACTAAACCGTGGTATAAGATTAAAGAACAATCAACAAATCACATACCATAAATTAAAAAGAAGCATCTAGATTCCTTCATATTATTTGACCGACATATCAGATAGTTCAAAATTTCAATACAGTTAATAGTAATAACTGCCTATAGAATAGTAATAACTGCCTATAGAACTCGGGTTCTCATAATCTCCCAATTATATACAGCTAATCAATCAAGTCAGTATCATACAAAGCACATTCCCTAGCTATGAGCTAAAATCAGTGTTGTCAATTGCAGATTGCAGAAAATAGCAACTCGTTGAAATCCTGTTGTAGCCTTGTTATAGCGCCACTATAGCCACTAAATAACAACATTTTATACTATATAGAGTATCACAGAACAATAGCAACAGCAATTTGTTCAAATTCCACTACGCAATGTAAGTGTTATAGCCGCTATTTAACAACGCCGTTTTAAATGGTGTTGAAAGTACCTCATCAGCGAGAATTTTCGAGCAGTTGAAACAAACACATCGCATTATACTCAGCACAGTCTTCAAAAACCCTATATGAAACATAGGCTTTGCAAGCTCCAAGTAACCAAAATGACCGGGACATTCAGCCATGCTGGCAGTACAGGTTTCACACTTCATCTTCCTATCAATAGTTCCGAGTCTTGGATCACTCAATCCACCAATTTTCGGCTTTCCTCGTTCCGTTGTTTCGCCGTGCTCAATTTGCACCACAGCCATTTGCCTCTGAAAAATTCAACAATTAATCGGTAATTATTTTACAAACAACACATCAATGAAGTTACAATGCTTCAATTCAACTATTCTAATCATATTCAAGAAGAATTCAAGAAAACGAAAGGATTGACGAGAATTGAGAAAATTACGATCTCATCAGGACTGAGTATGCCGAACTGAACCATACGGACTTTGGCGACCTCTGCCGGAGAGAAAGGGAACCGAATATCCATGGCGGTGATGAAGTTTTAGGGTTTGAGAGGGAATGAAAAAGTAAAAGCGATAATTCAAATTAAGTTTGATACGGTGTAATTGATTACTGTTTAAGCGTTTTTTGAGGTTTAGTTTTGAGTTTTATGGAATGTTAGAAGAGATCGATCGATAATCGATTCTCTGGTATTGAGGAATACTCCTCTTGATGTAAAGAATGAATGAGAGCCCTGTGGTTGTATTTATAGATGGTATCGTGCGCTAGGTTTACTATCGTGCGCTTGGTGTGCAATTAACGCGATTGAACACACGGTTATGATTGTATGGATTCGATTTTACGGTTCGCCTCTATATACTCTATCTATCTCACTTGGCTACTCTTTTCTTTTTGAATTTAGTGTTAAATATGTTATTGGTCCCTATATTTTGCGTCCCTTTGAAAAATAGTCCCTATATATTTCAATAAATGTTTTTAAAATCCCTACATTTTTACTCCGTTAACCTAAATAGTCCCTGCCGTCTATTTTATTAACGGAACGCTATGTGGCATAAGGGTGGGTCCATTTTGAGTCTTTTGTGGCAGACATTTTACCAAAAAAAAAAAAATCTAACAAGCAAAACGCGATCTGCATCTTTAACTTCTTCTTCTTCATCTTTCTCTCTTCCTTCTAAATTCATTTCATATTTCCATCTCTGAAACCAAAAAATAAGATATCTTCTCTTCTTGTGTCAAAAAAAAAAAAAGAGATCTTCTCTTCTTTTCTCTTCCTTAATACTTTCATTTTTTTCAATAATTTTTCTTCCGCTTCACTGTTTTTGAGCAGAAACATCAAATTAAGAAAGGGATTATGGGATTGGTAGAAACACTAAAATCCAAAATCCTGTTCTGTAGATCTGCGATGGCGACACAGCTAAGAAAACCACACAAAGCTAGATCTGCGATGACGACAGTGTGGGGGCGTGGTGGCGTGACGGCGGCGCGCGGAAAACGCATAGGATGGATGTTTCGATTTGTGAGTGACGAAGATGGTGGTAGTGTCGTGGCTGAATGGTGATTGTGGATGGATTTAAGGGTGTGATAGTGATAGGTGGTTTTGGTTTGTTTTTTTGAGACAGGCGGACGTCCTCTCGGTCGTCTAGAAACATGATAGTTGCACCATCGGAGGAGGAGTTAGGTTTCGTTGCGGCGGCGCCGCCTTCGCTGTTGTCATCTTCACCGCTTGATTGACCATCGGAGGAGGAGTTAGGTTTTGTGACTGTTTGATGAAGCTTTGAGAATAGTAATGAAGGTGGTGGTGTTTCATCTCCTTTCTTGTGATTTGAATGTCGCTATACGTATTCTCCTTTCCTTCATTTTTTTCTCTCAAATCCTGATGCCACGTCATCAATCCGTTTGGAAATTAACGTCAGGGACTAAATTTGGTAACGTGAGTAAAATGTAAGGACTTTAAAAACATTTACTTAAATGTAGGGACTATTTATCAAAAGAGCGTAAAATGTAGGGACTAAAAACATATTTAACCCTTGAATTTAATTTAGACTATTATTTTTTCCACCCTTTATGTTTCTCGCGCACCTTGCAATAATAACCAGATTATGTAATCCGAACCAAATTGTAGATTTATGGAAAACAAAATTCGGATACATTCGAAATCTGATTTTTGGTGTTTTCTTTGATGTCAAAGGTCCATGTTGACCGTTATATAACCCCCGCATAAGTTGCAAAGCAATTGCAGAGGTTATATGAACGGTCAACAATGACCATGACATTCAAAATCGTCCAAAAAACGCATTAAAACTCCACTAATCAGGCAAACCTTTGGTGAAACGCACCGTCCAAAAATAATTGTGGGTATTCGGATTATATAATCTAAACTGCACCATAATGCATGTTTGGGAGATTATTAGACCTATTTATGATCCTAGGGCGCCACGTGTCACCTATTTGAACTTTCCATCTTCTTACATATTGCAATTTTCGATTCCCATCATCATTGCGCCTTTCTTCACAAGATTTCCAAGATTTTATGTCTCCCAAGGCAATTAATTGTCCACGATCTCAAGGCATTTATGCTTCTTTCCAAGATAGTTGCTTCTTTCCACTATCTCAAGTCACATTCACCATTATAAAATGTTTTGTTACCTTTTTGCTCTCCACCAAATCCTGACTTTCTCTTCTTTGCATCTTCCCTCTCTCGCAAGGAAGAAAAAACTCCTTCACGCCATGGAAGTGCTTCTGTCAGAACTTCAACTCATCATTGCCAATAAGATCGCCGCCTCGAGCACTAGAGGGTTTATAACCTTCCGGGCATCCGCGAAGCTCCATCGGAGACTTTCTGAAAACCCTGCGGTGCTCAGAGCGATGTCGGAAGATTGTTTACGCCTTCTTGTCCTCCATTCGCCTAACGCGGGACAAAAAAAGTTCATGCAGCAACTTACTCTCAGTGGCCATGCACTATAATGCGTTGTCAGATCGCCTCAAATGCTTCATCAGCCTCACCCTAACCTGCTAAGGATTCAGTATGTTCTTAGAAACGCCTGAATTGCGGGGTCAGATGAAGCCACGTACTTCCTGATCATGTTGAAGGTACTAGCAAGCGAAGGTTTTGACAGAGATATGGTTTTATCCCCCTTTCATGACCTTTTCACTCGACAACGTCTTGCTCACTGTAGAAGCGTCATCAGTGTCGACGGTCTTCTCTTCGATTATGGTCAACTCGAACTACGTTTTATGCCCCTAGGTTTGCACTACAAGTTCACTTGTCTTTCCGACGAGGATTGTGCAATGAGCAACAGGATCCGCAATTTTCACTTGCCATCTCCAGGTGCATACGAGGATTATGATATTATCAACATCTACCTTTCTTGTCGTCTCCACATCGAACTTGCTTGGTTTCTAGGGCATTTACGCTTCATCGACCTTGATTTCCTGTTGTAAAGGCTTAAAGACCCTTTTTTTGTAATGTGTCGAATTAGCACAAACTTTGTCTAACCATTTAAGGTTTCGATGGAATGTATTTTGGCCCAGTAGCTGGCTATTTCAATGCAATGTATTAGTGCCATATCTCTTCGTAGTCCTTTAGTTTGGCCAGTATCAAATATATTCGGATTACATAATCTGGAAACCATGGGAGGTGTCCGGTGTAACACCCTATTTCTATTAAGCGGTAAAACGCGCGAATACATCAGAAATATTCTAGAAATAGATGCTACATCTCAAAACAAACCAAAAGATATCATGCATATATATAATATTTCAACGGTCACAACGGAATTCAAATCATAAACTTCAACATATACATGCCATGGTCAAATAAATCCTCATATGAAAATACTCCAAGTCCGACAAGTGGACAATAGCAACAACATAGCAACAGAATCCAAAACGACAACAAATAGACGCTAAGCCTAATCAGAGCCTATATACTACGACACTGACACGACAACGGAGAAAGCTCCCGTCGTCCAAACATCCAACAAGCAAACTCACCAAGCGTCTAGTCCTGCACAACGTCTACTCATCCATACAGACAGGTAGGCGGTCGAAACCACTAGGGGTAAGCATTACATTAATCATAATTCACGAAAAACATTTATCATGAACATTGGAAATGAAAGACATATTCAAGAATACAAAATAACAAATCATACATTTATTCACAGTCTTCATGATTCTCATGCCATTCAAACCATTCCATATCATCATTCCAAGTTCATATCAACAAGTGTATCATACACGTATCACATATACATAACTCTTCCTCCTAGAACACTAGCATCACATGATCATTATTATCCCTCATCACTTAAATTTCAAGCTATCACATTAATATCATAGCATAGCATGCATATTCAACATCTAATCAAGTCATCAACAAAAGCTCATCATTTATCAACATCAATCAATGAAAACATTACTCACTTCATTACTCATCTAGCATGCTTATCTTAACAAGTACAATTCATCATATCAAAGTTATAAGCAAGTCATCATCATCATCAAAGAAATCACCACATCTTATGTATATACATATACAATTCTCACCTCATCATTATCATCCAATCAATTATCATCAAATAGATTCACCAAGTGTATAAGCACAAACAATTAAGACATGCAATTAGAGCATAATACAATTAGTCACAACCATCCACAAAATTCACCAATGTACATATACACCAATCCACATAATCACAACATTCACCAAATTTCACCAATACACAAATTCACCAAGTCATATATTCAATTATGACACAACTCATCAATTATTCAAATGCATGCAATGTTCTAGACTCTTCTCTAGATGCATGTGGTACCAAAACACCTCAAGGTCGTCACCTTCGATGCAACAAAAACATCGTAATCACCTCAATTGGATATAAAATCCGCCACCATCAGTCTTGGATATAAAATCCACCACCATCAGTCATGAATGCATGAACATATGACTCAACTACAAATGCATATGTTCATACAAACAATAATCACCTCACCATCACCAATACTTGTATATATGCAATCATCAACAAGTCACCACCAATTTAACATATATACAATCACCAACAATCATCAAAAATCACACAACATGAAGTTGTCACATAATTACACCACCAATCATCTTCACATAACATATAACAATTTTCCATAAAGGATTCCCAATCAATTGATTCTCAAAAGTCATCTTTAGTCAAGTTCGTCTCTCCAAGTCATAACTTAAAATTAATTGAACAATTAATTCAAAACCAAGTAAACAAGCTCAATTGTCTATGCCATGTATTCTCACAAGTCACATATATGTGCAGTAGAGGTTACATAAGCATTTCATCGGCCAAATACGATGAATTCATGAAAATCACAAAGTTCGTCTCACCGAAACACTTTTCAAGAAATTTCCCATTTTCTAAGCAAAACAAGTTAGACCCAACACATCATAGTTTGAAAACCATAATTGAACTTATAGAATCCAAGTTTGAAAGTAGGAAGCAATCCATAAGGTTTGGGTCGACTTAAAAGTAGTTATGCGGAGTGTTCGTAAAATTTCTCTAAGACATCCTTAGAGTGTTTTCCTCATAACTTAAAATCCATGAATCATTTTCAAGTCAAACCAAAGTCATTGGAAAACTAACAAAATTATCTAAAACTTTCATGTTTACACCAAAGGCCAATTCAAAGCAGAAATGGGTGAAAAAGCACAAAAAATGCAGAAACTGAAGTTCTGTCAGCACGCACGGCCCGTGCCACGCACGGGCACGGCCGTGCCACTAAGTTAGCACGGCCCGTGCCATTCACGGCACGGCCGTGCTCGATTGACAGCACAGCTTTTCTTCGTTTTTCCGTTTTCACCATTTCGCGCATAAAATTCAAACCGTTAATCGGATTTCGATGCCGTTTTCGCCTACATGCTCCTGACACTTAGCTCTATCATAATCTATAGAAAAATTCAAGTTTCAACCATCCCAAAATCATTTCTCCCAAACCTCACATAATCACTTATTTGCAAAAACACGTAAACACCGGCATCTCACACGAAAAACTCGTTTTCTCCCAAACGACTCTACTAACACAACCACAACATGAAAACAGAAATTATACCAAGTCAAATTCATCCAACAACATCAAAAACTCAGTCAACAACTTCATATTTCAAAAGTTCATTTTGGTCCTTCACATGAACATCTTAGCACAACTTCACCAATTCAAACAACAACTTCACAAAAGGGAATACCCATGGTATAAATCAACAACAACAACATATCTCATTCAACCACAACTTCATGTAAACATGAATCCATCACAAATCAACCACAACAACACTAATTTATACCAATTTGAACAAAATCAACAAAGTATACATGTAAACATATATTGAGCATGTAATTTCATCAACAACAACAAACTCATCAATAATTCCCCAATTCAATGATGCCCATTGCATCAATTCAACTACAATATATGTCAAGATAACAACAACAATATTTGAACATGAATTCATTCACAATTCTACAACCACAACTTCATTCATCATCAATTTCATGCAAAAACATATCATATTCATATCTACCCATTTTGACATACAAATTCAACAACAACATCACAATTATCATTCAATTCATGTACATAATCATGTCAACAACATTAAGCACGAAATTCTACATCCAAAATCAAATTAAGCACTTAACCACAATTATGTAAAGAATTAGGGTAGAAATTAAACTAAGGATTATGATTAAAGCCTAACCCCCTTACCTTAATTCTTCACAATTATCAACTAGGGCTTCACTTTAGCTCCCAAAGCTTGAATCTCTAGCTCCCTCTAGCCTCATCTAGATCTTCTCTCTTCAAACCCTTTTTCTCCTCTTGTTCTTTCTCTTTCTCTTTCTACCTCTATCTCTTCTCAATGAATGAAATGTGAAATGTTTGTAAAACCTAATTTCACCAACAACTAGAGTTTATATATGTGCTCTACTCAATTGGGCTTATCTCTCAAACCTTAATGGGCCTAACCCATTTCTATTCTAACACCCAAATTGTCACTACTCACTTAATGGTAATTTATAACACTAACGGTCACTTAATGGTAATTAAAATGATTACTACACTCTCTCTAGTAACTTGGTAAAATAATACTCTTACTAAGCACTAAAAATATCCTCATCCAAAATTACAAAATTACCCCTGCTCTCAAAATGACCAAAATGCCCATAAGTCCAAAATGACTAAAATACCCTTCTACACCGAATTCTACAATTCCCAACCAAAAATACACACAGATGCAAATAATCACATAAGAGCACATCCAACACACATAAATAAATAATAAAATAAATCTAGCGAAAATCGGGCTGTTACATCCGGATTATGTAATCCGGACTGTGTCAGTTTATTTTGGACGGTGTTTTGCACCACAAGAAACACATTTTCATAGGTTTTCAAAGATTATGTATTCCGTATTATTTTTGTTTGTATATTTATGTTTTTATTTGCATTTATTTTATGAATTTAGCATCTACATAGTATAAAATAAAGCAAAGTGTAAGCAAAGTATGTAAAACTGGTAAAAGTGATTTCCAAATTATATAATCCGGAAATTTCTGGGAAATTATATAATCCGAAGGGCTTTTTTGTACATTTGTAGGGCACATGAGAACTTAAGAGGGTGGGAAAAGTAATAGTCTTTAATTTAATCTTAAAATTTGGGCCTCAAAATTTAAGTCGATAGACATAGGTTTGCAATTCTCTTTAATATGTGGTACGTGTTCGTATGTGAGAGTATGTATAATGAATATGTTATTTTAGCTTGTGGCATGTTACAATTAATACCCTATGAATAAAAAAATAGTCAATAACATCAAATACATGGCCCTCTAAAAAAAATATCAGATGCAGGATGAAAAATATTAATTGTTATGGTAATGTAATGATGGTCGATTCTATCGTGTACAGGTGAGACAAATCTTGCATCATACGTAAAATAATATCTACTGTTGGATTTAATTTAATCATAAAAATAATATGTTGTTTATTATAGTTTTTTTAAGAAAAATATCAACTTTTTTTTAAAGGAAGAAAAATATCACTTTAAAAAAAATAATAACAATCACATTTAAGAATATTATATTCGTTTGTTACGACTTAAAAAAAACAGAATCTAAAATAACTTCAAATGAAAAGTTGTTATGAGTTGCTTTACAAAATTAAAAAAAATATAAAATATAAAATAAGTATCAAAATATGAAGGTAATTTTGCAACAGAAATATCTTTTTTTTTCCAATATCACTTTTAAATAGTTGTATTCAAACAAACTAAATTATTTTTTAAAAAAATAAAAAATTATTATGATAAACAAACACAAAATATATACAATTTTGTTTGATAAATTTCTAAAAAATAATCTTTAAATTATTGAATGCTAAAATCATTTTTTTTTAATCCATAACAAAAGCATCGTGAATGAAATATGAAGTGATTTATTGAATCTCCTACGTTTTTTTGGCAGGTAAAGCCCTCACAAATATCTTTTTTATTTAAATAGATACATACTTTTATGGTCGATCAAACAGTGATAAATGTTTGTAAGCTACGAATATGTGATTGAAATTACCGTCCACGAATCCACAATAAAACATATAACCCCACACACATGAAGAGAGATTGAATTACGTCAATAAAACACTCGACTAGTATTTCACCGCTCAATAATTTTTTAACTCGATACACATTTTAAAAATTGACCTCAACAATATATCAAATGATTTTATATTTGTACAAATATTTGTAGGAATTGATCTATGCAAGTATACAACAGATCCAATGGTCAATTTTATAAATTGTGTATCAAGTAAATCATTATACTAGTATAATTTGATAAAACTCACTTTTTTGTGGGAGAATGGATAGCTCATTTTATTGAGCTAAGGAAATAAATTGAATGTATGGAGTAAAAGTTTAGAGTTCAAATTTTATCAAGGGAGAAAATACTAACATAACAACTACTTTTTTTTTTTAGCAAACACATAACAACTACTAACATGAGTTAAATAAATTTTTGGTCTATATAAATATAGAGAATTTTCTTTTTAGTCCTTATAATTTTTTTTCCTGCATGTAGTTTTCGTCTCTATTGAATTAAAGTTTGTTTGATTATGTTTAAACTTATAAATTTTTGAATGATCTTTTTTACAAATATGTTAAAAAATGTTTAATTGCACTTTTGGTCATCGCATTTTAACCAACTCACAAAATTGGTTATGTCTTCTTCAAATCGAACAAAGTTGTCCCTATACTACCATTTTTTTTTTTTGCACTTTTGGTCCTTGCCTCCATTTTAGCTTCTAAAAACGCTGATGTGTTGCATTTTTTGATGAGGTGTCCAAAAAAACACTAAGATGGCAAATCATAAGTGGAAAAACACTTATACATGTCAGCAAATCATATTTTATTAATTAAAAAACACATTTATAAAAATAAATTAATAGAAATTAAGAGTATAAAATACAAAAGCACATCAGCATATTCATCTCAATCTTCATCATCCTCAACTTAACCTTCCTTGTCTTCATCATCAACCGTCTTCTTGTTCATCATCATCCTCATCCTCATCAACTTCATCCCATCATTATCAACTAGTTTCATCATTCAACCACATATCACACAACACAACACTAGAAAACACATTCCTTCACGAGAAATTGAACCCAACAAATCCTTATTTTCACTAATCATCTCCATCACCATCTCCTCACTGTTACATCAAAACCCAGAAAACACGCATGAATGCAAAGAACAAGAAATTCAGAAATTAAATAAACTAAAAAAAAACATGAGACACAAAAAGCAGGGAACAATAGGAATCAAAATCATCTATAAAACCCAGAAAATGTATAACCCATAAATCACGTAAACTCTACTCTATTCTATCTTCTGTAAAAAAAATCATCTTCAATTGACGCAAAGGTGAAGAGCAATTGGAATTGACGACGGCCAAAAGGACGAAAACCAAGCACAAAAATTGATGCCAAATCCCAAATATGCAGATGATGAATTCACAAATACATTTAAACCCAAACCCCAAATTTGAAGAAAAAAACCCACATACGAAGAAACTCATATCTGAAACCAAAACCCCAAATTCCAGAGAATATGATGAGCTTTTTGCTATTTGATGTTGATACGAGGGTATATGTCCTGTGTGATGATGAATGACGATGAAGGATGAAGTTGGAGTGGCGTGAGAGTGAGATTTAATACTGGTTTGAGGAAAAAAAATCAATGGATCTTTTTATGGAGTGGGGGTGAGTGTTGGCGATGATGGTGAATGTTGTTAATGATGTTCAGTTGAGGATGATGTATGAAGAACAAGATGGAAGGAACTAAAAATTGAAGGAAATGAAGAGGATTTGAGAATTAGGGTTCAATTGTTCTTATAAAAAATTCAATTTCATTTTAATTTCTTTTAATTTTAATTTTTTAAATGTTAAATTGATTTTCTAAGTTTAAAAAATTTGATTTCATGATATGTTAATGACATTTTTCATGTTGGAATTGCCACCTAAGTATTTTTTGGACACCTCATCAAAAAATGCGACACATCATTGTTTTTGACAGCTTTGTTCGACTTGAAAAAGACAGGACCAATTTTGTGAGTTGGTTAAAATGAGAGGATCAAAAGTGAAATCAAGCCTTGAAAAATTATAAGAAACTTTTTTTTATAAAAAATTGTATTTTTTTTAACATGTAATTAATTAAATATTAATTTTACCAAACGCCAAAATTTCAAGATTAAAGTAATGAAAATCTGGACTTAAAAATTAAATTTTGAGCTAATTTTTTTGTGGAGAAACTTTATATAATTTTCTAAATAAGTATGTTAAAATCATTCAAAAATTTAAATATTTAAGTATAATTAAACAAATTTTAATTTTACAAGAACTAAAAGTATGTGCTGAATTTTTTATAGGGATCAAAACATGTTATTTTTTTTTTATGAGAACTAAAAACAAAATTGACTATATTTACAGGGATCAAAAACTTATTTAACCCTATAAACATTTGTCATTCACTTGAACAAAAAAACAACATTTGCCATTCAAAAAGAAAAAGAACCATAGATATTTTTAGTTTTCTAAATTTATTCTTATAATTATTGAGCTTATAATTAGGGATGAATGAAAAATATTTAAGAATAACTCTAAATTTCATACCAATTCAAAGGATTTCATGTAATTTAAGGAGTAGTATTCATTTTGTATACATAATTTTAATATTTAAAGGAAAATGATAACATATGCCCTAAGAGCACATGTTAAGAAATTTAAAATAGAAACAATTGTCTCAAAAGTTGAGCATTCAACTTTATTCAACCTTTAAAAGTCAAAATTTTGTTGTTTTCTATGTAAAGTTTCTAAATTTGAATTCCTTAACTTGTGCCCCAAGGGCACAAGATAACAAGACCCATATTTAAAAGAAGAGAAAGTGATTGAGACCAAGTTTAAATGTTTAAGCATGATTAAACAAAGTGTAGTACGGAAAAAAAGTACCTATTAATTTCGAGGGATCATCTCTATTTAATACTTCTCCATTTCCTTCATATAGAAATATAAAGACACAAAAAATATTGAAAATAATTAATGATTGTGAGACACAAAAAAACATTTAAGCACCAGTTAGCATTTCCCATTTAATAATAGGATCCCCACCTATTTTTTTTGTCTTCATAATTGCAATATCCATTTATCTTTATCTTTTTTTTTATCACAATAGTCCCAATTGCAAATGTTTGAGCCTAAAATATATTAGTATAAATTTGAAATGCGTCCTTCCCCTCCTTGTTATGATATAAATTTTCCTTCAAAACACTACAAGAATTTTGGTTATTACTGGTGGAAATAATCCCCAGTAATGCAAAAAATCCCTCAGTAATACGCATTACTGGCGGATTCGAGTCCCTCAGTAATATGAGCGTCAGAAATGTTACTGGCGGAATTTTCCCTCA
Source organism: Medicago sativa (assembly GCF_051527215.1). Classification (NCBI taxonomy): domain Eukaryota; kingdom Viridiplantae; phylum Streptophyta; class Magnoliopsida; order Fabales; family Fabaceae; genus Medicago; species Medicago sativa. The sequence goes on along the minus strand of NC_140753.1, from coordinate 13,211,192 downwards.
GTAATGGAGTGTGTCTTTAATTACTGACGGAATAATCCCTCAGCAATGCTTTGTCAAAACCACATTTCCATTACTGAGGGAAAATTCCGCCAGTAATGTTTATACTGATTTGAATTACTGACGGAAATTTCCGCCAGTAATGTACTTTCCCCTTTTTTTTATTCCTTTCCAGTTTTTAATTTTAATTAAAGAAATAAAATTTATTAAACGCAAATAAATTAATGAAATACAATTTTAATTTAATAAGACACAAATTAATTAAACGACATATATCATCATAATATTCGTACAATCCATAAATCATTTTCATACAAAACCATAATTATATCAATAATATTTGTAGTCTAAAAACTAAATTAATAAACTAAGTATCATAATATTTGTACAAAACCATAAATACAATTTTAAGGTCCTCAGCTGCTAACAACAAACAGCAGTAGGCACTCAACAAAATGTCAGGAAAAATCAAATAAAACAGCAACAACAGCCGATCCAAAAACATCTAAACAGTCCCTAAACAATCAACTAACACTGTTATAAATTAGCCAAAGCCAGAAAATTCAGTAGCAACTGCAGAGGACCTTCAGACCGCGACAGCCTAAACAACACCGATCAAAATCCACCAACAGAAATACCTTCATGGCATGAACAACAATGTTATCCTTCATCGCATATCAAAGCCAAATTAAAGTTGCAAGGATGCTTTGATCATCAAAAGGGAAATCCTGCTGATGGCTAACCTGGTTGCAAGGATGCTTTTGATCATCAAAAGCCAAATTATAAGCCAGTGATGGCTAACCTGGTTCCCGAGAGAAGGAATTACTTGATGAATAATCCATTGAGAATCAATTACACCAATTCTTTCATGTGCTGGCTGCTAAAAATAGGAAAAAATGGATTCATTCAGATAAAAGATTAAACCAATTTTCATGTTCTAAGAATATTTCATTTGATTGATGAGAATGTAACCCTGTTAAGTATGGATCATCAAAACAATAATCCTGCTTGTTGAATTCATTCATATTAAATACCTAGGTAGTGACTAAATGCACTAATCTATATTCACTATATATGCTCTTTTAAGACATTAATTTAAGCTCTGTTAAAAACCAAAAATAAGCAGAAAACCAATTATGCAGTAGAAACATAATTCATGCTTGAATTCTTATCATATGTCTAACCTTTCTCTTCCGTAGCTAGCTCCCATGTATCTTTTATCTACAACAAACTCAGCTTAATAAACAGCCCAGGTTGCACCATGCCCACCACATATGTCTAACCTTTCTCTTCCTTTGATGCAAGATAAATGTAACTAATTGTAAAAACAAGCCTCTAAAATGCAATCAATCTCCCATAATATAAGCCAAGCCATAACAAGTTACTTCTTTAATGAGGATAAGGCAGAATATACAATAAATTATATTTCTCTAGTTTCAATTAGAAATATACAATAACAAGTTACGTTGAATCAAACGTGCACTAGGCAGTTTAAATTGAAATTGCAGAAGAGTAATCACGAAAAAGCAACCCTGTTTAATCTTATTTCATAAAAAACACGATAAGTACGGACCTTAATTGAATGAAAAATGCCAAAAGCATCAGTAAGAAGAACATCAACATTAGAAGCCTGATCCTGCATACAAAGAAGGTAAGGAACGAGGAGTGAGGACTGTAACAGAACATAATACCACATAACAACCCAAAAGCCACACCAATATACAACTTGTCTTTACAATCAAAGAGAAAATTAGGATACACATAAGCTGAAAGACATAAGGAGATTATGAAAATTAGGGTACACTCTGCATAAGCTGAAAAACATATTATAAGGACTGCTCCATTAAAATAAACTGTCTAGAGGAGTTTATGTAAATAATATGAGTAGCTTATAAACATATCATAAGCCATTTACATGAGCTCTCACGAACACTTGCACAAGTGCTTATGTCATACGATAAGTCCAAATAAGCTCTTTCAATCAACTCATAAAAAAAAGTAATGTGCCAAATATATAAAAATTACATAAGAATGTTTTGTAGATTCAATGAGTAAGGGATACCATAACCATACGGACAGGTGAATAGGTAATAACCTTCGTTAATACAACAATATTCCCAAAGGATTCTAATAAAAACTGGTATGAGTGCTTGACGTATCCCTCTGAGCACAAAGAGTAAAGTAGAAACTAGATAATTACCTTGATAAGAACCAAACTTCCAACTGAGTAGTATATGTCAAGAAGATTACTTGCATCATTGATGGTGGCTTTAAGTCTTGAGGCAATATCCTTCACAAAAACAACATGCCTAATTAGTGTATTTAATCAAAAATCCGAAAATAAATATAAAATTTCTAAAATATAATTTAGAAAAGAGGAAGAAGATAGAACTCACCAAGAAGAAGAAAAAATTGATTAAAATGTTAGTGGGACATGTTTCCGATGCGGTGGAGATGAGCTCCGGCGTGGTGGTCTTCAGTGAATATGCTCAGATCAAGAAATAAGTTTAGGGGTTTTGTTGCTAACATCATGAGGAAGAAGATGGTGAGTTTGGTTTTCCCAAAGGCAGCTCACGGTGGCCGGAAAACAGAGAAGTGTGAGGTCTCAAAAATTAAACTTCTCCAATCAAAAAAATAAATTGAGGGCTATTGTAGAGGAAGAGGAGATGATCACAAAAATGGCGTTTTCTTGCCTATAGGAGGTCGAATGGTGGGAGAACGGTGGCTGGAGAAAGCTAGGTGGTGGTGCCCATGGAGAAGAAAGAAAAAAAAAATACAGAAATGAGAGAAGAGGAAGTAAGTACGTGAGAGAGGGAGGGGAAATGAGAGAGGGAGCAAGTGACCATTACTGGCGGATTTGATTTCAATACTGGCGGATTGTTGCTTATGCGTTACGGACGGATTCGTAAATAACAACATTACTAGCGGATCTTTTGAATTACTGACGGATTATATAATTCCGTTATACCATTACTGACGGATTATCTCCCTCAGTAAAGCAAAGACATGTGTGTTTACATTATTGGCGGATTATATCCCTCAGTAATAATTCGTAGGTTCTTTATTGAAAATACTGACGGATTTATCCGTCAGTAATGTAACTCACTAAATTATTGTGGGATTTTTCCGTCAGTAACTTTATTGAGGGTTTTTTGGATGTTACTGAAGGTTTATTCCGCCAGTAATTACTGAGGGCCTAAATCCCCCAGTAATGCAATTTTGTATTGGTTAGTAGATTGAGGAATTCTTGTAGTGAAATCTGTCTCCTTTGATGTTCTTGGTTGACAACCCTTACGTATGTCAACGGTAATGATGCATGTTTATACGTGGTTGGAGCTTTCCCCTTAACCATTAGAAAACAACAGGTCTTCAAGTAATAACCTTTCAGTAGTTGAATCACTTCAGTTGGAAGCGGATTTGCCTCCATACATGAAAAAGAGGTGACAAATTCTTGAGTTTTGATCAAGGTGTAGCAGTCTTTTTAATTCACTTGGTTTCATCTTTGTAGCTTCTTCCGTTTGAGATTCTGCTATCAATTTGATGCCTTCAAGTGTGTTTGTAACGTATGTCTCTTGAGAATTCAATTGGCATTGCATTTTCCATATGTTGAAATGAGACTGATCATGTGCGTCATTTCATGAATAATATTAATGTTATACTTTTTTTTCTTTCTAGTTGTATATGTATGTATGAATGTATGTCCCATGTTATTGTAGTTGATAGATATCATTCAACTCTATTGCATGCACCGTCCACATTAGGATGTGAGTTGCCGTGATCCTCTATAGAGAGTTCTCTATGGCGTAAACCATACCCTCTCTCTCTCTCTCTCTCTCTCTCTCTCTCTCTCTCTCTCTCTCTCTCTCTCTCTCTCTCTCTCTCTCTCTCTCTCTCTCTCTCTCTCTCTCTCTCTCTCTCTCTCTCTCTCTCTCTCTCTCTCTCTCTCTCTCTCTCTCTCTCTCTCTCTCTCTCTCTCTCTCTCTCTCTCTCTCTCTCTCTCTCTCTCTCTCAAAAAATGCCTAAAGCCACCAAAAGGCATGAGGCTCAAAGTCTTTGAATCCATTTACCCTTACAGAGTTAATGAGTTATACATGTCTTTAATATAAGCCTAAATTTTAGCACTATAATTTGTCTCTGAGCTTCAAAAAATTTGATATCTTATTTATCAATAAGAAAAAAAAAATATAGCCAAACTAAGGTCGAATCAATTTAAGAAGAAATCAATTTTACCTAAAAGAGAATTAAAATAAAATTTTAAGAAAATTAATTATGATAAAAGGTAAAATTTGAAGTATTTTACCTTGTCTTGATAATCAAACATAACTCTTAAAATAGTCTGTTGGTACGAGATTTCGAACTAAACAAAATGTCAAATGTGAGTCACTTGCATATTTTTTTGGTACGTCAACTTTTCGTTTAAGTCCCTCTAAAAAAAATCTTCAATTTTTAGTCCCCAAAATTTTTTCATCTTCACTTTTGGTCCATCCTTTAAAGTAAACTGACATGTAGAATTCAAATTTTTGTAGAAAAATTTATAATATTATAAGAATCTCTCCAAAAAAATGTAGAATTTTTTAACAAAACATGAATTAAATATGAATTTTTATATTTTTGGTGGTTAAAAATTCATATTTAATTTATGTTTTGTTAAAAAATCATAATGTTTTAAAAAATTCTAATTTTTTTGGAGTGTTTTTTACAATATTCTACATATTTCTGAATAATTTCATTAAAAAAAATACAAAAAATTACTTAAAAATAGGGGCCAAAAATAGTGATTGAAAATTTCATAAGGACTAAAAGTTGATGGAAAATTTTAGAGGGACTAAAACGAAAAGTTGATATATTTATAGGGACTAAAACCATATTTAACCTTTTTTTAAGGAAACATATTGTTTAGCTAGCTTTTATATTTTGTGATATTTCTACATGTATTTATACTATTATTGCTACTGGAATAACAAAATTTTGACCTTTTAAAAATCTGAAGAGTTTTATAATTATAACCAAAATAATAATAATAATAACAACAACAACAACAACAACAACAATGAGAAGACTAAATTACTTTGGTCCTTTAAGTTATTTAATTGTAACAAATTAGTCTTTAAGTATTTTTTGTACCACTTAGGTCATTTAAGTTAATTAATTGTAACAAATTGGTTTTAAGTTTTTTCATACCAATTAGGACTTTAAGTTATTTAACCGTAACAATTTAGGGGATTTCAAATCTTAAAAGTGTAAGTTACAATTAAATAATTTAAAGGACTTAATCGGTACGAAAAATACTTAAAGGACAAACTTGTTATAATTAATCAACTTAAAAAACCAATTTGTTACAATTAAATAACTTAAAGGACCATGTTATAATCTTGACAAAAAAAAAAGGACCATGTTATAATTTAAGCCTAATAATAACAATAATAATTGAGAATACTTCGAAAAATTCTTCACAAGAATGCCCAAAATTATAACACTTGAGTCATGCGTTGAGTTTCTTTAGTAGTTAATGAAGAGAAATCGTTTGTTTCTATATCCATTTGGGTGGCATTTAACATGGGAAATGATAATCCTTTCCCACCATGGGTCAATTGAGTTCTACCAATAGATTAAATGAAGAACACTATTTTATCATAGTCCAGCAGTACTGGATTTTTTCCCCACCATCTTCCTCAATTATTTTCTCTCTCCTCCATACTCTTCTAATTTTTCTTCAATTTCTGTGTACAATCACAACACCCACTCTCTAATTATTTTTCTCCCTGATTTGGAATTAGGAGGAGTGATGGATTTTATGAATTCGTTTATGCTGGCTTGTTATAGTCAGTTATGTGGAACCACCATTGAGATATCAAAAACCACCATTTTTTGACTTTATAGATTTGAATAAATCAAAAAACTAATACTACTAACTTAACCTTGCATGTTTCAAATTGTTGGGGTCTGATTGTTACAGTTCCAAGATGCAATTATTCAAGACACAATTTTTTAATTGAGATTTTGGAATTTGGGTTCGGAGAAGTTAAGGGAGCATTTGGGAACACAATAATTCGATTGAATCTGGAAGCAAATTTCATTACACAAAATGGACTGTTATGATTCATGCAGAGAAAAACCAAACATAACTCATTTTCTACTCAAATCCTCCATGTTGCTGGTGGTGGTGGGTGAGTGGAGAATGGAGGAGAGAGCAAATAATTGGGGAAGATGGTGGGGAAAAAATCCAGTACTGATGGACTATGATAAAATTGTGTTCTTCATTTAATCTATTGGTAGAACTCAATTGACCCATGGTGGGAAAGGATTATCCTTTCCCATGTTAAATGCCACCATCAATTTGTAGTGTTATGTTTATATACATCATACAAAATAAACGATCACTCAGCTTGTCCCCATTTTCTAACCTAATCTTTCTATACTAATATAAAAGAAACTTACTCTGTGATTTCCACTTCACAGCCAAACTCTGAATCCAATCAGTTCAAGTATCAAAAGTACTACTTTCATTTCAATCTTCTTTCTCTTAGACCATTTACTGTGGTCAACACATTCAACACCCTTCAACACCCACTTTTTCACTTTTTAACACTCCACATCATCTTCTCTCTCTTAATTCAACACTCATTCAATTTTTACCTCTCCAATGGTTTTTTCATTCAACACTCTACCCCACCACCTACTGTACCCCACCACCTTTTATTTCTTATTCTTCTTTGATTTTATATTTTTGTTTTTATAATTACATAAAATTACAATTATCGATTATAATTAAATTAAAATAAATAAAAACTGAAAAAATATTTAAAAAATTTATTTAAATAATTTATTGGGATCCATTTCACTAAAAAGAAGATTAAAACTTCACTTAGTTTGCTAATAAATAGATATAATAAGAAGAAGATAGTGAAAAACTTGGTATTTTTTTCTGTGTCCAAATGAAATGAACCAAATCTCTATTTATAGAGAAAAAAAATCATGAATTTTGATATATTTATTTTTTTTTTAAAATTATTTTTCAACGAAATAATTGATGTAATATTATTAAAAAAATTAAAAACCAGGAAAAGCCAACACGGGTCCCCCATCATTCCAACATTCAGCTTCTCTCTCCTTCCTCTCCAACCAGAAGGCAACGCGTGGCAGGTGGGAGACATTAAATTGTGTTGAACGGATTAAACACTTCTCTCCTCCATGTCATTTCACTTGCACATTAAACATACCACTGCAAGGCTTTTTCTTGTTGAATCTGTCATTAAACAGACCATTGTAAATGGTCTTAAGCACTTAACAATATTTGATGTGACAATTATTTCTATTCCAAGTCCTGTGTACATGTAATACTGTTTTAGTGCAAATCCCAAAATGCAGGAGCTCATCATTTGTTGTGTCTGCAAAATGTAGCAAGTTAAAATTTAAAAAAGATTGATAAAATGATAAAAGTCTCCCTTCACAATTCTCAATTTTTCATCCTTATATCATTGGACTTACAAGCCTGAAGCTTACTTTTTTTCCCACAAAAATTGCTAAATGACTTCAAATTATGGTTTATTACATTCCAGTCATTCAATTTTGGAGGGTCTTCTAAAATTTCCAAAATCTATGAGTACATTTGGCTGCTTGTGAAGAGTTTGTAGGGTGGAAGCAAGGAAAACTTTGGCACAACACCATTCCGCTTCCTAATCCAAGCTGAAGTTCCCTCACAAAATATAACAAACGAAAGCATCGGTTGGCGTATGCACCGATGGTTTTCAAAATTCACTGTCTACTTGAATTGAGCTCATGCACTGCAAGATAGATTAGAGCAATCCAAATAAGCAAATGTAGATTTGAATATCAACATTCAACAACAGCAGACAAATTAACATAAACAACTGTTAGAACACAAATTATCAGTACCCCATTGAACCCCAAAATACCTTCAAGTTGGTTATAGCCCTCATGTTTAGTCTAAACCATATTAGAGATTTAAAGCTTGAGAAATTTGGTAAGATTGTAAGAAAGGAAATCTTATCTTAGTTTTGTCTAAATCAGCAATTAGGTTTCCAAATCTTCTTTACCAAGTTTGAGCCTACATGTCTCTAAACTGATAGGAAACTTGTTCAACTATATTTTTCTGCATAATCATGCAGCAACTAAGCACCGGAAATGCCATCATGCTTCTTCTCCAGCCCATCGTATGTACTCCTGATTCCTATTATCAATGTTCAAACATAATTTGTAGAAAACCTACCCACACCCGAGATACAGAAGCTATAGTTCTTTGAATTTCAACTTGCCTTACAAAACTCAATGATTTTAGACCTTTACCACATTATTATTTCAGTATATCTTATGCTCAGCATTACCAATTTATAAACTAACTCATCAGGGATACTAACACTTATATCTCTTTATTGAACCCAACGATCAAATTTAAATATACCAACAAACAATTATGTTTTTCTAACTCGTCTCATAATCAAACTTACGTCCCATCTAGCCCCCCAAAATAACAAAACAAGGTTGGTGATCATAGAACAATATCAAATCTTTATCTTATACAAAATTGAAGAACCACGCATATCATTCCATAAGAAGAATACAAATCGATCGCATAAACCACTTCTCATCTACATCACACTAAAAAATCAAATAGAATCAATGATTGTTTCTAATTACAACTTGATTAGTTCCTAATTCTTGCGAGGACACAAGACTCCAAACATAATAATTCACCCTCTTTCCTCATGGCATCCAGTCTAAGACAAGGTGGAAAATAGAAGATAGTGTACAAACAGAGAAATTTGGAAGATATTAAAGGGATTATAACATTAGGAACCATATAGTATAATAATCATAAACAAGCTGAAATAGCACAGTTGGTTAGAGCGTGTGGCTGTTAACCACAAGGTGGAGGTTCAACCCCTCCTAGCGATTTTAATCCTGCCTATGTTTAACTTTGCTATTCATCGCCGGTCCCAAGCCTTGGTAAAAGGAGAGGGTTGTGTTAAGCTTGGGCAACAAACATAAAACTTTGTCCAATCTATTTGATATGAATCAAAAATACGCAATAGTGTTAAGGCTAGGTCGTTGCCTAGAAGCAACGCGCTGTATAGCTCGAGTACGGTGTCAAATGAGCAAGGGCCGCTGCATCGTTTTTGATAGAACACTATGGCACCGTTTGATTCATGTAGCCAACCCCACTTAGTGGGATAAGGCTTGGTTGTCCTTGTGTATAGTATAATCATCAGAAATTGTGAGTTAAATAACATGGGTGTGTCACTTAAATTTAAGTTTAAAACATGTACGCCTTACCCCAATTTCTTGAAACTTTACCTGATGATCTTATCTTCCTATTGTAAAGAGCCATGGAAACAAGGAAAATACTGATGGGTGATGATAATATAACCCTAATCCATTTTATAAGTTTTCAGCCGAAGCACTGACTTGTAAAAAGGGCTAAAGGTTAATGGAAATATTATGCAGCCGAAGTACTGACCTGTAAAAGGGCGAAAGGATAATGGAAATGTTATGTTTTGAGAAGATAATAATCAAATTGCCTATTGCCTGTTGTGATTTTGATCTTGATCGACATGCATAAACTCATGAGACTAATTTACCACATTATGCCTCATGTTACAAATGCAGTCAAACACATATTACTCTACAACACTCGAGTTCATAGCACAATATAACTATAAATATCAAGAAAATGGTGAAGGAGAATATTTCAAAACCTCATTCTTCTTCTTGTTTGTGTCATCTCTTTAAGCTTGCTCATTGTCACCAGGGAGTGAAAGCAGAGACTCTGTATAAAGAGCCACTTCAGTTCCATGTGTACTGCCAGAATAGTAGTGTCACTCTATCAACTGTCCTTTGTCATTATACTTCACCAATCTCCATCCATCTTCTGTTCCAATGATATTACCACTTTTTGTAGAACATATAGGGGAAAATAGCTTAGTGGAAATGCCGTCAATAGACAAAACAAGAGTTTTCGTCCAAGACGAATGCACTTCGTATTCTTTCATCACCCATATTTCAACTGTATCATTAGCATAATCCATAGCCCATATACTGAGAAATTCTCCAAATACCCACACATCACAAGTTGTAGCTTCATAGTCAATATCAAATGGGAGAGGGATCTCAAAAAGTTCCCTTTTGATTAAATCAAAGGCAAGAATAAGATCCTTTCGTAAATGATCATGACGAAAAGCGAACCAATGAATAGCCCCATTAAAAAGAGACCCTATTATTTTAGGGTAATCAGTAGAGGAATTGGTATAAGGGCAGTGAATACCCTCAATTTCTTTCCATGTATTAGCTCTCAATGAGAAAATCTCCAAATGCTTAGTATTAGCTAATTTGGGGTCTTGAGAAATTGTGACCAAGAAGTAATCATCTGTTGACTCCTCGTACGTACCCAAAACCATAGAAATAATTTTTATATGAATATGAAGAGGAACCATAACGAGACAAAGGTAATTGTTTGTGAAATTAATCCAGTGGATGGGTTCCATATATAGATGTGAAAAGAACAGTGAAGAAGTAAAAAGCCTCTACAAGAGCCTTTGAATTGAAGATCAAAATGATTTTGGGGGTGCATAAAATCAATGTTGGAGGAAGCATAAGCAGAATCATTCTTAAAAGATGTTTCAAAATCAATAGATAGACAATGACGATATGGAACTGGTGTAATGAACATGATTCTACGAGTGAGTGTTGCAGTTGAAGAGGTGAATTGAAAATGTGAAAGTGCAAATTGGGTATCATTGGAGATGAGAGAAAACCAAGACTTACAAACGCATTTGAATCGAAGTAGGGTTTGGATGATCAATTCAAGAGGGAGCATATACATTGCAGGATCCATGCTTGCCTCTTTCATTTGCTTGTTGTTGTTTTTCGGTTCACTCTCGCTGTGATTTAGGGAGGAAAAAAAAAAAAAAATACCGCTGAGGTTAAAATGAAGTCGGGGTTAGTTACTCCAAAACGGAGTCGTATCCATATTGGATACGTATCTGATACCCGATACTCCACGAATATACACCCACGAAGTATTAAAATTAATTATTTAAATTTTTTTTAAAAAAATTAACAGATACTTATACGATACTCTGCAGATACACAAGGATACGTATAAATATATAAGTATCCTACAAAAAGATGAAGAGTAAAAAAGTGAGACAATGTTGTAAACATTCAGTAGAGATGTATATGATTCAATTTTAGATATGTATAAGTAGAATTGTATCTCCATGAACCACTTAAAATTATATGGATGGAGGTAACGAGAGAGAGGTGATTGAGTTAATCAACATTAGAATGAAATTTGTGTTGAGTTCTTTTAATTAATGTTTATTTTCTTCAAGTATTTTACATACATATAAGTTTTAGTATAAATTTTTTGTTAACATATCTTAACCGTATCGTACCCTAAATTTTGAAAAACCCGCATATCCGTATCCGGGCTTCATGGAAACCGTATAAAATTGGTCAAATTGCAATGGATGAACCATAGCCGTTAGATCAATTTTTCAAGGCTGACATCGTCTAGTGTGTGAAACGACGGTTCCCCCAACATTCTAGAAACAAGAGTATGCCGGTCCAGAATCAACTGCGACGCGTTTTCGACTTTTCTCAGAAACAAATTCTTTTCATTTCTCCGTTCCAATTACAAACCCCCCCCAAACAACAATGGCTTCAATCTACACCTGCTCAGAATGCAACACAAACCTCAACCTCAACACCTCCTACACCTACCCACCAGATTTCTACTTCGAAGCTGGAAACAAAAACTCAATTTCCTTCTCAACCATCGACGCCACCAAGTTCAAATTCGAAAAAGAAGATAAGATCCGTCCATTCTTCGAAACAATCAATTACTGGGGGATTCAAAGAAAGAGAACGAAGATCAAGTGTAATAACTGCAATCATCTTGTTGGTTATGTATATGATGATGGTCCTCCTCTTATTAATACTCCTGGTCAGTTTCATATGGGTCCTAGTCAAGTTATTCCTAGAGCTCCTAGGTATAGGTTTAAATCCAAAGCACTTCGAATCACTTCTGAAACTTAATTCACTTGTGTATTTTGGATCTTTCATTGGCATGTTAATATATAGAGTGTGTATATGGTTGGTGTAATGTTTTATACACTTTTGTTGGAATAAAGTAGTTTATTTCGTTTACATTTTTGTTGGATCTTATTTGAATTAGGATTATGAGTTAGGGTTACTGAATCTTCTTTGCAAATTAATAGAAATATCATTTCAAACTGTGATCAATTGGTAATTGATTGTATTAGAATATTAATCCCATGTTTAGGCGGAGGGAAGTAAAACCTAAGTCAATAAAGAGAGACATCGTCACCTTACAAACCGGTTTTATAAAATGAGTTTTAGGTCTAATATAAAAACCTAATACAAGGATTGTTCAACCCAGGATTCAAACTTGGTTCTTTCAAACAATTCGTTCTCGTAGCTCATTAACCATTTGACCTCTCATTAATAGATTAGAATTAAATTATCTACATGCTTGGATTAAATTATTTTAGGGAAAGAGTAATACATGTGCCATGAAAATGATGTATCTTGAAGCTTAATTATGTTCATTTTGGAACTTTGGTCATTGTTGCTTGCTTTTGGTAAATAGAGCACCATCTTATGCTTGGTTACATATTGTATGCTACGTTGGCATTTAATTTTGTAGTCTTTAGAAAGAATAATTATAAGGTCACCACTGGTGAATATTACCGAGTTGAGCTGTTTTATTTGGTAACTTGTTGTAACTACATAAACATTTGCAATTCTAAGACATACTTTCTGTTCTTCAGTTAGGATTTGGATTCCCTATAGTTGTGTGTAGTTGCAACGGTCAATAACTCAGTACTTTTGGATTAAGATCAGACGGTTCAGGTTCATGTGGTGACTTTGGTAAATATGATTTAAGATCCAATTTTGAATGAGACGTCTGAGCTTAATTCAACAGTTTTGATTTGGTGTCTGCAGCAACTGTCTTCTTTTACAATTGCAGTGAATCTAGATTTTTAAGTCCCACGGTTAGGATATAAAGGAGAACTAGTTGGGGAAGAAATAGGCTCTCTTACAATGAGCAAACCAGAGCGAAGCTCCTGCTAGAGGGGATTTCTCTCCTAACAAACATGCAACAACCTAAGTGAGTAAGTGGCACCCTCGCGTACACTCACCCCTAGTTATGAGCTCATTCTACTCACTACAGAATCCAAGTGGAACCTTCTACCACGTCAATAACGAACTTCATTCCTCCCATACTCTGTTCTGTCCCCATTTTCTTTCTGAGTGAGTACACCCTCCAAACAGCAGGCCATTTTGGATTCTGGCCGAAGTTCACTTGATCCACAGGCACATGTTCCCTATCAGAGAGTAGCATGTATAAATAGGAGAATACAAGGATATAGAAGATTCATTGAGTATAAACTTTTAGTGAACAGAGTAGTGACTCTGTTGTAGAATGGGGGGAACCGTTGAGGAGAGTTTTCTATGGTATTCTTTCACATCTTCTTCATAAAAGTGTTCTTTCTATTCAATCTAATTTATGGGTTCCTAATTCTCCAAGAATGAGGGCTGGAGAGCAAGTATCTGTTATCACAGAGATAAAGTTTATTGTGTGGAGAAAAATCACAACACCTTTTATTTTATTTGGAGGACATTGACTACAATTCAACATTTCTGATCCCTGTTCTCTTACAACATATTTATTGTCAGTTCAGTTCCCTTCCCTTCATGTCTGATATCTCTCAAAAATTTGTGCCTTGATTGCTTCGCAGTGTGATAATACTTACATGTGAAAATGAATATCATATATGAATAACATGGGGAAAGTGTGGTTGGACAGGGCTTTGATCATTCAGTTCTTTTATTAAGATGATCCGATCATTCAATTCTTGTAATTAGATGAAATTGATCAATGATTATTGAAATTGAAAGAATGATACATAGGACCCCCAACTTTCTCCTTTCTCCCTGTTTATATACCTTTCACCCCCTAATATTTAACTGAGTTCATTAGATAATTGTTACAATATACTAGCCCATGTCCAGAGAGTTAATCCTCTTTTATCGTCCTGAGTTTTATTATTTCATATCAGTTTGTCGATAGAACTATCCGCTATTATGGTGTTTCAGGCTGAAGGTGTAATACTTCTTTAGCATTGAGCTTTATGTGCATCATATTTTCTGGTTTGATTAGGCGGCAGATTATAAATTTCACATACATAAAACAGGAAAAATATTTAGAATTACTCTTAGAACACCTGAGTATTTTCTAAGAAAACTGAGTCATCTCGACATCTAACTGGAACCAACAATCAAAGTCCCTTCCCTCCCTCCCCCAATTGGAGTCTAGCGGTTGATTAAGAAACTCTGAGCTATAACAATTGACTACAACTATTAAACTAGACTTCTCATGTTGACATCCCATATTTTTTTTGAATGGCAAATATAATATATATATATATATATATATATAGACACACACACACACCAAAAGTAAGAATAGAGTACAGAATATACAAATAAAGCCACCGAAACGGTACTCCTACAAACCACCACAAAGGGGGAACACCCGGAACCCCACAAGCGAGGCCGGATGCACACAAACCCCTAAAGAAAAGAGGCACACCAAAAACACCAAGAAAAAGAAAGCACCAAGGAGCCGGAATCAGCAAAACCAGCAACACCTGCAGGCAAACAGAGAAGCAACAAAAAGCCAGAAGGCCACCCCGGGAAGGAAGGGGAGATACAACCACACCCATATGAAATCCCATATGACAAGGATGAATGAAAATGATGATAGTCACTGCAGCAAGGGTTTCTTTTCGGTGCCCTTCATGTCTTGTAGCTCTGTAAAAATTGTGTGCTATTGACATCTTTGCAAAAATGATAATAATTACCTGAGGAAATGTATATTGTAAATGGATAATATGGGGAAAGTGTAGTCAAAAACTTGAAATTGACTGTTGAAGTTATATTCCATGTTTGTCTATAGAACTATCTGCTATGAAGGTGTTCCAGGATAAAGGTGTAATACTTCTTTGATGTTGAACTTTATGGTTTTGCTGGCAGGATTAATTGGCAGATTATAGTTTTCATATACTTTAAACTGGAGAAATGTTTAGTATTAGTCATTAGTGTAATACACTATTGCTCCGTGAACAACTGATTATTTTTCTATAAAGCCATCTCGATGTCTAAATGGAAAAAGTTTTGGTTTTTGAGTGTAGTTTGACTATTGATTCAGACGCTGTGAGCTATTGCAAGTGGCTACATTAGAACTACAATGATTATTACACCAGCTTTCTCAACTTGAGATGCCAAATCGGAAGCTGTTTGTTGGATGAATGAATATGATGAGGTCGTCTAGAGTAACTTTTTGTTTTATCAGTCTCATGCCAAATCTCATAGAATTTATGAATTGAAAAGCCAACTTATGACAATGTAGTCTTTTCCTTCAGAAGCATAATTCTAAATCAGTGTTATCACTATCGTTTATTTCTTTTCTCTCTCTTTTTTATTTTTTGGTAAATATTTTTTCTTTTCTCTTTTACTCATGTTACCCCCACCCTTTCTTTTGTTAAGATTTTACCTTGCTTTTCCTTTTTATCTTTGAACTGTTGCTTTCATTGTATGCTTTCTTGTATTACAAGTTGTGATGTAGGCACTAGTCATTGTTCTTTTATACCTTAAAACTTAAAAATATATAGGGTACAACTTGCTGTAATTCTCAATTAAACTAGTTGATATTTCTCATAGTACGATGTATTTATAATATCATTTTCTTACAGAAAGTTGTCAATATAATATACCATTTAAAATATGATAGATGCCTTAATCTTCTTTAATAAATCATCACAACTGCAACTTAGTTATTTATTGTGTTTAAAATATTTGGCAATACTGTTGTAGTTGGCCTTTTGCTTTGGATAAGGGTTAATGAGAGGAAGTTTTATAGCAGTTGGTTCACACCAAGACTTATTTATTAACATGGCATTATCCACTGATTAAAAGAATTAGAAGTTGCCATTGAGGACGAATAAAATTATATATACTATGCGTCACTATACTATGAAATATATTTTATAATCGCAAGTTGCTCGGGTCATATGAGGATCACAACCATCCATTGAAGATTCTTGATAGGGATGGGAACCTTCTTAATGGTGAAAGAAGAGAAAAAGACGTAAGATGATTGTCTTTAGAGAAATGTTAACCGGTGCCCCCGGGACATTGGTTAAGGAGTCAAATATAATAGTATCCTGCTTTGAAAGTTGTGCAGTCATTGCATTAAAAGTTTAAAAAGTGTTCTTTTTTATTTAAAATTTCCACTTTTGAATTCTTTAACCAGTGCCCCGGGACACTGGTTAACAAGACCCTTATCTTTATTATTCGGACCCAAACTTGATAGAATTGGAGTCCCATATTAATGTTAGAAAAATCTCAAAGCGTTGATTTTTGTTTGTTTGTTTGAATTGCTACCCAATACTGATAACCATGGCGTTCTTAATCTCCGCCGGAAACTTGTTGAGCATATAATTTGAGTTCTCTACCATTTGTTAAAAGTGTTCGAGTCTTTTACCATTCCGAGTCTCCAACCAATCATGTATTGATAGCTGCTATGATTAATTGAAGAGACTAATTAGTTGTTGCATCAAAAGGACAATTATTAAAAATTAAAATTGGAATATGATATTTTCACCCTTGTTTTCCTATTCTTTTTTTTTTTTTTTTACCGTGGGCTCTCTAATTGTAGAATTTTTTAGGATGTATGTTTGATAATTTATTGAAGGGTCTTGTTAACCGGTGCCTCCGGGGCACTGGTTAAGGAATCTATAAATAGAATTTTTTGTCTTGGAAATATAAACTATCATTTTTTATTAGGTAATAATTACATTACTTTTTAATAAAAAACTTACTTCATTTGGTGCTTAATCAATGCCCCAGGGGCACTGGTTAACATTCTCCTTTATTAAATACTTATGCATCAATAAAACAAGAGAAATAATATTTGTACAATCATTTTACGATATTTTCTATCTTTTTCTTTCCGTCTATTGTTTTTGTTCAATTAAAAGATGAAAGAAAATATTATTTTAAAATAACTGTATAAATATCATTTCTCATAAAAAAAAGAGCCGTCATCGATTTCCATAAGATTTGTGGGGTTTGATTAGTTTTTTTTGTCCGAGATTGATGTCTAATTAGTTGTTTTGCATGTGTCTTTCTGCAATTTGTATGAACATCACTCTTTGAATTTTGGTGATATAAAGTGCTGCCCATGTCAAAACCATGTAAAGAATTACTCTTGTACGTGAACAATGATGACTTTTCTTTTATCATTACTCTATGTTTTATTCATATAGATAAAAAAAAATTGATGATAGTGTTTTGTTTTTCTTATTACAATTTGATTTCAAATTAATTTCCTAGTTAAATTATTATAAATTATAATTGAAATATAATATCATATTTAATCAAATTTTCCAAAAAGCACTCGATCACTACAACTTAGTATCTTACTAAAAAAAATTATTAAATTGATAAGTGTAATAACTCTAAATCATTAAATTTTAACAAAAATCATTTATTCTAATATAATTTACTTAGAGTGATCTCAAAAAAATGAAGAGAGGAAGCTTCCATAGTCCTCCTTTTTTTTTTTGGAGAGATAGTCATCCTTTTTTACAAACACCATGAGTGGTATTTAACATGATGCTAAATAGGTGAAACATCCATCCATCATCATGGGTGATCTTGTAATAAAATATGGAGTATTTATCTATCCCATTTCAATTATTTAATTTATCTTTTTCATACTTTTTGGTGGTGACCGAGATTTGAACCCTGAACCTTGCATATATAATGCATTGTCCTTACAAGTTGAGTTAAGCTCACGAGGACTTATCCTTTTCATACTAATAGTGAAAATTAATTTTGGAAAATAACTTATAATTTCTCTCTTTCATACAAAATTAGTTACATTTCTTAATTTATGTGAAATCATCCAACCGACTAATGATGTAGGACGGAATGTGTTATGTTTTATTTTTCATTTTTACACATAAAATAGATGCAACAACCGTCCCTTTTTTGTTGTTGTTTATGTTCTCCCCACGCAAGTAAAAGGGGCTATAAATATTGCTTATGCTCTCCGACTAAGAAATTCCATTTGCAACAAAAAGTCTATCTACTGGTGTAGTGTGGAAGAAAGGAGGTTGGATAGTTAGTTGCTTACATCCGTAATCTCAAATCTATTTTAGATATAGCTTAGAAGTTCAGTGAGTAGTGACAAATTGAAAAAAGCTCAAAATTTGTTGAAATGAAGCAAAGAAAGGAACAAGCAACCGTTTCAAGGGCAGCAACACCACCACCTCCTCCTCCTCCGCTTCCAAAATTCCGAATCATCTCAAAACCAAGAACAGAAGAGAGTGTGACAAAGCGCGAAATTGCCAAGTTTTGGAGGCAAAAGCGAATTGTGGAAGAGGATCATCTCCTTGCTGCTATCAAGGCTGCAGCAAGACTCCGTGCGCGCAACCTCACGGTAAGTGACATATAGTTTGCATCCTCTGCAGCAGCTATCTATAATTCAAATTATATGTCTATATAAATCAAATATAAGGTACATATGTGTGCATGTGTATGTATTATGGTTGATCCGCATAAAAAATAAAATGATTTGTTTTGTTTTTCCTTCTAGATCATCTTTGTAGCTCCATCCAAGCAAAATTGTTTATAAATTACATAATTAACATATATTTTTCATGTGGTTGATTAATTTCTTTTGAACATGATTAATTTATAAATTTGTGCAAAGCATGTTATGAACATGATTAATTGCTATTTGATTATAGGAGCAAGAGTATCTGAGGTTTGAACTGAGCTTAAAGAATGAGGGTGATGAAGATGAGGCCAATAAAGAGACTATCAATTTGGTTGTAGGGGCAAATTATTGTGGCAATAAAGTTGATGAGGACAAAGAAGTGCGCGTGGGAATAAAAGATTGGTTAGTATCTTGGAAAAACTTTACATCAAGCTATTAAATTGTTTGGACAAGGTAGTTTGACGTGATATTTTAACAAGATTTGTAATAGGCATTAAGCAATCAAGCTAGAGATCAAATAAGTGAGATCAATAGTTTGAACCACGGTTCACCTTGATGACTAACAAATAAATAAACAAGTATTGATCTTTTGTTATTCAAACTTCAAATAAAACATAAAAACGAATTGGTTGAACCGGCCATGGCTCAGCTCGATTCATTCTAGTTTGATTTAGTTCTAATAGTCCGGTTGAACCAACTGACAGATTGGCAATGAACCAACCATAATTCATCATGATTCAATCTATAGCTTGATCCGATTTTAAAAGAGTACAACCAACTACAGTTGAACAACTGACAGATTGATTGATTACTGGTTAAACCGAGGTCTCTTTCGATGATGAAAAGTGATGATACAAGTATTTTTATTCAAATTTGAAATTTAAAAGTTAAAATATATGAGGCCAAAAAAAATGAAACTAGACAGTCATATATCGCCTGCTTTAATCTCGGTGATAATAGCAATTGAAATTTAGAAGATTAAGGATACCAATTCTCATTAAAAAAAAAAAAAATACTAATGGAAAGAGTGAAAGTAAAGAAATACAGGAATTAGAGATGGGACTAAAATTATTTTTTTTGGTTACAAGAGATGAGACTAAAATTGACAATGTATCTAGACAGCAAATGCTTCAGTCATTCATTCTATTAATACACAATAGACCCCACAACCTTTTATATGATGTTATCTTGTTTTTTCATTTCATGATCATAAATGAAACCATTTTAAAGGAGTTTGTAGTTTGTACATAATAATATAAATAATAATAATAGTATTAGTTTTGTCATGTACAGGTGGACTAAAAGCAAGTATGCATATTTGAACCAACCAGCCTTAGCTTCCATGGATCCTCCTAAGAAACGGACCTCTACTTATGTTCCACATATTCTTTCTTACAAGCATAAGGCTTTGTATCCTACTGCTATTGGTGTCTTTTGAAGCCATAAGAGGCACTCGATATTATATGTCAACTGGTCAATTTCTGGAACTTCTAATAGTTCCCTTGTTAATGTTTCATTTGTTATTCAAAATCCCATGTGTGTTATTTGGGATAAGTATTGTTACATTTGTTACAACTGGTCAAGTTTGAAATAATTATTACTTAATGTGTAATTGACTTGCTATTCTATTTTCTGGTTAATTAATCACCAGTAATAGAATTTCTGGACATTACCTTTCTATTAGAAGAATTGATTTCTAGTTGTGTATATAAAAAAATACTAGTGTTGAAAACATCTGTCCCGAGTTCATCTGATTCATATTGTATTATTTATTGTGGTATTTTTTTTGTCAAATAGTATGTAGATTAGAAATTCACCACTTATAATGAACAAACAAAAAAATTTGATCGAACCCCGACTCTTGAATATCGTAATGTCCTTCTTAACACTCTTTGTCGTGATTTAATTGTTGGGTATAGAGAATTTATTATAGGGTTAATTATGTTTTTGGTCCCTACAAAATTGCGACCTTGTAAGTTTAGTCCTTACTTAATTTTAATAGCATTTTTAATCCCTACAAAAAATTTCTGCACTCAATATTAGTCCTTACTCAATCCAAATTTGTTTAATTTATGCTTAAACTCTTAAGTTTTTCAACAATTTTTTACAGGCGTGTTAAGAACGTTATTAAAAGGTCCTCCGAAAAAAATATCGCAAAAATTTGATTTCTACGTCCATATTTTTGTTACTTATATCTTAAACTTTTGTCGTTTTAAAAAATTCATATTTAATTTATTTCATGTTAAAAAATTATAAATTTTAGTAAATGAACCTTTCATAGTGTTCTAAACTTGTATAAAAAGAATCGTTAAAAAATTTAAGAGTTTAAGGATAATTAAACAAAATTTATTTTAGCAGGGACTAAAATTATAAGTAAATTTTTTTTTGTAGGGATTAAAAATGCTATTAAAATTAAGTAAGGACTAAACTTACAAGGTCGCAATTTTGTAGGGACCAAAAACATAATTAACCCTTTATTATATTGCAAGGAAAAAATGTTCCGTACTCTTACAAACAATCTGGACATTCATGAATTTTCAAGTAACCATTTTTTAATACGAGAAAGACAGTAATAGGCAGAAACAACGGGATTTGTTTAAGAATATTTTTGAGACAAGAAGTGCACAACATGGCGGAGTAGTTATTCTCACAGTCAACTTAAGCATCCTCTGCCAGCTAATTTTATGCTGAAATTTTCAAATAAAAATTCCAATTATATAACTCTGGATATTTTATGTAAGGAAATTTCCATTTTAGTCAATGATGAAAAATGAGACGCACAATTAAGTTTGAATTTTGCCCTTGCGCATGTTAACTAATGCAAGTGTAAATGTATGCGTTAGTTAACATGCGTTGCGCAACTTAAGTAACGCAAGTGTTAAACACTGCGTGAGTTAACTTGCGTACACATTAAGCACTACGTGAGTTAACTCACGCACAGTCTGTGCATACAACCAGCAGAGTTGGAAACCTCTTTTCTCCCTGTTTTTCCAATCATTCTTTCATACATTCATTCAAGAACATAATTTTCATCATTCATTCAATAATACATTCAATCAACATCAACTCATAATTATATTACGAAAAATAACGGGATAAAATAAGCGAATAACATAACGGATAATGTTATAAAAACGCTAAAAAGCGTAAGTGTAATCGGAGTACAACGAAATCCAACAAAATGTCAAACAAAAAATAAAACTACACAAGTCATAAAACATAAAAGCCAAGTCATGCTGGTCCATCCCGTGGACTCCTACTCCTCCTCCGCGGTGTCGGCATCTGCTCCAGCATGCTCCACTCAGACTGTATGCCCTGTATGATGCGAAGAACCTCTGGATTACCAAACACATCAGGATGCCCAAGTGCACTGTCCACTCTAGCCCTGATGTTGCTGATGATCTGGTATGGGTTCGGAGGATGTCTGGCCCACTGCTGCTCAACAAGAACCTCCTCGTAAGCAGGGACAGGACGAGGAGGGGCATCAGCTGCGTAGTCAGGAATGGCCGCAGGGGGGTTCACAATAGGATGTGATACTCTAACGAACCATTTCATGTACCCACTAGTATGAGCCCATGGCTGGTTATCCGGAACCGGATGACCCCTCTGCTGATGGCTGAGGACGTGTAGAGCAAACTCAGTGAAGGCATGGGCCACATCATCCGCCGCAAGATCCTCTATGTCTGTAGGAGGCCTGGGAATTCTCTGGACATACCCGTACTGCCTAAGAACCCGCTCTGGCAAGTGACGGACCATCCTGTCTCTGCTGGCCATGATCCATCCTGAGTACCAGCATATATCCTGAAAGGGCGTGAGGTGTCGTCGTCTCTCGTACGGCATCCAGGTGACATGAGAAAGGTCCATCGCATCGATGGCAGCTCTGTAGTGACGAGGATCAGTAAAGCCCCTAGGAGGTTTCCATTGACTCACAAGTGGGGAAACAGTATGGTCGTAGGCATCATCATCAATCCTCGGAATGATGTTCGAGAAGTGCGCCAAAGTCCATCCCTGCAAACACAAAGAAACAAATATTTATATTACCGCAAGAATTATACAAACAACTAAACATTTACGATCCAATAAGTAAAAAAGAAGAAAAACAATTATTACCACAAGCAATGTCATGTAACCGCCAATGGAGGCCACAGATGAGTCGGAGGTAAGAGATAACTGGTCATATAGGAAAGCAAGTCCCATCCCACCCCATGACCAGTTGTCCAACTCGTCCATATCTTGCAGCGCAAGCAGCCAAAGCAGATTAATGTTTTTGCTGTTCTTGGCGGAAAAAATGGTCCAGCCAAGCAAGAGCAACAGAAACGCCTTAACGCAGGCTAATCTAACTACAGCTCGCTCGTTCTCCTCCTCCACTGTGTCAACCTCAAGAAGCTGATTACACCTATTCAAGAGCTCCTCATATTGCCTCTTCAGTACACCAAAACTGATGTGAGAACCACCCTGTTTTATCAGCTCCTTAGCGGCATCCTCCTCTGTAAACAGTAGGTCTGTCTGCATCATCTCTAACCCCTCCTCACGGGTTACCTCTCTATCAGGAAGGAGTCTCCCAGTGATGGGAATGCCTAGGAGACACGCCACATCATCTAGTGTGATGGTCATCTCTCCAACAGGTAGATGGAAGCTGCTGGTCTCCTCATGCCATCTCTCTGTCATCGCACAGACAAACCCGTGAGATATGTTCTCATACCCACTTGTCAGGAGGGGAGTCAGACCAGACATATTCACTTCACTCCAAAATCACTCATTTTGTTCCCCCAGAATAGGCAATGCCAAATTTTTAATGCTCAGCTTCTTCCCGTGGGAGATACCTTTCACCCTATGTTTTCTTCGAAACTGAAATACAAAAACAAAACACAACAAACAATAAGTCGTTAAATAAATAATAAGTAAAACAAACATTAAATATATGCTAACATAAATGTTAATTCTAACATTAAATAAGTAAAATAATAATTAGAATAAGTTGTATAAATAGTAAAAGAAGTAAAATAAACAGTAAGAAGTAAAATAAACAACATTAATTATTTTAATTGAATTTTAAAACAAAAAATAAGTAAAATAAACATTAAATTATACTTACATCGGCATCAACCCATATCCTACATGCCACATGTCCACCAAAGTTAGGTAAAAGCGAGAGTTCAGAAGGCCCCCCTGCATAGCCGTCCGGACCGGCCTCGTACACCACCCTCGGCACCCCCTGAAAACGAGGCTCGGGCTGCTCATGCTGCTGAGGCTGCTCAGGCTCATCATTCTGCTGAGGCTCCTCAATAACAGGCGGCTCCTCAACAGCAGGCTCCTCAATAACAAACTGGTACTGGTGAGGCTGAGGCTCCTGAAACTGATACGCACCATGCGGCTGCTGATAGACCTCATAATGCGGCTGATACTGCGTCGGGTCCATAGTCTGGGATGGACCCGTCTGCGACGTTGACCCCTCTGCAACGTCATCTCCATCTCTAGCAAGTCTCGTGCCCCCACCTCTCCCTCGACCAGCCATAGGAGGGCGTAGTGCTTGCTTCTCCCTCCGTGCACTACTAGTAGGGGCATGTCTCCCTAACCTAAGTCTGTCAGTCCTATCCTGAGGCGGCTCAGGCGGTCTCTGAGACGTATTCCTCCTAGACATATCTGCACAACATTTAACAAAACACAAATTCAATATACATTTTCACATGCACATTGTGTCATTTCCAACAATTCAACAACAACACTAAAATTCCAACAATGTCATTTCAATCCGTAAACTACCACGTTGCAGTCAAACATGTTATAATCAAAATTAACATACCATATGCTAACTAATTTGATAAGTCACAATCCAAAAAAACAAAATAATTACCATTGAGACATTTTACCAAACACATGGTGTGCAATTTTCAAACAACTACCTTAATCTAACAATTTGTAGACCCTAAACTACCACATTCTACTCTAAACAACTTCTAAACAACAATTCCTAAGTTAATTCGTCACTAACAATCATCAAAACTAACATGCAAACCAAATTTATAAAAACCTAAAAATGTCATATTTCTTAAAAAAAAACTAAAATTTCTACAAGTTAAATGCAATTAAGTCGGGCAATCATCACTTACTTGATAATGTGGGAGAAATTGGCTTTGAATGGTGCAAGAATGATGAAAATCGGATATGGGGGAAAAATTTTCGAAGTAGAGAAGTTGGATAAATGAGGGAAATGTGTTTCTGTGTTGCTGATACATGACTTAACTAACGCTGCGCAAGTTAACTTGCGCAACGCATGTTAAGTCACGCATAAATCACAACTTGCGCATGTTAAGGTGCGCAGCGTGACTTAACTTGCGCAGGGGTAAAAATGGAATGGCTGCAGGGTGCGAGTGATTTGTGCTGGGTGGAGAGCAAAATTCATTAAGTTTTCAAGTCGATAAGCTCAAATGGCATCAGTGAAGTACAAATTGATTGGTAGTAATACCAATCAATATAGATTGGGTTAAGGTTCAAACCTAGTGCTTCTGATCCATTACTGGACAAGAACGAACTTATTTAGATAGTAAGATTGCTATTTTGTTTGTGTAGATCAATTACTTGGTACTTCCAATCGATTCAACTTAGTGAAGATCGCATGAATTGATATTTTCTAGTACTAATAAATTACAATTGCAATAAATGACATAAAAAACGATTTTAAGATTTTTTTGTTTTGTTAAATTACTTTTGATTTATATTTGAATTTGAATACAATCAAAATTTCTTATTTTTCTGGCTTTCTGTCAAACACAGTTTTTTTTTTTTTTTACCGGAGTTCGGACCTTAAACTTATATATGAAGATGATCAAACACAAACTAGTAGTATAACATTTTGTGATTAACGTGATGCAACTCTGTATCTTAATAGTTGCACACCAGCGAATTTTTTGGTGGCTAGTTGCACTTGGACAATAGTGATGGTACTTGCTTGTCAACGAGATGTATGAAAATTACTAGAGAGTTGGATAAGGTTAGGCAACGTGAGATTAGATCCTGTCATACTAAAATTACAAATGAGCAAACATTATTTCCTTGAGTTTCTTTTTCGATTATCACATTTATAGAAAATTTTTGTTGCGGTTTATTTATTTTTTACTTCATTCGATCTTTATTATAAGAAGAAAAAAAAATCAAAATTTAGACACTTATCAATTGCTGCAACTTTTTCGACGATTTTACAAATATATCGTCGTAGAAATTTGTAAAGTATTAAAAAAACTACTAATATTAAAAAACAAACCACCAATATTAAAAAGACAAGCATTCAATGAGAGCTAAATATGTTTTAAGCAATAAATATTTCTTAAAGTTGTAACTTTTTCTTATAAACAGAAGCAGTTCTTTTAAAAAAATTCTTCCAAATAGAACTGCTTCTGTTTATAAGAAAAAGTAGAATCGAAACTTTGCAATTATTAAGACCTATCGTTAGACAAAATACTTTTCTACTTGAAATTGGCTAGACTTTATCAATTTCAAGTAGAATCGAAACTTGAAGCAGTTCTTTTAAAAAAATTCTTCTAAATATGTTATGAATAATTTGAAGTTCAATCGAAAAGTAGATAAAGTCTAACATGGATTCTTCTAAATAGAAGGAGTAAAGTTTAATATAGCATGATTTTTTTTTTGAATATATTTTAGAGTGAAAAATATACAAAATATTAAATAATTAAAGTTATTGTATGAAATAGGAAATAAAAGATAGACAATTATATTAAAAGTTACAACATTTATTGGTTTCATTAGTATTTATATGTTGCCTCAAAAAAAAAAAGTATTCATATGCATAAAAATTAAAAGCAACGATTTAATGTGAATAAAACCAGTTCGTAAGATAATCAAGTGATAGAACTCAAATGATTAATGAGCTCCTCATGAAACGGATCAATTTCAAGTACCAATTATTGGCTAGACTTTATCTACTTTTCGATTGAACTTCAAATTATTAAGACCTATCGTTAGACAAAATACTTTAATCCATGTTTAAACTTGAAACTTTGCAATTATATGTAAATTTTATTTCAAGTGTTACTTGTCATTTAGTCTAAAAAAATAGCACAAATATTTCCACATACTATATTATAAGCAATATTTTTTTAAAAAAATTAATTGACTAATTGATCTATTTTCTTGACAAATAACTGGATATTTGATATATATTATACATAATTTATTTAATACATTTTTAAAAATAAATAATTTTTATAAAATAATGACAGGAGAAAGTGTCTCTATAGTGTTCCCTCAAAAAAAAAAAAAAAAAAGTCTCTATACCCACGCTGATTGATGAAAAAATTACCACTATTAGAAACCTTGACTTTTTTATTTCAGTACTATAGAAAAAAACAAAGTGTAGAAAAAGAAAAACAAATAAAAAACTTCCATTCTTTCTTCCACCCTCTACGTAGTCGTAACAGTATTACAAATTCTCTTCTTCTCTCAAATATTCAATTCCAAACTGTTGAATTTTTTCAGATCTCGTGGATCTGAAAAACTCAACAACAATGGCGAAATCACGTTACTCTCGTCTTCCATCACGAAAATCATCTTCATCATACACACTCATTTTCTCTTTATTCATCGCTTTCACTTTCCTTATCCTCATTCTTCTCGTTTTCGGAATCCTCTCCATTCCTTCTTCCAATCAAAACTTGCCTAAACCCAACGATCTTACCTCCATTGTTCATAACACCGTCGATAGGTAACGTTTCTGTTACAAATAACCGTTTTTCGATTTGATTCCGCCTTTTTTTTTTTTGGTGCTGATGAGGTTTTTTTTGTTTGAATTAGAAATGATGATGAAGAAGGTAAGGGTGAACAGTGGGTTGAAGTTGTATCATGGGAGCCTAGAGCTTTTGTGTATCACAATTTTCTGGTAACTACTTTCATTCATGATTTTTTATTATTTTTTTTATAATTTAGTGTTAGATCCATTTTATTAATGCGATTCATAATTTGATCAGAATTTATGAACTATATATATGTTTTTGGTATTTACTTTTGATTGTTTGTTTTCTCGTTTTTGTGATATTTCTCTGTTTTGCATGTTTGGATAAATAACGTAATTATGCATTTATACCATAAGTGCTTATCTATATGCTATTTATATATTAAGGGTCGCTTTGGTTTGACTTATTTGAGCTTATCTACTGACATAAGTTTTGTGAAAATGTTTGGAAGAACTTATGAAAACAGCTTAGGACAATTTTCACAACTTTTTTCTGCTAATTTTCATAAGTTCTCCAATATAACTTACAAAAATAATTTAACTTTATTTTATCTTTTTCTATAAAAATAGCTTATGTAAATTTATGCATATGCGCTTATCATGTGTGACATTGTTTGGAAGAACTTATGAAAACAACTTATGATATATTTCATAAGCTGTTTTCGGTTTATTACCATAAGCTTAGCATGATAACTTATGAAAATAGCTTATACATTATACAAAAGCAGTTTGACTTTATATTATCTCGTTTTACAGAAATAGCTTATTCATAAACGCTTATGCTATATGCTTAAAAATAGCAGGATAACTTATTAAAATAGCTTATAGATTATACAAAAACAGTTTGACTTTTATGTTATCTTGTGTTATAGAAATAGCTTATTCATAAGCGCTTATGCTTTAAGCTGCAAAATAAGTTGTTTACACAAACAGGGCCTTAATCAAGGTTGTGGTTTGTGAAAATGTTAGAAATGTTCAAGTTAGTTTTTTGTTTTAAAGGGAACACGTCCTAATTTGGAATAGTGTTTTTTCCGTGTGACTAGTCTACAAATTGGGAAAGAATCCTATATGTTAAGGGTTTGGTACAACTAGCAGCCTCGAACTCTAGGAGGGAACAATGGTGTGCATGAAATAGAATAAAAATTGGGGGTTTAGTGCATAGCAATGAAAGGCTTGAGTCTCACATAGCCTGATATGCATAAACAAGGTTTCTAAAGTTTGAAATCTTCACCTAACAAGTTAATTTTGTGGGTTTGTAAAAAAAAAAAAAAAAGAGTTAATTTTGTGGGGTTGAGTTAGGCTCGAAATCTAATGCTACACACTAATAATAGAAGTAGGGGGTTTAGTACCATGGCTACATACCAAAGAAAGGCTAAAGTCCAACGTAGCCTGATATGGCATAAATAAGGTTTATAAAGTTTGCTCAATCTTCACCTAACAAGTTAATTTTGTGGGTTTGTCAATAAAAAAGAAATTAATTTTGCGGGGTTCAGTTAGACTAGAAATCTAATATTACACAATCATTAAGGGTCTTTTAATCACTTGTGGTTCTTGGTGATGAGTTTGCCTTTGTTTAACTATCTACTTAGCATATCAGTATCAAAACTATTTGTGTTTTGCTTGGTTAAATGATGCTTGATGGAAGGTTCAAGGGATGTATTTCCCTGTTTGAATTCCATGTTTGAATATGATTTTAGTGTGATGTGGTGACATTGTGTTTAACTTGAAGCTCCTGTGGAGCATTAATATTTATTTAATATGATGCATTGTATTGTCTCCACCTTCCAATCACTAAAGTTTAGCTGATTAATCTGAGTAGACCAAGGAGGAATGTGAATATCTGATCGACATAGCGAAGCCGAGTATGCACAAGTCAACAGTTGTTGATAGCGAGACTGGAAAGAGCAAAGACAGCAGGTAGGAGTATTTCCTATCTTTCTCTGTTAAAGTGTCCTCTGAAATTGAAAATGGTTGCTTCTGCATTGTTTCGATTGCCAGTATGGCAAACCCCATCTTCACATATTTCTTTCTACATGTAGAGTGCGTACGAGCTCTGGAACATTTTTGGCCAGGGGACGTGATAAGATTGTGAGGAATATTGAGAAAAAAATTGCTGACTTTACTTTTATTCCTGTAGGCAAGTAACCCCACCTATTATATTTACTTTTTTTTTTTTTTTATGAAATTGAATTTTTATTTACAAAAAGAGTTTATTTCTGGTACAGTTTTTTCTTGTTTGTATGTATGTACAATCTGTAGTCAGCTTTTTGTCCGTTAGTGAGAACTTTTGAGTAGTTGGATATGTTTATTTACGTGTCTTCCACTGAATATTTTCAGTTAACATTGCCATCTAGCTTTCTTTTATTATGGTCTAAGATAGTAGGTTATTTCCATCATATACTTCAGCAAGCATTAATAAGCTATGCCTCACAATATACAGAGCACGGTGAAGGACTTCAAGTTCTACATTATGAAGTTGGACAAAAGTATGAGCCTCACTATGACTACTTTCTTGATGAATATAACACAAAGAATGGGGGTCAGCGCATAGCAACAGTACTGATGTACCTGTAAGTGATAGCATGTGATGTCTTACTAACTTCAATTTGTCTTGGATATGTGATCAGCTGTTCATTAGATTTTCATTTTGTATTTTAATGATACAGTACAGATGTTGAAGAAGGGGGTGAGACAGTGTTCCCTGCTGCTAAGGGGAATTTCAGTAATGTGCCGTGGTATAATGAGCTTTCTGATTGTGGGAAAAAAGGACTTTCAATTAAGCCAAAGAGAGGTGATGCTTTGCTTTTCTGGAGCATGAAGCCGGATGCAACTTTAGATGCATCAAGCTTGCATGGTTAGTTTCTCTTTCTTTTATTATTATTTTTATTGTTGTTGTTGTTGTTGTTGTTGTTGTTATTCTTATTATTTGTGCTGCCTTCTGCGTCAACGGGCTTTCACAGTAGAGGAGATAAATTAACAAAACTGTTTTCTTGATAACTTTCAGGTGGTTGTCCGGTAATTAAAGGAAATAAGTGGTCAAGTACCAAATGGATCCGCGTCAATGAATACAAAACTTGAGTATATGTTACAATAGGTACTTACTTATCTCGCCTCTGTTGTATTGTTGTAATAAATATTATTTGACAGTTAATGCAACACAATCATGTTTATCTGTCAATATTTTGCACTTGTTTTACCTGATACTTAGCTAAATGATTGCTTGCATAACATACAATTTGACGTAAAATATAATTGTAAGTGTTGATTTGTCTTGCACCTATTCTGTTTTTTTTCTTTCTTTAAGGTGGGGTGCGCCAGCCTATGCAATAGTGCAACGCATAAGCGACACTCAAGAAGTCCAATAGCAAGCTATTGTGATGACCTCTCCCCCCTCAAAAAAGTAATTTAATATCGTGTGACCCATTGGATCACATATCAGATATTAAACTGATAAGAACAGATACTTGCACCTATTGTAAAACTGTAGATCTAGGGTATGTTTGAAAGAGCTTGTTTATAATTTATTTGAGTTTTTTATAACTTGTTAATTGTTTGAGAGAGCTTATGACATGTGTATAAAGCGGTTTTCAACTAATTTCAGTATGCTTTCCAACTAAAACAACTCACCCTTGTATGAAAAAAAATTAACGACATTCTCTCCATAATTACAGTAATAACTTATATATAAGCCCTTATATGATAAGCACTTCCCAAAATGTGTTTGTGTGGGTACTTTTCTGCAACATGTCATGTCAGTTTATATATTCAAAATTGTTTGCAAGCTGTATTTACAGCTGAATAGTTTGTCTTTCACAACATGATTATCAACTTCTGCTTTTCGGGTAATAATATTTAATTTGCTAGTTGCTGGCTTGCTGCTGATCACCTCTCATGTTGATTGACCTATTTTTCAGGCTTGTCTGAGTTCATCATTCCAATCATGTGCAAAGTCTCAGCTAATACTTCGTACAATGGAGCTTAAGGTCTCAAAGGAAACGTTTGCAGCGTGATGCGGGGTTCTGTAATTTGTTTTGTTTAATAGCTTAGGTAACTTATTTTTTCCCATCTTTTTCATTTATATGTACCAAATACAATAAACAAATAAGTACTTGTGAAGTTGTGAACCAATAGATGTAACAAGTATACCAGCTTTTTGCTCCGATCTCATTTGCCCTGTGTATCATTGTTATTTGTTTGCTTCTGTTGTTGCCCATTTATGTGGGGCCTTCTCTACATTTTTGCATGTTTTCAATCTATGAAGCCACCCTTGGTAATGAGTTATGCGGCACTGACACTTACGATCAAAGACGTGTCCGAAGCACATCACCAACACGACATCGAATGTGATTGCATTCAATTAATCTGTTTAAATTAATATCTGTGTCAGCGTTTCAGTAGTGTCTGGTAAATGTGTCTGTGTTGTTGCCTCGTAGACAATGGGTTTCCAAAGGCAAAATAAATAAATTGTCCTCCTATGCTTGTTCTGAAACGGGAGAGAAAATAAGGGCAGTGCTATGCGAGTTTTTTTCTATCTTGAAGGTTTTTTTCCCCCCAACTTTCGTCCCTAGCAAAATAGCCGTAAATGCCAGAGTACTTAAAGTGAGCTATATTGGTCCCACTGCAATGGCTATTAAAAATGAGTTCATTAGTACTTCATGCAAAGAAAATGCACAAAGCTCCAATGCTGCAAGCGCGTGTACACGAATCTTTGCAGCAACAATCTCTAAAATCATAACTCCCAAAAATATAAACGCCCCATTTTTCAGAAATCTGCTCATACATCACATATTCTGGTGACATATTATAGCCACTGTAATAAAAAAACAATATTAATTTAACTGAAATGTACCTTAATTGAGAAGAACTCAAAATATAACAAAAGAGTGAACATTCAAAACTTACTATGTTCCAATAAAGTACTCCCTCCGTCCCAGTTTAACTGAGCCCGTTGACCATTTCACACAGATTAAGAAAAGTGTATAAATGAAAGAGAGAAAAATGGTTTTTAGTGTCTATGTCAAGTATTTGTGCATTCTTCTTTATCATAAATGTAAAGTAGAATACTCCCTCCGGTCCTTATTATAAGAAACAATTGACTTTTTTGGTTCATAGAATAATTAATGTATCTTGTTATAAATATAGACTAGATACATCACTTACACAATGAACCTAAAAAATCAACTTTTTCTTATAATAAGGACCGGAGGGAGTATATTGAATTGGAAGTGGTGAAAGCAGTATTAATTAGAGTTAAAATTGAAAAAAAGTAATTAATGTTGTATTGGAAAGTGAAACGAGTCAAGATTCTTAGGACAATATTTTTTTACAAATGACTTAGTTATTATGGGACGGAGGGAGTATGTTCCAATAATTCTATCAGTACTTCCTTCATCTTGACTTGCTTTGTCAATTTGAGGCAAACCAAAATTTTTTAGGAGTCATATTTTCATCTAATAGAAGATTACTAGGTTTGAGATCGCTATGTATAAGATAATTCATGCAAATGAATTCCCAGAGCAATTTCTCCTATCATGTTAAAGCATTCAGCCTAAGTTAACAATTTTTACAGTTGAGAATCTACAAAATTATTCATGAAATAAAATTAAGTCCTGATATAGAGAAAGCTATATATGTAATGCACAAATCTTAAGGTCGGATCTTCATAAGAAAGTGTCTTGTGCGAGGGTGTGCGTTTGTGTAGACTCTTACAAGTCGAGTCTATGGATTTCCCACGATTCTATATAGGCTCTCGAGTACGACAACCTTGGTAAGTTGGTTGTATATGTTATGTTGTGCATACAAAATATATTCTCTCCAACCACTTTTTTTTTTTTGCCTTGGAGGTTTGGTGCAAAGAGGGTAACTTTCCATCCTTATTCCAGGTTGTTTTGGCAGAACACTCAACTAGTGATTCTCCATATCTTCAGCACAGAAATATGGATTACAAATTTTGGGCAAGAAAATCAACTAATAAACTATATTTAACCTTGCGCTAGTTTTTTTTAACCTTGCGCTAGTTCTATTCCAAATAATGGCCCCATAAATAAATAACCCAAAGAAAGTTTAGTTTCCAAGGTTTCTTCTATTTCCAAATAATGGCCCCATAAATAACCCAAAGAAAGTTTAGTTTCCAAGGTTTCTTCTATTTGAAATAAGCACATGCAAGTGGCTAAATGATGATGACAAAACCTATTAGTGATAGAAGGGAACCCTATGAACAATATTCGTCCAGTACTAGAATGGAGAATTTATGGAATCAAACGAGGTTAGTTGTTCTGACTTTTCTTCCTAGACATCTTATTGGATGTTAAACACGCATTGCAAATAAATGCCAGTGATATATCTTCTTATTCTTAAAATATTTACCATGGTAACATTATTGCAAATGCTATGTTTTCAAGGATAGTTTGCACTTTGCAGTCAATTGAGTATGAAAACTATTGAGAACCCAGGTATCTGATCAACATAATGGAGCATGCAACCAGCAGCCTAGTCATACAGTTCAGAAAAACGTGGGATACATTTTCATTTAACCTCCTTGTTACAAACTCTGTTGGCCATTTTCAGCAGAGAAGAAAAATGACCTGAGTTCGTTCCGAAAACAGCTTTCAAGGAATAAAGTCGAGATTACGACTCCATAGAAATGGAGCATGCTGCTGCATTCTCAATTTACTTTGAAAGAGGCCTCTGAGGCATCATTCCTTTCTAAGAATTTAGTGCACAGACTTTTCTTTGGATTGAAAAATAAATTTCATGAGTAGCCAGACTAAACATAATCTAACGAGCATCCTGTAATAAAAAACCAAAATGATATGAACAAGTTGATCAAATCCATGGTAAGAAATGCATAGAAGACATTGAGTAAAAGTAAAAAAGAAGCAGCTTTCCAAGAATAACAAGATATGCAGATATGTCCGTGTATTCGGATCATATCCTTCAAGATTTATTTGAAGGCGGATATAGGACATAATCTTATGCTCCAGGAATATTCACATCAGAAACAATAACATTCAGATATGCACATAAGTCACAGTATTATGAATATAGTACTGAAGTGCAATCGACAAAACGGCCATGAATTCAGCTCCAGGCGTGATTAGATTAGATTCGAATCAAAAGTTGCTGAAACTTCTTCACGAGGACTCTTTTTGCCCTCCCTCTCAAATTCCTCTCATAACCTTGGTTCTTCAGCAGCCTATCACACAAGAGAAAAGCTGTAAAAAAAGGTGAATCAAACTTACGCCTTTTCAAAATATCCAATCATTTTACCGGAGAGATTAAAGTTGAACACATATCAGTAACATAAGATGAATAGACAACAAACAGAAATCACAAAGGATGATATGCAAGCATGAACTACTAGCAGTAGTACCTTGCATTGATGCAAATCATGGATCACAGAAAATAGTGGTTTGTTCAAATTCCTCAATGCTACAATGCTATAGCACTACTATAGCCGCTATTTGATAACACTCTGTACTAAACTGTCGTCTGGCCAAGGCAAAAAGTATGGTGGACGGCATAAAATCTTTGAAGACACCTGCTCCTCTATAAGATTTTCAACATAGACACCTGACAGGGTTTAGAAGGTCAGCATCTGACAGGGTTTAGAAAGTCAGGAATATTCAAAAAAGTAGAGGCAATCGACCGACCTCAAGAAAAGGGCAGTGACACTAATAATTGAGCTGTTGATCATAATGCTTAGGTTGCTCCTATGCAGTAAATACAACAATAAACAACATGAAAGAAACACCGCAAACAATATGCAAATAATTTAATAATGAATAAAATTGGATGCTTGCTTCATTTATGTTTGCAAATAGTCGCGCAATGTAAGTCCTTGTTGCTATTTTGCTACATTTTCTTCAGACAGAGAATTGGCAGGAGCCCGCATTGTGTAAGTCTTCCCGTATACCAGTTTCGAAATAAAAAAGTATATACAGCATCAAATCCAACATAAACAGCACAAGAACAAAGAAATAAGAGAGTAAATGTAAATTGTGAGAAAGAAGAAACCTGTAGATAAGCAAAAACTGAACTATTGAAACCAGCCAAGCCATTTTCCTAAACTTATCCAGCCACTCGAAACATGTTAATTCCTAAAAAAAGCCCCCGAGTTATGATTTAACAGAATAGATTAGACTATATTAGATTAGATAGACTTGCGCTAGCTCTTTCACTGGATACTCCGACACGGTAAGAGGAATATATTCGAAACAAAGCAAAATTCTCAATGAAACTCACTGACATAATTGATAATTCACTTCACCACCTACTAGCTTATAGTACTATATATTTTTTCTCTGTGTCCAACTTCGTATGACCTGATATGATCATAATTGGAATACATTTGCACTTCATAAAGAAAGCAGGAATCCACAAAAAAGCTCAATTCATTAGTTTTCATGTACAAATCATTAGAATGAAAAGAAAAATTGAAATCTAACGCAGAAACACCAGTCATTCAACATCTAAACCTAGGAAGCTATTCAATTTATCTTGACATCAATCACACCTTCGTAGTTCCTTTCCCGGGTTTCATCTTTCCTTCAGCCTAGGCACAACGATCTTAAGAACATTTTTCCTTCGTCCTAGCCTTTATCTCGTCAATCTTGTAATTGTTCCCACTTAAATTAAGCATGACATAGAATCGGCTAGGAACACCTTAATTAAAATAATGCAAATTAAAGTCTATATAAAGAGGAGCTTATGCCTTGCCAAAATTGCACCGCAAAGTCATTTGCATCATCTTTCTTTCTCAATCTTACTTATTATTCTTGCATTTTCATTTATGTTTTTTATTTTTTTCAAATGGCTTTGAGTTTTGATCCCATTTCACAAATCTCATCATCAAAGTCAGTATGGCACTTAAAGGCTAGAGTCCTAAGATTGTGGGTAGTTTCAGACTTCAATAGGCAATCACCAGTGTCACTTACTCAGTTGCATGCTCCATCAGGTTTAATAGACCTGTAATCATTAGACATTTGAGCTTCCAAATATCTTTTCTTATTTTCTTTTGAATAATCAAACATTGTACTTAAACTAAACAAATTGGTGGTTTTTTATTGTTAATTGTTATTTAGGAGGGGATTTTTTGTTGTACTACACTGTTTGTGTCTGCAACAAATCAGTATATTCAGATTTAAGCATGTATTTTTGCGAGAAATGCAACAAACATGAGGAAAAAGTTTTCCGATGTATATTTTCATTCATATTGTATTCATCTTCATCAATGGTTGTTCAACAGGATTTGTAACTTAATGTCATAAATTTAAATAGCTAACTACTCATCGTATATAATCCAGGTACTCAATTAAGGCGTGTGTGATGGATAATATTGATTGTGCAACATTTTTTCTTTTGATCATGATGTATCAATGTTATTCAACAAAAGTTGTGCCGAAATCTAGGCTTCTAATGTAATCATTATCTAAGTTCTATTTTTGTTGTTGCAACTTTGGTTAATTGTACTTGCTTTTTCTAAGTGGAATTCAAGACACCTCTTGGTCATAAATTTGAGCAATCATTTAGAGCCGAAAAGTCTATTGCATATGACAATTAAACTTAAGGTACCATTTGGCAGTCACATGTTAGTATAAAATCTTATTTTATACTTGGAACATTTAGGAAGCATTGTTCTAATTTAATTAATCATATATTATTTAGGTCTATTAAACCTGTAACAAAATTATATAAATGATGATGATACCTTTTTCATCTATATTGGTCTTTCATTTAGGAAGCATTCTCAATTACTATGGAATTGTTTGATATCATGGTGTATTTCTAATGTAATACCGCATTCTAATTTTATTTTTAATTTTTAATACTAAACATTTGTCGTGGTTGAGTTAAATAATATTATGCCTAAATCATAATGAAGTAAACTCAGACCTCTAACTAAGCTACCCTCTCATTCAAGTGCTTTAGGTATAGTTTTATGCTTCAACCATTTGGCATGAGGTTGTTACTTAGTTTAGAGACAAAAACTTGCGTTTTTCAAGTTTGGGACAGATCTCGTCGCAGGTTTGTTTAAAGCGAAACTTGTTACACAATCCTGTGGGGCGATTTCGTTAGCGACAATTTTCCTTTTGTTTTTTTTAGAGATAAGTGGATTACAGTTTATTTTGTAATAAAAACATAACAAATATTAGATTATATTAGGTTGAACTATTCACAAGTCAAAACCCCTTATTTCTTCAAGGAGATCATTACATATTATTTACAACTTCCTGGGATGGGCAACATGACACATCTGCTATGCTAGGAGTGAGTGTATTAATCAGATTAAGGGCATGTTTTCATTTACTCATCGATTAAGTACGTAGCTACAAGAAAGCCCAGGTTTA
This sequence comes from Medicago sativa, assembly GCF_051527215.1. Classification (NCBI taxonomy): domain Eukaryota; kingdom Viridiplantae; phylum Streptophyta; class Magnoliopsida; order Fabales; family Fabaceae; genus Medicago; species Medicago sativa. The sequence continues at coordinate 13,173,487 of NC_140753.1, read as the reverse complement.
AAAACACAGATGTAAAAACCTTTCAACGCTCCTCAGTACAATTTATGCTTTATGTCACAATGCTTCCATAAAAATTCCTGATATTCACTAGAATGTAAATGTTTGCTACAAATGCAAACCGTAAAACCACTTTTATTCTCGTAAACAGACAAGAGAAATGAGAAAAATGAATTGCATTTCTTTAGCAAACGACACATCCACGACCCTCCACCTGAGTTCCTTAGTTTATTGATATAAATAGCTGAATGACATGAATTTCCTCCCACATTGAAAGGACCTTGGCTGACCCATTCCACATTATTTAGACAATGTTAAAAATCAATGTTTAGCATTGATCAAGTTTCTGATGGCGTATTGTAAGATGCCTCCATGATTGAAGTAAGCAAGTTCAACCTGCCATAAATAACCGAAACATAAGCAGGATAAAAAGTCAGAGAATAAGAAACAGCATCAAAACAGACGGAAACCCCACAAAAAAAGATGAAAAAGCAAGACATGGTAAATTAATACCTCTGTATCAAATCTCAGGGTACATGAAAATGTCTTCCCATTGTCTGTCACCACCGTGATATCTTGACCAGGTCGAATTTCATTCACACTGCTTGGAAGATCAATGGTGTAACGTTCATGACCGGTCAATCCAAGAGTATCGGCATCTTCCCCAGACTTGAAACACAAAGGAATTATGCCCATTCCCACCAAATTACTACGGTGAATCCTCTCAAAGCTTTTTGCTATGACAGCTTTCACGCCCTAGGAACAATAATGAATCAATATAGCATTACATCAACTAAGAATATACACAAACTAGTCGGAGCAGAACAGCATCAAGGAATTACCAGTAGCATTGGTCCCTTTGCAGCCCAATCACGAGAACTTCCACTCCCATACTCTGCACCAGCCAAAATAATTGTATCGTGCCCCTCACTCTTGTATTTCTGACAATTAAGAAGTGTCAATACCAAATTCAAGCATTATATTCTTTCACATTAAATTTCTAGAGTTGACGGAAAAAAAAAGGGAGCTAGCAATATTTAGTTAATAATTATTTTGTATAAAGAACAAATCCAACATGATATCCGTAGGGTCGAAACTCTTAAATTTGATTTACACGCGGACCACTTTGGAACCTCCCATGATGTTATATATGACAATCAAATAAAATTAAAAACATAAAAGCAAAAAAGGCTTTGGTATTGCTACTTCGGCTCTTGATTAAAAAATATATGGAATTAAGACTAATATGCCTACATGTCACATAGTTAAGAAAACTTACATTTGCCGCATCGAAGACTGATAACTTCTCCCCAGAAGGAACATGTATAGTTTTAGGTCCAACTTCTCCATTTAGGAATTTGTTCACAATACGAATATTGGCAAAAGTTCCTCTTGCCATCACCTCATCATTGCCACGGCGACTTCCATAGGAGTTGAAGTCTCGTCTATCGACCCCACGTTCTGTAAGGTATCTGGCTGCAGGACTATCCTTATGTATGCTGCCAGCTGGAGAGATGTGGTCAGTGGTAATACTGTCTCCAAAGTTGAGCAAACAGTAAGCATTCTTCACTCCATGGGAGCCTGGGGGAGACATGCTCATGCCTTTAAAATAAGGTGGCTCATGAATATAAGTTGATGTAGAGTCCCAGGCATAAAGATTGCCAGATGGAACAGATAAACTATTCCACATAGGGTTGCCTTTGGTAATAGCATTATATGTTTCCCTAAACATATCGGGCAGCACACTCGATTGTACAACCTGAAAATAGGATAAATATGAACAAATGATAGAAACTAAACAATATAATTTTATTTATATGGTGGAATGGTAATAAAACATTCAACCACTTACATCTGCTATTTCTTCGCTGGATGGCCAAATATCTCTGAAGAAAATCTGTTTTCCATCCTTCGCAATCCCAATGGGCTCGGTGTCAAAGTCAATGTTGACCTGAATAATAATGTCCAAATTAGACAGCAAGAAGCAAAATGCATACATGGAAACAATTTAATTTACGTACTGTGCCGGCAAGGGCATAGGCAACAACGAGAGGAGGAGAAGCTAGGTAGTTAGCCCTCGTTAATGGATGAACTCGGCCCTCAAAGTTCCTATTTCCAGACAATACAGCTGCAGCTACTATATCTGTAAAATTCAGAAAATCAGTGTTAAGACAACCTCAGATTCACAAGTAATACCATTTATAAAAGGATATGTACCATTTTCAGTAATTGCAGATGCAACGGCTTCATTAATATCCCCTGAATTTCCAATGCACGTAGTGCATCCATACCCAACTATATTAAACCCTAGCTGATTCAAATACGGTTGCAAGCCACTGCAAAAGCAATACAGGATTAATCAAGATATTTCAGCCACATAAATGTGAACGCCGCCATATTATGAGCAAATACTTCATGATATTCTAAGAGTACCTCTTCTGCAAATACTTAGTAACTACACCAGAACCTGGAGCAAGACTTGTTTTGATCCATGGCTTCACCTAATAGTTTAAATGAAATAATAGTGAACAGATAGCAATCGGTAAGTAGAAAATAACAAATTATTAGGGGGAAATGGAAAAAGTAAGCACGTTTTATATTTCCTCAAATACGTATTTAACTACTGGACTGTAAAACAAAAAACAGCCTCAAACAATCGCTAATGTGAAACAAAAAGGGAAAATAGCAAAAATACGATTCTAATACTAGCTAGAAAACAAAGAAGGAAATCACGTTGCATTCATGAGTACATGCACATTGGATTTATGCATAATAGATGTATAAGCATGTCATTATTGAATTAAATCATTAACACAGAAACCAAATGCAGAGACATTGACTAACCTGCAATCCCAAATCACATGCTTTCTTTGCAACCAAGGCAGCTCCAAGCATTACACTAGGATTTGAGGTATTTGTACAACTGGTGATAGCAGCTATAACAACATCCCCATGCTTAAGTTTTGCTGGTGTTTCATGAAATTTGAACTCTGCAAACTTTGTCTGAGATTCTTTTGGCACAGCAAAGCCCTGTAACAATGCAATACTATACGGCTCAAATAACTGAAATCCTTGTACTATTGAACTTCCTGGAAGATGCAATGAGCACATTCTTCAGGGATATAAATTCAAATTTCATCCAATGCAGTCAAAAGTGAACGGCATTCTTGAGGTGATTACGGAGTTTTAATGTCTTAGGCTTTGTTTGGGAGTTTGGAGGGGAGGGATTTGGGGGGTGGGAAATATGGGGGAAAATGGAGAAATCTGCCACATTTTTCGAAAGAGTATTTTTTTAGAGAATGATAAATTAATGTTTTTGATTAATATATTTTTAATTTTAAGAATATTATAAAATAGATTGATTGAATTTGAAGAATTCATATAAACCCTCCAAAATCCTCCTCCAATACAATTGTTGAGTTCCCCCAAATTAGGAAGATTTTGTATTATGAAGAAAAGTGAACCCCTCCAAAGCCCTCACCCCCTCTTAAAGTCTTGTATTTCTTCCACTTGCTCCTTCCTTTTTTCCAAAGCCCTCCCTTCCCCTCCAAACTCGCAAACAAAGCCATAAAGCAACGGGTGCAAATAGGGCACTCCTCACTCAAGGTTGGTGTTAACTCTTAACAATAAAAAAAAAAGCATACATTCTAGATAGTGGATAATATACAACTATTCTGCATTTATTAGCCATAGAATAATGTTTCTCTCACTTCGCATTGTTGGTGGTGTAAAAGCCCCCGAGGGTGTAAAATCATATCATGGACTATTTCACACTCTTCAGAATTTCACTTGGCAAGATGGCTGAAATTTTTGTATTCCATCCTATCATGCACTAAAGGCATGACTGAGAGAGAGGGTCGAGATTCATCGACACCACACATAAGCCTAAGCATAACTAACACTTGATAACTTTTTTTTAGAATACGAAAACTATCAATCCAAACTTTTAATCATGTTGCATCATGTTGATGATCTTGTGTATCAAATTTTAGATAATTTGGATGTTCATAGGTATGTAATTAATGATGGATTTTACCTATATTTTAAATCGCATATTATGTTACTGTAAGGTGGTGGAATGAAGTATCATTTGGCTTTGAATTAAATGAAATTTTGTAAACTTGGTATATTCATGTGGGCTCTCAGTTTAATGATTTGATTGGTAAGTTTCATTGTGTATACAAGTTTTTAAAAAGTGAACGTACGCTCAATATATATCTGTTTGTGAGTGCATATACATAAAAAGAAGATTCAGACATATCTATGTTTAGGTGTAGGAGAGATTTACTGAAAATTGCCCATTGGCTATTGATAAACCATATTTGAAAACGAAACATGGCGATATACAAATTTAAGCATCATGGGTACTGAGAATAAGCTATGCCATTTTATATTTAGGCATTACATTACAGATAATATGTATGGTTCCAGAAGTTAATACCTTAAACCCAACTTTATTGTTGAGGCAGGCATGCCAATCTGCTTTCATTTCTTTCAAAGTAACACGGTCATGAGGCCTGAAAAGATTTAAAGCAAGGACCACGCAATGAAAAACTGAATGTCATTAAACTTTCATAGTAAATACCGATTCCTCTATAATTTACCACACAAACCCTCAACTCCACAACGTTGTCGAATGTAACACTTTTGTTAGTTGAATTAGTAGCTTATAGAAATTTTGTAGTCAAATGTAAACTTCATATCAGTTAAGCCGAATGAATGTGGTCTTTATTTTCCTCAAAATATATGATTAAACAAGCCAGCAAGGGTCAAGGGTAGGAATAGACAATTTTGACAGACTTGAACTTAAATAAGATTTCAGAGTTGGTGGTGGTTTTGTAATTTTTTAAACCTAGATAATTGCATGTAACAATATTTTAATCTTAATAAGGGAAGGCATGTGTAGTGATGCAAAATAAAAGGAATGGTACATTTATTTTCCTTAATTTTAAGTGGAAAACATGAGGACTCGTTACCTTTTTGGACCTGAGACACATGGTTCAACATCTTCAAGATTGAGCTCCAAATAGGACGAGTACACTCTCTCCACTTGGGGCTGCAATGCAACAAAGCAAACTCTCAGTGAGATCAGGTTCTTTCAGACATTTCAGCTATAACTAACCCAAAACAATATATGCATGCATAGTATACCTCATTGTAGTCCACAAACATCTTATTAGCTCGTAAATAGGATTCTATCATAGAAACCTGCAAGAAAGACGTGTAAGAACATGTAGATAAAATCAAATATCACGAAACAACAAGTGTTAACGTACAGTTTCATCACTCCTGCCGGTCAGTTTCAAATATTGCAAAGTGACATGATCCACGGGAAAGAATCCCATGGTTGCACCATACTCAGGAGACATGTTTGCTATGGTGGCACGATCAGCCAAAGGTAGTTCACTCATGCCTTCCCCTGCATAAAGGAAATATAAAACGATTATTATCTAAGGAAAGATTGATTAATCAGCTAGGAACATGATGCTACAAAGGAAGAACTATGTTTTATAAATTAGTATTTACCATAAAACTCTACAAACTTGCCAACAACCCCATGCTTTCTTAACATTTGAGTAACAGTCAAGACCAAGTCGGTAGCTGTGACACCACTTCGTAGTTTGCCTAATAATTTGAACCCAACCACACCAGGTAGGACCATGCTCATGGGCTGCAAAGGAAGATAATTGTTTCTACTAACAGGTTAATAATTGGCTGAAACTACATATGCATTTCTCTTTCTAATATACTGATTAGCAGAAAAGAAAGTGAAAAAGCCAGTAGCACGTTATTTTTACCTGACCAAGCATTGCAGCTTCGGCTTCAATACCACCAACTCCCCACCCAGCAACACCCAAGCCATCAATCATAGTTGTGTGTGAATCGGTTCCGACAACGCTGTCAGGATAGAGCACACCATTTGTGTTGAACACAACTCTACCAAGGTATTCTAAATTGACCTGCAAAAGTTGAATTTGCAAAAGTTGATTCAGAAGACAAACTAGAATAACTGGATAAAGAAAAAACTTTTTCTTCACACGTAAAAAGTATAACTCAGATCATATATTATATATCCATAATAACACACGCGCGCGCACAAACACACACACTTCACTAGTTACTGAATGATGCAATAACCTGATGGACTATTCCTGATCCAGGAGGAACAACAAGCATGTTGTTGAACGCATTTGAACCCCATTTGAGGAAACCAAATCTTTCCTTGTTCCTCTGGAATTCAAGTTCCATATTTGCCTGAACAGCATTTTCTGATCTTGCTACATCAACCTGAACAGAGTGATCAATGACAAGATCAACCGGTACCTGAAAGTAACCAAAATTCTAAATTTATTACACATGCTCGATGCAAAAATAATCAAATATCAATCTTAAATTCACTAATAAGCAGCATTTGCATCTGTCTTACCAATGGGTTAATTTTATTAGAATCACCACCAAGCCTGTTCATCGCATCTCGCATGCAGGCAAGGTCAACAACAGCAGGCACACCGGTAAAATCCTGATAAATGAAATCAAAAACACAATGAATACAACTAACATTCAAGTAATTTCACAAAAGGAATATCACTAAACACTCATCCATTCCCGGCATTAACATGTTCGCGCGTCACTCACCTGAAGAAGCACCCTAGCCGGCTTGAATGGAATCTCCACCTGTTTAGGAGAAGTATTCTTCCAATCAATAATCTTTTCAACATCATCACTCTTAACTTGAAACTCATCACAGTTACGAATTGCAGATTCCAAAAGTATCCTTATTGAGTAAGGAAGTGCATCTGAAAACACAAACACAAATTTCTACATCATTTTTAATCCAACCATTCAAACACACAGACACCAGACACCCGGTAATAATTAAAGAAAACAACTAACCGATTCTAGAATCGTTGAGAGCTTGCAAACTAAAGTATTTTCCAAATTCACCTCCACCACCTGGCTTTTCCAACGTCTTCAATATGTTGTTGAATGGATTTTGAGTTGCTGAAAATAAATAAATAAATAAATTAATCATATTTCGTTGTTTATATTATTGATTTAGATAAAAAGAAATGAGAAAATTAAATCTGGTATCAAGAATGAAAAAGTTAGATATTGATGTTATGTAAGAGCTTCGTTACCCATAGTAAGAGATTGAGATTGAGATTGAGATCGAGAGAGAAAAAAAGAGCGTGAAGAACGAAGGTTAATAATAAGAGAAGAATAGTAGGTAGGTGAGAAAAGGATTTAGTATTATTCTTCTTATTATTCGATAATAGTATTCAATTGAATTTTGTTGTCTGAAAGTGTTTTTGATATTTTAGTATATTCGGTGGATCCACTTATGTCATGCCATGTGCTTAACACACTGTCGTGATCCATGGTATATTTTCAAAAATATGTTTGTTTTTAATGGATGATTCAGTGTATATTTTCAAACTTTATCTTATAATGAATAATGATTGTTACAGGATACATAGATAAATAAAACAAAAAATCTTATAAAGCTTGTGAAGAACAAAATTGGTGGTATAAAAACTAAATCAACCACATTATGATCAATTCAATAATTTAATTCAAACCAATTAAGTTAATTTTTTTTGTTGGATATTGGTTTTTGTCGTAAAAGATCAATCACCTGAGATTCGAACTAAATTATTATATTCTTTTATTTTCTTTCACATTGTATTAGGAGTTTTATCTTTAAAACAGTTTTTTTTTTAATAAATCTTTAAAAAAAAGTATTTATAATGTATTTCTTCATCATTATATTGTTTGTTCGGTGTAAATTCAGTACTTATTTTAACCATATGAAAAATTTACATTGTTGGTAATAAAAATTTAAACAACTATAAAGAGAGCTTAGTTAGCAATAAAAATTGTCAAAAAACAATTAAAATATATTTTAGATGTGCCCCCCATGATGCATAATCCATTAATCCAATATATTTTTTTTTAATTATACAAAATTCAAACTTAAAATAATATTTATAACTACATCTTCAACAACCTCTGCGTCATTGAACTTTAGGGCTCTGTTTGGTAACCCAAAAAAAGAGCTTATAGCTTTTAACTCATAGTTTATAAGCTCGTCTGACAAAAAAAGCTCTGTTTGGTAATGCTTTTTTACAACGAGCTTATAGCTTATTTCAGGAGCTTATAAGCTATTTTTCCAGAAGCTATTCCAAGTAGCGTTTGAGCTTATAGCTTATAGCTTATCATCTTTTCTTCCAATTTTATCCTTATTCATTTATCTAAAATTCAATTCTACCCCTTTATAATTTGTTTAATGTTACCGTTATATATTTTGTTTTGACTAACATTCTTTTTAAAAAAAAAAAATTTACTAACATGTTACGTTTATATATATTGTTTTTTTACTAACATGTTACGTTTATATATCCTCTCAAAAAAATGTTACGTTTATATATATTGTTTTGACTAACATTTTTTTTATATATATTGTTTTTCTGGTGCTGTTTTGATATATATTTTCTCTAATAAAACATATATTGTTACACTTTTTTTAAGGTACGTATATAAGCATTGTTACGTTATTATTTTTTTCGAAAAAAATGTTTTGTTATGTTACTGTCAATTGCTACAACATTTTTTTAAGGAAAGTCAATTGTTACAATACTGTAAAACAAATTACGTTTTTAATATTATTTGTTAGTTAAATTTATCATTTTTTTGTTAGTTTATAGTTTATAATTTTATTCTTAGTTTTATAATTTAAAATGGATAGATAGAAACATATATTATTATTTTTTACGTTATAAAACTTAAATGAATGTAAAAAATAAAATTCAGTGAAAAATAATTAATTAGTTGGTTGAACCGTTAATTCAATGGAAAACATATATTATTTTTTGTAAATTTTATTATGAATTAAGAATGTCCTTTTATGTCCTTTTAGGTTTATTAGCTCATTGAACCGCTAATTTTACCAAACACTTCAATTAGCTTATCAGCTATCAGTCATCAGCCATCAGCTATAAGCTATCAGCTAAAAGCTATTAGTCATCAGCTATCAACTATAAGCTATCAGCTAGCTTATGAGTCAACCGCTATTTTTATCAAACAGAGCCTAGATGTTTTTTTCAATTCATTGGTAATCTTAACTTTCAAAACACACAATAACTACTAAAATATATTAACTTTATTAAGTAAAAACAAAATTTTGAAATAAAGTAGAAAACATAATACTATGATCTAAAAAAATATTATATATAGTTTAATATTAACCGCTCTAATTAAAGTTTCTACTAATAAAATCACCATAGCTTCAACCACCTTTGCATCATATTCTCGGCGGCGCAAACTGATTTTCACTTTATTTCACTGCAATTGATCCTACAACTACCGCTTCATTGGTGTTGAAGTTTGGACACAACTTACTCAAAAATCCTTCGAACATCCCAATTGTTTCCACTTTTATTGAACACACAATGAAAGAGTCAACAAACGTAAATTTTAATGGTAAACAAAAAAACATCTTTATATGTTTATTTCTGGTAGAACATAGAAAACCTTGAGAATATTGGTGGTATTCTTAATGACCCTCGCCACTCTCAACTATTTGAAGGCAAAAATGTATTTGAGTGTAGGAAACAATTAACAAAAGCCTGTAAAAAGGCAATGGCTCTTCAAGAACCTACTTCTTGGTATTCTTAATAAACTAATTTAAGAATAAACTATATCATCAAGTTACACACAAAAAAATCTCAAACTGTGATTAGCAATAACAAAGAAAAAAATCATGATTAACATTACTTTGAAACCCTATGCCATAACAAAAACAGAAACCATGATTAGTAGTAACATTTGTTTAGTAATAACAGTGTGTGTGTGTACACTTTCAGGATAAAGTGGAATTCATGTGCATTTTCTCAAACAATAACTTTTCAATACATGATCAACACTTAGTATGGCGTTTCTGTTTTATTTTTAGCTTACTTAAATACAAACAAACAACGAAAGAAAACAAAAAGAAAAAAAAAGCCCATGGACATTAGGTCCACTAACCCAAAACATTTTCTTGTTGAAAAAGCTAGGGTGAAGAGAAAAATTGATTAAAAAAAGATATTAACAAAAATCTAGTATAGACAAAAAGTAAAGTCATGATATACACTTATCACTTTCTAAAGAACGAAACAATTCATTTGTTAATGAATTATTGGTTCTAAACTGTCTTTGTCCATCAACTCGAAAGGTATTATGTTTTTCAGATGCCTTTTAGATATGAAAAGCAATGTTTTCTATCGCTATTCAATAAAACATGATCCTTAATGTTTATTTAACGTTAATTTAAAAATTATTTAATGAATTTCTAACTCGTACAATGTCTGCGAATAATTATTCCTAAATATATCTTTTTTTGAACAATCAAAAATGGGATATATACAAATAAACATCACAGGTAGTCTCAATTGCACAAGACGTGCCACTGAAACTCCTAAAAATACAAAGTGTCAATCAGTTGGAACAAAAACAAACATTAACCGATACCCAAACATTGAAAAGGGCTCGACCACCACCTATCTGTGTCAAACCTAAAGGCTACCTTTTTGGCTTTCAGCCAACCTAACGATAAGTATTTTACTTTATCCAAGAGCCTGGGAATAGGAGTAATAACACTGTGTTTACGTTGGATTTTCGTAAACAACCGCTGGTTTACAAATGGTAACTTGCAAGATCAACCAGTAAATCTTAGGACATATTGTGTTTGTTCTTGTTGTTAGAAATTCTGTGTCTCTGGTGTCGAAAATATAAGAAATATGATAAAAAACAATCGAATTCAATCCACTTGAACTCAATCGAACTTAATAAAGTAAAGTGCAAGAACACTTAAAGAAAAAAAGGTAAATTGTATTGATTAAACAAAAGTTGGTACACAGATTCATACATTGCAACTTGTGACTCGTTTCTCGCTTCCATACGGATACTTTGAGTGTAAGTTTGTATGATGGAATTGTGACCCGTTTTTCCTATGAAAAACTACTACTTATACTAAGTCTAGAAATAACTACACTTCTTTGAAATTCAAACTACAACTGCCACAAGTCGACAGTTTTGCTTATTTGAAAACAAACTTAAAATACAAACTGACTTAAAGAATAACTGTTGATAACCACCTTCGAAAACTGCTCTGTCGAAGTCTTCTACCATCTTCGAACCTAAATTTGCTTTCAATACAACACTCTGTTCGAATCTTCTTTAAATCTAGGTCAACTATACTTTGACCACATTTATTACAGCTAGTAAAATATATTGGCTAACAAATTGCCCCCCAGAAACGCCATTTTCGATTTCACCGAAGAAGAAAAAGACGTTTTTGAAAAAATAACTAACATTCTCCATCGAAATGAATGATGTCAGTATTTAATTCAAAACTAATTCAAATTTCCTTTAAATACTGACCCCACAATCTTTGTTAGTGGGCCACGTTCTCTAATATTGGAAAAGACGCCATTTTTAATGGTAAAACTGTCAAAATAAGATCTTGACATGTGTCATGATCAAAGGTCCATATAGAAACAAACTCACCTTTACTCTTCTCACTTTTCACCATTTCATTTTCACTTTCACTGTTCCTCTTCTCCGCCAAAATTCTCTCAAAGAAAAAACTTCGAATTTTCTGCAACTCCTATCTTTAAACACGAAATCTTCACTATTCATCAACTTCTCACAAAAACATTGAAACAATGACAAACGCAGCAGGAACTTCTCATGTGAATCGCGAAGAACCCATTGATTTCACTGAAGAAATCGCCAATGCTGCTCCTGCTTTTGTGAACGAACCAGAGATCAATGAAGCTGAAAAAGCTATCTGGAAAACCCAGGTAATCATCCCTTGTACTGATACTCCACATGCATTCTTAGGCCCCATTTCTCTAGAACCTGAAACTCCAGAAATTAACTCTCTTTTTCCATGTATTGAAACTCAACCTCCTTTAATTTTCACAAAAGGTCCTTTTGACCTAAGTTTTGTAAAATCCAAAATTAGGACTGAACCAAAACCTTCTCCAGAATACATTGCTTGGTTAGACAAAGTTCAAAAACAAAAGGGACAATTCTGGAAGGAGAAAGGGATTTTTGATCTCATCCAAATATCTCGATATGGTCCAAAATACCATAATGAATTGATATTTGCTGCTTTACATTTTTGGAACCCATCGAACAACAGCCTTCACTTGAAATGTGGAATGCTCACTCCTACCCTTTTAGATGTGGCCGGCCTTACTAGCTTAAAACCAACTGGATACACCTTTAATCCAGATGTTACCACCTCTCAATACTCAGTAAATTTCGATAGCCCTGCCTATGGTTTGTTTATAGCTAACAACCATGATACCAAATGTGCTGAAGTATCTGCAGATGAACATGTAGCTTTCTTGACCTACTGGTTATCTATGCATGTTTTTTGCTCAAGGTCAGTACAAGTCCCTAAGAAATTCATGTGTCTAGCTAATCAGTTACATGAAGGAACAGATATCTGTTTAAGCAAACTGATTCTAGGTTCTTTGTATGAAACCCTTAACCATACAACTAATAATCTTAGAGATTATCCCCGAACTGGTGGGAATTTAGTTGTATCAGGACCCATATGGTTGTTCCAACTATGACTTTTAGCCATTTTTGGATCAAAACTTGCTTCGATCCTACCTTCCTCTTACACATCAGCATACTCAGAAAGGACCACTGAAGGTATAGGCTTAGCTATGTTTCACCCTGATGGGAACAAATCTTCGCAACAACTTTTTGAGAATGCTTACAAAACCTTGCTTGATTGTCCCATTTTCACCCCTATAATGGCACCATTTACCACTAGGAAATATGGACCTAACTGGTTCAAAGAGGATTTTCCCACTACTTCGAAAACAGCCAACAAAACAGAAATCAATGCTATATGGGAAGCTTATTTGACCCCTACCTATCTATCTAGCAGACTTACACCTGGTAGCCCTTATGGAGTATATGGTTACCAACCTAACCATGTAGCTAGACAGTTTGGTATGGTTCAATCGAAACCTAGCTCTTTGTTCAAAAGTATAAGTGAATGGAAAATTCCTCTGATCGAACCTGTGTGGAAATCCATAATTCAAGCCAAGAGAACAACTGTGTTCGAGCCTACATATTTCTCAACATCATTTGCATGCTCTGAAACATTCTTTCGATGGTGGCGAAATTATTACATACGCCAATCCAATCGAGGGAATCCTGATGAATTGCTGCCTCAACTGACCAGTACTTTTCACACTTTGCAGAACAAAGACAAGAAGACTAGAGGTACGCACATTGAAGAAATTCAGCAATTTCAAAGATATTATCAAACAGCATATAATCCTTTACATCCAAGGAGGACAGTATATTATGCTGCTCAGACCTTGAGAGAGAAAATTCGAGAAAAAATTCCAGAAACAATTTTTCCCCCTGGAACACCCAATAAATATCTTTATGTTTTAGAAAAGAAAATGAGACTAGCAAAATTTCCATCTTGTAATCTTGCTTTGGCCTTTAGGCCACCATACCCAAAATGGTTACTTTATAATTTCAAAATCCCACAGAATAATTTAGTAACCTATGCTAAATGCAATTTATATCAATATAGTGGTGAACTTGGCTATGAATTATCCCAAGTTCGAATCGAAACTCCCAGTATCATGGGTATGATTTTTTCCTTTACTAAAATATATTAATACTATTTTTAGAAAAAATAGTACTTATCTGTATAATCACATATTTCAGCTTTGCCTTTAACTCCAGGAGAAACAAAGCTCGATGATGCCAGCACCCAGAACACCTCAAAAAGCAAGTCTGACAAGAAGAAAAAGAAAGCTTCCCAAACTAAAGAAGTTGAATCGAAGAAATCTGAGGCTGCATCGAAGGAACCTCCTAAATCAAAGGAACCCAAAGTGAAAACAACTTCATCGAAAAGACCTTCTAGATCGAAGAACAAGAAAGAACAAGCAACTGTCGATCTCTCTGATGATGATGACGAGGTGGAGATAACTAAAGAACAGATCGAAGCTTCCAAAGTAACACTTCCCAAAGTCAATACTGAAGGAAGAAGGAAAAGAAAACAAGAACAAATATCACTTGTCCAAGAAAAGGAAGTCGAAGTGGAAGCTTCTGAAGGTTCTCCCACCATCTCACCATCTAAACCATTCAAACGTCTTCGAAAGAATTCTCACTCTAGTGCTCATTCACATGTTGGTTATAATGGTTCGAAGGTATTTTATCAAAACCATATTTTATACGAAATATTTCTAAGTGCCTTGTTTTAAGCATTTATCTTATTCTTTTTAGGGTATCGAACAAGAACAAGCTAATCCATCACAACATGGGCAAGACCTTCCTTCTTCGAAGACCACTTCACCAATTGCTGAAGACAAAGAAGATGAGCATGATGATGCTAGCAGTCCAGAAGGTCTTAAAGTGAATCTTTCTCAACAACAACAAACAGAAACACCCACTGATGACTTGGTAAATGATGAATCACTCAACAATGATCAATCTTATTCTGCACCCACCCTTGGAGATAATGTATCAAACTTTGCTACTGGAGATACAAAAATCACTACTCGACAAGATGCTCCTGGTGATGCAGAGATGATTGCTCAACAAGATACTCCTATGATCGATCTGGAAGAAATCGATCGATTGGCCAAAGATGATCCTTTCAACGTTTTTGCCTTGATAGCTAAGAGTAATACTCTTTTCTCAACTAGCACTGGCCAAACTTCTGATTCATCCAAGGGAAATCCCTCTGAGACTTCAAAGAACAACCTGCTAGCAGAATTTCAAAAGAAGATCATCGAAGCCAACTTGCTAGAGTTGATTGAAAAGGATGCTGGAGCTCTTGCTGAAATCAGAAGTTTATTTGAAAAGCTTGGTGCTCTCCCAACTGGTTGGAAATTTCGAAACCTGTTTAACTATCTTGAACCAATGTTGGAGAGTGCTAATCAAAACTTCCAGAAGAGGAAAACTGATCAAGCTCAAATGGAAGAGAAGAAAGCGTATCATGATCAAATTGTGATCGAACTGTCATTCTTCCAAGAAAAATTTAAAACTCTTCAGCAAGAAAGAAACAATGCGAAGCAGCAAGTGGTTGACATCGATGCCAAGATTAAAGAGCTGGAAGCTCAGAAAGCTGAAATTTTGGCTAAGGATGAAGCCAGAAATCAAGAAGCCAATGAAGCTGTTAACAAATTCAAGCTCTCCAAGGAACTAGAGTCTACCATTGCTCAACTTGCAAGTGACAACCATGCTCTCGATACTCAACTGGCTGAATACAAGAGCCAAATCGAGAAACTCATCTCATCATTTGAGATTTAGTTCTGTTTCTATTTTATTCTCTAAGACTTTTATTTTATTTCAGCCTTATCGAATATCTTGGTCTGTAATGTCTTTATAACAATTTATGGACCATTTTCTGTTTCGAATGACAATTTCTTTTCAATCATCGAAATTCCTTTCTTATTTTCTTATATCGAATTCAAATTTTATTTAAATCCAAATAAGATTGGAACAATTTCCAAGACATTTTAATGATGAGGAAACAAAAAAGTAACTTTTTTGTTTAACCCAACAAGTTAAACTTGTCTAGGAAGTTGAAAAGAAATAAAAATAAATAACCTTTTAACACAGATTAATCCTTTTAAAAGAAAACCTTTAAAACTTCCCTCAGATTACAAAGTTAAGTAACCATTGGCCATCAGAATAACTGTTCCCACGTGTCATCATCTTCAAAGCAAGAAGAACCGTCTGATTGAACCACTTCTTTCAACTTCCCTCCCCTATAAATATGATTTTCCTTTTATAAAAATCACTCTTTTCTTTGTTTCGTCTTCGTCTGAAAAATCCTTCTTACTCAAAGCTTTCTTTCCCAAATCATCATGACCACCATTGATAATCTGAGTGATGATCTTTTAGTCAAGATTGCTGCAAAGATTGCTGCTCAAAGCAGGAAAGATCTTTTCGCCTTTCGCCATACCAGTAGCAGGCATTGGCGTGTCAGTGAGGATTCTGAAGTTTCTAGGGCTTTTGGAAATGATGTCCTCTACTTCCTCTACAACCCCAATGAATGGTACAACAATGCTATGGTGGCTCATTCTAAGTTTGCTTTTAAACTTAGACTCTGGAATTATGGCAACGCCATGTTCTGTATTCTTCGAAGCACTCAACACATGTTGGATGCTAATCCAAACATTGAAGAAATGAAACGCCTCCTCACTACTGCTATCAACGCCACTGGCTCTCTGAGTGCAAGGTACTATCGTCTTCTCATCAATGCACTCTCCATGCCTATGCCAGAAAACATCCTCGAAGACTTCGAAGATCTTGCATGGACACATCGATTGGCAGAATTTCGAAGCGACATTTTGGGAGGGACTTCAACTTATCGATTTCGATGTCCTTGGTGGAATAGGCCCATGCCTATTTGGCTTACTAGGCGTCGTTTTTGCAACAACTACCACAACTGTGCAGGAGATGGGAGAATTGGAGGCTGGTATGCACTTCTACCTGGGCCAGATCATGAATACTACTTGGTCAATGCTTGCTTCAGGTGTCGTCTCGATACGGAAATTCGCTGGTTTCTCGATCGTTTTGGGATTGTAACTGAATGGTGAAAACCATCTTTAAATGCTTTTTAGTCTTTAAGTATTTTATGTTTTCTTTTGTAATGGTTTTTCCATTTTAAGCATTTCGATGTAACCTGCCCATCAGTTGGCATTTTTAAATTAATGCCAAGTTTTTATTTCGAATCAAATTACTCTTGTGTAATTTTAATTTCTTGTAACATCGGTTTATATTTTTTCAAATATTTACCGTTTATGCGTAGAATTCTCTGATCTTCTTGTAGTTCTTCGATCTCATACGCATTATTCGAAAAAACTCTTAGAATTTTCCATGGTCCTTCCCAACTAGGAGACCATTTTCCTAAACATCGATCCTTTTTATCCATAGGCAAGATAACTTTCCAAACTAAGTCCCCTTGCAGGAATAATTTCGATTTAACTCTTTTGTTATAGGCTTTTGCTATTCTTTCTTTTTGCTTTGTAAGCACTTCTAAAGCCATTAATCTTTCTTCATCAATATCTACTAATTCATCCAACATCATATCCAAATATTGATTTGTTGGAATTTCGATTTGTCTTTGAATTCGAGTAGATTGAAGTAAGATTTCTGTTGGCAATACAGCATCATGGCCAAATGTTAATCGAAAAGGAGTAGTATTTATAGATTCTTTAGGAGAAGTTCGAACTGCCCATAAAGCTTCATAAAGAAACTCATGCCATTCTTTGGTTTTTTTCTTTTGGCTAGCTTTTCTTTTGATTATAGTAATCAAATTCTTATTTGCTGCTTCTACCTGACCATTTGCCTGAGCATAATATGGTGTTGAAGTCAACAATTTATATCCTATTTCTTCAGCAAATTTTACCATCTTTCGACCAGTAAATACAGATCCTTGATCTGTAGTAATAGTTTCTGGTATGCCAAATCTATAAATAATAAATTTTTGAATGAAGTTTATAACTTCATCTTGAGTAACATCTTTTAGTGGAACAGCTTCTATCCATTTAGTGAAATAATCTATTCCAACCAAAATATATTTGTAGCCTTTGGATGACTTAGGTTTGATTTCCCCAATTACATCTAAAGCCCATCCTCTGAATGGCCAAGGTTTCACTATTGAATGTAATTCACTAGCTGGTACTTTTTGAATTCCAGCATGTTCTTGACATTCTTTACAACCTTTAGCAAAATTTATGCAATCTTTTAACATGGTTGGCCAATAAACACCTTGTCGAAACAAAAGCCATTTTATTTTATGGCCTGCTTGATGTGTACCACAAGCACCACTATGAGTATTCGATACAGCCAAATATGCTTCTGCTTCACTAAGGCATTTAAGTTAAACTCCTTCTGGAGTCTTTTTAAATAATTCATTGCCTATTATCACATAACTCAAGGCTCTATATTTGACTTTTCTACAAGTTGTGCCATCTGGATTTTCCAAAAAATTGACTATGGGTTTTCGCCAATCATTATCATCCAAATTGTTAATGACCAAAATTTCAGAAAATTTTGCACTCTGAAGGTATCCTTGAGATGCTTCCATGCCCCCAAGTTTTGGTCTTAACAATTTGTTAGGCACAATGTCTATCGAATTACGCTTTGTTTTAATTTCAATAACCTCTTGCTCTTGTTCCTTCGAAAGTTTGTACCCAGAAGCTAATTGAGCTAAATCATTAGCTTCTTGATTTTCTGCTCTAGGAACATGTTGAACTTCAATTTGAACAAAATGTTTAAGTAATGCATTAACTATAGTGTAATACATTATCAAAGTTTCTTTGAGGCATTTATATTCTTTTGTTATTTGCTTTATTACTAATTCAGAATCACCTCTAATAATTAAACATTTTGCCCCAGTTCGAGCAAAATCTCTAAACCATTTATTAAGGCTTCATATTCTGCCTCATTATTCGAACAATATTGGCTAATTCGAAATTTATATTTGGTTACTTCATTTGTTGGTGAAACAATAACTATACCTATTCCAGAACCATTTTTATGACTAGACCCGTCGAAATACAATGTCCATGGAAATGTTTCGATGCCCCCAGTCACAGGTTCTTCAATGGAATGATCAGCAATAAAATCAGCCACTATTTGGCCTTTCACAGTTTTCAAAGATTGATAAGTTAAAGAATATTCTGTGAGTGCCAAAGCCCATTTACCAACTCTACTATGCAGAATAGGTTTAGATAACATGTGCTTAATAATATCGAAATGGGAATAAACATAAACATCAAAAGGTCTTATATAATGCTTAAGTTTCACACATGAGAAATACAAACAAAGACATAATTTTTCACTAGGATGATATCTTGTTTCAACATCACTTAAAACTCTACTAAGATAATAAATGGCTCTTTCTACACCATTTTCATCCTCTTGTGCTAACATACTCCCTATAGTTCTTTCAGATGATGCTATATATAACTTCATCTTTTTGTCTTTCAACAAAGGTGAAAGAATAGGAGGATTAGATAAATATGACTTTATGTCTTCAAATGCCTTTTGGTGTTCAGGCTCCCATCTAAAAATTTCCTCTTTCTTTAATCGAAGTAATGACGAGAATGCTTGTGCTCTGCCACTTAGATTAGATATAAATCTTCTGAGGAAATTTATTTTGCCTAATAAAGACTGCAACTCTTTTTTGGTAGAGGGTGCTTTAGCCTCCATTATAGCTTTAGTCTTATTTTGATTGATTTCGATGCCCTTTTTATGGACAACAAATCCTAAAAAATCACCTGCACAAACACCAAACGCACATTTTAATGGATTCATTTTTAATCCATATTGTCTCATCCTTTCGAATGATAAACGTAAATGTTCTAAGTGTTTGTTTTCAGAAGATGATTTCACAACAATATCATCAATGTAAATTTGCATAAAATCTTCAATTAAATCATGAAACATTGAATTCATTGCTCTTTGATATGTAACACCAGCATTTTTAAGACCAAATGGCATTACTATCCACTCATAACATCCTAATGCCCCTGGGCATCGAAATGCTGTTTTAGAAACATCTTCTTCAGCAATAAATATTTGATTATAACCTGAATAACCATCAAGCATACTCAAATATTCGAAACCTGCTGCAGAATCTACCAACATTTCTGCTACTGGCATAGGATATTCATCTTTAGGAGTGGTGAGATTTAAATCTCTAAAATCAATACAAACTCTTATACTTCCATTTTTCTTTTTAACAGGAACTACATTAGCTAACCAATCAACATACCTTGCAGGTCTGATGAAGCCACATTTGAGGAGTCTTTCGATCTCTTCTTTTATTTTTGGTAGAATCTCTGGTGCAAACCTTCTTGGAATTTGCTTCACTGGTTTCTTGTCTGTCCTGATTGGCAATTGCAACTCTACAACCTTTCTACTCAAACCAGGCATTTCATGATAATCCCAAGCAAAGCAATCCTTGTAATTTTTCAAAAGCGCCACAATTCGATCTCTGAAGCTCTTAGGAATCTTTGAACTTATGTATGTTGGTCTTTTTACAGAACCATCTCCTATATCCACTTCTTCAAGAGGATCTTGGGCCTTCATTTTTATTGTAGATTCCATTGGATCTTCTTCAAAACCCAAAGGTTCATCATCGTAAATACAGTCTAATTTTTGATCATCAACGAGGTCATCAGAATTATTTTCTACTGAAGCATCGAAGACCTCTTCTTCTTTGGCTGTTTCAGCCAAATCGAAGTTTTTCTCGGCTACATAAGCCGTAATCTTTTCCCATATGCTGGGCTCAACCATTGATCAATTATTGATATCCCACCCAGTTGGTGAGATTCTATTTGCTGAATATCCTTGGTCATCAGTAACCCTCTTGTACGAAGTACTTCTTGTCTTCAGCAAATCTGTTTCCTTTACAGGTATCTTCTCATGGCAATCTTCATTGTTCACCACTACGAAGTCATCGTCGAATGCAGTTTTCCAACGAAAACCCCATTCTGGTGCAAGTTTTACAAAGAATTTTTCTTCTTTAGTCATAGAACTTGATGCATCATTTTCCATGAATGGTGCAATATATTGAAGCTGTTTGTCAAAGTTCTTTTTGTTGATATCTTGATTATCAACTTCAGCTTTGAAATAATAACTCTGATCAGCCTCAATATTCTCTACCAAACCATCTTTCCTCCAAATCACAATCCTTTGATGCATTGTAGAAGGAACTGCACCTACAGCATGGATCCATTCCCTCCCTAATAATGCATTGAAATTGGCTTTAGAAGGAACTACCAAAAACACAGTTGCTCTGGTTATGCTTCCTACTACCAATTCTAGTTCGATAGCACCAAGAGATTGTCCAGTAGATCCCTCATAATTAGTGAGCACTACATTATGTGGTTTCAAATCACATTCATAAATACCAAGTTTCCTTAGAAAAGATTGTGGTAGGAGATTAACAGTAGCACCACCATCTACTAACACTTTGTTAATTCCAACACCAATTAATTTAGCTTGAATAAACAAAGGCTTTAAATGAAGCTTCATGCTATCATCAGGTTTTTCGAACACTGCATGTTGATCTTCGATGCAGCCATTGTTCATAACATAATAACACAGAGGCCTATGACGAGCCATTTCCTCAGTGAAATCACATTCATCATCATGATTGGCCTTCGAAGATACATCATATGCATATTCAATTGGTAGTACAGAAACCACACATATAATGTCAAGACTTGATTCAGAATCTGAAAAAGTAGAAGTTAGAATATCATCATCCCCTTTGGGGATGTTTAAAGCAGAAGATAATGGAGGGAAAATTCTTTCAGTAGCTGGTTTTTTAACCATTTCGAAAACTATTGGTTGTTTTCCCTTACTTTTGTCATCATTAGTGACATCTTTCAAAACTCCTTCCTTTTTCTGGCGTTGAAAACGGCGCCATTGAGTTCTAGTCATAGGATTCTTACCTTTATAGTTATTTTTGTAAGCATACTTGTTAGGATTAGAACTCTCTGGTTGGTCTGGAACTTTGACAGCTCTTTTTACCCATTTTGTTGGTGGTGCTGGAGGCGCAGAATGACCAGTTTTCTTGCCCCCAGAGAAAACCCAAGTATCAATAGGAGACTTCGATGAAGGAACGAACGTCTTCTTATGGTTCTTCACTTGATACTTCTCTGAAGTTTTCATCTTGTAAGGAACACCTCTTTTGTTAAAGCCAAATTTAGAACGGTTCTCGAACCACCCTCCTTTACGTTTTGTTTGAGGTTGATATCCTTCAACTGATTCCGCAGCTTCTTTATCGAACACTGCACTGCATCGAGGACAAAGCATAGCATTGGTGTTAGATATTTTACACCGGTTTAAAAAATCAACCAAATCTTCTTCAGCCTTTGGATATGCTTTCTCCATTTCCTTGG
Source organism: Medicago sativa (assembly GCF_051527215.1). Classification (NCBI taxonomy): domain Eukaryota; kingdom Viridiplantae; phylum Streptophyta; class Magnoliopsida; order Fabales; family Fabaceae; genus Medicago; species Medicago sativa. The sequence continues at coordinate 13,151,534 of NC_140753.1, read as the reverse complement.
CCAATTGATCTTCAGTAACCACTGGCTCTTCAATTTGATGGTCCTCAGTAACCATTTCTGCATCAATATTCTCTGAAATTTCCACCATATTGATAGAAATACCAGCAAACATGGATTCTGCCACATTGGCAGAAACATCAGCAAACATGGACTCTGCCTTTTTCATAGGATCTCCATCCACTTGCTGTTTTGATTTCTCTCCAAATTTCAGCCTCCCTTCATCAAGAGCTTTTTGTACAGAATCCCTGAAACGAGTACATCGAGATAGGTTATGACCTAAAAAACCATGGAATTTACAAAATCCTCTTTTCTTCCTTTGTTCCAAAGGAGGCAACTTCATATTAGGTGGCACTAATATTATGCCATCATTAACTAAAAGATCAAAAATTTCTTCACTTTTAGTAATATCAAAAGTATAAGTTTTAGAAGGATATTTGTCACTCTTGGGATCTTCAGGATTTTTTCCATTGGATGGCCTCAACATTTTACAAGCATATGGAGGTCCATCTTTTAATTCTGCTAGGTTTATATCATTGTCTTCAACGATATCTAAACCCCAATCGAATTCGGGTTCACTATCTCCTGTTTCTATATAGGCAATTTTTTCCTTTTTAGGAAATTTGTTATGAGTTCTAGTTTTTTCAGCTTTAAGTCTTTCAACTTGTCGAACTCTGTCTGCCAATTGGGCCATGTCTCTTAAGTACTGGGTATCTAATTTCTTTCGAACAGAATAATCGAGGCCACCAGCAGCCATTTCGACCAATTCATATTCTGGAACAGAAGTAAAACATCTAGCCTTAAGGAGACGAAACCTATTGAGATAATCATCGATTGACTCATGACTTTTACGTCGAACACTGGCCAATTCTTTCAAACTAATCTTAGATTGACCCATGTAAAATTGTTCATGAAAGGCTTTTTCTAATTGGTTCCAACTATAAATTGAATGAGGAGGTAAAGTTGTAAACCAAGTAAAAGCATTTTTTGTCAAAGAACTTGGGAAATATTTCATTCTCAAATTTTCATTTTCTGCAATATTTCCTGCTTCCATGAGAAACCTAGCAATGTGTTCGACAGTAGATTCATTAGTTTCTCCAGCAAATTTGGTAAACTTTGGAATTTTCCAATTTCTAGGCAATTCAGCGTCTAAAACATACTCAGACAAAGGAGACACAAAATTTGGTCTATGTAAACCCATATTAAAACCATTTTGGGCTAACAAAGCCTCGACAATACCCGCTATATTATTCTGACCATCGAAATTGTTTCGACGGGCTTGTAAAACCACTTGATCGGCATCTTGGTTTCTATTAACCAAAATGGGTTGTCTTTCAGGTTCTGCCTGAACTTGTGGTTGTACTACTTGTGGTTGGACAATATTTTCATGATTTCGAACCACTGGTTCATCAGCAATTATTTCAATTGCCCTCAAATTTCGATTTTGAGGCAATTGGGTATTTTGGATTGGTGAAGCGCCAAAGAAATTAGCAATTCTTTCCATTTGATCAGACAACCTTTGATAACTAGTGCTGGTGTCTCGAATTAAAGGATTTATGACAGTACCAATTTGTTGGGTCATCATATTAACCATATCATGATTAGTTTCTTCCATAGTTTGCCTAATGGCAGCCATAGAAGCATTGGTTAAATTTTGTTGGGGACTTCTATATGTGGTAGATACCCCAGGACCAAAAAGTTGTGGTAATGAAACATTTAAATTTTCTGAAAACATATTACCACTAGTTTGTAAGCCTTGCATCAATGATGATGGCATACCATATGGCATTGATCTATGATCCCAAACTCCTTGAATAGAAGTATTATTTGGATAATCATGGGAAGTTTGGGTAACCATCGAAGGCATGGCTTGAGAAATTACTGTGGCCATCGAAGGCATGGCCTGAGACGATATTTGAGTGGCTGTATTACTAGTTGGAACAGCCTGTGATGTTCTAACATTCTCTGGGGATGGAACATCATCTTCAACCGTCACTTGATCCACATCTTCATTTGAAGATGTTGGATTTGTTTTCTTTTGGTTGTTAGCGCGTGTCATATTAAAAAGCAATTTCTTGTTTCTTAATTGCATACACAACAAAACAAACCAGAATTAAAAGAAACTCTAACAAAAACTATAAGCAAAAAGCACAAACAGTCCCACTGGGCGTGCCAATTTGTTTACGTTGGATTTTCGTAAACAACCGCTGGTTTACAAATGGTAACTTGCAAGATCAACCAGTAAATCTTAGGACATATTGTGTTTGTTCTTGTTGTTAGAAATTCTGTGTCTCTGGTGTCGAAAATATAAGAAATATGATAAAAACAATCGAATTCAATCCACTTGAACTCAATCGAACTTAATAAAGTAAAGTGCAAGAACACTTAAAGAAAAAAAGGTAAATTGTATTGATTAAACAAAAGTTGGTACACAGATTCATACATTGCAACTTGTGACTCGTTTCTCGCTTCCATACGGATACTTTGAGTGTAAGTTTGTATGATGGAATTGTGACCCGTTTTTCCTATGAAAAACTACTATTTATACTAAGTCTAGAAATAACTACACTTCTTTGAAATTCAAACTACAACTGCCACAAGTCGACAGTTTTGCTTATTTGAAAACAAACTTAAAATACAAACTGACTTAAAGAATAACTGTTGATAACCACCTTCGAAAACTGCTCTGTCGAAGTCTTCTACCATCTTCGAACCTAAATTTGCTTTCAATACAACACTCTGTTCGAATCTTCTTTAAATCTAGGTCAACTATACTTTGACCACATTTATTACAGCTAGTAAAATATATTGGCTAACACACTGTTAAACACCCTGTTGTTACGTTCAGTCCATAAGACCCAGGCACAAAGAAGCCATAAGACCCAGGCATATACTTTATTCCTAAATATATCTTAAGTAACGGACTTTCACTTGCTTCAATGCCTACGAATAATTTGTGCAAACTTTTTTAATACAATGATTTGGCAGCTTTTGGTTCATATGCCTCGAGATTAAAAGAACATTTATGTGCAACCCTCCCTAACTTTTTGATAAAATGAGTCATCTATAAATTTTAAATAATTTATAAATAAATGTTAAGCAAAAATTAGGGATTATGTTTTATTGAATAACGATAGAAAGCACTACTTTTCAAATCCACGTATGAGAAATGCATGTGAAAAGCATAATACCTTTTGAGTTGTTAGGAAAAACCAAGTGACAAGTGTATACTCTAATTTTGTTTTTTGTCTATACTAAATTTTTGGTAATATCCTTCTTTTTTATCAGTTTTCATCTTCACCCTAGCTTTTTCAACAAGAAAAAGTTTTAGGTTAGTGGATATTTTTGTTTTGATTTTAGCTTACTTAAATACAAACAACAAACCAAAGGTATTTTAAGCTAAAAACAAAACAAATACCACACTAAATGTTGATCATGTATTGAAAATTATTGTTTGAAAAAATTAACATAAATTTCACTTTATCCTATATATATATATATATATATATATATACACACACACACACACACACACACTTTGTTACTACTAATCACAATTTAAGTTTTTCCTTCAAAAGAACTTTTTTGTTGGACAAAGTATTCATTGTACTTTATTGTATCATTGGATGTAGAACTTTTTTTTTAAGGAAAATGAGACTTGCCAAAGAAGCAAGCCGCATATAAATATATTAAAGCAAAAAGATAGTGGGGGGACAGATACCAAAACTCTCAATACATCAGCAGAATCTAAAGTTAGTCATGTCTAGCCTATTTCTATTAAATTCAGAACCAATTTGACTAGGAACATGATCCCACCAAGCATGAGTTTGCAAAGAAAGACCAATGTTTGCCAAAATATCACCACAGTAGTTTCCTTCCATATATACATGAGTTACAAAGAAATTTATTGAAGAAACCTTGATCATGCAGTTTTCCCACCTGTTATTTAATTGCCAAGGAACAATTTTGGATGACTTGAAAGCTAAGGCAACCAAAACTGAGTCCGTTTTCAGCCAAAGATGATTCCACCCTTTCTGAGATGCTACTTCAATTACGACCATAGCTCCCTGAAGCTCATCAACTAATGAGTTTGAGATGCCTAAGTTGAAAGCAAAAACTCCTGCAACTTCAGCAGATGGGTCTCTGAATATTCCCCCACAAGCTGAGGGTCTAGGGTTGCGGATTGCCATTGGAAGCTCCATCAATGTTGCATTTTAACCAATGCATTATGGGAGGATACCAGCAAACTTCTTTGATTTAAGGGGCATTCTCATAGTTCATCATAACTGAGAAAGCTCTTAAGTTAACAAAATCTGTAATTGAAGAGTTAGCCTTAAGAGATGAACTATTACCCGGCAAGGAAGTGCCTACAATAATTAAGCTGATAGCAGTTCTATCATTTGATGTAGAACATAAATTATTTTACTTGGTTCCATGTTTATTAATGAGTATCTTATCATTAAACTGACATATGTTGAATAATCAAACTTTTATTCATTGTTGAATAAAATATCAATATAATGTCTAAATTTAGTTGATTAAAAAAAGTAATATCTCTGTTTAAAATAAGTGTTATTTTAATAAAGTTTATTTTAAAATAAGCTTTTCTAATATAATAATAATAATTAATTCATTTCAATTTCACTACAAATTAATATCATGTTCATCACTTTTAAATCATTATAATTCCCTACGTATTTATAAAAATTGTTTTTTCTAAAGATATTTATGAGAATTGTTAAGACAGTGGTCAACAAAAATAAATTTATAAAACACTATTAGTTCTTTTCTCATTTCATTCTAAGTGAACAATCTCAAAGAATACATTTTTTTAAGAAATCTAAAAAAATACATGTAACTATTATTATTATTATTATTATTATTGTTGTTGTTGTTGTTGTTGTTGTTGTTGTTGTTGTTGTTGTTGTTGTTGTTGTTGTTGTTGTTGTTGTTGTTTTCGTCATTAATTCCCCGTTTATTTTGGTCGGTCTTACTTGGCATAGCGCGGTTCCTTAAAAAATTTGCCTCTTTGCTTGGCGTTTGCTTCAGAATCGTCTTCCTACTACAGACAACCTAATTAGGCGTGGAGTACTTCATAACAACAATCAGCTTTGCTCGAGTGGATGAGGTTCAGCTGAAGCCGCAAAATCATCTCTTTCTCAATTGTGACTTTTATGGTTCTATCTGGTCAATGGTTACTTTTGGTTAGACTTTGACTCAGTTTTTCCAGCTCACATTACATAACACTCTTTTCAGTTTTGTCATCTTGGGGGATCCTCAAAGAAATATCAGTCATTATTGCACTTAATATGACTATCATGTGTACGGGTCATATGAAACGAGAGAAAAAGAAGAATTTTCAAGCATGAAGAGATCTCTCTCAATCACCTTCTTGAGAAAGTAAAACTACTAACGTTCGGGTGGTTGAAGGCGAAATATCTTGCTTTTGCTTTTGATTATCATTATTGGTGGCAATACCCTCTTTTGTGCTTGGGATCAATCTCTTAACTCTTGATCCATTTTTTTTTCTTTCTTTTCTCATGTTTGACTTTTTTTGTATATGGATTTTTTAATCTAATTCCTTCTGGCACACCTTATCTTGAGAGAGATTAGTTTTGTGGTAATATATTTTATTTTAACCTATTAAAAAATTATTATTATTATTATTATTATTATTATTATTATTATTATTATTATTATTATTATTATTATTATTATTATTATATTTTTATTAGAGCCAACACATATGAAATGTAAAAAAATGGTGAAGGACATATTTAAACTCGTGCACTAACATATAAATGTCTTTTTAATGTGTAAGTCGTATTTAAGGGGATAATGAATGAGCTTGGTCCATCTACTTTAGATTTGTTGAAATCAAATATCATCCTAAAAAGGGTCCAAATCAAAACCATATTCATACGGAACTAAACATTTGTTTTTTTTCTTTTACAAACATATATTACAATATTATTTAAATCAATAATTTTAATAAAGAATTCTACAAATAGCAAATCGGTACTCCATGCTAATCCAATTGTACACATTGGATTGGGAAGAGTGATAACAATATAATAAATACAACATGCATATAAATTTATGTTGTCCCATAACCCATTCCTAGCAAAGTCTACTACAACCAACCTACTGACCCAATCCAACTAAGATATTTTCATCACATACACTATACTGGAAATAAAAAATTTTGAATACTACATTTGTAGACACCAAATCATTCGTTAAATTAAATACACCAGCAGTCTAGTAGATACTATAATATTCAAAAATGTGGAAAAATAAATGGGCAGTGTATTAAGGTGTATGGTCATAATAATACAACGTGTGGAGAAGAAAACTGCAGCCAACGAAAGCCATCAGAAACATCCTTTTATTAACTAAGCTGAAAAAGTTAAGATTAGAACAATCTTATAACCATTGAAAAATGAGTGATGGAAAATAAACCCATCAAATTGTAAACAAACACATTTCATGTGACCAATGACCAATTTGTGGCTCATTTATTAATCACGCTGGTTTAAGATTAGTTTCACGCTTAGTTGTCAAAAAAACAAAAAGAAACCTTCTATTCTATGTTGTCACCGTTCTGATCCGTGCCATTTTGAAAGCGATTTACTCTTTTTTTTTTTTTTTTGCGCAGAGTATACAAATTAGGAAATTAATTGAGTATCTGGTCTGTAAAAAAAATAAATATTATTTGCAGTTTTAGAACATCGCCACGTATTGAATACAATAATTGGTTTTTTTTTTTTTTTTTTTTACTTTAATATACATGTGCTCTCTCTGTCTACCAAATGAGGGTGGTCATGGTTAGATTAATTTTTTACTCCATATCAGTGTATAAATCGTTTTTATCTTCCCTTTTAACATGTGATTTTCATATTTATTGAGTTTTTTTTTATTCCGCCGTCTTAGTGCGACGTTATTTTATTTGTGACTTTATTTGTCTTTCACATCTTGTTTATGTGTTTATTTGTTTCATATTGTCAGATCAACTTCCATTTAGTGCAGATTCAATCAATGTCTGTTGTTGTTAACGTTGTAGATCCAGAGACATGAGTATTCCGAAAACTTCAATATCGATATATTTGTAAGTTTATGTACTTTGTCGCATTACGTTATTAACTTGCATAATGTGAGTTTGTTTGCAGATTTGTTATTATTGTGTTTTAATGAATTTGTATTGTATTGATATACTCTATCAATTTAAATGAATGAATATCGTTTATTTTTAGTAAAATGCATCGTCTCGTATTAAAGCGGCTTGGAGTCTTACCTTGGTTAGGTTCCTAAATTATTAGATGAAATAGTTGATCAATAATATTGATTCAATCTACGGTTAATTTTCAATGTTGATGTCGACAAAGCCATTCATTCAATCTACAGTTAATCAAAACTAATTTTTTAAGTTGAATCAAATAAACACCACATTAAAACGAAAATATAAAAACAAACATGGTCGTGTTAAGACGATGAAATCATAACAACATAGGAAAAAGACTACAAATATTTGAAAATCATTTATATATTGTATACATAGAAAATTGGTGTAGAAAATAAATAAAAATGAGAAAAATAGATAATTGGTGTCGTTAAGGCACAGAAGCATTAAATGCGAGTTGGTTGATCGTAGTTTCTTTCAATCTTCTTTTTCTCTTACACATTAAGCATTCTCCAACCAAGACCTTTCTCTTATAAATATCAACATTTTCATATTATTATTCTCAATTTTTTCTTCCTTTTTTATATTTATTACTATTTATTTCCATTATTTTATTATATAACTCTTCCTTAAACCCAAATCTTGTACCATCAATTCAAACCGAACGTACTTTACCAATTCTTCTTGTTCTTGTTGTTTTGTTTGTATCGATTCGTGCGATTTTTGTGTGAAAATCTACATAGATGGATTTTGTACCAAATCCATGTCCTTCTCGTTCTTCTTTGTTCGGTTCTTTTGGGAATTTCGTTGACAAAGTTAAACAATTTGGTACCCTCGCAATTTCTGTTATCATTGGAAACATTTTCTCTGCGATCTTGACCTTCTGTTTTGCATTAGGTTTGATTCTTTTCTATAATTATTATTGTTCTATCTCTTTGATCTTTTTGTGTTGTTTTGGGTTTTTTGTGGGTGAATTTGCAATGTCAATGTGTTGTGTTTTATCATAATTTCGTTTTTAATTTGTTGAAAATGATTCAGATGATTTTGTTTATGTTAAATTTAGAAGAAAAAATGAAACTTGGGAGGTGGGTTTATGATATTTTGAAGATTGGGTTTGGATTTTTCATTGTTTTGGTTATGTTGTCTAATTTTGTTATTTTTTTTATGTTAACAAAATTTACAAAATTGTAGGTTATTTATGATCTTCTATTTCTTGGATTTTCAACATTTATATGTGGCATTTATATGTTTGAAGTTTTAAGGTTTAATGGTTTTTTTTTGTTTGTTTTTTGAATAAGGTTTAATGGGTTGTTTTGTTTTATGCAGTTGGAACATTATTGGGTGCTTTGACAGGAGCTTTGATAGGTCAAGAGACCGAAAGCGGTTTCATTCGAGGTGCTGCCGTTGGTGCTATATCAGGAGCTGTTTTTTCTATTGAAGTTTTTGAATCATCCCTTGTTCTTTGGCATTCTGATGAATCTGGAATTGGTTGTCTTTTATACTTGGTGAGTAGGTTTTGTTAACAAGAGATCTTTTCTTGTGTTGGAAGCTTTTCATGTAGCTACAAGACTGCATAGTTTTAGTCCCTTTTGAGTTATTATTTATCATTCACATTCATAATTGCATGTTATGTAGCATGAATTTTGATCCTTTTGAGTTATGCAGATTGATGTTATTGTAAGTTTGTTGAGTGGGAGACTTGTGCGTGAGAGGATAGGTCCTGCAATGTTGAGTGCTGTTCAAAGTCAGGTACTTTTGTTTTGTTCAAAAGGATTTTATTAAGGAGATAGAGTTTTAGCTGCAATGTTCAGTGTTTCATAGGATTTTTCTTACACTTTTTTTATCAGATGGGTGCTGTTGAAACAAGCTTTGACGAGGTTCAAAACATCTTTGACATTGGTGGTTCCAAAGGGTTATCCGTAGATTCGGTTTCGAAGATCCCAAAAATCAAAATCACTGCTGACAATATGGAGGCATCAGGGGAGAAAGTTTCTTGTTCAGTTTGTCTCCAGGTTGGTTTTTTTGCACTTTTTATTGTTACTATTATTAGTGCTTACCCATGACATGAACAAAGTGTTCTTCTGTGATTTGATTTTGATTGATATTGGCATTTTCTGATTATTGGTATGTTTCCAGGACTTTCAACTTGGAGAGACAGTTAGAAGTCTACCTCATTGTCATCACATGTTTCATCTACCTTGCATAGATATGTGGCTTTTAAGGCATGGTTCTTGCCCATTATGCAGAAGGGATCTGTAATTTTGTATATGAATAGCACAGATCGTAAAAGAGGTTTTTTTTTTTTTTCTTTCTTTTTTTGGTTTTGTTTATATAAGCTTATTTAATTCTAGGTCTTACTGACATTTGATTACAGCTACTGAGAGCTAATGCAGTTATGTGATATCATTGTACTAAATTAGTGTAAAGAAAATTTTGAGATAAACCATTTTCAGCTTCTTGTATATGGATATGACTTATATGAAGTAGACGACCCTTTTGTAGCTTGTCTCCATCCTGTTTTGTTCTATACTTTTATCTTATCTTTAGTTTTCTAAACAAAGAACAATACCATATGAGACAGTAATCTAGCCGTGTGGATTTGATCTTGCCAAAGTTTATGGAGTCTCACTTTGTCATGGTGCATGTGAATGGTACCTAACACTTGCCCAATTCTGAACATGAACATTTTATACGAGCATTTAAGTGCATCTTTAGATTCATGGCGAGTTTAATAGAATCACGATATGCACTATGATATTTTTTTTTCTTTCTGAAAACTATATTTTGGAACTTCAGCAAAAGCACAGTGTTGCTATGGTTTTGCGTAACTCACTGTGAATCTAAACATGTATAAAACTTGTTTTAAGCTTTTTCAATTATTTTTGACAGAGATTGTTATTTGAGGGATATTCAAAAGGACAAAACTTAGCTCTATACGTGTTATCCACCAATTATAACATGTCACATAGGTTAAATTATTCAATTAAACTTATGTTGAAGATCAGTAAAAGTATCACAAATAAGTGCACCTAAGTTTTGTCCTATTCAAAAGTATGTAAATTAATGAGACTGGTACCGTGAAGCCAATGCACGGGTACCGTGAAGCCAATGCACCTGATCATGTGGCAATGCTTGGCGTTAAACAACAGTAGAGTGGAGACTGTAGTAGTAGCACCCTATAGTCTATAGATGAATTAAGGAGAGTGGAGACTCTAGTATAGTATATAAATGATATGACTGCATTGAGTGTTTTGCTAAGTTGAATGTTGAATTATGCTCAGTCACAACTATCAGATCAAGATTAAACGGTCCATATTTCAAATTTCGATCTTGATTGTAAGGTCTAAATGTGTCCGAATGTGTGATCATCCTGCACTCAATCCAGATTTGCGTCTTGCTTTGCTTCTCTTGTTTTCGATGCACGGAAAAAATGCCTTTATTCTAACTTTTAAAATGCTTTATCATTTGTCAAACCTTAAACAATCAGTTAATGCTTAATGTGACAGGTGATCAACAGTATTAGTAGTTACCACTTATTTATTGGGATTGAAACTTTAGTTTGAAGACAAGAACTATCTTACACAAAAAAAGTTTGAATGCCATAATAAACCATATCAAACCAAGCAGACAATGTTACCATATCAAACCAACTTGTCCTTTCAAGTCACCAACTCCATCAATGTTACCATTGTTCACTCATCTACCACATTAAATATTTGTTTTCCATTCTTTCCAAGCTCTGGGACATTTAGTGTTTGTTTCCGGTGAAAGAGAGTGGATGGATAGTTTAGAGAATAGAAAGTTTTTTGGAATACGGGCTTCCACAGTTTGGATGCTATGTGAAAGAGGAAGGAAATAATGGTTTCTGTAGGACCCATAGCCAAAAACCTTTCCGCTCAGTTATGGACTGAGAGCACTGTTTGTGATGAAATGTCATAAGCACCCATTCTTTGCTTCTTGTGTGACATTACGTTTTTACTTTTTTTTTATATTTTTTTACAAAAGTTACGTTTTCAATTTTTTTTCTCTTTCAATATAATATTATATCTTTCTTATATTATAATAAACATATACATTACAAGTAAAAATAATACGTATATTTATCAAACAGTTTTTTATATAACATTCTAAAAATACATATTCATAGGTTTGTTATTAAATACTTATATTTAACATAAGGGTAGTTAAGTCATTTTTAGTCAATTAAACCTTTCTTTCCTCTCACTTTCTATTCAACCAAACAACTAAAAAAATCATCTCACTTTCTATTCATCTTCTCTCCACTTTCATTCCTTTACCAATCTTTCCTTTTACTTTCTTTCCTTTCACTTTCTCTTCTCATCCAAACAAACAGTTAAGGATTTGGATTTGATGCATTTACTAAATCACGCAATTATGGATTTGAGCCGTTCAATTTAGAATTTACGGTCAGGATCTTTGTGATATATCGAGCGTCTGATATCCAATTAACATTGAGATTCAAAGACAGAGTAAAACAATACACCCTCCGGTCACAAATATAAGTAAAAATTCATGTTTTAGATACATTCAATAAATGATGTATGTGGTCTTCATTGTAGACAACATACATCATTTATTGAATGGATCTAAAATATGAATTTTTTCTTACATTTATGACCGGAGGGTGTATGTTTTCTTAACAGCTGACTATTCGGATCTAGGCGTTTACAAATACTTTGGAGAATAAAAAGGAATGTTAACAACACTCACTTTTGAACACTTTCTAACACTCACTCTTTCATTGGATGAAATCAATCTATGTCCCACCACTTTATGTGATTTCTATTTCCAAAGTGTAGACTCACAATGATTTTAACCAATAAAAGAGTGAGTATCAGACAAAATGTTCAAAAAAGAGTGTTGCTAGCACTGCTCAAAAATAAACAGTTGAAAAAAATATTGTGATATAGTATTAATCTAATGTTATTTTAACAAAAATTATATTTAAAATCTATGTCCCACCACTTTATGTGATTTCTATTTCCAAAGTGTAGACTCACAATGATTTTAACCAATAAAAGAGTGAGTATCAGACAGAATGTTCAAAAGAGAGTGTTGCTAGCACTGCTCAAAAATAAACAGTTGAAAAAATATTGTGATATAGTATTAACCTAATGTTATTTTAACAAAAAATATATTTAAATTAACATTAGATTCTTGTGAGTCGATGACACAAAGAGTTGTATTTCTTCACCAAATGACATTAGATTCTATATAAATAGAGACGCTTTGGAGGCTGAAAAATGACACAAAATCATATTCTTGTGAGTCAAGATTTGCCAGAAAATAATATAAAATAATTTCTTCTTTTCTCTAGTGCACGAGAGCAATTGAGAGAACTTTATTTTGTAAACTACCATTGATCTATATGTTTAATGTGAATGTGCAAGTTACGTCAAGAATTCCAAAGTATCATGAAAGGGGTTCGTCGGTATACTCATTTGCATCTAGTTGACAAAAATTGGTGGGGGCGAATCGAACTTAAAGCTTAGTGTGTTCACACACTCTTTAAAATTTACGTGCCCTTTTCATCATGTTCATTTTCATCTTCTTCTTGTTCAAGTTTTACGGTAGTTCTCAATATAGGTCCTTTAAATTATTTAGCTTAAGTTTTTTCTTCACCAAACAGGTCCTAAGTTATGGAGAATGCTAATGAGTGTCCTTGAGGCATTAGTTAAAGTACTAAAATAAGTAAGTTTGCATTGAAAAGTGGTGTAATTATTGCTAAGAAAAAAGTAAAGACTTCTATTTCCAATACAAAGTTTCTATCAATGGAATCCTTAACCATTGCCCTTAGGGCACTAGTTAAGGGCATTGGTTAGCAATACTCTTAAGTTATTTAGTTTTAACAATATTGAGAATGTAAGTTATTCAGTGTTTAAAAGTCATAGTTAAATAACTTAAAGGGTCTAAATGGTATAATATTTTTTTAAAGGATAGACATGTTACAATTAAATAACTTAAATGACGTAAATGTTACGAAAAAAACTTAAAGATTAACTTCTTATAATTAAATAACTTAAGGTCTTTCTAACCAGTGTCTCAAAATCAGTGTCCTTGAGACACTGGTTAATGAATCTTTAAATATAAATTTTGTCTTGCAACATAAGTCTTTTTATAAAAACTTATATGTTTTAGTCGCTTAACCAATATCTCTGAGCAGTGATTAACATTATCCTTTTACAAAATGCTTTTTGTGTAGTTTAGAGGCATACCTTTTTTGTCATGAACATCTATTTCACAAAGAAAAATGGTTGTGGTAATCTAGAGTACTTCCAAGTGGTAAGTAAAATTTCATGGAAGATTGGACAAGCCAATAATTCAATATTTCAGATCAACTCGAGAAGCAATCCTTCTAAAATACTCTCTCTCTCTCTTTGGTGGTGTCTTTTATCAAGCAACACCTTAAGGTGTGATTTTCACTTTTTAGTTATAACTTTGCTAAAAGACACCTTCATAAAAGTAAGTTGGTGTCTTTTCGCAAAAGCTCATAGAGTAACTTGATAAAAGACACCTTCACAAAAGGTGTCTTCTATCATAACCATATACATATATATATATATATATATATATATATATATATATATATATATATATATATATATATATATATATAAGAGTTTTGTTACAAGCCACCTTTTGGTGGTGTCTTTTAACAAGTCACACCTTAAGGTGTGATTTTCACTTTTTAGTTATAACTTTGCTAAAAGACACCTTCATAAAAGTAAGTTGGTGTCTTTTCGCAAATGCTCATAGAATAACTTGATAAAAGACACCTTCATAAAAGATGTCTTCTATCATAACCCATGTATAAAACTCTATTTTAAATCCTTCTAAAATCCTTCTAAACTCCCTGATAAACCTAGATGGACTTGCAAGTTCAATGAAAATAGGGTAAAAATAGTGGTGGAGCATGTGTTAGCTCAACTAAAATGGGAGTTTCTGACATATTATTAATGCATTTGAAAAATATGAAGGTAATATGGTTGCTGCTATCAATTATAACCTTTGAAATTCACACCGCATGCTTGCTTCTACAGGCTACCACCAACCCCGACAAAATGTGAGAAATTTTCAATTTTTAGGTAGTTTAGTTTTTATGAGATTTTGATTTAGATTAAAATTATTTTGATTAAAATTATATGAATAAATATTTTGTATTTTTATATTATACTAACAAATTGTATTTATTTTTTGAGATATTTTGTATTTTTATATTATAACAAATTGTATTTTTTTTTTCAATGACATCAACAATATAATAAAGAATATAAAGTCAAGTCAATTGAGCAACTGATGGATAGAGTTAAAGTTCTATCCTTTTGGTGGCTGAAAGTTAAATCTACTAGTTTTCATTCCCTCAAAAAAAAAAATCTACTAGTTTTCATTTTGATTACCATATCTGGTGGCACCAACCTTTTGTCAGTTTGTATATTGGTTGATTTTTCTATTTTGTTGTTCGATGCTATTGTTGTTATATTGTTTTGGTTCTTCTTCGCACATCTTGTGCTAGGGAGCTGATTTTTTCTTTAGTGATAATATAATTCATTTTACCTTATTAAAAAAATAAAATAAATATAATATAAATTATTATATTTTTGATTAACACCAAAAGTATAACATCCGGTTAGTCAAATTTGTAAATGGGACAATTCATACTGAAAAAATCAGCCTAAAACCATGTATTAATTTAATGTTAAACAATTTTTTCTCTTATTTTTACAAACAAGTGTCATTTTAATAAAAAAAATGTTTTAAATTGATTTTTCAAGGGTTTTAAATGAAGGTTATTTGTAAATGGGACAATTCAAACTGAAAAAATCAGCCTAAAACCATGTATTAATTTAATATTGGTTAAACAATTTTTTCTCTTATTTTTACAAACAAGTGTCATTTTAATAAAAAATGTTTTAAATTGATTTTTCAAGGGTTTTAAATGAAGGTTATTGTCATGTTCAGTGTAATATTTTTATGTTATTTCAATTCTACTTCAATGTAATACCTATTGAGTTTAATTAATAGGCTACATCAATATATAATTATTTTACGCATGTATCAAATGATGTGTTGACATGTCAAACTAGTGAATTTGACAACTCATATTTTTATATTGGCTAGTTAATGTTTTCTCAAAAAAAAAAATTGATTAATTAATGTAGCAACACAATGTTTTTTTTAAAAATAAATGTAGCATAACGTTGAATACATGTATAAAATAATAGTACACTAATAGAATATATTAATTAAACTCATATCTATTTAAATTGTAATTTCTAATTAATACCATATATACGTGCAAAAACATTACATCCCACTTTACTTTTACAATAGTGAAATATTTTGTCTTTTAAGAATGATAATAATGATAATTCGACAATTCTTTGTCTAAAGAAAAAAAAAGTGTGAAATAAAAAAAAAGTGTCACTCATGTTAAAACTGAAAAATGGTACATTTTAACATGACAAAAAATTTCATTATTTTAAAATCAATGATTCATTTGTAAGAAATAAATAGTTTCAAAATGAATTATTCTTTTAATTTTCATGATAATATTAATTATTTGTTTTTCAACTTTACTTTATAATATAAATACTATTTTTACCACTCTCAAACCAATATATTTCACTATGCATTAATGATAATGACGATTATTAACTCATTTGAGTTGGTCTGGTGGCGTTCGTTTGGACATTGGAATATGCTCCTTCTCAGGGTCTCATGTTCGATTTTTCCTGGAGTCAATTTAGATGGATTAACTTAGCTTCATAAAAAGAAATAGTAAAAATATTAATCTTTCTCATTAATTTATACATTTTTCTTAATATATGTAAAATAGTCAGATGATCACTCATTTTAAGATGAATGAGGTATTAAATAAAATCATTATAAAATATATTTAGCTATGTAGTTATACGTCCGAGAGTATATTTCTCACTGCGTGTCAAACAAAAAAAAAATCTTTCGCAACGCAGCCAGAAGGCATAAATCCTTACCAGACTCCACAATCGCAAACTAAACAAGTGGTTCCCGCACCGGCAGGTTCCTCTTCGCGGCAAAGACCACAACCGGTTAGGATGAAGTGTAACATAGATGCTTATTTTTCATCTTTATAGAACCGTACCGGTGTTGGAATATGTTTATGTAATGCAGAAGGTACTTTTGTGCTTGCGCAAATTATGAATTTCCGGATAAAACATCATGTTGATGTATGTAGTAGAAGCGCTTAGGATTGTTAAGTGCGCTTCAATGGATAGCAGTGCAGTTTGATAGTGTGAATTTTGTGGTCGACTTGAATGTCACGGCTCATACTTATAATTCCAATCGTCATGAGGTAAGAGAGTTTGGTCAAATCATTACAACATGTTAAAATCTCTTCTAAGATTCAGAGTTTTAAATTGTTCTGAGTTTTGAGTAAAAATAAAAGAAAATAAAATATTATTCATAGTCTTTTCTTCCCGCAGCAACTTGATTGATTGTGACGCACATGCTCGAAAGAAATTGTTTTGGAGCATGGCATGGCTATTCAAGTTTTTGTAACCACGTTCATGACGAAAGGCTAGGAATGATCAATTCTTTCTTACCACTTTCTTTCTATTTCTACGTGGGATCATGATACAACTTTATTGCTCTCTCTGTTTCTATTTGGCAGTGGCACCATTAAATATTAATTTGAGCAATTGACTAGTTTTTCAGCATTCTAGACGCTGGTTGCTAGAAATGTCAGAAAGTATACAACTAGGTTGCTTATGCTTAATAAGATGAATGATATATGTATGATCAATTTTAAACAATTTTTGTGACTATCTTTTTCTCTCTCTTTTGTTAGAGAAAAACAATAGATAGGAGAACGACCCTGGTAAGAGCACTCGGTGTCAATAAACGATATGCAATAGATAAACAATCAATAGATTCAAGAATATTAAGCATAATTGGTCCATCATCTGTTCAAAATTCTGACCGGACTCTGCAACCAAAGCTCAAACAAGCTGAAATTGTACAATCTCTTTATAAGTTCCACAGTGAACAAAAAAGAAAAGTACATATTGGAAAAATGTCAAAATCAGTTTGATCCAGTGAGCAGCAAAACAGATAAAAGATGTCTTTTTAAACTAAAAGACAAACCAAACATTACATGCAACAGATTTGCAGTTTCATGCAAATCCAAAAATAAATGGTGAGATGCCTCTATCGACAAAGAGAATAAAAGAAGACACGCCAGATGAAAAAACGCATAAAAAGTAGGAAAGGGAAAAAATGACCGAAAACAAAAGGATGGTAAAGGGCTCAATATCATACCAAAAAATTGAAATTCAATTGTTAAAGTTTTAAATCTAATCAATGCAATCGAAGCTCCTCAAATAATTGGTTTGCTATATTTCACACTAGTAAATTCAAGAATCCTTTTTGAGGAGCAATTACAAACTATGAGTGTGTAACTATATAGAACGGTTAAAGCTGGACAAAAAGGAACAAAAGGGTGAGTCTTGCACATACTCGCATGCAATTGACCAGAACACATTTCTTAATTCAAATTTAAATAGAGAAAAGGCATATGCTTTGTCGGTGTAAACTAATTTTACACCTACAATCAACGACAATCAAGTATTTTAACTAATATTTTTAAGGGTTTACCCCCCTCTAATATAGGGCACTTTTGGTTTCCCCCTGTAAATTCTTTTTTTTGGATTTGGTCCTTGTAAATTTTTTTTTTTGTTTTAGAATACCCCCTTAGACCAAGTGAATTTTCGCTGATGTGGCATGCTGAGTCACCTATTTTTGATGAAGTGGCGCGCTGAATGTATAATTAATTTTATTTTTTTTATGGGGCACATGTGACATTTGTGACTTTTTTGAATAAAAACAATAATTTTAAAAAAAAAATACCGGAAATTTTTTAAAAAATTAATAAAAAGGAAAAGAAATTTGGAAAAATTAATAAAAATGAAAACAAAAATCTGAAAAATTAAAAAATAAAAAATAAAATCTGGAAAAATTTAAAAAAAAATGAAAACATTCTAGAAAAAATTAACATATTTCGAAAAATTAATATTTTCAGATTTTTTTCAATACCGAAAAAATGAATTGAAAGTACGAAGTTTTATTTCATAAAAAAATGAAAAATTCAGGAGCTTAAAATATTTCAAATTTTTTGTAAATAATAAGAAAATATATTTCGATTTTTTTAAAAAAAAGTTCAGATTTTTCTTTCAAAATTGAAAAGTTTGTTTTTTATTTTTAATACAAAAAATAAAAATATTGGAAAATATTTTCATAATTAAAAAAACATAACATTAGATCATTTAGAATAGAATTAAGCGTTTGTTATTAAACCGTATAACATGATTCATATACAGGTGTTAATCAATATTCATTGTATCCTGTTATTCATTTAGAATATTTTTTCGAATAAAATAAAATTCCTGAAATTAATTTTCAAAATCAAAATAATTAGATAATATTATATTTTCGAATTTTTTTGTAATTTTAATTTAATTCAGATTTTTTTTATAATTTTTTTGAAAATTTTGATATATATTATTTTTTTCCAGAATTTTTTTCATTTTTATTAATTTTTCCATATTTTTTTCATTATTTTTCATTTTACCAGATTTTTTTAATTTTTATTAATTTTTCCAGAATTGTTTTCAGTTTTCCAAATTTTTCCTGTATTTTTTCATTATTTTTAATTTTTATTAATTTTTCCAGAATTTTTTTTATGATTTTATTTTATTTTTAATTAAAAAAATCACAAATACCACGTGTACCCTAAAAAAAATACAAAATAAAAATAATTATACAGTTAACGCGTCACGTCATCAGAAAAATGTGACTCAGCGTGCCGCATCAGTGAAAATGCACACTCAGCTGGCCTAGGGGGGTTTTCTAAAACAAATTTTTTTTTACGAGGACCAAATCCCAAAAAAAAAAATTTTACAGGGGGAAAATCAAAAGTGCCCTATATTACAGGGGGTAAAGACCTATTAACCCTATTTTTAAAATGTGTATTTAAAATGGACTTATGTGGTAATTTGGTGAACTGTAATTGAATGTCAGTGTGAAATTTGCTGACAATGCTCCTCGATTAAACTCATTTAAATAATTTTAGTGTGAACGTGACAGAAGGATGCAAAGGGTTCAATATCATGCCACCAAGTTTTATTTAAAGAAAATCATGCCACCAAATCATTAAAATTTTACGAAACAGAATGAAATAGCTAAGCAAATATCAGTCTTTTTTTTTTTAACCAAGCCAACAAGATAACATGCCAGTCTCGTAAAGGCATAGATAATGATAAGTGAACATCAAGATTAAAGTTAACAAAAAAGCCATCATTTGCATCCTAAAACGAGATTTGTATTTTTTTTTCAAAAATCACAACTAGCCAAATCATAACTCGTGATTTAACATAGAGTAGTGCTAAATGGTGCGACACACCACATGCACGAAGAGAGCACGAATTATTAAAACACGCTATGTATGAATTTTATTTAGCTTATGTGAATTTTTTAAAATAAATAAATAAATAAAAATCAAAATATCGGACAAAAACACAATACATATCCCACTTCCATGATCTCCACTCTTGATCTTATCTTTTGCCACCACCACCTCACCGCTTCAGCAAGTGCTACCTATCACCCTAGTGATCTCAATTATTCAATTGCTTCATTTATTTCACTATTTAGTTGATTTGCAATCAGAATGAGTTGGATTGGATACTTCTATCTTTGCCAATGGATTGATTTTTTGTTTGTTTATGTTTTAATAATCATGTGTGAACAGGGTGTGGTGGTGTTGGTGATGATATTCTCTAGCTACCTCAACATGCCAAAACATCTTATGATAGGTCATATTATATGTTAAAGTACTGGATGCTATATCACTTACTTGGATCAAAGGCAAGAAGAGAGTATGAAATATTGCATGTTTTTTGTGCCAAAAGGCATTCGTGTGTTTTACGCGGATTTTTCTTTCGCACACAAAAGCATTTTCGTTTAACATAACCCTGCCACTGTATGGAAATTCCTTCTTATCAGTTTACTCTTCACCAAAAGCCTCACCATTGGAGGACGAAGATATTTGTCAAGACATCATTCAAAATCTTCATTTTCTTCATGCAATTTAAAATTTGCACACCTATATAAAATAATAACAGTATTACACAACAAAGTCTAAGTAACAAAAGATGATGAAAGAGAAGATATATTTATCAAGTCACCATAAGATGATGAAGAACATACTTAAAGTCTCAAACAATCTCTTGAAACAGAGAAAGAACGTCCCTTTCTTCCCGCAATTTAAACTTTGCACACCTATAATAATTAAAACAGTATTAGAGAATAATGGTCAAGTAATATTAGCTAAAACTGCAAATTCTAGGGGATGGAATAGCCTCAAGAAACTATTTACTACTTGGCAACTAAGAACCTTCAAATAAATGACATTACAATTTACAACAAATGTCCGTTTATTTTCTCCTTCTCCAACAACACGAAAGTATAAAGGACATTTATAAGATGTAATTACTAGTAACGAAAGATTGTGTCCACGTGATTTTTTTCCCATTAACCATCAGAGCTAGATATGTAATTAAAGGTGGTAGATATTAGATAATGGAAAAGAACTAAAATTATAAGGGTCGTGTTAACCAGTGCCCCCGGGGCACTGGTTAAGGAAGCAAATATAGTAATATTTGCATTGATAGTTGTGTAATCAATGCATTAAAAGCTTAAAAAGTATCTTTTTTGACTTAGAATTTCTTCTTTTAGCATCCTTAACCAGTGCCCCGGGGCACCGGTTAACATTTTCCAAATTATAAACAACAACAAAAATATATTAGTTCTTGTCAAAAAAACAAAAATATATTAGTTGTAAAAGCAATTGATTGAGGAAACATCGCAACCTCAAGTGAGAATATATATACCTAACACAAGTCTTCCTTTCTCCAAATAGAATGTCAAAATAGGAAGTTAAAATATAAGTGGTAACATAAGAAACTCACTCAAGTCCCTTTGAAAACTCATCTTATGATTAAAATTAATTACTATGACTTGAATGGGAACATCAACCGTCAGATTCAATTGCCAATAAAATTAAAGTATTAGATGCTACAGTCTTACCTTGAGTGGATATTCAACACCTCGATATTTTCTCCTTTCAAGACATCCTTCAATGAAGTTAGACTTGGAATATGTGGGATTACTTCAAAAAACTTTGAATTACTCCCATGAATTCAAAAAACTTTGAATCCATATTTCTCAGGTTCATAGAAGATAAAACAATTGTAGCAATGATATAACAATATGGCAGCACCTTCTTCAAAGTGTTTTATCGGCCATAAACCCGAATCTCATGCGTAACGCCCTCCCTTTTATTTAATTATTTTTATTAAGTTAGAATTTATTTATGTGATTTAATTATTTATAAAAGGTGTTAGTATTTTATTACGTGGCATATTTCTATTATTTATTAGAATATGAGAATTATTAGTGTAAGTAGAATTGGGGGTTAGAATAGAAAGGAGATTAAGTTGTTGGGCCCAAATAGATTTAGAAAGAATAGAAAGGTTATAAATAGAGGAAGCTAGGTTGAGAGAATAGTTGACAACGTACGTTCAAGTTTTGGAGAAAAGAGGAGAAAAGCCAAGAGAAGAAGAGAAGAAGAGAGAGCTGCGATTTCTACAAAATTAAGGTAAGGGTGAGACTATCTTGCTTTAATATTAAGTTATAAATCATTAGATTACATCTAACAAAGTTGGGGAGAGTTTGTGAGATTAAGAGGATTAGGGTTTTGAGTGAAGAATTGAGGATTAATGGATGAAAATTGTTAGATTGATGTAGAGACTGTGAACAGTCCTTAGATAATCCGTAGAATGATTATTGGAATAGTTTTAAGGTTTAAAACATATGATTAGATGAGAAGTCGGTGAGTTTAAGAATTAGGGTTTATGAGCGATTTTGATGATTAGACGATGAAGAACCGTAGAATTGATGAGAGAATCATGAACAAACCTTAGATATCCTATAGGAATGTTATTAGAAGTAGTTTGATGGTTAGAAACATGAGAATGGATGAAAAGTTGAGATTCTGAGAAAAAGTGATTTTAAGTGTTTTTGAGAAATAAGTGATTCTAGGATAAGCTGTTTTGGAGATTTAAAAATATGATTTTTCAGTAAAATATGATAGGATTTGTCGAATAGAACGCGTAGGCGAAAACGGAATCGGATTCGGAGTAACGGTTAGGTTTTTACGGACGAAACGGTGAAACCGAAAAAAATGGGACTGCACAGAGCTGCGTCGCAGGTGGGCTACTGCCTTCCCACACCTGGGCGCAGTTTTCCACGCCTGAGCGCAGCAAGGCAGCCCCTCATGGGTGACTGCTTGTTGTGCTTTCGTTGCGTGCTGTCAGAACTTCGATTGTTGCGTTCTTCTGTCTTTTTCACCCGTTTCCGTGTTGAATTAGCTCTCGGTGTAAACATGAAAGTTGTAGATAATTGAGTTAACTTTCTAATGGCTTTGGAGTGACTAGAAAATTATGTGTAGATTTTGAGTTTTGATGAAAATGGTCCAAGTGGGTCTTCAGAAAACTTTAAGAAAACTTAGCATAACTAATCCCAAGTTAGTCCAAAAACTTATGGTTGGTTTCCCAACTTCAACTTAAGTATTAGGGATTTAGTTGAGGTGTTTTATGAGTATTTGTCTTATGTCTCATTGATCAAACTTGATTTGCTTTTGAAGAATGTTTTGGACTTTGATATGAATGTAATTGATTAATGTATATGTGGTTATTGTTGTTGATATGTTGGAATACATTATGTGAGTATTGTATGATACATAATATTATGATGTTCTATGATGTTAAGTTGATATAATTCATTTCTTATTGATGATATGATATTCTAGCATTGTTATATGCTGCAATTGTTGCTGTTTGTTGCTGCTGAATCTTAGTGAAGATGTATAAGTCGGTCTAAGTTGTCATGATTTAAGAAGTTGTCCATTTTAATGGAATTGTATAAGATGTTCACGTTGTTGTCCAAGTTGTAGGAGGATTATGTCGTTGCACAGTCAGTGATGGGGGATTAATGCCCGACAGGTTCTTTATGACTTTAGCGATTGGGGCTTAATGCCCGACAGGTTCTTTATGACCTTAGCGATGGGGGCTTAATGCCCGACAGGTCCAAATATGACCTTAGCGAAGGGGCTTAATGCCCTGGTGGTACCACATGCATATTGAAGTTGTCTAAGTTGTTGTTGAAGTTGTCTAAGTTGTTGTTGAAGATGTTGTTGCATTGTAGAGTCGTCATAACTTATATTTGATGATGATTTAATGATGATGTTTGTTTAAGAAGTTGATTACGAACTTAATTATGAAGTTGCTTTCGATAAATGATATGCTTTGATAATGATACTTATGTGAAATACATGATGATGCTTATGATTATATTTGGTGTTAGATGTTGGTGCTTATGATCATTATATGTGTTGATGTTTGTGATTAATATATGTGTTGATGTTTGTAATTAATATTTGATGATGTATGCTGATGTTTATGAATTAGTAATTGATGTTATATGATGATGTTTACATCTATAATTAAGATGATATAAGATGAAGTGTATAACTAATGTAGGAGATTAATGATGCTAGTTAATGGAGAATAAGATATGTTAATGATGTTTAAGTTGTTGAATGTACTTTATATGATTTATATGTTTAATATTATTGTTTGAGAAATCTCATCCCTTCTGCTTGAAAATGTTGCCCTTCGTATGGGTAACTTGCAGGTAATAAAGACTAGAAGTGTTCGTGAGTGGACTCCTCACTTGTGTCTAGGTGCTCTGATACGTAACGGGATGGGACTTACTTTCATATCTATTCCTTACGTGTCTTTTATGAACTTTTTATGAATAAGTATTGAACCAAATTATGAGATTTTCTGATAAGGCCTGCGTGCCAAGACTTTATTCATGTCGAACTATTTCCGCTGCGTATTTCCAGACTTTTATGATGTTGAACCTGGAAGGATATTTATTAATATCTATTTTATGACTTTAAAGTAGTATGTGACATTTCGTTTATGATTTAAATACTCTGATTTAATATGAAATTTTTATGTTGGGAAAACGGGGTGTTACACCATGTAATAAGACAACCCGAAGGATTGCGCGAAGTATCGATGTTGTAAACCTTAGTCCATGATTCTTCAATACCATATTCATTCATAACCCACACTGAAACATCAGATAAAAATGTCCAGTCACAAATGTAAAGAAATCCCTTTAATTCTGCCATGCTAATATGCCTGTTATCAACAATTCCACTATTATGGTTTCCAAACACATGTGGAGGAGAAGGAAATGACTGCAACCTCTCACTTTCAAAACAGAAAAACAATATTGACCTATGCTGACTTTCATATCTTATCCAATGAAGTGCACCATTCAAACAAGTGGGATACTCGAGACTCAAAAAAGAAATTTGAGGATCCACTTCAACATTTCTCCATATTGGTGTTCCAAGTGTATTTATCTGAAGGATCACACGGTCATTGGCACGTTTACCATGTCTTATCCACATTCTTATTACCTTATATTCATTAGTTTTAGGTTGGAATCCAAAACCAACTTGTCCTACCATTCTTACCCGAGTTCATTCGTGGTAGCTTCAGGAAGTCTTATGAACTCCCCTGTGACTGGGTTGCAGATCACTAAAGGGTTTCCGGTAGTTGGTTCAGACAAACAAAGTAAACCATTGCAAGAATTCACAATATCAAACTTATCATAATATTTGTTGCAAGCAGTATAACTATAACGGTTTGTTCTAGCCCTATCAATGTTCTCATTGTTATTCCCCGAAACTAATCTTGCAGCACGAAAAGGGCGATTGGATTCATTACTCACCTTGTCTCTTTTATCCCTAAATGATCTGAGAGGAAGCTTGAATATAGGCTCAAGCTTGACATGTTTGTTGCTTCCAATCTCAAACTTTTCAGGTTCACATTTAAGAAGGTACATGGTTCTTGACACTCTATCGTCAAGGGTCCGAATCATAAAACTAAGTGGTGCTCGCTCAAATTGCAATTTAGCAAAATGTGGTTCTGAAATAAGTGTTTTCCAAATTTTGCAGACACATTTACAAATGAGAAGAAGCTTGATGGGAAGTCGAAGCAGAATGTTGGCAGTGAGGTGAGATGGAAGATTGTCAAAAAAAGGGAAAAGTTCATCATGACTCTCTGCCTCATCATCAACTTTTGTTCTTGCAACGTCAATTGAAACCTTTTTTCTTTTCATG
Organism: Medicago sativa; assembly: GCF_051527215.1. Taxonomy (NCBI): domain Eukaryota; kingdom Viridiplantae; phylum Streptophyta; class Magnoliopsida; order Fabales; family Fabaceae; genus Medicago; species Medicago sativa. The sequence continues at coordinate 13,126,041 of NC_140753.1, read as the reverse complement.
ACTACAACAAAGTTGTAAAAAGGAAAATAAACAAATTAAGTTAAATTCAATCACATAAAAAAGTGATTAAAATTTGATAGATATCATAGAAGACAAAAAGTTGATTTCTTTCAATCTGAAGTATGAACTTCATATTAAAAATGAAAAGTTATGCAAATGACCAAAGAAACTGATGGAAATAATCAAAAGGAAATTTGGAAAAATAATTACAATGGAATTAACAAACTAAAAAAACCGATGTAAATTATGGAAAAATATTAGAATATGATGTTGATTATTGATAAATAAAGAAGAATGATTGATAAAAATCAGAGTGAAAGAATTACCTTGAAGAAGCTCAGAACCCTAATTTAGTTGCTCCAACAAGATTGGTGAAAGAATGAATGGACGCTCTTGAAACTTTATAGGGCGAAGGTGTTATACCCTTCATTTAAAAATGTTAATGCATAGTTGCATACAATTATTAACAGTATTCTATTCTATAATATTTTGATTTTGTTCGAAATCATAACTACATATATTTATGATTCACAAATCGTAACCGATCCAACAAATCTTTTTAGTTACATGCATGGTGCATACGATGTTGGAAATTTAGGTATAAAACATGTTCAAAATCAATAGCGGAAGCAAACAAAACAACATTGAACATGATCATGATAGGATTTACGACATGTTTGATTTATCAAGGATATCAAGAATTAGGGTATTAGGAATACCTGGATGAAGACAGCCCCTTCAGCATCAAAGATAAACAAAGAGAGGTGATCTAAAATAAACAACAACGTTAACGGCGGCTAATTTGGTTCTTCCTCAACCGGTACTTTATGCCTCAAGTTGTCTTCAGATGTCAGATGGGGAGAAGAGATAGTTTTGCCGTGTACGGTGTATTGGGGACCATAGCCTCTTTTATATTAGATGGCCATTAGGGTTTCCCATTATTCCGTTAATGGGCCATCCGGACATCCACTCATGTTGAGTCCATATCATCTAATTAAATAATTAATTATCCAAAATAGAAACCTAATATCCTTATTACTTAATTTGATCACTAATCAATTAAGGCTCACAATTGATAAATAGCTAATATAATTATTATTACGATATTTGCCCACATAATCATATTGGAATATAATAAAATATTCCAACAATCTCCCACTTGGGCTACATATCTTAATAATTATATCAGAATTCTTTAGGCGCACATCCGAATGCTATTTATCTTTAGATTTCAACCTTACAATCTGGTCCACCTCATACATTAATAATGGGACCACCGCGGCTATCGTCACTGACGTATAACGTGACGGAACCCCGACGACCACCATATCAATGCACTTGATGACATAGATCGATATGGATGAGTGACATGGAAATTTCATGTAATGTGATCTCTAAATCATGTCTATTTCCAACTGATCCAACTAAAAACTTTAGTGAGATCAAACTGAAGTTTACAAATTCAATATTTGCACAAAATGATACAGAAATGGTTATAACAAAATAACCTTATGAACTTTATTTCTGCAGAAAATCATAACATAAATTCTGTATCGATACTAAAACAAAGTATAAAACATAAAATAAAAGAGACTCCCACTAATCTAAGACATCCTTAATGACAACAACCATATGAAAGACCTTAGGTGTCATGTCTTTGATTAGTGGTATAGCTAGCATAAAGTTTGTCTCTACCTGTTCTATCATTCAACAACAATAATGTATAAGGCAATAAACTTTATTAATGTTGTTGAATAACTATATGACTAAACTATGTCACTATATATCTTAAGTGGTATTTCATTACCTTTTACTATATGCAACCAAGTGACATAAATACTTACAGTCATTTATTGAGTTAGGATGTGTGTTATCTACTTACATCCAAAAAACCAGAGTCTGACACATAAATGATCTCCAATTTGTCAGATCTCTTGTGTGAGCATAAGCTCTCTTGTTCTCTTTAATAATCCTTATGGTTGCTTTTTCAACAATTCAAACTTTGAATAGCTCAAATATATGTCAAACAATCTTATTATATACGCTATTTCTAAATGTGTATAATAAAATCATACATAAAAATCCTATAGGCAAAGTGTAGGAAAATACTTAAATTTTTGAATTCATAAATTTTCTAATGGGCAATATTTGAGACTGAAAAGTCTCTCTCGGTGATAGAGGTCATCCAAAAATTATGTCATTTTATTTTCAACTTTATTGATATAACTCTTTTGTGATATCCGAATAATACCTTGAGAAGAATCTCTAAGTATTGAAATGCCTAATACAAAAGAGGCGTCCCCAGGATCTTTCATCACTAACTTTTGTTAGAGATTTCCTTGGTTTCACATAACAAACATATATCATCGTTAACTAAATAAAATTAAATTGACATATTAAACTATGAATATAGACTTACTCCCACTGAATTTGCTAAATCCACAATTTTCCATAATATTATCTCAAAACCAAATGAGATAATTGCTTTATGAGAATATGTAGTAACAATAAAGAGACAAATTTCTTAACTCATAAGTGGATTTCATGACTTTGCAAAACATCTTGTATCTATTGACATAAAAGTTTTCTTAAGTTGCACCATATTGTATCATTAATGTCACCATTGAGAAACAATGTATTGACATCCATTTTATGTAGCTTCAAAACTATAACAAGCAAACTAGTGTCATGACTGTCTTAATAGAGTCTTTCAATTACATTAAATATAATTTCTCTTTCAAGTCAATTCTTTATGACACTAGAAGCCCTAGTTCTTGAGGGTGTTGAGTTTGAACTATATGAATTAATTTCTTAACTTGATTGAGAGGAAGAACAATAATGTCCTGATGAGGATCCAAATATACTATAATAATAGTAACTATATGAATTAGTTTAGAACTAATTCTTCCTCATTCAATTTTGTTCTTATTACAATATCTCTCCCCCAAACTCAATATCCTCAAGAAAATTAACAATTTATGTCTCAAAATTTTCTTAATTTGTGGGACGAAAAACTAATAGTATTCGAAACCTTAAACAATATAGAATGTCACAAGTCATAACTAAATTGACTCTAATAATTGAACTTAAAAGACACATTGAATCATCATTTGAAAATAAAACTCAAAATATCTTGATTTCTTCAAAGAGAAATTAAAACAAAAATTAATTCAAATAAAGATTCACCAAATTGTCTTTTAAATACAAAAATATACTAGTAACGACAATCTAAAATTGGTTTAAAAATGAATAAATAAATCTTTATCTACTTTGTCCATTCTTAATTGACATATCTTTCAACATCATTGGACATAAGTCAGTCAAGATTATCATTCTTCATTTGCCCTTATCTTTTGAGGTATTTTCTGAATGAACACTATTTTATTTTCTCTTGCTTCAGCTTTTCTTTATTTGCACACTTTATGAATTGATCTTTCAAAGGATCATTTCTAACTTTAACAGTTATAAACTTAATTGTGCAAATAGAATACTAAATGCTGAATTTTCGAACAAGTTGCTTGATAGTCGAAATTATAGTGTCCCAGCAAGATTAAATATCTACATAATGTGCTCATAATATTTCCTTTGCCTAATAATCTTAATAGAATACTCACTCTCCAATGAGAGCTTGTTTTTCTCTGTATTGCTTCAAAAGCACCATAGTTTAAGCAAAGGAAATATGACAAATAAAATTTGTCATCTTAAACAACACCTCTAATATATATGATATTTTAGCTTTATGATCACACGTGACCTATGGAATTTGGTGTATACTCACTTGTCAAACTTGATTCTCACATTAGGTACTGAATTTGTGAGAGAATGTGAGTTTAACCATCCTTATCTAAGGTCTTGATCCAAGAACAATATCAATGTTCTTCTTTAAATCCTAAATTAGAATTTTAAGAGTTAAAGAATTTAACTCAAATTAGCAGATACATAAACTATATTAGTTTAGAGAGAACAAGAGTAGCAAAAGAACTCACTAAAATACCTAGTGCATCATCAATATCAAGTCTTTAAACAATAATATCAATTGCTAGTGGTATTCTATAACAATGATCAAACAATGACAATTTACTATGACAGAATAAATTCTTATAATTGTCGTGTGTTTACCATCACAAGTGTAGATATAAACTCTTAAATACTTGAATAAGTTTACATTCACACAACATTAGTATACATGTCAAAATTAATTAATTGTAAGACATGCACAATTGATCTTTATTTGTAAATTAAAAGACAAAAAAACAAGATACCAAGTGCACCATTAAAACACAATCTTTTGATTGCTAAGAATTAATTGCAAGCGGTACTCTCAATGCAATGATCAAATATTGGTAATAAGTCATGTCAGATAATGGGTGCCTTTTGACATCCTCATTACCCACATGGAAAAACTTAAAAGTCTTGTCAGATAATGGGTGTCTTTTGACATCTTCATTACCCACATGAAAAATTTAAGAATTACCACATATTTATCATCACAAGTTGTAAATTAAAAGACCAAAAAACAAGATACCAAAGCACCATTAAAACACAATCTTTTGACTGCTAAGAATTAACTGCAAACGGTAATCTCAATGCAATGATCAAATATGGTAATAAGTCCTGTCAGATAATGGGTGCCTTTTGACATCCTCATTATCCACATGGATAAAACTTAAGAAGTCCGGTCAGATAATGTGTGTCTTTCGACATCCTCATTAATTATCTACATGGAAAAACTTAATAATTACCACATATTTACCAACGCAGGTATGTAATTATTCGGCCAAACTGTGCCTTCCTTTTGACCGACTAAAACAGCTCGCATGAACAATTGCATACTACATCTTTTGTAATTTCAATTGAATCAAATCTACGCAACAGAGGTTACTTTTGCAACTTGTTGTTTCAACCAAAACAACCGCAATTACTAGACAATTCAATAATTGAATTTAAATATGAATGGTCTTAATTTTACAAGGCAAATGGGAAATGTCTTAAATTTACAAGGCACTACCGTCATAATGTAGGCCGAATTAGTCCATTATGTTGCTAAGTAACCATAAGGTCACTCAACAACCCTTAAGTGTGAAGACAAATTCACGAATTTGAAAGAAGATGAAAGTCACAAATCACACCAATGTGTGTATGACAATACTTAAGTGTGAAGACAAACTCGCAAATTTGAATGAAGATGCAAGTCACAAATCACACCAATGTGTGTATGACAATACATTTACATATATCACATAAAAGCAACAACAAACATAGTATGAAATATATTCAAAATGCATGATAAGACAAAATATTATTGTAGAAAACTTAATAACAATAAACTCTAACATCATAATCATGCTATAAGAAAAATATTCGATTTCAAACTATAAGAAAATTGAATCTTATATACACCAAAATATTCATGCCGCAATTGATTCACATATACCAATTGCTTCTTTAAATAAAATAATGAATAACTATAGACTCAATTTTTTCTTAAATAAGGAAATAAACTTTATATGTTTATAAATAAACAAAGAAAACTAGAGAATCAATATTAATATTTTCCAAGATTTAAAGAACCAAATCCTTATTTTGAAATATTGTGTACTACTCAATTTTGGTTCAAAATATTTTGAGATGTTAGGCAACCGAACCATAAGTATATATAACAACCAAATATATATAACAAAATTTAATTTACCTTATTTCTCAAAACATATACTAAAGTACAAAATGTGTGTGAATCACTTAATTTCAAATAGAAATCCAGCCGTAAAATATTATCAAAACAAAATCTTTATTGGCCGGCGGTAACTAACTATATTTGCTCAGCCAAATAAGATAATTCTAGTAGGAGATTTATATCATGACATTCGTGTAAACAACAATAGTGGATTTTAAAGAAGACCAAATAAAAATAAAAAAAAAATCCACAAACAAACCAAATTACATGAGATCAGAATCATGAAAGGGTTTGTTTGGATGCACAAAGAAAGTGAAAGGAAAGAAAGAGAAAGGAAAGATTGTGTAAGGAAAGAAAGAGAATAGAAAGTAAGAGGATTGTTTTGGTTGTTTGGTACAAGAGAAAGTGGAATAGAAAGTTAGAGGAAAGAAAGACCTAAATTTAATAATTACCATTGATACCCTTAAACAAAAATAATATGTTAGAATATATTATAAACTAATTGTCTATAGTTTTAGTAGAAAAATAAAATGTGGCATAAAATAACATATAACAAAACGTTAGGCAATAAATTATTTCAAAAAAAGAAGTTTGAATTGAATAAAAAAAATGAAAAAAGACAACAACCAAAATAGTAAAATCAATAAAGAATAAATAATACAAATAGGGACATTTTGGACATTTTCAGCAAAACACTTGCATTCCTCCAGCTTTCCGTTCACAAGTGTGGGGAAAACTTTCTGACGTGGGCCCCACATCAATTCTTTCTTTTCTCCCTCTTTTTAGGTTGTTCCAAACAATAGAAAGGCTTTCTTTCCTTAGCCTTTCTTTCCTCGTCACTTTCTTTCCCTTAAAACAAACATACAAATTCCATCAAATTAACAAATCACATAAAAGGAAACGATGCCCCGAAACATAATGGCTTCAAAAATAATAATCCCTTCCCTTTGAAAATAAAGTGGACCCTCATTCTTGATTCAGTTTAAAAAATAAACCAATAGGTCAAACATTGTATGTAATTCAAGGGAACAATCCCAATCATATACTCCCTCCGGTCTCAAATATAAGAAAAGATTCTTTTTTTAGATTCATTGAATAATTAATGTATATGCTTTACAATGTAGTCCAGATACATTAACTACTCAATGAACCTAAAAAATGAATATTTTCTTATATTTGAGACCGGAGGGAGTAGGGATTAGTTTAAAAAAATAAACCAAAAAGTTAAACCGAAATTCTTTTCAATTTTAAAATCAATCAAATGACCTAAAACATTTAATTCAATATTTACCAATCCCTGTTAGCCAGCAAACCGTATATGCTATGAGCATGTGGCTTAAAGGTCATACAAGACAGCACAAATGATTTGCATGAGATCAATGAACATGAAAGCCAAAATACACAAGATCCATAAAAAATTGGGAAAACAACCAAAACTCCCAACAACAATGAAAAGGACCCATAAATTCAGCAAAGGAGGATAACAGTATTTAGAAGTGCTGAAAAACAGATAGTCGTGCCTAAGGAATGCAAGCAGTACAACGTGCTTACTTTTATGATGGACTTTGGGACTGAATGAAGCTTTAATCAAAGAGGTTAATTGAGCATCGGTTACAAAAAATATAGATCAAGGCACAAAAATTAGGCATAGATAATATTCTATTCACAAATTGCATCGATAACAAATTTGATTAACAAATAGCATCGATAACAAAAAAAAAATCGCATGTAGGTATTTGAATACAGGGATGATCAATAGCTCAATCAAATATATTTCAACATAAAATCCTAATAAATCAAACATGAAGATAGCTCTGATACCACTTGTTGGAAATTTAGGTATAAAACATGTTCAAAATCAATAGCGGAAGCAAACAAAACAACATTGAACATGTTTGATTTATCAAGGATATCAAGAATTAGGGTATTAGGAATACCTGGATGAAGACAGCCCCTTCAGCATCAAAGATAAACAAAGAGAGGTGATCTAAAATAAACAACAACGTTAGCGGCGGCTAATTTGGTTCTTCCTCAACCGGTACTTTATGCCTCAAGTTCTCTTCAGATGTCAGATGGGGAGAAGAGATAGTTTTGCCGTGTACGGTGTATTGGGGATCATAGCCTCTTTTATATTAGATGGCCATTAGGGTTTCCCATTATTCCGTTAATGGGCCATCCGGACTTCCACTCATGTTGAGTCCATATCATCTAATTAAATAATTAATTATCCAAAATAGAAACCTAATATCCTTATTACTTAATTTGATCACTAATCAATCAAGGCTCACAATTGATAAATAGCTAATATAATTATTATTACGATATTTGCCCACATAATCATATTTGAATATAATAAAATATTGCAACATACGACGCTCAGTGATGCTCCAAACATTCACTTGCCTCCAAAACCTCATAATCTTAGAAACCCTTTCAAATTCCTTCTTTCTCCAATTCCAACCTCATTCTTCTTCAATTCCCATTATTCACTAATTAATTATCACTAATTGTCATTGTTTCCATTACTCAATTCCATTTCTGAATATTTCTCATTGTGACTATTCTTCTTCTTTTTGTAGAAGTATTGATGAATAAAAAATGTATTAATGCATGGTTTTGGTTTTGTTTTGCTTTCATTCACTTTATTCAATGTCTCTTTTATGTGAGTTTTTCATTCATGTAATCAATGTGTCTCCGCATGTGTTTGTAGGATATTTTTGTTTCTCTTTTTTGTGTCACCGATTTATTTTTATTCCTATTGCAGGTATCATTATTTTTCCGGAGGTGTGCAATTGTAGTTGTATCGTCAATCATGTTCCTGTCTTCTACTTTTCTTGGTTTGGTGATATGATTTTCTATGGAACTGTTAATTAATTGGCAGCAAAGCATTCTTATAAATATTGAACTAACGAATATTAGAAGTCCTTTCTTCTAAATGACATTATTAAAATGTTGTTTCTATACATAAATCTCACCCCTGACATTTATGCAGATATCCTTCAACAAGTCTAACAATGTACATAATGTTATGTTGCTATGAGAAGTAAAAATTACTTTTATGTTTTGATTCTTTATCTTTTGTAAGCGTTAACTTATGCTTCATTGTTATTATTATTTTTAAAAATGCTATTTATAGCGAAATATCATCCCGATTATGTATTTCATTTGGTTTTTATTGTGGATTTCCGCTTTATTTGCACCAGTATCCCTTGATTTCCACACAACTCTCTTTTCTCATTGGCTGATTTCTCCTTCGCTATGAACTCGGCACAAGTTTTTTCGCTTGATATAGCCAAGCTCATTTTATTTTATACTACTAAGAAAGTTTTCCAAAAGTTGGGTTAATTATTAGGGAAATGCTAACAAGTGTCCTAAGGGCACTTGATAAGAAACTTAAAGTAGTAACTTTATCTTAGAAATTGTGCATTCAACTTATTGAAATAGTAAAAATCAACTTTTTCTACATGAAATTTCACAATTATTTCCTTTTTTATTCCTTAACCATTGCCCTAAGGGCATTGGTTAGCAAAACCCTAATTATTAATTTTGTTCACGACTCTATCCAAATGTTCGATCACTTGCTACTGCATTAATAACAAATCACTTTTATGATTGTTTTGTCGGTGTATATACGCAGTTTATATGTATATGCTTATAAACTAGGATACCATTACCCGTGCGTTGCACGGCTTTTGTCCCTATTGATTCGATTACACGAACCAACACCAATATCAAAAAAAAATTATTTAATATTTTAGTTTATTAATACAAGAATAAGAAAAAGATTATGATGCATCAAGGTTTCGGAAATAAAATAGAGGTATATCACGTGATGAAATTATAGAACGAATGGAAATCAATATTTAAAAAATGTTAAACTTCGAGTGATTGGACAAAAGATGAAAAAGATGCAAAGTAACTATTAAATTTAAAAAAGACGACCTCTAAAGTCTTGATTACAGAAAATTCATAAGAATAACATGGAACAGAGCGTTGATCCATCTAATGAGCAGAAGCGGATCACATAATCTAAAATGACAGATCCAAAATCAAAAATACTGAATAGATGACTAACTTATAACATTACAAGGTCAGAAACGACACCAAGGTACAGTACAAAATATTTATTTGATTGAATTATACAAAATATTGCTATGATCAAATATATTTATGTAATATTTATTTTTGTTAAACAGTCCCACATCGGATAAGAGATGGCATGACAATGTGTTTATAAGTGGGACAATCCTCACCTCAAAAGCCGATTTTGTAGATTGTGTTAGGCTCAACCACGATTTCTAAGATGATATCAAATAGAGCTTTCAAAACGGGATGGACCTACCGGGCCGGCCCGCAAAAGTCCGAAAAAATGTAGCGCTTGAACGTAAAAATTTGGGGCCTTTTAAAACTGGGCCTTTTTTAGCCCCAGTTCATTGAGGCCCGGTCCCGTCGCGAGCTAGCTTGACTGGGCCGCGGGTAGCCCGTTAATTTATAATTATTTTTTGACATTATTATTTATAATTTTTTGAACAAATTTAAAGTATAATGACATTAACTGAAGAATGCTTTGCAAGAACGAAAATTGTTACCACGTGATTGACCCGAATAAAACGTAGAGCTTGGGCCTAAAAATTGTAACCCAAATTTTTGCAGGGCTTTTTAGCTCAACCTGTAAAAGCCTACAACCTGTTTGGGCTAACCCATACGGGCTACGGGCAACCCCGGCAACCCAAGTAAAGAAAATTACAGCTCTCTAGAGCGGGGTGTGTGTAGCCCAATTTCTGATTTCTCATAAGAACATCAGCTCAATCCAACAAAGCCTAAATTATTTGTGTTGTTTGTGTATGTTTTAATTATGTACTATAATGTTTGTGTTGTTTGTATAAGCCTTGTTATACCAACTCTTTTCTATCTTTCTATTTGGTTATGTCGTTTTGCATTTCATTTTAAGAAGGCTTCATCTTAAAACAACATAGGAAAGGTATCATTAGATAACATAGACTAAGATGTTTTATCTGATGTCAAGCTTCAATTTCAAACATGTATCTATGTTCTTCTTTTTGTTCATGGCTTTCATTTGATTTTAAATGTTTGGATCTAACACTCAATTATTACCACAAGATGAAGGTACCCTTCATTTCTTTTTCAAATGCCTCTAAAGGTCAATAGATGCAAAGTAGCAACATTGAGGAAAAATGCACGGAAAAAAATTCGACTTCACTACTTGGTTTAAGCACAAAGAATGAGGTTTAACTTGTATGAAGAACAAAAGTTATCCTATATAAATAAGAAACTCACAATTTTTGCATTGAAATTACTCTATACAATTTAATGAAACGAATAAACCAACTTTTTAGTGTTTAAAAAAATAACAATAAGTTAGGCAGGCTGACTTGTTAGCCCGGGAGCCCGTATAGAGCCGGGCTCAGGCTCTATTCTTCCAGTCCATATTTAAATAGGGCTTTTTAGCCCCGCCCTAAAAAGCATGTTACCCGATTGGCTGGCTCGAAACGGGTCAAATAGCCTGTTTTGAAAACTCCAAGATAATTCTAAATATGCGGAACAGTTCTTCTAAAATTCCTGGCTAGTTGAGGTTCCTTGATTGTTATTTTACCAAATTATCCTTGTTAACTATATGTTTGTTTTCCACCAAAGTAAAATAAAACTTTGAGAATAGCATACGTAATATTTATTGGAGGGTATAATTGGACAGAAAAATTATTCCATCGGAAACTGAAAATGACATCTATTTTAAAACAATTTTTTTACTAAAATGACACTCATTTTAAAACGAAGGGAGCACATCGCAATTTTGGCTTGTTATGCTTCTTCTCTTTCTCAATTTTCAGTCACCTTTTTATTTCTATTTTCAACTTGAAAAAAAAAACTTGTATGCTTTAGACCATCCGAGTTGCAAAAACCTCGGCTCAACGATTTTTTTTTTCCAATTTTGTCCATTTGCGCCGGTTAAATAACAAACCTGATCCAATTACCAGACCGAACCGAACACCTTTCAAGTGTTCGGCTCGACCAGCTGATCCGTACCAATTTTTAAAACATTGGTATGAATACTCCAATTATTCATGTTAGATGTGGATTTCTAATCACTGAAGTCACAAATTTTGAAGAATTTTTTAATATAAGACTTGATTAAAAATATCAAAAAATTAGGAGCCACACATATTCCTTTTTCCTTCACTTGTCACGTGACTCTATGAGATCCCTTATTTGTTTCTCTTCTTCCTACATCAAACCAGATACGTTTTCTTCTCAGTCGTAGCCTTTGCATGCCGACCATTCGACCACTATTTACAGCGCACAACCTCTCAAACACTTCTTCAGGTATTCCACCTTTCCTTTCTCTATTCATTTTCTCTTTCGATCGTTCCATTTTTTCCTAATATAAACTGCATTCAATGTAAATGAATTGAATTGAATTGATCGAGTGTGAAATGATAATTATGTGTGTTTTCACAGTACTCGAGAATTTCTTCAATAGATTTATTTTTATAATGTAATGCTAGATGAATCTCAATTAATTGTACTTGCAGATTCTACTATTTCTGAGAAACTGGTTTATTGAAAACACATGGAAGTTTGAAGTTTTAAGCATAATTTTTTATACCGGAGATCCGACCCTCTCCGGTCAGATTTCGACTCCCACCTTACACCTTTTAAAAAAAACTATCACCATAGAAATAGCCCCCTCTATCTATTCTACAAATCCCTCCAATATCGTTATCAGACCACTTTTTTTTTTTTCCTGTTATCACCAGTCTGGAAATTGTCACCACCGCGCTGACAAGGAAACTGACTCTATTAGTATTTTCCAACTGCGGAGGACGACAAACATGCTACACCTCCGAGAATTGAGATGAAATAAGCATATAATTGGTTAAAATTCACTCAAAGTTATTGATGGGGAAAATGAGAAACGTGAATTTTTATTTAAATTTTTGTAGTTTACAATTTTTTTTATATGAATTTGGATGGATTTAGTTTCTTATTTAGAGTTAGGGTATTGACTAACATTTATATATGTTCGAGTTAGGGTTTGGGAAATCACGCTGCATCTTCCATATCTGTTGTGTTGTTAACAGTAACATTTTTTTTTCTTGTTATGAACTTATGATTTCATAAAGGTTTTTATGTTAATGTTTTTCAGAGTTTGATTTCCAATTTAAATTTTTGTTATGTTTCTACAAAAGACGGAGCAAGGTCAAGGAGGATGACCATTGCACAAGAGGAACAACTCTGCAAGTGTACTCAAATTAAATTATTTTATTTTATTTTCTCACTCACATAAAACAATCTTTATTTTGTTTTCACCCACACTCCATTACACATTGTACTATGAAGAGCTAATAAGTTTAATTAAAAAGCTCCAGTTTTTTTCTTCTAATTGTTGGTTCTTTCTTTGTTTCTTTTTGTACCTCTGTACATTTGGTAGCTGATTTAGCATTCTAATTAGTTACCTTTAAAGCTTCAAAAGATATTATTGAAGAAGGACAAGGAGCCTTGAAGGAGACATAGAGGATTTGAGCATTTTGCATCATGCGAAATTACTCTTTCAGGTGGGTTTCTTGAACTAAGCTTGAATTCGAATTGTTATGAATGGATTGATTGAATAGAGAAAGTGGGTATGTGAATAGATGAGAGATATAAGTTTTCTTTTTATAAATATTATTATTTGTCTGATTTTAGTAGAAGTTGGAATTAGAGAAACAACTTAGACATGAGAAATTGCATGTGCTGGAATTCTAGGAAATTCTACCCAAAATTGCTAAAGAATTCTAATTAAAAACTTTAGAGTATAAATTAGGGTATATTAGAATTATATCTCATAATTAATTTTATAGATTAGTTGAGATTCCCATATCAATTGAATTTGGATTGTTTCGAGACTTGAATAAATCCTAGAAAGATAAATAAAATATAACTGTTTAGAAAATGCTAAGATTTCTACATGTACAGAGGCTGTCCCCAAGGCTAGATGTCTTAGACGGAGGCGGTCAGCCTTATGGTTCATTCAACTTTATTTTACTAAAGAGCAATGCTAAAGCTAGCACATGACAGTTTATGCAGCACGAACCACACGACAGTATACGTGGCACTCTTCCGTTGTTTAAATAAATTTTAATTAAAATAAATGGAAAAAAAAAAATCAGAAATTGTGTCTTGGTGGAAAGCAAGGTTTGTTTGTTGCTATGATTTCATTTTTTTCTTCCCTTTTTCAGTTTTTAGAAATTTCTGAAACAAACTTTTTGAAATATAGTCTGAATTATTTTACCTTTGACTATGTGGTGGGACCCTGCTTATGCGGAAGCTTTAGTTCACCGGGTAGCCCTTTTTTTTAACTATGTGTTTCCTTTCTCATACACTTTTAGGTGATAATGGGTATAACCTACAACATCAACATTGTATTTGGGATTCTAAATTCTTGTAATAATTTTGTAAAAACAATAGTTTTATTTGGATTTTATATAAAGAACGAATAAAACATGTTTTGAAGGCAGAGTCGAGTATTATAAGGTGGGATGTTGGGTCAAAGCTTCAGCTTGTATCTACATATAGCATAGTAATGGTAGGTTGTGATGTTTGTCAATGATGCAATCTGTTTGTTCCCTGCCAGTCTTGAGGGTGGTGTTTACGCTCAGAATCGGTGATCTTTGTATTTAGTTCAAGGATAGTTCTTTATAATAAGTATCATTGGAGTAATGTTTTAATGTAATTTTGCCTTTTAAAAAAGTATATGATATTTAGTTTCACCAAATTTATCAAGATTTGGGTACTTAGTGTATGCCTTGTTCCATGGCCATTTTACATGAAGGATAGTTTTTTTTTTTTTTTTTTGTTTCAATTTGCTTCCGTTATTATCTATTCTTGTGGTGGCATTTAAAAGTTCTCTCCTAGGTTACTTGATAATTATTAGTCATATTAAATCATAATGCTTTATTAAGCCAGAATTTGATGTGATATTTCAGTGACGTTGTATCAAATGGACGGATGGCTACGATGGGCGTATATTATACATCTATGATTTCCTCTTTAGACAGGTCCGTTGTCTATTTCAAGCCTAATAAATCATATGTTTGACCATATATATAGTAAACTTAGAGAATTTTGTTCATGACTAAATGTTTTAGTTATTAGTAGCCAAAATAGGATAAACGGCAATTTTTAAATAATTTTCTGATCATTCTCAATAAAGACAAGCATTATCAATAAAGACAAGCAGCAAGGAAGGGAAATTAAAATCACTTCATGGATTTACTAATCTTGGAGGTTAACCAAAGCCCTCCATTCTCCTTACTGCATATATACTTGTTTGGGAAATTTAAAGGACTCAGGTATTTGGCCTAAAGAATCCAAGACTCGGACTGTTAATATTTTAAAAAATTGCATACATCCCTCTCATTTATATCTATTAATGATTTTTTTTGTGAATAAGCTAAATTAGCCCACCTAAATTGGTATAACTATTAATCATTATTTTAGAACCATCTTGATGGAGCCATGGACAATTTTAAAATATTCATAATTTTAAAGACTTATTTGAGAGTGTCTTACAAAATTAGAGACACATTAAGAGGTTTACTCTAACATAAACTAAATACACTTCTACATCGATCCCACTAGATTTATATGCACTCAAGTGAGATTCATGTATATTTTAATCAATAAAATAATAAAGAGTTTGTTGAAAAGTGTGATAAATAACATTTGCTAATACTTTTATCTATTTAGAATTAAAAATTGATTCTGTTCTCATAATTTTATCAAACAAAACTCTTTGTTTAAACTAATACAATTTACTACAAATTATTTTCAAGGCTATGTTGTTATTTATGTTGCTATTTGAAAAGGAAATCAAATAAATAATTACAGCCAATACAATTATTTCTAAGTAGCTAAATAAATTTACTTCTTTGATTATATTATTAAGAAATATTTTTAAATCAACAAAAAAAAAAGATATATTCGATTCAAATTTTAGATTAAGTATATCAACTTTTATTTTATTGAATCAAATATTTTTTATAAATAGGATCAGAGCGAATAATTATTATGACTCGAGTTTTACAAAATTTTCAATAAAATAAGGCCACATTTTTACTCATAATAATAAATAGGATGAGAGCGAATAGTTATTATGACTCGAGTTTTACAAAATTTTCAATAAAATAAGGTCACATTTTTACTCATAATAATTTTAGCTTACCCTTGTGTATTTTTTTAGGGGTAGCGATGAATTATTATTTCTCGGGTTAATAGTGCTTTACCCCCTGTATTAAAGGTCATTTCCGATTTTACACCCTGTTAAATATTTTTTTTGATTTACCCTTGTAAAATATTTTTGTTTTGATTTTACCATTTTATTTATTTCATTGTAAAAAAGTAGCCATTTTTAAAATACCTTTTATTTATTATTGTTTTTTTAGAAGCTTCCAAATTCAAACATAAAATAAAAAGTCATAGATATGATGGAATAAAATGCTAATTAGCATAGTAGTAAGAATGTTGTAATTTGGATAACTTTTGTACCTTGTGAAGAACATAAAGTAAAAAGGTTGTAATTATAAATAAGATTTTTAATTAGGACATTCAAGTAATCATGTCCCGTATGGAATTCATCATAGGATTTATGTCCATACGGTAACATCACTTCAAAAATCTTATTTGTCTAATATGTTAATAAGATTTATGTTTTCTTTTTTATATCTAATATGTTTTTGTTTATTTGTCTGTTTGCTAGCAATGGATATGATTTTGAGTTTAGAGGGCTAGAAGAAGCAATTGTTATGCAAGGATTGAAATGATGAAACAAAAACATGTGGGTTTTCCTCTTCTATCTATTACCTCTTTTTTGTTTTTTTCTTGTAAGATAAGTATAACTAACTCTTGCTAAAAAGATTTAAAAAGACAAAATGTAATAGTTTGAGTGAACATGTTCAAAGAAGGATGCCACTTCCGTGAAATTGACATATCTGGATTATTTCTCTTAAATCACTTAATACTTATCCATCAAGAAATTGACATATTTTAATAACTTAAGGAAACTTGTTGATCTTTTCAAAGTAGCTTAAGTACACCCTCCGGTCACAAATATAAGCAAAAGTTCATATTTTAGATACATTCAATAAATGATGTATGTTGCCTACAATAAAGACCACATACATTATTTATTGAATGAATCTAAAACATGGATTTTTGCTTATATTTATGACCGGAGGGTGTAGATAATATGAGCATGTTGGTTCATTGTTGTTATTTCCCAGGTAAAGATACATTTTTTCTTCCATTTCAGCTATGGTGTATGGGTTACATCTCCGCTGCTTCAAGCCATTGTCAATTTATATTGCATCCATGGTACCTTTTCTTGTTTGTTTATAGAAACCATAACCCAAATTGTTTTTTTTTTTATAAGGAAATTATAGTATTTGGTTATGTTTGATTTAAAGAGTTAGTTATGCCAAATTGGTTATGTTTTAATTTTTGAAGTGATGTTACCGCATTAAATGATTTGGTTATGTTTACAAAATAATTGTCTTTTATTAACCGTATTAAAAAAAAAAAATTCACAATTTGGCAAACTGGTGTTTTTTATTAACAATGATATTCTGGTATACATAAATTGCAGGTCCACATTTTTAACACATGGCATTTAAATTTATTTGCTTTAATAATCAACCCTATTTTTCATAAATATAACTAAATACAATAACTAAGTTAATGACCTATCATTAGTAGCCATGAGAAGCTTCTTTGACTTTTTTTCACTTTCCTATGTTTCTTCACAAAATTGAATTTTGTAAGTCCTTGTCGTGTGCTTACTTTATCCATTTCATGGTTTCATCCCAAAAACATTTGAATTTCTGAATGTATAATTATTGTTGATTGGGAGCATTGTGGTTCTAATTTGAAGTTGTTATAGTGAAGATTTAAGAACCTTTAGTAATATAAAATCATTAACCTTTTTCTGTTGTAGTTGTGAACGGTGTCTTAATTTCAATTCCGATCAAGGCTCATCCCTTTGGTGTGATGGTAGATGTTGTACTGTCCTTTCATCAGACAAAATTGCCTTCAACATCAGAGACTAATCGCGGCAGAAAAATTGCCTTCAACATTAGAGACTAACTACAGGTATTAAACTTTTTTCTTTGTGAAGGTATTAATTTAGCAATTTATGGATAAAAAAAATTAAACTTTAAACTTTTAATTTCCTGAGTTTGAATTTCAGTCTAAGTTGTGTATGATTTAGTGAAAAAAATCCAACTTTATATATGATTTACTGAATACCTTAGAATGATGTACATCAGAAATTTGATGAATACCTTTGCATATATGAAAATAAAAGAATGTAGGGGTTAAATGTTGCAGTTGGCAGTAGTGAACAATCTCTCCGATTCCTTCCCATTTGTTGTTTCCCTTTAATCACCTTTATCTTGCAATAGCTTTTCTAATAACCCCAAGTATATCAGTTGCTTTCATTATAAAGGATTTCATCAACAAAAATTAAGAGGATGTTAAAAAATAATGAAAACCACAAAAGGATTAGAAATATAAGGAATATCTTTGTATAACTAAAAGGCAAAAAAATGAAGATGTCAAACACAATGGTTTGCTGCAGTACACAATTTCTCCTACATTCCTTCATATTTGTTGTTTCTCATTCATCACCTTTCTCATGCAAAGTACAGTCATGTATGAGAATAGACTATACACTAAATCATGACTTTCAATCTAAAACATTAAATGCCTTAATCAATGGGTTAGTAGAAAGGAAAAAAGGTATTATTATTATTAGTAAGAAAAAGTAATGATGTCAAATTTTGGTTTGTTATTGACTTTATACATAACCCATTAAGGCTAAAGCTCTGTCTATTTAACTCTAAATGTCTATTTTAAAGGAGAACCATTGGATTACGCAGGTTTATTCTATCTTACGGTGAATCAACAACATCTAATTAATTTTTTCTTTCTTCATCTTCTTTCATGTACTTCTGCATCATCAAATTCATCAACACCATCATCATCTTCAACAACATATCCAGAAAAAAAAAATTCCAAAAAAAACCTTCCTCTAATCGCCAAAAATATCTGCGTTTCTTTCTTCTATTCCCTTCCTCTCTTCATCCTCGATTCCACCTTCTTCAACATCAAAAACACACAACAACCCCAAATTCTTCACATTCAATAAAAAAAACACAAAGAACCTCAAATCCATAACCTTCAGACTCAAACATTCATCCAAATCCATCAACATGACAACCCCAAATCCATCAACTCTATATTTTTCAAAGCTTTTCTTCAGAAAACAACTCTTGCAAATCGATCTAATCCCCATCAACATGGATCTAAACAAAAAACGAGTTTTGAAAAGGAGAACGAGATCTAAAACAACAGATCTGATAAACATAGAAGTGGGTCTCATGTGGTAAAATGGGTAGTGAAAAAAAAAACTGAATGAGATAACAACATATGAGTTCTTTGTGTCCGTGTTGCATTGGATCTGCTTGGCGGAAGTTATTGTTTCGGTTTCTGTTGCTGTTATTTGGCAGGGTGTTGTTTGTGTCGTTCAGTGTTGGGGAGGGTTTGTGTATAGCTCAACAGTGGTGTTGTTTTTGTTCTTTCCCTTGTACTGTTCACGTTTGCTGCCTTTCCCTTTGCTATTCTGGTATATCAGTTAGCAGGGAATTTTTTTGTAATGGCTTGCCTAATTGCACGGCTTGGTGCTGTTGTTTTTGTGTTTGTTGCAAATGAAAATGAAATAGATGAATGTGATGGTGTTGATTAAGATGATTTTTGGATTTTTTTTCTTCCTAGATATGTTGATAAAGATGATGATAATTTATATGAATGTGATGATGAAGAAGTATGGGAAAGAAGATGAAGAGAGAAAAAACTAATTAGATGTTGTTGACTCACCGTAAGATAGAATAAACCTGCGTAATCCAATGGTTCTCATTTAAAATAGGCATTTAGAGTTTAAGTTAACAGTTTGGGATTTATTTGGCAAACGGAGGAAAACTTGAGGGACCAAAATGAACGTTTTATTAATTATGGGACCAAAATGAAAACTTAAAATTATTTAGGGGACTAAGTGATCTATTAAGCCTTTTATAAATGACAAATTTTCACGTCAATCAAGGTTAGTTTAGTCAAAGACAAATTATCTTGGGCATTTGATTTAATTATGAGATATTAGTCAATTCAGCTTCTCCATGACTTTTAGTAATTTCTTAAATTTTATTCAATGTCCACTTATCCCGTGCATTTTAGTTGCCGAGGGTTCAATATTATGTACGATTGAAGTGAGGCGATATTCTAAATAGTAGAATCATTTTAACGGGAACAATTTATTTTTATTTTTTATTTTTTTTATAAATGACAACTTGTCCCGTGTATCAAACTTAGTTTAAGTGACAACCTTCTATTGTGTATTTTAACCATGTTTGAAATTTTAGTGAATGTCAACCTCTCCAACGCTTTTCAGTCAAAAGGGTTCAATATTTTTGTAAAACTGAAACAATGCGATAGTCTAATAGTACAACATTTTAGTAGGAACAGATTTTCCCATGTATAATAGCTTTTTACATTGTTTTCCAAAAGTATAATAGTTTTTGGCCCTCCTCCGGCCGCCTCACACACTATTCCACTATCACCATTTTCATCCAAAGAAGCTCTTTTTACGTATATTGAGTAGAGTTTTTGAATATAGATAGATTTTTTAATATTATAATAAGTATTTTAAATATTTTATAGATAGATTGCTCTAAAAAAAATATTTGAGAGAAAAATATGAACATTTTGGTTTCCACTTTTTAAAAATTATTTTTTAAATTTGTTTTAAAAGATAATTATATTTTAAATATATTTAAACCCATTTTATTGTAAGCTTAACTGTACGCCACACACATATATCAATGACATTTTTTTGGTTGAAGTAGTATAACTTACGTGATGCTAGTTAGCAATCCATATTATGTTTCATGTATAAAAAAAATCTATATTTTTTCCTTCAAATTTTAAGTTCTTATATAAAGTTAAATTAAAATGAAATAAATTCTTAAATTCAATTTTATATGTGACTTTATAATGCATTAGTGACAATTTATTTTTTTAAACTTTTCTTTCAAAAAATATATTTTTCTAAATTTTAGTGTTAGTGAAAAATATTTAGCTATTTATTTTATTTTATATTCTTCACTAACAAATCAGTTAAAAACATCCCCTAATTTTTTTTTCTCTATATATTTTTTATCAGTGAAATATATTGTCCCTAATTTTCATAGATTATTAAAAAAATTTAAGTGCACCAATCGAAAAATATATTCCATTTTTAAAAATTGAACAGAGTTTTTCTCAAAAAAAAAATTCAAGAAAGATTTTATTATTCATTTATTAATAGAGAAAAATGTTAACGGGCTCAAAACCCAACCAGTAACCCAGAACCCAAAAATGCCCGAACCAGTAACCCAATAACCAACACATAAAAATATATCAGCAACACACTTCTTCTAACCCTTAGCCGCCACCCCCTCTCTCTCACCCTCTCATGCGTTTTTCCTCCTTTCTCTAACAACCATCACCCTCTCTCTAATTTTGAACAAAAACCAACCACCACCTTCAAAAAATAAAGCCACCATTATTTTCCTCTCATTCTCCTCATGAAAACCCATAAATTTATCTTAATTTTTGAGGAGATAAAATTTTGAGTGTGCATATTTTCCGGCCACCGTGAGCCACATGTCCAAAAATGAAGTTCGTCATCTGCTTACTCCGTGCATCAACAACGAAATCCACAAACTTTGCCGGAGACAACAGCAACGGCAATTGCCTCTGTCTTGCCATCATACATGCAACAACAACAATCAAAAGATGAGATTGGATGTGATTTTGTTGTATTTTCAAGAAATGTAAGATTTTTTTTGTAGACCAGTGAATCTGTTTTAAGCTTTTTTTGATTTGATACTAATGATATTCTCTGGTAATCCTTTTATATCTTATAAAAAAAAGTTCCTTTTCATTTTTTGGTCATGCAAAAATCATTTTAGAAAATGAAGATCTGGTACCATTAAAAAATTAAAACTTTTCTTCTTATGATATAAGAAGATTTTTTTTTTTACCTCTGATAGTGATATTTTGTTGGCAAATCAATTTTATTTTTCCTTGCAATATTCATTGTTTGGTTGTTTGTGGTTGAGTAGGGATATTGTCCTGTTTTGATTGACATACATCCTGATTCTATTTCTCTGCTAATTTCATGATGCATAACAGGCCTCAAAATAGGAAAAATGGCCTAATATGTTTGAGGATTTTGGAGTGGAAAAAAATGGCTTAATGTTTTGTCTACGAAATTTTTTCATACGGTTCTTTCTTTGGGAGATTATTTTCTTTTTTTCCATTTAAAGGCTGCGGTTTTTTTGTATTGGCAAGCATGCTATCCTATTTTGTTCTTATTTTTGTATGGATCTTTTTTGCTTGGCTTGTGATTTTGGTGTTTGTAGCTTTGTATTATAACTAAGTTGCATCCAAATAAACTAAAGTGATCATCAACTTTGTATTCATTATTTGTTAGTTTTGAATGCGAAATTTAGAGGCTGAGAAAGTATTACTTATAATTGGGACCCAAGCAAATTATAAAAGAAAATAGAGAGCAAATTAATTAGTATAAAAAGTATCAAGTGCCTTAGGTAAGTACCAAGTATCCTGGTGAAGTCTAAATGTAAAAAATATGAAGATACTCCAAAATATAGAAATATACATATTAGTGTAAGTAAAAATATGATGCTACTTTCTTAATGCTACAACACAAGTCCTTGATCTTCTCAATAGGTTTCTAATGGCATGTTAATGAAATGAATTATCAGATTTTGTCACCTTAGCCAATTGAGTCACTTTGGTGCACTCTGCCACTATCCCAATCACTAAAACTGGTATCAACTCCGCAAGGAGTCTTGATATATATGCACTGATCTGTGTCTAGGCTTTCATATTTTTTAGTGTGTTTCCTTTGTCTTCACATTGATTTTTGTAATTTATTGTGCATTCACCCGACAGATTACATGTCTGCAGAAAATATTCAAAAGGAGTTGGAAATAATAATAAGATGATATTCTAATGACATGTTAATGAAGGTATGAGTTTTATCCTTTGAGTGTTAATTTTGTTTTCTACAACTTGCATTTGTTGTGTCCATATTGTCTTTGTTGATACTCATATCCCGATTCAAATGGAAATAATAATAAGATGATACTCTGATCTAAAGGTCTTACTCATCCAATTTCCCATGTTATGATGAGAGCCATTACACCTCGGCCAAATTTGATAAGAATTAAAACTTTAAGGATACACCTTATGCATTTGATTATTATGTGGAACATGCTTTCAAGTACCTTTCTTGGACTTTTGGTGTTGTAAATCAACGATTCTTGAATGGAATGCAAGCACTGCTCATAAAATGTGTTAGTTTTCTTTCTAAATGTATGTTTAGAAAAGTTGCATTTTTGGATATAACTTACTGGTGTGGGTGCTTCAAGCACTGTTTAGAATATAAATCAACAACTTGGATATAACAAGCAAGCACTGCTCAATAATAGATAAAGTGCATTCTTTAATATAACATGAGAACCTTTTTGTTAAATTATATTAACACCTTGGCCTTATTGCATAAAAAATAATCATATGTGCTTCAAAAATTTAAAATAATTTGTGTTAGATTCGAACATACTTTATGGATTCTTGTATATGTTGAAAGAGAAATAACAATCTATGACACTGCACTCTAACATATTGTCTTATGTTCCTGCACTTTCTATTAACATTTTTATTTCGTGCACTGATAACTTTGTTTCTTCTTGGTTTTGGATTAGGGGGGAGATGAACCTGACATCATTGCAACTTTCAAAGTCATTGATGGTGCCTGAAGCATCAACGGTCTATGAAGTTTTTCGTCGAATGGCTGTTTGCAGAGTAGATGCTCAATTTCTAACTGATTCAAATGGTAATTTATGAACTTCTTCACTATGGAATGGATTATTTAATTATGATTTGGTGATATAGTGATCATTTGAAGAAAAAACAACTTTGCTCGCTAATATCTTGGGTTTGAGTTAAAGTTTAACTTGTATGATTCAGTAAAAATCATCTTCGCATGATACAGTCATCTTGAATCATACATTTGAACACTATCATAATTATTTCATACATTCAAACAACAAGTATATAATGTTAGCATCCTGAATTTAGCACCAATATCAAATAAACAAACAAACAAATGAAATCAAAAACAACCAAATTTCCCTTTGTTGTCTTTTAAATTAACAAATAACTAAAGCAATTAATGATGATTAATTCGATCAGTTTGGTAATATCTGTTGGGAATCTTTCAAGCAAAAGTTGTATTATTTCCTGCTTTATGTTCATGATAAGTTCTATTATATTGCAGTGTTGCATAACCCAATTATACTCATAGACTAATTTATGGTTGTTTAGCCTCTTAAAAGGAATGCTTACATGAAAAGAAACAAATTAAATTTAAACTTGTGAATTGAGTGTGTCTCTTATGCGTTCAACTGATTGCTCTTGTTTTTTGCAGTTAATATCCTTGAGGGTGATGAGACAACCACTTCCCTCGCCTAGATGCACCTACTGTACGTTTTTTTCTCTCCATTTTAATTATGTTTCTTCGCTAATCAATCTACACTGTTTTGTATTTATAGCCCAAGCATTTCGAATAGATGTGATGGGACAAAAGGCTTATTAAGTTATTAGCATAGTAGAATGACAATTTTTGTATCATCTGGACAACACTAAAATAAAAAGTTCCTAATTTTAAATAAATTTTTTAATTAGGACGTTAAAGTAATCTTGTCCCTTATGCCAATTGTCATAGAATAAGCTATCATTTATCAAGCTTGATGCGTAGTTCTTCAATAATTAATTTCTCCTTTTACTGTTTTATTGTATCTTGCTTGTTTAATTTCATTTTTGTTTTGTTTTAATATTTAACATGTTTTGTTTCTTGTTTCTTTGTTAGTATCTGATGTGGTTTAGTTTGGGGAGCTGCTAGAAGCAACAGTTCTGCAAGGAGTCAATAGTTAGACATGATGAAAACAAAGGCATGTAAGTTTTCCTTTTTCTACCGAATTTCTAAATGAAAAACATGAAGTCCTAATGTGATTACTAATAATATGACAAATTTTGGTTTCTCGGTAAAAGTAATATGAAAAATATGACACTTTGAAAAAGCTGCAATTCAAAGTATTTACTTCAAAACCTGAATTTAATCTTTTAACTCTACATGAGATAATTCAACAAAGAAGCCTTTAACTCTAAATTACATGTACCTTTTTTGGACTCTTGGTGTGTTGTAAATCTTTAGTGATTCTTGAATATTATGCAAGCATCCCTTAGAAAATATGTTACTTTCTTTTTAAATGTGGTTAGACAGATGTCATTTTATAATAAAAATTGGAATTTAAACTTAAACAATAAACTTTTCCTGGTGTGGTTGCTTCAGGATGTTCAGAATTTAAATCATCAACTTAAATATAACATTTAAGCCCAGCTGAATACAAAAAAAAACTTATAGATTGCTTCAGGATGTTGAGAATTTAAATCATCAACTTACAATATTAGAGCCTTCAAAACTTTTTTGATGAACAAACATTATCTTCACAATTTCTGCCTGCAAAGTACACCTAAAAAGGATGTATATTAGAATTAACATACATTAAAATGGTCCTAATTAGAAGGATGTATATTAGAAATATAAGGAATACCCTTGTATATCTGAGAAGCAAGAAATGAAGAGGTCAACCACTATGGTTTGGAGTAGTACACAATTTCTCTCGTATTCCTTCATATTTGTTGTTGTCTCATTCATCAACTTTCTCATGTAATAGCTTTTTTAATAATTTTATCCATCTTCAAATTTTCTGCAGGGAATACAAAAGAAAAGGAAACAAATGAAAACTGATGAAGATTTCAATGACAAAGCTATATAGAGGTGGAAGGAAATGGAAATTGAAAAGGAGTGCATAACACTGCAGATCTGCAACGAAGGCATTGTGTATATAGAAAAATAAAATCAAAACTTTCAACTTGTGTAGTGTTTAAAATAATGTTTTTTTGGCCCTATAGGTGGAGCGGCTGTATTGTTTGTAATATTAAACCAATAAACCAATTAGATGTACATTTTATATTAAGATATAATCAAACCATCACTTCCTAACAGCAGAAAATGCACGTATTGGGGAGCGTGTTAATATGGAATGCAGATCACATGGTCTTAAAGAGCCAAAATCAGGAATTAAATATGTTAATAGGTGTACTTGCCTATTCTTAGCAATAATGATGGGTTATTAAGCGGGCCACTCCCTATTAAAAACTTAAAACAAGAAAATTAACTCTAAATTACCCAGAAATTGCCAAATCAGCAGAACAGTTCCCTTGAAATAGCTCCATTTATATAAGGGTTTTGATTTCATTTCATATGTATGATATTGCAATTTCACTTTTAAAAATATTAGCTATTGATAATTAACTTTCCGTGGATTGCACAGATTCAAGTACTAATAAGAAAAGATAATCATAAGGTAAATGGAAATGTATTGAAGTAGTGACTTGACCATAATCTTTTTTCATATCGGGTTTTTTATGAGCTTAAACAATATTTTCTGACTCCTACCTATTTTCTGACTCCTACCTTCTTTGAGATAATGAGCTTAATCTCTTTGTTGTTTCCATTATCTTTCATAGCTTCTTGTTTCCATTATCTTTCATAGCTTCTTGTTGCTATATTATTTTTTTTTGGTACATATATATGTTGCTATATTATTATTACATCGGTTACATAATGAAAACAACTTGTTGTACTATCTTAGAGGAGTTACGCATATCACATAGACAAATCATTAAAGACAATTAAATGAATGCATTTTTTTTTCTATAAGGGAAATTCTAGTATTGTATGTTTTAAGGATACATGTAATCCAATATGAAAATTTTGTTTTGAAAAGGGTTACGATAAGCCAAAAAAAATCCAACTTGGCAAAATGACTTTTATGGAGAATCCATTGACTTGTCCAAATGCTTATAGTCTTCCATTTCATTTTTTTTCTTCGTTTTATTTTGAAAGAATTACTTTTTTTCTTCATGTTTAGTTGATGTGAAAATCTTGTATGATCGCAAGATTAAATATATATTGTTTAGACATATACACAAATACACAAAAGATGCATATCTTCAAAATGTAAAATTATCTTTTTTTAATAGAAAAATAACTCTTTACGTGTTTACCTAAACATCATATATCATTTTTTCTTACTATATATTCGATCGTGCGACCATACAAGAATAATTTTTCATTGCTTTATGTAGAAATTTTATTTTGGGAGATCGTTGGTGGCCAGTGCACAAATCGACCAATTGCTCCTTGATATCGTTTGAATACATCAAATTTACTTCCATATGAACATACATGATTTTATTTCCATTATAAACACACAAAAAACATGATTTGTTATAAAAAAGAAGGAAAATGCTAGATATCAAGAAAGAATTTTCTTGATGAATTCAAGAATGACAAGACAGAATAATCACCCTTAGATTTCAATCTTATCTATTAAAGTTTCATAAAAAAAAATACATAACACCCACCATCCCATGATTTCCGGCAAGGCTGGGATTTTATTGGCTAACATTAATTTCGGAACAATTTCTTGATAAAATCTTTCTTGATATATAACATTGCTCTAAAAAGAACTATATATTATTTTATTATAGTATTATATTTTTTACTCAAATTATAGGATGTTATAATATGTTTGTATGTACAAAAATATTTGAGTAAGAGTGAAACATATACCTTTTGAATTAAGTTATGTTCAATGGTGAACCTTTGTTCAAAAAAATGTTCAATGGTGAACCTTCGAAGAAATTTTAATAGTGCATGATTAGGAACAGAGACATCAACTCAAATCGGAATTTGCAACTACATCACCTACGTAGAAATGTTAAATGGCACATAACAACATCCATCATTATCACAACAAAAATAATAAATAAAATTCTAGGAAAAGGTTAAAGTTCAACCGGGTGCAGTTGGCTTCCTCACCGCTAAAATACTGATTTTCATCAGCAAAACGTTCTTTGTTCACCAACTTTATTAATTAAATAAAAAAAACTTCATAAATTAAATAAATAAATACATAAACTAAGTAATTAAACAAAATAAGTTTTCAACAGGGGGTTCATATATGAATTGAACACCCATATATTTGGCACCAACCTTTTGCTAATGTAAAATCAACGCCGGTCGCGGATGAGAAATAAATAAGACGACTTTGACTTTTCCTTAGAAAAAACTTGTGAATCTTAAACCAAATCATAAGCTATCTTCTCTTCCAATGCACAGTGCTTCTAGACAACAATTCATAACAGATTAACCAAGTGGTTCAATAGTAATCAATGGATATGACTCTTCAAAATGAAATGGTTAATAAAGCGATAAACGTGTATGATTCTTTATGTATATACATATACTTGTAACATCAACTTATTCATTTTAGAAGAACTTTAATTGAATTATTTGTTGTTACCGACCCCGGTTAAAGAAGAATTAGTGTTTAAATTCTACTTAAAATAATATTTTATTATTTACTTATCACTAGATCGGTCAAATTCAGAAAAACCCAGGACCTTTCCTTTTGAAATTGGAGGATAAGGGGAAAAAACAATTCATCACAAATTAAGAAAAACTTGTAATAGTAGTAATTTTAATAAATTAAGACTTCAAAAATAATTTTTATTTTATGCTATTTAGTTGGAATTTGGATTCATGCAATCGAGAATTTCTTGTTTTTATGCATCCGATGGTCTCAACAAAAAAAACGTAAAATATTAAATTTATTTGAACTGTCTGATCTTGATCAAATGACTAGTAAAGACTGACTTTAAATGGCGACTATATAGAATCCAAATCCTTATGTTTCATGATACACAAGGAACTTTTTTTTTTTTTTAGGGACAAGGAACTTTCTTATTACACGCTTCTTGACTCTGCCATTGACATTTACTTCACACGCATATAAAACATAACTACGTTATTAGTGTTATTGACTCAACCATATATATTTTCCGAAATTTTTTCATATCACACGATACTATAGCTAACTCAAATTCAACTCATCATATTCATTCATCATGGCTTTTCTTTCTATCTCCTACGAAACCCATAATTCTTTATATGTTTCAGTGTTATTAACGTTAATACTATGTTTAATTTCACAATCACATAGGTGCCATGGTTCTAGTTCATTCGGTTTTGATATCCACCATCGGTTTTCTGATCCGGTGAAGGGTATTTTGGGTATTGAGAACGTTCCTGACAAGGGAAGTCGTGAATACTATGTTGCTATGGCCCACAGAGACCGTGTTTTTCGGGGTCGGCGTCTTGCTGACGGTGGTGATGTTGATCAGAAGCTTCTTACGTTTTCTCCAGATAACACCACGTACCAGATTAGTTTGTTTGGATAGTAAGTGTTTTTTCAACCACTACTTAATTTTTTGTTATATTTTAATTTCATCTTTTTTCTGGTTCATATATTTTATTTATGATGTTCTATGACATAGCAACCACATATGTTTGTGTTTGGTACATGAATAAAGTTCATAGAATCACACGGGATACTTCTTTTTAGAAAGAAAAAGATTGGGAGAGAGAGAGAGTATTTGAATTCTTTATGTGATTTAGAGACCAAATCTTTAGCCTTTAATTACATTATTTCTTTTCCATTTTAGATAATTTTTGGAATTGAATATTTAAAAGGACTAATTTGATTGAAGAATATTTTGTCAAAATAATTATTTTAAAATTTTATTTATTTCATTCATATACTACACTAAATTGTACAGGAGTTGTGTTATTTGACAACTTATAAGACAACCTTAGATTTACAAAGAAAAAGTAAGTATTGACACGAAAATCAAAATATTAGAGAGTTAAAGTAAAACATGATGTAAGTATGAGAGAAAAATTTATCATAAAATGGTTGTACAAATATTATTTCTCATTGTATAATGCCTAAATTTAAGAGATTAATGTTTGTACAAATATATTTCTCTTTGTACAAATATATTTTTCTTCTGTAAAAAAAAAAAATTAATATCTATAGTTTCTGAAATTTGTAAAGAATAAAAAATAATCCATAAGTCTTAGCTCAATCAGCAAAAATGCTGAAATTGCTATGTTTGAACACTTGGTTCGAACCCAACTCCTCCATTTGTGTGTGTGATTTTCAATGACAATTGTTATTTAGTAATTCATTCATTTATATGTGATTTTTCAATGACTACTATCATTTTCTATCTAAAAAAAAATCTGATATGGACCTTCCAAAAAAGAATCTAAATGTGAACTCTTACAATTTTTTAGTAAAATTTACTGAAATATTACATTTTTTCCCTTTTTTATTAGTTTAAAATTTCAATTTAGTGTTTTTTCTTTGACTCAAAATTCATTTTTTTTTTTAATGGGAGGTAAATATTAGACAGCTCCCTTAATTATTCTTTTCATTTTTTGGGTCATGGAAAATCATGTGTGTCATGTATCTTTTATTTTTCTAAATTCAATATGAATCTAAAAATACTTGATGGGTTTTGCCTTTTTGTTATGCATTCTTGATGTGGATGAAGGTCATGGAAAATCATGTGTGTCATGTATCTTTTATTTTTCTAAATTCAATATGAATCTAAAAATACTTGATGGGTTTTGCCTTTTTGTTATGCATTCTTGATGTGGATAATAATAATGTATATATGTAGAGTGATTATTCATTGCTTATTTTTTCCTCTTGGTTTGTATTTCAGTTTGCATTTTGCCAATGTTTCTGTTGGAACACCAGCTTCATCGTATCTTGTTGCATTAGATACTGGGAGTGACTTGTTCTGGCTCCCTTGCAATTGTACCAAATGTGTCCATGGTATAGAGCTATCAACAGGACAGGTACACTAAATTGCATTTATCAAAATCATACTATATATGTATCAAAACTATACTGCAGAGATTGGTAACGCAAGCTTGTGACCTAAGTAGGGGTATTAAGATGTCGGAAGGTCCTTTGTTGTGTGCCAAAAAAAAAGTATCAAAACCATACTATAGTTTAATCTTGTACTACTATAATTATATTATCTCTCTACTATTTGAATTTAATGACACTTTCTTTATTACTTACAGAAAATTGCTTTTAATATCTATGATAACAAAGAATCATCCACTAGCAAAAATGTTGCCTGCAATAGCAGCTTATGTGAGCAGAAGACACAGTGCTCTTCTTCATCTGGTGGCACTTGTCCATATCAAGTTGAATATCTATCAGAAAATACTTCAACTACTGGTTTCTTGGTAGAGGATGTGTTGCACCTAATTACAGATAATGATGATCAAACTCAACATGCTAACCCACTAATTACTTTTGGGTAACTTTTTAACATCTTACTCAGTTTGCTTATTCCTCGCTAAGTTTAGTAATGGAATTCGTGTCCAAAAAAAAAATGTTTAGTAACGAAATTATAGAATGTCGTATTTTTTCTCTAAATTTTCATCACCAATTTAACTATACAATATTTTTTTGGACTTGCTTTTTTTGGCATTTTTAACAGTTGTATTTGTCATTGAATGTGTTGCAGTTGTGGGCAAGTTCAAACAGGGGCTTTTCTGGATGGGGCAGCTCCAAATGGTCTGTTTGGACTAGGAATGAGTGATGTATCTGTTCCAAGTATCTTAGCCAAACAAGGGCTAACTTCAAATTCTTTTTCAATGTGTTTTGGTGATGATGGTTTGGGAAGAATCACATTTGGGGATAATAATAGTAGCTTGGACCAAGGAAAAACACCATTCAATATTAGGCCGTCGCAGTAAGTGGTTATTGTATATTTATATATCTTAGATTTCATATATGTTTTTAGCAGCTTGGATAATGTTAAGGTTTCTTAAGTAAAAAAAATTTATTAACCTGCCCAAATTAACCTCAAAGGTCTATCTTTAAACTATCTTTCTGAAAGGTTTATATTAGAAGCACTGTGTATTTGAAGTTTTAACATGATCACTTTGTTTGCAGTTCAACTTACAACATCACTGTCACCCAAATTATTGTGGGAGGAAATTCCGCTGATCTGGAGTTCAATGCAATATTCGATACTGGTACCTCATTTACATACTTAAACAACCCGGCTTATAAGCAAATTACTCAAAGTGTAAGTTATTAATTAATTATAATTTTTAAATATGTAACTGGAGTATCATTCCATTCCACTTGAGTTCTTATTAATTAATTATTCCATTGTTTTTGCAGTTTGATTCAAAAATTAAACTACAAAGGCATTCATTTTCTGATTCTGATGATCTTCCCTTTGAGTACTGCTATGACTTAAGGTGATTATAGTTTATAGCTTGAGAGATTTCTTTTCTTTTTAATTTCAAATTAATCACCAAGCACTGATTGTTGGATATAGTTGGAGATATGTTCGATATAATTGAAGTTGTTAAGTTAGTTACAAGTTGGATAGTATTAGTTGCACATTAGTTAAGATTTGTTAGTTTATCTACGATCACTATGTAAAGTGTATCATACACTCTGTAATTATCTTTTCTTATTCTACCAACTGTAAAGTGTATCAGCTGCAAATTAGTTAAGATTTCAACTTTGTTTGCAGAACAAACCAGACAATTGAAGTTCCCAATATTAACTTGACGATGAAAGGTGGAGACAATTATTTTGTCATGGAGCCGATAATAACAAGTGGCAGGGTGATATAACTTTTTGGTTCATGAATTTGATAACTAATGTTTTTCATTTCTCTTAACCTTATAAATGATTCTTGTGGTATTCATTCCAGGGTGTTAACAATGTTCTTTGTTTGGCTGTTTTGAAAAGCAACAATGTGAATATCATTGGACGTGAGTAAAAATTGAATTGAAGCTTTTAATAAGTATGTGTTTGATTTTGTGATGAAGAGCGTCATAATTGCAGCATTGATCTTGTATTTATTTTCATGCAGAAAACTTCATGACTGGCTACCGGATAGTTTTTGATCGCGAGAACATGACTCTAGGTTGGAAGGAATCTAACTGTGAGTACAATTCACCCTTTGTACTTCAAAATATATAGCTTCCTTTAATTCTCCATTAGTTATTGTTAATGAGAAATTATGTTATGTTATTATCAGGTTATGATGATGAACTCTCGAGTTTACCTGTTAACCGATCGCACGCCCCAGCTGTGTCTCCTGCTATGGCGGTGAATCCTGAAATACAATCTACCCCTTCAAATGGTCCTCAAAGACTTCCATCTAGTCACTCATTTAAGAAAGAACCTGCATTAGCATTTACGGTGGCAATTATCCTGCTTTTAGCAAATTTTTTAGCATAGATTTAGTTGTTGAGTGTTGTATTATTTAGATTAGTGCAATTTTTTTCAGAATACACGAGAGAGAAGCATTATTACTATACATTTTTTTCTGGAGTCTTGATAGCATTGATTTGATAGAGTTTGTAAATAATTTAAAAGCACATCAGCATAGTTGTATACCACATAATTTGTCTTTGGATTCTTAAGATCTCTATTATATTTGGATCTCATAATTTATTTGTTGAAAAAACCGTCAATACTATAATCTCTCACCAATTTGAACCCTAAGACTATAGAAATATTATTAGTCTCTCAATTGCTTTCAAAATAAGAGAGAGCAATAATGATTTAAGGACTAAGTTGATGGATTGAAGATAGTTTAGGAACTATTTTAGTCCAATAAACAAGCATTTGTGTTTTATTTAAACATCAAAATACATAAATTGAATGTGTTTACCTCTATTAATTACACACATAAAAAAGTACATTAGATTTAAAAGAATAATCATATTTGACATCAAAATTGTGATGTCCAATAATCATCTCTCTGATCTTAATCGATTATATTCAGAAACACAATCAACTAACCTGTTTGCATTTTCAATTCACAAGTCAACTAATAGTGCCCAATGGACCTAAAAAGCACATGATTGCAAATAGCAGCACTAACTCGATAGCTACTTTTCATCTACTAAAACGATGAAGAAATTTTTTTCATTATGCTATACCTTTTGTAAAATCACCAAAGTGTTCAGACATAAAGTAGGATTTCAATAATTAGATTCCTTTTAACTAGAAACCTACATCAACAGAAAAACAACTGCAATAATTAAAGCTTTGATATAACATATGCTTAACATGATAAAAAAGACTTGGAATGCAAGCAATGGCAGCAACAAAACAAAATCACGATGGCTCGGTCTTAACCACCTCATACATTCCTCCTACATATTTGATGAGCGTCATTCTTTGCTACTCCCTCCGTTTAAATACGAGTATCACTTTAGCAATAAAAATTGGTTTTAAAATAAATGTCACTTACAATTTATAATGTATAATTATTATTTTACTTCCAATTATAATCTGGAATTAATTTAGAGTACACTACTTTCAAAACAATAACATCAATAGTAAATAATGTTAGTTTAATAAAATTGTCATGTATTTTGACACCATCATTACATTTTTTGAATATACGTGTAAAAATCTTAAACGAACTCATTTTGAAACGGAGAGAGTGGTATCTAGTAAATAGTTAGGGTGCTCTTTTCCCATCTCTCAAAACTACAGTACTTCAGACGTGAGTATGTAATGTACTTTTCCCTCCTCTTCTCTCAAACCTTCCCCTCCCACACCACTTCATTCACAATGGTTGCAAAAATTTAAATAATAAATATAAGCTTTGGAAAAACAAGTTAAATAACAATAATACTTTCCTACACGATCAGAAATAGTAAGTTAAAAGATACATATAAAACACCATGTAAAAAGTAGAATAACTTTTGAAAAGATTAATGAAAGGCAGCCATAAAATAGGACGTGGCCACTAACCTCAATTTCGGTCAAAACTAAATGTTATTACCCAAACTTTAAAAATAAAAAAAAAAATAAAAAAACTTACAGTAAACTAAAACAATTCACTCCTCACACTAGGACACTGCCAAAAAGATCTGTAACAATCAACGGATCCTAATGATATATCATGGGCATTGATCTTTTCTAATTGTACTCATGAAGACCATGCAATCATTGCTTAGCACTAGATTTAGTTGTTGTTTTACTAAAACATTAGATTTAGTTAGAGTATTTAATCTAATCTAATCTAATTAATTTATTCTGAATGAGTGTAACAAACTCTACACCGTTAAATTCCACCCTGCTTAAAAAAAAAAAAAAAAACATTGTACACCAGAACAATTGAACCTTCCTTTAGTTTGGAGCATAAAGTGAATTGTCTGTTTGTAATGAGAATGCTTAAACATTACTACTTCATTGACAATACTAGTTAACGAACTGGTCATCTAGGGCCACATTATCTCATCTAATAATTAAGCTTTTACCCCTTTAAAAACCCATTGAACTCATCTTTGATTTCCACAGATAGCAACAGCTAAAAAATAATAAAAGTACTCTTAATTGACATGGCTGTCATGGTTGCATTCTTGAATTTGATTATCATTTTTTCAGTGGTTTCTACAGGAAAATCACTCAGCTTAAACTACTATGATAAATCATGCCATGATCTGGAGTATATTATTTTGAAGACTGTGAAGGATGCTACTGCTAGGGACAAAACTGTTCCAGCAGCACTTCTCCGAATGCACTTCCATGATTGCTTCGTTCGAGTATTGCTATATTGAACTCCTTTCTTCTTGACATTGTTTTTTTCTTGTTTCCTTTTCCCGCAAACCATCTATACATTTGATTATTCATTTGAATGTGTCGTTTTTTTCCTATACTTTTGAAGGGGTGTGATGCATCTGTGCTGCTAAATTCGAAAGGAAAAAACAAAGCAGAAAAGGATGGACCGCCAAATATCTCATTGCATGCATTCTATGTCATTGATGAAGCAAAGAAAGCATTAGAAGCTAAATGCCCTGGTGTAGTTTCTTGTGCTGATATTCTTGCCCTCGCAGCAAGGGACGCAGTTTATCTGGTAATAAAACAAAGCCAAGAACCAAAGCTCTCTTTCATTGAGACTCTGTTATGTTGTTTACTTTAGAATTGAAATATGTAGATATGTTAACATGTATTTGTAAGTTTTAACTGATAACTGATGGTACATCTATGTATATTCTACAGTCTGGAGGACCTAAATGGAATGTTCCAAAAGGAAGAAAAGATGGAAGAACATCTAAGGCCAGTGAAACAAGACAATTACCAGCACCAACATTCAACATATCACAGCTGCAGCAAAGCTTCTCACAAAGAGCATTGTCTGTGGAAGACTTGGTAGCTCTGTCAGGTAAGCTATTCCTAAAGTTAAAAACCTTCAAAACTTCACCATTTTTCATGCTTTCATTTATATCTTAATGGAGTTTAAAGTAACGTGTTTTGACCCATATGTAGGAGGGCATACCTTAGGCTTCTCTCACTGCTCATCTTTCCAGAACAGAATCCAAAACTTTAATGCTACACATGACGTGGACCCTTCATTACATCAATCGTTTGCAGCAAAACTAAAATCAATTTGTCTGTTGAAAAATAAGGCCAAAAATGCTGGCACCACTATGGACCCTTCTGCAACAAATTTCGATAATACTTATTACAAATTGATCCTCCAACAAAAAGGCTTGTTTTCTTCTGATCAGGCTTTGCTTGACAGCCCAAAGACCAAGCAATTGGTTTCTAAGTTTGCCGCCTCACAAAAGGCTTTCTTTGACGCTTTTGCCAAGTCCATGATAAAAATGAGTAGCATCAATGGTGGGCAAGAAGTTAGGAAGGACTGCAGAAAGATCAACTAGAAAGCCTTAATTTAGTTGAAGTTAATTATGATATTCCAGACAAACTATTGTGTGAAAAGTGGTGAATCGCATTTTGAAGATGGTAATAATATTGTGTGTTTTCATTTATAGAGATATGCATTCTTTTTTCTTTTGAAGAAGCAGAGATATGTATTCTTATATCAGTTTTATAACAAGTCAAAAAAGGTTTGTTCAGCCCACAAGCCCTGCTTCTCAAAATGGTGATTTTCAATTTTTCATGGGAAAAAGTAAGATATTGGTCTTGTCAAAAACATGGCCAACAAATGTTTACTACTGTAGGCTACGATTTGAGATAACAGTTAACAATGCAAAACTCAACTCCATTAAAAAAAAATTAATTCCATTAAAAAAACCAATGCAAAACTCAACATTTGAAAACGATTCAAAAAAGTCGTAAGAGTTTTAAGCATGACCATTTGATAGCACAGCAAATATCAACATTGTAAACATCTTTTCAGTTACTGTATAATAAAATACCTAGTGATTCCGAAGAGCAAATCAAATCAAGCCTAAATATAATTATTAAAGCAGTTGAAATAAATAATGCTAGAAATCTCTTTAATGCGCGCCAAACCGCCCCATTTGCTACTTGGTAGTTGCTAGCTACCATGTTTTAACATTAAGCAATGATGAAATAAAAAGGAATTAGGTATGTTTTTTCTTCATCAAATGTATGTATAGCATGGAAGTACGATATCCACTTTAGGAGGTATTCTTTTAAGACAATCAAAGTCCTATTTTATTGCTTGATATACAAAAAAAAAACATAGATAGCAGCAACATCGCCTAAAAATACAGACACTCCTAAATTTTATCAGAAAATTTGGAGGTACCTCAAGCATTATCTTTCGACGTTAGAGCTATCTCCACCAATTGAATGTTTCCACTTAGCTGAGAAGCCTTGAAGGATGGTAGGATAGAAAATCCATCAAGAAGCTTGAGACACTTCAACCCCCATTTTCGCATCAAGAACTCGATAAGGTGATGCCCACTGCAAAAGGTTACATACATGGCTAAGTTAAGAAAATATTGAAAGAAAGAAAAAAACCTTATAAGATGCAGAATGAAAAGTAAAGACAAAATTGTTTCACAAGTTTTGAGCATCACTGAGAATGAAAAGTACCTTCTATTATGGTATGAGGTTATAAAAATTGATCCAGGTGAATTTTGGAGCAGGAATGTCACAGTGGCAAAGAGGTCATCAAAAGCTAAATAATATAAAAGAAAGAATGATTTAGTACAACAAATCCAAAAAGGAAGGTAACAAAGACCTGAAACAGGTCTTTCTCTCACCATTTGAGTCATACAACACATCAGCGCCTAGAATAATTGTAGGTCGTAAATCAAATATGGATGAATCCCAAACTCCCCATGTCAGTCCTAGCACCTTCAAATAGAAGCCAATACATTCAGACAACACAAACAAACATGATACAAATAAAAACTTCAACATTAATCATTGTTTAATAATCACTTTTCAGAAAATCCATGATATATAGACACAGTGCTAATCTAACTATAATATTATAATGAAAAGGAAATTTTTTCCAACAGGCTTCATTACAGTGATATCTTACATTGCACTCAAGTTTATTCAAGTCGCAAACTCTTCTCATGTTATCAAGCACCTGCAAGTCCAGAACCAGCAGCAGTCATTTAAAAGATCTACAAGTTTCAGAATCTACTCATCGAATAATCAAATGATACATACTACTAACGAAAATCGGAGACCATTGTGTCATATTGACAAACCTAGAAAACAGTTGGATTCAAAGCAACACTTAGTACACCTTTGGTAAACATAAACACCTTAATTAAACTCTTATTAAAGCTTATGGACATACCAAACATGAGATTTTATAAAAAAATCGAAAGATAAGTACTAGAGTTAATGGGCTCACGGTGTAAAGTAGTTTTATCTGACATTCAATACGAACCCTCTATATCTGCGTATCACCGAAATTTCTTATTAAAGGGGGTTTTCGGTGTCCAACATATGTCTGTGTCCGACACCGACACATATGATTACATTCTATTATGTCATTTTTTCAAATTACTATTGGTGTCGACGTGTCAGTGTAGCGTCGTGTTTGATGTCTGTGCTGGTGTTTCATAGCTCTATATTGCCATAAACATCACCACTTTTAAGATGTAGTTATAAGAATAGAGTAATGTGGTAAAATAATGAATTTTCTCTGGACACCTTTGTAAAACTAATGTATAGTTGCACCGACATTGCATATCCTTTAAATCCTTTAAAACCAGTGCGTCATATTGACAATCCCAGAAAACAGTTGGATTCAAAGCAACACTCTGTACATGTTTGGTAAACATACACCTTAATTAAAACCCTTACTAAAGCTTATGGACATGTCAAACACATGATTTTAAAATTTGTCAAAATACAAGAACATGAGTTTAATGAGCACACTGTCAGTGTAGTAAAGTAGTTTTACACTGATATCTCATATCATAACACCACTTTTAAAATGTAGCTAAAAGAACATAGTAGTGTGATAAAATGATTTTTTTATCGAATGTCAGTGCAAAACTAATTTACACCGACATTGCATATCCTTTAAATCTTAGATACCGATGATTATACAAACTAAACAAACCTCTAAAACTTTCCAAACACTTCCTAATTTAAAAAATATATTACTAAATAAACAGGAAGAAAACCTCTAATCTGGTGGAGTCATCAGTAAGAGTGACATTGGCACCAACTTTTGCCGCAACCAAACCAGGTAAGCAAGTTCCAGCACCAAGCTACACCAACATATGAAAACAAATACAAATCATGAACAATGAACTTCAAATAATCAAAAATTTCGAAAAAAGCACACACCTCAAAAACGTTAACTCCTGAGAATCGGTGCTTTTGCTGCCAAATATACTCGCTGAGAATTACAGCACAAGGCCATACGTATAAGCCGTAATCCTCGCTCATATTCTGTGTGGAAATTCAGAGTGTTTGTTAGTTTCAGATTTCGGCGTGAGAAAATGCGAATTTGGGAAGTGGAAGTTGAGGACCTCGATAATGGAAATTGTGAGAGTTTCAGAGTCGTCGTTGAAATTGTGCTGAGAAATTGTGGTCATAGTCATAGTGGCTGTATTATCAGAATCGGATTCTTCGTCCCGGTCATTTTCTTCCATGTCTCCCGCCAAAGAAAATGGGATTTTGGCCCGTTTGCATATACACCACCTCACACAAATGCTTATGCTCAATAAGTTATAAGCTATCTCAATAAGTTCTTTCCTGTTCGATATCAACATTGCGTTTGATAATTTTTATTTAATACTTTTAAATATTTTATAATGTTTGACCAAAAAAATAATAATTTTACAATTTAGTTTTTTTCTTTTTTTATATTTTTTTAAGGAATGTTTTTTTTTATATAATCATCACAATGTTACAAACATATGCTATTGCACATGAGAATCACACTGATAGCTTATTAAAATAATGACATAAGGGCAGGCGTAAGCCCTCTTTTACTAAAAAAAAAAAATGACATACGGAGCTTGTGAAGCCGTTAGAACATTGTTCTTTTCTTATAAAATGAACCCTCACTATCAACTGAAAAGACAAAAATACCTTTGTGTGACTTAAGTTATGCTCGGAACTTTCAATGCGAGTTAACTCACGTACGCAGGTTGTAAATCCAACGTAACTTAACTCACGTTGTGTACTGCTATAGAACAGCAAAGTCAGAAACAGAAAGTCACTTTGTTTCAAAACTCCCAAATACGAATTCTCTCCCATTAGAGTTAGGAATTGTTAGAAATTGTGTTGACCTCTAGGTATTTGATAAAATGTCCCAATAAAAATTTGTTTGTTTTTTAAGTGCAATGTGATAGTTTAGATATTGAAATGACAATACCGAAATTTAACTGTTGTTGTTGAATAGTTCAAAATGACACAACTGTTAATACCAAAAATAAAGTATTTGGTCGAAATCATGATTATATTTTCGACAAGGCAAATGAGTTATTTCGACATGCTGCAAAGTGCAAAGGAATTTCGACCAAGAACATACAGACTTCGACACACCGCAATTTCGACCAAGTGACATAATATGTTGCATGCATATAGTTTCCAACCAAAGACCAGGAGAAATAATTTGGAGTTGCAAGTGGACTGTGTGGCAGCAAACAAGGTGGAAGTGCATGAAAGTTATTTCTACTTTTAATCTAGACAGTTGGATTTAGTGGTAGTTTTTCCTACAAGGTGTGTGTGGGTGTGTGTGTGTGGGTGTGTGTGTGTGTGTGTGTGTCAGTTTGTAATAAGAACACAGGTTGGTTTCTTGATTTTTGAAAACTATGTAACACCTACATGTCGCGAGAGCAAACGGGTTCAGGAATGAAAATATTGACAGATTCAAACCACCAGTTATATTCGTGCAATTTAATATTATTGTTCTTGTTTTATTTTCCTTTTTCATTTGCAATTTGCATTTTTTTCATCTTTCTTTTCTTTCTTCTTCTTTTGAAAGTGCTCACTTGAGCATTTTTTTCTATCATATTGTCATGAGACAACTTGTAATTAAAAGATTTTGGAGCCAATTCTGACATTAATGTTCTTAAAGAATGCATAAAGTAATGTCATAAACCGCGAGACTTGAACAAACCCCTTTAAAAATACATTTATCACCATTGATGGATAATGAAGTTTACAATACCAAAAATCGGTGTAAACAACAACATCCCTATGAAATTTTTTATTGATTTTGCTTTTAAAAAATGTTGTGTATATATATCTGATAGACCGTAAAGACTTAGAGGAGGCAGGGAGACCGCTACCGACAGTGCACGGGCTGAAAAGCACATTTTTTCATACTAGACGTAGACAGGGGCATGAGGATCAAGTGGACTGATGATGCAGAGGGGACAACGTCAGTATCAACATCAGCATGAGGCGCATGTGCCTCAGTATGATTAGCAGCAGTAGGTGTAATAGCCCGCTTTTCGTTAGGATTATTTTATTTATTGTTTATGTGTGCATAATTTCTTGTTTGTGTTGGGATTAGTGACTTTTTAGGCGGGAAGGGTATTTTAGTCATTTTCAGAACTAATGATATTTTGGTTATTTGGTGAGTAGGGGTATTTTAGTAATCGTAGAATGAAGGGTATATTAGTAACTTTGGTGTGAATAGTTATTTTAGTGAAGTTAGTAGTAACTTGAGATACTTATTTTAGATGGTGGTGTAGGAGTATTTAGTTAGAGGTTTAAATGAAGAAATTGTGCAGTAGCTTTTAATGAATTGAGATAGAGTTACTTACTAGGCCCGTTATGAGATGAGATAACATAACCCATTAGTTGGACTATATAAGAATAACTCTAGTGGAAATTAGGGTTGAGTTTTTCATTTCATAAACAACACAAAAGAGGTGGCTAGAGAGAAAATAGGGAGAATTGAGAGAGAAGAGAGAAGAGGAAGAAACCAAGTGGAGAAAAGAGAAGAGCAAGTTAGGCAGGAAAGAGGGGAGTGAAAAATTGAAGTTTTAGCTTGAGCTTGCATTTGGTACTAATCCAGTCACTGAACACCGAAGTATTCTAAATCATGTCCCTGGATACAGAGTATCCTAATCCCGTCACTAGATACAGAGTAACCTAATCCCGTCACTAGATACAGAGTATCCTAATCCCGTTACTGAATATTGAAATATCTTACACAAAGACTCATGAATAAATGAACATATGACTCAACAAATGCATACGTTCATACAAAACCCATTCATCATTAACATCGTCACTTTTCGTACATGTACGCATCATTATTAACATCGTCATTTTACATGTATGCACTCATCATCATTAATAATCATCATCATAATTATCATCAAACATTTATCACAACCAAGAAACAACATCACTTCATAAAGCGCAAATTGCATTATAGACGATCAGTCACTCACTTCATGATAACCAACATATTATACCCACATTAATCATTGATTCATTCTTATTTCAACATACTATCATGAACCAAAGTCATTTGCAAGCTATAAATTCATATTTCATCATTTTACTAAAGTTCGTCTATTTTCCTAAAGTTTGTCTATTTTCACATTTTCCACAAAAGAAAGTTACATGGTCATATACATCATTATCAATCCTACATGTTCCATTTATGTCATTTATTACAGTAGAAAAAGCATAACATCATTATTTCATTTGAGAAAATTCATACTTCAATTATTCCAAGTTCATGTCAAGTTTTCTAGTCCAAGTTCGTCTCAAAATCAACATAATCAATTCAAATTCAAGTGAGCATGGTTACAATACATATATTCATCAAAACATCATCAACACATCACATAAGAAACACTCATGGATGTCCGGAAACATCCCCGAAAGGCCGGAACCCACAGAACAACACGTGCTGTTCTACACGGGTCGCCACAACGAGACATATGCTCGCCCAGCCAGCCCTATGTTCATGGGAACCCAAAATTTTGGGTTTCCTTTCGGGAAACCCTCCCAAAACCTCCCCAAAATCCCATTTTTGATCTCATTTGGCCCAAAATCGTTGTATAAACATCACCCATAGTTAATACAATTAAAAGGAACATTTAAAACACATCAAAACATGGATTCACTTCATCAATTAGTCAAGTTTCATAATCATACCCGTTTTTCACATAAACCACAAAACTTCACAATTCAAGTCAAATTTCACAACCAACATCAACATATCATAATTCATCAACATTCAAACATACTCAATGATTCAACAAGTGATTAAAACATGTTTTGAGCAATAATCATCAACAACTTCATGGTTTTTCACATAATTAAGCTAAATTCACTTATTCTAAACTACCAAACATGAGTTTAAGCACATAAACAACTTAATTTTCCAACTTTCGTCATACCCATAATTATCACTTAATTCTAAGCACGAAAATTAACTCACATAATCATCAATTTTACAAATTAACAAAAACAAACATGACCCAAATACTAGAAAAGTGATTATAGCTTATTATGAGAATCCAATCTTTCCCCCTTACCTCAATCAACCAAAAGCTTAACTTATATCTTCCCCTCTACCTTGCTTTCCTAGCTTGCTCTCCCTCTTGCTCCACTTGAGTTTCTTCCTCTTCTCTCTATTCTCTCTCTAGCCACCTTTTGTGAAATTTATGAAATGAATGTTCAACCTTAATTCTCAACTAGAATTATCTCTCTCTTTTTTTTTTTTTGAGAGAAGAGTTATCCTTATATAGTCTCACAAATGGATTAGGTTTCCTCATTCTTAACGGGCCTAGTAACTCTTTACACTCATTAAAATGTTGCTACTCAATTACTTCATTTAAAACTCTTACTAATTACTCATACATCACCATATAAAATAATTACCTCAAGTTACTACTAGTTCTTTTAAAATAACTCTTCACACCAAAGTTACTA
Source organism: Medicago sativa (assembly GCF_051527215.1). Lineage (NCBI taxonomy): Eukaryota > Viridiplantae > Streptophyta > Magnoliopsida > Fabales > Fabaceae > Medicago > Medicago sativa. The sequence continues at coordinate 13,082,052 of NC_140753.1, read as the reverse complement.
AAATACCCTTTATTCTAAAATTACCAAACTACCTCACTCCTAAAAGAGAGGGACTAAAATGAAAACAAAGGGGATTTTGGCAATAAAGGGGGGTGGGGGTGGGGGGGATTACCTTCAATATTGTGTCAGCATCGTGGAAGGCCACATAAGCCACTAATACCATGTTAACAATTGTCACGTCATGCGCCGTTAGACACTTTGGCGTTTTTAACAAAAGTTGACGGTATGGACGAAATTGAAAACATTACCTAAAGGAAAGCGAGAAAAGACTTAACGGTGGAGCTTTGAATAAGAGGAAAAAAAACCTTAGATACTCACAATGAACTTCGATTCAGAGAAGATTTGATTCGTGGACGATTTCTAATACTATAACAAATATAGATTGGAGTATGGTTGCACTACCAAAAAAAAAAAGATTGGAGTATGGTTGCATAAAATCTAAATGATTTGCTGAGATAAAACCCGTAACTCAAATATTAAAGGACCTCACTATCATATAACAACCTCAACTGACTCCTGCATCTCAACCTCAACCCCCATTATCTCCCCCTTTACTCCTTCAAACATAAATAATATTTATAATTTTCTAAAAAGAATATTTTCTACAATGTGAACAAGGACCATTCAACTGTTTATTTTAGGGGGTAATGAAATCATGCCTCTTCTTCTTTTTTTACAAAAAACTCCATTTTTCAATGATAAGCATAAATTTGCACCAAAAAAAAATTACAATTAGCCTCCATTAACAATTACTGTTAAATTCAATTATGTTCTCTGCCCATTTTCCAAAACAATATTCAGGCACACATTTTTCTTCTCTATACTTCTTTGTTTCCTCATAAGTTTTAGTGTATTTCAACCAAGTTCCTCTCCAGAATCATAACAATAAACACCATCAATTGTGTGAAAATCTTTGATTAAAAAGGAAACTTCAAATTTCTTCATCAACCACCCTCTAGTCCAATTAATACTCACCAAATTATTATTTCTTTTGAGGAGAAGAAAATAACAGAACTATCAGCTATATATTTCTAACTCCCTAAATAAACTATGCATTTCCAATTAAATTGTAAAGTGCCCAAAATTAAGCTATTACAACAAGAAACTAGAGTTCATAGAGTAAGTCCAGAAACTCTAAAATCTTAATAACCAGAAGTATAATCTTGGACTGTTTAAAAAATAAGCTTAAGCGTAAATATATTGGGTAACAAATAAGTTATTGATTTATTCCTCCAATAGAAAGAAGGTTTTTCTTATAAGGTAATATATGACTAAAATGCTCTCCTTCAATGCAAAGCTCTTCTATCATCTGGGATTGTAAATCATACAAAACAATTTCATTGTCTTTGGTCCTGAAAAATACAAAACCATTCTTCCATGTTCCGATAGGAAGAGGATGCTCGATGCAAGAAAATGGTCCAATACTATATAGTTTAGTCCATGATTCTTTTACTGCAATTTCACCCAAAATTGAAATGTCAAAAGTAGTTGTACCATAGGTCCATGAGATGAAGGCAATGGAGCCATTTAACCCCACCAAGTATAACGACGTAGAATGTATGTCGCCTAAGAGTTTAGGTGTTGTAAAGAACACCTCATTTCTCAAGTCAAATGATTCCACCTCTACTCCATCATGCGTTTTACCATATTGCCACCAATGACACATTTCATTCATGTATAGTCGTTCACCAGCGATTTTAGAAAAGCATGAACAAGCAGAGTCATTATCAAGTTTTCTCCAAGTGTTACTTTTAAGGCTATATATCTCCCATAAGTATTCATGAGATAAATCTTTCCATGGCACATCACTCGATGAAAAACCAAGTTCTTCACACTCTTCCCATTCTAAGTCAAAATAACCTACACACCTAATCAACTTATAATCATCTCTAACTATATCATAACCAAATCCAAGAGGATTAACTACAAAATTTTGATAAGGTGATCTAAAAAGAAAAGGACTTGGAGGAATGATCTTGAATTCCTCGAGTGTTGGGTTCCAAAAGACAGTTTTTCCATTATGATATTGGTAGACGCAGAGAATTCCAGTAATACTACCAGAATCCAAAACAAAACCTAAAGGGTCCTCCTCCTGAAAAGGATTTTGAAAATTTAATTTGACCACATTCTCACACTTATCACCAGAAAGGGAATAAAAATCTCTATTACTGGATTGTAGAATGATAGATGTATCATCGTAGTAAGAATGATGATTAGATATGAAATTGTTGCAAAAGATGTTCATGAAATGTTGGTTCTCAAACAAAAGGGTCCATGATTTGCGTACGCATCCAAATCTCTTTAAAGATTTTACAGGTAATTTTGACAGAATGCATAATGCAAGATCATGAGGTATGTAGTTCCTAACCTTTCCATGCTTCATATTCATGGGTTTTTTCATGTGTGACTGAAATTGTGTAAACAGTGGGCAAGGAGATTTTTATGATCGGAGCAAGAAGTGTGAGAGTGAAAATGAGGAATTCAAGCAAAGTCGAGGAGATGGGAAAATTTAAATTTTTTTTTTTTTTGAGTGAAGGAGAAACGAAAGATGAAGATCGCATATATATAGGCAAAAACATGTTCTATTAGTGCTTGATTTTAATACTATAAAATATTATATGTTTTTGAATTGAAAGATTATTTGTTAACTTAGATGAAAAGTATCCATAAAAACTTAACCGAGAAGCAACCATAAAATATTCTTTATCTAAATTAACTATTCCGTCAAAAGAAACTAAATTACTTACTAAATAATACCATAAAATATTATTTGTTAACTTTAATTTGGATGAAAGGTATCCATAAAAACCTTAATTGAGAAGCAACAGTTACATATTCTTTATCAAAATTATAACTAAATTAATTTTTTGGTAAAAGAAATTAATTAAAAAATAAAACCATAAAAGATTATTTACTTTTTTTAAAGGATAAAAGATTATTTGTTGACTTTGATTAAAATTATCCATAAAAAACTTATCTGAGAAGTAATTGCGAAGATTCAATAAAAAAAGTTATTGCAAGATATTCTTTATTCAAATAAAATATTCTTTATCTAAATTATATCTAACTTAACTATTCCGTCAAAATAAACTAAATTACTTAATAAATAATACCATAAAAGATTATTTGTTAACTTAGATGAAAGGTATCCATAAAATGATTGAGAAGCAAAAGTTACATATTCTTTATCAAAATTATAACTAAATTAATTTTTTGGAAAAAGAAATTAATTTATAAATAAAACCATAAAAGATTATTTGTTTTCTTAAAGGATAAAAGATTATTTGCTAACTTTGATGAAAATTATCCGTAAAGAATATAACCCAAAAGTAACTGCAAGAATTAATAAAAAAAATTATTGCAAGAATTAATAAAAAAGAGAAGTTATTGCAAGATATTTTTTTATTCAAACTAGCGAAAAAGACGGACACTCACGTGTCCGTCTTTCCGTTTTTTATTGTACTAACGCGTGTAGATTATCAACGATACTTTATAGAAACTTTGTGTGTAAATTACAAACGATATTTTACATAAATGATTTGATATAGATTAAAATTATAAATATAGATATTCGTGACTTTCAAATGTAACAATCTCAATAAATCATATTTATATTTTTCAATGACAACAATAATATAACAAATATAACAAAATTCTTATCTTTTTTAATAACACCAGCAATATAACATTATTATAGAAAATTTTGTTTAAGAGTATAATTCGAATAACAAAAAAGTCAGCTCAAATCTCTCTATTTTCTTTATATATAGTATAGATAAATCTGACTATAGATGATTTTATTTCTTTCCGTTAAAAAAGGATTTTGTCATTGAAATATTCTTATAATTTAATAATATTTCCGATACTTTTTCTAAATTTTTACTCCATCTGTTTCAAAATACATGTCCAGTTTTTGCAATGTGCATTATTCACTTAACTTACTTTGACCATACTTTTTAACTAATGTATAAATACAAATATTATCATGTAAGATGTTGTTTGATTTGTCTCGACGAATATTTTCAAAATATTAAATTTTTATAATTTTTTACTTTAGATAATTAAAGATATTAATGGTCAAAATTGTGCATTGACATATGTGAAATGATTGATTGACTTGTACATGTATTTTGAAACGGAGGGAGTAATAACTTTTTTTTTTTGACAAAAATTAATAAGTTCCCTTAAATGCTTCTTTTAGAGTATGTAGTTTGTTTTTGTCAAATGAATGATTTATTTAAAGAAAATATCATCTAATATTTAATCTAGAGTAAACTACACTCCATACTTTAGTTACATCTGGTCCGAACTACGAATTATCAGGATCTATTTCTCCAAAGAACTGGCAGGTAAGAAAAAAAAATACTGAACTACGTTTCCCTCTCTTAAAAGAAGTTTGTATTATACTTTCATTCCCTCTCTTGTTAAAATGTATATTTTCATACTTGAAAAGTAAATACCTCGACTGAATTACTTCCCTCCCCTAAGAAATGATTGAATTATGTCGAGAATTGTCTCAAAATTTATGAAAGAAGGTTGGACAAAAATCGTGGCCCGATTTGGAGTCATCGGGGCACGATTTCTTAGGATCAGAACTCTATAAAAGGCTTCATTCTTCATGTTTGGAGAGAGGCTTCAAGAGAGAGAAACTTTGGAAATCAAAGGAGGTAACTTTAGGGTTGGGAGTCATTGATTAGGGTTTTTTTTGGAGAGGTTATCTTGGTTTGGGAAACATTTGTAAACACTTTGGGTGAGTGAAAATCATTGAGTGTCTTGTTCTTTAGTGAGTTTGGTAAAAGGATAGAAATTAGGGTTTGTTCTTTGTGAGCTTGTTGAAGCTAATTTCTTGTAACCCTTTTGTATCTCTTTGTAAGAACTCGTTGATAGTGGATTAGAGAGATCAATATCTCCCCCAAAGTAGGTGACGTTGGACCGAACTAGGTAAACATTTTTTGGTGTGTGTGTTTCTCTTCTCTCTTTATCTTTTGCTTGTGGTTTTGGGTTTTTCACTTAATTCCTATATTAGATCTAGATTTGTTATTGTTGTTATTTCTTGTGGTTACTTTGATATTGGTTACTACTTTCCTTCGCGTTGACACCACATCATCACCAAAAATTATAATCCATTAGGTTTATTAGTTATCTCACTTATATGTTTCTTAACATTTACTCTTGCATCTATTGTGAAACTTTAATCATAATTGACACATTAATATATCTTACTTAAGTGTGAGACTCTATGTGTTTGTAATTTAGTGAACTAGCCAAATAAAGTTAGATAGAGGCACAATATTGTAAAAAAGGTAGGTTGATGGTGATTTCATGGAGTGAGATCTATGCTCTCATCTTTCATGAAAAGAGATAAAAAAAAATATAAAAAATAAATAATATGAAAAAAAAATTAAAATTGGGAGAGAAATGATAAGAGAAAAAACAATATATATTTTGTCCATGGAAGTATTAAGAATAGAGTGAGTTAGTGGTAATATTATGTGTTAGTTGAATGAGTTAGAAATTTATGAGTAATTATTTCACTGAAAAATAGACTCAATAAAAAACACCACATCATGTTAAAATGTCTAATAGACATGCACTTTGTCAACTCTCCATAACACATGTATTTTTCCAGTGTCAAATTCCGACAAATACCAAAAGTAAAAGTATTTAAAAAAATCCATAAAAGCGAACGACATAACTAAAGTTATATTTAATATATATATATATTTTTTTAAGAAAATGACATAAAAAAAAACATATAATCGTAATGTTCATAGTTATTAGGGAGCCTACAATAGGTTGGATCATCACATTTGACGAAGAGAAACTATACAAGTGAGATTGACACCACATCTTCACCCAAAATCTTAAGGCATTAGGTATATCAATTATCTTGCTTATATCTTGCTCAATATCTACTTTTGCATCCGATATAGAAGTTTAACTCACACATAACACATTAACATCTCTCCTTAAGTGTGAGACTCTTTGCATTTGTGATTTAGAGACATATTCAAATAAGATCATACAGAAGCACAACATGCTAAAAATGGTTGGGTGATGATTTCTTGAAATGAGGTTTTTATTCATCTATTTAACGAGAAGATAGAAAGAAAATTAGAAAAAGAAAAAAGACGACAAAGGAATTTAAACTTGACACAAATGATTGAGAGTGTACTGAATAAAGTGAATTGTGTTGGAACAAAACGTGTTTAACAATAAACCTTTGAGAGTTTTGATGATAACAAGGTATTAAAAATTGTCAATAGGACTAGCTAATATTTGTTCAAGTGTACAGGACCATAGACAAAATTTTACATCTGAAATAGGTTCTGAATGAACAAAAGAGAGCTAAGAAATCAACAAAAAGGAAGCTTAAAGCGTCTGAAGAGAAGTGCTCCTGAAGACAAAAGTGCTTCTGAAGACAAAGTGCTTCTGAAGTGATGACATCATCAGAAGCAAGTTCATCAGAAGCTGAAAATCACCAGAAGCTGAAGTTCATCATATGGAAGAATCAATACTTCAAAAGTTGTTAATGGATTCGAAAGCATTGCAGAAGACTGGGGATACAAAGCAACGGTCTTTTTGAAAGGATTTGAAGGCATTGGATGCTTATCTTCAAAAAGCGTTGACAAAGTACAATTGTAAGAAGTATACAACCACTACCTCCACTACTCTGCATTGTCTCAGCTACAAGACAAGAAAACAGCTCTGAAATACAGCTCTGCCTGCAACAATGTTCCTTCACAATGGGAATGGATTTGAAATTGATCCTTCATAGGACAACAACCATATCATGCAAAAGATCATTGGTGATTGATCAAAACTTCAAACGACTCTTTTTGATGTGCTGGCAATTTCACAACGTCTCTCTCACACCTCTATATAAAGGAGTGAAGACTTAGAGTTTCCAATAAGAACAACAATTTGCAAGTGCCAAAACTCTGCTGAAATTGTTCTGCAATCAAAGTTCACTTAGAATTTCTGTTTTCAAGTTCATATCTTAGAAATTCTAGAGTCTTAAGAGTCTGTATCTGATTTGTATTGTGAACACCACTGATTGTATATCAAGTGTTCAACCTCAAACATTTTTCTTTGTAATTCTGTTTGATTAGAAGTCTCTTGCAGTTGTGCTTGAGCAATAGAAGTCTCTTGATTGTGTTTAGGAGCATAGGAAGTCTCTTGCTTGCGTGCTTGAGCAGTTTGAAGTCTCTTGTTAGTTTTAACAGTGAGCAGTTGTAATCAGATATTACATTTTAGTGAACTCTCCTTGGAAGTGCAAGGGGGACAGGACTACTTCCGGTTTGTGGAATGAACCTGTATAATTGCTTTGTGTCTTTCTTCTTCTTCTCTCTCTCTGTTTTATCCGCTGCATCTTAGTTCTGAATATCACTTCAGAAGCAGTTCTCACTTTGCTTCTGATCAGTGTTTTCTGCTTAGGAGAAACGAAGAAAAATCTAACACAATTCAACCCCCCTTCTTGTGTTTTTCTCACCTTTAAATTGATTATAATTTTGTGGTTGGTTGACAAGTTGAATATATTTGAGTAATTATTTTACCGAAATATTAGACAAAATTAAAAACCCTCATATCATTTTAAAATGTCTAAAAAGGATGTAATCTGAAACGATAGAGATTAAATAGAAAAATGTAATGAAAGCGAATGACATAAAAAAAACTAAATTTTAAGATAACAAAGTAGTTCATCATGTTGTTAAGAAATTTTTTTTTTTGGAGGAGGGGGGGGGGTGGTAAATTGGGTTGGCAGCACATCGTCATCCAAATTCTTAAGAAATTAGGTATGTGAGTCCTCTTATTTATATGTTTTTCACTGATTACTCTTGCATCCAATATGAAACTTTAACTCACATGACATATTAACATCTTTGTGTATAAGGTCAAATGGAGACACAACGTGTTTCAAAAGGTTGGTCGATGTTTGTTTCATGAAGAGAGTTTTATGTTCCTTTCTTTCATGAGAAGAAAGAAATGAAATTAGAAGGAAAAATAAAGGATTTGAAAAAAGAATTTGTACATGAGAGAAGATAAGGAAAAAATAATTATTGTACGTTATGTTCGTGACAGAATATAGAATAGTGTGAGTTGTCGGTAATTTTATGGGTTTGTCAAAGGAGTTGAGGATTTTTGGGTAATTATTTTTCCAAACAATTTGATTCAATTAAAAGAATGTCACATAATTTTAAATGTCTAATATGCATGTATTTTGTCAACTCAGCATAACACATCTAAAGTTTTCCATTGTCACTTGCCATAAAGTTCAAAAGTGAATGAATTTGAAATAATAAATGTCGAATGATTTGTAAAAATAAAAAATTTGAATGAAAAAAATCAAATGAAAAAGAATGACATCTAAAAACTAAATTTTAAGATAAAAAAATTAAACAAATAACATCCAAAAACTAAATAAACAATTCATTTGTGACTTTCAAGAGATTCTACATTGAGTTTCATCATCACATTAGACAAAGAGAATCCGTGAGTTTGACACAAAATCTTCACCCTAAACATTAAGGTACTAGATATATGAATCATATCACTTATATGTTGCTCAACATCTACTGCATCATGTAATGTAGAACTTTAACTCACATTGACACAATAACATTTTTTGCTCCAGTGCGAGACTCTCCGCATTAGAGATCTACCACCATGAATCAATCATGCTTCCCCATAAAGTTGAACCGGGCTATACCACCGTTAAACCTTACGAAGGGAGCCAACACTGGTGTGATCAACCCATTAAACAGAGAGGAACTAAACAAATTAATGACAATGATACAACATCTTTACTCAATTTTTAAGTATTACGAAATTCTAGCCAGTGCTTAACGTGGATATCCATACTAGTAGATTATAATAATGGGTAAATGAAAGCAACAAAGCTACCTTTTTTTAAGGAAAAAACTACCTTTTATATACTAAAAGGGATTTTTTTTCTCTCTTCATAATAGCTGCACTAAATCAAGTGAGAATCAGCCCAGATTTAGAAGATGAAAAAAGAAATAAACAAACTAATATAAGCACTTAAACAAATGAGGTGACCCAAATTAAGAGGAGAAAACAACTCAAGTTTAGTACACTGTCTATGATATCAAAGGCCCCAACAGGTTAATCAAAGCACACAAGATGCAACACAAAGAAAAAAGATTCTGAAGGTGAGAAAAACACAAGGGGGGGGGGGGGGGGGGGTTGAATTGTGTTTTGAAAAATACTTCGTTTCTCCTAAACTGAATACACTGGTCAGAAGCTAAGTGAGACAGCTTCTAAAGTGATAATCAGAATCTGAACGCAGCGGATAAAAAACAGAGAGAGAGAAGAAGAAAGACACAAAGCAATTATACTGGTTCCTTCCACAATCCAGAAGTAGTCCAGTCCCCCTTTGCACTTCCAAGGAGTTTTCACTAGAATGTAATATCTGATTACAATTGCTCAAGCACACAGCAAGAGACTTCCTTTGCTTAAGCACACTTTGCAAGAGTCTTCCTATGCTCAAGAACACAATCAAGAGACTTTTATGCTCAAGCACAACAGCAAGAGACTTCCTAAACAAACAAAGATTACAAAGAAAAATTGTTTGAAGTTGAACACTTGATATACAATCAGAGGTGCTCATAATACAAATCAGATAAGACTCTAAGACTTAAGAATTTCTAGAATAAGACTTTGAGAAACAGAAATTCTAAGTGAATGCAGAACAATTTCAGTAGAGGTTTGGCACTTGTAAAAATATTGAGAGTCTTTTGTTCAGCATTACCAAATCTCTAAGTCTTCACTCCTTTTTATAGAGGTGTGAAAGAGACGTTGTGAAATTGCTAGCACGTCAAAAGAGTCGTTGTTGAAGCTTGATCTTTCACCAATGATCTTTTGCCTGATTTGGTTGTTGTCCTATGAAAAACCAATTTGAAATCCATTCCCATTGTGAAGGAACATCTTTGCAGGCGTAGTCGTATTCTGGAGCTGTTTTCTTGTCTTGTAGCGTGGACAACTGCAGAGTAGTGGGGAAGGTGGTTGTACAGTTCATACACAGTACAATGTCAACGCTTTTGTTCCTTTTGCAAGCAAATGCCTTCAAACACTTTTGAAATGACCGTTGCAAAGTTCCACTAGTCTTCTGCAGTGTTTTCAAATTCAATAGACAGCTTTTGGAGTGTTGATCCTTGAATCTTCAGCTTGTGGTGATAATCAGCTTCTGATGAGCTTCAGCTTCTGATGAAGTCGCTTCTGATGAACTTCAGCTTCTGATGACGTCATCATTCTTCAGGAGCACTTTGTCTTCAGGAGCACTTTTAGTCTTCAGGAGCACTTCTCTTCAGACGCTTTAAAGCTTCCTTTTCTTGATTCCTTAGCTCTCTTTTTGTTCTTCAGAACCTTTATATGATGTAAATTTTTAACTATGGTCCTGTACACTTGAACAAATATTAACTAGTCCAATTTACAATTTTTAATACCTTGTTATCATCAAAACTCTTTAAGGTTTATTGTTAAACACATTTTGTTCCAACAGATTCAATTAAAAGTATAGAACTCTTCTCAGAGATTTAAAAATAAAAACAAACAACACAAAAGCAGGAATTCAATCAGGGTTCACAGCTCCCTCAAAAAAAAAAAACAATTAGGGTTCACAGCTACACTGGGTGTACAATGAGAATAACAAGAATAGAGATGAGAGACTATACGGGTATGGTTACTCAATTTCGGTGTATGATGGTGCCGTCGCAAATCAATACAACAACAACCAAACATTTTCCCACTAAGTGCGGTCGGCATATCAATGCTCACAGTATTAGCTTGAACCATATTGCAATTCAGCCCATGATCTTAGTAAATAATTCTTTAGGGGGACTAAAATTAGCTTGAACCAGATTTCAATTCAGGAAGGTAGGTTTGACATAATAGCTACCAGATCGAAATTCAGTACATGTAGGTTTGACATAATAGCGCATTAAAAGATAAAAGAGTGACACAATCATCAAAAACCAATGGAGCTTGATAACATTCACTTCACCCAAAGTATGAAATATGTATCTATTGCAGAGAAAAACAATGCATACCAATTTTATTACACATGATTGTGGCGCACCACAACCGGAAAAAATAATCAATAGCTACTAAATTTTCTCTGCTTGACTAACATGCCCCATCTGTTCTGGAAAATTATTTGATTTCGGCATGTTCCACCAAAATCTACCATGATCATTAGGTTTTCCTTCATTTTTTCTGCTACTCTTATCTTTTCTTTCTGATTGCAATTCAGCAAGGTAGGTTTGACATAATAGCTTGAATCATATGGAAGGTGAGACCGCCATGCGGCTAGAAAAAGAGGTTGCATTTGATTCTCTCTCTTTTTTTTATGGGTACAGAGTTGCATTTGATCTTTATAAAAACTTATTCTCACGATATATAGGTCCCCTATATGCTCCCAATAATTAATTTAGTAAGCTACAACTCATTTAGAATCCTAATGAGCTCCTAATGAAAGCTTAGAATAACCACTTAAAGGTTTTAGCCCATGATCTAAACTATTATTACATTATGATCCTTCACTTTTTGAGACTTAGTGAGTGCTTGGATTGGAGTTTGCATCATGTTTCTCACTTCCCAATGTTCTTTTGATGTGATTTTTGTGATGCTACAATTGCAAGTTTCTACACTGTCGTGCGTTTGGGCCCATTTGTACGCTGTTCCAAACATGATGTTAGCTAATTTGAAAGGCCTTTAAATGACTATGTAGTTGGTTGCAATAGGATTTATGGAACATTAGAGATGACGTTAAAAGACCATATTGGATGCCATTTGACTTGACTGCATATCATTGAAGTTCAATTAATTATAACCGACATATGATGAATAGAAAAGGTCAGGTAAAGTTGAGCACATTTCAGGAACTACAAAGAAAAATGAATTGATGGATTGATCAAAGGTAACCAAGACTCAAAAGAAAATTTCATTTAAAGGGCGACTACTTCAAGAAACATTGTGCATGCAACAGAAACAAATTCTCCACGGGCGAAATTAATAGCTCACCAACAAAAAGAACGTTAGAAATTAACTGTAGAGAAGAACGCATATGGAAGCAATGTTATCTCACCATTAATTCTTGAAAATAAATGACGAATTATCATAAACAATGCTTGGATTTTGCCATTTATTTTTGCAGGTGAAGATAAAAATGAAGCAGCCTATTTACCAAAAATTACAGGTTTGCCCACTAACGAAAAAGAAGAGAAGAATGACGCATGTAAGTCTTTCCCACCAAAGGGAAAGGAGTCACGTAAGACTTCAACTCTACCAGGAAAGCAGTCACGTAAGACTTCAACTCTAGTAGAGAAGCAGTTCATAAGACTTCGCCTCTAGCAGGGAAGCAGTTCGTAAGACTTCACCTATAGCACGGATGCAGTTCGTAAGGCTTCACCTCTAACAGGGATGCAGTCGTAATACGTCCCCTTTAACAGGGAACCAACCCGTAAGACTCTCCCTGTAAAGGAGCAGCATATAAGACTTTCCACGACGGAAGCATCAACAAGGTTGAAATTCCTAAATATACAAGACTTCCCACGACAGAAACATCAACAAGGTTGAAATTCCTGAAACATCAACAAGGTCTAAATATACAAGACTTCACTTAATGTGATATCAAATATAATGTAGGACCCCCCGAAAATCACAACATTATAATGAACAATTCCTTTAGAACCCTCTCTCACTCTCTTCTTAATGTGAGTTCTCTCATCCTTTAGAACTCTCTCTCACTCTCTCTGTTTCTTTTTTGTTCATTTAATCTAATACTTGTTTTCCAATTCCTTTTTCTTTTTGAATTTTTGACAAATTTCCTTAGTAGCTTTTTTTCATTACTGCCAAATTCTTATTACTTTACCATTGTTCACATTGTTTATAATACTTTCCACTTCAGATGAAATAGTACTTCTTTTCCCTTAAATTTGGCCGTGCTGTTCACGGGTGCTTGGATATAATTCTGTTATGCCGGTATTGGCACTGAAATGATAAGGGATTGATATGAACGTGAAGTAGGTATATAGTAGTTATTATAAAAAAATGTAAAATACTGAGGAGGCTTGATTCGACATATGCATTTTGTTCTGCAATTTGGTTTCTTGAAGATTACACGAACCTGTAGTCTGTCTGGGACTCTATTCATCCAGAGCATTTATATGAAACTCATAAGAATAACTTAGTCTTAACAATACTAGGATCATTGTATTACTAGAAGGACATCTATATGAATTATGATTGGGATCATAAACCGCTATACTTGTGATCCTATGTACTGCAAATGGACATTTGGGTGCTATTCTAGCAGACACGTAATGTGGTTGTGGGCTTGTGGCTGCAAGATCGGCTCCTGTCGTATAACAGAAACAGGGTCCAAGTGTTTTCTGATTACACCGTAAGGTTTTTTTCCGTAGTTCACGACCTCCTATCTGTCCTTTTACTAATGTAGCCTTCCTCATAGTCATATAACTTATAATATAGATATATGCCGTTTTTAAACCTGACATTGACCATCCTTTTCTATTAATATAGAACTTATAACTTATAATATAGATATGTAGCCTTCCTTTCTGTCCTTTGATATTGCATACTTACCCTTTATACAGAAGAAATGCAGATAATTGACCATCTATTGTGAGTTGCAGTGACTTGATATCTTATACCAGACATTGGCAGTAATAAAGAAACCAGACAAGCAATTGAGGAATAATGAGTGGATATAATTTCATTATATATATTGAATATGAATATAATTTCTTACATGAAGTTCCTTCCTATGATAATACATGCATTGCAATTAGTTGCAATCATTCCTAAAGATAAAAAACTAATTAATCGAGAATGATAATTTCTCCTTCTTCCCAATCTCTGTTAAGAAATTTCTCCTCGTTCAAATATGTCACTCCCACCAACACCACAAATCACAAATCTCTGTTGGGACTTTAATCTATCCAGAAAGTCATTTGGCGATATTAATATTGTATCATACGCCACACTTAAAGGTCAACTAAATTCATATTTTACCGAAGACCAACCTCTCGCAATACTTCCTCTGCATTGTAGCATCCGAAGAACAAGTGTCATTTGTTTTCTTAACTTTCACAATTAGAATTGATTATGTTGTTTTTATTAAATTTGAAATGATGAATTTTTTAAAGAAAAAAAAAAGTTGAAGATAATGAAGATTGAAGATGAAGATGAGGAAGAAGATGAAACAAACTAAAATAAATTAGGTGTCGGTGATACACGGTTAGATCTAATAGACCTCATTAATTTATCTAACGGTCTCCGTTTTTAAGAGGTTAAAATTAATGAAATAGGACCAAATTGAATTATGGAAACAAGATAAAGGACCAAATTAAAATGTTTAATAATTAAGGGACCAATTTGAAAAAAAGAATTAAGTTAAAAGACTAAATGTTTAATTATATTTTTATAGTTTAAGGACAAAATTGAAGAGAGTAATACTTTAGAAACTAAATTGATGGTTTATTTCATTAATTTTATATTGAACGGCATACATAATGGATTAATGGGTTTTTAAATAATAAAAGGCAAACATAATGGGTCATGTAATTGTTGGGAAGAGTGGCAACACCCGATATCAAGGAAAGTATACATCCTTTTCACAGTCGATCAAATCTGGTGTACGACAATTAGTATATTTGTGGTCTTCGGTTTTGTCGACACAGACTTGTATTTCATGCAAATATGTTTTTCCATCATGCTTTTCACATTTAATCCGACTAGCTTTGCCATCAGTATGCTTCGTAATGATATCAACAAGTTTCTGTTTTTCTATATGGCTTTGAGGACCGGGTGAATAGCCCCCTTTTCCAAGGACGTCCTTTAGAGAACCGATTTTCTTATAGGCTGTGTTTGGTAACACAAAAAAGCTAGCTTATAGCTTCTTGGATTAGCTTATAAGCTTGTTGGATGAAAACGTGATGTGTTTGGTAACAAGCTTTTCTCACGAGCTTATAGCTTTTTTTGAAAAGCTATTTCAAGTAGCTTTTGAGCTTATAGCTGGTAGCTTTTTATATTTTCTTCCAATTTTAACCCTATTAATTTAAATTAGTTATTTTTAATAAAACAACTACCCCATGTTCATGTTAATAACTGCCACGTTTTATCAATTGAAAAAAATAAAAACTGCCACGCTTTTATTTAAGGAACGTTTATATATATGTTTTTTTAAAGAAATGCTTTATTTATTGTTATAACTAGCCTACTTAGCTTCCCTGTAGCATTTGGTTTCTGCTTTTATCTTTTTTCTTGTTTATTTTTGCCTTGTATTACCAAAAAAAAAAAAAAAAATAACTGGCTTATTGTACGCTGTAAAATTTTATATATTCTAGCTCACATTTTGTCTCCACCTTCCTCTTATTTTTGAGATTCATAAAAGCAGAGATCAAAATTGTCGGTTAAATTTCTTTGAGGATTAAAAATCGAAGAAATTTTTTATGGAGACTAAAACCAAAAGTTTGAATATTTATAGGGAATTAAAACATATTTAATCATATATTAAAATATTTAAAAAATAAATACATTAGAAAAAATGTGTTTAATATATATATATATAACTTAAAAAAATGTCCTTTTATGTCATTTTATACTTATCAGCCACTTCAACAAATAATTTTACCAAACACATTATTTTTAATAAGCGAGCTTTTCAGCTATAAACTATCAGCTATCAGTCATCAGCTATCAGCTAGCTTTTCAGCTATCAGCTAACTTATCAGCTATCAGCTAGCTTATAGCTTATTTTTACCAAACAGAGCCATAAATGACCAAACTGAGCTTGAAGAATTCATTTATATCCATATTGGAGCAACTTCCATGCACTTTCCATTGCTCTTATCAGCTATCAGCTAGCTTATAGCTTATTTTTACCAAACAGAGCCATAAATGACCAAACTGAGCTTGAAGAATTCATTTATATCCATATTGGAGCAACTTCCATGCACTTTCCATTGCTCATTCCAAAAAGCAATGTTTATTAGTCGAGACTTTTCATAAACTTGTAAATCCGGCCATACTTCATCAAGTTTTTCCTTCAAGTTCAACGGAAACTGATTGAATAAAACAAAACAAAAAGTTAATTTTCAAATCATATAAAAATAATGATAAACAATGAACGAAGAAAATAAATACACTTACATTGCCAATATCTATTGTCTTTTGGTTGGTTTTATCTAGACAACCACGTGGATCAGATAGAACTCTGTTAGCAGGCCACAGTCCGTGCATAACAAATTCTGTCGGTAGAGCTGGAATGTCCCTACATTTAACGGTTTGGCAAAATGTCTTCGGCCATCTCTGGACCATCATAAAATGCTCAAAATGGGTGGGAGGTGGTGGTGGTGGTGGTGGTGGTAATCGAGATGGAGGTTTTTTCTTGACAAGGTTTGGGGATGGTGTTGGAGTAAGGTCTGAAATACTAAAACCAATGATGAACACGAACAGAAGAGTAGCTAATGAAAACCTAATTGCCATCATTCTCTCTCTATAGAATTGTACAGAATTATGATGATATGATTAGAAAACCATGTTGTGCCTTTTTATAGTGCATTGGAGATGCCATATTGTGCATTTGAGATGCTTACATATTGTGCATTTAAATGTTGTCTACAGATTTGAAGTAAGAGAATTAACAAACGTAACTTAGCCAAGAGAGTATACCAATTTCAGAAGATCATATTAATTCATATTGTCCATTTGATATGCCTTTCATATTGTGCATTTAAATGTTGTCTACTGATTTGAAGTAAGAGAATTAACAAAGGTAACTTAGCCAAGAGAACATACCAATTTCAGAACAACATAGTAATTTAATTCAATGAGATGCTTTACTAAAATGATGCGCGCGGTTCTAAAAAATTAGTTTTTGGTTGAATATTTTAGATTGAAGACGCGTTTTAACAATACATATTACCCTTAAGAAAATATACATTTTTTTTAGGGGAAAAATACATATTGAACTTTATTTCATGGGTTTATCATTCAATATCACTAAAACATACTCGTGTCATCTACTCAGGGCTATGTGTATTGGTTTTAGATAGATAGACACTGTTTCGATTCCCACAAATAATAAAATCTAATAGTTATAATATCATTTATATAATTATTTACTCAAAAAAAAAACATTTATATAATTGGTCGATCGTTTTTTATTCGAGATCGGGAGTTAGTGATTAGTTCAAAAAATTTGGGTTTACTTTGGTGTTTTCTCCGGTAGACCGGTAGTTGAGGTTTTTTTTTTAATGATTTGTTTATGAAGTTAGGTGGGTCGATCGCTTTTGTTTTTGAAGTCTAGTTCAAAAATTCATTTATATAACTGGGCTATTGCTTTTGTTTCTCAAGTTTTTGGGCTCGTTATGATGTCTTCTCTGGCATACTGGAGGTTGAGGGGTGGTGGAATTCGGAAGTGTTGGAATAAGTCATTGTTCGAGTGTTTAATTGGGTTCAACTGCGAATGAGAAGTTGAAGTTATGTTTTCAGGGTTTTGATTGGTTGGAGGGTTTACGGTGTGCAACAGTCGATAGGTGATATGATTTCGTTTATGTGGTCACTCGCGAGGAAGTGTGAGGATTTGGTTTTGATTTAGGTGTTGACTTTAGTTTTGGTGGTTAGATCTCTTATTGATGCGTTGAGGTATCCCACAATTTAGGTGATGTTTGTATTGGTGTTGTTATGGTTTTTTTTGGGTGTTTCGTCAATGTACGTCGCCTTTGTTTTGCAGTGTTTGCAGGTCTCTGTTCATCTTGTGCAGGACTTCTTTTTTATATAAATTTTGCCGTTAAAAAAAATTATAATAGCGAAAATACATGAAGCATTTTAAAAATAATATATCTAATTTATCAATGAGGGTTAAGTCTAAAGAAATAAACTAGACTATCATAACATAACACGAGAGCAATTGTTTGAATCTCAAATGAAAGAGGAATCCACATTTACTATCTGACCTAACTTGAATATGACAACCCTATATGTAAAATATTTATAAAAGTATTTATTTGAATATTAAGATCATACAATATTAATTTCTTATAAACCAAATATAATATTATACTCTAAAGTTAATCCACTTAGATCGACTATTCGTGTTGGCTTGTGAAGTTGAATGGTGATCCTATCAAAATTTTAACTTCGATTCTTTTTTATGTCAATTTCAATAGGCTACTTTATATTTCTTTTTTTAAATATTATTCCCTAAAGTTATAAACAAAAATATAAATTAAATATAGAGAATGTAAATGAGTCAATTTGATATGTTCCGAACATTTGATCTTAAAATTAGTAGTTAATGAGTTTTTTGTAAAAACTATTTCCCATCATTTATATAATTATAACAACTAAAATTCATTTCCCACTTAGACCAGCCTCTCACTATACTTCCTCTGCATTGTAGCATCCGAAGAACAAGTGTCATTTGTTTTCTTAACTTTCACAATTAGAATTGATTATGTTGTTTTTGTTAAATTTGAAATGATGAATTTTTGAAAAAGAAAAAAAAAGTTGAAGATAATGAAGAATGATGAAGGTTATGAAGATGTAGATGAGGAAGAATTTGAAGAAAAAAAAAGAATTAAGTTAAAAGACTAAATGTGTAATTAAGCTTTTATATTTTTATAGTTTATGGACAAAATTGAAGGGAGTAATACTTTAGAAACTAAATTGATGGTTTATTTCATTAATTTTGTATTTAACGGCGGTGGAACTATGGCAACTAAGTATATTTAAAACAGAGAAAATGTTTCTAGTTTTTTTATTTTTATTCTGAGTTAACGATCATCAATTTCGAATATAATATTGACCAATATATAAAAAATAACAAGCATTCAAAATAAATTAACATAGGGGAACTTTATTCCAAGAAATTTAAAAAAAAAAAGTTTGGTTAACAATTAAATCTTTTGGGAATATCTGTGCAGACTCCACTTGCGAAAGTGCGATTGCTATTTCCTCTTAAACTAATTTGCGATTGCGATTCCAGACTTTCTTAACAACCTGATGAGCAATGCTATATCTCTAGAAAAATAACATCAAGAATTCTTCAAGAATAAAGAATAGCCAATCACAATGCACTATTTGCCACAATTCAAGGAAGTGTGACTGAAAAATAGGAAGTGGACAAATAAATCATCCAATTAAAATTTGCCAACTATTTCTTGAAAAATTCTTGAAGCGATTTTTCTTGAGAAGTAGCATTTTCCCAACCTGATATTGCAGCAAATTTTTTTACGATTGCATCTTTAGGGTTTCTCTGCTAAGGGTTTCTACATGTCATCTCATATATTCTCTGCTCTACCACCGCCGGTGCCACCAGGAAAACCACCGGATGGAACAGGTGTGAATGGTCTACAAGATGAAAACAAGTTTTCCTTTAGAGATAAGCTTCTGGGGAATAAGAAAGCTGCTCCACAACGAGTCCGTACGGATTTGATTCAACAAGGTCTTGTAAAGATTGAACATGTGAGAGGAAACAGGCTGCTACCACAAGCACATATTGACGATACAATCTTCAAAGAATTATGTGAGCCATGGATGGAGGCTCTGGTCATTAAGCTTTTGGATAAAAAATTAGGCTACAAAACTTTGAAACACAAACTTGCACTCACATGGAAACATCGGTGATTTCGACCTTATGGACGTTGATAATGGTTTTTATATGGTGAAGTTTGACATGGCTGAATATAGAGAAAAAGTCATTGGAGAAGGTCCGTGGATGATCTTTGATCACTACCTTGCTGTAGCTAAATGGAGCCCAGAGTTTGTGTCATCCACTGCTAAGATTGAAAAGACGATGGTTTGGGTTAGTTTCCCAGACATGAGCTTGGTTTACTATAATGAAAGCGTTCTTTTGGCGCTAGCTTCTACCATTGGCACCCCAATCAAAGTAGATCAGCGTACACTGTCAGTGGAACGAGGAAGGTTTGCTCGTGTTTGTGTTGAAATAGATCTTAACCAGCCGGTAGTAGGAAAAATTTGTGTTCGAGGTACATGGTACAAGGTGGCATATGAGGGATTACATCTGATTTGTAGTGGTTGTGGGTGTTATGGACATGTTACTCGCAATTGCACCTCAACGGCGGCAACGAAAACAAGTCTTGACACTCCAATTGATTCTAACGTTCAAGTCACCCAAGGGACAACTGCAAACTCTATGGTACAACAAGATCACAGGAAGGAAACGTCTGTCATTGAGTCAAATATTTTTCCAAAATCCCCAGAGAATATCTCGAAGGACATACAATCATGTGAAGCAACACATGGTGATTGGTTGGTGGTTAGTGATAGGAGGAGAAATAATAGGAAACAAATTAAGGCTAATCATGGAAAAAATGTTCCTATACTAAAGGGGTATAATAAATTCTCTCCTCTATCAATCAACGAGGATAAGGATGACTTTTCAATTAGGGTCAAATAGTTCAAGTGGGAAGCATATCATGGGATAATGAAAGAAAGAAAAGAAAGACACGTGAAGACCCTATAAAGAATCACAATGAAGTTTCTTCTTCTAGGATTAACACCAATAATAAACTAGATAGCGAGAAAAAGGCTATGAAAGAACATGTTTTTATTTTGAAGAACAATGGGCCCTTAAAGAACACTTTAAGTACATCTATGCAAAAGGATGCCCAAATACATGACATAGGGAATACTGCTAAATCCATGGTTCACATGCAACAGGTGCAGGGACACAAGTATGAATTAAATGTTGCAAATGCCGAAGAAATTCACCCTGATAAGAACACCATTGGGTCTAGAACATCAACAATTAATGGGACTACTATAAACCATGAAATTCCTTGATACTTGGTGAGGAAAAGCATGCATCCTCATACAAGGATAATGGGTCTATGGAAACAACGTAGCTTCCAGGTTTACTGCCCTCTAAATTTAACTTTGTTTTATGATGAATGCTTTCAATGATTTAAGTATTCTTAGTTGGAATATTAGAGGTGCAGTTAGTTCTGATGGGAAACGACAAGCTCGTGTCCTTATTCGTCGTTATAACCCAATGTTAACAGTTCTTATGGAAACCCATTGCCAATTTGCTAGAGTTGCTAATTTCTGGCAAGGCTTTGGGGTATGTGCAGCGTGCTATCTCTGAGGCAACGGGGCATGCTGGAGGTATTTGGATCCTAAAATCAATTAATTGTAACTATGTTATTGATGTTGTGGACACTTATTTCCAAGCTGTGACCTTGTCTTTAAAAAGGGATGATAAGATGTGGTTTTTTACAGGAGTTTATGCTAGTCCTCGAATTACGAACAGAGATAATCTTTGGGGATACCTAAAAAATATTCGCCCTCACCTCTCTAGCCCTTGGTTACTTATGGGTGACTTTAATGAGATCATGTTTCCCTCAGAAGTAAAAGGAGGAGAATTTCATATATCCGCTGCTGGAAAATTTGTTAATACTATTGATACTTGTAATTTGATTGACCTTGGTGCGACAGGAAGTCAATATACATGGTATAGAAAGGAAGGTGGCCTTCATAAGATTGATAAAAGGCTTGATAGAGCTTTAGGGGATTCTGATTGGCGTAGATTATTTCCCGAAGCTTATGTTGAAAACTTGGTTAGGTGTTACTCTGATCACAGACCGTTATTGTTAAGAAGCAGAGGTTTTGTTCCGAATAGACAAACTCGTCCATTTCGTTTCCAAGCTGCATGGCTAACCCATGAAGATTTTGATGACGTTGTTAAGGCAGCTTGGGACCGTAATCATGCAGATATAACAACTCGCCTTGACGAGGTACGTAAAGAAGCTTTGGTGTTTAACGAGGAAGTCTTTGGTAATATCTTTAAAAGAAAAAAGGATCTTGAGCTTCTGATTTGTAAAATTCAGAAACGAATGGAAACAGTAGATTCTGTTTGGCTTAATATTCAAGAAGGTGAGCTCCAAAAACAATATAGAGAAGTACTCCAACAAGAAGAGCTACTTTGGTTCCAAAAGTCTAGAGAGAAGTGGGTCAAATTTGGAGATAGGAATAACAAGTTCTTTCACACTCAAACTATTGTACGTAGGAAACGCAATAAAATTCATGGTCTTCAACTTGATGATGGTACCTGGTGTATTCATGATATTCAACTGCAAACAGCGGCAATTTCTTTCTACCAAAATCTTTTTCAGGAAGATCACAATGTGAATCCCTGTAGCCTGCGTGTCCCTTTAATTCCTCAATTATGTGCGCTTGGTATCTGTAGTTTGAGCTCTCAAGTCTTGAAAGAGGAGGTTAAAGATGCTTTATTTTCCATGCAATCGTACAAAGCACCGGGCCCCAATGGTTTTCACCCCCTTTTCTTCAAGCATTTTTGGGAAAAGACAGGTGAATCTCTTTGGGAACTTGTTGATATTTCCTTTCGGCGTGGTTTCATAGATGAAGCTATTGCAGAAACCCTTCTAGTATTGATTCCGAAAGAGAATAATCCAACTCAGCTCAAGAACTTCAGGCCCATAAGTTTGTGTAATGTCATTTTCAAAGCAATCACCAAAGTCTTAGTGAACCGCATCCGTCCCTTCCTTGATGAACTTGTTGGCCCTTTCCAAAGCAGCTTTATCCCTAGACGAGGCACAGCAGACAATGCTATTATCGCTCAGGAAGATGTTCACTACATGCACACATCTAGGTCCCAAAAAGGTACGCTAGCTCTAAAAATAGACCTTGAGAAAGCTTATGATAGATTAGATTGGTCCTTTCTGGAGCTAACATTACATGACTTTGGTTTCCCCAATCATATTATTGGCTTAATCATGAGATGTGTTAAGGCTAGCCAATTGGCTATTCTTTGGAATGGTGCTAAGACGGACAAGTTCAAGCCCACCAGAGGCTTGCGACAGGGAGATCCACTCTCTCCTAATTTGTTTGTCCTTTGTATGGAAAAGTTAGCTATGCACATTCAAGGAAAGGTGGAGGATGGAAGTTGGCGGCCTATTCATATCTCAAAGGATGGCCCGGGTCTTTCCCATCTCATTTTTGCTGATGATGTTATCTTATTTTGTGAAGCTAATACACAACAAGTACAAGTGGTTATGGATACGCTAAATGAGTTTTGTTCTGATTCGGGTTTGAAAGTTAATGTGACCAAATCAAAAGCAATGTGTTCCAAGAGGGTTCCAGAGAGAACTAAAAGAGATATTTAGGGTATCTCGTCGATCTGGTTAGTTTCTAACTTAGGCCACTACTTAGGTTTTCCTTTAGTTCAAGGGAGAGTCACAAAGGAAACATACAAGCATATTATTGAGAAAATGCACCATAGGTTGGCTTCATGGAAAAGTAATCTATTGAATAAAGCAGGGAGAGTTTGCTTAGCAAAATCAGTCACAACCTCTATGCCAGTGTATTCTATGCAAATTAACCTTCTCCCGAAAGAATTGTGTGATGATATTGATAAGATTACTAAAAGCTTTATTTGGGGAGGAAATGGAGTAACTAGAAAGTGGAACATGGTTAAATGGACCACAGTTACTTCTCGTAAAAAGTTTGGAGGGTTAGTTATTAGAGATGCGAGAAACACAAATTTAGCATTGCTTGGAAAATTGGTGTGGAGCTTGTTACATGATAAGAACAAACTCTGGGTGCGCTTGTTGAGTGCAAAATATATTAAGAATGGATCTTTATGGAGCAGCAAAGCAACTAGAAGTCCTTCTCTGGTTTGGAGAAGTATATTGGAGGCAGCTACAAATCTTATAGAAGGTTTTAGTTACCGTATCAGTGACGGAAATTCTTCATTCCGGTTTTCTGATTGGACTAGGATGGGGAGATTGTGTCACAAGGTTGATTTTGTCAACATCTCAGATATTCAGCTAACGCTTAGGGAGGTCGGCTCAAATGGTTGTTGAAACTGGAATGCTTTAATGACCAATGTACCTTATGATATTATCCAACTTGTTGACCAACACCCTCCTCCTGTTACTTATAGGGAAGAGCAACACGATATGTGGATATGGAATGCATCTAAAACAAGGGTTTGTACATGTAAATCTGGCTATGATTGGTTGTTAGCTCGCAATCGAACTTGGAACATGACAAATGATTGGAATTAGGTTTGGAAAATTAAGGCGCCTGCAAAAATCCAACATTTTTTTTTGGCTCTTCCTCCACGAAGCACTTCCTGTCAACAGTGTTCGAAGAAGGTGCAATCTCACAGATAGTGCTCTTTGTGGTAGTTGTTTTCTAGCTAATGAAGATGTATTACATTGCTTAAGGGATTGCCAATTTGCTCGAGAGATATGGAAGTCTGTTCCTATAAGGTATACTCGACACTTCTTCTCAACATCGAAGTCTGAAGATTGGATAAGGGAAGGTCTTCAATCTCGACCTCCTCAAGCTTTTCTATCTGCTTTGTGTTGGGTTTGGAGATGGAGAAATCATAGGATCCTAGGTGACAACCAATGGAAGAAGTATGATGTGCTTAGGTACATTCATACTGTGCATGAGGATATAAATCATTATCTCCGTGACAATGGAACACATGCAAAGATTAGAAAGGAGGTGCGATGGGAACCTCCACAACCAGGTCTTGTGTAATTGAATGTGGATGAAAGTTGCAACTCTCGTGGAGGATTGGTGTTGGTGGTCTTATTCGGGACAATAAAGGTGATTGGCTTGATGGGTTCTCCTCCAATGATGGTCAAGGTGATGTGTTATTTGCGGAGCTTTTTGCAATTTATCATGGTATCACTCTTCTCCTTCAGCATGGGCATTCAAGAGCAATCATAGAATCAGATAGCCTAGAGGCTCTTCAGCTGTTGACTCGAAGAAATGAGTTAGGGTTTCATGAATACAGTTCGTTACTTCTAAGGAATACCAGTTTGATTGACCATGCCCCAGATTTGGTATTGCATCATATATTTCGAGAAGCTAATCTCAGTGCTGATTGGTTGGCAAAATACGGAAATTCTTCTGCTACGGGTGTCACGACATGGTCCTCTCCACCTTCTGGGCTCCTAGACCAGCTGTCTAGGGATTCTTTGGGCACTTAGTGTGTCTTTTTGTTTTTTCCTTTTTGATTTTTTTCAATTCACCAAAAAAAAAATCTTTTGGGAATACTTTTTTATTTTTTGCGTTTTTAAATAATAAAAGGCATACATCTTAAAAATAACACCCTAACCATTCTCTCTTTCGTTAGCCGTTACCAAAATCCTAGTTTCTTCTCCTTCATCCACCAAAGAGGGGTGATTTATGGTCAATTTTTGACTCAAAATCATCCCTCTAACTCGTTTTTCTCTTTCCATTTTATTAAAATAAGTGATTTTCACATCTATTTCGTTTTTTATTTTGTGATTTCATCGTCTTCGTGCGACGTTGGTTTGTTCCTCATCTTTGTGCGACGTTGTTTGTCTTTCTTGTTTCTCTCAAGTATTTGATTGGTTCAGATTGTCAGATCAGCTTCGATATAGTGCAGATCCGATCAATGACTTTAGAGTCATTCACGTTGCAGATCCAGAGACATGGTTATTCCGGAGATTTAAATATAGTTATATGTGTAGGCATTTGTACTCTGTCGTTTTATGCTATTGATATGGATGTTGTGAGCCTGTTCACAGATTCACCCTTTTTTTAGCAAATTTGCATTGTACCGATGTACTCTATCAATTTAAATAAAAGGCATACATAGTGGATGTAATAAGCATAATTACGCATTTTTCACAACTGAAGTTGTAGGGAGCATTCAACATTGTTGACTTCGATAAATCTCTTCTTTAGGTACCTGATCATCATGATGTGACGCTCATCCTTCAAGGGAACAAAATTCAACGGATCGAACGCTTTGAGTTCCATAAAAAAGGAATAAACCCTAAAATTGGTAGAAGCATTCGATGATGTTGAATTTGATAATCCGCCTCTTCAGGTACCCGGTAATCAAGATGGGACATCCATCCTTCAAGGGAACAAAATTCAACAGATAAAACGCTTCGAGTTCATTCTGACACATGAGCTAGTTGATAATGAGATTAACCTGGAAGGAACGTTGTTTCCAATGTAGGGAGCATTTAGTGATTTTGAATTCCATAAACCGCCCCTTCAGGTACCCGGCTTGATAACCGGGTACCTGAAGGGGCACTTTATGGAATTCAACAACTTTTACTGTTTCTACCAATTTGAGGGGTTGATTTGACAATTTATTCTTTTTTAAGGAACTCGAAGCTTTCGGTGCATTGAATTTTGTTCCCTTAAAGGATGGGTGTCCCATCATGATGACCGGGTACCTGAAGGACGATTTATCAAATTCAACATCTTTGAATGCTCCCTACATCGGAAGGAATGTTCCTTTTAGGTTAATCTCATTACCAACTAAGTTCCATGCTAGAACAAATTTGAAGCATTTAGTCCGTTGAATTTTGTTTGCTTGAAAGATGGACGTCCCATCATGACGAACGGGTACCTGAAGGGATCGCTTGATGCTCATACCGATTTGAGGGGCTGATTTGACGGATTATTCTGTTTTAAGGAACTCGAAGTGTTCAATGTATTGCTAGTTTGATATATTCTTTTAGTTTCTGTCGAAAGACACTTATATTCATATACAAAATAAGTTTATTCATATTGTTCATAAAACAAAACCATGAATATGATGAACATTCAAACGTTTTCTGGAAAAGATTGACAGTTTGATCTTGCAAGCAACATTTTAAAACTAGTATTATTGTTTACCAAAAACACCCATAAACATAAACTTAAAAAACTTAAAGACTAACACGATATTTTTGTCAAACTTAAAAGACCCGAATATGTATTTTGCCTATAAAAAAAAGTTTATTATGTCCAGCGCCGCACATTTTGCTAGGGTTGAAATCGAGTGAAATGAGTAACATTATATTTTGTCGGGTTAAAAACGACTCTGAAAGGATTCTTGTAAGCTTAGCTCAATTGGTAGAGACATTACATAATATATGCAGCGGTCGGGTACGAACCCGGACATGCCACTTGATCCACGTTTAAAATATGGGTCGAGGTTCGAATCTTGTACACTCAATTCTCATGTTTAAAATGTGTCGACTTCAACCATTAAACTATTTGATAAAAAAAAATAAAGGAAATGAGCAACACTCACGCGTCACAGTCGAGTTCATCTTTGCTCCATTTATGTTTGCTCCATTTACTCATTTTCAATGCATAGACATGTAATATGTGTTAAAAACAAATCTAATGGTTGAGATTAAAATGCTTCACCACATGCTCTCTCCACTATAACCCACTGATTCTTTTCTTCTTCACCTTCTCCATTCCCCCAAATCGTTCACCTTCTATGGGCAATTGGCATCATAATTGATTGCAGCGAATTTGTGAATTTGTGTTATTCTAGTTGTTTTTTCTATGCCTCCAATGCAAATCTTAGATGAACCCACTCAATTAAATTAAGTATGCCAACTGAATTGAGAACTTTCCATGTATGACAATTTATTCTATTCCCTTGAATCACGTATGGCTATTATATTTGGCTGGCAGATTCATGCGGCGCTTTTCGATTCCTTTCAACTTTGAAATCTCATATAGGTGTATTGAATTGGGATTTCATGAGATTTTAAAAGACTTTTTAAAAATAAAAAAGTCTTGTGATATTCAATCAAGATTTTTATTGAATATAAATAAATCTTGCGGTATTCAATCAAGACAATCAAGATTTTTTGTTCAATGCAACGAAATCCGGTGGTATTGAAATGAGACTTTGACTGACTTATAAAATGTCTGTTGATATTCAAAAGTATACAGATTTTAATGGATTCTTTTATGGAATGAATTTTGTGAGACTTTTTAACTAAAAATACATATAACATGCTCATTCAACAATCTCACAAATATCCTTGAAACTTACAGAGACTCTCATAATTTTTGTTTTGTTCTTGTCTCATACCACACTCATACTTTTTTCTTTTGTTATTATTATTCATTATTCATATTCATATCACACAAGCCTTCACTAGCTCACTGCTATTATTCTACTATTATTCCACTATTATTCCCTATTCACCATGCTTGTTCTCTCGTACACGTTTATATTCACAGTAATTATTTACATATTTTTAAGATTTTCGTTTTTTTTAAAGTCTTTTTTAGCATTTTTAAGTCAATTTTTCTTTTAATTTATCATTATTTGTTTTTTTAGCAGCTTGTTTTGTTGTTTGTATACCTTACGTTACTTTGCAACCTTTTGTTATTATTATTAGTAATACTAGACCATCGACCCGTGCTAACACACAGGTCATATGGAAGGTAATATTTGATGGTAATAGGTAACAAAATAGTTTAGATGAATGTCATGATTGTCATATAATATTTCATAATATGAAGAAACATAGATGTTGGTACTGTACCATAACATAATTTTCCATGACATCGTCCTTGATACCGTAACGTAACATTATAGGTTAAGTACAGGGACGGAGCTAAGTACTAATGAAAAGGGGCAGCCGCCACCCATGAAATATATAGGACCTCTATAGGACTCGTGTGCATATTAACCGTTCGCCACTCATGCTTTCATATCCACTTGGTTCACTTATACTAAATTTTATTTTTTTAATTAAAGGTCCACTCATATTCTCTTTTTTTTTACCATCCACTCATATTTTTTTATAATAATAATTATAGTATATTGAATTGATCAGTCTATTAAGTTTTATTCCTATTTCCAAGTAGAAGCCAACAACGTTTGGGAAATTAGGGACGATAGAGATACCCAAAATCATACATTCAAGAACAATTATATTCTAAAGTCCCAATTTCTCAAAATTTCAAGTACCGCCACACCTCAAGATTTAGTAGTAGATATTTGTTATTGTTTATCTTATTTATCATGTCTGATATTTTCACCCCCCCTCGATAAATTTTTCTGGCTCCGTCCCTGGTTAATTATAGCAAGACGGGTTATCATTTATAATTAAGAGATTAGGTTAAGTATAGCGAGATGGGTTAACGGTTATTCCTTTCCAAAAAAAAAAACAGCATATAATTAGGAACATAATTTTATTTTACTTTAGATAAACACTAAATGCAAAAATGTGGGGGAAAAATTAGGTTAAGTATAGCGAGACGGATTAACATTTATAAGTAACATAGAATTTAGGTAATACATTAAAAATAAGCATAGAATTTAGGTTAAAATTAGGGCAACTGTTAGCGTCTGGGTCAACTTTAATAAATAAGAGATAAGAGATAAGAGATCTCTCCGTTTGAAAATAAGATTTTGATTAAATTAACTAAATTAAATAGGTTTAATTAAACAGGGGTAATACAGTAAAAGTAAGCATAGAATTTAGGTTGAAATTAAGCAACAGTTAGCGTCCGGGTTAACTTTAATAAATAAGAGATAAGAGATCTCTCCATTTGAAAATAAGATTTTGATTAAATTAACTAAATTAAATAGGTTTAATTAAACAGGGGTAATACAGTAAAAGTTAGCATAGAATTTATGCTAAAATTAGGGCAACAGTTAGCGCCCGGGTTAACTTTAATAAATAGTAGCAATCTGTTAACAAAAGTGATTTTTTTTTATGTTTATCTGGCAAACAAAGTAGGAGCAGCAATTTGAACCTATTTTTGTGTTGGAAACAAAATAGGTGGAAACTGTAATAGGATGGACTCCGTTTAGTAAAAACAAAGTAGCAACGATGAGTTGAAAATAGGAGCAACGATTATAGGATGAAACGAAGTAGCAACGATTTTTAAGCTTATCTCTCCGTTTAAAAAAAAGATTTTGATTAAATTAATTAAATTAAATAGATTTAATTAAACAGGGGTAATACAGTAAAAGTAAGCATGGAATTTAGGTTAAAATTAGGGCAACGATTAGCGTCCGGGTTAATTTTAATAAATAAGAGATAAGAGATAAGAGATCTTTCCGTTTGAAAATAAGATTTTGATTAAATTAACTAAATTAAATAGGTTTAATAGGGGTAATACAGTAAAAGTAAGCATTGTGATTTAGGTTAAAATTAGGGCAACAGTTAGCGTTCGGGTTAACTTTAATAAATAAGAGATAAATAAGAGATAAGAGATCTCTCCGTTTGAAAATAAGATTTTGATTAAATTAACTAAATTAAATAGGTTTAATTAAACAGGGGTAATACAGTAAAAGTAAGCATATAATTTAGGTTAAAATTAGGGCAACAGTTAACGTCCGGGTTAACTTTAATAAATAAGAGGTAAGATATCTCTCCATTTGAAAATAAGTTTTTGATTAAATTAATTAAATTAACTAAATTCAATAGGTTTAATTAAACAGGGGTAATACAGTAAAAGTAAGCATTGAATTTAGGTTAAAATTAGGGCAACAGTTAGCGTCCGAATTAACTTTAATAAATAAGAGATAAGAGATCTCTCCGTTTGAAAATAAGATTTTGATTAAATTAATTAAATTAACTAAATTCAATAGGTTTAATTAAACAGAGGTAATACAGTAAAAATAAGTATAGAATTTAGGTTAAAATTAGGGCAACAGTTAGCGTCTGGGTTAACTTTAATAAATAAGAGAAGGTTAAAATTAGGGCAACAGTTAGCGTCCGGGTTAACTTTAATAAATAAGAGATAAGAGATCTCTCCATTTGAAAATAAGATTTTGATTAAATTAATTAAATTAACTAAATTCAATGGGTTTAATTAAACAGGGGTAATACAGTAAAATTAAGCATATAATTTATGTTAAAATTAGGGCAACAATTAACGTCCGGGTTAACTTTAATAAATAAGAGAAGAGATAAGAGATCTCTCCGTTTGAAAATAAGATTTTGATTAAATTAACTAAATTAAATAGGTTTAATTAAACAGGGGTAATACAGTAAAAGTAAGCATATAATTTAGGTTAAAATTAGGGCAACAGT
This sequence comes from Medicago sativa, assembly GCF_051527215.1. NCBI lineage: Eukaryota > Viridiplantae > Streptophyta > Magnoliopsida > Fabales > Fabaceae > Medicago > Medicago sativa. The sequence continues at coordinate 13,051,183 of NC_140753.1, read as the reverse complement.
TAACGTCCGGGTTAACTTTAATAAATAAGAGGTAAGATATCTCTCCATTTGAAAATAAGATTTTGATTAAATTAATTAAATTAACTAAATTCAATAGGTTTAATTAAACAGGGGTAATACAGTAAAAGTAAGCATTGAATTTAGGTTAAAATTAGGGCAACAGTTAGCGTCCGAATTAACTTTAATAAATAAGAGATAAGAGATCTCTCCGTTTGAAAATAAGATTTTGATTAAATTAATTAAATTAACTAAATTCAATAGGTTTAATTAAACAGAGGTAATACAGTAAAAATAAGTATAGAATTTAGGTTAAAATTAGGGCAACAGTTAGCGTCTGGGTTAACTTTAATAAATAAGAGAAGGTTAAAATTAGGGCAACAGTTAGCGTCCGGGTTAACTTTAATAAATAAGAGATAAGAGATCTCTCCATTTGAAAATAAGATTTTGATTAAATTAATTAAATTAACTAAATTCAATGGGTTTAATTAAACAGGGGTAATACAGTAAAATTAAGCATATAATTTATGTTAAAATTAGGGCAACAATTAACGTCCGGGTTAACTTTAATAAATAAGAGAAGAGATAAGAGATCTCTCCGTTTGAAAATAAGATTTCATTTGAAAATATGATTTTGATTAAATTAATTAAATTAACTAAATTCAATAGGTTTAATTAAACAGGGGTAATACAGTAAAAGTAAGCATAGAATTTAGGTTAAAATTAGGGCAACAGTTAATGTCCGGGTTAACTTTAATAAATAAGAGATAAGAGATCTCTCTGTTTGAAAATAAGATTTTGATTAAATTAATTAAATTAAATAGGTTTAATTAAACAGATGTAATACAGTAAAAGCAAGCATAGAATTTAGGTTAAAATTAGGGCAACAGTTAGCATTCGGGTTAACTTTTATAAATATAAGAGATAAGAGATAAGAGATAAGAGATAAGAGATTAATATTTTTTATTTTAGGTAACTTGTTATTATTATAATTATTATTCATTCAAAAAAAATATTATAATTATTATTAGTAAATGTCCTCGTGAGTTTAGCTCAACTAGTATGGAAAATGCATAATATATGCAAGGTTCGGGGATCGAACCCCGACCACCACAAAAAAAATATTATTAGTAAATTCCATATTTTAAGTTAATAATTTTTTCATTCACTCTTGTCATTTATTAGTAAATTCCATATTTTAAGTTAATAATTTTTTTCATTCACTCTTATCATTTTGAATTTTTCTTAATAATCCATGTGATCCTCTCAAATGTTAAAATTTCATAAAGTCTATTGAAATCTTTACAAATCTTTATAAGTCCATTAAAATCTTATGTTCAAAATCCTGATTGTAAAAAGTCATTTTAAAAAAGTCTTTTAAAATCCCATAAAATTAATAGAATCACACAAAGTCTTTTTAAAATCTGCAGGATTTTGTTTGCCGAAATAATCTTTTAAAATCCCAACCCAATACACCACCTAAAGCTACATGTAAACTCATTTGACATGTTTGAAGATTGAGTAAAAAAATTGCTTGAATTTGAAAATGAAAGGAATGACACAAAAAGAGGAGAAAAGATGAGCAGATGAAAAAAATTTGAAAAACAAGTTATGGGTAGTTTTGCTCATATTCATAGTCTAAACTGACGTGAAAAAGTCATAAGAGAAGAAGTTATCAAAGAAAAAACCTTCTTCATCTTCTTCCTCTTCATTATTCCCTGCGATTAGATCGCACAATTTTTGGAACCCTAATCTACCACATTTTCTCTCACACCTTCATCTAAATCTCACAAATCACTCTAATCGAATCAAATCAACGTCGATCACTCTAATCACATCGTTTAATACTTATTATTATCCCTAATCATTCGTTGTTATCGATGGAAATGATCGGTAACCATTCCCCTAATCATTCCTCCGATAACCTCCAATCACGTCGTCTTCCGCCGTGGAATCAAGTAGTTCGTGGCGAATCGGAGTCTATCGCCGCCGTTCCCGCCGTTTCTTCATCGGAGGAATCTTTCCCGATTGTAACTGCTCCGGTGGATGATTCTACCTCTGCTGAAGTGATCTCTGATAACGCAGATAACGGAGGTGAGCGCAATGGTGGTACTGGTAAGAGACCTGCTTGGAATAGGTCTTCCGGCAATGGCGGTGTTTCGGAGGTTCAGCCGGTGATGGATGCACGCTCGTGGCCTGCTTTATCTGATTCCGCTCGAGGTTCTACGAAATCGGAGTCGTCGAAGGGTTTGTTAGATGGATCTTCTGTTTCTCCATGGCAGGTTTGTTTCTGTTGCGATTCACTATAGTATTTATGTTAATACGATTTACAATACCTACGATTTCAATGATTTGTCCAATTTAATATAGTTTGTTAGAGATGATTATGTTTGTAGCGTTGTTGAGTTGATTTTTCATGTGTTTTTAATGTTTTTCTTGTATGAAATTGAATTCATTGATGGTATCATGCATAAAAATGATTGAAGTGAATTTCAGTAGGTTAGGATCAGTATGTATTGCATGGCATGTTAAACTGAATCAACAGTGGATACGCCTTTACCTTATGCATAATACTGTTATGAACCACTGACATGGACACACGACATTAGTAAAAATTTGAAAAAATGAATTAATTGAATGTAATCACATGATGTGTCGGCTATGAAGCACGGACACAAACACGGACACCAGACATGGCGACATCAATATTTTTTTTTAGAAAATGACATAATTCATTGTAACCACAAGTGTCGGTGTTGTGTCACCGACTCACCGGGACATGCCTTCAATCAGAAGCGTCCATGCAACAGTGTGTCGGACTCTGACACGCCTTCCATCAGAAGTGTCATTGTATAGAGTTTCAGGATCACTTTTTGTATTCTTCTCACTGTACAATTTGGTAAATGCAAGTTCTTTTTTGGTCTGAAGTTACGGAATATATGCACAGGGAGCTGTAGGAATAATATTGAATCAAATTGCCATGTCTTTGCGACCTGATGGATTGTGAAATGCTATCATTTTTCACTTTTTGTCATATTTGATTTTGCTGTGCACTTTTTATTTTTATTTTTTGTTTGTATGCACATCGATATTGCTATTGTTTTAAGTGTCAATTATAGGGTATGGAAAGCACACCTTCTTCCTCTATGCAAAGACAAGTCGGAGATAATGTAAATGTAAACAATATGGCACCAACTCGCCAGAAACCAATCAAACACAACAGTTCAAATGCATCTTCTAATGGGGGCCACACACAGCAGTCTGCACCCCAAGTTTCGATAGCTGCATCGGGATCTCACACCTCTTCTTCCAGAGACCATACACAGTCTCCCAGAGACCATGCACAGTCTCCAAGAGACCACACACAGTCTCCCAGAGACCACACACAGAGAAGTGGATTTGTGCCAAGTGATCATCAACAGCAGCGTAATTCATTTAGACATCGTAATGGTGGTCCACATCAGCGTGGAGATGGTTCTCACCACCATCATAACTATGGGAACAGGCGTGATCAAGACTGGAACAATCGTCGAAATTACAATGGTAGAGACATGCACGTGCCACCAAGAGTTTCTCCAAGAATTATAAGGCCATCTCTGCCTCCTAATTCTGCACCATTCATTCATCCACCACCATTGCGGCCTTTTGGTGGCCACATGGGATTCCATGGTATGTTGTATTAATGTCAAGATGATTTCTTTCAGGATATGAATATTCTCTGATGACTGTATTTGTTTTCAGAACTAGCTGCTCCAGTGGTATTATTTGCAGCTCCACCTCCACCGATAGATTCACTAAGAGGTGTTCCCTTTGTTCCTCCAATGCCTCTTTATTATGCAGGGCCAGACCCTCAGTTGCATAGCAAGATAGTCAACCAGATTGACTACTATTTTAGGTACTGCTTTTACTTTGGTCTGTTAATTTTTTTAAATTGCCTTTTTTGTTGGTTAAGAAAGTTGATTGCAGACAATTATACAACTTTTCTATTGCAGTAATGAAAATTTAGTCAAAGATATATTCTTGCGGAAGAATATGGATGCCCAGGGCTGGGTTCCAATAACGCTAATTGCTGGCTTCAAAAAAGTAAGTAATTTGGATGTATACAATTGCTTTTATGTGAGAGAGAGAGAGAGAGAGTGAGGTGAAAATGCGTATATTTTTGTTTTTATAGCTGACTTCATAACTCACAATTATGCACTTTTTACTTCTACATTAATAGTTAAATTACTGCTGAAGTAGAAGGATTGAATTATATATAATCATCTTCTACCTTTTAATGGAAGCCACTTGTTTACAAATTTTGGCGCTTCTTGGAAAGGATCAGGTCATGACTGATTGATTGATTGCACGTGCAATGTTTTTATATTGATAAATATTGTGTTATGATTTGTTTTGCTTGTTCTATGACAATCCAGCACGACAATGGTGTAGCATGTGTTGTCTCCCCATGGCTGCATAGTTATATTGCCAAACCTAGCACCCTACCTATTTCAAATTGTCTGATGAATTTAGCTAGTATTTTTCTCATTTTGGGGGATTGATGTATGATCTTTACTCTTTTTTTTATCCTACTTTTGCTTTCTATATTATATGCAGTTCTATTTGAGGAATCTGGGCTCAAGTTGTGTTTAGTTATGTTGTGTATCACTAAATTAGACTAGGAAAATAAAAAAGTTTTTTTTAATACAAGAAGTTGTTTTAGTGTCTTGAGGAAAAGTTTACAGCTTTTTTTCAGGAAATTCTTTTAAGGCAAGGAAATTCTTTTAGTGTCTTGCATTAAAATGATATTTTTTCTGTAATCCATATCTTGTTTGGACTTTGAACATCAGTAGATGAAAACGTGAAACATGCCTACTGGGTATTATATGTTACAATGGATATTGTTTGGTTGTGTTGGCTTCTGCAATAGGTGCCTTTTGTCAGGCTCCCTTGACTGGAAAAACATGAGTTTGATAGTTAAATACAACAAACCATACATGAATGTATGCACAATGAACCGTCAAAAGAATAAAAAGCTTGCAAGAAGATTTAAAGTTTGATCCTTTTAATTTTAATTATTTGTTCTCTTGGTTTTGTAATTATGTTATTTTTACCATATTAAGCATCACTGTTGTCATTATTATTATTGGTTTTGGTACTATCAACTCATAAAAGCTAAAGTAGACCATTTAATGGATACAATCATTGTTGTGCTTTTGATTTCTTGGTTACAGACCAAGAGTGCACCATGAAAATCTTTATGTTTTGTTATCAATGTTGATTGATGCATTTTTGGTATTGATGTAATTGCCTTAAAGGATAACTTGGAAATTGTATGCTCTAGTGTATGCATAAGTTTATCTCCTGAACTATATACCATCATAATTATGTCCGACACTGGCGAGATGGAACTGGATATGTAAATGTGTGTGACTGTATGTAATACCTGCTTCAAGTTTTGGTTTGTAGTTTGTACTTATAGTGGTTGACTATTTTGTAGCTGACTTCATATATCATTTAGACTTTGTACTGTGCTGTTTTCCAAACCCATCTAAATTGTCTTAGAAATTCTTCTATTTGGATGTGAGTTATAGCATTATATTATAATTTAATTAATGAAAATATTTCCGTCTGCCAGGTCATGGATTTGACTGACAATATTCAGCTTATAATAGATGCAATTCGAACTTCATCTGTGGTTGAAGTGCAGGTATTTTTCTAAATCTTGCATTGGAAATTTTAGTTTATAATTCGATTTGAATAGATGCACAAATTTAGCTGGAAGATCAAATAAAGTGATAATTCTCATTTTCCTTGTTCTATCAATTTATTGAAACTCTTGTTTTCAATTTCATTCTCATTTTCATTTTTCTTAATCTTGCATTGGAGATTTGTGTTTATAATTTAATTTGATATTGCATCGGAATATCAATTTGTTGAACCTGCTGTTTTGATTTTCTTATTTATTTATATTATAGGGAGACAAAATAAGGAGGCAAAATGATTGGGAGAAATGGATCATGCCTTCTCCTGTTCAGTTTCCTAATGTTACAAGTCCTGAAGTGTTAAATCAGGACATGCTAGCAGAGCAAATGCACAATATTGCTCTGGAGACAACTATCTATGATGGTGCAGGAGGACCAGTTGTTCTACCAGATAATTCAGAGCATACACCTGCATTTGGGGATTTGAGCACTCCATTGCAGCTCTCAACTAGTGAAATTACTGGTCAAGTTGACATTCATGGCTCAGATTTCTCTACTTCAAGGAGAAATTAGAGCTGCAAACGTGCTTAGGCACTTCAGTTTTTTTTTTGGGAGCCCGTAAGAGTTAAGGAGGACACTGGCAGGTATCTAGAAATTATCTCAGTCTTTGCACGTGGCACAATGAGATAAATTCTCGTGAGACATTTAGGATAACATGATTGTTGAATAGGAAGAAAATTCCGATTACAAAACAGAAAACATGACTAAATGCGAAGATCAACCCCCTCCCTCTAAAAATGAAAACAGAAGGCATTTTATTTTTGGTTGTTGTGGACCTAGTGATGCGACTATTGTGATAACTTGTTTTTGTGGGATATATATGTATGTTCTTAGCCTTAGAGGATGGTTTTGCTTGCTTGAATTTGCGGAGGAATTTTGGCTGTTTTGTTTCCCGACTGCCCCTCAGCTGCTTTTTAAAATCTGGGGTCAGCTTCCCACCGGTTTCAAGAGCTTTTTATTAGTTAATGGGTGTTGTATGTTGAATGAATCTGATGATAGCTACCTGCTGCTTCTGAGGGAAGAGGAAATATGGCTTTCTTGTGGCTGAGCTTGTCCTAGGACCACATCAAAGATGCTTGCTTGATGTCCCTTGCTATATTCCGTCCTTTTCTTGTCTGGAATGACATTGATATTTATAATATTTTTCAGTTTTCATGTCTGTTTAAACTCAAATTCTGACGCTATAAAATTTTTATTGTTTTTTGTCAAAATTTAAGACCCGAAACAATTGTGCACGCTGGGGATTAATTTTCTATCTAGACCTGAAGAAGTTGCATGGATAGTTGATATTATATCTCTCTTCCACACGGTATTAATGCAATTTTTATTTTACTTGGTTTGATGATATAAGTATGTAATTTTTTTTAACTTTATCTTTTATTATCCTCTCATCTATTGGACCACGTCGGCTATTTTTTTTTTATCCCTTTTACCTGTTGACCGGTTAAATTTATTAATTTTTTTAGATCACAAAAGAAAAAACTTAACACGGTCTCACTCCACTCTAGCGAACATGTTCTTTCGCCACGAGTTGCTAATGACAACAGTGTCTCCATTGGCTTCTCAACCTTAGCCAACTCAAAGGACCCGTTAAGTGAATAACAAGTGGGATAGCCAACACAGAACATCGTTGTTTCAGCCACTTAGTTTATTGGAAGAGATTAGAAAACAGGTGCTGGAGAGGTCACGAAGTGCAGCCGGCGGTGATGTGGTACTTGCAAGATGGCATTTGATGGCGGTGATACGGTTGTTGCATGGTGGTGATGGTTGGCTTTGCATGGGCTGCAGCGGTCACTTCTGTTTCCTCTATATTGAATCTCTTTTCTTCTCTCCTGCACTCCGGCCTCGTTGTTGCCAATATTTTCTTATTTGTGTTGATTTTTTGGAATATTGGATTTTTTTTAATGGAGATATGGTGGTGAGGTTTGGGGAGAATTGTTACTGGGATGTTACAATTGCAAATAGGGGACGACGGTTTTTACCTATAGTGGAGGACGCTATGAAATTCAATAAATCTACTATATATATATAAAAATAATCTACTACCAAAATTATTTAACTGTCCCTCTTTCCAACAAAATTACATAACTGTTTTCACTTTTTACAAAGGGTAATATTGGATATTCAAGTTCCAAGATGCAATGTGAGGTTTTTTTAACAAAATCGGACTTCTATACCCTTCTCCTAAATTCAATTATAACTACAACACAAGGCTATTTGGGGTATTTCACACAATTTCACTTTAATTCAATTTTTATTCTTCCCACACTTTCCTCTCCCTCTTTCCACGGTTTCCTCTCTTTCTTTTTTTTTGAACAAATCAAAATGAGATTTCAATATAACCATAGTGATTCAACCTGCACAAGGTGTGCAAAGGTCAAACCACCAGAAAGTATTTACAGAGTCATACTGCCATTACCAAACAGCAGGAATAAAAATAGAAAAATCACACCTGGATACCCATACAAAGAGTCGGGTGTTTCCACCAATCATTAAAACTAAAACAAAAGGAAGGTTGCTTCGATTTCAGCCATAGGAACGAATTTCTCTTGACCTTTTCGATAAGAACATCGGAATTAGAGACCTTATGTTGGAAGATACGGTAATTCCTTTCCTTCCATAATATCCAAACTGTAGCAAACCAAATTGTCGTAAAGAATACAAAGGAAGACCTTGACCAGCCCGCCATCTTAGTAAAATGCATGAAATGATGCCGCAAATGGAATGGCGGAACAAAAGAAAGGCCTAACCAGTTAAGAACGTTATGCCAAAGCTCTCTGGATGTGTCACACTGTAGAAATAAATGATGTGCTGATTCCATAATTCCACACCCAGCTGTCGCACACATGGTATCATCTGAATTTATAATATTCCTCCGCAACAGATTATCTTTTGTCGGCAATCTATTACGTAAGAGACGCCACGCCATCAGAGACACTTTCAACGGGACCTGTTTGTGCCACACATCGTCCACACAAGACCTGACGGCAGTACTACCTGAGTGAGTAATAAATTTATATGCTTCTCGCACCGTGTAACCATGAACAGGATCCAACCTCCATCTCCAAGAGTCATTAACGTTATCCTGCAAAACAACATTTTGTAATAAAATAGAGCACTCCCTAACACTTTCCTCCTCCCAAGCTAACAGACGACGTCGCCACTCCCACCCCATACCTCCTTCCGTCCACCCCAACCTCCACATATCCTCCACCGAACACTCCTTACTGACAGCCAGATCAAAAAGGCGGGGAAACTTTAATCTTAAAGGTAATTCCCCCACCCAACAGTCAAACCAAAACAAAGTATTACGACCATTACCAACTACCCTACAAAGATTCTCTTCAAACCAACTCCCTACACCCTCCCCCACCCCATCTCGAACACGACAAATCGTCCTCCACCAATTAGAACCATTCCTATCTCCCTCCCTCAAGCGCCCTCCAACCTCCCCATAACGGGCTTTCAAAACTTTATACCACAGCCCCTCTTTCTCGTGCACCAACCTCCAACACCACTTCCCCAACAAAGAGAAATTAAAAGCTCCCACCTTTCTAACCCCCAACCCCCCTTCCTCCTTAGATAAACAAATCGAATCCCAATTTATCCAATGAATTTTCCTAAGATCCTCACCACCCCCCCCCCCCCCCCCCCCAAAAAAAATTTTAAAAATAGATTCAATAGAAGAAATTATACCTGCAGGGGCTCTGAAAAAGGAAAGAAAGTAAACCGGAAGAGAGGACAGGACAGACTTCAGCAATACCAGACGGCCACCAAAAGACAAAAATTTGTTACTCCACGATGATAATTGCTTTACTATACGATCAACAACAGGCTTCCACAAGCTCAACTTCCTTGAATCCCCACCAATTGGTAGACCCAAGTAAACAAAAGGGATAACTCCCTTGCGGCAGTTCATCACCAAAGCAGCCTCAGACAACCAAGATTCAGGAACATTAACTCCTGTCAACATACTTTTGTGAAAGTTAGCCTTCAACCCCGACACCTCCTCGAACAAAAGCAACACAGCCCTCATAGATCGAACATTCAACCAAGATTTTTCGCCTATCAATAGAGTATCATCCGCAAACTGAAGGTGACTTATCCGAACCAAATTTGCGCTACCAATACCATACCCATTAAACAATTGCGCCTCCACCATAGCTTGCATCAACACATTAAGCCCTTCGGCAACCAACAAAAATAAGAAAGGCGACAACGGATCTCCTTGACGAAGACCCCTCTCAATAAAAAATTCCTCCGTAGGAGACCCATTAACCAAAACTGATGCTGTTGCTGTCCCCACACATTCATTTATCCATTTTCGCCAAATAGTAGGAAAATTCATTTTAACCATCACCGCATCCAGATACTTTAAATCAACGGAGTCATATGCCTTTTCAAAATCAACTTTAAATAAGAGAAGTTCCTTATTCAAGCGCTTCGCTTCATCCACCACCTCATTTGCGATCAAAATACCATCTAGAATTTGCTTCCCTCTGACAAACACTGATTGCGTATCCGACACCACACTATTAATGACACCTCGTAATCTATTAGCAAGAACCTTCGCTAACACCTTATACATACTCCCCACTAATGAGATAGGCCGGAAATCCGTCAACCGTTGAGGACTAGATACCTTCGGGAGCAAAGCAATAAAAGTAGAATTGATTCCTTTTGAAAGCTTCCCATTCCGATGAAATTCCACCAAAAATCTCATAAAATCATCCTTCAAAATGTCCCAAAATTGTTTAATAAATCCGAAGTGCACACCATCTGGTCCAGGACTCTTGTAACTGTCACAGTCCCAAACCGCTTGCTTCACTTCTTCCGTAGTAAACGGCCTTGTTAAACTTCCCGCTTCAGTAAAAGAAAGTTGGCGAAACTGAAGTCCTTCAATACCTGGCCGAAGTGATCCACTCGATCTATAATGCGAAGAGAAATGATTGAACACTGCCGCTCTAATATTTTGAACGCCTTCTACATTAACACCATTAACAGATACCACACTGATAGCATTATGTCGTCGTCGGGCTGACATTACACCATGAAAAAATTTGGAGTTTGCATCGCCTTCCTGTAACCAGTTCATCCTTGAATTCTGCCAATTAATACTGTTTTGAATCCGAGCCAATGAATGCAAGTTAACAGATAAATCATGTAATTCCTCTATCTCTGTCTCAAGAAGTGGCATTTCCTCCGCCTTAGAATCTAAGAAAGAAATTCTGTTCTTCGCATCATTGATCTTACCATCCAAATTCTTCGAATGCTGAAGATGCCAATTCTTTAACGCCGCCTTCACCAATTTCAATTTTTGTTTCAATACAAAGCCACCCCATCCAGTAATATTAAGCGATAACCACATACCTCGAACAAACTCTTCATAGCCCTGAAAATCTGCCCAACACTTAAGCATTCTGAGAGGACGCGGACCCCAATTAGCATCATCAACATGTAACATAACGGGAACATGATCAGACAGCCCCCGTTGGTGAGCAACCTGAACGCAATTGGGCCAAACATCACACCACCTTGCAGACAGTAAAAAACGATCCAACCTACTCATAGAAACACCATCCCCTCGGTACCAAGTGAACAACCTACCACAAATAGGCAAGTCAATCAAAGAACAATCGACAATAAAATTATTGAACATATCAGCATCCACCTGTCTGAAGACCATCCCTCTCCCTTTCCGTTCGTCCTCATTTCTAACAGCATTAAAATCCCCACACAAACAGACACAAATGTCCGAATTATTAATAACAACAGATGACAATTGCTCCCACAACTCCCTTTTAGCCACTGAATCACACGGAGCATAAACGTTACAAATAATAAACTCTTCAGCCGAAGAAATATCTTTTCCTCTAATAATTAGAACTCCACCGTAACTCATTGTACACCACACCTCTACACGAGAAGTATCCCACACCGTAATCAAACCACCGGAAGCCCCCAAGGACGGTCGATAGGAATAACCGCAATGGGAATCTCCCCAAATCAATTTAATCAACCAATCATCAACTGAACTCAACTTCGACTCTTGAATGCACAAAACAAAAGGATGTTTCTCATTGACTAACCGACGAACCTCCACCCTCTTCTCCCCACCACCGAGACCCCTCACATTATAAGAAAGAATTTTCATTGCCACCACACTCCCCCCAAACCCCTCCTACTCGCACACCCTCAACACCCCTCCCCAACACTCCCACTCCCGCCTACTTCCGCTTGCCCCAACTCAGTAACACTTGCTGCCCGCAACTCCTTTCTTCCGTCTTTGGTCAATAAATTGAACCTATTAATGGTATCACAATTATACTTCACACCAATTACCTTTCCAATATCTCTGACATCCTCCGCCAACACCTTGGGTTTACTATGTAAGAGCACCCAATTTTCACAATCCTTATTAAATGCTGAAGATGAATTAATAGAAGAGTCGGAAGATTTAGTAACTTCCTTTGAAGCATGGTCAGACTTACGTACCTTGCTCTTCCTCCTTTTTTTGTTTACAATTTTCAAAATAGCCTTTCTATCTACCTCCGGCATTCTTGCTATTCGTTTCATGAAACCAACAGAATTATTTATAGGTCCCCTATGCTTTTTCTTAATCAAATTTTTCGATGGCAAAGCACACACTTTCTCAACATTTGACTCGGCATTAGCATTAATATCAAAAGAGCGAGTAGAAGTAAAAGCATTACCACCTTCATGGATAGGAACTTTCGACAACCAATCAAGGCTCCAAGGTCCCGGTTCTTTGACATTGCTTGCACCTTGAGGTTTTGGAGGCGAAGGATCACGAACTGGTGAAAGCACTGGCGACAGATCAATTGACAAGTCTGCTGCCTGCGGTTTTGAAAACTGCACAGATTTTTGTTGTTGCTTATTCTGACTCACCACTTCAGCGTTCTCTGGCTGTTGTTTAGGAACAGCAATTTGATTTTTTTGAGACCCCACAATCTGCCCTTCATGTTCCTCCCACTCTCTATGCAAATCAGTAACCAATTCATCCAACTCCCACTCCCCTTGCACCTCCTCTAGATCATTAACATTACTCGGTTGCGATAAAGTTTTCGGTCTAGAATCAATCACCTCCTCCGTCATGAAAGCATCCTCCCCCAAATTGCATCCCCACTCCTCCACCAATTTAACGGTATAATTACAATTGTCTATCAAAAATTCAGCATTTGTGTTCACAATCTCAATCTGCGTTGTCGACACCAACACACGTGCATAATCCAACCTCGCCCTGTCAACCGTACATTCATCTAAACGTATAAATCTGCCCGTATCCAAGACACATAATCTGAAAAAATCCTCGGTCCAGGCATGAATAGGAACTCCATAAATACGCAACCAAGCTCCCCTTTCATATTTTACCTCTGACGGTGTCCATTTTCGAACTGTGTTAAACAACATCCCAAAAAAATGTACGGCATCATTGAAAAGTTTCCAAATGTCCTCCCCATTTGTACAGTTGAGAAAAACACGATCACCCCCCATTGGTGTAATTAACACATTAGGAAAACCGGCGTCCTCTACTTTTTGTTGAATAGCTAACGCGGATTCCCCCTCCGACATCAATGCCACCATACCAGATTGTGCCCAAAGCAAGTCCTGAATGCGGGATTTAAAAATGGGAATGTAATGTTGCGGCTTCTGCTCTGTCACCTTAACATTCTGAACTGATACAACTGTATTCCTCCCATCATTGCCATACACCACTGCACTTGCACCAGCCTTTCCTATCCCATTACGTTCCTGATCGCCACTAGCATTCCCTCCTGCCACCGAACCCCCACCAACAGTCTTTCCCACCTCCGCCACCTTCCTAACCTTCGCAAGTTTCACAGGTCTGCCCACCGGAACCTCCACATCCCCCACCTTCAATTGATGCACCTCCACACCGCTACCAGCCACCATATGTTTTTCAAGACGGCCATTTGTAACATCTTCACTCCTATCCACAATCACCACCGAGCCAACTCCTCCATCTTTATTCCTCAACACAGTCGAAACCCTAACTTTCTCATCATTATGTGCAAACCTATCGAACCTCGCCTCACGTGCCCAGACTCTACAATCTCCAAACCAAACATTGTTCAGTGCCTGTGCCAATTTGTCCTTATTTTTTACCTTCACATACCTCACGAATCCAAACTCCTGTCCACGCGCATTACGGTGTCTTGCTATGAAAACATCGGATAAAATTCCACAAACTTCAAAGGCTTGTCTCAAACGAAACAATGGCATATTATCAGGAAAATTGGTAACGTAGAAAGAAGCCTTATCACTGAACTCGACAATATCAGAACTGTGCCATTCTGCTGAAGCAACACGTCTGCCAAAGTCACTAGAAACCCTACCAGCAAATGATTCCTTCCCTTCTTGTCTCAGCCCTACTCTGCCATTGGAAACCCTAGCCAAATCCTTATGTCCAACACCAGAAACCGATCCTCCTTGCTTGTCTGATATCCGTAGCCTATCCTGTCCCCTATGCTCCGGTTCCGTCGCTTTCCTCTTCCTCGACCGCACCACAGACCAATCTCCCCTATCCCCCCCAATTTCTGCCACCCTGGCTGGACCCCGACCCCCCCCCCCCCCCCCCCCGATGTGTCTCTCAGCCGGCGAAAAGCTCCGGCGCGGTTGCCCTAGGTATGCCCTAGAGTAGCCGCCTCTCACTCTCTCTCTAGCTCTCATTATTACAGAAATTAAGCGAGGGGTTGTAATCCCCACTACATCAACATCCAACAGGTTGCTCAAAAAACATCAAATTTTCTTCTCTCTTTCTCTTCTTCCATTCTTCTTCTATTGTTCCTATTACCATATTTCTTCATCAATTTCTTCATTCTTTTTCACAATTTCTTCATTCTGCACAATATTCTTCGATTTTTTCCTTTTAATTTCGTATGATTTTTGTTTTCTTCCGTTTTTTCCGCTTGATTTAACTGGTGATTGAATTTTATGTTTGATTGTTTTATTTTTATGCATTTCGTTGATTTTGCGTTGTTGTTAGAGCAGACTATGATTTTGTTATTTCAAAGGTATACAAATCTATTTTTTCCTGATGTTTTCTTGTGTTTATTTTTCATTCTTGCATCTTCTTCAAATCTTGCAGTTTTGTTTATATTTTCACATCAGTTATATATAGTTTGCTGATTCATTTTGATGTTTCTGTTATGCATATTGATTGTGTGTCCATTTGACATCTAATTTACTAATTTCTTTGAATTTTGTGTTGCTCTTTTTCAGTTTCGTATATGCACTCAAAGTGTTTGGTAAAATGCTGCAGTGAATTCTCATCAACATTACCATGTTGTTTGGTGTCGAAGAATGCAATTTAATAAATTAATCTTTTTTCTTTTAGAAATTGGTAGCTTATGAAATATGATTTTGGAGTTATTGTGTTTTGTCATTTGCTATTGTAAATTGTAACATTTTCTTCAAGATTTTGTGTTTGGTCATTGGTGTGAATGTGTATATGAGATTGAATTTATGTCTGGTGTAGCGGAGGCAGAGAGGTGGGTTGGTGCATTCCTCACAGTTTTCTTCGGTGTGTTCTGCTGCACCATCATTGCAAGGAATGCAATAAAGGATTATGGGTTTGGCCAATGTAGCCTCTCAACTTTGAATTAATGGAATTCTTTATGCTAAGCAGCAACAACTTTGAATGATCCAAGGACAAATACAGGAGCAACTCTCATATCAGGCTTCACTTTGCAATTATAGGTATGATCCAATTTTGATTAGTATCAATAAACCTTTGTGGACCTGAAGGCGGTTCCAAGTGATGTTTTGAAGAAGGTCAGGGATGATAAGAATAAGACAAAGCTTGGACTAGACTGACGAAGTTTTGTTCAGATGAATGGTTTTATGAAGAATGAAACTCTCGGGGTGAGTTTTGTAAACAAGACAACATCAAATGTGATCAAAGTTGTGAAAATATAATTTCACAACTCTATATATTTTCCATAAGTTGTAATGATGTCGTTATTCAGTCTGAATAATATACATAAGTTGTAATGATCTCTTTAATTAGTTGGGATAATAGTTATATTAGCAATTTCCTAATTAAGATTTATTATCCCTATTTTATCTATACAATACATCTGAGAGATTAAAAACCATTAAGAAAATATACTTTAATTAACTGATGTTCGTTTTGATTTCTTATTAAAACTATAAAATAGACAGGTTCCAATGTCTAACTCAAAGTTGATAATAATGTCCATTAAACGCACTGAATAACATATTTAATATTTAACTTGACTTAATATACTGTTGTGAAAACTTTTAATTTAATTATCATTATTTGAAGTCCAGCGTGAAATGTTTCAAGAACCAAAGGTGTAAAGTTTGAGTCATTAAAATCTGCTCAAATCAATATATGTTATTACGCGGGACCTTTGTTGTGAAAACTTCTAATTTAATTATCATTATTTGAAGTCCAACGTGAAATGTTTCAAGAACCAAAGGTGCAAAGTTTGAGTCATTAAAATCTGCTCAAATCAATATATGTTATTACGTGGGACCTATATTTATCACTTATCAATAAATTAAATTTCGAATTCAAAAACATTTAAGCGGATTTTCACATGTAAGTAAAGATTTTTATAGAAATATTATATTAATTTAGATTTTTTTTTAATGCTTCATGTAACACACTTATCAAACAGGGAATATGTATGCATATGATTTTTATACTTAAATGAGATAGTGTATATTTATGAAATATAATGTGAACTATATATTAATAAAATATATTTTTTTGAAAAACAATAATTATGAGTGTATGGTATATTGGTATATATTAATAAAATAAACGTGAGTATATATTTATGTCACTAGACACGTGTTTATCACTTATCATTAAATTAAAATTAGTATTCGAAACACTAAAAAAAAAAAATTAACTACGTAAGGTTCGACTATGATTCACAATCAAATGCTTGCTATTAGATAATTAACTATGTAAGGTTCAATCCTTAAAAAAAAAAAAAAAAAACTACGTAAGGTTCGGCTATGACTCTCAATGGAAAATGTTCGACTATTTTTAACAAATTTTTACATGTAAAATAATCAAAGATTTTATATAAGTATAATATTAATGTTCTTTTATACACATGGTGAGAATAGATTATTTAGAATGGCGGTGGTCGGAGAAGTTGTTCTTATCGTCAATACTAAAACAAAAAAATAATAATATAATATACTATGATTAATCATACTTCAATTTTTTCCGTTGTTTTTTTTGATAATATATCACTAAAAAACCCGTTGGAGTGTACAATTGTAACACGGGACCCATTTCAGTAACTACAACGAGTGATCAGTTTTAATAAGTATTTTTTTTAATATCTCTATTTAAACACCGCGACTGCCTAAGTTTTATTAATATATTAATAAAATATATGTGGGTGTATGAACTATATATTAATAAAAATATATATGAGTATATGTTTGTTTTACGGGAATATATTAGTATATTCTTATTTCTGAAATCTAATGAGAACTATATATTGATAAAATATATATGAGTGTATGGACTATATATTAACAAAAATATATCTCACTGTATTTTTTTACGGGAATATGTTAGTATATGTTTATTTATGAAATATATTTTACGATAGCAGTATTATATAATACATTAATTATGATTTTTCACGGGATGCATATTAGTATTTTTCACACTAAAACATATTAGTAAATAAAATGTATGATTATTTTTATTTATTAGCATTTTTAATATCGTCAATACTAAAATTTAATATATATTTGTTCATATTAAAATTTAATTATTTTGTCATTTTTTATTACTAACGATCAATATATACATTATTATGCTTTAAATACTTTACATATTTTCACTATGGATAAAAAAAATCACTATACCAAACGCAGCCGAGACGCGATACGCGGCGGAGCCGCGGCCATACAGCGCGGCAAAGCCGCGCTACCCGTGCTGTAGCACGGGTATCTCGACTAGTTAATATAATAAAATTAAACCTACTCCAAGGCTAATACTTTTGAAAAATTGGATGATGTTGTCAATGAATGAGTGTTGAAACACGTGAATGAGATGAGTTGTTGTTTGGATGTTAGTTGCTTGATTTTTATTTGATATTTGTCTTATATTGGCAAGATGTGTGTGTTCGAAACTATGATGAAAGGGAATTTAACGCACGCGGCTGAATTGAAGTTATGATTTGCAACCTCTTTTTGGAACCACGTTTGATGAATCGTGGGATGATGTGGTTGAATGTAGATTCAGACACATGTATAGCGAACATGCTAAGTAGTTGTTAGGATGTTGTTTATTTGATATTTACTTGATATGCTTTAGGACTAATTGAATGTTGTGACGACTATAATGAATTTGACAATAGTGTGTGTTTGAAACCATGGTGAAATGAAATTTAACATCTGCATCAATGAAAATAACACTTAAGCTATAAAATGACGACATCGTTATCTTACAATTGTCCACCCTATGTTTTTATATTTGAAACTGTCGTACAATTTTTATTTACAATATTATAAAAAAACATTTCTCAATGCATATGGCCAAACATTAATCGTTCCAATTTATCTTCTATACGATGCACATTTGATTTTTCACATAAACAATTGTTCAATTTTTTAGTGGGGACAACACTTAGCATTTTGTAGGAACGAAATTAAAATGTTTCAATAATTGATAATGAAAACAAATAAACTAATGGCATCATGTACCTCTAATTTGTTATATGCATATGTCTTCATGTGAAGCAGTTTTTTTTTTTTTTTTATACAGATGAAATCAAAAGGAGTATTTACTATTTCACTCATATTTTTCTCTCAACAATACTAGCTTATAAACGATAATATTGAAAGAGATATCGATAAATAAAAAGTGATATATTTGATCAATGTTATTATGAATTAGACATATCAATTTTTATTTACTCATGTCTATTATAAAAGGATCAAGTGAGTATTAATTTAAACTTTTAAAATGACAAATAAAAGTAAATTTTTCAACTAAAAAACAATTGTGGGGGTAATTAAAAAAATCAAACGAATTTCATTTTTCGGGGAACAAATTAAGTAAGTTCGAATGCCTGCCAAATTGCCAATCACAAAGACCAACTGTTGATTTTTTTTTCTTACCCTATTGCCAAAAAAAATGAAACATTTGACCCCCTTTAAGAATTATATACCAAAATGACCCACTTTTGGAATAATTTTTTTGTTTTGTCCTTTTCCCCATTATGGTCATTTGAAATGGCGGTAATGGGCTGTTTTTTCTGCGCCACCCTGCAGCCATCACATCTTGTCTTTTTTTTTTTCAATTTTTTTTATTCATTACGGTCATTTGGTTTGGCTGTAATGGATTTTTAATTTTTTTTTTTGTTTTTCCTTTTTTTGAGCACAATATATGTATTTTAAATTAAATGTAAATAATTATATGTGACTGTGGGAAATAACAAGGCAAATGTAAGGCTTGAAATGTAATAATTTGAAGATGTTGCTGGAGTTGATGAACCCCTCACGTGCCTTTCCTTCTTCATTTCCTTTTTATTTTATTTTTTCATTTTTTTTAATTCAACAACAATTTAAAATGTTGCATTTTTATTTTTTTTAAATTGTTAATTACACACGTGGCATGCCAAATAAGCGTTGACTTTGTCAAAATTGACCAAAATGATCAAAGATGCAAAGGGGCTAAATCTTAGGGGGCCAAAATTGTAGTTTTTGTATATAGATGGCCAAAATTGCAAGTTTTTGAAAGTTAGAGGGAGAAAAGTGTACTTTGGCCACTTCTCAAAGAGGGTCAAATGTTTCATTTTTTTTGGCAATAGGGTTCAGAAAAAAAAAATTCCCAACTGTTAGCATGGAATTGGTTGGTAGAACTGGAACTTTACAATCTCTTTTTTGGAAACCAAACGAAATAGTATATCGTGCTTTGGACAAGTGTTGTTGTTTCAACCTTTTGGTTTCCTCTTCACCCTGCTACCTGCTTGCTTAATTTGCTTCCAACTAAGTCCTATGTTTATGATTAAAAATACACATGATTTGAGTTGTCCAAATAATATAACATCCAACGGTTACTGACCATTATACCTTTTCAGACCAATGAACAATATCAATGTCTTTCATAGGTGACAGAACACCCACTTTATATTTATAGATTTATAGATAGGACAAAACACCCTTTAAAATAAGATAAAATAATTTCATATAACAATGGTCTTTTTCTGATTGATTTTCTTTCTGAATACCTACACTCTCAAGCTAGCTTGATGAGTCTCAATCAATCAAACCATGGTTAGGAAGCATTATTATTTATTGAAACTTGAAACTCCTATTCTTCTTCTTTCCTTAGGTGGGTGGGTGGTTTTCTCTAATTTTGAACTAATAGTACTATACTCATCTTTAATAAATATGGTAAAACCCAAACTTCATAGAAATGGAAATAAAATTGTTACACGATGTGTTTTCATTTTGTATGTACCTAGTAAGGAAATAAAACGATAGAGGAGTTTTTAAAGGAATTTGTGTCTTCACTTCATTTGGAAGTGATTGTTGAAAATGGTAATAAGCTGGAGAAGAAGTAAGCATGAGAAAATAGAAGCTATGAAAAAGTTATAGTAGAGGGTGATGTAAGAATAGTAATAGAGATACTTTTATGGGAAAATGAGGCAAGAAAAAATGACTGGTTAAAGGAAAACTCGGTGTGACCTTCCATACAAAAGAAAAAAACAAGATTTTTTATGGACAACACTGTGTGATGTGGAGGTCATTGGACAGAGTAAGACTCGACAGTTGTCAAGTTGTAATTAAAGCAAACTAAGCTTGATGACTAGGACACATTTTAATTAATCTTTTTGACGGCATCAAAGTTAATTTAGTGAAATCTAATGTAATTACTCCCTCCGTCTCTTAATGGAGGCACCCATTGCCTTTTTCATATTTTTTAAGAAAAGTTGTCAGTGTAATTAATGTGTCTGCATTGTGTGTTAATATTACGAAATTGTCCTTTGTTTATATGTGTATTAAATTTGACTTTTCATATTTCAAGACAAGATAGTAGTATTAATTAGGGGTATATTTAAAAAAATAATAATAAATGCATCTAATAATTTGAAAAAGGATTTACATTTATGGACAAAAATAAAATCAAATGGGTGCTTAAATATAGGGAGGGAGTATAATTTGGGTAATGTTAACTTGTGCCCTAAAGGCACAAGTTAAGAAACTAAAAAGGGAATTAAAATACAACTTTTGTATTGAAAAAATAAAATTTTAAAACTTTAATACATTGAATGCACAATTTTCAAGAAAACATTTCCATGTTTAGTTTCTAAACTTTTGCCTTAAGGGCACAAGTTAACATTTACCTTATAATTTTAATTATGAATTTTTGTTTGTTTGTAAGTTTATAACAAATTAACAATCAACACCCCTCACAAAGATCTCAAAAATTTCATCAAGACTCAAGAATATGAAAATATTGTGTTAATCGGTCAAGTGGAAGTGTGGACCTGAAAGAAAATTCGTGATTTTTAAAAGTAAAGGAAAGAACATTTGAACAAAATTTAGAACATGAACAAGGCTGAATTTTTGCAAAGATAATGATTTTCTATTATGATGTAGTGGCTAAATAAACTCATCACATAAAGTATATATTTGTAAATATGTCATAGAAACTGATTACCCAAGATAGCAGAAATCAAAGTGTAACTTAATTTGATGCATATAAAAAAAAAAACATTTACACAACTTGCTATTTAACAATTCAATTTTAATATCAACAGGTATTATATTATTAAAAGTCTTACATTGAATGATATTATATTGATTCATATGTATACGAAAATTACACATGAATGATATACAACATGAACGTTTCTTTCTTTAAGAAAATAATGAACATTTGTTTATAAATTTCACCTTACAAATTGGATTTGTAGGTTTGAGTTAAGTCAAACCTAAATTCTTATATGTTGTCCAAATATCTAAATTTCATCGAACCACTTATAATTAATCATTTCTACTTATCCACTTGGATCACAATTCAAATGTTTGAACGTGAGAAAAATGTTTTTAAAATCCTACATAGACATAATATGAACACATTATTAAATATATAAATAAGAGTAATCCTCATCATAAGTTGATTTTGTATTTATACTAGTTTATCAAATAGTATATTTTTTTATCAATATAAGCCAAATTTAAATTCGAATATAGGAGTATTTTCTTTATCTAGTGTCTAGTCTCTAGTGATGCGATATATACGGTGAAAGTGTATAGATAGAATATTAACCACACAGGTGCCCTCCTCTCCTCTGTTGCGCTGATGAATTCTGCAAACCTTTGGACATCCTTTTGGGAACGAGTTTGGTTTCCAAAGACCATAACATTAACAGGATCGACAGTGTTTTCCTTAACAGGGTGAGTGAATGAACAATTGGTACTAGAAACGTGCGTGGCTAATAATGGGTTGCTGTTGAGATGAAGTCAAGTATGGACACTTTGGATTCTCATACTTTCTCCTACTTTCCACCATTGTTGTGGCTATCAAATTGACGTTTGGCGTACTTTGATTTCATTGTGCTTTGTCCTACTCCTAATGCATTATGAGAGATGCGTACCTGCCCTAGTTTATTTGTGGAAAAAACTAATGAATGGGACAAGGAAATAGTTTAAGAACTCAAAATCAAATGATTTTTTTTTTTTGAAAGATTTGTTAAAGAACCAAACATGGTAAAAAATATTTTAGAAGTGTGTAATCACACTCTTAAAAATATAAAAAATATATATTTAAGATAAGTTTTTTTATTTCCTTAACATATGTCTCACATTTTTAATTCATCTAATGTAAAAGTCTTATCATATATAATATATAATATATTATACATCTTAGAGTATTTTTAAGAGCGAGAGGCTTACTCTATAAGTCATGATACAAAATAGACACTCCAATTGGGTGGGATTTAGTATGGGAAAGGAGAGTTGTTTCCCATGATGGGAAAGTTTAAGCAGGACCATAGATATATTCATTTTTTATTCCAACGGCTGAGATTTGTCACCTATTAATTGCAACAACTTTTTGGTTGAATCTATCAAACAAAAAATGTGACCCCACATCTGGATTAAATAACCTTATATCATTTGAAGAGGAGAGAGAAAAGCATCTATCTTCATTTTCCTGGTTTTCTTCTTCACCTGTTGTTGTTGTTCACTTGAGTTTTTTTACCGTACAACAAGGTGATTTCAGTCTCCCAAACAAGCTGGACATATATCTCTTTCACTGGTTTTTCACATGCAAAAATGGTGAAATTGGTTTTTTTGGGTGTTACGGTTTTCTACTCAAAATCAATATTTTAAGAACAACATGTCGTTGATTCCTCCATGATATGTGAAATTATGATTATGCTTTATAACAATGATTTTGACATTAGTACAAAATAAATAAACAATGATTCTAATTTCTAATAGACAAAGAGATGATGAGATGCAATCAACAAAAGCACGACGATAAAGAGATCTAAAAAAAATTGAGTCAGATAAAATGTTTAATTAATTTGTGTTAAGTTTGTTAATTTTTACTTGACCAAGTTATCTAATTATTCACATTGTCATCTTCTAAAATGAGTTAACTGCTAAGTTTCTTCTGGGTTTTGTTACAAAGGATGTACAGTACTAAAGGTGGGTGAGGACGTGAGGTGTACTTTGTGATGTTGTGAGAAAAGGGGGGAGGTGTATTACTAATGATACAAACGACGTTAAAATATTAAGCTCAAATTTTTTTATTTTTTTTCACAACCTGTTGTAACTGACAGCTGTCCTGGAAAAGGGGCCTTTCCCATGGTGGGAAAAAAGTCTCCTTTCCTAGGCTAAATGGCACCCTCCAATTGCAAAACTATTTGAGTGTGTAGCTTTAAGGAATATTTTCTTCTTCTTCTTCTTAGTGGGACTCACAAGATCACGTTTAAATTAAAAAAACACAATGAAATCGAAATACGCCAACCCTAGATTACTTTAATTGTTATATTGATATGTTCTTTTGACAGAGTATAAATAGAGTTCGTATTGATATTTGTATTGGAGAAGTGGTGGGTCTTCATGCCCTTTTGGAATAGGAGATGACAAATTTTGTGAAGTATACCAAATCGTTTTAAGTTATTGTCTCCAAAATGATTGTTGTTTTCTACTAAGCAACTTATTAAACTTATAAATTAAAATAGCAAATGGGGGAGAGTTTGTGCAAGTTTTTTTTTTTAATCTAAACAAATAATTGCTCATAAATCAAGTTTTTTTTTCTTCATGCTTTTCTATAATCATTTGAGTACCACTTTATTTTGTTTGTCGTCTTGGTGCAACTTTGTATGATTTTTTATTTTGTTCAAATCAGGTTTGATCCATGCAATAAGCGCGCGGTCAACCCTGTTTTCCCCGCAATTTCACATAAACTAAAAAATCAAACTTCTACTTAGACGAATTAAGTTTTCTACGATTTTGGTATAAAATGTGAAAAACAGTTAATGCAACCAAACAAACACTCAATCAATAACTTGAGAGTCAATGTAATACATCTAGACATGTATATTTTTCTCACTTTGATTTTGTCACGTTTACATATATTTTGCTTTTATGCTATTAACCCTAGCGTTGTAAGTTTGCATACAATTAAATCACTTTCAATTTTAGAACGTTAAACCATTAAATCTGTGTTGTTTTTATGTATTTTATCAATTTGAATTATCAAATATTTTTTTTAAAAGAAAAGTGATTTGAAAGTAATTTAAATATGATATTGAATCATTGAAACTGTAGCTGTAAGCATCTCGTACATACTGATCATGCAAGAAAGAATTGACGAGTAACAGTCCTCGGGTGTGGTTATGGTGCATAAGGAAATCTTTATGCACCGTGCATAAATCCCATTTGAAATATAATTGCTTCCCTACACCCCCAAGCGAAACCAAACGAAACAAAACGAAACAACACTACAACCGTGGAAATCATCATTTTAGTTCAATGATGATTTCAGAGTGTTGATTTGGTTCAATGACAGTCACAAATGTCCTTATTATATTATGTTTTGTATAAAATTATGCCAAAACCATTTTGCTGTGGAAATGGTTTCTGTGAGTTGTGCTCCAAAACCATTAGATGTACTTAATGGTTTCCAGCAGGTGAAAAAAACTAAGGACCTAGAGCCATTGCCATCATTCAGTTTTGGACTGACACAATTGGAGGAGGAGGAAAGAAGTGGTTTCTGTGAGTTGTACTCCAGAACCATTTTGCTGTGGAAATGGTTTCTGTGTGCTTTACTCCAAAACCATTTTGCTGTCGAAATGGTTTCAGTGACCCAATAATCAGTGTACAGACCACCAATCAGCGGCAATCACAATCACAAACCCTAATTTTCTTTTTTTCTTCACATTTTCGGATCAAAACACCAAAACAGTGAAGAACGTAATATTTTCCAGAATTATCAAAACACGTAAACACTTCTAGAATTTCGAATTCCCTTTCTAACACAAAACCTTCACAAACCGAACTCAAACCGAATCCAGAAGTAGAAAAAGGTGAACCAGTCTCAAAGAATAGACCGAACGGTAGTAGATCCTTTTGTTCTTCTTCCTCTTTTATTACAAAATTTTCGAAACTAAATTTGTAGATCTAGGATAAACGGTTTTGATTTTGAAAATTCCGAGTTCATTTTCGTAATCTATGTGAAAAAGGATATGTGAAAATGTGAAAAGTTTTTAAAAAGGGTGAGTTTGGTTCTCCGGCACGGCGCCGCCGCTGCCTCTGGCCGGTGACCACTGCGCCGGAATCATCATGTGTGGCCGGAAGAGATGAAAACTCATCTGAATTGTAGAGAGAAGGAGAGCTTTATGTTTTAGTGAGAGAAATGCTTGAAGCAAATGCAGTTTGATTTGGTGTAGTTTGAGAAGTCTGGAATTATTACACGTGTACACTAAATCCGATGGTTGTGAAGTGTTTATGCACGGTGCATAAGGATTTCCTTATGTATCATAACTTTTGCCACAGTCCTCTAGACTCCACTCTGCAGAGTTCAGTCCTTGACACCTTTCTCACTCACTCTCTCTTCCCCTCCCAATCTCTTTTCAAATCCCACTTTTTATGGCTAACACATTGCCCTATCTCACCAAATGCATCTCGTTATCATTAACATCTAGTGAACAAAAACGGGAAGTGCCTCACAAATCAAACCCTCAATAGTGTAGTGTGTCCTTTTCTTTGTCCTTGTGTCTCAAAAAAGAAGTTAAATATCACCATCACAAACTTCATTTTCTCTTTGTAGAAACAAATTAACCATGGAAGAAGTTTGGAAAGACATAAACCTGTCTTCATTGAATGACCAAAACACACGACCCATTATAATGAGTACTCGTAATTCCACTTTTGGCGGTGGTGTTATCCTTCAAGACTTTCTCACTCGACCCCTTACTTTAGACCCACCAAAAAGCTTAGATTATTCTTCTAATAATTCATCTTCTTCTGTTGCTTCAGATCAAAATAACAATAATGCTTCATTTTATTGCCCTAGCTCTACGACCACACCACCTCTTGTTACTGCTCTTAGTTTGAACTCTCGTCCTGATTTTCTCTACGACCCTCTTATCAGACACAACAAGCATAATAATTCTCAGTTACTACTTGAACAGCAGCAGCACCAACAACAACACAACATTGGTGTATCGAATGTTTCTGCTTGTTTTGTAAATGCTTCACCGTATGATCAGAATGTGGGTGTTGCTGCATCTAGTTCTTTCACTTGTTTTGGAAAGAGATTTGGTGAAGCACCTGATATTAGCCCTGGTGAAAGGAGAAATAAGAGGATGATCAAGAATCGGGAATCTGCTGCACGTTCACGAGCTAGAAAACAGGAAAAGATTGCTTCTTTCTTTCTTTTTCTCTAAATTTAGTGTATGTTACGGTAGGTTGGATGATAAGTTTGACAAAATCACTAGTGACACCGTGATTCTGTTAAAACTCAAGGAAGTCACGGTGGCTTACCGTGATTCCGTCAAAATCATCAGCAATCTAAACATACACTTAATTAATATTGTGGTGAATGGGGTCAAATATGTTGTTGATGTAGTTTCAATCTTGCTTGTCGCAACATAAAATATTTATGATGTGGCAACTAACATGATGCAAATGCTTCTGTCAAATAAAAAGACATGTTGCAAATGTTAGGTGGGGCATTATTGTTTTTTGTAGGGAATGCTAATAACCAAAAGAAAATCGTTGTTTTTATTAATGGATTCATCTACTTTTTTGTGTGGTTATTTCAGGCTTACACGAATGAACTAGAGCAGAAAGTTCAATTATTGCAGGAAGAGAATGCAAGACTTAGAAGACAGCAACAAGAGGTACATTATTGTATTTGGTCTATAAAAAATTATAAATATAACACTTTCTAGTTACTATTAACATATTTTCATTTTTAATATTTTTAGTAACTATACATTATATTATGCTTTCAATTCCACATAGTAGTGGTAGTAGGATTGATTTTAGGGTTTTTCTTGTGTCAATGTGAATGCAGCTATGGGAAGCAGAAAGTGGTGGTCAGCAAAAGAAAAAGAGTAGCTTATATCGAACATCATCCTTTTGAGAACAAAACATGTAATATCTAACTAATTGTGAACTAAACTAATTAATGTTACCCTTGGATTTAAATGTATTATGACTTAATTTGTGGCTGTGAAATTTTAGTTAAGATAGATAGTGGTTGTTTTTGAGGAATACACAAACAAAGGACAGGGGAATGTATGAAAGATGATTGTGCTTTTGCCATTACAAGAAGCAGGGACCTCAATGGGGAAACTTATTTTGATGGGTCTTTTTTTGGTATTATCATTGTCCTAGTTTGTTTTGACGTTTTGCAACTTTTGTTTTGTTTGACAAAATTATCTTCATGTGGAAAGTGAATGAGTGAGGTGGGAGAGGAAAGGAATAAAAGCGTGACCAAAAAGCATATACTAGTGTACATAGCCAGAGCCTACCACTATCAGTTTAGCAGGAGGGTTTTTGCAACTATAGACACGACGATTTGTTTTTTCTCTCCAGCCATGACAATGACTCAATGAGGAGTGGTACTCAACCATTTAATAGGAGAGGTCCCTTTTACTATGCTGTATTTTTTCATCACTAATCTTGAGTCATTAGTGGAAGATCTTTTATCTTTCATCTTAGGTTGAACCTTAAAAAATTGTTTTGGTGTTAACCATTTGAATTTTTGGAGGTAACGGGTCATAATAATCTTTAGTTTGGTCGAGAGATAAATATAATATGGTTAAGAATTGTTCCTAACATAAGTGAAACTTGGGATCTTTCAAACGATATTTGAACAATTGTTGCTAAAAGGAGCTTATGAATGTTCTTAAGTGTATGATTTTAGAAATTGAACCATATTTTATTATTTTGGGAGAGTAACATTTGATATTTTGATTAGGGAAAGCTTAAATGCTTTATCATCTTCTTTATTTGATATTTTGATTAGCTTAAATACTTGTTAATAATCATATAAACAATTGTTCCTAAAAGGAGCTTATGAAGTGTATGATTTTAGAAATTGAACCATATTTTATTATTTTGGGAGAGTAACATTTGATATTTTGATTAGGGAAAGCTTAAATGCTTTCTTCTTTATTTGATATTTTGATTTCTAAAAGCTTAAATACTTGTTAATAATCATATAAAATAATAACATTTGATCAAAAATCGTTTCACCTGAAAATCGAATTGAATTATGGTTCTCATGAACAATTTATCCTTTGAAGTTAACTACTTAAGCTTAATTACTTGGTTTAAGGATGTTGACTTTCTTTTTTGAAACAAGGATGTTGACTTTCAAATATAATAGCGACATACATTATCCTCAATCACAAGTATGATTCTTGTTCATTTACCCCATAAATAAATAAATCATTTCACAATTTTTAGGTGTGAAGATAATTCCTACTACTTTGATCACGTAAAAATTCATTCACGTGTTGTTCAGATGCCAATAGAACTATGCATCCTGATTAAACTTCCTCTTTGTTTGAATAATGGAGAGCAGTTAAATAAATTGTTTCCGCGTACATACGCCATCGTCCCTACTAGGAGTAGTAGGCGTTCTTTTTTTACTGTACTTCAATTTTATTAGGGCTTAGAATATCGCAAACTTTACACAAAGTAATAGTTCAAATTTCTTCTAGCTTAACTAGAGTTTTAGATATGAATTTAGTCTTGTGAATTAAAGAACTTTATAAAATTTTAAGTTTCCTTCAAAAAAAAATAAAATTTTAAGTTAATATTGACGTTTATTGCAGTCCAACAACAGCTCGAGAAAACTGCGTGATATAATTCGTTGTATGTATATTTTGTGGGCAACATAATGAAAAATCTCACAACTTTTTATGAAGTGTTATTGATTAAAGCATGTATAACTTGTTTTCCTTTATTTTTTTTGAGGGAACTTGTTTTCCTTTATGTTTGACATTTAATTCGCATGATTTAGAATATGTAACATTTATAAACTGGTTAGAAAAAAATATTATTGATATAAAACAAGATATTATAGTTTATGTTTTGTCCTTGTATTATGAAATACGATGATTGCTATATCTAGTGAATTCTAATTTCCAGAATTTATCTCGAGAGCAGTTTAACCAATCAAAACTCATGTTTTTCCACCATACAAGGAAGTTAGTAGTGGAGTGGGTAGCTCCATCTCAATTTCACACAATTCACAGAACCCTCTTTTAATAATACGACAGGAAATATTTGTGAAAAAAAGAACAAAAACAGCATAAAAAGGCAACAAATCATTCGGGACACTCTCGGGAAATAATTTTTCAGGAGATATAGCATTTTTCATAAAATACGGCGTGTTAGAAATAATTTTTTTTTGGAAGGAACATATTTTAAAATAGATGAGATTGTTCAAAACGTGCAAAGATCTATTGTAATTTTAAGAGTGTTAAAACGATGTTCGGAGACTATCTATTGAGATTCAAATTTGTCCATACCCGATGTTTGGAAACTATCATTGGACACACACCAAAGAAGCTCAAGAAGTTAATTTATGCAGTTGTAGGCTATTTATTCTTTTAAGAATATTACCAACCTTTGTTTGTTTCGCTTGTTTTTTTTTTTTTTTTTGAAGAAATTAATTTTATTTATTTATTACGTTAGGTTTGCTATATATGCACGTGTTTATTCATTAATGATAAACAGAAATGCCAGTTTCATCTTTAAAAATCAGCGGTCCATTTCATAAAAGAAAATCTGCACATGTCAATTTCATTAATTCTCATTCAAAATCATAAATTTTATGTCTCACTTCTACAAGTATAAATTAGGGTTAAAAAATAAATTATTTACAATATTCAGTTTGTATTTGAGTAAACTCGATTTTAAATAAATTTTGACTTTATAAACTTAATTTTAAGTAAAAACCAAATATAGCTCAATATTTAGCTATTATTTTTTCTAGGGGTGGGCATGGTTCGGTTAACCCAAAAAAACCGAACCGAAATTTTGAAATGGTTCGGGAAAACCGAACCGAACCGTTTCAGGTTTGGAACTAACCGAACTGAACCAAAGTTATGGTTTGGTTCACCATTTGCTTACCTATTAACCATACCGAACTGAACCAAAACAAATATTTTTTATCCAATGAATAAAACCACTTTTATTATAAAAAATAACAAATTAAAATTAAAAGTTAGAATAGTTTATTTCATCAAAAACAACTTATCTTATGCAAAACAGTTTATTTTAAAAAACAGCTTATTCAAAAAAACTTATTTTATGAAAAACAATTTATTACGATCTCTTTTTAAAAATAGCTTATTCAAAACCGCTTATTTTATGCAAAACACCTTATTTTAAAAAACAGCTTATTTTATGAAAATACCTTATTTAAAAAAAACAGCTTATTTGATAAACAGCTTATATTATGAAAAACAACTTATTTTAAAAACAACTAATTCAAAACAGCTTATTTTATGCAAAAAACCTTAATTTAAAAAACAGCTTATTTTATGAAAAAGAACTTATTTTTGAAAACAACTTATTCAAAACAACTTATTTTATGCAAAACAACTTATTCAAAACAGCTTATTTTATGCAAAACAACTTATTTTAAAAAATAGCTTATTTAAAATAGCTTATTTTATGCAAAACACCTTATTTTAAAAAACAACTTATTCAAACAGCTTATTTTATAAAAACAACTTATTTTAAAAAAAATAGCTTATTTTAAAACAGCTTATTCAAAACAACTTATTTTATTTAAAACAACTTATTTTATTCAAAACATGTTTTGAATAAGTTGTTTTGCATAAAATAAGCTTTTTTTGAATAAGTTGTTTTTTAAAATAAGCTATTTTGCATAAAATTAGCTGTTTTGAATAAGCTGTTTTTCAAATAAGTTGTTTTGAATAAGCTGTTTTTTTTTTAAAATATGTTGTTTTCATAAAATAAGCTATTTTGAATAAGTTGTTTTTTAAAATAAGGTGTTTTGCATAAAATAAGCTGTTTTGAATAAGTTGTTTTTTTAAAATAAGCTATTTTGCATAAAATAAGTTGTTTTTCAAATAAGCTGTTTTGACTTTTGAATAAGCTGTTTTTTTAAAATAAGTTGTTTTCATAAAATAAGCTGTTTTTAAAATAAGGTGTTTTGCATAAAATAAGCTTTTCAAAATAAGCTATTTTAAATAAGTTCTTTTTTTGGAAAGATCCAACAAAGAGTTCAAGTGGTTACCTTAAAAAAAAAAACAGTTCAAGTGGTTTGGTTCGGTTAAAACGGTTCGGTTCGGTTCAAGATGGTTCGGTTATGGTTCAAGAACTGTTAATAAATTAACGGTTCGGTTCGTGAACCATTATAATGGTTCAGTTATTTTTGGTTCGGTTCGGTTCTGTTCATGGTTCTTTTTGCCCATCCCTAATTCTTTCTTTTTCAAACCCTAACCGCGATCACTTTTCTTCTTTTTATCGATCGAAGAAGGGTGATTTAAAGTCAATTTTGACTCAAAATTACTCCTCTGAATTGTTTTCAATTCTTTTCTTGTTAAATAAGTGGATTTCTGCGTATTTTCAGTATTCCTTTGTTTGTTTTTGTGATTTTACCGTCTTTGTTCAACTTTGTTTGTTTTTGTTTCCCTTCTTTGTGCGGTGTGTTTTATGTTTTTCCGTCTTAGTGCGATGTTTATTTTATTCAGGTTCAAATATTAGTTTTGAGCAAGTGCAGATTTAATCAATGATTTTGGCATCGTCAACGTTGCAGAGCCAAAGACAAAAGTATTCCAGAGATTCAAATATAGCCATATTTGTAGGCATAGATACTTGACCGTTTTATGCAATTAACATTGATGTTGTGAGTTTGTTCACATATTCATTCTTTTTGTTTTTAGCGACATTGAATTTATATTGTATCGATGTACTCTATTAATTTGAATGAATGAATATCATTTATTTATGTTTCCTTCAAAAAATCATTTATTTATGTTAAAAAAATATATTTCGTTGATTCAATTAACGTAACCATGATGACTCAAAATACAAAATTAATGTACATATATATTTCATGTGTCCTTTTTTATAAACATTCATTGATATTTTTCACATATGTTAAGAAAAATAAATAGTATAATCAATGTATAGATTTTGTGTATCTTGAAATAAGTCGATCAGAAGATAGCATCCAATAAAAAAAAATGGTCAGAGTGTATATCTCCATATGTTTTGTGCCATCAAAAGTTACATTCCGATAAATCAATGAAGTTGAGTAAAACTGAAGGGCACATAGAGCAACAGTCAATTTTGATATATATGGCTTTTTTTTTTGCCTTATAAAATCTAATGAAAATAATGTTTTTTTATAGGCCAAAAACATACGAGGGTTCTGTATGTTATTCACAAGTAACTCACACCATTCCTCCCTTCTTTTCACGGGTTCTGCATTACTCATCGATAGTCTTCACCATTCCTCCTCCACTCATAATCGTTACTCAAAATAAGCCCTTCAACAAGCTCATTCCTTCCTGGCTCTACCTATGCACCTATAGATTAATAAGCTTCAATTTAATATTTAACATTAACATGACATCTTAGAAAATCAAACTATATATGTTTATCAGTATTTTGTATTTAAAGAAATTCGACCAATTTTGAGACACAAATAAATGTTTGGTCATGCAAACAAATGTCCTTGTTAACAAAGACAAAAGTAGTATGGTTGTATTGAAAATTACTCGTGTGTAGATCAGATGCCAATACATGAACGTTGCACATAGATTAAAATTCGCCCTTCGTTTGAATAATGGAGAGCAAGAAATTGTTTCGACGTCATTGATATACTTTATGTGTCTCAAATATAAGCAAAAGTTGTTGTACATGATACAAATTTTGAACCAAATACATTAAAAAATTTTTTATCAATTTTTGCTTATATTTTGAGACGGATGGAGTATACTCTTTTTTTTGTCACATAGTCTAGTGGCTATAAATTCACCTTATTTCAAGGTAAATAAGTAAGGTGTTCGAGGTTCGAACTCGAACTCGTATTATTCATACCAACTGAACTACACTCACAATGACGGAGTATACTCTATCCTAATATACGTTCTTTATTTTTCATTTTTTTTCCAGTAACACTACAGAAATATATAGCAATAGAATATCTAACTTTATTTTTTTGTGGTGGCCGGGGTTTGAACCTCAGACCTAAGCATATATTATGCATTGTTTGGGTGGGCTCTCCTTGGTGTTTTTTCTTCTATTATTTGTTGTAGGTGTTTTGGTGGTGTCTCCCTTGGCTTCTTGTAGCTCGGGTTGGGGTTCTTTTGTTTTTCTAGGGCAGTTTTTGTTGTTTTTTTGTTTGAACAATGATATTTGAATAACTATTTTGTACAACCTTTTTGACAACTTTCATTTTCTCTCTTCTCATTGGTCAAAAACAATGGAGAGAGAAAAAGAAAGAGAGAGAGTAAGAATATAATGTGAGTATGAGAGAGAAAGTTGTCTAAAAGTTGTCACAAAATAGTTGTAAAAATATCATTTCTCTTTTGTTTTCCAGACATCCTTGGATGACCTGGCGGTGTATCTTGTACTGTTTCATTTTCTTATATATATATATATATATATATATATATATATATATATATATATATATATATATATATATATATAGGGTAATGCTACAACACACCCACCAATTTAGATGAAGGTGTGTTTTAGCATTGAACACCTTCTTGTTTGGACCAAAAAACCACAACCTTCCTTTTTAAAAACAAGTAAAGTTGAAGGACAAATATGTAATTCACACTTCATTATTAATTAATATTTTGTTAATCTTGCTCTCTCCCCAACTCAACTTAGAATCACGCAGCATCTCTTTCTTGGCTCAATGGTTCCATCCCAGCTCTTCAACGCCGCACCGCCGCTGCCATCACCACTTTCGCATCCTCCTACGTCAGAATCCTTAAACTTTGTCCTTCATCAACCTCCGTCAACAACAAAACTTAAGATGTGTTTGTTTCGGAAAACATGACAACCGTTCTTCCATTCCGGAATCCAAACTCCTGTGAAGTGCTGATGTTTTATTTTTGTCTGTAGTGGATGCAGTTCTTATTAAAATCTTATAATAATTTGATGTTCTTTTCTTCAATATTTTTATATTTATTTTAATGTTCGATTGGAGTTTCTTCCATAAAAAAAATTAAGCTTCATTTTTGTTTCAAGAAAAATGTTTAAGGAAAGCTTACAAACATCCATGGAGATAATTTGGTGATAATTAAAACAACAAAAATATAGTGATGAAGGGTATTAGTGAGAATCCCCAATTTTTCTTTCTCTGTACCTGCGTATGTCTTTGATTGTGGAAGAAGAACTTTTTTGTTTTACAAAAAGGGAGATAAGAGCAAGAATAAAAAAATATTAATAATGAATTGTTAATTACATATTTGTCCTTCAACTAAACTTGTTTTCAAAAAGGAAGGTTGTGGTTTTTTAGTCCAAACAAGAAGGTGTTCAATGCTAAAACACACCTTCATCAAAATTGGTGGGTGTGTTGTAGCATTACCCATATATATATATATGGGGTTTGCTAGAACACACCCACTAGTTTTTATGTGGGAGTGTTTTAGCAAAGCTACACCTTAGGGTGTAATTAACCACTTTTTAGTTATTTACTTGCTAAAACACTCCCACATAAAAACTAGTGGGTGTGTTCTAGCAAATGCCTATAAGATTTGCTAGAACACACCCACTTGTTATTGTTAGAAGGTGTGTTATAGCAACATACACCTTAGGGTGTATTTAACCACTTTTTAGTTATTTACTTGCTAAAACACTCCCACATAAAAACTAGTGGGTGTGTTCTAGCAAACCCCTATATATATATATATATATATATATATATATATATATATATATATCGCCATTAAAAAAAGGGCAGTGTTAACTTGTGCCCTTAGGGCATATGTTAAGAAACCTAAAAGAAGAAACTTTCTCTAAAATTTTGTGCATTTAAATGATTAAAAAGTTAAATATTAAATGCAATGCACACATTCCAATAAGTTTTTTTTCTATATTTGAATCATTAACTTGTGCCTTGAGGGCACAAATTAACATTTCCCTTAAAAAAATATGCAGCAACTTTTATCTTGAACGAGAGCTAGACTTCAGAATTCAACATTTATATAGTTGTATTTAGTGTGCTTTGTGTTTTGTCTTTTAAAAAAAAACTGAGCTAAGCTCACGAGGATATCTAGCTTTATTATAAATTGTAGGGTAAATTGTTAAAATTAAGCTTGTAATGTACGCGAAGTCTAAAAAATAACCATGTAAAATAAAAAACACATATTCTAACCTTGTAAGTTGAGATTCTTATTATTTACGACCCTCTAATATATATTAAGTCTAAAAAAGTGACATGAGGTTTAATTTTTTCTAGGCATTTTTAGGATATTAAAATATAAGTTTTGCATAAAAAAATATTTTTTTTTGGACTAGAGACAAATTAATTATGAATTTTTCAAGCGCCAAAAACTCAAAAATAAAACAACGAAAATCTCTGACATAGAAATCGAATTTTGATCTGATTGTTTGCAGAGACATCAATAAAAATACATAAAAAAAATATCTGCAAAGTTTTGTTTTTTTGAAGAAAAAATATCTGCAAAGTTAAATAGTATTTTGAAAACGTTTTGACTTATTTTTATTTTTCAACCAAAGCGCGTAAAATTGCAATTTTGTTCCGAGTAAGCGTATACTTACGCGTCAAATGTGGTTTCCTAATTTTGTAGGCATTGTTAAAACATTATAAGAACTTTCACTTTGAAATTTTGGAGTTTTTAAACGAGGGACGGATTAATTATGAATTGTTTAAAAAATTCATAATTATGGGAAATTAAAATTTATAACTAATTCGTCCCAAGTCGAAAAAATATAAATTTTTTTGTGTGTAAAACCGAATTTTAACGTCCTGAACATGTCTGGAATAACTCATAAAAAAATTCAACATCTAGATCACATTTTTAGAATACTTGTATATTATAGGGTAAAAAAAAAAACTCAAATTACCGGGTTATTTTTCAAACATGGTGCCCATTACAGGATCAATTTGAACAATTAACCCTAAATTTTATTATATTTGTAAAATAAACTTGTTCACATGAATTTTTCAAAAACCATTTTTCTATCTTTCACTTTGAATCTTCAACTCTCTTGCATATGTTTGTTAAAGATGACCAAGTTTATTGAAAAGTTAAAGATTGAAGGGTGTAACTAAAAAGTCAAAGTTATTCACTTAATCACTTTCATTTGATTTAATTAATACTCCCTCCGTTCCTTTTTAAGTGTCTTTCTAGGGTGAATTTTTCGTTCCTATTTAACTGTCTTTTTGTTATTTTAAGGGTACGATTTGTCAATTATACCCTTTGTCAATTACTCTTATCTTTTTCAATAAAACTAATTAATGCTATCTACTTGGAAAACTAAAGTTTGTTTTTTTTTAAACAAAGTTTATTTGTTTTTCTTCAAATAAAGTTTGTTTCTTGTTATCTTCAAATTTAAACAAAATTTTGTTACAAACAATGGTTTCAAGAAGAGTTAAAATTCTATAAATAAGATTAGTAACAATTGTTAACAATTTCAAGTGCAAAGTAAAAGAACAATGGTTTCAAGAAGAGTTAAAATTCTATAAATAAGATTAGTAACAATTGTTAACAATTTCAAGTGCAAAGTAAAAGAACAAATTTGAGAGAAGAGAAATAAAAGACTCCATGAATGTTCAAAAGGAAGAAAATTGACAATTGTTTGCTATGAGAGAGTGAGAGCACAAAAAAATATGAATTTGTTGGTGAAAAAGATAATGCAAAAAAATAGGAACTTATTGGTGGATTAAACAAGGGTACAATAGAAAGAATGTGCAAAAATACACATCGCTATTTTGATGTTAATTTTCTAAAAAGACAATTAAAAAGGAACGGAGGGAGTATAGCCATCTTCTTTCAAAAAAAAAATTAATATAGCCATCTGACAAATATACATGTCTCACCATCGTGTTTGTAGTGTTTACAAGCTCAATTTCATTCACTAAATATTTTTAGAAGTTTTTCCTCTCTATATTTTCCTCTATTTCCTCCTTATACTTTGCAAATCCCTCGTTGTCTTTGTTCAATGAGAACCCATCTTTAAACGGTTGTATGTTCATTTCCTTGAATGGCAAAATAGACATCAATTATTAGTTTGTAAAACTGGCAATACTTAACAGAATTCCATTGTCGTCCAGCGGTTAGGATATCTGGCTTTCACCCAGGAGACCCGGGTTCGATTCCCGGCAATGGAAATTTTTTTAATCATTATTACATCAATTATCACATCGTATTTGGTCCTGTTTTTTCATCACATCATATTTGGTCCTGTTTTTTCTTAACTTTCCAAAAACTGATGTCAAGAACATTTGTTTGTTTATTCCCGGCAATGGAAATTTTTTTAATCATTATCACATCAATTATCACATCGTATTTGGTCCTGTTTTTTCATCACATCATATTTGGTCCTGTTTTTTCTTAACTTTCCAAAAACTGATGTCAAGAACATTTGTTTGTTTATTCATAAATTAATTTATGGAATTAAAAAAAAATTCGCATTTCAAAAACAACATTTTGAAACAGAAAATTGAGAGTTTTTGGTATAAAAATGAAGAGTTCTATTTAAAATTTCTTTAAAAGAAGAAGTTTTTTTAATAATATGATACTTAAGATCATACAAATAGAATATGCAAAGCCTTGTGTTCACCATAAAGAGGATATACACATTGACATTAGCACTTCTTGCTTAGAATCATCATCATTATTCACATGCCTTGCAGCAACAAAATTACAAAAGAAACACAAAGTCTCTGCTTGTAGTAAAAGATGAAAAATTCACTGGTGAATCTTAGATCATTACATTTACATACCAGCTATATGAAAAGAAGAAAACCATATTAGCATCTCTTCACTGAACATTTCAGCACGATGATGAGACTTTTCTTCAACTCCCATTGAAAAACGGCACAATGGACATGTTTTATGATGACCCTTTAGCCAACTATCTACACAAACCTTGTGAAATTCGTGTGAACAAGGAAGCACACGAATTTCATCTTTGTTGTTTAACATTGACAAGCATACACAACACAAACCAACATCATTTGTTGTTGAAGATTCTGATGATTGTTGATTGGTCTTCTTTGGGACAATTGAGGTGGCAACAATGTAAGGTAAAATTGCATCATTGTTTGTTTGGGTCTCTGCCAGGCCAATTAAATTGAAGATAAGTGATACAAAGCCTTGGAGTGTCATCTTAATTTTTGAAGGGTAAGCATCTCTATTAGATCCTTATTAAGAAATTGAGTGTTAACTAATGGGTCTCATTGTCACAATTATAGGTAGTGTTTAATCATATAGCTTGGTTTGAAAGGGTGGTTAGATGTAAGGTTTCTGCGACAGTTTCTAGGGTCCAAACATGATGTTGTTACACCAACACAAGAGTGTTACTCTTGACCTATATATATAAACTACTGGATGCCTAACTTGTCTATAGTATGTACTCGTGCTAGATTATACTTTTTAATATTTTTCATCTTTTTTTCTTTTTTACTTTCCTAATTATGTTAATATATTCTTGTCATTATCTTGTCATCTTCATACGAGACATAAAAATATGTTGATACATATGGGACACTCATTCAAATTTTCAATTATCAACGTAACATAAATGATATATGTTTTGGTATTTGAACTATGTAGTTGGAGATTTAATCTCTAGCCCACTTGTTTGAAAAAAACATATAGGATTAATATCTGAAGATGTACAAGAATAACTTCTTTTATCAAATTTGTTCATGAGTTAAGTCTTAGTTAATGACTATTTGCAAAGAAGATACAAAACTGAATGCAAATGTGTTGGATTCTATTCTACTATGATGCCTTAAACATTGTTTCAACGTAATTGTGATTTGAATCGTTGGGTAAATCACAAGCAAACTCTTTATTTGACAATGACTGACTTTCTTAAAGGCTTTAAGCTTTGGATCTATAGGAATTTAGTTTGCCAGGACAAAACTGTTTAACACCGACATCGAATCAAAATCCATTGTTTTGACATATCACCCCACTCTTGAAAGAATGGTTAGAAATTAATAGTGTAACATGGACACGTGAGAATCTCTGATTAGATGCTAATGTAAAAATATTTTATACTGGCAGTGCATCCATTAAACTCTTAAGTTTTTATCTTTAAGAAATGAAATAAATGATATATTTTTTATCATGCAGACAAAATTTCTTTATAATTTGCAGTATGGACAATGCTCTCAATCTCATCTTTATAGTATACAGATACAGATACAGATATTTTATTTGTATTTAAAGAATGAAGACCAAATAAAAAATTAAAATTCTTTAAAAGTTGGTGCTACAGCTGCTCCATTTTTACGCAACAAGGCAAAGGTGATATATGCCAATTCGTGATTCAACAGAAAACTTGATTGCTCTGGAAATGTGCAGAGCATCATAAGATCATGGTATAATGAATTTAAATAGTACACTACACGCAAAATAAATTTGTAGATAGATTTCAATTGACAACCATGTGAATCTAAAGACATGTGAAATATGTGAATAATTTTCCTCTAGCACACTTAAGCTGATTTCAAACTAAGTAATTTGGTAGGTCGTTTGAGTAAAACGTAAAAAGGGAATGAAGATGTTAAGTAACGAGTCAAGTTGTCAATATCAGATTATTGGTCAAATTACTTTACATAATGTTTTCTTTTGCCATACAAACAAGAAATATGTCACAATTATGCACGCTTTAATTACCAGCTTGGACAAAACAGAGATCTTGCCTTTGTGGTTTGTAAATGCATAGCAACTTAAAAATCATTCAACCTCAATACCAAGTAAAACTTTCAGAAATTGCGGAAACGTTAGAATAAATAGTTTATCTGAGGCTTTATAATAAAACTAGCTCAAATTGGAAAATCTTAAAAATATGATGGAATTTGATGTTATAAAGAAAAAACAGAAAACAAATAGAAAGGTAAGGTAAGCAGGAAAAGACAAGTCAAGCCACCAGACCTCACTGAGGCAGACCATTGCTTTCAACTTCAAGTGCAAAGAAAGCTACCTTGTATGCATTAATCATCTATCATTTTTCTTTTCTTTATTATACCATGACATGTATTATCTCGGTTAAATAAGAACCCGAATCCTCTTCCACGGTGTAGCAAAAAATATTCATGTAAAAAAAGTGTTACAGCATGTGGTTGTATGCTGCCTTAGTTTTAAAAGAAATGATGCACTGCTGCACTGTGGGAGAGGATCAAGTTCATTAGATGTCAAAGATACAATTTGACATCATTCATGCCTCAGAAATCACAATGTATCACCTTTAGCTTGATTCTCAGCAGTAACAAAGTTTGATTTGCAGAGCTATTGATATTACATACCAAATCCCTGGTATGCAAAGAATCTTACCTTCTATAAAAGTATTATGTTTTTTATGACAATATAGAAGTAATATGTAATATGTATCACCACCAAATATTAAAAATGTATAACGTATAAACTTTGAATTATCTATCAAAGTTCATCATCTTAGGAACTTCTTCCTAGATTCTCTTATAAATTGGTACCATTATCTGGTTTCGATGCACCTTCTTCGTCAAGTATCTTCCCGTCTCTTGGAACCAAGCATGGTATCCCATTCTTTATCTAGCAGGTAAAATGAAAACACATGTTATATAAGTCAACACTAATACTACATGCACAATTTGTTTACCTATAATTATCAATTACGCCGTAGTGCCCGAGTATATGTTTAGAAGAGAGTTTATCTAAACTAATTTTTTTGACAAAAGTACTTGTATAAGTGTTTGGAGGAACCTATCAAAACAGTACACGGGTTGTTTAAGTTTATCTCATAAATTCCACAAAACGATCTGATGGAGTCATGGTCATGGAGGAAACAAAAGATGAGAGGGAGACGAACCGAACCAATGTAGAGAAATTGTAGAGTTGTTGTATCAATCTATTCTCCTACACTAGCAATATATCAAAACGATTCCTCAAAATTTAATAAGTTAATCAAGTTTAACACTAAGTTGATAGTAGTAGTTTAGAGACTAATGACATAAATTGTAGTAAACCATCCACCCCTGAGGTCTTTAACTAAGAATTGCAGCAATTTGATATGTACGAAGCTAGAAAGTAAAGAAGAAGAAGAAAGAGGGCAATTGAGAACTAACGGGAAATGAAACGGCAATAGCATCACTGATTAGGGAATTTGATTGCTCGCAATACCTGTAATGTAATGTAAAACAAAAGATGATTAATGATTAGGGTTTGTATTTTGCAGCTACCTACCTACCTAAATTGAAAAGAATACCTGAGGGGTTGTTTGGAAAGAGGGCAAACGAGGAAATCGGAGACTAGTGTCGCTGCTTTTTGCATTAACTCTTTGCTTACTCTAACCATTTCCAACTTTCAGATTTCTCTTCGATTTTCACTTCTTCTGCTTATTCATTCAAGATCTATCATCCATTTCTATTGAAAACGGCTACTTACACCCCTCATCATCCTACTTACACCCGCTCCACTATTTATTTAATTAAACAAATTGGGTAGGTAGTGTTTGATTTGTAAAAATAAGGAACGTGATAACTTCTGTTGTATTATGTTTAATTATTAATTCTCTCAAAGACGGGATAAATTCGAAGACAAATGACAAAACAAAATCCTAAATTCTTGTCCTTTATTAAACTACAACATGGCTTTTTGTCGTATGTATAAGTTGAGACAAAAGTTATATACATAGATAGATGTGCAATACTCATTTGACAATTTTAGGCAAATTAATAAAAATGTAAGATGAAGTCCAAATACATCATAGAGTTGTTTAATATTTATACTGAATTCATCTTTTTAGTTTTTTGGTTTCAAATTGATCTTATGTTGATAAAAGTTTGCACTTAGTTTCAAATTAAGAAAATGTATATAACTAATCATATAGAAGTCATAAACATCTTTTTACACCTTTCACATCAACGTTAAATATTAATGTAGGCATTTTTTTAAACAAAGTTTGATGGAAAAAGTGTTCAATTTGTTAAAAACAAATAAATTAAAGGATTAGCTTGTTCGCTTGGATAAATTTAAACTAAAAGAATTAAAAGGACAAATCCGATACAAATGTTAAACTTAAAGGATCCCAAAATGTATTTAGTCATATATGAAAGAAAAAACCTCTTAAAAAGAAAGATTATTTTTACCAAAGTACACTTATTACATATTGGTTTAATCGCTATTACAATAAATAAAAAGTGGAAGATATTGAGTTGATAATGAATTAAATATCAGACTAGATATCATATGCGTCATTTAAGTTAGATGATTATAGCAAGGCAGTCTTTTATGGTTTTTTGTTACAAATTGGTTATTTAATCATAAAATATCTGCATCATTATCCTATTTTCGTCAAACTAAGTTAAAAAGTGTTTACGTGAACGTTTAATGTTAAGTTGGTATGTCCAGATTCACCGCTCTCAAAACATCAATTAGTTGATTATTAATATTGTTAATGAAATATTTATCCATAAAATTATGCTTAAAATAAAAAACAAGAAGAAAATGTGCGCAAGTAATCACGTTTAATTTTTTGAGCACTTTTTAACCTACCACCTCAATCTTAAATCGTCCATGTACACTTTTTAATGAAGTTGACTGAAAAATAGGTGACATTGTAAATATTCTACGACTTAAATGACTAACTTGTAACGGAAAAAACTTAAAGATTGGTAAAAAAAATCTAAGGTGTGTTTGATCTCTTAAAAAAATAAAGGACATGACATGACAATTTTGGTTGTACATTGTTTGATTTGTAAAACTGTTTATGGACATGACAAATTGAAGACAAGGGATATAACAAAAACTGAAATATTTGTCCTTCACTAAACCACATCACAACTTTGGAGGCAAAGGACAAGACAAAATCATAACTTTTTATCTCACAAGCAAGTTGTTTAAAATATCAAAATAGTCTTTTGTCGATAAAAAGCGTGTTATTAAAAAACTTACAATACCTTGACAAAAAAAAAAAACTTACAATATTATTATCCTAAAGAAAAATTACATTTAAGTGAAATATATATGAATGGTTGTGTATTTCTATATTTCCCCTCCCTTTCAATTGCTTTCTACCTAACATCGCTCTCCGCCTTCGCTGAGAAGCTATTACAGACAGTACGGAACTTCTCCAAGGTACTTTCTTCACTGTTCATTGTTTATGAATAATCAACATTTCTATATTGTAATGTTTTTTCGTAACCCATTTATCTTATTAGCTAATCACACTCTAAGCTAAGATTGTACTAGTTTTTAATATAAAATTCATACCATCACATTTTAAACTTTTTTCCTTCTTGCTTCTTAGGCTCTGTTTGGTAAAAAAAAAAACAACAGATAACTGATAAGCTAGTTTACAACAGATAAACTTATAATAGATGGCTTACAAGCTAAGCTTGAACTTATAATGTTTGTTAAAATAGGCTGTTGAAGTAACTTCAAAATACAAAATGACATAAAAAAACACGCTCTTAATTAATATCTATTTTTCAATATAAGATTGATTAGCTATAAGCTACTTGAATTAGCTTATCAAAAGCTGCTATAAACTCGTGTAAAAATGTCAGTTACCAAATATGTTTTTTTTAATCATATGAGCTTATAAGCTATAGGCCATAAGCTCAAATTTATGTCTTACCAAATAGACCCTTAGTTTCTCTTTGTGCCTCTATGATATCTATCAAATATGATTTTCTTTAGGGTTTAATTTGCTTATTTTGTTTCCTTTCCCTTTTGCAATTCAGTGTTGCCATGAAAAGAAAAAAGGGTTCAGTTTCCCCTGCAAGGACTAGCCAAAGGTGCAATAAAGCAAAAAGGAAAGTTGATGAGGCAGAAAGTCATGAACTTTGCCCTTACTTTGATGATCTTCCATCTCACCTCACTGCCCACATTTTGCTTCAGCTCCCCATTAAATATCTTCTCATTTGTTAATGTGTGTGCAAGATTTGGAAAACAATGATATCAGAGCCACATTTTACTAAATTGCAATTTGAGCGAGCACCAATTAGTCTCATGATTCGGACGGATGACTATAGACCGGAGGCAAGAATGTTGTACCTTCTCGAGTGCGAGCTTAAGAATTTTGAACTTGCTAGCAACAATCATGTAAAGCTGGAGCCGATATTCAAGCTTCCGCTTAAGGATGCGAAACTGTTGATGGAGAAAAGAGATGCAAAATTAGATTTGGCAAAAAACGACAAGAACAATAATAGGGGCAGGCAGAATCTTATTGTTTCTAACATAGACCATACCAAATTTAAAGTTGTGAATTCTTGCAATGGTTTGCTTTGTTTATTTGACCCATCTAACAAAAACCCTTTAGTGGTTTGCAACCCAGTCACTGGGGAATTCATAAGACTTCCTGAAGCTACTAAGAATCTTGTCGGGTTACACACAAAACGGGCACTAATCCAACAACATGTTGGTTTTGGTT
The DNA here is from genome assembly GCF_051527215.1 of Medicago sativa. NCBI lineage: Eukaryota > Viridiplantae > Streptophyta > Magnoliopsida > Fabales > Fabaceae > Medicago > Medicago sativa. Next base: position 13,006,301 of record NC_140753.1, on the reverse strand, counting down.
ATCAACCTAAAACTAATAATTATAAGGTGATAAAAATGTCGACGAGACGTGTTAGAGGTGCCAATGACTGGGTGTTTGGGCGTACGATTATTGAGATACACACGCTTGGAACACCATCATGGAAAAATGTTGAAGTGGATCCTCATATGTCTATTTGGAATCTTTATTATCCGACTTGTGTGAATGGCGCACTTCATTGGATCAGATTTGATTTTCTGCAAATGTCAATATTGTGTTTCAATTTGGAAAATGAGAGGTTCCAATCTTTCCCTTCTCCTCCACAAGTTTTTCGGAATGATAGAATCATAGACAAATTTGCAAACATGAGGATCAACATGGGAGAATTAAGGGGATTTCTTTACATTTGTGACTCGTCCTCTTTCTTTGATGTTACAACTTGGGTTATGAAGAAGTATGGTCTTGGAGAATCATGGACCAAGGTTTACAGCATTGATACTTCAGCCAGTCCTTTGGGCATACCTGCATATCTGTGCAGTGGTTTTTGTTGGCCTGTGAAACAATTTGACGAGAGTGCTTGCATATTGTTTTATGATTCGTGCAATTGTTTAATCTACTATGAACCTGAGAAACATGGATTCAAAGTTTTCCGAATTCATTGGGCTCAATCAAAATTAGTTGAAATAATTCGATATATTCCGAGTCTCATCTCATTGAAGGATGCCATAAAAGGAGACAATGTTGAGGTGTTGAATATCCACTCAAGGTAAGGATGTAGCTTCTAATATTTGATTTTCATTAGGTAATTGAATTTGATGCTCCCGTAAAAATCATAATTAATTTTAATCATAAGGCAAGTATTCAAAGGACATGTATGAGTTTCCTATGTTACCTATTTTAACTTCCTTTTTTGCCATTCTATTTGGAGGCAGGAAGGCTTGTTGTTACTTATAGATCTCATCACCTAAGGTTGTGATGTTTGATCAATCATAATTATTTTATTTATTTTGAAATGACAATTTTTAGTAATTAGTTGTTAGATTAATTTTTCTCATTCGCTCTGGTTTGAGCCGGTACTTCCAACTCTTCAACCCTTAGCTCTAACCAGTTGAGCTACCCAACTAATCCTATTTATGGTGTTCTTTATATTTGATATAATTTTAGTTGCTTTGTCATCTACCACCTTTAATTATATATTGGCTCTCACGGTTAAAACGAAAAACTCAGGTGGACACAATCTTTCATCACTAATTTCATCGTATAAATTTCCTTTATACCTTTTGTGTTGACGGAGGAGGATAAAATGGATAGTTTCTGTAATGTCAGCTTTTGGATCTTCTTTAGTTGCTAAGCAGTAAATATTTTCTCGAGACTATTTAATTCCCAAAAAAATTGCAGTTTTAGCTAATATTACTTAACCATTGTTCCTTAATACTGTTGTGATTTATATAGGTGTGCAAATTTTAAATTGGGGGAAGAAAGTGAAGTGTTTTCCTTGGTTCAAGTGATTGTTTGTGACTTGACAACTGATGGTGCAGAATTCGGTGAAGAGCATGCCTCTTAAGAAGAATATGTAAGTTTTTGCTTTGATCGGTATTCAGACCTCCTGCTTAATTTATTTTGAGCCACGGTACATAGGCTTTGTCATGTAATATTGATATTGTTTTGTATAGGTGTGCAAAGTTTAAATTGCGTGAAGAAAATGAAGATCTTGAATGATGACTTGACTAGTACCGTCCTACTCATGTGGTGAAGCTTTTTGTGAAGAACACAGCTGCTAAGAAGTTGTTTACATACAACTGGCACGGTCATGCTAAATCACAATTATGGTTTTTTGGAAAAATACAAGATGTCTTTTTTGTGAACTTTAAACTAGATGTTTTTAACCATTAGGTTTTATAAGACTGGTATGTTATCTTGTTGTCTTTTTTATTATGTTTCCTAATCTCGTACTTGTGCTCTTCTTCATTTATCCCATCTGCCTAGATTCTTTTAGTCTTTAACGCTAGTTGGAAAGTGTTTTTGAATCCCTAAGGGTGAAATACTGTGAACGATCTATTTGAGGAGCATCATTTGCTTTGGTTAGATTAAAACTTTTTAACGATTGAGTTTTTTTTCTTCTTTTCTTTTCTTTTGGCTTGATATTGAACCCTTTACCAAGTGGTAAATCAAAATGCCTCTAACAAGTGACAACATTGGTAATATCGCGACCAAGTAAATAAATAACTCGGGTTATAATTTCTCATTGTCCTAAACCCATCTTTAGTTTTATGGTTTGAAACTATTCAGTTTAGTCCTATCAAGTGGGAGTTATGAAAAATGAAAAAGTAAAAACTGCTGATGTATGTTAGAACTTAGAACAAATAGGGGCATCAATTATCATCCATTTGAGTAGGATTTGGGTAGAGTCCGGGTTCTCTGGATTAACCTGAGCAGATATTCTACTGTTGTAATGTAATGCATTGCCGTAGTTATTTATGATATCTTTACAAGTAATAGAACAAGTTAATTTGAGCCATCTTTCTACTCGCTGGATCAATCTCATTTTGACGTTTTTCTGAAAATACTTTTCCTGTTTGTTTGCTGTGAAACTTAAACAAGAGAGGCTAAGTTGTGCAGCTTCAGCTTGTTTAAGCTTTGGTTGTAGAGTCCTGTCAAAATTTTCAATAGATGATCAGTGATGCTTACAATATGTCAGTTATAATTCTCGTTTTTTTATCTTGTAGAATCTGGTAGAGTTTTGAACTGGTTTGGTGTTATGATGACTCTGTCCATCCATCTATATTTTCAGTTCTGGTCCTTAGTTCATGGGATCCATGATGAAAAAGTGTGGCAATTGATTTGGAATATGCTCTTATTTGTTCTATTTGAGATCTTCAAAATCAGATAATTTTTCTAATAGTTCCTTTGGTTTGACTCTGGAGTAAGGTTGTGTGTGTGTGTGTGTCTATTAGAAGTATTTGGTTGTGAATTGTTTTCCTATGTTGGGTGTCTTTAAATTTTAAACAATTGGTTTTGGTTGTGTGTGGGAGAGATGTAGAAGCAGGGAATGATGGGTTAGTTTTTTGTTTGTAAAACTAGGGAGATTGCATGATTGTATTGGTCCATTGCTACTCATTTTTTGTCAAGGACCAAGGAAGATATACTGGTAGTTTATGGTGGATGGTTATACAGAATAAACTCACACACAGAAGTAGGATAAATCTTATAAATTGATTAAGCTACTCATAATTTGGATATTTTATAATAGAAGAAAATTTAATTTCACTATTTGTAAAAGTTAACAAATTTTAGTAGAATAATAAATAATTTAAAAAAACATTTGTAATCGAAAAAATGAAAGAAAAAAAAAACGTAATTTGACTTCTTTAAAGGGGGTCTCCTATTGTTATGGGAAAATTTTATGTGGCACATCATAAAAAAGTAATTTATCTTATAACGGATAGTTTATGAGCTCGTTTGACAAAAAAAATCTCGTTTAGTAGCAGTCTTTTCAATACGAGCTTATAACTTATGTCATTTGTTACGGATTTTTTTACGATTGTTATGGAATATAACGTTGAACCTATTTTCTAAAGTATAGATATGGGGATTATATAAATTTAAAATAAAATTTTAGTGAATACAAATTAATTTAATAATAATAATTTATAAAAGATATATTAAATTAATAAATTTAAATTACTGAATTTCAAATATGTTAAATATTAATTGATATAAATTTTATTATAAATTAAAAATACCTTTTTATGTCATTTTACATTTATCAGTCAGTTAACTCTAATTTTACCCAACACTTTTATTAATTTATCATCTATCACTCATAAATGGTTAGCTATCTATTTAAGCTATCAACTAACGTATAAATTATCCGCTATTTTTACCACATAGAGTCCATGTGTGCTCACATTACTCGGAGTATATTATAGATTGATGGAATATATGCAAGTTTTCCACAAAAATCTCCCTAGGAATCCTTTTGGGACAAATGAATTAAGCTTTTGAACCCAAATATTTAAAAAATCAAAATAGATGATGCACTGGTATTTGATACGTATCATGCATCAATACGTTTGCACAATACGTACAGAGAGAGTATCCGACATTTAAGCTTTACTAAAAAAAAAAAGTGTCTGATATGTTTTAGATACATTAAAGATACTCGATGAATACCGCGGTGGAAATCGATATGCCCAAGATATGTAATTTTTCTATTTTTTTTCTTGTTTTTTAAAATAAAGAAACAAATGTTTATATTGTTTTATTATCAATATTACTTGTTTTCTATCATTTTGTTTTTTTAGAACGTTGTTGTTGTTGACAGCGAAGGTTGTGTCTTAAACCTAGTATTGTTTTTTAAGTGGATTGTGCTCCCTCCTAGCGTAATTAAATTAAACCCCCCAAAACAAAACAGTTAAAAACAAGCTAAATTTGGTTTTGAAAGAACTCACCGTAACGGGTGCGGTGTGCATCATGAATCCGAGCACGAGCATGTTCATCCATGGCGATTCACCACCTTTCAATCTCAAAACCCAGTAAAGCTCAACATCCAAATGAATGGCCAGAATCTACTCTCGCCACTTTTTCCCCTTCCGTAACCCCTTCTTCTCACGCCCCATCACTTCTTCCTCTTCATCTTCACCTTCACAAGACAAAAAAACAACACTTTCATTCCTAACTCATCTTCATTTTCAATCACTACTTCAACCTTCTCATTGCCAAACCACTCACCACCTTCTTCAAATTCAAGCCCTTCTCATCACTTCTAGCTTTTACCGCAACCCCTTTTTATCACGCACCCTTTTAAGCCGCGCTTCTAATCTCTGCACAGTTGATTTCACTTTTCTTATTTTTCACCATTTCAATAACCCTTTAGATACTTTCTGTGTTAACACTCTTATAAACTCTTATTCTAATACCTATGTTCCTCATAAAGCTATTGTTTTTTACTTTACCTCTTTGAAGATTGGCTTCTTTGCGAATAGTTATACATTTGTTTCGCTTATTAGTGCTTGTTCTAAACTGGGTTGCGTTGATAAAGGTAGAATGTGTCATGGGCAAGCTGTGAAAAATGGGGTTGATTTTGTTTTGCCGGTGGAGAATTCGTTGGTTCATATGTATGGTTCTTGCGGGGATGTGGAGGTTGCTAGGGTGATGTTTGATGGAATGGTGAGTCGGGATTTGGTTTCGTGGAACTCAATGATTGATGGGTATGTTAAAGTTGGTGACTTGAGTGCTGCACACAGGCTGTTTGATGTAATGCCTGAAAAGAATTTGGTTAATTGGAATTGTTTGATTAGTGGGTTTTTGAAGGGTAGGAATCCTGGTTATGCGTTGAAGTTGTTTAGAGAAATGGGTCGCCTGAGAATTAGAGGGAATGATAGGACTATGGTTTGTGTGGTTACGGCTTGTGGACGGTCGGGTAGACTTAAAGAAGGAAAATCGGTTCATGGGAGTATGATTAGGTTGTTTACGAGGTCAAGTTTGATTCTTGACACTGCTTTGATAGATATGTATTGTAAATGCGGGAGAGTTGAGGCGGCTAGTAAAGTTTTTGAGAGGATGAGTAGTAGGAATTTGGTTTCGTGGAATGCAATGATTTTGGGGCATTGCATCCATGGGAATCCTGAGGATGGACTGAGCTTGTTTGATTTAATGGTTGGGATGGAGAGTGTGAAAGGTGAAGTTGAGGTTGATGAAAGTCCAAGTGCAGATAGGGGTTTGGTGAGGTTACTCCCTGATGAAATAACATTCATTGGCATTCTTTGTGCGTGTGCTCGGGCGGAACTGTTGAGTCAAGGCAGGTCTTACTTTAAGCAAATGATTGATGTGTTTGGGCTGAAGCCGAATTTCGCTCATTTTTGGTGCATGGCAAATCTTCTTGCAAATGTGGGGCTTATTGACGAGGCAGAAGAATGCCTGAAGAACATGACAAAATTTGATGGGTATATCTCACAGGAGTCATTGTTATGGGCAAGTTTGCTCGGTTTGTGTCGTTTCAAGAGAGATGTGTACTTAGGGGAACAGATTGCCAAACTTCTTGTTGACATGGATCCTAAGAACCTAGCCTGTTACCAGTTTCTGCTTATCATTTATGCAGTGGCTGCTCAATGGGAGAATGTTTCAGGAGTGCAAAAACTGATGAAGGAAAGAAAGTTAGGCATAATACCCGGAAGCAATCTTGTGGACTTGAAAAATATTGTTCACAATTTCAAAGTGTCAAACAATCGGCGCGAAGGAATTGAAGCTGTAAACATAATGATGAATGAACTATCTCATAGATTTGGGTTGCCTTGTGCTGATTCTGGACAATCATCGGTGGACCAGAGAGAATTGCAAAAACCAGGATGATAGATAAAGATAACCCTTAGACAAGTAGCCTTAGAATTTGAGTCACATTTTTTTTTAATAAGCTTCCTTGATTTTTACTGGTCAAAACAACCACTGAACAACCTTGGAGGATCTTAGTTTATATAGGTAGCTGCAAGTTTCTCATGGGGCATCGATACGGATACTAACAGAATATCCCAATTTTGTTTTGAGGTGTTTAATTTATAATGAAGCTTTTTAGTGTGAATGAAATTTAGCATCAGTGGTTCTAAATTTGCTTTCTATTCTTTTATGTATCTATACTTCTTACAAAGCATTTGATTGAAATTCCACTGGGCGGCTCGGATTCTGGTGCATGGCGTTTTTTCTCTAATTTTCTGGTATATTTTTAGTTGTTAATGTGTTAGATTTTGTTTGTTTTTGATCAAATTCTGTGGGCACTGCCACAAGGTATCGAGGTAGTTTGAATTTTGCCCAAAATCTCCATTGAAAAATGAAATGCGGCCCAATCTTGATTTTGTAGTCAGAGAAGTTTGAAATTTGGTAGATTTTGTGCCAATGCTGTCAGGAAACGTTGAATAAGTTGCCTTTGTGTCAGCAGCTCTGTCTTTATCCGAATTGCCATTGTTTTTCTCTGGTTGAAATTGCTATAAATAGGTGCTTGGCTACTTCAATGTACTTCAATATCTTCACAATAGTATCTTGAAGTGAGAATGAAAAAGTCCTTTGATTGTTTGTCTGAGATCGTTCCTGGGAAAGATGCGTGGAGGATTAAGCTACACATTGTAAGAATTTGGGAGGTTCAACCTTTTTGAATCCTGATCAGACAAATTCTCTTGAGATGGTGCTCATCGATGAGAAGGTAAATTGATAATTAAGTTATTGCAGTTTCCTTGCTCATGTTTTGTTTCAAATCTATTTTTGTTTGATTGAAATCTGTTTTTGAATTTATGGTCGTTTTGTTATGATTTTGGTGAATTCGTAGGGTGCACACGATGTGTTTGATAAAATGCTGCTATGAATTCTCATCAACATTAGCATCACCACCAGGTTTGATGTTGCTCTTTTTTTGATTCATGAATATTTCAATAAATTTGATTATTTGTTTTTGCCATAAACCCAACCCATATCCTGCATACAAAGATTGATAAATTTTTAAATGATCTATCCAAGTTCAACACCCTATTCTGTTTTAAATTATCCACCTCTCATATTTGTCCTTCTTCAAGTATAAATCACATGCTTATCTATATTGTTTTTATTCATCTTACCCAGCCATCCATTCAGTGTTGAAATCTCGATTATTTTATTAGTTTAGTCTATATAGACTGAGTTATTTTTTATTGGTTACTAGCATGCCTTTTTTTAAAAAATTGTTTGTTGTTATCTAATTCAATTGCATTGTTTTCTTTGTTGAAGACGGAAAACTCATTTGACGAAGGACGCGAAAAAAGAGAGTCGACAAGAGCAAGAGGACGCTAGAAAAGAGTACAATCTGACAAAGGAACAAGAGACGGGAAAACACCAGTGGAGTTTTTCGGTCAGTTTGATTTAAGGGTTTCTGTTCTTTTCTTCTCTTTTCCCCTTTCTTCTCCAACAATACCTTCTTTATATTTAGTTGCGGTTTATCTTCTTACTTTTTAATGCTTCTGCTATGACTAGAGGAACTATTGGGTTTGTGCATGGCTTTGCTATATTTCTAGTTGTTCCCACATTATTTTGCATGCGTTATGCTTTATATATTATATGCAATCTCTGATGCATTTTGCTTTCATCAAATAGCCCTTTTGGAAGTAAAATTTAGCTTTAGAGGTATTGTTAATATTGGTGCCCCTAACAGTTGACATGTTTATGTTCGGAGTTGTTATTTGTTTTCTTTTGGGAATGAAATGGTTTATCACCAAGGCAAGGACTGGATCCTTATTTTCCAAATAATAGCTTATCTTTCTTCACAATTTTTCTAAACTTTAGACCATTGTGACCTTTACTCTTAATTTCATCCTACTATTTTTTCAGATTCAAACAGTTTTTTTTTTTTAATATGTTTCAGATATTTTTGGCAAGGATCATGGAAAATGAAGCATGCCTTTTGAGTTAAAGAGAGATTGTCGGAGATTCGTATAACGAGTGTCAAATTGCAGAAGTTGTAGTGAGATTCTTCTACCATTAAAAATATAACACAAATGAAAGTTGATGTCATTTTTACATGGTTTGATCTTTCTGGTTGTACACTTTTACTAGACTCCTAAGCTTAGATTATATAATATCTTTATGATGGATGCAATAGGAATCCTACATGTTCAAATTGTGACAATCCAACTATTATTAGTGAGATTTCACTAGAGCAACACCGTCTTCAAATTGAAAATGCTAGGTTGAAGGATAAGTTAGACAGAGTTTGTGCACTTTCTGGCACGCACTTATTTGATGAGATTGAGATGGTGAAGGCAAGAAACAGAAGGGTTTAGGCGGCAAGATTGAGTGATCTTCAGCAGCTGTTAGATTTATCTGAGTCAGTCGTAAATAACGCAGGTTTTTTCAGTGATTTTTGGCTCTTTTCCTCTGTAATTGCTGGATCCTTGCGTTTTTGTTTCGATTTTGGTATCATTCCGGTTGTATGTTTTTAGAATCTTTAGCAAAGTCTAGCTCCGTTTGTTGTATTGGCTTCAGGTACTTTTGTATCAGGAGTTGTGTTAGTCCATCTTGGACTATTGAACTAATAATGTAGGCTCCCTTGGTGCCATATTAGCTTTAATATAATTTCCTTTTAGCTTTTCCAAAAAAAAAATAAAATAAAAACTTAGCAGTGCTGAAATTAGTTACAATATTGCTAAATAATCAAGTGTTTTAGGAGCAGGATGGCACCATTTTGTTAGAAATAAGCAAGTTAACGTGTGTGATGTTTTCATGTTCACTGTTCTTGATCCTTTATCGGGACTTTGTGTTGAAACTCTTTGAATAACTTGACTGAATATCCACTCAGGTTGGTCGTTCAATCAATGTATTCTGTATTATTGTTATTTTGTTGTGTTAAAACCGTTGATGAATCTGTTGATCCTATAATAAACCGCTGATCCTTTAAGAGTGATATATTGAACTGAATTATCACGTGACTATATGAGTATACTTGAAAAAAAAATGGAACACGTTATTCGGTGTATTAGTTGTTGATTAGCCATTGTATTACAACAATGCAATACAATGATGTTTAATGAATGCCGATAAATATGATGTAAATAACACACTTCCAGTGGAGAAACAGGATACACGGACAGCAAACAATAAAACCATTACACTTCTAATTTTCCTTTAAGAATACGACTTCGTGACGCCTCAAGTTATATAATAGTTTAGTATTGTGTAGGTTTTTTGAGCTGTTGGAGGATGTTGATAGTTTTGTCGGTGGCAAAGTTATACAACAGTCTGAATACCGATTAAGTTTATTTAATCTTTCTTAGTTTATTCCCATTTACATTTAATTGAAGCTTATGTTTATTTGATGATGATTATTTTGAGATATTGTCATGCCTAATTTTTTTTTACTACGATAAGAATGTATTCATAACAGTGAGATCATGAGGTGGAGTAGATTTTTGGTGGGAGTGAAATAAAGTGACAAACAAACAAACAATAGCCGAAGGTTCATGTTTTAGAAAATGATGATGATTCTACTTCGGTGACTGCCTGAGATGGTGTATTCTTGAAGAAGCCATGTCGTTGTATGCAAGAAATGTCTCTTTTTCTGACTTCCACCAAACCATTTTGTCAGTCTCTCAAGAGTTGGGAAATTTAGGGTGTGTTTGGTAAAAAGAAGCTATAAGCTAGCTGATAGCTGATAAGCTAGCTTATAGCTGATGGCTTATAACTGATAGCTTATAGCTGAAAAGTTAGCTTATTAAAATAAAAAGTGTTTGGTAATATTAGTTGTTGAAGAGCTGATAAATATAAATTGACGTAAAAGGGCATGTTTGTGTATTTTTATTTTTTTATAAATCATGTATACAATTTTAATTACTTGATGTAATTCTTTTTAATTGTTTAAATTTATTTCAAAATATTTTCATCTTCATAATAATAAATGTGCTTTATGAATTTATTTGACATTTTTTATTCGACAAATTTTCATTTTTGGACGAGTTTTAATTAACTATACTTGCTTCAATTTTTATTTATCATTTATTTTATTTAAAACTAAATATTTTATGAATTAGAGGGAAGGTCATAAAAAAAAAAGAGAACAACATAATATAGAAAACTATATGTATATAAACTGTGAGTTGGTTGCTGTAAGCAATACGTGGGAAACGTGGGTGGTTTGTTTTTATATAAAAATAATAAAATTAAATTAATAAGGTTAAAATTGGAAGAAATTATAAGAAGCTACAAACTATAAGCTAAAAAGCTACTTGAAATAGCTTCTCAAAAAAAGCTATAAGCTCACAAAAAAAGCTTGTTACCAAACACGTCACATTTTGATCCAACAAGCTTATAAGCTAATTCAACAAGCTATAAGCTAGCTTCTTGTTGTTACCAAACACAGCCTTAGTGGAAAAAGCAACGTAAAAAATATTTTTAAAAAGATAAGAAAAAGGAATAAACTAAGAAGGTGGGCAGTTAAGGCCTATTTAGTGGGCAGTTTATTTTTAAAAAATAATATTAAAGGTTAAAAATGGAAGAAAATATAAAAAGCTATACGCTATAAGCTCAAAAGCTACTTGAAATAGTTTCTCACAAAAAGTTATAAGCTCATGAGAAAAGCTTGTTACCTAACACGTCACGTTTTCATCCAACGAGCTTATAAGCTAATCCAACAATCTATAAGCTAGCTTATTTGTGTTACCAAACACAGCCTAAGGGTGTGTTTGGTAAAAAGAAGCTATAAGCTAACTGATAGCTGATAAATAATCACGACCATTTTTTTTTATTTCTAATTGTTTTATTTTATCCGTTTAGGCTTATTGATGATAGTAAAAAAATAAATTGAAATTCAACTATCAATTCCACCAATTTAACTAACAAGCTTGACCCATATTAATTAAGTGAAATAAATTTAGCATAGTGATTACCATGAGCGAATAATAAAAACCTACCATGTAAAATTTAAAATGCTCCTAAAACATTAACATAGCTGGTAAAGAAAATTGTGCTTTGCGAAAGTTAGGGACAGTACTTTTTTTAGGAAAAAAGACGTGTTTTAAATTAAGTCTCACCAATGAATCAAATGAGATGTGATGAGACTTATTGATACAATGTTAAAAAACAAAAATGTATACAGTACATGACTAATATACTTGCGTATGTTAGCCAAAGTCATGCTTATTTTGTCTTAATATTTTTGAAAAATTTGTGTGGTACAAACTGGGCTAATTATTGGAGAATTTTAACCTTAAACTTCAAAACAATTACTGGGATTTTTGAAGTAGATTAAAAACTGAGCTAATTAGTGGAGAATTTTATCCTTAACTTCAAAACGATAAAAAAAAAAAAAGTTAGTTTTTTAATAAGTGGAACTTGAAAATAAAAAGAATATTGCCAAAGTTGAAAAATATTTAACTCAAAAAGCCTTGCACCATATTAAACGCATCAGCCAATCATAATCAACTGTTACTTACAATTCAAGATGTGCTAAAATCTTAGAAAGGATAATGAAGATTCATGACCGGACTCCACAGAAATAAACCAAAAGATGAACATTGGAGTTCTTTGATAATTAAAAAAAGTCATAACATAAAACCACATGACAGGTCCTTGACATACATGCTAAGAAGTTAAAACATATAATCATTCAAATGCCCATTGGTTTTCCCTACGAACTTCCTCCTCTTCCTCTGGAGAGAAATCATTCTTGATGTTGAATGTCTTGCGGATCTCCTCTGGTGTCTTTCCCTTGATCATGTCTGCAACAGTCTGGCAGGTAAGATCCAGCAAGCTCTTGATATTCAAGTAGTTAGCAGCCTACAAAGGAAAAAAAATATCATATCAGTATGCAAAGCAAATTTGTTTTTTTTTTTTTTAATGGCAATGAGTTTAAGGATGTAACCATCAGAAACATAGGATTATTACATCATAGTTTAACTCAGACGACCGTCGTGAGAAATGACAATCCATATTCATCATTTGGTTATCAGTACACAATTGTGTGATACAAACACTGAATAATAAACTCGATAAAGCAACCAAGTTTGAATCTAAAAGGAATCAAAAGGTGAATATAACAAGAGTGAGATTATATTAGAACAGAAAATATTTCAACACACCGAAAAGATAAGCCAACAAAACATAATATAAACATCCAAAAAAGAGAACTAGACACCTAAAGTGAGTGGTTAAGAATATCAATTATTCATATTAATATTTTAAGAACCCATTTTTGTATCGTATAAATGCATATAAACTCAAAGGAGTTGACTACTCATTATAGTTTCTCATATAACAAGCCAAATGAAAACAGAATATCTCTGAATGTTCCCCCTTTCAAACCTTCAAGTTTCGGGCAAAATATATATTTTCAAAGGATTTAACAATAGCAGCATCAACCATAACAATATCCTACAACTCAATAACAAAAAGATAGCCACAAAAGCAAACAATTCAAACAACTGTTAAAAACCCATTAAATTCAACCCAAACAAAAGACAAATTGAAATTGAAAAAACTTCAACGATCAAGAGCAAAATCAGAATCAACCATAGCTCAATCAAAACCAAAAACCCTAATTCTTTATTATTAACAGCTATACATAGGAAAACCAGAAACTATTCAGATTTTTCAACACCAGAAAACCCTAATTTAGGACCCCCAAACATTCCAAAACAAAATCAAATAAACGATTCAACAAAACCCAAATCAAATAAACGATAAAACAATAATTAAAATCCCAAAACTTACCAAGATGAGATCAAAAAGCGTAGCCTGATCAACCTTCACGAACTCGGAATCCCAAGACTTAAGCTCATCCTCGTTAGGTTTGTCTTCAGCAGCAGCAGCGTCAACATGCTTCTTGCAATACTCAATCACCTTCGCCAAGATCTTGCTCGTAACGTTGGGAAGAGGGATTCCACTGTCAGCGCAATCGTCTTCGATCATATGCTTGATCGTCTGAGATTCCAAAGCAACAGCTTCATCAACCTCGAAGGTCTCGCCATCGGAACTCTTGAGAGTGATCTTTCTTGTTGAAGACATAGTGATCGTGATTGATTAGGGTTTGGTTGAGAATTGGAAATTGTTCTTCCCCTTTTCGAGAAAAGAAAACCCTAATTTTTTCTGAATCGGAAAATACAGAAACTATGGGCGTGAGGGGTTTATTTATAGTGATACTAGAATGCAATCAGGGTCTCCTACGTGGAGGTTTTATCTTTTTAATTTCATTTTAAACTAAAAAGATTTTTTATTGGAATCATTGCAAATATTAATTTTTTTTAGAGAGGGAATCTCGGAAATATATTGGTATTTTTATTGGTGAAGTAAATATTTATTTATTTGTCAAGTAGTTGCTTTTTTTTTTTTTTTTAAGGAAAATCAGTATCTTTTTAAATAAAACTGCAAGTACTTTTTTTTTTGGTACATGTATTTTCTTTACCTCATGAACTGTAACTGATGTATCTATACTACATATACTAGTGTTTTCGTGAGTTTAGCTCAGTTGGTAGAGACAGTGCATAAAATATGCAAAGTCCGGAGTTCGAACCCCGGCCACCACAAAAAAAAATATTATACTCCCTCCGTTTCAAAATGAGTGTCGCTTTAGGCTTTGGCACACAGATTAAGAAATGAAATGAAATAATCATTGGATATAACACTTTTGCTAAATTGTCCTTACTTTATAAGAAAAAGACAAAATTAAAGTTGCATTGAAAATTATGTGAGAGAAAAGTTTGCTAAATTGTCCTTACTTTATAAGAAAAAGACAAAATTAAAGCTGCATTGAAAATTGTGTGAGAGAAAAGTTGGAGTATTTATTGGAGGTAAAGTTGGAAGAAAAAAAAATTAAAGTTGTATTGGAAATGTAAAGTGACATTCATTTTGAAACAAATTTTTTTTTTTGCTAAAGTGACACTCATTTTGAAACGGAGGGAGTATATACTAGCGAAAAGACTGGTACTCACGTGTTCGTCTTTCTGCTCTTTTTATTATGCTAACGTTTGAAAATTATGAATGATGTTTTTTATGAAATTTTAATTTTGATTAAAAGTAAAAATATAATTGCTTTTTACTTTCAAATTATAACAAATCAAACTAATTATGATTATCTATTTCAATGAAACCAACAATATAACAAAAATATTTTGTCAAAAAAAAAAATATAACAAAAATATATAATCTAAATTCTTAGTTTTTTAATGACAACAACAACAATCTTTATTATAGAAAAAATTGTTGTTTAAGGGTATAATTGGGATGATGAAAAAATAAATATATATGCACTTATCTAGTTTGTTACACTTTTTAAATGATAAAGGAAAAAACTGAAAATTTGTGTTTGTTAAATTTTTATTTTAATATTTAAATTTAAATTTATTCTTATCTATTTTTACGTGTGTCATTTGTGTTGAAAATTGAGGGTATTTTTGGAAGGAAAAATCCAACCCAAAAATACTGAAAGAGTAGTTTTCTTTATATATAGTATAGATAAAAAATATATGTTTTTGTTCTTTTGTGTTTGTTTTTTCTCCTTCTAAAATTACCATCAACTTTTAATACAAATAACACATATAACAAATATATAATAATACATTCAAATATTAAAATAAATTAAAATAAAAGTGTAACAAATACGATATGAGTATATATGTCTAGTTTTTTTCATTTATCTTTTCAAAAGTGTAGCAAATTAGATGAGAATATCTATACTTACTTTTTTATTATCCCAATTATTTCTTTAAACAATTTTTTCTATAATAAAGATTGTTGGTGGTGTCATTAAAAAAAATAAAGAATTTAGATTATTATGCCTCAAAAAGTTTTTCATCACCATTTTTTTTTGTCCTTGCTTAATCTTAAGGCATAAATGATTTGGAGAGATATTTTGTATCATATTAATAAGAGGATACTTGATGATTCAAAGGATGGAGCCACGTAATTGTATCTCCATCTCTAATTTTGTAGGCGAAACCATCATCAAACACATCAGGAGTTTTGATGACTGCATTCCAAATAGGCAAACATGTCTTTGCTTTTTCAGAAAATATATTACCCTCTTCAAGTATTAATCGGCAAGGATAATATCAAATTTTTCGCAGATTCCTTCTCAGGAGTTGGCAGTATCTGAAGAAAATATGTGCTTCCCAAGCCACATCTACGTACTTTGGTTTTTCTCCTCTTCTTCTCTTCTTCATTTTGTTTCCCTTTTCCATCTTTCAATTTCATCTAACGCCATTAACATTCCACTTTCTTATTAGTCAAAGTTTTCCTTCTCCACGATCTCGACACATTATTCGCCTGTGCCACTAATCACTTCACTTTCCAAAGACTCGACCATGTTAGGTTTAGGGTTATCTACAATCTCATTCTGCATTAATCATTTTTGTAGAGTTTTAATAATTAATAGTGAAATAGAAAATTTTCTCTCTCACTTCTCTTCAGATTTCCACCGTTGCCCTCCTCCCACCCAATCCAACCTTTCTCCGGCGTGATGCAGATGCAATCGTTGGGTGGTGCGACGATTGTCTTTAGTCGCCCGCATCACTCAGCCACCTGTTTCTCCTGGCGATGATTGTCTTTAAAATTTTATATTTTCAATACAAAAGTTATTTTTTAATTCCATTTTTAGTTTCTTAACTTTTGCTCTAAGAACACAAGTTAACATGACCTTAAAATTAATAGCTAATAAAAGGATCAGGAACCAAGAAATTGAGGTTGGTAAAAGTTGATTTTTCTCATTATACTGCCATTGCATTTTTTTTATTTGATAGGTTACATTGCTTTATTTATAAATTCAAAATCGGTCCAATTCAAACTATATACGTGTGTGTCTCCAGTGACTGACTGTCTTGGTTATTCAAAATTGGTCCAATTCAAAGTATACATGCGTGTGTCTCCACTCTCCACTGATTTTCTTGCTTCCTATTCATATCAATATATCTTCTACATTTAAAAAATAAAATCTCCTACATTCCTCTAAAAAAATATAAGTCTTCTACATTTTTTTTTTTAAAGGAAAAGGCTTCTACATTCTTATTAATTTACCTTATTTGATAAGTCAATGCCAAAAAATCTCAAGCTTACAGATATATTTACATCAATATTTTTTTTACCCACTTTCACCCTTATGAGTTATGAGTGTCCTTGGTCGTTAATGTTTTTTACATATCATTATTTAATTCTTAAAACCATAAAAATAACTGTAATAAAAAAATATATACATATTGTCAAAACATATATAAAAATTAAGTGTGAGTACTGTCATTTCGTCTATCTAAGAAAACAATGCAACAACAACAAGTGTAAGTAAAGATTAATGAAACAACAAAATAAACTCAACCTTATTAAAAATGAGCTTACATTCTAAATTGTCAATCATTATCAAACGTATACAACCATCATACATAAGCAACACAATACATTATATGTGATGACTGCAAAAACACTCACACTTGCTAAACTGAAACTAGAAAGAGGAAATTAAATGCTGTGTTAAACATAACTGAATCAAAGAAACAAACCCAAAATATCACATTCTTGAGCAAGGAAAGGTCCAAACCCAAAATACAACAAATCTCAAGCCTTAGATAAGTTATCAGTTCAAAGGCCATCAAACAACCGCATGTGGTCTTCGAATGTCTCCCCGTGTCTGATTTTGCTCAGTGATCCATCATCTTCAACCTGAAATATTATACAAGAAATCATTCTTTAAGACGGCAAATATTGATGGACTAGTCAAAAAAGAAAAGACAAATATAGATGGAATTGAAATAATGTTTTTTCAAGCAAAGGCATAGTTCTCATCATACCATTGCAAACAAAAAAGCTAATCAATATTATAATTTCAATGTATGAAGTGTAACAAGCAATATTTTTTGTTAATTTTTTCAACATACGCATCAAATTTCAAATTCTTTTTACCTAAGAAGAGATTTAGAAAAGCTATCAAAATGATTCCTTTTAAAATGGTTGCTAAGTGCTAACAATACATTAATTTTGTTAACGGTTATTGAAATATGTTTTATTCTCTCAAAACCACTTTCTCGTACTGTAGAGAAGCTGGTACATACCCAATACTCTGGAGGTCGCATCTTTAGATTGTAAGTAGATGCCATACTCATACAATAAGCACCGAAATCATGAACAACCAGACCAGTACCCTGCAAATGAAACTCAAATTAGATATTCAAACCTTAAACAAGTTTGTGATGTTGCCATCATTATCCAATGTTGTGAATTGCAGATCGCTAAAAATAGTGTTGTATTCGAATTCCTCTATGCTACAATGCTATAGTACTGTTGAGGTCACTATTTGACAAAGCCTTGTACTGAATAGCGTATTGCGAAACTATAGTGATTTGTTTAACTTTCGCTATGCTATAGCCGCTATTTGACAACGTTGAATTATCATCCAATGTTGTCAATTGCAGATCGCAAAAAATAGCAGTTTGTTCAAATTTTGTTCAGTTGCAGTGTTGTAACGCCATTAGAGTTGCTATTTGACAAACTTCGTGCTAAATAGCGAATTGTGAAACACTAGCAATTTGTTCAAATTTCGCTACGCTGTAGTGCTATAGCCGCTATTTAACAACACTGACATCATTATCATAGTTATGCTAGTAATTTAGCCTATATTATTTGTGCAACTATTTAAATATAATATCAATACATCATAGTACCTTGGCAGGAGTTGGAAGTTCTCTTCCTTTTCCCAAGAAATCTGCAGACTCACAAACAGGGCCGACTACATCAAAAGTTGTAATCTCAGCATTTGCTGGGGCAGGAGAAACCAATTCTATATGCTGCATAAAAAAGAGACGACGTTAAAAATTCATTGAAAATAAAACTGACACAAACAAAGCAGCATTAGGGTAGCATTAGCATCAAGTAACTAAAATGGTCTTATGCTCTATCAACGTCCAACAACTTCTTACAATGCAATTTAATTCTTTAGACAAAAGCTTTGATGTTGTTTTAACATTAACTGGGTTCACTTTAATTGGCTTTCCCAACCAAACCATAAAATATTCATTGAAAAAGAGAAGATGTTAAAAATTCATTGAAAATAAAACTGACACAAACAAAGCTGCATTAGCATCAAGTAACTAAAATGATCTTAAGCCTTATCAACTTCCAACAACTTCTTTACAATGCAATTCTTTAGACAAAAGCTTTACTGCTGTGTTAACTTTAACTGGATTCGTTATCAGCATTCCCAACGAAACCATAAAATATTAAAACATTGAGTGAGTTTTGATAGTGCATCATGTATTCGTTGAAAGCACAAGCACTTAAAGTGTCTAGAATCCTTCATAGGACTCCATCATAATCCTTATAAACACTTTAAAATGACAAGACAAAAGAGACTAAGAGGTACTTGAACAAATACCTGATAAGCATCATAGAGACTTGGGCGGATAAGTTCAGCCATACTTCCATCAATCACAATGAAGTTTTTAGAACCAGGCTAACTAAGCAACAGGTGTTTGCTATAAGTGATCTCCCTGGTTCAATGATGAGTTTAAGACCACGGGAAAGAACAAGCTCCCGTACCTACTCCAACCGTAAAAAAAAAAAATCAATTAGCAGGGATACTGTGAAAGGTACAATTAAATCTAAACATGTCTACTCTAACTATGTGGCATTCACAAGCAGATAGAAAGAAGCAGTTATTTAATGCTTTTACAAATTTAATTGTTTTGAAGGGATTATTTACCTCATGTCCCTGCATGTCACAGTTACAAAGTGGATATATAAAATGAAAATGCTAAGAATTCCCATTTATCAGTGGTATTCCTTATTCTTGTACCAGAATTACAAACTTAATCACATATAAAATGTGAAGATAAAGTGAGTTAAATGAGAGTCCTCACAGTATCAATTAGATCTCTGGGTTTAGGAAGGACAGCACCGGCATGATAATAATCGATCCCAAGTCCACCACCGATATTCAAATAATCAACTTCAAAACCCTGAGCTCGAATTTCGTCAATATAGTTGACCATAATAGTGGCCGCATCCCTGAAAATATCTACCTGGAAAGAGGGGCAAAATAGCAAGCAACAACCATTTCAGCACTTATATTATGATAAAGATTAAGAATCAGCATATAACCGAGCAAATAGACCCTATCAGCATATAAATGGATCATAAAAGAAGAAAAATAAATAGAACAAAAGTATATCCTAAAGTAATAAATGCACAATAAAAAAGAAAATATAGAATGCAGAAAAGCACACCCCAAAGTAATAACGCACAAGATGAAGCAGAAAAGTAAAGACTTTTAAGGATAACCTTGGTAATGGTTGAACCAAGATGACAGTGGGCCCCTACAAGCTTTAGCTCAACAGGGTGCTCCTTGACAGCATCTAAAAACCACTGCAGCTTCTCATTTCTAATACCAAATTTAGAGTTCTTATTCCCTGTGGCAACATAAGGATGGACCTAAGGATGACAAAGATAAAAACTTTTAGATTATAACAATAAATTAATAAACCAAAACATAAACCATGGCAATGAGAGTTAGAAATCCAGACATCTCAAAGCAATCAATCACAAACAGAGAAAAAGTTTTTGATGAAGGCAAAAACGAGAAGAGGGAAAGAAACCCAATGTAATTGATGAAACTGAGGATTTTATTAAATTAATTCTTTTCCCACTCTGCAGAATAAATACCATAGGAATAAATAAGATCATTGCTTGTGAATTATTTTTTAGGCAAGGAAACATTATTGCATTTCTTCGGCAATTAAAAGTTCAACCCAAGTAATCCAACGGCGTTTGCTTATTTATTTACCAAAAATTGTTTCAGAATGCCTTTTATCTCATCTTACAACTTGCTCACTTAGAAATTACAGCCGCATAAATTGTGAGTTTCCATTTGCAAAATGTATAATGCAGAACTCAAGAGTATTGACAACTATGAAGATTCAGGTTGCCAAATCTGTAGAGACAAGTACAAAGCACCAAATGTACAATGAATTATCTTTGTGCCCAAGGAATTCATCCACATGTCAACTTTTATTTATTTGAATGATAATGGATAGAGCATGCGGGCAATAGTAGCCTCAAGCTTGTCACGAATAAATACTTTATAACTTTATTCTCAATCTTAAGATTGTTTGTTTGTATACAATAACTTATCCTTTTATTTTATGAGAAAAGCTGATCTCTCTTTGAATTCTATATTTGGAACTGTACCTTTGTCTTTATTGTGTCTTTTAGAGCTTGAAATGTTTACAATTAGTGATAATAAGGTAACTTTTGAAGGCAGCTGGGGGAGAGAAAGATTAAACAATTTGAGTTGGATAGTTTTCTAGACATGTAATTTAGGATGGATGGAATGAATTTTGTATTTCTGTAAATATTAAAGGAATTTCCCTCTTTACTAGACATCCGTGTATTAATTACTACATATGCAACCAACGGTATTGCTGTACGTATCAGCTCACCTCTCAGGGAACATCACATATCTGTCTCAAAATCTCGACCAAAGCAGAAGGTAAGGTCAGGGGCTACACCAAGGTTGTCTCCTACGAGCAGTCTAAGTAACTTTGCTGAAAGAGGCTCCAAGAGGTTTTTCATGGGCTCCAAAAAATGCCGTTGAAGAAACTGCTCCAAAACATGTTTATTGGAAAAGAAAAAGTTCCAGATTGTCACCCTCTGATAGAGTTGCTCGGGAAACAATGACTGGAATTCAAGAGGACTGTATTTCGCCTTTTTTCAGCAGATGGGAAAGAACAACTCCCTTCTGTTTCAATTGTCGTAGAATGGCTGCTTACAAGTGACCCCATTAAAAGACGAAAGCATCCAATTCATCTAACAGATATACAAATTCCCCTGACGGCCACATTACTCTGTTCCAGGTATAGTGATGAGTTGGTCTTCATATTTGATATTTGACCAGAAGGCTATCTGATTTATTATCACATGCTTTCCTGCACTCTACTAGAAACCTAAATATGTTTATTGAAGATTCTTGTGTAGAATATATGAAACATAACACTTCCTAGCACCTGAACAGGCTGTAATTTGCAGTATTACACGTGATTTGAAATGTAAGGGGAACTTATGGAACTAATGTCCAAGTCTTATAGTCCTACTTTGGAATACAAATCCATGCATGAAAGAATAATAATTGCATTGGCTAGAAACCTGTGTATTATTGCGTCAAGAACAATTTGTATAGTCTGATAAAGAGAACACCAAGAATAATAATTCTATTTATTTTCATTCCCTTTACCTTGGAAAAGGGAGAAGTTGCATAAGTTTATGCATTTTGATATCGACAGTAGTCAACATGAGCTAACATCTGCCAGCCGCCAGATGACTATCTTTTACGGAGGCAAAACTCGTGTTTTTGATGATGTTCATTCACATGCATGAATGGACATCATCAATATGTCATATTTGCTATTTAACTTCACCTCATATTCTCTATGTAATATTTGCTTACTGCATCTAGTGAACCTATAAATTTGCTGAACGTATAATATCTCACAGCAACCAATAATGGATTTGCTTAAGCTTTGGTACATTGCTCGAGTCATTTTTGAAAACAGTATTTTCTCGTACTGGTTTGAACAGTTACTTTTAAGCTTTCTTTGAGAGTTTCAGAATATATGTTCTATTATTTTAATAGAATGTATTTGACTTGCAGTTTTTGAGGATTTGGTTAAAACAGTAGCATATAAAGTCAGTTTATGGAGATGTTTTGTATCTTACTTTCTCGAGGAATTTTTTTTTTCATCATTTCAAAATGTTACCTGCTGAAATTTGGAAGTTTTCAAAAATCTTTATATGATGTTTGGCTTTCCAAAACACATCGCCGATGCTTAGTTAAAGTTGAATTCACTCGTGTGTGTTGTGGTAAGTAGCATTCTTCCACATACATTTCACTAGCATTTTGCATCAAACACAAATTCATCAAGAAATTTGGGCCTGACTTATTTATTAATAGTAAAGATTGTGTTAGGCAAGCACTCAGATTGAACCAGGTGATTAACAGGCTGTTTGTATTAGTTTTCACCAAATGCAAACCTGTTTTGATTGAAAGAGCAATAGAGCTTCTTACATTGTAAGTGCATTGGAACGTGACGTAGCAAAATAGTCTTCTGCATTCTCTGAAATCTTAACCGAACAGTGGCTCAAGCATTTATGATTCATTTGGATGAGCTTATCTTATAACATAATCTCTTGTACGAGTGCTTAGAATTAACTTCAAAAAATAGTTTGTGCTATACCTATAAGCTGTTTTAAGCTTGTTTTAACAAGCCCCTCAAGATAGCTTATGGAAACAACTCATGTGGAGCATTACCCCCCAGTCCCCTCTTTGATTCTCATTCACCCCCAGTCCCCTCTTTGATTCTATAGAATTAACTTAGAAGACATGTGAAAAGATAGAGAGCTTCGTTATAAACCTCACCTCAATTATTTAATTTAGGACTGTTTCTTTTCCCCATCCTCCATACCTGGTTTAGATTATATAATTTGAAATGTTGTAGGGTGTTTTTAACGTGTTTTTACACATTTCAGATTATATAATCTGAAATATTGACGCACGAGAAGCTAGTATGATAGGATAAAAAATTGTCTTAATTTACTGCTCCCCTCATATTCCTTCACTACGATGAGGAACTTCAAATGCTGGTAGCATCAGAGCAAATATACAAAAAGAAAAAAAATGACTCCATTGTTGTCACCCTTCCTAATTATTTTATACGGGTGGGATGACAGCCAACCTTCTCAGCAGCTTCCTTGATTTGGTCAATTGGACAAATACCACAGAAGTCACCAACTGTCAGTTTTACTCCAGAACTGCACAAGAGCTCAGGTACCCATTAAGATTCACGAGTAGCAACTAGTTATAGTGGTATACTTGTTTCTGCAATATTTTCTGCAATTTTCTAGTGCCTTTTGTCTAATTCTCATATCCTTCATCTTAATACCTCTTCCACTAATTCTCATACCAGATTTGACAGAATGAAACAACGATAGATCCTTGTTATGTCATTTGTAAACAAAATATCATAATAAACCAGCAACTCAGCAAACAAATCAGCATCTTTTGAAGATCAAAGGAGAATATGCAAGGAGCACTGATGTCTTAACTGAACACTGTTTACTCAGACATGAATATGTATATGGGATAGAAACAAAAAAGCAAAAACTTCAAATCCAAACCTATGAGTAAACATTAACGGACAAACACACAATCCAACGGCGTTTGCTTATTTATTTAGCAATGAATGATAAGAAGATAGCATCTTTTCTTCAAAAAATTGCTAAAAGCTCTAAGTGAACCACAAGATGTATGCATCAAACTCTGCAACTCAGTAAATAAACTAACAATTAATATACCTGCGGATCAACATCAGGATTAATCCGAAGCAAAACATTCACCCTCTTTCCAGCAATTCTTGCGGCTCCCACAATGTTTTCCAAGTCAAACTCACTGTCAATGT
Organism: Medicago sativa; assembly: GCF_051527215.1. Classification (NCBI taxonomy): domain Eukaryota; kingdom Viridiplantae; phylum Streptophyta; class Magnoliopsida; order Fabales; family Fabaceae; genus Medicago; species Medicago sativa. Next base: position 12,982,410 of record NC_140753.1, on the reverse strand, counting down.
TGACAAACACACCTGCTTCGGCAGCCAAGACCAAATCCTCCAAGATTTTCCCATTTACATTAAAGATACACCTATCCATTAATACAGTGACCCAAAAATACACTAAGAATCTCATAAATAAATCAATTCATTCCAAACTCCAATCAATTAAACAAACCAATTCCATTGAAAAACTAACACAAACACACATGTAACCAGTTTGATATAATCAAGTAAATTCAAAATAAACATATGACAAAGCTGAACCAACCTTGTGGGATCGAATCCAGCACGAAGAGCGAGTTTAAGCTCATTTCCACTAACAAGAACAACACCACAACCCAAGCTTCTCAAATGCTCCAAAATCTTGTAATTATTATTAGCCTTAATAGCATAACCAATAATAGATGTTAACCCTTCCAATGCATCTTTATAAGCTTCTACGTTTCTAGTAATCTGTGGCTTACTGTATAGATAAAAAGGTCGTTTTTCAACTTTGTCCATAATCTCATCCACCTTGCGACCTTCACAGTGTAGATACCCATCTTCGGATTTGCTGAAACAATGGTCAAAATTAGTGCTTTTTGTGGTTTCTGGTGGGGTTTTGGATAGAACTGCTATGAGAACAAAAGGTTTGATGGTGGATTTGGTTTTGAGAGGGAGAATGAGGTTTTGGGGTAATGGGTTTTTGGTGAATGAGTGATTGAAGGTTTTGGGGAGGGAACACGAGTGAGAGAGGAGGTGTGTGCCTACCATGGTGATGATAGACATGTTTGGTTGCAAGAGATGGAAATGAAAGTCACAAAACCCTCGTTCATTTGTTTATGTTTCTTTTGGTTGTTTTGTCGAAAAGGGAAATGAGTTTTTTGGGCTTGATTTGGTCTACAAACAATTGGGTCATGCTATTACTTTTAAAATTGCTCACTTCGACAATTAACTACCACTTTTTAAATTAGTTCAACCGATTTTAAAATTTTCATCGACAGTTGGCTGCTGATATAAGGAGATGAACAATTCTATAAGTAAAAAGAGTAACTTTCTTACTTTTTCCACGCGTCCTATTTTGTTTTATTACAAATAAACTTCATAGGATTTTAGGATAATAGAATTTGAATTGAGTTTTCATCCTCTTTTTATTCGAAAATGAGTTTTTTTCTTTTCATATTTGGATTAGACACTCCGAATACCTCGTTGTAACAGGGCGTGTTTCTTTTTATTATCAGATTATAAAATCTGAAAATTTTACACACACTCCTCTTGTGCCAAGAATTTAGAAAAAAAATCGCGATTCAAATCATTGTTTAGTTGTTTCCGTCAAGTCGCAGTCGAAAATCCGGTTTTCAAACTATTTGATTGGATTGCTCCGAAACTTACTCAAAAAAACAGAAGAAAAAAAAAATAAAGGATCGTGACTTCCATAGTAGAGACTTCTTACGAGATTTCGCCCCTCAACATCCAAAATTCTATCGGTTAGACTCATTTTTCCTTTTTTTTTCCTTTCAATTTTTCATATTCTCAACAAAAAAATCCTATTTTTTTTTGCAATAACTTTATTTCATTTTTAGATTTTTTTTGTGGTATTTTTATATTTTTCTAATTTTATTTTATGTTGTATCATTTTTTTTACTTTGTGTTTTTGGTTGTTTTAAAAGCAAAGTTGGAATGGAAGAGATTATGATTCTTGTTTACAGGGTTTGCATATTTTGGATTTTATAATCCGAATCAAGGTCTAGACCAAGGGTATTTTTGTAAAAAAAACAGGGCACACGAGGAATCCATGAGGTGGAAAAAAGTAATAGTTATTAAATAATGTTTTATCGACACTCCATTTAACTGTCACTAGTGTTCAGACATGTTTTTTTTCTCTTTTTATTGCGTTAATATAAAATACAAATAATAATTTTTATGAAATTTTAATTTTGATTAAATCTATTTCAATTTGGATTAAAAATCATATTTTCTACAATTTCATAATATAACAAACTATATTTGTCTTTTTCAATAATAGTAATAATATACTATATACTCCTAACAACAATACAACATTCCATCTTTCACAAAAAAAAAAAAAAAATTGAAGAAGCTAAAATAAAGTGGATTTAAAACGCAAAGAATCATAGCAAGCACAAGGAATGCTTGACTAGAAGACTTAAGTAGGATTATACAGAGGAAAAGTGTGTCGTATATATGCGGAACATCCAAACAAACACCCATGCATCAAATACAAACTTCTACAAACAAACCAAAAACACCCTCCATTGAGGGCCCCCGAAACCAATAAAAACTAAACACCATAACCAAAAAGTCATCTCCAAAAACCGAAGTCTAAGCGCCTGAGCAATAGCATAAACAAGTCTTGTGTCAAACCGTTGCAAAACCCATCCAAAATAACCATCAAACCTCCCAAAAACCCGTGTAACCGCACTTTGCTTCTCTTCTGCAATTCAGCGTGCAGTTAAGCACAGGTAAAATCACCACCTAAGTATTTGAAAACCCCATTAACAACAAACTCATAGAAGAAAACAAAAAAAACATAACCACAAAAAAAACAATAATATAATATTCTTATAGGATTATTCCAAAAAAAAAAAATCATTCTTGGAGGTAAATTTGTTAAAAAGTACCAACGTGTAGACAGTCACTTTGTTCAATCTTTTTATTGCGCTAATGCGTATAAATTACGTACAATAGCTTTTGTGAAATTTTGATTAAAATTATAAATAATATTTATTTACACTTATAAATTGTAAGAAATTATATTTATCTTCCCCAAGATAGTAACAAATATAATATATTTATTTTTTGAAGAAAATATAATATATTTATTTAAAAATATATAACAAATATAATATGATTTGAAGGGAAAAGCCCAAAACCGTATAGTATATAGGATAGATAGATACACTCTCGTAGCAACAAACAAACAAGCCGAAGCTCTCATCGAACCTCTCTCTGTTTCTGATTCTCTCAATCGCAGGTTGCTTCCTTTCTTTCTTTTTCTTATGTGTTGTCTCTGTTCCGCTTCCTTTCTCTATTTGTTTCTGCCTATTTTACTTTCTTTCTATTCTTATTATTACATACTCAATGTTTCCGTACTACTTTGCCTTACCTTATTATTTTTTTATGTTTTGTTTCCTTGAATGTTATTGGTATGATTTGCAAGTATGTTCTTATGTTTTGTTTTGCTTAAGACTTATGCCTTTAATTTCAAATTATGAACACTTCATGAGTTTTTAGTGACGTCTTTTATTTGCATGCGTATAACTGGAGTTGGATTCTAATGTTGATTATTTGAAAATACATCAATTTTCTACTTTTGTTTAATTTCTTTCTTTTTTACTGGCTAGGAATCATGGAAGTTAATAAGGGTACCGGAGAGTATGAGATATCAGAAGAGAGTAGACTGGCGAGGGAGCGACAGGAGAAAACGATGCAAGACCTCATGATGAGAAGGCGTGCTGCTGCTCTTGCTGTTCCCACAAATGACATGGCAGTGAGGGTCCGTCTTCGCCATCTTGGTGAGCCAATTACCCTCTTTAGGGAGAGGGAGATGGAGAGACGAGACAGGTTGCGGATGATTATGGCAAAGCTGGATGCTGATGGACAGCTGGAAAAGCTAATGAAAGCTCTTGAGGATGAAGAGGCCGCAACTTCTACTCCAAAAGACGAGGCTGAGGATGATCTGCAGTATCCTTTTCACAATGAAGGCTCAAATTCTCTCCTCAATGCAAGGATTGATATTGCTAAATATTCTTTAGTAAGGGCTGCATTGCGTATCCAACGTGCCCGGAGAAGAAGAGATGATCCGGATGAAGATGTGGATGCAGAGATGGATTGGACATTGAAGCAGGCAGCAAATTTGAATCTCGAATTCAGTGAAATCGGGGATGTTCAGCGACTTACTGGTTGCTCGTTCTCCCGTGATGGGAAAAGGGTTGCTTCCTGGTATGTTCGTTTTGCAAATTGGGCAGCTTAAAGTTTAATTTTCCATCTTACTTGCCTTGTCTAATCTTCTAATGCCCTTTTTCTTTTCTAGTTCTCTAACTGGAGCTACCAAGTTGTGGAGCATGCCTGATGTAAAAAAAGTTTCTACCTTCAAGGGGCACACCGAGCGTGCTACTGATGTTGCATATTCTCCGGTGCACAATAATCATTTAGCAACTGCCTCTGCTGACCGGACAGCCAACTATTGGAATGATCAAGGATCTCTTTTGAGAACATTTAAGGGTCATCGTGAACCTCTTGCACGCATTGCCTTCCATCCATCAGGGAAGTACTTGGGCACTGCTAGCGATGACAAGACATGGAGGTTATGGGACGTTGAAACAGGAGAGGAGTTACTTCTTCAAGAAGGTCATAGTAGAAGTGTATTTGGTTTGGCTTTTCATCATGATGGATCGTTAGCAGCATCTTGTGGAAAAGATGCTCTGGCTCGTGTATGGGACCTTCGAACTGATAGAAGTGTTCTAGCACTAGAAGGTCATGTCAAACCGGTAAGATATTAAAGATCGCCCTCTTCTCATTTATCCATCATTCTATCTGTTTTTCCATAGTATTTTGTCATGCTGACCATTCTTGAATTTCATTTTTAGATTCGTGGCATCAGTTTTTCTCCTAATGGATATCATTTAGCCACTGGTGGTGAAGATAACACTTGTCGCATTTGGGACTTGAGGAAAAAGAAATCCTTGTACACGATTCCCGCTCACTCTAAATTAATATCACAAGTCAAATTTGAACCACATGAGGGTTACTTTTTGGTAACTTCCTCATTTGACATGACAGCCAAGGTATACCTTTCTATTTCTTTCTACCTAGAATAACTATATTCTTGTAAAGAAGTTATTTAGTAGTTTATTACATTTGATTATACTTATATGTATGTATTAACCTCAGGTTTGGTCAGGCCGGGACTTTAAGCATGTGAAGACACTATCAGGGCATGAAGATAGAGTTAGTTCCGTGGATGTTCTTGGAGGTAGGATTTCTACCCTATAAATTATAAAGAAATTATACATTTGTGGCTCTGGTGTAGCTACCCTTTTTCCTTATTTATGTGTTATTCCATTATTATGTGATTGATGTGTCCATTTGACCTCACCTATGATCTGCCTTCACTTGTACATGATGAATTAAAAAAGTTAACTAAAGGATGTTTTGAAATGCTAATGAATATATATTTTTGTGATGAATTGAACAAGCAAATGATGTGTGTCAATGAGTTTTTGTGGAGTACATGAAATGTGTAATTTTCGGGGAAAACTTCCCCTGGAAAATTCATTGAAAAAAAGGAAAAAAACGCAAGCTTTGTTTAACTGCATGTGTTACCTTCATGTCGTAGACTAAGCCTTTGTTTGGTATGAGAGAGATAGAGGAGAGAGAGATAGAGAAGAGAGAAAGAGAAGAGAAGTTGGAGATTTCTCTTGTTTGGCAAGAAGAGAAATTGAGAAGAGAGAAGAATAAATGGTGGGCCCCATACCTTTTTTGTTTCTCTTCAAAAGTGAGAAGAAAGAGGGAAGAAGAGAAAAAAGTCTATTATGCCATTGGTTTTTTAATTAATCATAAATTATAATGTTGTCTTATCAAGGATATTTTTGTCTTTTTAAAAATAATAACATTTCTTTCTCTTCTATTTCTTTCTTCTTTCTCTTATACCAAACAATACATCAAATCTTCTCTATTTCTCATTCTTTTCTCTCTTCACAAACTCTCTCTTACCTATTTCTCTCTTTCCAACTTCTCTTCCGAACCAAACACACCTAAGGGGTAAGGATTCTCTCCATTTTTCAAAAGGAGTGGAAAGCTCCATCAGTGTTAGGTTTTTCCTTTTTTACGATAAAAGTAATTTTTTATAAGAAAGAAAGAAAACATACAAATTGGGGGGACTAGGCCAAAACCCATTTAGGAAATAAACCTTAAGTTAGGAAAACCAGAAAAGTCTCTAGCATGCCAATAGTGAAATAGTGAATGAACTTGGGGGGTTCTTCCCACCATTGAGCATTCAAAATCTATGTCTATGTCTAGCTAAAGAGTCAGCAACATAATTTCCTTCTCTGGGAATATGTATGTATACAAATACAACTCATTCTTTTAGCTAATTCTAATCAGTTCTCCCATGTTGCTTATTGTCCAAGGCACTGTACTTTTATTATTAAAAGCTAAAATCACTGTTTATTAATCACTTTCAATCCACAACTTAGACCAGCCCATGTTACGAGCTCTTTCTATGACAAACATTACTTGCCTTATACTCAGCCAAAAGAGCACTGCAGTTACCAATGTTTTCAGCCATTAGTGTTAGGTGTAAAGACACGCATCTCTTAAGATAGTGACATAGGCTTTTATGCATCCAAAACTATAATAACAGAGATTTCCATTCATGAAAATGATCTCTACTCCAGATTATGCAGTGTAGCCAAAGTGAAAGGAAATCCAGAGCAATGGATTTTCATTTTCTATTACTTTCATTTTTTGTCATGTTGAAAAATGAGGATTTTATTTCCTTTTACATAGCCTTTTCATGTGGCTTATAAGCTTCAACCTAGAACTTGTTTGGAAATATGGAGTGCAAACCTTGAGCCTGTTTTCGAAACATTATCATTACAAAACAAAGAAATAGAACATCTTATGTTTCAAAATCAAGCATATATGTACCATGCGCCTGTTGTTGCGTTTGGGAACTGTTTTCTTTTTATGATCTAGTTTATGTGCTTTGAAGGTCTTCATTTTTTTCTTTCGGTGGAATATATTGCGCCTATTATATTATATATTGCACAAGTTTTTTGTGTCCATGTTATTTTTGGCTTTCTTGTATTGATTTTGGTATGTATTCTGCAGATGGTGGGTATATTGTTACAGTCTCCCATGATCGCACGATAAAGCTGTGGTCCAGCGGTTTTACCAGTGAGCATACTATGGATGTTGACTAAGGCTATTTGAATGATATACGATTAGTGCCAGGAATCAGATTCATCATTTTTGTTAGAAACATAAGCTTAGCAGCCTTAGCTTGATTCTGTAGCTAGCCTGTGGTATCACATATCTACTAATTTGAGTGACATAGGTTGAGAATGTGAATAATTCTTTCTCACTTGATGCAACATGAGTAAATTGTCTTTTATGTGACATGCATCATGTACTTCTGCTTCTTTGTTTTTAATTTTGTTCTTCCTTTTTTATATAAATACATACTCCATTTCACTTGTTAACATTTGTTTGATCTGATCCTGTCAAAAAAAAATTTGTTTGATCTGATCATTACTTAGTGACACCAAACCTCAAAATGACAATCCAATATTAACTTGTCTATAGCTTTGGTTTCGATTTCCACTAAACCACAACCAAAATGAGAAGCAAGCATGCACCCTTTCATAATTTTTGAATTCTATTTTATGAGAATTTGTATCATAAAAATAAGGGTTTTTTTTTATTGAAATAATAAAAAGGATATTAAAATAAATCTATATTAATTCAATTATATTTAAGGAATACCGTTATCAAAGATTAGTTGAAATTAAAAAACAGTAGTTGAAATATGTTTATGTTTCAAAATTTGAATTTTTTCGCCATGGTTTATATCGGGTACTTCAGCGCTTTACAAGTGACTTTGAGGTTACAAGTTACATGTCAATATCTTTTTATGGTCAAGATTACAGGTCAACAACTCTGAATACATTGTGCTGTTATTGGAGACACGAGAACGCAAAAACAAATACACTGCAAGCAATACTTGAAGAGATTCAGATCTCCTATCCTCAAGGTCAAGTGTTAATTATGAAATGTTCTCACAAGGAGATATGGAAGGTAAACAAGAAAAAAAAAATCAGGATATTATTTGCGTCCAAACAACAAAAATGATGTTGGTTTAATCATTTCCTGCATTAGTGAGCAATTAAGTTCATGATTAGAATTATGGTGAACTTTGACAAAATCATTGTGGCATTCTGATTCTAGGAATCTCATTGTCAGTCCAAACATGCACTAACAAATGTCCTATGAAACAAATCCAAACTTGAGTAGTTCAGGAACATCAAGGTAATGTTGCAGTGGCACCCGTCAAAATGCGTCTTAGGAATTAGACAAACAAAATATGCGAATAAACTAACTCAAACTATATTAAACCATGAAAACAAAATATTAATAATGATACACCAATCTAGAAGCTACACAACATAATTACTATACATACATAATTTAAAAGAGGCAAGTTACAGTGAGAACCAAAATACATGATTCTTGCCTTGAAGTTAGAATGCCAGTAGCCTCTACATAATGTCTTTTAGGACCTTGAATCCCTAAACAACTAAATGACATTGTCATTTGTTACTTAAGATTCCATGTACTGGATAGGTGGAGGGCTTGTTTTGGTCTTCTCCGCACCTGCAAAACGGTTAAATATCAAAGTTTTGTATGCCACTTGAGCATTGATAAGAAATAACCATTTAGGGCTTAAAAACCTACAAAAATATTTCATAGTAAAGATGAAAAATATTTCATAGTAAGATGAAGAATACATGGTTCTGGCACTACTGAAATTTTACAGCAAGTGCAACAGGCTAGATACAATTGAACAGCTTGCATGATAAGGCACTTCAAACAGGAGACTTCTCAATATTTCAGTACAGTAAGATGAAGAATAGGCAAGACATACCACTAACCCCACGGATCTCCACTTCTCTCCATTCTTGTACAAGGGCACAACAGCAACACATCAAATGAGAGAGAAAATCATCAACAAATCCCCCCTACCATAGAAAGTAACTACGATTAATATGAAATATTTAAAAAGACTGGCAAATGTAAGCATGCGCATATCCTCAAGTCTTAACAAATACCTTATTTTATCGTAATTTTATTGTGTTGTAGGCCTACCTCTACAAGTAGAGAGACAGTTTCAAGGATTTCACTTGTGACTTCTAATCTAGGTCACATGGCAGCAATCACGGTGTTGTGCCAAGGCTCGACAAATACATTATTATTATAACTTGCATTGAAAATTAGACAAATAGATTCTACTTTGAAATAGTGAGTACAAGAGTTGATAAAATTGCATAAAATAGATTAATTATGCTGAAAAATAGCTAATGACTGCTAGCTAGCTGCTCTCATGTATATGAAAATAGTTGTGGTTGTGAAATAGCTAATGACTGCTAGTGAAATGAATACAATTTACACAGCACCACAAAAAATGGTACCATAAAAAGCTTTATATGTTATCTGCATCTTGAACGAAGAAAACTATATAAAAATCCACAAACACGAGGCAGAAAGAGGTGATAACAAGTCATATTTATGCAGAGGAAAGGAAGGAATCATTACTGTGATGTTTAACATCTTCCGAAGCTTTCTCCTAATGCAACAAGTATAGCAACAACAGGACAAAATTAACGAATAAGCCATCAATTCATTACATGCTTCTGCAGAGGCTGAAAAAACACAACAAAATCATAATCACATTACCTCGATAATGTTTTAGTGTTTGAAATTAACTAGAATGAAAAGCATAACAACCAGTGAGAATATAAGCAACATAGAGAACCCTTGGCATTATCTCATAAGTTATATAAATAATCTGAATTACAGAAAATCATGTCTTCATTATAGGTAAATTTCTTCAAGATATATACCAACTTGATTCACTAATTTCTAGTTTTGTTTGCAAGAAACATTACACAAATGTAGAATTATCACTTTAATGCGAACACATACAAGATAGCTAACTTACAAATGGGCCTGTTTTTTACAACTGTAGCAATCTTTGAAAATGTTCCACAAGGATAGAAGAATGTCTTCATACCTGCAGACCAAATGCTATACCAATTACTAAGAATGAAAAGTATAGAGAGATTGGAGACCTGTCTTTAGTTGATTTTCTTATTTGTATTATGTCCATGTTTTTCTTCTGTTCATAGGCTCCTTATCTTTCTGTTTTACTAAAACAGAAGGGTTTTTTAATGTTCAGTGGGACTACACCTTGACAATTACTCGTGCCTGAGTCAACTTGTAAGGTAAACCATCTAATCTAATTCAATATTCATAAGAAAAAACATGTAATCCTAGTTAAAAAAAATCATCGTATTTCTGATTAAAAAACATTTAATTCCACGCACATCGCACAAGCCATAAAGACATAAGGGCTAATTGAGTGAGTCAAAATTTGGTGAAAGAAGAAGAAAGAAAATAAAATTTACAGTATACTTATCAGTCTAATATTTCAATTGAACAAATCTCAGATACCTGTAACACTTATATATGTCTTGGGTTTTTTAGCATAATTCATGACAGAGTAATTCGGGGCTTTCAATTAGTAGTGCTGACATAATGAACATGCACAAGGAAACACTTTCTATTGAATAAGCTGAAATAGCGAACCATAATGTACAGGTAATAAATCTCTGTGAAAATACTATTCTATTGCAGCTGACCAAACTTTTAAAATATCAAGTAGGAGAGAACATACAAAGAGAAGGTTCGGAACAACAAGCAAGTAGATCAGTGTGCCAATCTTCCTGCTGATATGAACCTCCAGTTGACATCACATCCTTTTGGGAAACAGAATATCTGTCCGAGGCCATGTATATAAGCACCAAACACAGTCGAAATAAGTTAATAACCAAAATAGTAAGGAAGATTAATTTATTAAAAATAACATTTATGAGTTTTGCTTAACTGGTTTATCCTAAGTGAACCTACAACACCTTAAGTTGTGGAAGAGGGAAATGAATTACCTTGATTGCGAAAGAGTATCCACTTTCGTATGGTATTTTTCATCAGATGAAAGACCCTTGTCATCATTGGAATCAGAGTAACTGTATTTCTCTTTCTTATGACTTTTTTCAGGTGAACACTTGTCCGGAAGAGAATACTCTGCTACTTTGGTGACCTCTAATAAACGTTGAATAACTTCACATTGATTCATATCCAAATTTGCTTGTGACCTTTGCAGCTCTAGGTTAAGCTTTTCCTTTTCTTTTTTAATCGCTTCAGGGAAAGTACAGTTGGGGTAAGAACAGGAGAGAGTTTTCTTCAGCACTGCAGTATCCTCCTTGTCAGGATCAGGTTTTAAAATAACTGTGTGCGCCTGTTGGTCCTCATCGTCTAATGTGTATTCCCGCTGATCATGTTCAATAACCTCAAGTCTCTCCTGAATGAGCAGAAAAGCAATTGATTGTCAATCACATTTAGACCAACCAAATTTACACATTCGGATGCTATCATTACAGTGAGTTAGTGACAATATAACACAGGTCTAAGTCCTTACAAATGTAGGGAAATATGCAAAATCCAGAAACAATGTGATTGAAATTTTACAATTCACATGTGTGATTACATCTCTCACAAACATGATTGGATTAATTGCTCAATTGATTACAACTTGGATTACCACTTCTTTATATAGTACTGCTTATTAAAAAGGGTAAAAGTAAAACCAAAACCAACTCTATCTAAAGGACCACAAAGATGCAACTAAAACATATGAACAGTGCTAATCCTGACAAATGAGTTGAATCCTAATATATATTACATGCTTCCTTATCATGACAGAAAATAATACAACAAGAGATCAAGAACACAGTTGTTCATGTATGCAGAAGAAGGGACATGACTCATCTCTACATATGAATGTCTTGAAGTATGAATATTGATACTTTTGAATTTCAAAAAGAATATTCCGTCAAATGCTATTTAAACAAAAGCATACTAACTTAATTTTCAAACAAAAACGTAAACGAATTCTTACGAAGACACTTAAAACTAATCTTTTACCCATTTATGCATAGTAGCTAGGATCAAACTAAACTACTTAACATGTACCAAAAAAACTAAACTACTTAATATAGTTATCTGGCTGCACATATTTAGTGCAAGCTACATAATATCTTAGATCCCAGATTTTCATAAACCAGGAATTTTCATTTCACTGGGCCAATATTTTCGTATGGCAGGTGAAAAATTTAATAGCAGACCCGACCCGGGCAATCTAGTAAATAAGTGGAATATGCTAGATAAACATGTTGTTTCGAACAATATATTTCCAGTCTCTCAAATCTTCCACCCAGAGTTAGGCTTAGGCATCACACCAAGAAAATGAAAATTAATAAGTGGTCGATCAGTAAATTACTATGTTAAGAAAAACCATTTGCCAATTACTCACTCAATATGCTTGCATGGTCGATCAGTAGATTACTCTATTAAAAAAAGTTTAAAGAATCACTCCCCAAATTAGTAGAAAATCACAAAAAAAAAAAAAAAATCAGTTAATTTGAAGTGTTGACACAGAAAACCATTCACACAAGAGATAGCAGATAAAAAACATACCCTGACTCGAGCATTGTCCACAAGAGTGATAAGAGGAACAAGACGTAGGTATCTATCGATTTCATTCTGAGCCTTCCTGAACTGATAAACAATATTCCATCCCATTGCCAACAAATACAGGTAACTTCGATCTTGACAACTATGAACCAACATATAAGACCTTCTGAGTGCATCTTCAAGCTGCTCCAGAGGCTCCCTAGTTTCCGGGTACCTCTTCAGCTCAGAGATCTTGAGCTGCTCCAACAAGTTCCCAATCAACTTCAAATGCATTGCAAATTGTCTGCAATTTTTCTTATGCATCCTTGCAGTACTTGCAGCTTTCACAATCATACCAATCAACTTCACAGCATCTACACCAGTCAATTGCGCTATATTTGCAAAATCCCCCATATGTTCCCACGACGCCATCTTCTCTGAGAATCAACCTAAAATCAAGCCACATCAGCTCAGGACATCAGTTTCCATAATTACATTTATAATTTTTCTTAATTTCAATTTTCATCACACAACAAAAACAAAATAATGTATACCCAAAAAAAAAATGCATCAAAGTTATTTATACTTTTGTAATAAAATCAAACTAAATCACCTTATAGCGTCAAAATTGCATTTATAATCTTTAATTTCATCATAAAACATTTACCATCAACAACAATAACAAAAATAATGTGTCCTAAAAAAAACATGCATCAAAATTATTTATAATTTATACTTCACAATAAAATAAAATTCATTTTACCTTTGATTAAGCAAATAACAATAAGCAAAAAATATCTTAAGAATGGAAGATTTGAAGCTGGATCAAGAATTCATCTGAAAAATATTTTCCAGAAATAGCATTATCCTCCAAGATCTTGAACACTGTAAAACATAGTAAAAGCAAATAGTCAATACATAATTGAACCTAATTACCAAAATAAAATATAAAAAATTAAACCTTAAAAAGGAAAGAACAAGAAAATTGAACACAAAAATCTTGAGACTGAAGAAAGAAACACTACAAACCAGCATGAAAATTGAAATCCATAGCTAAACTAGAGAAATTGAAACATTTTTTGAAAAAAAGAAAATAATTAAAAAGAAGGAGAAGAAAACACAGTAACTGACTAGAGAGCATGATTCAACATTATTACAAAAAGAAATGAAGAATTTATCATCAAGTATAGAAAATGCATATTAATTTAGTTGTTTTGTTAAGTAGTGAAAGTTATTACTTGCAGGAAATTGAAGAAGGGAACGTGAAAAAGCATAGAATTCAGGTGATGACAGACATTGCTTTGCGGGAATGTGCAGTTTATTGTTGTTGTGAATCACCACTCCACTCTTTGTTTTGTTTTTGTTTGTGTTTGTGTTTGTGTTTGTTCACTCTCTCTCTTCCTTCATATCGTTCACAGTTTCGGTTCGGTGCTGTTCTGTACAGTGTCGTGTTTGGCCGCATGTGCTGTGAACTCGTAAGTACGACAGTGCCCTTGGTTTGGTGAGGTTATTACTGAACTGCCATTTCTCTACTTCACGGAGTGTGTACACTGTAACGGCGTGATACGGACAGAGTAGACAGTGGGTTGACCTTTTACAGTTCCAGAAGCTGAGTACAAGTGTTTTTTTAACACTGCGACACCTGGACTGGAATTCCATACTGTACTTAAGTTAAGGGGACTTTACACATAAATTTCTTTCATCATCTTAGTTACTCACTCCTCAAAATTTTGGGTCCGACTTAGAAGTAACTAAAGACCGACCAATGCGTCACCGGATGTACTGTTAGAAATGGATTGAGAAGTTAGCTTTTGTCATACATAGTGAGAAAAGCATAGTTGTTGATTTTAGAACAGACGGTTCAAATTACATATTAATTTAACGAAGGTTAAATGATTTCAATCGTTGATCTAAATCAGACAATCTTGTTATGTTACAACGTCCTGCGGTAACATCAGGAAATTCCAATTCATGTGCGAATGTACTAACTTGTAAAGATGGATCCTTGTTATCTATCTATAAGCAATGTCTTGCTCAAGTTAACTTTGTTTTTTAGTTGATAGTAATTGTGTTTATATTCTACGCCTCGTTTATTTAAAAGTTAAATTTTTATGTTTGAGCTTCAGCAAACTCTCTTGTTCTACTCCCTCCGTCCTTTAATATAAACTGTATTTACAAAAATTACGGGTATTAAGAAAAGTGTTGAAGTAATAAATTTGTTTATTACTACCTCCGTTCCTTTTTAATTGTCTCTTTTTGACATTTTACACAAACCAATACATTCAATAAATGTTACTACTTTTGATACAACAATACACACTTTTACTATAATAGCCTTATTCATTCAATATTTAATTTCATATATTTCTCTCTCCGCAATAAATAAGTAATGATAATATTGGTAAAACAACATTTAATATTGCATTGAACTTCGAAAGTGACAGTTAAATAGAAATACTACCTCCGTTCCTTTTTAAGTGTCACTTTTTAACATTTTACATAAACCAAGACACTCAATGAATGTTACTTTTTCTTATACAATAATCTATACTTTTACTATAATAGCCTTAGTCATTTAATATCTTATTTCATATATTTCTCTCTCCACAATAAATAACTAAGGGTAATGTTGGTAAAACAACATTTATTGTTGCATTGAACTTTGAAAGTGACAGTTAAATAGGAACAAAAAATTTCTCCAAAAGTGACACTTAAAAAGGAACGGAGGGAGTAAAATACATCTCTAAAAGAGACACTTAAAAAAGAACGAAGGGAGTACTAAATTATCATTTATTTTTAAATGCATTCAATGTTGATTTTTTGTATTATGAGACAATTGATGTGTTAATAAAGGGTATAGTTGAAGAAAAAAAAGTAATGAATGCATCTAAGAATTTGCCAATTAAAAAATATAAAAATTAATATTTTCAAAATATATAAAAAATGTTAATATTCCTTAATATTGTAAAGTGTTCATAATTTGTCACAATTTTTTTGCAAATGACATACTGTACTCAACTTTTAATTAAGAATCTAGAGATATGGAATGAGAGGGATAGGGTTGGTGGTGTTAATTGATCTAGAAATATAAAGGCCGTTAGTTGGAAGTTAATAAGGCTGCAAGTGAAAAGAAAAGGTAAAAAGGAAAAAGGTTCTACCAACCAACCAAGAAGGGCCAAGAAAAAGGTTAAAAAGGCCAATAGCGTCATTCAAGGAAAAACAAGTTGTGATTATGGTTTTTTCAGCGAAAGCAGAATGCAATTAAGAAGAGTTAATGAATGTGTTGGATGAAGTATATTCAGTGTTGGAACAGTAAACATCCATTCTGTGTTAAATGCGACTTGTGATAAGGGTGCACATGTTAACATTGCCACGTGGTATTCATCTTTTTCGTCTATCTATGTCTTGTTGTGGTTATTAAGTTCTTAAAGTTCTTTTTCTCACAAAACACAATCTGGCTGGCTGTATGCAACACACTCCATCCCTACAATTTGTCTATCCATGGCTTATGGTCCATGTGGATTCATGGATAGATTATACATATACTCTGGTCCCCTATCCTTGCCCTCTTTTTCTTCTCATTTTCATCTTTATCATTGTCAATAATGCAATTATAAATATCACTAGTACAGAATATCGCAATAAAATATGCTTGTACAAAAAAAAATATCGCAATAAAATATGTATACATAGTTAGGGTAGTGTTAACTTGTGCCCATAGGGCACATGTTAAGATATCCAAAAAAAAAGAAATATTTCCTTAAACTTTGTGCAATTAATTCATTAAAACATTAAAGATTCAATTTAATGCACGCATTCCAATACATTATTTTCACATTAGGCTTATAAACTTGTGTCTTAAGGGCACAAGTTAACATTTCCCATATAGTTATAGTAAAGTACTAGTACTTTTTTATTATTTTCATCTCAAGTCTGTTTCGGGAAAATACTTTTCAAGTCATAGTCTTCCAGAAATGCCGCTAATACGAGGTAACTTGTGGGAAGTAATTCGGATGGGTGATGCTAAGAAGTCTTTAGAACACATGTTAAGCAACATAAAAAACAATTTTGTATTGGAAAATATAATATGTCAACTTTTAAAAGGTTAAATGCACAATTTTTTATATGTATATTTCTATAATGAGCTTCTTAACATGTGTCTTTGAGGGCACAAGTTAGCATTTGCCAGTGTAGATTTAGATTCGTAAAATGTTGAATATTTCGAAACTGATAACACGATAGAATCAATGAAATGGCGATTAAGGGTTTTGCTAACAAAATAGTGTAGATTTAGATTCGTAAAATGTTGAATTTTTCGAAACTGATAACACGATAGAATCAATGAAATGGCGATTAAGGGTTTTGCTAACAAATGTCTTAAGAACATTGTTTAAGAAACTAAAAAAAAGAAATTTTGTTTTCAAAATACTCCCTCCGTCCAGTATTATATGACATGTTTGACAATGTGCACTTTTGACTTGACATACTTTGACTATATTTTTCTACTACTCCCTCTGTCCCGCAATAGATGGTCCATTTGAAAATATGTAATTTTGACTTAACTTACTTTGACCATATTTTTCTACTGATATACAAAGATAAATAATATCATATAATATGTTGTTAGATTTGTCTCGATGAGTATTTTAAAAATATCAAATTTTCATAATTTTTTCTAATATATTATTCAAGATACTTAAGCTCAAATTATGCATTGGTATGCGTAATATGGTCAACTGTGTCATGTATTATGACACGGAGGGAGTAATATACAAAGATAAATAATATCATATAAGATAAGTTTTGCTTATAATAGTGACCGGAGGGTGTACACCTATGCTATAAGATTAATTTGTTCAAGAGGTATACTCCCTCCGGTCACTATTATAAGCAAATTTTGACTTTTTATATTCATTCAATAAATGATGTATGTGGTCTATATTTGTAGACTACATACATCATTTATTGAATGAACCTAAAAAAGTCAAAATTTGTTTATAATAGTAACGAGATGAAGTATTATTTTATAAAGTTAAAATATTTCACCGAAAACAATAAAATAAAGGTTTAAATGTGTAATTGGTCCTTGCAGTTTCAACAGATTTTGGCATTGGTCCCTGCACTTTTTTTTGTTTGGCATTGGTCCCTGCACTTTGTAAAAATATTGCTATTGGTCCCTGCACTTTTTTTTGTTTGACATTGGTCCCTGCACTTTGTAAAAATATTGATATTGGTCCCTGCACTTTGTAAAAAATTTGGTATTGATCCCAATCATTTCATGCCACGTGGCACCAATACCATTATTTGTCCAAAGTGCAGGGATCAATACCAATTTTTTTACAAACTGCAGGGACCAATGCCAAACAAAAAAAAGTGCAGGGACCAATGCCAATATTTTTACAAAGTGCAGGGACCAGTGCCAAACAAAAAAAAGTGCAGGGACCAATGCCAAAATCTGTTGAAAGTGCAGGGACCAATTACATATTTAAACCTAAAATAAATCACAAAATGACGTACTGATAAATAATATCTGCAACTACACATGCACTAACTTCTATTGTGCTAACTTCTATATATTGTGCTATCCACCTCATATTTGCACATCGACGGTAATTGATGCGAGTTGGTCTCTTGCATGGAATATACGAATGTTTTATACAATTAATTAGTTGTGTTTTTCTTAATTAATTACACAAATTACTCATTGAATTTGAAAGTATTGCATGACCATAATTTTATTTTATTTATAATAACAAACCATGACCATGATCTTCTTTAAGTAGAGACAAACACAAACTGCGTTACTGCTGGAAGACAAATAAATAACATTATACTATATAGTATAAGTGAGTGTATAACGGATCATATATAGTTTTATATGGTCACGGGAAAAAAGCAAACTTGGTGGCTGAAGCAGTATTATATTCAACATAGTTAAGATTCCCTCCCATGACATTATTTAATCAAAATTTGGACTTTTTACCATCAACGTGGATCTCCGTATGGTCATTCTGGCTCATTTGAGACTTTGAGTTTTCAGCATTTAAAGAATCATGGAAAAAAAATGAATGGGTGCAACTATGCAAATACAAGATGGTGCCTAAAGAAGTATTGCTAACTACTTTTTCATATAGGCAGAATAATTTAGTTTTCATCACATTTTAGGAAAAATGAAGTGGGTTGAACTTTATGTCTTCGTCCAATTATCATTTAGGCTACAATGTTTTGTTTGGAAGGTATTTAGAGATTTGAGATTAAATCTGGTTTTAATTTGTCCCATACTTGGAAAAGTGTCACATGGGACCCTACGATATATTGGTTGATCATGAAAATGACACCTAATTGACAAGCTAATGTGTCATTTGGTTACATAAGCATAATTTGCTGTATTAGATCTCACCGGGTACATGGTGCAAAAATGCATGGCAATTTTTGGGTGTTAGTGGGGGATGCTTATGGGGTGAACCACTTATAAAATTATGAAGCAAATTCTCAAAGATCTAGCAGTGAGGATTTCACCTTTTAACTTTACCAAAAGTTTCACATGCTTTGTAAATTGTACCATTACCTGTTTTGAGTGTTTCTAAACATTGCGTTTACGTCAAGATAGAAGCACAACTTTAAAATGGTAAACTCGAATGCCAGAAAAGGTATTTTTACCAATGGTCATTCAACAAATGCTCTTCCAACAAGTGTTTTTAAAGCATTTATTAAAGAATTGTCCTGTAAGTGTAGCTCAGTTGGTAGTTACTAAGGATAATTTGTGCAGCGGCCGGGGTTCGAACCTCAGATTCCCCACTTTTCCACACATAATGTGTGTGAATCTAACCACTAGACTATTTGATTAAAATAAAAATAAAAATTAAGAGATAAAGTTTCATGTTGAAGATATCATTTTAAAACTTTTAAAAAATTCTATATATTTTTTTAACATACTCCACCCAAGTTTCAAGGCAACTGTTAATTTGTGCCCTCAAAGGCACATGTTAATATACTCATTATAGAAATACACATATCAAAAGGCGTGCATTCAACTTTTTTAAAGTTGTCATATTGTGTTTTCCAATGTAAAATTGCTCTTTTTAGGTTGCTTAACATGTGTCCTAAGGGCACAAGTTAACATGACCCAAGTTTCAATTATAAGCAACTTTTTACTTTTTAAAGTTTATACACCCTCCGGTCACAAATATAAGCAAAAATTCATATTTTAGATTCATTCAATAAATGATGTATGATGTCTAAAATAAAGACCACATGCATCATTTATTGAATGAATCTAAAACATGAATTTTTGCTTATATTTGTGACCAGAGGGTGTACATTATTTATTCAATAAATTTAAAAAGTAAAAAGTTGTTTATAATTGAGATCAGGGGTTGTTAAATGTTAACGAGTGCCTCCGGGGCTCTCTTTAAGGACCATAAATAGTAAATATTTATGAAAATATGTGCAATCAATTCATTGGAAATCGAAATATTGACGTTTTTAAACAATAAATTACTTATTTTAGAATGCTTAAAGAGTGTTCCGGAGAAACTCGTTAACAAGACCCTTTTTCTTTTACTAAAATCTTACTACTACTTACAAATGTTTTTGATTTCATGTTTAGAAGCTTTAGAAGTGCTCTTCAAGACTCATAAGCAAATTTAACTTTATAAAACTATGTTTGACGTTTTTTTTAGAAGTCAATTTTGAAGATTACGATTAGTTATACTTAAGGCTACTATAAAAAATAGTGGTGGCTATTAATGTCATTTATTGTAAGAAGTTAAATTAGTCCATTTAAATTGGCACTAGAGAGAATCGAACTCGATACCTTGATCGGTCTTAGGTCAACACCATCATACCAATCCAAAAGTCACAACGGATCCATCAACGAATCAAACTGAGGTTGAAAAATTAATTTGTATGCATCGATGATTTAAATTAATTACATATAAATCTAATTACATTTCACCATATAAGCATTCTAAAATAAGTAATTTATGAAAATATGTGCAATCAATTCATTGGAAGTCATATCACGGGCTTACACAGTGAAACGATATAGTGTGTGTTTGCCATACCGGTGAAAATGAAAAAAATCACGTTTTGGCTAAAGCTCCAATTTGGAGCTTCTGCTTTTTCACGTTTTTTGTGCATTGGGTAGCGTGAATTGTGCATTGGGAAGTGGTTTCTAGCTTCCAAAAGCCATACCAAACACACACATAGAAGGATAAATGAGTTGGAAAAGCAAAAATAATTGTGATTAAGCCAAGTCCACCATATAGTTGCGGCAAAAGTGTAGGAGTTGATCGAAGATAGACCCGCTTTGAGCCAACTAATTATGTCTAAGTCGGAAAGGAAGTCAACATTGGATAAACCAAGAGCATGCCAGAGATTTCTAGAAGCTGAACAGTCTCTATTACAATAAAGGAATGACTCATTATGCTTATTACATCGGGGACAGATACCATTAAGAGCCAAGTTGCGACGGTGAAACAATAACATGGTGGGGACAAAATTATTGCAAGAAAACGAAATAAGGAACTTGATCTTTTTTGGAAGATGGAGGCGTCATATTAAAGACCACGTTAAAGGAGTTACACGTGCACTTCTATGCTTCAAAATCCATAAGAAACCAACCTTGGTAGTTTAGCAACCATTTGTGTGTTTCAGACCAAATGAAAGTATATATCTTCAGTGTCGGGGTTAAAGTGGAGATTAGGATTGTTGATTTCATCAATGATGTCTTGAGGTAATTGAGTGTAGTGGAGGGCGAAGCTATGGGGATACAATTCACAAACATCAATAATTCTCAAAGCAAGATCGTTGATGTGCACATAAGGAACATTAATACATAAGGGGCCGAAGGAAGTCAGGTGACTATACCAGAAGGAAGAGTTTCTAGAGCTTCCTTACCGAGTGAAGCCATCTTTACGGATGTTTTTGGCTTTAATGATAAAACCCAAAGTTTTGGTGTTGGCATGAGAGACTGTGAGCGTCGAAGGTGTGCTTATGCGACAAAATTTTCACCCACAATTTGCCAGTTCCTTGAAGCATGTCCCAAATATGCTTTCCCACAAGAAAAATCTTATCATCTCATGTCATGTGAATTCCTAGACCACCCCAAATTTTGGTCTAACAATTTTTTCCCAACTCACCAAGTTAAGACCCGTGTTATTAGAGATTTTCCATACGAAGTTCCGAGTTGTTCGGTCTATAAGATCACAAAGAATATGAGGGAGCCAAGATACCCACATTTTTTTATGATCATAATGGATTAAAGTGTAACACAAATTGTGAAGTGTAATTTGAAGATCTCTTGGAGAAGGAACACATAATTTACTCTAGATTTTTACTTCCTAAAGAAGGATAGTGTATAATTTCACATAAAAAAAGATATGAGGGCTATTGAAGTTTTTCATAAGATTGATGAAAATGGTAAATACTTATTTATAAAATATGCATCCAATAATATTTAAGCTATAAATTTTTGTTTTTAAAGGCCACATAAATATTGATTATATTAAAAAGATTAATATAAAATGGCGATAAAATATAATACAATTTAATACATACACTTTTTTTCTCTAATAATTAGATACAATAAAAAGAAGAAGAAAAAGAATAAGCCCTGACCATGGTAAGTCATGAAGCCCAAATCACATGACATTTTTCTATATAAAAAAAAAGGAAAGAAAAAGAAAACAATGATCCCTTGTAAACAAAAAAAAAACACAATGATATATTTCTTAACAACTCGTTTTATCATAATTTTTCTCTCATTATTTCTTTATCTTTCAAGATAAGTTACATTCATATGAAATGTATATATATTTCAATACGGTATTTTTTGCATGAAGTACACACCGCTCTAAAAAAAATCTTTACACATAATCAACCGTAATTAGCGTCCACTCATATCTTTGGTGGACCTTCACGTCATGTCTTGTTTAGAGCAAGTAGGAAACAAAAAGGACACAAGAAAGTAAACTTTTAAAACATAATTCAAAATCATTTGCTTCTCATTATTGTCCCCCGTCATGTCTTGTTTAGAGCAATCATTGACCGTGTTGGACGAATTTATACATATTATTTGGCAACTAAAACCAAACCATTTGGCATCCCCGCATCGTTTGCATTATGAATTATGTGAACCCTTGTATTGAGATCAATTCGATTTTGGGATCTAATGTAAAATGATCCACAACTCTGTATGAGTTTAAACTTAGTATACACATACCATTTCGATGAATACTAAGTACATCGAAATACTTAGTACTTTAACATTATATTTAAACTTTATACGTCCAGAAATACTTAGCACTTTAACATTATGCTACGAATGTTAAAAAGTCTCCAAACATAAAAGATGATGCTATAATATCTAGAGTAGAAGTTTAAGGAAAAATACGATGACATAAAATGTTGCTGTTGAGTGAAGTATATGGTATCCCTAACCAAATTATGGTGGTTATTTAAGGGCTCTTACAAAGGGAGGGGTGGAAGTGCTTAAACAAACGAAGGGAAGGAAATCAATTTGCGAATATTTAGTACAAGTAAATATTTCAAGCACTAAAATTTGGGAGCCCCTAACATGGACCTCAATTTAAAGGGACCATGGGTGAACCTCGATGACTTACCTGCTATAGCAAGTCACCATTGTAAACCATTGCAAGGGTACCAAGCTTATGGGACACGTTGGCATCCTGTGAATATATGCGGTTACTCATTCATTTTCTCTCACATTGAAAACTCATTGACATAATTTTGGGACATTATTTTTTTTCGATTCTGCAATTTGAAATGGTTTCAACTTTCAAAGATTACAAACCAAAAATTAAAGATTCAATCTACCCCCTTTTGAAAATCTAAACCTTGAAGCATTCATTACAATTAGTACCAACACAAACATAAGATTATATTTTCAGAAAAGAGATCAATGTGTTGGACAGTAAGCAACCAACTCATCTACTGTTTCTTGTTCAAGATTGTTATGCCTACTGTTGTTGGTAATAGAAAGAGAAGACAAAAATATTGCTTGAAATGACGAAAAAACATTGTCAATATGTTTTAAATTGTTAAGATCTATCTGTGATTTGTAAATAGCTATTTGGGTAGCTAGAAAACTTATATATGCCAGTTGAGATTCCTAAGGATGGGTTTTAAACTTCTGTAAAATACAAAAATTCATGGGTGTCAAGTGTTTACCGTTCAAAAAAACAAATTGTGTTCAAACATGGGTGTAATGGGTTGTTTGTGGAGGAGTTTTAGAACCTGAGAGAGAGAGAGAGAGAGTACGGTACCAGAAGGACTGCACAGCCAGCAGGCCCCACAAAGTTATAATGGTAACCGGGTATAACAAGTAATTGATTGAGGTCCATGGGTGGTCCTTTTAAAATGAGGTCCATATTAAGGGTCTCCCTAAAATTTTATAAAGAAAAAGTGGGTGAGGGTGTCTGAACAATGGGTAGGGGTAACAACTTTATCCCGAAGTTAGACATATATTTAAGAGGGTCTAAAATAAATATAAAAAAAATAAAAAATAAAACATATTTTGAGTGTTGTTGACAATTTTTATTATTAATAAAGTCGTCTTCTTAGTTGCTTAAGAGAATAAAAGTGTCAAATAAGACGAAATATATCTATTAAATAAGTGAATATTTTTTATTTTCCTATTTCTAATATCTTTTGACAAACAAACTCATTTGTGGTAGTTAAATATATATCATTGAAGTAGCTAATTATAAAACATATTTTTTGAGTAGCTATGAATAAACATCATAGCTTTGCCTTTGACTCTTGTCTTTTCAAAAAAATTGTTGATGCAAGATTCTAGTCCTTTATTTGCGAGGTCTCTATTTTCACCCCATCTATCACACCCGTTACCGGATACATCAACTTGATTTTTGCTCGTATTCATCCAATAAAACTTGGTGAGTATTGACATTTTTTTTTTTTGCAACTTTTGAATTTGTCTCCTAATGCTTCCATTTCAATTTCATATCAAGGTTGACGTCATGGAGACATTTTTAAGGATAAAATTGGATTTACGATGATTTTTTTTAACAAAACAATAGTCAAGGGTTAAATGGTAGTTTTACTAAGATCTAGAGACCAAAACTGCATTTTTCAAGAAGTCAGGGAAAATACAATCTTTAGAAAGTTCGGAGGTTAATTTGAAATTTTAAAATTAAAGGGGTCAATTTACAATTTCCAAAACTTTAGGGGTTAAACTGTATTTTTTTATACACAGGGGGCTAACATGTAAATATATAAAAGTGTAGGGGCTTTATTTGTAATTTTGGAGTTGACGTGACAAAAATGACATATGACAAAAAGGTAGTTAGCTAGAGTACTCACATGGCGAATGAGGTGGGCAGTGTCAGGTGTAAGCTGAGGTGGTGTGGTCGTAATGACATGTGGTATGGTGTGATTGGATGATTTGGCATTGACTGGGCTGACATGGCTCGTCTTCTTCCCATTTAGAACTGCAGCCGAGACGTGTGTTGCAGAATCTGACCGCAGAATTTCATATTTTGATGGTTTTTGGACCTCCTAGATATGATGACAATGTTTGTTTTGCTGAATTCAAACTAAATATGGAGGTTTCAAGATCTGGCTCTTTCTCACTCAAAAGCTTCTCTAATCTAAGATTAATTTTAGACACTCTTTCTTTCTCAGTTCACTAAACTTGAGTAGTGATGTCAATGTGGATCAAAACCGAAAAAAGAAAATGGAGATACTCCTTTACAAGAACATAAACCTTTTTTTTGAAGAATATAAGAACATACACCTTGATTTCTCATTCTTGATAATCAAGTAGATGAACCTTATTTATGGATGAAGGAAATCTATGAGAATTACATGCAACAAGTCAATGTTAAGATAAACACATGCAATAACCCAAGTGCATAGCTCATGCAACAAGTGTGTCTCATGCAACAATACAATGTGTCAATTGTGGACCTTACAATGGCTTGGACGTAGATCCTTATTTGGGATTATGTCACTAAATTTTGAGAAATGATATTTGTACAACCATTTTGGTACAATGTACAACTTTCTCTCTCATACTCACATTATGTTTTTATTCTCTCTCTTCCTTTTTCTCTCTCTATTGTTTTTGACCAATGAGAAGAGAGAACAACAAAGTTGTCTCAAAGATTGTACCAAAATGGTTGTCAAAATATCACTACTCCTAAATTTTTTCTAGAAGAAGTCCTTGATTTTGTCATCAAGGACCATAGAACAAAGCAAATTATAAGCCTCTTGTGTAGGATGGTAACTGTCCCAGAATATATAGCTTGAAGGGTTTGAACATATGTTTAAGCTGTAACTGTTACACAATATGCCTGCTTCCATTTCTCCTGTTCCACAACATCCTTCGTCTACTACTTCAAAGCCTAAACCATGCAACCAAATACAATGAGAAATTAATCAGACATAAGGAAAAACACCAATCAAAGTAGAGATTTCTACATTTCTCATTTAAATGAAGAAACTTTCTACACATTTCTAAGAATTTGGTAATATAAATAGGGATCTGCATTTCCTGGAGTAATAATATCCACTTTTACAAGCAATGATAAATCTGGACTATTGATTTTAGGCCGGACGGCTCAGATTGCTCATTCACTAAATCAAAATTAAATGATATTGACAATGAATGTAGATCGAATGGTCGATATAACATAGTTATTACAGGAATATGTTTTCCTAGAAGACTTATACACCTTAAACTCATAGAAATATTGTTCTATAGTTCTCAAATTTATCTTTTCAAAAATATAACGGTGATGACATTTTTATAACTATTTGCATCTTCCATGAAATGTACCACCTCTACTTATGAAGATAAACGTTAATTTGATGTAATAACTCTAGTAAATGTTTTCCTTTTATGTGAGAAGTTTCTGAATGTAATGTCAACTGATTTCATATACTCTGTGGTGAATATCATGTATCCAATAATATGTATATAAATATATTAAGCTACCTATAAAAGGTAAAAATGACAATGCTTGTGTCAGATTGTTACCATATTTATCAGGGTTTTGAATCATATGCATGAATGGGTTGTAAATATCAAGGTAGACAAGCTTAGCCTCTGGAAATTTATTCTCTAAGGCATCCATTTGAGATACTAGTTTGGAGTTGAAGACTGTTGCAGCTTCGTTTTCTAAACCTGAACAGTGTCTATACATTCCTCCTCCAATTGTTCTCTGTGAGGGAACACACCCTATATATGGCATCCCAATAACTCCAATTCTTCTAGCTCCTAAACCATAAAGTTCCTGCAATAATTATTTTAATTTTTATATTATTTTAGGTAATAACTAATATCACTAGACAAAGAAAATGAAGTTATAAGAAACAACATTCTAATTCAAAACTCTATGAATCCATGTTTGTATAACAGAATACCTGCATGAAGTCTAAGGCATATGAAATCAATAAGTTAGTGTATGCTGGAATATCATATTGTGGTTTCCTAAACGGTGTTTGAGAATAAGTATTGGCAATGTCATCAGCCCCTATGCAAATAATGTATACACTCTTTGATATTATCATTTCCATTCTCATTTCTCCAACTGCTTCCTTTATCTTATTCTTGTACTCCTTGAACATGTCCAATTGTTCTGGTAATGATAACACTAACTTAAAACAACAACAAGAAAAACAAAAAAGTAAATTATAGTTAGTTTTAACATATGCATGCAATTAAAAATTCAAACTCAGTATTAGACATAGTTATTTACTGCTAATTGAGAAGTTAGAGGATCATATCCTGCACCACCAGAGGCAAAGCTTACACCTGTTAAGAGATCTTCAATTTGTAAATTTGGATCAAGATAAGCTGGCAAAAGCTTCTTGACTCCAAATTTTGAAGCTGAACAAAAAAAAATTGTTAAGACACTTAACAAAAATATGTTCATTTTGTTTTTTCCCCTACATATAAATTGTGGTTGCAACCGCAATTGCGGCCTATTTTTTTTTTTTGAAAGGACAATTGCGGCCTATTCTGAAACCTTAATTTATATCTATTATATTTTAAATTGTGGTCTGCAATCGCAATTAAGGACGCAATATTAAAAACCGTTGCATTTCCTGCAATATAAAGGTTTCAACATAACTGTAACTGCAACCACAATTTAAAACCGGTGTTTAACATAATGAACAAACAAGTAGTATTTTTGTACCAATGATGTCTGAAGGGACTACACCATTGCTGAACCTTCCTGTTGGTTGATTTCCACCACCAAAGTCTCTACCATAAGGTAGAAAGTTGCATTTGACATAAGTGTCAATGTAGTTGTTATTACCTGAGTCAACTATAGAGTCTCCAAACACAATGAGTGCTGGAACGGTTTCATTGTTTGGTAGATTCACAGCATTACCACAATGTAGACAGATAAAGATTGTAGTAAGAGAGAAAAGATTAACAAGAGGTGATTGAAAAAGAAGATTTTGAAATAGCAATTTCATGTTTTTGTAGAATAATATGAAGGGCTTGACTACACTTGATTGGAACTTTATTTTAGCTTAGTGGCGTAAGCCTTTTATATACCTTATAGCAAAAAAAATATTTTTACTAAAGAGAAATATACTATATTTCTTTTGTGATAGCAACCTCATATATAGACTGATATATAGTTAATGAGGCATGCTGAACCAATAAAAAATGCTTATTGAATTCATATAAAAGACTGATAGTGAGAGAAGCATGCATTATGGACTCTCCATTGCGTTAGGTCATATAATTCTTTTAAAAAAGTTGCCCTGCCATATGAGTTTTCATGTGACATCTTGAATATTTGATCCTCCTTTTCTTTTCTACGGGAATACTAAATCCTAAATGAATTGATGCATGAGGCCTTTTCGAAAAATTAATGACAACATCTTTAAAAATGTTCTATTCTCTCTTTTATAAATTTATATTTTATTTTTGTCTAATTTTTAAGTTTGATATAATTATTTTTGGAAAATGCTTAACAAAGCGAAAAGCAACATCTGAAGAAGATCACGAAGGCAACTATAAGCTTTGAACAATTCAAAGTCAAACCAAAATTATATTTCACTATCCCAAGTTTTTCAACCCGTATGAGATATGATTGGGTAGAAGGCAATTCGTGAAAAGTTTGTTGTAAAACGTCTCGGTACATGTAACATTGCTGATTTTTTTTCCTATGCGCATTGTTGAGATTTTAACCAACTTATTTTCATCCTTTGAGTTATACGGCTGAAGAGGAAAAGAAAATTACCATCTTTTTCTCAACATTGTCTTTGTAATTTGAGTCAATAGGGTTCCAGTTTTCAGTTTCCTATATACACATGCTAATTTAAGTAAAATAAGGATAATAAGGTAAATTTGTATATACGGGTGCGGGGCGGGGGTGGGTGCGGGGCGGGTGTGAGCATCCCCCGGCCCCGTCCCCGCATGAAAACTCCGGGTTTTCCCCGCATCCGGACCCAGTTAATTCGGCTTTTCCCCGTTAAAATCGGGGCGGCGGGACCCGGTGGGTGCGGGTTGTGTTGCCATGTCTACCGGGCACTGTTCAAGGATACTAAAAAAATGAAGTTATATAATAATTATTGCATTAAAAATTGTGTAATCAATCCATAAAAAATCTAAAAAGTGTCATTTTTAATTTAAAACTTTCTTTTTTGGTATTCTTAATCGGTGTCTCTAGGGCACCGATTAACATAACCCTTTCTTTAATTTCAGAACTAAAGTGACTCAAGTGGCTTCAAATACGCTATGTGAGATTTCACGATATGTATGTAGCATTCACTGCTATAAAAACTTTTAAAATGGCAAAATGAATCATCATGTAAGTTTGGATTACACACCAAATCTTTTTTTTTTTCAAGTAATTTAGAGGATTGAAATTCACCCTTAAAAGATGAATAATTGGAGAATCTGAAATTCGAATCCAACTCATACATACCACATTGTCTTTGCCAACTGAAGTATGATCACACGACAAATTCTTAAAGCAAACAACTACAACACCATACCACCAATTTGTTATTATCTTATAAATAATTTAATAATATACTTTATTTATACGCTAAATACACTAGTTAACCGTTTTTTCCTTGCATAAATTATGAAGATTATAAAGAGAAGTTAATACTAAAGATGTCTCAAATTTATCTGGAAGATTGACCACAATGATGTAAGATATAAAGAAAGAAATTGGCACATATATTCTTTCTCGATCTACATGATAAAGCCTAATATTTTAAAATGATTCTTAAATAATGCCATGAATGAAAATGTTTAGATAGTAGGAAAATTTAAGTTTCATTCGATGTCCTTTTAAAAATCTTACTGCGATTTTTTTTTTGTACAGTTTTTGCGGGCGGGGGCGGGGACGGGTCTAGGGTAAAGTTTCTATCCCCACCGGGTTGGGGGCGGGGGCGGGGCTGGGTAGAGTGAAACGGGGGCGGGGCCGAGTATGTTAAAACCCGCCCCCGCCCTGCCCCGTTGCCATGTCTAGTGCCTGGGGCACCGTTTAGTATTTCACTTAAAGAAATCACTCAGGTAGTAATGATATGTACTTTTATATGTATTCTTTAATTTTTAAAAAAAAATAATAATATGTATTCATTACTTTTAAAAGTGATAACTTTTACAGACTTGTATTTGCAAGATATTCTTTTATAGATTTCTTAAATAATGTTCTTAGTTTAATTGTTAGCACGATACAAGAGATTAATGCAAGATCAGAAAGTGTACAATATTTGTCAACTTTTGATGTATAAGAAAACATTTCTCAAATAATTTGTTCCAAACATGCAATTAGCTAGACTTTTTTTTAACTTTAACTTCGAATATGGATTACCTTAATAATATTATAAAAAAACGATGACCCTACAAATTATAATACAATCAACGCAATTTTTTTCCTTCACATTTCAGTAGAAAGCAACTGCTAACTAATTGAAAAGTACATGTAAGGGTTGCAAAAAAATGGTGGAGGCAACTGCTATATATGAAGAGTTACTACTTGAGGACGATTTGACAACAGAAAAAGGGTTTTCATTAACACATGAATGGACGTGAACCTATTAATTATTGACATTGACAAAATAAAAACATATATGGTGATACAATTCCTCAAAATCCTTGACAAAAACAGTTGTACTACCAAATGTGGATGTTGCTTAGCTAGCTTCGATGGTGATCTAGAGTAGTAGATATTGAGTCATTAGTTGGACTCAGTAGCACTTGGGTGACATTGTGATTGGTGATATTGTAACATTGGTCAATCACAGAGTCATAGATGTCTTTCTTCTTTTTCTTTCACAATATTTTTTTTTCTTTGTACACCTGTGACATTGTGCTTGGCCAATATCACCAACCACAATGTCACCCAAGTATTATCCAGTTGGACCAGCTCACACTAGACTATGGCTGTGTTTGGTAACACAAAAAAGCTAGCTTATAGCTTGTTGGACTAGCTTATAAGCTTGTTTTAATAGAATGTGATGTGTTTGGTAAAAAGCTTTTTTCACTAGCTTATAGCGTTTTTTAAAAAGTTAATCCAAGTAGCTTTTAGCTTTTTACATTTTCTTCCATTTTTAACCTTTAACATTATTTTATTATTGTTTGTAAACAAAAAAACTGGCCACGTTAAAAAACAAGCTACCCACGTTATTATTCTCTTAGGCTTTGTTTGGGAGTTTGGAGGGGAGGGGAGGGGAGGGTTTTGGGAAAAAGGAAGGAGCAAGTGGAAGAAATAGAAGACATTGGGAGGAGAGGGTTTTAGAGGTTAATTTTTTACTCATAATAAAAAATCCCCCTCATTTGGGGGAACTCAAAAATTGTATTGGGGGAGGGTTTTGGGGGGGTTATGGAGGGTTTATATGAATTTTTCAAATTCAATCTATATTGTTATAATATTCTTAAAATTAAAAGTATATTAATCATAAGTATTAGTTTATAATTCTCTAAAAAAATTGTTCTTTCAAAAAATGTGAATTTTTTGTCCATTTTTCTATATATTTTCAACCCCCCAAAGCCCTCCCCTCCCTTCCCCTCCCCTCCAAACTCCCAAACAAAGCCTTAGGGATAGTAACCGCTTCTCATTGCTCTTTTTTATTGATTTTATGTTTGAAACTGTTAAATTCCTATTACTTATTTAGCTTTGTTTTCTTTTTCTTTTCGCTGTTAAATAAAACATACTCCCTCCGGTCCTTATTATAAGAAACAATTAACTTTTTTGGTTCATTGTATAAGTGATGTATCTAGTCTATATTTCCAATAAGATACATTAATTATTCTATGAACCTAAAAAGTCAACTTTTCTTATAATAAGGACCGGAGGGAGTATAATTTTTCATAAAAATTGAAAGATATGATTATGAAGTTGAGCAAATTTAGTTAAAAAAAATATCTCAATGAAGTTCATATTTCATATTTATAATTTTCAAGGGGAAAAATACATAAATATATTAGTTAAAAATGTTTAAACATTTTTTTAGGTGGAAAAATGTTTATGCATATAACTTATATAAATTAAACATACATGTACTTTTATGTCATTTCATATTTATTAATTACATAAAAAGCTAGTTTTACGAAACACTTTAATTTCAACCAGCTAACTTTTCAGCTATCAGTCATCAGCTATAAGCTAGCTTTTCAGCTATCAGCTAGCTTATCAGCTATCAGCTAGCTTATAGCTTAATTTTACCAAACACACCCTATATCTTGTGTCATGTTTTCTTGTTAGGAATTAATTTTGTATATTGTTCTCAAGACTCAAATATTTAGGAATATTGTGGAAGATGATGATAATAGATGATGTTTATCTCACATATAGAAAACTTTTGAGATGTGATTTTAGTTACGCATTCTCCACTTAATGTATGTTTGGTTTCATGTTTTGGACTATTTAGCACACGTTTAGGGCTATTCAATGTAATATTATTGAATTTTAATGGATTGCGATCATTTGCCTTCCATTTTGTCCAATCTCATGATCACGAACAATTTTAATGTCAAATACACTACAATTGAAGTTGAGTTGTGCACTTCCTTATTTTTCAACTCATTGAACACACTATAAAATTGAACTTGCCTTGACAACATCTTGTAGCGGTCACATGGCACACTTGTTCACAAGGTTCGGACAAAATATTTGGACACACACACACACACTTAATATTACATACTTCCTCCGTCCCATAATAAGTGAGCATTTTGTTCTTTTCGCTTTTGAGTGTATGGTCAAGTATTGCGGCATTCCCCATTATAATAAATACAAAGTATTGCGGCATTCCCCGTTATAATAAATACAAAGTAGAATATACAAAATAGTATTAAATTGGGAGTGATGGAAATAATATTAATTAGGTTTGTAATTGAAAAAAAGTAATTAATATTACATTGAAAAGTGAAATTGGTCAATTATTTTAAGATTTTGTTGTTGTTGTTGTGCAAATAGCTAAGTTATTTTGGAACGGATGAGTTATCATTTAATTATTTGAAAACATTATTTAATTCTTTTCTCTTTCTACCTTTTTTTTAAAATTTTTGTGAGTGTGACTAAATGTTGTGTCTAAAGTCTTTCTGACCATACAAGAGTTTCTCCCTCTAATTAATCGAGAGCAATTTTAATTTGGACACAACTCCAATTCAATTTTATTTGGACACACACTCACAAATAAAAAAAATAAAAGAAAAAAGAACTAAATGATGCGACCATATTATTTATATTAATAATTTTTTACATTATGTGCGCCCAAATAAATTTGATTTGGGACTTTGCCCAAGTAAAAATTATGATTGTTTTAATCATAAATCAAACTTTGGTATCTCAGATCTTTCAACATTGACTAAAATTCTTTAATCACTACAACCCAACCGCTTGGTTTATTATACTCTTTTTCACTCAAGGTTTATATACTTGGTCTTTCTATACAATTTCAAGATAAAATTTCATAAAAGTACCACCAAATTCATAGATTGAAGATACAATACAAATATAAGTCCCGTAATTTCAAATCGCCAATTGTTTTCCTTAACAGAAGAACAATTTGAGACAAGTCGATTCATGTATTTACATACTTTATTCGGTGTATATATAGGTGCACAAGAAGTAAATAGTGTAGAAAATAGAAGCTACTAGAAGAAGTCCTTGATTTTGTCATCAAAGACCATAGCACAAAGCAAATTATAAGCCTCTTGTGTGGGATGGTAACTGTCCCAGAATATATAGCTTGAAGGGTTTGAACATATGTTTGAGCTGTAATGGTTGCACAATATACTTACTTCTATGTTTCCTGTTCCACAACATCCTTTATCTGCTACTTCAAAACCTAAACCATGCACCAAATACAATGAGTAATGAATTAGACAAAAAAAAATACACTAATCAACTCAGTCGAGGGATTAACGTCAATATCGTTCTAAATTGATTTTGTTATTGTGTAATATAAACAGTTCAATCTTAAATTAACGGCCAAGATCAAAAACTACGTGTAAATACTTGTTTTTTCCCACTGCAGGGAATCCGAATCTATGAGTAGAGATCTCACATTTCTCAACAAAATGTGAGTTTTGTTACTATATAATTTCCGGTACCTATAAATAAAGCAGACATTTCTATCACTAGTAATATAATTAGGCCTTCATATACTCTGAAATCAAAGAAATTTTGTTTTCTATTTGTCAAAATTTTCGTTTGAAAAATAACGATTATCTTTACTCAATCAAATTCGTCAATACGGTGCCCGATGGTCATCATAATATTACTGTATGGTTTTGTCTAACATGCACAAGTAAATTACTTGCACCATGCACAAGTCTACTTTCTATCATTGAATTCATAAATCACATCATATTTCATTTAATTTAACGGTGAAACTTATTGATCCAATGATGGAAATAACCTTGTGCGTGGTGCAAGACTTTTATTCCTTGTTCACCATAGACTTAGCCTTACTCTTTGTTCCTAGTAAATGTTTTCCTTTTATGTGAAAGTTTCTGAATGTAATGGTAAACCAACTTATACTTTGTGGTGAATATCATTTACTATAGGCATCTAAATATTCGTCACAGATGTATAACTGTCCAATAATATGTATAATGAGGTAAAATTAATGACAATGTTTGTGTCTGATTACCATATTTAGCAGGGTTTTGAACTAACTGCGTTAATGAAGTGTAAATATCAAGGTAGACAAGCTTAGCTTCTGGAAATTTATTTTCAAAGGCTTCCATTTGAGATACTAATTTGGAGTTGAAGAGTCTTGCTGCTTGGTTTTCAAAATCTGAACATCCTCTTTCAATGCCTCCTCCAATTGTTCTCTGTGAGGGCACACACCCTATATTTGGCATGCCAATTACTCCAATCCTCCTAGCTCCTAAACCATATAGTTCCTGCATCCAATTCAATTTATTCGAGTTCGAAACTTCTGTTCAGCATTTTTCGTCAAAGAAAAAAACTAATACCACTAGACAAAGAAAATACTGTTATAACAAAAATTAAGATCTTGTTTAGATTGACTTATTTGAGTTTATCTAATGTCGTAAGTTCTTGTGATATTTTTTGAGAGCTTATGAAACCAACTTATTGCATGTCTATAAGCTGTTTTTAGCTTATTTTCATAAACTCTCCTGCAGCGTTTATGAAAACTGCTTATAACTTATATGAAAACAATTTGACTTTATTTAATCTTATATATAAGTGTTTATACTATTAGTGCTTAATTTAGTTGTTTATCCAAACAAAGCCTATGCCTATATGTTTGATGACTTTTAGTATATACATATTTTTTTTTAAAGGATTGGCTAATAATGACTAATTATTAAAAGTTACATTGGATAACTTCAAAATGTACAAACAATTGCACAAATGATATGTTATTGTTTGTATAACATACCTGCAAGAAGTTTGAGGCATATGAAGCCAATAAGTCTGTGTATGATGGAATATCATACTTTACTCTCCTGTATGGTGTTTGGGCATAAGTATTAGCAATGTCATTACTTCCTAAGCAAATAATGTATACACTCTTTGATATTATCGTTTTCATTCTCATTTCTCCAACTGCTTCCTTTATCTTATTTTTGTACTCCTTGAACATGTTCAATTGATCTGATAATGATATCACAGACTTGCAAAAAAAGTAAAAAATATTATTGTTAGTTTAAATATATGCTATGCATGTAATTATAGATTCAAATTCAGTGTTAGAGATAGTTATTATTTACTGCTGATTTAGAAGTTAGAGGATCATATCCGGAACCACCAGAGGCAAAGCTTACACCTGTTAGAAGATCTTGAAGTTGCAAATTTGGATCAAGATAAGCTGGCAAAAGCTTCTTGACTCCAAATTTTGAAGCTGAAAAAAATAACGAACTTGTTCTTAAGAAACTTGAAAAAAAATTTGTTCATTCTATTTTTTCTCCGATGTATAAATGGTTTTAAATTGCGGTCTGCGCTGCAATTTAAAACTATTGCAATGAACAAGATTTATTTTTGTACCAATGATGTCTGAAGGGACTAAACCGTTGCTGAATCTTCCAGTTGGTTGATTTCCACCACCAAAGTCTTTACCATAAGGTGGAAAGTTGCACTTGAACACAGTGTTGATGATGTAGTTGTTATTACCTGAGTCAACTATAGAGTCACCAAAGGCAATGAATGCTGGAACTGTTTCATTGTTTGGTAGATTCACAGCATTACCATAATGGAGAGAGATAAGGATTGTAGCAAGACAGAAACGAGTGACAAGAGGTGATTGAAAAAGAAGGTTTTGAAAGAGCAACTTCATGTTTTTGTAGAATAATATGATGAGCTTGACTTTAGCTTAGTGATATATATATATAGGGTTTTGCTAGAAGACACCTTTTGTGAAGGTGTCTTTTAGCAAGTTACTCTATGAGCATTTGCGAAAAGACACCAACTTACTTTTATGAAGGTGTCTTTTAGCAAAGTTATAACTAAAAAGTGCAAATCATACCTTGAGGTGTGACTTGCTAAAAGACACCACCAAAGGGTGGCTTGTAGCAAGACCCATATATATATATATATATATATATATATATATATATATATATATATATATATATATATATATATATATATAGCCTTTTATAAACCTTAACATAAATTATATGATACCAACCCAGTTAATTATATTATTTGTTGATAAAAAGTTCAATTTACTCGATTTTTAATCCTTTAAGATATTGAATATGCATCTAAAAATATATTAAATACACAATTTTCAAAGAGCGTAAGTTAATTCTCGTTTATAAATTATTTCTTACATATATTGTTAAGAAAAGTATATGTCATTATGTTCGTTTAAAATTTTGGAAAAAAAGTTGTATTTCTATCTCTTCTATTAAAAATGATTTTCTTCAAAAGTTAATGAAAATAGTTTTTCATTTTTCAGCATAAATATAACTAATAGTATAACTTTTGATAAACATTAATAAAGGAAACTTATTGTGATCCTACATGGTTTGGTATCACATAACAACAAAAAATAGGGAGAAAAATACATTAGATTTTTGATTATATAAAAATGGAATAAAGTGTTTATCTATGGATTAAAGTGCTTAAATTACATCATCCTTTATTCTTTTGTTAATATCAAATTTACAGTCACCACCCCTCTTATGTAAAATATATTAGAGAAGAATACACTTTTCTTTTATAAAATCTTGAATTACACGTTCCTCCCTCTTATGTTTAAATTTACATCCACTTCCTGTGATAAATATTTTAGTTTATTTTAATATAATCAAACTTGTAATTATTTTATTTTCTTTATTTTTGATTCACACCATTAATATATAATTGATACGCTATAATAAATTATGAAGCAATACATGATAAAATATAATTTTGGACAAATTATTAAATCTTAGGTAGTGATCTATGTAATGGTAGATGCAGCACTTAGATGTGATATTAGATAGGTGTTCTCTTCTTAGACATGCATGCTACGTACTGTAATGAAAACGGATTGTATCTAATCTGTTTTATCAAATTGCTTTTTCTGCTATGGTGGTTTTGCCTGACTTGTAATGTTTTTCTTTATATGTATATATGGTAGATGCATGTCTCCTTTAGATGTTGAATCTTATAATGGTGATCTATAATTATAGATGCAACACCAAAGACGTGATAGTAATTCTTTATTAGGTTCTCTTCTTAGACATGCATGTCGGTGTCTTGAAAACTATGGTTTGAAAACCATGGTAGATGCATGTCGGTGTACAATTTTTTCTCTGTATACGACGCCCTTTACTTTGTTGTTTCTGTTTTGTCGATCTTTATTCGATTTATGCAGAGACTTGATTATTAATAAATTTTGTCCTTCGATGTTTTATCAATTTGCTTTGTTTTACTATTTTGTTTTCGTCTGCTTTGGATAAGAATATTTATGTTTTTCTTTATATATTTGTACTTGCTAACTCACTTTCATTTATAAATATGATGGACTAAGTTAACAAACACACTCCTACCAACTTTTGATTAAAAATTAGTTTTCAAATTATTTTGAACTAGCGTTAACTAAAAGTTAATTTTGTAAATTTATTTTTAAACACACAATTGTTGTGGAATATTGTTTTGTTTGGTTTTGCCGGTGATCTCCCGGGTTTAGTTTTCTCTGGTTTTCTATTAGAGGCTGATATTGGAACACTACTTTTTATAAGTGGATAATAGAACCCTTCCTCTGCATGCTAAGATTGTTTTCGTCCATCCTTGAGCTAACTTTTAGGTTTTCTTTGGGAGTTTGGAAGGGAAAGAGAATGAAGAGTTTTGAGGAGGTGAGAAATATATAGAAAAATTGAGAAATCTTTTACATTTTTTGAAAAAGCAATTGTTTAGAGAATGATAAAATAATGTTTATGATTAATATATTTTTAATTTTAAGAATATTATAACAATATAGACTAGATTTGAAAATTCATATAAACCCTCCAAAACTCTCCTTTAATGCAAGTTTCGAGTTCTCCAAATAAGGGAGACTATTGGACTGTTGGAGTATCATATGTACTCAGTTATCTTTATATACACCATTGGTTTTCATTTGCCATTATCATTAAGAAAAACTGTTTTCCTTCTATTCAATACATCTTTCAACACTGGTATAAAATAATAAAAAATTTCACCACCTTTCTACACACACAAAATGACAAAAGAAAAAGAAAAAAAAAGGTCAAATGCATTTAAAGGTCCTTTAAGTTTTTCGTTTTTCCCAAAGTGATCATTTAAGTTTCAAAAGTCCCAAACAAGTCCTTTAAGTTTCAAAAGTCCCAAACAAGTCCTTTTAGTTTTTGAATCGTTTCAAACAAGTCATTTTAGAGGATGATGGTGATGATTCAGATGATAGCAATAAAGAGCATTATCGACCATTTGTCATACCTAAAAAGATGACTAATTTTAAGTGGGTGTTAGGAGCCAGATTTGGTACCAAAGATGAGTTGAAGGAAGCAATTACCAACTACGTTGTCTACAATAGGACTTGTTTGAAACAATTCAAAAACTAAAAGGACTTGTTTGAGACTTTTGAAACTTAAAGGATCACTTTGGGAAAAACGAAAAACTTAAAGGACCTTTAGATGCATTTGACAAAAAAAAAAAACTAATCTTTCAAGTTTCACCAGATTGTTCGATGGCTTTTTCTTTTCTTCTTTCCTTCCTTTGGCAAGTCCAATTGGAGGTGTCCCACCAAACAACTCATTGCTCAAGTAGAAACTTCTAGCAAAAGTCATGCCAAGAAGTTCATTAATGTAATCATGCATTGCCATCATAAATTTATACACTTCTTCATGCTCATGCATTGCCAATTGCCATCATAGATTTATATACACTTCTTTCTCCATTGTTTATTTGTACTTTATCTAATTTCAGCAACCATTGTCCTCTTGGTTTGTTTAACAAAATGGGTGCCTTAGATATCATCTCTGAGCTATGTGAATCCTGTCACGTGCACCACGGTCGTAAGCTTGTAAAACGCAAGCAACTTCAGGTGAAAGTATTATGCATTTTCCAAAAAAAATATATATACTAATTGTTGTTTGGTTAGGTTGAATTTGCTAAAACTAGAGAATGGTGAAATAGGTAGTGGAGATAAAAGTGAAGATGGATTGCGAAGGGTGCGAAAGAAGAGTGAAGAAATCAGTGGAAGGCATGAAGGGAGTGACAAAAGTGGAAGTGGAACCAAAACAAAGCAAACTCACTGTAACCGGTTACGTAGAGCCAAACAAAGTGTTGGAGCGGGTGAAGCACCGTACAGGAAAGAAAGCTGAGTTTTGGCCTTATGTTCCCTGCGACGTTGTTCCGACCCCTTATGCACCGGAGGCGTATGATAAGAAGGCGCCGCCTGGGTATGTGAGGAATGTGTTGCAGGATCCAGAAGCTTTGACTCTTGCACGTTCAAGTCCGTTTGAGGTTAAGTATACTACTGCATTTAGTGATGATAATCCAAATGCTTGTACAATAATGTGAGTAGGAATTTGTTGCTTTGTAAAATATGTCTTGTTGGATTGGGTAATGTAAGTGATTTGGTTGTTTATAAAATATAAATTATCCTTAGTTTCAATTTCCCAATAATGTGTGATTCGTTACGGTACAAAAACTTGTATAACAACTAACACGACAAGAAAGTTGGCTAAATGTATGTTTGAAATCTCAATAAATTGACACTATAATTTTGTTTAAGCTATAAACTAGTGTGAAAACCAATGTAATGCACGGGGTTTTGGATTGAGCGACATACTATACCAGCTTATTTGTTTTTGCGGTAAATTGGCAACATACTTGTGTTTGTCTTAAAGCCACTATTCCTAGCTTCTATTTTATCACGGTGGAAGAGTTGTCAAACAAGAGTAAAAGTAGTTGCACGCCAAACCAAACACTGGCTAAATAAGTTTCCTTGGATTTACGATTTCCATCACAAAATATCAACACCACCTCCTACATAGCTTGCCACCTTTCCCTCTTCCTCCTCTGACATCTGATCCTTCAAACTGATTATAGAAAGAGAAAGAAAAATCTCAGATATGGCAAGTGAGGTGAAAACGAAAATGATGAGAGTGCTTGAGATATGGCAAGCGAGGTGGAAATGATGCCATCATTCAGATCCTTTGTTTCACTATTCGTATGAGGCATCACACACTCATATTATTTCAATAATTTGACCAACATTAATAAAACATTTTTTTATACAAGATTGATCAATTTGGAGCAAGACTTATTTCAATCGGTGTTGCAATCCTGTTGCCTTGATTATTTGCATACAACAAGTGAAACAATCTTATACAATACAATTACGATGATCCAATTACTAGCAAGAATGATTCCAGAAATAATCCAATTCATTATGTAAATTGAGGAAGACTTACTTCATTATTATCAAGGTTTACAATTTGAGATAAGCTATAAGTTCATATTGACGACAATGTTGGTATATTTTAATTTTATTTTAAGGGACCAAGAGAAAACTTTTGAAGAGTTTGCAACTTACAACTATGTTC
Source organism: Medicago sativa (assembly GCF_051527215.1). Taxonomy (NCBI): domain Eukaryota; kingdom Viridiplantae; phylum Streptophyta; class Magnoliopsida; order Fabales; family Fabaceae; genus Medicago; species Medicago sativa. Next base: position 12,941,639 of record NC_140753.1, on the reverse strand, counting down.
ATAATCAATTAACTAGTTTATCATAGCAATTTATATATCCTTCACACAGTATCCTATTTGACATGTACAAACCAACAACACTTCGATGCGTGGCTTGGCGCACAACAGATATGTTGCTAGTTATAAATAAAATCAAATATCTTCTTGATAAATTGACGATTATAGTTGATTTCAGATTAAATGAATTTTAAGCATTTTTTAAATTTTAAATCTATTTTATATTTAAAATTACACGCATATTTATTTCGGACAACTCAAAAACGTGTTTACTTACTCTGTTTTTTTTTTTAATCCTTACGAGTGAATCAACTTTTTATTAATTTTTCTTTCAAAAATAAATAATTTAATTAATAGCCAATTTGGGGGTCAAAAACAGCAAAACGGGAGAAATTAAGAGGAACCATAAGCATATTCTTATTCTTAGCGGAAGTAGCACGAAGAAGAACAAAACAAGTTCCGTTGAACAAACAGTTAAAAAAAGCGATCAAAATCGAAGTTGAGAACTTCGCCGGAGAAAATGATGCTCGACGGAACCGAAGATGAAGAGAAGTTCCTCGCCGCCGGCATCGCCGGACTTCAACAGAATTCATTCTACATGCACCGTGCATTGGTAACTCCTCCGTTAAACCCTAACCTTATTCTCTCTTCTTCATTTCCACTCGCGATTCACGATTATCGTAATTTCAGACACGTCTTTGAATTTCAATCGATTTGGATCCGATTTTCATTTTCCGATTCGTTGCAGGATTCGAACAATCTCAGAGATGCTTTGAAATATTCTGCTCAGATGCTTTCTGAACTTCGCACTTCTAAGCTTTCTCCTCACAAATACTACGAACTTTGTGAGTTCTTACTTCAGAATTCAGATCCACTTTCATCTTGTGAATTTGTTTCTGTTTTGTTACTATTGCGATTGTTTATTTGTAAATTGAATTCTGTTTCTGTGATGTTTTAGATATGCGCGCATTTGATCAATTGAGGAAGCTGGAGATGTTCTTCGAGGAAGAGACTCGTCGTGGTTGCTCCATTATTGATCTTTACGAGCTTGTCCAGCACGCCGGCAACATTTTGCCGCGATTGTAAGTGGCGCTAGAATCTTTCTAATCTTGATTCCTTTATTATATAAACTGTTCAGATAGGAAATTATTACAAAATGTCCTATTTAGAGATATTTTTACCGGTTGGTAAAAACAAATATTTACCGACACAACAGTGAAAATTAGTTTTGTAGTCGTGCCGAGTACGTTTTTCCTAATTCTAGATTGATTTTTGAACACGGAGCTATGCACAATCTTATCGATACTTATACCTAATCACTTAGCTTTAGATTGATAGTGTTGTTAAATAGTGACGCTATACCTCTACAGCATAGCAGAATTCGGACAAACCACTATTGTTCCGCGATATACTATTTAGTAAATATCAAATAGATGCTATAGTAGCACTTTTGCGGAGCGGAATTTTAAGAATCCACTATCGGCGATTGACAACATTGGTTTGATATTACTTTGAGCCGCGATTGACAACATTGGATTGATATTTTGTCAACGTGAATGACGGCGTTGTTAAATAACGGCGTTGTTAAATAACGTCCATAGTGATGTTGCATAGCGGGATTTGAACAAATCACTATTGTTCCATGATACACTATTTAGTACAAAATATTCTGAAATAACTGCTACAACTCTGTTGTGTAGCGCAATACGAAGAAACCGCTATTTCCTGTGATCCACAATCGATATTCGATAACACTGGTGCATGGTGAAATTGATTATACTTGCTCAGAAACTGATCCCGGTGTAATTAATGTTACTGATGCCTTGGCATATGTTATATGTCCTTTTGGTTATGAAGCTCCCATGCTATTTTTTGAGGAGAAGGGTTTAAAGTATTGAAATTTTGAAGTTGCATCAGTTGTTTGTTTTTATTCTCTCCTATTTAGTATGCTTCTTGTTTATGATATTTTATGATTATGATTAGGTATCTCCTCTGTACAGTAGGATCTGTATACATCAAATCGAAGGAAGCTCCTGCTAAGGATGTTCTTAAGGATCTTGTAGAGATGTGTCGTGGCATTCAGAATCCTGTTCGTGGACTCTTTCTCAGAAGTTATCTTTCTCAAGTTAGCAAGGATAAATTGCCGGATATTGGTTCTGAGTACGAGGGGTAAGCACTAATCAAGCATTATTTTTTATCCTCCACTTCTGTTTGTGGTTTCTTGAGTCGAATTTGAAGTTTCTATGAACAGAGTCAGTCAGCTGTACCCTTTCAGACCATCTCTTCTTTTAGTTATATCTGGACTGCCAGCCGGATCTGAAGACATCCAAACTAATTTATTATCTCACTGCACTTTTTCAATGTTGATCAACGTTGTAAACTATTGGAGTCATTATAATATTGGATCTCCCCTCTTCATTTCCTTTTTTTTCTAAGTTTTTTTTTATTGTTGTCTTTGATTTTCTTCCGTCTCTGCAATTCAAACACTGTGATTTCTACATTTGTCTTGATGATTGGGAAGTGACATTGATTTTGAACTGTAGCAAATTAAGATTGAACCTGATATGTGGATGTCTACTCTGACAACTGTAGGGATGCAGATACTGTATCAGATGCTGTAGAGTTTGTACTCCAAAATTTCACAGAAATGAACAAACTTTGGGTGCGGATGCAGCATCAGGTTGGTTGAGTATTTTGCACATTGTTGATGCTCTCATGTTTGGACATGCATGTCTAGTCCTGTTCATGGTTCATGAAAAAACCAAACTGAACTGTAAACTGCACTGAACTAAATTCAGAAAACCAAGCCATTAACAGAAGTTACTAAATTGAACTGTCATTTGGTAATGGTTTGGGAACTGCACACTCTTAGGAATCCAGTTTGGTGAGCCCTGAACCAGCTTGTTGTATTTTAATATAATTTAAAATCAATAAGATAAATGTTACTAAATCAGTTTGCTAGTGTGGCAATAAATATGCATAATATAGAAAAACTGAAAATCTACCTTGTCTTTGCTGAAGGCAGTGCAGCCAGTGCTGCATAGTTGGCAGATTTTCATCATATTATCAGTTCGCTGCATCACTTTATGGTTGGGTTTGGTTCACAATATTATTAGCAATTCGCTTCACTTTAAGATCAGTTTGGTTCTTAAAAACGTAACAGTTTGGTTCAGTTTATTAGATCTATTTAGGAGTTCAGCTTAGTTCAGTTTGGTTTTCTCTTTGAACCAAACCATGACCAACCTTATGCATGTCGTCATAATAGTTGCATGTCATGAAGGGCATGATTTCTGGTCATGCAGGTGTAGTAATGCATGTGATAAATTCATACTCTTAGCTGACCCTGAGTTGAGGCTTGCTGTCGGGCTTTCTGGTCTGCAGGGGCCTTCCCGGGAGAAGGAGAAACGAGAAAAGGAGAGGAACGAGCTGCGAGATCTTGTAATACCCGAAGCCTGTAACTGGTTTGCTTCACTATGATGGCATTGTATACATGATCAAATGCTTATAGAAGGCTTCTCTTGCTTTTTTATCCTTGATACATTATTAGGTTGGGAAGAATCTTCATGTTCTCAGTCAGATAGAGGGTGTTGACCTTGAGATGTACAAAGATGTTGTGCTTCCTAGAGTACTTGAGCAGGTAAAAAAAAAATTTAAAAAAAAATCTTTTTCTAATTGTTAAAAGACATTTCCACTTTCTAATCGGATAAATGGTTCCGTATCCTCAATTATATTGGACAGGTCGTGAATTGCAAAGATGAGTTGGCCCAATTCTACTTGATGGATTGCATAATTCAAGTCTTCCCTGATGAGTACCATTTGCAAACTCTTGATGTGCTGTTGGGCGCTTACCCTCAACTTCAGGTTAGGGAACTTGCATTTTTTAAATACTACTTCTGGAGGATGCCTTTATACGTGTATGCTTTTTCTTCTTCCAAAACAGTGAGATTTCATTCATCCAAGAGGGTTCTGAAGAACAAACATCAATAAAATACGAGCAACGTGTTTACTGAACATTATCGAAAATTAGAGAAAGTAAAGGAAACAACTATGTATTAATTAACAAGTTTTCATTGGCTGTAACACCTGTACAGTTAGAACTTGAAGAGCGCCTGCATTTGGCATCCCCAAAATTTTGCTAAAAATACGTCCATTCAATAATTCTAAATTTGTGTCTATCCATATCCCACAGATGGAAGCCAGCATAACCATATTTTGTCACCTTCATTTGCAGATTTTTTTACAGTTAATGTTTCATGTTATGTTATGATCTGGTATTGATATTTATGCTTTTAAGGACTATTGATGATGGCACATCAATACTAGATTAAATAAATTAGTATTTGCATTCTTTGACTGCTAGTTGGCACCTGTTACTTTAGAAGTTAAAGTAACCTGCTAGTTGACTGCTAGTAAAGGATCTATAAAAATCTGTATCCAAATATCTATTACAATTTTATTTTGCAAATCCAGTAGGTATTGTCACTCAGTTTCTTTCTGTCTTTTTTGTCGATATATTTCAGTCATCTGTTGACATCAAGACAGTACTATCCCAGTTAATGGAAAGGCTTTCAAATTATGCTGCTTCAAGTGCAGAGGTTTTGCCCGAGTTTTTGCAGGTGGAAGCATTTTCCAAATTAAGCAATGCAATTGGCAAGGTATTCTTTTTGATTCGATAGATCTTGGAAACTACAGCCATGGACTGAAAACATATATAGTTCTATGTTGTGTGCTGCCTAAAAGTCATGAAGCATTCATGGTTTGTGTAATTATGCAACCAGCACACATATAACCCGAGACTAATTGATAGACTTTCCAGGAAGTACATAGTCAACTTGTTTACTTCCCAACAGGAAATTTTTAAGTGATGAATAATAATGTTCTTAATGTGCTATTATTGAAAAGAAAAATGAATTCCAAAGAAATAGTACAACATTGCTTGTTCTTCTATTTTTAGGATTGATGAAATTGTAGGGATTTAAATAGAGAACTGCTAGAGAAAAGCCCAACGTATGGCTTCAATATAGCTTATAAAGCACGAACAATCCTCATCCTTCTAGACGATTATGTGGGGTTGAATTTGACCCAAAGTCCAATATGAGATCAAAGCTGATCCTTGATTAGTTGTTGGGCCACCTGTATTGTCTTGGCACTGGAGCGAATACCTTGGGCATGAGGAGGCGTAGTAGAGGAAACCTCAAGTCCCTCATCTAAAGATGTGGATTAAATAGAGCTTATAAATATTGGACAGTTTTTACCGTATATGTTGGTTTTGTGGAGTGGAGTATACCCAATAAGAACAAAACGGATAATATTATAAGATGTAAACGATTTGATATTAAAACAAAGCATTGATCCATATTTATACTAATACTAGATTCCTATTTGATATTAAAACAAAGCATTGATCCATATTTATACTAATACTAGATTCCTAATAGTTACTAATTATGGAAAAAAAAATTTGAAACAATAATGAAGTGAGAAAATTATTCCTAAGAGGTCATGTATCAAGGTCGCGATCTGAATCATGAATAAGATCGCGTTTGAGTGAAATCTTAGCAAGATTGAAGGGAAACCACTCCTGGATCGTGAAATAGCACGATTTTGTGTGATCTTGGATGTTTATTTATGGGCACAAAATCCCGAAATAAACTATTTTCGAGTTAGGCTCTCTATGCAGCCATCTTTGTGCGGTTGTCTTTTTCTGTACAGCATGGGCGAATGTCTGTGGTCGTCTTGTGTGACCATTTTTTTGCTTTCTCTGGTCGCAATGCCTTCGAAGAATGGGGGAGATGATAATGTCAATTGCTGGTGCAGCTAATGGAATCTGCTAGGAGAAAAGTAAATTAGTGTTAGAGTTAATTTGTTTCTGTCTTAGGGGCAGTGTTTTAAAACCCGGGCTGGATGGTTGAACCGGGCCAGAGCGAACTGGAAACCAGACCCATGCCCGATTTGGTCAGGGCATTAGACCTTTAATGTATTTGAACCGGCCAAAATTCGGATGGACCGGTCAAAATTGCGTGAACCGGTAAGAATTGTCCGGTTCACAGAAAATTGGGTTTCATAAAAGTGGCACATAAGAATCGAACCCGCATGCACTGAGTTTCACGTAATATATGCTTTGATTTTAGAAAATCAATCCATATCCACCCCAGTTTACGCCCTCACCAACTATTTTTTAATAACTCTCTATCTCTTCATTATTAAAACATGAAGATAGTATACTTGACTTATTAATGTGTTAATTGTGTGGAATTTATCAAATTTGGGTTTTTTTAAATGTATGATTTTTAATTAAATTTTTTAGTTATGAAATTTATGTCATGAATATTTTTCAAATTTTTAATATAAACTGGGTCAACAACCGATATATGTCTTATTGAAGGCGTGCCTGGTGTCCAAATGCGTCAATTTGTGACACAGAACATGTGATTATATTGAGTTATGTCATTTTGCCAAATTACTGCCGATATCAGCGTGTCAGTGTCGTGTCAGTGGCATAGGGTTTGGATCCTCTCTATTTTCTATGCTCTCCATTTCCTCCATTATTATAGTTTTGGAATATAAATACAAAAGCATGACATTAAATGAGTGGAAATCTTTTTTATACCCCCCAAAACATTTACAAACTTCAGTAATGGAGAGAATGAATGGAGTGAGAAAATAAAGATGATCTTGACTCTGGCATAGTGCCTTGACCCGGTTTTGAAACACTGATTAGGGGTATTGGTTTGGGCCGTTCACGTGAGAGAGGGATCCTTTTTTTGTTTTCTCCATTTTTTTCTAATCATTTTTTACTGCTCTGTTTTTTTATTAACATTGGTGGTTTGGGCTGAGTTCTATCCATGAAGGCCCAGTATAGATAAAGAAAAGGATGATGAATTAATTTTCAATATCTACTAACTATATTTATATTATTAATATTAATATTAGTATTTCATAATAAAATCAATTAATTTTAAAGAATATATTTTTTCACCTGTTTTATTTAAAATGTTAATGTGTTTTCAAAGTGTAATTGGTTGGATAGGATCTCGCGATTCTGATTGCAATCTTACGTTTTGTGATCTTGCTACCCTCTCCTGATCTTAAGAATCACAATTTTGACAACATTGGTGTATGCTTATGCAAGCATATTATATGATACTGATAGTATAATGATATGCTGAGAGTTGTTTCAGATGATATTTATGTCTATGCATATGTGGATTGTGGGTGGTATTCCATTTTATGGGGCTTAAAATACTATAGCTGATCTTGATTCTTCCTCTTTCTTTTGTGCTCTGTTTATCTAAATATTTCTTTCACAAGTCATCACTTCAATGTTTGATTGTAAAGCATGATTTTTGACATGCTCGTTTTGAATTTAACTATCAAAGTTGTCTTCTGTTTTCTACTTCTGATTTGCATCTTTTTTTCTATGTTTAATTGTTATTGTTGTTTTGATTACAAATTGTGAAATCTGAATTCCTCAATTGTTATACAGGTCATAGAGGCACAGCCTGACATGCCCACTGCTGGAGTTGTAACTTTATATTCATCTCTTCTTACTTTCACTCTTCATGTCCACCCCGATCGACTAGATTATGCTGATCAAGTCTTGGTATGTTTCATTCTAAACTATTTGTGCTTATCCATGTTAACTTATTGAAGATTCATACGATTAATCTGATCAGCATGCAGCCTTTGACATTATTTATTTCATTAACTCATGGAAATACTTAGCTTTCAAAGAATGACAGACACTTTTTGATAATATTTATTTATCAGAATTTTTTTTTTGCATTTAATTAATCTGCGTAGTGTTATTGATTATTTTCATTTAAGGAAGCAGACTTACTCTTGGATTTTCCAAAAACAATGCCTGACTGTGTATACTTGTTAGGGAGCATGTGTGAAAAATCTCTCTGGCAAAGGTAAAATTGAGGACAAGAAGGCAACGAAGCAAATTGTTGCTTTATTAAGTGCTCCACTAGAGAAATATAATGACATTATGACTGCCTTGAAGCTTTCAAACTACCCTCGTGTAATGGAATTCCTTGACGTTCCAACTAATAAGGTCATGGCAACTGTTATTATTCAAAGCATTATGAAAAATGGAACACGCATTTCTACCTCTGACAAGGTATGTGTTATTTTACTTTCTGGTCTAACCTCTACGTTTGGTGTGAGCTTTTTTTTAACAAAGCTTGGTTTATTTGTAGGTTGAAGCATTGTTTGAACTGATAAAGGGGCTTATCAAGGATTCTGACGGGACTCCTGATGAAGAGGTCATTTCAGTACCACAGCTATTTTTTTACAATGCCTATTGTTTTGACTTCTCCCATTACATGGCACCTTAAATAATCAAATGTTGTACATTTCAATTAAAGTAGGATAAAATTTTCCTTATTTTTGTGATACTTTCTCTTATTTTTCCCATTTTTTCCTGTCCCTTTTAGTTGGATGAAGATGATTTCAAAGAGGAGCAGAATTCTGTTGCACGTCTGATCCAAATGTTTTATAATGATGATCCAGAAGAGATGTTTAAGGTGAGTTGTGGATATTTACGTGTTATGACAATAATCAAAAGAAATTTGATATGTTGCTCATGACTGCATATTTCATAGTTTACGCCCTATTCAGGGAGGGGGGTTTATGTTGTAGTTTATGAGTTCAACTTTTGCTTAACATTTGAATGGGCATGCACTAAATTGCAGATCATTGAAACTGTGAGGAAGCACATACTGACTGGAGGACCAAAGCGTCTGCCTTTCACTGTTCCACCTCTTATGTTTTCTTCTTTAAAGGTTTGGCTGACCATTTTGATTAGTCCGATGCTTCTATTTTACACTGTTTTACATTGTTTGTTGCTTAATGGTGAATTGATAATGCTGGCGGCAATGACATAGGATGGAGACGATACTAGTTTTGCATTTTGGCTTAGTTTTTATCTTGCGGTTGACTGTAATATTTCATTGACATTGCAAGATGATAATTTAATGGGATTATAGTTTTAGTAACAGGCTGCTAAGGCTTTGATTTCAAGCTGGAAATTTGTGTGGATATTTAATTTACTGTCCATTTTAAACTTCAATGAATGAGGCAACTGGGTCAGTAAGTTGCAAATTTTCATCATGAGATAGAGTTTATGTTTCTATTTCCAGCTGACAGGAGTCATATTGGAAGCTCCATTTCTCATTCAGATGAACTTTCAAAATGAGTCATATGATTGATGTTAGGTCATGTCATATTTTTTTTTTATGCTGTGGTTCCCCGTGTCTATGATTTTTTTTGATAGAAAATGCACATGTCTGTCTACAACTCCGCTGCTTGTCTTTTTCTACAGAGCCCAGTGAAATAATTTAATATTTATTTATTGTATGTACTTTACTGTCTACAGTTGGTCAGGCAGTTGCAAGGTCAAAGTCAAAGTCAAGAAGAAAATCCTTTTGGAGATGATGCATCAACATCACCAAAGAAAATCTTTCAGCTTTTGAATCAGGTAATATGCTTGTATAAAGAACGCCGGTTCTTTTATTTATTTATAAAAAATGTAACTTGCACCAACCTAATTGCGTATAAATAATTAATTGTTTACTAATATCGAGGATTTGAAGATTTGTTGGTACAATAACTGGTAGGCTAAACAATAGACATTCACTGATCGTCTCTTCTTCGTTCTTTGTTAGTGATCAATCGGTGTATTATTAGAAGATTATGTGTAATTGATTTGATTGGTTAACTTGTTTGATGATGTTTTAATCTTTATATCTCAGACCATCGAGACTCTGTTAGGTGTCCTGGCACCAGAGTTAGCATTGCAGTTGTGCTTGCAATGTGCTGAGGTACTGGAATATATTTGGTTCTTAGAACATCAAAATGATTTTTCAAACTATATTTTCTGATTTATTTTTTCTTCCGTTAAGGCTGCAAATGACTGTGAGTTGGAACCTGTTGCATATGAATTTTTTACTCAAGCTTATATTCTATACGAAGAAGAAATTTCTGTAAGTCTTACCATATAACCCCTACAAATTCCACCTCACACACAAAATCCTCTTTTTTTCATGATAAAAATTTATGGCTCAGCAGTGCTCAATTACACATTTGTGTTGTTATACCAGGATTCCAGAGCACAGGTCACAGCTATCCATTTGATAATAGGAACTCTTCAAAGGATGCATGTCTTCGGTGTTGAGAACAGGGATACTTTAACTCACAAGGCCACAGGGGTGATTATTGAATTCTTTTATTTAGCAGTGGTTAATGTCTATATTTTATTATTCTTATTTTGAATATCCTTTTTGGTGCCTTTTCATCGTATAGTATTCAGCAAAGCTTTTAAAGAAGCCAGATCAATGCAGAGCTGTGTATGCTTGCTCACATTTGTTTTGGGTTGATGATCATGATAACATGAAAGATGGAGAGAGGTTTGTTTCTAATTTTCTATTGATATAGCGTCTAGGAAATCTTAAACTTTTCAGGAATGCTTGTTTCCTTGAATTGCTCTGTTTGTAAGATTGTTTAGTGCTTCTCCTAGATTCTCTTTAGTTGAACATTAATAGTCGTAGATAGATGTCAATAATTTTCATGTCCAAATAATCCTATAGTTGTAGATAGAGGTTTGTTTCTAATTTTCTATTGATATAGCGTCTAGGAAATCTTAAACTTTTCAGGAATGCTTGTTTCCTTGAATTGCTCTGTTTGTGAGGTTGTTTAGTGCTTTTCCTAGATTCTCTTTAGTTGAACATTAATAGTTGTGTAGATAGATGTCAATAATTTTCATGTCCAAATGATCCTATTGTTGTCTATACCATTTTTCGGCAACAACTAAAGTATGCAATAAGTAACTAGAGATAAGAATGATTTAATCCAACGCTGCTATCCTCATGAAAGTGAAGTAGTGAACATATTTGCTCAGTAACCACAAAACCTGATCATAAGTTGGAAATACTGGGCAAGAAAAAAGAAAGAAGGGATGTATGATCTGTCTCAAAGTTTGAAAAGGAATATGGAAATGTATTTCTTACTTTATCTTATTATGATTCTTACTGTTTTTGTTGTTATTCTTATGTGTGTATTTTTGAACCAGAGTCCTATTATGCCTTAAGCGGGCTTTAAGGATTGCAAATGCTGCACAACAAATGGCAAATGCAGCACGAGGTAGCACCGGATCAGTAATGCTCTTCATTGAGATTTTGAACAAGTAAGATTAACATCTATAATCCTAAGCTAGGGTTGTTTTTCTTTGCTTCTCAACAGTAAATTGGAATGATGGTGTGTTTTTGCAAGGTATCTTTACTTCTTTGAGAAGGGAAACCCACAAGTTACAGTTGCTGCTATCCAGGGCCTAATTGAGTTAATTATGAATGAAATGCAAAGTGACACTGCAACTCCAGATCCATCGGCAGATGCTTTCTTAGCCACTACTATGCGCTATATACAGTTCCAAAAACAAAAGGGTGGTACAGTTGGTGAGAAATATGAACCAATCAAGGTTTGACATGTGGACGACTAATACTGCTGTGTTTGTTATGTTACACTTTGGACCAATTTGCTCATGTGATGATCCAGCAACTGCTTTGAATTGTCTTCTTTGGATTTTAACCGTGAAACCACAAGTTTGTGTTCATGATATGAGCTGACAGCAAAAACATGTTCAGTTTGGACTTCGATTCATTCACTATGTAACTATTGAGACTGAGCAAATTTTAAGTTTGCTAATCCTTTTCTCTACAAAATTAACATTCAGTTTAGATAAGTTATCTGTAGTACAGTTGCTAGATTTAAATTATTCTAGTTGTGCACAAAGGTATACACAGATTTATGGATTTCTATTGTAGAGTCTATATGCAGATAATTGTTTTTGTTCGTATTTTTTAGCGGAATTTCGGTACTTGCTACTTGGTGTTTCTTGCATAGTTTGCATCAGCATGGAATATTGTTGAAACTTGAAAGTACCTGTCTGGATAGGCATGAATGGAATTTGGGTATTTATTTGGGGTGTTGAGTTACAGCAGTGCCAGTGCTGTATATAGCGAATTTTTATCCATTGAAGCAAACCACTTGATTTCCTGACTTGTGGAAAAGCGGCAAATTCTTTTAATACTTGAGGGTGTGACAAAATGTTTACAAATGCAAGAGTACATGAAATTGAGGGTCGTGCTTAAATAAAACGAAAGTGAGAATTAGTACCTCACATATGTTTTTACAAGAAGTGGCAATGGAATTTAACGGTTAAACACGAATGGTGGTTTAGTATTCCTATATTAAAATATTATATGTTGCTGCATATATTTCATTTTCCTATATTTTTGGCTAGGTCTTTTGCTAGGGTAATCTATGAATGTTTTTAGGCGAAAACAATCCAATCTATATAGACATTATTTTGTAATGTGAAATCTTGGTGAAAACAATCATCAAATCTAGTCTCGTTTGTGCTCACGCAAACTATGGTAGGTCTTCCCTATGCTAGTTAAGTGAAGTTCTCAGGCAAGGTAAAAAGGAAGAGGGTGGAGTGGAAGGTTAAAAATCACTTTTGGAAAAAATGTAATAATAACTACACAATTTTTGGGTTTTTACTGGAGTTGAAGCACAAACAATGACGTCTCATTTTTCCTTGTTCGGCTTGATCTGGTCCACTGCTAATGCCATATAAATTTTGTATTTAGTTAGGAGATTATTATCATGCTGACTACTGTGTTGAAAACTTTTTTGTCTTCGTGGTTTTGATTGATTTCTCACATTATGGCCAACAGCAGTTTGCAAAGGTTGCAGAGGAATGCTGCCTTTGTCTTGAAACTTGCATTATATATTGTGATCGTTTTGTGATGAAAGACTTATTTTGTTATAAGCACCATGTTATTCTATGGAGAATGGAGCTCAATTTAACCACGAGGATCGTAGTTAAATTTAAAATATGCCAACTTAACATTCGTAAGAACAAACTGATTAAAATACATCTATTTTAATTTGTAGGAATTTTGCTTTTTCTCAACTCTTTGGTAAAGTCTACTGTACTAAGAAAGAAGTCAACGTAATTACCGACACATTAGTTGAGATGACTACATTTTCAAATTTATGATCATGTTATCATTTATACGACACAATTTTGACTTTTAGTAATATATGTATTGTTTTTCTTTTGTAAAAGTGTTTTTAGCCAATGCTCACCATGAACTGGTCATTTTTAGAAGATGCGAGAAAACAAGGGAACTGCTCCAGAATAACCAAATGACAAGAAATGTCGTTTGTACTAACTAGTATATTTCAATTTAATAGTACATCAATAAAAACTTAAAAAAATATGGGAAGCATGAAATGCAAATTTAACTATTAGAGTTGACAATAATAATTCATAGAAAGCAAAACATTAAGCCACCTTATGCTTCAAGGAGATCTAGAGTATTTGTCTGAAAGAACACCCACACAGACTCTCCAACTTCTTCAATAACAAAGAAAATGATGAAAAGAAGGGGAGGGGAATACAGGTAGAACAAAGGACAATCAAATGTTTACACCTAGTGAATTACAATATTGAACAGGCCTTTTGTGCTTTATTCTTCTTTTTCTTCTGCTTTGGTGGTTGAAGGACAACTCTTATGGCTGCGTCAAACACCGCCTTCACGTTCTGCAATAAATACATCCAACAAACTTAAACTTCACATTAAATTAACCATTGTGAATTAGAAGAATCAAATTAATCAGAAAACCATATACCTCCTGTGATTTTGAACTGCATTCAATGTAAGCTGGTGCATTAATCAGCTTCCTCAGCTCTTCTCCCTTTAATAGGACCCACATGTCAGATTTAATTTAATATACATTTAACAAGTAAACTACTAGATCCTAGAGTAGCAGAATAAAAAATCACCTGAGCTGTGGTAATGGGAACGGCACCAGGATGGTCTATGCAGAACTGCTTATCATCCCGAAGGTCTATCTCGATACAAATGACAAAATAATAGGAACTAAATATTAAGTCGAAAAAAACTGGTACACTGATCAGGAAACTAGCACAACCATTTGTCTAACTGGAAGCTAACAAAACTACTCGATGGGAGATTATTCGAAAATATTTAATACAAATCTGGAGACAAGGAAACCCCAATTGCAGATACAATGTATGGATAAAACTAAAACAAACCAGAAAGGCAGAAACATCAAAACATTGACCAAAACTGATGTATCAGATACCAGTAGAAAAACAATGGTGATGAAAAACAGAATCAAATAGAACGAAAATGAAATGCACCAGAAATCCCCCCTTCCCCCTAGCAAACAAAAAGAACCGGTTCAGCAGTTAGCCAGTTCGACAAATGGAAACTTCTAAAGATATCTACATCATCAATATAGTTGATTATGAAATGCATGGGGCTATGTGATTTCATCATAGAAAAAACCCTGATTAATACCATATATAAATATGGGGAAGATGGCATCAACATATCGATATCACATTATGCAGCAATTAACATACCAAGCTTTGTTCCAACCAGAATTATGGGGACACCAGGTGCATAATGCTTCAACTCTGGAATCCACTGAAAATGAAACAAGCACGTGTGATGTATCAGTAATTTCTCATACACTAAACATTCTACTAACATATAACACAACCCGTATATATTGTTCACCACAGATAAACCAAAATACATAAAAAAACACAAGGGACACCAAAGCAAAATGGGAACAAGAAAGCACCTTTTTGGAGACATTTTCATAACTGGCTTTGCTTATGAGAGAGAAAGCCAATATGAAAACATCGGCACCACGGTAACTCAAAGGTCTTAATCTGTTATAATCCTCTTGCCCTGTTCCACAAATAAACATAATAAATCCAGAAAGAACCTCCCAAATAACAAAAATCCACCAAAATATAAATAAAATAACAAGCCATTACCAGCAGTATCCCACAAACCCAGATTCACAATACTTCCATTAACAACCACATTCGCACTGAAATTGTCAAAAACTGTCGGCACATAATCCTGTTTCCAACCAAAAAGCAAGTTCGACAAAATAAATTGATAATCCAGTAAATTCACAAATCAATATCATCGTCAACACAAACTCAGCCCAACTTTTAATTCCAACAATTACACATAAACTCAAAACCAAAATCTCACATTATATCCATTTCAACCTTTACATCAAACACTAAATGTATCATTTCAAATCACAATTTACATACCCAGTTGCCTTACAAAGTACTTTCCATACCAAATTTGAAATTTACATGACTTTAAATATAATCTAAACACCCAAATTTTAAATTCAACAAACTCAACCCAATTACATATAAATTCCAAACCAAAATCCCACATTGTATCCATTTCAACCTTTAGGGTGTGTTTGGGAAGAGGGTTTGGGAAGGGAAGGGAGGGGAGGGCTCACATTCCTTTTTTAATTTAAAGACATTATAAAATGATTTTTAAAAAATTGAATGAACAACATGATAAATGATCATATACTACTTCAAAAACACTTAATTTATCTTAAAAACACATTTTACATTGTTCGTAATTTAAAAAATAAAAGTGAGCCCTCCCCTCCCTTCCCCTCCTAAACCCTCTTCCCAAACACACCCTTAAATTAACATCCAACCCATCATTCCAAATCATAATTTACATACTCGGTTGCCTTACAAAGCATTTTCCATGCCAGATTTCAAATTTACAAGAATTTAAATATAAACCAAACGCCGAAAAATCAAAATTTTCAATTCAAAGTTGAAAAAGCCAGGAATTTAAACACAACCCAGATACCCAAAAATAAAAATTTGAAATTGAAAAATTGAAGAAAAAAGAAAAAGGAGAAGAATGACAAACCGTGGGGAAAGTATTGCTGGTGTAAGAAATCAACAAACAAGTTTTTCCAACAGCTCCATCACCAACAGTAACACATTTAATAAACCTAGAAGCACTCATCTTGAAAAATGAAATACCCAAAATAGCCTCAGATCTTCACCTGAGGACAGTTCCCCTCCTCCAGTACTTTCTTCTTATTCTTCTTCTCTTTCAATTACTATCACACATCTAACAAAAACAAACACAATGAGAACAAAATAGAATAAAAATTAAGAAAGAAATGCAGAAAATGCAGAAAGAAAGAAAGAAAGAAAAAGAACGAACCCTAATTGAGAAAATGCAGAATTGGGAAATTTGGGGAAAAAAAGAAGGAAATGAGGAAACCCTAACCCTGTGAGAGAAGAAGGCAATTAACGAAGAAAGAAAGAGAAAGAACCTATTTGGAAGCTGAGAGTGTGATTTTAGCGTTGAACCGTTCGTTTCGTTGTTAACACAAGCTTCCAACTATTTCGTATATCCTCTTATTTTTATTATTTTATTTCCTTTTTTGAACGAAGTTGTGATTTTTTTTACTTGAAAATGTAAATGTCCTTATTATTATTATTGATTTCACGAACTTCTCGCAATGAAATTAGGATCCTTACTTATTAATTCATGGTCACGGACACTTTCTCATTTGTTATTATACTGTTAACACATGTTAATTAGTGATAGAAAAATGGGGGGGAGTATCCAAAAAAGAATAGAAAATGGGAGAGTCCAACTTTTATCTATATTTGGCTTATTAAAAATGCTAATAAAAGTCGCTGTTAGTTAAGAAAAAAAATTAATATAAATACTTCGATTGATATTTTTTAATGTAATCAAAATTTTACAAGTAAATAATGATATTTTGAGTGTAATTTTTCTTCTCATAATTAGTGTTTTAAGGACATTCATTAACATGTTTTTCTTTTAGAAGACACTAGTTAACATTACTCTTCATTTATTAAAAGAGAATCTAATTTTTTCAGTTATCTTTAAATTACAATTACAAAATGGATTTTTTAGGACATGCATGTGTAATCTACCCAATTCCTAATATTTAGGTTGAGTTAAATCTAATAGTATCAACGGGGTTTGGGTCTAACGGAAGATGTTAGACTCCCACAACATGTCGAATTAAAATTTGAATTACATGTGTTTATGTACCCGATTGTGCCTCGAATAAGATTAAGCTTTTTCTTATGTTACAAGATTAAAGTTATTTTTTTTAAGGAAAGATTAATGTTATTTAATTGTTCAATAATAATTATATATTTATTTTAATGTTGTAGCCTATTTAGAAATGAGATATGTAAGAGTGGATGACCTTTTTGCAAAAGACATTTATTTGGGACCTTGAAGTATGATCTACATCAATGTCATTTATTCTCTTCGATGCCAATTTAGATGGATTGTTTCGCTTCTTAAAAATAATATTTATACGGAAAGTTTAACATTGAGTCAATTTTTTTTGGTAACAACAGTTAGATGAAATTAGTTTATCAAGTGAAATCATAGGAAGTGTAAACATTTCTCTAAAAGAACAATACATTAAAATTTACTAAGTTACAATAGTATCCCCCCCTTCTTTTTCAACAATGTCAGTGTATCTATCTATTTTATGGTACAACATGCCAGCATGTTGTGGTACTGGCCACAGAGGCATTCTTGTATGGACACAAATACAAATGAATAGTATTTGGTCACACACACATCAAAAACCATTTTCTCAAAAGGCTAAATCATTTTATTATCAATTTCTTTTTTATTATTAAAAAAATTCTTTTGATGTATGTGTATCCAAACACTATACATTTATATTTGTGACCATGATAGACTTTCTCCTGGCCACATATACAGGTTTAGACCAAACATCATTATTTAATTAAGCTTTATAAAAGAAATCATTATTTAATTAGTAATGTCGGGAGGATAAGAAATGTCAACCAACAAACTGACTTTACCGTTTTGATTGATGATTGATCATAAATTACTTCAAAAAAAAAATTTGAATCATATTTCAAAACTTTTACCTCCAGTTTTCCTGTTTCCTATGTTAGCCTTCGGGCAGCACTTGGGTGCCATTAATGGCACCATGACATTGAATCCTGGCCACACAACACATCATGGGGAGCATCTTGGCCATACAACACATATTAATGTCACCTTTGTATGGCTAGGATTTAATGGTACCGTGACATTAATGTCACTGAAGTATTTCCCGTTAGCCTTCAAACATATGTGTGAATTATTAGCAAGAAAAAGTAAAAGCAATATAAAGAGTTGTTGGATCGAACGGTACAAAACTCTTTAAGTAACGTTGAGTTTGAATGCAAGTGCACAATATTATAACTCTTAATAAACATGTTCACGGATTTGATCTCTGGAGGTCAGTGCGTATGAAAAATACACATTAGAAGATGTCGACATCTTAAATAGATATTCATACCTGCACAATAATTAATCTCTAGCTTTAGGTTGGAGGATACCTAAACAACCAAAAAGTTAAAACAGATGCATGCGAGGATATCTAATTTAAATATTTGTATAAAAAAAAATATAAGACTAGCTAGTGAAGTGCATATGACCTGAAACTTGATCTACGTGCAAATTAAGGCTTCAATTATGTGCATCATGAGTAAGTAGTTTGATACAAAAATTCCCCACACCATTTTCGAATTTTTGTTGAGTGACCAAGTCAGATTCACAAACTAGCCAACGTTCCTTATCCTCCAACCAAATATAGCAAGTGTGAGCGACATTAATTTTCCAAAGAGAGAAAATAACAAAAATTGTAAGAAAATCAGTGGAAGCATGTCAAACACACAATAAAACACCGAAGTTTTCTCTGAAGTCACATAATTGAAACACTAATTCTTGAATCAAATATCATATACTCAAACATCAAAATATGATGTTTGGAACATTCATGAACCTGTGCATGGCCAAGTAATGTCTGCATATCTTTTAAGACCAAATTTGATATATTTACTTGGATTGTAATAAACTATTGTTAACATATTAGTATTTGTTATTACATGCAGTTCAATTTTGAAGGAAATTATGATTTAATAAAATTTATAAAGATGATTGGGGAGCATGATATGTATGTAACACTTAGTTGGTCCATTCATTGAGGCAGAATGGAATTATGGGTAAGGCAATGTTCTTTGTTGATTCAAATTTTTGTCCAAATACTAACGAAGGTTGAGTCAAACAGAAAGGTTATTCATCCTATGTGACAAACCACGAGTTGAACTTTGTTGATAGAGACATTTACATTTATCGTGTGATGCATTCTTGAGCAAGATTGACTCTGTATGAGAAGACCTGTGAGTTCATCCAAATATTTGAATTAATAACACCGATCTTTGTAAATCTTGTTCAACTAATTTAAGCTAAAGATTAAAGGAGTTGAAAAAGTTGACGATTCAAGGTTCAAACCATGGTGAAAGAGAAAACACTAACCTAACAATTAATATGCTGACATTTGTCTATCCAATTTTATTTTTTCTTACCACGAATTTTTCCTAAATCTTGTTTTATTGGTTACTTTTCAGAGGATTACCAATATGGCTAAGAGAAATTCCCAACATAACATTCAGATCAGATAATCAACCTGTCATGGTGGTTTCTCTAACTCATGCTCACATATCAGTTTCATAATTTCTTCTCAAAAAAGCAAAAGCGACCTTAAAATACCATGTAAATATATGCAGTACCATATGGAACAATTCACCAAAATGATCATAAAGAAGATGAGGGATGAGAAGCTTTTTTCCTCTCAAGGAGGTTCAATTATTTTGTCACAGGTTAACAATTGGAGATAAAAAAAAGCAGTTCAAAAAAAGTATGTGAAATTCATTTATATCTTTGTTGACTACATTATATTTACGTTTCATCATTGTTGATTTGACAGATTGAAAATGAATAGACAACTATTCAACAGGCATACAAAGAACACTGCATGCGATATGTTCAATGGGCAGGAAACATGACTGTAGGACTAGATACTGGAGTTCCATGGATCATGTGGAAGCAAGTGAATGCTCCAGGACCAGTGGTAGGTTCATTCAATATTCCTCTTTGAAAGAAAGGCACACTGGCTAACTATTACATGGTAAAAAATACGGATGTCCAAGCTTTAGCGTTAAATTTTGTGTGAAAATCCAAATAACATCCCTCCGATAACATCTTATATCTTTTGAAGTATTATGGTGGAACAAAATTTTGGGAGAACATCGTCTTCTTTTGTGACAACTCAATACTATGATGAAGCTCCTATTGACGAATATGGTTAGGCACGTTGGACTTGACCCTTTATAAAAATTATAGTACACCATTCAACTTTCTAGATGTCCAACCTTATGTGCTTTTGCATGTGATATTCATAGGTCTACCAAGGGAACCAAAATGGAGTCACCTTAGAGACTTGCATGATGCTTTAAAACTTCGCCAGAAAGCATTGCTATGGGGAATGCATGTGCTGCTTTCTTATCCAACAACAACACCCTTTTGCGATCAACTGTGGAATTCAGAGGTGTTAAGTATTACCTTCCTCCATGTTCTATAAGCGGACTTCCTGATTGCAAAACAATTGTATACAATACAAGGATGGTAGTGTACAAGTGCCAAAAACTATTGTTGGTAAATTTTCATGCAACTTTTCTCGAAAAAGATTTGTTTCACAATTCAATCCAAGAAATTACAAGAAATCAAAGGTTGCTAATAAACTCCAATTGACAATGGTTAAAGAGATAATTCCTACTCCAGATGTTTCTCAACTTAAATCAAGGGAGCCTTTAGAGCACTTCAGCGCAACCAAGGATACCACTGACTATCTATGGTTTATGACAAGGTAAATGACTCACTAACCCTTACCATTACCACAATATCAACATGATTAATTATTGTTGATAAATCTTCTGGTGTTTAAAATTGGAAAAAGCTGACTTACCCTTGAGGAAAACTACAAGTCCGGTTCTCGAAGTACGTTCTCTAGGTCATATTTTGCATGCATTTGTTAATGGTGAATATATAGGTAATATTCTCTCTGATCATAATATTTTCATCTAAGTTTAGAAAGAATTAATTCTTCAAGTTAAACTCAAAACCTCATCTTCGATAAGCTTTGACATGAACAAGCTTGATAAGAGAGGAGAGAAACTACCTTTATCTTGGGATGCAATAACAGGATGCAGTAGAGTGCTTCTATTTATGCATTTGTTTAATCTCTCAAATTTCTAATTTTTTATTATAGGATCTGGGAATGGAAACAATATAGAAGGGTTTTAACTTCAAAAAACCAATATCCTTGAGACCATGAGTTAATAACATATCAATCTTAGGGGCAACTGTTGGATTCCCTGTAATGATATCAAAACGTATACTTTACTCTTTCATTTGTCATTCTATTTTCTCAAGCAGCATACTCATAAATGTGTTTTTTTTTTAATCAATTTAGGATAGTGGATCATATTTAGAGCACATGGTCGTCGGGGTCCGCACAGTCTCACTACATGGCCTTAACAGTGGTGCTATTGATCTGTCATACGCTGAATGGTCGCATAAGGCGAGACTATAACATTGTTACCAATCGCGGATGGCAAAAAATAGCAGTTTGTTTAAATTCCGATATGTAACAATATATCACTGTTGTAGTTAAAATTTTACAATATTATGTACTAAATAGCATATTGCATAATAATAGCGATTTGTTCAAATTCCGCTATGTTATAGCACTATAGCCGCTATTTAACAACAGTGGTATAAGAACTTCACAATTATAATGATTACCAAATGGATGATTTTGATACATGTATTCAAGTTATGGCTTGTGCTGCAGGTAGGTTTAGATGGTGAAAAACTCAACATTTTCACAGAACAAGGTTCACACAAGTTTGAATGGACCAAAGTTAACAAGGGACCAACTCTTGCTCTAACATGGTACAATGTACTCCTGTTTCTTAAAACATATTTACATAGAAAAGTAGTATGTGGATTTGAAAGTGAATTGATATGTAATAAAGAACCAATATCCAATACATTCTTTCAACAACAATAACCAAGCATTTTTCCACTGATTGGGGTTGGCTACATGGATCAGACTACACTATAATGTTCAATACTTTCTTTCAATAACATATTTTCATCAATGACATACTAACTTTGATGCTCCCGAAGGAAATAATCATGTTGCCATTCAAATGGAAACTATGTCCAAAGGAATGGTTTGGGTGAATGGGAAAAGCATCGGTCGTTACTGGACATCATAACTTTCTTCTCTAGGAAAGCCTTCTCAGCCAGTGTAAGTAATGTGCAATTACCATAGTAATTGTCTAAAACTCTAAATTACACGCATGCAGTGATGATGAAGTTGAAGCTAAACTCTTCTTTACATGTTTTGTTTTCACAAATATATCACATTCCAAGGGGGTTTTGCAGCAAAAGAAGAATCTTCTGGTTGTATTAGAGGAAATGGGAGGGAAGCTAGGTGGTATAGAGATTCTAACTGTTAACAGAGACACAATTTGTCGCATAGCAGGGGGAAATTATCCTGCAAGACATGAGAGCAGAGATAAGGATGTGATAAAGACCAATGTGGACACCCCAAAACTAGCAGCAAACTTGGTATGTTTGGACAATAAAACAATCACACAAGTGGATTTTGCAAGTTATGGCGATCCATTGGGAAACTGTGGACATTTCCTTGGAGAATGCAATGCACCAAATAGCCAAAACATTGTGGAACAGGTTAACACAGTTTTTCTTTCCTTCTTTAGTTTTTCTTCTCTCACACATAGGCATGCTATATATGTCTGCATATTTCTTTCTACATGTAACTTTCTTATTCTCATTGAACAGTACTGCTTAGGAAAGACAAAATGTACAGTACCCGTAGACACTAACATTTTCGACAAGCAAGGAAATACTTGTCCTGGAAGTCCAAAGACTCTAGCCATTCAAGCGCATTGTGGTCATAAGAATGTGCGATCACATATGTCAACTTGAGTGAGTTAGATTCTGAAGAAGGAAGCTTCAGAAATTTTTGGCACTCCTTTAGCTGTTTATGAATATAACTAGGCTTTAATTTGACTGGTTAATACCACATTTTGTATTTTTTAACTGCTACTTGAACAAGAGATTAATTTTATATCCTACAAGTTTAGGTTTACGACTTAATTACACCCTCCCTCAAAAAGAAAAACACAGTTTCATCAATAATTTAAGCAACAAAAAGGACAAAAATGACTTGATCATTATTGATTATACCTCAACTTCTAATAATACAACTTTGTAAGAATTCTTGACTATATAATGGGGACCATGAGTGTCATCCCAAGTACAGAGGAAAAATACAAGTGAGGTTATCACAACATACACACATTCACTATAAATTACAAAGAATTGCATATAGCAGCAGTAAAAACATCGAGCTGAAAGATCAAGATTTACAGAATGCATGAAGTGTATCATCTAGAGCCTTTCTGTCATATTCTCCCGTGAAAACGCAATTTCCTAGAGAACCTTTTAGAAGGATAAGTCTCAACAATCCATCTGCTACCTTCTTATCAACCTGATATACCAATATAAATGAACTTTTAGTCAACAGTAGAAGCAAATTTAGCATTAAGAGTATTGAAACTGAAGCATCATTCCATACCGCCATGACAGATTTAAACATGTCCACAGTCATCATTTCAGGAGGCACAATTGGTAACTTAGCCTGTTTTAAAATGTCACTAACTCGCTTCACAATAGAATCATCAATCCAACCGAGGCGGTATGACATGTCAACAGCCATTACCTGTGAACATTGACATAAAATTTCCCTCAGAATAGAAATAAATGTAGGTGTAGTTCATAGTTTTATTTTAAAAAATATATATTTATACCGTGCCAGCTGCAACAGCCTCTCCATGAAGCCACTGCCCATAGCCAACGCTAGTTTCTATTGCCTAAAAAAGGTGCCATGACAAAGAACATTAAAATCAGAGAAGTAAATTTACTGATAAAGAAAATGCAGAAACAATTTTTGTTACTATTTAGATGAAAACAACTTGCACAGCAAACAAACATGCATTCTTAGATTTTTTATCATTATATTTTAAAAACATACATAAGTAGGCTGAGAAATTATGGGGGCAGAAAGACAATATAACACGAAATGGGGCATGAGTGATAAATTAATCAAAACAGTAATAACTAAAATACATCTTATTCATAACATTTTCTTTATTCTAACAGGGATGAAGCCTTGAGACAGCTTAAACAACATTTATTGAAGGCGCAGGAATCTATGAAAAAGTATGCTGACCGGAAAAGGAGAAATCTATCTTTTGAAAAGGGGGAATGGGTGTTTCTCAAGTTGCGCCCGCACCGGCAGCAAACCATAGCAAGAAGGATAAATCAGAAGTTAGGGCCCAGGTTCTTCGGCCCTTTTCCGGTGGTGGAAAGAATAGGATCTGTATTGTATAAATTACAACTGCCTGAGGGTGCCACAGTTCACCCGGTTTTCCATATATCTCAGCTTAAAAAGGCTATAGGGAACTATGTTGCCACAACAGACTTGCCAGAAGAGTTGGAGGTTGAGCCTGGGGACATCGAGGAACCTGAACAGTTGTTGGCTTCAAGGGAAGTCGTAAAGGATGGTCAGCATATTAAACAATGGATGGTGAAGTGGAAAGAGCAGAAGAAGACACTACTTGGGAGAATGAGACCTTGTTGCAAAGTCAATTTCCCAATCTGAGCCTTGAGGACAAGACTGCTTGCGACGGAGGGAGTATTGATAGGACTCATGGGCCTGATCCAGACTTTCATGTGGATACGGGTGCGGACCCTCATAGGCCAGCTGTTTGGAAAGTGTATGTCAGGAAAAGGAAGGGGGGTATAGGGAAGAATTAGTTACAATTGGTGAGGTGGCATGAATATCCGCTAGGTGGTTAGAGGAGAGAGTAATGGGGTGATGGGGAGTTGTGAGGATTATTCATGTTTTGGGATACTTTGTTGGTTAGGAGATTTATCTTTTATCTCTGGTAGGAGTCATAGACTCTGGAATTTTCCCTTAGTTATTCCTTTTCTTGGGGTAAGAGCGATTTACTCAATTTCCCATCAATAAAATTGCTTTTACATTGATGCTTGAGTTCTGAGTTTCTATCACCATGTTTGATTAAATTGACTATTGATTTCAATCATGCTAAAATAAGATTGTACACCATCTAATATTTATTAAATTGATAACATTGCTACACTAATTCTTTTTCATTATTTTGACAATTTTATACTTGATAATGAAGACATACAAATGTATAGCCTAGGTTATAAATATTTCATACATCAAGAAAGCAAAGGATTGTCTTCACAGCAAAGATTTCAAAGTTTTGCATCCAAATAATATAATAAACAGTAAAACTACTCACATGGCCAAATGTATGACCCAAATTCAATGTAGCCCTGACTCCACCTTCTCTCTCATCCAAGGACACAACCTCGGCCTTGTTTTCACATGATCGCTTTATAGCATATGCCAGTGCATTAGGATCTCTGCAATGGATGCCGATAATTTGTAAAAGTTGGAAGAGTAATAGAGCATTATAAAGGCAATTGGACAACATTAAGATGAAAAAAGATAGACAAACAAGAAATACGGTAACACTAATACACAATAATGTACAGATACTACGAAAATGGTATAGTTTTAGGAACTTTGCATCCTATTGAGTAAGGGAGCACCACATGGAAATTGAGCTATGACAGGAAAATGATATCTAGATGATTTTTATTTTTTACATATATGAATACAGAAATTTAATTTAATAGATGTTATCATACTCATACCCCTATTTTAATTTTCTTTTAAAAAACTGTAGTAGTGGTATATAGTAGCACATTAGATACTCATATTTGTACATGTGCAACATAGTTAACATGTAATGAGAAGTCAAAAAGGCCAAGCTAGAGATGCCTTTTCCAGCCAAAAGTACATTTCCCATGTAATATGTAACTGTGTAACAGAGATGGAAGAAGCTAGTAATAGGAGCGAAAGCTTGTTACATAGTTACACAACTCAAAGTAAGATTTTACCTGGCCATTAATGCCTGCATATTTTTCTCTTGCCACTCAAAAAATTCTGTATCCCTAATGAGCCCATACTTTATAACTTCTGCAAACCCTGATGCCAGTTCCCTCTCTGGTAATGTATCTAATGTGTTTGTGTCTATAAGCACACATTGAGGTTGGTAAAAAGCACCAATCAAGTTCTTCCCAAGGGGATGGTTTATACCAGTTTTGCCACCAACTGAAGAATCAACCTACAAACATAATACAAAATTCAATGAATATGGAAAAGGGATAATGTATGTATCATAGACTTGAACCATCAGGATAACACAGCGCATAACAATCTAATTAACATACATTGTGAAAAGAAATTTAAAAAGAGCAGCTTAAGACCTGTGCCATAACAGTGGTTGGAATCTGAATAAAATTAACACCACGTAGGAATGAAGCGGCAGCAAAGCCACACATGTCGCCAATCACACCACCTCCAAGGGCAACAAAAGTGCACCGCCGATCCAATCGAGACTCAATGGCCTTGTCAAACACTTTCATAAGAGTATCCTATCAGTTGAACACGCAATCAATTTTCACAACATTACCAAGAGTGTAAATAAACACAAAAAACCAATTCAAACACAAAATAAAGACTTACCATGTCCTTGTACTGCTCACCATCCGGTAAAATTACACTCTCAACAGAAACATTTGGGTTTCCACTTGTTAAAGCATCAACAACCTTGTCTAGATACAAAGGTGCAACCGTAGTGTTAGTGACGATAAGGACCTTCTTTCCATGGACATGCCTATTATTATAAACATAAAATAAAATCAGTTTTTCATCATAAAGTTTAATTCTCGTGCATGTTTGTAATTGAGTAGGAAACTATACAATTAGGGATGGCAAAAGGATCCACTACGTAAATTGTATAATACTGCACTTGTCCCTAAATATCTGAGCCTCTTGAGATATTTTCTCGTCTCTTTTTATAAGACTCGTTTCAAATTTTCAACTGCATCAACTATTTTTTTCACTGAAATACCCCTAATCATCATGTTACATATTTTTCCACAACTTCAAAAAAAAAAAAAAAAAAAAAAAAACACTATGATGATTATGAAAAGGAAATTGCTACTTAAAGTGAAAGGAAACCTCGCGTAAACATCACGATATCACAAAGTACCCCATGTATCACCCACAAGAAACTACCTCATGATCTCGCGTTTATTCCGAACAGCAACAAAGTCAATTGGTCAATTGTGTTTCGTGAACTATTCATGGTCAAAGCAACATAAACCAATTCTCTTGAAAACTTGTTAAACAATACCATTTGTCTATAAATTTAATATTATTGCCAACTTTCTTAATTAATGTGATTTAGTCAAACAAGGTTCTATATTTAGGGATGGATGAAGTATAATTTACACTACTCAATTAATTGTAGAGATTAATTTGCATATGCCGTCGGTGTAAAGCTTTTTTACACATGCATCAAATCAAATCACATTGTAATGCCACTCTTATAGGCTACTTCCTAAAATATCTTCAATAATATCTACATGGTGCAATTTAATTGGATACATACCTAAAAGTATACAACTTAAATCCTTAATTAAAAATTGAGAACGTGAAATTGCAACTGTAGCATGTCACTACTAATACTAATCATCAAACATAGGTTAAAATTGCAAATAAAAATTCTAAAAATTAAATTTTTAACGAAATTCATCACAATTACCTTTGAAGAAGTTCAGGTTTATTGAGCAACCCTGATCCGATATAAATGGGATAGCTCCGATTACCCAAATCAACGTTAACAATGGTGGGAACATCAGATTGGATTTTTGCTGGAAAGGGGTCCATGAGTTGAGAGGAACTAGCGCATATTGGTGACCTAAGAGGTGTAGAAAGAGAGATTTTTTTAGAAAAATGGTTGGTGGGGTGAGGGGAGAAAGAGTGGGGGTGTAGAAAGTTAGGATTTTGAAGGGAGGAGAGATGAATTGGTTGTTGTTTGACGGAGGGGGAGATGGAGAATTGGGTGGGTGTGGAAGCCATTGGAATTGAAATTTTGGTGGTTGGTGAATGTAGAATGTAACAAGAATATCAACATGGGTGCTCGCTCTTTTTGTTGAACTGAACGTGGTGTTAGGTGAAAAGGATACGGATCCTCTTCTGTTTCCTTCAAGCCTATATGAGCCGTTGGATTAATCCAACGGTGGATAGAAAAATAATAAATAATTTATAAAAAAAACGAGGTTTTCCTTTTCTACTACACACACTTTTTTTGTTGTAACCTCATCAGATGAAGAAGGATCAATTTTAATCGGAGACATTGCCGTTTCTCTCAGGTAAATTCACTTTCTTCTCTCTTCTTTATTAGGGTTTTGAACAAAATAAGTCAAAAAAACATGTAATTTTCTTGAATCAACTTATTTAAAATCATCATTCCACCAACGTAGAATGCTTAAATTGACATGCATTTGATTCCCATGATTCTGAATCATATGAAGTTTATTTTTTTGCCCTTTTCCATTGATGGGGTTTCTCTGATTTTTGAGATTTTGATTCTTCACTGGATGCATGTAGAGTTGTTAATTGCATATACAATGGGCTATCACTACCCTAACATTAGGCTCATTTTGCATCCATGTACTCCATTTTTGATTTTTCTTTAGTTTTTGCTATTTAAGCATCAATGTAGAAGTTTATTTCAGTGAAGTTTTTTGCTTTTAATTTATGTGAGTTTCATTTATTGGTGCCAATAAATTTTGTATGTGAATTAGTACCATATATCCTTCAGTTGGAGATTTGATTTTCTGTTTATGTTCTTTCATTTCTCACATGGTGATACAGAGTATATTTTGAGTTTCACTTGACAATTTCCTTTTCTTTTGTTTGCGCATTCAAATATCTAGGTTATATTGCGAGTTGTGAGTCCTGTTGTGGAGGGATTTTTGTGCTCTTCTGTGGATATTGATTTATTTTCTTCTCTGTTTATTATTTTCATGTGCCCTCGCTGTGATTCATCATGGTCTAAGGCCCTGTTTGGATAGACAATTTAATTAAGCGCTTATCATACAAGTGCTTATGAATAAGCTATTTCTATAACAAAAGATAAAATACAGTCAAACTGTTTTAACAAGCTATCCTAGAGTGCTTATAGAAATGAGCTGAAAGCAATTTATGGACATGTCATAAGCTGTTTCCATAAGCTCTCACAAACAGTCTTAAAAGTGTTTATGTCAGTAGATAAGCTCAAATAAGTCAATCCAAAACAGTCTCTAATTTCATATACTTTTGCTTTTTGTTTTTGTTTGCTTGTATCGTTTTAATTACTGCTAGCCAAAATGAACTAGAATCTTATATCCAAGTACTGGAATTCACTCTTGCCGTGGTTATCCTCTTATTTTTATGCATGCACATTTTTTCATGAGTGTATATTGTGTGTGACTATATATGTTTAAACTCCTCTTTATCGATTACTTATGTTAGTTAAACTATAGATGGCACGCCGAATTACAAGATCAAGAAGGCTAGAAACTCAGCAGATAGAACAGTCAAGGGCTAAGTGGACAGCATCGCTCACTAAGATACTGGCAGATTTGATGGTTGACCAAGTACACAAAGGGAATAAACAAAACAATTCATTCAATAAGAAAGCATGGAAACATATTTGTGATGGATTTCACAAAAAAACAGGTCTGAAATGGGATAAGGAACAACTCAAAAACCGACATTCAGTGTTGAGGAGACAGTATGCTATTGTGAAGCCCATTCTTGATGAAGGTGACTTTGTTTGGGATGAAGCCACGGGAGCTATAATTGCGAATGATGAAATTTGGGAAGAATACATCAAGGTATGTCCATCCATCATTTGTTTTGTTGTTATTAATTGAGTACATCAAAATGGTCCTTCTTCACGAGGAAACTTTTGAATTGTTTCTATTAGGATTTACCCCTCTTCTATAGTAAGGAGCTCTACCTAAGAGGGAAAAGTGGGGAGTATAGCTATTAATTGAAAAATCAACAGTTCAGATTATAATAATATGCATTGCACATTCTTGACAAACTATCAAGTTATTAAAGTCTTAACCGTTGATCTTCTGATAAATAACAATAATCCCCAATCTTTCCTTTCCATTGTATTTGAGCACAATCTATTAGCTGTTCTGTATTAAATACTTGATGTAACTCTTGAAAAATTACAGAACAATCCTGACGCCGAGACTGTAAAAAGTGGTGGCTGTCCAATCTTTAAGGAGCTATGTACAATATTCTCTGACGCAGCAACGAACGGAAAACATGAATATGCTGCATCTGATAGTGAACACACTCCTAGAGCTCCTTGTCCAGAATTGTTGAGCACACATCAAGATGAGTCTTCATCTGAATCCGAGGATGAGGAAGAGACAAATGACCCTCAAACAGTTCAACCTACTACACCTACAGAAACTTGTAGTAGTCGCAAAAGAGGGCGTAAAGGAGTTGATGGTGCTATTGCAGACGCTATATTAGAGATGGCATCTGCTTCAAAGATGAGGGCAGCTGCCATAGAGCAACATAACTCTAAATACAGCATATCTGACTGTGTTAAGGATTTAGATTTAATGCAAGGTGTTGATCAACAGCTATACTTTGCTGCTCTAGATCTTTTCAACAATCCTAATGCAAGAGAGATATTTTTGTCTCTCAAAAAGGATAAACGTTTAACTTGGTTGCACCGCAGGTGTGCTGTTGTATCCAATAGATAGGTTGAAAAATATATGAAAAGATATCTTTTTGGCTAATTTGATATGTTAATGTTGAAAGATATTAATGTTTGACTGACATGCAACTATACTAACAATTGAAGCAATCTGTATCACCAAACATGCACTAAAGAGTGAGTTGAATGGATTTATCAAGTCTTACAATTACCTAAAACAATCTTCACTAAATGCACTAAAGATGCCAGTCATTTTTATCAGAACTGCAGATTGATGTTCTCATCTACTTTTTAATCTAAAAGTTGACTAAATGCATGCTTGAAACTTGTCTAATGACTTGCGAGATATGAAAACAGTCTAATGACTTACAAGACATGAAAACAGAGAAGCAATACATGTTAGTTTGGTGCAAGCTTACGTCCGGGTGTTAAATCTCAAAACATATTAACATACCAAATTTGTTTGGAATTGTGATATCAGAGTTGATGGATTTTTCAGTTTTTGGAAGATTTCGGCAATCTCTTCATTTGTTGGGGTGATTTGGAAGCTCAACAGTCTACCAAATACATTGGCAATGAAGTATCATGAGTCTGATAGTCACTATTCTCCATTGAGATGCTGAATAGTCTTGATTAAGGTGATGTTTGAATGAGTTTATATATGTTTTGCATCAGGTTTGAATATATTTATAAAAAATAACTTATGTCTGTAAATTCTTTTAAATTTATTTCATTGTGCTCATTAGAGTAACTTATAAATACTATCTAATGAGCTTATCAAAATAATTTGTTAAATAAGTGCTTAATTGAAGTGTTTACGAAAGTGTTCTAAATTATCATTAATTAATATCCCTCTTATATATGTTTGACTTGTATTATATTTCAAAAACCCAAGAAGCACTTTCTGAGAGCCCTTTGTAAGTTATAAAGAAGATTTGCAGGACTTAAAAATTAGAGAAGCTAATAACAGAATCTAACTAAAGAAAAGAAAAGTGAACAGTAAGATTTACTCTTAATATCTTCATTGTATTGATAAATGCACAAGTATAACATGTAGATGTATAGAATATACACAACTAGTTGTAGAAACTAGAAACCATGATGAATGTAGCTGATAAATGCACAGACAATCACAGTTTATGTAGAATTACAAAGTTTAGGTAACATAAGTATTAAGTTTGGCATTTAAGCAGTAGGGTAAGATGCCTGCATTGCAATGCCACAGAGCCCTTCAGCAGCTTCAACTCCCCTTTGCATCATAATGTATCCTTCTTCACCCCAATCAGTTCCCCATGAGTTCTTAACCAACCAATACTTGGTTCCATCATTACTAACACCATAACCTACGGCAGTGACACCGTGATCCAACTCAGTTCCGCATGAACCAGTAAATACACCACTTTTGTAAAATTGAAAGTCAGACCCACTAGCATCAATTGCTACAGAAATTGGTTGATTTGCCACGGCTTTTTGCAATGCTTGCTCATTGTTGGCAGGGACATCTTCATACCCGGTAATAGTGGCTGCATAGATGTTGTTTGCATTGCATGTTCCATCAACACCTTGATAGGGGTATTGAGCTTCAGTGCTGAGTCCATGATTTTGAATGATGAATTTGAAAGCATCATCCATTAGACCACCCTCGCAACCTTGGTCCACACCTTTGGTGTCGCAATCAACAAGTTCTTGTTCTGATAAAGAGACCAACTTTCCAGTACTCAACTTATGAATTCCTTCAGTTGCTGCAACAGCAGAAAACGCCCAACAACATCCTACAAAATGCAAGTTAAAATTTACCCGAGTTAGATGAAAATTCTATTTTTGATCACATATTGAATTAAATGCATTAGTTTTTAGATAGACACTTACCACATTGGCCTTGGTTCTTCACAGGTGTCACTGCTCCTTTCTTCCTCCAATCCACTGTAGATGGAATTGCACTTACATTTTCATACTTAAAAGTAGTTGTCCTTGTGATTGAAGAGCACATATGTCCCTTGAATTTGTTCCTAGATGCTACAAACTCCTCATTGGTGAGGTCTGCAAATTGATTAATGCCTAGTTTGTATGGTTTGTTACTGTCACCATTATTGAAAGCTTCAATGTATTTCATGTTTTCTGTGAATATCTTGAAACGCTTCTCTCGTTCTTGATGATCATTATAGACTTTGCCATAGTGACTCATCCACTGCTCATGCCTCTCATGCATGGAACCATCTTGGAGAGTGCGAGAAGTGACTTGAATAGCCCACAATCCCAAGCAGAAAACCAATGCCAATGAAATATGATATAATTGATTATTGGCAGCCATGGTAGCTAGTGAAGTGTGACAATAATGAGAACAAATAACTGCTTTGAGGTTGATTAGTAAGCAGTTAAATGTGAGAAAGATGAGTGGTGCTTATACTCAAGAATTTTGTGGTATTTATAATAGAAAAAACAAATTTCATTAACATTGTTGTAGCTTTCAATTTTGAAGCTTAAAACAAAAGTCTCTTCTATATACGTCCGGGAGAATTTTCTGAATGATAGGTGCTATGCTATGGACAAATTTTGTGTCAAGGAGGATTTAATTATTATTACTATTATTATTATTATTATTATTATTTACAAGAGGCTAAAATACTAATAGTTTAATCCAAAGGATGCCGTGTGCGTTGGAAAAGTTTTGGATCATGAAAGTTGAAAGTTGAAAGTTTGACAGTATAATCAACTCTATGTGCTTGCAAATTGTTAATTAGATCATGACCAAATGAAATCTTTTCAAAATCGTATACAACGTCTCTACCTAAATATAAGTCATATTTGAGAAAAACTTATTTACTTAAGTGTAAGTTTGTTTTCAAATTTTGTCAGTGTATTAGTTATTTTCTACAAAAAAATACTCATAATTTTCATTGGTACCAAAAAATATTCATAATTAATTGACTATCTTTCAGTGTCATTGTTTAATTAAAATATTAAATGAATGACAATTTTAGAAAATCAATACATAAAATAAATAAATTTTTTATGCTACCTAATTTTCTTAATATATGTAAAATTATTCAAAGATGTTTACAATAAAAAATAGAAGAGTAACTTACACTCATTTCTCCTGAAAGATTCTTAAATTACATTAGAGAAAAGAAATACATTATCCTTCCATAAGAGATGATTGAATTACATTGTTCTCTCCTTTTGTGTTCTACAGTCTCATCCCTTTCCTTGAAAAAAATCTACACTCTCATCCCTTGTTAAACTTTTTAGGTCATTTTAATATGATTAAATATCTATTATGCATTTTTTTTATCTATTTTCATTCACAATATCGTTAAAAACAAATTATAAAACTATGAAAGGAAATAAGATAAATTATAATTTTTACATTCCAACCTAAGTTTTAATAAATTAATTTTTACATATCTACAATATAAAACTCATATACAATAGCATCTAATAATATTATTATCTGTTTTCTTTCAAAAAAAAATAATAATATAATTATCTTTTTGACAGATCATCCTAAAATAAAAACTTAAAAAATTTAATTCCCTATTTTCTGTATGTAATTTCCTTCTACATTATGGTGAATTTTTTCTTCTCTTCGTTGGTCAAAAGGGTATGCAACATAAGGTATAGTACCGTCTAATAATTGTTTGTATCACTACAACATTTTGGTTTGTAAAAGACATATCAACGTCTTTTGAGCAAAACATTGAGAAAGAAAAATCACATATGATGATATGAATGATATGAACGAGAAAAAGATAAATGATTAAACTGTTACAAAAATTAAAGATAAATAATCGTGAGACGACTTTTCTCTATAGTTAAACGATTCTTTTAAGAAAAGTGTGAATGAGACAAGAGAACAAAGTCAAAAGTGCTTCAATGTTTATCCACTTATATCAACTAGTATATATGGAATTATATTCACAGTGATATACTCGAACCAAGTGACAAATGCTGCAACGTTCCCACGCCTAGGAAAGTTCACAGCTTCTGCTTCCACTGCATGCATTTAGAAATAACGTTTTGAAGTTCAGAGCCATACTACCGCGTTTCACGGAATGTATGACTCAGTGAGGAATAACAAAAGGAAAATATATTTCACTCTTCCATTCACCTCCATTGCAGTAGGGTTGTAGGAGTATCAGGTATCAAGTTTCATGATATTACTAGGTGTAAATAAATAAATACAATCTATCCATGAAGCATTGGCACGGACATGGACACAACACTCACACATGGACACCGGTAATCATTTGAAAATGTGAAATATTTTAATGTAAACTACATGTGTGGGTGTTGAGTCATTGTCGGACATGACTTCAATCCAGTGCTACATTGCAATCTACCGATCATAAGGCAAAAGGGTGATTGATCGTCTATACAGATCCATGTCAATTTTCCTAAGGTAATATTCTCTTCACATCACGCTCCTGTTCGGCAACTTTGGCTTTGTTGTATACAGATTCAAAAGCCTCCATGCACACACTTGAAAACCCTACAATCCCTTGAAAAACTTGAGGACAACCCATTTGCAAGTTATTCAATGTCATTGACCTTGTAACACTCACTGCCTTTTCATGCTTGATCTTCTCTTCTTCAGCCTTTGCTCTGAAAGCTTCCACCTTAGCTCGCTTCTCCACGACAGGGTCCTTCGTTCTTCTCACAGAACCAGATCGTTCCGACATGGAGTACGGACCATACTTGCACTCCAAAGATCTAAGCTGAACCACCTTCTTCTCGAACTCCTTGAACGCATACTCTGACTTCTTCTTTTGTTTATGCTCCTCCGTCTGTTGAACTACAATCGCATGAATAACCGTCAACAAGCTTTTTATTCCTTCAGATGCTACTTTGTCTGGTATATGCTCAACGGCAAGGTGCCATTGTTCGCAGAGGGTGAATATCTTCGACTCCTCAGTTGTTCTACTAAGAGGGTTTCGGCTAAATTGGTAAAGGCTGAGCCTTAGCCAACCACTGAGGGATTCAATATAGTCCCTGTGGGCCTTGAAGAGGTTGCAGAAGGATTGGTGCCATTGCTGTACTTCAAGCTCCAGCTGAAGTGTTGATTGCCTATGAATTTCAGATGTAGGGTTATTTGATGGTATGGTATTGAGGTATTCCAGTTGCTGAACTATGTGCTTCTGAACTTGATGACACTCATACATGCTTCTCCACATGCACATCAACCTGCCAACACAAGAAGCTCAAAATGCTCACTCACTGAAACTAACTTTATAAAATAACAAAACAAATTTGGCTCCTCTAAAGTGAGAAAATAAAGAAAATATATTTTAACACATTCATGATTTGTTATGTATGTGCATATAATATCAACTATCAGTTTATACATCAATGGTTAATACTACTTAAATGAACCGATCCTAAGAAAACAGTGTTTTTTGTTATGTTAGTTATGTCACACATTCTGTTAAATGAGCCGATCCTACGAAAACAATATTTTTTATTCATCCATGAATAATCCAGCAGGCAGAAATTGTGCTAGTGCTACACATTCTGTTAAAAAATATGAAGTGACAATAATTTAATTCCGGAGAATCATTCAGTAAAATGGTCACTGAAGAATATAATTTTAAATCTTTGACACAGGTCAAATTACCTGTCCACAACAAGGTACCACTTTATTCAAATTGTCTCTAAATAGTGTATATAT
Organism: Medicago sativa; assembly: GCF_051527215.1. NCBI lineage: Eukaryota > Viridiplantae > Streptophyta > Magnoliopsida > Fabales > Fabaceae > Medicago > Medicago sativa. The sequence goes on along the minus strand of NC_140753.1, from coordinate 12,905,400 downwards.
TGTACGATTAAGTTCCCAAAGTAATGGAAAAAGTATAGCATGGTTTTATGAGCAGAAAACAGACAGAAAAAAACCATCATGCATGAACCTCGTAACATCCCATCCCATCTATTGTTACACAATAATGCATCCATATAAAAGTGCATTGGGAAAATATATGGTACAAAGCAACAAGAAATCACCAAGAACAAGAAAAAGGGTTGGTTTAGAGCTTCATCTCACTTGTTCAAAAAACGAGATTCTGGTAGTACTTATTGTACTTGTCAAGATAAGTCTTATTCAGTATTTGTCTTCACCAAAAACAAGTGAGAAACAGACACAATGAAATCCAGCAAAAACTATAAAGTAGTTAAAATTAAAACAATATTTTATACTGTTACTATGCTAGGCATGTACTCTGAACCAGTTCTAGTACTTGATTCTCTTACTCTACTACTACACACAACAAACAGCTGTCACCACTCCCCTAGACAAGCAATGACTCCAAAGGGATCACAACCAAACAAAATGCAGTCCATGCTTCAAGACAGATTCTTGGAATTCAAATGAGTCACAGTTTTCAATCACAACCGTCCAATCTCAAATTAACGGGTCAGTTTATACAATATCGAAATCAATTAAAGTTGATTTCGTTATTGTGTAATATGTTAGGCCGCAAGTTAACAAGATCATTTTTTTAACAAGGAAAAGTTAAGGCGAGATGGCTCTCGGAGGCTCACCAATCACCAAGGTTAAGATAGGCTCCAAAAACGCTTATTGAGATGCTTACATATTACTCATTTGTAAGTTTTTACTAATACTATACTGCTGATAATCCAAAAAAATAATAAATACTATGCTACTGTTCTCTTCTACTATGCAAAGTTATGTTATGTATAAAAAATTGAAAAATGCACTAGAGAAAAAGAGAAGACTAACCCTTTAACAAGCTCAATGAGTTGAGGGTAGAGCTCTATCTCCCTTAATTTAACGATTTCAGCGGATGTACTATCAATGGTTTGTGAAGCAACCATCATTTGTGATTCTAATTTCTCCACTTCTTTCTTTGCCTTTTCTGTCTTCACATAATCAGCCCTTCTCATCTCTAACTTCCTTACCAATTCTACCTTCTTCTCATGCTCCATCTTTATTGTTTTAGCATTCTTAAAACCAACCAAAAAAATATCATCGAAGTTAAGCAATTATTAATGGAAATATCAAATCACTTAATGAATCTAATAACAAAAAGGTGAGATTTCTTCTTTAATTATCAAATCAACCTTAGTTTGGAGACTTCAAAAAAATGAGGGCAAATAAAGTTAAATGACTACTAATAGAAAACCATAGTTATCCACAGAATGTTGGTTGCATAGAACAAGATTCCTTCACTAGACCCACATCATGTTTATGCCCACAAAAGACAAAACCTTCTTCAACCTTTATTTCTCTTTTTTCTTTTTGTTTTATTAGAATTATATTACCCTCAAGTAGGATTTTGTAGAAATTGTCTCACACAATTACTAATGATTTGGATTTGGTGCAGTAACTGTTTCACACAATTTTAAATCTTAATTCTCAAATTAACAACTAAGGTCGTTTAAAACCGATTTGGTTGCTGTGCAATTTGAGCTGTTCGATCTCAGTTTAACGGCCGGGCCGGGATTGCTTTTCGTCGAATGTGTGCTTTTTCAAGGCATAGGGAAAGAAAAAAAGAGCTACTCACCTTGACCTCTTGGTACAATTTCTTCTCCCATGCATATAGCCTCTCCAAAGTAGAGCAATGTCCACCATTTCCAACACCATTATTAGCCCTAAAACTACCAACAGAAACCTCTTGAGACAGCTTGCCAAATCCATTCAGTTTAGGACTTGAAGAACCCCAAGCCCACATTGATGGACTCAAATTCCATCCATTTCCGTACATTTTACCTACCACCATCAAGTACAATTACATCACAACCTTCAAAATTCAAATACAAAAAAAAAAAAAAAAAACACCAACTTGAATCTTAAACAACACAAATCAAATTACAATAAACAAAAAAGGAAATTTGACTCCTTCATTAACACTCAACAAAAAGTTATTGTCAAAAACAACCTAAAATTTCAAATCTCAAATAGGTTGATACAAAACAAAAACAGACCAAAATTTATGACATGCATGTAAAACTTACTTGCTTTACTATGATCAGAAAAACCAGAACTTGGAACTTGTAACAGATATGAAACATGAGAACCAGCATCAGCAGCTTTAAGAAAATAATCATCAAGCTCCTTAATAACTTCAACCAGATCTTTACTGTTTCTTGAAACCACCATTGCAAGTTCACTTCCTGACTCCTTAGAGTATCCCACCACCCCACTCGCCGGAGTTGCCATACTCGCCGCCGCACCACCAGCCATCACAACCACCTCAGAGCCAGTGGTAGTAGTAGCTTCCCACTCTTCCTCCGTCGCCGACCGTGACGAAGGAGGTGGTGGAGGTTGCTGCATGAAAGGATCCCAGAAATCCCAACCAGATGAAATCACCGGCGGTGGAGGTGGTGGCGGTGGAGGAGGCGGAGGAAGTGCAGATGATTGTGAACCAGTACCAGAAGTCCAAGTATAAGAACTCAAACTAGGACTCATCGGAGGTGGTGGTGGCGGCGGCATTGGCGACGGAGCACGGGGCGGCGGAGGTGGAAGAATGGGTTGTGGCTCAGGTGGAAGATGGTGGTTAAGATGAGTGGTTTTTTCAGCGTTAGCAAAGTGAAACAAAGCAGAACCAGTTGAACGAAGAGAACGAATGTACATAACATGGGAAGCTGAAAAAGCATGTCTTGCTTCAACCAACTGTTTCATGTAACGTTTTCTTGATTTGCAATGTGACACTGTTTCTTCTCTCTCTACTCTTGAATAGCAACAACCCATTTTCTTTTTCTTCAACTAGATCAAAGAAAGCACAATAAAAATGGTTTTTTTTTTTATGGTTTTGAAGTCATGTTGAGATCAGAAGTGAGTGAAGATGGGTAGTGGGTAGTGTAGTGGTTTCTGCAAAAAGTGATTGTCTTGAACTTTGATTTTTGTTGGCAAGTGGAAAAGTTGATTTCTTTTTGTTTTATGGGTGTGGAAAAAAACAAGAACTTTAACTAGGACAGTTTAGAAACACTAGTGTAGTTGTCTGTTTTGTGGTTGAAAACTTGAATCTGAAACATGGGTGTGGCTACGGTAGGCGACCTCAATGGGTCTCTTACCGTAGGAGACATCATAATTCTTTTTTTTTTGTTTGAAAATCAAATGTCAGCCATTGGATTTGGTAATAAGTTTTTGAATGGCAAGGATTTCCTGGCAGCATGACCTACTAGAATTGTTTTTCTTAAACATTAATTTTCATATTTACAAAAGCAATTGATTTATCAATGACCTTTACTAAAGGGTGTTTTCGTCCATATTGAAAAAATTGTAGAAAACGATTTCCATGTCTTCTCCTCCCTTCATTTTCTAGGGATCTTTCTTTTTCATCTTCTTCCTTTTCTCTTCACTTTAATGCCTGGTTACTGAAACAATTTGGGTAAGAAAGCTCAAAAAAGGATTTGCAAAATCAATTCACTCTCCATTAGCACTGTGAGGGATGAAATTTGATTGTTAATTTGTGTGATTTTCGTTTGCTATAAAGATTCACAAGGTATGCCCATTATTATCATGTTTTGTGTTTATGTTTTTATGCATATGGACTGTGTGTGCATTTGAAAGCTAATTTACTCATTACGATCTTTTCTCTCCAGAACACGGGAAAGAACTAGAAGAGGTGACTTGAAAAGGGGCTCTTGACTTTGCGTTTAGTATGTGAACTGTATTGGTAATTATAGCTTTTGATTTGTTGCAATCAAGCTAACGGATTGTTAATTGGATCAATGCGACCGGTGGTACTTCATCTACAAAAGGTACTTTTATGAGATGTTAACTAAGTTTCTTGGTCATGTCTAATCCAGTCATGAAATCCTCTTGCTTACCCTTTGAAATAGCCACAAATAGCACTAGGAAGAAACACCAAACACGACTTTATCTTATAAAACAAACAACTGCATATAATATTAACTTGATTATGTTATTTGATTTTGGAAACAGGCTAAAATTGTTTTTCTTAAATATTAACTAGAGTTTTCCTATATAATATTAGCTTGTGTATGCTATCTTTTTTCCTGAAGTGTTTTTCATTTGGTGTGAGTTTTGTTGTATGGCAATGACTTTTGAGAGGAGGATGTAATCAACAATCCTAAATAATAGAGGTAGAAAAGATGGAAAATGTAAGCTTATTTGATTAAAAAAAATGTAAGCATATCTTCAACTTCTAGCATGCTTAGATGTGCTAATCTTGCTGCTTCCTCTATTTTTGATTGTGTCTGGTTTTTCTATAACTATAAGCATATAAGCATGTTCGAGCAACCTGTCATGAAAAGTAGCAACATTCATGGCATTTTCCATAAGAAATGGATCAGCTTTTGAATTCAGCTATTATCATCCTCTGCTATTTATGAAAATCAAGTGACATATAAATTGGTCCATTTTGAAATCATGTAAGTTATTTCAATTAAATTGAAATTGGCTTTTGTTATGAAATTTGAATGTTATTAGATTGATGTAAAATTGAAATCATGTATTGTAATTTGAATGTTCCAGCATGGATGCTAATTGTTTTTGTATTTCTTTTGTTTTCAACAATCCAGGGAGGCCAAAGTAAGCCAGGGCAAACTCCTAAGTTATCTGGAGAGGAAAATGGATTGAATTCTACTAGATAACAAGGAACTCTGTTAAAGGCCTTTAATATATATAGGGGTTGCTTTTTGTATCAGCTATCTGATGTTGGAAAAGAAGGCATGGAGTGTATTTAAGTAATTAAATTTTGTGTATTAAAACTTTCTTTTTTGCAAGTGCTTATATTCATTTTTGTTCTAGTAGAAACTTTCTGAGTTGATGCTGCTTCCTGCTGCAATATTATGTTCGAACAATTATTTTAAGGGAAATGTTAATGAGTGCTCCCGGGACACTCTTTAAGCACCAAAAGTGATAAGTTTTTATGAAAGTTTGTGCATTTGTTGCATTGAAAATTGAAATCTTTAATTTAAAGAATAATTTCTTCATTAGTAATGCTTAAAAAGTGTTCCAGGGGCACTCGTTAACAAGACCTTTATTTTAGTCGGTGCCACTAAAAGAAATGTTTCCTACTTCAATTCTTAACGTTTTCATTAACACTTTAACTGCCAAAGAAATTACTTTCAAAGTAGAGCAAAGAAATTCAACCTAAGGAGAAGCAGAAGCAGTTATGTTGAGTGCAGTGCGTATACGGCACATGTTAATTTCAATAAGAGAAATAATCCGGAAGTTCTTAAATAAAAAGTTAGATTTTTAAAAATGAAAATTATTTGGCAGTTAGAAAATTGTAAAAATAATGAAAGTGAAAGTCATATAAGGAGATACATAGTTAATTTATATCTTGCATAACAGAGGAAAGCAAAAAGGTTCATGGTAGATTGTCGTCTCATGACATGTTAATATACACCAAAGATCAAAAGACAGCAAGTTTCAAAACCATATTACAATATAATAGATGATACTAGTTAAGAAGCTTGATCTTATTCATCATGATAAGCATTCCTGAGGACTCGAACATGAAGATTCAATGGTGGGTCATCCAGAAGAAAATACAGCTGATCATCCAGATTGAGTTTGAGAGATTTAGCAAGTTCATACCAACCTAATCCTATGCAGTACTCAACAGGCTTCCTTGTGGACTTTTTGACATTGCATTGCATTCTAAAATTAGTTTCCTCATTCATTATAATCATATTATCCACATCTGATAACCTAGCAGCTTTGGCAATCCATTGTGGGAAGTGCTACAATAAAATATAGATCAAAATTGTTATAATATGTAAAAAAAATGAATAATTTCTTGCATTTAAGAAATGGCAAGGATGACAGGTTAAATTAAAGGATTTTACCAGGACAGATTTGCCTTCAGATATAGCCGTGGACACATGTTGATACCATTTGAAATGATGTTCAATATGGACTTGATCATCCGAATTTTCTTCTGGTTGCTCTGTCTCATGTTCATCCACAATGGCTTGCAAATTCATATGTTTCATGGCAAACCCTTTTGATATAAATTTTTTGCCATTCTTCCTGACCAAACCAACATACATCGGATTGACATGTTTTGTAGGATCAGCCAGTTTAATTGCATGATAGTTAATAGGATTGTGAATTCCAAAGTAAGGGATGTCCTTTCCTTCATTGTCAATTATCCGCATGTTAAAAACATTAAACCGTGGCTGATAATCAAGAATGACTCTTTGCGGTTGATGAAAACCACAATAGGTTGCAATAATGTCTCCAGGTCGAATAACACCTTCAGACAATATATTTGAAGTATCAATCTCAAAGAAATTATCACAGGGATCCTTGATTGAACCAAATATATCCACCCCAAGTTGAAACTTCCAATTGGCAATGAACACAGATGGTATTGAAATCTCAGCCTGAAATGCAAAGGATTCGGTAAATTACCATAGGATGTAATTGGAATAAATTGAACATAGATTTTACAATAATCATGAAATAAAAGACCTGGTCCGGTGTGATTATTGTTTGAAAGGATGATGGAGGTGTAGAAGAACTTCCTTCACCAGCATCAAAGTTCCTAAAAATAAAATTGTTGTAGTTAAAAAAGAGTTAATACTAAATTAAGTAAAATTTGATTTTATTTTGAATAATGCAAATATTATTAGGCTAGGTTCGCACAAGATGCACAAAACCTGCAAGGAGGAAAAAGAGTACAAAAGTGCCTAAAACGCGGCCACTTCACCTACAACCAAACTCGATAAAAAACCTCGTAAAGTTCGCAAACTAACGCCGAACTGATAACAACAAGGCCATCTAAAACTGCCAAACAAAACAGAATGCAGACCCCAAAAAAAATCCCAACCGGCCTAACAATAACAATGATACCCGAGGCAACAGAACAAACAAAACCAAACCTGCAGAATTCTGCAGGCTGCCAAAACCGCAGATACAAACCCACACACAAACTCACAACAGCTGCCCCTATCAACCTCCTACGGCTCCAAGACATCACCTAGGATCCCAGCACCACTCATAAAACAACACACGGCCGGATTAAGTAAAATTTGATTGAAAAATCATAAAATTAGAACTAACGTAAAAGAAAAATGTAGCAAACATAGATTATGAAAGTAATTTGATATTTGATGGGAAAAATTGAAAATTGATGTTCATTAAGTTAAACAATAAGAATTGAGAAATAGGTATGTCAATCAATAAAGATTGAATTGGAAAACCAACCTGTTTGGTGCGGGGATCGTGGTTGATTTGTCCCAAATTGGGTATCTGAGTTCAAACCACAAGAAACACATGTAAGAGTGAATCAGTGTATCAAAAATACAATTGTTAATTAACATAATGGTAGCAATATACTTACAGGGCTAACTGGTTCAAAGGAAGTCTTGTAACATGACTATAAAAGAGAAAAAATTAGACAATGTAAAACTTAAATTACACCAGAAGAACTTATGTATAATAAATTGAGAAATGAAACTGTTGTGGAAAAGAAGATGATGTATAAAGCGTTTTTGTAAGAAAGACAAACCTGGTTCCTGTAGCGACCATTGTTCAATTGGTGGAAGTTTTTTTCAGATGAAAATGACCAAGGGAAAGGGATGTTATAGGGCGTCGATGTATATAGTGCCAAAGGGAAAGAAAATATTGACCCGCATTGTTTCAGATGGGCTTAGAGGTATGGATATATTGGGCTGGATTGTATTTCGTTAATGGACCAACATGCCACAACTTTGATTTGTTGTATTTTTATGTACAAATTTAGTAAAGATTGAGTAGTTGTATATCAATGTAAATCTTGAAAAGAGTTAGTAGTTTTATAACACATAAGTTAGAGGGTGCATTGGGGAATTATTGACTGATGAGTCCCATAACTTATATTTTAATGTGTGTAATTGATGTTATATATGTCATTAAGTTGTTTACCAAAGTATTGATTTATCTGGTTTTAGTGTTTTGAAATTGAATAAGTTAGTTAGGTTTATGTGAAATATATATTTGAAATATAAATCAAAAATTCTTTATGGGATATGAAAATTTAAAAGATTTGTTAACATAATATATGGATAAAAAGAATATTATTCGGCAGTCACTGTGTTATGTTTTGAAATAAGTAAGATTTGATCAACATATAATTATGATAAATTGATATTAACTGTAGCTTGTTGAGTAAGTAATAGGAGGCTATGTTCCCATCAGCTTAAAGTCGATGAACACAAATATGCATACTAAAAATAGCATGATTTGGTAGGGGAGCATAAGACATAGTATTAAAATTTATCAATTGACTACACATACTGGTAGGGGAGCATAAGACACATAAATTTTTCATAAGTGAGAACTTAATATATATGACTAAACAGCATTGGTGTATAAGTTGTATACTATACAAAAATCATAAGACCTAATGGGAATCCTTTTTTGAAGGAATACTTAATGGAATGTACTCAACATAAAAATTGAATAATAATGAATCAAGGCTTGATTAAAGTTTGTTACATATTAGAAATATCATTACGTTGTGTGTTATATATTAAATATCACACCAAAGAAGTTAAATATGGACTTGCATAGTAGGAAACTACCAGATAATTTGTAGTCACAATTATTCAACAAGTTAGTGATTACAATTTGATGAGATCAATTTTGATACTTGTTAATCTCGCGACTTGGGTTCACACTTGCTCATTTCGATCAAGCACAATAATATCCGTATGATATTATTAATTAGTTTTTAAGGTTGGTTAAATTTACTTATAAATTTTGAAACTAATAATGTTTTTTTCACGAAGAAATTTGTAATAGTAAAATTTTGAAATAACTAATCAACAATGGCATAATGTTACTTAAACTTAAACTCATGATAATTTTAGTCGAATAGTAAGTCCCATTTGATGTTGCCTTTACAATTGTGTAATGTTATAATGATGTAATATTAAGCACCTGGACATATTATCTCATACATAGTTGAATGTAGATGAAATTAAATTATAGCATAATGACATACGATCAGTTGCAAGTTTGAGGAATAGCTAAAATAAAAAAATAAATTAGACAAGAACATGATAACAAATTTTTGGAGCGTAAATTAACAATTGTAAATAGTAACCCGAAATATCCCTGGACCTTGATACCAGAATTGAATTTTGTCACCAATGCATGTTAAAGCCTTATCAAAAAACTTATACCATCCTAGACCAATATGACACTGTGATTTGCGTTTGTCGTTCCAAATCAAGCTCCAGTTTTCAATTACTCCTCCCATAATTGATACTTTTATATGACTCGATCTTTCACTGAGCTTTGTTTGTACGACATGTGCTGGAATCATCTACATGTGAAGAAGGAGTGAAGTTTCAGCATCCAATTGCATAATTGAAACAAAATTTTGTAGTTAATCTAACAATAAAGAAACATGTAACAATGGAATTCAACTAAAATTTAGATTTTGTGTCTCACCAGCGGTTGTCCCCCTTTCATCATGGAGGCAGAAACAGTGGATTCCCATAAAGGTGTATCTACCCCCCATACTTGGTTTTGAGTTGTTGATTGATTCAAAATCAAAGATTGGCTCATTTCATTTGTCATACGTACATTAGTATGAACTCTATTCAAATTTGGAGTCCTTTTTTTCGATTGTAATGGAATTGTCAAATTCAAAAACAAAAAATCTACAAACTCAAACCTCATCTTTGCAGATTTTGTTATACCGTGTAACTCCCTTATGAAGGTAAAATCTGTGGTGAGTTTGCCTCTTCCACATGTTGCAGGTTTAATTGAACATTCAATCACTTGTTCATGGTCGACATAAATCTGAGTAACCACCAACAACTCTTCTTTCCATAGTATAAAAAAGGATGCAGGGATGTAGACATAATCCTATAAGATACATTTTGAATAAAATAGGGTTAGTGTTATATGTAAGGAATACAAACCATTTGAGATAATTAATTGTCAAATATATTACCTTTGTTTTCCATAGTTTAGTTTCGAACTTCATCCTTTTGTTGCTGTTGATTGTGTGTGTGGGCATAGCTGTGTCTGGAAAATGTTCTAAGAATGGAGGGTGAGTGAGAAGGCGCCGTGTGAGAAATAAAATAGATGGCAGATAAGGTTCCAGCACTATGTGGGTTGTATAAATTAGAATGAGTTTTTAATTTTAGAAAAAGGAAGAATCATTCTTATATTACACCAATATAAAAGTTGATCATTAATTACAGTTACCTTTCCTTGGGTGGAATTTTTTTTTATCGTAACATCATAATTAATGGGTCAATATAAAGATTTTTTAAACTAAATGATTTTTGATTATATTAGAATAATCTGTAATATTATAGCAATAAATTAATTTTCGTTCTTTTAACTTATTTCGATTCATATGTGTGCCTAAATGAATTATATTTAGGCAAATGTTAACTTGTGCCCTCAAGGACACATGTTAAGGAACTCATTATAGAAATATACACATCAAAAGTCGTGTAGTAAACTTCTAAAAAGTTAAAATATCATGTTTTTCAATGCAAAGTTGTTTTTTTTTTGATTCCTTAACATGTACCCTCTGGGCACAAATTAACATGACCCTTATATTTGTGATTGCGACCACAGGAAAATTGTTCATGTACGAAAGAATAAAGATAGGTTGACACCCTTAAATGTGTACACCCTTTTGTACCACTCAGAAAAATTTCAGTTAACCAAATATGTGGTTTGTGTGATCATATTTTCTTAGTTACGTGACTAAATTTAAAAGCTGAAAAATGTGGTCAATCAACTAAAATGGGCGTGATGACTATACTTTTACTTGGTTAAACAAATAAATTCTTGGAAAAAGTGTCCCGACAACGGTAGTTAACATTTTCATTCGTTTAAAGTTAAAATTTTTCTATAATAGTGGATGAATGGTCTTAAAAAAATGGTATTCTTAATGTAAAAAACTGTTTATATTGTGCATTTATTTAATCAAATGTAAAAAAATTAAATTCAAATGCATTAATTACAACAAAATATTTTTATTTTGACTCGTTAACTTATGCATTAAGGGCTTAAGTTAGCATTTTTTCGATGAAAATGGTAATTATATACACGCTTTGATCACTATTATAAGCAAAATTTTGCATTTTACATTCATTCAATTAATGATGTATATAATATTTATTATAGACAACACACATCTATAACAGAATGAATCCAAAATACAAAATTTTGCTTATACTCTATCCAGTCCTATTTACAAGAGAAAGATGACTTTTTAGATACATTGAATAATGTATGTATCTAGTGAACAACCTAAACCAAATACATAAATTATTTAATGTATCTAAAAAGTAAATTATTTGTTGTAAATAGGACCGGATGGAGTAATAACGATCGGGGTGTAATGTGAAACATATCTCAATATTTGCACCCATCAAGTCATCTCATTAAGCTAGTATTGCATGCTGCAGAGTTAGTGAGGCCGCTTGGAAAACGTGTTGGCAGTAGTCAATGGTGCATGGTTCAAAGTTAACTTGCATGAAAATATCAAACAAGAGTGTGCCACGTTGGCCATAAAAGAAGGGATGGGATGGCTATTTGAAAACTGGTTGCAAGGAAAAATAATTTGGTCTAGTACCTATTTGTCTGATATTTTATCTAGTGCATACTTAGAGCATTCACAATGGTAGTTCCCTAACAAGGACTCCTTAATGAACCACACGTGACACATCATTTATTTATAATTTTTTAATAAAAGTACCTATTAAGGACTCAATGACTCCAATGGTAATACACTAATAAAGACTTCAATGAAAAGTACTTAAATATGTCCCACTATCTTTATATCATTAAAAAAAATAATTAATTTATTACTTCTTTTGACAAGTGGGACCAAATAGTCCACATTTTATTACTCATTTATACAAGTGGGCTATGAAGCCCGGATACTCCAAAACGGAGACGTACCCGTACCGGATACGTATCGGATACCGATACTCCACGGATACTCGCGGATACGCACCCACGAAGTATCCGAATTAATTATTTAAATTTTTAAAAAATATTTTAACGGATACTTATCCGATACTCCGCAGATACACAAGGATACTTATAAGATACTTCACAGATACGTATCCTAGAAAAAGATGAAGAGTAAAAAAGTGAGACAATGTTGTAAACATTCGGTGGAGATATATATGATTCAATTTTAGATATGCATCACTAGAATTGTTTCTCGATGAACCGCTTAAAATTATACTTCTTGTGAATGAAGGTAACGAGAGAGAGATGATTCAGTTAATCAAAATTTGTGTTGAGTTCTTTTAATCAATGTTTATTTTCTTCAATTATTTTACATACATATAAGTTTTAGTATAAAAATTTTGTTGACGTATCCTAGCCGTATCGTATCCTAAATTTTGAAAAATTTGCGTATTCCCGTACCCGTATCGTATCGTACCCGTACCGGTATCCGTATCTGGGCTTCATAGCAAGTGGGACCAAGTAGTATACATTTTATTACTTGTTTAAACGTGGGACCCGTTAGTTACTCAGGAGAGAGAGGGTCCTTATATAGTTGTCTGTTCCTTAACGATGACTCATTTTTTCCTCCTCCAATGGATGATCCTTAACGGGGATTGGTCCTTGTTAAGTAAGGACCCCATTCGAGATACTCTTACATCTTTTTAATTTTAAAATAAGGCTTAGTTAATGTTGCACTAAATTTTAGTTATTACTAGTGGATTTTTTTTTTCTTCTGACCATATGACAAAAAAAGGGAACATCCTCGGCATTTTGAATGGCATGCATCTAAAAATTAAATGAAAAAAAATAATCTTCCATGTTCGCCATTTCATTTAGGGAGCAGTAAGAAGAAAAAAAAATATTACTCGTGCTATACCCGTGTGTTCGCACCCGTTGCGCCGTTGGCGCATTTTTTTTATCATTGACAAATTTATTAGTGAGAATTTGTCTTATAGATAAAATTTAATATTATTGTAGTTAAAGTTAGTTTAATATTATTGTATAATGAAAGTTATGGTCATAGTTTTAAAACCCGGCTCGGACCGGCCGGTCGAACCGGTCCGACTGGGAACCGGTGGGGATAGCGGTTCGATCCAAATATCGGATCGGCTGTGTAATTAAACCGGTGGAAACCGGTGAAACTCGCTAAAAACCGGTCAAAACCGGTGACTCGGCCGGTTTTCTGAACCGGTCCGGTTTAGTTAATATTTTAAAAATTTATGTGTAGTATCATTAATTAAAATCCATTTAAACACGTATTAATGCTTCATTACGTCCTGTTTAATGTTTTAGTTATTACCTGTTTTCTATGCTTCAGCTCTTTGACTTGGTTTATTATTAATTAATACTAATTAATACTAATTATCTGTGCCTTAGCTAATTTGTAGAAATAATCTGAATTTGAAAAATTCAAAGGTTGTAAGAATTAATCGAACCATGAACATCTGATTGAATCACATAAACTTAACCATTACAACAAATATTTGGTTGTGTTAAGAAATGTAATATTATAAAGTATATGTAAGTATATTACATCTTCATTTTCATTTTTCCCATTATAAGAGTATATTATGAAGAGCACGTAGTAAAATATGGATAATACACAAAAGTAGTAAAATATGGATTGCAGGAAACAAAAGGGAACATGTTGCATATAACAAAATATAAGTTCATCGTGGATTACATCACTTGATTGGAAATTAACAGAAGCATAAAGACACTTGAAACAAAGGATTCATAATACAGGGGCGCCTAATACAGGTACATAAAACAGTTAGACAAACACACAACTTGATTGGAAGGAAAATCTAAGCATTGTTTATAAAGACATGAACAAAATTCTTCAGTTTCCCATCAAAGAACTTGAAACGCAGCACATCTCCAGCCTGATATTGGCTGGTCGTGCAGAATTCCTCCCAACCCTTCGTTAGCTTGCTGGTGAGTGAGTCACCAACTTGGTAATGAATAGCAGTCTTGATTATTTGACCATTGTCATTGGAGAGGAACAAATAATCAAAGTCACCATTCCATAAGAAATCATTGAAATCAGGTGGAAGGACCTGCATTTAGACAACAATGAAAATTAAGATTAGGTGTAAAAAGAGTTGAAATTCACAGCCATTTGCAGATTTTAATAAACACATGGATTTCAAAAGATTTATAATTTACCAGTTCAGAATTCGCATCCATTTGCAAAGGGGTCAATGTGATGTCAAAAAAGAAAGACTTGTTATTCTGAAGTCTTGTGCTTCTGCTATGGTACGTAGGTATATCATTAGTGTCCTCAATTGTATTCCCAAGTGTGATAACAAATCTACTTTGACCAACATAGCTAAACAGAATCAGCTTCATGCCTTCAAACTGGTAAAATTGTCTCAAGTCTGTCCAGCCATTAGTTAACCGTGGCAGAGTAGCTGAATTGTTGAATGTAACCTCATGAGAATTTCCTTCAGCGTCAATTAAATTCCAGACTGGACCCACGTCATCAAATTCATCAGTGAATTTGGGGTTTATTTCTCCAAATTCCTAAAGACACATTGTTGAGTTGAAATGAGTAAATTTTCTTTGTAATTAAGGCAGATGTCTTGTTTGAACATTAAGAAATTATTATGATAGTTATATATTGACATATAGTGATATAAGATATATACTTTGCAACAGAGGTTGTTAGTTAAAAATGTTTATAAGACTAAAAAGCCGAAATGAAATTATGAAACCTTGTGTGGTAAATGAACAGTTGCAAAGCCTCCCAAAATCGGCCTCTTCAAGACTGCGCGATATCCAGCCATGGTGTTAAGCAACAGGTGAGAGTTAGGAGTGAGATGTTTGATTTTGTATTATGTAGAGAATGGCGCCTTGCCTTATAGAAGGTCTGCTGAGTTTTTAAAGAAGAAAGGAGTTATAAAGAAAGTTTAGAATGATTGCTTAGTGGAAAGTGTGAAAGTAATAATTTAAAAAAAGTTGAGGGGATGAATGGTTTGAAATGGGTTCTGTACAAAGATTTATGGCAGAAGAAATTAGTAAGATTCTAGTTAATGTGTGATAGGATATAATGCAGGCGTGTAATCCATTGTCATGTCTATCAATTGTATAGTAGAATCCATTGAATTGTGAACCAAATAGGAGTACCACTTTGGTGACATTAATGTCACCGTGACATTAAATCTGGGACACATAATACACATTGTTATTGCATCTGGGCCACACAACACATCTATCTTGGCCTTTGTGTCGCCCAGATTTAATGTCACCGTGACATTAATGTCACTCAAGTATTTTCCACCAATAGAGAATCACTTCATATTTATACCTGTTTAAAGAGGCTTAAAACGACAAAGGCTTTGTTCGGTAAAAATAGCGGATAGCTGATAAGCTAGCTGATAGCTTTTAGCTGATAAGGTAGCTGATGACTGATGACTGATAAGCTAGTTGAAGTGTTTGGTAAAATAGCTGTTGAACTAGCTAATGAATGTAAAATTACATAAAAGGACATTATTAATTCATATAAAATTTATACTAAGATATTTGATAATTTAAATATTTTACATTTAATAAATGTTTGTATTTTATTAAATTATTGTTTTTCGGTAAAAATTTATTTTCAATTTATTTCGATTCAGTTTCCAGTTATTATACATTAATAAAAAAAACTAAAGTTTACGAATTTATTTTAAGAATAAAATAAAAAATAATCAATTCATAAGATTAAAAAAATTGTTAAAAAAAACCGAGGATAAAACAAAAAAAAAACATATGTTACCAAATCGTTAAATAGTATTAATTTATAGGAGTATAAATTTTATATGAATATACACGTTACCTAACAGAGTATAAAAAAAAATTATAATGTTATAATGTTTAGACGTAACAATAAAAAATTTGCATCTTTGTAAACAAAACAAAAAAAAAAAGACGAAACAATAAAATTAAATGTGAGTCTTTAAAAAAAATTAAAACTAGACGTGAGACAAGTTTAATATAAAAGGCAAAGAATTTAACGGAACCAAAAAAAAAAAATGAACGAACCATATACAATTAAATGCCTTCAAAGGAATATAAAATGAAAAAAAAAAGTAGCTCTTAAATTTGCCTGCATTAAAAACATATATATTTTACTTGAAATTATAAAGGGTGAAACAAGATTTTAGATTAAATAATAAGGGTAAAATTGGAAAAAATAATGAGAAGCTAAAAGCACAATCTCACTCCGACTTTCAACGTTTTTCGTTTGAATACTAGTTAGTTTCAAGAAGAATGTCGCTTTGGAGAAGTGTTTGGTTCCAGGATTCTCAAAGATAATCCATTAGTATTAGTCGGTTTAATCTTAAAGCACAATCTCACTCCGACTTTCAACGTTTTTCGTTTGAATACTAGTTAGTTTCAAGAAGAATGTCGCTTTGGAGAAGTGTTTGGTTCCAGGATTCTCAAAGATAATCCATTAGTATTAGTCGGTTTAATCTTAAAGCACAATCTCACTCCGACTTTCAACGTTTTTCGTTTGAATACTAGTTAGTTTCAAGAAGAATGTCGCTTTGGAGAAGTGTTTGGTTCCAGGATTCTCAAAGATAATCCATTAGTATTAGTCGGTTTAATCTTAAAGCACAATCTCACTCCGACTTTCAACGTTTTTCGTTTGAATACTAGTTAGTTTCAAGAAGAATGTCGCTTTGGAGAAGTGTTTGGTTCCAGGATTCTCAAAGATAATCCATTAGTATTAGTCGGTTTAATCTTAAAGCACAATCTCACTCCGACTTTCAACGTTTTTCGTTTGAATACTAGTTAGTTTCAAGAAGAATGTCGCTTTGGAGAAGTGTTTGGTTCCAGGATTCTCAAAGATAATCCATTAGTATTAGTCGGTTTAATCTTAAAGCACAATCTCACTCCGACTTTCAACGTTTTTCGTTTGAATACTAGTTAGTTTCAAGAAGAATGTCGCTTTGGAGAAGTGTTTGGTTCCAGGATTCTCAAAGATAATCCATTAGTATTAGTCGGTTTAATCTTAAAGCACAATCTCACTCCGACTTTCAACGTTTTTCGTTTGAATACTAGTTAGTTTCAAGAAGAATGTCGCTTTGGAGAAGTGTTTGGTTCCAGGATTCTCAAAGATAATCCATTAGTATTAGTCGGTTTAATCTTAAAGCACAATCTCACTCCGACTTTCAACGTTTTTCGTTTGAATACTAGTTAGTTTCAAGAAGAATGTCGCTTTGGAGAAGTGTTTGGTTCCAGGATTCTCAAACCACCCTTATTAATGGTAGTTAGTGGAGTAGTTAAGTATGATGAAATTCAATAAATAAGGGTATAGAGACAATTATTGTGAGACAGACGGAGTAGCTTATAAATTTGTCCGACGAAAAAAACTCTGTTTGGTAACGTTTTTTCACCACAAGCTTATATCTTATTTTACAAGTTTATAAGCTTTTTTGTGACGCTATTTCAAGTAGCATTTGAGCTTATAACTTATAACTTGTCAATTTTTCTTCCACTTTTACCCTCACTACTTTTTCTAAAATCCACTTTAGCCATTATAATTTATTAATTTTTTTTTGGGTCAGGTTTTTTTTGACAACACATATGTCTCGTTAATGTATATGAATATAACCTACATATGCACTCATTGATATACCAATTCATTTCGTTGTATACATATGCACTCACTGATATACCAATTTATTTCGTTGTATTTTTTTATTAAAGAATTTCACTTCGTCTGCTTACCTTCCATTTTATTTTTTTATTTTTTTACATATAGAATATAAGTAATTTAAATTACGAAATTCTAATTGAATGTAAATTGATATTAATTTGATTATGAATTAATAATACCCTTTTATGTCATTTTACATTTATCAGTTAGTTGAAGCGTTAATTTTATTAAACACTTCAATTAGCTTATAAGTTATCAGTCATCAGCTATAAGTTATCAGATACCTTATCAGTTATCCACTACTTTTACCAAACAAAATCAAAGTACAGGGACCAAGGTCAAACAAAAAAAATTCTGACCAAGACCAAAATTGAGTAAAAGTACTAATCAAATATTTAAGCCATTTTATAATTGATAGAAATAACCAATAAATACATATACATATATCACCATATATTTTACTCCCTCCGTTTCAAAATGAGTGTCGCTTTAGCCAAAAAAATTTGTTTCAAAATGAATGTCGCTTTCAGTTTCCAATGCAATAATAACTTTTTCTTTTCAATTGTACCCTCCAATTAATATTCTGCACACTACTTCCAAAGTATTACTTTTAAAACTAACCAATAGTTAATAAGGATAATTTGGTAAAATAATCATTCTCTTTCTTTTAATCATTGCATTTCTTAATATGTGTGTAAACACCTAAAACGATACTCATTTTTAAATGGAGGGAGTACTAAATTTTGTTCGTATAATGAACATTACTTAATTTTTCAATTTATTTAAAATCCAAAGTGAATGGACCCCAGTTTGCATACAGTAGGAAACAACCTTTAGTAAATATAAAAGTAAATTTACTTTTACCCAAAATAACAAAACTTATTAATGCTAGTGGTTGGAAATAATAACCATCTTCAACAACCTATAACAGTGACCTGTAGTAAAGTCATTGACCAAAAACAAATAAATACCAACAACTGCCATGTAAAAGCATAAGACCACTGAGTTCCAATATTTTTAAAAGACCACTACGCGCTCTGTTGATGCTCCTAACTGGTGAAACAATGGGTAAGGGTAAAATATATGTGGTTTTTGAAGGTAGGGAGCCTGGCATTTATGATGAGTGGTCTGATGCTTTCCTCCAAGTTAACAGATGGAGTAACAACTTCCATGAAAGCTACAACGATATCAACGAAGCAGAAGAGGCTTATGAGCGGTACTGCAAGAAAGTTGGGCGTGAATATGTCAAAACTTCCATTAACAACTCGTATGATGTCGGTGAATCCTCATACACACGTGATTCTACACAGATATATCCATCTCAAACTTGTAAGTTTTTATATTTAACAACACATTTTTCTTACAAACTGGTATGAAATATTATTTAGCATTCTCAATATATGTATGCATGTTCTTTATTACAACTTTATTTATTTAAGCTTTAGTTTACAACAACTTGGCTGAAGATACAACCGCTTCTGATATCGTTCTACAAAGTAGCATACAAAAACAACTTGATGCAGTGTGTAGCCGTTTGAGGATTGTTGAACCAGTAAATTACAAGTTGCATGAGGTAAAAGTAGATCAAGGTTTAGAATTTGTAAGGTACCATGGCTGTTTGTCAAGCTCCTTTATGGCTGGACCCCTCGTAGCAGTTGGCCGTTTTGCTAAGAATGAATATGATGCAAAGGAAGATGTCGCTGTGCAACTCTTGCGTCGATTGCTGAAGACTACAGGTAGAAGGATACGTGATTACAACTATTACAATGTTCAGCTCCTATCTGAAGAGCTACAAAGGTCACTTGACGAAAACTTTGCGCTTAACATGGAGATTTATGCGTTGAAAGGAGAAAATAAGTTTGTTAATAAACAACCTTAAATGGTCTACCATGTCTCTACCATTTGCATGCCAAAATAATGAACCATGCATGGGTTCATAGTACGTTGTTCTTGACTTTGGTTGATGTTGCTTCCTTGTAGTATGTAATAATATATAACTACATTTATGTGTATGTAGGTCACCAGCTGCTTTGAAATTTTTATGTGTATGTTTATATTTTTCATTCGATATCTGCATGCAGTTGACATGGTATTGATATTTTAAACACCAACTACTAGTTGTCTTGATCATTTTGGTTACCCTTATCCACTTAATAAGTTAGCTCTTAATCATTTCAACACTTTTTATGTACAAAAAGACACATGAAATCGCATAAATTTCTCACCTAAATATTTAAGATATTTGGAATTTTTTTAAATTTAATATATATTATAAATCCTATTAAGTTAATTTTTTAATAAAGTTTTATTTTAAATTTAATTCATTTCAGTTTTTATACTTATTAAAAAAAAAACAAAGTCTGAAAGTTAATGTTAAACACAAAAACAATTTTTTCCCCTAGAATAACTGGCCATTTTTTCCTAAGTCATGCTATAATAACGTAAACAACTATATATACATACTATATATACATTCATCTTTAAAAAAAAAAAAAAAGAAACTGGATACACATTGAATTCGTTAATGTATAGTATACATGAATTTTATTTAAAATAATATAAGTACAAAATTTTATTTTAAAAACAAAAATGTTGCAAGCAAAAAAAATATAAGTCGTGTATATTGAACACAATAAATCATATGCCACTTCCACACAGTAGCAGTAGGTACGGAAATGTCATATGTACCTGGGCATAGAAGAGAAGCATTAAAAACATAACAAATTTGTTTTAAATAATAAAGGGGTAAAAATGGATTTTAGATAAAATAATAAGGGTAAAAGTGATATGATAAGCTATAAGCTCAAACACTACTTGGAAGAGCGTCTAAAAAATAGCTTATAAGCTCGTGAAATAAGCTATAAGCTCGTTGTAAAAAATCGTTACCAAACAAAACTTTTTTCCTCAGACGAGCTTATAAGTTATCCGCTATAAGCTATAACCTTATTTTTTGGCCTTGCCAAACACAGTTAATATGTACACCTCTTTGTATCACTTTGAAAAATTTCAGTTAACTAAATATATGGTTTGTATGACCACAATTTTTAGTTGCGTGACCACCATTTTTCCAGAATTTATTTGGTTAACTAAGTGGAAAATAGTGGTCACGCGTATTTTAGTTCGTGATCACAATTTTTTTGGAACAATAGTGGTCACGTAACTGGAAAAAATGTGGTCACACAGACCATATTTTTGGTTAACTAATATTTTCTAGAGTGATACAAAGGAATGTACACATTGAGAGTGTCAACCAATCTTTATTCTATGAATAAAGATTCAACCAATCTTTATTCTATGAATAAAGATTGGTAGACATCCATTAATACGTACACCCCGACCACCACCAAAAAAAGTTAATACTAAATTTTTTGAAGAGTGGTACAAAGGGACACATGTGTCTATCTGTTAATACTAAATTTATTGAAGAGTGGTACAAAGGGACACATGTGTCTACCTATTATTTCATGATATATTATAAGAGAAACTCTATCATGGTCACAAATATAAATGTACAGTGTTTAGGCACACACACATAAAAATATTTTTTCTAATAATAAAAAAAAAACGATAATAAAATGATTTAGTCTTTTGAGAAAAAGGTTGATGTGTGTGTGACCAAATACTATGCATTTATATTTGTGTCCATGCAAGAATGTCTCATATTATAATTAACCCATGTAACTATAGAATTCGATTCTAGGCTTGCACACAAAATATAAACATGGATGGTTATTAAATTTTTAAACTAGACAATTTCAATTAGTTACAATTCCAAAGTAGGAGCCTCCAAAGTAATTAGTCTGATGCCAGCGACAACTTCCATAGGCTAGCACTCAAGCACCCATCCTAGCATGTCATATATGCATTAAATGCTATTGGTTTGGTAAAGACTAAAAAATAGTACCACAAATATAATTCTAAATTAATCCTTATTTCCCTTTAACATTTCCCTATATTATATCATATACTTGTTAACTTCTCTAGCCTTCATTTTAAACTCTTCTCCGTATTTTACACCACAACACCACTAACTTCATACCATGGATCTTAACAAATATGTGCTAATTCCTGAACAAACTGAAGAGAACAACATGTAAGTAATTGACTTTAAACTTTTACCATATTGATTTTTGTTAATGTACTACACATGCAGTTGTTCATATACCAAACTGACACTATTTCATTTTTATGAAGGAATGAACCCAGAAATCCTGTAATGGTGGATGAGGTACGTTTTTCTTCAAACAAAACCATTGATAACACTGTAATGACATATTCTTAACATCTAGTCATCAAATCTAATAGAGTTTATGGTTCTTTTTGTCAAATATATTACTGGTTTGGTTTATACATATGTTGTTGCTTTGTAGATGAACTTTGGTCAAGCAGCATCAAACCATGACTCACAACTACCTGATGCTACTTCTAAGGAAATAACCCTATCAGATGTTATGGATGCTGTTGAGGTTCTGTTTCTTATAAGAAATAATGATCTTTCACCTTGTGTTTATACGTAGAAATAGAACATATATATAGGTTAGTTTGCTTATACTAACAAATAATGCTATTTTCCTTAATAAAAAAAAACCAATGCTATTTGACCTAATTTTTTTCCGTAAAAATTGAACCTTTATATAGGTTTGGTAGTTATAAAATTTAAAGTTACGTCACTAACATATTTTTGTGTTCTAATTTTTTTTTGGTAGAAGTTTTTGAGTTGTAATTAATCATTATATAAGTTTGGTTGTTTATAAATTAATATTACGGCCTCAACATTTATTTTGTGTTCTAATCAATCAATATGTTAATTTGGTTGTTTGAAATTTTAAAATTACGGCATCAGCATGTTTTTGTTATTGATAGTTTAACATAAATATTTAACAACTTTTCAGAAACTAAGTTGCCGAATTGGTAGCCTTGAGTTGTGCAACAGAGAAATGATGAGCAGTTATATTCAAAGCCTTAAAAATGCTGATGTACAAACTCCCGCCCCAATGTCTCGCGATCAAACTGTCCACGGCGATCAAACTATCCACCGCACTTTCGGTTATTCCCCTGAGGACAATGGGAAAAATTCTGAGAACCCAAGAGTTCTGGCAAAACAGATGGATAAGTTGAAAAACTTTGGCACCATCCAGATTTCCGACAACACTGAAGATGATCGTTCAAATGTTAAAAAAAGAACGTCAACAAACACTAACTTTGTTCGTGGCAATACTTCTTCCAAGAGACAAAACACAGACAAAGGGAAGCTTCCATTCGTGTATTCTCATACACCCAATGACGATGTTGACGATGTTGACACTAATGTGGTACAATTCAACAGTGATTACAGAAGGGGATTTAATGCTAAGGTGATACAATTTGTAAATGTCATATCCCACATTATAGGATTTTGTTTGAACATTGTATTATGTGAAACCAAAATTGCATCGCGGTTAAGTTAAAATTCTAACATTATTTCTACTAATGAAGGAGGCAATAACAACATCAGCAACTATGTCCAAAAAGTTATCATTCACACCTTCACCCGACGATGGATCAAAAGCTAAAGGTGGTGTTGTTATTGGTTCACATGGGAAGATGAAAATCACACCAAAATCTGCAGGCGTCAGGCGACGTTCTCCTGCTGCCAGAACTAAGGCTACTGCCTCCGTTGGAAGGTCAAGTGCCTATAGGAACAATGTCGGATTTACGGTGCCAAAGGTGACCATCTACTTTGTAACATTATAATAACATCATATTATTACTGTTAATTATTTTAACAACTAAGGAAATCCTGATTTGAGCTCCTCTTTGTATGCTCAGTATTTCAGATGTGCCGTAAAAACTACTCCTGACATGAAGCTGGACCAAGTAGAGATTAGAATTTGTGCTTACGTGTTCCAGGAAAACTTTGACTCAAGGCTAGTAATCAGGATCATATACCCCTCTATTGTTAATGATAGGGTAAAACATAACAAATCTGTTTTTTTTTTGTATTGTAGAGATATAATTTTCAAGGTTGGCAGGAATGAATACTCAAGATCAGACTTTGAATGTATGTGCCCAGGCATGTTGGTTTCTAGTGAGGTAATGTATTAAACTACAAATATGTCTAAATCTCTCCCATAGTTTGCATGTTAGTTCGTATTAAATGTGTAGTAGGGATGTTTGAATTAATTCAAATTTAACGTTTGTCTAGATTATACTAATGATGGCTCTCAAAGTATCGTGGACACAACACAAGACCTTGACCAAAACTTTGTGGTGCCTACCACCGTCTTTTGCGGTAAAATCACTTTAAAACATTGTATATGGTTAAAATTATTTAAACTTTTTCAGCCCATTTTGCCATCTCCATTATTTTTAATATGTGCTTTCAATACAGGAGGATGTTGCTAAGGGACATACTTGTGAGGACTTACTAAAATTTTATGGTCAAGATTGGATGCGTCGTTTTGATCGATTAAAGCTGGTAAAATTGAACTCTACCCAACGTTAATATAATTGTTAAACATATTTACTTCTTCCAACTAAATAAATTAATAACATAATTGGTGTGTTTATTTTTCCCCAATTATGTGTAGATATATGTTCCTATCCAAGATTCTCGTGGTCATTGGTTTCTTATGGTAGTTTCATTAAATAACCAAAAGATATATCAATTTGACTCTCACTTGAGGGACGACGCAACAGAGGAAAGGAAGAATACCATTAGAAATATTGTAAGTGTGTTTTAAATTTACACTACCAGCTGTTAAAATATATTTGACATACAACATATTAATTATAAACAATGGATGACCATTAAAATTTTATTCATTAGGGAGTCATGCTAGCTAAGATTGTTGAGTTGGTGTACGATGGAAACTACTCATTTTGCTTGCTGGCTGACTTCCAGTATTGGGACATGGAAGATGCAAAGGGGATTCCCAACTATGGCACTAGGTACGGTTTATTCTTTAATGGGTCATGGTCATACAATAATTCAATCAAAAACTGAAACTAAATGACTATGATCTGTTTGGACATCACAATAGGAAATATCAATAATTACAATAATAACTATTGCTATTATGCTGTGGTTTTGCTATGTACTGCGCTGCATGTGTGCATATGGCAGCTTCAATGTTTTTCTGTTTTTGCTGTCATGTTTTTTTCTGCTACTGGTGCCTGCGTTGCGTTTTGGCTTGTCTGGGAATGATTTTGCTTCTCTTGTACTGTTTTCTGCACATTGCACACAATAGTCATGAATATATTTAGTCGTTTCTAAAGAAAATTACAATAATAAAAGTTTATGAAATTTACTTGATTTTGGCAGTGATAGTTCTGCGTTATGGGTTGCCGAGTGGTTAAGCATGCAGAACAATTTCACTAGCACCATGGTTGGAGTGGTAAGAGATTTATAATTTTTTTTTTGTGATGTCAAGTTTAGTTCTATATAGCTCAACATATATACTCAACTTATAATCTAATATTATTGACATGATGATGCAGCCTATTGAAAACAATAGCAGAGTGTTCGTCACTATGAGGTTGTTAATGGGTAACCACAACGAAAGCAACAATGACCTCATAAAGAATGCGAATAACTATTGGCAACTTATGACTACTCCAGTTGACGAAGCGTGATGCTTGGCTGTCTAATTCTACTTATTTTGGAACATTGCCGGATGTTTTGGAAAAACTTATTTGGAACATTACCTACTGTGTTGGGAAAACTTTTGGGGTTTGTTACTACTTAACGGCGTATTTATCGTATTATGTAAAATATAATCTGGACAACTTCTATGCATCCTTAACTTATTTAGCCATTGAGCCCTTTTTGCGTAGACTTCTTGTAAGATTGGTATCTGGCCCAATGTATTGCCATGTGCTACTATAGCTAGTTTGAAGCATCAAATTCAGCTTATTGTCTTTCTTGTTTACACCTGAACTATCTATTGGTGTGAAAACACTGCATGTATCATATGGGTAAATTATATATAATTTATATTTATACTTCTATGCCTTCAATTCAGAACACAAACATGGGTACTTAGCAACTTTCATTCACACAGTTAAATACATGGCTTTGCATCAAGACACTACCAATTAGTACATGATAATTTGTAAATTACCGAACAATACAAGAATTGGTCAATTGGAGAAAAATTTATATCTCTCATATTGGGTACCCAATTTTTATACATTATAATGCACTAATTTTTATACATGATAATGGGTACCCAATTTTTATACTTGATAGCCAAGCATAATCAAAGTGGCGTGGATATAAGTATGTCACAAGAAAATTTGAAACTTTTCTCCTTTGGCCAGATTTTTGCCCTCTCTGTATGTTTGATCAGATAATGCACGACTATGACAAATGATATCAGCTCAAACGCTTAATGATATAATTCAACACACATAAATACATAGTTTTGTGTCACAATCACATCCCCAGTATTAACACATCCGCTAACAAGCTTTCAAAGGGATTTAAATAAACAACACCCAACAGACCAAGCAAAAAGAAAAACACTAGAATACTTAAATTAAACAACTAATGTCTGCTAACAATCTATTACAAACACTCATATTCAACACTTAATGACTGCAGATCCACTTTAGGCACCCACATCAACTTCAAAATCATAAAACAACTTATAATTGTAGATCCAAACAAAACACCAGCATCAACACTTTATTCACAGGAAACAAACAACCCAGATTGTCACAGATTCCTTCCTACAATTTCAATTTCAATTGTAATATGAGTAAATGGCTTATTTATAAAGTAAAATAAAAATCTGATTAGTAAACACACAACACGTACCTCAAACTAAATGTTATGTCGCACATTAAACTGCTTAAATATCATTACTTAATCGCAAGGATTCTGTTTGTAATGAACTAGTACGAACAAATTCTCCATCTGGATTAAGAGTGGGACAAGATCGTCTATTGTGTCCACCTGCACCACATATCCCACACGTCTGTGATCGCCGACGATGACCCATTGCATTGCTCGTGCTAGGTCCACAACCTTTGCTTCTTGAACAGGAAGGATTCAGTATGTTATCCAACTCCACTTGAGCATGTAAATTATCAGGCCCACCTTCATCGCAATACTTTGCTTTAAGCCTACTGAGTTCATCCGTTAGATATTCTAAATATTTTTTATAATCATCAACATCCTTATATGATAAATCAGAAACCTCCTTACTAAGATACACCAAATTCGCATGTCTAGCAACCAAATGAGAATCCCAATAGTGTGAACCATCATTGTAATTACCTCTAATCGACTCCTTTGCAAATTGTGACCAACGATTCAATACCAGAGACTTAGGAAATTCATCAATATCAAGATATACCATCACAGCAATGATATGCTCACAAGGAATTCCAATAGATTCCATTCTAAGACAAGAACATGCAAAATCGTTGTTCGATGGACTATGAGAAACACACCAAACATAACCTTCTGCTTGATATTTTGACACTGAATAAATTGAAAAGCAAGACATCTCTTGAGTATCAAGTATCGATATTAGGGTTACCTTTTTCATGACTATCCGTACCATCTCGAATATTTCTTTGGTAAATTGATTTGAAGCAGACCTCTCAAGTGACCTCAGACTGGTCTGTAACACCGCATTCCCATATTGGGAATTAAAATCAGCTTGGACCTCTTTGAAACGAAAATATGCAACACACCTGTGGAAGTGCTTAACAAAATCAGTCATATTCATTTTGGAGTGTATAAACTGCCCCATATGACTATGAAATGCCTCACACCGGGATGTTGTTCTTATTCCTGCAAAGAAATTTCCCCGAATATGACTTGCTGCCCACATTTTCCTTTTTTCATACAATTCATTTATCCATCTATTGTCTTCAAGACCGAACTTTTCAACCATATCATTCCAAAGATTTTCAAATTTCCAAACTTCATGATCACCAAGCATACATCTTTTGAAAAATGGGATGAAATCAAGATTACCAATGTTAGATGTTGCATTCCGTAGGAGGTGCCATGCACATAACCTATGATAACTCTTGGGAAATACTTTCTTGATCGCATTCCTCATAGCTATATCACCATCTGTTATTACGGAAACGGGACTCTTACCCTTCATTGCAACCAAAAACTGTTCCAACAGCCACACATATGTCCCTTCAACCTCATTAGCAACAACGGCAGTAGCAAAAATGATTGTCTGGTTGTGGTGATTAACACCAGAAAAAACAACAAATGGACAACTGTACTTATTTTTCTTGTATGTTGCATCGAAAGCAACAACATCACCAAAGACTTCGAAATTCTTCTGACTTACCCCATCACTCCAAAATAAGTGTTGCAGCCTACCATCCGCACCAACCGTATGTTCAACAAACATCAGTGGATCTTTACGACGCAAATCTTTAAGATACGTAACGGCACCTTTAGCATCCGAAAACATCACTTTTCTTTGTCTTAGAATTTGATTGTGTAAATCCTTTTTCAGAAATCCTACCTTATCATACCCGCCAGCGGCATTTGCAAACGCACCAATCATTTGCGTAACTTTGATTCCGGCATTGCCAAAGTTGGTAACTTGAATCTTATCAGCCTTAGTCAGCTTCCTATGAGCAGCCAGCAATGCACAATGTTTCTCACTCAACATATCATGATTGTGATCAAAGGTGAAAACTGTGATGTACCAACGTTGAGTAATTATATCAATATGCACACGAAATTTGGCTTCACAACCACACCTGGTTTCATGTTTCGGACCACGCTTGCGTTCCTCTGCTGTTAACCCCCTGTCTCTCCTAAAACCTTCTAGATTGCACACAAATGTTTGTTGAAGAACATCTCCATTCTTATTTTTTATTACTTGACCTTTCCTCACAGCAAAACCGTTCATCTTTGCAAACCAACAGTAAAAATTGTAGGCAACCTCAAGACTCCCAAATAGCAGCTTCGAAACATCTTCATTTTGCAAATTATGCATATCCATCTTTACAATATCGTCAACACTGTCTATTACAATTGATTCATCTTCACTTAGAACTGAAAATATTGACTCATCCACATCGTCAGAATTTCCGTCCAAATCCTCATCATCTGCATGTGAAATTTCCTCGCCATCAACGGAATAATCATCTTCATCGTATTCAGAACCTAAGAAAGCTTCATCACTTTCGTTTTCTTCTACTGATAACTGAACTTCATCGTCACCACTATCTCCTTCACTGTCACCACTATCATCTCCTTCACCGTCACCAGTATCATCTGCTTCACTGTCACCAGTATCATCTGCTTCACTGTCACCAAAATCATCCCCTTCCCCATCAGCTTCATTCTCATGTCTAATTTCATCCATTGCTTGCTAAAAACATGGTATATAAAACTAGGTCAGATAATCTGACAAACAAATGAGTTAGAACCACATCTTATATATTTGTACATGTACACTTACATAATAAGCTTCCATTACTTCATTTCCAGGTGAATCTACAACAGCATTTGCATTCGATTCCATATGGGTGCTTTAACCTTCAAATATATACAGTTTCTATCAAAAAATAAAAATAAAATTTATTATTTTCAAAACTGAGTAAAGGTTATAATAATACAAACTTAAGATTACAGAATGCCTGCCAATGTACTAATTCATTTAAATTAAACAACTTGTCAGCTCCAAACCAATTGATTCAAATTCTTAAGACTAGCATTTTACAAAAGCAATGAAATTTTCCACTAGAGAGGTTAATTGTGATGCTTGGTTTCTAACTCGTGTCAAACTAGAAGCTTGTTAATTAATTGAATGAAATTTTCCACTAGAGGGTTTGATTCCTACCAATATTTTCCAACCCTTTTCCTCGCACCTCCCTTCCCTTACTCATGGCCCCACTAGAGGTGCCTCCCTCAATCATGCCCAGAAAGGATGAACCTCACTATTCACCCAAACCAAAAGGTTCATGAACTTACTTTACTATGTAGCTCTAAATATAGCAAATATACAAGTTAAGGTAAATAATTTCATCTAGGTTCACAGTTGCTTAGTATTATATCTTAAAACTTGTATGATTCAGTTTATAAGCTACTGTTATCCAGATAAAATAAGTGAAATGAGGTAGATTTAGTGACCAGGGCCTTCGATTTGAAAAGAGCAGGGGAGAAAAAAGAGACAACAACAATATTAACATATAAGCTTCAACCTTCAAATATATTCAGTTTCTATTAAAAAATCAAATTCAAATTGATTATTTTCAAAACTGAGTAAAGGTTAAAATAATACACACTTACCACTGATTATCATTCAACAAATTGTAGTGATGCCAAAATCTGGACGAATTGAAACGGATCCAACCAAAATATCGATTTTGTGCAGTTACGAAGAAATTGTGAAGGAAGATGTTCTTCTCGTTTCAGTAAAGGCAAGGAAAAGAGGAAAGGTACTACTTTTGAACTACCCAAAATAACCTTAGCACTCAATTTGTATTATGTGATTAATATAATACTGATTACCTGCAAGAACAGGTAACTAACACTGCATTGACCTACACATGCAAGTTATAAGACCAACATAAAAAAAAAAACTTGTAAAAACATGTCGCGCAGCATGCGAGACCCATAACGGCCGCGTACCTTAAACGGCGCCCTGAAACATCTTCATCAACAAGGCAATGTGGTTTTGTTTAAGGAAAGGTCATTATGGTTTGGGTTATGTCTGTGTAGTGGAGGTGCAGGGGAAGAATGGAGAAAGGAAATAGTGATAGGTTTTTTTAGGTACTAGTAGTACTTGTTTTTGAGACATGCTGACATTGGGAAGAGAGCTTGTAGTGTAGTATAGAAAAGGACTGTATTTTATTTTTATTTTTATTTTGGATATTTGATTTTATTTTGTGACCAAAATACCACTTCTTATGGGAAAGCATAACTTTTTGGGTTAATAGTGTTTTACCCCTGTAATATAGGTCATTTTTAGTTTTACCCTCTGTAAAATATATTTTTTTGGATTTCGTCTTTGTAATTTGAAGGTTTTTGGTTTTGGACTTTCATGAAATTTGACTGTACAAAATCGAAAATATGGCAGGGGGTAAACCGAAATTTGCTCAAATTAACAAAGGGTAAACCGAAATTTGCTCAAATTACAAGGGGATAAACCTAAATTTGCTCAAATCACAGGGAGTGAAATTTTCCATGAAGGTCCAAAACCAAAAAATCTTCAAATTACAAGGATGAAATTCAAAAAAAAATATTTTACAGGAGAAAACCGGAAATGACCTGTATTACAGGGGGTAAAACACTATTAACCCTAACTTTTTTAGCTAATGTTTAGTATCAGAAGGAGTATACCAGAATCAAGGTGATCCATATTGATGGTTTTCACTTTGTGATATTGCGGTGGGAATGTCACATGACATTATCTAACCACAATGCGACACATAGGTTTTTTATTTTCTTCTCTCTTTCACATTGTGGTTAGGCAATGCCATGTGACATTCCCACCACAATGTCACACAAGTGGAATCCCACGTTGATTTGGTAGAAACAATAAAATGTAATTTTTGAAAAATCATAATAGATCACCATAATTTTAATAGGGTTAAATATGTTTTTGGTCCCTATAAAATTGAGAACTTCTAAGTTTATTTCTTACTTAATTTTAATAGGTTTTTTAGTCCCTTCAAAAAAAAATTACTTCTAATTTTAGTCCCTGTGACAACAAAGTTTGTTTAATTATCCTTAAACTCTTAAATTTTTGAACATTTTTTTTAGACAAGTTTAGAACACCATGAAAGGTTCATTTACTAAAATTTAGAATTTTTTAACATGAAACGAATTAAATATGAATTTTTTAAAACGATAAAAGTTAAAGATAAAATTAACAAAATCTGGACATAGGAATCAAATTTTGCGATAATTTTTTGCAGAGGAACTTTTAGTAATGTTCTTAACACGACTGCAAAAAATTGTTCAAAAATTCAAGAGTTTAAGCATAAACTAATCAAATTTGAATTGAGAAGGGACTAATACTGAGTGCAAAAAAAAAAATACTGACTAAAAGAATTACTAAAATTAAGCAAGGATTAAACTTAAAAGGTCTGAATTTTATAGAGATCAAAAACTTATTTAACCCATTTTAATATAGTACACCGTAATACTAAACATATACTTAATCGATAGATAAAGTGACAATTATCGTTGAAAATCATTTTTTTTTCTTACAATGAAACTCACACACATAATTGTGAGGTTTTGAGTTGAAAAGTATTCAACTTAACAATATTAACATTTGTCGGTTGAACCAGGTCTTACGAACGAGAGAGATAGCGTAATTTTAATATGGATTTGGGATCTTTATAATAAGTAAAATTAATGAGTGAATGCTCTTTACAGAACGTGAAGGATCGTGCATAAGGAGAAGGTAAAGGCCAGAACAAAGGTGGCAGTGCCAGATGGGATCCACGGACGGATGTTATGCATAAAGAACTTTAGATTAGAATATTGCTGTGTTTGATTTTAGTGGTATGCACTATGGTATGGGAATTTGTTTCCAAAAACTTGTTTTCTACTAAACCAAAGGTATTTGCTTTTTCAAAATGCAAATTATGAAACTCATGGTGGTCACTAACTGAATTAAGAATTATTTACCTCTCACAATGCATGTAACATTTGTAAAATGAATCCTTTATTCTAAAATGAATGTAATTTTCAATGTATTGTTAGTTACTAGTACTCTCTTGCCTTTATTTATAAGCAAAATTATTTAACTTCACGTATCTTTAAGTATATTTGAAAATAAGTTGGATCGAGTTAAACTTTTTAAAGTATAAAATTTGGTAAAAAAAATCAAGGTTTAAGTATAGTCTATAGTTTGCCGTAGACTTATTTTTAAGTTTGAATGTCACATTTTATACTTGTTAGCCTATGAAAATATTTAAATAAGTAATTTGATATATGTTTAAATATACTAACGAGCTAATAGGTTAATAAGATTAAGCTCTATTTTGATATTTAACATGACATTTTTAAAAAAAAAAATTATATATGACATTATTTTTTGTTTTTGATTTACAATAATACATTTAAATATGCAAAAAGTCTGTGTAAACTAATACGCTTAAAATACTAAAAATGTTGGTATAAATTTATAATTTAATCAAAGTACAAAATTTAATATAATAATATTATTAATAAAAAATATACTATTCATGTTTACTTAAAAACCTGCCCTAGTAAGTTTAAAAGACGTTTTTATGGCCTATAGATTGATTTTTTGTTAGTTAAATAGGCTCCTAGGAAAGCATGCGCCTTCTCTATTTGAAGAAGAAAAAAGACTAGTTTGACCTAAGCCTAACGTAGACTAGGTCAGTGGTGTCTCCCAATACACTATGAGTATTTTAAGTTGGAAAAGTTTAGTGCAAGTATACACTGTCAAAGTTATGGTATAAAAAGATATCAATCTCACAGGAACTGGGGAGCTATAGTTCTCTACAGCTTTCTAGTAGAAAACTTGTTTGTAAAAAAAAAAAATCATTAGTCACAACAGTAAATATAAAATTTAAAGGTTGGGAAAACAATCAAACTGATTTAGAAATTCTCAATATAAAAAGTGTAGTTTAAACTACGTTCAGTTATGACAGAGTTTTACTACAATTTATAGAGCTATAGCTTTCTATGGCTTCTTGGTAATCTGGTGGCCACTGGGAGTGTTATGCACTCAGCCTTCGTGTTATGGCCATGAAGACATGCCTTTCAGGGTTCAATAACGCATAACTTAGCACGCAACATTGCTAGGTTAGGATCTCAACTTTTCCACATAAGTGTAATGTGGTTGAGCCTTCGGCCTATGACAAGAGTCCTAGCTAGATCTTAGTGCACGAAGCCTCCTCCAAGATCTATAGTTTATGTTCAAGCAGTCTCTTGATCGCTTCACCTTTCGATGCTTAGGGACAAATTGATATCTAACAAGCATGTTCCACTCTCATACCAGTTAAGGATCAATGAGCTATAATGTTAAAAAAAGTGATCAATTTTCACTTATAAAGATTTTGAGTTAAATTGGTTTGTAAGAAAGAAGTTCGACGCTATAACTTTATATATCACAAGTAAAGAATATCATAACCTCACCATGTCTAAACTTCAGGAAGGGATTTAGCTCATGGTGAGATGAACTTCGAAGATGAAAATGAAGATAAACATGAAAGAAAACATGGAA
Source organism: Medicago sativa (assembly GCF_051527215.1). Lineage (NCBI taxonomy): Eukaryota > Viridiplantae > Streptophyta > Magnoliopsida > Fabales > Fabaceae > Medicago > Medicago sativa. The sequence goes on along the minus strand of NC_140753.1, from coordinate 12,871,479 downwards.
AACTAAATTGATGGATTAAATAAAGCTAATACAAGATTATAATCGTTGAAGGAAAGTGGTGAGCTAAAAGCATAACCAAGTAATCTAACTCTAAACCTTTAAAATCTAGCAACCATGCTCATCTATGGTGAAGATGAGATAAAATGAGAACTCTAAAGTTACTAACCCTAGCTGGAACTCGGCCTCTCCAATTCTATTACAAATTTTTGGACCCTTGGCAACAACACATGGTTCTCCTTTTACAGTACAACGTCAACCACTACAAGTTGTACCCATTGGTCATTTTAAGTATGAGTAGTCCTTATCATATCCTACCTATTCCAGGCATATTCTTCTTTTATTCCTAGAATTTCAATTATTGGTGCCAACTCATTATTCTCCTTCATTAAGCAGAAGCCATACGTGGTCCCCTGGGTTCGTACTAGTTGTACGACCCACCTAGCGATCCGGGGAGTTGCATCTTTCCAAATTTTCAGTGAAACAATTCATGCTGCAGCTTCGCGTATTTTCAGAGTTATTCTTTACCCTTCATCATCAAACATCCACAACAAGCATTACTAGTTCAAAATGATTAATTAACACTAAAAACAACTTAAAACTACAAAATCCAAAATAGGCACTGATTAGATATCTTATGCAGTGCAACCACTCAATTTCTTGTTCATTATGGGAGCTAAGTGCAACGTGATAACCAACTATTTTTTCTGGTTATTAGCCAAAAATGTTTTAACCCATTATTCCCCCATAATACTAAGAAATTAATTTACGGTCTTAGTTTATTAAAAAAGGTTATAATCATTAAAATAGTATCTACTACAATAATCGCCACTTTCAATTTATGTAGGGACTATGCGCTTATATATCTTGTCTTGGAAAATGAGAGAAGTTGAGCGGTAGCTTTGGAAAAATAACATTAAATAAAGTTGAATTTGACGACTTTTGTTTATTTTTAAGGCCACCAAATTTGATTCCTTTTTTGCTTAAAAAAACGGAGCATCAATTTCTCAATTGTACCTCTAATTAACTCTATGTGCATCACTTTAAAGTTATAATATATCAGTATATATTTGTGATAATGATAAATATACAAAAATGATTGATAATAATAATTGAGTAAAATAACTATTCTATTTCTTTCATTTATATATTTTTTAATTTGCATGAAATGAACCATCTAACATTTGTTGTGAGACGAAGGGAGGAGAAGTAATTTTAATTTTCATTTAGCACTTAGCGTGTCACATAATTGTATTTTTTTCCCCTTTTATGGCGTATTTTATATTATTTTCTTGTCCCAACTGCAAAAAAAATATTGATCCACCACTAACCACACTAAAAGATTGATACTCGAGTTCCTTGTTTCAAGAATTAGAAAGAGGAGAGGAAGATGGTGAAGAACCCTAATTATAGGCTCAATTTTTGGTGGATGAATTCGTCATATCTCTCACCGTGAATGAGTTCGTTTTTGTCGTGCGATACAATATTAAATTAATAGACAGACATGATTGTTAACCAACAACATAATACTACGGTTGTCTTCTAAGTTTTATCCAAATACCATGAATGACACGATTCTATTGGTAATTTAATTTGGATTTTGGTGGAGTGATAAAGTGGTTTTGTGGTTTGAGGGAGAAACACTGGTTGGATTGATAAAGCGGTTGCATAAAAAAAGTGACAAAGAATTTGCTTTGATATGCAATGTTGTTCATACAAGGTAACAATCTTGATTTTATAACAACCAACTTAAAATGTTAACATAAAAACGCAATTTACAAGTTTTATTATGATTACTCAATAACAAATGTTGTAACTTACAATGTCTTTAGTTGGTTTTTGAGACTGACTTTAAGTGCCTCCTCATATTATGACGAGATATTTTATGTTGTCATTGTAACCAATGGCGTTGCCAGGAATTTCATAGAGCCTGGACAAAATTTTTATCGCAAATTCACATGTGACATAATATACATAAATAGTCATAAATCAAAATAAATTATTTGAGTTTGCCCAAAACTTGTTTTTTAAGTGGGTTAATGGGCTATTAAGTTGGGTCTAGTATAAAGAAAGTATCGATTGAGCCCGGACAAGTGCCCAGGATCGCCGGGTGGTGTCTCCGCCACTGATTGTAACCTTATCTTATGGTCGATTTTAATGGTTTTTGGTTGTATTGGTTTTCCATTACATTTTCTGCATTATAGATACTTCTATTTGAGAAGTGTAAGTACTAAATGTACATATCTATTTTATATTTGAGTTTTGGTATGCAATATTGTTAGAGTCTAACTCATTTTGTTAGACTAAGTGTGTTGATTATCTTTAACAGGTTTTATTGTGTATATAAATGTTGAGGTCATTTCGTGTATGTATCTATACCATTATATAAAGTAAACTTGAAAGTTAACTACCCATTAACTAATTCTTAGTCCAACTTTCCTTTGAACAAAATTATCATTAATAGTTTTTTTTGAATTTAAACTTAAATCTTAATCAATGCCAAAATTATAGAAAATCTGAAAAACTAACTATTTCTAGTTGAATATTTTTAATGCAAATTTCTCCTTAATAATCTAAATTCTTTTTCAAATGAAGGAGAAACTTTATTAATATATAATATACATTGACAATAATTAGCAAATTATAACTGTTTTAAGTGGGAATCAAACTCTGTCCATATAAAGTCAAGCTACGACCACTAAACTGACACCGCTTAAACAAAACAACACATGAATTTAATTAAACGAGCACGTCCACTAGTATTATAATGATAATGACTTGCACTTTAATTTTAAATTTAGGCCCTTAAATTTATTTAGAATGATCCAGCACACAATAGAGAGTACTTCAAATCAAAGAATATTAGGCTTTGTTTGAGAGTTTGGAGAGGAGGGGAAGATGGACCTTTTAAAGGTTGAAAATATAGGAGAAAATGGAAAAAACTTTGAGTTCTTTTGAAAGAGTATTTTTTTTAAGAGAATGATAAATTAATGTTTATGATTAATATATATTTTTAATTTTAAGAATATTATAACAACATAAATTAAACATAAAAAATAAATAAATTAAATTTAAAGAATTTATGTAAACGCCCTAAAATCCTCATCCAATATAATTTTTGAGTTCTCCTAGATGAATGAATTTGTATTATAAAGAAAGCTTTGTAGTGTTGATTTTAACATGATATATTCTATGATTGCAACTTAATTTTCTAGAATTTTGAATGACCATCAGCGAAATATGATAGATGTTTATCGAATCTTCTCCCTTGTGAAGGCAAGATAAAAAAAACAACTTACTTTTCGTCTTGTTGCAGCAAAGCAAAGCAATAAAAAGAATGAAATCTATCCTTTACTTGCATGTCAGCATAATCAGCATCTTCTTCATTCTCTTCTTATAAATAAATCAAGATTAACCAACCCTTTCATAATCATAACAAGCAAAACCCTCTCTCAGAAATTAACCAAAGCCTTGCAAGTATGGCTAAATATGCAGTTGATGCAGAGTATGTTAAAGAAATCGAGGAGGCTCGTCGTGATCTTCGTTCTCTTATCAACAATAAAAAATGTGCTCCTCTCATGCTACGATTAGCGTACGTTTGTTACATTAATTTCAACTTCACAAACCTTTTACTATAACATATACATAAATTGTATAATATATAGTATTGATTTATAGGTGGCATGATGCTGGTACATACGACGCAAAAACAAGAACAGGGGGTCCAAATGGTTCTATAAGGAATCAACAAGAGCTGAACCATGCTGCTAACAAGGGCTTGAAAACAGCTGTTGAATTATGTGGTCAGTGAGACGGTGGTGACCTTAATTTGTTTAATTAATTTTGACTTAAATTAATAATCTCCAATTTTTTGCTTATTAATCTTATTGTTATTAATATTTTTTGTTTTGAGAAACAGAGGAAGTGAAGGTTAAACACCCCAAAGTTTCATATGCGGACCTTTACCAGGTTATTTTATAATATTTTTTTTGTAATAATTTATAATCAAGATATTAACGTGTGGAGTCATGGAGTCATATTATGTACAAAAATGTTTCGTGGACATCGAGTTTTTCATACACTTGAACGTCTACATAATCAACTGCAAAAATATGGTTAATTCACTTGAATAAATGATTGGTTAATCTAGATTAAGTTAAAGATTATGGTTAGTCATGTAGTTTGTTTTTGTCAAAGGTTAGTCATGTAGTTGAATTAACCACAAAATTGAATATGAATTAAAATTAATAATTTATTCAACGGTATCAACCATATTTTTACACATGATTAATCGGTCCTCGCACGTGTGCTAAAAAGGGTGTTCACGTATGTATTATGTAAGAAAAAATATTTATATGTATTTCAGCTAGCTGGGGTTGTGGCTGTAGAGGTCACTGGTGGTCCAACTATTCACTTTGTTCCCGGAAGAAAGGTACTAGTACATTCATCATTCATCATTCAATGCAATACAAATCATGCTTTGTTTAATTAGCCTCATGATTTAGTAACAATCTAGCTTTATTATATTATTATAGTAGTATTATGAGGTGTTTTATTTTGAATTAGGATTCATTGGAATCTCCACAAGAAGGTCGCCTTCCAGATGCCAAACAAGGTAATTAAATCATGTTGTTCAATCCTGAAACTTAACTCAAAATTACGCAAAATAGTATTTCATTTATTATTGTATAAAAAACTATATTTCAGGTGCATCACATTTAAGAGAGATCTTTTATCGCATGGGTCTCACTGATAAAGACATTGTAGCTCTCTCCGGAGGCCACACTTTGGTACAAATTAATTACCAACCATAATAATTCAAACACTTCCTTTATTATATTTCTTGAAGAATATATAAATTTAATTTAATCTCATTCATTTCAATTGATAAGGGTAAGGCACATAAAGATCGCTCTAACTTTGAAGGTCAATGGACTAGAGACCCTCTCAAGTTTGATAACTCTTATTTTGTGTAAGATGATTTGTTTCATGTTAATTTCTTTATTTAAAATAATGTATGAAAGTTTGATATTTAATACAAGATTAACATAAACAGGGAACTAATGAAATTGGAATCAAAAGATTTATTGAAGCTTCCTACAGACAAGGCTCTAGTTGATGATCCTGCATTCCGCAAATATGTTGAACTCTATGCTAAGGTTATTGTCTTTACTATGTTTTCTTTTGTTCTCTATTTTTTTTTTTTTTTGGTACAATCTTTTGTTCTCTATTTTATTTTATACTATAGTATTATGTATTTTTTGTGGCTAATAATGATTTTGAATTTTACTAGGATGAGAATGCATTTTTCAGAGATTATGCAACATCACACAAGAAACTCTCTGAATTAGGCTTCAATCCCGGTGGCAGTTATCGTTCTCAATTGGCTAAGGCAGCGTTAGGAATGGTTATTGCCTCAACTGTTGTGATCCTGGGTTACTTACTTGAGCTCAACAAAAAAATCAATTGAAACATTATTACTACATTATTATTTTTTTTGTTTGAAATATACTACATTAAATTGTACTGTACTTTATTCGTTCATCATAAAAAACATATCATCATGTACAAATAAGTTGTGAAGTGCAGAAGCATTCATACATATACTGCTTAAATATAATTTACTTTTTATTGTATGCTCTCATTTGATACATTTATCTTTTGAAAATTATCATGAACGTTTGGAATTGAGAAATGTTAAATAAAATACCCATAAGTGATGTTGAATGATAAACCAAACCAATTCTACTTGTCCCAAATTTAATTTAAAAATTGAAACAAATCACATATTTCACAGTGTATATAAGTATAAGGCGACAATCCCCTGAAATAAACAGGGTTGATTGATGATAAAAAAGAAGGATAAAGCATTGAAAATTAATTAGTGGATGTATATTCTTTAGTGGTTAAATAATACTTACTTCACATTGTATTCAAGTGGCCCATTAGCTCAGTTGGTTAGAGCGTCGTGCTAATAACGCGAAGGTCGCAGGTTCGAAACCTGCATGGGCCATTTTTTCCTTTCTTTTTCATTATTTTAATATTAATTTGAAAAATAAAATAGAAAGGTCACAGGTTCGAAACCTGCATGGGCCATTTTTTCCTTTCTTTTTCATTATTTTAATATTAATTTGAAAAATAAAATAGAAAAAAAGGTTTATAAAACGCCGTTGCCGGGGATCGAACCTGGGTCACCCGCGTGACAGGCGGGAATACTTACCACTATACTACAACGACTGTTTGGTGATTGTAAGCTATTAGAGTTGTTATTTATTCTTTTTGTAGAAGCTTAATTGTATGAAATGAGGTGAATAATAATTATTTGATATTAGTACGTAAAATCTCAAATTTCGTTGGCAATATGTCTATTATAAGTACAAATTACAATTGTTTTTGAGGGGAAGTTAGTTCAATTGTTGAATCCAATTTACTCAAAACAATATAAAAGAATTAAACAAAATCTAAAACGGAGACATTATCAATCAAGTAAATCACAAACCCCTCATGGATATATTACAAAGTCTTTTTAATTTTTCACATATACCTTTGGTTAATACAAAAATGGATCATGGTCAATATCTTAAGTCATAAAGAAATGAGCTAGTAAGTTGGAAAAAAATAAAATAGGGATTCTAAATGTTTTGGATAACATTGAGTACAATATATATGGAGTTGGATAATATTGGCATTGTATAAGATCAATTGATCATCCTAGTAAGTAACTATCGCAAGAGGTGGCTGATAAATTACTGTTGAATGTAGTGAAAGTGAAACAGTTTATTCTAATTCATCAATTTGATATCCTACCTATATACTAAGGAGAGGAAATTAAGACATCACAATGCTTTTATAATCAAAATTCAACTTAGATGCTTATAGGACAAATAAGCTTTTCAAAAAAGGGCAAAGATTTATTGTAAAATAGATCACTCTACCTTTATATTATATGTACACTTATTAGGCAAATATGTAATAAAAATTTGTAATTATGAATACATAGAAAGATCTTCTTTTAGCAAAAGTCATATATATGCACAGACGAAGAACACTGCAGTTGTTTACTGGTACAAGTTTGTTCAGCCAACAAAACTGAGCTATATTTAAGATTGCACATGTCAAGCTGCAAGTATTGATGTTAGTATAAGGTAAAAAAAAAACTCTACATTTCTAGGCTGTTTAATCCAACCCTTTGTTTGCTTATTCCACACGAATTTTCTTCTTTTTATTTTCTTCCAAGTCATATGTGGGCTCCACTTGAGGAGAGGTCCTCCTAACAACAGGTTCATTTTCATCATATATGAGATAAACTATGGTTTTCTTGACAATGAAATAGCTCCCAAAAACAACCACCACCTCCACTTTGTTACCAGGTGCTATATTTGATACAATATTCTGCCACTCCTCATTTTCAAAAGAGGTTAATGCTTCTTTCTTGTAGAGATGAATGGTAGTCTTTGTGTGATTTATCACCAACAGATTTTTTAGTCCATCTGATGTTGTGTTATCTGGGGTTGAAGTATAGACAATGCACATCATCGACTTCAAGTTTCGCCCTTCCACTTGAGGAACTTTAAAAGTTACGGAAGGACCTTCGCAACTGAAAGTTAACCAATTTGGATAACTACCACCAAGGAGCAAACAACCACCAGCGCCGTTGATATCTAGATTCTGTAAAATTGAAAACTGCATCAGTCTTTCATCTCATTGTTAGCAATTTAAAATGAACATAAATTTTAGAAAGTTCGTAACATTTTTTCAATAAAATGAAGTATGCATATTATAAGTTAAATGTATGTATGTAAAAAATTTAATTGTATGCATGCAAGTGAGAGAGGCAGTGTGTCAAACCTGTAAAATTTTCTCTTTCAGAGTATTAGTTAATTGGCAATTCATTCCCATTTGAATTAATAGAGACTTCATGGAATTTTTTGAACCTGAAACATGCACTTGACTGCAGAATTGAATTAATGCAGAATTGTTTATATTTGATACTTGTGATGTAGTTGCAGCTGATTCCAATTCCTTGGCATACAAGGCATCCAAAATGGTTGTCACATCTTGAGAAAATCTAAGTTTGGATCCGTACTCCACACAAAGACTTCGAAGACCTGGAAGGTTCTTGGATATTGATGCTAGTTTGTGGGAACTACTATATGGTACATCTAAAGAAACTAGAGATGACATAGTGGTAGATGTTTGAAATGGGGACTGAAAATTATTTGTTGGTGACATCCAAGACTGAATGATAGATGGAAACACATCACGCGAAAATCCTTCATAGCTGCACAAAGAAATATATCCAATGCTTTTTGACCTTACTAATGAAAATGGTACTCTTTTTATTGCAGTGTTATTTGCAAGCAGAGTGGTTAAAGATTTCATCTGTTCTAAGTCCTCCTCCAACTTGTCAATCATTAAACACCCGGAAAGAATGAGAGATTTTAGAGATTTCAACTTGTATATACTTCTTGGAAGGCTCCGAAGGCTAATACAATCTTCCAAATTTATCAAAAGAACTTTATTCATAAGTCCTATAGTATGCGAAATCTCTAACAACCTCGGACAATCTTTGAGTACTAGCTTTTCAAGATTAGGCAAGTTTGAAAAGTCTGGAGTTTGTGTCAGATGATGAGAGTGGCTAAGATTGAGAATTTTTAGCTTCTCCATCTTCTGCAAGAACATAAATTTTATAGAGAAAGCTTAGGGGAGAAAAGTACCAAATAATAAAATAGTAATTCAATTTGAGGAGCTTAATTTAAATTTCATCTATGAATTTGAAAAGTGAAAACAACTCATGAAGAGCAAAAAACTAAAATCAAAATAAATACCTGAGTTTCTTTCCACACAACTTTGAGTGGGGATTTTTTTGAGTTTTTCCAATACACATTTCCACTCGGCTACCCCCCTTTCAAACAAATATGATCCAAGAACTTCTAGAGCTAGCGGCAATCCCCCAGAATACTCAACTACATTTTTGGACATTCCCACAAAATCTTCTCCAGGACTCGGTTGCTTGAACGCATGCCAACTAAAAAGCTCTAGTGATTCACTTTGATCCATTTCATTCATTTTGTATACTTGATCAACCCTATTCCCTCTAAGTATATGCAAATCTCGGGTTGTGATGATTATTCTGCTCCCTGAACCAAACCATGTACTACTTCCACACAAAGCATTCAGTTGATCCAGGGTATTCACATCATCAAGTACGAGAAGTACTCTTTTACGGCAGAGTCTATCCCTTAATATAATATTGGGTTAATACGTTTTTACCCCCCTGTAATATAGGCGAGTTCCGGTTTTCCCCCTGTAAAAAAGATTCTTTCGATTCCAACCTTGTAATATAAAGATTCCGTCGAAAACCCCCCTGGTCGAATATTGGACCCCCCAGCTGATGACGTGGCGTGACGTGGCGCGCTGAGTCATTCTTTTCTGCTGACGTGGCGTGCTGACTGTATAATTATTTTTATTTTTTTATTTTTTTATAGGGTACACGTGGCATTTGTCATTTTTTTATGTCTTTACCCCCCTGTAATTTAGGCGAGTTCCAGTTTTCCCCCCTGTAAAAATTTTAAAAATAAAAAATAAAATCTGGAAAATTTTAAAAAATAATTATTTTTTTAAAAAAAATTCTGGAAAATTAATAAAAATTGAAAATAAAAAAAATAAAAAAAATTGTTCAGTCTTCCGGTTTATTTTCTCTTTTATGTTGTTTATTCCTTTGATGATGTCTAACTAATTCCTTTATGATTGGGTCATAAATGAATGATTTTGTTCTAGCTCATGACCATGAAAGTTATTATAGTTTATTCAGTATAAATTGTACGTAATGCTTTTATGATTCTTACCCAATATAATTGATTTTAGGGAATTATAATACCCAATATAATTGATTTTAGGGAATTATAATTAGAGAAAAGGGCTTTGAGTTAAGGGATTGATCTGAGCTGTTTTTTTAATTGTCGTAAACCGATTAACAATCATATGATTTAGGTGCAGATTACTAATAAGTGATGAATAGATGATACGAAAGACCTAATCATTTCTCTAATCATATTTCAAAACCAATTTTATTCTTCAGTAATTTATTTATTATTGTAAAAAAACATGTTTTCCTAAGGCAACCCCCCATTAACATACATCCTGAATATTGACGAAATTTTTCAGGGTTATGATTTTTTTATTAATATTGATGAAGATGATGAAGGTGATAAGAGAATACGATGAAGAAAGGAAAAAAATATCGGGTAGTTATAGTGCACTATTATTTACAATAGACGTCTAAAATCCAACGGTTTATGTTTTATCAAATAGATTCCAGTTATTGATCCAGATTTTTAAAATTTTAAATATTTTCCAGTTTTTTTATTTCGCAAAAAAATCTAAACTTTTTTTTATTTTGAAAATTAAATTCCAGTATTTTTAAATATCTTCTAAATTTCAAAAAAAATCCGAACTTTTTTCCAATTTTTTAAATTTCAAAAAAAAAATCTAAATGTCTTTTCGCTTTTTTATTTTATTTTTCGAAAAAAATAATCTGATTTTTTGTTATTTTTAAAATTTAAAAAAAAAACCAATCTTTTATTTTTTAAAAAAAATAATCTGATTTTTTGTTATTTTTAAAAGATTTTCAATTTTTAATTTTTATTATTAAAATGATTTAATGATGTGGTATGTATATACACACATGTCATGCGAAATTTTTTTTTTCTAGATTTTTAATTTTTTAAAATTTTTCAGTATTTTTTTCATTATTTTCAATTTTTATTAATTTTCCAGCATTTTTTTTTAAAAAAATAATTATTTTTTAAAATTTTCCAGATTTTATTTTTTATTTTTAAAATTTTTACAGGGAGGAAAACTGGAACTCGCCTAAATTACAGGGGTAAAGACATAAACAAATGACAAATGCCACGTGTACCCTATAAAAAAAATAAAATTAATTATACAGTCAGCACGCCACGTCAGCAGAAGAGGGTGACTCAGCGCGCCACGTCACGCCACGTCATCAGCTGGGGGGTCCAATATTCGACCAGGGGGGTTTTCGACGGAATCTTTATATTACAAGGTTGGAATCGAAAGAATCTTTTTTACAGGGGGGAAAACCGAAACTCGCCTATATTACAGGGGGGTAAAAACGTATTAACCCTATAATATTTCCCGACTCAATGTTTTGTATCTTGGTTGTTGTTTCTTTGCAGATATCAAAGAGAAGTTGTTCTTGTAAATTCACTTGTCCAGCATTTTGCTCCCAAACTTCCCTAATATTTGCAAGGAAGCTTCTACCTTCAAAACTGCAACCAATTTTATTGTAAATCGCTTTGGCAATGGTAGTTTTACCAATACCTCCCATACCCCACATCCCTATTAGGAGAACATCATTTGACTGTTGGATGTCTAGCAATTGAATCATATTTTGCACTCGAGATTCAACCCCTACTGGATTATTAGCAATAAACAAGTCTGTCTTGTCAAGCAATCGTGTAATATTTTCAACAATATCTTTGATAGCCTCACTTTCATTTCTACAAAAAATGAATCAAACAAAAGGTGCAAATATGTATAAGTCAAAAGTAAAGAAAATTCGAGTAAAGAAAATTATGTCTTGCCATAGGCTCTATGTGCGAGTTAGACTGTCTAAAAAAAAGTTGCAATAAGGCTCAAAGTCTTGTCCAGTAAGTTGGATGAAACTGTGTATGCATATATCTAGCTTGTTACTATTTAGCATAATCAGGTGCTTGTAGTATAACTATAAGTGTTTATCATATAAGTACTTATGTATAAACTATTTCTATAACAAAAGATAAAATAAAGTAAAACCGTGTTCATTTAAACTATAAGCTATTTTTATAAGCTATGAATATGCTCAAAACAGCTTAAAGACTTGTCATAAACTGATTTCATAAGCTCTTTCAAACAGTCTCACAAGTTTTTATCACAAATTTAAACATGTCCTAATTAATGATCCAAGCACATAATAAACTGCAATGAAAACTAAATAATTTGAAAGTAGAAACTATTGTATGAAGTTACTTGGAGTTTAGGACTACAAATCCTGCAAGGCCAGCTGCCTCGCGAAGCGCCGTTCTCCACCGTGTTTCCAAATGTTGACTAAGTGCGTCATCTAAATGCCACTTGTGTTCCATCTTGGCAATGCTTTTCAAAAGATTTTGAAATGCAGTACCAAATTGACCAGTTTGATGACGCACTTCTGATGGATCTACACCGTAGAATACTGGCAAAACAACTTGTCCTATGGTTCTATGACACTCCATAATTTTCTCCACTTCTTTCAAACACCACTGTGATTCCGCGTAATTTTTTGAAAAAATAACAACAGAAATCCGAGAATCTTCTATTGCTTGCAGTAGTGATTTTGAGACGCGATTTCCTCTTGGAAGCGAGTGATCATCCTTGAAAACGATAACTCCAGAGTTTTGAAGAGAAACATGGAGATGTGAAGTGAAGGAAGCACGAGTATCTTCGCCTCTAAAACTTAAGAACACGTCAAGTATCCTTAATGCTTTCGACGGTTTTTTTGTTGATGTTGCATTGTTCAAAAATGATTGTGAAGTTTGAGGGAATTTACTGAAGAAAGACATGAATGGATGGCTGATGTAGTAATTTTGCATCAAACAAAGTAAGTATTTTAATATCGTCTCCACAGGGAGTTGCGTATATCATAAGCGTCTTCACAATAGTTCATATTAAGGTATCGAGTATAAGTTGTTTGTTTGTAAAACTATGTTCCTAAACGACATAAAAGTAAAAACGAGATGAGATCGAACTATTTCGCTTGCGGTATAAGATAACGAGCAAGCATAACAGCAGCAATCTCTCGATCGATTAACAGACTCTAGCTTTATAACCAATATTATCACAATCATTTCTACAACATCCTTCGTGTCCAAAGCGACATCGTTATTTCTAAGTTATCGTTTAAACATTCGTGTCCAAATCCCTTAAACGATAACAAAGTCGATCGGATAACTTAATCGACCGTGTCCAGCCTGATTAAGTATCCGAAAGCATTAAATTCTTGATTAAAAGCAATTATCGAAGGTTTACAAACTTGTCAAGAGTGATATAACTTAAGATAGTTTGTTATTCTAGTTCTAGATTCAAGAGTTCGTGTCCAAATCATCTTGAATCTCTTTGAAAGCATTAAAAGCAAGAATAACAACAATATTGAATCATTAAGCTAGAACCTTATACATTAAAAGATCAAAAGATTACATAATAGCTTGTTTGATTACCTCAATACTACAAGTAGATGATAGCTACACATAGACATGTAAACTATGCAAGAGATGAAGAAAGATGAAGATTCCATGTCAAGATCCTTCGTGTCCAAAGCGATCTTGAATTAAATCTACTCCTAAACCAATTGCTTTGTGTTTCTCTCTTTGAAATAGCTCTAACCTCTCTCTAGAATGTATGAAAAATAACAATGGAATAGTACCTCTAAAAGAGAGGAAAAAATGCTATTTAAAGGGGCTGAGTTATTACACCTACGCTAATAGCTCCAGATACGCTAATAGCGTAGTAGGTCGGCCTATTTAATGGCCAATGGAAGCTTGCCACGTTGCCCGTTTTGCCCTGCTTCGCCCAAACCACGCTATTGGCGTGGCTCTCTGGAGTCTTTACGCTAATAGCGTATCTCACGCTAATAGCGTGGTTCTTGACAACTTTCTCTTTTGCTTCGCTCCAGGCACGCTATTAGCGTATCCTTCTGGACTTGGGTATTTCTTCATCACGCTAATAGCGTAGAACACGCTAATAGCGTATGACTTTGAACTTTGACGTTTCTTGCTCCTTACTTGTATTTTCCTGCACAAAAAGGGTAGAATAAGGCTCAAAAGCATAAATGACATATTTGCACAATAATTGGAGTTTTCCATAGAGAATCTTGCAAAACAAGTCACTAAAATGCCTAAACTCCTATATGAAATATATCACTTTTAAACACTTATCAAACTCTCCCCAACTTGGCTTTTTGTTTGTCCTCAAACAAATCAATTGAAAAGGAAACTAACAAGGCTTTGGACAAGGTTTTCAACACGGTGTCAAACAATTCAAAACAAAAAATAAACAAATGGTGATTCAAATATGATTGCGCGGGCAAGCATGAAGTCCTCCGCTACTCTAGATGCAAACTAAGAATGCGAAAAAATGTCCTAAGCACAAACTATACATCATAAACTTCAAAACATAAACATAACTATCTATGAACCACACCTAACACACTTCTTTAAAAGTAAATGCAATACTATGATAACAATAAGTGAGGTAATGAACACACATCCAACAATCATGCTAACATCCTATTTAAGTTAGGTGTCCATCCAAATATCGTCTCAAAAAGCATAAAAGCATGGATCAAAAGGTCTTGCAAGGGTTATAACTTGGCCGAGCTACAAAAGAAATGTCATATGTGGGGCAATTGATCAGAAAGCCTATCAAAGAGGAACATTCTTTGTAATACAACTTAAAATTCAATATCTTCCCTACCAATAATTACAACCTTTGATGATTAACAATCAAAACAATAACCTTGACAACTTATTCTATTTTTGCTGTTTCTTTCTTTTTCTTCTTTTTCTTTTCTTTTTCAAATGTACAACTTTTCTTTGATTCAATGTTGTCAGGTTATTTTACAACTTCACCAGAACTTGACATATAATGCCTCCTTTTCTCCCCAACTTGAATACAACAAAACTCTAATTGAATGTTCCCCTATCCTAAGGCAAGGGACAAAGTACAAAGAGGTTAAGGGTTCAACAAATTAAAAAATTATCAAAGTCCTTTCAAAGACAAGCATGAACTGGATTTATGAAAAATTTCAGACAAATTCACTAAGCATTGTGCTTATGAATATTGACAGTTCACGTTTGAGGACTTGATTCATTAGGCTCAGATTGGGGTATCAAATACTCGCTCTTCTCACAGGTAGGCTTAATGTGGTCAAGTAGGTTACTCTCAATTCAAAAAGTGCCTTGATCCTTTCCATGCTTTCAAACAGTTCAAAATAATTATCAGATTTAACATAACTAAAACAAGTTAGACGGTGATTATCGGTCTCCAGCATATATACAACAGATTGAAGCTACCTCACATTTATGTTAAGTACTAAGTGGTTCAAAAATATTTATGTTTATGAAAAGAATTAAATGATATATGTTTTGTGCAAAGTACAAGTTTCAAATTCTTATTAAAAACCTAGAATAACAGGAAACCAATACCTTGGCCTTACGCTTTCTCACAAGTAATATCACTATCACTCACCTGCTTTTGCTCAAACCTTGGCTCAATGGAGCACTTTAAGATTTATTGTTCATGAGCAATTTTCTTTTGAGAGACACAAGCAAGATGTACAACAAAAATTTCATCCAAAGCATAAGTTAAAATCCACAAAGCTAAATTATTAAACCACAACAATATAAAGTACTAAAGTATCAAGTCGAGCACTAAAAACCACAGTGCTCGAAGAGTACAAAATATAACCAAAGTGCAAAATACAACCAAATTAAATAAGTTCCAACATGAAATAAGGAAAGCAAAAGTTCGAAAGCGAAAAGAAAAAACATCACTAAAAAGACCATGATCACATCACTGATCATCATCAGCATCAACATCATCCATCTCTAGATCCTCCTCCACATCATCATCTTCACCTCCAGCATTTTCAGGCTCAGGTGTAGCCTCATCATCAACAGCATCTGCCACCCCCACATAAGGACTTGGCCTGCCCTCAGGCCAATGAACATAGCTCTGGTACTGGTCAGGTGTCATAACCGGGTAATCAGCATTCCCCGGATACATGTGAGCATTGTAGAGGTCCTGGTGTATGCCCATGTTGCTCCTCCAAATTGCCTCATTCTGATCCATTAAGAAGCTATTTTGGTCCCTCACGTACTGGTTATGCATCTGCTGCTCCAGCATGAAAGTCTGCAAACCTGAAAAATCAAAGGAACCAGGGCCCTCAGATGGGCCACCCTCATCATCATCAAAGTGGCTTTGGGCACATCGCTGCTCTCTCTTCTCCCAGGTGCGGATAGAAGTATCAGTAATGGTCCCCTCAATGTCTTCATCAAAGGTTCCAGTAATGGGTACTCCATGGGCCTTAAGCAAGGCCATGATAAGTCCAGGATAGAAAAGTGCAACCTTCTTAGCACCGGTGGCAACCTTTAACGCCACAGCCTTCAGCTCATTGGCTATTATGCGAGCAATATCCACCTTGACTTTGTTCATAATACACCAGATGAGTGGTAGGACAGCTTTTGGGGCATCGGATGTATGGGCTCGGGGTAAAGCATTGTGGACAAGAAATTGGAACACTAAGCAGGCCTTAGCATTCATCTCTTTTGTGAGAGCATGCTTGATCTCTCCCTTATCATTCTTCACAAAGAACCTACCCTTGTTCATAATGTCCCGCTCAATTTGCTCATAGGACCAGTTTCCTTGAGCATTTCTCTTAGCATAAGTACACAAAGGATGGACAGTTGGATCTTCTGAAGGTGGAAGGACTAAGGGATTGCCTAAGAATTCATTGATTGAATCCCTATCAAAAGGGATTTGCTTCCCTCTCACATATGAAGTCCAAGAAAAGGCATCAGCAAGGGTAGTGGGTGAGGCATCAGGTGTAGCATTGCAATAGAACTCCTTTACTAAATCAGTGTTAATCTCAGTTGTAGGAAAAAGGAGTTTATGCCACTTACGATCAGTGAAAATGTAAAGGAGGTCACAATGTTCACCATCGGGGTGAATGTCAAAAGTTTTCTCGTGCCAGGTTTTGTATTGAACCATCTTCTTAAACCTGGCAGAGTGGACAGGGGTGGGGAAACGGTTTGGGGCTACAGGTGTGGCTGAGGTCGAGGCAGCTTTGCCTCTTGGACGTTTGGTCCCGGTAGTTTTCTCAACATTTTTAGGTGCCATCTGCAACAAAACCAGGAAAAACCAACATATTGCATAGAAAATATTAGCACAAACTAGAATTGGTCATTTAAAAACATCAAAAATTTTGAAAATCTGGGCAAGTATGAAGAACTACGCTATTAGCGCCAGCCACGCTAATAGCGAAATTTTCTGGAAAAATTTCGCTATTAGCGTAGATTTCGCTATTAGCGTATTTCTTCGTACCTGCAATTTTCAAATTTTCAAAATTCTTGTTCCTGCAATTTCTCAGCACAAACCAGCAATTTTCAGCCCTAGGGTTCATCCTATGTCTCTAAAACACAATATAATCTTGAAAAGGAATCAGAATCATAACATTGGCACACAAATCATTCAAAACCCTTATTTTTCAATTTTTTTCAAAATGGGTCAAAATCAAAAGATGAATGTTTTTTGCATGTGGGTTATGATTCTTGTTCCTTTTCAAACTATAATTAATGAATAACAATCTCTAATGACAAAGCAAAATTCTAACCCTAACCCTAACCATTGTTAATCATGTCATACCATGTATTTCTCAATTCAAAAACAAGGAAAGGAAGAAGAATCAAACCTGTTAGTGTAGTGATTGGATGCAAGCAAGAATGAATGATGCAAGGATGAATGCTTGGAACCAATTGAACCACAAGAAAAGGGTTTTGATTTTTAGGGTTAGTGTGTGAGTGAGAGAAGTTTTTGTGTGTGAGAGTGAATGAAAAGAGAATGAAACCGTAAAAAGGGAAAAATGAGGAGTTGTGGGAAGTTAAGGGGAGTTAATCCCCTGGGCCCACCAAAAAATTTTCTCCCACGCCAAACTCACGCTATTAGCGTAGCTCTCTGTAGCTCCCACGCTAATAGCGAAATGTACGCTATTAGCGTGATGCTTCAGGATCAGTTTTTTTCTTTGTTGTTTCAATTCAGCTTTCAATGCTTAAGTACTACTACTATATGCAATAAACATAAAAAAAAAAATACTTACAAAACTGGGTGCCTCCCAGCAAGCGTTTGTTTTACGTCATTAACTCGATGCCTTTATCGATGAAGAATTCATGGCTCGATTAGTGAAATTGTCGACGTTTGTCGAACAACTTCACCACCAAAGTGGGGCTTCAATCTTTACCCATTCCCCGTCCAGTCGGACTTTGTCATTGGAACTTCTACAACCGTTCCATAAGGCTTTTTTTCTTTGATTGTAAACAGATTAGACCACCTAGACTTGAACTTTCCCAGGATTAACCGAGATCATGAATTACACAGTAACACCATTTGTCCGGGCTCAAAGTTTTGTTTCACAATCCTCTTGCCATGATAGCGCTCACCTTCTCCTTGTACACTTTAGAGGATTCAACGCTTGTCGCGCATTTCTCCGCATTCTTGTATTTGAACCTTCCTCTATTCGCCCACTTACTCTTGGTCAAAATTAAGAAATCAAAACGCTTTGTGCGCACAAAACGCTTTGTGCTCTAGTTCAACCGACAAGTGACACGACTTTCACATGCCTCATCAAGCTTTAATGACCAATCTATTCGTGATGCTAACACGACCTTCTTTTCTAAGATTCCTTTGAATTCTCGATTGGACACATCGACTTGACCAAGTGATTAGTAACATAAAAGAAAGTATATGTGTATATATGTACAACAAATTTACAAGAATCAGTTTTTGTGCAAAATTGCTTAACATGACAAAATTGTTTCGATACTTATGAAATTATCCGCTACTCCCCGGCAACGGCGCCATTTTGATGTAGTAATTTTGCATCAAACAAAGTAAGTATTTTAATATCGTCTCCACAGGGAGTTGCGTATATCATAAGCGTCTTCACAATAGTTCATATTAAGGTATCGAGTATAAGTTGTTTGTTTGTAAAACTATGTTCCTAAACGACATAAAAGTAAAAACGAGATGAGATCGAACTATTTCGCTTGCGGTATAAGATAACGAGCAAGCATAACAGCAGCAATCTCTCGATCGATTAACAGACTCTAGCTTTATAACCAATATTATCACAATCATTTCTACAACATCCTTCGTGTCCAAAGCGACATCGTTATTTCTAAGTTATCGTTTAAACATTCGTGTCCAAATCCCTTAAACGATAACAAAGTCGATCGGATAACTTAATCGACCGTGTCCAGCCTGATTAAGTATCCGAAAGCATTAAATTCTTGATTAAAAGCAATTATCGAAGGTTTACAAACTTGTCAAGAGTGATATAACTTAAGATAGTTTGTTATTCTAGTTCTAGATTCAAGAGTTCGTGTCCAAATCATCTTGAATCTCTTTGAAAGCATTAAAAGCAAGAATAACAACAATATTGAATCATTAAGCTAGAACCTTATACATTAAAAGATCAAAAGATTACATAATAGCTTGTTTGATTACCTCAATACTACAAGTAGATGATAGCTACACATAGACATGTAAACTATGCAAGAGATGAAGAAAGATGAAGATTCCATGTCAAGATCCTTCGTGTCCAAAGCGATCTTGAATTAAATCTACTCCTAAACCAATTGCTTTGTGTTTCTCTCTTTGAAATAGCTCTAACCTCTCTCTAGAATGTATGAAAAATAACAATGGAATAGTACCTCTAAAAGAGAGGAAAAAATGCTATTTAAAAGGGCTGAGTTATTACACCTACGCTAATAGCTCCAGATACGCTAATAGCGTAGTAGGTCGGCCTATTTAATGGCCAATGGAAGCTTGCCACGTTGCCCGTTCTGCCCTGCTTCGCCCAAACCACGCTATTGGCGTGGCTCTCTGGAGTCTTTACGCTAATAGCGTATCTCACGCTAATAGCGTGGTTCTTGACAACTTTCTCTTTTGCTTCGCTCCAGGTACGCTATTAGCGTATCCTTCTGGACTTGGGTATTTCTTCATCACGCTAATAGCGTAGAACACGCTAATAGCGTATGACTTTGAACTTTGACGTTTCTTGCTCCTTGCTTGTATTTTCCTGCACAAAAAGGGTAGAATAAGGCTCAAAAGCATAAATGACATATTTGCACAATAATTGGAGTTTTCCATAGAGAATCTTGCAAAACAAGTCACTAAAATGCCTAAACTCCTATATGAAATATATCACTTTTAAACACTTATCAATGGCATATATAAGATGAATAAGAAAATTGTAAGACAGTTGAAATGAAGTGTGAAGGTGTGCAGAAGAAAGAATGAAACGGAACTCAGTTTGTTTGTGGTGCTCAGTGGGTTTGGTTGTTGGATAAGAGGAAAAATGAGAACTGGGTCTCATGCATGGGGACAGTGGTAAATGAAACTCCGACAATAATGAACTAGTGGACCATTTTTCTGAGCAAAATATTATGACCTGTTACACAAGTTAAACAAACTCCGACAGTGTGTAATTTAGATTTTTTTTTTTAGGGAATCTTATTCGACACCGTGTAATTTAGATTTGAATCGGTTTTGAGGCAAAAATAAAATGATACAAAACCCAATTACACTTTCCTAACTTAAGTATGCATGTTGAATCCAGGCGTACACACATTTTCCATATAATACCTTCTCGTTTAAGCTATACAAGAAATGACCAGAATTGCAAAGTAGCTGAGAAGACACCACGTGTCCTAAAACAGGAGGTCAAACTTGCAACTTTTTGTAAAAATAAAGGGTCAAAAAAGCTTATTTCCGTAAAGATAGAGGGTTAAAAACATATTTCCATAAAGTTAGAGGGTCAAAAGAGCATATTTCCTTAAACATAGAGAACAAAATTTTCATTTTTTTAATAAGGGACCAAAATCACATCATTTTGAAACTTAGGGGTGAAAAATGCACTTTAGCCAACAATTTATCCTATTCCATCCGTTGTATAATAGTGTATGATAATATATCAATTTTATATTCTATTTATTTAATTATCTTGCATCTAATGAGATAAAAGGGGAAACATTATCACCTTTGTCCTTGAATATATGACCTTTTTTGTCAAATCACGATAATTAAGAAAGTTTGTAGTAATATTAAATTTGTTTGTAATTATTATTGATTTTACAACATTATCTTTTAAGAGAATTAGTTTATGTTTTCAACATATAATATTTTTTTAGGGGTTCAATATTATATAGTATTTATTGTTGTTTGAAGAAAAATAGTGAAAAATAAATTAGGGTATTTTTCAGGATCAATCAAAGACCTAGGGCCCAATTGCTTAGGCCCAATAACAAATCCAGCCCAAATGCTGCGTTTCACATTTTACTCGTAACACACCCCTTCCCCGGGGGGGGGGGGGGGTACTCGAAGCAACATAGACCAGTTCAAATAAACTGTAACGTCTCTTTCCCACGTTCCCGCGGATCTCTCCCCAGCGGTTACACTTCCCACGATTTCGTAACCGCCGGGTACACATGTGCCTTGCAACGGCTATGCAAACACCTACCTCTATATAAAGGGGACTCCTCGCAGTCCCCAAGGTAGAATCTCTCTCATCTCTTAACCTCATTTCTGATCTTTACTGACTTGAGCGTCAGAGTGTCTACATGTACACACCCCCCGCCGTTCCAATGCATAAACTGACACATTTCCACCACCACATTAAATAGCACCGACAGTCACCTTCTGATCAGGTACGATCGGGTATGTTGCTAAAGAAATAATTAATATAGTTGAAAACATCAAATATCTTTATAAAAAAATTCTAATTAGGAATGGACATAGTATTAAAAAAAAAGGATAAAGGGGAAAAACATACCTATAATAAGAAGAAGAAATTAAAACTTCTCAATATATACAAACACACTTTCGTAATCAAAATCAATTTACATGATTATATGACAGATTTATTGTAAAAGGCCATTATACCTTTTTATATATACATTTATTGTTATTAGGAATACACAAAGTTATTTCTTCAGCAAATGACACAGTAAACCAGTTCTTGTTTTTGTAAATTATTATTAAATTAGTCTCTGACTTTATTAATATTTCAAACTAGTCTCTGTCTTTGTCAAGTTTTTCGATTAAGTTCCGTCGACCTTCTTTATGTTTTTGTCATACGACGAGGGACCTAATTGAGAAACTTTTAACAAATACATAATTAGTTTGAAATATTAATAGAGTTGAAGACTAATTTAAAATTGACTTACAAAGACATGAACCAATTTAATAGTTTACTCAGCATGCTCTACGATGTGAGCTCAGAATGAAAAATTGAACTACATTTCAGATTACACCTATGTGGGTAAAACTCTACATTTTTTTGGCTGTTTAATCCAATCCTCTATTTGTTTGGACTTAACGTGAGAAGAAGTCAAGATATTGGTTTAGTGAGTGAGAGAATGTTGAGACCATAAGCTTGAAGTCAATTGATTCAGGGCCGGCCCTAGGCATAGGCCGGGAGTGCGACGGCCTAGGGCCCATGCCGTTAGGGGGCCCTAAAAAAAAATTATGCAGAGGGGTGTATATAGAAATGTTTGGTTTGTTGGGGATTTATATAGCAAACTGCAATGAAAGGCCCGAAATATTTACAAGATGGATGACTGGGCTCAAGTATGTTAATGTTTTAGGCCCTTTTGGAGAGATTTGCTATATATACTCTCCTATAACACAAAGATTTCTATATACACCCTCTCCATAAAAAATTTGGTTTTTCCTAATAATATGTCAAAAAAATTATTATGGGAGAAATTGGTGATATTTTTTTGGGCCCTTTGTTCCTAATAATGTGTCTCACTAATATTAAAAATATCGGTGATGTTTATTATCCAACAAATTGGGATAATTTTCATAACAAAACAAATTATATTTTAGTTGAAAATGAGCCTACGAAATTAATCTTAATCTTTTTTTTGACAAAAAATTAATCTTAATCTTGTCTTTCTAAAGTCCCAAAAAAAAATATTATATCATATTGTGTTGTGAAAGTGACTCAAAATTGGAGTTTGGAGGCCAAAAATTGATGTTTGCTGAAAGTACAAATCGGGGCCCGAATGGCAAAAATCGGGGGCCGATTTTGGCTGTCTTTGGGATCAGTTTGGTACTGGAAAAATCGGCGGCCGAATGGTAAAAATCGGGGCCCGATTTTGCGTGCTGTTATTTTTCAGAAACGTATTTTTTGGGCCAGATTTGGTACAATTTTATGGGAGTTACTTTTACTATAAATATAGACATTGTATCAGTGTAAACCTTGAGAGATAGAGGGGGCTGAAACAAGGGCTTAGAAAGGCAACAACAAAACTAGGGTTTGTTTAGAGTTTGTCTCTTTGGAACAAAACTAGGGTTTGTGGGTTGATTCACCTTGGGAAACACTATTAGGATTGAGTCTCTTGGTTACGGGAAGAGGCTGGGATTTGGGTAGAATTAGGCGGGAGACTTATTCTTGTAATCCATCTCTTTTGTAACGTTACTCATCATATAGTGAATCGGAGGGCTGCTCTCTCCCCCAGACTAGGTCAATTTGGACCGAACTGGGTCAACAAATTCTTTTGTGTTCTCTCTTTCCTTTTCTCTCGCTGTTGTTTACTACTTTTGGCTTGTGATTATAACTGTTCCATACACTTTGATTTTGGTTGCTTAATTATCCCTTGCTCCACACATCAAGTTGTTATTGGTGTGAGTTTCTCATCGAATCCGCAACATATTGTAATGTCAACTTTCTTGAATTGATTGAAAGGATAGCAAAATTGAATATGATATTGCATGATCATGAAACCGACGTGAGACACATTCTTGATTATTTTGCAGGTGCTATTGTTCATTTCTACGGTACTTTATTTTGTTTTGGTGTCTATAAACTATTTGATTAATTTTCATATGTTGCCTAAAAAAAATTATTTGGTAGTGAAAAGCGGGAAAATAAAATAAAATGAAGAGATAAAAAAATCACAACAATGAGCTAATTTTTTTTTTTGACGTATTATATAAGGTGCCCTTTTCTCGTATTATGCCTAAGGCCCGTAAAACTCTAGGAACGGCCCTGAATTGATTTTGTTAAATAAGCATACATGCCAACCTTAAGGCATTTGGCTTCATCACAAGACATTGCATATGGGCTGTTAGAGCAACAATTGGAATGTGTCTGCCTGTTCCTTTCTCCGATTTCCTTATTGCTTTTGGTGCCTTATATCCATTCATCTTTGACATCTTATCTTATTTTCCACAAAGGCAATAAAGAATCAGTATTCAGTATTCATTGTAATATCAATCACTTATTTAAAAAATAATTGTTTACATAGAACAATATAAAATCGATTTTTTCCCGTAAAATTATCTTTATCTTTTGATACTTCTTTTCTCCCCCTCTAAAAATATATATTTTTTTGAAAAGTTATTCTAATCTCTTTTCATTTGAAGTTGTTTTTAGATTTTTTGTTGATCTTTTTTTTTTTAAAAAACTACAAATAACATATTCAATGCTCTTTAAAATGATTTTTTTTTTTTAAATTATAACAAACCTCATAGGCCTTGTTTGTTACAGATTGAAATAAAATAAATTTTGACATTCAATAATTAAGAGATTCTTTTTAGAGATTTGATAAAAAATGGAAATCTATTTTGTGTTTGTTTATCGTAATAAAATTATTTTATTAAAAATAATTTAGTTTGTTTACATACAACAATATAAAAGTATCAATCTTTTGAAAGTTAGTTTCTCTCTCATCTAAATAGGATTTTCTCTTACAAAAGACACAAAAAGGTAAATATATGTTGATGTGTCAAAATATTAAGATGAGGCAAAATTGTGTTTTTTGTTGATCATTACTTTCATATTTAGAAAAAGAATAGATTGAACACATAACTAGTTCGAACTTTAAGCTCTCCAAAATGCAATCTGATCTTGTATGTGGTGGTTGGCAGTAAGAAACATGATTATACAATTTATCGGCGTTGAATCATGTTTCTTACGGTTTAAATGAAATGTTAATAAATAAACATATTTAAATGTGATTCAACGCCGGTACATTTGGCATCACATTTAGATATGTTTATTTATTAACATTTCATTTAAATACAATTTATGGGCGTTGAATCTCACTTGAAATATATTGAAATTTCAATAGAAATTCAAATGTTGAAGTACTCACAGGAGATAACAATGAAGTGTTCGGCGAAGGATGTGTATGACCTAGAAGATAAAAATATATCGTACCCATCTTTTACTAAGCAATTCGTTAGAACCTGGAGTGAGTACTTAGAATTTCTATTGAAATTTCAATATCTTTCAATTGAAATTCTTCACCTCTATCCTGTGTTGAAATAATACGTATGTTAATAAATTAAACATATATAAATGTGATGTCAAATGTATGCTTACAACAACCATCTCATCCAATATTGAATCGTATTTAAAAAAATTAAAGTTCAACCAAACTACATGTTCAATTTATGTAAAATCTTTAAGGTCTAACACTACATTCTGCTCAATTACACAAATTATGATATCTTATAAGGTGGCATTTAGGATGGGTGAGAGAAAGAATTCCCCACCATGGGAAAGTTGATTTATAACCCTTAGATCAAATGAAGAGCATACTTTTATTATAGACTTTCACCACTAGATTTTTTTCACACTATCTCCCACACCCTTCTCTCCTCCATCCCAACTCGGTGCCACCACCATCACTCCATCAGCAACAAACTCACCTTAAAATAAAATCTCATAGTTGCTGTTAATCTCATAGTACGGGTTTGGTTAGTTTCACATCGCAGTTTGTGTTGTCCAGATTAATTACAGAGTGGAATCCAAATCGCTTAAGTAGTGTGCATTTGTTCTTGCTCTTTAGATAATTAGAGGTAAAATCAATTTGAATCATCAACATTTAAACATGTCAAATAATTATGAACAACAATTTTATGCTTCCAAAATCAACTTTATGTTTCACGAAGGTGAAGTCAAACATGCATATAGCAGCAGTTGGAAGTCTCACGTTTGAATGTTCAGTTGAGTGGTAGTGTTAGTTGTAAAGAGAAGAAGATGAGGAAATGGATTTATGGTGGAGAAGAAAAGGATTTAGATCTGGTAAAAAGGAAAGAAAAAAAGGGTGGAGAAGGTGATGGGAATTAATCTATTAATGGGCATTAAATGTCATATTTGATGATTTTCGTTGATGAGCTATTCCTCCCTGAGATTTTTACTTAAAAAGCAAATTTTTTCTGGGTTGTTTCATGGTTGAGAGGTTGAAGATAAAGTGGGAAAAAATCTAATATGGGGAGACTATAATAAGATCAGTGTTTCTATTTGATCCAATGGTTAAAAACCACTTTCCCATGATGGGGAATTCTTTCCCTCACCCACCCTAAATGCCACCATCTTATAACAACTGAAATCCTATAAATACAGTGACCGAAAACCTATACAGATTAAAATCTCATTTTAAAAATAGTAAGTGTGCATTGAACTAACCACATAATATCTGATATCTTGTTGGTTTTCTTTTCTCTTGGGAGTTTGTTGGATATTTTGTTTTCTTTTGTTTGTTTTTGGGGTACTTTTAATACTCTTGAACCTTGTACTCTTGATTCTATGTTATTTAATTTATATATATTCTTTTTGGCATTAAAAAAATAAGCAAATATATAAAACAAAATAAATAATCATAAAATAACATGTTCAATGGAATAAATAATAATGCAAAGATGAAACAATGTTTTAATAAAGGAAGAATGCTATTACTTTTAACGTTTGGCTTCAAATAGTTTGTAACCAATTTCTCCAAAACTGAATTCAATAGTTTGGCATGAAGAATACATATAGTAGTAAAAGTCTAACTTTATAATTTGAAGAGACATAATTTATAAGGAGTTTGAAAATTTGAAGATAAAAAAGGAAAAGGAAAAGAAAAAGAAAAAAAAGATTATTGCCCAAGAATTATCTTCTCATGCTTTTGTTGTGTGATAGGCAATGTGTACTCTTATAAGTAATTGTTGGATTTGAAGGGCCTTTACATATTTTGTGCTTAGTTTTCTCTTTATAAATAAAAGTTCTGAATATAAAAAATAAAATAAAAATTATACCACTATATTAGACAAGAATCATTGGAAATATATATCATAGTAAATAATGCTGTAAGTCTCAAAGACTAGAAGCAAGAAAAGATAAATTAGGCCACCCTTTCGAAAACATAAAATAGTGTTAACATTAACAATTAAAATGAAAAAACATGATGTTCAAAAAGAAAAAAATTAACAATAAAAATGAAGGGATCATGTTTGATGGAATGAGAAGCTGAAGATAAGAACTACAAAGAAAGAAAGAAAAAAAGGAAGGGTGGATCAAGTTGAAAGCCTTATTACATGTAAATTGCATACCCTTGCCATTGCCATATATACAAGAATAAAGAGAGTTTCGACAAAAATAAGAGGACATGGGTGCAGAGGTGAGAAGAAGAGGGAGTTGTTAGGGATTAATCTGAACCATTGGATCTATCTTACGTGTTAATCTTGAGCTGTTGGTTTTATTTTGTATTTTGTGACAAATGAGCAGTTGGTCTTAGGCTATGTTATGTGAGGAGGCATGTGACTACCAAGTACTATCATTGACTAGTAGTTGTAACTTGTAAAGTACAATTTATGAATAACAAACACACTTTCATAATCAAAATTCAACTCAGATGATTATATGACAAAAATTTATTGCAAAATGGATCATTATATATACCTTTCTATATACATTTATTTCTATTAGGTTTATAGTTATGGATATACAAAGAGTTATTCCTTCAACAAAGTGCAATCATATCATATGCACACATAAATAACACTACAGCCGTTTACTGATACTAGTGAACTCAGTAAGGAAAATTGAACTATATTTCAGATTACAACTATGTACATTTCTAGGTTGTTGGTTTAGTGAGTGAGAGAATGGTTGAGACCATAAGCTTGAAGTCAATTGGCTTTGTTAAGTAAGCATCCATGCCAACCTTAAGGCATTTGGCTTCATCACAAGACATTGCATGTGCTGTTAGAGCAACAATTGGAATGTGTTTGCCTGTTCCTTCCTCTGATTTCCTTATTGCTTTTGTTGCCTCATATCCATCCATCTTTGGCATCTAATTTTCCACAAACACAGATAAAGCATTAGTATATTTAACCTGATATTCACTTATTAGATATAAAAAAGCTACCTATTGGAGCAATACTTGATAACATTTTATAGCCTGTATGAAAATAATTTGACTGATTTTTTTTTTAAGAAGCTAAACTAGCCCACTGAAATAGGCACCGGGGAGAATTGAGCCTGAGACCTTTAGAGAAGCACACTTCAAGGTCTCTCAAGCCAACACCACCGGCCAACACAAGTGTAATTTTATATTATAGAAATAATTTATATATAAGTGCCTGATTAAACTATTTATCCAAACATGACCTATGTCAAACAATTTCACAAGTGCTTATGCCAGTAAATAAGCTCAAATGCGTCAATTCAAACAAGTCCTAATACTGTTATTCTGGTTCATACCTGACAATCCATTAGGATCAAATCATATTGATGGCAAGTCAAAATTTCTGTTTGTGATCTTGTATTTTTGTCCTTCTGGAGAGACTCTCTTCTACAATCTTCAGCACTTACCATATAATTAAGAGCATCCACTGCTTGTTGTCCATCACCTACAGCAACAACAACAGCTCCCATTTTTTCAAGCATTATTGTTGCAACCCTTTGAATTACTGGTGTATCTTCTGCAAGCAAAATCCTTAACCCCTCAAGTGATTTCTTATCATTCACTTCCTTTCTTGACCTTGTCACCCTATCATAAGCTTGTGTTGCAAAGTTTGTTTCTTTAGCTTTGTTGTCTTCAGAGGTACAAGATTCTTCTTCCCTTGGATTATTTTCTTCCAAATGTTCATTTTCATCGGTTAACTTTAAAATTGGTTTTTGACTAATTTCAGATATATCAGAATCATCAGAGCTAGTAGCAGCTTCAAATTGAGTAGAATCAATCTCAAGAAACTCATGCAAATCACCCTCTTTCATGTTTTTCTTTTGCAACTCAAGATTTCTCTCTTTTATAACAGCTTCCAAAATATGAATCATTTTTGCTTTGTATAGAGGTTTGTTAACCATTAGTAAGTGTCCTTTCCGACGAAGCTCCGTCTTTATGGTATTTGATGTGTCATGATTCAGCATCCACACAAATTTCGCTCTTCCAAAATACTTGTGAAGGAAGTTAAGTTGTTCTTTCCATATATCTGTGCTTAAGTCAAGCAAACCAATGTCAACAACGATGACAAAAATTGGATTCCTCATATCTTTGATGCTTAGTAGTTTAGACTTAAATCCTTCAAGATTTATTGGATAGTGTGCATCAAAGTTGTTATTGTTATGCATTGAACTTCTTGCATGAAAGAGTTCCCTCAAAATTTGTGTTAGTCCATTCCATTCAGATGCTTCCATTGTGCACACCCCTTTTTTGGTTAACCACTTCGATGTTATTATTCTACCCATATTGCCTTGTAGTGCAAGCAATACCTGCATTCACACTTAGTATTTAATAACCTATTTGTTATCCTTAAATTTCTCTTGCTTTTAGTGAAATGTACATTTTTTAAGATGAATTATATTTATTTTAAAGTATTATTTGCAAATAAGAATAATATACTCACCACTAAGCCATTGTCTGTCAAATTTAAAGCATGTTGCTCTGTGACATCCATTGGTGCACTAAGAAGCAAACATAATCTCATCAATGTTCCCTGACCCTCCTTTTTGGTAACCTTGATTTCTCCACCCATCTTATTAACCTGCCATCCAACAAAAATAAAAGGAACTTATATTTAAATAAGCAACCTCAAAAACAATCACACAATCACACATTCCCCGATTTGGACTGTAGGATCAACATCGGGCGGCTCATGTTTGACTTTTAGACCTAGTTTACCAAAGGAAATGTGAATTTTTTTTATCTTGATTTTGTTCGCCTTTTTTTCTTCTTCAGAAAATACACTAATAAAGAATGATATTATAGTTTACTTATTTTGAAACTTTAGACATTGAGATCTTACTCACCAAGTTCCTAACGATGCAAAGACCTAGACCAGTACCTCCATGCCTGAAATAAGTAAAGGATTCAGAAATCAGTAAATTCACATCATTTGTAAGAAAAAACAAACATTGAGGACGCTTAATTTCTACAGTCATTGCAGTCGGCTGATCTAAATCGTTGGATAAAGATCAGATGACTCACATCATGAATTCAACAACTCATAAACTCCAAAATTTCAATTGTATGATCTTCACAAACTACCGAGATCATTGACTATATACATTGACAAATAACTGCATCAAATTCATTTCTTATGTAGTCTATGTTAAAAAAAATTAAATTGCTTACAGTCTAGTAGTTGATGGATCAGCTTGCTCAAAGCTTTCAAACACAGAATCCCATTTGCTTGGATCCATACCTATACCACAACATAGGAAATAAACAAATGTGATTTATTCGTGGACTTATTTTATTTTGACAAAAGGAGACAGTTCATGAAATGTAAATTTTAAGGTGCATACCACAGCCTGTGTCCTCAACTTCAAACCAAAGTATCACTTTGTTATCTCTCATAGATATTCTCTTTGCATGACTTGCATTTGGCTTCTCTTTACTCTTATGTAAATTTCTTGATTTAAAGGTTGAAAATATAGGAGAAAATGGAAAAAACTTTGAGTTCTTTTGAAAGAGTATTTTTTTGAAAGAGAATGATAAATTAATGTTTATGATTAATATATATTTTTAATTTTAAGAATATTATAACAACATAAATTAAACATAAAAAATAAATAAATTAAATTTAAAGAATTTATGTAAACGCCCTAAAATCCTCATCCAATATAATTTTTGAGTTCTCCTAGATGAATGAATTTGTATTATAAAGAAAGCTTTGTAGTGTTGATTTTAACATGATTTATTCTATGATTGCAACTTAATTTTCTAGAATTTTGAATGACCATCAGCGAAATATGATAGATGTTTATCGAATCTTCTCCCTTGTGAAGGCAAGATAAAAAAAACAACTTACTTTTCGTCTTGTTGCAGCAAAGCAAAGCAATAAAAAGAATGAAATCTATCCTTTACTTGCATGTCAGCATAATCAGCATCTTCTTCATTCTCTTCTTATAAATAAATCAAGATTAACCAACCCTTTCATAATCATAACAAGCAAAACCCTCTCTCAGAAATTAACCAAAGCCTTGCAAGTATGGCTAAATATGCAGTTGATGCAGAGTATGTTAAAGAAATCGAGGAGGCTCGTCGTGATCTTCGTTCTCTTATCAACAATAAAAAATGTGCTCCTCTCATGCTACGATTAGCGTACGTTTGTTACATTAATTTCAACTTCACAAACCTTTTACTATAACATATACATAAATTGTATAATATATAGTATTGATTTATAGGTGGCATGATGCTGGTACATACGACGCAAAAACAAGAACAGGGGGTCCAAATGGTTCTATAAGGAATCAACAAGAGCTGAACCATGCTGCTAACAAGGGCTTGAAAACAGCTGTTGAATTATGTGGTCAGTGAGACGGTGGTGACCTTAATTTGTTTAATTAATTTTGACTTAAATTAATAATCTCCAATTTTTTGCTTATTAATCTTATTGTTATTAATATTTTTTGTTTTGAGAAACAGAGGAAGTGAAGGTTAAACACCCCAAAGTTTCATATGCGGACCTTTACCAGGTTATTTTATAATTTTTTTTTTGTAATAATTTATAATCAAGATATTAATGTGTGGAGTCATGGAGTCATATTATGTACAAAAATGTTTCGTGGACATCGAGTTTTTCATACACTTGAACGTCTACATAATCAACTGCAAAAATATGGTTAATTCACTTGAATAAATGATTGGTTAATCTAGATTAAGTTAAAGATTATGGTTAGTCATGTAGTTTGTTTTTGTCAAAGGTTAGTCATGTAGTTGAATTAACCACAAAATTGAATATGAATTAAAATTAATAATTTATTCAACAGTATCAACCATATTTTTACACATGATTAATCGGTCCTCGCATGTGTGCTAAAAAGGGTGTTCACGTATGTATTATGTAAGAAAAAATATTTATATGTATTTCAGCTAGCTGGGGTTGTGGCTGTAGAGGTCACTGGTGGTCCAACTATTCACTTTGTTCCCGGAAGAAAGGTACTAGTACATTCATCATTCATCATTCAATGCAATACAAATCATGCTTTGTTTAATTAGCCTCATGATTTAGTAACAATCTAGCTTTATTATATTATTATAGTAGTATTATGAGGTGTTTTATTTTGAATTAGGATTCATTGGAATCTCCACAAGAAGGTCGCCTTCCAGATGCCAAACAAGGTAATTAAATCATGTTGTTCAATCTTGAAACTTAACTCAAAATTACGCAAAATAGTATTTCATTTATTATTGTATAAAAAACTATATTTCAGGTGCATCACATTTAAGAGAGATCTTTTATCGCATGGGTCTCACTGATAAAGACATTGTAGCTCTCTCCGGAGGCCACACTTTGGTACAAATTAATTACCAACCATAATAATTCAAACACTTCCTTTATTATATTTCTTGAAGAATATATAATTTAATTTAATCTCATTCATTTCAATTGATAAGGGTAAGGCACATAAAGATCGCTCTAACTTTGAAGGTCAATGGACTAGAGACCCTCTCAAGTTTGATAACTCTTATTTTGTGTAAGATGATTTGTTTCATGTTAATTTCTTTATTTAAAATAATGTATGAAAGTTTGATATTTAATACAAGATTAACATAAACAGGGAACTAATGAAATTGGAATCAAAAGATTTATTGAAGCTTCCTACAGACAAGGCTCTAGTTGATGATCCTGCATTCCGCAAATATGTTGAACTCTATGCTAAGGTTATTGTCTTTACTATGTTTTCTTTTGTTCTCTATTTTTTTTTTTTTTGGTACAATCTTTTGTTCTCTATTTTATTTTATACTATAGTATTATGTATTTTTTGTGGCTAATAATGATTTTGAATTTTACTAGGATGAGAATGCATTTTTTAGAGATTATGCAACATCACACAAGAAACTCTCTGAATTAGGCTTCAATCCCGGTGGCAGTTATCGTTCTCAATTGGCTAAGGCAGCGTTAGGAATGGTTATTGCCTCAACTGTTGTGATCCTGGGTTACTTACTTGAGCTCAACAAAAAAATCAATTGAAACATTATTACTACATTATTATTTTTTTTGTTTGAAATATACTACATTAAATTGTACTGTACTTTATTCGTTCCTCATAAAAAACATATCATCATGTACAAATAAGTTGTGAAGTGCAGAAGCATTCATACATATACTGCTTAAATATAATTTACTTTTTATTGTATGCTCTCATTTGATACATTTATCTTTTGAAAATTATCATGAACGTTTGGAATTGAGAAATGTTAAATAAAATACCCATAAGTGATGTTGAATGATAAACCAAACCAATTCTACTTGTCCCAAATTTAATTTAAAAATTGAAACAAATCACATATTTCACAGTGTATATAAGTATAAGGCGACAATCCCCTGAAATAAACAGGGTTGATTGATGATAAAAAAGAAGGATAAAGCATTGAAAATTAATTAGTGGATGTATATTCTTTAGTGGTTAAATAATACTTACTTCACATTGTATTCAAGTGGCCCATTAGCTCAGTTGGTTAGAGCGTCGTGCTAATAACGCGAAGGTCGCAGGTTCGAAACCTGCATGGGCCATTTTTTCCTTTCTTTTTCATTATTTTAATATTAATTTGAAAAATAAAATAGAAAAAAAGGTTTATAAAACGCCGTTGCCGGGGATCGAACCCGGGTCACCCGCGTGACAGGCGGGAATACTTACTACAACGACTGTTTGGTGATTGTAAGCTATTAGAGTTGTTATTTATTCTTTTTGTAGAAGCTTAATTGTATGAAATGAGGTGAATAATAATTATTTGATATTAGTACGTAAAATCTCAAATTTCGTTGGCAATATGTCTATTATATTTCATTTCTCAAAAAATTCCAACATAAGTACAAATTACAATTGTTTTTGAGGCGAAGTTAGTTCAATTGTTGAATCCAATTTACTCAAAACAATATAAAAGAATTAAACAAAATCTAAAACGGAGACATTATCAATCAAGTAAATCACAAACCCCTCATGGATATATTACAAAGTCTTTTTAATTTTTCACATATACCTTTGGTTAATACAAAAATGGATCATGGTCAATATCTTAAGTCATAAAGAAATGAGCTAGTAAGTTGGAAAAAAATAAAATAGGGATTCTAAATGTTTTGGATAACATTGAGTACAATATATATGGAGTTGGATAATATTGGCATTGTATAAGATCAATTGATCATCCTAGTAAGTAACTATCGCAAGAGGTGGCCGATAAATTACTGTTGAATGTAGTGAAAGTGAAACAGTTTATTCTAATTCATCAATTTGATATCCTACCTATATACTAAGGAGAGGAAATTAAGACATCACAATGCTTTTATAATCAAAATTCAACTTAGATGCTTATAGGACAAATAAGCTTTTCAAAAAAGGGCAAAGATTTATTGTAAAATAGATCACTCTACCTTTATATTATATGTACACTTATTAGGCAAATATGTAATAAAAATTTGTAATTATGAATACATAGAAAGATCTTCTTTTAGCAAAAGTCATATATATGCACAGACGAAGAACACTGCAGTTGTTTACTGGTACAAGTTTGTTCAGCCAACAAAACTGAGCTATATTTAAGATTGCACATGTCAAGCTGCAAGTATTGATGTTAGTATAAGGTAAAAAAAAAACTCTACATTTCTAGGCTGTTTAATCCAACCCTTTGTTTGCTTATTCCACACGAATTTTCTTCTTTTTATTTTCTTCCAAGTCATATGTGGGCTCCACTTGAGGAGAGGTCCTCCTAACAACAGGTTCATTTTCATCATATATGAGATAAACTATGGTTTTCTTGACAATGAAATAGCTCCCAAAAACAACCACCACCTCCACTTTGTTACCAGGTGCTATATTTGATACAATATTCTGCCACTCCTCATTTTCAAAAGAGGTTAATGCTTCTTCTTGTAGAGATGAATGGTAGTCTTTGTGTGATTTATCACCAACAGATTTTTTAGTCCATCTGATGTTGTGTTATCTGGGGTTGAAGTATAGACAATGCACATCATCGACTTCAAGTTTCGCCCTTCCACTTGAGGAACTTTAAAAGTTACGGAAGGACCTTCGCAACTGAAAGTTAACCAATTTGGATAACTACCACCAAGGAGCAAACAACCACCAGCGCCGTTGATATCTAGATTCTGTAAAATTGAAAACTGCATCAGTCTTTCATCTCATTGTTAGCAATTTAAAATGAACATAAATTTTAGAAAGTTCGTAACATTTTTTCAATAAAATGAAGTATGCATATTATAAGTTAAATGTATGTATGTAAAAAATTTAATTGTATGCATGCAAGTGAGAGAGGCAGTGTGTCAAACCTGTAAAATTTTCTCTTTCAGAGTATTAGTTAATTGGCAATTCATTCCCATTTGAATTAATAGAGACTTCATGGAATTTTTTGAACCTGAAACATGCACTTGACTGCAGAATTGAATTAATGCAGAATTGTTTATATTTGATACTTGTGATGTAGTTGCAGCTGATTCCAATTCCTTGGCATACAAGGCATCCAAAATGGTTGTCACATCTTGAGAAAATCTAAGTTTGGATCCGTACTCCACACAAAGACTTCGAAGACCTGGAAGGTTCTTGGATATTGATGCTAGTTTGTGGGAACTACTATATGGTACATCTAAAGAAACTAGAGATGACATAGTGGTAGATGTTTGAAATGGGGACTGAAAATTATTTGTTGGTGACATCCAAGACTGAATGATAGATGGAAACACATCACGCGAAAATCCTTCATAGCTGCACAAAGAAATATATCCAATGCTTTTTGACCTTACTAATGAAAATGGTACTCTTTTTATTGCAGTGTTATTTGCAAGCAGAGTGGTTAAAGATTTCATCTGTTCTAAGTCCTCCTCCAACTTGTCAATCATTAAACACCCGGAAAGAATGAGAGATTTTAGAGATTTCAACTTGTATATACTTCTTGGAAGGCTCCGAAGGCTAATACAATCTTCCAAATTTATCAAAAGAACTTTATTCATAAGTCCTATAGTATGCGAAATCTCTAACAACCTCGGACAATCTTTGAGTACTAGCTTTTCAAGATTAGGCAAGTTTGAAAAGTCTGGAGTTTGTGTCAGATGATGAGAGTGGCTAAGATTGAGAATTTTTAGCTTCTCCATCTTCTGCAAGAACATAAATTTTATAGAGAAAGCTTAGGGGAGAAAAGTACCAAATAATAAAATAGTAATTCAATTTGAGGAGCTTAATTTAAATTTCATCTATGAATTTGAAAAGTGAAAACAACTCATGAAGAGCAAAAAACTAAAATCAAAATAAATACCTGAGTTTCTTTCCACACAACTTTGAGTGGGGATTTTTTTGAGTTTTTCCAATACACATTTCCACTCGGCTACCCCCCTTTCAAACAAATATGATCCAAGAACTTCTAGAGCTAGCGGCAATCCCCCAGAATACTCAACTACATTTTTGGACATTCCCACAAAATCTTCTCCAGGACTCGGTTGCTTGAACGCATGCCAACTAAAAAGCTCTAGTGATTCACTTTGATCCATTTCATTCATTTTGTATACTTGATCAACCCTATTCCCTCTAAGTATATGCAAATCTCGGGTTGTGATGATTATTCTGCTCCCTGAACCAAACCATGTACTACTTCCACACAAAGCATTCAGTTGATCCAGGGTATTCACATCATCAAGTACGAGAAGTACTATTTTACGGCAGAGTCTATCCCTTAATATAATATTGGGTTAATACGTTTTTACCCCCCTGTAATATAGGCGAGTTCCGGTTTTCCCCCCTGTAAAAAAGATTCTTTCGATTCCAACCTTGTAATATAAAGATTCCGTCGAAAACCCCCCTGGTCGAATATTGGACCCCCCAGCTGATGACGTGGCGTGACGTGGCGCGCTGAGTCATTCTTTTCTGCTGACGTGGCGTGCTGACTGTATAATTATTTTTATTTTTTTATTTTTTTATAGGGTACACGTGGCATTTGTCATTTTTTTATGTCTTTACCCCCCTGTAATTTAGGCGAGTTCCAGTTTTCCCCCCTGTAAAAATTTTAAAAATAAAAAATAAAATCTGGAAAATTTTAAAAAATAATTATTTTTTTAAAAAAAATTCTGGAAAATTAATAAAAATTGAAAATAAAAAAAATAAAAAAAATTGTTCAGTCTTCCGGTTTATTTTCTCTTTTATGTTGTTTATTCCTTTGATGATGTCTAACTAATTCCTTTATGATTGGGTCATAAATGAATGATTTTGTTCTAGCTCATGACCATGAAAGTTATTATAGTTTATTCAGTATAAATTGTACGTAATGCTTTTATGATTCTTACCCAATATAATTGATTTTAGGGAATTATAATACCCAATATAATTGATTTTAGGGAATTATAATTAGAGAAAAGGGCTTTGAGTTAAGGGATTGATCTGAGCTGTTTTTTTAATTGTCGTAAACCGATTAACAATCATATGATTTAGGTGCAGATTACTAATAAGTGATGAATAGATGATACGAAAGACCTAATCATTTCTCTAATCATATTTCAAAACCAATTTTATTCTTCAGTAATTTATTTATTATTGTAAAAAAACATGTTTTCCTAAGGCAACCCCCCATTAACATACATCCTGAATATTGACGAAATTTTTCAGGGTTATGATTTTTTTATTAATATTGATGAAGATGATGAAGGTGATAAGAGAATACGATGAAGAAAGGAAAAAAATATCGGGTAGTTATAGTGCACTATTATTTACAATAGACGTCTAAAATCCAACGGTTTATGTTTTATCAAATAGATTCCAGTTATTGATCCAGATTTTTAAAATTTTAAATATTTTCCAGTTTTTTTATTTCGCAAAAAAATCTAAACTTTTTTTTATTTTGAAAATTAAATTCCAGTATTTTTAAATATCTTCTAAATTTAAAAAAAAATCCGAACTTTTTTCCAATTTTTTAAATTTCAAAAAAAAATCTAAATGTCTTTTCGCTTTTTTATTTTATTTTTCGAAAAAAATAATCTGATTTTTTGTTATTTTTAAAATTTAAAAAAAAAACCAATCTTTTATTTTTTTAAAAAAATAATCTGATTTTTTGTTATTTTTAAAAGATTTTCAATTTTTAATTTTTATTATTAAAATGATTTAATGATGTGGTATGTATATACACACATGTCATGCGAAATTTTTTTTTCTAGATTTTTAATTTTTTAAAATTTTTCAGTATTTTTTTCATTATTTTCAATTTTTATTAATTTTCCAGCATTTTTTTTTAAAAAATAATTATTTTTTAAAATTTTCCAGATTTTATTTTTTATTTTTAAAATTTTTACAGGGAGGAAAACTGGAACTCGCCTAAATTACAGGGGGTAAAGACATAAACAAATGACAAATGCCACGTGTACCCTATAAAAAAAATAAAAAATAAAATTAATTATACAGTCAGCACGCCACGTCAGCAGAAGAGGGTGACTCAGCGCGCCACGTCACGCCACGTCATCAGCTGGGGGGTCCAATATTCGACCAGGGGGGTTTTCGACGGAATCTTTATATTACAAGGTTGGAATCGAAAGAATCTTTTTTACAGGGGGGAAAACCGAAACTCGCCTATATTACAGGGGGTAAAAACGTATTAACCCTATAATATTTCCCGACTCAATGTTTTGTATCTTGGTTGTTGTTTCTTTGCAGATATCAAAGAGAAGTTGTTCTTGTAAATTCACTTGTCCAGCATTTTGCTCCCAAACTTCCCTAATATTTGCAAGGAAGCTTCTACCTTCAAAACTGCAACCAATTTTATTGTAAATCGCTTTGGCAATGGTAGTTTTACCAATACCTCCCATACCCCACATCCCTATTAGGAGAACATCATTTGACTGTTGGATGTCTAGCAATTGAATCATATTTTGCACTCGAGATTCAACCCCTACTGGATTATTAGCAATAAACAAGTCTGTCTTGTCAAGCAATCGTGTAATATTTTCAACAATATCTTTGATAGCCTCACTTTCATTTCTACAAAAAATGAATCAAACAAAAGGTGCAAATATGTATAAGTCAAAAGTAAAGAAAATTCGAGTAAAGAAAATTATGTCTTGCCATAGGCTCTATGTGCGAGTTAGACTGTCTAAAAAAAAGTTGCAATAAGGCTCAAAGTCTTGTCCAGTAAGTTGGATGAAACTGTGTGTGCATATATCTAGCTTGTTACTATTTAGCATAATCAGGTGCTTGTAGTATAACTATAAGTGTTTATCATATAAGTACTTATGTATAAACTATTTCTATAACAAAAGATAAAATAAAGTAAAACCGTGTTCATTTAAACTATAAGCTATTTTTATAAGCTATGAATATGCTCAAAACAGCTTAAAGACTTGTCATAAACTGATTTCATAAGCTCTTTCAAACAGTCTCACAAGTTTTTATCACAAATTTAAACATGTCCTAATTAATGATCCAAGCACATAATAAACTGCAATGAAAACTAAATAATTTGAAAGTAGAAACTATTGTATGAAGTTACTTGGAGTTTAGGACTACAAATCCTGCAAGGCCAGCTGCCTCGCGAAGCGCCGTTCTCCACCGTGTTTCCAAATGTTGACTAAGTGCGTCATCTAAATGCCACTTGTGTTCCATCTTGGCAATGCTTTTCAAAAGATTTTGAAATGCAGTACCAAATTGACCAGTTTGATGACGCACTTCTGATGGATCTACACCGTAGAATACTGGCAAAACAACTTGTCCTATGGTTCTATGACACTCCATAATTTTCTCCACTTCTTTCAAACACCACTGTGATTCCGCGTAATTTTTTGAAAAAATAACAACAGAAACCCGAGAATCTTCTATTGCTTGCAGTAGTGATTTTGAGACGCGATTTCCTCTTGGAAGCGAGTGATCATCCTTGAAAACGATAACTCCAGAGTTTTGAAGAGAAGCATGGAGATGTGAAGTGAAGGAAGCACGAGTATCTTCGCCTCTAAAACTTAAGAACACGTCAAGTATCCTTAATGCTTTCGACGGTTTTTTTGTTGATGTTGCATTGTTCAAAAATGATTGTGAAGTTTGAGGGAATTTACTGAAGAAAGACATGAATGGATGGCTGATGTAGTAATTTTGCATCAAACAAAGTAAGTATTTTAATATCGTCTCCACAGGGAGTTGCGTATATCATAAGCGTCTTCACAATAGTTCATATTAAGGTATCGAGTATAAGTTGTTTGTTTGTAAAACTATGTTCCTAAACGACATAAAAGTAAAAACGAGATGAGATCGAACTATTTCGCTTGCGGTATAAGATAACGAGCAAGCATAACAGCAGCAATCTCTCGATCGATTAACAGACTCTAGCTTTATAACCAATATTATCACAATCATTTCTACAACATCCTTCGTGTCCAAAGCGACATCGTTATTTCTAAGTTATCGTTTAAACATTCGTGTCCAAATCCCTTAAACGATAACAAAGTCGATCGGATAACTTAATCGACCGTGTCCAGCCTGATTAAGTATCCGAAAGCATTAAATTCTTGATTAAAAGCAATTATCGAAGGTTTACAAACTTGTCAAGAGTGATATAACTTAAGATAGTTTGTTATTCTAGTTCTAGATTCAAGAGTTCGTGTCCAAATCATCTTGAATCTCTTTGAAAGCATTAAAAGCAAGAATAACAACAATATTGAATCATTAAGCTAGAACCTTATACATTAAAAGATCAAAAGATTACATAATAGCTTGTTTGATTACCTCAATACTACAAGTAGATGATAGCTACACATAGACATGTAAACTATGCAAGAGATGAAGAAAGATGAAGATTCCATGTCAAGATCCTTCGTGTCCAAAGCGATCTTGAATTAAATCTACTCCTAAACCAATTGCTTTGTGTTTCTCTCTTTGAAATAGCTCTAACCTCTCTCTAGAATGTATGAAAAATAACAATGGAATAGTACCTCTAAAAGAGAGGAAAAAATGCTATTTAAAGGGGCTGAGTTATTACACCTACGCTAATAGCTCCAGATACGCTAATAGCGTAGTAGGTCGGCCTATTTAATGGCCAATGGAAGCTTGCCACGTTGCCCGTTCTGCCCTGCTTCGCCCAAACCACGCTATTGGCGTGGCTCTCTGGAGTCTTTACGCTAATAGCGTATCTCACGCTAATAGCGTGGTTCTTGACAACTTTCTCTTTTGCTTCGCTCCAGGCACGCTATTAGCGTATCCTTCTGGACTTGGGTATTTCTTCATCACGCTAATAGCGTAGAACACGCTAATAGCGTATGACTTTGAACTTTGACGTTTCTTGCTCCTTGCTTGTATTTTCCTGCACAAAAAGGGTAGAATAAGGCTCAAAAGCATAAATGACATATTTGCACAATAATTGGAGTTTTCCATAGAGAATCTTGCAAAACAAGTCACTAAAATGCCTAAACTCCTATATGAAATATATCACTTTTAAACACTTATCAAACTCTCCCCAACTTGGCTTTTTGTTTGTCCTCAAACAAATCAATTGAAAAGGAAACTAACAAGGCTTTGGACAAGGTTTTCAACACGGTGTCAAACAATTCAAAACAAAAAATAAACAAATGGTGATTCAAATATGATTGCGCGGGCAAGCATGAAGTCCTCCGCTACTCTAGATGCAAACTAAGAATGCGAAAAAATGTCCTAAGCACAAACTATACATCATAAACTTCAAAACATAAACATAACTATCTATGAACCACACCTAACACACTTCTTTAAAAGTAAATGCAATACTATGAT
Organism: Medicago sativa; assembly: GCF_051527215.1. Taxonomy (NCBI): domain Eukaryota; kingdom Viridiplantae; phylum Streptophyta; class Magnoliopsida; order Fabales; family Fabaceae; genus Medicago; species Medicago sativa. Next base: position 12,829,664 of record NC_140753.1, on the reverse strand, counting down.
AACAATAAGTGAGGTAATGAACACACATCCAACAATCATGCTAACATCCTATTTAAGTTAGGTGTCCATCCAAATATCGTCTCAAAAAGCATAAAAGCATGGATCAAAAGGTCTTGCAAGGGTTATAACTTGGCCGAGCTACAAAAGAAATGTCATATGTGGGGCAATTGATCAGAAAGCCTATCAAAGAGGAACATTCTTTGTAATACAACTTAAAATTCAATATCTTCCCTACCAATAATTACAACCTTTGATGATTAACAATCAAAACAATAACCTTGACAACTTATTCTATTTTTGCTTTTTCTTTCTTTTTCTTCTTTTTCTTTTCTTTTTCAAATGTACAACTTTTCTTTGATTCAATGTTGTCAGGTTATTTTACAACTTCACCAGAACTTGACATATAATGCCTCCTTTTCTCCCCAACTTGAATACAACAAAACTCTAATTGAATGTTCCCCTATCCTAAGGCAAGGGACAAAGTACAAAGAGGTTAAGGGTTCAACAAATTAAAAAATTATCAAAGTCCTTTCAAAGACAAGCATGAACTGGATTTATGAAAAATTTCAGACAAATTCACTAAGCATTGTGCTTATGAATATTGACAGTTCACGTTTGAGGACTTGATTCATTAGGCTCAGATTGGGGTATCAAATACTCGCTCTTCTCACAGGTAGGCTTAATGTGGTCAAGTAGGTTACTCTCAATTCAAAAAGTGCCTTGATCCTTTCCATGCTTTCAAACAGTTCAAAATAATTATCAGATTTAACATAACTAAAACAAGTTAGACGGTGATTATCGGTCTCCAGCATATATACAACAGATTGAAGCTACCTCACATTTATGTTAAGTACTAAGTGGTTCAAAAATATTTATGTTTATGAAAAGAATTAAATGATATATGTTTTGTGCAAAGTACAAGTTTCAAATTCTTATTAAAAACCTAGAATAACAGGAAACCAATACCTTGGCCTTACGCTTTCTCACAAGTAATATCACTATCACTCACCTGCTTTTGCTCAAACCTTGGCTCAATGGAGCACTTTAAGATTTCTTGTTCATGAGCAATTTTCTTTTGAGAGACACAAGCAAGATGTACAACAAAAATTTCATCCAAAGCATAAGTTAAAATCCACAAAGCTAAATTATTAAACCACAACAATATAAAGTACTAAAGTATCAAGTCGAGCACTAAAAACCACAGTGCTCGAAGAGTACAAAATATAACCAAAGTGCAAAATACAACCAAATTAAATAAGTTCCAACATGAAATAAGGAAAGCAAAAGTTCGAAAGCGAAAAGAAAAAACATCACTAAAAAGACCATGATCACATCACTGATCATCATCAGCATCAACATCATCCATCTCTAGATCCTCCTCCACATCATCATCTTCACCTCCAGCATTTTCAGGCTCAGGTGTAGCCTCATCATCAACAGCATCTGCCACCCCCACATAAGGACTTGGCCTGCCCTCAGGCCAATGAACATAGCTCTGGTACTGGTCAGGTGTCATAACCGGGTAATCAGCATTCCCCGGATACATGTGAGCATTGTAGAGGTCCTGGTGTATGCCCATGTTGCTCCTCCAAATTGCCTCATTCTGATCCATTAAGAAGCTATTCTGGTCCCTCACGTACTGGTTATGCATCTGCTGCTCCAGCATGAAAGTCTGCAAACCTGAAAAATCAAAGGAACCAGGGCCCTCAGATGGGCCACCCTCATCATCATCAAAGTGGCTTTGGGCACATCGCTGCTCTCTCTTCTCCCAGGTGCGGATAGAAGTATCAGTAATGGTCCCCTCAATGTCTTCATCAAAGGGTCCAGTAATGGGTACTCCATGGGCCTTAAGCAAGGCCATGATAAGTCCAGGATAGAAAAGTGCAACCTTCTTAGCACCGGTGGCAACCTTTAACGCCACAGCCTTCAGCTCATTGGCTATTATGCGAGCAATATCCACCTTGACTTTGTTCATAATACACCAGATGAGTGGTAGGACAGCTTTTGGGGCATCGGATGTATGGGCTCGGGGTAAAGCATTGTGGACAAGAAATTGGAACACTAAGCAGGCCTTAGCATTCATCTCTTTTGTGAGAGCATGCCTGATCTCTCCCTTATCATTCTTCACAAAGAACCTACCCTTGTTCATAATGTCCCGCTCAATTTGCTCATAGGACCAGTTTCCTTGAGCATTTCTCTTAGCATAAGTACACAAAGGATGGACAGTTGGATCTTCTGAAGGTGGAAGGACTAAGGGATTGCCTAAGAATTCATTGATTGAATCCCTATCAAAAGGGATTTGCTTCCCTCTCACATATGAAGTCCAAGAAAAGGCATCAGCAAGGGTAGTGGGTGAGGCATCAGGTGTAGCATTGCAATAGAACTCCTTTACTAAATCAGTGTTAATCTCAGTTGTAGGAAAAAGGAGTTTATGCCACTTACGATCAGTGAAAATGTAAAGGAGGTCACAATGTTCACCATCGGGGTGAATGTCAAAAGTTTTCTCGTGCCAGGTTTTGTATTGAACCATCTTCTTAAACCTGGCAGAGTGGACAGGGGTGGGGAAACGGTTTGGGGCTACAGGTGTGGCTGAGGTCGAGGCAGCTTTGCCTCTTGGACGTTTGGTCCCGGTAGTTTTCTCAACATTTTTATGTGCCATCTGCAACAAAACCAGGAAAAACCAACATATTGCATAGAAAATATTAGCACAAACTAGAATTGGTCATTTAAAAACATCAAAAATTTTGAAAATCTGGGCAAGTATGAAGAACTACGCTATTAGCGCCAGCCACGCTAATAGCGAAATTTTCTGGAAAAATTTCGCTATTAGCGTAGATTTCTCTATTAGCGTATTTCTTCGTACCTGCAATTTTCAAATTTTCAAAATTCTTGTTCCTGCAATTTCTCAGCACAAACCAGCAATTTTCAGCCCTAGGGTTCATCCTATGTCTCTAAAACACAATATAATCTTGAAAAGGAATCAGAATCATAACATTGGCACACAAATCATTCAAAACCCTTATTTTTCAATTTTTTTCAAAATGGGTCAAAATCAAAAGATGAATGTTTGTTGCATGTGGGTTATGATTCTTGTTCCTTTTCAAACTATAATTAATGAATAACAATCTCTAATCACAAAGCAAAATTCTAACCCTAACCCTAACCATTGTTAATCATGTCATACCATGTATTTCTCAATTCAAAAACAAGGAAAGGAAGAAGAATCAAACCTGTTAGTGTAGTGATTGGATGCAAGCAAGAATGAATGATGCAAGGATGAATGCTTGGAACCAATTGAACCACAAGAAAAGGGTTTTGATTTTTAGGGTTAGTGTGTGAGTGAGAGAAGTTTTTGTGTGTGAGAGTGAATGAAAAGAGAATGAAACCGTAAAAAGGGAAAAATGAGGAGTTGTGGGAAGTTAAGGGGAGTTAATCCCCTGGGCCCACCAAAAAATTTTCTCCCACGCCAAACTCACGCTATTAGCGTAGCTCTCTGTAGCTCCCACGCTAATAGCGAAATGTACGCTATTAGCGTGATGCTTCAGGATCAGTTTTTTTCTTTGTTGTTTCAATTCAGCTTTCAATGCTTAAGTACTACTACTATATGCAATAAACATAAAAAAAAAAATACTTACAAAACTGGGTGCCTCCCAGCAAGCGTTTGTTTTACGTCATTAACTCGACGCCTTTATCGATGAAGAATTCATGGCTCGATTAGTGAAATTGTCGACGTTTGTCGAACAACTTCACCACCAAAGTGGGGCTTCAATCTTTACCCATTCCCCGTCCAGTCGGACTTTGTCATTGGAACTTCTACACTACCGTTCCATAAGGCTTTTTTTCTTTGATTGTAAACAGATTAGACCACCTAGACTTGAACTTTCCCAGGATTAACCGAGATCATGAATTACACAGTAACACCATTTGTCCGGGCTCAAAGTTTTGTTTCACAATCCTCTTGCCATGATAGCGCTCACCTTCTCCTTGTACACTTTAGAGGATTCAACGCTTGTCGCGCATTTCTCCGCATTCTTGTATTTGAACCTTCCTCTATTCGCCCACTTACTCTTGGTCAAAATTAAGAAATCAAAACGCTTTGTGCGCACAAAACGCTTTGTGCTCTAGTTCAACCGGCAAGTGACACGACTTTCACATGCCTCATCAAGCTTTAATGACCAATCTATTCGTGATGCTAACACGACCTTCTTTTCTAAGATTCCTTTGAATTCTCGATTGGACACATCGACTTGACCAAGTGATTAGTAACATAAAAGAAAGTATATGTGTATATATGTACAACAAATTTACAAGAATCAGTTTTTGTGCAAAATTGCTTAACATGACAAAATTGTTTCGATACTTATGAAATTATCCGCTACTCCCCGGCAACGGCGCCATTTTGATGTAGTAATTTTGCATCAAACAAAGTAAGTATTTTAATATCGTCTCCACAGGGAGTTGCGTATATCATAAGCGTCTTCACAATAGTTCATATTAAGGTATCGAGTATAAGTTGTTTGTTTGTAAAACTATGTTCCTAAACGACATAAAAGTAAAAACGAGATGAGATCGAACTATTTCGCTTGCGGTATAAGATAACGAGCAAGCATAACAGCAGCAATCTCTCGATCGATTAACAGACTCTAGCTTTATAACCAATATTATCACAATCATTTCTACAACATCCTTCGTGTCCAAAGCGACATCGTTATTTCTAAGTTATCGTTTAAACATTCGTGTCCAAATCCCTTAAACGATAACAAAGTCGATCGGATAACTTAATCGACCGTGTCCAGCCTGATTAAGTATCCGAAAGCATTAAATTCTTGATTAAAAGCAATTATCGAAGGTTTACAAACTTGTCAAGAGTGATATAACTTAAGATAGTTTGTTATTCTAGTTCTAGATTCAAGAGTTCGTGTCCAAATCATCTTGAATCTCTTTGAAAGCATTAAAAGCAAGAATAACAACAATATTGAATCATTAAGCTAGAACCTTATACATTAAAAGATCAAAAGATTACATAATAGCTTGTTTGATTACCTCAATACTACAAGTAGATGATAGCTACACATAGACATGTAAACTATGCAAGAGATGAAGAAAGATGAAGATTCCATGTCAAGATCCTTCGTGTCCAAAGCGATCTTGAATTAAATCTACTCCTAAACCAATTGCTTTGTGTTTCTCTCTTTGAAATAGCTCTAACCTCTCTCTAGAATGTATGAAAAATAACAATGGAATAGTACCTCTAAAAGAGAGGAAAAAATGCTATTTAAAGGGGCTGAGTTATTACACCTACGCTAATAGCTCCAGATACGCTAATAGCGTAGTAGGTCGGCCTATTTAATGGCCAATGGAAGCTTGCCACGTTGCCCGTTCTGCCCTGCTTCGCCCAAACCACGCTATTGGCGTGGCTCTCTGGAGTCTTTACGCTAATAGCGTATCTCACGCTAATAGCGTGGTTCTTGACAACTTTCTCTTTTGCTTCGCTCCAGGTACGCTATTAGCGTATCCTTCTGGACTTGGGTATTTCTTCATCACGCTAATAGCGTAGAACACGCTAATAGCGTATGACTTTGAACTTTGACGTTTCTTGCTCCTTGCTTGTATTTTCCTGCACAAAAAGGGTAGAATAAGGCTCAAAAGCATAAATGACATATTTGCACAATAATTGGAGTTTTCCATAGAGAATCTTGCAAAACAAGTCACTAAAATGCCTAAACTCCTATATGAAATATATCACTTTTAAACACTTATCAATGGCATATATAAGATGAATAAGAAAATTGTAAGACAGTTGAAATGAAGTGTGAAGGTGTGCAGAAGAAAGAATGAAACGGAACTCAGTTTGTTTGTGGTGCTCAGTGGGTTTGGTTGTTGGATAAGAGGAAAAATGAGAACTGGGTCTCATGCATGGGGACAGTGGTAAATGAAACTCCGACAATAATGAACTAGTGGACCATTTTTCTGAGCAAAATATTATGACCTGTTACACAAGTTAAACAAACTCCGACAGTGTGTAATTTAGATTTTTTTTTTTTAGGGAATCTTATTCGACACCGTGTAATTTAGATTTGAATCGGTTTTGAGGCAAAAATAAAATGATACAAAACCCAATTACACTTTCCTAACTTAAGTATGCATGTTGAATCCAGGCGTACACACATTTTCCATATAATACCTTCTCGTTTAAGCTATACAAGAAATGACCAGAATTGCAAAGTAGCTGAGAAGACACCACGTGTCCTAAAACAGGAGGTCAAACTTGCAACTTTTTGTAAAAATAAAGGGTCAAAAAAGCTTATTTCCGTAAAGATAGAGGGTTAAAAACATATTTCCATAAAGTTAGAGGGTCAAAAGAGCATATTTCCTTAAACATAGAGAACAAAATTTTCATTTTTTTAATAAGGGACCAAAATCACATCATTTTGAAACTTAGGGGTGAAAATCGGGGCCGATTTTGCGTGCTGTTATTTTTCAGAAACGTATTTTTTGGGCCAGATTTGGTACAATTTTATGGGAGTTACTTTTACTATAAATATAGACATTGTATCAGTGTAAACCTTGAGAGATAGAGGGGGCTGAAACAAGGGTTTAGAAAGGCAACAACAAAACTAGGGTTTGTTTAGAGTTTGTCTCTTTGGAACAAAACTAGGGTTTGTGGGTTGATTCACCTTGGGAAACACTATTAGGATTGAGTCTCTTGGTTACGGGAAGAGGCTGGGATTTGGGTAGAATTAGGCGGGAGACTTATTCTTGTAATCCATCTCTTTTGTAACGTTACTCATCATATAGTGAATCGGAGGGCTGCTCTCTCCCCCAGACTAGGTCAATTTGGACCGAACTGGGTCAACAAATTCTTTTGTGTTCTCTCTTTCCTTTTCTCTCGCTGTTGTTTTCTACTTTTGGCTTGTGATTATAACTGTTCCATACACTTTGATTTTGGTTGCTTAATTATCCCTTGCTCCACACATCAAGTTGTTATTGGTGTGAGTTTCTCATCGAATCCGCAACATATTGTAATGTCAACTTTCTTGAATTGATTGAAAGGATAGCAAAATTGAATATGATATTGCATGATCATGAAACCGACGTGAGACACATTCTTGATTATTTTGCAGGTGCTATTGTTCATTTCTACGGTACTTTATTTTGTTTTGGTGTCTATAAACTATTTGATTAATTTTCATATGTTGCCTAAAAAAAATTATTTGGTAGTGAAAAGCGGGAAAATAAAATAAAATGAAGAGATAAAAAAATCACTACAATGAGCTAATTTTTTTTTTGACGTATTATATAAGGGGCCCTTTTCTCGTATTATGCCTAAGGCCCGTAAAACTCTAGGAACGGCCCTGAATTGATTTTGTTAAATAAGCATACATGCCAACCTTAAGGCATTTGGCTTCATCACAAGACATTGCATATGGGCTGTTAGAGCAACAATTGGAATGTGTCTGCCTGTTCCTTTCTCCGATTTCCTTATTGCTTTTGGTGCCTTATATCCATTCATCTTTGACATCTTATCTTATTTTCCACAAAGGCAATAAAGAATCAGTATTCAGTATTCATTGTAATATCAATCACTTATTTAAAAAATAATTGTTTACATAGAACAATATAAAATCGATTTTTTCCCGTAAAATTATCTTTATCTTTTGATACTTCTTTTCTCCCCCTCTAAAAATATATATTTTTTTGAAAAGTTATTCTAATCTCTTTTCATTTGAAGTTGTTTTTAGATTTTTTGTTGATCTTTTTTTTTTAAAAAAACTACAAATAACATATTCAATGCTCTTTAAAATGATTTTTTTTTTTAAATTATAACAAACCTCATAGGCCTTGTTTGTTACAGATTGAAATAAAATAAATTTTGACATTCAATAATTAAGAGATTCTTTTTAGAGATTTGATAAAAAATGGAAATCTATTTTGTGTTTGTTTATCGTAATAAAATTATTTTATTAAAAATAATTTAGTTTGTTTACATACAACAATATAAAAGTATCAATCTTTTGAAAGTTAGTTTCTCTCTCATCTAAATAGGATTTTCTCTTACAAAAGACACAAAAAGGTAAATATATGTTGATGTGTCAAAATATTAAGATGAGGCAAAATTGTGTTTTTTGTTGATCATTACTTTCATATTTAGAAAAAGAATAGATTGAACACATAGCTAGTTCGAACTTTAAGCTCTCCAAAATGCAATCTGATCTTGTATGTGGTGGTTGGCAGTAAGAAACATGATTATACAATTTATCGGCGTTGAATCATGTTTCTTACGGTTTAAATGAAATGTTAATAAATAAACATATTTAAATGTGATTCAACGCCGGTACATTTGGCATCACATTTAGATATGTTTATTTATTAACATTTCATTTAAATACAATTTATGGGCGTTGAATCTCACTTGAAATATATTGAAATTTCAATAGAAATTCAAATGTTGAAGTACTCAAAGGAGATAACAATGAAGTGTTCGGCGAAGGATGTGTATGACCTAGAAGATAAAAATATATCGTACCCATCTTTTACTAAGCAATTCGTTAGAACCTGGAGTGAGTACTTAGAATTTCTATTGAAATTTCAATATCTTTCAATTGAAATTCTTCACCTCTATCCTGTGTTGAAATAATACGTATGTTAATAAATTAAACATATATAAATGTGATGTCAAATGTATGCTTACAACAACCATCTCATCCAATATTGAATCGTATTTAAAAAAATTAAAGTTCAACCAAACTACATGTTCAATTTATGTAAAATCTTTAAGGTCTAACACTACATTCTGCTCAATTACACAAATTATGATATCTTATAAGGTGGCATTTGGGATGGGTGAGAGAAAGAATTCCCCACCATGGGAAAGTTGATTTATAACCCTTAGATCAAATGAAGAGCATACTTTTATTATAGACTTTCACCACTAGATTTTTTTCACACTATCTCCCACACCCTTCTCTCCTCCATCCCAACTCGGTGCCACCACCATCACTCCATCAGCAACAAACTCACCTTAAAATAAAATCTCATAGTTGCTGTTAATCTCATAGTACGGGTTTGGTTAGTTTCACATCGCAGTTTGTGTTGTCCAGATTAATTACAGAGTGGAATCCAAATCGCTTAAGTAGTGTGCATTTGTTCTTGCTCTTTAGATAATTAGAGGTAAAATCAATTTGAATCATCAACATTTAAACATGTCAAATAATTATGAACAACAATTTTATGCTTCCAAAATCAACTTTATGTTTCACGAAGGTGAAGTCAAACATGCATATAGCAGCAGTTGGAAGTCTCACGTTTGAATGTTCAGTTGAGTGGTAGTGTTAGTTGTAAAGAGAAGAAGATGAGGAAATGGATTTATGGTGGAGAAGAAAAGGATTTAGATCTGGTAAAAAGGAAAGAAAAAAAGGGTGGAGAAGGTGATGGGAATTAATCTATTAATGGGCATTAAATGTCATATTTGATGATTTTCGTTGATGAGCTATTCCTCCCTGAGATTTTTACTTAAAAAGCAAATTTTTTCTGGGTTGTTTCATGGTTGAGAGGTTGAAGATAAAGTGGGAAAAAATCTAATATGGGGAGACTATAATAAGATCAGTGTTTCTATTTGATCCAATGGTTAAAAACCACTTTCCCATGATGGGGAATTCTTTCCCTCACCCACCCTAAATGCCACCATCTTATAACAACTGAAATCCTATAAATACAGTGACCGAAAACCTATACAGATTAAAATCTCATTTTAAAAATAGTAAGTGTGCATTGAACTAACCACATAATATCTGATATCTTGTTGGTTTTCTTTTCTCTTGGGAGTTTGTTGGATATTTTGTTTTCTTTTGTTTGTTTTTGGGGTACTTTTAATACTCTTGAACCTTGTACTCTTGATTCTATGTTATTTAATTTATATATATTCTTTTTGGCATTAAAAAAATAAGCAAATATATAAAACAAAATAAATAATCATAAAATAACATGTTCAATGGAATAAATAATAATGCAAAGATGAAACAATGTTTTAATAAAGGAAGAATGCTATTACTTTTAACGTTTGGCTTCAAATAGTTTGTAACCAATTTCTCCAAAACTGAATTCAATAGTTTGGCATGAAGAATACATATAGTAGTAAAAGTCTAACTTTATAATTTGAAGAGACATAATTTATAAGGAGTTTGAAAATTTGAAGATAAAAAAGGAAAAGGAAAAGAAAAAGAAAAAAAAGATTATTGCCCAAGAATTATCTTCTCATGCTTTTGTTGTGTGATAGGCAATGTGTACTCTTATAAGTAATTGTTGGATTTGAAGGGCCTTTACATATTTTGTGCTTAGTTTTCTCTTTATAAATAAAAGTTCTGAATATAAAAAATAAAATAAAAATTATACCACTATATTAGACAAGAATCATTGGAAATATATATCATAGTAAATAATGCTGTAAGTCTCAAAGACTAGAAGCAAGAAAAGATAAATTAGGCCACCCTTTCGAAAACATAAAATAGTGTTAACATTAACAATTAAAATGAAAAAACATGATGTTCAAAAAGAAAAAAATTAACAATAAAAATGAAGGGATCATGTTTGATGGAATGAGAAGCTGAAGATAAGAACTACAAAGAAAGAAAGAAAAAAAGGAAGGGTGGATCAAGTTGAAAGCCTTATTACATGTAAATTGCATACCCTTGCCATTGCCATATATACAAGAATAAAGAGAGTTTCGACAAAAATAAGAGGACATGGGTGCAGAGGTGAGAAGAAGAGGGAGTTGTTAGGGATTAATCTGAACCATTGGATCTATCTTACGTGTTAATCTTGAGCTGTTGGTTTTATTTTGTATTTTGTGACAAATGAGCAGTTGGTCTTAGGCTATGTTATGTGAGGAGGCATGTGACTACCAAGTACTATCATTGACTAGTAGTTGTAACTTGTAAAGTACAATTTATGAATAACAAACACACTTTCATAATCAAAATTCAACTCAGATGATTATATGACAAAAATTTATTGCAAAATGGATCATTATATATACCTTTCTATATACATTTATTTCTATTAGGTTTATAGTTATGGATATACAAAGAGTTATTCCTTCAACAAAGTGCAATCATATCATATGCACACATAAATAACACTACAGCCGTTTACTGATACTAGTGAACTCAGTAAGGAAAATTGAACTATATTTCAGATTACAACTATGTACATTTCTAGGTTGTTGGTTTAGTGAGTGAGAGAATGGTTGAGACCATAAGCTTGAAGTCAATTGGCTTTGTTAAGTAAGCATCCATGCCAACCTTAAGGCATTTGGCTTCATCACAAGACATTGCATGTGCTGTTAGAGCAACAATTGGAATGTGTTTGCCTGTTCCTTCCTCTGATTTCCTTATTGCTTTTGTTGCCTCATATCCATCCATCTTTGGCATCTAATTTTCCACAAACACAGATAAAGCATTAGTATATTTAACCTGATATTCACTTATTAGATATAAAAAAGCTACCTATTGGAGCAATACTTGATAACATTTTATAGCCTGTATGAAAATAATTTGACTGATTTTTTTTTTAAGAAGCTAAACTAGCCCACTGAAATAGGCACCGGGGAGAATTGAGCCTGAGACCTTTAGAGAAGCACACTTCAAGGTCTCTCAAGCCAACACCACCGGCCAACACAAGTGTAATTTTATATTATAGAAATAATTTATATATAAGTGCCTGATTAAACTATTTATCCAAACATGACCTATGTCAAACAATTTCACAAGTGCTTATGCCAGTAAATAAGCTCAAATGCGTCAATTCAAACAAGTCCTAATACTGTTATTCTGGTTCATACCTGACAATCCATTAGGATCAAATCATATTGATGGCAAGTCAAAATTTCTGTTTGTGATCTTGTATTTTTGTCCTTCTGGAGAGACTCTCTTCTACAATCTTCAGCACTTACCATATAATTAAGAGCATCCACTGCTTGTTGTCCATCACCTACAGCAACAACAACAGCTCCCATTTTTTCAAGCATTATTGTTGCAACCCTTTGAATTACTGGTGTATCTTCTGCAAGCAAAATCCTTAACCCCTCAAGTGATTTCTTATCATTCACTTCCTTTCTTGACCTTGTCACCCTATCATAAGCTTGTGTTGCAAAGTTTGTTTCTTTAGCTTTGTTGTCTTCAGAGGTACAAGATTCTTCTTCCCTTGGATTATTTTCTTCCAAATGTTCATTTTCATCGGTTAACTTTAAAATTGGTTTTTGACTAATTTCAGATATATCAGAATCATCAGAGCTAGTAGCAGCTTCAAATTGAGTAGAATCAATCTCAAGAAACTCATGCAAATCACCCTCTTTCATGTTTTTCTTTTGCAACTCAAGATTTCTCTCTTTTATAACAGCTTCCAAAATATGAATCATTTTTGCTTTGTATAGAGGTTTGTTAACCATTAGTAAGTGTCCTTTCCGACGAAGCTCCGTCTTTATGGTATTTGATGTGTCATGATTCAGCATCCACACAAATTTCGCTCTTCCAAAATACTTGTGAAGGAAGTTAAGTTGTTCTTTCCATATATCTGTGCTTAAGTCAAGCAAACCAATGTCAACAACGATGACAAAAATTGGATTCCTCATATCTTTGATGCTTAGTAGTTTAGACTTAAATCCTTCAAGATTTATTGGATAGTGTGCATCAAAGTTGTTATTGTTATGCATTGAACTTCTTGCATGAAAGAGTTCCCTCAAAATTTGTGTTAGTCCATTCCATTCAGATGCTTCCATTGTGCACACCCCTTTTTTGGTTAACCACTTCGATGTTATTATTCTACCCATATTGCCTTGTAGTGCAAGCAATACCTGCATTCACACTTAGTATTTAATAACCTATTTGTTATCCTTAAATTTCTCTTGCTTTTAGTGAAATGTACATTTTTTAAGATGAATTATATTTATTTTAAAGTATTATTTGCAAATAAGAATAATATACTCACCACTAAGCCATTGTCTGTCAAATTTAAAGCATGTTGCTCTGTGACATCCATTGGTGCACTAAGAAGCAAACATAATCTCATCAATGTTCCCTGACCCTCCTTTTTGGTAACCTTGATTTCTCCACCCATCTTATTAACCTGCCATCCAACAAAAATAAAAGGAACTTATATTTAAATAAGCAACCTCAAAAACAATCACACAATCACACATTCCCCGATTTGGACTGTAGGATCAACATCGGGCGGCTCATGTTTGACTTTTAGACCTAGTTTACCAAAGGAAATGTGAATTTTTTTTATCTTGATTTTGTTCGCCTTTTTTTCTTCTTCAGAAAATACACTAATAAAGAATGATATTATAGTTTACTTATTTTGAAACTTTAGACATTGAGATCTTACTCACCAAGTTCCTAACGATGCAAAGACCTAGACCAGTACCTCCATGCCTGAAATAAGTAAAGGATTCAGAAATCAGTAAATTCACATCATTTGTAAGAAAAAACAAACATTGAGGACGCTTAATTTCTACAGTCATTGCAGTCGGCTGATCTAAATCGTTGGATAAAGATCAGATGACTCACATCATGAATTCAACAACTCATAAACTCCAAAATTTCAATTGTATGATCTTCACAAACTACCGAGATCATTGACTATATACATTGACAAATAACTGCATCAAATTCATTTCTTATGTAGTCTATGTTAAAAAAAAATTAAATTGCTTACAGTCTAGTAGTTGATGGATCAGCTTGCTCAAAGCTTTCAAACACAGAATCCCATTTGCTTGGATCGATACCTATACCACAACATAGGAAATAAACAAATGTGATTTATTCGTGGACTTATTTTATTTTGACAAAAGGAGACAGTTCATGAAATGTAAATTTTAAGGTGCATACCACAGCCTGTGTCCTCAACTTCAAACCAAAGTATCACTTTGTTATCTCTCATAGATATTCTCTTTGCATGACTTGCATTTGGCTTCTCTTTACTCTTATGTAAATTTCTTGATTTAAAGGTTGAAAATATAGGAGAAAATGGAAAAAACTTTGAGTTCTTTTGAAAGAGTATTTTTTTGAAAGAGAATGATAAATTAATGTTTATGATTAATATATATTTTTAATTTTAAGAATATTATAACAACATAAATTAAACATAAAAAATAAATAAATTAAATTTAAAGAATTTATGTAAACGCCCTAAAATCCTCATCCAATATAATTTTTGAGTTCTCCTAGATGAATGAATTTGTATTATAAAGAAAGCTTTGTAGTGTTGATTTTAACATGATATATTCTATGATTGCAACTTAATTTTCTAGAATTTTGAATGACCATCAGCGAAATATGATAGATGTTTATCGAATCTTCTCCCTTGTGAAGGCAAGATAAAAAAAACAACTTACTTTTCGTCTTGTTGCAGCAAAGCAAAGCAATAAAAAGAATGAAATCTATCCTTTACTTGCATGTCAGCATAATCAGCATCTTCTTCATTCTCTTCTTATAAATAAATCAAGATTAACCAACCCTTTCATAATCATAACAAGCAAAACCCTCTCTCAGAAATTATCCAAAGCCTTGCAAGTATGGCTAAATATGCAGTTGATGCAGAGTATGTTAAAGAAATCGAGGAGGCTCGTCGTGATCTTCGTTCTCTTATCAACAATAAAAAATGTGCTCCTCTCATGCTACGATTAGCGTACGTTTGTTACATTAATTTCAACTTCACAAACCTTTTACTATAACATATACATAAATTGTATAATATATAGTATTGATTTATAGGTGGCATGATGCTGGTACATACGACGCAAAAACAAGAACAGGGGGTCCAAATGGTTCTATAAGGAATCAACAAGAGCTGAACCATGCTGCTAACAAGGGCTTGAAAACAGCTGTTGAATTATGTGGTCAGTGAGACGGTGGTGACCTTAATTTGTTTAATTAATTTTGACTTAAATTAATAATCTCCAATTTTTTGCTTATTAATCTTATTGTTATTAATATTTTTTGTTTTGAGAAACAGAGGAAGTGAAGGTTAAACACCCCAAAGTTTCATATGCGGACCTTTACCAGGTTATTTTATAATTTTTTTTTTGTAATAATTTATAATCAAGATATTAACGTGTGGAGTCATGGAGTCATATTATGTACAAAAATGTTTCGTGGACATCGAGTTTTTCATACACTTGAACGTCTACATAATCAACTGCAAAAATATGGTTAATTCACTTGAATAAATGATTGGTTAATCTAGATTAAGTTAAAGATTATGGTTAGTCATGTAGTTTGTTTTTGTCAAAGGTTAGTCATGTAGTTGAATTAACCACAAAATTGAATATGAATTAAAATTAATAATTTATTCAACAGTATCAACCATATTTTTACACATGATTAATCGGTCCTCGCACGTGTGCTAAAAAGGGTGTTCACGTATGTATTATGTAAGAAAAAATATTTATATGTATTTCAGCTAGCTGGGGTTGTGGCTGTAGAGGTCACTGGTGGTCCAACTATTCACTTTGTTCCCGGAAGAAAGGTACTAGTACATTCATCATTCATCATTCAATGCAATACAAATCATGCTTTGTTTAATTAGCCTCATGATTTAGTAACAATCTAGCTTTATTATATTATTATAGTAGTATTATGAGGTGTTTATTTTGAATTAGGATTCATTGGAATCTCCACAAGAAGGTCGCCTTCCAGATGCCAAACAAGGTAATTAAATCATGTTGTTCAATCTTGAAACTTAACTCAAAATTACGCAAAATAGTATTTCATTTATTATTGTATAAAAAACTATATTTCAGGTGCATCACATTTAAGAGAGATCTTTTATCGCATGGGTCTCACTGATAAAGACATTGTAGCTCTCTCCGGAGGCCACACTTTGGTACAAATTAATTACCAACCATAATAATTCAAACACTTCCTTTATTATATTTCTTGAAGAATATATAAATTTAATTTAATCTCATTCATTTCAATTGATAAGGGTAAGGCACATAAAGATCGCTCTAACTTTGAAGGTCAATGGACTAGAGACCCTCTCAAGTTTGATAACTCTTATTTTGTGTAAGATGATTTGTTTCATGTTAATTTCTTTATTTAAAATAATGTATGAAAGTTTGATATTTAATACAAGATTAACATAAACAGGGAACTAATGAAATTGGAATCAAAAGATTTATTGAAGCTTCCTACAGACAAGGCTCTAGTTGATGATCCTGCATTCCGCAAATATGTTGAACTCTATGCTAAGGTTATTGTCTTTACTATGTTTTCTTTTGTTCTCTATTTTTTTTTTTGGTACAATCTTTTGTTCTCTATTTTATTTTATACTATAGTATTATGTATTTTTTGTGGCTAATAATGATTTTGAATTTTACAAGGATGAGAATGCATTTTTCAGAGATTATGCAACATCACACAAGAAACTCTCTGAATTAGGCTTCAATCCCGGTGGCAGTTATCGTTCTCAATTGGCTAAGGCAGCGTTAGGAATGGTTATTGCCTCAACTGTTGTGATCCTGGGTTACTTACTTGAGCTCAACAAAAAAATCAATTGAAACATTATTACTACATTATTATTTTTTTTGTTTGAAATATACTACATTAAATTGTACTGTACTTTATTCGTTCCTCATAAAAAACATATCATCATGTACAAATAAGTTGTGAAGTGCAGAAGCATTCATACATATACTGCTTAAATATAATTTACTTTTTATTGTATGCTCTCATTTGATACATTTATCTTTTGAAAATTATCATGAACGTTTGGAATTGAGAAATGTTAAATAAAATACCCATAAGTGATGTTGAATGATAAACCAAACCAATTCTACTTGTCCCAAATTTAATTTAAAAATTGAAACAAATCACATATTTCACAGTGTATATAAGTATAAGGCGACAATCCCCTGAAATAAACAGGGTTGATTGATGATAAAAAAGAAGGATAAAGCATTGAAAATTAATTAGTGGATGTATATTCTTTAGTGGTTAAATAATACTTACTTCACATTGTATTCAAGTGGCCCATTAGCTCAGTTGGTTAGAGCGTCGTGCTAATAACGCGAAGGTCGCAGGTTCGAAACCTGCATGGGCCATTTTTTCCTTTCTTTTTCATTATTTTAATATTAATTTGAAAAATAAAATAGAAAAAAAGGTTTATAAAACGCCGTTGCCGGGGATCGAACCCGGGTCACCCGCGTGACAGGCGGGAATACTTACTACAACGACTGTTTGGTGATTGTAAGCTATTAGAGTTGTTATTTATTCTTTTTGTAGAAGCTTAATTGTATGAAATGAGGTGAATAATTATTTGATATTAGTACGTAAAATCTCAAATTTCGTTGGCAATATGTCTGTATTATATTTCATTTCTCAGAAAATTTCAACATAAGTACAAATTACAATTGTTTTTGAGGGGAAGTTAGTTCAATTGTTGAATCCAGTTTACTCAAAATAATATAAAACAATTAAACAAAATCTAAAACGGAGACATTATCAATCAAGTAAATCACGAACCCCTCATGGATATATTACAAAGTCTTTTTAATTTTTCACATATACCTTTGGTTAATACAAAAATGGATCATGGTCAATATCTTAATTCATAAAGAAATGAGCTAGCAAGTTGGAAAAAAATAAAATAGGGATTCTAAATGTTTTGGATAATATTGGCATTGTATAAGATCAATTGATCATCCTAGTAACTATCGCAAGAGGTGACTGATAAATTACTGTTTAATGCAGTGAAACAGTTTATTCTATTTCATCAATTTGATATCCTACCTATATACACTTGTACACTTATTTATAGGACAAATAAGCTTTTCAAAAATTGGCAAAGATTTATTGTAAAATAGATCACTCTACCTTTATATATACACTTATTAGGGAATATGTAATAAAAATTTGTAATTATGAATACATAGAAAGATCTTCTTTTAGCAAAAGTCATATATATGCACAGACAAAGAACACTGCAGTTGTTTACTGGTACAAGTTTGTTCAGTCAACAAAACTGAACTATATTTAAGATTGCACATGTCAAGCTGCAAGTATTGAGCTAATATATGGTAAAAAAAACTCTACATTTCTAGGCTGTTTTTTGTTTTGTTTTGGTAGAAACATTTCTAGGCTGTTTAATCAAACCCTTTGTTTGCTTAGGATTAAATTGAGAAGAAATCAATATTTAACCATATTTCATTCCACACGAATTTTCTTCTTTCTATTTTCTTCCAAGTCATATGTGGGCTCCACTTGAGGAGAGGTCCTCCTGACAACAGGTTCATTTTCATCATATATGAGATAAACTATGGTTTTCTTGACAATGAAATAGCTCCCAAAAACAACCACCACCTCCACTTTGTTACCAGGTGCTATATTTGATACAACATTCTGCCACTCCTCATTTTCAAAAGAGGTTATTGCTTCTTTCTTGTAGAGATGAATGGTGGTCTTTGTGTGATTTATCACCAACATATTTTTTAGCCCATCTGATGTTGTGTTATCTGGGCTTGAAGTATAGACAATGCACATCATCGACTTCAAGTTTCGCCCTTCCACTTGAGGAACTTTAAAAGTTACGGAAGGACCTTCGCAACTGAAAGTTAACCAATTTGGATAACTACCACCAGGGAGCGAACAACCACCAGCGCCGTTGATATCTAGATTCTGTAAAATTGAAAACTGCATCAGTCTTTCATCTCATTGCTAGCAATTTAAAATGAACATAAATTTTAGAAAAGTTCGTAACATTTTTTCAATAAAATGAAGTATACATATTATAAGTTAAATGTATGTATGTAAAAAATTTAATTGTATGCATGCAAGTGAGAGAGGCAGTGTGTCAAACCTGTAAAATTTTCTCTTTCAGAGTATTAGTTAATTGGCAATTCATTCCCATTTGAATTAATAGAGACTTCATGGAATTTTTTGAACCTGAAACATGCACTTGACTGCAGAATTGAATTAATGCAGAATTGTTTATATTTGATACTTGTGATGTAGTTGCAGCTGATTCCAATTCCTTGGCATACAAGGCATCCAAAATGGTTGTCACATCTTGAGAAAATCTAAGTTTGGATCCGCACTCCACACAAAGACTTCGAAGACCTGGAAGGTTCTTGGATATTGATGCTAGTTTGTGGGAACTACTATATGGTACATCTAAAGAAACTAGAGATGACATAGTGGTAGATGTTTGAAATGGGGACTGAAAATTATTTGTTGGTGACATCCAAGACTGAATGATAGATGGAAACACATCACGCGAAAATCCTTCATAGCCGCACAAAGAAATATATCCAATGCTTTTTGACCTTACTAATGAAAATGGTACTCTTTTTATTGCAGTGTTATTTGCAAGCAGAGTGGTTAAAGATTTCATCTGTTCTAAGTCCTCCTCCAACTTGTCAATCATTAAACACCCGGAAAGAATGAGAGATTTTAGAGATTTCAACTTGTATATACTTCTTGGAAGGCTCCGAAGGCTAATACAATCTTCCAAATTTATCAAAAGAACTTTATTCATAAGTCCTATAGTATGCGAAATCTCTAACAACCTCGGACAATCTTTGAGTACTAGCTTTTCAAGATTAGGCAAGTTTGAAAAGTCTGGAGTTTGTGTCAGATGATGAGAGTGGCTAAGATTGAGAATTTTTAGCTTCTCCATCCTCTGCAAGAACATAAATTTTATAGAGAAAGCTTAGGGGAGAAAAGTACCAAATAATAAAATAGTAATTCAATTTGAGGAGCTTAATTTAAATTTCATCTATGAATTTGAAAAGTGAAAACAACTCATGAAGAGCAAAAAACTAAAATAAAAATTAATACCTGAGTTTCTTTCCACACAACTTTGACATTGCTATTTTCTAACTCGATGGAAACCAAATTTTCTTGATAAAAGTCGGTCGGTATGCACGTTAAAGGAAATTCATTCCAAGATAACCATTTCAGATTTTTGGAAAGATATTCAAAGTTTCCATCAAGCTGTACACCAGCAAGTTGAAGCAATCTGAGTCTCTTCATCTTCTTAAATGCTTTAGTACTGAAGCGTTTTGCATTATCTCTTGGCAACTTCAGAGCAAGACCCTCAACAACTTTTGTTCCCTGTAAAATATAATATGCAAACCTTAAAGATGCACAACAGGTAAAAAAAAGCTTGTGATGAAACCAATCATTTGTTACTAGAAGCACACAATGATTCACAACCAAACTAATTATCAAAGTTATTGTGATAAATGATAATAAACAAAACAAAGAATTTTGAGTAAATCAATTTTATGGTACATGAAATTGTCTTTTCATGGATTTGAAGCACTGAATTATCCGACCTTAATAATTTTATAGACTAAAAAACTGATATACTCAAATGAATTTATACAAATGAGTTGTGAATGTTTGTTTTACTTCATTAAGCTTTAGATATTATAAGTAAAATGTAAATAAAGTCCTTACCGTTTGTTCTGATAATACATCAAGCACATCCTTGTTATACCACAACCAGCTACGCTCCTCAGGATCCTTTGGTGATTTCTCACGAATGATTTCTCTTCCCATATCTCTCAATAAATCATGCATTCCAAGCATATTCCTTTCATCCACGGTTACAAGGCTTCGCTCAACAAGAACACTTATTCCAATTTCAGGATAAAGTTCACACCCATTTAATATATGTATAACATCATTTCGGTCCATCCCAATAAAAAAACAAGCTATGTCAAGGAATATTTCTTTCTCAATATCATCATTTAGACCATCATAGCTTATTTTTAACTTCTTATGTACTTGATCATTGGGGATTTTTTTGAGTTTTTCCAATACACATTTCCACTCGGCTACCCCCCTTTCAAACAAATATGATCCAAGAACTTCTAGAGCTAGCGGCAATCCCCCAGAATACTCAACTACATTTTTGGACATTCCTACAAAATCTTCTCCAGGACTCGGTTGCTTGAACGCATGCCAACTAAAAAGCTCTAGTGATTCACTTTGATCCATTTCATTCATTTTGTATACTTGATCAACCCTATTCCCTCTAAGTATATGCAAATCTCGGGTTGTGATGATTATTCTGCTCCCTGAACCAAACCATGTACGACTTCCACAGAAAGCATTCAGTTGATCCAGGGTATTCACATCATCAAGTACGAGAAGTACTCTTTTATGGCAGAGTCTATCCCTTAATATAATATTTCCCGACTCAATGTTTTGTATCTTGGTTGTTGTTTCTTTGCAGATATCAAAGAGAAGTTGTTCTTGTAAATTCACTTGTCCAGCATTTTGCTCCCAAACTTCCCTAATATTTGCAAGGAAGCTTCTACCTTCAAAACTGCAACCAATTTTATTGTAAATCGCTTTGGCAATGGTAGTTTTACCAATACCTCCCATACCCCACATCCCTACTAGGAGAACATCATTTGACTGTTGGATGTCTAACAATTGAATCATATTTTGCACTCGAGATTCAACCCCTACTGGATTATTAGCAATAAACAAGTCTGTCTTGTCAAGCAATCGTGTAATATTTTCAACAATATCTTTGATAGCCTCACTTTCATTTCTACAAAAAATGAATCAAACAAAAGGTGCAAATATGTATAAGTCAAAAGAAAAGAAAATTTGAGTAAAGAAAATTATGCCAAAGAAACAACAAGTGAATTTACAAGAAAATTTGGATGTTAATAAGGCTCAAAGTCTTGTCCAGTAAGTTGGATGAAACTGTGTGTGCAAATATCTAGCTTGTTACTATTTAACATAATCAGGTGCTTGTAGTATAACTATAAGTGTTTATCATATAAGTACTTATGTATAAACTATTTCTATAACAAAAGATAAAATAAAGTAAAACCGTGTTCATTTAAACTATAAGCTATTTTTATAAGCTATGAATATGCTCAAAACAGCTTAAAGACTTGTCATAAACTGATTTCATAAGCTCTTTCAAACAGTCTCACAAGTTTTTATCACAAATTTAAACATGTCCTAATTAATGATCCAAGCACATAATAAACTGCAATGAAAACTAAATAATTTGAAAGTAGAAACTGTTGAATGAAGTTACTTGGAGTTAAGGACTACAAATCCTGCAAGGCCAGCAGCCTCGCGAAGCGCTGCTCTCCACCTTATTTCCAAATGTTGACTAAGTGGCGATTCGTCTTTCTTCTCTTCTAAAAGCCACTTGTGTTCCATCTTGGCAATTCTTTTCAAAAGATTTTGAAATGCACAACCAAATTGACCTGTTTGATGACGCACTTCCGATGGATCTACACCGTAGAATACTGGCAAAACAACTTGTCCTATGGTTCTATGACACTCCATAATTTTCTCCACTTCTTTCAAACACCACTGAGATTCCGCGTAGTTTTTTGAAAAAACAATAACAGAAATTCGAGAATCTTCGATAGCTCGTAGTAATACTTTTGAGATGTGATCTCCTCTTTGAAGAGAATTATCGATGAAAACATTAATTCCGGTGTTTTGAAGAGAAGCATGGAGATGTGAAGTGAAGGAAGCGCGAGTATCTTCGCCTCTAAAACTTAAGAACACGTCAAGTATCCTTAATGCTTTCGACGGATTTTTTGTTGATGTTGCATTGTTAAAAAATGATTGTGAAGATTGAGGGAATTTACCGAAAGAAGACATGATCATTAATGGCATAAGAATAAGATGAATAAGAAAATTGCAAGACAGTTGAAATGAAGTGTGAAGGTGTGCAGAAGAAAGAAAGAAACGGAACTCAGTTTGTTTGTGGTGCTCAGTGGGTTTTGGTTGTTGGATAAGAGGAAAAATGATAACTGTGGGTCTCACATATGCATGGAGACAGTGGTAGCTACATAAAAATGAAAACAGGGGACCATTTTTCTGAGCAAAATATTATGACCTGTTACACAAGTTAAACAAACTCCGACACTGTGTAATTTAGATTTGAATCGGTTTTGAGGCAAAAATAAAATGATACAAAACCCAATTACACTTTCCTAACTTCCGTATGCATGTTGAATCCAGGCATACACACATTTTCCATATATACCTTATGGTTTAAGCTATACATATCAGAGAAATTCTTAGGTGGTCTAGGACCAAGAAATTTTCTTTGGTCACAACCAAAGAAAGAAGAGAGAGAAGAGAGAGAAAATGGAAAGTATTTGTTTATTTGTGAAGAGAGAGAGAAGAAAAAAACTCTATGTGTGACCAAACCAAATTTCTTGGTCCTGGTTCACACAAGAGTTTCTCATACATATCATAGTCCATAGGCGGAGCTACGTGCACTTCAGGGGGTTCATATGAACCCTCTCACTTTTTACAATTACACCTATTTTTTATGTTATTGTAATGCTTGAACCCCCTCAAATTTTTAGCTTGAACCCAATATCTCACCTATGTGCAAAGGAAGCTATGCGTTGCACCTCTATATTGGATTTTTGGATAATTAAAGCTGCACACACTCCATTTTATAGTCAAAATCAACTAGTTATGCAGGCTACAAAGTCAAAACACACTACTTTATTTAGTAATTGGAAGTGGAATTACTAATATTTTGACTTAGAAAATATATTGTCTAAAAAATAGTTTATAAATTACTCATTCCGTCTTCTAACAAGTGAGTCATTTGCAAAAAAAATTGTCTCAAAAAAAATTGACTTATTTCACTTTTCAATACAATTTTAATTACTTTTTTCAATTGACCTTCTACATAGAGTTAAAAAGGTCATGCATAGTAATGTCATGTCTCTTAGGTCTATGAATGTTGTGTTTATGAGGAATGGTTTTGCCATCTAAAAAGGCCTAGCGGCGCAACTTGTTGCCCGTTTACCTTCTATTCAACTGTAAATAATGGTTTATAGTATATTAATATTACTTTCATCACTCTCAATTCAATATATTCTACTTTGCATTTATGATAATGAGGAATGCATCAAAACTTGATAAGACACTCAAAACAATTTTCCTCTCTTTCACTAGTACACTCTTTCTTAATACGTGTGAAATAAACAAAAGACTTGTGATTATTTCGAATATACTCCATATTGTATAGAAACATCACGTATTTAATGAATCTGAAAAAACAATAATTGTTTATAAATGTAACCGGATGAAGTATATCTTAGTTGATGCAAAATGATGGCAATATTCCGGTCAAAAAAAAAAAATCACCTAACATGACGAGTAACATTAAAATCAACTGTCTCATCTTTAATTTCATGTAAACAATTCTATTATCATAGTGATTGTTAAACCAATAATTGTCTTATGATTTATATTAATATATATTATTATATAATATTATAATTATTAATTAAAATTTAAAAGTTTGAACCCCCTGCTTCAGGTTCCTGGCAACGCCACTGTATCATACTAGTACAAGAAATGACTAGAATTGCAAAATAGCTGAGAAGACACCACGTGTCCTAAAACAGGGGGCCAAACTTGCAACTTTTTGTAAAAATAAAGGGTCAAAAGAGCTTATTTTCCTAAAGATAGAGGGTTAATATTTCCATAAAGTTAGAGGGTCAAAAGAGCATATTTACTTAAACATAGAGGACAAAATTTTCATTTTTTTAATAAGGGACCAAAATCACATCATTTTGAAACTTAGGGGTGAAAAATGCATTTTAGCCAACAATTTATCCTATTCCATCCGTTGTATAATAGTGTATGATAATATATCAATTTTATATTCTATTTATTTAATTATCTTGCATCTAATGAGATAAAAGGGGAAAAATTATCACCTTTGTCCTTGAATATATGACCTTTTTTGTCAAATCACGATGGTAGTAATATTAAATTTGTTTGTAATTATTATTGATTTTACAACTTTATCTTTTAAGAGAATTAGTTTATGTTTTCAACATATAATATTTTTTTAGGGGTTCAATATTATATAGTATTTATTGTTGTTTGAAGAAAAATAGTGAAAAATAAATTAGGGTATTGTTCTGGACCGATCAAAGACCTAGGGCCCAATTGTTTAGGCCCAATAACAAATCCAACCCAAATACTGTGTTTGACATTTTACTCGTAACACACCCCTTCCCCGCGGGGGGTACTCGGAGCCACATAGACCAGTTCAAACGAACTGTAACGTCTCTTTCCCACGTTCCCGCGAATCTCTCCCCATCGGTTACACTTCCCACGATTTCCTAACCGCCGGGTACACGTGTGCCTTGCAACGGCTATGCAAACACCTACCTCTATATAAATAATTAGTTTGAAATAATTAAGGGGATAAAAAATTAGTTTGAAATAATTAGCACCGGAAGTCACCTTCTGATCAGGTACGATCGGGTATGTTGCTAAAGAAATAATTAATATAGTTGAAAACGTCAAATATCTTTATAAAAAAAATTCTAATTAGGAATGGACATAGTATTAAAAAAAAAAGGGATAAAGGGGATAAACATACCTATAATAAGAAGAAATTAAAACTTCTCAATATATACAAACACACTTTCATAATCAAAATCAACTTACATGATTATATGACAGATTTATTGTAAAAGGCCATTATACCTTTTTATATATACATTTATTGCTATTAGGAATACACACAGAGTTATTTCTTCAGCAAATGAAATGACAGAGTAAACCACTAAATTAGCTCTTGTTTTTGTAAATTATTATTAAATTAGTCTCTGACTTTATTAATATTTCAAACTAGTGTCTGTTTTTGTCAAGTTTTTCGATTAAGTTCCGTCGACCTTTATGTTTTTGTCACACGACGAGGGACCTAATTGAGAAACTTGTAACAAATACAGAATTAGTTTGAAATATTAATAGAGTTGAAGACTAATTTAAAATTGACTTACAAAAGACATAGACCAATTTAATAGTTTACTTAGCATACTCACTTATGCACGCATAAATAACACTACAACCGTTTACGATAAGAGCTCAGAATGAAAAATTGAACTGCATTTCAGATTACACCTATATGTGGGTAAAACTCTACATTTTTTTGGCTGTTTAATCCAATCCTCTATTTGCTTGGACTTAAAGTGAGAAGAAGTCAAGATATTGGTTTAGTGAGTGAGAGAATGTTGAGAGTTGAGACCATAAGCTTGAAGTCAATTGATTTTGTTAAATAAGCATACATGCCAACCTTAAGGCATTTGGCTTCATCACAAGACATTGCATTTATCGTACTCATCTTTCACTAAGCAATTCGTTAGAACCTGGAGTGAGTATTTAGAATTTCTATTGAAATTTCAATAACTTTCAATTTAAATTCTTCACCTCTATCCTGTGTTGAAATAATACGTATGTTAATAAATTAAACATAAATAAATGTGATGTCAAATGTATGCTTACAACAACCATCTCATCCAATATTGAATCGTATTTAAAAAAAATTAAAGTTCAACCCAACTACATGTTCAATTTATGTAAAATCTTTAAGGTCTAACACTACATTCTACTCAATTACACAAATTACGATATCTTATAACAACTGAAATCCTATAAATACAGTGACCTAAAACTTATACAGATTAAAATCTCATTTTAAAAATAGTAAGTGTGCATTGAACTAACCACATAATATCTGATATCTTGTTGGTTTTCTTTTCTCTTGGGAGTTTGTTGGATATTTTGTTTTCTTTTGTTTGTTTTTGGGGTACTTTTGATACTCTTGAACCTTGTACTCTTGACTCTATGTTATTTAATTTATATATATTCCTTTTGGCATTAAAAAAATAAGCAAATATATAAAACAAAATAAATAATCATAAAATAACATGTTCAATGGAATAAATTGTAATGCAAAGATGAAACAATGTTTTAATAAAGGAAGAAATGCTATTACTTTTAACGTATGGCTTCAAATAGTTTGTAACCAATTTCTTCAAAACTGAATTCAATAGTTTGGCATGAAGATATAGTAGTAAAGGTCTAACTTTATAATTTGAAGAGACATAATAATTTATAAGGAGTTTGAAAATTTGAAGATAAAAAAGGAAAAGGAAAAGAAAAAGAAAAAAAAGATTATTGCCCAAGAATTATCTTCTCATGAGGCAATGTGTACTCTTATAAGTAATTGTTGGATTTGAAGGGCCTTTACATATTTTGTGCTTAGTTTTCTCTTTATAAATAAAAGTTCTGAATATAAAAAATAAAATAAAAATTATACCACTATATTAGACAAGAATCATTGGAAATATATATCATAGTAAATAATGCTGTAACCATTTGTCTCAGACTAGAAGCAAGAAAAGATAAATTAGGCCACCCTTTCCAAAACATAAAATAGTGTTAACATTAACAATTAAAATGAAAAAACATGATGTTCAAAAAGAAAAAAAAATAACAATAAAAATGAAGGGATCAAGTTTGATGGAATGAGAAGCTGAAGATAAGAACTAGAAAGAAAGAAAGAAAAAAAAAAAAAAAGGGAAGGGTGGATCAAGTTGAAAGCCTTTTTACATGTAAATTGCATACCCTTGCCATTGCCATATATACAAGAATAAAGAGAGTTTCGACAAAAATAAGAGGACATGGGTGCAGAGGTGAGAAGAAGAGGGAGTTGTTAGGGATTAATCTGAACCATTGGATCTATCTTACGTGTTAATCTTGAGCTGTTGGTTTTATTTTGTATTTTGTGACAAAAGAGCAGTTGGTCTTAGACTATGTGATGTGAGGAGGCATGTGACTACCAAGTACTATCATTGACTAATAGTTGTAACTTGTAAAGTACAATTTATGAATAACAAACACTTTTTCATAATCAAAATTCAACTTAGATGATTATATGACAAAAATTTATTGCAAAATGGATCATTATACCTTTCTATATACATTTATTTCTATTAGGTTTATAGTTATGAATATACAAAGAGTTATTCCTTCAACAAAGTGCAATCATATCATATGCACACATAAATAACACTACAGCCGTTTACTGATACTAGTGAACTCAGTAAGGAAAATTGAACTATATTTCAGATTACAACTATGTACATTTCTAGGTTGTTGGTTTAGTGAGTGAGAGAATGGTTGAGACCATAAGCTTGAAGTCAATTGGCTTTGTTAAGTAAGCATCCATGCCAACCTTAAGGCATTTGGCTTCATCACAAGACATTGCATGGGCTGTTAGAGCAACAATTGGTATGTGTTTGCCTGTTCCTTCCTCTGATTTCCTTATTGCTTTTGTTGCCTCATATCCATCCATCTTTGGCATCTAATTTTCCACAAACACAGATAAAGCATTAGTATATTTAACCTGATATTCACTTATTAGATATAAAAAAGTTACCTATTGGAGCAATACTTGATAACATTTTATAGCCTGTATGAAAATAATTTGACTTTTTTTTTTTTTAAGAAGCTAAACTAGCCCACTGAAATTGGCACCGGGGAGAATTGAGCCTGAGACCTTTAGAGAAGCACACTTCAAGGTCTCTCAAGCCAACACCACCGGCCAACACAAGTGTTATTTTATGTTATAGAAATAATTTATATATAAGTGCCTGATTAAACTATTTATCCAAACATGACCTATGTCAAACAATTTCACAAGTGCTTATGCCTGTAAATAAGCTCAAATGCGTCAATTCAAACAAGTCCTAATACTGTTATTCTGGTTCATACCTGACAATCCATTAGGATCAAATCATATTGATGGCAAGTTAAAATCTCTGTCTGTGATCTTGTATTTCTATCCTTCTGGAGAGACTCTCTTCTACAATCTTCAGCACTTACCATATAATTAAGAGCATCCACTGCTTGTTGTCCATCACCTACAGCAACAACAACAGCTCCCATTTTTTCAAGCATTATTGTTGCAACCCTTTGAATTACTGGTGTATCTTCTGCAAGCAAAATCCTTAACCCCTCAAGTGATTTCTTATCATTCACTTCTTTTCTTGACCTTGTCACCCTATCATAAGCTTGTGTTGCAAAGTTTGTTTCTTTAGCTTTGTTGTCTTCAGAGGTACAAGATTCTTCTTCCCTTGGATTATTTTCTTCCAAATGTTCATTTTCATCGGTTAACTTTAAAATTGGTTTTTCACTAATTTCAGATATATCAGAATCATCAGAGCTGGTAGCAGCTTCAAAATGAGTAGAATCAATCTCAAGAAACTCATGCAAATCACCCTCTTTCATGTTTTTCTTTTGTAACTCAAGATTTCTCTCTTTTATAACAGCTTCCAAAATATGAATCATTTTTGCTTTGTATAGAGGTTTGTTAACCATTAGTAAGTGTCCTTTCCGACGAAGCTCCGTCTTTATGGTATTTGATGTGTCATGATTCAGAATCCACACAAATTTTGCTCTTCCGAAATACTTGTGAAGGAAGTTAAGTTGTTTTTTCCATATATCTGTGCTTAAGTCAAGCAAACCAATGTCAACAACAATGACAAAAATTGGATTCCTCATATCTTTGATGCTTAATAGTTTAGACTTAAATCCTTCAAGATTTATTGGATAATGTGCATCAAAGTTGTTATTGTTATGGATTGAACTTCTTGCATGAAAGAGTTCCCTCAAAATTTGTGTTAGTCCATTCCATTCAGATGCTTCCATTGTGCACACCCCTTTTTTGGTTAACCACTTCGATGTTATTATTCTACCCATATTGCCTTGTAGTGCAAGCAATACCTGCATTCACACTTGGTATTTAATAACCTATTTGTTATCCTTAAATTTCTCTTGCTTTTAGTGAAATGTACATTTTTTAAGATGAATTATATTTATTTTAAAGTATTATTTGCAAATAAGAATAATATACTCACCACTAAGCCATTGTCTGTCAAATTTAAAGCATGTTGCTCTGTGACATCCATTGGTGCACTAAGAAGCAAACATAATCTCATCAATGTTCCCTGACCCTCCTTTTTGGTAACCTTGATTTCTCCACCCATCTTATTAACCTGCCATCCAACAAAAATAAAAGGAACTTATATTTAAATAAGCAACCTCAAAAACAATCACACAATCACACATTCCCCGATTTGGACTGTAGGATCAACATTGGGCGGCTCATGTTTGACTTTTAGACCTAGTTTACCAAAGGAAATGTGAATTTTTTTATCTTGATCTTGTTCGCCTTTTTTTCTTCTTCAGAAAACACACTAATAAAGAATGATATTATAGTTTACTTATTTTGAAACTTTAGACATTGAGATCTTACTCACCAAGTTCCTAACGATGCAAAGACCTAGACCAGTCCCTCCATGCCTGAAATAAGTAAAGGATTCAGAAATCAGTAAATTCACATCATTTGTAAGAAAAAACAAACATTGAGGATGCTTAATTTCTACAGTCATTGCAGTCGGCTGATCTAAATCGTTGGATAAAGATCAGATGACTCACATCATGAATTCAACAACTCATAAACTCCAAAATTTCAATTGTATGATCTTCACATACT
Organism: Medicago sativa; assembly: GCF_051527215.1. Taxonomy (NCBI): domain Eukaryota; kingdom Viridiplantae; phylum Streptophyta; class Magnoliopsida; order Fabales; family Fabaceae; genus Medicago; species Medicago sativa. The sequence continues at coordinate 12,799,292 of NC_140753.1, read as the reverse complement.
ACCGAGATCATTGACTATATACATTGACAAATAACTGCATCAAATTCATTTCTTATGTAGTCTATGTTAAAAAAATTAAATTGCTTACAGTCTAGTAGTTGATGGATCAGCTTGCTCAAAGCTTTCAAACACAGAATCCCATTTGCTTGGATCGATACCTATACCACAACATAGGAAATAAACAAATGTGATTTATTCGTGGACTTATTTTATTTTGACAAAAAGAGACAGTTCATGAAATGTAAATTTTAAGGTGCATACCACAGCCTGTGTCCTCAACTTCAAACCAAAGTATCACTTTGTTATCTCTCATAGATATTCTCTTTGCATGACTTGCATTTGGCTTCTCTTTGCTCTTATGTAAATTTCTTGATTTCTTCTGATCAAGATAAAAATTCGGACTATCGTTGCAAGAGTTTGGATATTCACACCATCCTCGTAGAATAACATGACCAGCTGTCATGCATTTACAATAGTTCAGAATTAGATTAGTCTCTTATAACACTCATTGTGATATTTTTCATATTTCGAGATTATAAACTTATTCATAATTTTTTTACTACCACTATTGTAACTACCAAGTAACTATACTAGAACATACACATTTTAACTTACATGTAGTAAACTTAATTGAATTGTTGATCAAATTTGCAAATACTTGAACCACCCTGCCAGAGTCACCTCTAACTAATTTTGGCATATCATCTGCATGAAAAATAGTTATTGGTTAAATTAAATGCATCAGAAACTTGCTAAAAAAATATCTAATACCTTTCATTGAAATTAAAGTCTACGATGCAACCTATGTAGTCCAGACAACACCAACACATATGATTACATTTAATTAATTCATTTGTTCAAATTATAACCGGTATGAACATTTCAGTGTTGTGTCAAGTGTCCGTCTCAGTGTCAGTACTTCATAGGTTGCAACCAAATTGAGAATCATACCAGAAAGGTCTAAAACAGTCTCTACATTGTGATTAATGCACTGAACAGAAAACATATCTACAAGCCCTTCAAGTTCGCGTCCCAAGTCGAATTCTGCATCTTCTAGTACAAGTTTTCCAGACTCCACCTATATAGTGTAAAACATTAGGAAGCTTTTTGTTAGAAAGAAAGTTTTTTATTATATGTGCAATTGGTTTTCAATTATATTTGTATAAAAAGCTTAGCTTATTAATGTAATATGCCATACCTTGCTTAGATCCAATATGTTGTTAAGAAGACGGAGTAGAGCTGTTGAACATTTTCTTATTTGAGTAACTGTTGAATATTGTTCATTTGTGAGACAATCATCAGATATAAGAATATCAAGCAATCCAATTACTGCTGCCATAGGTGTCCTTAGTTCATGACTGTCATACAAAACCAAGAAAAAACAAACCATGAAGCTAATTTATGAACAAAATATGTAACAGAATTTGAACATTATAGGACATGACACGGCTATAATATAACACACACAGTTAACATGCTCAAGAAACACAGACATGAAAATGACACGTAGAAACCGGTAACAGTTTTTAAAAATAGAAGTAATTGAATGTAAACAAATGTGTCAGTGGCCTTATTATATCATGAATTGTACTAATTTTTTTTTTTTTTAAAGTGAACTTAAAAAACAAACCTCATGTTTGCGAGGAATTGACTTTTATAATTGCTTGATGCCTCTGCCTTCCTTCTTGCTTCAAGTTGACTTATCAGTTCTGCTCTCAGATTCATTTCCTTTGACACTCCATTTGTCAATATCAAAATGCAAACACATCCAATGACAAAAATGCATAAAGATGCAGATATCAGAATAACCAAAGTTTTGAAAGATCTTTCATCCACCTGTCCCATAATATACTTTCTTGGTATGATGATTACGCCTACCTGCACAAAGTTTACATCATAACAAAATGATTGGTTACTTAAAACAAAAATTAAATAGAGGCAGAATTTTTTTTCCTGCAACTTTATGCATAATAAAATTATTTGAATAAAAAAGAGTGACCACCAGAGTTTAAAGAGTTCAATGAAGGTGCATTGTCGGTGTAAATTAGTTTTGTAAAACTAGTTTACACTAACAAAATGTTAGACATTCATTAGATGTCAGTGCGAAACTAGTTTACACTAACAGTACATATCACCTTTTCTCAATTTTAAAGCACAATCTTTAATATTGTAAAAAAATTGTGGTCAAATATGACTGATGTCTCGACAAGGCCATGGAGACATAAAGAACCTTAATCATTGCAACCATAATCAAAGTTGAGGATCTTATATAAAACCTTGGTGATCACCTAAAAATATTTTAAAAGCACGAGTCTATTAATAATTATTACCAAAGGAAGTCTCTTCAAGTTTAGGTAGAACGAGTCAATATAATATTGCTGATTCCCTAGCTTAGCATTCTCAACATGAACCTCATGAGTTGAATTAGGAAAATGATTCCCATAAGTTCTCTGCAACCACTCAGCTCCAAGTCTTATTATATCATCTTCACAATCCACAGCCATCTTAAGCTTTGGTGGTGGCTTAGTCGAATTTGTAAGTAACGGTGCACTAGTAGAAGTTGCAAGTAAATAGCCTTGTTGAGAAGTCAAATACATGTGACCACTATGCATCTCAACTAACTCTCTCATTAACTGTCCAACACTATAAAATGCAGTTGTAACACCAACAACAGCCATAATACTTTTATTAGAAGAATCCCAAACAGGTAAAGCTGCCGAAAGCAAAGGCGAATCTGTAAATTTACTAACTGCTACATGCCATGTAGCTACACCATCCGGAACTTGTGAAAGTCCTGCTATGTTGATCAAATCTTCTGGTGCAATTTTCATTGCTTTTCCGATTTTTTCGCCTGTGACAGGATCAAGTGGTTCTCTATACCAAATTGCTGAAAAGTTACCATGAATTGTTTTGTCATCCCAAGCTTGATGAGTTGAAAGGGACTTGACCATGTTTGAGGTTGATGCAACCATGGAGTAATTTGAAAGATCTGAGTAGATGTAAAATGTGTTGTTATCTTTTAGATCTCTATGGAATGCTTGAACAAATCCATTCTTGTAATTGATTGTTATTGAGTTTAGTGCTTTTCTACTAGCAAATAGTGACCATGTTACTGCCCTCATTGCTTCATATAGCTGCTACAAATAAAAGCAGGACATACATAACAAAAATTGGTTAGGATGATAAGTACTAATATGATCTCAAATATAAGAGTAAGTTTTGTTATACTTTACTCCCTGAATTTCATCAATTCAACCTAGCATGATTGAAAAATTTCATACTGAAAAAGTTCACACACTTCATACATAATTTTATCTAATATATAATATATTAAATAATAAAATACTGAATCTAAAGTTATATCATTATTATAAATATGAAATTTAAATACATGACTTGACCACTAAGATAGTGCTATATTATTCAACAGTTAAATTTGTCTCTGAAATAGTAGAGGTCAGACAATTTCAACACTAAAATTAATGAAATTTTAAAATAATTTCTGAAATAGAAAATTTCGATCGTAGTAGTCGTTCTGAGACAATTTAAATAACTAAATCTACCAATCTTATCAAAAAAATAAAATAATAACTAAATTGACCAAATCAAAAGGACTAATGTAATTAAGGATTTCCAATATCATAGATATTTAAAATTTAAAAACAGACCAATTTAGCCATAACTGACTTAATTATCATTCACTCAACTTCACATACTTAATGATAAAACAATAAGAACAGTAGAATGAGTAATAAATTAAGAGTCAACCTCAACTTGCTCAGCTTGAGATGCAGGATTGCTATAACGTCTGATCACATATTGAGACAACTTGACCTGAGCTGTTGTAATTTCAGAAGTAGAATTCAAAATATTCCACATCCTCAAAATCGGACGTTGCAGAAGTTCATAACGCAGACCATACGCCAAACTACTCAATGATTTTTTCGTATAAATCTTTGTGAAATGCCATGTTAATATGGTCAATAGCCCTATCAAGATGGCTAACATTACCTGCATAAAACAAAATATTATTTTGATCATATCACCAAATCCATATTTATCTTTTATTAAGATAGATAAACTATATAGTAACTGAATTTAATAAAATTTTAGAGGCTGTAACATAAATATATATAAAGTTTCACTAACCATGATTGCTAATCTAACCACAAAAACACTGTAGTAGGATGAAAGACAGTGACTACTAGCATATTGGAATTCTTCTTTTTCAACATCTCTGTGGAAAATTCTTCTACCTCTTGGTGAGTTACTTTTCTTCCATGAATTGGTAAACCTGAATAGTCTATTAAACATGTATCTATATTTATTGCCCATTGGAGACCTTGAACTTGATGAACATAAAGAATTTTCAGAATCAGAACTTGCTTTGTCTATGTTTTTTGCCATAACTCATTGCTATATCTATGAGCTTATAAAGTAAGTGAACTCATATCAGAGAGGTTCCAATTTATTTTTGTTTATGCCTCGTGTCAGACAGAGAGAAACCACTATGTTTTCAGTATTCTATATATATATAGTGTGTGCTTATGCAATAAAGTTTTAAAAGGATAAGTTATTTAAATGATGCTTAAGCATGAATAGTATTGGTGGCAATGTGAAAAACAACCAACATGGTGTGACACAAGTGATTGATATCCAGATCATTAACCATTTGGTCGAGAGTTGATTTGGTCGATGCGTAAAGATAAGAATATATGTTGAGAGATGTTAACCATTTAAATAGACCTCGTTCTCTCAAAAAAAAAAAAAAAAGACCTCGTTCAATTTGAGCTATATATTAATCTTTTTATAGGCAAGTTAGTTTTGAGAGTTGAAACTTTGAATATCCTGATTAATATTATTTGATGTTCTTCAAATACATATTATTTGATATCTTAATTTTAACAAATAAATTAATGATGAGCAATATATATTCTATTTCTTGAGTGCTACTGCTTTGTCCTTGTCCACTTGTTTGTGCAAATGCAAAGTAGCAAGAGGTTTGGTTTTATTAAGTGGGGTGATTTATTCCTCACCCAAACGAGATAATTCTTTGTTTGTTAATAAATTTATTTTACAAATCTGTTTGGTGAGACTAAGTCGTATAAAGTTCGTACGATCAAATTAGAGTGGTTTGATAATAAATTTATTTTATAAGCTAAAGCATTTTTTTCATTAGATTTTTTTTAGATGCTACTTACAGTAATGTTATCATATCATTTTTTCTTTCACTTTTAACCTCGTTATTTTTCCTTAAAAAAACGTCATTGTCTTATTGAACAAATTTCAATATTAATTTAAAATATTATTTTATAGGGTTAAATATTGATTTGATCCCTTTAAATATGTATCAACTTTCATTTTTAGTTTTTCTAAAAAAATTCTTCAAACTTTGGTCCCTCTAAATTTTCGGTTACCAATTTTAATCCCTACTTTTTTACTTCATGTCGCATGTTTCAAGTGAATCTTAAACTATTTAACCTTTAATTCATCTATAACCTTCACAATAAGTACAAACTGATGCATAAATAATACATGATCTGTCTAAAAATACATGTACTAACTAATGAGTACATTTTTGTCAAAAAAAAAAACTAATGAGTACATCATATACAAGAACATAGTCGGTGTACAACAACACCATGACAACTAATACATAAACTAATAAATGAAACACATTAGCATAATCATTCAGCCGCTTTCTCCTTACCCTTGTCACGAGTCACATGTGTATCTGAAATAAAATAAAAAGGGATTGGGATCTCAGTGAGCTCCACCTATCTCAGGGTAATAATGATCATGGGGAAACACGAAATAGTTCAACCATCGAAAAATCAAACCTCGTGATTGAGTGCTAGTAAGGACAATTCTATAATACTAAGGGAGTGTGCTTCTAAATTCAATTTCCAGCAATGTCAACAAAAAAATTGGCCGGCGGCAATACTCAAGCACCATGATATATAATAGATAGTTATTCCTTTGTTGAAAACTTTGTGAAACACCAAATCTTATAATTAGATTGAAAGCATGCATGTAGTCATCAAGAAAGTTGGTTAAAGAAAAAGAAAGAAAGACTTTCACCAGTCTTTGAATTTGCTTCATAATAGTGTACTCTTGGAGAAGGAGAAGAACGAGTATATTCAAAGAAGCAATGATTGTTCCTTCCATTGGAGTTGGTAGGATATGAGACAAGGTGAGCCTTCGGCGGCACGTCATCGGAACCGGAAATCTTTTGCAGGAAAGTGTTTTTGTGGAAATAAGCAAAAGTATAAATAAATTTGACATATTTTTTTATGTAGAAATAAATTTAACATATTTAGTTTTCTTTTTATAAGTTTCTTTTGTTAATATTTTTAAAAGTAGTAATGTGTATTTTAAAAATAATTAATTGATATATATATATATATATATATATATATATATATATATATATATATATATATATATATATATATATATATATATATGGGTAGTTTTGTGTATGTCGTCCAAATGATGTGTCAAAATAATTGTGATCATGTAAGATTTTCACTTCAATCTTCTTCAAAAAAAAGAAAAAAGATTTTCACTTCAATTTAATATAATAAACTCCTAGTGCAGATTTTTTCTCTATTTTTTATCTACAATATCATTAACGTGTTTTTGACAAAAATATCATTAACTTATGTTATAATCTAGTGTTATTAATTATTTTAATTTTTGTGGTGGCCGGGATTTGAATCCGGACCTTGCATATTTTATGCATTGTCTCTATCAACTGAGCTAAACTCACGAGCACCTAGTGTTATAATTTATCATTGCTTCATTATTTTATTATAAATTATGAAGCAATAAAAAAAATTATTGGACAAATTACTAAAGCATATAAAAGAATAAATTATTTAAAACTGAAGTGTTTGTTCTAAAATCATAGAATGAATAATAAAATGTTCATCGTTAATTATCATTGGTATTGAAATTTATAAGTAGTTTTTTTTCTTTCTAAAATGATAACTTACAGTTAATTGCTATTATAAAAATATTTATTTATTTTTTTGAAGAGAAAAATATTTATTTATGTTAAAATACATTAAAGTGTAATACATACATTTTTTTTTTTGAAGGAAAGTGTAATACATACATAACTTTTAATTAAGAAGATTGTACAAAATATGATTATTATTTACTTTAGGGTTTAAATATAATTTTAGTCCTTGCAAGTAGTGTCTTTTAGTTTTGGTCGTGGTAAATTTTTTGTTTGGTTTCATGATTTGCAAATTCAAAATCTACTTTTAGTCTCTGATGTCATATGTGATCCAATATAACCATGCACATGAACCAATAAGCTGATGATAGAGACTAAACGAAACATTTTTAAAATTTGCAACCCAAACAAAAAAAAAATCGTTATAATTTCAATGACTAAAAACATATTTAAACTTTTATTTCTTATATTCACTTCTCAAGAGATGATCAAGCGTATATTTAAACTTTTATTTCTTATATTCTCTTCTTAGAACTTTTATTTCTTAATGAATACGTTATCTAATTCTGATCTCATAATATTTATAAGCATGTTGTTGTTAAAGAAATCTTAGTTGATGAATGTGGATCTATTAGGCGTGCACCAGGTTATTGACTTGGCTGAAATTAAACCTCTAGAACACAAGTTTTGTGCTCCAACTCATTAATCCATATTAACCCCTTTGGTGGTATATTTATCCTCCTTGCTGAGCCTTTTGAAGACGAAATGAGCACTAATTAAGCTGAGGATTAAGACAGTTTTAATTGTAAAAATAGTGGAGAAAAGATTGAACTACTGCTTGGTGCCAAAAATTGTCCACAATATTCTGTTTCAATTGCATGGCTAAAAGATGACCTAAAAAGAAACAATATTATATGCGTATTCTTGTTGTTAAAATACAAACAAGTAGTGCACTTACATAAACATTGTCCTAATAAACTCTTTTGTCCTTGTTTCTTCCCTCAAAGAGTACCGTGATTTTATCAAGGTATTCATTAATTTGTCTCTTTCTCTTCCTTTTACAAAAGGGACAAGTTTTTTTTTTTTTTTTTTTTTGAGGAAAAAAGGGACTAGTTAAAATTCGAGTATATATGAACCACAAGTTTCAAAATTGGATATCTTTTGTTTTTTTATTTAATCAAAAAAAAAAGAAGAAAAATTACAAATATTAAAGGGACTAGGCCAAAACTTTAATTTTAGTAAACAGTCAGTGACATAAACAACACTTGTCTCGTTAAAAATCTTACCAAAAAATTCATTGGAATAAATCTTTGGTGAAGAAAAATAGATGCAAAGTAAATAAAAGTTCAAAACCATGAAAGAAAAAAAAAGTGAAACACTTGCAGAAACGATAATCAGGAAGTCATAACATATTTTGGTTAAATAAATCTGAAACTCGAGAAAGATAGAATCCCACCACACAAAGTTGTTATCACGGAACCTAAGTAAGCAATCTTGTTTGCACAACGATTGCATTCTCTTAAGATATGAGAAATAATGAAACACACATTCTTAGTTAACTGCGTAGAATTTAGCCACCTGTTTCTTAACCTCAAAGGAACAAAACCATAATTCTTAAAAGCAAGAGTAACCAATTGAGAATTTGTTTCAAACCAAAGAGAGATTCAACCATTTTTTTAAGCTATCTCAATTGCATGCATAACCTCAATGAGCTTTGTACAAAAAACAGAAGATATGTTACAGTCTACAACAACCTTGTTATCTCTGAAAATATCACCACAAAAAGTTGGTATTGAGCAACCTTTTGTTGTGCCATCTATGTTGCATTTGATCCAAGAAACAATAAGAGGGGATCTTATGACATCTTTAATCTAAGGAGCATGGATTAAAACATAAAAGACCTTAAGAATCGCAAATTCATGGATAGTTGGAAAAGAGGCCCCTATATAGTGGTTGACATGAAGAGAAATATTGAAGATCGCCATATAAATTTCCAAGAAACAAACTTGATATCAAACCTAATCACATCAATTAAGTTGATAATAACAACACTAAAACAATAATTACTCAAACTAATGTATGTGTTTCTATTTTTTTTCCAGATGACTTTGTTAAGGATGTCCCTTTTGATATATTATGACGACGGGAGTATCTGTGAAAAATAAGGCGTTTGTGAATTTTTTGTCTCACCCGCTAGATGGAAGATCGACACTTGCCAGCAGATTTTATGATGTACGAGCGGGTAGGAGAAAAACATGAATGTGTGGACTTGACTGAGGTTTCATTACTTCTGGGATTAGGGACCAGGGCTTTTACGGAACCCTCAAAGCTGCGTCAAGGAAAGTAGTCAAACATGAGAAAACATGTTCCGACAATCAACATGTTTTTATACCATTTGCATTTAACACTTTTGACTTTCAAGTTTCGGACGTTGTTGACCTTCTACATAGTGTTCAAATAATCATGCATAACAATTTAAAGTCTCCTAGATCCATGAACTTAGTGTTTACGATGATTGATTGTTCGTTTATCATCCATTCATGTGTGATTTTCACTTGTATTATAAACCAGTGCTCAAGAATAGGTATTATTGTAACTAACTTCTTTTTCCTAGGAAAAAAATCTCAATTTCTAAAAATCTCTACTCGTTTACTATTGTTGGCCAAACACGCCGGCAGCCATTAAGCAAGAGGTAGATATGCAAATTCTTTGGGCACTAACAAAAGAGTGCATAAATTTGGAGCCCTTTCATATTTTCATAGCAAATTTAGAAGTTCCATTCCAGAGGCCGATACCTATTTTTTTGGTCAAAAAGAATTCCTACGGACCACCTAAGATTTAAAAAGGGACGTAAATATTTCAAAAGTTTTGATGTTTGGTAACAAGTATTTCAAAAGTATGTAGAAAAGGCTGGAAGTCGTCTTTAATGGGAAGATTAGAATCTCAAAATAGCAATCAAATCATTGAGATTATGTTCAATGAAAAGAATCAAGTGAAATCCATACCTTTTTGTCTAATATATGTGCTAATTAATTGGACGGTACGTTTTCCTTTCCATTTAATTTATTCTAGATGATTTTGTAAAGCACAAGTTTCTGGAGGGAATGTGTCTTATAATAACATTGATATATTTGATATTATAGTGATCATGATTTTGCAAAAATTACAATAATGTTTTGATTTTGTAAAGCTCAAGTCTCTATAGCATTCTTAATATAGAGTTCCTTGCTCTTGTCTTCTGATGAAAATATAGGTATCACCACTCACCACAATTTATCAAAAAATTAACGGACTCGCTGACAAAATTCTACACACCATTTTAGGTTAAAGAATTTATCATCATAAGAGTGGAATAGTATGCGCATAAAAGTAGCATTTGATTCGCTACCAAAACTTGGATGACCATTGAAAATTTGAGAACATATTTAAAATAAAAAACATCACCATCTTAAGATATGTTGGTTGGTGCTCCAATAATGCCGTACCTTCCCACGCTCTCCAAAGAGAAAAAAAAATATGTATGAAGCTTATGCGTCAACAGCTCATGATTCTTTAAGCTACTTTTATGCTCTCTGAATTTACCTTTGAAAAATGTGATAGATGATGGAAATGTATGGTTCAATTAAATATAAATACACAATTGAAATATGTCAAATGTATTTTTCATTGTTTGATCTATAAGTCTCATCATATCTCATTTGATTTAATGGTAAAACTTATTAATTCAATGATGGAAAATAACTTGTACATGTTACAAGATTTATCTCACTTGTGTACCATACAACCGGTCTTGAAATTTAAGGCTAAAACAATATTAAAATACATTATTTTTTGATCATTTAATATAACAACAATGTAAGACTATTAGAAATAGAATACATATTATTTTCATTCAGTTTTAACTATTTTAAGCCTCTCTTATGAACAAAAGTGAGTTGAAAATTATGATTTTTTATTTATTCACTTTACATCCTTCATCATGCATTGGAGTAATCAGTTAGAGTTAGGATACTTACTTCTCACCTCATTTAAACTTTCACTTTCCGCCATTATTTTTTAAACATTCCAAGGTGAAAAAGAATACAAGGTTAGGCTGTTGGCACAATCAGTCCCTTTCGGTTTATACACTAAACGATCTAACAATAGATGATATATCATATGAATGGTGAAATGTCACATAGCTCTAATATTAATCTATTTGACCCCCACTAAGCCAACTTCAAGAGAAGAAAATAGCATGTTTTTGTACCCCAAAAATGCCCATAAGCAGCATGCGATCAACGTTTGAATCGGTAAAGCTTATTAAAACTCTTATATTTAGACATTCCTAAATTTTATATACTAAATTCATCGCCTTATGTTTCTTCTATCTCTCTTCCTATCACATCACTAACCTATCACATATTTTATTTCTTTTTTCTCATGGTGTTATTGGGGTATTTTGGTGTCCATCAAACATTTTCCTATTACTTCCAGACAAGAAAATGTTAAAAGAAACGAATTGGTGCAGAGTGAAAATAACATCTTAAGAAACTTATTTATATCCAATTATTATGACAATAAATAAATTTACAAATTTCATCAGTTTATTTTTCTCTTATTTCATAAAAGCCTCCAATATTTTTCAAGCAGGAATTCAAATTTTGGATGTATCTAACTAACTTAAAACTGGCGCAATTAAAATTTCCTCGTTCCACAAAGTGTAAGAAGTGATATGTGATTATAAACGTACTTTAGGAACAACCACAAGTGAAATTTATCAATTCCCATTATTCATCACTAAACATTTTACTAGTAGTGATGTTCTTGCTACCTAAGCAACAAATAAAGTTCCCACAAACAGACAAAGCATACGGGCAAGCAGACCATGATTAAAGAGGATATAGTTACTGTTCAATTTAATGAGTGCAACGTACAAGTTACAACCAGACATTGTTGATCTTTACATGATAAATATGATCTTCTTTTAAAGATATATAAGATTATATCCTGTTATAAAAATCAGGAGTAAATCCAAATATTACACATGCACAGAAAAGCAAACCATAAAAATAACAAATCATGCTACTATGCTCCTCATCTTCTTTCCTAAGAAAAAAGTGGTTAATTTAAAGCTGAAAGCAACAGCTTCTGATGGGAGGATGGCCAAACCTAAACTAAATTACAAGAACTCCTTCCACAAATTACTTGGACTTGGACTTGGACTTGGACTTGCTAGACTTCAAATCAGAAGCTGCAGCTTTAGCAGCAGATTTGGCCAGGGTGGTAGGTTTAAAAACACTCTTAGGGTTAATAGCCTTCCTAATCTTAAATGCAGCCCATGCAGTGCCCAAAGCATGACCAGCAGCATTAAGCCCTTCATTTGTTGCGTGAGCAGCTTCTTCTCCGTATCTGTAGTATACAAATTACCAAATTCACTTCTGAACTTGTTGAGAAGTACAGTGAAATATAGCAAACTATGGAAAGCAGATTTCGTTACGTCATGAGTTATAAAAGAAAGTTCATTAGGACTCGCTTCCATGAATTGAATTGAATCGTGGAAAAGATCCTTGTTCTTGAACCCTCATCTTAGGTTCACATCAAGTTACAATTGTAATAATAAATAAATAAATAAATAAAAACTTTATGAGAAATGCTTCAAAGCTAATAAAATGAATATTTGAAACTTTATGCTGTCTTTCAAAGCCTTAAATTAATGATTAAATTTCAAAATTAGTTATGAAATTGAAAAGAGATATATAGGATCTTTATGTTAAAGTAAACTAACATGTAAGCGTATATTTACATTTCAAGTAACATAAAATGACTTATGATTATGAAAGCTTTTTTCACCTAAGATAAGATTCATCCTAACATGGAATTTTGATATAAGAGAAAAATAGAAGTGAAATTCAAACTTCACTCATGGAAGCGAAGTGTATTTTATTCTAAAAACCTTTCACCTTTATACAAGACCTGTTCATTTTAATTTTTTTCCCTTGACAAAAGCCAAAACCAAATAAGACAAAGCATACACCTCTTTATTGAGCGTGTAATTTGGATGGCAACTTAAGGATATTATATACTAGACCAGTGATTTCAAGATATACCCCATTCTTTAGTACCACATTCAGAATAATTCAATTCCTATTTTAAGCAAGCAGATCCTGGATTCTGGGTATTTGAGGCTCCTTTTTACTAACCAGTGTGAAATTACAAGTGTGCAATAAGCATCAACAATATTAATATAGCAGCAAGGGAGCATGAACTTTAAAATTTAATTACTATTTACTAATTTAGGAAAGACAGAGCTTACTATCGTCAGATTCAACCCCTAATCTAAACACATTTTATGCTTTAGATAATGTATCGATTGATCTTACCTGTGGTCGACAAGTTCAGTTGTCACAGTGGATGACGTTGACATGACATTTTTTCCAGCTATTTCAACTGCATCGAACACTTTACCTGATAACAAGAAAATCCAAAATTAATTAAACAGTTCAGAATTTTCTAGGATAGATTTATCAAAAAAAAAAAAAAAAAATTAGATTGGTAAACAATAAAAGCAGTATCATCTTAAATCTTAATCATATCCAGCCGATGTTAAAAAGTTCAAATATAAGATACCTGTGCAAATGAATAAATGTCTAAAGATTGATTTTTGAAAAGGCCAACAAAATTCACATTAATTTATCAAGGAGGTTTGGTGAAATGCAACTGATCTTGAATGACTAAATTCGACTCCTAATCGCAAATCAGATAATGATCTTATTATTACAAAAAAAAATAAAAAATCTAAATGAAAAAGGAATGACTGAGCACAAGTATAAATCATCTGGGTGAAAATCCAATACAATCATCATTTGTTGATTCATATATCTAATGTCTAACGATACAAACACACCACTTTCCGCCTGCACTTAAATATTCTAGAATCCTATATTAAATTTCAGAATCATTAAAGTTAAGATATAAGCAACAAAATAAACAAACACAACTTTTGACCACAGTTAAAAACTTGTTCAAATGATACAACATACTATAATGAAAACAGATATGGGTGAAAGTCTGATTTGAAGAGCTGATATTATGACAACCAGGCCAAACAAATTGTGAAATTTAGGAAATCAATTTGACTTTTGATTAACTTTGATGGAAACTGGACCAGAAACTGAAAATAATGAAATTTCATTAGAAAATTAATGGATAATTCATATGGGCTATATGAAAGCGTATGAAATTCATGCAACATATTGTAATGAAATCGGATAACATTTTCAATACTAAAGTTAAACCAATAAATGGACAATTCAGATGTTCACCATAAAATATTTAGTTCCAATGCAAAATAGTTTGTTATGGAAATTTACTATATCCACCTGTTATCAATACACTAAACATGCCAAATCCTTACAGGTGTGTGAAAATGCCAAACCAAGTACATTAGATTTCTATCATTTAGAAGAACATGTTATTGTACAATTATACAATAAAATCAATACTACATACAAGAGACACCAAAACAGGACTAAGCATATTAGTAAATAATGAAGCTACAGTAGAAGATAGAAAACTCTGACTAGAAATATCACACCCTGAACACAGAAGTCCATCTGAAGCACCAAAAAGAGCAAAATACTTTAAATTTCACAGAAGAAAATTATTAAAGGTAAAAGATCCATCATCCTTTTTTTTCTCAATTAATTAATAAATATCTTATTTTCTTTTCTTTTCTTTGTCGGACAAAGATAGAGGGTCATCTACTTCTTCCTTTCTTAGTTGGAAGATATTTCATATTTGGCTACTGATTACAACTAGGGACTCAAACAACATTTCAGCATGTTAATACAAGGAGTAATATCACTGACTTACTGAATCCATCCAACGATGCAAGCACAATTTCCCCTGGTAAAAGGCTGAAAAATTTCTTTCCAGCCTTTGAGTTTACCACTGAACTGGTAAAAAATCCGGACACTTTCACAACCCCAGAGAGCAATCCATTTGCAACTTTCTGTGTCATTTTAGTCACTCTCTTGACCCTATTTAAAAATCATATATACAAAAATATATCAGACAAAGGGGTTAAACAGATCAAAGTCATCAAACATAAAAGGCAACTAAAACATCCTAAACCCTAGCTAGAACAATCATTAGCTAGACTTTACTTACCTCTCACCAAACTTCGGATTACCAGGGTCCTTTCCCTTACCAGGACCCTTTCTCCGGAACCAAAGAGTTAATACAAAAAACAATGTGTAAAAACTTAAAAAATAAAAAAATAAAAAAATAAAGTATTAGCCTCTAGCTCCTGGTCCAATAAACATTGGATACACAACATAATGTATGTAGCAGTTTACATTACAGGGATGAAGTTTGTCTTTTAAAAAGAAAAAACAAGAACCCTGTAAACTACTTTTATGACAATTTTTTGTTAAATTTCCTCCGCCTAACTTTTTATGACTATGGACTTATAGATTCAAATGTTGAATAATCTGATATTAACAATGTTGAGATTCCACATCAACTAGAGATATGTCTAACGTAGCCCTCATAAACTTGGGCAACTCCCACCCTTTGAGCTAGCTCTTGGGTTTGATTTAGAACTAGACTAAATTCTAAAATGTATAGAAGTCTATTCTAGATCTAAATTGGAAAATTAATAATCTACTTCAGAAAATGGTATCAGATTATTTTAATTTTTGTAAAATTACTAATCTACTTCTGAAAGCATCCAATCTAGATTGATGAAATTCACAACTCGTCAAAAATAATTAAGCAGAGTTGGTTTGTAAATACGTACACTAGAGTAAGTGGATCCTCGCCCTAGGGGTAAGTCATCAAAATCTTATTTCGTTTAATAACTTTATGTAAAATATTGACTTAACAAAGTCTAAGTATCGAATTAAAAGTTCTTAATCAAGAGATCAAGTCTAAAAAATTTCATACTATTTAAGATTAGATGGATACTTTGTCAAACAATTTCATTTGAACATACTACTATAAGAGTAACTGTTGATAATGAGATTCTACATATGATTCTCTAACTTATCTGATATTTGAAACACATTATCATCTTAAAATCAACAGATTTTTTTTAATTCATATCCTACTAAAAATGTAACAAAATCTGGACCCTAAGACTGACTTATATAGCTGACCGATCCCACCGTCTACCAGCAGAGCCTAAGACCTAGAGTGGAGCACACTCCTAAGGTCTCAAGCCTTCACCACCAGGGTGTTTAAATAAAATAAAAGGATACGATGAATAAAATAGTTTATTATTAATTTCTGAAATTTCACATAGGCTGACATGATTGAGATTTAAATAGATTTGGGGACAGAAAGCAAAGCAGAACAATATACCTTCTAATTCGCTTCAAAGTTTCAGGACTAATCTGAGCATCACGGTCACCAGCTGCCATCCGTTTCTTCATAACCTGATTCCCCCATTGCAACCTATCCATAGTAACATCCCCACACCACAAAATCCCCTTAATCACATGTCCAGACCCCGAAGCAATCATCCTCGCAGCTGTCCCACTATAGTCCTCCACATTCGGAGCCAATGTAGTCCAATACGCAGCACATTGCCCCTCCATCATCTCCTTCTTCATCTTTGATGACTCCAAATCCTTCGGCGATACCTCCTTTGCCAAATTTCCATCCAAAACCTCCCCTTTCTTCGCCTTCTCCGAAACCTTTTGTATAGAAAAGTTACTACAATTCTCCAAAATAACATCCAGCTCCTTCAATAAATGTTCTTGTCCTTTTGACGCAATTGTCAATCCATAGCTCAACAAATCGGATTCGGTTTTGTTGCTTTTACTCCGATCCGGTTCGTCTTCGTCAGAATCATAACCCTGTATAATTAAATGTAATAGTTAGTTATAATCATTAGTTACTTACTAGTTAGTCAGTTAAGTTATATTGTATTAATACCTTGGGAGCGGAGAAGGAGAAGAAGTAGTGAGAATCATCAACTTTAACTGCTGTTTCGTCTTTTGCAAGAGGCCATTGGATTTCATCGGCGATCCGAGCATAAACGGCGATGGAATTTTCACCTTGGCGGAGACGGACGACGGTGAAGTCACCGGAAGCAAGTTCAACGCTGTATTGTTGATCGATGAGGTTGAGAATGACTCCGGGGATTTTGATAAGAATCTGTTCAGTAGTTTCCGGCGGTGCAGAAGGCGAAGTGGCGGTGGTGGTGTCCGGGAAGAGATTTTCAACGAGGTCGTTGAAGTCGTGATCGATTGAAGGGTAGAGATTTGATTGGGAAGAGGGAGGAGCGGTTGGGATGGAAGAGATTACTTGAGGGTAGAGTGTATTTCTTTGATTAGGGTTTTGAGTAGCCATTGGATTGGAACGTGAATGGGTGGTGGTTTGGGTTTGGTGATGGAAATGGAAATGGTGTTTTTTTTCGAAGAGGGAGGGAAGGGTACGGACGAATTAAGAGATGACGCGTGGCGTGTGGGACAAGTTTTGTTGGTTGTGACTTAATCTTTAAGATTCCCGCGTGAATTTCCGTAAGATATTTAATTTAGTTTAACTGTAAACTGTCACTAAAGTACTCGACAACGCGTCCAAGACGTGTCTGAGTCAAAGTCACTGTTTTTTTTGGCTCGTACAAGATACAAAAATTGTGTGTCGACAAACTATTTATGTGTGGGCAAAAAATATGTTATCGATTAAAAAACTTTAACATATTCTACCAAAAAAAACTTAAATTGTGAGCGGACAAAAATATCGTTTGGGTATGTGAGACTCATATGGTACTATTTGTTATTTTTGTCTATGATTCAGGTCGGTCCTTCAAATTTCGATGCTTTGAGCGAATCATGAGATGGTGTTCCTATAAAAAAAAATTTAGGAAAAAACAAATAAGAATAAAAGAATTGAACGGGATGATTATTGCACATTTTCATTTGATATTGTGCAAAATCTACATTCGACACTTGAGAGTTTAGTAACTGAAGAGAACATGTTTTACATGATAGCACACATGGATCATAATTTAATGTTTATATTCATAAACCACTATAAAATATTGAATAAAATCAATTATTACATCCACAATTGGAACACTAAAATTAGAATAATGATATGGAGTATGAAAAATTTAAGAGTTAGATTTTTACTGCCCCAAGTGTGGATGTAATTAATTGATTTTATTCAATATTTTATTTAATCAGATGCATTTATTAATTTTGACGTTGTGATGAACCTATACAGGTATTTTATATAATTTAAATTATATATATAGATAAAATGTAAAATTATGATGACCCTTAGAATAAGGTGTCTTGGGCTGCCGCCCCCAGGTCCATGCTCAGGGCCACCCCTGCTATGAATAAAAAAAAATGTTTCTCTTAGATAAATTACTTTCTATTAGAAACTGGTATTTTTATAGTTTCTCACTAGAAAGAGAGTATCATTATTATTTTTAGTGTGTGTATGTTTTAGAAAAGAACTTGTGGACTTGTGGAAAGAGAATTGCGCAAGAGAAATTGTGAAGAAATCAAAAAACGTGTGAAATAGAGTTGATTTGATGTAGTATTTTTCTATCTTCTATTTTTTTATATTAAATATTATATAAAATCAACTCTATTTCTCATGTTTTTTGTTTTCTTCGTATTTTTTCTTACACACTTCTCTTTCCACAAGTTCTTTTCTAAAAGAAACACACACTAAAAATATAATTCATAATAATGATACTATATTTAATATAAACGTTGTTTGTTGATAAAAGCACAAAAAAAAAATATCACTCTTGATATAAAAACTTTCCTTTAAAATAATTTTTTGTTAACTTTCTAAATTTTTATTAATTTGAATTATAATTATTTAAGTTAATTAATTTAACTACCAATTTAATTAGAGTTTAATTGATATATACTATCAATATACAAAGTTCTTACGTATGTATTAAATGATGTGTGGTCACATAAAGTAATGACATGTGATATATCATACTCCCTCCGTTTCAAAATGAGTGTCGCTTTAGCCAAAAAAATTTGTTTCAAAATGAATGTCACTTTCAGTTTCCAATGCAATAATAACTTTTTCTTTTCAATTGTACTCTCCAATTAATACTCTGCATACTACTTCCAAAGTATTACTTTTAAAACTAACCAATAGTTAATAAGGATAATTTGGTAAAATAACCATTCTCTTTCTTTTAATCATTACATTCCTTAATATGTGTGTAAACACCTAAAACGACACTCATTTTGAAACGGATGGAGTATATTTATAAATCATTAAGTGCCTTCAAAAATTTCATTAAATGATGTGGAAATACATTTACATTATTTGATACATATGAAAAACTTTTTTAGTGTATATCAATTAATCATATAGTGGGTATATGATAATGAAGCTTGGAGTTTATTATTTGAGAAGTGCTAGTAACACTCACTTCAATATTCACTATCTCATTTGATGAAATTTGGTGGGTCTCATCACTTTATGTAAGATCCATTTTCAAAATGTGAGATCCACATTGATTTCACTTAGAATTCTGCTCTTCTCCCAACAAAATTCACTCGCACCCAGCTCAACTTCCGAAAATACCCCTACATTAGTTAAGTCACGTCGCGTGACTTAACTCACGCACCTTATAGCTCTGCGTGACTTAAGTCACGCACCACTGGCTTGGGCGCGAGTTAACTCACGCAGGTTGGTCGGTTGGTTAGAGCTTAAAAGAACACGTTTTTTAGACTTTGGTGAGCTTTTCAACCTTCAATCTACAAGTTTTTTTTACCAAGTTTACATGTTTTTTGACCACATTTATGGTTGTTATAACCTATAATACCATTCCCACCTATAAATACCCCTCCATACTTCTCTATTTTCTCACACCATATCACTTTATCTCCCTCCTCACTCTCTCCCTCTATTTTTTTTTTTTTTCCTTCAATAGTCTCTAGTCACTTTTTACCCCTTTGAGATATAAAGTAGTCAGTTCTGAGGTAAATAACGAGTAGCCGACTTGGGGAAGTGATTAACCCTTGGGATAAAATTAAATTTGCTTCTTTTTACCCCAAAACTTTTTACCGTGGGTGAAAAGAATATTCTTGGGGTATAAAAAGAACGAGATTTAGATTTAGCCCAAGGGTTGATGATGTATTTTTTCCAAGAAGGCTGCTCACTATTTACCCCAAGGCTGATCACTTTTTACCCCAAGAGGGTAAAAAGAAAATAAGTAAATTTAGTGAATTCGAATAAATGTATCAATTATTGTATGAATTCTATTAATAAAATGAGATGTTGTTATATGTATTAATTTTGTTCATTTCATTTTATTTATATTTGCTTTTATTTTATGATTTTGTATTTAATGAATAAATTCGAATAAATATTAATTTAGTCCATTTCTTTTTATTTATTTTATATTTGCATTTATTTAATGAATAAATTTAAATAAATATTTATTTTATGTGAATAAATAAATAAAGGATTAATTGTACTTTTGCCCCCTTAACTTTTGGAATGTTGCGATTTTGGCCCCTTATTAAAAAAATGACAAATTTAGTCCACTATGAATTAGCCCCTTTGCAATAATAGTCAATTTTTTAATTTTTAAAAATTAAATAATTACACACGGCCTGCCACATAGGCATTGAATGAGTCAAAATTGACCAAAAGTACTACTATTGCAAAGGGGCTAATTCATAGGGGACTAAATTTGTCATTTTTTTTAATAAGGGGCCAAAATCGCAACATTTCAAAAGTTAGGGGGGCAAAAGTACAGTTAAGCCATAAATAAATAAATTAGAATGAAGTGAACAAATAAATAAGAATAAAGTAAATAAATAAATTTGAATAAAAGTGAACAAATTAATTAGAATAAAGTAAATAAATAAATTTGAATAAAAGTGAACAAATTAATTAGAATAAATTTAACACTTGCGTTGCTTAACTAACGTAAGGGTATTTTCAGCATTTCAGTTGGGCGCGAGCAAAACTTGTTGGAAGAAGAGGAGAATTCTTTCACTTGATAAGAGAGTGAAGGTTGGAGAGTCTTGAATTGAAAAATGTTCCTTCTTTTCTTTTTTGAAGGAAAACGGAAAATGCTCCTACCATTTTGGGACACAGGCCTATTAGTTCTCTCAATGTGCCAAAGGAGAGAATTTGTCTTCGTCTCTCGTGTAACAAACACACGCTTAAAATCCTTATGAGCTTAGCTTAATTGGTATGAACAATACATAATATATGCAAGGTCTGGGGTTCAAACCCCAACCACCACCAAAAAAACACACCCTTAGGCATGGAAATGAATATTCTTGGTAGTTAACTAGATTCTCTCAGGTCAACACGCTATCTCTCACTGTGTGATTGTTTAGTGTTTAGATCCTCTCTCCTACAAGCATATCTCTCCAACAAAATAAATGTTAGGAAAAGCAAAGCAGAAAATAGAAAAAATTGTGGAAGTAATTAAGAGAAAACTAAATAAGATGGAGACAGAGAAAAATTCGTGGGTGATGATCCAAATCCGTTTATTTGAGTATGTGTCGGTGTCACCAAAGTTAAAGAGCAAATTTTCAAACAACTGATTCTAGGGTAACCAGCAGCATGTGTTGGTCATTGAGCCAATAGCAAAAACAAAAACAAAAAAATCTTATATTAAACAGATTATCATAGATAACAAGATGCCATTTAAATACATTCAAATAACCAATTCCTTTAAACCCCTCCTTATGATAAAGCATTATCCTGACCAACAGTATAGTATGATATCACAGCAAGAGCATTTTTAAGCTAAAAGTCCAAGCTCAATCGATAGGCATCACTGGGTTCCAAGCAGACGCGGAGACAATGATTGATTACATGAAAATAGTAACCCGATCGGAACAGCCATCTAAAATGCTACCAGTATGTCTCAAAGGCAAAAAATAAAAACTACACAACCAAAGTGGTTTTAAAAGATTATTTCTTCTCCTCATTTGATGGCTTGTCATCATTCTTCTGCTGCTGCAGAATAAACAATACGATCAGAAAACTGATAGCAGCACAGAAAATGGAAAAGGGTATCATTAAGGAAGACAAAAGAACACTACAGAGTTGACAGTGCATTAGGCACAAAAGATGATATAGCAAATTTACACTAGCACATTAAAATACGTTAGCAGCAAGAATTCAAGAACTGTTCATTATTATCCTTCAAACACTATATTAACCCTTAAAAAAAATTGGAAATAAATATAACAGGCATCAGTAATAAGATTGGAATAATTACTAAATTTGTTAACAAAAACTTTCCTACTCAACATGATAATCAAGATGTGCCTTCTGATTATGTTTCCATATTCATAAAGGCAACTATTGTACTCAAAAGCCACTAAATGGCCAGGCAACATTCAAACTTCAAAAAGCATATTCAAGATTAGTAAGAAATGCCACACAAATCCAACTATTGCTGAATAAAACAAATATAATTTAAAAGAGGGGAGAGAAGCAAAGGAGTTTAATGCTATTGCAAATCAAGTAATCCAATTATTCTTCTGCTGAAATTTTCTGCAAAATTAGTTTCAAATTCAATGTAGTATGTTTTTCCATGGAAAGACTAACCTCAGATTGATTTGGAATGGATGCCAGCAAATCTTTGATAGAAGGGTCATTTATGTCAACCCCGGGAAGCTGCCAAAGGAATTAATTATTAGTGCAAAAAAGGACATCAATCTATGATGTTAAAAGAACAAAACAGATAATCTATGACATACCGACGCAAGAATATCAGATACACGGGATTGATCTGCCAACAATCTAGTCACGTCTGACTGGCTTGCCTGATCCCCTGTACTATCCGCTACTGACAATTGGAGAGCTACAAGCAATAAATGACCAGAAACCAACAAAAGTTAAAACAACCACCATGGCTTTCCCTTCTCTATAGAAAATATAGAATCCCACATTCAGGTCATTTCTCAAAGCATCGAACACTACCAATCTATAACCCCATTAATCAAAGCAAGTAGCTAGTTGAATAAATATGTGAATGTATAATTGGTTAATGTGTAGCAATGTAGCCTGTTGTACTGGATTTGTTTTCTGTTAGGGTCAGAGACAGTTAGTTTTCCATAGCAACTAACGGTTCATGATAGTTATTGTTAAGTTCTTTGAGAGCTGATAGTATTTCTATTCCTGCACATATAAGTACAGAGGTGCAGTCATTACCGCTCATCTAGTAATTTCCAATAACAAATTTCAGAATCTTCCAGTTACAATTTCTATAAATTCTCTTCCCTCAGATTTTCTCTTTTCCTGACAAAGACTTACCCCTACTTTCTCACCATTAATAGAAGAAGAATGCTAGCAACACTCTTTTTTGAGCACTCTCTCTAGCACTCACTCCTTTATTGGGTGAAATCAATGTATGTCCCACCACTTTATGTGGGTTCCATTTTCGAAGTGTAGGTCCTACATTGATTTCACCCAATAAAAGACTGAGTGCTAGAGAGAGTGTTGCTAGCACTCCTCTTAATAGAATTCTACTAATCAAGGCCTATGAATTGAAAATTAGAATCATTAGTGAATACCAATATAATAATAACTCTAGCTCACTAAAAAGAAAAACATGAAGAAAAAACATCTCGGATTCATGTTGAAATATAAAAATGTTGATTTTTATTCAACTTCGTAACTAGCTCCATCATCAAACGAAATGTGACTGTAATCGAGGCACTTCTCATTGATGGAAAAGACTAGACGCAAACACCCACCCATCCATGTTTAAGAACTGTGAACCATTAAAAAGTGGATACCTCAAAAAGGAGCTGTGTTGTGTTTCTATGTTGATCACATAAAACACCACATGGAACTTCAATGTCTAAAGGGACAATTGAATTGTGCTGCTTTGCAGTGTATATGTCTATGTAGTGTCTCATGTCTGCGTACCCATGCTTCCTAGATAAAGAATACATAAAAAACACAAAATCTCACCTAGTGCCAGCTCAGGGTCATCTGCAGATGCTTCTGACATATCTGTATCTCTTAAATCATGGCCAACTGCAGGGTCATCCATTGACATTGCAAGCGCTTGCTGCAGTAGGGCATTCTCATCATCCTGATTTCAATTGAAGGTCATCTACTGTTTGGTGTCAATTTATGAAAACAATCAAACAAAACACGAGAACTAATTGAAGAAAAGCCTAGCATGAAGAAACAAATTTGTTTTCATGAAAAATAAATTTGATGTAGATCATATCAGGCAAGAAAGAGGCAATGATGACAGGATGCACTTGCAAAAGCCAAATGTTAAAGCAACAGTTTCTAAGCTGACTGGACTACATATAACTCTAGATGTGTCTCAAAGAATGGCAAACTGAAAATAAGTAATAAGTGCCAACTGCCAAGTGACTTAG
The DNA here is from genome assembly GCF_051527215.1 of Medicago sativa. Taxonomy (NCBI): domain Eukaryota; kingdom Viridiplantae; phylum Streptophyta; class Magnoliopsida; order Fabales; family Fabaceae; genus Medicago; species Medicago sativa. The sequence goes on along the minus strand of NC_140753.1, from coordinate 12,774,983 downwards.
TAGAGCTAATGATGATAAAATAAATAAAGCGGAAAAATATTGAAATGATGAAGCTTTGAAGGAGATAGAAATTGAACTGATGATGATATTCCATCTCAGATTTTAAAACCATTGCATGGGAAAGTTACAATCAATTTGGTGCAAGTACAGAAGTATGAAAATAATAATTAAAAAGGACAGTAACGACAAGAGTTCAGTCCAAATTGTACCCAAAATTGGATCCTATAATATATATTATTTCAAAAGTTTCAACTAAATCTTCACTGAAAGGAGGTGATCTACCAGGACACACTATTTTTGTTGGGAAATTTCAAGTTTCGTTGTAACTTACTCTACAATTGAAAGAAAATCTAACAGTAGTCTTACAAACTAATATATGATTTTAGATAATTATGTTTTGGTATTAAGTATGTTTTTGGTCAACGTAGAATACTCTCTTGTCAACTTTAGTCATTACAAAAAGTGTCATTGATGCTTAATCCCCAATTTGGTGTTTTCATGGACAAAAAATTATGAAAATTTTCACAAAATCACCAAATCGTTAGATAAACATCCATGAAAATTAGTGGGTCAAGCAAGGAGCAAAGAATGCAAAAGACATAGATATATACAACAAAGACACCAACCATCAAATCAGTTGTCTTATTGTTTGCTTCAGAAGTTGATGCACTGGCACCCTCAGTCATTGTCGCATCTTGTGAGCCTCCTTTCTCCTGTTTGGCAGCATCCTCTGCGGCCTTTTTTGCTGCAGCTTCCTGCCTAGCTCTTTCCTCTTCCATTGAAACTCTTAAGGCAAGAGCCAATTCAGGATCCAAGTTTGGATCCACACCAAAATCATATCCAGTTCCACCCCCAGCTGCAGCTGCAGCTGCAGCAGCGGCAAAACCGCTTCCACCTTCCCCATCGCCAGTGAAAATTGGTGTACTGTCACGGCACATCATCATATAAATATCATGATGGTAGATAAACCATTATTTTGTTGAACATAAGATATTAACAAGAGTTAAGAAAGAAAGAGTACAGAACCCACAGACCTTATAAGTACATCAGAAAGAGCATTTGGACCAGCTGGAACATGAACGATATGGCTCGTATCATTATTGTTCACAGCTGCAACAAGTGCTTCCAGCTTCTCAGTCTTTGCTTCATCTTCTTCACCAAAATTAACTACATCAAGCGCTACGCTATTCTTTTTCAACTTTCTCCCTATCATCTCCAACATTTTCTTTTCATGCTTCACATGACTACAAAACATTGATTGAGATAGTTCAGAATGAATAACTACAAATGATACAGTTTAAAATTAGCATGAAATATTGTTAAGCATACCTTCCAGCAAAGACAATAATCCTTTGATGTTGCTTTTTATTTTGACGATGCTTAAGAGCCAATTGTGCCACCTGAATACCAGCAGCTAGGTTCATCTCACCGCCTATTTCTAGTCCTGAATCAGTAACAAGAAAAAATAAATCGTTTTTTATAAACAGAATAGTACACTATTTGCACAATATGGCAATAACAAAATGCTGCAACTTATGAGTTCTTTTTCATTGTTTCGGTAATGAGTTCATAAAAGTTCAACCTGGCCAATAGATATGCCTTATAAAAAGTGATCTTATATAGCTGCTGCCAATATCCAAAACAGTGTTGTTAAATAGCAGCTATAGCGGCACTATACCACTATAACTTCGGCAGAATTTGGACAAAACACTATTGTTCTGGGATATGCTGTGTAGTGCAAAATGTTATCAAATAGCTGCTATAGTATTTGATAAATTTTGCACTACATAACATAATCTCAATGAGAAGGCGCGGAACAAACTTGAATTCAATTTCCAAAACCAAGCAAATTATGATCAGTAATTTCAGCATCATCTCAATCCCTACTTCCCTTAAAATCTTTAGAAAGGACTTCAAGAAGAATACATATGCATCAGAATTAAGAATCATTGGCAGTTAAGTGCAATCTTCTCATAACAACTTTTAGGGTTTTGTTAATGTTCAAGGCCAAATTTTTAGGCATAAAAAAATACACCTATTAATCTTGTTAATTATTTGAAGAAAAAAGCATTTAAAGGTTTTTGGATGTTCAAGATATTTACTTTTCATTTCAGTTTCTATTTTTATTCAACCTATCATTTAAGGGAGAGCGTTTACAAAATGCTAGACGAATAATAAAACCAAAATGTGAAATATAACAGTTTCATAAGGCAGTTAGATTCAATTATCACTTATTCTTTCAAAAAAAAAAAAAGATTCAATTATCACTTATGTGAAATACTCGTGGCCCAAATAATAATAATAATAGGAAAATGCTTGTTTTTACTAAAGATAACTACAAGAAAATTCCATAAAGATTTTGAATGGTTGATTCCATCAATGCCACCCTTGTTTTCCAGAAAATAGTGGATTTAGCGCATAGCCTTTTAAAGCCATCGACTTATTAATTATTGCATTCTGTCGCATAAATGCTTCGTAACAAATTCTATCTATCATAAGAATAATAAATTCAGAACAGCAAAAACTTAAAAAAAATAAAAAATACATACCATGCATGCAAGCCAATATCTTGCCTAGATCGCTTGTAGGCGTGACCAAAACACGAACACCCTTTCCGGCCATTATAAGAACTCCAACTGTATTTTCCGGATTCGACTGTATTATTCAAATCAAAGGCAAAATATATTCATCAGCACAAGTGAACTATTAAGCACAAACACAAACACCGGACACAACAATGACACAATTTGAGAAAAATGACATAGTTGAGTGCTGCACAGAATGTGAATGTGAACCCTATGTAATTATCATAAACTAATTAGATTTAAACACCTATTCTAAAAACTACAAAATCAACAATTAAAACACTTAACCTAAATTTACCCTATCTCAATCCAGAATTCCAATATCTCCAATTAATTTTTCCATAAAAACAACAATAATGATTAAATAAAGGGCGAAAAAATATGCAATAGATATTAATATGATGTAAGATTTAGGTTAACCTGAGTCTTGGCACCGCAAATGAGATTAACAGCATCAGCTTGAGCTTGAAATCGAGAAGGAGAATAATCTCCGTTACGCATCCATTCAGAATTGTCAATACAGATCATTGTCGCCTGTTGAAGAAAAGAATTCGGTAAGAAAACCCTAGAAATTCGCATGATAGGGTAGATTGAAATCGAGAGGGGGTATAATCATAAATTACCTCGAGCACCATGGTTGAAGATTTAGAAGCGAGCGTGTGATGATGATGATGATGAAGATGAAGGAGATGAAGAAAAATAAACTTGTTCAATAAGAAGAGAAAAGGGACGATGGTTAAGTGATGAGTTTTTGGGGAGTGGTTATGGTGCATAAGCAAAACTTATGCACCATGCATAAGCCTAAACCGGATCCGGCCCACTAAACCAAGCCCAAGCGAAAATTGCTTTCTACACCACTGAAATTGCTTTCTTCACCTAAGAGCAAAACAAAACCAAATTGCAACGGAAATATTTATAACATTCTCGCCTGTAACAACCTCGCCGTCGCCTGTAACAGTTTCCGGCACCGGCGTTCACCAACTTCATCACCGTCGTCCTTTTCCACCGTCAAAATCACCGTCGTAGTTCACAATAATCATCACCGTCGTCGTTTTCTGCCGATTTCGTCATCATCGTTCGCATTTCCAACTTTCTTCACCATAACCGCCACCGTAACCGTCTTTCACGATAATCATCACCACCGCATTTCATCATCGTCAACATCACCTTCGTGCAAGCATTCTCAACTTCACGCAAGCATCTTCTTCATCATTACGGTTGTTTGAAACTGAACTTTAAAACTCAACAAAACTCAACAAAACTCATCAAAAATGAGGTTTAAACAGGTTTGAACTTATCTTGTGCTTTGAAATAATTACAATTATGTAACTGCATCTGTGTAACCATTTTTGTTTAGTTGGAAAGTAACTGCATCTGTGTAACCCTAAATTGACATTCTAATTTTGAATTGGGGAAAATGAAGTCAAATTAATGGTTTCAGAGTGATTAAATGTGCTTATTACAGAATGTTTTGTTTAAAAATTATGCCAAAACCATTTGCCTGTGTAAATGGTTTCTGCGAGTTTCATTATGAAACCATTTTGCTGTGGAAATGGTTTCAAAGTGTTAAGTTGGTTCAATTATAGTGTTGTTGTTGTTTGTTTGTTCATGATGTAAATTGATCATGTACATCTTGTTCATGATATAAGTTGGTTCAATTATAGTATTGTTGTTGTACTTTGTAAGCACTTGTGCTGAGCAAATGGTTTTGGTAAACTCTGAAAAATATGCTAAAACCATTGTGCTGAGCAAATGGTTTTGGTGAGTTGTACTCCAAAACCATTGGCTGTATTTAATGGTTTTATTTGATCATCCAGGTGGAAAAAACTACAGAGCAAGGTACATTGCCATCATTCAGTTTAGGACTTACACAAATGGAGGAGGAGGATGAAAAGAATATCAATGACTCATCATCTGCTGGTGATACAAATAAGGATCATAAAAAAAGAGAGGCTAAGGGCAAAAAGAAGAAGCATAAACCAATAGAGGCTAAGGAGCATAAAAAAAGAGAGGCTAAGGGCAAAGAAAATAAGGAGCACATAACCAGGAGTAAAAAAAGGAAACAAGAGAATGAAGAACAATTGGAGGATGAACAAGAGAGGCTAAGGGCAAAGAAAAAGGTCACTGGTTCATCATCTGGTGGTGATAAACATAAGGAGCAGAAAGAAGATGCTAGAAGTAAGGAAAAGAGGAATAAGAAAAGGAAACAACAAAATGATGGTGAAGATTCTGATGAAGGAAGTTTGAATGAGGAAAATGCAAAGCACAGACTGAGGCACAAGCTGAGTATACCTAAGGTATATGAAATTATGAATTCAATATATCGAAAGAGAAACAAAACAGAGATCATTGAGGTTTTGAATAAGTCTGGCATTGGTGGAATGTTGCATATCTGCAACTGGAAAAGAATCCACACTTTCTTTGTGGATTGGGTTGTTAAAAACTTTGACAAAGATAACATGTGGATTGTATTAGGCAAGAATGAGGTACTTCCATTGAAAGAGGAAGATGTACATAGGGTGTATGAGCTTCCAGTGGCAGGGAAGAAGATTAACGTGGATCTATGTTCTGAGGAAGCAATAAAGAAATTAAGGAAAGAATTAGGTCTGACTGGAACTTATTCGGCTTCTGTGAGGGTGACAGAATTGGAGAGAATACAGAAGACACTCGAGAAACCAAATGCGTGGGTGAAAGGTGCAATCTGTTATATCATTCACAATATTTTGTGCCCCACTAATAGTAGCTTTGTATCTCTCCAATATGCACACATATTTGAAGATCCAGCTGGGGTATCTTCTTATAACTGGTGCTCCCATGTTCTTGAATATATGAAAGAAGGCCTGCAAAATCCGGAAGTTGCAAATCCATTAGCGGACTTCCACTTCCTAATGGTGATCATATTATATATTCTGTATATTTGTATTTTTTAAACAAATAAGTGTTAGATTTTTAAATTATGTATATGCATGATTTTATTGTGCAGATTAATTACATGGACAAAATGGGGAAGAGAAGTCCTTTTCTGACAGGACAATACAAGCGGCCATCACTTCGTGATTGGGATGTCATGGCGGCAAACCAAGAACTTCAGAAGGTCTATGACATTATGGGACTCGAGCATGGACTGACAGCCGGCGTAACCAGACTGCACAACACAATTGAAGGTCCCCTTGTATTGTGTTTTGATGCAGATACTTGCCCACTCTCTAAGGTGAGATAAAACTGTCAAAAGATGTATTACATGAATGGCATAATATTGTGTTTTTATGGTTTTCAAAATAATAATAGTACATATAAAACTAAAAATAATTAAACCAAACTTATTGTTTCAGTAATAATTCCATCATTTAAAACCATTTGAAAATGATTTTGGTTTCACAATTAAAGCTCAGAACCATTGAAACAGACATATGTTTTTCAAAATAGTAATAGTACATATACATAAAAATTTTGCAGGCACAGATGCATCTTAATCATTGTAGGTCTTGCATACAAATCTACACTAAAACTGCTGAAACCTTGGAAAGAAGAATAGCTGAGGCAAAAGTTGAAACTTCTGGGGAAAATGATGATGTTCCAAAAGATACAACCAACGACAGTCCAACTGAAGGTCAACCTGAACACGACAAGAATAACAGTTCAAGTCATGAAAAAAGTATGGAAGCACCTGATAGTGAAGAAAATAGAGGGGATGGAAGCACTGGAAGGGAAAAAAGGTACTGCATCTAATTTTAAGTCTTAAGACGATTTAATGTTTGATATCTGCATAAGATTGACACATATAAGCAAATGTATAATTCAGTGAAGAAAATCATGACAAAGATGTATCAGATGAGATTGATGATGATGATGGAGAAAATGAGATTGATGCCAAAATCCTTGATGATTCAGTGAGGAACGCATGCAATATTTCCGTTACACAGGAAACAATCTTGAGGTTTCCAGAGTTTTTTGATGGGGGAGAAGCTTCAAATGCAGGGTAAGAAATGAATACAAATGATGTGTTTCAATGGTTCTTAATTTGTGATATGTACAACTATATGAACTAACTAATGCTTTTCTATATATGATGTGTTTGTCAATAGTAAATCAGTTAAGACAAAATCTGAGACAACATCTGAAGCAAGCAATGTGAATCAAGAAAGGGTGATGGAGGAGGAAAACCAGGAGAAGGACACGGAGCAGGAGAACCTGGAGAAAAACACATCAGTTAAGACAAAATCTGAAGCAAGCAATGTGAATCAAGAAAGGGTGATGGAGGAGGATAACCCAGAGAAGGACACGAAGCAGGAGAATGCAGAGGAGGATAAGAATTTGGAATTTTGTAATGACATTATTGTAAAGTAAGTATCGACCAATGTGACATTGCTTCATTAAATTCTGCAAAATATAAATTCTGGAAAGTAACAATTACGTAATTTATTTGACAGGGCAACTCCGTTAAGGTCAGTGTTAGCAGATGAGGTAATTGACTTGGACAATGACAAAAGTGTGAAGGCAAGGAAAAGAAAGACCAAGCATGACATATCTGGAAAAGCCCCTGAGCGTGAAAGAAGAGCTGTAAAGAAATCGAAATACCTTGAAAGCCCTTATGATGAAGCTGTCTACGAGTCAAAATGCAATAAGATGCAAAAGGACATATCAACATTTGCATGGAGCAATTCACTTGATGAGTAAGGAAAACCATTTTAAATATTTATTGGAATATTATATGAATTAGTACTTTGTTAGCACTTTGGTAAACTCTGAAAACTATGCTAAAACCATTGTGCTGTGTAAATGGTTTTGGTTAGTTGTCCTCCAAAACCATTGACTGTATTTAATGGTTTTATTTGATCATCCAGGTGATAATGATGATGATGAGTCAAACTGTTAATGCTTATTTGGCTATACTAGAGTTTCTAATATCATATAATATCGTATTAGTACAAACGCTAAATGATTTATAATAATGTAGGGAGGAGTTTTTGTACTGCTCGGAAAACGGCGCTCATGCTTACGCTCTACAAAGAAGAGACTTGTGCACACTTAAAAAAGATGAATGGGTCAATTGCTTCGTTATAAATGCCTGGGTCAATTGCTTGAACTGGAATCAACAACCAGCTGACAAAATGACAAGACTGGTCACACCATTCATGAATTTTGTATGCATTACATTTCATGAATGTTAAAATTTTAAATACATAATGTTTAGTTCTTTTTGAAATTGATTTTGACTCATTTTATATAAACAGGTTGACTTGGAAAGACCTGATGCCCTGAATATAACAGAAAAGGTTGCATTTGAACGATTCATCGAAAAGCTGAAAAAGTTCAAATACATGGATTGGAAAACTATTGACCCTTCATGTCTAGAATATGTGAGACTACGTTCATTTTATTTTTGAAAGATTTCTACACATTAATTGTTTGAATTATATGATGTTGATTGTTTTTTTACTGATGAAATAGATAATGACACCAGCAATAATTGGAAATCCGGGTAGTCATTATGTATCCTTCGTAGTGAATCTCAAGAGCCAAAAGTTACAATTCCTGAACAGCTTGGCAGGAGATCCACTGCACATGAAGAATGGAGACCCAACTGTGTACAAAAGAATGTTTGATGTATGGCTGAAGGAGGTGGAAGCATTCGTGAAAGAATTGTATAAGAAAAGCAACATCACAATGCCTTTCCAGTTTAGCAAATTTAAATGGGAAACACCAAAGGTGCCTATTCAAACTGATAAAGACAGTTGTGGAGTGTTTTGCATGAAGTTTCTTGCTGAATGGGAGGATGGCAATCCAGAAATGGAATCTTTCAAAGGTTGGACCAAACTGAAAAAGCGTGGGGAGAATGGAAAGGTTACAAGAATTATGGATATGAGAATTGAAATCTGTTCAACAATATTAACTGACTCCAGCAATAGCAAAAGACAACATGTGGAGAAGGCAGCAACTTCAAACTACAAACAAGTGCTTGAAAAGCTAGCATCTCCGATTAAATAATGAATTAGTTTTAATGTTTTTTTTTGGAGTTTTAATGTTTTTTAAGGAGTTTGTACACAGATGTTGATGAATTTATATATTTCTGTCAAGTTTATGGAGTTTTAAATGATGAGACTATTACTGAAACCATATGTCTGTTTTAATGGTTTTGATAGCTTTAATTGTGAAACCAAAATCATTGTCAAAAGGTTTTAAATGATGGAATTATTACTGAAACAATAAGTTTGGTTTAATTATTTTTGGTGTTATAGTGCAAACTTATAACATAGAAAAGAATTACTTAATACGAATTAATCAATCAGTAACCACTTTTTTATTTATTAAGCTTCATCATCTCTCTTTTGTTTCTTCCGTTGTAAAACAAATTTCTGCATTTGTCTAAGTAAAATTGTGGTTTAATGGTTTATAAAATAAAAGAATAATAAAAATTATTATTGACAAACAATTTTAAATAATGACCTTTACTGAAACCAATAGTACAATTTAATGGTTTTGAAAGTATTCTATGTGAAACCAATATAACTGCCTAATGGTTTTGTAACTGCCTAATTAGAGACACATAAATTTCCACGCCCCACCAAGATAAATACGGGAAAAGGTATAATAACGGTTAGAATGGAAGAGTCAGAGTCATGGACAGTTGAAAAATGCAATTAATTTAAATAAAGGAGTTAACTATGGTTTTGTAGGGAAGTTGAAACTAAATGAAACTGCCTAGTATGGTTATTAAACTGCTTAGGATGGGAAGTTGAAACATAAGGATTAACATATTACTATATATAATGAGGTTGCTTTAGAGAATGTTTCAGAATTAGTACCATAATAAGGTCTTGTGTCACTTACATTTCCAAAACAAAAAATGTCAGACGTCACTACTGCAAATTCCGCTCCAGTTGCTGTAAACGGAGACATCGCAACGGCAACAAATCTTGCAAATGAAGTAAGAGAAATCATCGTAAACAACACATTTGAAGCAATCTATTCCGATGCCAATATTAGAAACCAATTATCCCAACTTTTAAGCCAAATCCGTCCACTAAGACACCTCCTCAATCCTGTTCATTCAGGATTAGTCTGTTCATGTCTTCAGTTGCAAAACATGTTCGCTGCAGGTTTACCAATCATTGAAACTGATACCCTAAATGCAAACATCGCAAGACAGGAACTTGCTGTGTTCGAACGACAATGGAAGGTGCTCAATGATGATTTTGTCGCTGCTGAAAAAGCAATGACAGAACTATCATTGCAAAAGCATGCCTCTGATACTCGAATCGAAGTATTGGAGAAGGCACTTGCAGAAGAAAAAGAAAAAGGGATATTGATCGGGACAGAATTTGAGGCATCAAGGGTTCATCACTCGCAGCTGGCAGGGAGGATTATGGCTGGAACTGAATTACACACAACGTTGCAGAATGCGGTTGAGCAATGGGAGCAGAAGTACAATCAACTTGTGGTATGGAGAGAGAAAGTGTTGGATTGCTGGACAAAAATCAGGGCGTTCTATGGATGAAGAAAAAAGTAATCTTAGTATTTATTAGTAATCATATTTATGTTTTCATAATATTTCTGTATAAGTATTTTTAATTTTGTTATGTTTGGATTTATAATGTTAGTATGGTTTGTAATGTTTGGAACTATAATATTAGTATGTTTTTCCAATAATGCCTACATTGTTTAAAAATGCCTTGTTTTATTATGACTTTGATATCAAATCCATTGAAAACAGCAACAAACACTATTAAGAACAAAAAAACCATTAGATATGATAAATTGAAACTACTGAAAAACTCTGAAAAACTATGCTAAAACCATTGGCTTGTGCATATGGTTTTGGTGAGTTGTACTCCAAAACCATTGGCCTGTGGAAATGGTTTTGGTGAGTAATAAGCTAAATTGCTATCAAATTATCCCTAACACTCATACTCCAACAGTTATTTTAAATGATTCAATCATTAGGTTAAAAAATCACAGTTGAATATTCACATTGAGTTAAAAACATCACAGATTGAATCAAATTAACCGATGTAATCAACTGATGTAAACAACTGAACTAAAATATCACATATTGCAATGATTCAATCATTGCAATGATTCAATCAAGTAAAATTCTTACTACAACAATAATTTGCAATGATTCAGTTTACTTCAGTTTTATAGCATCAGTTTTCAATTCAATGAGTGGTTTCAATTTCAAAAACATAGTAATATTGTCACCGCGCATTACATCAGAATTGACATCATTTAATATTAATTTTATCACTTGAATAGATTGAAGCAAATTGCAAAACTCAGTAATTTATCCACTTAACTCAGTAATTGAAAATCTTAACTAAACCATAATTATAGTTTAATGGTTTTGAAAGTGTACTATATGAATCCAAATTAACAGTCTAATGGATTTGTACCAAAATATAGTAATAAATGCGTTAAAACCAAAAAATGTGAAAATGTATAGTTTCCAGAAGATAATATTCAAACCAATGCATAACAATCAAGAATTTGATATAAAATCTAGTACAAACTTATCACATATAACATAAGTGACCGCTTTTTTAGTTAAAGCATCATCATCTTTCCTAACTTATAACATAAAAAACAATCAGTGCCCGCTTAATTTGTTAAAGCCTCATCATCTTTCTTTTGCTTCTTCCGAGCTATAAGGAATTTCTGTCTTGCTCTAGCTTTTTCATAATCACTTTTAAGTCGCTTCTTTGACCTAATTGGATTTGGTCTTTCTTTGAACTTTGGTGCAGTCCCAACAGATGGTTCACAGACAGCAACTGCTTTTGAAGACTTAGAAGGCGTAACGGATGATCGATCTGTATGAATACCTTTAGAAATAAGAAACTCCTCTGCCTTTTTCCCTGCCTCAAGAACACCGTTGAGAAATATTTCAGATGCCTCCGCATCTGCGCAAACACGTGTAGAAAGCTGAACTGTAACAGCACAAATTTGTTGATATCGTTGCGCTTCAGTGGTGTCTTTAGTGCCAACATTCATGGTGGATTTCAGCTTATCGACAGACGGACGCACATCTCTAGTCCACCGCTTTAAAACATATTGTGCAGGTATAGTCTTCAAAAAATGATATTGCACATGACCACCTAAGACCTCCAAAATCTTGAAAACATGTCGACATAAGAAACCCCGGTTCTCAAACATACGACATGAACAAGTAAAACTTTTGCTCCCAATGTCGACTGTGACAACCCTTTCATCAAGTCGATTATGATCTTCAAACCTTGGGGAAAGGTTTTCTTCAAATTCTGCATCCAAAACATCAACATTCGAAACCCTCTCATTATCATTATCAACATCATCGTAATTATAATCAACCTTCTCAATTGTGAAAACTTTGAAGAACTTGTTCAATTCTGACCCTTTTGTTGTGTCCTCCTCATAATAGTATTTGAAGGAAAGGTCATACTGACTGTGAATAAATGAAAAGCAAGATGGTGTATACTTGTTTACTACGGACCGCATAAGCTGACTGTTGGGATAATTATTTTTTGTTCTAGTGTTTGCAGCCTTAAAGTCCAACTCAGCATGATTATCCCTCATTCTCTGAACCATAATGTTGAAATGACTAAAGAATCGAACAAGTGAATGGTCTGGCTGCAAAAATCCACGAAGAAAAGCATTGAAAGACTCACTTAACTGTGTCGTTTTCAAACCAGCTGTAAAATGTGACCTCACCCAAACTGAAGACCAATGCATACGATTTGAATGAGTTTGAACAAGCCACTTAAAGTCCGAAGTAGGCCTTCCATTAAAACAGTTTTTCATCATCTGATCCCAATTGTAGTCGAAATCTGATTCATCTTCGACATTTGAAACCAAATTAGTTAACTCATCGAAAAATGCACTGTTTGCACGAGAGCCGAGATTTTTCTTTGCATTCTCTCCCATGTGCCATGAGCAAAGACCATGAAAAACACCTTGAAAAACATTCGGAATTGACTTCAACAACGCACCAGCCTGGTCTGTGTATATGGTTTGAGGTTTCTTATTGGACATACACTTCAAAAAAGTTGTAAACAACCAATCAAAAGTAGCTGATGTCTCATCATACAGTAGCGCAGCACCAAATAACACACTCTTACGATGATTGTCAAAACCAAGAAAGGCAGCTGAAATGAACCAAATCAGAACAAAATACAACATATTTAAAAAATATAAAACCATTGTGCTGTGTAAATAGAAAAAGCTATTTATTTAACAACTGTAAAAAAACACCTATGATCTTTGCATAGCTGGACATAGCACAACTTCTCAAGCGAGATGTCTAAACTCGCAAACACAGACAGAGCTATTTATCATCGATAAAAAAACACATATGATCTTTCCATGGCTGTACAGAGCATAAATTCCAAGGCAAGATAGGATCACCCATAAACCAGAACATTAAATTCTAAACCTTCAATCAATATAAACATTCAATTCTAAACACACACAAGAGCCAAATTAACACACATATACCAGAACCTTCAATTCTAAACCAGAACATTCATTCAAATTTCAAGAATATAAGAATTAAAAACTGTGAGAAGTACAAAATACTAACCTAATGGCCGATATTTATTGTTTGTTCGGTAAGTTGTATCAAAACTGACAACATCACCAAATAGAGCATAATCTTGTTGCATAATTCCATCTGCCCAAAAAATACTGGCTATGTCTTCTGCAGCATCAACTTGGATATCATAGTAAAAACCTGGTTTCGAGAGAGCTTCATTTCTAAAGAATTCTTGAATAACAGTTGCTTCACCAGCCACCATCTCCTTTTGACGAGTTGTCATTAGATAGTTCTTTAAGTCCGAAAATCGAAAAGGAAGATTCTCCGTGCCTCCAACTCCTTGACCCATCACTTCATATGATGTTCTCATCGACATTCCAGCTTTAGAATTTATTAAAGCAAGTTGTCCTTGAACTTCATTTACTTCTCGAAATGATCTCAAGTAGCACAAATGCTCTGGTTTATGTAATGGATGACAGTGATCAACTTCCCACTTATATATCTTATAGACATTCAACGCTTCATCCAACTTCAAATATATTCCAGCTTTACAACCAACCCTTTCCTCTGGTTTTTCTTTAGCTTTCTCATACTCAACAAGAACTGGACTGTCACATGTTGGCCTGTTTTTAGGATTAAGCAGACTTCCCTTCTTGAAACCTTCTTTGTTACAAACATAACGCACATAATGTACCTTATCCGATTTCTTATTTTGTGAATTGTTCTTGGACTTCAACATACTCCTAACAGAGAATCCAGTGTTATATGCATAATTAAAATAAAAATCTTCAATCTCTTTTATAGATTTAAAGACCAAAGACTTCCATGATTCTTTATCACTAAATGAGTAACATTGAGAACTATCCGCATCAATAACTGAATTTTCAACCGTCAATTGTCCACTCTCAGATGAAGTTAATATCAAATCCATTGAAAACAGCAACAAACACTATTAAGAACAAAAAAACCATTAGATATGATAAATTGAAACTACTGAAAAACTCTAAAAAACTATGCTAAAACCATTGGCCTGTGGATATGGTTTTGGTGAGTTGTAATCCAAAACCATTGGCCTGTGGAAATGGTTTTGGTGAGTAATAAGCTAAATTGCTATCAAATTATCCCTAACACTCATACTCCAACAGTTATTTTAAATGATTCAATCATCAGTTTTATAGCATTGAGTTAAAAAATCACAGTTGAATATTCACATTGAGTTAAAAACATCACAGATTGAATCAAATTAACTGATGTAATCAACTGATGTAATCAACTGAACTAAAATATCACATATTGCAATGATTCAATCATTGCAATGATTCAATCAAGTAAAATTCTTACTACAACAATAATTTGCAATGATTCAGTTTACTTCAGTTTTATAGCATCACTTTTATATCATCAGTTTTCAATTCAATGATCCTTAACTTCAATTTTAAAGCATCAATTTTCAATTCAATGATTCAACAGTAATTTTATATAATTAACAATAATTTTCAACGATTCATATCACAGATTGCATCGAATTAACAGACTGAATCATATAAATGAATAACTCGCCGGAGAAATACGTCGGAGTGAATAACGTCGAAGGAAGGTGAGAAACACGTCGGAGAGAAATGTGAGAATCACGTCGGAGAAGAATCAAGTTGCAGCAGCGAGAAACGGTGAGAATCGAGGTGCCGGCGATGAATTTCTGAATCACACGAATCAAGATGAATCAAGATGAATTTCTGAATCGCACGAATCAAGGGTGAATCACGTCGGAGAGAAGGCTGAAAATAACGTCGGAGAAGCGAGCAAGGCTAAGAATCACGTCGGAACGGCAAGAAACGGTGAGAATCGTGATCGTGAACCGGCGCCGGCGACGGAAACGGTGAGAAAAGCGATCTTGTTAGGGACGAAACACTGTGGCATCTGAAGCTCAAGATTAGAACACGTGTGCAATATCGGACGGTTGTGATATGTTTGAGCTGAAGCACCAGATTATAACACCTGTCCTTGATCTAACGGTTCTGATTTGCTTATGCACCATGCATAAGGAAATCCTTATGCATAATAACTTTTGCCGAGTTTTTGGGCTTTTATTTAAATTTATTTGTAATTTTTTTTTTAGTAATTTTTTTTTTGACAAAATAAAATCCGGAATCCGGATTGTTTTTTTAGTAATTTGGAATATTACTTTTCTCACATATCATATTCTCACGCGTTATATATATTTTTTAATACATTTTGTTCGGATTTTAGAATCCGAATTAAATTGTTAGGATATTTGTATTTTAGAATCTCAAATATTATTTGTCTAAATTTTTAAAGCGATAGTGATTTATATTATTTTAATGACATAAATATAAATGACAAAAACAAAAAATAAATATAAATATAAACAAAATTAAAAGAACAGAATGATACAAACAAAGTCTCATTTTATTAATATACTAATACATTTACAATAAAATAAAGCTACCTGTCTCCCGAGAAGTCACTTGGTTGGAAGGTCTGCCCTACAACCTAGAGGAACTCGGTTCGAGACCCGGCACCAAGAGACAATAAAACAAAGCTTAAGTTTATAGCTTATTATATAAAATATTCAAACCTAGTGGTAATCAATTAAAAACCTAAAGGTAAAGTTGTGGACTATGGTGCAAGAAGATGGAGGGGGATGGAGAAAAGGATGGGGTGGGGTGGGGGGAAGGGGGTTAGGGTAAGGTTTGTTTCCTTTTTAGAGCGAAAGATGCATTGATGGTCAACCTTGCATCCAGACAGACCAACCTCACACCCCCATTAACCGTTCATACAATCCCTGAATTTCCAAAGTAACATTTTTGTATAAAAGACCAACGATGAAAACACTTTGTAGAAGGAAATGAGCAGGAAAGGAGGAGAGAGTGTGAGATGAAGGGATGAAATTTTTTGAATGTTTAAACAGTATTTATAAGGAATATTTGTGAAGATTTTGTTGCATTAAGTGTAACGACTCTTAATTAAGTGTCAAAAAATGTGTTCAAAGGGTTCTACCAGCCATTAAAGCTAATAAGACCCTTTGAAAAACGTGTTTGATGAGTTACTCTTGTTGAGTAAGTAATCGTCCAGAACTCTGACTTTTTTGGATTATATAGTCTCAAATCGTTCCAAACTTTTTGGATTATAGAATCTGAAATGCTTCAATGGGTGAAAATGAGTGAAACTTCACACCTTGTATGGTGAGGGGTATTTTGAATTATACAATCCGAAAATCTTATGTACATGATTTTTTTTTGTGGTCCACGTTGGACCGACAGTTTCTATGGTCCATGACGCCCAAAAACTTATACAAATAAGCGTGTGCTTGTTTTTATAAGCAGTAAACCACACCAAACAAACCATGGAGATTTCTGTCATTGATCTGAACATCAAACTAGCTGCAGTTTACGACAACATGGGAAAATCGCCCCATTTGTTCAAGATTCGGACTGATGTCACGCTCTCTAGGTTGAAGGATCAGTTAGGTCAAATCAACCGTCAACTCAACCATAGAGACATAAGGAGGGTGGATGATGTTATATTGTTGATGTCATTGAAAAAGATAAGCATAGTTTGTTACAATATGAAATTGTAAAATATCTATTATATATACCTATATATTAAATCAAAATAAAATAATTTCAATCAAATATTCATAAAAAATATTATTCGTAATTCATATGCATTAACACAATAAAAAGAGGGGTCATACACAATGCTAATCTTAGATAAACAACATAAACACTAGTGAAAATTAAGGCTTAATTTTTTTCCCTCCAAGTTTTAAAATTGTGTGATTTTGGTCATATAAATTGATTTTGACTCTTCAATTTAAAATTAAAACAAATATGTGTTATGCACTTTTTTCCCCATTAACAATGATATATCATATTGAGTTTTTATGATAAGATTTTTAACGAAACAAATTATAAGACAAAAGAATGTTATACTATTTCTCACTCACTAGAACTTATTTCCGCTATGGTTTTCTCTAATGAGGCTTTAACGAGACATAAACATATAAGAGAAAGTTACGAATATCATAAGTAGATGTCCACTAACTTTTATATTTAGGGGGATGTATTGAATTGAGATTTTGAAATATTGTTTTGGCAAAAAAAATCTTAAAGATTTTAAAAGACTTTGTGTGACTGTATTGATTTTGTGGGATTTTAAAAGATTTTATTTAAAAGACTTTTCACAATCAGGATTTGAATGGATTTGTAACATAAACTTTTAAGATTTTAAAGGATTTTAGGAGATTTTAAGATTTGAAAGAATTATATGATTCTTAAGAAAAATTCAATATTATGAGTGAATGAATTTTTTTATGAAATTGTAATATGAAATTGAATGATGATGAAGCTGATGATGGTGATGATAATAATAATAATTGTTAATTAATTCATTCTCTCTCTCTCTCTCTCTCTCTCTCTCTCTCTCTCTCTCTCTCCCCTTTCTCTCTTGTGAGCCGTCACAAAAACCCTAGTTTCTTCTCCTTCATCCACCAAAGAGGGGTGATTTAGGGTCAATTTTTGACCCAAAATCACCCCTCTAACTCGTTTTTCTATTTCCCTTTTATTGAAATAAGTGATTTTCACATCTATTTTGTTTTATTTTGTGATTTCGTCGTCTTCGTGCGACGTTGGTTGTTCGTCGTCTTTGTGCGACGTTGTTTGTTTTTCTTGTTTCTCCCAGGTATTTGATCGCTTCAAATTGTCAGATCAGCTTCGATCCAGTGCTGATCCAATCAATGACTTTGGCGCCATCCACGTTGCACATCCGGAAACATGGTTATTCCGGAGATTTAAATATAGTCATATGTGTAGGCATTTGTACTTTGCCGTTTTATGCTATTAACATGGATGTTGTGAGCCTGTTCGCAGATTCATCCTTTTTATTTTTAGCGAATTTGCATTATATCGATGTACTCTTTCAATTTGAATGAATGAATGAATATCTTTTATTTTGTCAAAAAAAAAATAATAATTGTTGGTTAAACAAAATAACATGTCAACAAAAATTGTCTGTTCAAAAAAAAAAACATGTCAACAAAAATTATCTGTTACAAAATCAAATAACTATAATAAATTTGAAAAACAAATTGACTTAAAAAAATTACACTTATGAATTTGCAATAGTAAAATACAAGTAACATGAATAGGCTTCCTCTCTCTCTTCTCTCTTTCTCAAACCCTAGCCGTCACCCCTTTCTTCTTCTTCTTCTTCTTCTTCTTCTTGTTAGAGGGGTGATCACCCCTCCGAGTTATTTTTCCTTCTATCCTAATTGAATAAGTGATATCACATATTTTCTGTTTTCTTTCGTTTGCTTTTGTGATTTCGTCGTCTCTGAACGACTCTGTTTGTTTTGATTTCCCGTCTTTGTGCGGTGTGTTTTTGATTTCCCGTTTTAGTGCGGTGTTTATTTGATTCAGGTTGAAAGATTAGCTTTGAGCAAGTGCAGATCCGATCAATGACAATGACTTTGGCATCGTCAACGTTGCAGATCCGGAGACATGAGTATTCCGGAGACTTGAATATAGTCTTATTAGTCATATTTGTAGGCATAGGTACTTTGCCGTTTTATACTATTAACATGGATGTTGTGAGTTTGTTCACAGATTTATCCTTTTTGTTTTTAGCGAATTTGGATTTGTATTGTATCGATGTACTTTTTCAATTTGAATGAATGAATATCGTTTATTTTTGTAAAAAAAAAAAGGTAACATGGACAACAACATTATTTTTTATTTTTTTAACTGGAACGTGCACATCAACAATGAGTAGCAATAATATAAAAAGTTAAAAAGTGTAAGGTGTGAACTTGGAATAATTAGGTTGAAGGAATAAGTAGAGGCTATGAGACAACGATGAAACAAAAGTTGTGAATGTCTCAATAAGTGTCAAGGTTTTGTGAGATTGTTGAATGAACATGTCATGTGTATTTTTAACTAAAAAGTCTCACAAAATCCACTCTACAAAAGAATCCATTAAAATCTGAAGATTTTTGAATACCAATAGACATTTTATAAGTTGGTACAAATCTCAATTGAATACCATGTGATTTGGTTGCTTTGAATAAAAATTTTTGATTGTCTTGATTGTATACCATGAGATTTATTTATGTTTTATAAAAGTCTTAAATGAATACCACAAGATTTTTTTATCATTAAAAAGTCTTTTAAAATAGGACGTACCCGGGGAATACCGGGTTCGATTCTCAGGGGAACAACGCTTGGCCAGTGCGCATGCCTCTACGCACGAGCCGGATTAGTCGTCCACCATTGGTGGGTCGGAAACCGGTGCGAAAGAAAAAAAAAAAGAAGTCCTTTAAACCCCTTCAAATCTTAACTCAATACACCCTCCTTATTTTTTTTAATTATCTTTTAAATGACATCTTTTTAAATTTATCTATTAATTTTTTTTTGAAAGAATCTATTAAATTAATTAAATACTTAACACTTAAGATATAAATTGTATTTCTCTGTAAATATAAATATCTAAAATAATTGTATAATGCAATAGAATAATATAATTTCTCTTTTCTCTCTCCTTCCCTAACCGGACTCAGAGATAGTAAAAGGCTACACATCGCATTATGGGTGGTGAAGATTTTAACACCACCTATAAGACTCTTCCCGTTGCTGAAACCACCGCCAAGAAGGGCCGT
Organism: Medicago sativa; assembly: GCF_051527215.1. Classification (NCBI taxonomy): domain Eukaryota; kingdom Viridiplantae; phylum Streptophyta; class Magnoliopsida; order Fabales; family Fabaceae; genus Medicago; species Medicago sativa. The sequence goes on along the minus strand of NC_140753.1, from coordinate 12,755,221 downwards.
CCCTAAGAATTCGGAGGCTCGGCTCTGGGAATGGAAAGAGGCCAGGGATAAAATCAAAACGTATTTTTTTTAAAAGAGCAATGTTTTATTTATATTTTTTAAAAGATAAATATAAGGTGCCGTATATATGCGGTACACCCAAAGGTGAAAATGACTACCGTATACATGAGGAACCCCCACCTAACACCATAAGCAAGAGGATCTAATTCTAATAGGCCTAAAAGGCTAAAACAAGGGGACAGAAAATGGCTGGGGGTATTAAAAAAAATTGGAGGGCAGTAGTACTAGTGAGTATTAAATTTTTCTTTGAGGCCCAGCTCTGTTGAGCTGTTTGCACCCCCTCAGGGCCAGGCTTAACCACTGCGATTCTTGCCAGAAGAACTCATCGTCATAATACTTCTTAGGCTTCCGGTAAGATCACTCCTTCGATTCAAGTGTGTTTGCAAATCATGGAAAACCCTAATTTCAGATACGCAGTTTGCAAACAACCACTTTTTGATCTCAACAGCGTATCCACAATTGGCCGTTGAATCTGGTATCGCTTATGGAACCTCGACAATCAAAACTTATCCTATTGAGTCACCGTTAAAAAACTCATCAACTCCTGTTAAACCCTTGAGCAGCACGGGACATCAGCAGTATACTATTCTAGGTTCATGCAATGGATTCTTGTGTCTTTATGATGCCGATCAATTTTGTGTCAAGTTGTGGAATCCTTCAATCAACTTGAAATCTAAGAGCTCTCCAACCTTTTACGGGTTTATGGCATATTATGGTTTTGGCTATGATCAAGTTAATCACAAGTACAAGTTGCTTGCAGTATTTAATGATTTTCAGCGTAAAAATCAGACTATAATTTATACCTTTGGTGAAAATTCTTGTAAAAACCTATTATCTTGATAATCTTAAGCGCCTAGGGAAATTTGTGAGTGGCACTTTGAATTGGATAGTTGATGAAAGTGATGCTAGAGCGACAATTCTTTCCTTTGATATTGAGAAGGAGACTTATCGACAACTGCTGCTTCCTCTACACGGTTACCCCGTCTACAGTCCTGGCCTGTATGTTTTGAGTAACTGCATTTGTGTTTGTACTTCTTTTACACTATGTTTGTTTGCAGAGAAATAAGGAAGAGAGAAATAGGGGAGAGAGAAATAGGGAAGAGATAGTGTTTTTCTTTTGTTTGGTGGAGGAGAGAAGTTAAGGAGAGAGAAATTGGAGAGATCAAATATCACCTTTTTGCTTTCTCTCCTATGCAGCGAAGAAAGGGTGGACAAAGCTGATTAATTATGACAAATACAATTTTGCCCCTGCTTTCAATTGGAAAATAATGATGTTTTCAGTTTTTTTTTCAACATGGAAATGAAAGAATGAATTGTTGCAATTCACAAGCTGCTTCACGTTGTGTTTTTTTATAAGCAAGAAAATAATATACTTACGTTTATTAAAACAAAGATAATAATATATTTACCAAAAAGTAAATTAAATTTGACAAAAGACCTATTATTTAAGTTGAAATATATTTTTGATTAGATATGTTTTTAAACAAGGGCTTATTTGTCATTTCAAAAAAATACTATCTTTCTCTCTTCTCAATTTCTTCACTCTTTCTTTTATACCAAACTATACATCAAATCTACTCTATTTCTCATCTATTTCTCCCTTCTTATACTCTCTCTTACCAATTTCTCTCCTCAGAACTTCTCTTCTAAACCAAACACACCGTTACTGACTCTCATTGGCAGCTGTGGATGATGAAAGAGTATGGAGTTGCAGAGTCATGGACAAAATTGATGTCCATCCGTCATGAATACTTGTTAATTTCAAATATATGGTTGTGGTATCGTGTTGAACCTTTATTCATTTCAGAAAATGGCATTGTTCTTCTCATGAACACATCATCATTCCAACTTATTCTGTATGACTTAAACAGTCGTGGGTTGTATTTTCCTAGAATTCTTCCATCGGATCTACATATCTACTACGGCGAACCTAAATTGGATCTACATATCTACCATGAGAGTCTTCTATCACCGCAATGCTAAATCATATCTTGTATTGTTATTTTTCAATAACATTGATGGTTAGATTAAGAGCCCGTTTGTTATAGCTTTTTTAAGAAAAAAAATCACTTTTTTTAAACAAATAATCACTTTTAAGAGTTTTGCATCCGTTTGTTACAGATTTTTAAAAAAATCAGAATCTAAAAAAAATCTAAAAACAGCTTCAAATGAGAAGCTGTTATGAGCAGCTTTTTAAAAAATAGATTTTTTTTAGAGGAGAGAGAAAATACGATTTAAAAGATTGAACTAATTTTGTAACAAAAAATCCCTTTTATATAGTTGTATCCAAACAAACTAGATTATTCGTTTAAAAAAATGATTTTTTTTTACGGTAAACAAACATAAAATAGATTCTGATTTTTCACAAAATCTCTAAAATATAATCTCTAAATTATTTTATGTGAAAATCACTTTTATTTTAATCTGTAACAAACGGGCCCTAAAGTCAGTGCTTAGAAGATGTTTAATTAATATTTGTTGTGATCTTCATTTTATTCTATTCAAAAGACTTACTCACAATTTGCTTCTAAACTTGCAAGAGTAGTTTGTTTGTCGATATTAGCTTAACAATCTATGTATGCTTAACGCTATATGCATGCCTTTCTCGTTACTATTACTAATGATCAACATCACAATCAATTTGTTGAAACAATTGAATCTTTTTGCGTTACAATGAATGATGTGTTTGACAAAAGTATCACATAGTTCCTTTTTCTTTTTTTATAGGCTGATATTATTTTGTGGTTAAAGAATATCTAGATAAAAAATGATATTTGGTGCCTTACCCTAGATAAAGTTTTATCGGCCTCCATTTGAATATGACTATATGAGCTCCGAAACAACGCTCAATCAAATTATTGAGGAGAGATCTACTATGATTAAAGTGATCAATGACACTGTAGCTAAGTTAATAATGAGATGCTAGGCAGTAGATTAGCTTTGATCTGGTAGCTGAAGGAAAAATTGGGTCTGTGATGTTACTTTTTTGCTGTGTGTTTTTGCTTTAGGTTAGGGATTGACTTCTTGTGTTTGCAAAGACTATTGACCAATGCCTTTTGTAATAGACTGCTGCATAGTTACTTGCTCATAGTCATAGTTAGGGGTGTAAGTGGTTCAGATAAATCCATTCAAAACCAGATTTAAATTGTCAAGAACCAAACAGTACGGGTGACGGGTTTTACTTTTGAAAACGGACTATCAGGTGAACCCACCCGCCTAAGGAGATGCATTTCTTTAACAGGTACTGCCTAATGTAAGTAACCTGTGTCTTAGCGAAAACAAAACCTCACATTCACAGCCGTCTCCTCCTCCTTCTCTGATCCACGATCATGTCGTCCCACGCCTTCTCTGACTTCTTTGTTCGACGACCACACCTTCTCTTTCTCCGTCCAACATGTTCTCCTTCGCAATCATCCACAACAATCATTGTGTCTGCGCCGTCCTTCATATTCGTTCTTTAGTTTTGGTGTTTGTTTTTTCTTGATTTGGCAAGTTTGTTGCTTTATTATATCTAGATATGCTGTTTTTGTTACTTGATTTGTCTTTATTCACTGTTTTGTGCTTTGAGTTGGCTAGTTTGTTGCTTGATTTGGCTGTTTTTGCTGCTTGATTTGGCTATTTCTTCACTGTTTTGTCTGAACAAATCAAGCCACTGACTAATTGTTTTGCTTACTTTATTGTTGTTTCTACTGGTGGTTTCAATTTGAGAAAAATGACAATGACAAATCAAAGTATTATAGGAAGTGCTCCTTTACAAGTAACTTATCCCACACAAGAAGGACATCAAGCTACAACACCATTCCTGAAAGATGTAAAAGCAAGCTAAATGATGATAGTCCATAGTCACCACTCACCACTATGTGCCTTGCTAAGTTTATTTCTAAGCTGCTAAAAAAAATTGATTTATATTCTAAGAGAAGATATTATGTTTAAGATGATTTCATGTTTGATAGTTGATTTGGTCTGTATTTTTTTTGTGTGTGATTAGTTTGGTTTGTACTTTAAGTGATTATCAAAGTGATAGAGGTGGAGGCAGATATTAAGAAATTATGTTTGAGTGATTTAAAGTGATTTGTATGAATTTGAGCGGATATTCTTTTTGTTCTAGTAGAGCAAGCACAAGCAGTGGGCAAGAAGAAATATTCAATTAATGGAATCATTACAACATTTTTGTTCACCCAAGACTGTATTCTAACACCAGTCATCAACAATGCTGACACTTAGGAAAAAACTCCAGCAGTAACTCCTCAACAATGCTGAAATATATTGCTTGTATACTTTGCTAGAGCATTATAAAATTCATCATAATTATCCCAAGAAAGCAAAACTTATATTTACCTTCTTGACCATCAATACTAAATCACGTTCAGCCCTAGTTCAATTTTAATGTTTGGATGATTGCAAATCTGATTTTGCTTTACAACTTTAGAACCAGTCTAAATAGATCATCTTGTCTACCGTGCCTCCATTGCCATGTTTACACCATTAAATTCACCTGAAATCCAACAATCCATAACTTCCTTTAGCCTGCTACCATTGCATCCATCCATTTATTTTATATCTTCGGGATCTCCAAACATGTTGACATCGAAACCTTTGATTCCAGTCTTCATCCAAATTCCCAAATTCATGATGTAACCTTTGATTTAATTAAAACAATTGTTCCATTCTTGCACATTTTGTGGTTTAATTTACGTTTCTTTGGCCTTAGCAAAAATAGTCATTCTCATATAAAATAGTCATTCTCATGGGAGATGTCATCTAGTGTTATATGTGATAAGTGATAATGAAGATGGATATAAGTCTATTCAAGATTATAGGTATAGAAAATATCTGCAAATGAAAAGCGACAATTCCAGTTACTTCAAAGTTCAAACTCACTTTTTAAAGCGAAACTTTTCGGAACTATAGTCCTCATACTTGCAGTGAAACTAATTAAATACATATGATTTTTTCCTCAAAAAGATAATTAGAATGATGAAATACATATATATACTATTTTTTGGTGGGCCTATTCTATAGAGATATCGAGCAATTGTCATTATCTAAGTAGCTTATATGTCATATAAATTTATTTGACTAAAAAAGACTTGTTTGATAACCATCACTTTCACATGACCTTGTACTTATTTTATCAGCGAGGGCTATCACGTGTCCGTCTCTCTGCTTTTTTTATTACGCTAACACGTTTATATTATAAAAATTTGCGTGAAAATTACAAATAATATTTTTTTTATACTTTTCTTTATATAGACTAAAATTATAAGTATGGATATTTGTAACTTTTAAATGTAACAAATTCAACAAACCATGTTTATCTTTTCATATTGACAACAATAATATAAAAAATATAATAAAAGTTCAGATCTTTTTTAATAACAACAACAATATAACATTATTATAGGAAAATATGTTTAAAGATATAACTGGAATAACAAAAAAGTCAACGTCGAAACATGCTATTTTATAAAATAATTCAAATACGTATATCTTATCAAGCCCAATTTACCTATGTATTTTTAATTAATAAATATGAATTAAATATATTATTTTTTATGTCCTCGTAAGCTTAACTCAGTTGGTATGGATAATACATAAAATATGCAAGGTCCGAGGTTCAAACCCCGACCACCACAAAAAAAAACCATCAAATTAATGAGTAAATGGTCACTTTAGTCCCTGACTCTGCACCTCGCTGTCACATAGGTCCCTGACTCATGATTAAATACAAAGAAGTCCCCGACTCTGCACTTCCGTTATCACTTTTAGGGGATGTATTGGATTAAGATTCTAAGGGATTTTAAAAGACTTTTTAATTATGAAAAAATCTTGTGGTATTCAATCAAGACTCTTTGCAATTTAAAAAAGTCTTGTGGTATTCAATCAAGACTCCTTGTCATTTTAAAAAAGTCTTGAGATATTATTCAATCAAGACTTTTCATCACTTAAAAAAGTCTTATGGTATTCAAAATCATTCAAATTTCGAAGGATTGTTTAATAAATTGGAGTTTGATAGAATTTGTGGGATTTTCTAGTGAAATTTTAACAAGAAAAAGTCTTTCATGAAGACATGAGATTTCTTGGGATTGTTTTTCTTTTAAAAGTTTACTATCTCTTTCTTACCCCTTCTCTCTCTCTCTCTCTCTCTCTCTCTTTTTCTCTCTCTCTCTCTCTCTCTCTCTCTCTCTCTCTCTCTCTTCTCTCTTTTCTCCCTTCTCTCTCTCTCTCTCTCTCTCTCTCTCTCCCTCTCTCTCTCTCTCTCTCTCTCTCTCTCTCTCTCTCTCTCTCTCTCTCCTCTCTTCCCCCCTCTCCCCTCTCTCTATCTCATAAAAAAAATAAAAAATAGGAGTCTCTATTGAGAAATATGATAGAGAATGTGTTGTAATCATTTCTTTTCAATGAGTCCTTAAAATTCATAAAATTTTTTGAAATCTTATGGTGTAAATCCATTGAAATCCAAATTGAAAATCCTGACAGTCTTTTAAAATCATGAAAGTCATTAAAATCCTACAAAATCTTTTAAAATCTGTGACTTTTTTAAGCAAAAACTGTCCTTTAAAATCCTAATCCAATAGTCATGCCGTTAAATAATTATGTTAAGTGTGTCACAGGGACTAAAGTGAAAGTAAAAAATGATCACTTTAGTCCCTAAACCAAAAATCAATATATCCAACTTAAATCTCAAATCCCTAAATCCCTAAATGTCATATGTAAATCCCTAATGCCAGGTTGGAGATATTGATTTTAAGGGATTTAGAGATGGCATTTAGGGATTTAGAGATTTGAGATTCAAGTTGGAGATATTGATTTTTGGTTTAAGGATCAAAGTAACCATTTTCTACTTATTATTAGCCTTAATTGCAGTTTTAGCCCCCTAACTTTTCAAAAGTTGTGATTTTGGCCCCCTAAAAAAACTACAAAACCGCCCCCTATGTTTTGCAATTATGGCAGTTTTGGCCCCGAATGCCAATTTTGACTCGGTCTACGCTGACGTGGCACCCTAAGTGAGGTGCCACGTGTCATTTTTATATTTTTTTTTTTTGCCTTGGGGGGCCAAAACTACTACAGTTGCAAAACTTAGGAGGCGGTTTGTTGTTTTTTTTTCTTAGGGGGCCAAAATCGCAACTTTGGGAAAGTTAGGGGGCTAAAACTGCAATTAAGCCTATTATGTAACGTCATGGACTAAAGTGATAACGGAAGTGCAGAATCAGACACTTCTTTGTATTTAATCCTGAGTCGGGGCATATGTGATAGGACAACTAGGTGCAAGAGAGTAGGACTAAAGTGAGCATTTGCTCTCAAATTAATTATCGTGTCTTTGCAAGTCACTTTCGAATGGGTGATGCTAAACGCACACTCACACGCTGCCGTTCCAGGATGCATCTATCCATTCCAGAAACCATCGCCAACAATCCATCACCGTTCTTACCAGAAGAACTCATCCTTAAAATCCTTTTGAAGCTTCCCGTAAAATCCCTCCTTCAATTCAAGTGTGTTTGCAAATTATGGAAAACCCTAATCTCAGATACCGAGTTCGCAAATAACAACCTTCTGAGCTCAACTGCGTATCCACGATTGGTCACTTCTGTTACCACTTCTCGAAGCTGGGAAGTCAAATCTTATCCTATCGAGTCACTGTTACAAAACTCATCAACAACTGTTATACCCGTTACCTTCAGAACGGGACATCAGCAGTATAAGATTTTAGGTTCATGCAATGGATTTTTGTGTCTTTCTAATTTCGACCACACTTATGTCAGGTTGTGGAATCCTTCTATCAATCTGAAGTCCAAAAGATCTCCAACCTTTGATGAGCGTATCTGTTGGTATGGGTTTGGCTACGATCATGTTAATGACAAGTACAAGTTTCTTACACAACTTATTATTCCTGGTGGTGATTGGGAAACTAAGACTGTAATTTATACCTTTGGTGATAATTTTTTGAAAACTGTTGAAGATTTCCCGGAAATTCCTTGTACGTTTCCCGGGAGGCACTTTGAATTGGATGGTTGATGAAGATGATCTGATTGTTTCCTTTGATATTGTAAAGGAGACTTATCAACAAGTGTTGCTTCCCCAACATGATGGTTACAGTGAGTGTGACCTGTATAGTATATTTTAAGTAACTGCCTTGCCGTTTGTTTTAATAACTCTGAAGAATGTTGTTGGGCTCTGTGGATGATGAAAGAATACGGAGTTGTTGAGTCATGGACAAAGTTGATCACCATCCCTCATGAAAAGTTGTTAAATTTGAATAGAATGCGCTATTATGTTATGCCGTTGTTCATTTCAGAAAATGGTGTTGTTCTTCTACTGAACACATCATCTTCCCGATTTATTCTTTATAACTTAAATAGTGGTGAGTTGAATTATCCTAGAATTCTTGGCAAAGTGGGCAAAGTTAAAGCGGATCTACATATTTACCATGAGAGTCTGCTATGTAAATCATAACTTGTATTGTTAATTTTCAGTGACATTGATGGTTAGATTAACGTCACTGCTTAGAAGGAATTGAATTAATGTTTGTTGTGATCTTCATTTTATTCTATTCAGAAGACTTATATGATATTAATTAGTGGTGCTTTTACTTTACATGCAGAAACAATAGACTCGCAATTTCCATCTACACTTGCAAGAGTAGTTTGTTTGTCTATATAAGTTTAACAATATATGCATGCTTAATGCTATCCGCATGCCTTTCTCGTTACTATTACAAATTATCAACATCACAATCACTTTGTTGGAAAAATCAAGTCTTTTTGCGTTGCTTCATACATGTAATCACAATGACAATGGTTGATGTGTTTGACAAAAGTGTCGCATAACTCTTTTCCTTTTTGACATATTATTTAGTGGATAAAGGATATCGTAGATAAAAATTTATACATGACTATATGAGCTCCCAAACAATGCTCAATGAAATTACTGAGGAGAGATCTACTATGATTAAATTGATATTCAACAATGTAGCTAAGTTAATAATGAGATGCTAGGCAGTGGATTTGCTTTAATCTTGCAGCCAAAGAACAAATTGGGTCCGCGATGTTACTTTTCCTGTGTTTTTGCGTTGGCACTAGTTAGACTAGCTGCTTTTGGTTAGTTATTGACTTCTTGTGTCTACAAAGACTGCTGGCTGCTGCCTTTTGTAATAGACTGCTGCATAATTACTCGCTGGTAATTAGGGGTGTAAGTGGCCCGGATAAATCCATTGTACCCGACAAACCAAACCAACCGTAAATTACCCGTTGTTTATTGGTTCGGGTCAAAACCAGATTGAAATTGTCAAGAACCAAACACAATAGGTACGTGTGACAGGTTTTACTCATGAACCCACCCACCTGAGGAGATTCGTTTCCTTAAAAGGTACTGCCTAATGTAAGTAATATGTGTCTTAACAAAAACAAAATCCTCACATTTCACAGGCTTCTCCTCCTCCTTCTTCGAACCACAATCATGTCATCCCACACCTTCTACTTCACTGTGTCTATGCCGTCCACTCCTTCTATGCTGCTTCTGCTCTTTCACACACATTCTCCTTCATAATTTGTTGTTTGTTTTTTTCATAATTTGTTGTTGTTTTGTTCAATTTTTATTTTAATAATTTAAGTTGAACTGCTTGTTCAAAAAATAATTTAAGTTGAACTGATCACCCGAACCAACTCGTAATTATCATCAAGTTTGTTTGATTCGGGTCTTCTGACAATTTATCAAGAACTGAACCAAACCGAACACTTTTCATTCATTTGGATTTTTTATCTCGTAAAAAATCAAACTGAACCGATCTGTTACACACCTCAATTAGTAGTAGGCTGCAAATTTGGTATTGAAGGACCCAACAGATGACAAGGGTGTTATTGTCATATCTGGGAAGGGGATCCTCATACATTGTTAAGATAAGTTAACAAGCTGCTACCACTCCAAATTTGGCTCCAGCAATATAAATCAAATTTTTGTTGATGCAACAATTATTAGTAGCTCATCTTGTACAGTGGGTGTACTCAAGTGTAACTTTTTCTCCTATTAATTTTTTGATATGGCTCATTGAAAGAAAAATACTCAATTAACGGATAATCCTTGATTGCGGCCTTCATTTAAACCCTAATGTGTTGCGGATAATGGTGTTATTTTTGCAGAAAAATTTGCATTCCAATTTAGCTCAATATGATGCTAATAATGGAATGCTTGATTATCCTAGGATTTTAGGCATCTACATGTTTACCATGAGAGTCTGGTATCTAACAATATGGCATTTGAGGAGTCTTTCAAGTTTTGCTTGCATTACTACCCAGTATGTCTCTGTCTTTTGCCTCGGAACTTTTGGGATCAACATTAGTAACATAGAATATGTGGTGCGAGTCTTTTGGTGAAGCCTCACCCTTGCCATCTCTTGCATTGTTATTTATCAGTATTGTTGAAACTTGAAAGTTCAATTAAAACAATTGTCTTGTCCGAGTTGCGCTAACATTTGGCGTGGTTTGTACAAATATCTAAATAACGAGGTCTTACTGTAGTGCATGCATACAAATTGAATTTATTGTTATAAATAGTTTATCTTTTAACCATGCAACAATTAGTTTACTATAAACTATAAATAGTATGAGAGGAAGTCATAATAAATATTCCAAATCAATTCATCATGTTGTCTACAATACAAGCAAAGCATTCTCTCAAGACAGTGGAGGGGGAGGCAAATCATGTTTTACATTATGATCATGGTCATGGTAATCTTCATCATAACTTGGAATTTTTGCATTGCTTTGAATCATTGACACATCATCAAAGTTAGAATCACAAATATCTTTTGTTCCTGAGGAACTTCCTTCCTCAATCTCACTGATTAAGGCAGAGTGATTTGAATTGTCCATTCCATGCAGCAAAGACTCCAATGATGTTGTTGTTGATGTATTAAGGAGTTCATAAGAGGAACTTTGTTTCTCCTTCACTCTTCTCTGCCATTTAGATAATGATTTCCTTACACTCTCAGATATCACAGTTTTTTTGAATCTTGATCCCATCTGCATTTATATAACCATGATTCTGAGTGCAAAACTCACATATTTTAACTGTCGATGAATAAAGTAGTTAATGTTCGAACATATTGATGAAGAAACTTCACCTGTGTGACGATAACATACAGAGGAAAAGTTATGAAGCTGCACCAAACTTGCGAGATGACCCTGCAGCGATAAAATACGCGAAAAAACTGATTTTTTTTTTTTTTTTTTGTGGAATTGTGTTTCAGGTATTTTTTTTAGAAATAACACTAAAAAAAACAAAAACAAAAACAAATGTATACCCAAACGACAAGCGGATCGCAATGAATGTTCGGTTGTCCATGAAGCAAGAAGGATCATCAATTTCCCACTGTACTCAAAATAAGGACAATGATTATAGCATGAGTTTGGTAAAGTAACATGGATACAATTCTAGTTTCTTACCAAGGACCATAAGAATGTTGACATTTCAAATGCGTTCTGCAAGATATCAAAAGACGACGAAGAAGTCAAAACAAGTGTATCAGAAAAGAAAGAAAGAAAGAAAGAAAAAGTAAAATGGAAATCCAATATGTTGCTTACCAAGAAGGATATCAATTGTATCAATCTCAATAGAAGCCTTGGTTTTCCAAACCAAAAGAGTTCATCTCTTAAGTTAAACCGATGAGGCTTCATATACGGACTATGATCTATTACTTCAACAGCCAATTTTACCACGACTCGATGCAATTTAGTACCGATTATGAGGATCAACTAAAAGGCAAGTGAGTACATGAAAAATCATTAGTGAAGTGTAACTACCGGTAAAAAATGGTATGTAAAGAAGTCATAGTAAATATCGTCATTAGGACTTACAATCGCAGGGACAAAGGAAAGCCAAAAGTAAAAGTTGTTTCCTGAATGAAAATTATAAGTTTAGTTTTTTGAATGTTAAGTTTGCTCAAGTTGCTTTGCTTAAGACTGTATCTGAAGTTCTTACCAACATACTAATGAACTTAATTTAAAAACAAGCAGCAACTTACCATGAAAATTTAGAAAAATACAGCATATGGCATATATCCAGAGAAGCACACTGTAAAAAAAAATCAGATAAACTATCAAATTAATCAGAACATAATAAAGTAACGTGCAACGAAAAAGTAGCAAACTAAGACTGCATCGACTCGCCATTATTCAATTTAATTAGCAGTCTAATTAGTACTATTGTAACAAATTTATTATCTCAATTAGAATATTAAGAAAGCCAACAAATTCATTTGAAGAAATAAAATATACCTAACACCTACGATGTCACGAAATTCCTCATCCATGCTTCGAAGCATGTAGTTGTGGAAATCGTATGTTAGAGGAAGGTCATGAGTCTGTAAAACACCAGAAAAAATTATAAAAGGCATATATCCATTTTTATGTATCTTATACTTATGTTGTGATAAAAAATAATACTCACAGTAATGAAGCCTAAGCGCAATGCCATGTAATCAGTGCGACTAATGGAACTCCAGAATTGGCGACTGAAACATAGCTGCAGCATATTTTCATCAACCATATCAGTATTCTAATAACGATATGAAAATGTTGGAAAAGTTGACAAAGAAACTTTAAGGATGGGATGTACCAGCCAAACAAGAATTTTGTGATGACTCCAAGGATGAGATGTGTGGTGAAAAATGAACGTGTTAAGCCGCTTCAGTCTTATGCTTGAAGTTGAAGTACTTTGTGAAGTATCTAAACTAAGACAATTTGATCAAAACAGAATTATTATTATTATTCAATCACAAAACTAATGTACTGCAAAATAAACTAATTATTGATTCATTGTAGTTACAAGATTCTCAGAACCTTGTAAGCTTTGTATAGCCATAGTCTTTGCTTCATTTTCCCAAGTTCTCCAGCTATATATCTGAATAAACTCGAAAATAAGAAAGTTTGTGTGTGTAACCATAGAAATTACTGGTCTGAAAACCCATAGAAAATAGAATAGGAAGAAGGTTTGATATCATGACTATTTTAACCTTGATCATGGCTAGTGCAACAGCAACAAAGCTATAGGAAACATGAGTGATCCCAAGAACAAACACAAAGCGATGAAGCTGCTCAAGGCTTTCATAAGAAGCAAATGATTCATGACCCTGTGAAGCAAATGAGAGTTTTCAGTTCATTGTGAACCTTATGAAGCACAGATACGGATACAAACACCGCACATAAACACTAACATGTAGACATTAGTTATAATTTTTAGAAACTAAAGTGATTGAGTGGAGCTACATGTGTTAGTGTCGTATCGTATCAGTGTCGAACACCAGATACGTCTTCAATCTGAAGTTTCAGCGTTAAATCCACTTTAGAATTGGACTATTGATCAGAACTGAATCACTGAGATAATATTAGTTTGCTTGCGTTACAAATTTCCAATTAAAAAAAAAAAAATCCTAAATGTGATCTGAAAGGAATAGAAAAGTAGAAAAACTACCTTAGGACAAAAATTATGCAGACCATCATTGTTCACTTGCTCTTTGAGAATTGTTTTATTTGAATATTCTAAATTGGACCATACATTATGTTTGACAATTCCAAAACTCTCTTCCAATGCACATGGAAAAAATCTGCTGCTTAATACTGATGACTTGACACAAATCTTTGCCACAAAAATAATCCAATGGCCCATCAGCAATGACAAAAGTCCAAAAAGCATCAATTCTGCTTGAAATAGATATCAAAATCAGCAATTTTTCAATTTATAATTTCCATTTATAATCAACTTTTTCTAGTAATGTGAAAACTACATTACCTTCTTGCATTTTTTCCAAAGCGGAGAGAAGGGATTTTCTCTTAGTTCTATCCAACCACTGTGACATTAATTATTATTCAATGTATAAGAAACTTATGTATGAATGTGAGAAATTCGAAAGAAAGGATAATGTATGTATGTACCTTAACCAGTTTTTTCAATGTGCCATTAGACAAGAAACTAAGAGAAACCAAAAGAGTGATGACAGTTGCAACAGCCCAAGTAGGGGTCTCAGCTAAGGATCTACCTTCTTCTCTATTTTCTTCCACCATGTTTGATCAAAAACAACACACCACTATCATGAAAAAATGTTAGATCAAAATTAGCTATGGTCTCATGAATTAAGAACATTGGGCATTAATGTGGTTGGTGGTGGATTTGTGTTGTGACAAAATGTTGAGACCGTGTCATAAGAGAATTAATATTGTTGTCACGAACTAGTTGATTCTATTAACTGATTTTCCCAACTACTTGTCTCAGTTTAGGTTGAGTTGTCATTTTCAAGTTGGATCTGTTGCATGACATGTCACTTATTCACCATTGGCTTGGCTATTCACCATTGGCTTGGCTAACTCTCTTTTTTGTTTCAGTAGACATTTTCTTAAATGTACGTTATGTAAAAATTATGATGACTCACCATGATTATACAGAAGTTACACAATGTAGCTTTTGAAAAATCACTGTGATTTTGATGTAACACCGTGATACTAAACATATGTTTAGTTTATACAATCTCAATCACGTATAGAAAAGGTATCACACACTATATTTTTAATTTTTTTTTTTTCAAGTGCAAACACCATATTTATTAGATACAATTTCATTATTTTATCTTTTTTTTTTCGAGTTAAGTTAATAATTACAAACAATGTATTTTTATAACATCCCTAAATCTTTAAAAAAAAAAAAAATGTAAAGCTCATCTGTTGCTTTGATATTGATTGAAGAAGAATTAGACACATTGACCCAATGTTAGAAATTAATCATATCGTACCAGTTTTTTTTAGACACGCAGGTTGTGTACAACTGTATAATTGTATAATTTAATCCATCCAGTAGCTATATGATCTGTGATTTGATTTCTAACAGCATCAGAATACTATTGCTTGATACATGAAAGGATAAGTTGTTCGATAACTTGGGATAGCCATGATCTAATTATTTCAATTCAATTAAAGTGATGATTAGGCAATTTCAACTAATGATGCACAATAACATATCTGTGGCCTAAAACTAGTTATCCAACTTTATATAAACTTTTATTGGCTCTATTAGTACAAACAAACTGTGACATTAAACCATCTTTTATTCACGTTAGACAGAATTATTAACTATAAAGATCACTGGTGTTTTTTATGCACACATGAAGAACAATATTTAACTGATCACATCACTGGTGTGAATAGGTTATAAATAGCAACATGTTGCCCTGTTTTAAAACATGTATTTAATAAAATAAAATCTATAAACTCTCTTAAAGTTGTTACATTATTACAAATGTGGTATCTCATTCTCCATGATGAAACCATTTAGAATATAAAAAAATGGATGATCATATCAATAAGAACTTATTATTGTTCTTCTTTGGCTACTGTTGTATCACTGGAAGCTTGTTACTAACCCATTCCATATAACCTCCTCCCATGTTGTGCACATTCTTAAAACCCTATCAATTCAATAAAGGAAGCACAATAAACCATTACATATATTTGAAACCAATGACTAAAATTTCATGTATGAAAAAACTTTATTAAACGAGGGATTAAATTTGTTTCAATTTCTTGAAACATGACTTACATCAGCTAGAAGTTCAGAAGTTGCAGAAAAAGATCTCTTCCCACTTTGGCAACCCTGAAATTGTATTTTTTATTTGTAAGCAAAATAATAAGAAAATTTAAATAACCCAACAAAAAAGTCGATGATAGTTACCACAACGAGACAATCTTCTTTGTTGCAAGATGATGAAACCTGCTTTACAAAATTTAGGTTCTTCACTCTACCTGGTTTACAAAAACACAATATCTTAATCTTTTTACCATAAAATTTGTAATATTCTTAACATATTGATAAATAAAGACATATTTATAATTATCTTATTATAACTATGAGAGATTGAAAAGTTTGTTACCCTTGGGTGTATCCAACAGATATGGAATATTAATGATCTTAGTTGCATCTACATGCCCTTTCTCAAACTCTTCTACCGTCCTACAAATCACCAAAAATTTAGATTAAGCTTTGAGGTTAATATGTTTTTAGTCTTTAATTAACTAGAATTTTGTTTTAATCTATGCGCCATTTTTATTTATAGAAATATGCAGTTTTTAATTCTTTATCCAAAGGGAAGAAAGACAAGAAAATGTCTCATCTAATTTGACTAACCATAACATGGTATATTTGGTTGGAACGAAGCCTCATTTTGCTTAATGAAAAATGACCAATATTTTAGAGGTGGTGGACCGTATCAAACATTTATCTACATAAAAAATTGTGATAAAAGTTTTATTTTTTTTCGATTTGGTAGACTAACCCACTTTCATGTATCCAAAGTGTTTGAGATTGTCCTTTTGTAGTGGGTTTTGAGTACCCTTGTACTCTACTAAATATAATTTTCTTATCAAACAAAAAAATTAACAAATCTCAAAGAGACAAACAATTGTAGGTTTACCTAACATCAAGATAAATGTGACCGGTCTGGATGAGATTCTTGGCTGCATGTACATCAATGGTGACAACCTTTGCTCCTGAGCTACACAAGACAAAAACAAGAAGAAGAAAAAAAGCCAAACAACGAGGTAACAAGTTCGCTGAAACAGCCATTATTGTTTATGGTTTGTAACTTGCAAGCTAGTTAATCCTAAATGCAAATTAATGTTGAAAAATGAAAAGTGATTTTGACTAAAGCATTCAAGTTCAATTGAACTATATGAAAAACACAATAAATGTAAGTTTATTTATATGTAAGAAGCATGTTGGTTTGGTTTGAAATCTGGTGTCTCTGTTGCTTGGTTTATGACTCGAAAATGATCTCCTTAGAATATAAAAAACAGAATGAATAAATGGTATGGTATTATGGTGTGCTGCTGCAGCTAGCTGTTTGAGAAGGACGTGCACGGTTTGTTGATTACGATTTCCCTACTAGTATTAGTTTGGTTATACTATAAATATAAAAAAGTTAATAACATTTTAACAAACAGTAAGTTGCACATAATGGGCAAGACATATCCTATAACAGGATAAAAAAAGATCGAATATACTTTGTTGGACTTTAAGGGTGTATTAGTGAGTTGAATTTTGGAGGGTTAAGTTTATATTTTAATTTTCTTTTGGTGTTGATTATTGTTTCTTCACACCTTTTTTAATCTTTTAAAAAAATTGTAGCAAATTGGTTGATTGAGTCATCAAATGCTTACATTAATTGTTGTCCTTTTTTTTCATCCAATTTTGTTGAAAAAGTATTTATGTGACCGCTTAAGATTGAGGTAACATGTTTAACAAGTATTTATGACATCAAACATAACTTTTTTTTGGCGTACAACATCAAACATAACTACTTATGCGTGTTTTCTTATTTTTTGTTTTCTAATTCAAACTTAATTTTACAAATAAGTATTTCATCAACATTATTACAAATCAAATAATCGATCAATTTAATTTCTAATCAAGACTGAATAATACCCTTATGAATCATAATTTTTAGAGCGGTAAATCTGAACTTATCAACTTAGCATTAAAAGACCATATAAACACTTTTTAATCATGTTTGAGATAGGTCCAAAACTAAATATGACCACTTTTTTAGTCAAAATTCATACATTCATTGGCTATGTTGTGAAAACTAACCCCTTTTATGCACACAAACAATTTCTCATAATGTTACGAAACAAAGGCTAACTGTAAGAGACATTGAAATAAAATCTCCACAATATTGAATTTATGTGTTATGTTTTTTATTTTTATTTTATACTACTCCCTTCTTCCCATTTTATAAACATAATTTTTCATTTTTCATTCCCAAAATGGATGATTATGAAAAGTGACCGAAGGAGTATTTATTTATCTCAATATTAATCGATATGGACCAACGTCTGATTTAGGACACAGGATCCTTCATTCAGGAGTTCACCCTGTTTTGATCTTGGTATTATATATACCATCAATGTCTGGTTTTATATATTTTTTTTCTTTTTATTTAGATAACTGGTTTGTGCCGAAAACACTTTATTATTAATACATGGCAACTTTGTAGCTTGTTTGACTCTACGCGTGGAGTTGAAACGGTTAATAACGACATTTTAAATATTATACTTGCAAATAACGACCTTTATTATTTTATATTCTCTAAGTTTATACATCCAACTCTCAAATGGACCCAATAATTAAAACACTTTATATATAATTCATTGATCCTCTCTAATCATGCAACAAGTGTTAAATATTTTAATTTGGAAATTTGCCTAAAAAGAAAACAATCCACTTGCGTATGTTATGTACCACATTTTTTTTTTTTTTTGAGCAAATGTTATGTACCACATAGAATTGCAAAAACCATGTTCATTATATTATATCTGACTTGTCACATTAATTAATTAATTTCAAGAGAAATCACGCCACCAATCACCATCAATTCACTCCAAAAAACAATATGCCTAAGTGGCATAACATTTGTCATTGGTGATAGTAACAACACCATGTGTCAAATAATTCATATCATAAAGAAAGAGAACATATAAATAGCAACTAAGTACGTAACACCAAGCAAAGTCATATATGTTCTCTAAACCTTCAAATAGTAATTTCTTTGTTCAAATTAATCACTATGTTGTTATTCTCTAATAATAATTTTGCAGCTGAAAAATGGCTAGGATTTGTGACAGCCATATGGGTACAAGCAATATGTGGAAACAATTATACATTTGCAAACTATTCAGATGTGTTAAAGTCTCTAATGGCTTTGACTCAGATGCAGCTTAATGATCTCTCTGTTGCTAAAGATGTTGGTAAAGCTTTTGGTATTTTATCAGGTCTTGTTTCTGATCGTTGGCCAACTTCAGTTATTCTTATGATTGGTGCTATTATGGGATTCATTGGTTATGGAGCTCAATGGCTTGTTGTTAGCCAAAGAATATCCCCTCTTCCTTATTGGCTGGTAAACATAACATTGTTCCTTATTTAGAGTTTAATTTGATGCATTCTTATAAAAAGTTACATTTTCAACCTGCCATTCACAAATCATGTTGTGTATTACTAATTTTTTTTTTTTAAAACTCGGTATTTGATTCAAGAATCGATTAATCCGAAGGGACCAATCCCACCGTCCACTTGTGAGGGGCCCCATTTAAAGGCAGAGTTGCATACACTTGAACATTTTTCATGAACCAAAGATTATAGTAGTGTAAAGAAACTATATACTAACAATAGTACATACAAGTTAAATCTATAATTTCAAGCCAAAAGTCAACTATGTGTAGTTCTTTTTTGTTTAACTCTCTAGTTCCTAAGGAAAACGAACCCTGATAATTTTTAGGCTTGTTTGGATTTACTTATTTGATCTTATCTACTAGCATAAAAGATTGTGAAACTGTTTGGGAGAGCTTACGGAAAAAACTTATGACTCGTCCATAAGCTGTTTTCAGTTCATTTCCATAAACTCTCCAAGAATTTCACTTTATATTATCTTTTGCTATAGAAATATCTCTATACATAAGTACTTTATAATATCTTTTGTTATAGATATGTTTAATTAAGTTGTATATTTAGACAGGGTGTTGGATGAATACAACATTTTGAGAAGGAAAAAACCAATTTATTTGATTACTTCGGAACTATTTTGCAGATGTGTATATTCTTGTGTATGGGTGGAAACAGCACAACATGGATGAACACAGCAGTACTTGTAACTTGCATGAGAAACTTTCCAAAAAACCGCGGTCCAATTTCCGGCATTCTAAAGGGTTATGTAGGACTCAGCACAGCAATCTTCACTGACATATGCACAGCTCTATTTTCCTCAGACCCATCCAAGTTTCTACTAATGCTCACAATTGTTCCTGCTATCATTTGTCTCATTGCTGCTATTTTCCTTCATGAAACTCCACCAGCTTCAACTTCTACTGAAGAACATAAAGAGACAAAGTTCTTTAATGTGTTTAACTTGATTGCCGTTACAGTAGCAGTTTATCTCTTGGCATTTGATATCTCTGGACCTCATAAACATGTTATTTCATTGGTTTTCACAGTAGGACTTTTGATCCTATTAGCTATGCCACTTCTTGTTCCTTTATATTTGGTCGTATTCAAAACTAGTCCTAGTGTTGACAAAGAAAAACAGGTTCATGAACCTTTGTTGGCACAAAAGGTTTCAGAAGAAAAGGAAGAGACATGCACCAAGGTAGAAGAAGTTGAGATTAAAAGAAAACCGGTGATAGGTGAAGAGCATACTATCATTGAAATGGTGAAAACTGTTGATTTTTGGGTTTTGTTTGTGTCATTTCTCTGTGGTGTTGGAACAGGACTATGTGTGATGAATAACTTGGGACAAATGGGACAGGCACTTGGTTACCATGATGTTTCTTTGTTCATTTCATTCATAAGCATTTGGGGTTTCTTTGGACGCATTCTTTCTGGATCACTCTCTGAATACTACATCAGGTTTGCTCCCTAGTCATTGCTGTTTGTTCAATTCCCATATACATGACTATTTGATTTGTTAATATAAACATAGTTTTAAGAAAAAGGTATGCACGCCCTGATCTATGAGTTAAGATTTTTGATGTCAATGCAATGACAGTTTAGGTCACATTAGCTGCATTTGACATTGATTATTTGCAATGTAAAGGATCGCGACCACTAGGACTGTTTATGGTTCGGTTCAAGAAGGAAAATCGACGCAAACTAAACTGTTATAAGAGTTGATAAAACTGAACCTAACTTGTGTTAAAGGTTTTGTGCATGAATCCTATAGTTCAGAATCGAACTAAAACTACATTTGCAAAAAAAAAAAAAAAAACTCTATTTTTTCAAATCGAACTGTATTGAATTGCTGTTATTAACATATAATTAGGTCAGTTGAAAAAAAAAATTGTAAATTAGAACTGTTTAAAAAAACCAAACCGGAAGAACCAAACTGTGATGGATAGTTCATGAATTGAACGATCCGAATTGAATTGTCTTGAACTCTCGGTCACAGTTTTTCTTCTTCTTTCTATTTGGTTAAGTTCTATTTTTGGTTTTTTTAATAGTCCTAGGCGACCACATTTTAAAATCTTGATTGTAAGTTTATAACTAGGAAGGGTATATCTCATTACTCATATCTCTTTAGAAGTTCAAATTTATTGACCTTGAATGTTTAATTTTATATGGCAGAAAATCAGGCATGCCAAGGTTAGTTTGGAATGCAGCATCTCAGATTCTGATGTTCTTTGGTTACATTGCATTGGCAATGGCCTTACCAGGATCACTATATATTGGTTCAATCTTAGTAGGAATATGTTATGGAGTTCGTCTTACAATAACACCAGCAGCAGCTTCAGAACTATTTGGTCTCAAATACTATGGTTTATTATACAACATCCTCATTCTTAACCTTCCTATTGGTTCATTCATCTTTTCTGGTCTCATTGCCGGATACCTTTATGATATTGAAGCCACTAGTGTACCAGGAGGCGGAAACACTTGCAGTGGAGCACATTGTTTCATGCTTGTGTATGTGATTATGGCTTTCGCTTGTGTATTGGGGTGTGGATTGGACCTATTTCTTGCATTTAGAACAAAGAATGTATATTCCAAGATACATATAGACAGAAATCTTGTCAATTCTCAAGTTCAACACTGAGATCATGGTGTTTCTGGAATTTTTTCCGCATAGGTATTGTCAATGTGTATGTATTGTTAATATGTAGTATATAAGAAGTAATAGATGAGTTGTTTTTCTGCTTGTTTGGCTCTATTGTGGGAAGCTCAAACTTGAGTTTGCAATGGCAAACGTAGTTTCACCATATTTTTATGATGTTTGATTTTTATAATGAGAAGTAATTTAAGTTTCAGAGGGGTAACCATGGCGCAACTGGTAAAGTTGTTGTCATGTGACTGTAAGGTCACATGTTCAAGTCCTGGAAACAGCCTCTTGTTTAAAAACAGGGTAAGGATGCGTACATTAAAAACAGGGTAAGGCTGCGTACAATACACCAAATGGTGGGACCCCTTCGCGGACCCTGCGTATGCGGGAGCTTCAGTGCACCGGATTGCCCTTTTAAGTAATTTAAGTTTCAGGGTAAGGCTGCGTACAATACACCAAATGGTGGGACCCCTTCCCGGACCCTGCGTATGCGGGAGCTTCAGTGCACCGGGTTGCCCTTTTAAGTAATTTAAGTTTCAGAAATTGAACACTTGTCGACCGCTACAAAAATGGTTGGAAATCAGAACTAAAACTACGTGCGGATGCGGCAAAGTAGTCATCCTAGGCAGGATACAAGATTGAAGTGATGGTTGGGGTGCAGGCCTATTGGAGGGTCGTGACAGGATTGAAGTTTTTTAAAAAATAGGGGAAAGGTTATGCCACATAAGATGGAGAGAGAGCTGGAGTGTGATCTTGCAACGAAGGTACTAGGCACAAAGCAATGGACAGATAGAGCAATCATCTTGAAAATGAAGTTGAGGCAAAGATGTTGGATGCATTCTTTCTGGTGCACTCTCTGAATACTACTTTCAGATTTGCTCGCTATTCACTACAGTTTCCTCGATTCTCATATATTATTTGTTTTGTCATTATAACCAAAGTTTGAAAGCAAAAAGAAAAAGTATGTGACAGCGATTTAAGGTTTTTGATATCTCTGCAGCTGTAGATTAGGTCACATTAGCTGCATATAACATTGATTGTTTGCACTATCAAGGATTGCGACTGCTAGGACTTCTCATGGTTTGGTTTAGGAAGGAAAACCAACCAAAATGAACCATTACAACCTTTTGATAAAACTGAAAATGAACTGGTATAAAGGTTTAGTGCACTGGTTATGTGGCTTCATACCGAACTGATACTACTATCGCAAAAAATTGAAATGTACTTTTTAAAATTGAATTGATTCTTTGTGAACCGGACTGTGCCAAATTGCTATTATTAACTGATAATTATGACTGTCAAGAAAAACACAAAGCTAACCAATTACAATATTAGGACTTTTTATCAATAATGAAAAACAACCGAAAAGAATCGAACAGTGGCACATAGTTCATGAGATGAATTGAATTGAATTGACCTACTTTAGTACAAGCATAGTACCTTACATATTTCATATTTGATTATACATAACAACAGCATGCCAAACAAAAACTTGTCCATAATTATAGTTTTTTTATGAATAAAAATTGAACTAGGTACTAAGGTTTACAACACCGACATGCAAACTGTTCACCAACCATTTGCGCTATACTCCGATGGTCTCTGAGTATAGCACAAACATGCGCACTTATTTATTACATATATTTGCATTGAACCTTCAAATTTCTACTCATCCATAAACTCCATGTGACCATGACAAAATTTATGAGCTAAACCAATTTAGTTTGCTGCACTCTGAATTCTTGAGTTCCAAATTGCTAATAGCCCACCTGACCTTCCATATGATGCCTTGGCTGCAAAATCCATTTCACTTAACCCTCATATAAACCTTCACATTGTTTCCTGTCTAACTCAATTAATTGGTTTCTTGCACACACAACATGTCTGGATTAATTTTCCTGATCAATTGGAATAAAACTAATAAGCTTCATGACAACATTTAATGCCCCTTTTCTTGGACCACTGCATTCTTGACCTCCTCCTCCTTCCCTAGTTGTATTATCAACCTTCTTGATCATTTTCAATTAATTGTTGCACTAACTCTCCTTTCCCCCATGCATTCACCAAACCAATTCTCTTCCTGAAATTCCAAACACCTTGTCTATTTCACTAACCTCACTAGGTGTGTCTTAGCATTAAAACAAATTAAAAAAAAAATTAATGATAATAATTTTTTACATAAATTTGAGCAAGCCTTTTATCTTTTATTTATTTTTAGTATTTAAATATTTTTTTATATTTTTTCATATACTCCATTGTCACCTTTTTAATTAATTTTCAAGGCACACCACAAAAAAAAACATCGTGAGGCAAGTAATTTGCTTGCTACCCAATTCTTTGGAGAACTAAGATTAAGTATCGTTGAGTTTGCAAGATATACAACACATTCAATTCTTGATGACTTTTACTTACTATTACTATGAATATTCCGTGGGGTGAAGTCAAATGATAAAAATGAAAGGATGGTATTTACATAATTTGTAGAGGTGAATATAATATAATTGTAGGGGTATATGGTAAAATTTTCAAAGAAAGTCTCCATTACAATTACAATGCAGGCCCGGTAAAAAATGGCCCAGCAACATATTAAACCCTAAAGAATTTTGCTCTCCACCCAACACATTTTGCTCGCACCCTGCAGCCATGCCCAAAAGGCCCCTGCGCTAGTTAACTTGCGCAAGTGTAAATTAATGCGCATGTTATGTAACGCTGCGCAAGTTAAGTGACGCAAAGCTACTTTTTTTTAAATTTATTTACTATTTTCAAATTATGTTATTAACTTTATTCAAAATTATTTTGTTTATATTAACTTTATTCAAATTATTTTATTTTCATAACTTTATTAACTTTATTCTAAATTATTTTATTAACTTTATTTTGAAATTATTTTGTTTACATTAATCTAAATTATTTTCTTAATTTTATTTTAAATTATTGATTCGATATTATTCTTTAAATTAATACAAATATAAATAAAGGTAAATACAACATTAGAAACTAAAAGCAAATATAAAACAAAGGAACAAAATTGAGGCATAAATAATAGAGCAATGTTATATCTCTAGAAAAATAACATCAAGAATTCTTCAAGAATAAAGAGTAGCCAATCACAATGCACTATTTGCCACAATTCAAGGAGGTGTGGCTGAAAAATAGGAAGTGGACAAATAAATCATCCAATTAAAATTTGCCAACCGTGTCTTGAAAAATTCTTGAAGCTATTTTTCTTGAGAAGTAGCATTTTCCTAAATAATATCTCATTTTATTAATAATTCATACATTACATTACAATAATTCATAAAATAAGTTTGAACTTATTCACTAAATCTACTTATTTTCTCCTTGGGGTAAAAAGTGAACAATCTTCGTGGGGTAAAATAGTGAGCAGCCTTCTTGGGGAAAATACATCATCAACCATTGGGCTAAATTTAAATCTGTTTTTTTTTTACCACAAGAAGTTCTTTTTACCCAAGGTAAAAAGTTTCTGCGGTTAAAAAAAACAGGTTTAAAATTATCCCAAGGGTCGATCACTTCCCCAAGTCGGCTACTCACTATTTTACCCCACAAAAATTGATCACTTTTTACCCCAAAGAGAATATTGAAAAAAAAAGGAAAGAAGAGAAATAGAGGGAGAGAGTGAGGAGGGGGAGAAAGTGAGATGGTGTGAGGAATTAGGGAAGTATGGAGAGGTATTTATAGGTAGAAATGGGAGCCTAGGTTGTAACTACCATAAATGTGGTAAAAAAAAACGTGTAAAGGTTGCAAAAAACGTGTAGATTGAAGGTTGAAAATGTGACCACCATCCACAAAAACCTGTGTTCTTGAGCACAGACCACCGGCCAACGTGCGTGAGTTAACTCGCGCATAGGCCAGTGGTGCGTGACTTAAGTCACGCATGGCTTACAACTTGCGTTAGTTAAGTCACGCATGGCTTACAACGTGCGATAGTTAAGTCACGCTGCGTGACTTAACTAACGCAAGGGTATATTTGGAAGCAGTGCAGGGTGCGAGCAAAATGTGCTGGGTGGAGAGCAAAAATCAACCCTAAATTCCCTCGCTCGCTTTCACTCTCTTGTTATCCCTCATTTCCTCGAGAAATATGTAAGATTGTTCACTCTCACTCTTTTGCTACACTCCAACACTTCATCACCCAACCCTGCTTCTCTCTCAAATCTCGATCACTTAACCACCACCACCGCATTCTCTCATCAGCCCTTGAACTAGAAATCACTTTATCTCTTCCTCATCTACAAAAACCCACCAGCGCCGTTTCCGGCAACCTTGTACTTATCTCAAGGAAAACAAACACCAGATCTGTGTTGTGTTATTCGTTGGGAGCTCTCTCTGGTGAACTGCTTGTTCTTTCATTCCAAGCACCTTCACCGGAGAGACACGACGGGTGAGTTTCCGGTCATCTTCTCCGGCTTATATTTTCTTCTAACATTTTCTTATATTAATTTTAATTGTATGCGTTCTTCTAACATATGCAGTAAATGTCTTCGTCATTTGCTACGGGCTTTCTTGGCTGGCTGGGTCGCATTGATGTTTTTCTAAGTTCGTCTGTGATTCCTTTGATTAAAAGCTGTGGTTACAAAGTTTCTATATGTCGGATAAAATGTCTTTTAAGGGAAGAAAAGAGAATTCGTGGAAAAAGTTGATAAATGAAGGTGGAAAAGTTGATATATGAAGTTTTTTTCTACCAGATAAAAGATGAATTTTTTCATATTAGATTTCTTTGAGTTTGTTGTAAGAAGAAAAATTTATCAATGTAGTTTTTTTTTTTTCTAATAGACAAAAGATGGATTTCTTCTTATTATATTTTTGAGTTTGAAGATAGCCGTGAGGCATTGAATGCATTGGTTAACATGTATTCAAATGTGTTGCATAGAATGTGTTTTAGTGGAAAGAAAAGAGAATTCGTGGAAAAGTTGATGAATAAAGGTTTTCTTCTGATAGATAAAAGATGAATTTTTTCTTATAGATTTGTTCGATTACATTTTGGCTTTTGGCTAAGGCATGATCTCACATCTAAGAATATCCATGCCAACAACGTGCACTTTGCAAACTTGACTTCGTGATTTGTGAATGGACCACGATGTTAGTGACGATCATGATACCAGTGACGGAGGCGACTCGTCCACTAGTTTACTAGGTTTCTTTATGCGATTGATGTGGTCCATCCAGCCAAAACGGCAATTTTTTTTTCTTCCACTATGTATGTAGTATTGTGTAGAATGGTATAGATATGAGAAATATATACAATATTATAAGCTAGTAGGTGGTTAATTTTAAGCCAAAAGTCGATTGTATATTGTTTTTTGGTCAAATGCATCTAAAGGTCTTTAAGTTTTTAGTTTTTCCTAAAGTGGTCCTTTAAGTTTCAAAAGTCTCAAACAAGTCCTTTAAATTTCAAAAGTCCCAAACAAGTCCTTTTAGTTTTTGAATCGTTTCAAACAAGTCCTTTTAGAGGATGATGGTGATGATTCAGATGATAGCAACAAAGAGCATTATCCACCATTTGCCATGCCTAAAAAGATGAATAATTTTAAGTGGGTGTTAAGAGCCAGATTTGGTACCAAAGATGAGTTCAAGGAAGCAATTACCAACTATGCTATCTATAATAGGACTTGTTTGAAAAGATTCAAAAACTAAAAGGACTTGTTTGGGACTTTTGAAACTTAAAGACCACTTTAGGAAAAACGAAAAACTTAAAAGGACTTTTAGATGCATTTGACCTTTTTTTTTTTGTCTCAACTTTCCATTACTTCTTGGGTAAAAGGGTAATGACTAAGTAGTTTTTTTAGTGTCTCAAATCTTGAGTTTTACGGGAGACATGTAAAATTCAGCTAATGAGTATTCTGGTAAGAGATCGAACTCGAGTGCTCTTATTTGATTCGATCTTAACTAAAATTCATTAATCGATTTGTTTTATTGCAGATGAATAAAATTTGTAGTTGATATAGGCCTATTTGAATGGCCTTCTATACCTACTGGCAAAATACTTTTGAGACAGTTTGGGGAGATGTTATGGAAACACTTTATGACATGTCTATTTAGATGTTTTCAACTAATTTCCATAAGCTCTATGACAGTGTATGAAAATAACTTATAGTTTACATGGAAGCAATTTGACTTTATTTTATTTTTTATTATAAAAATAGCATTATACATAAGCATTAATATAATAAGCACTTAGTTAAGTTGTTTATCCAAACAGAGCCTTAGATAAATACAACATTTCCAGGACTTCAAAAAACAATTTGTTTGATTACTTTGGAACTATTTTACACATGTGTGTATTCTTACGTATGGGAGGAAACAACATAACATGGATGAACACAACAAGACTTGTAACTTGCATGAGAAACTTTCCAAAAAATCGTGGTCCAATTTCTGGCATTCTAAAGGGTAATGTAGGACTTATCACAGCAATCTTCACCGACATATGCACTGCTCTATTTCCCTCAGACCCATCTATGTTCCTGCTATAATTTGCCTCTTTGCTGCTACTTTCCTTCATGAAACTCCACCAGCTTCCACTTCTACAAAAGAAAATCTAGAGACACAGTTTTTCAATGTGTTCAACGTGAGTGCAGTTACTATAGTTGTTTATCTCTTGGCATTTGATATCTCTGGACCACATAAACATGTTCTTTCATTGGTTTTCACAATAGGACTTTTGATGCTATTAGTTGCGCCGCTTCTTGTTCCTTTATATTTCTTCATGTTCAAAACTAGACCTAGTCTTGATAATGAAAAACAGATTCATGAACCTTTGTTGGCACAAAAGATTGAAAAGCAAGTCTTGCAACAAGGTGGAAGATGTTGGGTTGAAGTGAAGACCAATGATAGGGGAAGAGCATACTACCATTGAAATTAAGATCGAAAGGCAATAGATGTGCAGCAAGGTGGAGGATGTTGAGTCGAAGCGAAAATCGGTGATTGGGTAAGAGCATACTATCATTGAAATAGTGAAAACTATTGATTTTTGGGTTTCGTTTTTGGGAACAAGACTATGCGTTATCAATAAGATGGAACTAATGGATTAGTACTTGGTTACCATGGTGTTTCTTTGTTCATTTCTTTGATTAGCATTGGGGATTTCTTTGGATGCATTCCTTCTGGTCCGTTCTTTGAATACTACATCAGGTTTACTCACTAGTCACTACCGTTTATTCAATTCTCATATATATGACTTGTTAATTAGTTATTATAATTATAGTTTTAAAAAATAAATAGGTATGCGATCGCATCATGAGCTATGACTTAAAGTTTTTGATGTCTCTGCAATTGTAAGTTAGGCCGCATTTGCTGCATTTAGAATTGATTCTTTGTAGACATGGTTATTTTCTTAAAAAGAAGGTACGCGATCGTGGCCTGAGCTATGAGTCAAGATTTTTAATATCTCCGCAATCACAGTTTAAGCCACATTAGCTGCATTTAAAATTGATTCTTTATAATAATTAAAAAAAAAAAGATATGCGGTTGCAACCAGAGCTGTGAGTCAAGATTTTTATTTATGTCTCTGTAACTGCAGCCACCTCAGCTTCATTTAACATCGATTCTTTGCAGTTTATGTTAGGGATGATTCATAGTTTACTGACAATTGGGCATGTCATTCTAGCTGGTTTTTAAACTAGACTGTGGTATTTAAACACAAGTTGTCATTTGTAAACCCTTAGCTTCAATATTAGAACTGTGGTGTGGCCACTCTATGGTCGGAGACGTAGGCACAATTGGTTGAATATGTGACCGAATATCGCATGTTCTCTGTTTGTGTTTTTTG
The DNA here is from genome assembly GCF_051527215.1 of Medicago sativa. Lineage (NCBI taxonomy): Eukaryota > Viridiplantae > Streptophyta > Magnoliopsida > Fabales > Fabaceae > Medicago > Medicago sativa. The sequence continues at coordinate 12,725,756 of NC_140753.1, read as the reverse complement.
TAATTGTTTTCTTTTGAACTGGGATGGCTATTCTACCAGTTTATTGACCTTGAAATGTTAAATTTATATTGCAGAAAATCAGGCATGCCAAGACTAGTTTGGAATGCAGCTTCTCAAATTTTGATGGTTTTTGGTTACAATGCATTAGCTATGGCCTTACCATGATTCCTATACATTGGTTCGATGTTAGTTGGTATATGCTATGGAGTTCGTCTTACTATTTACACCATCAGCAGGTTTAGAACTATTTGGACTCAAATACTTTGGTTTATTATAAAACATCCTCATTCTCAACCTTTCTATTGGTTCATTCCTATTTTCTGGTCTCATTGCCGGTTATCTTTATGATCTTGAAGCCGCTAGTGTGCCACGAGGTGAAAATTCTTGCATCGGAGCACATTGTTTCATGCTTGTGTATTTGATTATGGCTTTTTCTTGTGTCTTGGGGTGTGGATTGGACTTGTTGCTTGTGTTCAGACAAATAATGTATATTCCAAGATACATATAGAGACACAAGTTCAACACTAAGATGATCATGTAAGTTGAGTTTTTTTTCTTCTTTTGGAATGAGTGTACGGAATTTTTTAGAGGATTTTTAGACTTTTAGGTGTGAAGATGATTGTCAATATTTGTTAATCACAAGTCACTCAAAGTCTCAAATTTGAAATAAGTTGTTTATGTATTGTTTAATGTGTGTCCATGCCAAGTAATATAATGTTGTGCTTGTTTGGTTCCTCAATGGGAACGCCAAACTTGCGTTTGCAATGACCAAATGCAATTTCCTTTACCATATTTTTATGATGTTTGGTTTTTATAATGAGAAGCAATTTAGGTTTCAGAATTTGGATGTTTGTCTATGGCTACAAAAATGCTCAGAAATTGGAACTACAATAGCACGCCATTGCAGCAAAGTTACTCCAGGCAGTCGATCTTGGTGTGATACACAATAGTCGTGCTGGTGGCGGTGTAGGCCTATTGGAGCGTGATATTGGAGCGACGGTATACAAAGGCACAAAGCAGTGGATGGATAGAGCAACACATCTTGAAAACAAGGCAAGGATGTTAGAATAAATGTGGTGGTGCAATCGGCCACTTATATGTACTTAACACTATTTTATTGTGTAACTTCGCCACAAGCAGATAATCATAGATTTCGACTAATTGTGCCTAAGTCTCTATATCAGAACGGCTTTATTAGTGTTTCGATTTGTAATAATAGATAAATATGATGCATAGTCAATGCTTTCCAGCACTCTTTTCTTTCTGGTCCACATGGTCTATGCAACCAAGACAAGAGAAAGTAATACATCTTTTGTTTTTTTGAGCAAGTAAAAGTTCTTTTTTTGATAAAAGAACTTTTTTTTATAGATAATAGTCTGTCCGCAAATAGTAGTATGGATAAAATTCAATGAATATTATTGTCTGTCAAGTATGATCAACAGAATGCAAAAATACATAAATCACTTTATGTAGATTTTGTAAAGGTGATAAAGTACTTGGGATTTTCTATTGTTATCAGGCACAATCTGAAAGAAAAAGTTCACTTATCCTGAAGATTCAAAAGTGCTTATAAACTGTATATGAGTAAACAAAGCAAGTCTACCAATGGAAGAACACAAGTGTCAAAGTTTTCAGTAATCCTATTGGCTCAAGTAAGTTAAAATTTAATCCAAATGGAAAATTTGAAGCTGACTTTTCTGGAGTACAGCAATGAAATGTGCTTTGCGTTACAGTTACAGTATTTATGACATGATTTCAATTCCTTAGACATTACGGATACAATTAGTACTATTAACTAACATTTATTACTTTGTTAAATTTTCTTGATTCAAAAATAATTACTTTGTTAAATTTTCTAGTTAATATCTGAAAACATATGATCTACTACATCGGTAATGTATTTGTGAGAAAATGTAGGCAATGTTTAATGGCATGGAGTGTATTTCTTTATAAACTCTGATCAAGAGTAATATCAATATGATGGAGGACTTGAGTTTTTTTCAATAGAAAATGTAGGCAATGTTTAATGGCATGGAGTTGCCTTGACAAGATCACATTTCTAACTTTATTGTGAAGAGTGATTCAAAAGTTTTTATTGATCATGAATTTACGCGTCAATTTCACACATATTATCTACTTACTATATTATAAAAATATATCCCTATGATTTTACCATTTTGCCCCTAAGAGGCATTTTTGTAATTTCCTATTGATGGGGTGTGGTTATGATAGGCCAAACCGCAAGTGCACGGTCTATCGAAGTAATAATAGTAGTAAAGAGTATCGTTCCGCTAGGGAGTTGTTTAATTCAATTAACTTAAAAAGAATGATTAGAGGAGGAGAAAAGTTATAAAAAGAGAGGTTTAGTTGCTGAAGGTAAATAACAATAATAATAAAGAGCCTTGGGATCATTGGTTCGTCATAACAACGAATCCTTCACAATCAAGCCTTAAACTTTATAATTCTACGTTATTCTTAATTTCTAAGGACAAGTTTCTCTTTAGCATATCAAAGCTTCTCTCGAAGTCAGTGAGTGTATCCCTCCAACAACCACACCTATTCTCATGGGTGATTGCCTTTGGGACCCTTGAAGATCGAAACTTTATGTGTCCCAAGGTTTGCTAGACTATTCTCATGTTTCGCAAACCTTGTCTAAATTCACTTGTTCGAATATCAAAGCTCCGCGTTCGCTTTATGAATTGATATTTGTGATGATGAATTAACCACTATCAAACCCTCCGCGTTCGCTTCCACAGTTTGATAATAATTAATTCATGTTAAAACAGTGAATTTAGATAAGAAATTAAGGTAACATATAATTAGGGTTTAAGGCTTGGATTGATTCGGATTACGTCATTAGACTTATCCAACAATCCCAAGACAAAGAAAGTCTACTCACTCATGTTCATAGTAGACATGGGGGAAGAAGAGAGAAAACAATAAAGTAAATTGCAAGGAAGAAGGTAAAGGAAAATAAAGACTTTTATTGAAATAATGCTGAAAATATTCTAAGCAAAAGGTGAAAGTTTATGATGGAATGCTACTCTATTTATAGCTTTACAATCGACTTAGAAACTAAGCAACTATAAGGGCAAAACAGTAAAGCTGCAACGGAGTAACTTGGGCTTGAAGAAAAGCAGCAAAAGAGGCTTCTGGGGGTGGCACGGCCGTGCCACATGTTGGCACTGGCCGTGCCAAGCTTCTAACTTGGTGGGAACATATTTTTGCACTGTATTTTCATAATTCTGCACCGTATTTGCTCCAAGACACCTTCCACCATATATTCGTTCCTAAAATATAATAAAAAGCAATTTGAAGTAAAATATTCAAAAAGGAAATAAATATGCAATAAAATAAAATCAAATCTTTATAAAACTAAACTAAATAAAGCAATAAAATAGACTAATTAATGACTCATCAGGTTAGTGCCACCTCATCATTTTTAGGGTGCATTTCCCATTTTGCCCCTCACCATTTTTTAATTATTTTATAATTTTTATATTTTTAATCACTTTTAACTATTTTCCAATTTTTATTTTTTTAATATTTTTCAATTTTTTCACCCAAATTCAGTTGCTTCTACATTGCTCTTGTGGGAGAATAAGGTATCGTTTGACCCGGCTTTTTTTCCAACTTCTCTACATTTTTAAGGAGAAGTTAGGTCAAACAAACTATCAATTATTTTAAATTCAATATTGTTTAATCATTACAACCTCACAAATATTTTTATTCACATTGTCATTTAATTATACCAAATACTTTTATTTCCTTTCATCAACCTCGCAAATATTTACACACACACATTAACGTTTAGAGTAATATTTTATGTCCGTCTGTCTGTGTTTTTGTTACGCTGATGCATATAATTTTTTTTAGTGTTGCTTGGTTGAGTGCTACCTCGCCGATTTTTTTTAACTATTTTCCAATTTTTATATTTTTAATTTTTTTTAACTATTTTCCAATTTTTTTTATTTTTAACTATTTTCCAATTTTTTCTCCCAAATTCAGTTGCTTATACATTGCCGTTGTGGGAGATTAAGATACCGTTTGACCCGGTTTTTTTTTACTTCTCTACATTTTTAAGGAGAAGTTAGTGATAAGTGTTTAAAAGTGATATATTTCATATAGGAGTTTAGGCATTTTAGTGACTTGTTTTGCAAGATTCTCCATGGAAAACTCCAAATATTATGTAAATATGTCATTTATGCTTTTGAGCCTTATTCTACCCTTTTTGTGCAGGAAAATACAAGCAAGGAGCAAGAATCGTCAAAGTTCAAGGAAGCTACGCTATTAGCGTGTGATACGCTATTAGCGTGTGTTGGAACAAAATGTGTTTAACAATGAACCTTAAAGAGTTTTGATGATAACAAGGTATTAAAAATTGTAAATTGGACTAGCTAATATTTGTTCAAGTGTACAGGACCATAATTAAAAAGTTACATCATCATTGGTTCTGAATGAGCAAATAAAGAGCATAGGAAACAACAAAATTTGAAGCTTGGGCACTCCTGAAGGCAACTTGCTACTGAAGAGAAAAAGCGCTTCTGAAGTTAAGTCGCTTCTGAAGTAAGAATAGCGCTCCTGAAGTTAAGTCGCTTCTGAAGTAAGAATAGTGCTCCTGAAGAATAGTGCTCCTGAAGACAAGAGGTCCAGAAGCCATATCATCAGAAGCCACATCATCAGAAGCTGCAGAAGCTGCCTCATCAGAAGCCACATCATCAGAAGCTGCAGAAGCTGCCTCATCAGAAGCCATTTCACCAGAAGCTGAAGATCAACTGGATTTGCGAAGATTCAAGGATTGAAGAATCATCACTGCAAAAGCTGTCTATTGGATTCGAAAACACAACAAAGGATTAGTGGAATTTTGCAACGGTCTTTTCAAAAGTGTTTGAAGGCATGTGCTTGCAATTTGGACGAAAGCGTTGACATTTGTACGAATTGTACAACCACGTTCTCCACTACTCTGTTTTGTGTCCACGCTACAAGACAAGAAAACAGCTCCAGAATACGGCTTCGCCTGCATAGATGTTCCTTTGGATAAGGAATGGATTTCAAATTGGTTCTTCATAGGACAACAAACAAATCAGGCAAAAGATCAAAGGTGAAAGATCAAGCTTCAACAACGACTCTTTGATGTGCTGGCAATTTCACAACGTCTCTTTCACACCTCTATATAAAGGAGTGAAGACCTAGAGTTTTGGTAATGCTGAACAAACGACTCACAACATTATTACAAGTGCCAAACCTCTGTTGAAATTGTTCTGCATTCACTTAGAATTTCTGTGTCTCAAGTCATATCTTAGAAATTCTTAAGTTCATTGAGTCTGTATCTGATTTGTATTGTGAGCACCTCTGATTGTATATCAAGTGTTCAACCTTAAACAATTTTCTGTGTAATTTTGTTTAGTTAGAAGTCTCTTGCAGTTGTGCTTGAGCAGGAAGTCTCTTGATTGTGTTCTTGAGCAAAGGAAGTCTCTTGCTTGTGTGCTTGAGCAAAGGAAGTCTCTTGCTTGTGTGCTTGAGCAATTGTAATAAGATATTACTCTTAGTGAAATCTCCTTGGAAGTGCAAGGGGGACTGGACTACTTCCGGATTGTGGAAGGAACCAGTATAATTGCTTTGTGTCGTTCTTCTTCTCTCTATCTCTCTGTTTTATTCCGCTGCATTTAGATTCTGATTATCACTTCAGAAGTTGTCTCACTTAGCTTCTGATCAAGTGTGTTCAGTTTTAGGAGAAACGAAGAATTTTTCAAAACACAATTCAACCCCCCCTTCTTGTGTTTTTTTTCACCTTCAATTGGTATCTAGAGCATTGGTCTGTTGTGAAACACTTAACCGTGCAACAGTCAAAGATCTGAGAAAAACATGTCTACTCCTCCTCCTACTGGTTCTGGTGACACTAGCTATAAACATGTCTCACATGATTATAGTGATAGTAAGAAATCCAGTGTTGGAAAGATTCCAAAATTCAATGGAGATGCTGAAGAATTTTCTTGGTGGAAGACCAACTTTTACAGTTATATCATGAGCCTAGATGAAGAATTATGGGATATTCTGGAAGATGGTGTTGGTGATTTAGTCCTTGATGAAGAAGGAGCTGCTGTGGATAGGAAGAAACATACTCCAGAACTGAGGAAACTCTACAAGAAGCATCATATTATCAGAGGAGCCCTTGTCACTGCCATACCCAAAGCAGAGTACATGAAGATGAGTGACAAATCCACTGCTAAAGCTATGTTTGCTTTTCTCTGTTCAAACTACGAAGGGAGCAAGAAGGTCAAAGAAGCAAAGGCTCTCCTGCTTGTACATCAGTATGAGTTATTCAAGATGAAGGATGATGAAACTATTGAGGAGATGTACTCAAGGTTTCAAACCTTAGTCTCTGGGCTACAGATTCTAAAGAAGAGCTATGTTGCTTCTGACCATGTGAGCAAGATACTCAGAAGCTTGCCTACAAGATGGAGACCAAAGGTGACTGCCATAGAGGAAGCTAAAGATTTAAACACCTTAAGTGTCGAAGATCTTGTTAGTTCTCTCAAAGTTCATGAGTTAAGTCTTAATGAACATGAGTCTACTAAGAAGAGTAAATCAATAGCTCTTCCATCCAAAGGCAAGTCATCAAAAGCTCTCAAAGTGGTTGAATCTGAAGAGGAAGAACAATCAAGCTCAGATTCTGAACCAGATGCTGCTGAAATGGCCATGCTCTCCAACAGACTTCAGTATCTGGCCAAGAAGAACAGAAAGTTTCTAGCAAGAAGGAGTAACTCCAGAAGCTCAAGGAAAGAAGATCAGAAGGGATGCTTCAACTGTAAGAAGCCTGGACATTTCATTGATGAATGCCCTGATCTTCAAAGAGAAAAGTCAAAGGACAAGTCAAAGAGGTCTACATTCAAACCAAGCAAATTCAAGAAGCAGATCAAGCAGAGTTTAATGGCAACCTGGGACGATTTGGGAAGTGAATCTGGATATGATAAAGAGGAAGCTGATGAAGATGCAAAGGTAGCTGTTGGGTTGGTAGCAACAGCAACTTCAGAAGCTGGATCAGATTCAGACTCAGAAGATGAAAACGAGGTATATTCCAAAATTCCCAGAGATGAACTTGTTGAGACACTTAAAGAACTTCTTACACATTTTGAAGTAAGAACCAATTAGTTGAAGGATTTAAAAGAAAAGTATGCTAATTTGGTGAAACAGCAAAAATCAACTCTATTGGATCTGAAAGCTTCTGAACAAGGACTTGGGGGCTTTGACTTCATGTGTAAAACGTATGAAGATCAGCTCAGGTTCTTATGTCAGAAGCTACAAGAAAAGTGTAATGAAAAACCTTTAAGTAACCATGAAATTGCTCTTGAAGATTTTATTATATCTGACATTGACAGAAGCAGAGTGGCTTCTATAATTTATAGCATTTACAAGAACAATGACAGAGGAATTGGTTTTCCAGAAGTGAAACTTGAGAAAACCAATCTAAAATCTTGTTGTGAATGCATCAAGGAAGGTCTGAAAACCTTCTTTGTACCTGAAGGTGCTGAGTTGGAAATTGTTGTTCAATCAGAACCTGAAGCTTCTAGTTCTAAGGCTAAGATTACTTCAAAGCCAAAGAACTCTAAGTCAAAGGCTATGATCAAATCTGATTCCAAGACTTCAAAGATCAGGATCCTGAAAAGATCAGAACCTGTACCTCAGAGTCTGGTGAAACCAAAATCTGAGGTTCTGAAGTCTAAGTTTCAGAAGAAGACAGTTACTGCTTCTGAAGTACCAAAAACCAAAGGTAATGGTTAATCAGAAGCTACCCAACTCACAGCACAAGGTACAAGGAGCGAAGAGTAAAGCCTTAAGCACTAACCTTCCAGGACCCATAGGACAATGGGTACCTAAATCTGAAAATGCCAATGATGCAGGTATGTCTAAAAGCAGTGCCAAAGCAAAGATCATGGTACCTAGACAGCGGTTGCTCAAGACACATGACAGGAGAGAAGTCCATGTTCCTCAGTCTAACAATGAAAGAGGGAGGAAATGTAAAATTTGGAGGCAACCAGTCAGGCAAGATCATAGGTACAGGAACTATTGGTAATTCCTCTACCTCAATTAATAATGTATGGTTGGTAGATGGTCTTGAACATAACCTTTTGAGCATTAGTCAATTTTGTGATAATGGTTATGATGTGCTTTTTGAGAAACCTAACTGTACAGTAATCAACAAGGAAGACAAATCCATTGTGTTCAAGGGAAAGAGAGTTGACAATGTCTACAAAATCAATTTTTCTGAACTGGCTGATCAGAAGGTAATTTGCCTTCTATCAGTGAATGATAAGAAATGGATGTGGCACAGAAGGTTGGGGCATGCTAACTGGAGATTAATCTCTAAGCTTAGTAAGTTACAACTTGTGAAAGGGCTACCAGACATTGACTATCATTCAGATGCACTCTGTGGTGCATGTCAGAGAGGGAAAATTGTGAAATCATCTTTTAAAACCAAAGACATTGTTTCAACCTCAAGACCCTCAGAACTACTTCGCATTGATTTATTTGGACCAGTAAGTACTGCATCCTTGTATGGAAGTAAATATGGATTAGTCATTGTTGATGATTACAACAGATGGACTTGGGTGAAATTCCTGAAAAGTAAGGATCATGCATATGAGGTATTCAGTAACTTCTGCACACAAATTCAAACTGAAAAAGAGTCAAAGATTTTAAAAATCAGAAGTGATCATGGTGGAGAATTGGAAAATGAGCCATTTGAAGCTTTTTGTGAAAAACGTGGAATTATCCATGAATTCTCTTCTCCTAGAACTCCACAACAAAATGGGGTTGTAGAGAGAAAGAATAGAACCTTACAAGAAATGGCCAGAACCATGATCCATGAAAACAATTTGGCTAAACATTTTTGGGCAGAAGCAGTGAATACAGCATGTTATGTTCAAAACAGGATCTATATTAGACCTATTTTGGAGAAAACAACATATGAACTCTTTAAAGGAAGAAAACCCAATATCTCTTACTTTCATCAATTTGGATGTACATGTTACATTCTGAACAACAAGCTCTACCTAAAGAAATTTGATGCCAAGGCCCAAAGAGGAATTTTCTTAGGTTACTCTGAAAGGTCAAAGGCATACAGAGTGTATAATTCAGAAACACTCTGTGTTGAAGAATCTATGCACGTTAAATTTGATGACAAAGAGCTTGAAGATAAAACTTCAAAGCAAGGTGAAAGTGTTGCAGAGTTACAGGTTCCTGAAGTTACTCCAGAACCTGATCAGATAGCTGAATCTGAAGAAAGTCCAGAAGCTGAACCCACATCAGAAGCGCATGATGAAACTGCTTCTGATGAAGCACAAGATGACTCACATCAAGAAGATCCTCCCAGAAACACCTTCAAGCACAAGTCTTCACATCCTGAGGAGCTAATCATTGGAAACAAAGATAGTCCAAGAAGAACAAGATCACATTTCAGACAAGTAGAGTCAATGATTGGACTAATCTCAATGATTGAACCTACAACAGTTGATGAAGCACTTTCAGATGATGGATGGATCCTAGCTATGCAAGAAGAGTTGAATCAATTTCAAAGAAATGATGTGTGGGATCTGGTACCCAAACCTCAGCACAATAACATTATTGGAACAAAATGGGTATTCAGAAACAAGCTGAATGAGCAAGGAGAAGTAACAAGGAGCAAAGCCAGACTTGTTGCACAAGGGTATAGTCAACAAGAAGGCATTGATTACACTGAAACATTTGCTCCAGTTGCAAGATTGGAAGCAATCAGGTTACTTCTTTCCTATGCAGTTAATCATGGCATAATATTATATCAAATGGATGTCAAGAGTGCATTTCTCAATGGTGTCATAGAAGAAGAAGTGTATGTCAAGCAACCTCCTGGATTTGAGGATATTAAATATCCTGACCATGTTTTTAAACTGAAGAAATCACTATATGGCTTGAAACAAGCTCCCAGAGCTTGGTATGATAGACTAAGTAATTTCTTAATCAAGAATGATTTTAAAAGAGGACAGGTTGATACAACACTCTTCAGAAGGACCCTTGGGAAAGATATTCTTGTTGTGCAAATATATGTTGATGATATAATATTTGGTTCTACTAATGCATCTCTTTGCAAGGAATTTTCTAAGTTAATGCAGGATGAATTTGAAATGAGCATGATGGGAGAGCTAAAGTTCTTCCTGGGCATTCAAATTAATCAATGCAAAGATGGAGTCTATGTTCATCAATCTAAGTATACAAAGGAGCTTCTGAACAAGTTTAAGCTTGAAGATTGTAAAGTGATGAACACTCCAATGCACCCTACGTGCACCTTGAGCAAAGAAGATGAAGGAGCTAAAGTTGACCAGAAGCTGTATAGAGGTATGATTGGTTCTTTGTTATACGTCACTGCATCTAGGCCAGATATTTTATTTAGTGTATGCTTGTGTGCAAGATTCCAATCAGATCCTAGAGAATCTCATATGACTGCTGACAAGAGAATCTTCAGGTATTTGAAAGGAACAACTAATCTTGGACTCCTTTATAGGAAATCCTTAGATTATAAGCTAATTGGATTCTGTGATGCTGATTATGCTGGTGATAGGATTGAAAGAAAGTCAACCAGTGGCAATTGTCAATTTCTGGGAGATAATCTTATATCCTGGGCTAGCAAAAGACAAACAACTATTGCTATGTCTACAGCAGAAGCAGAATACATTTCAGCTGCAAGTTGTTGTATACAACAACTTTGGATGAAACATCAGTTGGAAGACTATCAGATAATTGCTAACAGTATTCCCATTTATGGTGATAATACTGCTGCTATTTGTTTGTCTAAAAATCCAATTTTGCATTCAAGAGCTAAGCACATTGAAATCAAACACCATTTTATCAGAGATTATGTTCAAAAAGGAATTTTAGATATACAGTTCATTGATACTGAAAATCAATGGGTTGATATATTTACTAAGCCTTTAACTGTTGAAAGATTTGATTTTATAAAGAAAAATTTGAACATGCACTTTGTGTCTGATTAAATGATTGCTTGCTCTTGAATAGGATTTTAGGTTCTGAAGTTAGTTCAGAAGCAGTAGTCCATCAGAAGCTCTTTATTGAAGTTCTGAGGAAAACTCGCTTCTGATAATGACGTCAGCATCTGAAGTCCAGAAGCTGGATTTTATGCTTCTGAATAGTAGAGTTAGTGGAAACGTTGGGAGTTACTTTTTATGGTAACTTCTGGCCCTCTAACTTGGTAGTTACTCTGTGAACTTCTGACGTGGCCTGTTTGTATTAGTGTATAACTAAAAAGGGCAATGATGATTTAATAGCTTTGAAAGTACTTTTCACGCGCCCCCAATTTTGTCATTAATGTTATGTTTGTTTGTCTCTTTTGAATTGCAATCGTTTTACTTTTGACACTTTGCCAATTCACACACTACTCACTCACAACAAACACATTTGCTCTCAAACCTGTTAGTGCGAAGTAAGCGCATTCTCTCAACCCTAGAACCCTAAAATCTTCATCTTCTACAAAACTTCTTCAATCATCATCAAATGGCATCATCAAGCTCAAAAGTTTCAAAATCTACCTCAAACATGCAAAGCGTACCAGAATCTGGGTCCGTCTACAAAGAGAAGACTATGGATATTCCATGGAAATCCTTAATAGTTCAAGTAGAATCACCGGTGGATTTTGCTTCACTCAAGATGTACGAAGTGAAAATGGAAGGATTGATAGAAACTCAGAAGCTGTCTGAGTATTTCAAGATGCTAAATGGGCCAACGTATGTGAACTTGGTCAAGGACTTTTGGTTAAAAGCTGAAGTGTACAATGAAAAGCCTGCAAAAGTCATAAGCAAACAAGCTGGGTCAAAGAAAGGGAAAATGACCATGGATATGAATCCTACATCATTTGATAGCTTAGAAATAAGGTCTGAAGTGATGGGCATTCCTATAACCATCACTGAGGACGTTATAGCTAAAGCTTGTAGAATGAATGCAGAGGGAAGATTCCAAGAAATAGTCAAGAAGGAAGATGTCCTGCTACGAGGTTACTACAACACACTTCTGGGTGGGAAGAAAGATGCCAAGCCTTCTGAAATGGAGATTCACAACAGGATGTTGGTGAAATTCAGTAATGATTGCTTCTTTCAAAGAGCAGGAGGGTCTGATCAACCCAACAACCAACAGAAGCTAGCAATTTACTTCATGGCTATTCTGGAAAAGATAAACTTCCCAAGATATGTAATGGATCATCTCTGCTGGGCTATAAATGAAAGCACTATCAGAGGAAGGAAGCAAGTGCCTTATGGAAGATTATTGTCTGAGATCTTTCATCAAGGAAGAGTGCTGGACTTCTTGAGAAAGACAAGGAGTGCTTCTGATAAATGCTTTGAAGTGTCTACTGCTGAAAGGACTATCAGTAGCAGGAGCTTATTCTCTATGAAGTTTATCAAGAAAACCCCTGAAGATGAAAAGTGGTTGGAGATGACCACAGAAGAAACTGAGATTATCAGGAACTTTCCTTCAATCTTTGAGGAAAGTAATCCTGAAATCTTGGCTAAATCAGTAGCTGAGTATGTCTTGGAAGAAGATGCAAGCACTCAGGAGGAAGCTGTTCCTGCTAAAGTGAAGAAGGTTAAGAGTGCTACTGCATCAGAAGCAGCTACTGATAAGGGCAAGCAAAAGAAGGACGTTAAAAGAAAGAGGGGAAAAGCTGAAACAGTTTATCACAAGGAAAAACTGAATGAAGCTCTGGATGAGCTAGAGAGAGAAGAGGCTGAGCCAAAGCTGAAAAGGAAGAAGGCTCCTCTTGATATGAGAAGCTCTATGGTTCAAGTGACTCCAGCCATGAAGAGAATGGCTAAGGAACATTCTGATAATTTCTTAGCAAATAAACGAGAAGCAAAAGCTATGAAGGAATTTGAAAAAGATGAGGAAGGAGAATTTTTGATAATGGAAGAAGCTGGTGTTGATAACATAGCGCAAGGACAGATGGATCAGAATGAGAATCCTAGAACTCCAGAAGCTGATGCTTCAGGATCTGTTCCTTCAGCTGGTGCACCAGATGCTACCATGTCAGTAGCTGGCTCTTCAGTCAAGGTAATTCAGATTCCAGTTATCTCTACCCCCATCTCATCCTCTTCACCGCCTGCATCTGAACCTACAGAAGACACTTCTGTTTTAGACAATCTTGCTCTCCACTACTCAGGTGAGCTACCCAAAATTGAGTCAACCTCAGAAAAAGCCTCTGAAACAACTCCAGAAGCAGCTGCTTCTGAAAATGTTGTTTCAGAAAGCCCCCATCAACAAACACCTGAACCACACAAACCCACATCACCCCCACAATCACCAATAGTGACCATTGACCCCCAACTCAACAATCAAACAACAACTTCACCACAACAATCACCAACTAAAACTGAAACTGTCTTTCAACATTCACCTGAACACTCCCCAGAACCAACTCCCATGGATATTGACAATTCTCAAGTCAATGTCCAAGACTCAATCTCTACCGCACACATTGCTTCTGACCAGCCATCAACCTCAAACCTAACTCAACACATCACCATTTCAGTTTCTAGCCCTGTTCAAGACCCTGAACTTAGTGATTCTGATCTTGAAACTCTTGAACAACCACCCCCAACCCCCCTGGAATCTGGATATATTAATACTGAGCTACTCACTATTCTTTCTCAAATGCATAATCTGGTGGATCAAAGAAGGACAATTGATCTCACCAATGCATATAAAGACTCCTGGGCATCACTTCAGAACCGAGCAGCTGAGTTTATGGAAGATGTAAAAGAGAAGTGCATCAGAAGCCAGGAAGCTTCTGTCAGAAAGTTAATGGAGCATCTGAAGAAAAGTCTCAGAGTTAGAAGTCCTACACTGCTCCTGGAAAACAAGCCATTCTTCTCAGAAATGGACTACTTGACCAGAGATGCAAGGATGTTTAAGCTTCTAAGGCAACAGATGGCAAAGCAGCAGCAAGAGGCTAGAGAAAGGGAACAGGCTCTTCTCCAGAGGCAACAATTTCTTGAAGAACTGTTGCAGAAGAAAATTGAAGAAATGGAGAAGATGAAGAAACAACAACAAACCAACCCTTAGTTGCACACATTAGTGTTTTCTTTCGTTTGTTGTTTGTTTTAAGTTCTTAATCTTTGCTTCTGAAACTGTCTTGCTTTAATGTTTATTGCTTCTGAATGCGTAACTGATTCTGACTCTGATTGCCTGAATATTCTAGTTATTTACTTATTATACTCTCTTTATGTTTGAGTTTTTCTCACATTTTTTTGTCTTTTATGCTTATTTTCTTTTATTTCAATTTTTTTTGATAATGACAAAAGGGGGAGTATATGTGACAAGTATTTAAAGGCTCTGAGCCCCATTAATGGTATTTGAAATTTTTTGAAAAACTTCTATCATTTTTTTTTACCTTATTGGTATAAGCTATGAACGAAAGAAGGAGTATCAAAATTCAAGTAAAATTAATTGAACCATTCTTCTTATCTATAAGTTAATTCTTTCAATGATTCAATTTTTTTTAAGCTCTGATAATTTTATTGTGCGAAAAATGAATTTAATTAACCTGGATAGAACTTAGGGGGAGCTTACAAACCTCACCTTAAAGACTATCAGACTCAGGGGGAGTTTGAGCTTACAAACCTCAGATTCTGAGCTTACAAACCTCAGAACCCCAAAGTCAACTTGTTAATTAGATTAACAACAATTGATCAATTTTTAAATACTTTTGTTTGTCATCATCAAAAAGGGGGAGATTGTTGGAACAAAATGTGTTTAACAATGAACCTTAAAGAGTTTTGATGATAACAAGGTATTAAAAATTGTAAATTGGACTAGCTAATATTTGTTCAAGTGTACAGGACCATAATTAAAAAGTTACATCATCATTGGTTCTGAATGAGCAAATAAAGAGCATAGGAAACAACAAAATTTGAAGCTTGGGCACTCCTGAAGGCAACTTGCTACTGAAGAGAAAAAGCGCTCCTGAAGTTAAGTCGCTTCTGAAGTAAGAATAGCGCTCCTGAAGTTAAGTCGCTTCTGAAGTAAGAATAGTGCTCCTGAAGAATAGTGCTCCAGAAGACAAGAGGTCCAGAAGCCATATCATCAGAAGCCACATCATCAGAAGCTGCAGAAGCTGCCTCATCAGAAGCCATTTCACCAGAAGCTGAAGATCAACTGGATTTGCGAAGATTCAAGGATTGAAGAATCTTCACTGCAAAAGCTGTCTATTGGATTCGAAAACACAACAAAGGATTAGTGGAATTTTGCAACGGTCTTTTCAAAAGTGTTTGAAGGCATGTGCTTGCAATTTGGACGAAAGCGTTGACATTTGTACGAATTGTACAACCACGTTCTCCACTACTCTGTTTTGTGTCCACGCTACAAGACAAGAAAACAGCTCCAGAATACGGCTTCGCCTGCATAGATGTTCCTTTGGATAAGGAATGGATTTCAAATTGGTTCTTCATAGGACAACAAACAAATCAGGAAAAAGTTCAAAGGTGAAAGATCAAGCTTCAACAACGACTCTTTGATGTGCTGGCAATTTCACAACGTCTCTTTAACACCTCTATATAAAGGAGTGAAGACCTAGAGTTTTGGTAATGCTGAACAAACGACTCACAACATTATTACAAGTGCCAAACCTCTGCTGAAATTGTTCTGCATTCACTTAGAATTTCTGTGTCTCAAGTCAAATCTTAGAAATTCTTAAGTTCATTGAGTCTATATCTGATTTGTATTGTGAGCACCTCTGATTGTATATCAAGTGTTCAACCTTAAACAATATTCTGTGTAATTTTGTTTAGTTAGAAGTCTCTTGCAGTTGTGCTTGTGCAGGAAGTCTCTTGATTGTGTTCTTGAGCAAAGGAAGTCTCTTGCTTGTGTGCTTGAGCAAAGGAAGTCTCTTGCTTGTGTGCTTGAGCAATTGTAATTAGATATTACTCTTAGTGAAATCTCCTTGGAAGTGCAAGGGGGACTGGACTACTTCCGGATTGTGGAAGGAACTAGTATAATTGCTTTGTGTCGTTCTTCTTCTCTCTCTCTGTTTTATTCTGCTGCATTTAGATTCTGATAATCACTTCAGAAGCTGTCTCACTTAGCTTCTGATCAAGTGTGTTCAGTTTTAGGAGAAACGAAGAATTTTTCAAAACACAATTCAACCCCCCCTTCTTGTGTTTTTTCTCACCTTCAGCGTGATCAAGGGATGCCAAACTCCAGAGAGATACGCCAATAGCGTACCTGGGGCGTGATTCTGGGCAGATGTTAAGATACACGCTATTAGCGTGAGATACACTATTAGCGTATTCAGTCCAGAGAGGTACGCTAATAGCGTACCTGGAGCGTAGAAGCAGAAGTTAGTTATGAAGAACTACGCTATTAGCGTAAGATACGCTATTAGCGTAAATGCTCCAGAGAGCCACGCCATTAGCGTATCTGGAGCATAGAAGCATGGCAAGACCAACGTGGCACACTCCAATTGGCCAGATTATAGGCCGACATACCACGCTATTGGCGTGAATTACGCTATTAGTGTAGGTACAAAAACACAGCCCATATAAATAGCATTCTTACCTCTCTTTTAGGTCATTCACTATTCCATTGATATTTTCATACATTCTAAGAGAGAGGTCAGAGCTATTTCCAAGAGAGAAACACAAAGCAAGGTGTTTAGGAGTAGATTCAACTCAAGATCACTTTGGACACGAAGGATCTTGACATAGAATCTTCATCTTTCCTTCATCCTTTGCATAGTATACATGTCTATGTGTAGCTATCATCTTCTTTGTAGTATTGAGGTAACAAACAAGCTATTATGTAATCTTTTGATCTTTTAATATATAAGGTTCTAGCTTAATGATTCAATATTGTTGTTATTCTTATGTTTAATGCTTTCAATGAGATTCAAGATGATTTGGACACAAACTCTTGAATCTAGAACTAGAATAACAATCTATCTTATGTTATATCACTCTTGACAAGTTTGTAAACCTTTGATAATTACTTTTAATCAAGAATTTAATGCTTTCGGATACTTAATCAGGCTGGACACGGTCGATTAAGTTATCCGATCGACTTTGTTATCGTTTAAGGGATTTGGACACGAATGTTTAAACGCTAACTTAGAAGTAACGATGTCGCTTTGGACACGAAGGATGTTGTAGAAATGATTGTAATAATATTGATTATAAAGCTAGAGTCTGTTAATCGATCGAGAGATTGCTGCTGTTATGCTTGCTCGTTATCTTATACCGCAAGCGAAATAGTTCGATCTCCTCTCGTTTTTACTTTTATGTCATCTGTGGATATAGTGTTACAAACAAACATTTTACAAAGGATACCTTAATGTGAAAGATTGTGAAAACGCTTATGATTTAACGCAACTCCCTGTGGAAAACGATCCTATATATACTCACGTGTACATAGTTACATGACATGTAGAAATTCTACATCAGTTAGGTCAAACACAATATCAATTAAGTATTTACTAGAAAGAGAACTTGTTTTAATGAATAAAATTTAATGGAATGAGCTTTGGCCAAAAGTTGTTGAATGTTACTTTAAAAAACTATTTCTCGACAATATATTTAACAAGCACCTCTTTTCAACTCACGCTTGGAACCTTTTCGTTTATTTTTTAATATTATATTTCAATATGTTTTCTTTTCATTTAACTTTATTTTATTCTATTTTTTTGAGCCGTTCCAATTAATTTTATTATTTTTTTTCAAAAGAATTTTATTATCTTTTTATCACTTAAATATTTAATTTCAATATTGTTTAATCATCACAACCTCACAAATATTTTTATTCACGCTGTCATTTAATGATACCAAATATTTTTATTTCCTTTCTTCAACCTCGCGAATATATATACACACACACATTAACGTTTAAAGTAATATTTTATATATACACACACACATTAACGTTTAAAGTAATATTTTATGTTCGTCTGTCTATTTTTTGTTACGCTAATGCATATAATTTTTTTAGTATTGCTTGGCTGAGTGCTACCTCACCAATTTTTTTTCACTATTTTCCAATTTTCATATTTTTAAAAACTTTTGACTATTTTCCAATTTTTTTATTTTTAACTATTTTCTAATTTTTTTCTCCCAAATTCAGTTGTTTCTACACTGTCGTTGTGGGAGATTAAGATACCGTTTGACCCGTTTTTTTATTTCAACTTTACATTTTTAAGGAGAAGTTAGGCCAAGTAGAATATCAATTAAGTACTTACGAAAAAAGGTACTTTTTTTTAATGCATAAAATTGAATGGAATGAGCTTTGGCCAAAAGTTGTTGAATGCTACTTCAAAAAACTACTTCTCGACAATTTATTTCACAAGCAACAAATTCAAATTTCGATTCACGTTGGGAGCCTTTTCTTTTATTTCCTAATATTATATTTCAATATGTTTTTTTCTTCCATTTAATTTTTTTTAGCCGTTCCATTTAATTTTTTTAAGGAGGTTCCATTTAATTTTATGACCTTTTTTTCAAAGAAATTTTATTATCTTTTTATCACTTATATATTTAATTTAAATATCGTTTAATCATAACAACCTCACAAATATTTTTATTCACGTTATCATTTAATGATACAAAATATTTTTATTTTCTTTCTTCAACCTCGCAAATATACAGACACACATATTAGCGTTTAGAGTAATACTTTATGTGTGTCTGTTTTTTTGTTACGCTAATGCGTATAATTTTTATAAAATTTTGATTTTAATTAAAAGTAAAATTGTAGATGACTTTTCTTCAAAAAAAGGTATAGAAGCCTATGCTTATCTTTTATATATATATATATATATATATATATATATATATATATATATATATATATATTGCACCTTTATATCGTAACAAACTATGCATCTCTTTTTCTTATTCAAATTATATGTAACTATATTCGCGTACATCTTATCCATGTAAATATGCATTAGACTAATATTGCAGTTATTTTCCTGTTTAGCATTTCCCAAACGAGGTGTCAAGAACAATTCTGAAAGAAAAGCGCAAAACAATCACTCTCATTGATGACCAGACACAGAGACAGTATAACTGTCACCTCATTACCGCCGATAGAGCAAGCTATGAAAATTACTTGGGTGGTCAGTGGTTCAATTTCTGCAGATAACGAGTGATGGAAGAAGGTGGTAAGCTCATCTTTGATCTCGAAAAGTCACAGAAGAACTTGCAAATTCGAGTTGTTCCAAAGTAGATCTTTGTTGTTGAACTATTTGAACTTCTACTATTTTGACGTATCGCTTTCTACTATAATGCTTTGGTAAATGTTTTAGAAATGTACATATATATAACTTCTAACTAACACTGCAATTTGTTTTGTACCTAGCACTTATCAAATGAGATATCAATGACATTTCTAAAAGGAACACGGAAAACAATCACACTCATCGACAAACAAGCTCAAAAAAGGTATAAGTGTCGTTTGATAACGGCAAATAGAGCAAGTTACAAAAAATACTTAGGCGGCCAATGGTTCAACTTTTGCCGAGAACATGTGTTAGAGGTAGGTGATAAGTTAATTTTTGATCTAGAGAAGCCACCTAAAAATATGCACGTTCAAGTCGTTTCCAAATAAAGATTTGGTGTTCATGATCCGCACTTTCAACAGATCACCTTAATTCTAATCCTAGACTAGATTATCTTCACTCACCGATGCTACTTCTTTGCATGATTTCATTTGATGTAAATATGGGTATCAATTATTTTTTGGTAACTCTATAACAACAACACTTTTTTATAATTTTGGATAATATGTAAATTCACACATCATTGGTTCCTTTATTGGTTCCAATTGTTTTCATCCTAAATATTATGTCAATTCCTAATCTCATAAACTGATTATATGCTCTCTTAATCAGCCCATACATATTTTATGATGAATCACAATGTTCCGTCATTTTAACATCTTTTCTTTCGAAGAATTTTTTTATTGAATATGTTATTGAACCTGTGCGAAGCACGAGTTTGTAACTAGTTGAATTTAGGCTTAATTGCATGTTTGGTCCCTTATGTTTATTTTAGTTTTCAAGTTGGTCCCTTACGTTTTGAAAGTTTCAAGTTGGTCCCTTACGTTTTAAAAGTTTTCAAGTTGGTCCCTTACGTTTTGAAAGTTTCAAGTTGGTCCCTTATGTTTATTTTAGTTTTCAAGTTGGTCCCTTATGTTTATTTTAGTTTTCAAGTCGGTCCAAAACATAGGGGACCAGCTTGAAAACTAAAATAAACATAAGGGACCAACTTGAAAATTAAAATAAACATAAGGGACCAACTTGAAAACTAAAATAAACATAAGAGACTAACTTGAAACTTTCAAAACGTAAGGGACCAACTTGAAAACTAAAATAAATGTATGGGACCAACTTGAAACTTTCAAAACATAAGGGACCAACTTGAAAACTAAAATAAACATAAGGGACCAAAGATGCAATTAAGCCTTGAATTTAAAAATAATACAATGTAAAGTTATTATAATTATACAATATTATTTCGTAAAAATAATAATATTTGTAAAATTAAATTCTTAAGATGTATACAACTTATAAAAAAATAATACTTCAGTGCAAAGTGGATCTTCATCCCCAACCAGGAACCAACGTAACATCATGTTGTGATGTGAATAATATATGAGAAATGTACCTTTCTTTATCTTCACTCATCGTATACCCAGCCACTTTCAAGTTATTTTTTATCACTTTCTCCTTTTCGTCATCTTTCTTTTGATTGCTATATTGAAAAGAATGGACGTGCCCTATCCTTTCTCATGACAGATCGCTAAAGGGTTTGAAATATACTATACATGTTTCATAATTCATTCATACTAGCTGGATATCTCTAATAATGATTTTAATGATCAATATCTATCTTATTCTACAGCCAATTAAATCCTGATAGCATCCCTTTTTGTGGACGATAGAACGTAACGTTTCTCCCAAAGTTGCTAGCATTATCCCAGTCCACAGTTCGATTCTACACAAATATCTGCTAGATATCTTCCACCGTGTGTCAAAATTTTTAAGGTATTAGTTTATTTTGATTTTTGAATGTATAACAAATAGTTAAAATAGTTTCTTAATGTATCAAAATTTTAAAATAGTTTTTGATTATGCATTATGTTTTTATTTTTTAAGCCAAAAAGAAAATAAATTAAAAAAGAAGAAACAGAAAGTACAAGATTGAGGGCATGTACCTGACCCAGTAAACCACAAAAAAAAAAACAACCTGAAACAGGTGATACAACGATTCAGTACATAAGTTGTATAAAAAGAAAAAACCCTAAACAATCACTACCACGGACAATCCAGCGAACCCACATGTGGGCACGAAACCGAATTGTAAAATAAAAACGCAGAGTGAGCATTCAGGGTATTGAATAGGCGTATGAATCGTCCGCCAATACAAAAACGATCCAATTTCCACAACTCCCTTCCAGATGAAGCAAGTAAAACGACCTTTTAGGCCAATCCAACCAAATACGAACGGAAGCACGAATTCACATTGGTCTTGAAACTTTAGCCGCAGTCCAGGTCGAGGGATGAACAGACGATGAAAATTCAACACAATCCACCAAAGTCGCATAAAGCGATTGCGACAGATAAAGTCCTGAGGTATGATAAACAAAAACTACCGTCAACACAGAGTCTCTACGCACCTAACCCTTTCGAGCATCAACAGACTAGAGAACCCAATCTCAACTCCAGAATAAACCAGAATCAAGACTTACGAACAAACCAAATCGGAACAAACCCACCACCGCCCAACAACATCTTCCTGTAACAAAACAAAAAGCAAACAGAAACAAAACAACACAGAAAAAACCAAACAACTCCAAGTCCAACTGGGTCAAGATCAAAGCTCGATTATGCATTATGTTAGTTAAAATAATTTCTTGCATTAAAATGTTTTTGAATATTGTCGTTTTAGTCTCTCAATATACTTATTTATTGTCATATTAGTCTCTATAAGTATTTACATACTGTTATATCAGTCCCTATATGAAAAGAGTTAATGTCAGCATTGAGAGACTATTCTAACATTATGAACTATTTTGACTAAAGAAATGCACAATCAAATATTATTTTGAAATTTCGATACATTAAGAGTTTATTGTGCATATTCGTTACACATTCAAGAATCAAAATGACTATTATCCCACCTTTTTAATATACATATAATTGAGTATAATAGTACTCTTGCTTTCTTGTCAATTTATTTATATAGACTCTCAAAACTAGGGATTTCAAATTGCATCAATAAATGAGGAACCCCGCAGGGACTGCCCCAATTGGGGATCTGTAAACAATGAATTTATTCTGATGGGGATTGTGAAGAAAGTCCTCCCGAAGATAGTGTGGAGATGAGATAGGTATCACACCTCCATAATGCGGGGACTTCGTGTTTGAGTAAACTCACTAAAGGAGAATGTTACATATATCGAAAGTTTTTCACGCGAACTTGTCACGAGCCGTTTACACACACACGAGTTACACACGAGTTACTATAGCAAATGCCTCTTTTCTATCCCACCGTTCCTTTATTTTGCTAAATGAGAATCCAATGACAGGCACAATTCGTAATAGTTTTGCGATGCTACACATCGCGACAAATAGCAATGCTCTTCACTAAAATACATTTTATATTTGCATATATATATATATATATATATATATATATATATATATATATATATGTTATATTATTCGTCATTTTACATAATATGTGTAGAAAATTTCTTTTATATGATATGTTTACAATAATGACTTAATATTGTATTTGTTTTATGGTTAAATACTTAATTTTTTTTACAAACTAATTGATTAAAAATAATAGATATTTTGTTATTTTTTACATGATGATGGGGTTTCTTAGGGACAATGGGAGTTTCCAGGGGTGGGGACGGGGAGGAAATTAAAAAATCCCATGGCGGAAAATGGGGACAGAGAGTTGATCGTTAGTATGTCACAATACCATATTAGGAAAAACATTGTTACTTATTGGATTAGTGCTGCAATAGAATCTTTTTTTATGCAAACCAAGTCATTAAATAGTGAACAAGTGTCTTAATGCTGCATAGATTAATGGTTTAGATTTTAAAACTATAATAATGTAAAGCAAAAAAAAATAAAAAAAAATAGAACATCACAATCGATTCTTTCTTCCATCTCACTCCCTAACAAAAAAGGTGATGGCCCTCAAAACCCACTAATCCCATTACCTATCAATTCAGTAGACAACTTGGTTGTTCACACTTAAAATCAAGAGAATGTGCTTCATTC
This sequence comes from Medicago sativa, assembly GCF_051527215.1. Classification (NCBI taxonomy): domain Eukaryota; kingdom Viridiplantae; phylum Streptophyta; class Magnoliopsida; order Fabales; family Fabaceae; genus Medicago; species Medicago sativa. The sequence continues at coordinate 12,702,430 of NC_140753.1, read as the reverse complement.
CCCCACCATACCCCTCCATTTTCATCACCACAAACCATAACAAAATTATACAACAAAGTAATGATTGGATTGCTTATTAATTACTTTAGACATAATTCAACTAACAATCAAAATAATCTTTTTAAACTATACTAATTTTACCAACCGTATCTTTCTATTTCTATTTATATGCTTTCTAAAAGAAAGATAAGGATACAAATTACAACTAAACATAAAAAATAGTAAAAATGGAACCAACCACCACCAACAACAAAGAAACCATTGAAGTTATGCTTCTAGTAGAAGCTCCAGAAGCTATAGCCATATCAGCTAGATATGAAGCTGAAGCCATTTCTGATTGATTCGGGTCGGCTCCCGAAGCAGAACTATCCGTTTCATTCGGATTTTTAGTAGATGAATCGGCTGCTGACTTTAGACTACACAAAAGTAACAAACCACAATAAGAATTATCATTGATTTAAATTTAATATAGTAAAGTACTATATGCTAAAATTATTTAATTTGAATTACCTTGGTGTAGAAGGACAAAATGTGATTGTATAATCAGCACCAGAACAAGTAAAAGTGCTAGTTTTATCATCATATGCGTAACTATAAGCTTTAGGACACTCAGATTTGAACATTTGTGAATATACAGACGGCTTACACGTGTCAGGGTTACTAAACGCGCCGTTACAACAATATTCCGGTTTCCCAAACGCGCCACAGGCGCTATTACACGCACCACCGTCATCCACCCTCAACTCTGACGGACATTTCTTATTAAGATCCGAACTGCAGCCTATATTGAAAAAAATCCAAGTCACACATTAAATAAAGATATAGTCTAAACTCTAAAATGTGTTTATAATAATAGATATGTGTCACCTTACAATACGGTTTTGTAAGATGAATTAGGTCTAATATAAAAACCTAATTACCTGTAACGTCACACGGCCCTGTACCGCCACTCATGGCAACCAACATCGGGAGATTGTAACCGTCTACGAGGCTTACATCATAGAAGTCCATTGAGCCAGTTCCTAGTGTGAATTCAGCTAATGTTGCCGGTGGTGAGGCTGTTGCGCCGTTGCAGGAAATTTCTCCGGAGCCACAATCGGCGGTTGAGCAAGTTCCGTGGCCCGAGTCATCGAATTGGCAACCAGTCCTTCCCCAGAATCTACCTGACCAACCAGTTGGTGCTTGGAAGGTTCTGGAAGTTCCTTTTGTGAGCTCAAAACCGGTAGTTCCGAGTTCCGGTTTTCCATAAATTCCTGGCCATACTGTGTAATCACACTTGTTCATAAATGTAAATGTTGCCCCTGAAACTAAAACCCCTGCATTTGAAAAAATAAAATAAAAAACATAATCAGTTATTTAATTTTTTTTGTGAATTCTAGTGTTGTTAAAAATGATAAAAGAAAGAAATATAACACTCAATTTTGTTAAATTAATGAAAGAATTGAAATTTACCTTTGAAAATGAGGAAGAGTATGAAGCATAAGAAGGGCTGAGGATAATGTTGGTTATGTAATAATAGAGCCATATAGAATATTGGTGAAGACACTTGAAATGAAATAGAATATGTGCTTTACCAAGTGCTAGCTTGTACTATAGTATTATATTATATAATAATTATATGATATAGTATAGTATATATTATCACTCTTTTTCTGGGGAGAAAAAGAGTGAAGATGAGGAGGATTAGGAGGGAGTGGTGGGGGGAATCTGAATGGTAGAAGCTGCATCACTATTTATAGACTGGTTAAACAGAAGAGTAACAGTGAGAGAAAATAATTATGGACCTTGGTTTATTGCTGGTTAGTGATAGTGCAGTGAAAGAAAACAAAATGGTAGTGTCGGTCAAAATATCTGGTGCTAGGTAATGATTTGTTGTTGGTGCAATGGGGTTATGTGGCTCAATACTATTGGCTGACTTGATTTAAATATCTAGTGTCTTTAGAATTTGCAATATCTTAACGAAAATAACGAGAGAGTGTCTCTGGAACACTATTTAAATATTTATACTTATAAGTTATATGTTAATCACTTTATCTATTTCTACCTGAAAATACTTGGTTGACAGACACGTTCATAGCATTTTACGAGTCTTAGGCCAAATTTGAGAATGAGACCCCTTATACTAAAGTTTATATTTTTTTTATAAACGATGAATGAGATATACATTAATCATGTCGGTCACCATAATACGATGTTTTGAAATCATAAGTCCTAACTATGTTAACACCAAAACATCGTGTGTCAAATGCATCTCGTCCTATATATTATTAATAAAAAAGAATAACAAAACAAAAAAAAATATTGGTCAGGGCGAAGCAAACCCAACAAAGCTTAATAAAATGATAGTAGTCATACCATAAATTTCATTATCTAATTTGATAATTCAATTGATTTACCACTTCTAAAATTTCTCAAAGAGCTTCATTATCATTTGCATAAATCCATAATTGCATAAAACACACTTCTGTCATACCCAATCACATGAAAACCTTTTCTCATTTGTCAAATATGATATGTTGCTTATAAAAAATCACACAAGACCAAATTTGACGTCACAAACATTAAACTTTCATGATAAAAGTCATATTATATGATGAAATGTAAATACAAATTCAGGTTAGCTTCAATCTGAAACACCAAAAGGTATCCTCAAAATAAAAAACTAATTAGGTATATGGGAAGGAATAGATATTTTGTGTTTTGCGTGTTGCTTCTGCGATTTACGTTTTACTTATAAGTTTTGGGTTTTGCGTAATGAAATGTTGTGGTGAAAATGAAAGCGCCGAGTTGTGGGTGTAAAAATTAAATGATGCTGGGTTGTAAAAAAAAAACTGTGAGATGACTCTTGGGCTCAAATCTGGTAAATGTTTGGGCCCTTTTTGCGTTTATTGCTATATATACCCCCACTTAAACAAAGTATTTATATACACACCCCCTCCATACAAAAAATAATAATTTAGGCCCCCTATGGGCATGGGTCCTAGGTTGCCGCACCCTCAACAAGAGTTAAAATCCAATAAAGAGTTTAGGTTGTGATTCTTCAGCCACCACCAATAACGAAACTTTATTCGTTTAAGTAATTGATCCAACGTAAGTTGGGTATTGCGAAAGATCTGAGCATTACGCGCCTTTCAAATGAGTTTGATAGAAGACAATCAATTGACTTGTAATATAGAGCGAATTTCTTTCGAAAACATATGCGCCACAATATTGCAATGTTTGCTCACTGTTATCAGTTGGGTTAACAAAATGAATATCCAACCAATTAAAAATCAAATTTCAGATCCTACCGAAGAAGTCACACACAACCACGAAAAATATGTTTATTGTTTCCTCCTGACTGCAACCTCCCGAGTAAGTAACAAACCTTGAGGCAGAACACCGCAACACAAAAGATTATCCTTTTGTTAAATTGTTAGGATTCGTTTATTGAGAGATCTACAAACAAATAACAACACATTCGGAGGCACCAATTTATTCCATGTTTAATTAATACAAATATCAAGAGTTGGTTGTTCAAATCAAGTAAGAACCCTATAAGCATCTTTAACTGAGTGTCCAACATCTGAGTTATGATACCAAACCCATTTATTTGGATACTAATGAATTCTTCATGATCTAAAAATTTAAATTAAATTTTGATGTACACAAAATGATCAATAAACATTTTTTATAAGTCCCACTCCCACATGCCTGCACATATATAAATAACATTGATATATATATTTGGTTACTAATGAGTTCTTCATAATCTTCAAAATTTAAATTTATAAGTCTCACTCCCACACGCCTGCACATATATAAATAACATTGATATCTATATTTAGTTACTAATGAGTTCTTCATAATCTTCAAAATTTAAATTAAATTTAGATTTACATAAAACGACAGATAAACATTTTTTTAATCCACCTCACAGTTCGCACGCACCCGCGTGCACACATACATAAATATGTTTTTCTTTTTTTGGCTTAAATAGGTCTTTAGTCCCTGCAAATGTAGGGCATTTGAATTTTCGTCCCTAAACTTACTAATCCTTTCAAACTGCCACTGCAAATATTAATCATTTGAGTTTTGGTCCTAATCACATTTTTTTGCTGAGGTGGAGAGTCATTAGCGACGTGACACCTATGTGGCACACAATGACCGGGTTTTAGTGAGTCCACGTCAGCAAATACCACATGAATTGACCATTTCGCCCTTAATGAACCCATCCAAATCTGAAATGACCATTTTACCCCTATCTTCTTCTTCATATGATATCTTCTTCAAACACCATATTCTTCTTCAATTTCTTTTTTATTATCCTATCATGTTCAGATCTCCATCTTCTATTTCCGTTCCTTGCTAACACCAAGAACCAAGGGCGGAGCCTTTCGTGACCCACCCGGAAAAATTTTAAAATTAATAATTATAGGTCTAACTTGCAAGATTTTAAAACAATTTTGTGATGTTTTTTATTTTCGGCGCATCCAAATCCCCGTAAAGTAGTGTAGTGGCCCACCTAGAAAAAAAATCATAGGTCCATTATGTGTGATTTTTCAACAGTTTTAGATTTTGGCGGTTCGAAAAGTGGTTTACGTGATTTATGCTTGGGGGTTTCAAACCTCCCTTATATTGTTTGTCAACTGAAAATTGTTCAAATTAACATTTGTATTATAAAAAAAAAGGTTTAATAATTTAACAGTCCACCCAAACATTTTTTGAAGGGTGTCTTCAACTACTTCTTGGCGTTATTTTTGGTCAGTCACTCTCGTTTCGTTATGGCTGATGAATTCTCCCTTAGGACATAGGTCCGGTCCCGATTGAACCGGCTGGTCCGGTTTTTTACAACGAGTATAAAATTGCGTATTGTTTCGTTCATTGTCGTCGTCTAAAGTTTCCGGTACCCTCCAACTTTCGTTATGGCTGATGAGTTCTACCTTAGGATTAAGATTGAAGCAGTGCCACCACCACCACCGCCGGTGGAGCGGAGGCGGGTTGTGGAGGAGGTTGACCCTGATCAAACTCTCACTTTTGGTACCCTTCAAGTGATGTACAGAAAACTCCGACGTTGGTTTTTCATGGAGTTTCTCAAGGGTGTCTTGAACTACCTCTTGGCCTTACTTTTGGTCTCTCTCTCTCTCTCTCTCTCTCTCTCTCTCTCTCTCTCTCTCTCTCTCTCTCTCTCTCTCTCTCTCTCTCTCTCTCTCTCTCTCTCTCTCTCTCTCTCTTCATGGATCAACCTCTCACCTTTATGAGATTGGAATGAAATATTTAGTTAAATACAATTAAAAGGATAATTTGGTCATTTCACATTCTAAATCAATTTTGATTCACACTATCCAAACAACATCAACTCATAAAAATCACTTTTAAATTAGTGTATCCAAACATAAATCAATTCACGTTCAACTCACTTTTAATCAAAATCAATTCTCTCAAACTCAATTATATCAAAATCAATTCTCGTCGCCGCCAAACCAAACACACACGGAATGATGTACAAGCATCTGATGAGGCCAATCTCCTAAGCATCCCTATTTACACTGCTATATGTCAGGAGCAGATGTATAACACGTGACAAAGGAAAAGAACTTCTAGCTAAAGGATGTATCTCAGTCTCGATTGGTACGAGTTTGTAAGAAAAAATAACCTGACTGCTTTGAAATTGATATGATAGCGGCTACATGATTGGTCCAATATATTTTTAGGTTTAAAGCGAAATTTAAATAGAGGTTTTTAAAGTGCGTTTAGAGATAATAAGACAAAATTAAGAAGAAAAAAAATTCATAAGTTTTCTCAATCGAAAGTAATTATATATGATGTGTGTCAGACATTAATTAAATATGAGTAATTTGTCAGCTAGAAATCAAACTTTGGTATGTCACATTGTGAGAGTATATCCTCTTTTGCTATAATCAACTCTGTTAGTAATTTTATATGTTTGTGTGTGTGCCCGTGTGTGCGTGTTAAAAATAATATTTAATATAGACATTATTTATCAATTGTTAGAGATCTTAAAATAACAATATAGTATTGGAATGATACACATATAAATTAATTTTTTTACTTTTACAAACTTTGATCACACAGTAGTTGTCTTAATATATTTAGAACAACCGACGTCGAATTAGATTGATAGGAATCTGAAGGCAAAAAGAATTTAAGATTCAAACAACCAATAAAATAGTTAGCATTGAAATCGAACTTGCAACATGAACTATGACTCATCATTTACATTCCACTTAACTTCGAGTGAATATGTTTACAAAATTTAACGTACAAAATTAATATTAAAGACAAAAATATGAGGTGCCTAAAAAACTTGGAGGGCCTAAAACCCTTACTTTAGTGGCAACCCCTTTATGCTGGTACTAAGCGGCTATTGAAACTTTGAAGCCATAGCAAGTACTTATAGTTGGACATACAATTGTGTTTGAGTAGTGCTAGGTACAAACTTTTAACATACATATTGATATGATCATAATCATAATACTAAATCTCTTTCTGTTAAACAGTTTGTTTTGAAGTGCACAAACTCAGTTTTAATTAATCAAGCAAACTTTTAACCTTATATATTCTGCACAAATGCATTATGCGTATGATCAGTGGCGGAGCCAGGATTTTTCTAGAGCCTGGGCGAAATTTGTATCCCGAATTCATATATGACATAATATATATATATATATATATATATATATATATATATATTCATAAATAGAAATAAAAGAGGTTCATTATTTTATAACAAAAGTACAATTTGAAATAAGAGAGAAGAAATATAACCTGACAATGACGTGTTAAATAAAATTAGGAGGTAAATGCCCTTGTACTTCAACAAAACGGTCTTCGCGGTGTGAATTAATCAAAACGTTTCACAAAACGTGTTAAAACTATTTATATTATCATATAATGTATAATAACTTAGATTAATACTTTTTTTCATAATTATAACATGTTTAAAGTAAATATAATAATAAAAATAGACTACATTTAGTAAAGATAGAATGTTTGACAGATTGAAAAGAAATTAACTAATAAATAACTATTCATAGCATATCTTTAAACAAAGTTCATGATCAATTAACTACATTTAGTTCACATCATAAATTTTTACGAATAAAAAAGAGGCATTAAAGTGCCAAAAATGGTGTAAAAAATAATAAAAATGGTGAAGAAATAAATAAAATTAAAGTTGGCTCAGCTGGATTAAATATGGACCAATTGATGTATCAAGGGGTCCAAATTTAATCACTAAAGGGTTCATCACAGCCACAAGATCTAAATCAAAGAGTTAAAAAAACAAGGGTGCAGATATGAAAAAAGGGGTGCAAAAGCAACAGCATATAGGACAAAACTGCAGGTGGGACCCGCGGTCAACAAGGAAGGAAGGAGGTCAACTCCTTCTTCTTCCTTTCTTCACGTTGAACAACAACATGAAAACACCATCATGCTTCAAAAATTAAAATCTCAATTCTTCACCAAATCTCACAAACTAAAATACCATTTTGCTTGGATTTTCACGCTGATCATGAATCTAAGCTTATATTTCACAGTGAATGTTTGTATAGAGAGAAAAGCAGAGCCTGGGCAAAAGCAAGTAAAGCAGAAGCAGAAGCATGGAGTCGCGACTAATGGGTTGGGCTTGTTGCAAGTAAAGCAGAAGCAGAGCCTGGGCACTAGCCCAGCCTAGCTGGGGGGTGAAACCGCCCCTGCGTATGATCCTACCTTAAGTCTTCTTCCATAAAAATAACATGTCAATTCTTCTCATCGTTCTTAACTCCATATCAAAATTCCGTTGCCTATAAGGAGAATGCATATGGGATCTAGAAATAAGTTTTTTCGTACAACACCATGTTTATTCATTTTCTAACAATGGATAGTTATGAAAGATTTTGTCTCGGTTACATTTTTTTTTTTAACAAGCCAAAATGAGATTATATTAACATAACAATAGCAATCTCCCATCATAAGGTGTGCCTAAGAGACCACTACCAAAATACAAAGTAACAGTGTCTAGAGAAAACCAAAACCACTAGTGGTTAGCCAATGCCCAGACAAGCCAAAGGACTTGACCACCACCTCTCAGTACCAAAAACAAATGTGGCTTTTTTAGCTTTCAGCCACGCTAAAGATAACAATTTAATCTTATCGAGCCATCTAGGGACCTCAGTTACACCATTATTAAACAGTCGGTTATTACGTTCGTTCCACATCACCCAAGTACACAATAGCCAAATTAACTGTAGAAACGACCGCTTAGCTTTTCCAAAACCTGTCAGACACGTGAACTGCACGAAGTGATTAGAAATATTGTTAGAATCAACCCCCACAAATCCAATCCATAGTCGCAACTGCTCCCATAACGACGCAAAAGATGTGCATGATAGAAACAAGTGTTCTGCTGTTTCATTCATGCCGCACCCTACTACACAAAGAGTAGCGTCTGACTGTAAAATACCTCTCGCTGCCAGGTTTGCTTTCGTAGGTAAACGATCCCTAAGAAGACGCCAAGCAAAGATCGACACCTTTAAAGGAACCTGCTGATGCCAAGCCAAATCCAAAGCACCATCCATATTGGAGTTGTCAATATCTGTTAGTAACTCATATGCACCTCGAACTGAGTACCCTCCTATAGGGTCAGGAAGCCACACCCATGTAACTGTAATATTAGGAAATAGAGAAACATCAAGCAGTAAAGCCCTACACTCCTCTAAGACATTCTCCTCCTACGCCCACAACCTAAGACGCCATCTCCACCCTTCCCCACCATGCCTCAGCCCAAGGGAACACATATTAGCCACAATATCTGTTTTGTCCACAGCTAATTCAAACAACCTCGGAAACCGCTCCCTAAGAGGAACACCTTTACACCATCTATGATACCAAAACAACGTATCAGTCGCATCCCCCACCTTCCTACTCACACTATCACCGAACCATCTACCCCCTACACCGCCATCTCCATCACGAATCCTCCCTCTCCCGCCACCAAGAAGAACAACTCCGGCCCCCAACCTCCCGCCTACTTCGCCATAACGGGCGACTATAACATGATATATACCACAATCCTTCTCTATCCACCAACATCCTCCAACACCATTTACCTAACAAAGCAAAACTAAACTCCCTCAATTTCCTTACCCCCAACCCTCCAGACTCCTTTGATAAACACAAAGTATTCCAACCTATCCAAGTAATTTTTCGACGGTCCTCGCCCCCCTGCCAAAAAAAAAAATATTCAACAAAGATTCAATGGAAGAGATTATATCTGATGGAGCTTTAAAGAAGGAAAGAGCATAGACAGGCAAAGAAGTCAGAACTGCTTTCAAAAGGACCAAGCGACAACCGAACGAGAGAAACCGGTTATTCCAACCCGACAGTCTAGATTTAATTCGATTGTCTCGGTTACATTATTTACTGTATTCCTATTAGCTACTGATCCATTTATCTCTTTTTCATAATTATAAATTATAGTATAGTAACTTTCACACAAAAAAAAGATATTAAAATAGTATACTAATGATTTTTTTTAACAAGCCAAAATGGAATATATAGATTACCAAAGATGATTCATCTCGCACAAGACGTACAAAAGAGAAACACCCAAAACAATTTACAATGTCAAGTCATTCGTGCTACCAAAAGGAACACCGCGATGACAAAAAAAAAAGCAAAATAATAAGATTACACCATAACACTGATACAAGTTAAAGGGTGGCGCCATCAGTCGTGATAACGGATGACAAAAGTGAGCATATTAGATTTTAGCTAAAGAAGATATTATTATAGTTTACTAATGACATATTTATCCAAGAGTTGTTCAAACCCCGACCACCACAAAAAAAAAAAACTAACTCAATACTAACCGTAAAAAAAAAAAAAAAAACTTAATATTTGCGTCATTAGTATTGCTTAGTTATTTACAAATTTATATAATAGCTGATATTTCAAATTGCTTAATTATTTTCAAATTTACAGTATAGCTGATATTTCAAATTACTTAATTATTAAGATCTAGTAGAACTATAACACAGTAGGTATGATCGTGGTTTTTCTTTACTCCTCTCTCTTGTTTCTTCTCCTAATTTATTTTGTTATTCATGATTTTTCTTTAAAATTACTTAGATACAAATGTATATGGCTCAGCGGTGAAACCATTCGCATAGAGATAAACTTATTTCATCATTTCACTAATGTGCTTCTTCGTGCCAAGTTACAAGAATAAATTAGCTTGTTCATGGTAACTTATTAACACTTCAAGCACTAATCAAAATGAATAATGCTGGATGTCCCGACAAAAATGTTCCCGAAATCGTCCAGAGCAGAAATTTCAACTAAATGTTTTTTCCTTAATTACAAGAATACCCTCCCATGTATTGTGGGCCCTCCCTTTTATTGTGGCAGGAAACATGTCGTGAATGCATCGGGACAAAGCATGTCGGGACAAATAGCAATGCTGAATCAAAATAGAAACAATTATCAATACCATATGGTATTGTCGTGCATGATTCTCTTTTATGTTCAGCTGCCACTTGAAGTTTCGTAGGTGATGAACAATGTGAGCTTCTACAATGTGTTCTCAACTAAATCAGATGAAGAAACATAACTAGCTTTGGTTGTGTTTCTGCAAAGTGTTTTCAACCTTTGTGGCTATGTAGCAAACCATATTACTTTTTAAATAACATAATTAGTGGAAGAAATCAAAATCAAGTGATCCAAAAAGTAAATTATCATGTTGATGTACCAAAATTATATAATAGGAATTTCGAAGTTTATTCATTCTATAAATATATTTTTTTATTGTAATATTGTTGTTTATTGTATTTAAAAGTAAACTATCGTGTAGTATTTGTCCAAATTAGCAATAAAAAAATATATAAATTTATCTGCTTATCCGTTTTAGAATATATTTTCCAACAATTAGTAATCATTAATTCTTAGTTGAATAATTCCTTAAAAAAAAAAGTTAAATAATAAAATAGTGTCGTAAAACTTTAGAGTTATATTGTTCAATCTAATTAGCTAGTCTTATCCAGTTGTTTTGAACCCTCGACTTTGAGTATTTCCCGACTTCAACATAATTCCAGAAATATAATCATATCACATTTTCAAAACGACTTTGGCTGCAACTGGTTAAGAATAGTGGTCTTTGGACATATTTAGATTGGCTTATTTAAATTTATAAAAGTTTTGTGAGACGGTTTTGAATAACTTAGGAGAACAACTTGTTATTTTCACAAGTTATCTAAAATAGCTAATTCTTGACATCTCCAAAATCTCAAAGTCCTTTCTGTTTGAAACATCATATTTAGTGGGAATCTTTATATAATACAAAATCATACTTCTATAGGCAAAAGTACATGTGGCATCTTCACATTCTTCATCACATTTAATGTTTTCTTATCACCCAATCAAATTAAATTATGACTCATTTGTTTTTTTATTAGCCAATCAAGATGGACAATGACTCATTAAGTTTTCATCAACCAATCAAAATTGATCAAACCATGATTTTTTTCCCTATATATAGACAATTTTTTTTCATTATTTTCATGTGTCTCTTCCCCCATCAACAAATCATTATTTTTTTCATTATTTTTTATGTGTTTTGAAATCATAGAAGTTTAATCACTTGGTCGTAGATTATGGGGTTGATTTTCTTTTTTATTTGTATCTAATTGTTAATGGATAATGTTACTTTTCCAGGATCTCATTGGAGAGCATGTGTCTACATTCTACGACTTCAAGATGTTCAACATCAACAATATAATTTTTAGTCAAGACAATGTTTTGTATTTGATATAGAATCAAGATGTTAGAGTTTAGATACCTTAGGTTTATTGAATATTATTTAATGAATTTATATGTCGATAAACTAATCTCAATAAATTGATTTAGCCTTTATCTATATCTATTTTATGAATTTTTGTCTTGCACAAAAACGTATATTACACATGAACTCTTATTTGATGAATCCTACACATGAACTCTTATTTGATGAATCCTAATTGATGATTTTAAATACATCTCCGGACATGTTAAACATCATCATAAAGGTTGCATACAATTGGTTCACATCATCTAATTTGGACAAACCTTTTCTAATAAGAAGACATCTTAAATCATCATGTTTTACTATGACGGCTTTTCACTTATCATAGTTTCTTCAATAGAATGTATCAAAAGCTTCAATCAACCATTGAGCAATATACATGGTTTCTTTTTTATTTCTTTTGACCATATATGAGATAATACACAATCCTTTAAGTGTCATTTCATCTTATTTATTTGACAATCAATATATGACTTTTTCTCCTTTAATTTGTCAATTAGATAGTTACTATTAAATAATTTTTTGTGGGGACTATTAAATAATATTGTTAATTTTGTTATCTACCCTTTATTATAAATATCATCCATTTGCAACCAATTCCACCCACCATTTCAATCAAAAATTGTATTATTTTCAATCTTTTGTCTCAATGTCATGCCTTTTTTCTTTTTGTTTTTTTTTCCTTTCTAAGTTTCACGTATTTGGTATTTTTAACAAGCCAAAATGATTTTTGTTTGAGAAAAAAATCCATTTAATATAGTTCTCAAATATAACACAAAATGAATTATATTAACAGAAAATTTTCATGTATTTTTGTATACTTAATAATTTAATATAGTTCTCAAATATAATTATTTTCGCATTTATTAAGAATAATATAATGATAAAGCAATTTAAGAGTAATTAATATGTCATTTAAATTAGAATTATTATATAAAGGTTAAAATGTGTCATTTAATTATTTAGAATGAAAATGTCTCATTTGGTGGATCAGACAGGAAACAGAAAAAAAATTAAATGATAGCGTTAATTATAACCCTTAATTAAAGGAAACAACTAAACACTACCAAAAAAAAAGGAAACAACGAAATTAAAAAAAAAGATGGAAACACACAAATATTGAAGTAGTATATTATAACAAATAAATGGAAGACATTTAAAATTCAAATAGTTCGATTTTCCTATTTGTATAAAAAAATGAATTATTTGAATCTTTTAACCTTTTAATTAATGTTTTATATTCATTTGTTTTAAGGGAATATTTAATTTACATAAAAAAGTTTTTGACAAATTCACAAAAAAAATTCATTAAATTTTGATTTTTTTTTGAATGGATTAAATTTTGAAATTTATATTTTTATAATTTAAAATAATTATATTTTATGTGTCATTTTAATTGGGTTGATCTAATAAATATTAAACTTTGTCATTTAATAGGTCAGACAAATAATAGACTAAAAAATAAAAGGTTTTTTAAATAATAGTCATTAATGTGGTAATTTAAATTAAAATGATTCTGTTAAATGTCTCATTTATTTAGTCAGATGAAAAAATGTTATTTAAATGATACCATTATATGATATCATGTATTGATTCATTATTTTTGCTACTAATACTTAGGGGTGTTCAAAACCGAACCAATCCAAAAGAAAAACCGCTAATCAAATCAATCCGAACCGAAACCGCAAAAAACCGCATTTGGTTCGGATGTATTCGGATCATTTTTTTTACCTAACCGTATGGTTTGGTTCGGTTTGCGGTTTTGATTTTACCAACCGAACCAAACCAAACCAAACCAAACCACAATATAAGAAGAAAAAAAACTAATTAAATATATATCATCTAGATCAATACTCATAGAAATTCAATGGAAACTTTAATAAAAGAACATATTTTTTCTCTTATTAAGTTTCTACTTTGCTGCTTTTTCTATCAAAAATGTATTTATGTGCTACTTGAACTCTTAGAGAATGATTAAAATTTTAGTCTTTTGTATTTCTTACAAAATAGGATTACTTTTTGTCCACGTTTTAATTTGGTCTACGTAGTTGAAAACATTGTTGGATGAAAATAAAATTATAATGTTGGATGAAATTTAAAACATTCCTGAAAATATGTTGTGTTTTAGCTTTTTAATTTGATTTTAAAGTTGAAAACAAAAAAAAAATATATTATTGTCTAAAAAAACCGCACCAACCGATCCAATCCAAACCGGATTGGTTTGGTTTGGTTTGGTTTGGATTTTATTTTAAAAGTCAACCGAACCAAACCAAACCACGTACTTATTTATCTCGCGGTTCAGATGACTTTTACCCTTAAAACCGAACCAAACCGCACCGCGAACACCCCTACTAATACTAATAATTGCATTCCTAATCAAGATTGGTTTTGCTAATAATGAGTTGACTCAATTTCAAGGGTGTGGATTCAATCTCCGCTATTAGCGTGAAGATCTCTTTGACAAGGGATCTCTAAAAATTTTGTAAGTGCTTATTGAGTCATGATACATATCCTGACCTTGATGTGTCCTAAATTTTTTTTATGTAAAATTAAAGTCTATTTTCCAGATTCTAAAGGAATTTTTTTTGTCAAATAATAATAACAAAGATAATTTAAAAGGAGAATCGAATGATATCTAAAATTAAATTTTACCAATAACTCGGTAATTTTTCAAATTTCAATTTTACGAATTTCCTACAATGTTTATCTTGATTTTTTTTTAAAATTATGTCATATGTTTTAATAACAAATGCACGTAATTGTCAAAAAAAAAATAACAAATGCACGTAAATGTGCCTTAATATATAAAAAAAACTTTCTCTATTATAAAGATTTGGCTTCAGAGAATGCAAAAGTACACGTGTACATATATGGTGCTTAAGCTCACTAAATGTTATCAAACTAATCCACATCAGCATGTACATTTTCAGTTTTTAGTGAGAAAGGAATGCATTAATATGATATTTAAGATTAGACATTTATCATATCATTAGTCAACTATGCATTTATCCTATAAGATATCCATACATTGATATCACAAAATTAAAGGGGTAATTGATGTTTTTCTTTTTTGAGGGGAAGGGGGTAATTGAGGTTATTTAATTGATTTTTATTTTATAAAATATTGTTTCTAGCTTTCAACATTTTCACACTGTTTCAAAATTCAACGTTCATTCTAAAATTTGAAATTCTTCTCGAATTCTCAAATCCCTTTTTCGTTGAGTGGAGAGTTTGGTTTTCGATTGTGTCCTCCTTCAATATACGTTGACATCTAAATGTAAATTTTACATATCATATTTGTAATTTTTTTCTAAATTAAAAGCACAATTTAAAGAGAATATATGACGTCTCAACTAGACTTTATTCATTTTTGCTTATATATATTATATTATTAAAAAAAGGGAGAGAAACAAATACAAATTAGGGGGACATAAACCTACCCCAGTAAATCCACGCAAAAGTGTAGGTCGACCCTAAACGGATAATACAAAAAATTAAAACAACACAAGTGGGTCAGCTTCTAATTAATCCTAAAACTAATCAAAGGTTTTGCGTATATATGTAACTCATCAAATTATTTCCCTAATTTATCTATCATATATTTTTTTAATAAGCATGTATTTTGTCAACTCAACATATCACATTAGCATTTTTCCATTTTTAGATTCCTCCAAAGACCAAAAATGAAGGAATTTAAAATAACGCAAAAAAATAAAATGATTTTTTTATATTTAATATAAAAAATTAAGCTAATGATATTAAAAAACTAACAAAATATTTCATCATAATGTTTGAAGTTATGAGGGAGTCTTCAATGGGTTGGATCTTCATATTTGGCTAAGAGAAACCCCACAAATGAGATTGACACACCCCTAAAAAAATATGAGATTGACACCACATCTCACTTATATGTTACTCAATATGTACTTTTGCATCTAATGTGTAGAAGTTTAACTCACACACGACACATTAACATCTCTCCCTTAAGCGTGAGACTCTTTGTATCTATGATATGGTGAAATAACCAAATAAGGCCATTTCGTAGAGAGATGTTTTCACTCATTTATTTCATGAGAAGAGAAAAAATAAAGTAGAAAAAGAAATCAGATGAAAAAAGAATTTGAACATGAGAGAAAAAGTAAGGGAGGATAGTGAGTTGTTGGTAATTTTATGGGTTTGTTACGTTGAAGAAAATTGAGATAATTTAGTAATTATGCTTTCAAAGTATCAAACTCATTAAAAAGTCAACATCAATTTAAAATGTCTAATAAACATCTACAATTTTCCTTTTTCAGATTCCACCAAAGACCAATAGTGAAGGAATTTGAAATAATAGATGTTGAATAAAAATATATATTGCCTTGACAAAAAAAATTGCATGAAAATGAATGATGTCCAACATCTAAATGTTAAGATTAAAAATATTAAAAAAAATAACACGCAAAACTAACAAAACAAATTATCATAATGTTGGAATTCCCAGTGTAGCCTACATTAGGTTATATCGTAACATTATGCTAAGAGAAACCACAAAAATTAGATTGATACCACATTTTCGTACAATTTTTTTAGTTCATATCACTTATATGTTATTCAACATCTTCTCTTTTCTCCATTATAATTTTAACTCACATTTGACATATTAACATCTCTCTCTCAAGTGTGCGAGTCTCCACGTCTGTAATTATGTGACATAGGCAAATAAGGTCAAATGAAGGCACAACATGGTCATAAAGATGGGATGGTAGTAATTAAATAGAAGGAGGTTTATATTTCTTACTTTTATGAGAAGAGAAAAAGGAAATTGAAAAAGAAAGAAGATGAAAAATAAATTTGAGATTGAGATAAATGATACAGGTAGAAGAAAAAAAACAGAATTGTGTATTTGTCGATGAGGTTATAAGAAATAAAGTGAGTTGCTGGTAATTTTATAGGTCTATCGAAGAAGTTTGATATTTTTGGGTAGTTAATTTGCCAAAAAATTATACCTAATTAAAAAACACTACAACATTTAAATCTTTTTAATAAGCACGAATTATGTCAACTCAACATTCTACGTGAGAATTTTTCTATAGTTAAATCCAACCAATGATCAAAAGTGAAGAAATTTGAAATAATATAGATTGATTAAAAAATAGTGCATGAAAATGAATAACATCCAAAAACTTATATTTAATATAAAAATGAAATAAATGACATCAAAAAACTAACAAAATAATTAATCATAATGTTCGGAGTTTTGAAGAAGACTCAAATAGGTTAGAACAACACATTAAGCTAAGTGCGACTATAAAAGTGAGATTGACACCACATCATCACCAAAATCTTAACACATTAGTTATATTGATCATCTCACGTATCTATTTCTTAACAATTGACACATTAACATATCTTCGTTAAATGTGAGACTCTCTTCGTTTGAGATCTGGTGACATAGCGAAATAAAGCTAGACGAAGGCAAAACATAGTAAAAAAGGTTGGTTGATGGTGGTTTCATGGAAGGAGATTTATGTTTGCACATTTAATGAAAAAGAGAGAAAGAAAAATAGAAAAAGAAATAATACGAAAAAAAAATTTGAACATGAGAGAAATGATAACGGAAAAAAAGTAGTGTGTGTTTTGTCTGTGGAAATATTAAGAAAATAGTGTGTTAGTGATAATTTGATGGGTTATTTGAAGGAGTACGAGATTTATGAGTAATTATTTCACAAAAAAATAGACTCAATAAAAAAACTCCACATCAATTTAAAATGTCTAATAAACATGTACACATGTACTTTATCAACTCATCATAACATATATGTAGTTTTCTATTGTTCAATCTCATCAAAGATCAAAAGTGAAGATATTTGAAATATAGAGGTTGGATAAAAAATTGAATGAAATCGAACGACATCCAAAAATATATATTGAATATTAAAAAATTAAGATATTATATTAAAAAAATTAAATAATTCATCATAATATTTGTAGTTATAAGGGAGCCTACAATGAATTGAATCATCACATTTGACTAATAAAACTCCAGAAGTGAGATTGACGCCACTTCTTCACCTAAAACCTCAAGACATTAGGCATATTATCAATTCATTCATATGTTGCTCAATATATATTATTGCATCCAAAAGAGAAGTTTAACTCACATGACACATTAACATATCTCCCTTAAGGTTAGGAATCTCTGTGTGTGTGATATAGTGAGATAGCAAAATCAGATCAAAGATACAACATCGTAAAAAAATTTGGTTGGTGGTGGTTTCATAGAGGAGTGTTTTTGTTTGTTTCTTTCATGCGAAGAAAGAAAGTAAATTAAAAAAAGAAAGAAGATGAACAAGGAATTTGAACATGAGAGAAATTACGAGGGAACAAACTAAGGAAAGTATGTTTTACCCATGAGAGTATAGGTAATATAGTGAGTTACTGAGTTTATGGATTTGTTGAAGGCGTTGGCGATTGCTGGTAATTATGCTACCAAAATATTAGACTCATTAAAAAAATACCACATCAATTTAAACTGTCTAATAAACATGTATTTTGTGACCTAACACATCTATATTTTCCACTATGATTCCACCAAACACCAAAAGTAAAGAAATTTATAGTAACAAAGGTTGAATAAAAAAATTGCATGAAAGCGAATGACATCTAAAAATTAAAATTTAAGGCTAAAAATTCAACAAATGACAGCCAAAAACTGAAACAAAAAAATCATCATAATATTATGTCTTCTGTGGAAGCCTACAATGGGTTGTATCATCACATTAGACTAAGACCAATCATATAAGTGAAATTGATATTGCACCAATCGTAAGATATTAGATATATGAGTCACCATACTTATATGTTGCTCAACATCTATTCTTGCATATAATGTGAAATTGTTACTCACAGTTGACAAATTAACATCTCTCCACTAAGTATCATAGTCTCTGTATACGTGATCCACTACCAAGAACCGCTCCCCCACAATGTTGAACCGGGATATGATACCGTCGTTGGACCTTCAAGGGGAGACATCACTGGTGTGGATCGGCACATTGGAGAAAGAACAACCACACATGTGAGAATGGTACCACATCTTCATTCAAAACTTTACGGTTTAAGTATGTGTTTTTTTTTCCATTTGTTTGTTGTTCAACCTCCACTATTTTATCAAATCTTTAGCTTTAATCGATACATGATACATAATAATATTCTCTATGTCAAGTATAACCAAATTCTAGCCCGTGCTTGGCACGGGTGTCCAAACTAGTTAAATGTGTTAAAAGGACAACATCCCACATTAATATTGATGTTTGAATTCTAGTCGATTTGTCCTAAAATAATTGCTCCCTAACCCAAACCTTAACGTCTAATAATTTGGCTACGTGGATATCTTTGGTGTACAAAACATAATTTGATGATGAAAATTCAATGAGTGTTACTTTTCCCATCCTATGGCCTTCTCGCGCGCCCTGCAAAAATTCTAAAAATACCCTTGGTCTGGATTATGTTTTCCGGACCATATTGTTAGTGTTTCCGGATTATAAAATCCGAACAAAGACGATATGAATATTTTGTGTCTTTCTTTGATGTCAAGGGTCTCTGTTGACCGTTATATGAACCCCACACAAGCTGAAATGCTATTGAAGGGTTCATAGGAACGGTCAACAATGACCATATATGACACCACAAACACTCCTACGAAACTTAAAAAATTTGAAGAGAATGGCAGAAAAGAGGTGGAGAGTTCCGGAAATTATAATCCGAACAAAGACGAAATGAATATTTTGTGTCTTTCTTTGATGTCAAGGGTCTCTGTTGACCGTTATATGAACCCCACACAAGTTGAAATGCTATTGCAGGGTTCATAGGAACGGTCAACAATGACCATGACACCACCGACACTCCTACAATACTTAAAAAATTTGAAGAAAATGGAAGGAAAGAGGTGAAGTGAAGAATGAATGTATTTGTTGAAGATGGAAGCCTATTTATAGCCTTAAACAAGTCCTAGGTCATTAATACAGTCAATGAAAACGTGTTAGCAGTTGTAACCGTCCAACCACTAATTGATGGCACTCTTTCAAAAGAAGCCAAGCAATTTTTCAAAAGAAGCCAATGCTGAAGCATTCCGGATTATACATTCCGGAATGTCCTTAGCCCTACAAAGAAGTGCAAACGTTCCCCTCGTTCACCATAAGAGCACCAGAATCGCACTAATCCGGAAAATATATTCCTGAATTCAAATGTGCATTCCGGATTGTATATTCCGGAACGCCTCAGTGCCATGGCCGGTGGTCTGCACCACACGTATTTGTCAGTGGTCAAGTCAAAAAAATGTGTTTTACCACGTTTTTTGACTGCATTAATGGTTTCCCAACCATTTTTCACCCACCCCACCCTATAAATACCCTTCCAAACCCCACCATTTCTCACACCATCCCTTTCCTCCTCTTCTTCCTTCTACAACCATGGTTTTCCATCGTTGGCCTTTCATAGATAAGGGCCTCGTTGAAAACTTTCAAGGTTTGTATGAACGGTCAATGAGGATGGAACCGCGCTGCAACGAAGGGCGGTTCATCTGAGGGTCATGTGGGTCAGTGTGGTTATTAGCTTCGTCTGTCGGGGCGTAAGTCTGAGCACCCCCCACCTCCCTCAGGGGCATTGGTTTCTTATTCCCGCCCTCCTCTTCCCCCCTCCTCCGGTTTTCCTCCAATAGCCAAGCTACTGCTATGTCCTATCACATAGCAGTGGTTAGGCTCTTAGGAGATTAGAATTAGGCTCTTAGGAGATTAGAAATAGATTTATGATGTTATGTAATAAGCTTAAAAAGCTTGAAAATTATTGTAATGTATTGTTCATATATTAATAAAATGAGTTGTTTTTATGTTTGTGTCTTTTTATTTATGTT
The DNA here is from genome assembly GCF_051527215.1 of Medicago sativa. Lineage (NCBI taxonomy): Eukaryota > Viridiplantae > Streptophyta > Magnoliopsida > Fabales > Fabaceae > Medicago > Medicago sativa. Next base: position 12,681,719 of record NC_140753.1, on the reverse strand, counting down.
TTTTATTTTATTCGCATTTTATTTTACGAATTGTAGAGCTTAAAATTGCAAAAGTTCTGCTAAAATACATATCCGGATTTTATAATCCGGAGACATCTGAAAATTACTAACAATACATTCCGGATTACGAAATCCGGACTAGGGGTAAAATTGGAAAAAAAAATAGGGTGCGCGAGGAAAGCCATATGGTGGGAAAAGTAATACTCAAATTCAATTTCCATCTTTTTCTTGTACGGACCAATGCCCCTTTAAAAAAATTGAGAATTTTCAATATGCCTTTATTAGTTCGTATCATAATTTGCAGGTGGATTTTTTTTTTTAATATAAGTATTGTAGTAGATAGATATTCTTATCTTATTTTATGTATCATCAAATGGATAATGCTACGGTTTAAAGCCGCCTATGCCTTTTATTTTTCTTGACAAGATCAATTTAGTTTTGTTGTTCGTAGACCTAGTACAATTAAAAGGTACTATTTTAGGTCTTTTTTATGATTAATTCTTTGCTGCATGCATGTTCGATTTGCATGATTTTCAACATGGGATGGCAAACTTTGACCATTGTAATAAGGATTCATAAAGTAGTCAATAAATTAATCTCCGAAGTCAGTGGGTTGATGTGTCCAAAACGCCAAAACTGACGTGGTTAGATTGAGACATACTCCCTCCGGTCACATTTATAAGCAAAAATGTACTTTCTAGATTCATTGAATACATAATGTATTTGGTCTCTATATTGACCAAATACATTAAGCATTGAATGAATCTAAAAAATGCTTTTTTGCTTATAAATGTGACCGGAGGGAGTATGTGGATACGATTGCGACGGGAGTAACCTAACACCATTATAGTGTAACCCTAACATAGCTATACAATTATTTTATTTTGGTCATAATCTATATTTTTTTTATTGAAAATTGAGTCAAATATTCTGAAATATAATTAAAAGATAAGTAAAATTTGACTTGATTAAGATTTGTTTCAGTTTTGTAAAAGCAAAATAAAAAATTCAGTGAAGATCAAATTCAAATACACCACCAAAATAATTTAACTTTAATCCAATTTTGTCTGGTGTCATTGAATTATGTTTTTTTTTTTTGGGAGCATTGAGTTATGTTTTAAAGAAGGAGAATAGAGTTTTCATATATAGCTGTCAAAACTCATTTTTCTTCACCCCGACAATCTGTTAATGAAGGGGAAGTTTTTTGTCTATATAAAGCTTGTTTGTGGATGATGGAGGTAAATGTCAAGAATGTTATTTTTGAGTTGGATGAAAAATTTGTTGTATATTATATTTATTCTTCCTTAGTTAATTTCTTTTTCTTTTGAGTTTGATGTTATTTTAGAATATTATATAGTTATGTTTAATCTTTATTCTACAAACTTTTATGTTGAGTTATATAGGAGAATAAGAGGAAAGAGAGCTGCCCTAAAGGCCAAACAACTCGAGCAATAGTGTTAAGCCTCAAAATTTTATATCAAAAAAATACATTTTTTTATTTAACAATATATAAAAATAAATTATAAACCATAGACATTTGCATGGGTTCAAATCTTGAACTCTACAAAATTTATTTAATCGATTTTTTAGGGAAAAATTTATTTAATCGGTTGTTGTATGGGTTCAAATCTTGAACTCTACAAAATTTATTTAATTGGTTGTTAACAAGACTTAGATATACTTTTGGTCATGGGTTCAAATCTTGAACTCTACAAAACTTATCTTTTATTTTTTTTTATGTGTTTTAGGCCTCTTAATATATGGAGCTGGAAAAAAAAATAAGTTAATGTGGTCATTCACACTTTCGTAAAAATAGCCAAATACATACCCTAAATCTCAACGCTGCCATTATACTTCTACATGTATTGGTGCAAATCGGGTATCTTCCGTGCGCAACTTGTAGAAACTAATTCTTCGAGTCTTGTGAGACCCAAATGAGTGAAAAACTCTTGCTAAGAGTTTTAATGTTGCATGCATGTCAAAGGCTGAATTCAAACACAAGACCTTGGTTAAATTAGAAGAGACTTATGTCATCTCAGACAAACGCACTTGAGTTTTTCTACATGTATTGAACACTATATTACATATAACACGAAGTATATTTAATTATTTTTCATATCAAAATAAAAAAACAGCCACATTCTAAATATTATCTACAGTTGGACTAAAAGTACTTCCTCCGTTTCAAACTATATACAAAAATTAGTAAATAAAAGTTGATGTATTTGACCTAAAATTTGCACCAAATACATCAACTTTCTTTGTCCAATTTAAATAATATTTTTAATCAACATACTGTATTAGACAAAAGAGAAATGAGATTTTGACAACCACTTTTTGACAACTTTTGGACAACTTTCTCTCTCATACTCACATGATGTTGTTATCCTCTCTCTTCCTTTTTCTCTCTCCATTGTTTTTGACCAATAAGAAGTGAGAAAAACAAAGTTGTCAACAAAGTTGTCATCAAATGGTTGTCAAAATATCATTACTCTAGACAAAATTTATGTTGAGTCTTTTAATGATGCTTATGTTGATATCCTAACATATCATTGGAAATATAATATGATTTATACGAAACTTTACATTTTTTTTTTATTTTGATCATGTAATATTTTTAAAAAATTGTGACTTTTATAATAATATAATAATAAAAAGTAATCAAAGTTTATTTTCTTCAAGTACTTTATACGCATATAAGTTTTAGTATAAATTTTTTGTTAATATATTTTAACTGTATCATATCCTAAATTTTAAAAAATTTATGTATCTGTATCGGATCGCACCCGTACCACGTATTTGACCTTCATAATACATGTTTTATCATATCATTACCAGATGTGTAAGAAAAACATGATATAGGATAAAATAATACGTATTATTTTATTTGTTATCATGTAGAAATAAAACATGTCATAAATTGAGATTTTGCCCTCTTTTGTAAAAAGAAAAAAATCATAAAATAATCATTAATTTATCATACCCCTGCTCCGTTTTTTATAAAGTCATATTTTATTTTTATTCAACTCTATATCTATCTATCTATCTATCTATCTTATTTCTGTGATATCCTAGTCCTAGTAGTTTTTACACTGGTCGTTTATTATAGTTTGCTTTTGTCGACAGGTTTAGCTTCTTATTCATTATATATAGTTAAAAGTTTAGATTTCACAACTGTTGTCGACGTATCTCGGTTGTTCGATCAGTTTATATGCCGTGTAAAGTATCATGTAGATAAGATTTCTTTCTTCTTTTTCCTTTTGTTGCATGCACCCTTCTGAAAATGATAAAGATTTGAATCAGCAAGCAGCTGATCAAAAGTTTGATGGCAAAAGTGATTTATGTCACCTAGATAAAAAAATAATAATAATAATAATCTAATAACTACTAGCAGTATAAAAAAGTACATTGGTACATCCTCATTAAATTTGACAATAAGATCAATTCAAATTGTCTCCATATTTGACTTGGTCGATAGTATGTCTAAAATAATACCAATTAATCTTTCACACGATAAATCATTTAATTAACTGTATTTTTTCTACTTTATCATTAACTGTAGTCTGGTATACAAAATTATGTGTTGGAGAAGGAAAAAATACATATCAAGTTAAAAAAACTCAAGTGTATATAAATTTGGAGTGCTTGACTTATAAGATTTACACTTTTTTGGATAATATTGCAACTCTCAAGTTTGACGTCAGTCCAACTATGAAGAACTTTTGCAGTGGGCCCACTGTGACGAGTGCAAACTGTAGATTATTTATTTATTTATTTTTTTTTTGAAGAAATATTTATTTATTTATTTATTTTTATAATTAATATTATTATTCATTCTTCGATTACCACTCAAATTCATGGAAAATATTTACTTGGTGAGATGTGAAATTGTAAAAAGTCATTTAGATCTTATAGAACTTTTTATCGTTGATTAAGATGTTACGGTTAAAGTATTCCAAGCTTATATAAGCCTACCAAACTTATATATATTTTGTTCTCTTTTATTTTACTTTGTGGGATCAACTTGTATCTAACTACATATGAAAGAAAGGAGGTATATATATTTTAGGTAGTGATGTAATAAAATTCTCTTGCAAACCACATTAAATTGAGACTTTAAGTCTAGAGCTTCAGTAGCGACAAGAGGCATGTGGTGATATTCATGGTGTTAAAGTGTGTCGAAAGGCACCACTCCTCACACACTTGTTATTTGCGGATGACTGCTTTTTGTTTTGCAGAGCAACTGAAAAGGAGGCAAAAATCATGTCTGACACTCATAAGAAATACGAGGAGGCATCGGGTCAAGCTATCAATTTACAAAAATCAGAGATCTTTTTCAGAAAAAACACGGATCAAGCAACAAAGGAGGTGATCAAGGGTATTCTCCAAGTGTCAGAAAGCATCGGCACTGGAAAATATTTAGGACTACCATCAATGGTTGGTAGGAAAAAGAAAGCAGTTTTCAATCATATTCGTGACCGTATATGGAAGAGAATTCAAAGTTGGAAAGGAAAACATCTATCAAAAGCTGGAAGGGAGATACTTATCAAATCTGTTGCCCAGTCTATTCCGACATATTGTATGAGTTCATTCCTCTTGCCAACAACTTTAGGGGATGAAATTCAAAAAATGCTTAATTCTTTTTGGTGGGGGTCGAATAGACAAAATGGAAAAGGAATAAATTGGTTAAGATGGGAGAAGTTGGTCGTGAGAAAGGAACACGGTGGCCTGGGTTTTCGACATCTGTATGGATTTAATTTGGCTATGCTAAGGAAGCAAGGTTGGAGGCTAGAAACCAACCAAGATACTATAGTAGCACGAGTCTTCAAAGCTAGATATTTTCCAAAGGGGAGTTTTGTTAATGCAAGGCTGGGTCACAACCCAAGTTTTGTTTGGCGTAGTATCCATGCTTCACAGGTAGTGGTCAGAGGAGGTCTCAGATGGCGGGTGGGGAATGGTTCAAAAGTTAAGGTATGGTATGATCCATGGCTGCGAGATGAAGGTAAGGGTTTTGTAACAAGCCCGATAGCTATAGGATCGGAGAATTTGGTTGTGAGTGATTTAATTGACCATAATGCACATGTGTGGCGGACAAACATCATCAATGAGCTATTTAATGCAAGAGATGCACAAACTATTGCTGCCATGCCTATCATCGATGAGGTGGAGGAGGATAAACACATTTGGAATTTTACACCCCATGGTGAATACAGTGTTAGCTCTGCATATAGATACATCATGGAAAATTTAGTTGATAACACAGACTTACATGTGGAGAGTAACTGGACAAAACTATGGCATCTCAAAGTACCCCAAAAAGTGAAGGTTTTTCTATGGAGGGTGGCGCGTGGTTGCCTACCAACTAGATATCGCCTCCAAACACGTGGCGTTAAGTGTAGTGATCATTGTGTGATGTGTGACAGGTCGTATGAAAATGATTGGCATGTTTTCTTTGGGTGCGAGAAATTAGAAGCAGTGTGGGAAGCGGCGGGGTTGTGGCATGTCATCAAAGAGAATCTAGAAGTAGCGGATGGTTATGTATCTCTTTTCTTTCAACTACTCGAACAGCTACCTCATCAACAAGTTTTAATGTTTGTAATGACTTTGTGGTGCATATGGAAAAGAAGAAATGAGAAGCTTTGGAGTGACATAGATACAAATCCTCGCATGTCTGTGCATATGGCGCGCGGAACTTTGTTGGAATGGCAGCAAGTTCGTGAACACGCAACCCACAGGGAAGCAGGAGCGAGCAACTCCAACGGAGCAACAATCCATAACCATGACCGGTGGAGCAAGCCGAACGCGGGAGAGGTCAAGTGCAATATTGATGCAGCAATCTTCAAGGAACATGGCTGCTATGGAATATGAATGTGTATCAGAGGAAGGCTCGGCGAGTTCATCAAGGCAAAAACGGCTTGGTTCTTAGGAGTACCACAACCACACGAAGTAGAGGCTAGGGGACTAAAAGAGGCGATAATATGGCTTGGAAGTATGGGTCTATCTAAGGTGTCTATCGAACTTGATTGCAAGCAAGTGGAATTGACAGCATAGCTAGGGGGCTCAACACCAACTCCATGTTTGGCGCTATTCTTGATATCTGCAAAGCTTCACTTAGAATCTACCAAAACTTTAAGATAAGTTTTATTAGGAGACAAGCAAATAGTGTTGCCCATCTGCTAGCAAGGGCGTTATTATCATATGCTAGTCCCCATGTTCATGATCATATGCCATCTTGTATTGAGACTGTTATTATTAATGAAATGAGTTAAATTTGTTTCTATCAAAAAAAAAGTCTAGAGCTTCAGTGTGTTACCACAAATATATCTTTTGAGTCCGTTATGAGATTAATTCTCGAGTTGGCAGTAAGACATTTGATTTCATTATATGTAAGGGTTGTGGATTCTCTTCCAAATATTAACCGTAGAAATCGAACTCATGCAACCAACTTTTATTTTTTTTTAAGATTTGATGATGTGTAACTTTAATTTTTATTCTTGGCACACCATTGTGCCTTGAATAGCATTATGGTAATATATTTGTATCTTTTTCAAAAAAAAGAAAAAAAAAAGTTGCCTTCACGTAGACATTTTAACATGTTAAAAATATCTTTTGTATAAGTACATAAAAGTTTTAAACATTAAAAAGGAAAGCAGAAAGGGATGACCCTAAAAAGTGGGAATTAGATTCAGAACACTGTCAACAGATGAACAATAGGATAAGGTGGGGCAGCACTTTGGTACCATTAATGGCACCGTGTCATTAAATCTGAGTCATTAATGACACTAAGATAGATGTGTTGTGTGGTCCAGATGCAATGATAATGTGTTTGTATGGCCCAGATTTAATGGCACGGTGTCATTAATGGCACCAAAGTGCTACCAGATAAGGTGGGGTTGATCATGCTCGCAAGTTTAGGCAAAGTTGTGGGGCTTCTTGTTTCTGAACTAGTTGGGGGACCAAGTTGGCATGGAAAACCACCTTTTATATTAAGCTCGTTATTTAACAGAACATGCTAAAACTTACAAATTGTAAACTATTTAGGGAGCTTTTGAAAAGTTTCAGAAAGAAAGAAAAAAAGTTGACAATTTGCTTAATGATCTTATCCATTTATAGACACTACCAAATTTTGATTAAACGTCTTTTGAGAAACTGCATAGTACGCCTAAGCCAAACGTGGAAAGTGATTGTTTGGAAAGGGTTTAGATCGTCCAAAGAAGAAAAAAATGTTAAGCTGGAACAAGAACTTTCCACAACATCACTCTAATGTGGCTAAAAAAAAATTAAAGAGCGATTTAAGATGATCAATGTTCTTACAGCTTGAATATAATAGTTTTTGTTTTGAATATGTAAGTGCATGTCCATTATTATTATTGTTTTGAAGAAAAGTGCATGTCCATTAGTTATTAGGTCATACACTCATTCTCGATCCATATTATATTTTTGTATTTTTTTTTTTATAAATAGATCTCATTTGTAACATAAAGCATACAAAGAGTATAATACAATACTCTCTCTTCTCTCTTTTCCCCCTTCATCTCTATCCTTATTCTAATTTGATGAGAATTAAAATGATAAAACATACATTTGATATGTTCACCGAAAATGAATTGGTAAAAGTTTTCCATTTATTTTTAAGAGACATATTCACAAGTAAGTTCAAGAATAATATTTTATGCTTGATTAAGTTTAGTAGCATATTAAAGGCTCGATTTATATGAAAAATGTGTTGCAATGTATTTGTATGACTCACTTAATAAAGATGATTATATGAAACTCTTTGAAGGATTTCCGTGCGACATACTATTCAAACTATTGAAGAAATGAGTTAATTAAAGTGAATAAGTCACTTTATTTACTTTCCTAAATAAAAGTCACTTCATTTACTCAAACAATTTAGTATTTTTAGAGGAAATTTCCAAATCAGAAATATGATAATGAAATTATCGTCTATTTTATGAAGGAAAAAAATTGGGAAATAAATTGCCATAATGACTTCTATGTTGATGACATGAATATTATCATAAATCTTGAAAGAGTTTCCAAAAGTAATAGATTGCTAAAAGAAATAGTTTGAGATGAAATACTTAGGAAAGACAAAGGTTTCTGTGATTACAAATTGAGCATTTGAATAATGACATTTTTGTTTATCAATAAATTTATATAACAAAGGTATTAAAAAAGTTTGATATGAACAAATCTAATTTGTTGTGTACTTGAATGATTGTGATGTCATTTAATATGAACAAGGATTATGTCATGCCTCGTGAAAATGATGAACGACTTGAATTGGTCTTGGAGTACCATATCTCATTTCAATTGATGACACTAATGTATTTTTCTAACTCTGTGGTAAAACTTAAGAGAAATGATATTTGTACAATCATTTTGTGACAACTTTTTGACAAATCTTTCTCTCATACTCACATTATATTCTTATTCTCCCTCCTCCTTTTTATCTCTCTAGTGTTTTTGACCAATAAAAATAGAGAAAAAAAATTGTCACAAAAGTTGTCTTAAATTGTTGCTCAAATATCACTACTCAAACTTTAGTTGCATTTACTTCATGGTCATTTACAATGGTTGTGCATGCTTCAATGAATGTTTCAATAATATTCCTCATTCTATTCTTTCAATTTTTCAATGCATTGGTAACTACTCAACACAATCAATGCTCACTTATTGCTTCTATCAATCCCGATGATGTGCAACCATCTATGTTATCACTTAACTGCATTTACCTCGTGGTCATTCTAAAAAAAATCGCACACCTTTCCAATGCATTGGTGACTACTTAGCACAATTAATGATCATTCATTGTTTCTCTTAGTCTCGATAATGCGCAACATCTATATGGAAACTTTAACAACATTTACTTCATGGTCAATTTTAAAGCATGTTTATACATCGAGCTATATGGAAACTTTAACAACATTTACTTCATGGTCAATTTTAAAGCATGTTTATACATCGATGAGTGCTCAAATATCATTTCTCATTCAATTCAAACTAAAATTCTTGATGCATTCATAACTAATTATCATAGTTACCAGTCACTCTTTGCTTCTCTTGGTTCAAAGAAATTCCAATGATTTTGATTATCATTTAACTACATTTACTTATTGGTAATTTGAATGAATGAGCATGCTTTAATTGATGTTCAAGTAACATATCTTATTCAATCAAAACCCTTATATAAATGGAGCTATTTCAAGGCAACTGTTTCGCTGATGTGGCATTATCTGGGTAATTTAGAGTTAATTTTTTTTATTAAAGTTTTTAATAGGGAGTGGCCCGCTTAATAACTCATTATTGTTGCTAAGAATAGGAAAGTACACCTACTAATACCGGATTTGGCTTATATAGACTATGTGAACTGTATCTTTGATTGCATGTCAGAGGCGCCGCCCTCGTTATTGCCATTGTGGTTTAGCTACAGTTTTGGACTGATAACTGTCATTTTCTGTGAAAAAGTAACGATGTCTACAGGATACACACAAAAAATAATATGAACAATATCCCGACGCTCCACCCTATAATATATATATATATATATATATATATATATATATATATATATATATATATATATATATATAGTATTCCATTTCCTTCCCCTTTGTTTTCATTGTTTTGCCAGATCTCTTTTCCTGCATATTCAACATATTTCTTTGGAGTTCTCTTATGTTTTCTTTCCCTGCAGAATATTGTGATGAAATTGGGGGTTATTAGAAAAGCTATTACAAGAGAAAGTGATTGAAGACAAACAACAGATATGAAGGAATACAAGAAATTGATTACTGCTGCCAACCACACTACTTCAACCTCTTAATTCTTTTATTTTTCACATATGCAAAGGTATTCATCAAATTTATGCTATACATCATTTTATGGTTTTCATTTAATCATAAATGAAGCTGGATTATTTTTTTCACTAAATCATACAAAAAGAGTATTAAGATCTAAGACACAAATATAAACAACCAAAATTAAGACACATTCATTAAGTCATAAAGTATGTTAGAATCTAACTCAAATTATTTTAAATATTTGAAGCACACCTAGGATTATTTTTTATTATAACCAAAGAGAAATTGAATTTTTTTTTTTACTTCTTTTTATTATAAAAATAATATTCTTCTGGTCTACTGCAGAAAAAAAAAGTTAAATTTTTTTTTATAACTAATAGGTTTAACTTCTTTTCATCTGTATACAACAAAAAAGACATGAGAAATAAAGACAATGTGAATCTTCACTTCAAGAAACATGACGATTAAGAATGCGGAGATAAGAAAAAAAAAGATGAGTATCAGAAGTCTCGTGATTGTAAATCTTAAAAGTTAAACTCAATTTAAAAAAATTATCATGTAAAGTTGGATTTTTTATCTATATATCACTAAATCATACAAAAGTGATACTTCAACTCAAACTCGAGAAATCAAAACCCTTGTATAAATGGAGCTAAATGAAAAGAACTGTTTTGCTGATGTGAAGATAATGTTTGTTCATCAAAAAAGTTTTGAAGGCTCTAATTGTAATTCAATCCGTAAGTTGATACACTTTTAACACTAAAAAGTAATCTATAGTATTTTTTGTATTCAGCTGGGCTGATTTGTTATATTTAAGGGATGCTTGCATAATAATCAAGAATGACTAAAGATTTACATCACACCAAGAGTCCAAAAAAGGTACATGTAATTTAGAGTTAAAGGCTTCTTTGTTGAATTATCTTATGTAGAGTTAAAAATTAAATTCAGGTTTTGAAGTAAAAAAACATATGGGTTTCAAAACGATTAAGACTTTAGGTTTTTCTGTAAATATGATACTTTGAATTGCCAGAGCTTTTTCAAAGTGTCATATTTGTCATATTACTTTTACCGAAAAACCAAAATTTGTCATGATATTAGTAATCACATTAGGACTTTATGTTTTTCATTTAGAAATTCGGTAGAAAAGGAAAACTTACATGGTTTTCATCATGTCTAACTATTGACTCCTTGCAGAACTCTTGCTTCTAGCAGCTCCCCAAACTCAACCACATCCAATACTGTTAACAAACAAACAAACAAAGAAACAAGGAACAAAACATATTAAATATTAAAACAAAACAAAAATGAAATTAAACAAGCAAGATACAATAAAACAGTAAAAGGAGAAATTAATTAATTATTGAAGAAGTACATATCAAGCTTGATAAAGGATAGCTTATTCTATGACAATTGGCATAAGGGACAAGATTACTTTAATGTCCTAATTATAAATATTATTTAAAATTAGGAACCTTTTATTTTAGTGTTGTCCAGCTGATACAAAAATTGTCATTCCACTATGCTAATAACTTAATAAGCCTTTTGTCCCATCACATCTATTCGAAATGCTTGGGCTATAAATACAAAACCGTGTAAATTGATTAGCGAAGAAACATAATTAAAATGGAGAGAAAAAACGTACATTAGGTGAATCTAGGTGAGGGAAGTGGTTGTCTCTGTCTCTCATCACCCTCATGGTCAATGCACTGGAAATGTGCATATCAACTGCAAAAAACAAGACCAATCAGTTGAACGCATAAGAGACTAGAAAAAAAATATGTATGATGTATCCTAATTTTGAAGAAAAACTCTCAATTCACAAGTTTAAATTTAATTTGATTCTTTTCATGGAAGCATTCCTTTTAAGAGGCTAAACTACCATAAATTAATAGAACTTTTGCTTGAAAGATTCCCAGCAGATATTTCCAAACTGATAGAATTAATCATCATTAATTGCTTTCTAAATGTAAAGTTATTTGTTAATTTAAAAGTCAACAAAGGGAAATTTGTTTATTTGATATTGTTACTAAATTCAGGATGCTAACATTATATACTTGCTTTGTTTGAATGTATGAAATAATTATGATAGTGTTCAAATGTATGATTCAAGATGACTGTATCATGTGAAGATGATTTTTACTGAATCATACAAGTTAACTTTAACTCAAACCCAAGACATCAACGATCTATGATTTTTTTTAAATGATCACTATATCACCAAATCATAATTAAGTAATCAATTCCATAGTGAAGAAGTTCATAAATTACCATTTGAATCAGTTAGAAATAGAGCATCTACTCTGCAAATAGCCATTCGACGAAAAACTTCATAGACCGTTGATGTTTCAGGCACCATCAATGCCTTTGAAAGTCGCAATGATGTCAGGTTCATCTCCCCCCCAATCCAAAACCAAGAAGAAACAAAGTTATCAGTGCACGAAATAAAAATGTTAATAGAAAGTGCAGGAACATAAGACAATATGTTAGAGTGCAGTGTCATAGATTGTTATTTCTCTTTCAACATATGCAAGAATATTCAACCATTTAGACTTATTTACCACCAACAAAAGAAAATACATGATAAACAACACAAATTTACCTCATGTACAGCCAAGTCATAAAGTATGTTTGAATCTAACACAAATTATTTTAAATTTTTGTCATAGAGTATGTTCGAATCTAACACAAATTATTTTAAATTTTTGAAGCACATAGGATTATTTTTTATGCAATATGTCCAAGGTGTAAGTATAATTTAACAAAAAGGTTCTCATGTTATATTAAAGAATGTAGTTTATCTATTATTGAGCAGTGCTTGCTTGTTATATTCAAGTTGTTGATTTATATTCTAAACAGTGCTTGAAGCACCCACACCAGCAAGTTATATCCAAAAATGCAACTTTTCTACACATGCATTTAGAAAGAAAACTAACACATTTTATGAGCAGTGCTTGCATTCCATTCAAGAATCGTTGATTTACAACACACCAAAAGTCCAAGAAAGGTATTTAAAAGTATGTTCCTCATAATAATCAAATGCATCAGGTGTATGTTTAAAAGGTATTTCTTCTGTTATTTCGACTTATATTATTTAATGCAAACAAGTTTAAATTTACTTGTAATTGTTCTTACTTACAAATCAGGATCAAAAGTGGACAATACTTGTGTATTCATCTTAATGGAAAATGCGTACAAAACCACGTAAATTTCCTCAACAGCAAACAAGAAAAAAACTGAAAATGTGTTTGGGTAAGAGTTTATTCTACACACAATACAAACTAACACGGATGAAGGTTATCAGAAAGTTCATACCCACATGGAGGCAGATAGCAAGCTTTCATTTTTGAGTTCCATTTAAGGGTGACTTCTGTTTTCTAAGGAGATTTTATACATTGAGTCATTGACCTCCCTGCATCATAAGCAAGAATACAAGACATCAACAAGACATCATAAGCAAGACATCAACAATTATTCCATATAATAAAAATATAACCTATAATTAACTTGATTATTTTATTCAAGAGATTTATTAGAATAAAGCAAGTTTAATGGTTTTTAATTATTTTTGCAATTCAGTCAAAAATGTTTGCAGGAATACAGTTGAATAGTTTTGGGTGAAAGGAAATTTAAGTAGTTAATGATAGAGATACATTTTCTTTTTTGAAGAAAAAGATGGAGACACATAACACCTATAACAAAAATGTCTCAATGAACATATAATTACTACCATTTTCATTCATTATATAATAAATTATACTATACACAAAATTGCCCACAACAAACCCAGAAAGGAGTAGGACAGGAACCTATTTCTAGAGAACAAAAATGTCTCAATGAACATATAATTACTACCATTTTCATTCATTATATAATAAATTATACTATACACAAAATTGCCCACAACAAACCCAGAAAGGAGTAGGACAGGAACCTATTCTAGAGAACTAAGCAGCCACTAAAAGGTTTGATCTTTTACAGTTTTCTAACAGATTTTTTTTACCAGTGAATTTGAACAAAATTTCATTATAAAACACATCCCTTTCCCCGTTATTATATTAACTTTAACAAAATATCATCTTTAAAACCCTATTGGTTGAAGGAAAAATGTATATAGTTAATCACAAACATTGTTATAGAGTAATCAACATTTAGAAATTAAAGATATAGAAAACTCAATAAGGCATCAGAAGAAGAAAAAAAATCAATTTGGTGAATTAGAATAATATGTTAAATTTGAACGATGTTTCACAAGTCTTGTCAACACTTCAAATAATTATGATAGTGTTCATATATACGATTCAAGATGATTGGGATGGTTGGGACCAAAAACACAGAGAAAAAAAAGTTACCATTTTTAAGTTACCCTGCACTTTAACAAGTTTAGATCCAATCTAAAGAGTGTGCACAAAAGAAACTGTTTAGGAAAGCATTGCCCCCCCCCCCCCCCCCCCCTATTCGTGAGCAAATATGAAAGACACTTGCGTTTTCATCTTTAATGGTAATATGATTGGAGTGTAAAAGAAAAGTTGAATCTTTGAATTTTTCATGCAATATGTCTAACATGTGAATATAGTTCAACAAAAAATTTGACAGAATTGGTAGGCCTCTTTTTTGCATTATCCTATGCATTGAAAACGAGTAAATATGGTATGTTGGATGAGTATGATTACCTTGATTTTGTAAGTGGTAATCTCCAAAATAAGTAAATTCAGGATGAGATTTTTCTTTCTTTCTCTGTACTACTTGTCCTGAAAAGTAAAACGAATTGAAGTGGGAAAATATAAGACAATAACAAACCATACTCCCTCCGGTCACTATTATAAGCAAATTTTGACTTTTTAGGTTCATTCAATAAATGTTGTATGTGGTCTACAATGTAGACCACATACATCATTTATTGAATGAATCTAAAAAGTCAAAATTTGCTTATAATAGTGACCGGAGGGAGTACATTCAAAGAAGGTTATATCGGATGCTGCAACTGTAAGCCGTACATCTCAAAATTGTTATAAATTTTAATATCATGTAAAGATGAATTTTTATTTCACTGAACCATACAAGTTAAACTTTAACTTAAACCCAAGATATTAGCAAGCAAAGTTGTTTTATTTTCAAATAATTACTACATCATCAAATCATAATTAAATAATACTTATTCAAGAAGATCATAAATGTCTTAATTTGATTTAGACCTCTAATTTGGTTTATCAAGTGGTTCTACTAGAACTGAATAAAACATTTGAAAAAATATCGAAAACAAATTCCTCAAGATATACATATCATAAACAAATATTGGAGAGTTTCAATGCATAGATTTTGAAGAAAAAATAAGATTAATGGTCCGATAAGTTGAGATCCAAAATATAATCTTTGATTTTTTGGTGTTGTTGTTGCATGTGTGAGATCCTTGTGGGTGAGGATAAGTCACACGGTTTGTTACAAAGATTGTGTAAGTAGGTCAAAAGGGAACTTACATGATGAAGGTTGTAGATCTGCCGCTAAACTCCATGGTTTACAAAGATTGTGTAAGTAGGTCAAGAGGGAGAGAGAATAGGTTGTAAAAAAAAGAGAATCTAAAAAATGGTAAAATGAAGATAAATAGCAGAATAAATTGTTAAAAAAAAAAACTTAATTAAAAAAACGAAAATATATCTGTAAAAATACATGGATTTAAAAAATACAAAAAAAAAATGAACATAACTAACACTTCTTCAAAATTATCAAGAAACATAAATCTTTTTATTTACCAAATTCTTTTAGTAGGAACCGGCAAAAAAAATTATAACAGGAACCATCTCTACAAAATTACACTAATCCACAAAAACCATCTCTAAAATCTAAAACAGAAGGCAGTTGATAAATAAACATTCAAACCATACATTTAAGACGATATAATTACAGTACCGTGTCTATAGAATAACGAATTCAAACACTGACTTCGTTGTTGTGGCTGCATGTAACAGATCTGCTGCTAACTTCGTGGATGAGCATGAGGGTGACCGGAAACAAAGCTTTTGGTGGCGGAGATCGGACATCAAATTCGTGTCAAAGGCAAAGGACGAGATTGGGGTTTTGGTTTGAACATTGACGATGACTTTTTACAGTGTGGCACGACAAAGGAAGAGGGAGGTGGCTGCCGTTAGGGTTTTCGAGGGGAGAGAGATGAAAGTTTCTCATTGACTTACTGGGATGTGGATAGAAATGATCCGTAGAAAATTTGGGTTTTTTTCTTCTTCCTTTTTTACATTAAAGAATTAAGCTGTTTTTTCCCCCACCCTCTTCTCTTTTCACACCCCTTCGACTTTTGACTAAAATACCCTCAATTGTTTATATAATCCAAACAAAAAAATGGTTTGGATTATAATAGTTTATATAAATTATCAAAAAACATAAATCTTTTTATTTACTCAAATTATAATCATATTACTTAAAATAGGTTAAATTGATTCAGGTATATTCATAATTATTTTGACAAAGAAAAAAACTAGAGAGCCTCTGATACAATCCTCAGATTAAAGGGAACATATGTGAACCCAAAAAAAATGATCGGCTTCAGCCAAACTACAATTTTTGAGGAAACAATTCCTTATATATTACTCAAACACTTAAAATACAAAAATTTATAGGAAAAAAATCCTTCATAAATAAAAGGTATAACATTTTATGGATGAGAAATATAATAAAATAACATAGGACAAATTTGTATATACGGTAAGTATAAAAAAAATACACAGGATAAATATTTGTCATTGATAAATATAGTAAAAAATATGGGATAAATATTTAACAATATATATATATATATATATATATATATATATATATATATATATATATCAAGACAAGTATTTGTCGCTTATAGAATGAAATAATTATGTGTCAATAATAAGTTTGTACCAAAAAAAGGTATAAAAACGCACGGGACAAGTGTTTATCACCGATAATTCCATCATATTATTTAAAATTGTCTATATTGCTTGAAGTTTAATTTTAAATGTGTAAATTAACGTTAGGTTTGAGGTGAAGGTTAGAATTTAGATGATTGTGAGGAAGGTCTATTTATTTTGTTTGATCATGATGTTCGTTATCTTCTTGGAAAGACATTTGCTCGGCTAATTAAAGATTCCAAGGTTTTTTACTACACTATGGTTATCAGTTTTTTGTTCGGATCCTTTACTCTATTATGAAATGACCTATCGTCGTTTGTATACTTTAGGTAGACAGTTGCGTTGGTTATCCTCCTGAGCTCGAAGCATTGGTTGGTAGGTAAAAAAAATCCTTTTCAGGGTTGAACGAAAGGCTAACTACAACTCTTCCATTGATCCATTTTTTAATGTGATGAGAATATGCAAAGAGGTGGACATTATCAGGGCATTTTTAGATTTTGGAAAGAACTTTACTTCTACTAAGGTAGTTCCTTTTGGTAATTGAAGTTTACTTTATTTTTTTGGTTATTTTAATTTTATTTCATCCATTTCTTAAGCTTCTATGTATGTCATTAAGAATGATGTTTTTAACCTACCTGCTGACTTTGATAATAGTTTTAAATCTCCTGTTGATATACTTGGTAATGAGATTATTTGTTCGGGTGCCTCTATTCATGGAAAAAATTTGAGTAGTTTAAGTGAAAGGACAAGTAATTCTAAAAGAAACTTGTTGGATGTTTTTGAAGATCTTGATTATTCTAATGATGGAATTTCTTCCAAGTTGTTTAGATTGGAAGAAGAAAAAAAAAGAGGTATTGTTGTATTGGTTCTTTTGCTGTGTTGCGGGTATTGAGTTATTGTATTAAGGACAAATGTTGCTTTACTTATTAACTTATTTCCTTTAACAATTCAATATTATCTGTGTGACATTAGAGGTAAGTGCACCTATTTAGTATTTTCGACTCCGGATTTAGCCATTTTTGACTATGTGATCTGCATCTTTTCATCAAGTGGATCAGCGCCGTATTCCATGTATTTCTTATGTATTTTTCATAATTACGACTTTAGAGGGCATCTTTTTCATCTTAATAACTAATATGCATCTTTTTCATCTTTTGTCCAATCATTCAAACTTCAATTCTTCTAAATCTTATTTTCAATCTTCGTATAATTTCATCAAATGATATGCCTTTGTTTTATTAAAATGGACAAAATAGCCAAATGTTGTAGATAATAGCCAATCAAAATGGATAAAAAAAAACCTTCGAGGGTATATAAAACCCACAAATCCTAATCCAAAGTAACCAACCGTATACAATTAAGGTTGTCAATACAGGTTATCCGGCCCGTTTCGGGCTAGCCAAGCGGGTAACATGATTTTTAGGGTCGGGCTGAAAAGCCTTGTTTAAATATGTGCTGGAATAATAGAGCCTGAACTTGGCTCTATATGGGCTTCCGGGCTAATAGGCCAGCCCGCCTAACTTATTGTTATTCTTCAAACAATAAAAAGTTGGTTTATTCATTTCATTAAATTGTATAGAGTAATTTCAATGCAAAAACTATGAGTTTCTTATTTACATAAGATAGATTTTGTTCTTCATACAAGTTAAACCTCATTCTTTGTGCTTAAATTACGTAAGTGAAGTCGAATTTTTTCCGTGCGTTTTTCTTCGGTGCTGCTACTTTGCATTTATTGACCTTTAGAGGCGTTTGAAAAAGAAATGAACGGTACCTTCATCTTGTGGTAACAATTGAGCGTTGGATCCAAACATTGAAAAACAATTGAGAGCCATGAACAAAAAGAAGAAAATAGATATATGTTTGAAATTGATGCTTGAAATCAGAAAAAACATCTTAGTCTATGTTATCTATCATGTAAAGCTTGATTTTTTTCTTCGCCAAATCATACAAAAGTTAAAACTTAAGATCAAACTCAAGATATTATCATGGAGTGTTGGATATTTTTTAAAATAATCAATAAATCACAATATCATAATTAATTCAATGCAAAGGGAAACACGATATGATAGAACTGACCAACTGTGAGATCACTGCCAAAACAGACTCCAACATCTTCATGGTATGATACTTACGGTGGCATTGAACATAATCATAACCAAACATATATTACGACACCGTAGGTAGATTAAAATCGAGAAATCGTACAAACAACTGGGGTATGTAAAACCTAACCCATATAAACAAAAGAAAAAAATAGCCAAAATGGATATAAAAAAAACAACAACCTTCGAGAGTATACAAAATCCACAAATCATGATCTAAATAAACCAACCACACACAACTAAAGTTGTCAGAACAGGTTATTCGTCCCGTTTCGGGCTAGCCAAGTGGGTAACATGCTTTTTAGCGCTGGGCTAAAAAGCCCTATTTAAATATGTGCTGGAATAATCGAGCCTGAACCCGGCTCTATATGGGTTCTCTGGCTAACAGGCCAGCCCGCCTAACTTATTGTTATTCTTTAAACAATAAAAAGTTGGTTTATTCATTTCATTAAATTGTATAGAGTAATTTCAATGCAAAAACTATGAGTTTCTTATTTACATAGGATACGTTTTGTTCTTCATACATGTTAAACCTCATTCTTTGTGCTTAAATTACGTAAGTGAAGTCGAATTTTTTCCGTGCGTTTTTCTTCAGTGCTGCTACTTTGCATCTATTGACCTTTAGAGGCATTTGAAAAAGAAATGAAGGGTACCTTCATCTTGTGGTAACAATTGAGCGTTGAATCCAAACATTGAAAAACAATTGAAAGCCATGAACAAAAAGAAGAAAATAGACACATGTTTGAAATTGATGCTTGAAATCAGAAAAAACATCTTAGTCTATGTTATCTATCATGTAAAGCTTGATTACTTTTTTGCCAAATCATACAAAAGTTAAAACATAAGATCAAACTCAAGATATTATCATGGAATGTTGGATATTTTTTAAAATAATCACTAAATCACAATATCATAATTAATTCAATGCAAAAGGAAACACAATATGATAGTACTGACCAATTGTGAGATCACTGGCAAAACAGACTCCAACATCTTCATGGTATGATACTTGCGGTGGCATTGAACATAATCATAACCAAACATATGTTAAATATACGTCACCTTAAGTAGATTAAAATCGATAAATAGTACAAACAACTGGGGTATGTAAAACCTAACCCATATAGACAAAAGAAAAAATAGCCAAAATGGATAAAAAAAAAAAACCTTCGAGAGTGTACAAAATCCACAAATCATAATCCAATGCAACCAACCACACACAACTAGAGCTCTCAAAATGGGGCATGTAAAAATATTTGTTATGAATGTGGATATCTTGAAGACACGGTGTAATCTCATATTAATTGCATCCTATTCATATTTAACATGTGGATATCTTGCATGATGTGTGAAATTAGTGTACCACTTTTAAATAATTGTCATTCACGAATCAATTAATTAAAATATAATTGTGTAATATATTTTGTGGAATGTCATATGAATGTAAAAAATATTGTTTGATGGAAGGACATGCCTTTGTAGATCTTCCGATGACAATTGGGTATTTTTTATATGATATGATATTTTCCTATGTATTTGAGATAGTTATGCCCTTTAGATTGCCAATGTAATCTCTCATAGTTTGCATCATATTCCTACTTAGCATTAGAATGTACTCCCTCCGGTCCTTAATATAAGAGAAGATTCCTTTTTTAGATTCATTGAATAAATGATGTATTTAGTCTACATTGTAGTCCAGATACATTAATTATTCAATGAACCTAAAAAAAGATTCTTCTCTTATATTTAGGACCGGAGGGAGTATTTATCTTCGAGGACGTGCAAAATTAGTGTACCACTTATGCAAAGGATATTATTTGATCAAATGATATGCTTTTGTCCAATCATCCAACTTTTATTTTGGTCAACCAATCACCCAAACTTTAATGCATCTAAATCTTATTTTCATTCTTCATATTATTTGAAGTGATGAATAATTTCGTTAAATTAATAAAAATAAATATTACATAAATATATTTGATTTTGGCAATGTTTCGTATAATTCAATCAAACGTAGTTTTAGCCGTGCATCGCGTGGGTAACGACTAAAACTACGTTCGTATAATTCCACGAATTCTTTGGTTTCTTTTTTTGTCATTTGTTTTTTAGGCAGCTAAGGTTTTTGGTTGGATCGTGTCATTGGTTTTTGTAACACCCCGTTTTCCCGACATAAAAATTTCTTAATAAAAATCAGAGTAATTCAACGTAAACGGAATGTCACATTCTTTTCTTAAAATCGTAAACGGAATAATAAATATTAATCCTTCAAAAATCCAACAACGTAATATTTAAAATCTTCGCAGCGGAATAGTTTCAACATCTTAAATAATATTTGGCACAAGGGCCTCAACAGAAAATCTCATAAAATCTTAGTTCAACAATAATTCTTGAAAACTTCAAAAATAATACGTAAGGAATAGAAAGCAACAACTAAATTCCCATCCCGTTACGTATCAGAGCACCTAAGACACGCACTTGTGAGGAGTCCACTCACGACCGCAACTAATTAAAAATATTACTACTCACTCAACTTAGTAAAATATCTAATTATTACCGGACCGAATTCTAATAATCCCAACCAAACATACACACAGACAATTAATCACATATAACACATAACATTTATTCAAATGAATTATATAAAAGACACTAAACTCGATAAAATAAATAATTAATAAAATAGGGCGTTACAGTTTTTTCCTTCCTTTTACTGTTAGCTCGCGCCTGTTTGTATTTGTACCTGCTTGTGCACTTATTCCTTTGTAAGGCTTTTGCCTAATACTGTTGTATTGTACCTTGGTGTCATTTCACACCTTGTAATGTTATGAGTTAGTGCATCTATTCAGTATTTTTAATTTTGGATCTGTCATTTTAGATTATGTGATCCGCATCTGCTCATTAGGTGGATCAACGCTGTGTTCCATGTAATTCTTATGAATTTTTCGTAACTAAGACTTTAGAGGTCGTCTTTTTTAAATCTTGATTTCTATTTGTTATATAATTTCATCACGTGATATGTCTCTGTTTTATTTCTGAAACCTTGATGCATCATAATCTTTTTCTTATTCCTGTATTAATAAATTAAAATATTACATAATTTTTTTTATTTTGGCGTTGGTTCGTGTAATCCAATCAATAGGGACAAAAGCCGTGCAACGCACGGGTAACGATATCCTAGTTCTTTCATATTTCCAATACATTGGTAAACGGTAACGACTCAACAATTATTGATCACATATTGCTTCTCATAGTCTCGATAATGTGCAACCCTAATTTATATGAAAACTTTAATTGTATTTACTTTGTGATCATTCCCAAAGCATGCCCATGTACATCCTCCCGTCACTATTATAAGTCAAAGTCTACATTTTAGATTCATACAATCAATGATGTATATAATTTTTATTATATACCACATACATCATTCAATAAATGAATATAAAATATCGATTTTCACTTATAATAGTGATCGGAGGATGTACTACCTCCGTCCCTAATTATAGGACCCTTTTGAAAAAATAACGCATATTAAGAAAATTGATAAGTGTAATAAATTTGTTAGTAATTAGTATTGTTTTTACATTTTTATCCTTTAAGAGAGAGAGTTAGTTTGTGTTTTCAACGTAATATTTAATGTTGATTTAAGAAAAAGATATAAATAAATAGGGGTATGTTGGTAAAGAATTAATTAATGTACTTGGAAATACCAAAAGGGTCCTATAAAAAGAGACAAAAAAAATTCTCAAAAGGGTCCTATAATTAAGGACGGAGGTAGTATTAACTAATGCTAAGTACTCCCTCTAGTCCTAAATATAAGCAAATTTAACTTTTTAGGTTCATTCAATTAATGATGTATGTGGTCCATATTATGGACCACATACATTATTAATTGAATGAACCTAAAAAGTCAAATTTGCTTATATTTAGGACCGGAGGGAGTAGTATTCATCATTCAATTCTTCCACTTTTCCAATGTATTGGTAATTGTCCATCACAGGTAAGGATTAATCATTATTTAGTCTGAATAGTATGTAGACAAACATTAATCATTATGCATTATCTCATCAATTTACCCCATCCATTTTAAAATGAATGTCATTTTAACCAATTGCTCACAAATTAAGAAATGAAATAAAGTAGTCAAATGACATAGCAATTTTACTAAAATAGCCTTACTATTTTTTAATTATTTAATAGATAATAATGGAAGCATTCAATGGAAGATGTATCTTTTTTTTTTTTCACAGTTTTCAAGGTAACAAGGCAAAAGAAATTGACGGCAAACACATGTTTCTAACTTCTTAATTTAGTTATTTTAAGGGGCGAAAATGGAAAAAAAATCAATTTTTCATTGAAAGTTGAAAAGACATTCATTTTAAAACAATTTTTGTTTGCAAAAACGACACTCATTTTAAAACAGAGGAAGTATATATTAAGTTATTCATCATCTCCATTTATTAATTTCTCCATTTCATTTATTTTGAGAGAGAAATACACACAAAAAATAAAAAATAATTAACTATGGTGGAAACCGCATAGTAGTAGAACCCACAACTTTTTTTTTTTTATATCTTTTTAAATGACATTTTTCATTTATTTTTATAAATGGAGAGGATCCTTACTCATTTTACATGAGTGACGCAGAGATAAATAAATAGTTAATTTAAAATTGCATGTCATAAGGTTTTAGCAGTAAAAAATTAACTTAGAAACTATTTTAACATACACTCATAATTTTTGAAATGTATTTGTCATTTTTCAGAACTTAGATGCTAGTTTTTACCAATACTCATAATTTCAAGAATCAATTTATATATTTCATCCTAATACTCCCTCCGTCCCGGAATATCTGACTCATTTACTAAAAAAAAGTGTCTCAAAATAACTGAGTCATTTCAATTTTCAATACAACTTTCATCATTCCCAATACAATATAACTCTAATTAATACTACTTTCATCATTCCCAATTCAATATATTCCACTTTCCCCTTTATTTATACATTTTTCTTAATCTGTGTGAAAAACCAAACTGGCTCAGATATTCCGAGACGGAGGGAGTAATAAAATCAAATAAGTTGATGTGGCATATGACCCGTACATCAAATCAATTATCAAGAGACAAAGAAGATCATGAAGATATCAATGTTTATAGCTATGCGTTATTTTTATCTATTATGTAATTGGAAAGCAGTGGGATCTTATGCATTCATAAATCATTTTGAATGGAAATTTTAAAAAAAAAATTACACAATAACTTTATATTTTCTTAAGGTAATTTTTTTAAGGGTTAATTATGTTTCTAGTCCCTATAAAATAGCGACCTTGTAAGTTTAGTCCTTACTTAATTTTAATAGCATTTTTAGTCCCTAATTTTGTTTTTCTGCACTGAGTATTAGTCCCTACTCAATTCAAATTTGTTTAATTTATGTTTAAACTCTTAAATTTTTGAACAATTTTTTGCAGACATGTTTAGAACATTACTAAAAGTTCCTCCGCAAAAAATTATCGTAAAATTTGATTTCTACATCAAGATTTTATTACTTTTTATCTTTAACTTTTGTCGTTTTAAAAAATTCATATTTAATTCATTTCATGTCAGAAAATTCTAAATTTTAGTAAACGAACCTTTCATAGTGTTCTAATCTTGTCTCAAAAAAATCGTTCAAAAATTTAACAGTTTAAGGATAATTAATCAAACTTTGTTTTAGCAGGGACTAAAATTATAAGTAAATTTTTTTTATAGGGACTAAAAATGCTATTAAAATTAAGTAAGGACTAAACTTACAAGGTCGCTATTTTATAGGAACTAGAAACATAATTAACCCTTTTTTTAAAAATAATCCGTGTATTATAACACGAGTGTTGTAATTTGACAAAGAAATGTTGCAACTTTCTTATTCCCTTGTAGTAGGTCCTATTGGAACTTGTGGTGATTAAAATGAGAAAAGTACAATTCAACTAAATGACAAGTAATCGAAACAAACGATAAACAAATCAAATAATTGAAAAAAATAATTTAATATTTCAGAGATACACAAGTTGATTGTTATTTTTACTTATAGATGATGAAAGTGATATTTCAATTCTCAGAACCAATAAAAAAAAGGGAGTGAAACGCACACGCATCTAGTTGGTTTCATTAGGAAGCAGTTGCAAGAAAATAACATGCATATCGAATCAAAATTGTACTCCTCCTTTATTTTAATAAAATCATGTTTATAATTACAATTGGAGAGCAAATTGATATATTTTATGAATTTCCTAAATTGCCTTAATTTGTCACTTCAGGTAGAGGACAACATATGAATGGTGTGAGACTTGTGAGCTGATGTAATTATGCTACCTGCCTAATTCTGTTCCTACTTGAACTTCCTATAATATAACTAACTAATTAATTTTGCTAATTAAATTAAAAAAACTAATAAATTAATTTTTGGTTGTTCAAGTTGAGAAGTTGCAATCTCTGATACTTCATAAGATATTCTGATTGTACAGTCAAATACCAAGTTGCTAGTAACCAAATTCTGCAGGATTCAAGTTGATTAAGCTGATAGCCCACCAAATTTGCCACCAGCCATGTTATGTGACATTAGAGCAACTAGTTTAGTTACCACAACCGTTCAACCACTAAAGCCATCAAAACAAAGGCAATAACAACCGTTACAACGTTGTTTACTCTCTGATCCACATGTCGAACACCAGACACATCCGTAGCCGGCAAAGGATATTTTCCATTCCCAGATTTGATTGAACTGCATTCACATTCAAACAAGAGTTTTCAAAATGTTGCACTCAAACTTCAACACAAAACAAAACCAGCTAGTAGCTAGCTACACAAAAACTAACTCATACACGGAATGTTTTATTGATGGTACATCTGGCATGGCATAGTTCATAACAAAAAAAAATCTGGCATGGACGGTGCATATATAAATAAATAAATAAATAAAAACAAAGAAAAAATGCAACGTGACAACCATATCTAAGGTGATACCACACCATAACAGCAACGGTTCCCCTCCTTGACATTCAACTTTCTCTATCTTAATAATTAAATTAAAAAAAGGTGATATGAAAATTCAATAGCAATATTCCTATCTCAAAACACGTTTTAACAACTAAGAATAGCAATTCCAATCATTAGTTGATTAACAAATTATTTTGTTTACTCTAAAATATTTAGCGACAAAATTCATTCACACTAAAATCAAATGTTCGAATCTCGTATTCTAACATATCAAATATCTTTGCATCTTTTACTAAAAAAATTCTGGTCTTTTTGACAACCAATTACATTCATTTTGAAAAGAAAAGAAAATTGTGATAAGTTATTGAAGAAAAGGTAAACAGTAAAAAAAGTGAAAATTACCTTGTGGAGGGTGTGGGGCAAAAAGTGATGGTATAATCAGCAGAAGCACAAGTGAAAGTGCTAGTTCCATCATCATAAGCATAACTATAAGCGCGTGGACACGCACTCTTAAAAAACTGCGAGTAGGAACTTGGTTTACACGTATCAGGCGAACCATAAGCGCCACTGCAGCAATATTGCGGATCCCCAAACGCTTCACACGCGCTTTTACACGCCACGCTCTCTTCACCTCCGCCGCTATTACTACTACTACTCATCACTTTCAACTCCGTCGGACACGCCGCGTTCAAGTCGACGGAGCAACCCGTTGCCGTGCAGTTTCCGCCGCCGGTTTCACCGTGTGGTTCGATCAATATCGGGAGATTGTAACCGTCGACGAGACTAACGTCGAAGAAATCAAGTCCTCCGGAACCGTTGAGGGTGAATTCTGCTAATGTTGCCGGTGGTATAGCGTTTCTTCCGGCACATTCGATGGTGGAGGAATCACAGTCGCCGGTGATGCATGAGAATTTTCCGGTGGGGTCTTGTGAGCAGTGTGTTCTTCCCCATAGACGGCCGGACCAGGAAGGTGGTACGGCGAGAGCATTGGACTCGCCTGATTGGAGAACAAAGCCGGTGGTGGAAAATGGTTCTGTTCCGGCGCCGGATAAAATTCCCGGCCAAACTGTGTAACCGCAATTGTTCACAATTGTGAATGTTGATGAATATGAACCTGTAATAATTAACATGTTAAAAACAACATAAGAAGAAAGCAACTTAAGACACAAACTTTTATGTGAACATTAAAAACAACAAAAAAAACTAAACTGCATGTCTGGCATCATTGTTAGATTTGCCATAATCACGCTAGATCATGCATGATTCTGACAAATTCATCGGGAATTCAAACATGCACTACGAAAATCGAATAACTTGGCGTGAGTGTTACCTATTAGGAGTTGGTAGAGAATAAGGGCAACCAAAGTGGTGGCAAATTGGGTAGAAGAAGCCATAATTGGAAAAATTGGTAATGAGAAAATTGAGAAGAGTGTGAAATTTGATGAAGGGTGAATTGATTTCCCTTATAAGAGGGTATTTGATTGAAAATTTAGTGAGATGAAGGAAGTGAATATATAGAGATTTCAAGCGGGACCATGTGGGTTTGTGGGGTCAAGGTCCATATAGCCCATAAGGAAGGCAGAGGTTTACGTGTCATGGGACCACATATGCAGTGCACATGCAAACATAAACCGCAATGTGAAAGGTCGGTTGATTGTCTGGTTTTTTATGTTATGATTATGTATACATACGCTATATGGATCGAAGGTCGAAAATATCAAGGTTTAATTATTAGGTATATCTTTTGTTCCTTAAAAAAAAGGTATATGTTTTGTCAAAACAAATTATTAAGTAGATCGTTGAACTATTGTAAAAACAAAAGTATATTTTGAACTATATTTGAGAGTTTTAAATATGTTCTAAATCATGGTGTAAAAGTAAAGATTCTAAATTATTTCCAAATTTAGGACCAAATTATAAATATTTTTAGGTTAAAGACTTACTTAAAAATTCTCAAATTGTTGAGGAATCAAAAGAGTAACGATATTGTGTTGGCACGACATATTACAAGCACGAAAAAGATACGACATATTACAACCCTTGGATGTAAATTATACACAACGCTGCTTTTATTCTCTCTTCCATGTAGGGAGTGCCTTTCACTTATTTAACAAGTTGTGTGTTTGTCGTCGGTTAAAGTGTCGTGTTTAATAGCACTGCTTAAATAGTAATAATATCGGATAGATAAGACTCTTGATAAGAGTTTATAAAGAGGAGACGATCCTCACATTGTAAGTCGGTTTTGTAAGGATGAATTAGACATCGATATTCAACATGGTATCAGAGCTTGTCGAATTCAAGGGTCGCCTACCCATTCACGCATCAAGCACAAAGAGTGTTGTGCGTGAGGGAGTGTATTGAAAAAAATCACCTTGCAAACCGATTTTCTAATGATGGGTTAGACCCAAATTAAAGACAATGAAGCATTTTTGGGAGGAATCAACTCTAGTGCTGACAAGACCTGGGGTTTATAGAAGGAAGCTTGAATTAGACTTAAGAAAAAAAGGACGGCTACGAGTATACATAAAAGGAATATTTTAGGGAAAAAATAATGAGGAATAAAGTTGTGCATCTAAAGGAATTAGCATTTTCTTTTTTTTAAGTAACATTGAGGTCAAGGTGAGGTCTTTTTAAGAGTGAGGGGGTCAAATATGAGGCTATTAATTCCATGTGATTGTTGTCCCTTACTGTACTGTTGCTTCAGGGTGCCATCCACTATATGATCACGTGCCTCTCATGGTCACATGTTTATGCCTTCAATTTTGATTAATTATTATGCAAGATAAAACAACTTTCAATGATCGATTCTTTTTTTAACCTATTAAAATAGTTAGATCGATACTTTGTTAATTGTGATGCAGTATTTTATTGGCTAGAATAGAAAGTTTGTTTCTTTTTTCAGAAATAGGACAGATCCTGTTTTTTTAATTTAAATCTGCACCCTTTAATTTACAGATAAATATTTTTTTGTTGAGGGAATTTACAGATAATTAATATTTAAAAGCGCATAAACAGATTTGAAGTATTAGAATGGTTGATCCAATCTATGATGTAAGAAACATTGTAGGGTAAGTATGTTGTTTGATATCATGGTGGATTTGGTAAAATTATAGTGCAGTGTGATTTTGTAAATTATGTTTGGTTGCTCATTGTGATACTGCCCAAATATTACACTGAAATCAAATATGCACAAAGTAATATTTATATACTATTAATCTTTTTTCAAAATACTTTTTTTTATTTAAGAAAAATGCATTTGAAAGTTCGGATTCATGAGCAAAACATTTCCTCAAGTGCAAACCTATTGGAGCAAAGTGGTTTCACAAAATATCTCACTCATATGTGTAAAACTTCTTTTCTAAACGAAATCTATCTTTCGTGCGTAATTGTTTGGATTAATTCCTTGAAGCAAACATTATGAGAGTTGATATCTTCCAATAAATATTTTTCCACGCACACTAGACAAAGAACGAATTTGTCTAAGTAATTTTCATTCTTGCAGCATAACATTAGACCGTTCAACAACAACCATAAACTGAGCACCAACCAAGTTATTCCAAATTTTATTGTTTATGTGTTTCAAAATACTCTAGAAAACATAACCAAATAAAGCAGCCTCTTCATTCTTTAATTGCTGTAAAATTTGAAAAATAATATTTGAAGCGTCTTGGATTTGGTTCACCACATCACTCACAGTTTGAGAAAGCCTGAATGATCTCCACACATCACAACTACTTGGGCGCTTGAAGAAAATATGTAAGCTATCCTCATCATTATTATTGCACAAGACACAAATACAAGGACAATTCACAATCACACCTTTCTCCCTTAACATCATATGCGTAGGGAAACACTTTTTGCAAACTAATCAAATAAAAAATCATTGTTGCTATCAACGTATGTCGATATAGATAATCCACCATATCCTCTCAAAAAAAAAAAAAAGATAATCCACCATATTATTTATGCGCACCAAGCTAGCTAGTAGGGAAGAGATGCAATGAAAAACATAAGTGTAATAAATTCTAAAAACATACATGAATGGAATGAATTAGGCATGCATAGTAGAAATTGAGAGTACTAGTAGTATTATTTGAACATCTATTTGCTTGACATCGAAATAGACAACCAAGTTTTTATAAAAAAAAGTATGTATTGGTATAAAAATCAAAGTACTAAAGAGAGAAAGTGAAAATACAATGTAAGTATGAGAGAGAAACGTGTTATAAAATAATTGTATAAATATCATTTCTCGATTAATAATGCAATCCCTCTTCAGACCCAATAAAAAATTAAGTTGATTAATTAAATTATAAATGAAGCATTCCCAAGCTACAAGAAACCAAGTTGGTTGTATTTGCACCGACCGACAAGAATTTACTCAAGTAGCTACTTCACAATTCAAATGTCTAGTGAATGAATGAAAGGTCAAACACCTGAACAAAACAACCATTACACGACTCTTGCAAAGTATACTCTCTATGTTCCTATGTACTACATAGATTGTTTTTCCAAATAAAAAATTGTTTTGATTAATAAGCAAATTTTAAACATATACTCTGGTCTTTTAATAATTATAAAATAATTGATAGAGAGGAGTGTAATTGATATAGAAACATTGTATATAAAATCATATCGAAAGATATGAACCTCTTAAATGTATCTCAATTATCTTGAAGGATTAATTTAGTACTATGATGTTAAGAGAGTGAATCAAATCATTGACCTCCTTATCATCTATTCATTGATCTTGTTCTATGCAGCTGAGTGCGGATATATACATTAGTTTATTCAAATTGATTAATGTAACTTTAAAAAATAGATTAATAGAATTATCTTTTCCTTAAAAAAGCTGCAAAATGAAAAGGAAAAAAAAAAGAAGGAAAAGTGGTAGCATCACTCATAGTCGAGATATTCGACCATTTGCCACATCTAAAACCTAAGGTATCAGACAAACTTGCAGTACCAAGGGCCAATCTTATGTTTTGGATAACAAAACAGTATCATGTTCAATTATTTTGACAACTTGAGTGAATTCATGCTCACAGATACCACACAAGTCAAAAGTTGTTCATCTAGTAAGTTACATGTATCATATTCACTAGTTTTTCCACCCGTGCAACGCACGGGCTAGAAGAGATTTATTGTGGCTTAAATCAAATACTTATAGCCTCCTATGTTTTTTGAGGAATTTGAAACTGTAGACTTAATTAAATAGAAACTTAATTGAAACACATGTAACTCGATGTTTTAAAAGAATATGAAACTTTGGACATTTAATAAAAATTTAAATCTTATAGCCTCCCGTGATGCATAAATTGATAAGTAAAAAGTGGCAAAATATTTAGTTAGTTAACCGTATACAATAACGTAAGATATGACGGTAGACTCATGTTAGTAAAGGAATTAGAAAATTGTAGAAGTGAAAAATTAATTAACTAATAGAGACCATCTCTTATTCATATATTATTTATCATTGATGAAAGAAAGCCATATAATTTCCCTAACTTCCAGTTTCCTCCCTCAGTCATCTAAAACCAAATTGCATGATTTTAAAGGAGTACTCAGCCTATGTTGTATGTAATGATGGATAAAAACAAATAGAATTTCTCATGCTACTAAAGACTCGTGGCTAATTGGAAATAGTCAAGAGAGGAACCTTGATAATGCAACAAACATAGAAACATTTTTAAAGTTTTGTAGTGATTTTTCTCATCTTTTCAATTCTTCCTTTTATTTTCTTTTGTTTTAACTTTCGTTCATCTTCTGGATTTGAAACATGCTTGTGTACAATAGGTCCATATAACATTCATAAATGGTCTAAAATAATTAAGTACATAATAATGATAATTTACCTAAAAGAAGAGGAACGAAAGTAACATCTTCCAAATTTTATAGTCCTTATTGATACATAGAGACATTGATTACATGTTGACTATAAATACATTGCATATGTAAATCTAAACTTAAATAACAACATATTCTCGAGCAATGGTGCACTTTGAACTTGGTCCTCCATAGATAAACTCCCTCCATGCACATAACTCCACGGGTACATTAATTAATTAATATACAAAGTCTTCCTAGAATATCTTATTCTTGTTAAACACTTCAAAACAAAAGATCTTTAACTCTCAGGAAAATAACATACTTAAAGAAAAACAATAAGAACGATCATTTGCAATTCTTTTTAAGCTTTGGTTTAAAATAAAGACGTTATTTCATATGTAATGAGAGATGTTTTCTGCAAATCAGTATAAAAGATGTCAGACATTTCAATTTTGAAAAATATACTATAAGTATGAGAGAAGATTATAAAATTCTTACTTTATAAAATTTGTCCCTTATTTTTTTTTGTTTTTTTTTCCTTCAAAAAAAAATTCAGTTTTTTCCCGAATTTTTTTTACGATTTTTTCCCGAAAATTTTTCAGTTTTAATTTTAACAGTTTTTTTCCGAATTTTTTTTTTTACTTTTAATTATTTTTTCAGATTTTTTTAATTTAAAAAAGAATTTTCAAAATTTTGAAGGAAAAAAAAAATTTAGCCCAGGGGTATTTTGGTCAATTCCCATGCCATTTTGTTAATTTTGATGACGTGGCAGTCATTAACTGGGTCAAGGGACGAATTTTTAACTGATTAAACTTTGCAGGGGCAAAAAAAAAAAGATTAGCGATTGCAGGGACGAAATTTTAAGCGAGCCCTATTTGCAGGGACGAATCACATATTAAACCCTAAAATCAATCAAAGTAAAGAAAGAAATCTAAGACCACAATTGCATGTTCAAACCTTTGTGGCCAAAAAGCTATCTCATCACATGGTTCATATTGAAATATATATACTTGCTGCAAAGAAATAACATAATGATTAAATGGAAATGCTAACCACATGATTATTGGATCAAAATCATGAACATAACTTCATTGACCCTCTTAATGAGCAATGTAACTACCTTATAAAAGTGCAACTTTTAAGAATGGATAATCAAATTCAAACTCATAATGAAAGAGAGACATAAAAAGTAATATCAAATGCATGAATCATCTCATAGCTTACCTGATTTGGACAAAAGCAGTTTCAATGATCATCAAAACCTTTAAACAGTTGCCGCTATTAAGCACCTGAACATAAACAACAACTTTTAAGAATGGATAATCAAATTCAAACTCAAACATTGATATTCAAAATTAACTCAAAACTCACTAATCAATATGAGATCTTCATGATTTGCCCACCTTTTCATGCAAAAAAAAAAAACAAAAATTGTTCTGTATCAATATCAAAAGTCAAAACTAAGAATATCATCCACTTTCTATCTGAGACATTTTATCAAACACTTTGTAGTGCTCAATTTCACAGCAAAAAAATCAAATACAAAACCAAGTCAAAATAAGACAAATTCAATAAAATCTAAATACTCTTGCTGATGTAAAGTTGTAAACACAAAAATAAAATCAATACTTTCAAATACAACAATTTTTGTTAATCTAAACATAAAAAATAAGACAAATTCAAGACCCATTCCACAACTAATGAAAAACGTCAAAATAAATTGTCAAAATGAATCTTGCTTGAACAAATTCTAAAATATACAAAACCATAAGAGTAAGAGAGAAGGGGCTTACGTGGTGGAAGACCTTCACTTGGACTGCTTCATTTTTTTTTTCATTTGAATCGTTCTGCAAAACAAACCAGAGAGTAGGAGAAAGGTTATACAGTTTGAACATGAACATGAACATGGACCAGATATCTAAAAACAAAAATGGAATTGAAGTTCTTACCTCCGCTTGCATCGTTCACTATTTCGAAAAATCGAATATGAATATGTACCGGTTCCGATTGATTTGTAATTCAGAATGGCATTTGGCTTGTGATTGGAAACAGTTGAAATCAATGGGGATATTGATTTCTGACTTGAGAATGAAAAATGATGAAAGGGAAGATGAGAAGATGAAAAAGAGAGAATGAGGGATTGAATTCGTAGAGAGAGATGAAGAAAGAGATAGTGATAAATTGGATGTGTTTGAATTTGAATAATGGGAAAGAAAGAGATGAGAGAGTAAGGAGGGATATTGGAAAGATTCAAATTTCAAATTTCAAATTGAAGAAGAATGAAAAGGGGGGAGGGATTCTGTCTAGTTGCAGAAGTGTGTTTGAAGAAGAGGGAGTACGTTTTCTGTGTTCAGAGTGAGATAGGGACTCTTTTTACCATTTTTCTTCTAAATCCATTTAATGCTTCCGGAAAAAAGCTGGTAACGGTTGGACTATAGAGTTGGGCTGGACTTGTATGGGCCTCTATTCAAACTTGGATTTTTGCCTCTTTCCTGTAAATAGGTCCGATAGCAACATTTCTTAGAGGGAAAACTACTTATTCAAATTTTAGTACCATAAAATGCATTTTGCTCATTTTTTAATTTTGAGAAAATTAGGATTACATGGTTTTCTGGTCATGCTTACTATTTTTGATGATAAAATGAGACATTAAAAAATTGAGATTTATTGAAGGAGGCTTAGAATTGTGACACATTGGATTGGGGGGCTTGTTTTTGCTATTTGTTGCTTCATGTTTATATATTATTAAGATATCATGGTGATTCTATCGCATATCTGATTCATTAGTGAGTTAATGAATTTGATAGTCAGGTGCAAGTAGCATTTTTCAGTCTTCAAGATATAAGCAAACAATCTAACATGGTAATGTAAAAGATCACCATACATTATGCAGTAGGACATACAGATTGAGGCCAAAACTTCAGCCAATCTTTGATGCAATTCTCAATCCAATTCCCAGCAAACAATCCTTGCCAAATTGACCAAATCAACTTCCCTATATCAAAAGGAACTAATGCAGTCCCTCGCGATTGCAATGGCTTATGCAACACGATTCTTTGAGAAGGAAATTGTTATGGAGGAATGGTGAAGCAAAAGGTCTTCTCTGCGGCCAAAATGTTGAAATGCGGTTGAATCTCTCATTTGCCATTACAATTTTCAGTTTCGACCAACGTTTTTTCATATCAGAAGGCAAAGAATTCAAGCAGAGATCAAAGTTTATAGAGTAGGGCCATATTTATTGGATTTAGTCACAGCGGTAGCAGGAAGTTTGTTGTAGTTACTTTTGGTTGTTAGTAGTTAGCTTTTAGTAGCTATTAGTTTCTAGCAAACATAGCAAAAATCAAGGACACGTAAAAGCATTGTAAATATGTAACAGCATTGCCATCTCTTGGATCAATCAAGCATTATCGCATCATATTGACCAAAGAACCATCTACATTTACAGTACTTGGGTCTAGGGACGAGTAAGTTTATGGATTTGCATCAATCCAAACTTTGGTCCGAGTTAGAGACACTGGGAATTTGTCCCAATCTGCCTCATCCCTAGTACTAATAGCATATTTAATCTCACCCCTGCTCGTAACCTGATGGCTCATGCATGAGTATGATCCTCATTTTCAGGCCATATCTCATCTAAAATTAGACTCTTAACATAAACTACTGATTATTGAATATTCACAATCAAATTCAGGAAATTGATCAAGTTGGTTTCATCTATATTGCATGATCCTCAAAATTATTTCTTGCAACAATTCTACAAATAATATTGTTCACAAGCAAGGTATAATTTTTTGTCATACCAAAATTACAAGGGTTGTAATCTATCTACAGAATACAGGACAATGATATAGAATATGCTGCTGCACAAAGTGGAACTTGTTATCAGTGCAAATGAAAATAAATCAATAGACTTCAACATTCCATTGCTCTGCCTTCTTCAACTGTCTCTTGTACTCGGTCCAATCAATACCTACAACACATAACAAACACAACATGGTGACTATAGTTTCTCTTATTCTTGAATAAAAAAATTCGATAGACAGATGTTAGTATTTTCTCCTTCATCATGGTTTGAATTTCAATCCTTCTAACCATTAGCTCAAACCAGTTGAGCTATCCAAACCCCCCTCTATGCTTCATGTAATAAAAATTCAAAATGTTTTTCTTACCTTCTTTGGCAGCGAGTGAAACCATTATGTCATCAATTCCCTTCTCCATTCCTTTCAGTCCACACATGTAAACAAAAGTGTTGTCTTTCTTCAGTAATTCCCACAACTCTTCTGCGTATTGTGCCATTCTGGTTTGGATGTACATTTTCTCTCCTTTGTCGTTTACTTGTTCTCTGCTCACAGCAAAGTCAAGCCTGAAGTTCTCAGGTGCTTTCTCCTTCATCTTTTCAAATTCCTGTATCATACAATTAAAGTAGTATAAAGTATAAAACTTCCCATTCTACATAACTTGTAGCAGAATTTCATGAATAGTGAGAAAAGTTTGATTCATCTCACCTCCTTATAAAGCAGTGAGCTGCTTGTGGGGACACCCAAGAAGAGCCATGCCAAACCATTGAACTACAAATATCATATATGCCAAAAGTCCAAAACTCAGTTAATAATCAAACATGATTAGCACAAAAACATCTTTTATAATACTAAACTTTTAGATTCTTGTGCAGAAATCGTTTTACTTTGCTTGTGCTTACTAGGTAAATAAATTTGCCATTCTTTAAAAGATCTATAAACATAAATATCTATATGTAGTTGCAATAAATTAGAGTGGCAACGGTTGTGGATTTTCTGGTAACATCGATCACTTGGTAGTGATTTCCTTTGTTCCAAATTCTTCTCTTACCTTGTAATCTTCATGCTTCTCGAAGAACATTTTCCATAAAAATGAGCGGAATGGGGCAATTCCAGTACCAGTTCCCAACTGCAGAGAAAATTTTAAGGATCAACGGAGAAAATCAACAGTCAAGACAAAAGAAAGGGATCAAATAATAATTTTTTATTTCTTTTCGATATAGATGAAGATGGATAAGTAATGTACCATGATGACGGTGGCATTAGGATCTTTTGGCATAAGCATTTCTTTACCAACTGGGCCAGTAATCTGTACTTCAGATCCAGGCTTCAAGTCGCCTGAATAAAGAGGATCACAGTGGTGATTAGTATAAAGGGGTCATTAGTACTAACAATGATGAAGTTTTTACAACTTATACTTGTATTGTAAATTGTCAAAATAAATATAATAACTAATACACAAACATGCATGTGTGTATAGAAATACATATTTAACTCTCTTATAGTAAAGTCTCCACATTAGGGAGGGAGAAAGAAAAACCTCAATTGATTAGAACATTGACGATTTATATATGTATGTACAAAACAAATTCTCTTTTAGAGTCCTCAAATGCAAATGGAAATGCAAAAGTAAAAGCATTCATCCTTACACAAGAAATTAGAGCAGACTCCCTTAACAACTTCTCCGGCATCATTTGTGTACACAAGACGTTTCACACAGAGAGAAACCTGTATAAAGGAATCATATCAGATCAAGTTACTCTGGTACCCATACAAAAGATGTGTTGGCAACTTATCATATACCTGTTTTGAGGGTGAAATTCATTTGGGTGAACTTATAGATTACAAAAGTTCGAATTTTGTAACAGGGGTCAATGGCATGAATTCTATAAAAGCTTTATGAATGTACTTCAAACTATTTACTCAGTACTCACAATTCCCAGCTACAATACAGTACAGAAATAAAATGATTCATTCTCCAAATTAATAAAGACTCACAGTTTTGGAGTCTCCAAAATCACCAAGAGCACTGCTAGCAATTGAATACAATCTCAGCTTGTGAGGCTTTCCATTCTTGTCAATACCATCTGGAACTATCCCAATTGATTGTCCTTCTCTGTAAGGAACCTCTCCTGAAATTATAATACAAATATTAGGCTTTTAAGCTAGAAATTAAATCAATATTTTG
The DNA here is from genome assembly GCF_051527215.1 of Medicago sativa. Classification (NCBI taxonomy): domain Eukaryota; kingdom Viridiplantae; phylum Streptophyta; class Magnoliopsida; order Fabales; family Fabaceae; genus Medicago; species Medicago sativa. The sequence continues at coordinate 12,644,142 of NC_140753.1, read as the reverse complement.
ACAGCAATCCATGTTATGATTTCTAGATTGTGGTTTTAGAAAAATGGTCTGCAACCACATTCCCTAACACAAATTTTGGGAAATGGACCGCGATTGAAGTTACATCATCTATATTTGATTGTAATTTTCTACAAATCAAGTATTTGTTGAGTATGACTCATATTCGCTAGCAAGTGGACAAACGCTCATGCGGATCAAGTGGAGTTGAATAGTATTTAAATAAAGTTTTGTACTATGTAACCCTAATCCAATGCATAATACTAGAAAACCACACCAGTCATTCTGGTGTCAGAGACAAAGTCACAATTGAACGAACTTTGTGATCAATTGTTGTGTTTATTTATCAGACTCCTTTAGAATCGGAATTTCTATTCTAACAAATTGTGATGCAAGCGTAATTTAAAACCTTGTAATGAATAGTGAATGTAAAAGTAATAATAGAGAGGAAATGCATGAGAACACTCACCCTCAGTGCTGAAAACCATGTGCCAAGTTTCACCAGGTGCATCATCACCGGTGATCTTTGTGTTGAGAAGACACCTTCCAATGTATGGTGTCTTTGGTTTAAACTTGTTCACAACAATACCTTCCTCCTGTTTCTTTGATATCTTTTCTACCTTAACAGGAGCAGGTGCTTCTGTAGCAACTTCGGCTCTGACTGTTAACCTTCCACTAATGGAAACATTATTCAATGAAACCTGACAAACAAACATCACCTCATATCATACTCATAATAATATTCTCAACACTTACACTTCAGATCGAAGGCGTGTCCGGTGTCAGTGTCTGTCACTAACACGATATAGTTACGTTCAATTACTTCTATTTTCTTAAATTATCAGTGTCGTGTCCGGTTGGATCAATGCATGTATATGATTATGGAAGAATGAAACGTACCTTTTTGAAGACAAGTCTATCTGGGGAAATAACAGATGTCCTGATCGGAAGAGAAGTGGAGTTGGAGTATGGAAAGGAGACGGCGGCTGTAACTGCAGCAGCCATGTTGTTATTGGAAGAATCAAGAAAATGTAGAAAGAGAAAGAGAGAGTAATGTTAATAATTATTAAGTGATGATATGTATATGCAGTGTTTGAGTTTTTTTCTGGTTGGATCAAAGATATTATGATTGAGTGGATGAAATTTGTGAGCCAGAGAAGTGGTCGATATTATGTGAGGATAAGTCTATCTGTATGTATGATTCTTAAAAAAACCTGTGATGACCATTTTAGCCTAAGGGGTTTTGGTCACAAGATGTCTAGATTATTTATCTGAGGTCATGAGGACATATGGTTTAAGCTTAGAGGGTACCTAACCTAAGGCAAGATTACATACTATAAATATTTATATAAAATATGCTCTAATTATTATTTTCTTCTTTATAGTTTTTGGGGGGTGAATTTTGTTTTTCTTTTGCAGAAAAAAGTTTGTTTGCCTTTTGTAAATATATATAAGCAAATTACTTACATCAGTATCTAAAAAAATCTATTACAATGAGATGATATTGGCTATCTAAAAATTTATCATCTATATACTATTTATTAAAATTAATGCCATGTGAAATTCTAATTTTGCCCCTATGAGGGGCAATTCGGTAATTATATAATTCCATACCCTTGGAGAGTGCCACTTCATTATAAATATTATATATTATATTTTATTTTATATAATTTTATTTTTTATTTTTTATTTTTTATTTATTTTATAAGAATAAAAAAAATCCTAAATTCAGTTGCTTCTACATTGCCGTCGTTGTGAGAGATTAAAGTGTCGTTTGACCCGGCTTTTTTTCAACTTCTCTACATTTTTAAGAAGAAGTTAGGTCAAACACAATATCAATTAAGTACTTACTAAAAAAAATACTTTTTTTGAATGCATAAAATTGAATGGAATGAGCTTTGGCCAAAAGTTGTTGAATGTTATTTTATAAAACTACTTCTCGACAATTTACTTCACAAGCATCTCTTTTCAACTCACGCTAGGAACCTTTTCTTTTATTTTTTAATATTGTATTTCAATATGTTTTTTTCTTCCATTTAACTTTATTTTATTTTAATTTTTGAACCGTTCCATTTAATTTTTCAAGGAGGTTCCATTTAATTTTATTACCTTTTTTTCAAAGGAATTTTATTACTCCCTCCGTTTCACAATACTTGTCCATTTTGAAGAAATTACACATACCAAGGAATCAAATAAATGTTGTCATTTTTGATGAAATTCTTTGTGTTTTTTCTATAATACCCTTACTCATTTATTATTTCATTATATTATTTCTCTCTCTACAATAAATAGGTAAGAGTATTATTGATAAACCAATAATTAATGTTGCATTGAAACTTGAAAGTGACAAGTAAAGTGAAACAAAATTATTCTCTAAAATGGACAAGTATTGTGAAACGGAGGGAGTATCTTTTTATCACTTATATATTTAATTTCAATATCGTTTAATCATCACAACCTCACAAATATTTTTATTCACGCTGTCATTTAATGATACCAAATATTTTTATTTCCTTTATTCAACCTCATGAATATATACACACACATTAACGTTTAGAGTAATATTTTATGTCTGTCTGTCTGTTTTTTTTTTGTTACGCTGATGCATATAATTTTTTTAGTGTTGCTTGGTTGAATGCTACCTCACCGATTTTTTTAACTACTTTCCAATTTTTATATTTTTAATTTTTTTTTAACTATTTTCCAATTTTTTTATTTTTAACTATTTTCCAATTTTTTCTCCCAAATTCAGTTGCTTCTACACTGCCGTTGTGGGAGATTAAGATATCGATTGACCCCGGTTTTTTTCAACTTCTCTACTTTTTTTAAGGAGAAGTTAGGCCAAAAACAATATCAATTAAGTACTTACTAAAGAAGACACTTTTTTTTAATGCATAAAATTGAATGGAATGAGCTTTGGCCAAAAGTTGTTGAATGCTACTTCAAAAAACTACTTCTCCACAATTTATTTCACAAGCATCTCTTCAATTCACGTTGGGAACTTTTTCTTTTATTTTTTAATATTATATTTCAATATGTTTTTTTCTTCCATTTAATTTTTTTTGAACCGTTCCATTTAATTTTTTTTAAGGATGTTCCATTTAATTTTATTACCTTTTTTTTCAAAGGAATTCTATTATCCTTTTATCACTTATATATTTAATATCAATATCGTTTAATCATCACAACCTCACAAATATCTTTATTCACGCTGTCATTTAATGATACCAAATATTTTTATTTTCTTTCTCAACCTCGCTAATATATATACACACACACACACACACACACCTTAGCGTTTAGAGCAATGCTTTATGTGTGTCTGATTATTTTTTACAAAATTTTGATTTTAATTAAAAGTAAAATTGTAGATGTCTTTTCTTCAAAAATTGTATAGGTGCCTAAAAAAATTATACTTATATATATATATATATATATATATATATTGCACCTTTATATTGTAACAAACTATGCATATCTTTTTCTAATTAAAAAAAAATTAAACATATTTGTTTCCATGACACCAACAATGTAACAAATATAATATCATATAATATAAATGCTTGTATTTTTTAAAGACATCAAAATTATGGTATTCTTATAACGAAATTTGTTATTGAGTATAATTGAAATAGAAAAAACCAACTATTTTGATATTATTTATGTTATTATCTCAGGCTCCTTAAATTGTTTCTCCTATTCAAATATTTAACAAGTCATTTATATGATGATACAAATTTGTGTTCATGTTACACAAAATAAACGTTATTGAGTAAATATAGTATTTGTAAAAAAAATATCTTTTATTTTTTAACATTTTTAGCCTTCAGAAAATATTTTAAACATTTTTTTATTTATTATGTTAATTCATAATAAATTCAAAGTTTTGTCATCGTGAGCTTAGCTCAGTTGATAGGAACAATGCACAAATATATGCCAAGTCCGGGGTTCGAACCCTGGACACCATAAAAAAAAGTAATAAATTCAACGTTTGTACAATATTTTGTCAAACAACATTTAACTTAAAAATAGCTTTAAAACTAAAGAAACCAAACAACTTTAGCTTATTTCTTAAAGGCCTTTATTTTAACTTTGTTTTGAAGTAACTTTTAGACCGTAAAAAACCTTTGCCAAACGGTATCTAAGTTCAGCTGGGAACACTGTTTCACTTTCTTCTTCATAAGAGGTCATTTTCTTCCTTTTTTCATAGTTATGAGATCATGCATGACTTTAGTTGATTGATTTTTATGAGGGGTTCATTTTTCGACACTGGTTTAGTTTTTGCTTCATCATAGGTGGTTTTCTTCATTTTTTCACGATTATGCATTTTAAGGGTTTTGTTTTTTTTTTTTTTCAATTGTTAGTGGATTATGTACCAGAAATTGTTATGTTGCATGGATGTAGAAAAATCTTCCTTTGTTATGTGGAGTATAGTAGAGGTCATGATGATTGAATTTTAGCTCATGGTAAGGTTTTGACACAATTGTTATTTTAGCTTCTGCTACTATATAGTAGAAACTCTATAAATTAATAATGTCAGGACCGGAAAAATTTATTAATTTAGAGAGTTATTAATTTATTGATAAATTAATAATTATTAATTTAAAGAGTTTTTAAGTAATTATACTGTACATACCAAACAAAAAGGCAAATTAGTCTATGCCTCTTAGAATTACGTTGCAGCGAACCTTGGGACTCAATGTAAATTAGTAACTACTGTGTTCATATGCATTGGAAATCAATAATGATTTTTGAACTTTAAAGGAAAACAGACAACTATTGAATCATATTTCAATAGAGTGTAATATATTTTTTTCAGTTTCTATGAATTATTAATTTATGATTTTCTTGGGACCGAAAATTATAAAGGGATCTCCCAAAAAATTATTATCTTATTATTTTATCGAGTTTTTCAATTTTTTACATTGGCCCAAGTTGGGACCGGACAAATTTATTATTTTAGAGAGTTTATTAATTTACCGAGTATTAATTTAAAGAGTTTCTACTGTAGTTGAAAAAAATTGATGCATGTGGGTTATTTTATTTTCTATGAGTAATCCTAAAGCTGTTTTCATATTTGGTTTATTCTTTCCTATATGATTGAGTCGTACGAAAGTTGATTGGTGTAAATTTGTTTTGGTCATATCATTGAGGTCCAGAAAGTTGATGATACATAAATTTGTGCATTTAAGATCAGGTTGATTTGATGATACAAAAATTGATCACATAGAAATATGCTAGCTTCTTTCGATATCAGAATGAACAAAGGGAATAAAATTAAATGATGTATTATTGTATTTCTATATAGGACTTTCAATGTCAAGGAATTATGACTACATTAAGGATCTCAAAAATGATTTGGGCATTTGGAAAATAGGATTTGGAGTGCTGGATTCTTGGATTGTGACTGGTAGTAATGAGAATCAACATATGAAGCTCATTATTTATGATGCAAATGTTAGATGAGTTAGTTAAGATTTGTTGTAATTTCCTTTATGATTTATCAATGGTACGTATTAGTATACATTTTGATTTATTTATATTTTTTTGGTTTCTTTCTCTGATTTAGGGTGATCGAGTTCATGTAATAACTCGATATAGAGAATTGGAGCATTGGAAGGTTTTGATTGAGGAAAACAAGACTTATACTTTGTATAATTGTCATGTGTTTGATAATGAAATTGCATTTAATCCCTTTAAGGTTGTTTTTGGTTCTGGTACAAAGGTGCAGAAGTATGACAAGTTAACTATCGTTCTTACTCGTGAATTTCGCTTTAAGTCATTTAAGGAAATTCAAGATGGAAAATTCAAAACTGACGTTTTATATGGTATAGTTATGTGCTTTAATTTATTTCTGTGTTTTCTCCGATTATAATGTTCTTATAGATGTATTTTTTTTTTTAAGAAATCATCGGGCTTCTTCATGAGATTGTCAAGACAACACGAATTGGGACTGGAAAGAAATCGTGTACGAACATTGTGTTGAAAAATAAAAGGTATTATTTTCTAATTTGTCAGCATCAGATGATAGGATTTTGTATACGTTTGATAATGACCTGAAAGATGTATTTCCTTATGCAGTGGGAATATGGTTGATGTAACACTATGGGAAAAATACTTCGCAGCTTTATCATTTACCATCTATTTACCTTGAGTTCTTTGCTTCCATTTTGTAGTCAATGACAACCCAAATATATGTAACAATTGGTCAGGTTCGATGCTGCACATCAACCTACATCATCCGGTTGTTGAGAAGTTTAAGATTTAGTAAGTTTGCATTATGATTTCACAATTCAGTGTTAAAGTAACTTATTATTTCACAATATGATTTGATTGTTTCTTGACCATGTTTCTTGAATTGTTGTAGTGACCTTAACACTTCTCAAACTCTTCAGTCAGAACTTAAGTCAGAGTTCGGCTTCTTCTCAGCGTACTTCGTACAACGATTTTTCCAATCTGTCTCAAGTTAGGCCAATTGTTGAATTTATAAACTTAGTCAAAGTCTGCTTTTTTTTTTATGCACAAACATGCTTTGAATTTTTTTACGCACAAATCAAAAATATATATTGCATTATTCTTTATTTCATGTGCATAATTTGTGTTAGGAAACATATTGCATCACTATTTGGAAAACAACTAAATTCAATCCTAACCAATTTGGATTGTATTACGAGAGTTGCACCAAATGTTCGAAGACATCAATGTCAAATGGTGCTAGCTATAAAACACATGCAGGAGCGATGCTTAATTTTCGTTTGTTTCAACAATGTTAATTGGACAACGGGGTACATATATACCACATGCATGCATTTATCTAGACTTTATAGGAAGATAAATTAGAAGTCATGGTACATTTTCTTTAGCTTAATATCAGTTATGCTACCTTCATTTTATAAATTACATGTAACTATATTCGCATACATTTTATCCATGTTAATATGCATTAGACTAATATTCCAGTTATTTCCCTGTTTAGCATTTCTCAAACGATGTGTCAAGAACAATTCTGAAAGCAAAGCGCAAAACAATCACTCTTATTGATGATCAGACACAGAGAAAGTATAAGTGTCGCCTCATTACCGCCGAAAGAGCAAGCTATGGAAAATACTTGGGTGGGCAGTGGTTCAATTTCTGCAGAGAACGTGTGATGGAAGAAGGTGGTAAGCTCATCTTTGATCTTGAAAAGTCACCGAAGAACTTGCATGTTCGAGTTGTTCCAAAGTAGATCTTTGCTGCTGAACTATTTGAACTTCTACTATTTTAGCGTATCGCTTTGGACTGTAATCGTAAACTATCTTGACTTTGGGATGTCATTTGTTCTTTTCATTTTGTCTGATGTAAATATTGGCAAAAAACCCTTTTTGGTTAGTCTATGACACTTGCAGTCTCTTTTATAAACATAACTATTATGTAACGTTAATATGCACATTGTTGGTTTCTTCATTGGTTCCAATTAGTATCATGTTAATTATAATGTTGTTTTCCTAATCTCTTGAACAAAATGAGATTTGTGCAATATGCTTGCTTGATTTTCACATTTATGAACGGCAACAATTTCTTAAAAAGATGCAGCTATTTCCCTTAATTTTCTCATTTCTCCTTTATAACAAAGTTTTTTAAAAATATAGCAAAAGTGATTTATTTAGAATATCCAAGTTTGTGCAATATTTATTAACTTGCTCATTTTTTCTTTGAAATTTTTTTTTTTACAAGATACGTTATTCAACCCGTGCAAAACACGGGTTTGTAACTAGTTATATATCAAAAATTGAAAATACTTCGGTTTCAATAGATTATAAGTTATAAGTGGTCTTACATGTCTTCTTGTTGGAACACTATTTGTGTTTGTGTGTGAGTTGAAAAATTCTTATGTTATACATCGGGTAGATTGCACATAATATCAGTGTTTATATAGTGAAGGTTTCTTTCAAAAAAAAAAAATATAATGAAGGTGTTATTTTTAAGACTCGAAACATTAAATTTAATTAATTATTTTTTTGTATTTTTTTTTATGTACACATCATCGCCACATATGCGATTTTCACGCGTTAGCATACGATTAGCACATGTCAGCACATGCTGAACACACGCCTGCGCATGCCCTCCTAAACCAACTCTTCCATTGATTATGTGATGGTCAACTAATCCTAACCATTGCATTTGTAACTTATCTTTGGCTCCTCGCCTATAAGTAGAGCTCATCTCTCTCACTTCAACTCACATAAAAAGTTATTTTGAGTTGTCAAAGAATTTTTCTCTCTTCTCCCTCCTTCTGCTTGTGTTGATGAACTATTCTTTTCTTTTCCTTTTTTCTGTCCCAACAGATTTAAAGAGTGTTCTTAAGACAATAGTCCCTTCGAGTTATAATGTCCGTTCGGAATTAATAATGGTCTTATGGGCATAGTACATTCGATAATTTTTGTCCCTTCGGAAGTAAAAGTATTCTTAAGATCATAGTCCATTTTGAGATATATTGTCCCTTTGGAATTAAGAATGATCTTAAGAATATGGTCTCTTTCAACATTTTATTCCCTTCAGGAAGTTAGATGTTAGAATGGTGGAAATATTATATTATTGTGGTCTGAGTACCATAACCATACTAAAATGGTCATAGTACTATATTAAAGTGGTCTCAATACCATAATAGAGTGATATTTGAGTGATCTTAGCACCATATTTAACGGCATATTTATAGAACGGATCCTACAGTACGGTATATGACTACCATAGTCTTAGCACCATGTTAAATTGTATTTTAATTTGTGCTTTATTATAAAAAAAAAAAAAACTCATTTATTAAATTCACAAAGACCTAATTGAGAAACTTTTGAAAAAGACAGAAACTAGTTTGAAATATTAATAGAGTCGGTGACTAATTTGATAATGACTTATAAAGATAAGGACCAATTTGAGGTTTAGTGTGAACTTTGAGTAGCAATATTCTACCGGCCACGCTTATAGAGTTCACCCTAAACGGCTCAAAGTGAAAGATTGTTGAATATTTTGAATTTACTTTTATTAATTATTAAAATATAAATGAAATATATAGTATTAAATATTTAATGTTATTGTACTTGTTATTTATATTGGGTTTATTGTGAACGGACCGTGATGGGTTACCTCCACTAATGAGTATATAATCTAACTATCCCATTAGGTTAGACACACTGAAAACAAAAGAATACTCCATCAATAAGATGCCACAAGCATCTCTCAAAACCTAATTCTCTCAAGCCTCTATGGGTTCTTCAACTATTCAAGATACATGATTATGATATTAATAATATTGTTTAATAATATGCTATATTTTCATATACTATGATTTTGGTCCTCTATTAAATATCTTTCATGATTGTGTATTTGTTTTGATGGCATAAATAACTTATAAAGTGTTTGGTAAAAAAAATCGATAATGCTAGAATTCAAGTATTTTTAAACGTGTATTTGTTTTGATAGCATAAATAACTTATAAAGTTTTTGGTAAAAAAAATCGATAATGCTAGAATTCAAGTATTTTTAAATGTATCCGTCAAAAAAAAAAGTATTTTTAAACGTATGTTTATTCAATTTTTAAAAACATCATCTGGATTGAACCAACTAAGGCCAAATTGTTTTTGGAGAAAACTTAGATGCAATTCCCTACATACTGTTGGTGTTGTTCACCAATCAAAACAGGACACATAAGTTATTTTATCCACGTCACTTGTTAAGAAATTAAACGTTTGGTGTACCAATACACTCAAATTTTTGGGTGTACCATAGAATTTGCCTTATTACTTTTCTATCTCCGCTTCAACTGTAACCGGATCTTCTTCTACACATATTTTCCCCAAAATAATCTTCCATACCCTCCCTTTTAATGGGCACCAACACCAGCATATATGCTTCAAATACACCTGGTTATATTAAAAATGCATATCATTTAATTATTTTCGCTCTCCGTTTTTTCAAGTTTGTGTCTAAATAGTTTATTCATATGCAGCTTACATGCACAAAGGAAACACCATTACTTTTTTCATGGTCATACACTTTAATGTTCCTGCAATTACCAATTGAATTATGCTTACGCGATATGAAGCATCATTATGATTAGGCCTTATTATTTTCTATTGCATCCTGTTTTTAAAATTTTGGTCACGGGGCACTACTTTATTAAGTTATGGGAAATTATATAGGATTTTATAGATCACTAATGTAATATGAGAGGAGGTATTATTAAATTTTGATTGAATCCAACTCATTTTACATAACCATCTTCATAAACTGGGAGGTATCCTTTCTTTATAAACTGTCTTTAAATTATATATCTTCTCATATGAATATTGTTTGTATAAGAGAAACTTTTATGAAAGAAATTATGACATGTATTATTTAGTACGAGAGTTTATTTAACAAAGCATCACGAATCTGAAATAACAAACTAATGTGCCACATAACCATATACATAGACGGTGGAGTTGGAAAGCCAAACCAATTAAAATATGACCATTGTCTTTTGCGAGTTTCGTGACATCAAACATTCTTTGGTATAAAAATAGGGAGAGGGGTTCCGTGCCCATCCCATTGTGCATTTTGTGACAACGATGAAGATTGAAGATAGTATACGTGCAATGTTTATGTGTCCTAAGAGTAAGCAATGTTGGCAAAAAATAGGTATGTGGATTATGATATCCAACTCTGTGTCCAACCACCAATATCTCTCAGAACGGGTTCACAATCTTGGACATGATGGATTCGGTGCAAATTCCTCAATCAAGTGCTTTGATGTGGAGTGTATGGAAACATCACAATAATAAGATATGGAACAATATCACAGAAGTGTATCAGGTTGTGTGTGATCGGGCTAGCTCTTTGCTAACAAGATGGCGTAAGACCCAAGATGTTAAGAGTTCAATCCACCCTGCTCCAATTCAGTTATATATGTGAAACAATTTCTAACGCTAGCAATTCACCAAGAATGTTAAATACCAAGAGGGATTGGTGAATTGCTAACGTTCGAAATTGTTCTGCATATATAACTGAATTATGAGGAGTTTTAGAAGGCCTCAAATATGCAGAGTTTGGGGGTTCGAGCAGTAGAGGTGAATGTGGATTCCTTACTTGTTGCTAATTGTATTAGTAGAAAAAGTAATGGTAGCTCGAATGGCAAATCTTTGGTTGTGAGGATTCATTGGTTGATTAACTTGGATTGAGAGATGGTGGTGAAACACTCTTATCGAGAAGCTAACCAATGCGCAGACATCTTGACTAATATTTGATGTTCCCTTGATGGAGAAACAATTTTTTATGAATCTTGTCTTAGTGATCTAAGTCACATAATGATAGCCGATGTAATAGGGATTTCGACCCTAGTTTGCCTTTTTTTAATGCATTTGTTTGAACTTTTTTTGTGAGTGAGCAAAAAGTGTTGGGTAAAGAGCAAAATTCCATGGGTAATTGTGTTCTTCAATTTGGGCTGAATCTGGGCCCAACCTGTCACGGGAATAAATATAGCCCAACTTGAGTGGATAGTGTGCGGAAGCTTGGGAAAGTGCAAATTTGGAACCAAATCCTCAGTGTCATGTTATTACTAAAATAATAGGATTTTGATGTTTCAGCTGATTGATTTTCCAAATTTTATAGTTATTTTGTTTTTTTAAACCAACCTGGGTGGAATGCAAGGAAATAAACGTGAAATTTGTAGTATAGTAGCGTAGGTCTTCCTTTCTTTAATGTCCTACTTTTTGTATTGCGTGAGCGTGACACACTGTGATAAGCTTGCATCATGTTCCAATCGGTATTATTTATTGGTCTCTCAGTAATCAAATCATGCAATCAATATATTTGACGCCGGCAGATAAAGAAATAACCATATACATTTCATTTCATATAATACATTTGGTATTTGGACTTGTACAGTATCTTGTTGAGGGCTGTTTACAATACAAGTATACATCAAGTTGCACATGATAGTGGAACCAGGATTGTCAGCCACCAATTATCTGGCATATCTATCAAGATTAGACAAACTAGATTTCAAGCGCGTGGTATTTTTTATAAAAAGTAAAATCAAAATCTGCATATAAAAGATACTAAACATGAAATATGAAACGTCTGATCTCGATATATCGGTCACAAATGTGGTGACTATGTAAATGCGTCGAGTATACCATTGCAGATAGTAGGGGTGGACATCGGTCGGGTTCGGGCGGGTTCGGGCCCGAACCTTCGACCCATCCCAACCCTTCGGTTTGTGTATAGCAATCCATTTATGCCCATTTTTCTTCTTCGGTTTGTACGGGTTCGGGTCTTTCGGGTCACGGGTTTATCGACCGGGTATGCGCGGTTTTGAAGATTCAGAAGAAAAAAAAATTGAAAAAACAGTATAGTATCCTCAGATCTGTGTATTCATCAATACATCAACCAAGATGAAGAAGAACAAGAAAACTGAGATTTGAGAAGAATAAGATTAAGAAGAAGCTAAAGAAGTGGAAAGAGGAGGAAGATAGTCTATAGAAAAACAAGAGAGTGATAGAGCATGTTGTTAGCTTAGAGAAGATAATCTAGAGAAGCAATGAGATGATGAAGCTGAAGCATGCCTGCGTTTGCGTTTGAAGAAGCAGGGAGAGAGATTCAAGTTTGCAGGTAGCTTTCAATGAAAATTAAAGGAAAATAAATACTAGTAAATACTAGTGGTAAACATAAATAAATGATATAAAGAAGTACATTAGTCAAAAAAGGTTATCATTATAACTGTTTCAAAACAATTAATAATTAAAATAAATGCAATACAACTGTGAGAGAAAGCCAACAGTTTTCAAGAGAGAGCAGTGGTTTTGCAGTCTATGTGTGGTTTTGCAGGTTGTGTCTCTCAAAAGAGGAAATATTACAGCCTGTGTGAGGGTTTCAAACGTGAATAAATTAAAATATTATAGTGTAACTCGGGCGGGTTCGGGTACCCGCAGGTGAATATCCTTTACCCGCCTCTGCCCATGTCTACCCTTCTGAACCCGCATTTATGACCCGTTTGACCCGCAGACCCGCTTGAACCCACTCAGATCGGGTTTTTTTTTCGGTTTTTTTCGGGTTGGGCCGGGTCGCGGGTCCTTGTCCAGCCCTAGCAGATAGCCCGGTTTTTATGATAGTCAGGGATGCTTTTATAACGGTAGGATATTGTTGTTAGAAATTACAACCAAGTTGTAGAATTTTTTTTTTTTTGTTCTAGTTGCAGTATATTTTATTATGGTCAAAAAATTATATTGGCATGATGGAATCATAATGATAATAATATATAGAACTTGATGTGGATTTGTTTGAACATGTCCAACTCTAGCAGCTGAAATGTTTGGACCACGACCCATCGCCCAACCTCAAGTCAACTTGTCTTCTGCATATATTCCCTTTTTTCTATTCGTCCAACATTAACAAAAGCTGAGGAACCATTCAAAGTATTATTTTGAGGATTTTCTATCTGGTCCAACGCATAAGAGTTGGTAGATAATTGTAGACAGCAAAGTCTGGTACACCTTTGCTATTTACTTTGAGGTTAAAACCTTAAAAGTATATCATTATCATTATAAGATAAAAAGTAAAAAAAGAAAAGGGCTATAGAACATTTGGGTTAGGAAAACAATTCTCAAGGCAGTTGAAAATGTGTCCGAACAACCGAAGAAGTAAATTGATTGTATACGGATCTGGCTCCTCTAAAGTGAACAACTCACTTTAAAGTGTAAAGTGAGTATTATCAACCAATGATTAATAACTCAAAGGTGAATTTTACATGTACATCATAACAAATCACGAGTTCATTGAAATAACAACTAATTTTTCTCACTTTTCAATTTACTCACTTGAGAGGAGCCAAATTGATTGTATACATACTCCGAAGAATGGTGGAACAGATAAGAATTATGAATGGCTGAAAAACCTTAACATTTACAATGATGATGGGCAATGTACTATTCTTCCTACTGATGCAATTTATGATGGAATCCTCTTGAACCTCTAGACTGATAAAGCTCCAACCTACTCTTGGCTTCTTGCAACAATTCTTCAAGGGTTTCATCATGTTGCATGAAAGATTGCTTGGATGCCCATTCAAGCACTCCAAGCACCTCAGCCAGAGCAAGTTCCTCGCTATCTGGCACATGCAATGCAATGTAAGAGAGCAGAACCAATGCTGGAATCTGAACCATTTGTTCTCCAAAATACACAAGCTGAATCAAGTGCTTTGCCCCACCTGCACTTATGATTGCCTTGGAGTGATCAACATGAAGGTAGTTTTCACTGCCGGCAAATTTCCTAAGCGCGATTGACGCCTCCCTTGAAACCTCTGCCTCTCTTTCATCAAGAAGTTTTACCAATGGACCGATCATCCTTGTCTCGGTAGCCTTGAAAGTCCTTGCCAAATTCCCAATCGCCTTGACACAAGGTATGAGGAGATCCGAATCTGCTTTCTCAATTATCTTAAGCACTTGATCAACAACTGCTTTGCAGGCAGGAGAATTAGGCTTGAATGCAGATTTCCTCAATTCAGCATCTTTCTCAGCAACCGCAGTAATCTCCATCAACGCCATCGCGGAATTGTATTGCACAGCCTCCGGTCCTTTCTCAAGTAAAACAGCAAAACACAACAAAGCCCTTGATTCCGTAATGCTTCGACAAATTGCCACATTACCTTTAGCCAAATGCCATAGAGCTCTTGCTGCCATTTCCTTCATACTTGCCTTAGTCTCAGCATCTTCAGATTCCCTTCCCTTCATGTTAATCCCCGAATGCGAATAATTTCTCTGATGATTATTATGATTTCCTTGCTTCCCACCATCATTACCATTACCATTACCAAGTCCATTACCATTAGGAGTATTGGAATTGGTGAAAAAGTTCTGATTTTGACTTGCTTCATTTCCTTCATTAGGCTGCTTGGAAGCAGCATGAATTGCCATAGTACTTGTGATCACTCTATGCAAATTTCTTGGTCTTTCACCCAATGGATGATGTGATACACGACCGTGCTTATTGCCACCAACACCAACACCATCTTCGTTTTCATTTCCCTTCTTGGGATTAAGATTAGAACTAGAATTATTATTATTATTATTACTAGCCATAACAACAGCGGCGTGAATCGAATTCGCTTTCATACTAACAATAGCATACTTACTATGTTCCTCAACAGTTTCAAAAGCTAAATGACCAACAAGCAACCTAATAATATTATGCTGAGCAAAGAGTTCCTGACATTTAGGATAATTAGCAGCAAGTTCAGAAACAGCCCAAGCAACAACACCTTGAACTTTCATAGGACCTTCTTTAAGAATTTTCGCGAAAGCAGAACAAACACCAACATGTATCATATGTTCAACGCTCTCCGCGTCACGCCCAAGCAGACCAATAGCTCTAGCAGCATTCTCTTGTCCATCAGCTTTCCCTTCTTTGATCAGCTTCAAAAGTGGACCAACCCCACCTTCTTCAATTATAAGCTTCCCGTATCGGTCACTACCTCGTGCCAATGACACAAGCGAAGCAGCTGCATCCGAACGAACTTCTTGTGAACCGGTATATAACATAGCGATCTGCTCCCATATAAAACATAATATAGGTTCATTGGCTGCTATTGGTGGCAGTCCAAGATACTCGCCACCGCGATCATCTGCAGGGGCAGATACTCGAAGAAGCCACGAAACATCACCAATAGAGTTTTCTAGATGGGAAGATGTTTTACGGAAGGCTGCAGCTGGTATGATGGTGAAGACACGTTTCATGAGACCATTAGCACGACATTTTAGGACTAATGAAAGTGCTTTATCGAGTACTTGTTCTGTTTCTTCGATGATCCGTTTTGTTGGACGTTCGTAGAGATCAGAGCTCGCTCTTGCTGCTTGCCGGAGAAGAATAGCGAGTTTTTCTGTTTTGGATTTGAGCTCAGAACATTCTTGTTTGAATGAACTTGCTTCATCTGCTGCTTTTGTTACTTGGTCTGCTAGCTGGATCGGTTTTGCTAATATTTGTTTCACTATGTCACCCATTTGATGTTGGATGAATTCAACTGAATTCAATCTTTGATTGGATCAACTCGATTTGTTTGGTTTGGTTTGGTTCGGTTTGATTTGTGTTTGTGTTATTTGATTGATAAGAATAAAAGAATGTGTAGTGAAGAAGATGGTGTGTGTGTGTATAAATGAATGGTGTCAAATACAGATTCCTAACAAGAGGGTTGAATTGAAGATGTCTAAAGAATGAATGAGTTGGAAGGGATTTTTACGAGGTCAAACGCGCTTCTTCACTGGGATTTTAGAGAATAGATTATTGTGGAAGACAAAGCAAAGGCAAAATAGATTCCACAGCCCCCAAAATCCAGTTGGCATCTATAAATATTGAGTTTGGAGTTCCAATCAAAATTTTCATAACATATATGGGATGAGCGAGTGAAAAGACTAATTTGTAGTAGTAAATTATTACTAGACAAAATTTTGAGTATAGGTCCACATGGTTCCTCACCAAACTGATGATATATAGGTAGAATGGTCCCATCTAAGCTTGGACATGCAACATTTTTAAAACATCTAGAAAGAGTTTATGTTTAATTGAGTACCACAAAATTGAAGTATTACTCTAGGCATTGCATGTAGAGAAGGATACTTGATTTATACAAGAAATTGATGATAAAAAAAAAAACTAAACTCTTAATTTTTAAATATAAATAAAAAGTCAAATGTATCTCATCAAAATGTGAATCACATACGTTTGATTTTGTGTATAGTTAAGATAAGATGAAGTCACACACATGCAAGTCAAAAATATATGTGATAAGTTAGTAAGCATAATGATCCATAGTCTAGAGAAATATGATTTATTTATTTTTCAAATTGATAAAAAAAAATGCCTCCACGGGTTTTAAATATAAATAAAAGTCAAATGCGCTTAGTCTAAATTTGAATCAGATACATTTTACTTTTTGATTATATTTAAAATCGGATGGAATTACTATAAGTCAAAATGGACATTTTTTTAGAGGATCAAAATGGACATTTTGTTAAGTGAATATGTGATCTTTTTACATTAATGTCACATTATTACAAAGGTTGACCATTCATTTTGTGTGGCATATCATAGTGTATGCAAAAAATAGTGAATTAAGGTCTTGCATTCGAATTCAACATTGCGTATGCAACAACGTTAAAACTTTTAGAGAGATTTTACTGCACATTGGGTCTCACAAAGCTCGAGCGCTTAGTCTTCCCAGTTGCGTGTGTAGACGATACCCGGTCTACGTTAAAAAGGGTCTTGCTAATCAGTGCCCTAAGGGTATTGGTTAAGGAATCCACTAATAGAAATTTTGTCTTTAAAATATAAGCTTTTACTCTTATCTTAGCAATAATCACACCACTTTTTAATACAAACTTACTAATTTTAACACTTTAACAAATGCTTCAAGTGCACTCATTAGCATTCTCCATCCATAAAAAAATATACTCAACTATGCACATTAAATGTTTTTGAATTAAATGAGAAATATATTAGAAAAAGTAAACTGTTAAAATGTGTTCTTAGGCACATGTTAAAGAATTCAAAATAAAAATATATCTTTTAGAAGTTTTTTTAAGAAATATGTATTAGAAGTTGTGCATTCAACTTTTTAAGTCAAAATTTTGTTCCTTTCAATTAAAAATTCTACTTTTAAATTCTTTAATGGTAGTACAAGTTAACAAAACCCTTAAAATAATAGCACTAAATAATTCAAAAGCAGTTATCTTTTGGTTGTAATAGTGATCAAGATTGATATATTAGAAAAATAGCACTAAATGTTTTCTTTTTCTTTACGCCAACATTTTTTGTTACGCATAATCTTTTTAACAATATTGCATTTGTTGAATAAAGTATAGTTTGATTAATTTATTTTCAAAAACAAAATTAAAAAATAACATAAATTATTGAATCTAGGACTTGTATCAAATTGCATTTGTTGAATAAAGTATAGTTTGATTAATTTATTTTCAAAAACAAAATTAAAAAATAACATAAATTATTGAATCTAGGACTTGTATCAAATTTAGATAACAATAAAACATTATTTTTTTTTAAGGAGATTGCAATAAAACGCTCCTTAAGAATTTTAACGTTGCTGCATGTTCATGACTGAATTTGAATTCAGACCTTGAATAAAACTCATATCAAATTTAGATAGCAATAAAACATTTTTGTACAGAGATAACAATAAAACATGTTGCTCTATATTTGGACAATGATGTTAAAGCACCAATTGCATGCAATATGCATAATTGTTGCATAACATGACATTTCACTTACACTAATTTCCCAATGTTTTAGAGGGAAATCTGCAGTGATCAATGGTCAAAAGGACAAATTTGGTGGCATCACTAATAAAAAAACAAAGTCAGGAAACCGGACAAAGTTGCTGGAAAACGTGGTGGCAAATCAACATTATAGTGTTTTTTATTCTATGTTTTTTTCAAAAGAAATCAACATTAGTGTTGCTATTAGCTACTTTAATTAGCATAAAGTATGAATGAGACAATTACAAACAAACGTATATCATGTACATATATCTAAAATCCACATAGATTATTAGCCTATGTCGTGCTTAGTGTTCCATCTTAAATTTGAAAAGCCCTTCTCATTGGTACAACCTTTCGTGGAAGCATCCTCTTCTGGACTATCTAGCTAAAAACTACAAAGGAATAGTTGTTGTCTATGTCATGACATTGCTGAATTTGAACATTTCCATATGTCAAACTTTACAAAACTTTACGGTTTCAGTTCAGAAACACATGTGGATATAAAGCACAACACATAGAGGCTACTCATTATCACTGAAATCTTTAGGAGCACTCATCATTGTACCCAACCAAAATCATCCTCGGGTAAATCAAATTAACATAAAAGTACAAAACTTGGGGTGCATTTGATTTTCCCTTGGTATAAACTGATTATGACTTACTCCCTCCGGTCACATTTATAACCAAAAAACAACTTTTTAGGTACAACTAATAATTAATGTATCTAACTCATAAATGTGACCGAATACATTAATTATTCAATGTACTTAAAAAGTCATTTTTTGCTTATAAATTTGACCGGAGGAAGTAATTGATTTATGAAAAATGTTAACAAGTGCCCCCAAGACACTTGTTAAGAGTGTCTTGAAAATATTCTCTTGAAAAATTGTGTATTTTATTTTTTGAAAGTTGAAGAAGTGTTATTATGCAAAATTTTACTTTTCTTTCTACTTTTAATTTGTTGACTACTGCCTGGGACATCAGTTAACAAGACTCTTGATTTATATAGGGATTACACTCAACATTCCGGAAACCGGAACAATGTGATACTCCAAATAAACAACGAATAATTTTTAATATCCACATTTACGTCTAGCGTGATCGTAAGTTCAATTCTCACATTGCAATCATTAACTCGGCTCTGATACAATGTTAAATGGATTTGGATCTCATCTCAAAATTTAGTTTAAAGATTGAGGGTGCAAAATCACATATTTATACACTCAACGGTTCGAAAACTAGAGCAATATGAGACTTCAAACAAACTATAAACAACTTTTAAATTGCATGAAACACTTTTTTCTAGTTGTCGAATGTAATTTTTTTTAGATGTGAAATAACTAAAATAACTCTCACAAGTGCGAATAGAACTAAATTATTTATTCATTCATTTAGATAATTGTATAAATTTATGACTTTACATAGATAAACTTAAGTTAAACTAGGGCATCTACCATTGCAATGTAAGATCCAATTTAATTTTAGAGAAAAATAAAATCAACTTTTTAATCTCTGAGAGAAATAATTAAGTTAGTTCTTGCCCCCTTTACATTTTGTTTGGTTAATGAAGGAAAGATAATTATTTATTCATTTAGATAATTGTAGATATATATATATATATATATATATATATATATATATATATATATATATATATATATATATATATATGAGGATCCAGTAACTCTGCTTCATAACTCACTGTATATATTAATTTTCATCGATAAAACCATTAAACTAATAATTCTTAATATATATAGTTGATATAATTTGTAAAGTTTCTGTAATAAAAATAAAATAAAATTTGTAATGTTTCGTACAATTATAGAAATATTAGATACTTAAGTTCAATTCAATGTATAATACACTCTTAAAAATATAAATAAAATATTCATTATTACCAATATCCTAATTCTTTAAATATTATAAGTGTATTTGTCACTTAAATTAAAATGTATATTTCTTTCATTTCACTCTCACTTCTATTAAGCAACTGAAAAATCATCTTAGTTTCTACTCCCTTCCATTTCTTTGATTTTCTTCCACTCTACTTTCTTTCCTTTCCTTTTCATTTCTAATCCAAAGCATAATTTTTTTTTTAAGGAGATCCAAAGCATAAATGGGGAGTAATAAAAATTATTCCATGAATGTGTGTGGTGCTTTGAATTGAGATAGTCCCATTTGCTTCTATATATGCACTTTGGAAATGGTTCAGCTATAGTTATGGAGTTTTTCTAGAGATTGTAAAAGAGTTACACATAGGATAAAATATGTTTTGAACATGTGTTTATGAGTGGAGGGTAATATTTACCTTACAAATTGATTTTTTAGGATTGTGTTAGATCCAACCACAATTTTCAAGATGGTATCAGAGTCTCTCTAAGATTCATTAGATTACCTACTAACAGGTTTTCGTTATCGGACCATCCAATTCATGTCCTCACCTCACAAGCTGGATTATGGATTTTTTTTTAAAAGGTGCTATACCTTTCCATATATTTCCAGGACCAGTACTTATAGTTATAGATCGATCGTAGCTTGATGTAGTCATTTGTCTCGTCCGTTTGTTAATTTCTTCGGAAGGATCCGTTTGTTTAACTAATCATCAATAATTATAACTGTTCTGTAATTTTCTGCGCTTTTCATTTTCGAAATTATATTTTGTGTAATGTGTAAGCAAAGGTGATCTATCAAATCGTCACAACTACATCATACAATATGTATTTCTAAATATAAGCCCTTTAACTTTTGATTTGGCATGACATATACGTTAGTGTATTTATCAAAATCTTTTGTGTCGTAGTGAGAGATTTTGGAGAAAAATAATACTAAACTAGAGGAGTGGGGCAAATTATTTTTCCCTTATCCTTTTTTTTTTTTACCTTTATTCTCCCTTATATTGTAACATAATATGACAAGTTAGAAACGATAATACGTAAGGTTAGTTTTTGTTTGTTTCTTACAAACCAACAACGAGGAAGCTGTAACTATCACATAAGTGTCGCCCCCCTGGAAATTTTGGTTCAAGACAAAGTGCTTTCTCCCCTTTCCTTTTTCAGTTAAAAAAAGAGTTTTGTGGTACATATTATTTCTTAGTTTTATTGCATGAATAATTGAAAAGAACCAAATATAGATTGGAAAAATATTTTTTTGTATTTTCTTTTAATTTGCTAACGTAAAAGAATTTGTCAACAAAAAAAACTAACGTAAAAGAAAAATGGAAAGGAATATATGTCTTTTTATTTTCTTTGTTGTTTGATCAAATTGACTCCTCCCCAAGAGATGATCATGAAGAAAAATATAAGGTTTGAAAGAAAAATATAAATAGGAGTATGATTGTCCGCACATACAGTATGTACTAAAATAAAATTTTATCTTAAAAATTAAGTTTATGTCAATGTATCATTTCAATCAAAATGTTTGTGAATATAGTAACTTTTTTTTTTTTGAGAGAGTGAATATAGTAACTTGATTTTTAATCTTCTTTCATTATTTAATTACTTCAAAATTAATATCCTAAGAACTATATCAAATGGATTGCAAAAATATACAGCATATTTATACATACTCCAAAAATGATGGAAGAAAAAAAGAATAAGAAACCAAATAAGAAAAATTGTACCTTTAAAAAAAGTAAAAAAAAAATAAAAAAAAATCTAAACAATATTGATGGAATTTTCACGAAATTTGATGTTCACACATAATGTTTGGCTGAAGCACACCAGTAAAATACTGAAATACCCCTCGGCAGTTAACTGCCGCGGAAGTTAACCGACGGCAGTTAACTACCGCGGAACTTTGACAGTTAACTTCCATGGAGATTCAAACCTGAAGTTGTCATTATTAATATTTATTAAATGAAATTGTTATTAAAGGGGTTATAATTAAATGAAATTGGTATTATATTAAATGAAATTGTTATTAAAGGGGTTATAATTTTATATGTCAAAATTTAAGGGGTTATAAATTTGGTAGATACTTTGCTCAAAAAAAATTTGGCAGATACTATTTACATAATTATTATTAAAAGAGAAAGATACGATTATGTCAATAGTAGCCCAAGTTTCTAATTACAATAATAACTAATCGTTGAAAAAAAAAAAGAGTAATAACAATGATTTAATAGAATCCTTAAAAAAAGTTGGTCAAAAAAAAGAATCATTAAAAAAAAACTAAGATTTAATAGTAGTAAATTAGTAATTTCAAAAAAAGACAAATGCTTCTCTCAAAAAAAAAAAAAAAAGACAAATGCTCCCAAGTCCACTATACCGAAACCAATTCTATCTTCAATTCAATTTCTTAATTCATTTTTAATAAATACTATTAATTAAAAAAACTGAAACGTCTTTGTCATTTGTAATCTCTGTGGCCAATCAAAATCAATAAATATTAATAATGACAATTTCAGGTTTGAATCTCCACGGCAGTTAACTACCAAGAGGGTATTTCGGCATTTTACTGGTGTGTTTCAGCCAAACATACGTGTGAATAGCAAATTTCAGTTTTCGTAGACTTGGATGAAGTACAAGGCGAGAGCATTGCGTTGGACTTCATATTAGGGCCATTGAAAGAACTCTCACTAGCCCATTAGAAATAGACATTACAAATTCCAAAGAAGAAGAAAAAAATGTTATTCGTACCTCTATATCATGTATACGTATCTCTACATTTACATTAGAAAGGGATAATTTTTGTGTGTGGATGCCACCAATATATTTTTCCCCTTTTCAATGAGATATTGAAATATGGATAGTGGAAATTCTTCAACCATTATGCTCTTCCACTTTGTTTCCTGCTAGTATTATATGAAAACAAATATAGTGCTAGTGTCCCTTTATTAATCGTCATTGGTCGGACTCGAATCTGAAACCTTCGGAGCATGCGGGTTCAAGTTCCTCTAGTTCCTTTAGGATTTGTTTACGAGTTTGGAGAGGAGGGGAATGGAAGGCGGTGAGGGGTGGAAAATATGAGGGAAAATGGAGAAATCTTTCAAAAAAATTAAAAGAGTAGTTTTTTAGAGAATGATAAATTAATGCATATGATTAAAATAGATTAAATTTGAAGAATTCATATAAACCCTCCAAAACCCCACAAAACCCTCCTCCAACACAATTTTTTAGTTCCCCCAAATGAGGAGGGTTTGGTATTATGAAGAAAAGTTAACCCCTCATAAGTCTCACCATCCATTTTCCTCTATTTCTTCCACATGTTCATTTCTTTTTTCCCAAATCTTCCCCTCCAAACATTTTTTTTAAGCAAAAGGAAGATTAAAATAAATAAAAAGAAATAGATACAACGATTGGGGGGACATTGGACCTGACCCAGGTACAACCCAAATGGGGATATAACAATATAAATCAGACATAGTGGATCCACCCTAATCTATCTTAACAAAAATTCATTAATCACGGGCGCAACTCAGCGAACCCGCGTACGGGCGCGAAACCAAGTTACAAAAACTACGAAAAATAAACATTGCGAAGAACAATTAAGGTCTAAAGTTCAGCGAATGGATCGATCGCCAACACGGTATCAAATCCAAGTGCCAACAACTCCCTGAATAATACAGCAAGCATAGCATGAAGTACCTGAGTGTCTCTGCAGACAAGAACACTTGAAACCTGAAATCTCAACAGATTTGGAAACATCAGAGAATCAGAATAGTCAAGCCACCAAACACAACATGTTTCAAATAAACGCGTAAGGACCCGGATCGAGAGATGAAAACAAAACCTTAAAGAAAAGTAAATATAAATATTTTTAATGATATTCTCTGCCTTATATTGAGGCTTCTTCTTTTCACCTTAATTTTATATTATTAAAAAAGACAATGATATTTTAGATACTAAATTAATGATAAAAGAGGACCAATGAGATTGTCAAAAATGTAATTAATTGAATAAAATAACTTCTTCAAAAATAAATCAGATAAAATAATATAAAGGAACATGTATCATAAATACACGAGATTTACTTTTCCCACCATGCAGCCTTCTCGCGCGCCCTGCAAAATTTCCAAAAATGCCCCTGGTCCGGATTATATAATCTGGACCAGATTGTTAGTGATATCCAGAAAACGAATTCCTGACCAGATGTTATGTGATTTTTTGTATCTTTCTTTGATGTAAAGGGTATCTGTTGACCGTTATATGAACCCCACACACGCTGCAATGCAGATGATGGGTTCATATGAACGGTCAAAAATGACCATGACATCACCGACACCCCTAAAAAACTAAAAACATTTGAAGAAAATGGAAGAAAAGAGGTGAAGTGAAGAATGAAGGTATTTGTTGAAGATGGAAGCCTATTTATAGCCTAAAACAAGTCCTAGGTCATTAGTACAGTCAATGAAAACGTGTTAGTCGTTGTAACCGTCCAAACCTACATTAATGACTGTTTTTCAAAAGAATCCAATGCTGAAGCTTTCCGGATTATACAATCCGGAACTTCCTTAACCCTACAAGAAGTGCCAACTTTTCCCTCGTTCACCATTATCGTATTAATCCGGAAACTATATTCCGGAAACCAAAGGTGCATTCCGGATTGTATTTTCCGGACTGCATCAGTGTCATGGCCGGTGGTCTGTGTAGCGCCCTACTTTTATTATTTATTATTTTATTGAGATTAGATGTCTTTTTATAATTTAGTCGACTTATTTTGATGAGTGATATTTTGTTATGTTATACGCTGGTATTTACTAGTATAATATATGTGTTATTTGGTGTAGAAATATATTTGTTATTTTGTGTGGAAATATATATGTTATCTGGTGTAGAAATATATTTATTAGTAGCCCCTATTGTATATATTTAATGGGAGAATATATTTAGTGGAAGAATATATTTAGTGGGAGAATATATTTAGTGGAAGAATATAATTATTAGAATAAGTAGATTTGGGGGCTGAAATAGAAAGAAGAGAGTTATTGGGTGATGACAGTGCATCAACATTAGTTTTTAAGTCATATTTAGGTCTTTGTTATAGCATTTAGAGAGTCAACTGCAATGAATTCATGGGGAAATCAAGCTAAAACAGGAACAAGAGCTCAAGAGAAGAAACTTCAAGAAACCTAGGAAAATTGCCTAAAACTCAACCATCGTGCCACGTTTATCACGTTCGTGGCACGTTGAAGGAAGCGTGGGACAAAGGATTCAGCACTGGAATTTTCGTGGCACGAAGCAACATGCAACGTGCCACGATGGTTGATTTTGTCTGCTGCCACGTAGGATTAATGAAGCATTGTGCCACGACCAGCCCGTAACGTGGCACGATGATGGGCTTTTCTGAAACCCTAATTTTCTTTCTATAAATATCCAGCTGCTAGCAAGGGTTTTGGTACCGATTATTATTGCGATTTTGAGCATCAAGGACGACAGGAGACCAAGGAACGAGCCCTGAATCTCATACCAACACCCTGTTGGTTAGATTTATGTATGTTTTCTCTTGTTATTTCTTATGATTGTTTAGCTATGAGTAGCTAAACCCTTAGTTTGGTTAAGCCATGATGAAACTTTTGTAATATATGATTTTGTAGTTGAACTCTCTCTACAATCAATGCTATTCAGTTTTTATTCATAATTACTTGTGTTTATTGCTTTTCATGATTATTGTTTTGTATGACTACTAGCCCTAACTTCTTGCAATCACATGAATTGATCTTAGGAATTGAATGACTACTAGCCCTAGCTTTTAATCCTGAAATAGTAATTTTGTTTGACTCAACACTAGGAGCCTAGAGATAGGAAATTGAGGGTTATGATGCATGAATTAACGTTCCAATATTGCTTCCACGGTTATTCAATCACATTAAGAGATTAATAGGGTTATAACTTAGGAAAGGGCTTTGATGCGAGAGATTGATCAAAGTCACTTAGTTAATTTATCGTAAAAACTGAGTAGTAATTGAGAGTAGAGAGAGGAAGACTTTTTCATATAAAGCAATAGTGGATTCACCGGCTTAACCATTCATCTCAATATAATTTTCTTTCAAACTCTTTTTATTCTAATCAAATTTGATTAAAACCAAACCTTACTGCCTAGGGCAACCTAATACAAACTTTACACATCCTAACATATAACGCGCTTGCTACACTTGAAATTAACACAGTCCTTGTGGATCGATATTTTTACTACTTCGATAGTTTTTGGTACACTTGCTAGATATCTATCATTGGGCCTAATTAGATTTAAGAAGAGAAGTTAGTATTATAAATAGAGGAGACATTAGGTTGAAAGACTAACATATGCAAAAAAAAAAAAAAACAAGGACTTGGAGAAAACAAGGTTTAGAGAGGAGAGAACAAGAGGAGAGAAGAACCAAGAGAAGGGCTGCCAATCGATAATTCTAAGGTAAGGGTGAGACTATCATTCGGTAATATTAAGTCTGTAATTCTGAATTTGCAATTGACATGTTCTAGGATTAGTTTGTGAGAATTTGCGAATTAGGGTTCTGAGAGAGAATTGATGATTAGATGATGAGAAGTTGTTAGATTGATGTAAAAATTGTGTACAGACCTTAGATAATCCATGGGTAATCATAATCATAGAGCTTGAAGTGAATTTATGTTGTTCTTGAAGGTTTTCATGAAAAATGGGTCAAATGGTGATTTTTGTTGAAAGAGTGTTTTAGTTCAAGTTTTATATGGATTTGGGTGCCTTTTCATGTTTAGAAACGTTTAAACAAACTTTGGGACCAAATTTGGGCTTAGGGGATTCAAAATTGGGATTTTGGGATGAAAAATGGAGTTTTTCCGAGAGTTATCTCCGACAGCATTCTCTGTTTCATGTTTTTGCATCTTTTTCACACATTTCAGTTTTGAATTGGCTTTAGATGTAAACACGAAAGTTGTAGGTATGGATGTTAGCTTTCTAATGTCGTTGGTTTTACTTCAAAAGGATTTATAGAACTTGAGTTATGGTCAAATTACTGCATGTAGGTCACAATGAATTTTTATGGACTTTCAGCACAACTTTTCCGAATTCAAAATGAAAACTGGTATTGATCGGTACAGAATTGGTCTTAGGCGTAAACATGAAAGTTTTAGATAGTTTTGTTAGCTTTCCAGTGGCTTTGGTTTGACGTGAAAATGATGTTTGGTCTTTGAGTTATGATGAAAATACTACAAGGATGTCTTAGCGAAATTGCACAGTGACATCATTCTCTGTTTCATGTTTTTACGTTTTGTTCATATGTTTCTGTTTTGAATTGATCTTTGTTGTAAACATGAAAGTTGTTGATAATTGTGATATCTTTCCAGTAGCCTTGGTTTGACATGAAAATATGTTGTGCATGATTATTTATGTTCTTACAAAGATGCATGATGAATTGTTGATACTTGAATACGATGATATATGATGAATTGTTGATGTTTGAATACAATGTTATATGATGAATTGTTGATGTTTGAATACGATGTTATATGATGAATTGTGAAGTTGTTATAAGATGACTAAGAATATTAGTGATGTGCGATTGTTATATATGCACTATATGTGTTATTTATGATGCTTATGTTGATGTGATGCTTAAGATGCTATTATTATCATTTGATACTGTTATGTTGTGATGCTGATATGAAATGACTTTATAAGTGCTGCATATGTTGCCGTTGATCTTATTTAAGATGTAAATGTCGGCCAAAGTCAAAGAGTTGTAAGATGTTCATGAAGTTTCTAAGACGTAAGATCTTGAGTCCATGCATACTCATTTAAAGATGAGGGCTTATGCTCTGGAGCTTTTGCTCAACGACGACGAGGGCTTATGCCTTAGGAGCTTTTGCTCAACGACGATGAGGGCTTATGCCCTAGGAGTATATTTATGCTCAACGACGATGAGGGCTTATGCCCTAGATTGGTACCACATGCATTTGCATTTTCATGATGATCAAAGATGGTTTAAGACGTTAAGAGTTGCATAGTCGAGTCTAGATGCATTGTCAAGTCAAGTTGTTAAGTTGTGATGTTTTAACGAATTACTTTGTGATACCTTTTAGTATGATGATATGTGACGATGATTGTGACTGCTATATGATGATATATTGCTAAGATGAAATGATGATGTCTATGTATTTGATTATAATTGTTAAATTATAAGATGTTTATATTGTTAAATGTAATTTATGATTTATGAGCTTAATATTATTGTTGAGAAATCACACCCTTTCTGCTTGAAAATGTTGCTCTTCGTATGAGTAACTTGCAGGTAACCAAGATTAGTTGCGGTCGTGAGTGGACTCCTCACAAATGTGTCTTAGGTGCTCTGATACGTAACGGGATGGGAATTTGTTATTGCTTTTTGTTCCTTACGTATTATTTAAGAAGTTTTCATGAATTATTATCGAACTAAGTTGCTTTGAGATTTTATGTTGAGGCCCTTGTGCCAAAGATTATTTAAGATGTTGAAATAATTTCCGCTGCGAAGTTTTAGATATTACATTGTTGGATTTTGAAGGATAAATTATTATTTATTTCATTTATGATTTTTAAGAAGTGTAGCATTCCGTTTAAGTTGTTAAACTCTGATTTTTATTAAGAAATTTTTATGTTGGAAAACGGGATGTTACAGTCTGCACCACATGTTTTTGTCGATGGTCAAGTCAAAAAACGTGTTTTACCAAGTTTTTTGACTACATTTATGACCTCCCAACCGTTTTTGACCCCCTCCCTATAAATAGCACTCCAAACCCTACCATTTCTCACACCATCCTCTCCCACCCTCTCCTCATCTTCTTCCTTCTACAACCATGGTTTTCCATCGCTGGCCTTTCATAGATAAGGGCCTCGTTGAAAACTTTCAAGGTTTGTATAAATGGTCAATGAGGATGCAACCGCGCTGCAAAGAAGCGCAGTTCATCTGGGGGTAATGTGGGTCAGTGTGGTTCTTAGCTTGGCCTGTCTGGGCGTAAGTTTGAGAACCCCCTACCTCCCTCAGGGGCATTGGTTTCTTCTTCCCGCCCTCCTCTTCCCTCCTCCCCGGGTTGCCCTCCAATAGGGAAACTACTGCTATGTCTTATCACATAGCAGTGGTTAGACTCTTAGGAGATTAGAAATAGATTTAGGATCCCATGTAATAAGCTTAAAAAGCTTGAAAATTATTGTACTGTATTGTTCATATATTAATAAAATGAGTTGTTTTTATGTTTGTGTCTTTTTATTTATGTTTTTTTACTTTATTTGCATTTTGTTTTACGAATTTTAAAGCTTGAAATTGTAAAAGTTCTGGAAGAAAACAATTTCGGATTGTAAAATCCGGATATATCTGCAAAATTCTAACAATCGATTCCGGAAAACGAAATCGGACCAGGGGTAAAAATGGAAAAAAAAATAGGGCGCGCTAGGAAAGGCATAGGGTGGGAAAAGTAAATCTCTAAATGCACATGCCAAATCTTGAGATATTACATCAGTCTAGAAGCCCATTTTATCGATGTATTTTTAAGATTACTTTTGGGACCCTAGAATTGCTCACAGACCCTTCAAAAAGATTCGAAATGCCCTAGTTTTGAACAATTAGATATTGCGAACCAATCATATCGAGAGATAACAATTGGAATAAATTTCAATCCAATCGAACAATAATTTTTTAGGGGCCTACACATGTTTTGACCAAATTGAAACTTGTAGAATTGGAAGAAGAATTCTCATCTTTACCCAACACATTTTGCTCATTCCTAACTGAAATTTCAAAAATACCCCCGCGTGAGTTAACTCACGCTAGTGTTAAGCTCTGCGTAAGTTAACTCACGCAGCTACTGATATATCAGCAGACAACAATATTAACACTAGCGTGAGTTAACTCACGCAGCGCGACTTAACTCACGTAGGGGCAATTTCGTCTTTTCAGTTGGGAGCGAGCAAAAACAGTTGGGTGAAGAGCATAATTCTTGGCAAAATGGAAGTTGTGTTCAATTGGCCTGATGACTTTGTCTTAAACATACTTAAATTTGTGTTCAAAATGGTCCATAACAAAACATTATGATGAAACATGAAAATAAAACAATTTTGATAAAACTTGAAAATAAAGTCATTCCAATAAAACATGAAAATGAAATAATTTCCACAAACCAATCCGAATACGTGTATATTATATGAGAAATGCTATGGACAAACACTCTGACACACTCCCTTGAACACACTCTTGTTTATTGGGCCACGTCATCAGTCTTTTATATTCCCTAACCTGTTAACCTGCTAAACAAGTTCCATTTATTTGTTTCTATTTTATTTTATTATCTGTCACCACTAACTGCCCAGTTAGCACTCACTATCCACAACCTAGTTTTTATTCTCCACCGCCATGAGTGTCAAGCTCCACCGCCATGAGTGTGAAGTGAAGCACAGTAACATATGATTGCGAAATCGGTTGAATTGTAAGATTTTTGACGATGAATAAAACCCCATTATTCCAAATTCCGACTTCCAACGATTTTCAGATCCTTCAATGCTTAATTCATATCAGTGGTGTTTTGTTGCCCAGATGTGAAATGGTAAAATTTCTCCTACGAAAAAATAACAAGAATGTATCCTGGGAGAAAACAAAGCTCATTCCATGGAAAGAAATATTAAAATTCGTGTATTTATATCAAATCAAATCTAACACAAACAGATGCTAAGAGAGAGAAAGGGGAAAGTAGTAGAGAGGAAAAAAAGTGAAAGAACTTGCAACGTGGTTTTAATTTGTTGAGAACGATGACTTAGTTTTTTTTTTTTAATACAATAGCTCTTTTTATTTGATATTATTAAATAATAAATAAAGGGAGCATTCTGTTTTATGAACCGGAAGAGCATGTTGCCAATTCCACTACTTTAAAATGATGATGAGGTGGCCCAATAAGAGAGAGTGTGTTCAATGGAGTGTGTTAGAGAGTTTGTTATTAGCATTTCTCATATTATATATTACTAATATAAAGTGTTCGTGTAAGTCTAAATCGATATTGGGTGGCAGACGTTTTTGTGACAATCTCTTGGAGACTGGCATATAGAGGATGTTATGCGTATTCCACACCATTATTCACTGCATTTGAATTTATATTTCTAACTCTCATGCATATCAGTTAAAGCATCCAAAGTGTCATTTTTATTATCATGCTCAATCAAAATCTCTCGATTTACCAGCCTTAATGGATTTTCCTCTACACGAGACATTACCATGAGATGACGCACCTTATAGAACTAGGAAATGTAACCATGTTCGACTTGCCACTTGGTCTCCAATTTTTTTCCCCCACATTTCTTCAGGTATAACATGTAACAAGTAATCCTAAAATGTGTTGATTAATCTGGTAAATAGTTCACTCCGGTGCAGCAGATGCAAGATATCCAGAAATGCACTAACATGTCCTTGTGACCTAAGCACACACTCTGAAAAGTTGGGAAACACGCATTTGGCGGCCACACTTGATCCATCCAAAGAACCAACATATGTTGTCTAACAAATGCGTTTGGCGATGGTTGTCATAGGGAGATAAGATTACATCGTCCACCTAATCCAAGTAACTTATCCTACAACTCAACACCTTCATCTTTAGTCATTGGTTGTGAATGGTTCAACAAATTACTTCTTTGACCCATATGTCTGATTCAATGTGCTTACAAAAATTCGGTATGAGTGACATATCAGAAAGACCACCACCATATCTCATATCAACGTCTTATAGTGGTAGTTGTGATAGTGAAGGCACTTGTGGCATCTCATTATCAAACTCTTGAGCATATGAAGGCTCTAGAGCTTATGAACTGGAGGCTTCAGTTGAGTCTTTAACTCTCATACGACCTTGTTTTTTTTAGGATTATTGAATGCACATTCTCGGCATATGGAACTGTGCAAGGCCTTTCTACCAGGTTTCATCATACCAACATCGTCAATCATATCTAGAACAGCCAACAGAAAAAGACAGATTAATCATTCAATCATTTCATCAAACACGTAGAGTACAAGAGTAACATTTATATTCCTAATTAGCATTCCAATACCAAATTTCATTAATTCAAACTCTAAACTACATTCACATACTACTTGATCAACTAAAAAATTCTTAAACTGCATTGACATTCATCAAAAATCCCAAAACCTTCAACAAAAACAACATGAGAGAAAGTTAACACTTGTCGGATTTGAGAAGAAATGTCACAACAAATGTTAGTTCCTTGACCCCTATTTGATGAAAATCGATTGTCGAAGTAAGGAGAGTGGCTGGATTTCAAGAACTCAAATTTTTTATGTTTTATTTAAATGAAAGATATATGAGAACATGGGTTCTGATTTGATATAAATTTGATGCAAATCAGATCAAATATCCGAATACATAAAGACTAGAGGTACCTTCCAATTCAATTGAATTAGTAACTTCCAAGCATTATATAAAGGGTAAGTCTAGGGGCATGTGACCAGTTTAAGGGGTGCATAGAGCAACTTTCCATATTTTTAGAAGGCAATGCAACAAAGCAGCCCATTGGATAACCAAATTAGCCTTATCCAAACCAAGTATTTATTTCCGACTATTACTTTTCCCACCCTCCTCTGTTCTCGCGTGCCCTGCAAAAATTACAAAAATAATCATGGTTCGGATTATGTAATCCGAACCAGATTGTTAGAGTTTTTTGGAAAACGAAATTCGGACACTTTCGAAATGTGATTTTGGTGTTTTCTTTGATGTCAAAGGTGTCTGTTGACCGTTATATAACCCCCGCATAAGCTGCAAAGCAATGACAGGGTTTATATGAACGATCAACAATGACCATAACACCACAAACACTCCTAAAAAACTAAAAAAAATTGAATAAAACATTCCGGATTATATAATCCGAAAATGACAAAAACATTTCGGATTATATAATCCGAGCAGCACCAGAATGCCTGTTTGGAGGGTTTTTTTAGAGAGTTTTCATGGAATATGACATAGAAAATAATTAATAAATGCATAAAAAACAAGTAAACAGCATAAAACAACATAAACAATAAAATATTCTAGGATGATGTTCAAATATGTGCTTTTGAACTCGATCATGCTGGCATGCCAATTGACATATTTCTATTGGAAAGCCCCCGCCCCATCTTCTTGCACCACTTGTTTAGCTTTAGGTTTCTAATAAAATAGTTTTAGGTGTTTCAATATTCTATGTAATAAGCTTTAGATGTTTCAATATTTTGTGTATCAATTATATTAATAAAATGAGATTTTATGTGAAGTATTTTTGTTCCTTTATTTTTGTTTATATTTCCATTTATTTTATGAATTTTGCATCTAAACAATATAAAATAAAGCAAAGCATTGTTGAAATTCTGGTAAAAGGGATTTCCGAATTATATAATCCGGAAATTTCTGAGTAACTAGTTCCGGATTATGAAATTCGAGGGATTTTTTAAAAATTTATAGGGCGCGCGAGAATTTAAGTGGATGCAAAAAGTAATAGTCTTTATTTTTTGACATAATTACCCAAATCCAATATGATTTGGATAAATAATTATAAAAATATAAGAGTGTTATCAACCCACTCTTTTCAACATTTAGTTATACAAGCAATACTCATTTGAAAAGCCTTTTTAACTCTCACTTTTACATTAGGTTCTATTTATATTAGAGTAAGTTGCTGCTAACACACACAATGATTGATTGAAACTATAACAATTCTCGCTAAATCAAGTAGGTTCTATTAAGCAGCACACACATACACTGCACTTCTACTAAACTAGATAGGAAAATAATAGTCCGTGCTTTTTACAATTTTGCCCTTATTAAGGGCATTTTCGTCAATTGGTAAATGGACTCCCCTTGCCTATATATGTGTGAAAAGAAAAAAAGAAAAAAACAAAAGAAGTGGGACGAGAGAAACGGGAACGGGAGAGGAAGAAGGGGGAACAGTGAAAGAAGGGTCGTCTTCTTCTTCATCAAAGAGGTGATTTTCTTATTCCTTCTTGAATCTAAGGCCATGCATGTCTCAGATTGAATGAGTTTTGTGCTTTTAATTCAAAAATTTAGGTTTTTGGTTTGTTTCTTTGCAATTTTGGGTTTAATTCATCTATGTGAAATTAAATTTCTCAATTTGTATAGTTTTGAACTATTGTGATCAGATTGTTTAGAAAGTAGCAATTAAGTTGTTGTGGGGTATGTTTGAATTGATGTTTAGTGTTTGGGTTAGAATTGAAGTCTTTATAAGCAATAAGCTGTCAATTAAGTTGTTTTGCAGAAGCTTAAGTTGGAATACAAGTTGTTGCAGGTATGGTTATGTGTTCTTTATATTACCAATGCTATATTTAAGTTACCATATGAGTAGTTGGACTGATAAACTGTTTTGGGAGTTGACAGAATTGCTTAAATCATAATTGAGCTGTTTTAGAAGCTGACAGAAAGTGATTATGGAGGATTAGGGCAAGGGCAGAAGTGGATAAATTGTAATTAGGCCGCTGATTGGGATACAAACTAGGAATAAGCTGTTTTTGGAAGAAGTTTGGTGAAACCCGTATTTGTGACAAGGCTCCACTAAAAGGGTAAGAACTCACTTCCTGTAACGTCGAATCAAGTGATTTTTGTTCTTGGTTTTTGATGATTAAACTGATTTGGGCTGTTTTTGGTTTAATTTGTGCTGAGAAGAAATATCAATGATTAGTTTCTGATGCAAATATGTCTCTGCAGAAGCTGTTTTTGTGTTTTAAAGGTGTTATAACTTTGTATAGCATATTTCTATTTTTTTCCCTAACTTCCGTGTGATGATTCTTTGCAAAACAGAGAGACATTTCATGGTGCACTGAGTTTTGCGGCCTCACTTTCCCACTTTGGCTGAATCTATAGGTACTGACTTCAATTCAATGTCTTTGGTGAATTTAGATGACCAGCAAGTTCACTCCTTAATGACGATGAGAGAAATAGCGTGTGGAGTTGTTGTTGGTCGGGATAGAAAGGTTAGATTATAGATATATAAGAAGTTAATTATGTTTTTACTATGAAAGTTCAATAAAATTTGACTTTGGCTTTCTTCTATGTAATTGATTTATGTTTTTAGGGAGGAAAATCATCAAGGATTGTGAGTAGTGTATTGGCTCTTAAATCCTATAGTGAATGGAAACAAACTGGGGCTAATGGTGTATGGAAATTTGGTGGTACTATCAAACCTGCAACCACTGCAAAATCTTGTGAGAAAAAACTGATAAATTTTCATTATGTTGGTGATTGGTATAATCAGGACTACACGGTTAGTTATTGCCTTTCATTTAAGTTTCATTTTGAGGGTTACTTCTGTCTCTATTTTTTTGAATGTGCCTGATTTTCATTTTTCATAACAATGATCGAACAATGTTAATTTTTTTTGTTACAAGTTCATTTCTTCTTTTCAATTCTAATGGAAAGGTAACATATTTTATATGTTGCTATTGTGTGTAAATTAAGATTGAACTGTGATCTGAATTTTGCTAAGTTGGCTTTTTATCTTACTGAATTTCTGGTAGAATAGACGTTATGGAATCTCAATCTAAACTATGATTGTATTTATTTTGTGGGGATGTTGTTTTGATTTCTCTACCAATTTTAGTAGAGTTTACACTGAATAGAAACGGTGTTCCTTTCTGTGCTATATTAGGTGACTCTCTCAGTGATATTGATTGCTGCTGGAGTTCTCATAGAAGCCCTTGGATATTTTTCCTTTGACTTTTTGGGTATAGCATGGCTTTCATTTCTGTTTTCTTCCAGGTGATATGCTGATATTTTGTTGTGCATAATCCTTTAAATGGGGTAATAGATACTGTAACTGTGCGTGCTTTTCTCATTGTGTTGCCTACTCTCCTATGCAGACCATGTATGTTGTGCTGGTGGAAGAATCTGGCACTGAGAATGGACTTTCATCAGTGGGAATCATGTTCTACAACAGTTTTTTATGTCTTCCATTTTTTATGTTTCTTATTATAGCCACAGGTGAGCATGCTTTCATTTACATTTCATGAAATTGTAGTATTTACTCGCATCATGACAATTGCATTTTGTATTGTTGTTAATGTTGAGGTTGATGTTAGTAGTAGTGAGAGTTGATAGATGGAAATAGAATATAATTGAAGTTTCACTTTTCAAGCAGTACACTAACCTTATTCAATCAACATAAGTGTCTAGATATCCTGCTACAATGATGATTTCAGTTTCTTCTCTTGTGAGCATGGTAAGTTCTCAGTCTAAGATGAAGTTTTAAACCATGGTAGTAGTAATGATAACGATCGGTTGTGTCGCTATTCTTGATATCTAGCTCAAGATGTCTAGATATCTTGCTGCAATTTGTAGTATGGGAATACTTTGGCCTTTTACTTCAATCCATGTGCAGATTTGAATAATGATATATTACCTTGCATCCTCTGTAGATTTGTAGTATGGGAATACTTTGGCCTTTTACTTCAATCCATGTCTTAACTATATTCATTGTTAAGTATCTGTTCTATTGGCAGATTTGAATAATGATATATTACCTTGCATCCTCTGTAGATTTGTAGTATGGGAATACTTTGGCCTTTTACTTCAATCCATGTTTTAACTATATTCATTGTTGTTTAAATGCTTCTTCAGGGGATTCACTAAGATTAATGAAGATCTTCCTTTCAAATAGCTCTTTTCTTCTGTCTTAAATTGTAGTAGCAACATTTTTCATCATGATCTTCCTTTTGTATCTTTTACATCTAATGACTAATCTATTACAATTTATACTCCAAAAAAAGATAGGACATGATGCTAAACCTTAATTATCAATTGAGAAGCCATGAGAACGCTGTCATTTTTATTACTCCTCCAGACATGTCCTCTTTCTTCTAAAGAATGCATTTTTAACTTCAGGGAAGTGGTTCTTCGAATGAGCCGATAAGAATAATTAGTTCAAAATTTTAAAGGCTCAAAGAGGTTACAACTTTATGCACGGTTAATACAATGCTTGACTTGAAAGAAAACACCAATTGATTGCATTATTTGAAACTTCTCTTTGCTTGCTTATATGTCACTTCTTTCAGTCCTAAAGTGTAGAATTGATTCATGTTAAAGTCATGTAGCAAAAGAAAAAAGGGATTAGCAAATAAACTGATATTAGGAGTTTATTAAGATTATGTTGATAGTTTTAGTTTAGTTTCTTCTTAATATTTCTTGGAAGAGAGGAACTTTGTTGAAGATGTAGGCCTGAGCTCTTCTAGAAAATTTTACTTATATTTGAGTCCGGAGGGTGTTTTTCAAAGAACTTCTTTTATTTTTTCCCCACTTTTTCTTCATTAATCCCTGAATTTGCAGGCCTGAACTATAAAATTTACATGATAGAAACAGAGAGATTGTGTATTTCTTTTGCAAGCTGAGGATGTTAAAGAGCTAATTTCCATATTAGGTCTCGCTTTGATTTTTAGATTTCAGAGGATCTTAACATTAACATTATTATTTTGAAAATCATATCCTTTTTTGGGAATCATTGTTACAATGAAAAATAGTTTTGAGTTCATCATGTATAGATACTATAGTAAGCTCAGAAATCATTATAGAGTGACAAATTGATTTTTGAAGTGAAACACAAGCACACTGAACCAATACTGCCACATCTTTCTGTTATGATGTAGCTTTTGATAAGTGATCTGAATTAATTTTTGGACTTATTGACCAAGTAATTAGTATTGTTAATTAAATTCTAAGATTTGTTTCTATGGATTTGGTTCTTTTTCTTTCAAGAAATACTGAATGAGTGAAGTCATTATTTGATGAAGCTGATATGTTGCAGCAACTCAGTTTTAGATAGGAGATGGGCTAATAATTTCTAACATCATTTCCTGTAATAAATATTGCTATATCTCTTAAAGCATTTAAAAATTATCAAATCCCGTTATAAACAAAGTTAATGTGTCTGTTTTCATCTCAGTCTCAGGAGTAGAACCAACCTTCTTATGGATTATGCATACACTTCCTCCATACAAATGTCCTTTTTTCTTTCAATGTATAAAACAATCATTATCAATTGGTAGATTGTGCAGGTTGACTTTGGTGTTTTGGTTCTGAATTTTGATTATATTTAGCCATCAAGTAATTACTTATATATATTTTTTTATACTATGAAGAAAAATCAATTTAATGAATTTTGTTAACTTGCAGACATATGCAGCACAGGGTGGGCCTGAGTTCTTCTTCATTGTAAACATCCAGGTTAATTAGTAATCCTTGGCTTAGGTTGTTCTTAACATAAAATTTAGCATGACACTGATTTAGACGTTTCTTTGAACCAGGTTCCAGGTTCTACAACATATAGCTTGGCACTATACTATATGATGAACACTCCTGAGGAAGATGCTCCTTTGCTTGATAGTTTTATCAAAGGTGACAGTGCCTTCAGAAATTCAAGATTTAAACTCATACCATACATATCTAAGGTTAGTAAAGTAACCAGTGACTGTCGTTCTGCACTCTGAGGTGCATCTTAATGGCTCTTCATATAAAGTAACTGGTGTTTTGCCGAAAACATCTTTTCATTAGAACATGTTTTTCCAGTGGTTGGCTTGAATAACATGTTTTAGCAAACAATGAACTTTCAGGATAATCTGTCTTTTGATTGTGTTTTATACTTCTTATAATGCCTTTCATGTCCATGTGTATTAGATTAAGATAAAATTTGTTTGAAAGGGGGCAACATTTAGGGGGTACCGCTATAGGTATTAGGTACCATAGGTCAGGATGTTAATACTGCAATTTGTAGGAAAGAATGACTTTGTTTTTTCTGATTGAAATTATTAAAAAATTATTTAGGTAATTTTATATGTTGAACTTTATAAGTCAGTAGATTTTTACATTTATTTGTATTCCCTCTAAAGATTATGACAACCGCCTCAGAACTTCGAATGAAGATGTGAAAGCTTAACACCAACATGATTGAAGAGACCAGAAAAATGAAAGTGAAAAGGATTGACAACAATAAAGTGGACATTTCTGCTACACATGCTGCAAAAGGTAACCAAAATATCATTCATTGTTCTGCAACATGAATTTATTTTCACAGGATGAACTCCACAGTTCTAAGTTGAATATTTCTGGTTGCAGGCCTCTCGAATACAAAATTTGAAGATCTTCAAGAATTTGTAACTCTTACGAAGAGTACGTGACCTGGTATATATTTTTCATCAACCCAGTTGGAGTGGTCTTATGACTTCTGCTTGCTCTACTTGTAATTGTTTATTGGTAGTCTATTAGATGGAATTTGCCTCTCTTATACTAAAATTTATGGATTTAAATTATTCGGAGATACCTGCACAACTAAGCACTCTTTCTCAATTTAATTGGGCAAAAGGAAGAAGCTAGAAGTTAGTAAGTGATAGGTACCAAAGTGAAGTAGCTGACAAGTTATAGGGAGATACTTGTGTTTCTTTAATTATTAGTTTTGATTTAATTGTTAGCTGAGTTTAGTAGGTTGCGGTAAAACCTTGGATTCTAATAAAGCTATTTTTTCATTGCTAAAATCTTGATGAGATTTCTCTATTTACTGCACAAAAGGTGAATATGTAAAGGGAAAGTAGAAGGGAAATATTAGCATATGTTAAGGAATAATTGTTTAGACAATCTTGATCATAGTTATAGCATACATAAAGCAAAAAAAGTTATGGGTGATGAATATCATTGTGATCATGTTCTGCAATGGTTTTAGATGTTATGCAACAAGAAGGTTTGGATTTTATTCGGTGATTTGGAAATTGATTAAGGATGTTAATTGTTTTTCAGACTCATGGAGTGCTGAATGTAGTGGGCTGGGGGATCTAGATGCCCTTGGGAGCTGTGATTGCAAGGTACTTGAAGATGTTCAAATCTGCAGACCCTGCTTGGTTTCACCTTCATGTTACCTGCCAATCAGCTGCCTATATAGTTGGTGTTGCTGGATGGGGTACCGGTCTCAAGTTTGGCAGTGACTCGGCTGTTGTTACATATTCAACTCATAGAACACTCGAGATCATCATCTTCTGCCTTGGAGCCCTTTAGGTATGAGATTACATGTTCATGTTCATGATTTGTTTACATGAAATATTTTAAATTGCATACGCGGTAACTGTTGCAGTTGTGTCGCGACAATTGATATTGTCGAAAATCACATTCAAATACAGCTGACCCAACTTCAACTGTTGTTGATGAGTAGTTTCTTATACTGTAAACTACTAATATACAAGGTTTTGAATTGTGGCTGTGGAAACTGTTGCAATCATTGATATTGCAGAGAAACACAGTAAATATGATTGATGCAACTTCAATTGCTGTTGTGAAAATATAAAAAAGCAATGTTGATGCACATCCAGATTGCGGTGTCGAAGTTGTTTTTGAAGCCTTGCTGATATGCCTCTTTTGAATGCTACGTTATGCTGCTAATAATTAAAATGAAATTGACAGAAATTTCTGCTACTGAATACAGGTTTTTGCTATGCTGTTGAGGCCAAAAAAAGATCACAAATTCAGATGCTACTGGAACCTTTACCATTGGGGTGTCGGATATGCAACTACAATCATCAACATCATCAACATCTTTAAAGGGTTTGAGACATTGGAGGTGTCTACAGCAGATCGCTACAATAACTGGAAGCATGCATACACCGGCATTATTGCAGCATTGGATGGCATTGCTGTACTTTTGAAAGCTTACACATGGATCATTGTGA
The DNA here is from genome assembly GCF_051527215.1 of Medicago sativa. Lineage (NCBI taxonomy): Eukaryota > Viridiplantae > Streptophyta > Magnoliopsida > Fabales > Fabaceae > Medicago > Medicago sativa. The sequence goes on along the minus strand of NC_140753.1, from coordinate 12,603,243 downwards.
TCAAGAGGAAGAAATCAGAGAATAAGTTGCAAGGAATGGATGGTATGAATGTTATATTACAGTTCTTCACAAAAAACAAATACAATAGCCACTAATAGATTTAGACTTATAGCTCTTGATGCTTCCTCTGAAGTTGAAAATGCAACAAAGCCAGATCCTCTGCTGACACCATTTGGGTCTCGCATAATCTGAAGTATTATTGGTGAAAAGAATTTAATTGGCCAACGTCTGCAGCATTAAAAAATGAATAGACTGACATAGATATCAGTTAAAAGAATAATAGTGCACGCCTTGTACGAAGTAATTGTGCCAAAACTCGGAGAACATTTCCTTGAGTTTTTCATCAGTAGTGAAATCATCCAGGTTCTTGAAATACAAGTTCAGACCTTGAAATTTGTCTACTACAGGTAATGGATATGGTTCTAGGGTGTAGGGTACGGAGATAGATATAGATGCTGGATTTTGGCTTATGAGTTTTGGTGTTAGACCTTTTTTGTATATTTTGTTGCATGAGTTTTTGTAGTATACTCTTGGATTCTGATTTTTAGATTATTCTTTCATAGCACAGTGAAATCCTGGAGTATGGTTTTCGCCATGCTATTATTCCAGTGGATACTTTGTATCATTTACATACATAATTGTATTTTTTATTAAATTTTTATCTTGATATTTCTCTCTTGCTTCTACTTTCATATTCCTCTTCTTATGTTCTCTTATGTTGAACAACAACAGAGAACGGGGTTTTAAAGTGCAATAACAATGATTGGTGTTATGAAGTATGCGATGACTGGTGTTACGAAGTATCACTGTTAAATATGACTAATACATAGAGAAAAATATTATCCCATTGACATTATAGATTATCCTCTCTAGGGTGCCAAACTTATTCAAATCCACCATCACAAATATTCGGATTATGCGACCTTCGTTCTCGAATTTACGAAAAATGGCAATGTTTCGTAATTTGAACATCTCTCCTTTAGAGCAAATTTTTTAAAAAATACGTAATTTATCTCGTGCGAAGCACGGGTTTGTAACTAGTTTTTTACCTTAAAATTAGTCATTCTTAGTTGCGCATAGGGATGGAAATGAGTCGAGTCGAATCGAACCTGTCTGAGTTCGACTCGACTCGTTAAGAATTGGCTCGATTCGAACTTCGGTTTGAGTTTGACACGAACTTTTTTTCCAGCTCGAATTCGGTTCGTTTAAAGTTCACGAACAGTTTGGTTCAGCTCATTAGGTTCAATTCGTTTGTTCAAAGCACATAGCTTTAGGTATGGAAATAAGTAAAGCCACTTGAAACACATAACTCAAAAGTCAAAAAATTTAAAATTTTGGCCCATAAATATATTGGAATTTATACCAATTTTTAATGGATAAGATGAGGCTATTATTACACATAGTAATTAACACTGATATGCAACCACCAAATACAGTTTTGCCTTCATGTATCATATGTTTTTCTTATTATAGATAATTGTATTTTTCATTTTTCACACATGTTATGATGCGAGAGTCATCTCATTTTTATCCTATTATTGCTAAGTGCCTGTCTTAATTTTTTATAATCAATTAAATATAACTTTAAAAATATTTTTTAAGTGTTATACATATACATATATATATATATATATATATATATATATATATATATATATATAATCGAGTCATCTCGTGAACCAACGAGTCGAACTACGTATAGCTTAAGTTCAGCTCATTTAGTTGACGAACTTAATTTTCAGCTCAAGTTCGACTCATTTGGTTCATGACCCAAGTTCGACGAATCAATTGTCGAATTGAATTACGAATTCTAATCGAGTTTGTTCGGTTCATTGTCAGCCCTAGTTGCGCATAGAAAAAATCATGCTCCCCTATGGTATAGTTGAACTATACTCTACTCCATTGAGAATTAAATATCTAGTACACCTTAACATGTTTTATTATAATTAATAAATAAATATTTTATAGTAGCAATAAAGTTTAAGTCATCGTGGATTTTTATGTGGATGAGGTTGGGTAGCTTAACTAGTGTGAGATAAGAGTTTTTTTTTTTTTTTTTTGAGGAAAGTGTGAGATAAGAGTTAAAAACAAGGGAGAAGATCATATATTCTAACTTGTAAAAAAAAAATCATATATTTTAACATAAGAAAGGATAATAGTGTAATTTAAGCATCTTTTGAAAGAAGAGGGTGTAATTTACTTAAAGAATATCACAAAATGAACATGATTTTCAATTATTTACTTTTTTTTTTCCTACTTATTGAACCCTCCAAATATTGTACTTTACATTGGTGACATTAATATTTGATAAATATAATTTGATAAAAATAATATAATACTTTATTTATGGTATTTTATCATTATGTGTGAAACTAACAAAATACACACTCATTGTGAGATGAATGAAGTATATTATTAACCATTATTAATTTCTCTTTCTTTGTTTATTATATAACTAATGATAGAGTGTAAGTGAGTATGTAACATATAGAATTTAAAATTAATTATATTTCAAAATTTATGTATCAAATTTTAAACAACTTATATTTTTACCAAAACAAAGCAACTTATAATAATTTAAATAAATATATGCTTCAATTTATAAGTGGGTCAATATGTACTTCTCATGATTCACAATTGAGTTCCTTCAAAAAAAAATGATTCACAATTGAGGACTATATAAATATTACGTGCTCCCTTCACATAAAAAATATATATATATTACGTGTTCTTCAAGTGTCTTTTTTATCTAGTAGACTTCGGCCCTGTTTGGTAAAAATAGCAGATAACTTATAAGTTAGCTGATAGCTGATGACTGATAGCTGATAGTTTATAGTTGATGACTGTTGACTGATAGCTTATAAGCTAGATAAAGTGTTTGGTAAAATTAACGGTTCAACTAAATGTTCTTAACATGTCTGTTAAAAATCATTTAAAAATATTAAATTTTAAGTATAATTAAACAAATTTTAATTTAACAGGGACCAACACATACTTTTAGTCCTTGTAAAATTAAAATTTGCTTAATTGTGCTTAAACTTTTAAATTCTTAACATATTTTTTACATACTTATTTAGAACATTATACAAAGTTCCTCCGCAAAAAAGTAACTCAAAATTTTATTATTAGGTCCAAATTTTCATTAATATAATCTTGAAATTTTGGCTTTTAGAAAAATTCATATTTAATTCATTACATGTTAAAAAACTAAAATATTTCATAAAAGAGTATCTTACGATGTTATGAACATGTCTGTAAAAAATCTTTCAAAAATTTAGAAGTTTAAGCATAATTAAACAAATTTTAATTTAGCAGGGACTAAAAACATTATCGGAAAATTTTGTAGGGACTAAAAAGTGTGATTTATTTTTATAGGGACTAAAAACAAAACTGCAGATATTTATAGGGACCAAAAACTTAATTATCCCATATTTTTTTAGAGAAATGATAAACAAACACAAAAAAACAAACACAAATACGACACCATATACCGTATGCCTACCGTATGTCACTGTTCACTAATACTTCATTTTTTTATTTTTTATTTTTGCTTTCTCTCTCACTCTCTTCCTCTTCCTCTTTCCCTTCTCTGTTACTCTCTCATCTTCCTCTTCTCTGCCACTCGCATGCGACCTCTCTCTCAGTGTCGTTGGTCTCCGGCGGCGTGAGAGAGATAACCCTTATTTCGTTATTCACCATGGAAGAAGGACGTGCAGGGTCTGAGTCCGACCCGAATCAAGGAGAACCAAGAAACTACGATTCGATTGCACCGGTGATGAGAAAGTGGTGCTAGAGTGCAGATCTGAAGGAAGAGGGTATTTGGTCGGAAAACGGTCGACAAGGATGTGTGTAGGTATAGTGAAAACGGGAAGAAGGAGTTATGGGTGGTGGTCGGAGTAAACACGCGAAGAAGAAGAAGAAGAAGAAGGGTGAGAAAGAAGTTTTGGGTAGGAAGAAGACAAAAGGGTCGCAGCAGAGAATGGGGAGGAAGGAGAAGATGGGAATGAAATTACACAATTGTCCCTGTGTTTTCTAGACAAAATTACTTATTTGCCCATGGTGTCTTTTATGTGTCAAAAAACTTGTGTCCATTTATCATTGCTGATTTTTTTATCTAAAATTTATCCAAACTTGCTAGCATGTATTTGAACAATTAGAATAATATTTCATGTACATCTTTTCATATACACCTTATGTGGCATTAAGGACCACACTCTCTTTCATTGCCCTCTTCTACCTTCTCTCTCAACATAAACACATATCTCTCTCTCTCTCTCTCTCTCTCTCTCTCTCTCTCTCTCACACACACACACACACACCACACCACACCACACCCTCTACAACACAACATGTGCCCTCACACCGACTACCTATTTTCTCCCCCGCCGCTTCTGCCACCCCCCGCACCACCATTCTCTCTCTCCTTTGCAACTTTTTTTTGTTTTCTTTTTTCGCTTTCCTTCTCTCACCCACAACCACATCCCTTTCCCTCTCTCTAATCCGAGCTCTCTCTCTCTTCACGAGTTCTCTCTCATCGAAATTCTCTCTTACTATTTCGATCTAACAGAATATAAATAGTTTGGTAGTGAGTTACGACCCTACCAAAACGGCGACATGATGGTGGCAGAGTGGCCGAATCTGAACAGGTTGGAAGTTTCCGATAATTGTGGTATCGTGTGGGCGATGGTACCATACTCTAATCTTTTGTCAATTTCTCATATATATTATTAAAAAAGGGAAAAAAGTATATAAAAAATGGGGGACATAAAATCTGACCCATTCAATCCATGTGAATAAACCCTAACGGGTAATATATAAAAAAGAACAACACAGTGGATCCAACCATAATCAATTCTAACAATCGAACACCATAGACATTTGTGAGTACCAAGCGGGTTTATATTTGGTGAATGACTCGATCGCCTACACGAAATCAGATCATGTACCATCAACTCCATGCAATAAAGGCAGCAAGCATTAATGACTCTTTTGAGTCCACACAGTCCCGTATCAAACAAAAAGATGATTGGGATACGAAACCAAATAGTAGACACGTTTGAACTAGAGACAAATTAACTAAAAATAACATAGGGACATATTTGTCATTTTAATTAAAATATGTTGTTTGCGCGTTTCTCTTTACGCTTCTCAATATCTCTAAAACCTCTTAAATACACATTCGATTGTTATCTATCAGACGTACATTTAAAAAACAAACGTAGATCTAATAAATAACTATAAGATGTATATTTAGAAGGCATTAAAGATATTAGGAGGCCTAAACTTGATTCACGCATTTGTTTATCAATGAGGGGAACATAAAACATGTGGGGCACACCTGCAGTTTTCCGCTCTCTCCAGTCTCCACTATTGTTTGCCAAACAATGTATCTGAATCTGAGCTTTCTTTCTTTTTATGAATCTTTGGGTTCAATCTTCATCCCTTAAACCAAACATAGTGTCAAACTTGATTCACGCACTTGATTATCTTCAGTTCAGTGTCTTGTACAATGCATGAAACATATAACTTTCGGAATTTTAATGAATCTTCGATCAGCGGAAACATAGAACTAGTTATTTCTCTTTCAAAACAATTTTTAGGCTAAATATTGGAAAAAATAATTACTTTTTGAAAGAAAAGAAATACAACGATTTTAATTAAAAAATGAGTTATTTTTACAAAAATAATAGATCCATCACTGATAAAATTTGAGTATGACCCAAAATTAAAGGAAGGGAAAAGTTGAAGACCTTGTGTTCTCGTAATAGATAATTGGTGGATTTTATCTTGTACAATAAGGTAATAATTTTTATGAAAATATATTACAGCTTTGTTTAATACCACAATCATATGTGGATTTTTTATGTCGGTAATAAATTTTTATGAGAGTTTTTTTTTAGAGGTCTGAGTTTTATTGAACAATATAAATTGTAAAATACGAGTTTACAAACAGCAACAATTCCAGGAATTTGACGTCGGCAGATTATCTTTAACAATGCAATATATATATTAATAAAAAAACAAAATTAAAAAAAGTGACGGATGCATTATGAGTGAGATCACTGTGCCATCGACATGAGATAGAGGGAGGAAGAGAGGTTCCTATGATTCAACGAAGATATGGTTTAGAGAAAAATTGATATGATTATTGATCTGGATATCCAACAAAAAAAATCAGATTTATAAAAGCAGATGATCCCCCGTTTTAGAATAAACCGATTAATTTTTATATGTAAACATCTGATTATTTGAATTTGTATGTGACTTTCTTCATGTATCCGGATATTTTATAAAAGCAATTCATTCTTTCTTTAAAAAAAAAAGTAAGTCATTCAAAGATGTATGCACGCTCAGTCGCTCAAACATAAATAAGGAATTTCAAAGAATCTTCTAAATGATTAAGCTAGCCAGTGGGATACATAAGCGTATGCTAAGAACAAAAATAAAATGGCAATTTCCACGGTACATTCAAATTTTGAGTGTACCGGTACACCCATGTATTAAATGAATAACTTAATGACTTATTTTTTTAGAAAAAATATATTTTCTAATAGTTTCAATTATAATAATTATATTTTATTTCAGAAAAGTGTTGGCAAATCAAAATTCAACTTTTTATTACTCATAACAGTGAATATTGATTATTTTTCGATAAAATGTTAAAAAATTAGTATGATTCTTATAAAGAATGAAATGATGTCTTTTCTTATGAAATAATATTTTCTAAAATATAAAAGTTGACAAAAATCTCTTTATTACATAAAAATGATCGTTAACTTATTGATTTATGAAATAGGTGTACCGGTACACTTTAATTTAAAGATGTACCGTAGAAACTCCCAAATAAAATACCTTTTTGCCCCACAATTATGTATTGTTGAGAATTCTCTCTACTTTTTGTATTGAAATCAAGTGACATATAAGTTCTGATGATGTGATTTAAAGAACAAAAATAAAATGCCTGCTCAATATCTATCACAGTGATCATCTAACTCCCTTTATATGGTAGCTAGTAGAACTAAGAAGTAGTTCAGTGCGCTACATAAGTAGACCCTCCAGTCACTATTATAAGCAAAAAACTATTCATTCATTAAATGATGTATGTGGTCTTTATTATAAACCATATACATCATTTAATGAATGAATAGTTTTTTGCTTATAATAGTGACCAGAGGGTGTAAGAGCGATACACTTATTTCTCGTGAACAAGTCTTATATATTATGGGAGGACTGGGACAGTTACAAGGCATATAGTTACTTATACAATTGCATAGTGATCATGTAATGTTAGTAAGGATGCGAAAAGATTTATTTATAGCACGACATTTCAAATTGTTTAAAAATAAAATAAAATGGGTCTATTATTTTAAGACAATTTTTTTTACCAAAATTAATGACTTATTTATCATTGAAGGGACTGTCATCCCCCCTAACATGAGAATAACCGCCAAAAGCATCATTTAGTTAACTGGCCAATTGATAATTAACATGCTTCGTGAAGTGTTCGTTAGTTAAAAAACGGCCATTATAGTAAGTTAACAGACTAACTAACTAGAAAGTGGTAGAAGTCAGACAGTTATGGCAAAGATTTACAACCTTCACTATTTAGGGTGCGTTTGTTTCAGATTTTTTTCAAAAAAAATCTATTTTTTCCCTTAAAAAAATCACTTTTTTCATTTTTAAGTGTTTGTTTAGGATTTTTAGAAAAATCATTTTATCAAAAAAAAAATCTATTTTGACCCTAAAATGAAAAGCTATTAGGATTAGCTTTTCTCAAAATCTATTTTGTTTAACAACAAGAAGATAACACATGTACATGTTAGAACTCACTTTTTAAAAAAATGGATATTTATGGATAGTAGACAAACACAAATAACTTCAGATTTTTTTGAAAATCTCTAGATTCTTTTGACACAAAATCTATTTTTTTTAAAGCTGAAACAAACGCACCCTTAATCATACGTGTTGGATACCAAACATATCTCGAATGCATTAATCCGAAGTGAAAATAGGATAAGCTAAAGCCAAGCCAAGGAGATTCTGAGTCAGCACGTATCTATAGAATAGAATCGCCCATTGGATAAGTTTTTCCGTGCTCTGCAAAACAACAAACACAATTACAAGTAATTTACAACCACGCCTTTTTTCTATAGTGGGACCCACAAGTTCCACCTTCTTCATATAAAACGAATCCTAACCCAATTCATTTCTCATTCCAAAATCATAGAACTTCTTATAACGACTTTTTCATCATCATATAACAAAACAAACAAACAAACATGCTCTCTTCAATATCTCTTCCTTCTTCTCTCTACGCCGCCGGTAACTTCTCCGGCACCACCGTAACACCACCGCCGTGTCGTGTGAGATCAAAACCAATAATCACCACAGCAAGCTCCACAGCCACCGCCGAACCTCGCTCTACATGGACGACAGAACAGCAAAGACCTTCGTATTTAAACATGAACTCCTTTTCTCACTCTTCTCCCGGATCACACTATGACATCCTCGGTATATCAGCAGGTGCTTCAAATCAAGAAATCAAGGCAGCCTACCGGCGACTTGCAAGAGTCTGCCATCCTGACGTGGCGGCGATTGATCGGAAAAACTCATCGGCGGATGATTTCATGAAAATTCAAGCTGCTTACTCTACACTCTCAGATCCTGATAAACGTGCTAATTATGATCGGAGTCTTTTCCTCCGGCGACAACGGCCTTTGTCGTCGTCGATAATATCTTCCGGTTACTCGGGTCGGAAATGGGAGACCGATCAATGTTGGTAATGAGTTGACTCATCCGAACAAACTTATGAGGAAGGTGCAAGATATTAATGAAGCACCATGCCTCAAGGCTCAAGTGTAATTTATTAGTAATTAGGTTTTTTACTCGTGATTAGTTAGTTAGATTTTCAGTTTGTAAAGGAGTTTTTTCCACTATAATAGAAAAGAAAATGATTGACCACTTTACTCTTCCTATTGCATCAAATTTTGAGATATACTCCATACATCCGTTTTAAAATATAAACAAAATTCACTTTTTAGGTTCATTTCATTCATTTAATGATGTACGTGGTCAACCACATACAGTACATCATTAAATGAATGAACCTAAAAAGTGAATTTTGTTTATATTTTGAAACGGATGGAGTAAACTACAAGAGAGAAAAAAAAATGATACTGTAATTTTTAGGTTAACCAGCTAGAACTAGAGCAGTAACATACTCCCTCCGGTCACTATTATAAGCAAATTTCTACTTTTTAGATTCATTTAATAAATGATGTATGTGGTCTACAATATAGACCAAATACATCACTTATTGAATGAACCTAAAAAATCAAAATTTGTTTATAATAGTGACAGGAGAGAGTAAGTGAAATCAGAAAAGTCCATTGTTCTAGTTCGGTGATTAATTAAGAGTTAAGACATGTTGTGATATTAATGATAGTTTGCAGGGTAAACTTTGGCTTAAAGTGTAAATAAAGTTCTGATGCTGTGATGTTGATTACTAGAACATGTTCTACAAATATTGAAACAATGAGATATAATTAGATATATATCATTAAAAAAAATGAGAAATTTCTAAATTTATGATTTCACTTAATTTATGGAAAGTCCGTTATATATAATGATTTTAGTTACAATAAAACAATGAAAAAAATTGAAACAATGATTTCACTTAATTTATATAAATTTGACTTTTAGGAGTATTTTTCTTGGAGTTTTTTTGATTTAGAAATTTCAAAATTTAGCGTGTTTATGAGTCACCAAAGCAAAGTTCTAGAAACTTGGAGGTTTCTAGAAGATATGCTGGTCTCTTGGTTGATCAAAATAATTGAATGCTTTCTTCTATTCAATTTCCCTTCTTTTATACTAGAACTTTTCTATTCATGTTTGTTTACTTTAAATTTAAACTACTTGAAAATAAAGCTAGTGAATAAATTGAATACTACAGTATGCAAAATAAATATGTCGGCAATTGTAGATTTTTAATTTCTTCATAAGAATATTTTATTTCATCTAAATTTAGTTATTATTATTTTTATTTATCAAGTAATTTAGTGATTATCAAGTAATTTAGTGATTAGAAATTTACCTTTTTAAAGTGAGTAAGAAGAGTGTTTTAGTGATTAGAAATTTACCTTTTTAAAGTGAGTAGTAAGAAGAGTGTTTAAGTTTCACATCCTAAATTTTGGCGGTGTCTGGGATTCGAACCCCGAACCTTGCATATATTATGCATTGTCCTTACCAACTGAGCTAAGCTTACAGGAATTAATTTGTACGTACACTATCTCGATCAAATGAGTTAAACTCATAAAAGATTTTTATTATTTTTATTTATTCATTTAAAATATGAATCTTTTTCTCCTTTTCATATATTCCCAGATCCAATTTCTAACGTACATGAAAAGGACGTCCTAAAAAATGTATCTTACGTGTTTGGATTGGATTGTCCTTGTGAATGGCTATAATTGTAGTACTATAGAAAGCAACCAATCAGCTTGACAGAAGAAAAAAGAGTTTGAAAGTCACATGTATGTCGGGGCCAATTCTTACTTGGTCGGATGCACAATTATAATATTTTAGCAGCACCTTAACGAGCGGATAAAATCAAGGGTCATGCTAACTAGTGTCTCTGGTATATTAGTTAAGAAAAATAAAAGTAGAAAATTTTACATTAAAAAGAGTAGTCTTTACATTTTTAGAAGTTTGACTAAACAAATTTCATGAATTTTTTACTATTGTAGTCTCTTTAACTAATGCTTCGGAGGCACTAGTTAGCATTTTCGTAAAGATTATATAATTTCATGTATGTTTAAATTATTTTTATTTAGACTTGTGTCCAAGTAAGTGTTGATCGGCTCCTATGTAGGGACGGATCTACCTACAAAGGTATGTAGGCTTGTGCCTACACTAACTTTGTAGAATTTTATTTTTAGGTAATAATAATGTCGTAATAAATAGTAATAGTTGAAATATTGATCAAATGGCCCACACAAACCATACAACACTTTTCTCTTGGCCCACACATATACACACACCTTGACACAACAAAACAACTTTGTCAAGAATCGGATGCGAAATCGCATGGGAGATGAATGGTTAAACAATTGTTTAGTTACTTATATAGAGAGATATACTTTTGTTGGTACTGAAAATGAAAAAATCATTCAATATTTTCAGAATATGGAGAATCGTATAGGACAATTATGATGTATATTTATACTTTCAAAAATGAAATAGTGTATATATATTTATATATGTGTGTGTGTGTGTGTGTGTGTTTTTTTTTTTTTAAGGAAGGAGTGTGTGTTTATATAATGTTTCAAATTTATATATATGTGATGCCCCCACTTTCCAAAATTTTTGGATCCGTCACTGCTCCTATGTTGGATGAATCGTGATCTTCTTCATTTCCAAAAGATTATATGGTACACATATATAGAAAAAAAAATTGCTGTGAATCAGAACAAAATTCTCTCTCAAAAACTTTAAGGGTGTGTTTGGATTGAAGGTTTAGATGGGAAAGAGAGGGTAGGATTAATTTTCTTTTTTAATTTATGAACTATATAACTTTTTTTTTCTAAAATACATTAAGTGTGATTTAAGTATTATATGATTATTTATCATGTTAATATTTTAACTTTTTAAAAAACATTTCATAGTGTCTGTAATTTAAAAATGAAAACTAAACTCTCCTTTCCCTTCCTCTCCTAAACCCTCATTTCAAACACACCCTAATACTATTGTAATTTTAGAGTTGAATTCAAGCTTAGAAACTCTAATTAAATCGAAAGAGTCGTCTTATCTTATCATCTTATCCAAGTGTTCTTTTGTATACTTAGAAAGATTGAACAAATATTGATTTTAAATTATTTATGTTTTTTAGGTGATAAAAAAGTTTGATAAACTAGATTATACTATTGTAATTTTAGAGTTGAATTCAAGCTTAGAAACTCTAATTAAATCGAAAGAGTCGTCTTATCTTATCATCTTATCCAAGTGTTCTTTTGTATACTTAGAAAGATTGAACAAATATTGATTTTAAATTATTTATGTTTTTTAGGTGATAAAAAAGTTTGAAAAACTAGATTATACTATTGTAATTTTAGAGTTGAATTCAAGCTTAGAAACTCTAATTAAATCGAAAGAGTCGTCTTATCTTATCATCTTATCCAAGTGTTCTTTTGTATACTTAGAAAGATTGAACAAATATTGATTTTAAATTATTTATGTTTTTTAGGTGATAAAAAAGTTTGAAAAACTAGATTTTATAATCTATATATGGTTCACATCTTTATATATTCAACATTTTATTAATTTATAGGTGATGTGAAACTTAATCACACACATAAAATCCAACATAAAGGTACCTATGTTAATCGTCTAACCGTGTTCGGAATATGATTACTTTTAATAAAGAGAACCTAATAAATTTTTGTGTGAGGTGTTAAAGAGGGAAGTATAAGTGTTCGAATGCTATAGAATATAGATGATGTTACAGCGAGACCAACAAATAGATGACGTTACAGCGAGACCAACAAATTCTAGTTGAGTTTTGCTCTCCACCCAACACATTTTGCTCGCGCCCTGCACTGCTTCCAAATATACCCTTGCGTTAGTTAAGTCACGCAGCGTGACTTAACTAACGCACGTTGTAAGCCATGCGTGACTTAAGTCACGCACGTTGTAAGCCATGCGTGACTTAAGTCACGCACCACTGGCCTATGCGCGAGTTAACTCACGCACGTTGGCCGGTGGTCTGTCCTCAAGAACACACGTTTTTGTGGACGGTGGTCACATTTTCAACCTTCAATCCACACGTTTTTTTTACCACATTTATGGTAGTTACAACCTAGGCTCCTATTTCTACCTATAAATACCCCTCCATACTTCCCTAATTCCTCACACCATACTACTTTCTCCCCCTCCTCACTCTCTCCCTCTATTTCTCTTCTTTCTTTCTTTTTTTTTCTATATTCTCTGTGGTAAAAAGTGATCAATTTTCGTCGGGGTAAAATAGTGAGTAGCCGACTTGGGGAAGTGATCGATCCTTGGAATAATTTTAAACCTGTTTTTTTAACCGCAGAAACTTTTTACCGTGGGTAAAAAGAACTTCTTGTGGTAAAAAAAAACAGATTTAAATTTAGCCCAATGGTTGATGATGTATTTTCCCCAAGAAGGCTGCTCACTATTTTACCCCACGAAGATTGTTCACTTTTTACCCCAAGGAGAAAATAAGTAGATTTAGTGAATAAGTTCAAACTTATTGTATGAATTATTGTAATGTATGAATTATTAATAAAATGAGATATTATTTATGCCTCAATTTTGTTCCTTTATTTTATATTTGCTTTTAGTTATGAATTATTGTAATGTATGAATTATTAATAAAATGAGATATTATTGTTATACCCTAATTTTGGACCTAAAAATACTTGCTCAATTCTTCTTTTCTTGTATTTCAAGTCATTTGATATGTCTCTGATCAATTACATCTTTCTTTGCATTTTATTTCAATATTACTTGCAAAATTCATGGAAAAGGGCATTTTAGTCATTTCTTATGTTAAAATTTCATTCAATCTTTGAAAAATTGTTTGAGTCCTTTCAAATAGTTTGAATAAGTTTCTATTTCAATTCCATGTCAAAATCCATTTTAAAAAAAATTGCATTTGAAGTAATTTTGAGTCAGTTTTGCCCCTAGGGGCATTTTAGTCTTTTTATGTGTTAAAACCCTGTTTAAATTCTAAAAATTGTCTCTGAGTCTATTAATTTGTTTGAATAAGCTCTTGCTTCAATTCCCTGTTAAAAATCCATTTTAGATATGCATCTGAGTCATTTTAGCCCCGGGGGCATTTTGGTCATTTCACACGGAATTTCGACAGAGAGAGGTTACTTTAAAGTGCCTCATTTAAGTAGTTGGTTCATTTTAGTCCGTTTTGTCAATTTTAATCGTTTCACTTTACGTTATTTTCCATTTTTACCAATTTTAATTCAATTTTATTTTAATTTCATTTTAGTCCTAAAAAGTCTAAAATTGCATTTTAGTCCCTTGAGTCACTTTATTTTCTTTTAGGTCCTTTTTTGATTCGAATTTTTTTAGGTCAAACTTCTTAATTCTTTTTGGTCAATTACATTTCAGTCCAGAGTCTTAACAATTTTGCAGATTGGCCCTTAGCACTTTTTGCAGGTTAGTCCCTTAATGTCCAGAAATTGCACAAAGGCCCTCATGCCAATTTTCAGTCCAGTTTCGAATTAGTCACAAGTTCAGATAGGTGGCAAGCAACCATTGGCCACCAAGGCCACATGGCAGCCTATAAAAGGAGCCAATTCATCAATGCAGGTCCAGAATCAATCACAACGTGCCAAATCACCAAAAACATTTTTCCATTTCTCTCTCTTCTCCCAAACAGATCAAAATCGTAACCGTTTTCCCCAATTCTCCAAGAACACGAAGAACACAGTGAAAAACCCTAAGTTTCCAGAACAAAGAATTGAATCAAATTGAGACTAATTCGCTACAATTCTCAGAGATTCGTGTTCGAATCTTCATCATCGAATTGATAGGACTGCAATTCAAGCACGAATCGAAGAGATTGTGCGATCACAGTTCGAAGAGGTGAGAAGAAGAGAAATCGAAGCAAAATCAAACCAGTTCGAAGAAGAAGAAGATCAAGCACCGATTTATTTTCGGTTTCGAAGCTTACCAGAAGAATCAAAAGCTCGCAAGGATCTATTTGTTCGAATCTCCAAACCAAACTCAGGTAAACACACAAATCCTTCTCGTTTTAACTTTAAATCATCATCAAAGGTTCGTAGTAAAAGATAAACGGTGAATCGAAGTGAAGATCCTGAAAAGCTTTTGAAAAGTTTCAAAGTCGAAACCCTAAGATGTAAATTCTCCAAGATTCACCGTTTATTTCACGAATCCAAGTTTATAATCATCATCAGCATGTAAAATAAGACGAGTTAGGGTTTAGTTTCGAAAAGATTAGGAAAAATGTCTTGAAACCCTAAAACACAGATGCAAGCGTAGATCTGTTCAAATCCATGCCTTATTTCGAAAAACCAATCCCAGAATCATAGAGAGGAGTCTCAGACGAACACGTTGACGTAAAAATTTCCAGAAAGTGGTTCAGGTGCGGCGGCGCCACCGGCAAGCCACCGCACCTCCGCCATGGTGTTCGTCGGAGAAGACGACGGAAAGAAAGAGAGAAGTGAGAGCTTCTCTCACTAGAACAACATAGAGAGAGAAGGAGAGTTGCAGAATGAGCTGGACCGGTCTTCCAGCCTTTATAAAGGCTGTTGAACCGGACCGGTTCAATTCTGGTTCACCTTTGGTCCCCTTTCCACCGTTTGATTTAGGTTTAGTAGGGTCTGGATCAATCCAACGCCCCTGATGCGTTTGGATGATCCAAGATCCATTCACCCTTGGGCCTGGGCCTATTTTCTGCGCAGATCTTGTTTCCTTGCATTTTTCTTGCTAATTACACCATTGTTTAATGCTGTTTACACCACTGTTTTTACTAAAAATCTTTTAAAAAAATTCCTAAAAAATTCCTATGTGTTCTTGACATTTTTTTTCTTGATATTTTTGTGATGTTATCATGTGTTAAATCCTGATTAAAAAATGTGTGGTATTTTCTTGTTAATTGTTTGCTATTTTTGTTAAAAATTGTGAAGCTTTATATATTCTTGTGCCAAAAATCCCTCAAAAGCTCTAAAAATTTCATGTATATTTTCTTGGTACTTTTTGTGATGATTTTTGTACCTTAAAACTTGATGAAAATAATGTGTTGATTCTCTTGCTATTTTGTGATATTTTGCATTAAAAATTTGTGAAGATTTGCTTGATTTTAATTTCAATTCCTTGACAAGTGTTTGTGATCTATGCTATGTGATTTTGTGAAGTTTTAGCTACTGTTTGTATGTGTTACTTGCTGAATTTGGATATGTGTAGTTGGTTTCTTGTTTTACAAGTCATGAGAATATTTGTTTGTGAAATAAAGTGCTAGGTGTACTTAAAAATATACCATGATTTCTTGGCTTATAATTCTCTTGTGACTTCCCCATTGGGGGGCTGAACCTAGAAGTACTTGAAAAGTGTCAAAATGTGAGAGTTATAGGTCTTGCATTTGCCTTGGGATCTTGGTGTTTTATTAAGTGCATTTTTGACACTTTTTGTGGTTTTTTACCATGTTGATGTGCTTTATTTTCTTGCTAATTTCTCTTCCTACTATTCAATGCCTATTATCACTAACCCCTTTATTTCATGTTTCGTTCATCCATAAGCATCTCATACTCCATCCTTCCTCTTCACTTTAATTCCTTGCACTTTAAATTCTACCAAAACTTAGTAAGTAAAGCTTAGGAACTTTGTATTTTACTTCATGCAATTTCTAATTGCTTGCAAGACCATAGCATGTAAACTAGGGTATGATGTAATAAGGACAATGGACTCTAATGATGTACACCGACACATGCACACACATCACTTTAGGTATATGGCTAGGATATGCATGTTTAGATGTATGTTTAGGATTGTATGTTTGGTGAATCTTGGTTTTCGGGTGTCAAACATTGATTACGTTTGAACCTTTATAACCGGTGATATCTTATTTTTTCTTGGGAAGGGAAAAAGTAAGCAAAACCCTTGAGAATCGAGGTCCGGGAGTTGTTTTCGCTACGGGAAGGTGTTAGGCACCCATAACGACTATAGTATCCTATAGGAACCGTCTTTAATTTCTACGCGCGCGCTTTATTTTTAAATGCTATTTTGAAAAGTGATATTAAGCCTAAGAGTTTCTAAGTGAAGAATTGGAGGGAGAAGAAAGTGTTTGAATTTTTATTTTATTTGAATTGAAGGAATTTTGTTCCTTGCCTACGTACCCGTTTAAGGGATCAAATCCACCGTAGTTCTCTTCCAAAAATGTTTTTGTTTTTGTTGGTTGATTTTAAGTTTGAAAATGGGATTTTGAAGAATAAGAGAGAGAGGCCTCAAGGGCATAAGATTGTGAAATTGTGAGGTTGAATTAGTTATTTTGAGAAAGGAAGTCAAAGTTTGATTAAAGTTCATTGAAATTTTGATTAAGAAAATAAAAGGAAAATTCAATGGGATTTTTGATCCCAAGGTTTATTAAGAAAAGTATTTGAGTGATGTTATTCATATTTTTTGGAAAATTGATTTTTCTAAGTATGAATCCTAGGCATTCATCTAAACATACAATCCTAAACATACATCTAAACATGCATATTCTAGCTATATATCTAAAGTGGTGTGTGTGCATGTGTCGGTGCTTGTGTCGGTGTACATTATTAGAGTCCATTGTCCTTATTACATCATTGGCCTAGATACATTCTATGGTCTTGCAAGAAATTTAAAGCGTAAAAAAAATAGTACAAAATTCCTAAGTCTTTACATTCTAAGCCTTGCATGAATTTAAAGTGTAAGGAATGAAATGGGAATGCAAGATAAGATGCTTATGCAACATGAAACAAAAGGGTTAGTAGTATAAGATGTAAGATGAAATGGAAGTAAGCAAAAGAGCATAGTAAAGTAGTTAGGATTTAATCAAGGAAAAAAAAGCAAGAAACCTAACCCAAAAACATGATGAAATTGTACTTGAAGACTACTAAAATTCTAAGGCAAAACCAAGGCCTATAATCCTCACACTAATGGTAAAATTCCAAAGGTTTCAAGTCCATCATGATGTGAGAAATTAAGGGACATTAGCATGCAATACAATCATAGTATTTTCAAGCCTATTTGCACTTTATTTGACACAAAGTACAAAATCTATGATAAGAAACCAAATCAAATAGCAAGTATATACAAAATCAAGAGGCCAACTTACTCAAAAAAAAAGCATATTTAAAGTCACTATTATGTGCTAAAATCAAGAGCCAAAACTTCTTCAAAATTGCACAAAGTTTTACAAGAAAAAGTGAGCCAAAAGCACAAAAAGATTGCACATGATTTTGAAGTGACTTTCAGCATGAGTTTACATTTCACAAACAAACATCAAGTATCCACAATTATGAGCCAAAAGTTCACACAAGTCTTGGAAAAATTTACCACAACTCGACACATTGAATTAACAAAAATACAAAATATTTTCCCCATATTTTCCAGTAATTATCATGCAAGAGTTATCAAGAATCAGTCAAGAACCAACAAGAAAATTAATAGAAAAGGATTTGGAATTTTTTCACGGGGTTTTAGCCATTACAGGGTGTGAAAAGCACAAATATCATAGGAAATAGCAAGAAAACGAGTAAAAAGAAAGAAAATGTACAAACACATGCCCAGGCCCATACCCATGGGGAAGACGGGTCAGCACAACGCCTAAGGTCCACCAAATTGTTGCGGATTCGTTGTGAAAAACACACCAATAATAAACTTGATGTGTGGAGCAAATTAATACCAAGCAATCAATTGAAGCGGATGACAAAAAATAATTCAAACAAAAATAAACAGCAAGAGATAAAGGAAGAAGGAGAAGAACACAAGAATCTGTTTACCCAGTTCGGTCTAATGATGACCTACTCTGGGGGAGAGAGCAGCTCTCCGTTCCACTATAATGATATGAGTTTCTTTACAAAGAGATATTGAAGGTTACAAGAATTAGTCTTCAAACCTAACTCTACCCTCACTCCCAGCCTCTTCCCGTGACCAAGAGACTCAATCCTAATAGTGCTTTGTTCAAGGTGAATCAAAACAATCCCAACCCTAGTGTTGTTGCCAAGAGAAATTCTCTATAAACCCTAGTTTGTTTGTTGGCTTCTAAACCCTGTTTTTCTACACCACATAATCATCTGATACAAGGTTTATATTTATAGTGGAAAGCATCCCTCAAAAAATGGAACAAAACAGGCCCACAAGCTGTTTTATTTTTCTCCTCCTGCGCGAAATCGGCCACCGAGCTCTCAAAATCGGCCACCGATTTTTCTCGAAACAAAAGTCTCCAAAAACAGGTCAAAATCGGCCACCGTGTGGTACAAATCGGCCACCGATTTTGACAGACAGAATGCACATTTTTGAGTCACTTTTCAACAATTCTCCACCTTGACTCTAAAATGGTGATGATGCCAATTTAACCATCAATCACCTTGCTGCTCTCTCCAACCTTCATCTATTCTTCAATGAAGTTAATCAAGTCCAAGCAATGCTTGAACCTTGATCTCGGTAATGATTTGGTGAACATGTCTGCTGGATTTTCTTCCGATGCCACTTTCTCAACCATGATCTCCTTTGTCTCAATCATGTCTCTAACAAAGTGCAAACGAATGTCAATGTGCTTTGTTCTTTCATGATACACCTGATGATTTGCCAAATGAATGGCACTTTGGCTATCACAATATATCTTCACACACCCTTGACTAATCCCCATTTCTCCAATCATACCTTTCAACCATATGGCTTCCTTGACCCCTTCAACAAGGGCTATGTACTCTGCTTGAGTTGTTGAAAGAGCTACAACAGATTGTTGATTTGCCTTCCAAGTTACCGCTGTACCGAACAATGTAAACACAAATCCAGACAAAGATTTTCTAGTGTCTACATTACCTGCATAGTCCGCATCCACATATCCTTCCAAAGCATCCCTTCCTGGTTGTGACCTCGTATACTTCAGACCACCTGTCAAAGTCCCATTCAAATATCTCAGAACCCACTTCAAAGCTTGCCAGTGCACTTGACCCGGATTTGCCATAAACCGACTTATCACACTTATTACATAGGATAAGTCCGGTCTACTACAAACCATACCATACATGATGCTTCCAACTCCACTTGCATAGGGAGTACCCTCCATCTTGCTTTTCTCTTCATCGGATTGAGGACACTTCTTTATTGACAACTTTGTGTGATGACCAAGAGGAGTGCCAACGACCTTAGAATCTTTCATTCTGAACCGCTCCACCACTTTCCTCAAGTAACCTTGCTGAGATAAGAACAACTCACCTTTGTTTCGGTCCCTTATGATATCCATACCAAGTATCCTCTTTGCATTACCAAGATCCTTCATCTCAAATTCATCATTCAATCTTTCCTTGAGCTTCTGAATCTCTTGCATGTCAGAACTTGCCATAAGAATATCATCTACATAAAGGAGAAGGTAGAGAATGACTTTCTCATTCCTTCTCATCATGTACACACAACTATCATAGTTGCTTCTCACAAAACCAGCCTTTATAAGAAACTCATCAAACCGACGATACCACTGCCTTGGACTTTGCTTCAACCCATACAAAGATTTCTTCAACAAACACACTTTTGTATTATCTTCCACGAAACCTTCTGGTTGTTGCATATAGATAGTTTCTTCCAACTCTCCATGTAGAAATGCGGTCTTCACATCCATTTGTTCTAACTCAAGATCATACATGTTAACAATCGCCATAAGTACCCTTATAGAACAATGTTTTACCACCGGTGAAAAAATTTCATTGTAATCAATCCCTTCCACCTGAGTAAAACCCTTTGCTACAAGTCTTGCCTTATACCTTGGTGCTTCGACCCCTGGTATACCTTCTTTCTTCTTGAACACCCACTTGCTTCCCACTACCCTTTGATTCTTAGGTAATGAAACAAGTTTCCAAGTCTGGTTCTTTTCCAATGAAAGTATTTCCTCATTCATTGCCTTCAGCCAGTCCTTGCTTTCATTGCTTTCTAATGCTTCCCTGAAGTTCTTTGGTTCCGAGTCTTGCAATTCTTCAGCTGCATTCAAAGCATAACATATGAGGTCAGCATAACCGTATCTATTAGGTGGATTAATTTTTCTCCTTTGCCTATCTCTTGCTAGCTGATAGTCAGGATCAATTGTTTCTTGGCCTTCACTCTCATCAGGTACTGGAGTCTGATCCTCCCCTTCCCTTTCATCAGTGGTAGGCTCCACCTCAAACTGAATTTTCTCTATCCCCGTTTCTGAGCTTGTATCCAGGTCTTTGCACTTCATCCCCATGCGGGTCTCATCAAAAGTAACATCCCTGCTTATAATAAATTTTGATCCTCCAGGTTCCATCTTCCACAGTTTGTAACCTTTCACACCTTCAGGATAACCCATGAAAATACACTTCACAGCTCTAGCATCAAGTTTGTCCTGTCTGACATGAGCAAATGCTAAAGCTCCAAAAACTTTCAAATTAGAGTAGTCTGCCGGTCTCCCACTCCAAACCTCCATAGGTGTCTTGAGATCTATCCCTGTTGATGGACATCTGTTAATCAAATATGCTGCAGTACTAACAGCTTCTCCCCAGAAACTCTTGGACAATCCAGCTCCCAACAACATACACCTCACACGCTCCAACAAGGTCCTGTTCATTCTTTCAGCAAGACCATTCTGTTGAGGTGTGTATGCCACGGTTCTATGCCTCTTTATACCTCGTTTCCTGCAAAACTCATTAAACTGCTCTGAAACAAACTCCAGGCCATTGTCAGTTCTCAACACTTTCAGTTTAGTTCCAATCTGATTTTCTACAAGTGTATGCCATTCTTTAAATTTTTCAAAAGCGTCACTTTTATTCTTCAGAATGTAAACCCATACCCTTCTAGAATAATCATCGATAATAGACATGAAATATGAACCTCCCCCATGAGTTTTAACTGATGCTGGACCCCAAAGATCCGAATGAACATACTCAAAAGGCCTACTAGATTTATGCACACCCACCCCAAACTTCACCTTGTGTTGTTTGCCTAATGTGCAATTATCACAGAAATCTAGTTTGTTCAATTTTTCATTCCCTAGCAAACCTTGTTTAGCTAGCTCAACTAAACCCCTCTCACTGACATGACCTAACCTCAAATGCCACAGTTTAGTTATGTCCAGAGTGTCTACACTAGCAACCGATGCATGACCTATAACAGTGGAACCTTCTAAAATATATAAACCATGTATTTTAGACCCTTTAGCTATAACTAATGCACCATGAGAAATTCTCATCATACCACGTTCAATTCTAGTACAATAACCTAGACCATCAAACATGCTTATAGATATTAAATTTCTCTTAAGTTCAGGAATATACCTCACATCCTTCAAAAGGAAATCACGGTCATCAAACATTTTGAGACGGATAGTACCCATACCTTGAATTTTGCAAGCCTTATTATTACCAAGGCGAACAACTCCACCTTCTTTCAGCTCCAAAGTTTCAAAGTACTCCTTTCTCGGACAGATGTGATAAGAGCATCCAGAGTCCAAGACCCAGCCCTTTTCAGGTTCCCAACTTGTCACAGTTAGTGCTCCAGCACTCTCATAACCTTCCTCTTCACTTGTAATCTGAACGGATGGATTACCACTTCCATTGCCCTTTCTCTCCGGACAATCCTTCTTGAAGTGACCATAGTTGTGACAAAGAAAACATTTGTACTTTGTTTTATTATCACCACCCTTTGACCTAGACTTTGACCTGGAATTCTTGCCTTTCCCCTTTCCTCTGTTTTCACTTCTTCCCCTTGAGACATTCAAGCCTTCTCCACTATCATCAACCTTCAACTCTTTGAACTTGGTTAACTCTTTGGTTCTCAAAGCTGCTTGAACTTCCTCCAAAGTGATAGTGCCCTCTTTGCCATAAAGCATAGTATCCTTGAAATTCTCAAAAGACTTAGGTAAAGCACACAGTAGGTGTAAGGCTTTATCCTCATCATCCAGGTTTACATCTATGTTCGCCAAATCATCAATAATCTTATTGAACTCCGTCAGTTGCTCCATTATAGGTTTTGACTCCACCATTCGGTAAAAGTAGAGTTGTTGTTTCAGACATTGTCTATGTGCCAAGGACTTGGTCATGTACAATGAATCAAGTTTATTCCACATAGACACAGCAGTAGTCTCCCTTGATACCTCTCTCAACACCTTATCCCCAAGACACAGAATGATAGCACTGACCGCTTTATCATTCATCTCCGCCTTCTCAACAGGTGTCAGATGCGCAGGCATCTGTGCTTCTCCCTTCAATGCTTCAACACACTTTTGTTGAATTAGAATTGCCCTCATCTTTACCTTCCACAACCCGAAGTCGTTACTACCGGTAAACTTTTCAATGTCCCACTTCGAACCCATGATACCTGGTTATTGATTTGACCTTTGCCCCACGGTGGGCGCCAATTGTTGCGGATTCGTTGTGAAAAACACACCAATAATAAACTTGATGTGTGGAGCAAATTAATACCAAGCAATCAATTGAAGCGGATGACAAAAAATAATTCAAACAAAAATAAACAGCAAGAGATAAAGGAAGAAGGAGAAGAACACAAGAATCTGTTTACCCAGTTCGGTCTAATGATGACCTACTCTGGGGGAGAGAGCAGCTCTCCGTTCCACTATAATGATATGAGTTTCTTTACAAAGAGATATTGAAGGTTACAAGAATTAGTCTTCAAACCTAACTCTACCCTCAGTCCCAGCCTCTTCCCGTGACCAAGAGACTCAATCCTAATAGTGCTTTGTTCAAGGTGAATCAAAACAATCCCAACCCTAGTGTTGTTGCCAAGAGAAATTCTCTATAAACCCTAGTTTGTTTGTTGGCTTCTAAACCCTGCTTTTCTACACCACATAATCATCTGATACAAGGTTTATATTTATAGTGGAAAGCATCCCTCAAAAAATGGAACAAAACAGGCCCACAAGCTGTTTTATTTTTCTCCTCCTGCGCGAAATCGGCCACCGAGCTCTCAAAATCGGCCACCGATTTTTCCCGAAACAAAAGTCTCCAAAAACAGGTCAAAATCGGCCACCGTGTGGTACAAATCGGCCACCGATTTTGACAGACAGAATGCACATTTTTGAGTCACTTTTCAACAATCAATCCAATTGGATCAGATCTGAGATCCTAAGGCTACAACACGCGAAAGGACACGGTAATGGCGTAGGCGAACATGTACTGAGTTAAGCCAGGGTATAAAAGCCAAACAACAGCCAGATTCACTCATACTCTAAAACGTTTCTCTCTCTAACTTGATCCTAGAGAGAGAAGCTCTGAAAATGAGCGAACGAAGAAGACGATCGGAAACGTCTTCCGGTACGGTGGTTGCTCGGAGCGCCGCCGCACCGGAGACTTTTTCTTGCACTTTTTTGAAGCTTTTTGTATCAAAACAATCGTCTACTTCTTCTCTCTTCAGATCCACACTTAGTTTTCAGAACAACACCGTAAAACTACCTAGATCTATACATGCAAGTTTCGAAAATTTAAAAAAGGAAACGGAGAAGATGATACCGTTTATGTTCGTCGTATCGTTGATCCTTCCTTTCTCTGTTAATGCTGAATCTTGCTGCGAACTTTGTTGTTGAACCTTGAATCAGTTGAGTTTGTTACAATCTTGTGACAAATTCGAGTAGTGATTTACGGTTTGAAATTGTGTCCTTGTGTTGGAATGAATTTGAATTTCTGCGTTCTTGTGCTGGAATTGAATTCGAAATTCTGTGTTCTTTGTGTTGGAATTGAATTCGAACCTGTGTGATTTGGTACTGGAATTTGGTGATGATGATGATTCGGTTATGTGAATTCAATGGCGAATTTCTGAGAATCCATGTGAATTCGTTGAATCTGTGAAGGATTTTACGGTTAGGGTTTGGGATTGGGGATGAAGGTTCTTGAGCTTTTCTGGAAATTTCTGCGTTTTGATCTGTGAAAGGTGGAGAGAGAAAGGGTAATAGTGTTTTTGATGAGTTGTACCATTCTGAATGGATCTCTGATGAATTGGCCTTTTATAGGCTGACACATGTATGGACTGGACCAATGGACTGTTGACACATGGCACTGGACTTAACAAACTTTTGGACTAATGAAAGAAAGACACGTGGACTGGACAATGACTTGGACAAAAATGGACTAAAATGCAAATTTTAGGAATTTTAGGACTTAAAAATAAAAATAAAAATAAAATGAATTAAAATTGGTAACCGGAAAATAACGTAAAGTGAAACGACTAAAATTGACAAAAACGGACTAAAACGAACCAATGGCCTAAATGAGGTACTTTAAAGTAACCTCTCTCTGCCGAAATTTCGTGTGAAATGACCAAAATGCCCCTGGGGCTAAAACGACTAAAAATGACTCAGATGAAATTTTAAAATGGATTTTTAACAGAGAATTGAAACAAAAGTTTATTTAAACCAATTTGAAAGACTCAGAGATAATTTTTTAGATTTGAACAGAGTTTTGACTCTTGAAAAGACTAAAATGCCCCTAGGGGCAAAACTGACTCAAAATGACTTCAAATGCAATTTTTGAAATGGATTTTGACATAAAATTGAAATGAAGACTTATTCAAACTATTTGAAAGAGCTCAAACAAATTTTTTAAAAGACTGAAAGAAATTTTGACATAGGAAATGACTAAAATGCCCTTACATGTGAATTTTGCAAGTAACATTGAAATAAAATGCAGAGGAAGATGTAATTGATCAGAGACAGTTCAAATGGCTTGAAATGCAAGATAAGAGGAATTGAACAAGTATTTTTAGGTCCAAAATTAGGGTATAACAGCTGCCCCTATTTAAGTTTCTTTGTCCGGAGTGTCAATAGACGAAGTCTTTGATTTGACGGGACGAAGACACTTAAATATTAACATTTGCACTGCTTTTGGACATAAAAATACGCTTTCAGATTTTCAAAAATATGAATGCCATGCAATACTTTGATTACGAATGCAAGACAAACAACTGGAGTCCATGGAACATGTCATGTCACTGGGGATTCAGATGGACATTGACAGGGTGGACAAACCAGGGGATAGAAATAGGGTACAAGTTGTTCTTTGGGTCGAACTAGCCACTTGACCAAGGAATACAAAGCAAGAGATAGGTGCAAGCTGTTCTTGGGATCGAACTTGGCACTTGACCGGAAACATAGACATGTAGGTAGATACAAGCTGTTCTTTGGATCGAACTTGACACTTGATTGAAAATACAAACGGATAGGTAGGCACAAACTGTTCTTTGGATCGAACTGGCTGTTTGGCTGAAGATACAGACGGAAAGGGTAGATACGAACTGTTCTTTGGATCGAACCTGCCGTTGGATTATCACCACATCATGTGGGTAGGTGCAAACTGTTCTCTAGATCGAACTTGTCGTTTGACTGATAACAAAGCATACGCTGGGTACAAGTTGTTTGTCCGGAAGTATAGGTATATAAGCGGGTACAAGTTGTTCTTTGGATCGAACTAGTCACTTGACCAGTAACAAGATACAAATTTGACAAGATACCAATTGAGGGTAAATTGTCGTTGACTTGATTTGAAGGTAGACATGACCATTTTTGTTGGCCCAAAAACAAATTGAGAGTGAATCGACATTGATTTGAATTGAATTGAAAGTTTAAGATTGAAAGAGAGATTGAGAATTGAAATTGAGCAGAGACATAGACATAGACATTGGATTGGAGGGTTGAAATTGACGTTGAGATTGATTTGGAATTGAATTGAAAATTGAAATTGACATTGACATTGCTTTGAATTGAGATTGAATTGAAATTGAGATTGCTTCGAATTGGGGTTGAATTGCATTGAAATTGAGATTGCTTCGAATTAGGATTGGATTGAATTGAAATTGGAATTTGAGAGTTGAAATTGCATCGAATTTGACAGTTGAAATGATTTGAAATTGAGATTGGAGATTGCATCGAATTTGACAGTTGAATTTGAATTTGACAGTTGGAATTGAAATTGAAATTGAAATTGAGTTTGACAGTTGCAATTTGGATTGGAATTGAGATTGGAATTGATTTGAAATTGGAATTGGAAGTGGAAACTGATTTAGATTGGAAATGCAACATGTATGTATGGCATAACAAGATTATTGAATGTATGAGCACATAAAATGCATGATTATGCATGTATGAATGCTTGAAATGCATGATTGGTTTGTAACTTGACAGAGAAGTTTCACAAAGGCAGACAAAACATTGGAAGATTGGGTACGTAGTGGCTCGTGCTGCAACATATTCATAGGGGAAAACCTCTTTGGAGAGATCGTCGTTGAAAGACGTACCAAAACCATGGCTGAGGGCAATAAAACTTGTAGAGGAGGGAACCTTTGGAAGATTCTTGGATACAGGTCGCCGTTGCTAGGCGTGTCAGTGCTGAGTAAACATTGGATGTTCGCATCTGTGGTCAATGCTTTTCAATATTTTACTTTTCATTTTCAAACCCCATTTTTTCCTGAACCGCCTTCAGAGATTGTCAATCAGCGGGGTGCTCATTTTTTGCCTAAGCCGCCCTTTCGGGTTTTCAACTTAGCGAGCTTTTCATTTGTATTTTTTTCATTTTCATTCTGTTTTTTCATTCTTGCCATTGACCACAGATCATCCTGGGGAGTAACCTGCTTGTAACATGTATTGAAATAGACATTGACATTCATTTATTCATGCATGTTTCATTGAAATGTACCCTGTTGCTCAGGTTTGCTTTCAAAATAGACAGAAAAAGATTTTTTAATTTTCAAAAAATGTTTGTTTCAGACATTGACATCATCAAATAGAAAGAAAGTATTTTGTTCATAGCATTGAAAGTAGAGAGAAAAATAGAGTTTCAAACAATAGCACAGGCTCAAATTGATGTAGAAGAGTGAGAGTCAGCCAAAGGCATGACTTCACGGATTTACAAAGCTTGGAAAATGGTAATTTTATTGGTTGGTGATACATTGAACACAATGACCGCTACATTTCATAGAAATTTTGAATTCACAAGTACAGAAGCCTCTGATGAAGATGATCATTGACAGTTGCAGATGTCCCCATGGTGATGGTGATTTGCCAGATATAGTTACTTGTCTTTTATTGTCAACCTCATTTTTGCATGAACCGCCCTTTCGGGTTTTCGGCTCATCGAGGCGCTCATTCTTGCCTGAGTTGCGTACAATCTCAGCGAGCTTTTTCATATTCATTTTTTTTTGTCCCTAACTTTTGCCTGGATCGCCCTTTCGGGTTTTCGATCCACCGGGAAGCGCCTTTTTGCCTAGGCCGCCCTTTCGGGTTTTCGACCTACCACGTTGTTCTTTTCTTTTTTAGACAAAGTATTTCTTGACTATATCAGCATTGACAGGATTTGGGAGTTCAACACCATCCATGTGTGTAAGAATCAAAGCACCGCCAGAGAAAGCCTTCTTGACAACATAAGGACCTTCATAGTTAGGTGTCCACTTGCCCCTTGGGTCGGGTTGCTGGCTTATCCTTCTTTTCAATACAAGTTCGCCTTCCTTGATTTCTCGAGGTCGGACTTTCTTGTCAAAAGTATTCTTCATTCGCATTTGATACAACTGTCCATGAGCCATAGCATCCATACGTTTCTCTTCAATCAGATTCAACTGGTCATACCGACTTTGACACCATTCAGCCTCAGTTAATTTTGCTTCCATGATCACTCGAAGAGATGAAATCTCCACTTCCAGAGGGAGAACTGCTTCCATACCATACACAAGAGAGAAGGGAGTTGCCCCGGTTGAACTGCGCACTGTAGTACGGTAACCATGCAAGGCAAAAGGTAGCATTTCATGCCAGTCTTTGTAAGTAGTGACCATCTTCTGAACAATCTTCTTGATGTTCTTGTTAGCGGCCTCAACTGCACCATTCATCTGCGGTCTATAAGGAGAAGAGTTGTGATGTTCAATTTTGAATTCTTCACAGGCTTGCACCATGTTATTGTTCAGATTGGAACCATTGTCAGTAACGATCTTGTTGGGAACACCATATCGATAGATGATGTTATTCTTGATAAACTTGACAACCACTTGCTTGGTCACGTTTGCATAGGAGGCAGCCTCAACCCACTTGGTGAAATAGTCAATTGCCACTAGAATGAAACGATGTCCATTGGAAGCTTTCGGTTCAATTCTTCCGATTATGTCAATGCCCCACATAGAGAAAGGCCATGGGGAAGATATAACATTGAGAGCGTGTGGAGGCACATGAATCTTATCAGCATAAATTTGACACTTGTGTCATCTCTTCGCATGTTTGTGGCAGTCACGTTCCATAGTTATCCAGTAATAGCCGGCTCTTAACAATTTTCTTGACATGGTGTGACCCGAAGCATGGGTCCCAAAAGTACCATCATGTACATCATGCATCAACTTATCAGCTTCTTGTTTGTCAACACATCTCAACAAAACCATGTCATAGTTCCTCTTGTATAGGATTTCTCCGTCCAGAAGGAATTTGCTAGCCCATCGTCTCAAAGTCTTTTTATCCCTGTTGGAAGCACCAGGTGGATATTCACGATTCTGCAAGAAGTGTTTGATGTTGTAATACCAAGGCTTCTTATCATTCACATCTTTGTCAGCTTGATCTGGCATATTTTCAATGGTAAACACATGAGCGGGTCTATCAAGACGCTGCACTTTGATTACGGGCACATCATTCCAGTGATTGACACGAAACATGGAAGACAGAGTAGCGAGAGCATCAGCCATCTGATTTTCATCCCGGGGGATGTGGTGCAGCTCAACCTTGGTAAAGTATGTCAACAGACGTCTTGCATAGTCACGGTAAGGGATCAGTTTCTCATGATGAGTCTCCCATTCACCCTTTATCTGATTAATAACAAGCGCAGAATCTCCATAGATGTCAAGGTGCTTAATTCTCAGATCAAGGGCTTCTTCAATGCCCAAGATGCATGCTTCATATTCTGCTATGTTGTTTGTGCATTCAAAAGTTATTCGGGCGGTGAAAGGAATGTGGTGCCCCTGTGGAGTTACAATGATGGCTCCAATTCCTTTACCATAAGCATTAACGGCACCATCAAACACCAATCCCCATTTGCTATTGGGATCCGGCCCTTCATTGATCAGTGGCTCTTCACAGTCTTTCGCTTTCAGATACATGATCTCTTCATCAGGGAAATCAAATTTAATTGGCTGGTAATCATCAAGAGGTTGACAAGCAAGATGCTCAGCAAGGATGCTTCCCTTGATTGCTTTCTGAGCTTTGTACACAATATCATACTCAGACAACAACATTTGACAACGTGCAATCTTCCCAGTAACAGCAGGCTTCTCAAAGATATACTTGATTGGATCCATTCGGGATATCAACCAAGTTGTATGATTCACCATATAATGACGCAGGCGTTTGGCAGCCCATGCTAAAGCACAACAAGTCTTTTCAAGTATTGTATACCGAGTCTCACAGTCGGTGAACTTCTTGCTCAGATAGTAGATAGCATGCTCTTTCTTACCAGTCTCGTCTTGTTGACCGAGAACACAACCCACAGAATCATCTAATACTGACAGATACATAATCAAGGGCCTTCCTTCCACTGGCGGGACAAGGATAGGTGGTTCTAACAGGTATTCTTTAATGCTATCAAAAGCTTCCTGGCATTCATCATTCCACACAACAGGCTGATTCTTTCTGAGCAATTTGAAAATTGGACCACAAGTAGTAGTCATGTGAGATATGAATCTTGAAATATAATTCAGACGTCCGAGGAAACCTCTGACTTGCTTCTCAGTTTGAGGGGCCGGCATCTCTCTGATGGCTCGGACTTTGTCGGGGTCAACTTCAATGCCTCTTTGACTGACAATGAAGCCTAGCAACTTTCCAGATCTTACACCAAATGTGCATTTGTTAGGATTCAATCGCAGCTTGTACTTTCTCAATCTTTCAAACATCTTTTTCAAATACACCACATGCTGCTCTTCATCACTTGACTTCACAATCATATCATCAACATATACTTCAATCTCTTTGTGAATCATATCATGAAACATAGTGGTCATACCCCTTTGATAGGTAGCACCAGCATTTATCAAGCCAAACGGCATTACTTTATAACAGAATGTTCCCCACGGAGTGATGAAGGACGTCTTTTCTCTATCTTCAGGTGACATTTGTATCTGATTATAGCCAGAGAAGCCATCCATGAAAGAGAACACCTTGGATTGAGCGGTACTGTCAACAAGCACATCAATATGAGGCAATGGGAAGTTATCTTTTGGACTGGCTTTGTTCAGGTCTCTGTAATCAACACACATTCGAACTTTCCCATCTTTCTTTGGTACTGGTACGATGTTGGCAATCCACTCAGGATATTCAGCTGTCATGAGGAAACCCGCATCAATCTGCTTCTGTACTTCAGCCTTGATCTTAAGAGCCATGTCTGGACGAGACCTTCTCAATTTTTGCTTGACAGGAGGACATTCAGGTCTTGTCGGTATCCGATGTTCCACAATCTTGGGATCTAGACCCGGCATATCTTCATAGGACCATGCAAAGACATCTGGATAATCATGGAGAAGCTGAGTAACCTTCTTTTTTACTTCTGGCTCAAGTGAAGCACCAATCTTGATCTCCCGCTTGTTCTCTTCAGTACCCAGGTTGATGAGTTCAATCTCTTCCTGGTGAGGCTGAATGGCTCTTCTCTCTTGCTCAAGTAGTCGGGTAATCTCATACGGTATCTCTTCATCATCTTCCTCATCTTCAGCTTCATATACAGGGAATTCAAAATTTGGAGGAACCATAGGGTCACTGTGTTCAACGGGCTTATTGTGGTTCAATCTGCATAATATGATGGGGATGATTTTTAGAAAAATGTTTTCTATGCAGATTTTTGAAATTAATAAGAAAATAAAGATGTTTTGGTTTATTCTGGCATTACCATTATTTCCAAGAAAAAGGCACTAAAAAATAAAAAAACAAAGAGTCGCGGAAAAGACGACAACTTTTATTAATAACGGCAATGCCGAAACAAACATGCCCTTACAATGATATCACTTTCGCCTTGGGCAGAGCGAAAGGATTGTTATTTTGAAAACAAAAACATGAGCAACAAGACACATTACATGGAAGCATGCATGACTAAAGGAACATCAATGGCCTCCCAATTTCTCACAGTGCCTCCTGGTACAACAAATGTAGGCACATAACTACTCTCAGCAGCATCTTCAGCAACAGCATTGATAAACCCAGCACTGTAGAAAGTTCCTGTTGAAACACCAGAGGTTGGGGAGAATCCAAGGCCCTCTTTACGCTTGTTTTCCAGAATCTGAATCACTTTGCCCCAGCCAGCAGCTTGCCCTTCTTGAACAGCTTTCTGGGCATCTTTCAATGAAGCCATGCTAGCACTAGCCCTCCGGGGATCTGCACCTTCAACAGTCAAGCCTTGAAATGACGTCCCTTCAGCGGATCCTGCTTCAACACAAGAGAAAGATGACACTTGGCTAACCAGATGTGCTTCTTCACCATGCACAGTGACAATCTTACCGTTCTTCATAAATTTGAGCTTTTGGTGCAAAGTAGAAGTTACTGCTCCAGCGTCGTGAATCCACGGTCTTCCGAGGAGACAGCTGTAAGAAGCATTGATGTCCATGACTTGGAAAGTAATCTGAAATGTCTCCGGACCAATGGTAATTGGCAAGTCTACTTCCCCAAGAACATCTTTGCGAGATCCATCGAAAGCCTTAACCAGATAGCTACTTCCCCTCAAAGAGATTCCATGATGGCTTAATTGCCTTAGTGTAGATTCAGGCATTACATTCAAAGATGATCCAGTGTCCACCAGCACATTGGATATCATGTCAGACTTGCAGTGTACCGAGATATGCAGAGCCAAGTTGTGGTGTTTCCCTGCTTCGGGGAGTTCATCGTCACCAAATCCCAAGTTGTTGCAGGCAGTAATATTACTCACTATCCCATCAAACTGATCCACAGAGACTTCATGATCAACATAAGCCTGCTCCAGTATCTTCATCAACACCTTCCTGTGAGCCTCTGAGCTCATGAGCAGAGACAAGATGGATATCTTTGACGGAGTTTGCAGCAGCTGATCAACAATCTTATAATCACTCTTCTTAATAAGCCTCAGAATCTCATCCAGATTAGACTCTTCAATAGATTGGCCTGTTGGGCCGGGGTTCTTGTCAAGAGGAGGATCAACTGGTGGAGTTATGGTGGCAATAGGTGTGACCACCTTCTTCTGGAACAAGGGTGGACGGACTTTTCCACTTCTCAGAGCTGTAATTTCACTAGCAACGTTATCAACCGTAGCTGGAGATACGAGAGGCACTTCCACTCCATTCTCGACCATGGTTGCATTGTACTTGTAAGGAATCGCTTTGGTAGAGGCATAAGATACTGGACCAGGTAACCTGATCACCAAAGGCTCAACATTCCTTGTTTGGGATGCACCTCTGGTAGGGGAATCATGAAACACTGGCACAATCACACACACATCACTGACGATCAAGTGTTTGTCATCCATCAGACTCTGGATATCATCTTTCACCACACAACAGCCCATAGGATTTTGGAGACATTCTGAACAAGAAGCATGATCATGATTGAACAATGAAGCTTGGCAAAGTTTGGCATGTAGTGGCACCAAGGGAGTAACAACGTTGCGGACATCCAACACGGGATCCTCTTGAGGAACAGGAATCCTTTCAAAAGCCTCGATCATGTTAACAGCAGCATGGTTTGAAAGTGGATTGTCAAGAACATGAGGAACACTATTCTCAAAGGTCAACCTTCCTTTTTCTATCAGATCTTTCACAATATATTTCAAAGCATAGCAACCTTCAATATCGTGGCCTTGAGCACCCTGATGGAATTCACATGTAAGATCATGCCAGAACCTGGGAGGCAAAGGATTAGGCGGAGGCTTGCCTGGTCTAGTGACACAGTGCCCCTTAGCAAGTAAAGTTGGGAGCAGCTCAGCATACCGCATGGGTATTGGAGGGAAAGAAGGCCTGGGTCGGGACCCTGTTGTTGCTGTTGTTGCTGTTAAGCAGGAGGCTGTTGTTGTACTTGTTGAGCAATGGCATTGACGGGCACCGGTGGTTGACCCGGTGGCAGAGGATACTGCTGATAGAATGGCGGGAAGAAAGGATGTTGAGAGTATTGCATGTATTGATAGGGCAAAGGTATTTGAGTAGCAGCTGCAGATGGGTTGCCAGATACCATCCCTACTTCAGACTCTTTCCTCTTATGGTGGCCATTACCGTACTTCTTTGGTGCACTGGTTGAAGATTCACCCTTTTCAAAAACAATAATGCCTTCTCTGACAGCCTCCTCTAGACGAGTTCCCATAGTGACCATGTCGGAGAAGTTGTTTGGAGCAGAGATTATCATTCTTTCCTTATATTCCTTCTTCAGGGTCTTCAGGAATGTCTGTGTTAACTCTTCCTCATCAAGTCGAGGAGAAACACGGGCAGCTGCCCCTCTCCATCTCTAGGCATACTCACGGAAGGTTTCATCTGACTTCTGAGACAAGGACTTAAGAGAGTCCCTATTTGGCTTCAGACGAGTGTTGAACTCATAATGGCTTTCAAAAGCAGCAGCGAGTTCCTCAAAAGTATGGATGTTGTCTTTGCTCAAACTAGTGTACCAATCTGCTGCATCATCTGTCAAGCTACTCTGGAAGCAGTGGACCATTAGTGCGTCATTATCTGCGTAGTTTGCCATCTTTCGGACGTACCGGATGACATGGTTGTGTGGACAAGAAGTTCCATTGTATTTGTCAAATTCTGGCTCTTTGAATTTCTTAGGAACCTCAAATCGGGATACCAAGCATAGATCACGAGCTTTGGCAGGAACACCATTGTTTCCCCGGCTAGCCTTGACTTCACAGAGTTCTCCAGCCAACTCTCTTAACTGTCTTTTCATAGCTTCCATTGCGGGATCTTGCCCACGCGGAGTATCGACATCAATCACCTGTTGCACAGTGTGGACAATAGGGTCGGTAACGACAGTGGTTACTTGAGGCATAGCAGTGGATACAGGAATCTGTCCTTGGCCAGCGACACCAGAGACACCAGCAGCAGTATTAGGAGAATAGTAAGCTGAGAGCCCATAAGGACGCCCATTGGGCATAACAAACCGAGCATCAGTAGCCACAGTAGATAGCGGGATAGATGGAATTGCTTCAGTAGAAGCTGGAACAGATGTGGCTGGTTGTTCTTGTGCAGCCAACAAGGCAGACATAGTGTCATGAGCCTTGGCCAAGTCTTCTTTCATAGCAGCCAATTCGGCACGGAGCTGAGCATTTTCTTCTTCAAAGTTAGCCATAATCTTTCTCTTGTGAAATCTTGTTTGATGAACTCTATCTGGTTGGTAGACTTTGCGAACACGAGCCACTTTTCAGACTGCGGCGGACAAAACCAGGAGGCAATGAGCACGAGAGAAGTTTTTTGTGACCAATGAATGCATATGATGCATGAAATGTGTTAATGCATATGCAAAAAGACTCTTTTTTGTGTTATCGAAGGGTTCTAGACAAATCAGAAACTTGTAAACATTACTAAACAACAATAAACGGGAAACAAACAACCAACATATAGTTTTACAGGAGCCAAGGGATAGACTTTGAAATGTAAAACAACATAAACGACTGGAAATAACAACAGGAAGTAGAAATCCTCAAGCATAGGAAGTGGAAGCATCATCCTCAGACTCAGACTCATAGCTGCAGTATCGGGCATAGAAGTTACGGGCACCCCTAGCCCTCTTAGAGTCTCTCATAAGCAACCTATCTTTCTCTTCAATCTCTTTCCTAGCCTTAGCTAACTCTTTCTTCAGTGTCAAGACCTCATGAGTCTGCTGCTCATCCTTTCCATCCAAAGTCATGATCAAATTCTCAGCCTCATAGTATTTAGCCCTCCACTGATGCTTCTCCCGGCTCTCCATAGCTAGATGCTCCTGATACAATTCCTGGGTAGGTGGGAGTAGAGGCAAAGGCCTGGTAGGAACAGATGCAGACACATATCTCATAGGGGGGTAAGGCATACCAATCTCCACAGCTTGGTTTATCACCCACTGTGTATAGGCTTCATGAGCAACACCGGACCTTACACCCATGTGCTTCACCTCTTTCTTCCGAAGCTTGGACCAAGCTTCCATGAAATCCTCTCTTATTCCCGTGGGAGCATTGGAGTAGTGAAAGAAGTAAGGAGTTGTAGCAAGATTGATGGGTTTATCTTTCATCGGGAAACCAAATTGTCGCAAGGCGAGCTCCGGGTTATAGTTGATTCCACCCCGGGTACCAAGAAGAGGTACATTAAGAAACTTCCCACCACCAAAGATGATTTCCTTAACCCTAGAAGCGGGAGTGAGCCAAACCACTTCATTAGGAGTGAGAGCCATAATCCTCTGTGAAATAGACCAATTCTCCGGATTGTCATGGAAAGACTCCGGAAGGTGCGAAATAAACCACCTATAGAGGAGAGGCACACAACAAAGAATGTATCCACGACCCTTGCCGGAACGATCATGAATAGCATGGTATGTGTCAGCTAGCAAAGTAGGAACCGGATTCTTGGAGTGGAAGATCATAATAGCATTCATGTCCACGAAGTCATCAAGATTCGGAAAGAGAATAAGCCCATAGATGAGAAGTGCAAGAATAGCCTCAAGAGTGTCCTGACAAGTGGTCTTGAGGTTGGCTTTCCCAAGAAGATACTCTGAAGTGAACCCTCGGATACGTGCCTTAGTGACAAGATTCTTGGAGACGTCGGTGGTCTTGAGATAGAGATTTTTAGCAATGACCAATGGAGTAGGAGGATTTTCAGGTCCTGAGAAAGGCACCCCCTTAGCAATAGATAGACCCATCAAGGAAGAATAAGCCTCTAGAGTAGGCACCAACTGAAAGTCGGGGAAAGTAAAGCACCGATACTCCTGATCATAGAATTGCACTAGAGTGTGCACAAGCTTCTCATCCACATTAGTCTGGAGAATAGTAAGTAAAGCCCCGTAACGATGTCGGAAACCAGTCGGATCCTCAACCTTGAGTGCCAAATCTCTCAAACTAGCCAAATCCACTTCCTTGAACTTGTAGGACTTAGTCTTCTTCATTCCTACAATGTTTACAAATTCAACTTGTCTAAGCCCTTCGATAACAATGCATGGATAAAGTTTATGCATGTATGCATGTATGCATGAATGCATGATTATGTTCAAGTTCGGAGAAAACATGGTGGGTTGAAATTCAAAGTCGAGGAGTCACGGGTGGACACGGTGTCCGGTGAAACTAGGGCTTTAGGAAATAGTAACCGGGTTCTAAAAAGGTTCCCAAGTTGCAACCTCTTCGACGTATATCACGGTGTCACGAGACAACACTCGCTCCATGATTATCCGTAAGAAGGTCTAACTTGAGTGTAGTATCGCGTGACGACTAAAACTCGAGACAACACTCGGTTTAGCCTCCGCACTACATCCTAGAAAATGGCCATGGATGGGTTCGGTTATCTACGGTTCATAGCGTCATACAACAATTAGAAGTAAAGTGCCTAAACGCGACAACACGCGCCGACAACATCACCCCCAAAATGCCTCAGCTATGTGGGATTGATCGCATAATCCAAAACACGAGGCAACCCCCGGAATGAATTGTCGATTATATCCCTCCTAAATCCTAAGTTCACTCAGCCCGGGTGCAGGACTTTTGATATTCTCACCCCACACGTTTGCAAGAATTTAAACATTTATTCACATAGGAAAGCAAGTAAAAGAAACAAGTAAAAAGAGCGCAAGCGTGGAAATAAAGACTAGGCGTAACTCTCGAATCTCACCAATGAAGTCGCCAGCTGGTGAATCTTGGTTTTCGGGTGTCAAACATTGATTACGTTTGAACCTTTTTAACCGGTGATATCTTATTTTTTCTTGGGAAGGGAAAAAGTAAGCAAAACCCTTGAGAATCGAGGTTCGGGAGTTGTTTTCGCTACGGGAAGGTGTTAGGCACCCATAACGACTATGGTATCCTATAGGAACCGTCTTTAATTTCTACGCGCGCGCTTTATTTTTAAATGCTATTTTGAAAAGTGATATTAAGCCTAAGAGTTTCTAAGTGAAGAATTGGAGGGAGAAGAAAGTGTTTGAATTTTTATTTTATTTGAATTGAAGGAATTTTGTTCCTTGCCTACGTACCCGTTTAAGGGATCAAATCCACCGTAGTTCTCTTCCAAAAATGTTTTTGTTTTTGTTGGTTGATTTTAAGTTTGAAAATGGGATTTTGAAGAATAAGAGAGAGAGGCCTCAAGGGCATAAGATTGTGAAATTGTGAGGTTGAATTAGTTATTTTGAGAAAGGAAGTCAAAGTTTGATTAAAGTTCATTGAAATTTTGATTAAGAAAATAAAAGGAAAATTCAATGGGATTTTTGATCCCAAGGTTTATTAAGAAAAGTATTTGAGTGATGTTATTCATATTTTTTGGAAAATTGATTTTTCTAAGTATGAATCCTAGGCATTCATCTAAACATACAATCCTAAACATACATCTAAACATGCATATTCTAGCTATATATCTAAAGTGGTGTGTGTGCATGTGTCGGTGCTTGTGTCGGTGTACATTATTAGAGTCCATTGTCCTTATTACATCATTGGCCTAGATACATTCTATGGTCTTGCAAGAAATTTAAAGCGTAAAAAAAATAGTACAAAATTCCTAAGTCTTTACATTCTAAGCCTTGCATGAATTTAAAGTGTAAGGAATGAAATGGGAATGCAAGATAAGATGCTTATGAAACATGAAACAAAAGGGTTAGTAGTATAAGATGTAAGGTGAAATGGAAGTAAGCAAAAGAGCATAGTAAAGTAGTTAGGATTTAATCAAGGAAAAAAAAGCAAGAAACCTAACCCAAAAACATGATGAAATTGTACTTGAAGACTACTAAAATTCTAAGGCAAAACCAAGGCCTATAATCCTCACACTAATGGTAAAATTCCAAAGGTTTCAAGTCCATCATGATGTGAGAAATTAAGGGACATTAGCATGCAATACAATCATAGTATTTTCAAGCCTATTTGCACTTTATTTGACACAAAGTACAAAATCTATGATAAGAAACCAAATCAAACAGCAAGTATATACAAAATCAAGAGGCCAACTTACTCAAAAAAAAGCATATTTAAAGTCACTATTATGTGCTAAAATCAAGAGCCAAAACTTCTTCAAAATTGCACAAAGTTTTACAAGAAAAAGTGAGCCAAAAGCACAAAAAGATTGCAGATGATTTTGAAGTGACTTTCAGCATGAGTTTACATTTCACAAACAAACATCAAGTATCCACAATTATGAGCCAAAAGTTCACACAAGTCTTGGAAAAATTTACCACAACTCGACACATTGAATTAACAAAAATACAAAATATTTTCCCCATATTTTCCAGTAATTATCATGCAAGAGTTATCAAGAATCAGTCAAGAACCAACAAGAAAATTAATAGAAAAGGATTTGGAATTTTTTCACGGGGTTTTAGCCATTACAGGGTGTGAAAAGCACAAATATCATAGGAAATAGCAAGAAAACGAGTAAAAAGAAAGAAAATGTACAAACACATGCCCAGGCCCATACCCATGGGGAAGACGGGTCAGCACAACGCCTAAGGTCCACCAGATCAATCCAATTGGATCAGATCTGAGATCCTAAGGCTACAATGTTTTATCTTGGTTTTCGGGTGTCAAACATTGATTACGTTTGAACCTTTTAAACCGGTGATATCTTATTTTTTCTTGGGAAGGGAAAAAGTAAGCAAAACCCTTGAGAATCGAGGTCCGGGAGTTGTTTTCGCTACGGGAAGGTGTTAGGCACCCATAACGACTATAGTAATCTATAGGAACCGTCTTTAATTTCTACGCGCGCGCTTTATTTTTAAATGCTATTTTAAAAGAGAATATTAAGCCTAAGACTTACTAAATGAAGAATTGGAGGGAGAAGAATGTTTTTTGGATTTTTATTTTAGTTGAATTGAAGGAATTTTGTTCCTTGCCTACATACCCGTTTAAGGGATCAAATCCACCGTAGTTCTCTTCCAAAAATGTTTTTGTTTTTGTTGGTTGATTTTAAATTTGAAAATGGGATTTTGAAAAATAGAA
Source organism: Medicago sativa (assembly GCF_051527215.1). Lineage (NCBI taxonomy): Eukaryota > Viridiplantae > Streptophyta > Magnoliopsida > Fabales > Fabaceae > Medicago > Medicago sativa. The sequence continues at coordinate 12,563,437 of NC_140753.1, read as the reverse complement.
AGAGGCCTCAAGGGCATGAGATTGTAAAAAGTGGGGTTGAATTAGTGAATTGCAAAAGAAGTCAAAGTTTGATTATTTTCATTGAAATTTGATTAAGAAAATGGAAAAGAAAATACAATGGGATATTGGATCCCAAGGTTTATTTGGAAAAGGTTTGAGTGAAGTTGTTCACATTTGTTTGGAAAATTGGGTTTTTTTCTAAGTATAAGTCCTAGGCATTCATCTAAACATACAATCCTAAGCATACATCTAAACATGCATATTCTAGCTATATAGTGGTGTGTGTGCATGTGTCGGTGCTTGTGTCGGTGTACATCATTAGAGTCCATTGTCCTTTACATCATACCCTAGATACATTCTATGGCCTCTTTGCCAAGAAAATTAAAGTGCATAAAGGAAAAATATTACAAGAATTCCTAAGTGTTTACATTCTAACTTTGGTACAAATTAAGTTGCAAGAAAGAAAAAGAGATGAATATAGGATGAAATGGAGATGCTTATGAAATGATGAAACATGAAATGAAAGGAGTTAGTAGGACATGACAATATCAAAGAAGTGAAGTAAGAGAAATACTAGAATATAAAAGATAGAAAATAAGTGCAAACATGGCTAAAATTTGTTCATAAAATGCAAGAACCAAGTGACCTATAATTCTCACATTCCAATTACATTTTAAAGGGTTAGAAACAAGTTTTGGAATAGGAATTAAGGCTACATGATTTACTTGACATTTTTAAAACAAATTTGGAGCATATTTACATTATTTAACTACCTAATGACTTGTAAGCTAAGTAACCTAGCAAAATTCACAATTACGCAACAAAATTAAGCACAAACAGTAGCTAAAATTCTATGAACTCAAGTAGTATAGGTCACCAACATTCATCAAGCAACTTGGATTAAAATCAAGTAAATTTTCATTCATTTTTAGCACAAAATATAACGAAAATACCAAGAAAATTAACACCTCATTTTTTAACCAATTTTAACATGTGAAAATTATCACAAAATGCTACAAAAGTATCAAGAAGTCTACATGAATTTTCTTGGAATTTTTTGAAGAGTTTTTTGGACTAAAAAACGCAAGAAAATTACTAATTCTAACAAAAACAAGGAAAAAGCTATATATATTTTTTATCAAAATTTTTTATGCAAAAATGTCATAAAAACATCAAGAAAATCATCAAAACTTATGGAAAAATTATTTAGGATTTTTACGGAGTTTTGGACACGTAAAAGGTTCAAATAGCAAAAGGCAGTATAGGAATAGCAAGAAATCATAAAGGAAAAGAAGCTGCACAAAGATCCAGTCCAGGCCCAAAGCTACAGATGGATCTTGGACTATCCAAATGCCTTAGAGGCGTTGGATTGATCCAAGCCTATCAAAACCCTAGATCTAACGGCTGAGATCGCATGGCACACAACAGAGCAAAACAAACACGCAGCAACTTCACATCGCAAGCGTACACGTAGCAACAGCAGAGATCAAACAGTCAAGAAGCTAAGGTGTACGACAGTTACGGTGTACGCGCATGCATAGGATTACAGGGGATATATAAACAAGAAACAAGAATGAAACACCACAAACATTCACTCGTTTCTCTCTCTAACCTAAGTTAGAGAGAGAAGCTCTGCAACAAGCCTTTCTTCTCCGACCAGATCACAACATTCCGGCGAACCTCAACCTCATTCCGACGCGGTGGCCGGTGGCGGCACCGCCGCGTCGGAGCTCAATCTTGCTCCGATTCGACGAACAAACACAGATTTAAGCATATTTTCTTCTTCTTTCTTTGAATTCGAACTCAGTTTTTAGTAAAAGCTTTCGAATCGGAGCAGATCTACGAGTTTGAGATCCTATGGTTCTTGTTCTCAAATCACAGAGAAACGGTGTAAAACATAGAAAAGAGCACGTACCTTCGATTGGATCGGTTGAAAAGGACGAAAGAGGACTGGAACTTTCAGATTTCTGCGCCTTCGTCTTCTTCTTCGTTCTTTAGAGCTTTGCGATTCTTTTCTTTTGGATTCGTCCTCTTTCCGTTCTGATTTGCTTCGATTGGCTTCGGTGTTGTTCGTTCTTGCTATGTTTGAATCTGATGTGTTGAAACTTTGTGATTCAGTGATGAATCGGTGAATCTGCATTCATCATTCCACACAACAGGCTGATTCTTTCTGAGCAATTTGAAAATTGGACCACAAGTAGTAGTCATGTGAGATATGAATCTTGAAATATAATTCAGACGTCCGAGGAAACCTCTGACTTGCTTCTCAGTTTGAGGGGCCGGCATCTCTCTGATGGCTCGGACTTTGTCGGGGTCAACTTCAATGCCTCTTTGACTGACAATGAAGCCTAGCAACTTTCCAGATCTTACACCAAATGTGCATTTGTTAGGATTCAATCGCAGCTTGTACTTTCTCAATCTTTCAAACATCTTTTTCAAATACACCACATGCTGCTCTTCATCACTTGACTTCACAATCATATCATCAACATATACTTCAATCTCTTTGTGAATCATATCATGAAACATAGTGGTCATACCCCTTTGATAGGTAGCACCAGCATTTATCAAGCCAAACGGCATTACTTTATAACAGAATGTTCCCCACGGAGTGATGAAGGACGTCTTTTCTCTATCTTCAGGTGACATTTGTATCTGATTATAGCCAGAGAAGCCATCCATGAAAGAGAACACCTTGGATTGAGCGGTACTGTCAACAAGCACATCAATATGAGGCAATGGGAAGTTATCTTTTGGACTGGCTTTGTTCAGGTCTCTGTAATCAACACACATTCGAACTTTCCCATCTTTCTTTGGTACTGGTACGATGTTGGCAATCCACTCAGGATATTCAGCTGTCATGAGGAAACCCGCATCAATCTGCTTCTGTACTTCAGCCTTGATCTTAAGAGCCATGTCTGGACGAGACCTTCTCAATTTTTGCTTGACAGGAGGACATTCAGGTCTTGTCGGTATCCGATGTTCCACAATCTTGGGATCTAGACCCGGCATATCTTCATAGGACCATGCAAAGACATCTGGATAATCATGGAGAAGCTGAGTAACCTTCTTTTTTACTTCTGGCTCAAGTGAAGCACCAATCTTGATCTCCCGCTTGTTCTCTTCAGTACCCAGGTTGATGAGTTCAATCTCTTCCTGGTGAGGCTGAATGGCTCTTCTCTCTTGCTCAAGTAGTCGGGTAATCTCATACGGTATCTCTTCATCATCTTCCTCATCTTCAGCTTCATATACAGGGAATTCAAAATTTGGAGGAACCATAGGGTCACTGTGTTCAACGGGCTTATTGTGGTTCAATCTGCATAATATGATGGGGATGATTTTTAGAAAAATGTTTTCTATGCAGATTTTTGAAATTAATAAGAAAATAAAGATGTTTTGGTTTATTCTGGCATTACCATTATTTCCAAGAAAAAGGCACTAAAAAATAAAAAAACAAAGAGTCGCGGAAAAGACGACAACTTTTATTAATAACGGCAATGCCGAAACAAACATGCCCTTACAATGATATCACTTTCGCCTTGGGCAGAGCGAAAGGATTGTTATTTTGAAAACAAAAACATGAGCAACAAGACACATTACATGGAAGCATGCATGACTAAAGGAACATCAATGGCCTCCCAATTTCTCACAGTGCCTCCTGGTACAACAAATGTAGGCACATAACTACTCTCAGCAGCATCTTCAGCAACAGCATTGATAAACCCAGCACTGTAGAAAGTTCCTGTTGAAACACCAGAGGTTGGGGAGAATCCAAGGCCCTCTTTACGCTTGTTTTCCAGAATCTGAATCACTTTGCCCCAGCCAGCAGCTTGCCCTTCTTGAACAGCTTTCTGGGCATCTTTCAATGAAGCCATGCTAGCACTAGCCCTCCGGGGATCTGCACCTTCAACAGTCAAGCCTTGAAATGACGTCCCTTCAGCGGATCCTGCTTCAACACAAGAGAAAGATGACACTTGGCTAACCAGATGTGCTTCTTCACCATGCACAGTGACAATCTTACCGTTCTTCATAAATTTGAGCTTTTGGTGCAAAGTAGAAGTTACTGCTCCAGCGTCGTGAATCCACGGTCTTCCGAGGAGACAGCTGTAAGAAGCATTGATGTCCATGACTTGGAAAGTAATCTGAAATGTCTCCGGACCAATGGTAATTGGCAAGTCTACTTCCCCAAGAACATCTTTGCGAGATCCATCGAAAGCCTTAACCAGATAGCTACTTCCCCTCAAAGAGATTCCATGATGGCTTAATTGCCTTAGTGTAGATTCAGGCATTACATTCAAAGATGATCCAGTGTCCACCAGCACATTGGATATCATGTCAGACTTGCAGTGTACCGAGATATGCAGAGCCAAGTTGTGGTGTTTCCCTGCTTCGGGGAGTTCATCGTCACCAAATCCCAAGTTGTTGCAGGCAGTAATATTACTCACTATCCCATCAAACTGATCCACAGAGACTTCATGATCAACATAAGCCTGCTCCAGTATCTTCATCAACACCTTCCTGTGAGCCTCTGAGCTCATGAGCAGAGACAAGATGGATATCTTTGACGGAGTTTGCAGCAGCTGATCAACAATCTTATAATCACTCTTCTTAATAAGCCTCAGAATCTCATCCAGATTAGACTCTTCAATAGATTGGCCTGTTGGGCCGGGGTTCTTGTCAAGAGGAGGATCAACTGGTGGAGTTATGGTGGCAATAGGTGTGACCACCTTCTTCTGGAACAAGGGTGGACGGACTTTTCCACTTCTCAGAGCTGTAATTTCACTAGCAACGTTATCAACCGTAGCTGGAGATACGAGAGGCACTTCCACTCCATTCTCGACCATGGTTGCATTGTACTTGTAAGGAATCGCTTTGGTAGAGGCATAAGATACTGGACCAGGTAACCTGATCACCAAAGGCTCAACATTCCTTGTTTGGGATGCACCTCTGGTAGGGGAATCATGAAACACTGGCACAATCACACACACATCACTGACGATCAAGTGTTTGTCATCCATCAGACTCTGGATATCATCTTTCACCACACAACAGCCCATAGGATTTTGGAGACATTCTGAACAAGAAGCATGATCATGATTGAACAATGAAGCTTGGCAAAGTTTGGCATGTAGTGGCACCAAGGGAGTAACAACGTTGCGGACATCCAACACGGGATCCTCTTGAGGAACAGGAATCCTTTCAAAAGCCTCGATCATGTTAACAGCAGCATGGTTTGAAAGTGGATTGTCAAGAACATGAGGAACACTATTCTCAAAGGTCAACCTTCCTTTTTCTATCAGATCTTTCACAATATATTTCAAAGCATAGCAACCTTCAATATCGTGGCCTTGAGCACCCTGATGGAATTCACATGTAAGATCATGCCAGAACCTGGGAGGCAAAGGATTAGGCGGAGGCTTGCCTGGTCTAGTGACACAGTGCCCCTTAGCAAGTAAAGTTGGGAGCAGCTCAGCATACCGCATGGGTATTGGAGGGAAAGAAGGCCTGGGTCGGGACCCTGTTGTTGCTGTTGTTGCTGTTAAGCAGGAGGCTGTTGTTGTACTTGTTGAGCAATGGCATTGACGGGCACCGGTGGTTGACCCGGTGGCAGAGGATACTGCTGATAGAATGGCGGGAAGAAAGGATGTTGAGAGTATTGCATGTATTGATAGGGCAAAGGTATTTGAGTAGCAGCTGCAGATGGGTTGCCAGATACCATCCCTACTTCAGACTCTTTCCTCTTATGGTGGCCATTACCGTACTTCTTTGGTGCACTGGTTGAAGATTCACCCTTTTCAAAAACAATAATGCCTTCTCTGACAGCCTCCTCTAGACGAGTTCCCATAGTGACCATGTCGGAGAAGTTGTTTGGAGCAGAGATTATCATTCTTTCCTTATATTCCTTCTTCAGGGTCTTCAGGAATGTCTGTGTTAACTCTTCCTCATCAAGTCGAGGAGAAACACGGGCAGCTGCCCCTCTCCATCTCTAGGCATACTCACGGAAGGTTTCATCTGACTTCTGAGACAAGGACTTAAGAGAGTCCCTATTTGGCTTCAGACGAGTGTTGAACTCATAATGGCTTTCAAAAGCAGCAGCGAGTTCCTCAAAAGTATGGATGTTGTCTTTGCTCAAACTAGTGTACCAATCTGCTGCATCATCTGTCAAGCTACTCTGGAAGCAGTGGACCATTAGTGCGTCATTATCTGCGTAGTTTGCCATCTTTCGGACGTACCGGATGACATGGTTGTGTGGACAAGAAGTTCCATTGTATTTGTCAAATTCTGGCTCTTTGAATTTCTTAGGAACCTCAAATCGGGATACCAAGCATAGATCACGAGCTTTGGCAGGAACACCATTGTTTCCCCGGCTAGCCTTGACTTCACAGAGTTCTCCAGCCAACTCTCTTAACTGTCTTTTCATAGCTTCCATTGCGGGATCTTGCCCACGCGGAGTATCGACATCAATCACCTGTTGCACAGTGTGGACAATAGGGTCGGTAACGACAGTGGTTACTTGAGGCATAGCAGTGGATACAGGAATCTGTCCTTGGCCAGCGACACCAGAGACACTAGCAGCAGTATTAGGAGAATAGTAAGCTGAGAGCCCATAAGGACGCCCATTGGGCATAACAAACCGAGCATCAGTAGCCACAGTAGATAGCGGGATAGATGGAATTGCTTCAGTAGAAGCTGGAACAGATGTGGCTGGTTGTTCTTGTGCAGCCAACAAGGCAGACATAGTGTCATGAGCCTTGGCCAAGTCTTCTTTCATAGCAGCCAATTCGGCACGGAGCTGAGCATTTTCTTCTTCAAAGTTAGCCATAATCTTTCTCTTGTGAAATCTTGTTTGATGAACTCTATCTGGTTGGTAGACTTTGCGAACACGAGCCACTTTTCAGACTGCGGCGGACAAAACCAGGAGGCAATGAGCACGAGAGAAGTTTTTTGTGACCAATGAATGCATATGATGCATGAAATGTGTTAATGCATATGCAAAAAGACTCTTTTTTGTGTTATCGAAGGGTTCTAGACAAATCAGAAACTTGTAAACATTACTAAACAACAATAAACGGGAAACAAACAACCAACATATAGTTTTACAGGAGCCAAGGGATAGACTTTGAAATGTAAAACAACATAAACGACTGGAAATAACAACAGGAAGTAGAAATCCTCAAGCATAGGAAGTGGAAGCATCATCCTCAGACTCAGACTCATAGCTGCAGTATCGGGCATAGAAGTTACGGGCACCCCTAGCCCTCTTAGAGTCTCTCATAAGCAACCTATCTTTCTCTTCAATCTCTTTCCTAGCCTTAGCTAACTCTTTCTTCAGTGTCAAGACCTCATGAGTCTGCTGCTCATCCTTTCCATCCAAAGTCATGATCAAATTCTCAGCCTCATAGTATTTAGCCCTCCACTGATGCTTCTCCCGGCTCTCCATAGCTAGATGCTCCTGATACAATTCCTGGGTAGGTGGGAGTAGAGGCAAAGGCCTGGTAGGAACAGATGCAGACACATATCTCATAGGGGGGTAAGGCATACCAATCTCCACAGCTTGGTTTATCACCCACTGTGTATAGGCTTCATGAGCAACACCGGACCTTACACCCATGTGCTTCACCTCTTTCTTCCGAAGCTTGGACCAAGCTTCCATGAAATCCTCTCTTATTCCCGTGGGAGCATTGGAGTAGTGAAAGAAGTAAGGAGTTGTAGCAAGATTGATGGGTTTATCTTTCATCGGGAAACCAAATTGTCGCAAGGCGAGCTCCGGGTTATAGTTGATTCCACCCCGGGTACCAAGAAGAGGTACATTAAGAAACTTCCCACCACCAAAGATGATTTCCTTAACCCTAGAAGCGGGAGTGAGCCAAACCACTTCATTAGGAGTGAGAGCCATAATCCTCTGTGAAATAGACCAATTCTCCGGATTGTCATGGAAAGACTCCGGAAGGTGCGAAATAAACCACCTATAGAGGAGAGGCACACAACAAAGAATGTATCCACGACCCTTGCCGGAACGATCATGAATAGCATGGTATGTGTCAGCTAGCAAAGTAGGAACCGGATTCTTGGAGTGGAAGATCATAATAGCATTCATGTCCACGAAGTCATCAAGATTCGGAAAGAGAATAAGCCCATAGATGAGAAGTGCAAGAATAGCCTCAAGAGTGTCCTGACAAGTGGTCTTGAGGTTGGCTTTCCCAAGAAGATACTCTGAAGTGAACCCTCGGATACGTGCCTTAGTGACAAGATTCTTGGAGACGTCGGTGGTCTTGAGATAGAGATTTTTAGCAATGACCAATGGAGTAGGAGGATTTTCAGGTCCTGAGAAAGGCACCCCCTTAGCAATAGATAGACCCATCAAGGAAGAATAAGCCTCTAGAGTAGGCACCAACTGAAAGTCGGGGAAAGTAAAGCACCGATACTCCTGATCATAGAATTGCACTAGAGTGTGCACAAGCTTCTCATCCACATTAGTCTGGAGAATAGTAAGTAAAGCCCCGTAACGATGTCGGAAACCAGTCGGATCCTCAACCTTGAGTGCCAAATCTCTCAAACTAGCCAAATCCACTTCCTTGAACTTGTAGGACTTAGTCTTCTTCATTCCTACAATGTTTACAAATTCAACTTGTCTAAGCCCTTCGATAACAATGCATGGATAAAGTTTATGCATGTATGCATGTATGCATGAATGCATGATTATGTTCAAGTTCGGAGAAAACATGGTGGGTTGAAATTCAAAGTCGAGGAGTCACGGGTGGACACGGTGTCCGGTGAAACTAGGGCTTTAGGAAATAGTAACCGGGTTCTAAAAAGGTTCCCAAGTTGCAACCTCTTCGACGTATATCACGGTGTCACGAGACAACACTCGCTCCATGATTATCCGTAAGAAGGTCTAACTTGAGTGTAGTATCGCGTGACGACTAAAACTCGAGACAACACTCGGTTTAGCCTCCGCACTACATCCTAGAAAATGGCCATGGATGGGTTCGGTTATCTACGGTTCATAGCGTCATACAACAATTAGAAGTAAAGTGCCTAAACGCGACAACACGCGCCGACAACATCACCCCCAAAATGCCTCAGCTATGTGGGATTGATCGCATAATCCAAAACACGAGGCAACCCCCGGAATGAATTGTCGATTATATCCCTCCTAAATCCTAAGTTCACTCAGCCCGGGTGCAGGACTTTTGATATTCTCACCCCACACGTTTGCAAGAATTTAAACATTTATTCACATAGGAAAGCAAGTAAAAGAAACAAGTAAAAAGAGCGCAAGCGTGGAAATAAAGACTAGGCGTAACTCTCGAATCTCACCAATGAAGTCGCCAGCTGGTGAATCTTGGTTTTCGGGTGTCAAACATTGATTACGTTTGAACCTTTTTAACCGGTGATATCTTATTTTTTCTTGGGAAGGGAAAAAGTAAGCAAAACCCTTGAGAATCGAGGTTCGGGAGTTGTTTTCGCTACGGGAAGGTGTTAGGCACCCATAACGACTATGGTATCCTATAGGAACCGTCTTTAATTTCTACGCGCGCGCTTTATTTTTAAATGCTATTTTGAAAAGTGATATTAAGCCTAAGAGTTTCTAAGTGAAGAATTGGAGGGAGAAGAAAGTGTTTGAATTTTTATTTTATTTGAATTGAAGGAATTTTGTTCCTTGCCTACGTACCCGTTTAAGGGATCAAATCCACCGTAGTTCTCTTCCAAAAATGTTTTTGTTTTTGTTGGTTGATTTTAAGTTTGAAAATGGGATTTTGAAGAATAAGAGAGAGAGGCCTCAAGGGCATAAGATTGTGAAATTGTGAGGTTGAATTAGTTATTTTGAGAAAGGAAGTCAAAGTTTGATTAAAGTTCATTGAAATTTTGATTAAGAAAATAAAAGGAAAATTCAATGGGATTTTTGATCCCAAGGTTTATTAAGAAAAGTATTTGAGTGATGTTATTCATATTTTTTGGAAAATTGATTTTTCTAAGTATGAATCCTAGGCATTCATCTAAACATACAATCCTAAACATACATCTAAACATGCATATTCTAGCTATATATCTAAAGTGGTGTGTGTGCATGTGTCGGTGCTTGTGTCGGTGTACATTATTAGAGTCCATTGTCCTTATTACATCATTGGCCTAGATACATTCTATGGTCTTGCAAGAAATTTAAAGCGTAAAAAAAATAGTACAAAATTCCTAAGTCTTTACATTCTAAGCCTTGCATGAATTTAAAGTGTAAGGAATGAAATGGGAATGCAAGATAAGATGCTTATGAAACATGAAACAAAAGGGTTAGTAGTATAAGATGTAAGGTGAAATGGAAGTAAGCAAAAGAGCATAGTAAAGTAGTTAGGATTTAATCAAGGAAAAAAAAGCAAGAAACCTAACCCAAAAACATGATGAAATTGTACTTGAAGACTACTAAAATTCTAAGGCAAAACCAAGGCCTATAATCCTCACACTAATGGTAAAATTCCAAAGGTTTCAAGTCCATCATGATGTGAGAAATTAAGGGACATTAGCATGCAATACAATCATAGTATTTTCAAGCCTATTTGCACTTTATTTGACACAAAGTACAAAATCTATGATAAGAAACCAAATCAAACAGCAAGTATATACAAAATCAAGAGGCCAACTTACTCAAAAAAAAGCATATTTACAGTCACTATTATGTGCTAAAATCAAGAGCCAAAACTTCTTCAAAATTGCACAAAGTTTTACAAGAAAAAGTGAGCCAAAAGCACAAAAAGATTGCAGATGATTTTGAAGTGACTTTCAGCATGAGTTTACATTTCACAAACAAACATCAAGTATCCACAATTATGAGCCAAAAGTTCACACAAGTCTTGGAAAAATTTACCACAACTCGACACATTGAATTAACAAAAATACAAAATATTTTCCCCATATTTTCCAGTAATTATCATGCAAGAGTTATCAAGAATCAGTCAAGAACCAACAAGAAAATTAATAGAAAAGGATTTGGAATTTTTTCACGGGGTTTTAGCCATTACAGGGTGTGAAAAGCACAAATATCATAGGAAATAGCAAGAAAACGAGTAAAAAGAAAGAAAATGTACAAACACATGCCCAGGCCCATACCCATGGGGAAGACGGGTCAGCACAACGCCTAAGGTCCACCAGATCAATCCAATTGGATCAGATCTGAGATCCTAAGGCTACAATGTTTTATCTTGGTTTTCGGGTGTCAAACATTGATTACGTTTGAACCTTTTAAACCGGTGATATCTTATTTTTTCTTGGGAAGGGAAAAAGTAAGCAAAACCCTTGAGAATCGAGGTCCGGGAGTTGTTTTCGCTACGGGAAGGTGTTAGGCACCCATAACGACTATAGTAATCTATAGGAACCGTCTTTAATTTCTACGCGCGCGCTTTATTTTTAAATGCTATTTTAAAAGAGAATATTAAGCCTAAGACTTACTAAATGAAGAATTGGAGGGAGAAGAATGTTTTTTGGATTTTTATTTTAGTTGAATTGAAGGAATTTTGTTCCTTGCCTACGTACCCGTTTAAGGGATCAAATCCACCGTAGTTCTCTTCCAAAAATGTTTTTGTTTTTGTTGGTTGATTTTAAATTTGAAAATGGGATTTTGAAAAATAGAAAGAGGCCTCAAGGGCATGAGATTGTAAAAAGTGGGGTTGAATTAGTGAATTGCAAAAGAAGTCAAAGTTTGATTATTTTCATTGAAATTTGATTAAGAAAATGGAAAAGAAAATACAATGGGATATTGGATCCCAAGGTTTATTTGGAAAAGGTTTGAGTGAAGTTGTTCACATTTGTTTGGAAAATTGGGTTTTTTTCTAAGTATAAGTCCTAGGCATTCATCTAAACATACAATCCTAAGCATACATCTAAACATGCATATTCTAGCTATATAGTGGTGTGTGTGCATGTGTCGGTGCTTGTGTCGGTGTACATCATTAGAGTCCATTGTCCTTTACATCATACCCTAGATACATTCTATGGCCTCTTTGCCAAGAAAATTAAAGTGCATAAAGGAAAAATATTACAAGAATTCCTAAGTGTTTACATTCTAACTTTGGTACAAATTAAGTTGCAAGAAAGAAAAAGAGATGAATATAGGATGAAATGGAGATGCTTATGAAATGATGAAACATGAAATGAAAGGAGTTAGTAGGACATGACAATATCAAAGAAGTGAAGTAAGAGAAATACTAGAATATAAAAGATAGAAAATAAGTGCAAACATGGCTAAAATTTGTTCATAAAATGCAAGAACCAAGTGACCTATAATTCTCACATTCCAATTACATTTTAAAGGGTTAGAAACAAGTTTTGGAATAGGAATTAAGGCTACATGATTTACTTGACATTTTTAAAACAAATTTGGAGCATATTTACATTATTTAACTACCTAATGACTTGTAAGCTAAGTAACCTAGCAAAATTCACAATTACGCAACAAAATTAAGCACAAACAGTAGCTAAAATTCTATGAACTCAAGTAGTATAGGTCACCAACATTCATCAAGCAACTTGGATTAAAATCAAGTAAATTTTCATTCATTTTTAGCACAAAATATAACGAAAATACCAAGAAAATTAACACCTCATTTTTTAACCAATTTTAACATGTGAAAATTATCACAAAATGCTACAAAAGTATCAAGAAGTCTACATGAATTTTCTTGGAATTTTTTGAAGAGTTTTTTGGACTAAAAAACGCAAGAAAATTACTAATTCTAACAAAAACAAGGAAAAAGCTATATATATTTTTTATCAAAATTTTTTATGCAAAAATGTCATAAAAACATCAAGAAAATCATCAAAACTTATGGAAAAATTATTTAGGATTTTTACGGAGTTTTGGACACGTAAAAGGTTCAAATAGCAAAAGGCAGTATAGGAATAGCAAGAAATCATAAAGGAAAAGAAGCTGCACAAAGATCCAGTCCAGGCCCAAAGCTACAGATGGATCTTGGACTATCCAAATGCCTTAGAGGCGTTGGATTGATCCAAGCCTATCAAAACCCTAGATCTAACGGCTGAGATCGCATGGCACACAACAGAGCAAAACAAACACGCAGCAACTTCACATCGCAAGCGTACACGTAGCAACAGCAGAGATCAAACAGTCAAGAAGCTAAGGTGTACGACAGTTACGGTGTACGCGCATGCATAGGATTACAGGGGATATATAAACAAGAAACAAGAATGAAACACCACAAACATTCACTCGTTTCTCTCTCTAACCTAAGTTAGAGAGAGAAGCTCTGCAACAAGCCTTTCTTCTCCGACCAGATCACAACATTCCGGCGAACCTCAACCTCATTCCGACGCGGTGGCCGGTGGCGGCACCGCCGCGTCGGAGCTCAATCTTGCTCCGATTCGACGAACAAACACAGATTTAAGCATATTTTCTTCTTCTTTCTTTGAATTCGAACTCAGTTTTTAGTAAAAGCTTTCGAATCGGAGCAGATCTACGAGTTTGAGATCCTATGGTTCTTGTTCTCAAATCACAGAGAAACGGTGTAAAACATAGAAAAGAGCACGTACCTTCGATTGGATCGGTTGAAAAGGACGAAAGAGGACTGGAACTTTCAGATTTCTGCGCCTTCGTCTTCTTCTTCGTTCTTTAGAGCTTTGCGATTCTTTTCTTTTGGATTCGTCCTCTTTCCGTTCTGATTTGCTTCGATTGGCTTCGGTGTTGTTCGTTCTTGCTATGTTTGAATCTGATGTGTTGAAACTTTGTGATTCAGTGATGAATCGGTGAATCTGTAACTGAATTGGTTATGGATTTTGATGAGGGAAAGTCGGTGATGATGACTGTGGTGTTCTGGAATTTTCTGTTGTGCGTTTTTGTTGTAGGAATTGTGGATCCAATCTGTTGAGAAAGTTAGGGTTCTGGACTTTCCTGTTGAGGTTGAAGATGAAGATTCATCTTCATTCTTCAGTGTTCTTCAGATTTTCCAGAATTTGTTGTTGATTTTCGGTTTTGATTTGTTTGAGTGGAGAGAGAGAGAGTGTGAAGTGTTTGTGATGATGTGGAAAAAAATGAATGGTGATCCCTGACTTTGACTGTTGAGTCAGCTTTTATAGCTGACTGTGTAACTGCCTGGGCCAATAACAAACTGCCATGTGGCGTTGGACCTTGTAACAAACTTTTGGACAAATGGACAAATGGGAAACTGACACGTGTACAGACCTGATGACTTGACAAAAAGGACTAAAATACAATCTTTTAGGAATTTTAGGACTAAAAATAAAAATAAAATGAATTAAAATTGGTAATTGGAAAATAACGTAAAGTGAAACGATTAAAATCGACAAAACGGACTAAAATGAACCAATGGCCTAAATGAGGTACTTTAAAGTACCTCTCTGCCGAAATTTCGTGTGAAATGACCAAAATGCCCCTGGGGCTAAAAACGACTAAAAATGACTCAGATGCAATTGAAAAATGGATTTTTGACAGAGATTGAATCAAAGACTTATACAAGCAAAATTAAAAGACTCAGAGACAGTTTTTTTGGGATTTAAACAGTACTTGGACACTTGAAATGACCAAAATGCCCCTAGGGGCAAAACTGACTCAAAATGACTTCAAATGCAAATTTTAAAATGGATTTTGACATGGAATTGCAATGAAGACTTATTCAAACTATTTGAAAGGACTCAAACAAATTTTTAAAAGATTGAAAGAAATTTTGACATAGGAAATGACTAAAATGCCCCTAGGGGCTAAACTGACTAAAAAATGACTCAACTGATATTTTTGAAATGAATTTTGACATGAGATTGAAACAAGGACTTGTACAAACCAATTTAAAAGACTCAAACAATTTTCAAGGATTAAAATGAGTTGAATGCAGGAAATGACTAAAATACCCTTACATGTAAATTTTGCAAATAACATTGAAATAAAATGCAGAGAAAGATGCAATTGATCAGAGACATATCAAATGACTTATAATGCAAGAAAAGAAGAATTGACTAGTATTTTTAGGTCCAAAATTAGGGTATAACAGCTGCCCCTATTTAAGTTTCTTTGTCCGGAGAGTCAAGAGACGAAGTCTTAGAGTTGACGGGACGAAGATACTTAAATATTAACATTTGCACTGCTTTTGGACATAAAAATACGCTTTCAGAGTTTCAAAGATATGAGTGTTATGCAATACTTTGATTATGAATGCAAGACAAACAACTGGAGTCTATGGAACCTATCATGTCATTGGGGATTCAGGTGGACATTGACAGGGTAGACAAACCAGGGAGTAGAAAATAGGGTACAAGTTGTTCTTTGGGTCGAACTAGTCACTTGGCCAAGGAATACAAAACAAGAGATAGGTGCAAGCTGTTCTTGGGACTGAACTTGGCACTTGACCGGAACCATAGACATATAGGCAGATGCAAGCGGTTCTTTGGATCGAACTTGACACTTGGTTGAAAATACAAACAGATAGACAGACACAAACTGCTCTTTTGGATTGAACTGGCTGTTTGGCTGGAGACACAGACAAAAGGGTTGATACAAGCTGTTTCTTTGGATCGAACTTGCTTGTTGGATTATCACCACATCATGTGGGAGAGTACAGACTGTTCTCTTAGATCGAACTTGTCGTTTGACCGAATCAAAGCATAAGCTGGGTACAAACTGTTCTTCAGATTGAACTTGCCGTCCGACTGATAACAAAGCATGAGCTGGGTACAAACTGTTCTTCAAATCGAACTTGCCGTTTGTCCGGAAGCATAGGTATATAAACAGGTACAAGTGGTTCTTTTTTTTTTTGGATCGAACCTGGCACTTGACCAGTAACAAGATACAAATTGAAAGTCTGGTTTAACAAGATACCAATTGAGGGTAAATTGTTATTGACTTGATTTGGAAATAGACATGACCATTTTTGTTGGCCCAAGAGTAAATTGAGAGTAAATTGACATTGATTTGAGTTGAAAATTGACATTGAAAGTTGAGATTGAAAGTTGAGATTGAACAGAGACATAGACATAGACATTGAAATTGGAATTGGATTGAGACATAGACATTGACATTGGATTGGAGAGTTGCAATTGACATTGAAATTGGATTGAAATTGGATTGAAAATTGACGTTGACATTGGATATTGATATTGACATTGAAATTGGAATTGAAATTGGAAATTGACATTGGAATTGGATTGAAATTGGAATTTGACATTGAAATTGACATCGGAATTGGAAATTGGAGATTGACATTGTCATTGGATGTCAACATTGACGTTGTCATTGAATGTTGACATTGACATTGTTATTGAAGTTGAGATTGCTTCGAATTTGATAATTGAAATTGAAATTGAGATTGGAAATTGCTTCGAATTTGACAGTTTGATATTGAAATTGGAAATTGCTTCGAATTTGACAGGTTGAAATTGAATTGAATTTGGAATTGGAATTGAAATTGAAATTGAAATTGAATTTGACAGTTGACAGTTGGATATGCAACATGTATGTATGGTATAGCAAGATTATTGGATGTATGAGCACATAAAAATGCATGATTATGCATGTATGAATGCTTGAAATGCATGATTGGCTGGCAGTTGGACAGAGAAAGTTTCACAGAGATGGACAAGACATTGGAAGATTGGGCACGTAGTGGCTCGTGCTGCAACATATTCACAGGGGAAAACCTCTTTGGAGAGACCGTCGTTGGGAGACGTATCAAAACCATGGCTGAGGGCAATAAAACTTGTAGAGGAGGGACCCTTGGAAAGTCCTTGGATACAGGTCGCCGTTGCTAGGCGTGTCAGTGCTGGGTGAACATTGGATGTTCGCATCTGTGGTCAATGCTTTTTCAATATTTCATTCTTTCATTTTTCATTTTTCAAACCCCACTTTTGCCTGAACCGCCCTTTCGAGTTTTCGATTCACCGGGGAATAGATTCTTTTCATTGCCCCATTTTTGCCTGAATTGCCTTCATAGGTTGTCAATCAGCGGGGTGCTCATTTTTGCCTAAGTCGCCCTTTCGGGTTTTCAACTTAGCGAGCTTTTTATTTGTATTCTTTTTCAATTTTTCCATTCTGTTTTTCATTCTTGCCATTGACCACAGATCATCCCGGGGAGTAACCTGCTTGTAACATGTATTGAAATAGACATTGACACTCATTCATTCATGCATGTTTCATTGAAATGTACCCCGTTGCTCAAGTTTGTTTTCAAAATAGACAGAAAAAGATTTTTTAATTTTCAAAAATGTTTATTTCAGACATTGACATTATCAAAATAGAAAGAAAATGTTTTGTATATAGCATTGAAAGTAGAAAGAAAATAGAGTTTCAAACAATAGAAAGGCTCAAATTGATGTAGAAGAGTGATAGTCAGCCAAAGGCATGACTCCACGGATTTACAAAGCTTGGAAAATGGTAATTTTATTGGTTGGTGATACATTGAACACGATGACCGCTACATTTCATAGAAATTTTGAATTCACAAGTACAGAAGTCTCTGATGAAGACGACCATTGACAGTTGCAGATGCCCCAAAGGGTGATGGTGATTTGCCAGATATAGTTACTTGTCTTTTATCAACCTCATTTTTGCATGAACCGCCCTTTCGGGTTTTCGGCTCATCGAGGCGCTCATTCTTGCCTGAGTTGCGTACAATCTCAGCGAGCTCTTTCATATTCATTTTTTTGTCCCTAACTTTTGCCTGGATCGCCCTTTCGGGTTTTCGATCCACCGGGAAGCGCATTTTTGCCTAGGCCGCCCTTTCGGGTTTTCGACCTACCACGCTGTTCTTTTCTTTCTAGACAAAGTATTTCTTGACTATATCGGCATTAACAGGATTTGGGAGTTCAACACCATCCATTTGTGTAAGAATCAAAGCACCACCAGAGAAAGCCTTCTTGACAACATAAGGACCTTCGTAGTTAGGTGTCCACTTGCCCCTTGGGTCGGGCTGCTGACTTATCCTTCTTTTCAATACAAGTTCGCCTTCCTTGAATTCTCGAGGTCGGACTTTCTTGTCAAAAGCATTCTTCATTCGCACTTGATACAACTGTCCATGAGCCATAGCATCCATACGTTTCTCTTCAATCAGATTCAATTGATCGTACCGACTTTGACACCATTCAGCCTCAGTTAATTTTGCTTCCATGATCACTCGAAGAGATGGAATCTCCACTTCCAAAGGGAGAACTGCTTCCATGCCATATACCAGAGAGAAGGGAGTTGCCCCGGTTGAACTGCGCACTGTAGTACGGTAGCCATGCAAGGCAAACGGTAGCATTTCATGCCAGTCTTTGTAAGTAGTGACCATCTTCTGAACAATCTTCTTGATGTTCTTGTTAGCGGCC
The DNA here is from genome assembly GCF_051527215.1 of Medicago sativa. Taxonomy (NCBI): domain Eukaryota; kingdom Viridiplantae; phylum Streptophyta; class Magnoliopsida; order Fabales; family Fabaceae; genus Medicago; species Medicago sativa. The sequence goes on along the minus strand of NC_140753.1, from coordinate 12,545,119 downwards.
TCAACTGCACCATTCATCTGAGGTCTATAAGGAGAAGAGTTGTGATGTTCAATCTTGAATTCTTCACATAAAGCTTGCATCATACTATTGTTCAGATTGGAACCATTGTCAGTGATGATTTTGTTGGGAACACCAAATCGACAGATGATATTATTCTTGATAAATTTGACAACCACTTGCTTGGTCACATTAGCATAGGAAGCGGCTTCAACCCACTTGGTGAAGTAGTCAATTGCCACTAGAATGAAACGATGTCCATTGGAAGCTTTTGGTTCAATTCTTCCGATCATGTCAATGCCCCACATAGAGAAAGGCCATGGGGAGGATATGACATTGAGAGCATGTGGAGGCACATGAATCTTGTCAGCATAAACTTGACATTTGTGGCATCTTTTGGCATGTCTGTTGCAGTCACGTTCCATAGTTATCCAGTAATAGCCGGCTCTCAACAATTTTCTTGACATAGTGTGACCCGAAGCATGGGTCCCAAAAGTACCATCATGTACATCATGCATCAATTTCTCAGCTTCTTGCTTATCAACACATCTCAACAAGACCATGTCATAGTTCCTCTTGTATAGGATTTCTCCGTCCAGAAAGAATCTACTAGCCCATCGTCTCAAAGTCTTTTTATCCCTATTGGAAGCACCAGGTGGATATTCACGATTCTGCAAGAATTGTTTGATGTTGTAGTACCAAGGCTTTTTGTCATTCACATCTTCATTAGCTTGATCTGGCATATTTTCAATAGTAAACACATGAGCGGGTCTATCAAGACGCTGCACTTTGATTACAGGCACATCATTCCAATGGTTCACCCGAAACATGGAAGACAGAGTAGCAAGAGCGTCAGCCATCTGGTTTTCATCCCGAGGGATGTGGTGCAGCTCAACCTTTGTAAAGTATGTCAACAGACGTCTTGCATAGTCACGGTAAGGGATCAGCTTCTCATGATGAGTCTCCCATTCACCCTTTATCTGATTAATAACAAGTGCAGAATCTCCATAGATGTCAAAGTGCTTAATTCTCAGATCGAGGGCTTCTTCAATGCCCAAGATGCATGCTTCATATTCAGCTATGTTGTTCGTGCATTCAAAAGTTATTCGAGCAGTGAAAGGAATGTGGTGCCCCTGCGGAGTCACAATGATGGCCCCAATTCCTTTACCGTAAGCATTAACAGCACCATCAAACACCAATCCCCATTTGCTATTGGGATCGGGCCCTTCATTGATCAGTGGCTCTTCACAGTCTTTTGCTTTCAGATACATAATCTCTTCATCAGGGAAATCAAACTTAATTGGCTGGTAATCATCAAGAGGTTGGCAAGCAAGATGCTCAGCAAGGACACTTCCTTTGATTGCTTTCTGAGCTTTGTATACAATGTCATATTCAGACAACAACATCTGCCAACGTGCGATCCTTCCAGTAACAGCAGGTTTTTCAAAAATGTACTTGATTGGATCCATTCGGGATATCAACCAAGTTGTATGATTCACCATATAATGACGCAGGCGTTTGGCAGCCCAAGCTAAAGCACAACAAGTCTTTTCAAGCATTGTATACCGAGTCTCACAGTCGGTGAACTTCTTGCTCAGATAGTAGATAGCATGCTCTTTCTTACCAGTCTCATCTTGTTGACCGAGAACACAACCCACTGAATCATCTAGCACTGACAGATACATAATCAAAGGCCTCCCTTCCACTGGCGGGACAAGGATAGGTGGTTCCAACAGGTATTCTTTAATGCTATCAAAAGCTTCCTGACATTCATCATTCCATACAACAGGCTGATTCTTCCTGAGCAATTTGAAAATTGGACCGCAAGTAGTAGTCATGTGAGATATGAATCTTGAAATGTAATTCAGACGTCCGAGGAAACCTCTGACTTGCTTCTCAGTTTGAGGGGCCGGCATCTCTCTGATGGCTCGGACTTTGTCAGGATCAACTTCGATGCCTCTTTGGCTGACAATGAAGCCTAGCAACTTTCCAGATCGTACACCAAATGTGCACTTGTTGGGATTCAACCGCAGCTTGTACTTTCTCAATCTTTCAAACATCTTTTTCAAATACACGACATGCTGCTCTTCATCACTTGACTTCACAATCATATCATCAACATATACTTCAATTTCTTTGTGAATCATATCATGAAACAGAGTTGTCATACCTCTTTGATAGGTAGCACCAGCATTTATCAAGCCAAACGGCATTACTTTATAACAGAACGTTCCCCACGGAGTGATGAAGGACGTCTTTTCTCTATCTTCAGGAGACATTCGTATCTGATTATAACCAGAGAAACCATCCATGAAAGAGAACACTTTAGATTGAGCAGTACTGTCAACAAGCACGTCAATATGAGGCAATGGGAAGTTATCTTTTGGACTAGCTTTATTCAAATCTCTGTAATCCACGCACATTTGAACTTTCCCATCTTTCTTCGGTACTGGTACGATGTTGGCAATCCACTCAGGGTATTCAGCTGTCATGAGGAAACCCGCATCAATTTGCTTCTGCACCTCAGCCTTGATCTTAAGAGCCATGTCTGGACGAGACCTTCTCAATTTCTGTTTGACAGGAGGACACTCAGGTCTTGTCGGTATCCGATGTTCCACAATCTTGGGATCTAGACCCGGCATATCTTCATAGGACCATGCAAAGACATCTGGATAGTCATGGAGAAGCTGAATGATCTTCTTTTTCACCTCTGGCTCAAGTGCAGCACCAATCTTGATCTCTCGCTTGTTCTCTTCAGTACCCAGGTTGACGAGTTCAATCTCTTCCTGGTGAGGCTGAATGGCTCTTCTTTCTTGCTCAAGCAGTCGAGTGATCTCATGCGGTATCTCTTCATCATCATCCTCATCTTCAGCTTCATATACAGGGAATTCAAAATTTGGAGGAACCATAGGGTCACTGTGTTCAACGGGTTTATTATGGTTCAATCTGCATAATATGATTGGGATGATTTTAGAAAAAGTTTTTTCATGCAGATTTTTGAAATTAATAAGAAAATACAGATGTTTTGGTTTTTTCTGGCATTACCATTATTTCCAAGAAAAAGGCACTAAAAAGTAAAAAACAAGGAGTCGTGAGAAAAACGACAACTTTTATTGATAACGGCAATGCCGAAACAAACACGCCCTTACAATGATATCACTTTCGCCTTGGGCAGAGCGAAAGGATTGTTATTTTGAAAACAAAGAAAACATGAGCAACAAGACACATTACATGGAAGCATGCATGACTAAAGGAACATCAATGGCCTCCCAATTCCTCACAGTGCCTCCTGGTATAACAAATGTAGGCACGTGACTACTTTCAGCAGCATCTTCAGCAATAGCATTGATGAACCCAGCACTGTAGAAAGTTCCCTTTGAAACACCAGAGGTTGGGGAGAATCCAAGGCCCTCTTTACGCTTGTTTTCCAGAATCTGAATCACTTTGCCCCAGCCAGCAGCTTGCCCTGCTTGAACAGCCTTCTGGGCGTCCTTTAGTGAAGCCATGCTAGCACCAGCCCTCCGGGGCTCTGCACCCTCAACAGTCAATCCTTGAAACGACGTCCCTTCAGCGGACCCTGCTTCAACACAAGAGAACGATGATACCTGGCTAACTAGATATGCTTCCTCACCATGCACAGTGACAATCTTACCATTCCTCATGAACTTGAGCTTCTGATGCAAAGTGGAAGTGACTGCTCCAGCGTCATGGATCCACGGTCTTCCTAGGAGACAACTGTAGGAAGCATTGATGTCCATGACTTGGAAAGTAATTTGGAATGTCTCTGGACCAATGGTAATTGGCAAGTCTACTTCCCCAAGAACATCTTTGCGGGATCCATCAAAAGCTTTAACCAGATAGCTGCTACCCCTCAGAGAAATTCCATGATGACTCAATTGTCTTAGGGTGGATTCGGGCATTACATTCAGAGATGATCCAGTGTCTACCAATACGTTGGATATCAGGTCAGATCCACAATGTACTGAGATATGTAGAGCCAAGTTGTGGCGTTTCCCTGCTTCGGGGAGCTCATCGTCACCGAACCCCAAATTGTTGCAGGCAGTAATATTACTCACTATCCCATCAAACTGATCCACAGAGACCTCGTGGTCAACATAAGCTTGCTCGAGTATCTTCATTAACACTTTCCTATGAGCCTCAGAGCTCATGAGCAGAGACAGGATGGATATCTTTGATGGGGTTTGTAGCAGCTGGTCAACAATCTTATAGTCACTTTTCTTGATAAGCCTCAGGATTTCGTCCAGATTGGACTCTTCAATAGATTGGCCTGCTGGGCTGGTGTTCTTGTCAACAGGAGGAGCAACTGGTGGAGTCACTGCGGCAATAGGTGTCACCACCTTCTTTTGAAACAAGGGTGGACGGATTTTTCCACTTCTCAGAGTTGTAACTTCACTAGCAACATTATCAACTGTAGCTGGGGATACGAGAGGCACCTCCACTCCATTCTCAATCATGGTTGCATTGTATTTGTAGGGAATTGCTTTGGTAGAGGTATAAGATACCGGACCGGGTAGCCTGATTACCAAAGGCTCAACATTCTTTACCTGAGATGCACTTTCAACAGGAGAGTCATGGAATACTGGCACAATCACACATACATCACTGGCAATCAAGTACTTGTCATCCATCAGGCTCTGGATATCATTTTGCACAACACAGCAGCCCATAGGATTCTGCAGACATTCTGAACAAGAATCATGATCATGTTTGAACAGAGAAGCCTGGCAAAGCTTGACATGTAATGGCACCAAGGGAGTAACGACATTGCGGACATCCAACATGGGATCCTCTTGAGGAACGGGAACCCTTTCAAAGGCCTCAATCATGTTAACAGCAGCATGGTTTGGGAGCGGATTGTCAAGGACATGAGGAACACTGTTCTCGAAAGTCAACCGTCCTTTTTCTATCAGGTCTTTCACAATATATTTCAGAGCAAAGCAACCTTCAACATCATGGCCTTGAGCGCCCTGATGGAACTCACATGCCAGATCCTGTCGGAACCTGGGAGGCAATGGATTAGGCGGAGGCTTGCCTGGTCTAGTGACACAGTGTCCCTTAGCCAGTAGAGTTGGGAGTAGCTCACCATACCGCATTGGTATTGTTGGAAAAGAAGGCTTGGGTCGGGGACCCTGTTGTTGCTGCCGTTGCTGTTGAGCAGGAGGCTGTTGTTGTGTTTGCTGAGGGATAGCATTGACGGGCATTGGTGGTTGACCCGGTGGTAGAGGATATTGCTGATAAAATGGTGGGAAGAAAGGGTGTTGAGAGTATTGCATGTAGTGATAAGGCAGGGGTAATTGTATGGCTGCTGCAGACGGGTTACCAGACACCATCCCTACGTCAGATTCTTTCCTCTTGTGGTGACCATTACCATACTTCTTTGGTGCACTGTTTGAAGATTCACCTTTCTCGAGGACAATAATACCATCTCGGACAGCCTCTTCTAGACGGGTTCCCATTGTAACCATATCAGAGAAGTTGTTTGGGGCAGAGACTATCATTCTCTCCTTGTATTCCTTCTTCAGAGTCTTCAGGAATGTCTGCGTTAATTCTTCCTCATCAAGTCGAGGAGAAACACGGGCAGCTGCCCCTCTCCACCTTTGAGCGTATTCGCGGAAGGTCTCATCTGATTTCTGAGATAGGGCTTTAAGAGAGTCCCTATTTGGCTTCAGACGGGTGTTGAACTCATATTGACCTTCGAAAGCAGCAGCGAGTTCCTCAAAAGTATGGATGTTATCTTTGCTCAGACTAGTGTACCAATCTGCTGCATCATCTGTCAAGCTACTCTGAAAGCAGTGGATCATTAGTGCATCATTGTCGGCATAGTTAGCCATCTTTCGGACATACCGGATAACATGGTTATGTGGGCAAGAAGTCCCATTGTACTTGTCAAATTCTGGCTCTTTGAATTTCTTAGGAACCTCAAATCGGGATACCAAGCATAGATCACGAGCTTTAGCAGGAGCACTATTGTTTCCGCGGCTAGCCTTGACCTCACGGAGTTCTCCAGCCAACTCCCTCAACTGTCTCTTCATAGCTTCCATTGCGGGATCTTGTCCACGCGGAGTGTCAACATCAATCACCTGTTGCACAGTGTGTACAATAGGGTCGGTAACAACGGTGGTCACCTGAGGCATAGCAGTAGACACAGGAATCTGTCCCTGACCAGCAAAACCAGAGACACCAGCGGCAGTATTAGGAGAGTAGTAAGCTGAGAGGCCATAAGGACGGCCATTGGGCATAACAAAACGAGCATCAGTAGCCACAGTAGACAGTGGGATAGAGGGAATCACCTCAGCAGTAACTGGAACAGAAGTGGCTGGTTGTTCCTGTGCAGCCATCATAGCGGACATAGCGTCATGAGCCTTAGCCAGATCTTCTTTCATAGCAGCCAATTCGGCGCGGAGCTGAGCATTTTCTTCTTCAAAGTTAGCCATTATCCTTCTCTTGTGAAATCTTGTCTGATGAATTCTATCTGGTTGGTAGACTTTGCGAACACGAGCCACTTTTCAGACTGCGGCGGACAAAACCAGGAGGCAATGAGCACGAGAGAAGTTTTTTGTGACCGATGAATGATGCATATGATGCATGAAATGTGTAAATGCATATGCAAAAAAGACTCTTTTTAGGTTATCGAAGGGTTTTAGACAAATTAAAAACTCGTAAACATTACTAAACAACAATTAACATAAACGGGAATCAAACAACTAACATATAGTTTTACAAGACAATTTTAACATGAACAAATGGAAATAACAACAGGAAATGGAAATCCTCAAGCATAGGAAGTGGAAGCGTCGTCCTCAGAGTCGGACTCATAGCTGCAGTATCGTGCGTAGAAGTTACGGGCACTCCTAGCCCTCTTGGAGTCCCTCATAAGCAACCTATCTTTCTCTTCAATCTCTCTCCTAGCCTTAGCTAACTCTTTCTTCAGTGTCAAGACCTCATGAGTCTGCTGCTCACCCTTTCCATCCAAAGTCATGATCAAGTTCTCAGCCTCATAGTATCTAGCTCTCCACTGATGCTTCTCCCGACTCTCCATAGCTAGGTGCTCCTGATACATCTCCTGGGTAGGTGGGAGTAGAGGCAAAGGCATGGTAGGGACAGATGCAGACACATATCTCATAGAGGGGTAAGGCGTACCAGCCTCCTCAGCTCGGTTTATCACCCACTGTGTATAGGCCTCATGAGCGATACCGGACCTCACACCCATATGCTTTACCTCTTTCTTCCGAAGTTTGGTCCAAGCTTGCATGAAATCTTCTCTAATGCCTGTGGGAGCATTGGAGTAGTGAAAGAAGTAAGGAGCTGTAGCAAGATTGATGGGCTTATCTTTCATCGGAAAACCAAATTGTCGCAGAGCAAGCTCCGGGTTGTAGTTGATTCCACCCCGGGTACCAAGAAGAGGTACATTAAGAAACTTTCCACCACCAAAGATGATTTCCTTGACCCTAGAAGCGGGAGTGAGCCAAACCACTTCATTAGGAGTGAGAGCCATAATCCTCTGTGAAATAGACCAATTCCTCGGATTGTCGTGGAAAGACTGCGGAAGGTGCGAAATAAACCACCTATAGAGGAGAGGCACACAATAAAGAATGTATCCACGACCTTTGCTGGAACGATCGTGAATAGCATGGTATGTGTCAGCTAGCAAAGTAGGAACCGGATTCTTGGAGTGAAAGATCATAATAGCATTCATGTCCACGAAGCCATCAAGATTCGGAAAGAGAATAAGCCCATAGATGAGAAGTGCAAGAATAGCCTCGAGAGTGTCCTGACAAGTGGTGTTGAGGTTGGCTTTCCCAAGAAGATACTATGAAGTGAACCCTCGAATATGTGCCTTAGTGACAAGATTCTTGGAGACATCGGTGGTCTTGAGATAGAGATCTTTAGCAATAACCAATGGAGGAGGAGGATCTTCAGGTCCCGAGAAAGGTATCCCCTTAGCAATAGATAGACCTGTCAAGGAAGAATAAGCCTCTAGAGTAGGCACCAACTGAAAGTCTGGAAAAGTGAAGCACCGATACCCCGGATCATAGAATTGCACTAGAGTGTGCACAAGCTTCTCATCCACATTAGTATGGAGAATAGGAAGTAAAGCCCCGTAACGGCGTCGGAAACCAGTCGGATCCTCAATCTTGAGTGCCAAATCCCTCAAACTAGCCAAATCCACTTCCTTGAACTTGTAGGACTTAGTCATCTTCATCCCTACAATGTTTACAATTTCAACTTGTCTAAGCCCTTCGATAACAATGCATGGAAAAAGGTTTATGCATGTATGCATGTATGCATGAATGCATGATTATGTTCAAGTTCGGAGAAAACATGGTGGGTTTGAAGTTCAAAGGCGAGGAGTCATGGGTGGACACGGCGTCCGGTGAAACTAGGGCTTTAGGAAATAGTAACCGGGTTCTAAAAAGGTTCCCAAGTTGCAACCTCTCCGACGTATCTCATGGTGTCACGAGACAACCCTCGCTCCATGATTATACGTGGAAGGTCTAACTTGAGTGTAGTATCGCGTGACGACTAAAACTCGAGACAACACCCGGTTTAGCCTCCGCACTACATCCTAGAAAATGGCCATGGATGGGTTTGGTTATCTACGGTTCATAGCGTCATAGAACAATTAGAAGCAAAGTGCCTAAACGCGACAACTCGCGCCGACAACATCACCCCCAAAATGCCTCAGCTATGTGGGATTGATCGCATAATCCAAAACACGAGGCAACCCCCGGAATGAATTGTCGATTATATCCCTCCTAAATCCTAAGTTCACTCAGCCCGGGTGCAGGACTTTTGATATTCTCACCCCACACGTTTGCAAGAAATTAAACATTTATTCACATAAGGAAGCAAGTAAAAGAAGCAAGTAAAAATACAAGCGCAAACGTGGAAATAAAAACTAGGCGTAACTCTCGAATCTCCCCAGTGAAGTCGCCAGCTGTTTTATCTTGGTTTTCGGGTGTCAAACATTGATTACGTTTGAACCTTTTAAACCGGTGATATCTTATTTTTTCTTGGGAAGGGAAAAAGTAAGCAAAACCCTTGAGAATCGAGGTCCGGGAGTTGTTTTCGCTACGGGAAGGTGTTAGGCACCCATAACGACTATAGTAATCTATAGGAACCGTCTTTAATTTCTACGCGCGCGCTTTATTTTTAAATGCTATTTTAAAAGAGAATATTAAGCCTAAGACTTACTAAATGAAGAATTGGAGGGAGAAGAATGTTTTTTGGATTTTTATTTTAGTTGAATTGAAGGAATTTTGTTCCTTGCCTACGTACCCGTTTAAGGGATCAAATCCACCGTAGTTCTCTTCCAAAAATGTTTTTGTTTTTGTTGGTTGATTTTAAATTTGAAAATGGGATTTTGAAAAATAGAAAGAGGCCTCAAGGGCATGAGATTGTAAAAAGTGGGGTTGAATTAGTGAATTGCAAAAGAAGTCAAAGTTTGATTATTTTCATTGAAATTTGATTAAGAAAATGGAAAAGAAAATACAATGGGATATTGGATCCCAAGGTTTATTTGGAAAAGGTTTGAGTGAAGTTGTTCACATTTGTTTGGAAAATTGGGTTTTTTTTCTAAGTATAAGTCCTAGGCATTCATCTAAACATACAATCCTAAGCATACATCTAAACATGCATATTCTAGCTATATAGTGGTGTGTGTGCATGTGTCGGTGCTTGTGTCGGTGTACATCATTAGAGTCCATTGTCCTTTACATCATACCCTAGATACATTCTATGGCCTCTTTGCCAAGAAAATTAAAGTGCATAAAGGAAAAATATTACAAGAATTCCTAAGTGTTTACATTCTAACTTTGGTACAAATTAAGTTGCAAGAAAGAAAAAGAGATGAATATAGGATGAAATGGAGATGCTTATGAAATGATGAAACATGAAATGAAAGGAGTTAGTAGGACATGACAATATCAAAGAAGTGAAGTAAGAGAAATACTAGAATATAAAAGATAGAAAATAAGTGCAAACATGGCTAAAATTTGTTCATAAAATGCAAGAACCAAGTGACCTATAATTCTCACATTCCAATTACATTTTAAAGGGTTAGAAACAAGTTTTGGAATAGGAATTAAGGCTACATGATTTACTTGACATTTTTAAAACAAATTTGGAGCATATTTACATTATTTAACTACCTAATGACTTGTAAGCTAAGTAACCTAGCAAAATTCACAATTACGCAACAAAATTAAGCACAAACAGTAGCTAAAATTCTATGAACTCAAGTAGTATAGGTCACCAACATTCATCAAGCAACTTGGATTAAAATCAAGTAAATTTTCATTCATTTTTAGCACAAAATATAACGAAAATACCAAGAAAATTAACACCTCATTTTTTAACCAATTTTAACATGTGAAAATTATCACAAAATGCTACAAAAGTATCAAGAAGTCTACATGAATTTTCTTGGAATTTTTTGAAGAGTTTTTTGGACTAAAAAACGCAAGAAAATTACTAATTCTAACAAAAACAAGGAAAAAGCTATATATATTTTTTATCAAAATTTTTTATGTAAAAATGTCATAAAAACATCAAGAAAATCATCAAAACTTATGGAAAAATTATTTAGGATTTTTACGGAGTTTTGGACACGTAAAAGGTTCAAATAGCAAAAGGCAGTATAGGAATAGCAAGAAATCATAAAGGAAAAGAAGCTGCACAAAGATCCAGTCCAGGCCCAAAGCTACAGATGGATCTTGGACTATCCAAATGCCTTAGAGGCGTTGGATTGATCCAAGCCTATCAAAACCCTAGATCTAACGGCTGAGATCGCATGGCACACAACAGAGCAAAACAAACACGCAGCAACTTCACATCGCAAGCGTACACGTAGCAACAGCAGAGATCAAACAGTCAAGAAGCTAAGGTGTACGACAGTTACGGTGTACGCGCATGCATAGGATTACAGGGGATATATAAACAAGAAACAAGAATGAAACACCACAAACATTCACTCGTTTCTCTCTCTAACCTAAGTTAGAGAGAGAAGCTCTGCAACAAGCCTTTCTTCTCCGACCAGATCACAACATTCCGGCGAACCTCAACCTCATTCCGACGCGGTGGCCGGTGGCGGCACCGCCGCGTCGGAGCTCAATCTTGCTCCGATTCGACGAACAAACACAGATTTAAGCATATTTTCTTCTTCTTTCTTTGAATTCGAACTCAGTTTTTAGTAAAAGCTTTCGAATCGGAGCAGATCTACGAGTTTGAGATCCTATGGTTCTTGTTCTCAAATCACAGAGAAACGGTGTAAAACATAGAAAAGAGCACGTACCTTCGATTGGATCGGTTGAAAAGGACGAAAGAGGACTGGAACTTTCAGATTTCTGCGCCTTCGTCTTCTTCTTCGTTCTTTAGAGCTTTGCGATTCTTTTCTTTTGGATTCGTCCTCTTTCCGTTCTGATTTGCTTCGATTGGCTTCGGTGTTGTTCGTTCTTGCTATGTTTGAATCTGATGTGTTGAAACTTTGTGATTCAGTGATGAATCGGTGAATCTGTAACTGAATTGGTTATGGATTTTGATGAGGGAAAGTCGGTGATGATGACTGTGGTGTTCTGGAATTTTCTGTTGTGCGTTTTTGTTGTAGGAATTGTGGATCCAATCTGTTGAGAAAGTTAGGGTTCTGGACTTTCCTGTTGAGGTTGAAGATGAAGATTCATCTTCATTCTTCAGTGTTCTTCAGATTTTCCAGAATTTGTTGTTGATTTTCGGTTTTGATTTGTTTGAGTGGAGAGAGAGAGAGTGTGAAGTGTTTGTGATGATGTGGAAAAAAATGAATGGTGATCCCTGACTTTGACTGTTGAGTCAGCTTTTATAGCTGACTGTGTAACTGCCTGGGCCAATAACAAACTGCCATGTGGCGCTGGACCTTGTAACAAACTTTTGGACAAATGGACAAATGGGAAACTGACACGTGTACAGACCTGATGACTTGACAAAAAGGACTAAAATACAATCTTTTAGGAATTTTAGGACTAAAAATAAAAAGAAAATGAATTAAAATTGGTAATTGGAAAATAACGTAAAGTGAAACGATTAAAATCGACAAAACGGACTAAAATGAACCAATGGCCTAAATGAGGTACTTTAAAGTACCTCTCTGCCGAAATTTCGTGTGAAATGACCAAAATGCCCCTGGGGCTAAAAACGACTAAAAATGACTCAGATGCAATTGAAAAATGGATTTTTGACAGAGATTGAATCAAAGACTTATACAAGCAAAATTAAAAGACTCAGAGACAGTTTTTTTGGGATTTAAACAGTACTTGGACACTTGAAATGACCAAAATGCCCCTAGGGGCAAAACTGACTCAAAATGACTTCAAATGCAAATTTTAAAATGGATTTTGACATGGAATTGCAATGAAGACTTATTCAAACTATTTGAAAGGACTCAAACAAATTTTTAAAAGATTGAAAGAAATTTTGACATAGGAAATGACTAAAATGCCCCTAGGGGCTAAACTGACTAAAAAATGACTCAACTGATATTTTTGAAATGAATTTTGACATGAGATTGAAACAAGGACTTGTACAAACCAATTTAAAAGACTCAAACAATTTTCAAGGATTAAAATGAGTTGAATGCAGGAAATGACTAAAATACCCTTACATGTAAATTTTGCAAATAACATTGAAATAAAATGCAGAGAAAGATGCAATTGATCAGAGACATATCAAATGACTTATAATGCAAGAAAAGAAGAATTGACTAGTATTTTTAGGTCCAAAATTAGGGTATAACATACAACACTCGAAAGGACACGGTAATGGCGTAGGCGAACATGTACTGAGTTAAGCCAGGGTATAAAAGCCAAACAACAGCCAGATTCACTCATACTCTAAAACGTTTCTCTCTCTAACTTGATCCTAGAGAGAGAAGCTCTGAAAATGAGCGAACGAAGAAGACGATCGAAAACGTCTTCCGATACGGTGGTTGCTCGGAGCGCCGCCGCACCGGAGACTTTTTCTTGCACTTTTTTGAAGCTTTTTGTATCAAAACAATCGTCTACTTCTTCTCTCTTCAGATCCACACTTAGTTTTCAGAACAACACCGTAAAACTACCTAGATCTATACATGCAAGTTTCGAAAATTTAAAAAAGGAAACGGAGAAGATGATACCGTTTATGTTCGTCGTATCGTTGATCCTTCCTTTCTCTGTTAATGCTGAATCTTGCTGCGAACTGTGTTGTTGAACCTTGAATCAGTTGAGTTTGTTACAATCTTGTGACAAATTCGAGTAGTGATTTACGGTTCGAAATTGTGTCCTTGTGTTGGAATGAATTCGAATTTCTGCGTTCTTGTGCTGGAATTGAATTCGAAATTCTGTGTTCTTGGTGTTGGAATTGAATTCGAACCTGTGTGATTTGGTACTGGAATTTGGTGATGATGATGATTCGGTTATGTGAATTCAATGGCGAATTTCTGAGAATCCATGTGAATTCGTTGAATCTGTGAAGGATTTTACGGTTAGGGTTTGGGATTGGGGATGAAGGTTCTTGAGCTTTTCTGGAAATTTCTGCGTTTTGATCTGTGAAAGGTGGAGAGAGAAAGGGTAATAGTGTTTTTGATGAGTTGTACCATTCTGAATGGATCTCTGATGAGTTGGCCTTTTATAGGCTGACACATGTATGGACTGGACCAATGGACTGTTGACACATGGCACTGGACTTAACAAACTTTTGGACTAATGAAAGAAAGACACGTGGACTGGACAATGACTTGGACAAAAATGGACTAAAATGCAAATTTTAGGAATTTTAGGACTTAAAAATAAAAATAAAAATAAAATGAATTAAAATTGGTAACCGGAAAATAACGTAAAGTGAAACGACTAAAATTGACAAAAACGGACTAAAACGAACCAATGGCCTAAATGAGGTACTTTAAAGTAACCTCTCTCTGCCGAAATTTCGTGTGAAATGACCAAAATGCCCCTGGGGCTAAAACGACTAAAAATGACTCAGATGAAATTTTAAAATGGATTTTTAACAGAGAATTGAAACAAAAGTTTATTTAAACCAATTTGAAAGACTCAGAGACAATTTTTTAGATTTGAACAGAGTTTTGACTCTTGAAAAGACTAAAATGCCCCTAGGGGCAAAACTGACTCAAAATGACTTCAAATGCAATTTTTGAAATGGATTTTGACATAAAATTGAAATGAAGACTTATTCAAACTATTTGAAAGAGCTCAAACAAATTTTTTAAAAGACTGAAAGAAATTTTGACATAGGAAATGACTAAAATGCCCTTACATGTGAATTTTGCAAGTAACATTGAAATAAAATGCAGAGGAAGATGTAATTGATAAGAGACAGTTCAAATGGCTTGAAATGCAAGATAAGAGGAATTGAACAAGTATTTTTAGGTCCAAAATTAGGGTATAACAATGTTTAGATGAATGCTTAGGATTTATACTTAGAAAAATCATTTTCAAAAAAAATATAAACAACATCACTCAAATATTTTTCTTAATAAACCTTGGGTGCCTAACACCTTCCCGTAGCGAAAACAACTCCCGGACCTCGATTCTCAAGGGTTTTGCTTACTTTTTCCCTTCCCAAGAAAAAATAAGATATCACCGGTTAAAAAGGTTCAAACGTAATCAATGTTTGACATCCGAAAACCAAGATAAAACAATTATTTATGCCTCAATTTTGTTCCTTTATTTTATATTTGCTTTTAGTTTCTAATGTTGTATTTACCTTTATTTATATTTGTATTTATTTAAAGAATAATATCGAATCAATAATTTAGAATAAAATTAAGAAAATAATTTAGATTAATGTAAACAAAATAATTTCAAAATAAAGTTAATAAAATAATTTAGAATAAAGTTAATAAAGTTAAGAAAATAACATAATTTGAATAAAGTTAATATAAACAAAATAATTTTGAATAAGTTAATAACATAATTTGAAAACAGTAAATAAATTAAAAAAAAGTACCCTTGCGCCACTTAACTTGCGCCACGTGACTTAACTTGCGCAGTAATTTACACTTGCGCAAGTTAACTAGCGCATGGACATTTTCGACATGGCTGCAGGGCGCGAGCAAAATGTGCTGGGTGGAGAGAAAAATCATTCTAGTTTATGGAAGTCTATAGTTAAAGTGTGTGGCCCATATATAGTTTTACTTTTGGTCTTTGGGTGATGGTAGAAGTGTGGATGTGTGGAGTAGTAATATGTGGATAGAGCATGGAGTTAGAATTTCAGACATGAACCTGCAAATGATGATCTCAAAGATATGTGTAGTTGTGTTAGCAGTTCGTTTTTCTATTGGAAATACATATAGGAACCTTTGCGATTTTCAACAGCCAGAGGAATTGAGGTGGAAGCAAATCTAGAATTCAAGAGCAATATGTAATTTCTGTAGAATTGCATATTCATTCCCTGATGATTGGAAATGTCCTCACAAGTAATAATAAAGGCAATCGTTGTGGGAGATCTTTAGTGGTGAAAATTTGTTGCTTGCTTGAGATGGAGCGGGAGGTTGTGGTTCATCACTCATACGGTAAAGCTAATCAATGTGTTGACGCATTAGTTAATTTGGTCTCTCTTTTGAGTAATGCTATTGTTTATTATGAGTTTGTCCGACTCAGATTGGTCATTTGGTAGTTGTTAATGTAACGAGAGCTTCTAAATTATATCCCTCGTGTTATTATCTTGTTAGTTTTGTAGCATTCCAACCACACTTCAATTTATATTGTTTTTTCAACCAAAACGTGCGGCATTGCAATTTTATTTCAAGTAAGCATATATTCAAGAGTCAAATTTTATTCGCTAATTTTGTAGGCATGGTTAGAACATCATAAGAATATTTACCATTAAATTTTGAAGTTTTTAAATTAGGGACAAATTAAATATGAGTTGTTTAAGAGATTCATAATTATGGGAATTAAAATTCATAATTAATGTATCCCTCATTTAAAAAGCTCCAAAATTTAGTGGTGCGGAAGTTCTTATGATGTTATAATTATGCTAGCAAAATTAGGGCTCAAAATTTGACCTGTTATGCTTACTTGGAGCAAAATTGTAATTTTGCACATTTTGG
The DNA here is from genome assembly GCF_051527215.1 of Medicago sativa. Classification (NCBI taxonomy): domain Eukaryota; kingdom Viridiplantae; phylum Streptophyta; class Magnoliopsida; order Fabales; family Fabaceae; genus Medicago; species Medicago sativa. The sequence goes on along the minus strand of NC_140753.1, from coordinate 12,529,026 downwards.
ATAAAAAATCAAAATAAATTGAGGCATAGTCGGAATGCTACGAAACTTTGCAGATGATCCATCTCTATGTATTTTAATAAAAGTGTATGCAAAAAACCAACCCATAATTTATTTTCCAGATCATGATTTCCGTTGTTTTGTTTTTTGAGTTTTTTTGTGCTTTAAAGATTCATAATTAATTATTTCTTAGTCGAAAACTTCTAATGTTTTGTAGAAAACTATGTTTTAACGTCTTAAACATGCCCGAAAAAACCATGAAAAAATTTAAACCTTTAGATTTTTTTTCTAAACTTTATGTCTATTGAAAAATTAATATATGAAGAATCTGAAATTATATAGTAGAAGATTTTTTTTAATTATTGCAATGTCGTTTTTCAAATTTCGTGTATATTACGATATCAATTTGAACATATAACCCAAAATAAAATCAACATTTATTCTTTTCATTTATTTACTATTTATACAGTATATCAATTTATTTGGTTTCCTTTATTTGTGTTTCTTATCTCAATTTAATTATTTTCTCTTCATCCAAACAAATGATACTCAAAGAGTTGTAAACAAATTTGACAATCTCAAAGACACAATCACACAGTATGTCAGTATCACTTAGCATGGACCGAGAAGCTACTAGTATAGCAAGGCTATTGAAATAAATTTGTCTTTAATTTGTGGTATTCAAGAATTTTCAGGCTGATTATTTTCAATTCAAATTATTTGACATGTTATGAGAAAATAGCAGTTATGTGGGTGGTCAGGAAACTTTGATGGGAGATTAGTCACTTTAGTCCATAAATAGGAAAAGAGTCGTCACTCTAGTCCTTGAATGCAGATAAATTGCAAAATAGTTTCTGATTGTAGATTTTGTTAGTCAATTTAGTCCCTGAATGCAGACTCCGTTAGTCAATTTAATCTCTGAATGTAGACTCCGTTAGTCAATTTAGTCCCTAAAATTGACCAACAGAGCATACATTCAGGGATTGTTTTGCAATTTCTCTGCAATCATGGACTAAAGTGACTACTCCTTTCACATTCAGGGACTAAAGTGACTAATTTCCCAACTTTGATTAATACATGTTTATTGCATGTGGTTACATTTTTCATATAGCCATGTATTTGGAAGAAAGAACAAAAGAAAGCCACGTATATTAAAAGGGTCTTGCTAACAAGTGCACTAAGGGCATTGTTTAAGGAACCCACAAAAAGAAATTATGTCTTGAAAATACAAGTCAAACACATGTTAAAGCCATAACCATACAATTTTCAATGCAAAAGTTGTTACTTTTAGATGCTTAAACAATGCCCTTAGATTGTTAGCATTTTCCATATTAAAAAAAAAACGAATCAAAATTGTGGAAGAGGTGAATTGAAGAGCACATTGTTTTCTTCATCGTGGAGGTGACTTTTAGCAGCCTTGGAAAAAAATTACTTCTATTATTATATTTTCTGTCCTTCTAGAAGAAATATCTTTCAACTTAGGCTTAAATGCAATTTTGCCCCCCCTATTTTGACTCAATCGGAATTTTACCCCCCCTATTTTAAAACTCGGAATTTTGCCCCTCCAATTTAATGTTTTTCGGAATTTTACCCCCCCTATTTTAAAACTCGGAATTTTACCCCCTCAATTTAATATTTTTCGGAATTTTACCCCCCCACCACATTATCTTATTATCCACCTAATTAATTATTTAAATTAAATAATTTTTAATTACAAAAAATAAATAACTTTTTAAAAAAAATGGAAAAAAACTTTAAAAAATACCTTAAAATGCAGAAAAAAAACTAGAAAATAAAGATAAAATGTAGGAATTACAAAAAATAAATAACTTTTTATAAAAATCGAAAAAAACTTTAAAAAAATACCTTAAAATGCAGAAAAAAAACTAGAAAATAAAGATAAAATGTAGGAATTACAAAAAATAAATAACTTTTTATAAAAATCGAAAAAAACTTTAAAAAAATATCTTAAAATGCAGAAAAAAATACTAGAAAATAAAGATAAAATGTAGGAATTACAAAAAAAAATAACTTTTTATAAAAATCGAATTTTTTTTTAAAAATACCTTAAAATGCAGAAAAAATACTAGTATTTTTTCTGCATTTTAAGGTATTTTTTCTAGTATTTTTTCTGCATTTTAAGGTATTTTTTCTGCATTTTAAGGTATTTTTTTAAAGTTTTTTCGATTTTTTAAAAAAGTTATTTATTTTTTGTAATTCCTACATTTTATCTTTATTTTCTATTATTTTTTAGAATTTTTTCCTGCATTTTAAGGTATTTTTTAAAGTGTTTTTCGATTTTTTTAAAAAGTTATTTATTTTTTGTAATTAAAAATTATTTAATTTAAATAATTAATTAGGTGGATAATAAGATAATGTAGTGGGGGGTAAAATTCCAAAAAACATTAAATTGGGGGGGTAAAATTCCGAGTTTTAAAATAGGGGGGGTAAAATTCCGAAAAACATTAAATTGGGGGGGCAAAATTCCGAGTTTTAAAATAGGGGGGGTAAAATTCCGATTGAGTCAAAATATGGGGGGCAAAATTGCATTTAAGCCTTCAACTTATCAATATGATGATATAGTTGTAGGTCTTGTGGGCCTTACAGGACAAATAAGAAAGATCTGTTTGTTTTATGTGTTTGCTGAAGTGGACTTGACAGCATCTTCTAGAAGAAAATTGTTCTTCTCTCGTCAAGATTTGCTCATCCCCATACAAAATGACTAAAGTACCTTCAACGTGATTTAACTCATGCATGTGTTAAATGAAACGTGACTTAAGTTACGTTGAACTCAGTGTGACTTAAGTCACATTCTGCGTGAGTTAAGTCATGTTGATTACAGGTCAACATGAGTTAACTCACGTTGAGTACAAATATATCAGCAGACAACATTGAATGCATGAGAATCAAGTCTTTAATGACCCGTAATCTTTACACACTCATAATTAAACCGAATTACGTCAGTTTAACAACATAATCACATAATCGCACATAAACGATCCAAATTACACAAATTTGTCGTTAATCACACGTAAACGATCCAAATTACAAAAATTCGTCCTTAATGATGCATAATCACTTCATCACACTTAATGACACATAAACGATCCAAATTACACAATTTCGTGTTTAAATTCCCAAAATCACATAATCGCACATAAACGATCCAAATTACACAAATCCGTCGTTAAATTACACATAACACAAATTTATTAAAATTCAACATTACAGACACAAATTTGAACGCATTACACTATTACACATTAATAAATATTACACTTCAATGGATCGAACATAAAGATGCAAAATGTTATTTTCAACCATTAACCTAAACATGTAATCAACGTCGCTTTCTGATGATTTGCAATGAAGATTTTGACCAAAAAATTCACACTTTTTGGGTTTTTGAAGGTGGAGAGGGAAAGAAAATGGTGATTGAAGTTGAGACGGATGGGTTTTGTACCAAAACAGTACAAACTCGCAGCGTGAGTTAAGTCACGCTGGGTTTATAACTTGCGTGAGTTAACCCACGCAATGTGACTTAACTCACGTTGAAAGAACCGTACGTGACTTAATTCACAAGGGGGTACTTTCGTACATTCAGTTGGGAGTGAGTGTTATTTGATGGGAGAAGAGCAATTTTCCTTCTAGAATGGATGATAAAATTTTGATGGTTCATAAATAGGGTGGAGAAAAATGCAAGTGTTAGTTTTTATGATTGATGGTAAGATTTGTTGTCTTCAATCTGTTCGAGGTTTTAATTCTTTTGTACTGATGGATTTTTGGTTCGAAAGTTTTGGAGGGGAGGGGAGGGAATATTTTTAATTTGAAGTGTTTGGTTCAATTTTTAGAAGGGGAGGGGAGAGGAGGGGAGCAAATTTTATTGCATTGCCAAAATTATCCTTAGATTAATTTAAAATCTCAATATTATCCTTATAACAACATTTATTATTATTAGATTATATTATCCTTGAACAACTTTTATTACTAATTGTAACAACCCTGTTAGTAATCAATTATTGTATCGTCTGCATTGTATTGTTATTGATTACATCGTTATTGTTTCGTTATTTTATTATCCTTATTTAATTAAGTTTAAGAGTAAAATAGTAAAATAATTTTAAAATCTCTCCCCTCGCCTCCGTTAAAATCCCTCCCCTCCCCTCTTAATTCTCGAACCAAACGGACCCTTTGATAGTTTGCCGGATAGGCACATAAAAGTTACACACTTGATTGAAAATAATTGTTTGAAAGTTATGACTTGATTAAATTTTACAATTAGATCAAAAACGAAATTGAGGTGCTTATTCAATAATTTTTTAAAATTATTTAAACAGACGCAATCATAGATGAGAGAGAAGACAAGCTTCTAGATATTTGAAGGGTCTGTTTGGTAAGACCACTGAACGAGTTTATAGCTTATAGTGGATAGCTTATAAGCTCGTCTGACAAAAAAAACTCCGTTTGGTAATGTTCTTTCACCACGAACTTAGCGTCTAAGCTTATAGCTTATAGCTTATCATTATTTGTTCCATTTTTACCCTTATTATTTTAACTAAAAGTCATATTTACCCTTTATCATTTATTATACTTAAATTGCTACTGGACGGCTTATGCTTTTTGTTTAACACGTTCAGTGCAACAACGCTGATGTATAGGGACATTATTTTCCTCAAAAAAAAAGTGACCTATGATTTTATAGGTATATATATATAGATTAGTATTTTACCGTAAAAAAAAAAATAGATTACGTATTTTATTTTTTGTTGCTATTCTTTTAATACTTTTTTGTTTTATCATTTTTAATCCTATTGATAGATTATTTTTTACTTTGCCTCTAAAATAAAATTTTATACTTTATTCATTCATAAAGTATACAAACTGAATGAAATAAAAAAAACAAAATTTTAACCAAAAATATATATTGAGTAGAATAATAAATTTAAATGACTAAATATCTTAAATATTTATGACCTCTCAAAAAAAATTATTATGAATAAAAAAGGTCCTTTTATGGCAATTTACATTTATCAGTTATAATAATCTCTTTTATAAAAAATTAAATTTTTTTTAACATGTAATGAATTAAATATAATTTTTTTAAAACACCAAAAATTGAAGATAAAACTAACGAAAATTTGGACCTAAAAATAAAATTTTGAGCTAACTTATTGCGGCTGAACGTTTTATAATGTTTTAAACAAGTATGTAAAAAAATCATTAAAAAATTTAAAATTTTAAGCATAATTAAACAAATTTTAATTTAACAGGGACTAAAAACACTAACGAAAAAATTGGAGGGACTAAAAAGTGTGATTTATTTTTATAGGGACTAAAAACAAAACTGCAGATATTTATAGGGACCAAAAACTTAATTAACCCAAAAAATATAAATCAATTTCTAAAGTTTCAAATAAAATGCACCATTCTTAAGATATTTTTTTTTTAAACTCATTAAAAATACCTGAGAACATTTTTTACAAACATTCCTAACAACATTTGTTAACATTTTCTTATGTTTTTTAAAGGTATTCCAGAGAAAAAGCATTTCCAAAGAAAAATAATCTTACGTACGTTTTGTCCGAATGCCTTTTTATCTAGAAGGTTATCTTCTCGCTCAGAGTGTATCTACTCCTAATCCTAATTCTATAATCTAGATTCTGGAAGATGCTGTCGAGTCTACTACATTGAATATATAAAGAAGGTCTTTTTTAATCTGTCCCATTAGGCCCACAACTCACATCATATTGATGAGTTTGCAAGATATTTCTTCTAGATGTACAAAAAGACACAATAATAGAAGTAACTAATTTCCAAGGCTGCTAAAAAGTCACCTCCACGTTGAAGAATACAATGTGCTCTTCAATTCGTTTCTTTCTTCCTTATGTGTGGTTTGTTTTGTTTCTTTCTTTCTTCCAATTAAATTCTAGGGTTAAATATGTTTTTGTTTCATGTAAATATGTTAACTTTTCGTTTTAACCCTTCTAAAATTTTCCTTCAACTTTCAGTCCTTATAAAATTTTCAATCACTACTTTTGATCCCTATTTTTAATTTAATTTTTGTATGGGAAATGTTAATTTGTGCCCTTAAGACACAAGTTAAGAAATCAAATATAGAAATAATGTATTGGAATGTGTGCATTTCATTTAATCTTTAATTTTTTAATGAATTCAATGCACAAAATTTTATAGAATATTTCTTCTTTTGGAGTTCTTAACATGTGCCCTAAGGGCACAAGTTAACACTACCCTTTTTGTATTTTATAATGAAATTGTGCAGAAATGTGTAAAATATTCTAAAAAAAATCCTATAAAGAATTAGAATTTTTTAACAAAACACAAATTAAATATGAATTTTTAACCATGAAAAATATAAAAATTTATATTAAATTCATGTTTTGTTAAAAAATTCTAAATTTTTTTGAGAGAGATTCTTATAATATTTTGAATTTTTCTGAAAAATTTTATTAAAAAATATGCATTCTACATATGAGTTTACTTTAAAAGAGAGACCAAAAATGAAGATTGAAAATTTTATAGGGACTAAACGTTGAAGGAAAATTTTAAAGGGACTAAAACGAAAAGTTGACATATTTATAAGGACCAAAATCATATTTAACCCTAAATTCTATATAAAATCTACTAGAAGTAGAAGTACATAGCTATATGTAAAATGGAACCACATAAAATAAACATGAATTAATCAAAGTTTCCTGACCACCCACATAACTGATATTTTCTCCTACATGTCAAATAATTTGAATTGAAAATCTTCAATCTGAAAATTCTTTTGAGTAGCCAAATTAAAGACAACTTGTTTATCTGGTCCATGCTAAGTGTGATACTGTGTGACTGTGTGTATGAGATTGTCAAATTTGTTTGCAATTCTTTGAGTATATTTTGTCTGGATGCAGAGAAAATAATTTGAGATAAAAACACAAATAAAGAAAACCAAATAAATTCATATACCGAGTAGAAAATAAATGAAATGATATGTTTTCCTTTTGCTTTTTCGTAGGTTCTCTTTATTGAAAGTAATTATATTTGAGGAGTTGTAAAACATAAATATGAATGTTCTCCCAACTATAATTTGAATATTGGTTTGTTACATTGTAGAAGTCTTGTTTATTTAATTGAATAATGGAAAAGAGTCTTGCTATATGGTACGAGAGATTTGTTGCACGACTCTTGCACGACGTGCTCTAAACACACAATTTGCTTAGTTAGTGACATTTTCCTTGTTGGCTTATGGTTTTATAAAATAAAAGATCAACTAAGATATATAAAATATAATATAATAAGTTATAAATTACTCATAATCTAAAATTGTTGTTGTCGGTAGCACCATCACCATCATTGTCAATGTTGCACCGATAAAAAGAATCAGAACACATAAAGATGCTCCAAATTCATGTTTTAAGCTTAACTCATTATAAGATCAAGTGCCAAATGCCAAAGAAATACTCTCTAACAAGATTAATTACAAGGAAGAATGGTTCGTGCAATTTCAACGAAATTTTTTGTCGTGGCTTTTAGCATTTTCCAATGGAAAATGCTAACTTGTGTCTTTAAGGAATAAGTTAATGAATCAAAAGTAGAAATAGTTTATTGGAATGCATGTATTTTATTTAATTTTTTAATGAATTGAATGCACAAAATTTTAGATAATATTTCTTCTTTTGAGTTTCTTAACATGTGCCCTAAAGACACAAATTAACACTACCTTTGAATAATAAGTGAAAAAAATCATCCATATTGGTGGTGTTTGTATTCAATTTTTCAGTGATGAGATTAGAAACTCTTCACCATCTAGGTTTCTTCTTCTTCGCAATTTTAGTGAAGTTTCTAAGGATTGAAAATGCAATAAAAATAGAGAAATGATATTTATACAACTAATTTGTGACAATTTTCTTTCTCATATTTATATTATGTTTTTATTTTCTCTCTATATTTTGATTTTCATGTTAATAACTAATTTTCTTTGTAAATCTATAGAGAAGTCGATAAATTTATACAAAAAGACATAATTTGATGACAAAGTTCAATCAATTATGTCTATATTTTAACAATAAAGCGGCAATTTTAAAACCAGGTCCGACTCATTTTAACAACTATAACTTGATACATATATAACCTATAACTTATTGGGTAATCCGAACTCTATATACGTGATAATTGTCACTTTTATAAACTCTCTTAAGGACTAATTTCTTCTATGTAATTACCAACCTTTGCCAATTTTTTTGTTTACAATGCTAATCAAACAAACAAACAAAGAGAACAAAGAACAAACTACCGTCTATGGAAAAAAGTTACTTTCAAAATGTTACTTTGAAAACTTTATTTTATTTCTTCTTTTAAACTTTGATTCGAATTATATTTGTTATGACTGTTCACTATGACAGACAATACAAACACACGAGAGACATTTTTTTTTTAAGGAACACGAGAGACATTTTTTTAGAACATGTTCTTTTCATGTATGTTAGAAAATGTAACTGTAATATCTCCACGCACAACTAAAATGACTAACATCTCAAACAAGATAATAATAAAATGTGTTGGAACAAAATGTGTTTAACAATGAACCTTAAAGAGTTTTGATGATAACAAGGTATTAAAAATTGTAAATTGGACTAGCTAATATTTGTTCAAGTGTACATGACCATAATTAAAGAGTTACATCATTTATTGGTTCTGAATGAGCAAATAAAGAGCAAAAGGAATCAACAAAATTGAAGCTTAGTGCTCCTGAAGGCAACTCGCTCCTGAAGAGAAAAAGCGCTCCTGAAGTAAAGCCGCTCCTGAAGTTAGTAAAGTGCTTCTGAAGAGTAGTGCTCCTGAAGACAAGAGGTCCAGAAGCCACATCATCAGAAGCTGCGTTATCAGAAGCTGTATCATCAGAAGCTGCATCATCAGAAGCTGCCTCATCAGAAGTCATTTCACCAGAAGCTGAAGATCAACTGAATTTGAGAAATTCAAGGATTCAAGAGCTGTGTCATGGATCGAAATTCATCAAAGGACAACAAAAGATCAGTGGAATTCTACAACGGTCATTTCAAAGGTGTTTGAAGGCATGTGCTTGCAATTTTGGACGAAAGCGTTGACATTGTACTGTGTACGAACTGTACAACCACCTTCTCCACTACTCTGTTTTGTGTCCACACTACAAGACAAGAAAACAGCTCCAGAATACGGCTTCGCCTGCATAGATGTTCCTTTGGATAAGGAATGGATTTCAAATTGGTTCTTCATAGGACAACAACCAAATCAGGCAAAAGATCATTGGTGAAAGATCAAGCTTCAACAACGACTCTTTGATGTGCTGGCAATTTCATAACGTCTCTTTCACACATCTATATAAAGGAGTGAAGACTTAGAGATTTGGTAATGCTGAACGAAAGACTCACAACATTTTTACAAGTGTCAAACCTCTGCTGAAATTGTTCTGCATTCACTTAGAATTTCTGTGTCTCAAAGTTTCATCTTAGAAATTCTTAAGTTATTGAGTCTGTATCTGATTTGTATTGTGACCACCTCTGATTGTATATCAAGTGTTCAACCTTAAACAATTTTCTGTGTAATTTTGTTTTGTTAGAAGTCTCTTGCAGTTGTGCTTGAGCAGGGAAGTCTCTTGATTGTGTTCTTGAGCATAGGAAGACTCTTGCAAAGTGTGCTTGAGCAAAGGAAGTCTCTTGCAGGTGTGCTTGAGCAATTGTAATCAGATATTACTTTTAGTGAAATCTCCTTGGAAGTGCAAGGGGGACTGGACTACTTCCGGATTGTGGAAGGAACCAGTATAATTGCTTTGTGTCGTTCTTCTTCTCTCTCTCTGTTTTATTCCGCTGCGTGTAGATTCTGATTATCACTTCAGAAGCTGTTTCACTTAGCTTCTGATTAGTGTGTTCAGTTTTAGGAGAAACGAAGAATTTTTCAAAACACAATTCAACCCCCCTTCTTCTGTTTTTCTCACCTTCAAAATGAACAACAAAGTTTTCCTCAAAAGTTTTGGCACCAGTACAATATTCTCATGTTAAACTCAAACTAAAAGTTAGGATTCTCCCCGTTTACAATAAACTTTGAATCTTTAGTTAGCAAAATTTTTAATTGAATTTATTTATATAGTAGGAGCATATGTGGTCTATTTTTGATTAATAATATATATATTTATATTAAAAATAAGTGTAATCTCTTTTACAAGTTCCTAAGACCATTTACAATGGTCATCAACATTAAACACCCTTCAACACCCACTTTTTCAATTCCCAACACTCCACATCATCTTCTCTCTCTTAATTCAACACTCATTCAACTTTAACCTCTCCAATGGTTTTTTTTCATTCAACACTCTACCCCACCACCTTTTATTTCTTATTCTTATTTAATTTTATATTTTTGTTTTTATAATTACATAAAATTACAATTATCGATTATAATTAAATTAAAATAAAGAAACACTTAAAAAAAATTTTTGTAAAAACAAAATTTATTTAAATAATTTATTTTTATTTTCTTAACTTAAAATGCAATACAACAAACTAAGCACGCAACACACAAATAACTTAAAATGCAAGAAAAAAAAAAGCACACAACACACAAGCAATTTATTTAGTACGATACAAATCATCTTCAATCACGAAACATTCCAAACTTTGTCCATATGTGCTTCACTAGATCTGCTTGCAATTCGTGATGAACATTTGGATCACGCAACTCGGATCTAGCACGCACATGATTTGCAAAAGTGGGTAACACATACTATTTGGTTTTTTTTTTTAGATTTTTTTTTTGCATGCCATGTGAAATGGCGAGCACTATTTGGTTTTTTTTTAAATTTTTTTTTGCATGCCATGTGAAATGGCGAGCACTATTTGGTTTTTTTTTAATTTTTTTTTTGCATGCCATGTGAAATGGCGAGCATTCTGTGGCAATCCTGTGCGGTCCAATTGCACGCCGCCACGTGGCATTCTGTGGCAGATTAATTGGTGTTGAATCCGTTAATCCTCTCTCTCATCCAGCAGTTCATTCAACAGAGGTTCAACATGCCATTGCACTGGTTTTCCTTGTTGACTGTCAGGTTAAACACTCCCATTGCACATAGTCTAACATTGAAAACAATCATTCATCGAAGTATTATGAGTGATGTGAGTGGCATATTCTAGTCTGAATCTAACTTTATTTGCACTTTAAGTTAAAAAAGTTCACCCCCAAACTAATCAACATCACAACATGTCTCAATTAATCACCAAACTAGAACAATGTATTTTTCTAATTATTTTAGCCTCTTAAAAAAAAATGTACTTTTCTAATTTGACTTATGTTACTGCTTTCTTTTTGGTAATATGCTTTACTCTGTTCTAGCTGGTTAAAAATTACCACTCTTTTTTTGGTAACATAATTATAAACTTCACATTTCTTGTTTATATCTGAAATTTTGATGCAATCACGGACTAAGAAGAGTAAAGTTGTCAATAATTTTCTACTGTATTATAATGGAAAAACTCATTACAAACTCTGAAACACTAACTAGTTAATTACCGTAGCTTCAGTAAAACCCCTAATTACTTATAGTTAGAATCGCCAATGAGTTAAATTACACTTGAGACATGGTGCTTCATTAATAACTGCAACTGCCTCATCTGTTAGTAAATTCAAAATTCACTCGGATGAGTCAACTCACTACCAACACTGATCGGTCTCCCATTTTCGACTTGAGTAGCCGGAAGACACCATCGTCGACAACGGCCGTCGTTGTTGCCGGAAAAGACTCCGATCATAATTAGCACGTTTATCTGGATCCGACAGGGTAGAGTATGCAGAGTGAATCTTCATAAAATCATCCGCCGATGAGTTTTTCCGATCAATCGCCGCCACGTCAGGGTGGCAGACTCTAGCAAGTCGCCGATACGCTGCCTTGATTTCTTGATTCGAAGCACCTGCTGATATACCGAGGATCTCATAGTGTGATCCAGGAGAAGAGTGAGGAAAAGTGTTCATGTTTAAATACGAAGGTCTTTGTTGCTCTGTCCATGTAGAGCGAGAGCGAGGTTCGGCGGTGGCTGTGGAGCTTGCTGTGGTGATTATTGGCTTCGATCTGACACGGCACGGCGGTGGTGTTACGACGGTTCCGGAGAATTTTCCGGCGTAGAGAGAAGAAGGAAGAGATATTGAAGAGATCATATTGTGATGAAAATGTTCGTTATGAGATATGAGAATAAGAAATGAGATTTGGGTTAGGATTGGTTTTATACAAAGAAAGGAGAACGTGTGGGTCCCACAGTGGAAAAATGCCGTGGTTTCATTTTGTTGTACTTATTTTGCGGAGCACACAAAGAACTTATCCAATGGGCGATACGTGCTGACTCAGATTGTACCTTGGCTTTGGAATATTTTACTTTTTTTTACACTTTGATGCTTTGTTTGCTGGTTAAGTATTCCTAATTAAACTAAACATCCTTTTCATATTTAGCAATGAATCAACTGGTTATTTTTTTTCTTAAAAGAAAAAAAAAAAAGAATCATTTAGTTATTTTATCACTCAAATTAACGTTACAAAATAGTGTAAGTTTGGTTTCATTTTAGAAGGATCAAAATTGATTCTGAAGTGTAAAATTGATATGTTTACAATCGTAAAATTTATTTTGCTTTGACATTCCAATATAATTGAAATAGAGAAAGAAAGGTTAATTTGAAAGATACCAACTCTGATAAAATAAAACATCTGTGCATCTATTCACCGACATGGTGTGAGATAAAGTTTCATTAATCATTTTGTACGTATGATTTAATTTTTAAATTTAATTTTAGGCTGAATCTAATTGCACACGGGGGATGGAACCGAGTTCGGTTTACACTTTTCGCGTCCCACTTGCCTTATATTGGGTATCCATCGTTATTAAGCGTACTGCATGCATGTATAAGACTTTGAATTAAGTTTAAGCGTAATTATGGATTAAGTTTAGGCTTTGAACTAACATCATGCATGTACAAGTCTTGGGGTGTTATACATTACGAATAATTTGATGGAACACATCAAGAAGGATCAAGAGTATGACCAATACCTTTTTTTTTTTTGAAAATAAACTTTCATTAAAAAAGGAGAGATTACAAACTCATATCTTTTTGGATATGAGCAAAGATGGGCTTAGGAAACCTAGAAGTCCAATACCTATCTGGCTCTTTTGCAGCCCAACAAGCTATCTCATGTGCAACATGATTACTATTCCTATTGGTCCACTTGATCTCTATCTTATCCAGAGAATCACATAACAAAACACAAGTCTCTATCGTTTTTCCCCAGTAAGATCTAGACCAGCATCTAGAGGCAATCGCTTTGACACAAACCTGAGAATCCGTTTCAACAATAACTGAGCTCAACCCGTTTTGCTTGATAAAATGAAGAGCTTCGAGTACTCCAAGCGCTTCTGCCAGCTTCACATCTTCGCCGCTCCGAGCTTCCCTAGTGGCCACCACAACCGTGCCCCCATCCTCCCGTCGCAGAATTAACCCCAAACCCCAACGGCCATCACCTATACGGTGAGCATCCACGTTGATTTTGAGGTAACCCTTTGAAGGAGGACTCCAGCTGATGTTGCAGCGCTGCGCACTAAGGTTGCCAGATGGAGCTATTGATGAAGACTGTTGATGAAAGGATTTGAGCTCTTCAGCGAGATTTGCAGCTTTGGAGATGATTTCAAAGACATGTACACTTTTGTTATGAAAAATAAGATTATTTCTAGCTTGTCAAATCTGGTAGATAATGGTAAAAATGTTGCATAAACTCTCTTTGTCCATAGCCTGTATAATATGTTCTAACCAATCTGTGAAGTTTAAATTGATGTTGTCCATATTGATGGTGAATTGGGACGCAAACCAAACCTGTTTGACCCATATACAACCCATGAAAGTGTGATTAATGTCTTCTATAGAGTCTGCACATCTAGGACAGAGTGGATCACTGAGCATTCCTTTGTTGAATAGATTGTTTTTAACAGGTAACCCTTTATGTAGAATACGCCAGATTAGGTGAGTATACTTGGGGGGAATCTTCATTTTCCATAATGTGTCCCATTGCTTATTGTCCTTAGACTGAGAATTGTTACGTATGACCAATACCTTAAGAAGTGAATAAAACACATAAAACACATTGCTCAAGGAAAAGAGAATGAATTTAAAGAAAGTGATGGTGAAATTTTATGATTCAAGGATATATTATGTCTTTAATATTCTTAAAATTAAGATGATTTTTAAAGATTCACACATAGTAGTTAAAGTATTTATTCCGGATCCACCACGATGTAGGGATGTTCACGGTGCGGTTTGGTTCGGTTTTGAGCATAAAAGTCATCCTAACCGCAATATAAAAATGCATGCGTTTCGGTTTGGTTCGGTTGACTTTTAAAAAGCAATCTGAACAAAACCAATCCAAACTGATGCGGTTTGGGTTGGTTCGGTTGATGCGGTTTTACGCAAGACAAAAAAATATTATTAATGTCATGTTTTAGTACACTAATTACCAACTTTGCAGCATAATATTTCATTCATATTAACAAACACAATGAAAAACATCGCATTCCATTCATAATGGCCATGCATAATGTTGATGTTTCAATACTAGCACCAAACATTCAAATCCTTTTTAGCATTACTGAATAACAATTTGTAGTTCTCCTCTAAAAAGAAAAAAAAACTTGTAGTTCGAGAAAGGAAACGTTCATATTTTAGCAGTAGTAACACATAATTTGCAAAAGATCAGCAACTATATAATCAGAATTAGCAAAAGATCAGTCAATACAATCACATGTAGATAAATGAATCAATTACTTGTTCCAAAAAACAACACAAATCAATTAACAATGATTTATAATGTTCACTACGATGAAGTTGTGTTGTATTACTTATTATTGAGCTGGACTGGGACAAGTGAGAGAGGGTAATTTGGGCTGCTTGGGATATTGGTTAGGCATGAGTTAATTGTTGCGGTTCGGTTCGGTTTGGTTTGGTTGATGAAATGAAAACCGCAAACCAAACCAAACCGTGCGGTTTAGCAAAAAAATGATCCAAACTCATCCGAACCAAATGCGGTTTTTACGGTTTTCGGTTTGGATTGGTTCGATTTGCGGTTTTACTTTTGTGTTGGTTCGGTTTTGAACACCCTACCACGATGTATCTAGATCTAAAGAGTGTATTTTGGTATTCTGAAATGAAGAAAGAGATGGATAACTTTGTGTATGCTTGTTTAACTTATCATAGATTGAAGATTGAACTTTAGAAATCATAAGGTAGGTTTTTGAAGACACCTGACTAGATCAATAGGATAATTTGTCAGGATCTGATGTCATTTGGATAATCATTGATCGTTTGATTAAGTTAGCGCATTTCATTACGATGAATATGGAATATTCACTAGAGAAGTTGGCTTGATTGTATATTAAGGAAATGTTAGACTTACAGTTTACAATCGAGTATTGTATCAGATAGAGATCTTTGGATCTTGGAAAAATCTTCAAGAGGTTATTGGCGCACAGGTATAAGCTCAACTGTGGGTATTTGTTACATATCCCAAATTTAGCCATCAAAATAGGATAACTAAGAATGTTCTAGTAACTGATTTACAACAACTACTCGATTAGTATGCTAAGGTATTGGACAAAGAGCGTTATCAACAACAAAAAATTGTCAAAATTATTAGTTTGTGTGTTTTAATCCATAATCATGATTAGCAAACACTTAAGAGTTTAGTTTGTTACAAAGAGTTTAGTTTTGTTACAGAGATTGTTTAGTTTGTTACAAAGATTTAACAGCTAGTTACAAAGATTTAATAGTTAGTTACAAGAGACTTAATTTCTAAGTCATTGTATATATATAAATACTTGTAACTCTTTCATAACAGTGTGTGAATACAATTTTTCTTCAATATTCTCTCTCTCTCTCTCACAATCATAACAAACTCATCAACACCTTTAACATACTTCATCTTCTCCATTTAAACCATACCCTAGTTTTTCTGAAATTGCTTGTGCACCAAGAAACCATTGCTACGCTAACAATTGGCATCTAGAGCTCTGGTACTTCATTATGGGAAACACGAGAGACATTGTGAGGGGTGAATTTTCTGGGAAACACGTGTGAAGTGTGAAGATTCAAAGGTTTCGTGCGAAGCAATCATGGCCAACAATGGAGGTTTTGGTACAAATATACTGGTTCTTGATGGGAAGAATTGGGAAAGGTGGAGTGCATTGATGAGGTCGCTATTTGGCGCGCAAGATGTTCTTGAATTGGTTGAGAATGGATATGAAGATCTTGCTGCAAACACAACTGATGTTCAAAGAGCTGCGTTCAGGGAAGAGAAGAAGAAAGATTGCAAAGCGTTGTTCTACATCCAATAGAATGTGGATTCGACTTTGAGAAGATCTCAAAGATAACAAGATCCAAAGAGGCTTGGGATATTCTGGCAAAATACTATGAAGGAAGTGACAATGTGAAGCAAGTGAAGCTTCAGTCATTGAGAAGAAAGTATGAGTTGATGCTGATGGAAGAGGATCAAAGGATCAGTGATTACATCTCCAAATTGCAATCTGTAGTGAACCAGATGAAGGCATGTGGAGAAGAAGTTTCAGATCAGCAAGTTGTGGGTAAGATAATGAGATCCCTCACATCTAAATTTGATTTCATAGTAGTTTCCATACAAGAATCCAAAGATGTAAAAACTCTGTAGATTGAGGAACTTCAATCATCACTTGAAGCTCATGGGATGTTAGTGATTGAAAGAAGTTCAGAAAGAAGTTCAGAAAGAAGTACCCAACAAGCTCTGCAAGCACAAGCCATCAAGAAGGATGGAAATGACAAGAATTCAAAGCAAAGAGGGAGAGGAAGATCCAAGAAGGGAAATTGGGGTAAGCCTGATGAAAAGGGTGAAAATTCAAAGTATGGTGCAACTTTTGGTCAAAATCAGAACAAAAGGAAAGATTTTGATAAGAGAAAGATTCAGTGTTACAACTGTGATAAGTTTGGACACTATGCTGATGAATGTTGGCACAAGAAAGATGGAAAGAGAAATCAGAAAGGTGAAGAAAAGGCAAACATAGCACAAGATGGTTCAGATTCTGAAGTAGTTTTGCTGATCACTACTACATGTGAAGGAAATCCACTTTGTGAAGATTGGTACCTTGATTCAGGGTGCTCCAATCATATGACTGGACATAGAGAATGGCTGATTAACTTTGATTCCTCAAGGAAAAGAAATGTTAGACTCGCAGACAACAGAAATCTTGAGTCAGAAGGTATTGGTGACATTGCTATAAAGATGAAGGATGGAAGAAATGCATTGATAGAGAAGGTGTTACTAGTTCCAGGAATGAAATGCAACCTATTGAGTATTGGGCAACTGATTGAAAAGGGATTTTCAGTCACTATGCATGGCAACACCTTGAATCTATATGATAAGCAACAGAATCTGATACTGAAGTCAAAGTTAACAAAGAATAGAACCTTTCTGTGCAGCATTCAAAATGCCAAAGATGTGTGTATGTCAGCTGCTTCTGATGAAGGTGTAAACTGGTTATGGCACATGAGGTATGATCATCTAAATTTTAGAAGCTTATCATACTTAAGCACTAAGAATTTAGTATCTGGTTTACCAGTTTTGGATGCAAATAAGAAAACCTGTGAAACATGCTTGAAGGGCAAGCAAAGTAGGCTCCCATTTGTGTCTGAGAAGCCTAAGAGGTCCAAAACTGCTCTAGAGGTTGTTCACTCTGATATTTGTGGCCCATTTGAGGTACCTACAATAGGTGGAAGCAAGTACTTTATCACCTTTGTAGATGAGCATACCAGAATGTTGTGGTTATACACTATAAAGCTAAAGAGTGAAGCTTTAGAAGTGTTCAAGAAATTTAAAGTCTTGACTGAGAAGGAAAGTGGAAAATCAATTAAGACTTTAAGAACAGATGGTGGTGGAGAGTATACCTTTAAGAGTTTTGAAGAATTTTGCAGCAATGAGGGTATATCTCATGAAGTGACATCTCCCTATACTCCTCAACATAATGGCTTGGCAAAGAGAAGAAATAAAACAATCCTTGACATGGCCAGAAGTATGTTGAAACAGAAGAATATGCCTCATATGTTTTGGGGAGAAGCAGTCAGTACAACTACTTACATTTTGAACAGATGTCCAACTAAGAAGTTGAAGAACAAAGTGCTAGAAGAAGCTTGGAGTGGAAGAAAACCAAGTTTCATACACTTGAAAGTGTTTGGATCTATCTGCTATAAGCACATTCCAGATGCAAAGAGAAGAAAGTTGGATGATAAAAGTGAGAAAATGATCTTGCTTGGTTATCATTCAACTGGAGCATACAAGTTGTATGATCCAATAAGTACTAAAGTTCACATTAGCAGGGATGTAATAGTATATGAGAATGAAGCCTAGAAATAGGAGACTAATACTGAGATAAAGAATGTGAACTCACATATCTTCACTGAATCAGATCAGAGTGAAGCATCTGATGAAGACATGGAGGTAGCTCAAGATGATATAGAGATTGCAGCTGATTCTGAAGTTGATTCTAATGATGATCAAGCCACACCACCAGTTGTGAGGCCACAAAGAAACATGCATGCTCCCAGAAGACTAGAAGATTGTGAGATATTGCCTAATAGTGCAGTGAATAATGAAGGTGAACTCATTCACTTTGCATTATTAGCTGATGCAGAACCTCTAAACTACAAAGAAGCGATTCAAACTGAAGTTTGGAAGAAAGCTATGATTGAAGAAATTAAAGCTATTGAGAAGAATAACACCTGGAAACTTGTTGAGTTACCTGAGAAGAAGAAAACCATAGATGTCAAATGGATTTTCAAGGTAAAACTGAATCCTGATGGATCAGTCTCTAAATACAAAGCCAGATTGGTTGCTAGAGGTTTCTTACAGAGATATGGTGTTGACTATAATGAAGTATTTGCTCATGTTGCTAGATTAGAAACAATAATATTGGTAGTGGCACTTGCAAGCAGCAAAAACCGGTCACTATCACACCTGGATGTAAAATCTGCATTTCTGAATGGACCTTTGGATGAAGATGTGTATGTTACACAACCACCAGGATTTGAAGTAAATGGGAAGGAGCATATGGTGTAGAAATTACATAAAGCACTCTATGGCCTGAAACAAGCACCTAGAGCATGGAACAAGAGAATTGATCAGTTCCTACTTCAAACTGGCTTCAGGAAATGCAAAGCAGAATATGGTATGTATGTATGTTCAGAAACTAGCTGATGAGAACATAACTATAATCTGCCTATATGTAGATGATTTACTAGTGACTGGAAGTAATCAAAGTGAGATTGAGAAGTTCAAACACACTATGAAGAGTGAGTTTGAAATGACAGATTTGGGAAAGCTATCATATTTCCTTGGATTTGAATTCACAACTAGCAAAGCAGGCATAGTGATGCATCAGCAGAAGTACATTGGAGAACTGCTTGAAAGGTTTCAAATGATTGATTGCAATATTGCATTAAATCCATATGAAACAAATGCTAAACTGGCTGAATGCAGTAGTGAAGAAAGGGTAGAGTCCACTGAATTCAAACAGATAGTTGGATCACTGAGATACTTATGCAATAGTAGGCCAGATATATGCTTTGCAGTAAGTATCATCAGTAGATTCATGAATGATCCAAGAAAGTCTCATCTCACTGCAGCAAAGAGGATACTGAGGTATGTGAAAGGTACACTGAAGTATGGCCTGCTATTTCCAACTGTTAACAAAGGAGGAGAAGCTGAACTAGAAGGATACTATGATTTAGATTGGTGTGGTGATAGATTGGATAGGAAGAGCACTTCTGGCTACCTATTCAAGTTCAATGGTGCTGCAATCTCATGGTGCACTAAGAAGCAACCAGTCACTGCTCTATCTTCATGTGAAGCTGAGTACATTGCTGGTACATTTGCAGCTTGTCAAGCAATATGGCTTGACAATGTGATGAAGGAACTTAACTGTGAAGTTAAGAAACCACTGAAACTGAAGATTGACAACAGGTCAGCCATCAATTTGGCAAAGAATCCAATTGCACATGGCAGAAGCAAGCATATAGAAACCAGATTCCACTTCATCAGGAAACAAGTCTCAAAAGGAATGATTGAAGTGGAGTACTGTCCTACTGAAGCTCAATTGGCACATGGTTTCACAAAGGCTCTGAAGATTGATAGGTTCACTTGCTTGAGAGACAAACTGGGTCTCATTGAATGTTAGGATTATGGATTAAGAGGGGTGTATTAGTTTGTGTGTTTTAATCCATAATCATGATTAGCAAACACTTAAGAGTTTAGTTTGTTACAAAGAGTTTAGTTTTGTTACAGAGATTGTTTAGTTTGGTACAAAGATTTAACAGCTAGTTACAAAGATTTAATAGTTAGTTACAAGAGACTTAATCTCTAAGTCATTGTATATATATAAATACTTGTAACTCTTTCATAACAGTGTGTGAATACAATTTTTCTTCAATATTCTCTCTCTCTCTCTCTCTCTCTCTCTCTCTCTCACAATCATAACAAACTCATCAACACCTTTAACCAACTTCATCTTCTCCATTTAAACCCTACCCTAGTTTTTCTGAAAATGCTTGTGCACCAAGAAACCATTGCTGCGCTAATAAAAATAAGGTTCTTAAAAACATATTTAATTTTCTCTATATATTTGGTCCACTCGTAAAGTTTTGGCTAGCTTTGCTACAGTCTCAAGCTACATTATCTACCACTACCGGGCATTATGCCACTATCGGGCATTCTGTCATTCCCTAATCATTTTCATACTTCATCAACTTCACTATAGAGAGCGCTTATTGAAGAGTGTTTTAACTTCTACCTAACATTGATACTTGATAGGTTCAAAGTGATATCCATCGTTTGTCCAATGCATCAAATCTCAAATGTTATGAATTCATTTTCACCATCTTTTGAATCCTATTTTAACCTGTTGGAATATTAGTGTGATGTTGGAAGAAAAATTGGAAGATTAAACACCAAGTAATTATACTTTGATCTAATGTTGTGTGAATTGAAAAAATAGTGTGAGAGTCTCACATAAAATAGAACACACACATAAGTAATGTTTAAATTACGGTATTTAATTTTAAATACTTGATAATGATAAAAATAATAATAATTATTATTTTTATTCGTGAATATCACTTCCCATAAATTTAGCTTATGGTGGTTGTGATAAGAATAAGAATTTAATTGAATTTCTTATATTTCCTTCATTCAAATTCAATAGTTTGTTTCCTCCACTTTTGTAGAATTGTTTCTTTTGATACTATCAACGAGTGTTGTTGAACTGATTAATGGATAAATTCCATTTTGATCTTATCTATTAGAGTAACTGCTGTCACAAATTTTGCTAAAACAGTTACAAAATCTCTATATAAATAGAGGACTCCACTTAGTTCAAAAATCACACCAAAGAGTTTCATTAAGTTGTCGGGAACTCTTTCTCTCTTCTCCCTTTCTTGACTTGTGTTGACGAGTCTTTCTTCTCTTCATCTCCTTTTTCTGTCCCTTCGGAATTAAGAGTGTTCTTAAGACCACAGTCCATTTTTCGGTTCAATGTCCCTTCGTAATTAAAAATGGTCTGAAAAATATAGTCTCTTCAATAATATATGTCCCTTCGGAATAAAGAGTACTTTTAAGATCATAGTCCCTATTTGGAATAACAATGTCTCATTGGAATTAAGAATGTTCTTAACGGTATATAAAAAATTATTTCAGTATTTTTCTATTTAAGGAGAAATTGTGGTATCACCATATTTGAATGCTCGTAATGCCATATTGATATTTTGGAGAAATTAAAGTTAGAATGGTGGTAACACCATATTTGAGTGGTCTCAGCACCATAACAGAGTGGTAACAATACCATATTAAAGTGGTTTCAATATTAAAGAGTGGTCTTAGTACCATATTTGAGGGTGTAAATATCGAATGGATTTCTATAGTGCAGTAGTTATCCGCACAGTTGTAGCTGAATTTGTTTTATCCTAGAGGAGGCGTGGTTGATAGTCTGTCTTGCACAATTTTAGGTAGTGCCACGAAACTTCTTAAAGAGAGCGACCTGTCATGACTCAACCTAGTAACAACTTCGGTAGATAATAGAATTTGGAAATCCAAATACAAGTGCCACGAAACTTCTTAAAGAGAGCGACCTGTCGTGACTCAACCTAGTAACAACTTCGGTAGATAATAGAATTTGGAAATCCAAATACAACAGTTTGAAAATTCAAAAACAACATAATCCGTTCATATAATCGTGATATTATGAATATTTTGAATTGAAACTGTGATGAATAATAAATATAAGTAAAGAATATAAAGTATCATGAATATTTTGTATTATGAATACTTTGACATGACCACAATAAATTAATGGCTTAAATGCATTTTTCGCCCCCTATGTTTTAAATAGTTGTGATTTTGGCCCCCTATAAAAAAAATGGATATTTTAACCCCTTATGTTTTGGTTCTCTTTTGATTTGCTGATTTTACCAGTCAACGCCCATGTGTCAAGTCACTTAACTGAGGTGGCATACATGTGTGTAATTATTATTTAAAAAATAAAAGAAAATTATTTTCACAATTAAAAAAATAAAAAAAAGGATGGAATATATAGAGACATATCACACCTCCGCCACTGTATCCCTTTCACCACAGAATCTCCTTCATCTTCTTCAGCTCAACATCGACTTTCACACACAAACTCACCCAACAATGTCACTCTCAAATCCTCTCAAATGGGTTTTCCCAAAACGCTTTCCTCACCACCAGGCTCATCTCTGCATACGCCACATTTGGAGAGTTCACCATGTCAAAGTTCGTCTTTGACTCTGTTCAGACCAACAACGTTTATCTTTGGAACTCCCTCATTTGGGTATGTTAAAAATCATCAATTTGAGCAGGCCATTGCATTGTTTCGCGAAATGGGTAGTTGTTTGTTGCCTGATTTACACTCTTGCTACTATTTCCAAAGTTTCTGGTAAGCTTGAGGACTTGGTTTTAGGGAAAATGATTCATGGAAAGAGTGTGAGGATTGGGTTTGTGTCGGATATTGTTGTTGGTAATTCTGTGATGTCAATGTACTGTAAATGTGGTGAGTTTGGTGATGCTATCAAGGTGTTTGATGAAATGCTTCATAGGAATGTTGGTTCGTTTAACGTTATAATTTCTGGACGTGCTGCCTTGGGAAGTTTTGATAATTTCTGGACGTGCTGCCTTGGGAAGTTTTGAAACTAGTTTAGATGGTGGTTTGTGGAATTTTTTTCGAAAGATGCAATGTGAAGGTTATAGAGCTGATGCTTTCATCGTTGCGAGTCTTTTGCCTGTGTGTTGTGATAGTGTTGCTGATGCTTTCACTGTTATCTTGTGAAGAACGGCCTGGATTTGAAAATGGGTTCAGATGTTCATATGGGTTCTTCTTTGATCGATACGTATTCAAGGAGATGTGAATGGGGAATGGGAGGATTTGGGGGTTTTTAAACCCTAATCTGCTACTGTTGGAGATGCTACCGTTGGAGAAGAAGGAAAGAGAGAAGAAGAAGAAGAAGGAAAGAGTGTCACGTGATGTCTCTATATTTTCCATCCTTTTTTTATTTTTTTTAATTGCGAAAATAATTTTCTTTTATTTTTTAAATAATAATTACACACATGTATGCCACCTCAGTTAAGTGACTTGACACATGGGCGTTGACTGGTCAAAATCAGCAAATCAAAAGAGGACCAAAACATAAGGGGTCAAAATATCCATTTTTTTTATAGGGGGTCAAAATCGCAACTATTTGAAACATAGGGGGCTAAAAGTGCATTTAAGCCTAAATTAATCAATTACTCCCTCTGTCCCGGTTTAATTGACCTACTTTGGTTTTTCACACAGATTAAGAAAAGTGTATAAATAAAGGGGAAAGTGGAATATATTGTATTGGGAATGATAAAAGTAGTATTATTTAGTGTTATATTGTATTGGGAATGATGAAAGTTGTATTGAAAATTGAAATGGGTCAGTTATTTTGGGACACTTTTTTTTAGAAAATAGGTCAGTTATTCCGGGACGGAGGGAGTATAATAATAACAATAAGAATAAGAGAAATGTTAGGGATACTCTCTTTTCAACACTCTCTTAAACACTCATTCTCTTATAGGATAAAATCAACGTATGACCCACCACTTCAAGTGGAACCCATTTCCAAAGTGTGAAACCCACCATGAATTACGTCAATTAGAAAGCGAATGTTGGAGAGAGTGTTGCTAGCACTACTCTAAGAATAATGACATGGACCCGGCCAGCAATTTTTGTTTGCATTATTATGAATACTTTTCTGAATTGTCTTCCTTCTAGATACAGACACATTTATTGTCTTCCTTCTAGATACAAAGACATATAAATATCTCGCAATACCACTAATGCCCCGATTGGGATACAAGTCACAAGTTGCTCCAAATGCATAGGCCTAGTGCATTGCTCTGATGTATATTGAAGTTGACAAGGAAAGCAGTTTGTATTATTTAATGGGTTTTGCTAGAAGCCATCCATGAAAGTGTCTTTTAGCAATCCACACCTCAAGGTGTGATTTTCACTTTTTAGTTATAACTTTGCTAAAAGACACCTTCATAAAAATTAGTTGGTGTCTTTTAACAAATGCCCATAGAATAACTTGCTAAAAAACACCTTCATAAAATGTGTCTTCTAGCAAAACCCTTATTTAATTCCAATTCTATGGATCGATTCAATTAAATATGTCTCATGCTATCTGTATCAGGCACAAATAATTGTCGTTTATAAATTAATTAAAAAATATAAAGTATGGAGGATACTGTTTACGTTTTCTACTCACGATATAAAAAGAAGACATTTTGGAGGAAAGGGAAAGTGACCGACATGTCTGCATGCTAAAAATGATGTATATTCAGCCCATCTCAAGTTTAATAGATCAATTTGGATGTAATGGAAAATAATGCATTAAGAGATTGTGCTGAACAGTCTCAATTGAGAATAATCGAAATCTGATAACAGCTTTGGTACAAATTCTTGCAGTAATATTTTTGTTACTCATAAGTGTAATTGGTTAATGTTAAGTTTCAATCCAAATTTAATAATTTATACTACATAATGTTTTTAAGAAAAGTTAATTTGTTTCATTTCATCATTAACCACTAGTCTAGAAACATAGGAAAGGTAATATAAGTATAGTGGAGAACGTAGAGAGCTATGCAAGAGAATAACGATTTAGAACTACCAATTGGACACTATATATCAACGACAAAACCAAATGATAATTAAACATGTAAGGTGATGCCTTTGGCGATTAAATTCAGGACTCTGTTTCTAGAATAATTTTTTTATATAAGTTTCTAGAACCCTTTATCTATTTATAATTCTTTTTTCGAAGACAAATGTTAACTTGTGCCCTCAAGGCACAAGTTTAGAAGACAAATGTAGAAATTTAATTTTGGAAATCGTGCATTCAATGTCTTAAAAGTTTAAAAACTTATTTTTTCAATACAAAATTTATGTTTTAATTCCTTTTTTAGATTCTTAACTTGTACCCTAAGGGCACAAGTTAACATGACCCTATTTAATTTACTATGTAGAGTAGTGACTAGTTGTGTGGGTTTTTTTGTTACAGTGACTAGTGGGCGATGAAACATATATGAAGATAGTAATTTAGTAAAATAGGACATAATTTAATTCCTCTTCACGTCTTTTTGGCAATTTAGGCTTTTGTGTTAAACCAAAGGTCACCTTAACTTACAAGCAAATTAGACCTTTTTTAAGTAGACTTATGGATAGAATATCACACTTAAAAGGATGAATAAGTGTAGAGTCGCGGATTCAAACCCGACTGTAAATGAATATTTGCTAATTTAGTTATACTCATGGGACATTAAACCTTTGTTTTTGTTTGATCAAACTCATGATCTTTAAACGTAACATAAGTGCTTTTTCTCAATAAGTTAGTTTAAGCAAGATGAAGAATAACAAACAAAACTGAAAAACTGAGAGAGAGAGAGAGAGAGAGAGAGAGAGAGAGAGAGAGAGAGAGAGAGAGAGAGAGAGAGAGAGAGAGAGAGAGAGAGAGAGAGAGAGAGAGAGAGAGAGAGAGAGAGAGAGAGAGAGAGAGAGAGAGAGAGAGAGAGAAGAGAATAGAGGTTATTTGCTTGTAATATGATTTTCATTAAGTTGTGAATATACACATTACACGACTTTATTTATGTGTTACATAGTTGCTTGTAGCACAAGTTATCTATACACAAGTAACTAATTAACAAGCACTTTGTAACCAACTCTAACTAACTTGTGACTTGACAGTTATAGATTAATTCTCAACGGTTTTTACTAACACAAGCGGAGTTCTTCTTGAAATTTTGTTTTATTTTTTGTTGAAACAAAAAGAATTTTGAGTTAATCACTACTAATTAGCCTCTTGGAGTTAAAGAGATCGCGGATTTATACCCCTGCAATTGCAAGTAAAAAAAAAACTTAGTTTTTGAATTGTGTTAAACATCTACTCCCTCCGATCACTATTATAAGCAAAAATCAACTTTTTAGGTTCATTCATTAAATTATGTATTTGGTCTATAGTATTGACCAAATACGTCATTTAATGAATGAACCTAAAAAGTTGATTTTTTCTTATAATAGTGACCGGAGGGAGTAGGTATTTTTTATTAACTTGTCATCAAACCCATTGTCAAATTAATCTTGTACTCATTAGAATGAATGAATTCTTTAAGTGTTTGTAGGCTACACTTTCTGGGCAATATTATTATGCCACTACCGGGAGTTCTGTCATTCCCTATTCATTTTCATATTTTATCAACTTCAATTGTTAGGTAAAAATCCTTATATGAACTTGATTATAGATTCATTGACGAGCGTTGTAACTTCTAACTGACATTGATATTTGATAGGTTCAAAGTGATGCCCATCGTTTGTCCAATGCATCCGATCTCAAATGTTAAGAATTTATTTTAACGGTCTTTTGAGCCCTAATTTAGATAAACCCACCGTTCAAATAATCGTGATATTATGAATCTTTTGTATTGAAATTGTGATGAATTATAAATTTATTTTTGTCAAATTTTAATGCAATTAACCATCATACATGCCTAAAAACAACATATTTAGATAACTAAAGGGATTCTAACTCATCCCGGGAGTTTAGCTCGGTATGTAGAGATATCACATATAATATGCAGGAGCTGAGGTTCGAACCCTAGATACCTCACTTCTTCACATTTAAAATGTATGAGTTCCGATCACTAAGCTATTTGACAAAAAAAAAAATCCTAACTCCTACGCCCGGGGTAAATATCGACATGATCGCAATAGTAAATTAATCGATTAATAAGAAAAATGGCCAGCTATTTTTGTTTTGAACAAAGTGATGCATTACTATGAATACCTTTCTGAATTGTCTTCCTTCTAGATACAAACACATTTATTGTCTTCCTTCTAGATACAAAGACATATAAATATCTCATAATATCACTAATGCCCCGATTGGGATACAAGTCACAAGTTGCTCCAAATGCATAGCCCTAGTGCATTGCTCTGATGTATATTGAAGTTGACAAGGAAAACAGTTTATATTATTTAATAATTAATTCTAATTCTATGGATCGAAAGAGTGATGTATATTAAAAGTTATGCTACTCTTATAATCGTGGAGTGAAAGAGTTTTGATTAGTGTATTTAGGGCATATATGACGCTATTTCATGAATTCAAATCTCCTATCTCCTATATATACATTCGAGCATAGTTTAAATAAATAATCAACATGACATTCTTCTTTCATCTATTTAAATCAATGACACATGTCATTATGTTGTACAAACCATACAAATAATTATTTTATTACAAATATAAATAAAATAACATGGGAATCCTAAAAAAATACGGCACAATAATTAATCACTGAATCCTAAAAAAATAACACGGGAAAAATATTTGTTATTGGTAAATATTATTATTTTTATGAAACAAAGGTGATGCTAGATGTTCCCTAAAAAAAGTGATGCTAGAAGCATTACCCAAATTCATTAAGGAAAAAAAATAGAAATACGAAGAAATAAAAGGGAAACTAGGTCAACACATTTTCAAAAAGAAATAATCCAAAGTTATGCAAGCCTAACTTATTTCTTATGTAATATAGGTTAATGTTATTAGGAAGAGAAGTGAACAAACAAAAAAAATAAAGGGCTAAACAAATGTTAGCTAACCTCTATGCAAATGAGTTACTTTCTATATGAATTAATTGATAAATAGTAAGAAAACACTAGACAAATATTAAAAAACACAAGAAAATATTTATAACTTATACATAAAAAAGTACGGGACAAGTATTTATCACAATTTTTAATGAAGTTTTTATAAGAAAAAAACATATGACAAATATTTATTATTGATACATAAAAAATTATGAGTCAAATAGTTTTCAATTTTTTTGAAGGAACATATTTTTCATTTTTATAATCAAAGTAAAAATTAAATTAAAAAGAGAAAGAAGTACAAGACTAAGGAGCAAGGACATGACCCAATCAACCACAAAAGCAAAACCCAACAATTCAGTACAAAGATGGTAATAAAAAAGAATAACCTAAACAACCACTACCACAAACGCACGTAGGGGTGCGGAACCAAATTGCAAATAAACGCAGTGTGAATTTTCTAAGCATTTAAATAGGCGTATGGATCGTCTGCCAACATAGAAAGGACTTAAGTTCCAACAGCTCTCTAGCTTCAAAGTATTAGTAAGCCATAAACGCCCTTTCGAGCGAAAACAACAAATTACGAACTGAATCCACATATTCATGGTGGTCTTGAAACTTCAGCCGAAGTCCAGATCGAGGGATGAACAAACAATAGAAATCTATCACAGTCCACCAACGACGCAAGAAGCAACCATAGAAGATAAAATCTTTTAAGTATGATGAATGACTACTACCGTCAATGCGGAGCATCTACGCACCTAGCCCTTTGGAGCAACATCAATATAAAACAAGTCATGTTGAATCAAGATATGCATCCAACAAAACAACGCCAAAACTAAAGAACCCAGATTTTCAATCAAAAAAACCAGATTCAAGATTTTCAGACCAAATCACAGAGCCGGAACAAAGCCACCACCCATCTTCATCTCCACGAAACAAAACAAAAACAAATGTCAAAAACATAAACGAAAAAAAACTTGGCAAAAACCAGATCGAAAAACTCATGATTTGACATAATCCACCACAAAAACCTAACTCATAATCGCGTCGATGTCAGAGCAGTACAAAGACAACGACGACGTTGAATGAAACCAATGACCACAACAGAATCAACTCACACCAAGACTGTGAGAGGACAGTCGGGGCGACGCTTCACCGACGATGAACTAAAACCCATAAATATATTTTTCTTTTATGCATAAAGACACGAGACATATATTTATCATTAATAAACATAAATATAATATGATACACATATCTGACATCATTGCGACAAAAAAAGATACGGACATATTTAAAAATTCACGGGATAAATAATTTTCATCGAAAAATAAAAAAATAAAACAAGTTGAGATTGAAAAATAATGGTCTATCACCCGTGCATTGCACGGGTTAACACATTAGTTAAGGACAAAACTAAATGATAAATAAACATGCAAGGTGATGCGTTGGCGATTAAATTAAAGACTTTTTTTTTTCTAGAAATATTTTTTTTTTATTTAAGTTTCTAGAACCCTTTATTTCTATTTCTTCCAAGTCCATGTACCTATATTTAATTTACTATGTAGTGACTGTTGTGGGTTCTCTTCGCCACAGTGACAAACTATAGGTGATAAAGCTGATCTGAAGATACTTAGTTTTGTGTTTGTTTGGGACTGTGTTTTGTAAAATGGAGTTTGATAGAAATTGCAACAAAAAATTACGTTAATATAGAAGCTGGTATTTGGAGCATCTGAAAATCACAATAAAAACACATTTAAAAACTTGCAAACGTGATTTACAAGCAAATTTATTAACTTTTTGTTCTAAAGTAGTCTTATGGATAAATTATCACACTTTTTAAATATAAATAATTGAAGAGTCACGAATTTGAACCCGGACTCTTGCAAACGAATGTCTGCCAACTTAGTTGTGCTCACGAGACATTAAACATTTGGTCTTTTTTTTTTATGGTGGTTGGGGTTTGAACCTCGAACCTTTCATATATTTTGCGTTATCCGTACCAACTGAGCTAAGTTCACGAGGACATTAAACATTTGTTCTTTTTAAGACAAGTGAAGATCTTGAAATTTTGTTTTATTTTTGGTTTAAACGAAAAGAATTTTGAGTTAATCACTAACTAACCTCCTGGAGTTAAAGAGATTGCGGTCCTCGTGAGCTTAGCTCAGTTGGTAGGACAATACATAATATATGTAAAGTCAGAGATTCAAACCTCGGCCAAAAAAAAAAGACCGCGAATTTATACCCCTGCATTTTTTAATTATGTTAAATAACTTGGTCCTTTTATTAACTCCCCCTGTCAAATTAAATCTTTATCAACAAATTAGTCTCTAAACTGTATAATTTATTGGTAAACTAGTGTTTCCACTTTCCATGTTAACATAAGGACAAAATTGTTCAACACAAAATTCAACAGAAAAAATGACCGACCTTACAATTTTGTTTTGTTGATTATTAAAGTTTTACGTAAACTAGGTTTAAAGAATATTGGGCTAATGTTAGGTTCTAACTTTAAATTCAATCATATAAATGCAATAATGGTATGTCTTTCAAAGAGAATTTTGCTATCCATATGAGACAAACCGGCTGCTGAAATTTACAGTTAAAAATTTGGCAAACAGTGTATGTTTAGGATTGTGACATCAATAGTATACAATAGGAGTTGATATCGCAGCACAAATCAACGTCATTGTTTAAAACAATATTTTTACTGTTCCAATTGCCTCATACGTGCTTATCCAATTATGAATTTCGAAGTCTTTAATTTGCCCCAGTCCCTGTCCATTAGTCTTGATCAATGACAAAAAAATTGTTTTCAAAATTCCACTACACTGAATAATTCTTATCTTCTAGAGGTGCATTTCAGCGTCACGTTGTGGTGGAATGCTTTGCGTATTTGAACAAAATTGTGTCAATTGAACTGAAATTTTATCTCCACCACAATCCATCCCTCAACCAATGAAATTATAGAAGAAGATATACGTTTGACATCTGTATAAGAGTTGATATTATAATACAATTATAGAAATTTGCGGTGGAAAATAATTGTTTAGATGTACGAGTACGTATATATACATCCATACATTTGAGCATTGACCCTTAAAATAAGGAGTATTGTGCTGGAATGCAGAAAGCTTCTAGAAGAAGATTTATAGAAACCATAAATTATATAAAATTAGGCAGAAAGTGTGAGTGAGGAGAATACGTTATCTTTATTTTATTTTATTTAATTTTTGATCAAATAGTTTAAGGACTAAAATTTTACTACTTAACGTGAATAGGTGAAAAATTCAAAGTGGATCGAATCACAGCCAATACATTATGCAATGTTCATACCAAATCAATTATACTTGGAAAATGTTACATGAACACCATTTATTCACACATTCCATTGTACACCTCAGGCACTAGGAACATTTTGGTAAATTCATCTCATAACCATACTTTCTCTTCTATTTGTGTGGGGTCCAAGTTACCACATGTCAGAATTTTGTGCGGAGGTAAGAGGTGTATTGTCACATGAGAGTGTACATGTATCACCACTCATTATACTTACATAGACTATTATCTTTAGGGAAATGTTAAGACACTTATTAAGAAAGGGAAATGTTAACTTGTGCCTTAATGAGTCAAATGTAGAAACTTTTTGTTGGAATTTGTATATTGCATTTAATTTGTTAACTTTTAATTAGTTGAATGCACAAATATTAATTGAATATTTCTATTTTAGGATTGCTTAACATGTGCCCTTAAGGCACAAGTTAACAAGACCCTTTTTTAAATCCTTAACAAATGTTTTATGGTAATTTGTTTGCATGACTGTTATCTTTATTATTTGATTTTATATTGATCACTAATAGAGTAAATTTAACCAACATGATATTTAAAATATTGCCTAAATGATAACAAAGTCCATTAGAGGAGAGAAAGAGAAAGCTCAAGAAATGTTGTTTTGATTGAAGTGAGTTTCATGGAGTACAAATAGGATGTGAGTTTGCTAATAATAGATGACCTATTTAATCTAATTAACTTGCTTATGACCGACAAAGAGATCCAAATTAGATCAACAAAAATTGATGAGGTTTAAAATTTGGATAAGACAGGTTATATATAGTAAGGTATACTACAAGAATAATTGGTCAGTAATTTTCTCTTGTATTGCAGTGCAAAAACTCCCCAGAATACATATTTAAATATTTTCAGATATACTACTTTACTTTGTAATATACAAAATCACAAAATCTGAAAGCTAACCAATCACTATATAGTTTCAGTGAAAAGAACTAGTTACTACAGTAGTTACTATCCCTAATTAGTAATTAGTTAATAAATTACATTTGAGGCATGATGCTTTGTTAATAACTGCACTTTCCTCATCTGTTAGTCAATTTACTACCAACACTGATCCGTTTCCCATTTCCGACTCGAGTAGCCGGAAGACACCATCGACGACAACGGCCGCCGTTGTTGCCGGAAAAGACTCCGATCATAGTTAGCACGTTTATCTGGATCGGAGAGTGTAGAGTATGCAGAATGAATCTTCATGAAATCATCCGCCGATGAGTTTTTCCGATCAATCGCCGCCACATCAGGATGGCAGACTCTAGCAAGTCGCCGGTAGGCTGCCTTGATTTCTTGATTAGAAGCACCCGCTGATATACCGAGAATCTGGTAAAGTGATGCTGGAGAAGAGTGAGAAGAAGAGTTCATGTTAAGATATGAAGGTCTTTGTTGTTCTGTCCATGTATAGCGAGCTTCCGCGGTTGCTGTAGCGCTGGCGGTGATGACTATCGGCTTCGATCTGACACGGCACGGCGGTGGTGTCACAGCGGTGCCGGTGAAGTTACCGGCAGCGTAGAGAGAAGAAGGGAGAGATATTGAAGAAAGCATGTTTGTGATGGGAAAAGTTCGTTATGAGGATTAGTTATGATTTGGAATGAGAAATGAAATTGGGGTTAGCATTGGTTTTATACAAAGAAAGTGGAACGTGTGGGTCCCACTAAAGAAAAAAAGCCGTGGTTGTGTAGTGTTTGTTGTTTTTGCGGGAAAAAACTTATCCAATAAGTGATTCTAGATACTGCTGACTCGGAATATACTTGGCTTTAGCTTATCTCACTTTTTGGCTACTGTTTGATGCTCTGTTTGCTGGTTAAATATCCTTTTCAAAATCCTTATTATTTGTAAAATTTTAATTTAATACAACAATAATATTGGTTTGGGACCTGGGAACATGCTCTTCTTTAAAGTTTTAGATTTGATTTTCTCTGATGTCAATTTGAATAGATTAGTTTAAATTCTTTAAAAAAATAAAATATACAGCAATGAAAAACATGGGATTCAAATTCCCATATTAATGAAATAATGAAATATATTGAAGGTTAAGTTGAGAGATACTTGGTTACCAAGCAGTAGGATATAAACAAAACATATTTAGCAATGAAACATTTTTTATTAGACATTGTGTAGGATTTAGTTTTTAATTTGGGGTACAAATCTATATGTTACTTGTGAGACAACTGGATCCGATTGCACATGGAACAGAGTTTGGTTTAAACTTTACGCGTGCAACTTGCCTTATATTGGGGTTATCCATCGTTATTAAATGTACCAAAGTATTAATTATGGATTTCGTTTGGGCTCTGAATTATTGCCAAAAACATGTTTAGGCTTTGGGTTAACATCATGCATGCATGCTTATA
This sequence comes from Medicago sativa, assembly GCF_051527215.1. NCBI lineage: Eukaryota > Viridiplantae > Streptophyta > Magnoliopsida > Fabales > Fabaceae > Medicago > Medicago sativa. The sequence continues at coordinate 12,495,074 of NC_140753.1, read as the reverse complement.
TAAAAAAAAATAAAAAAATATGCATGCATGAGATTTGGGATGTTATAGATCACGAATAGTTTGATGGAGCAAATTAAGAAGGATAAAGAGTATGACCAAGTATATATGACTGGTACCCGAAGAAGTGAATAAAAACCCAATTCTCAGGAAAAGAGAGTGAATTTTAAAAAAGTGATGGCGAAACTCTGACATTCGGTTAGAGTGTGTGTCTCCAATGTCCTAAAATGGTTCTCAAAGAATGACACGTAAGGAGTTTAAGGGTGTGTTTGTTAGACGGTTTAGGACGGAAAAGAGGAAAGAGTTTACTTTTCTTTTATAAATGAGTTAAATATGTTTTTGATCCCTATAAATATACAAACTTTTCGTTTTAGTCCCTCTAAAATTTTCCTTCAACTTTTCGTCCCTATAAAATTTTCAATCACTACTTTTGGTCTCTATTTTTAAGTTAATTTTTATATTTTTTAATGAAATTGTACAAAAATATGTAGAATATTGTAAAAAAAATTCCCCAAAAAAGTTAGAATTTTGTAACAAAATATAAATTAAATATGAATTTTTAACTGTCAAAAATATAAAAATTCATATTAAATTCATGTTTTGTTAAAAAATTCTATTTTTTTTAGGAGAGATTCTTATAATATTATGAATTTATTTGTAAAATTTTATTCAAAAATATGAATTCTACATATGAGTTTACTTTAAAAGAGGGACCAAAAATGAAGATGGAAAATTTTATATGGACTAAAAGTTTAAGGAAAATTTTAGAGGGACTAAAACGAAAAGTTGGTATATTTATAGGGACCAAAAACATATTTAACCCTTTATAAATTATTGACTATATAACATGTTTTTTTTTTAAAATAATTTAAGTGTGATTGAAGTATTATATGATCGTTTTATCATGTTAATATGTCAATTTTTTAAAAAACATTTCCTAGTGTCTGTAATTTAAAAATGAAAAGTAAATTCTCCTCTCTCTTTCTCTCATAAACCATCTATCCAAACACACCCAAAATATTTATCATGGATCTATCGACATACACATATTTACTCCCTCACTCCCTTTTTTTAACAACATTACACAAAAATCACGCATATTAAAAAAAATTGTTGGATTAAAAAATCTGTCTGATATGTGTGTGATTATAACTAAACTATCATTTGTATATAAATACATTCAATGTTACTTTTCATATTATAAGATAAATTAATAGTATTACTAACAAGGAGTGTGTTTGGAAAAAAGAATAATAAACGCATATATAAATTTGTAGTGAGTCTTATATTTAGAGACATATTTTTTTTTTTATAAATGGGCTTATAATTACGGACGGAGTATTGCATAACAGTTATCTAAATATTCAACTAACTATAGTTAATAAATATGTTTTGTTTAATAAAACATATTTTACCATTAAAATCAACACTAATATTCATTTCCCTAATAATCTTGTAAAACTTAAAAGAGATACAGATACCTAATGAAAAATGTTACCAAATATATAAATTATGTATTGGAAATTGTCAATTTAATTCGCAAAATTTGACTGTTGGAATAAATGCTTATTATTTATAAAATAATTAATATGTGCCCCCAAGGAAACATATTTACATGATCCATTCCTAATTTGAGGACGAAGGAGTATATATCTTGTATCGACATTTTATGACATGTAGGAAAAATTTGTTGAAAGAAGTGATCCAACCTCTCAGTCTCAGCCCAGGAAGCAAATATATCGACATGATCATAGTATTTACTTAATCGATAAAAAATCATAACAATAATGACATGGCATTGGCGGCCCAGACAACTATTTTTGTTTGGAACAAAGTGTTGCATTATTGAGAATATTTTTCTTATCTTGCTTCCTTCTAGAAAGAAACATATACAAATATCTCTTAATACCATCAATGCCAAGATTGGAATGCAAGTCACAAGTTGCTCCAAATGCATATAGGCCTAGTGCATTGCTCTGATGTTGAAATTGACAATGAAGCAATTTGTCATATTTAATTCCAATTCTATGGATCGATTCAATTAAATATGTCTAATGCTATCCGTATCAGGCACAAACAATTGTCGCTTATACATTAAAGAATACAAAGTATAGTATGGAGAAAATAAAGAAAGACATTTAGAGAAAATGGAAAGTGACATATATGTCTTCATGCAAAACTTTCCGTATAATACTTAAAAATGCTGTATATGCAGTCCATATTAGCTTAATTTGATCAATTTTGATTGTGATTTAGAAGGATCGAAATCTGATCACAGCTTTGGTACAAATTCTTGCAGTAATATCTGATCACAGCTTTGGTACAAATTCTTGCATTAATATTTTTGTTGCTGATAATTAAGTGTAATTGGCTAATGCAAAGTTTCAATCCAAATCTATAGACATTTAAGTTTTTTTAAGAGCGATAATTCATTTCATCATTAACCCCTAGTCAAAAAACATAGGAAAGGTGAAATAAGTATAATGGAGAGAGCAACAAGAGATCGATGATTTAAAACTATCAATCAGAAACCACTAGACATATGAATCGCATATTTTATATATATAACACTAAACTCATATTTATAGTTAATGTGAGACTAATTATATATACTCGAATCCAAGAATCCCCCACATCCATTAAAACCAAATAGAACATATCCTCACTACATATCAGAGTTTCAACACAATTGTCTAATGCCATGACCCATTCAAGGGAGGATCCAACCCTTTTGAGGGGTTTAGTTAAATCCCTAAACTTGAAAATGTTCACGCACACCTCTATGTATTTTCTATTTTATACCTTTTTTTTTTGCACCACTAACTCAAGAGGTCCAAGAAATCAAACGTTTAAATCCTAAACAAGGGTCCCCTAGTTCTGATCCCATTTACACTTGAACTTCAACATTCACGAGCAAGGCTTTGGCATCGTTAATCATGAAGTTAGATTTAATAATTACACTGGTTACTCAAATCCGGAATGGTACTTCTATGCCTAAACTGAATAGTGGTTTACACTGCTAAACAGTGATTATGAACTGCTTAAAAATTTGACTTTGGTTTACTACGATAAGTTGAGCAACTAACTGGACCCCTCCTCTTATAAGTTAAAATTATTTTAATGAAATTGCTTATCAATAAAAACTAATTAATCTCTGAATTATTTATGAATTACAGTAAAAGGAGTAACTAATTATTATTAACGACGAAACTATATGATAAATAAACATGTGAGGTGATGTGTTGGCGATTAAATTAAAAAAAAAGTCTGTTTCTAGAACCTTTTTTTAATGGAGTATAAGTTTCTAGAACCCTTTATTTCTAATTCTTTTCCGTAAGTCCTTGTAGGAATTTAATTTACTATATGTAGTGACTAGTGGTTATCTTTTTGTTACAGTGACTAGTGGGTGATGAAACAGATCTGAAGATAATTTAGTAAATTATTAGGACATAATCACATGCTTGGACAACCATACTAATACAAGAGCCACAGTACATAATTTCCTCTTCCCATCTTTTTGGCAACTTAGACTTTTCTGTTAACCCAAAGGTCACCTTAGTTTACAAGCAAATTATACCTTTTTTCTTTACTAGCACAAGTGGAGTTTTTCATCAAAATTTTATTTTAATTCTTAAATCAAATGAGAGACACATCTCAATGAGGGAAAATATTATATATTCGTATCTAACTATCAAATGAATCACTTGTTAACGAATTAAATTCTTAAATCATATCATTTATTGTTAAATTGATCCTTACACATTGGCATAAGACCAAATTGTTTAACGTCATTCAAAATCATGTTAATTTTTCACTATCCGCAAAATTGAGAAGTGTAAATGAGTAATCTCAATTTTAGAGTGAGAATTGATCATTTACTCCTAAAATTTTGTTTTTTATTTTGCTTTGTTGATTTTTAAAGTTTTATGTAAACTAAGTTTAAAGACCATACAAATAGACTGCTTTAGGTTCTACGTTTAAATATAGTCATAAAAATACATCAGAGTTAAATATCGTGAAAGATAGTTTTAATATCAACTACAATTTTAGTTAGACTTGAAGAATTTATCATTGCAATTGCACGTCGAAGATATCTAATTAAAAATACTTTCTCACACAATTATTTAGTTATATGTTGTCACATAGAAATTGTAGTTAATTAGTAATTTAGTATAGTATGAGACAAGTCGGCTGCTGAAATTATGGTTAAAAAGTTGGCAAACACTATATGTTTAGGATTATGACATCAATAGTATAAAATCGGAGGTGATATTGCAAGCACAAATCAAGTCACTGTATAATATAATTATTTTTACTGTTCTAGTTGCCTCATAAGTGCTTATCCGATGAATTTTGAAGTCGTTAATTTGCCCCAGTCCCCGTCCATTAGTCTTGATCAATGACAAAAATTGTTTTCAAAATTCCACTATATATACTGAATAATTCTTATCTTCTAGAGGTGCATATCAGTGTCATGTTGTGGTGGAATGTTTTGCGTATTAATTTGAAAAACTAAATTGTGTCAATTTAACTGAAACTATATTTCCACCCTTCAATCCTCCTCAACCAAAGAAATTCTAGAAGATATAGACGTTTGACATCTTTATAAGAATTAATTTTATAACATAAATTTGCGGTGGAAAAATGATATAATATAAATTTGCGGTGGAAAATAACAGTTTACATATATACATACGTTTCTCAAAAATATATGTACATACATTTGACCCCAAAAGTAAGGAATACTCTGCTGTAATATGAAGAAAAAAAAGTACTATAGAATTATGCAACGTACTTAGTACTATAAGTGAAAATACGTTATCTTTAATTTATTGTATTTGAATTTATATGCATCACTGAAACATAAATTTAACCAACGTGATTTTCATTATAGAAAAGGTTTAAAAGCACTTTTTACCCTTTATTTTTGCAAAAATTGCGATTTTAGCCATCTATCTTTAAAAAAAAAAAATCCCTTATTTTTAAATTTTTTTGTAAATTTAGTCTCATGTTGCGTCTTCTCGGCAGGTTTGTAAGGTTTTGTAAAGTTGAAGGACGTAAATTGTTATTTTTTTGTTGGTGGCCAAAATTGCATCTTTTTAAAAGTTTTGGATCAAAAATGCAGTTAAGCCTATAAAAAAATTGCAAATTAATAAATAAAATTATAAGTTTCTTTTTGTAACAAAAAAGTATTTATTATTACGATTCAATTTCAATAACTCGAAAGAGTCTGGTTCGGTTACAATAACCTGAAAGAGTCTATAGTTACTGTCGTATTGGATTCATCCCTGAAAGCGTCTGGTTTGTTTAATATATTTTTTCCTTTGCCTAAAAAAAAATATATACGATTCTCTTCTATCAGTATAGGTTGGTAGGGCCTCTTATGGCAAGAAATTGTGTTTCAAATTGTCACTTAATTGACAACAAAAAAAGGTTACACTATTTCATAAATGAAACAAGGGATAGATAATACAAAATAGTGGTTGAATTCTGAAAAAAAAATTGTAACCAGGAACACATGTTAATTGCACATAACAACATACATACAATCACAAACCCATGTGATCATATCACACTGTTCCTCAGTTTTGATATGCTGATTAGACTTCTTATCCATCATCACAAATTACTTGTACATGTATATCACCACCTATTACTTCTTATCTAAGGTACTATTTATGTCAAACCTTCATATGCAGCCATATAAAATGCCAACCATGATTTCATCTTACATATGAAGCACGGACACTTCTCGGATTAGATGTGTCTCGGTGTCGGATATGTGTCATGTCTTGTTGTAATTTTAGAGTTTTATTTTATTTCAAAAGTTAATTCTAACTAAGTCCATCCAAAAATGATGTTTCCACATGTTTTTATTATTTCCTAAATGAGCTAACCATGACTCAGTATGCTTACTTAGTCAATTAATCCTTACCTTAATTTTCTCAACTGAAAAAATGGTTTTAGTCATGTGGCTATTTTTGTGGAATTAGTGGCATGTTCTCAAACATATATCTTGGGAATATATATTATAATAAGAGAGGTCTTTTTACGTTTGAAAAACAACCAGAAAGACACTTTGTACATTAGAGATCACCACATTCACAAAAGCATACTTAAATATATACTTTCTCTCTTAGCAATTTGGTGTAACACTTCCTCATCAGTAAAATACCACTTTTTCACCAACACAAAACTTATTCTCTTTTCAATATTTTTCCTGGGTTATATCTCCTGTGTTTAGCAAATTCAAGTTGTTCTGTCACCTCTGATATGATTCATATCAGGGAAGAACTGTTGTATCCTGGGAGGATATGTAGAGCTGTCAATTTGGTATGGCTTGGAATTTTCAGCCCCAGCCCACATGTAAAGGGGGTTTAAAAAGAACAACAGAAAATTGGCCCCCTTTCACATAGGCCCCAATAGTGTTAAGCCCTAAAAAATATACATCAGCCCACAAGGCCCACAAGCCCCATCTTTTTTCAGTTTTTTTTTTTGGAAAATGTTGTTCGGTCAACAGCAAAGGTCAACGCCGGAGCTCCGGCTGACCGCGGTGGTTCCGGCGGCGGAGCTCCGGCGACCCACGGTGGTGCACCAGAAATTTTCCGGCGAAAAGTGGTGGTTGACGGCGGCCGGCGCGGTGGCTGCCGGAGCTCCGGTGGTGGTCAGTGCGGTGGTTGCCGGAGCTCCGGCGGTGGTTGATTTTTAAATTAATAAAAAAATATAAAATCTTTATATATATTATTTGTTTTTTTATAAATATTTTTATCATAGTAGTTTTTTTTTTTTTTGCAAAGATAAAGTTTATAGTTAATGGGCCTTGAAGCCTTTGTCACTAGGCCCACAAAAAAAATTAATTTTAGTGGGCTGGGGCCAAACAAATTTATTTTAAGAAGGGGGCCAACAAAAATGGGGCTTAATGTGGGCTTTTTAAGTGGGGCTTTGCATTTTGGGGCTCTATTGACACCTCTAAGGATATGCGCTTATGAGGCGGATAAAATCCTCAAGGACAGTGACTATGTCACGCCTCAGTTAGATAACAGTTTACTATTTTGCAGGTTATTATTGCCGTTCATGGTTTCGTGTTTGTTTGCTCTTCATCACCGGCCTCAAATCACCGCAATTTTAAAGATAGATAAGTCTAATGATCTCTCTCTTTTACTTATTGATTTTATTGCTTATATGTTTATGCTGCTTATTATTTGAGATAATTCACATATCAATAAATTTACAACAATCTTGAGGATTTTAATAATTGTTTAAGAGCTGCCGATGTCAGGGTTTCCACTGCAAGTTGCTGTGCGACATCTGTGAATGGAGGAACGTATAATAAATTGGCTGAAATTAAGCGTGACAAAGAGAAGATCACAGTTTGTGTTAACAGGTGAAATTGCAGAGAATTTAATTTTGATCATGATATTTGTTGAAATGAAATCCTGTGTTCAATTGATGAAGCATGATGCGATGGAAATCTTTGAATTAATTTTCAATGGTTGTTATTTGAATTCGTTTCTGCTCATGTTATTACACGAAACCGTCTGATAAATAAAATGTGTTGAGGCCAAGGAATCTTTTCTCTTGTATTGAAATCATTTAATTTTGACAAAGTCATGTTCCATTAGCGATAAACTGAAACAAAGCTTCAAAGTCATTTGGTACTAATTTAGTTTATCTACTAAAAGGACCAGGTAAGTCTCCTCATCTTTCTTAATTTTTGAGTAGTTAATTTTGAGTTAATGATTTAATCAATGGAAATTAGATTGTGTGATCTATTGTTAGTAAAATGTTACTGAAATGACAGAACTTTAGTTATAAAAGAGAACTGGTTTGTTTGAGAGTGATCAATCACTAGTAATTATGAACCTGTGCTTCTAAAAAAACTTTACTTGTATCACACTTTGTTCTGATTGATCAATATAAATATATTGATTTATCCTCGTTGAAAATTGCTATAAAGTATTATATGTCGAATATAAATTGGCTGTGTACTTGCCTATATTTTCTACGGATAACATGTGTGCAATTTCCAAATTTGGGGGTTTTGTGTGTTGTTTTGTATTTAGTTTGACCTCATGACATTACTTGATTTCTCCATGCTCACTATTGCTCAGTATCTTCAACTTTGTGATTAACAACTACTACAAAGCATGCCATGTTTTAATGCTTTTAATATTGGATTATTGTTTTGGAAAAATTCATATATTGTTGAATATGAACAATTATTTGAAAAATGATTTTAAGCTTTTCGTTTGGTATAAATTTTCATTCTCATTATACATGCTTAATTATTCTAACTCTACTTTGGTGATTACTATCCTTTGTGGAATATTAAATAAACATGAAAGGTTTTTTTGACATTAATCAAGAAATGAGTTTGGAAAATGTGTGATAAACCCATACTTGATATGCATGCTAAGATTTGTATAGAATTTCTATATTGTTGTGAAGTATTTATTTTTGTGCCAATGTTGGCACATATTTCTTGAAGAAGCTTTTCAAAATTGAAAATTCTCTTGGTATAAATATTTGCGATATCCATGAGAATATATATTTGAGAATTTTTTTTTTTTGGTGAAAGATTGTATAATTATGTTATGAGAAACTCGTGAAGATATATGATATGTATGAGTGAAATGAGTACAATAGAGGTGTTATATTGTCGCTTAAAATTAATTTAAGTAGACATGAATATATTCGGTTGCACTTGTTAAATTCATGCGATGTATATATATTAAGATTCACCTTAAATTATTGGTGACATATTGTGGATTATCCATTGTATTAAAATAATACAATGATGTTTGATTTAAATTTATTTCCCCAATGTGGGGGTGTCGTCACTTGGAAAGAAAAAAAAATTAAGTAGACCTGTATAATAAATCCACTCGTAGAGTTTTATTTTCCCACTGTGGGGGTTTGTCGCTTAGAATTTATCTAAGTAGACCCGATGACATATATCAAAAAGTCATTTTGACAATATATGAGATATTGTTTAAAAGTGGATAAACCATTTTTTTTTTGAGAAAAAGTGGATAAACCATTGTATTCAAATAATACAATGACGTTAATTAGATATGAATCCAATGATAATATATTTATAAGTGAATTTATCTTATTGATGAATATGTTGTCGCTTAGTAGACAACTAAGCAGACCTGTATGAATTTATTATGATGAACAAGTTTATATTTGTTAACTTGGAAAATATGAGATTAATTGACTGAGAGACGTCTTAGTCAATATTCTTTGATGAAAGAAATTTTTGTCTTCATCAATGTGTGTAAAGTACATACTAATAAAGCCCCTGGGATGAAATAAATTTGTGAGCATCGAGGGGATTGAGACTTAAGCCAATCGAAATTGACATGTGATAGGAACCCAACCTTTGTGATTGGAGATCCCATGAAGAAGGTTCAATGTGGTAAGAACAAGTCACATGTTAGTTCTGCTAGCGCTAAATTTAATCCTAGTCTCTTTCCTATGGTGTATTTGAGTAAGTGCTAGACACTGCAATATTGAGAGGATAAGCTATAATGCTTTCAACGATTATCATATCCCTTGTGGGTGGTGTATGACTTGCAGCATACACTTGATGAAATCGCCTATATGAGTGTCAAGTGGGGCCGCTTGCATGAGATCTTGGCAAAATCTCTAGAGCACTCATGAATACCAGGCACGCGCACGGCCTATTAGCGCACAACCGCGTAACAACAAGAATTGTGGAGGGTAATGTGATTATGAGACCTCTAACATACAACAAGTGTCTTGGGTTCCATAGCTTGCTAAACCAATTCACTGTGTGTTAAGTCTTATTAGTCTAGGACGGGTTCCATAGCTTGCTATACCGTTCCGATGCATTACATCTACGATGTTTACCCAGGAAAACTATTTTAAACTGTTATTTTAACTTTTGAAATATGTGGGGGATTGTTGTAATTTTAGAGTTTTATTTTATTTCAAAAGTTAATTCTAACTAAGTCCATCCAAAAATGATGTTTCCACATGTTTTTATTATTTCCTAAATGAGCTAACCATGACTCAGTATGCTTACTTAGTCAATTAATCCTTACCTTAATTTTCTCAACTGAAAAAATGGTTTTAGTCATGTGGCTATTTTTGTGGAATTAGTGGCATGTTCTCAAACATATATCTTGGGAATATATATTATAATAAGAGAGGTCTTTTTACGTTTGAAAAACAACCAGAAAGACACTTTGTACATTAGAGATCACCACATTCACAAAAGCATACTTAAATATATACTTTCTCTCTTAGCAATTTGGTGTAACACTTCCTCATCAGTAAAATACCACTTTTTCACCAACACAAAACTTATTCTCTTTTCAATATTTTTCCTGGGTTATATCTCCTGTGTTTAGCAAATTCAAGTTGTTCTGTCACCTCTGATATGATTCATATCAGGGAAGAACTGTTGTATCCTGGGAGGATATGCGCTTATGAGGCGGATAAAATCCTCAAGGACAGTGACTATGTCACGCCTCAGTTAGATAACAGTTTACTATTTTGCAGGTTATTATTGCCGTTCATGGTTTCGTGTTTGTTTGCTCTTCATCACCGGCCTCAAATCACCGCAATTTTAAAGATAGATAAGTCTAATGATCTCTCTCTTTTACTTATTGATTTTATTGCTTATATGTTTATGCTGCTTATTATTTGAGATAATTCACATATCAATAAATTTACAACATGTCTAACACCGACATACACAATTACATTGAATTATGTGATTTTCTTCAATTATTAATTGTATCGGTATGTCAGTGTCTGTGTCGTGTCCCGTGGCCGTATCCGTAGTTCATAGATCTCTACAAAATTTCTCTTTTCCAACAATTTACTTTTCACCAACAGTGGTAACTAATATAAGTTATTTTAGTTTCATATACATGATTAAATTTCAAAACTACTATGTTATGGAATGATATTCTTAAGTACCAAATAGGCAATAGTAAAGGAGTTAGTTTTGGTCGGTACTTTTTGAGTTTCTTATCCCCTTGTTAACTTCTTGAGTTTCCGGGTTAAAAATTAAAAATTAGTGAGTTTTGATTAGTACTAAATAGTAATTTTATTTTAAACTGATACTCTATTTTTAAATATTTTATTCTTTCCACCTTCAGGATCAAAATAATTCTCTATTCTATATTTTGCTCTAAAAATCCTCACAAAAATTTAAGTCCTCTTTTCAATAAGCACATGTTGAGCATATTTTTTTCTTCTAACTCAATGTAATTAAAGTATTTGACCTGAATAGGTGCTCTAATATATCCTTATGTCAAACACTGTTAGGGCCCACTATGTAATTAATCCTCAAGTCGGCAGCGAAATGTTTAATTTTTTTTTTTACGCCGAGTATTTCTAAGAATCGAACTCAGATTCTGTCATTTTATCAACCCTCGCAAAATGCTGAGCGCATGGTACATATATTAAAAGAAAAATATCGTTATGCATTACTTGCAAACATATCCAATGAAACCATGTTACCAAAATGACAAAATACAAACTTTTTTGACGATGAAAAATGAGTTGAGTTGAAGATATAATAAAAGGTGTTATGATCTCTTAAAGGGCTGGGAAAAGCTCATTGAGTTTGCAAGGTAAAGAATAGAATTCATCATTCCTAACATCTCCATTATACAAGGTGAACTTCTCCCACCATTTTAAACCACTGTCATTTTTAGCTGCATCATCTTCACGAGTAAGTGTGAGATCCAAAATTAATGCAACCAATGCAGCAACAGTTATATGTGACATGAAGATCACACTTATAATATCATATAACTGCATTCAAATTAATCAACAATCATTAATAATAAAATAAAATAAATGAAATTTCAATGATGAGTTGTTATTATTGAGTTCAGAAATATATAGCTTACCCATCTAGGACTTTCTTGTTCATGCTTTACATGAAAATATTGTGAGAAATATTGTGGTATGGAGATTCCTAAGAAGAATGAGAAGCCTAGCACAAATTTGGTTCTGAAACTGTTGAGGTTACAGAACTGGAGAAAACCAAGACCAGCAGAAGCTACATAGTTCCAAATTAACAAATATTGTTAAGTTCTAATATGTATTTAGAAAAAACCACAACAGCACATAGATTATTATTATTAGGGTTAAATATGTTTTTGGTCCCTATAAATATGTCAACTTTTCGTTTTAGTCCCTCTAAAATTTTCCTTCAACTTTTAGTCCCTATAAAATTTTCAATCACTACTTTTGGTCCCTATTTTTAACTTAATTTATGTATTTTTTAATGAAATTGTGCAGAAATGTGTAAAATATTCTAAAAAAAATTCCTAAAAAAAATTAGAATTTTTTAACAAAACACAAATTAAATATGAATTTTTAACCATAAAAAATATTAAAATTCATATTAAATTCATGTTTTGTTAAAAAATTCTAATTTTTTTTTGGAGTGATTCTTATAATATTTTGAATTTTTCTGGAAAATTTTCTTAAAAAATATGAATTCTACATATGAGTTTACTTTAAAAGAGGGACCAAAAGTGAAGATTGAAAATTTTATAGGGACTAAAAGTTGAAGGAAAATTTTCGAGGGACTAAAACGAAAAGTTGTCATATTTATAGGGACCAAAAACATATTTAACCCTTATTATTATTATTAGCATGAATGAATGAACTTACACACATAGCCGAATAATATACAATATAATGCTGCTATGATTGGTAAAGGAACAGAAGCAAAAAATGCTCCAAATTTTCCTGTTTCAATGGTAAATAACAGGTATCAAACATGAGACATAACATTAGTTATTCCAGGTGTCTGTGTGTCGGCGGTATCCTGTGTGCGTGTTTGTGTCCGTGTTTTATTGGCTATAAGTCCTATAGACAACCACAAACGAGTAAACTACCAATGCCAAGATGCTGAAATTATGAAATTAGTACAAATAATATTGGTCAAGACAGTACCAAATACAGAGAAGAAAATCATAAAGCCAGCTGAAATTTGAATTACTCTTCTGCTTCCTACTTTTGTTAATGCTAGTAAACCAGCATTTTCCCTGAAAAAAAAGAGTAAAGCAGAAAGGAATTAAGAAATGCCCTTTAACAGATCACAAGTTAACAAACCTCTACCATGCATTCAAGAAAAAACACACACAAGGAATTAGGGTGAACTTACACTGATGCTGTAGTTCCAGTTACACAACCAAACATGCCACTAAACAAAGCACCTACTCCCTAAAATCAAAACAAGAATGACACTAATGACACAAGTTTCATTTTATGCAAAAGTGTAAAAAGTAAAATAGAAATTTTTGATAATCAGAATGTTATATTTAAATCATACCACCCAACCAGCTCCGCGGCTGATAATAGAAGGCGGCACCGGCGTGGCACTTCCATATCTTGCAGCAGCATAGGATGTACCAGTGTACTGCAAGTAAAACAAGATTGTTCACCTGAGTAATATAATGACTAAAAGGCATGAAACTCTAATTAATTTTGCTAAGGATTTAAGGGCATACCTCAAAAAGAGAAACTAAAGAAGCAGCCATCATAGCAAAAGCTTCCAAAACATTGAAAGTAGGACTTCCCCATTGGAAAGGGTAAGGAAAATACACCCTGCATAAATGGAAACACTTTTTATATAAAAATCTCATCAAGTTCAAAGAATAAAGTTAGCAGTACAAAAATAATTATTCTTTGTTAGCATTTAAGTAAATGATCAGTAGTTAAAGAAAACATTATGAAACTTAATCTTACCATGGAGCGGTGGTTAGGATTCCAGCGCGATCAGTTCGGCAACTGGTCTGTGTACTTTCTGACTTGTTGTTATATGCAGTGGAAGATGTAAGAAGCTGTGCAAATAACCATGTAATTGTGACAGTAAATAGCACTGCAAATCGGTCATTTATAGACTTCACGGCGGTAATATACCGATGAAGATACTGCAGGAAGAAGCATAGAAAACGATCAAACATGCACTAGGCCATACTAGTTAAACAGATTTGGTTTCCCATTATTCTGTTTTAGAATTTATACATTCAAACCTTTTGCAACATACTAGTTACTATAGCACAAAAGTAACTACTTGCCTGTGAGATGAAAACCATAACAATTAAAGCAGGAAGTCCAATTTCAACGCATTTCGCAAGCTGCAAAATAAATTTTCAAATCATAAGTAGAGAAGTTAAGAAGCAAAAAATCAAAAGGGTTGTATTCTTTAATCCTCAATTCTTTACCATTGGGAAACCAAGTTGATAGAGACCGAGTCCAGCGAAAGTTACATATGGAACTACAGATAGTGGACTAAGGAATCTGTGAATGAAGCAATAAACATATAAGATAACAAATCCAAGATTTACATAAAAATCGAAACAAAAGACGTTACAGATACTAACCTGACAGCATTTCTCCAAAAACCAAAAAATCCAATAGCCATTTGGAAACTTGAACTTATGATCAAAGCACCTTGAATCCCTCTCATTGTCATAGTAAACCTCTAGGAAATTCAAACAAACAAAGTCAGCAAAACAAAAACACTAAAGAGTGAAGCATCGAAAATAGTTTCATTTACCTCATAAGGATCTGTATATTCATTATATCTTCTAGCCTGAACAATAGAAATTATAGGTACTATGTAACTGTATGAACCAACAACTACAATTGGCAATCGAGTTCCGAACAAAGATTGAAGAAATGTGCTTAGTCCAGACACAAACAGAAGTGTCTGTATCACCCTAGTCTTCTCAGCCTACATTGAATCAAATCATTTTGTTCATTAATACTATTATAGAAGTTGCTTAAAATTAAAAGCAAATAAAAATTGATCAGAAATATTTCTCACATCTCCTCCACCCATTTGAGGAACAATTATAGTTGGAATCAGAACTGTAATGCCAAGAGTTAGAAGGTAATGCTGAAATCCCAATATCACTGCTTGACCTGCATTATGATCAAAGATTGACTCAAATTGTGAACCAGTACTATCTTAAGCAAAAATTAGTAAATCAATTTTTGATTAACATGTCATAATTTTTTCAAAAATACATCAAGTAACAATCTAAATTTTTCTTTCAAAACTTTGAATGCTTGTTATATTGCATGTGACAAGTAGACTCATAGTAATTAAAATATTTGTATTACAAGTTCCAACAAATTAAGGAAAAGTGAATTATTTAGTAACTATAAGTTAAGATAGGTGTACTAACGCCATGGAGGTGGACTGTTAATGCAATATTGAATTCCAGGTAATTGCTCTTTCACTGGCTGTGGTGCTGGTTTCACTTCTTCTACTTTTGTGCCACCACCTGCATTTTTAGCACCGCCGCCTCCACCACCACCTTCATTGGCAGCTTTGGTGTCATCACCACCTCCATTTTGAGCCATGTTTTGTCAGCAGAAACCAAGAGAAATGTAGCAAACTTTGATCAAATCATTGTACATCAAGATTTTTTTTATTATTTAAAAGAAAATTGAATTCATTGTTCACACTTTCGGTTACAAGAAATGTAATCATATATCTGTATTGTCATTAATCAAATATTAAAACTGTTGATGTTATGTTCTTTAAAAAAAAAAAAAACGGTTATGTCATTAACTATCATTGATGCTTGGTCCATTAGATGGTTTAATTTGTTTCTGATAAAAAAGTCCATTAGATGGTTTATTTTGTTTCTGATAAAAAAAAAATCTTTAGACCATCCATAATGTAGCACATCTATACATATGAGTATGTGACTAATTTTGTAACTAATCTTAACATACACTTAATATCTCCAACCCAGCATCTCGACAATTTTTATTTTTTTTTTAATAAAATCTCGACAAAATTATTATATGGGTTACAATAATAACTCTGTCATTAGATTAACAATAATTTATCTATCATCTACTTTTTGAAATATTATTTACCAATTCATTTATAATCATCTGATTTTTGAAATATTAAATTGATTAGATTATAAATTATAAATAAAATGTACTATTTTAAAATTTTATTAATAATTAGAAAAGACAATCAAAATTAAAAAAGAAACATGATTTCATGATGGTAAATCGTCATATAATTTGAAAACAGTGGTAAACTATTTGTTGCAGTAAAAAAAGGCTTTTATTGAAAATTCAAATTGAACGTTGATTAATTAAAAAGAACAATTGTGTTAGCTCTCCCTGCTCCTTCTAGTGGTGATGGTATTGATATTATTGGTTGGGGAGGCACGAGTACGCAACAATTCTCGGTCAAAAGTGCTTACAACATGAAAGACGGAAATCATGCTAATACCGGAGGGGATTGGAAAAGTTTGTGGAATTGGAAGGGTCCGCAACGTATTCAAACCTTCATTTGGTTGGTTGCTCATGATCGCATTTTATCTAATTATCATCGAAGTAGATGGGGTGTTGGCATATCCCCAATTTGTCCTTGTTGTGGGAGTGAGGATGAGACTACTCTTCATGTGCTCAGAGACTGCACTTATGCAACTCAGGTATGGATCGGACTTGTACCTTCAGATTGTATAACTGACTTTTTTTCCTTTGATTGCAGGAATTGGATTTTTACAAACCTCAACAAGCTTCAAAACAGAGATCTCAACTCTAAGTGGAAGACAACTTTCATGACTACTTGCTGGTATATTTGGAAATGGCGAAACAAGGCAGTCTTCGAGGAAAATTTCCAGAGACAGGAGAATCCCACAAGTATCATCCAAAAGTTTACTAGTGATATTGAAGATTGTACTTTTAATCATTTTCAAATGGATCTTCGACACACTGAAACAATTTATGTTGGATGGAAATATCCTTAAGAGGGATGGATCAAACTCAATTGTGATGGAGCTTGCAAAGAGAATGGAGATCGCTTGGGTTGTGGAGGCTTACTTCGGGATGCTAATGGTAGATGGATCAAAGGTTTTGTCCGTAAGATTGGCGCTTATGATGCTCTTCATGCAGAGATGTGGGGTATGTACCTTGGTCTAGAGTTGGCTTGGAGGGACGGTATTTCTCAGCTTTGCGTTGAAAGTGATTCAAAGTTGCTTATTGACATGATAACAAATAATTGCAAGATGAATGGGACAACCTCTGTGCTCATTCGGCGTATTCAAAATATTTTGAATCGTAATTGGCGGATTCAAGTTCACCACACTTTGAGAGAAGGCAACAGAAGTGCTGATTGGCTTGCCAACTTCAGCCTTACCATGGATTCATGGAATTTTACTATTTTGGAGACCCCTCCTAGTGAGCTCAATAGTCTCCTCTTTGATGACATCTATGGAGCTTGTATGCCTAGAAACTATTTTGGAGACCCCTCCTAGTGAGCTCAATAGTCTCCTCTTTGATGACATCTCTGGAACTTGTATGCCTAGAAATGTTCGTTTAATTGTTTAGTTTTCTCTTTTGGGCTTCGGCCCTCTCTTGTACAACAAAAAAAAACATGTGTTCAACTCTCTCCCTCGACAAGTCTAGTCGATATAAAGGGTATCATTTCTACAATGATACAACTCTACAACTTCATGTGTGTTCACTTTGAAATGGGAACAACACTAAAAAATTTGGCAAAACCACACCGCTTTTTGAGAAGAAAAAACATTATCTTCTCGCCACGCTTTCAACAAAAGCATAAACTTAAAAACAGCTCTCCTCATAGCATAATGCAAATCCTCCTCGGATTATAATTGAACCCAAAGTATCACAAACGATCTTATTCAAATCGTTTCAAACATAATCAGTTCAACATCTTCTTTTTGGTCGTCATCATTTGAAGTCATCACTTCGAATGCCTCGAGCTGACAACTTTGAGTGTTAATTCACTTAATCTCATGTATAAATCCTAGCTAATCAAATTCAACTCAGATAAACATAGTATCACAATGAATTTTCCAAAATCAAGGTGGCTCAACGGCATTCTAAATATGTACTAATATTTTGTTTTGGACTATGGGAATCTGGATCTTATATTCTCAATAGCAGCATTTGTTACTCCTAGTTTTTAGACAACTTTTTGCGTCTGTAATCTCAAACTAATCCATCACACAATTTTGATGTTTTGCAAGCAATTTCCCTTACCACATGGCTCTAATCTAATTATTTCAATTTAAAGTCCTTTATGATCAGAAAAGTGACGGTCAATATATGTTTGTAGGCAAACATTGACATATGAGACAGCATTACCATCAATGATGTTAAGGACTTGGTAACCATGTTACATTCATTCATCAGAAGGTGTCAAAGCCATAATTCTTTTCATGATTTCATTGATGTTCATGTCAAGCATTGCAAACAAATTCGTTAGTGTTCAGATTCCAAAGTACCAGTGGAAAGTACGAGAATCTTCCAGAGGTTTTAGGCCTTAATAATTTGATTTGATAACAATATATACAAACTAAGGTTAAGGACTCTCTAATTCGTTGTACAACACATAATTTTGCTTCATTTCTGCAACTTATATCGCAACAATTCCTGTTGAAAAACTACCAGGAAAAGATAACCATAAGTTACTCTTCAGAACTTACCTCCTGAAAATTTTCAACACATAATTAGACAACTATACAGTGAGATTAAGTAGACATAGAATTTTGTTTACTGATTTTTTTAAGTCAAATTTCAGCTATTGAAGTGGCTAGAAACAATTTTGGATATACCTAACAACCTAATTAGTGCTCCTGAGATGATTTACAAAGATTTTCAAGTTTGTCTCTCCATATAACTGCAAAAATCAGCAAATAAAAGGATAATAATGTTAAAAACGTGGTCATTACTTGTATCTGTTTTACCTTCGCCTTAACCCACTTTTGAAGCTTACCCTACAACAACAAGAAGCAACCTCCTTTTGTTGTTGTTTTTCACATAGTTAAAAGTTGGCTTAATTAATGATTTGGTCCCTTAAGTTATTTGTTGGTTACATTTTGGTTCTATAAGTTATTAACGTTACAATTTGGTCCCTTAAGTTATTTGTTTGTTGCATTTTGGTCCCATAAGTTATTAACGTTACAATTTGGTCTCTTAACTTACTTTTTGGTTTCGTTTTAATCCCTTAACTTATTTTTTGGTTTCGTTTTGATCCCTTAACTCTAATAACATAAAGGACCAGAGTGGTTGACGGAGGAAGAGTTAAGGTACCAAAATGAAACCAAAAAATAAGTTAAGGGACCAAATTGTAACATTAATAACTTATGGGACCAAAATGTAACCAACAAATAACTTAAGGGACCAAATTGTAACGTTAATAACTTATGGGACCAAAATGTAACCAACAAATAACTTAAGGGACCAAATCATTAATTAAGCCTTAAAAGTTTCTTATTATTAGAATTTAGATGAAAGTTATGAATTTTGTTCCAGCCATAAACAAAATTCTCTATTTAGCTTGAATGCAAGAAGAGGAAAATTTTCATCAAAAGGATTTTATATGAATTTTGAGATGTTGATTGGTGTTCATATATTTCATTAAATTCAGGAAAAACAAGAGAAGTTTGTTTGTCAAAAACTCAAGAATTTGATTTCAGTTATAATTTTCTAGTTGTACTATAAAGTTTAAAGGTTAGTTGTTTGCCTTTTCTAGATTCAAGCAGGAACTACTGTGATGAAATTTATTAGGTTAATTAGTATATTCAAGCATTAATTGTATTTCAAAGAAGGGCAATATTATGGAATCCATGGTAGAAAAACACGTCAAATGGAGAAACAGCGAGAGAGATGAAGGGAAGGGAAGGGAAGGGAGAAAAGTATAAGTATTGACAGTCTATGATAAATATGTGTAACATTATTAATCCAAACGATTCATATAACTCATCCATTGGTGGATAATATGAAACACCCATCCCCCCTAGACTGAGTCTTGTAGGACAAGCACGGTTGCAAGTTGAATTGTTTGGTGTGTTAGAAGGTCTATTATCTCTTTGCTAGAGAAACTTTTCTTACCTCTATGCTTTAAAAAATTCACATATTTATTTTCAAACAACATCAAATTCACGTTTTTTCTGGTTAAGAGTCCAAATTAGAAATCACATTTTTATTTTAAAAAAATGGCAAGTCATTTCCTTCTTTTCTTATGAAAAAATTCTACTTTTTTTTTTTGGCAAAGAAAAAAAAAATTCTACTTACCTATCATATTTTGAATACATTTTGTTTAATACAATAGCATCCTTGTCCTAAAGCTAAAGTTTCCATATTCTGAAGAGCTGCTTGCTACCTGCCATGAAAAACACAGCAATGGCTATTCTTCACTTACTTGTCAGTCCAAATCATCAAAAGTTTTATTTTCTTCTTATCCCCGTCTGTCGGGAGCGTCTATAAGGCTGTTTCAACAACTTGATTAACTCATATGTTCTGACATTTTGACCAGAGTAAAGGCAAAGGTCGAGTGGAGTTAAACCATCCTGAGACAAACAAAAGACAAATTGAATTCAAATATCACTGTAAAAGAAATGGCCAGTATTAATCTGCTTACTGCTAGACAACATATCTTGAACAATCAATCATTGCTTAAGAGTTTCTCTAATTTTATAAACCACAGACAAAATATTATGATATGCACATTAAAATTCGACATCGAGTTGCACAAAACTCTAGACTTCAGAGAGCTGTTAAACAAAAAACTAAATATTCATCAATCACGGCTCCAAAACAAATTCAATCAAGCCTTATCACTTCTCCTGCAAGGCGAGGACTGAGATTGACTAATCAACGTGTCACGGTCTATCAAAAATCAATATTTTAATGAAACTATTAATTTTTTTTTTTTATCCAAGCATGGGACTAGATATGTAATAGTTCACTAAAGAAGCAAGTGCCTGGCAAAGTCTAATGATTCCTAAATAACAGTTGAAAGTTTTTCTTCAACAACCGATAGGTTTTTAATGACTTAGGAAAGACTTCCCTGGTTAATGGGCGAATCTCTTGTAAGTATCTCAATTTCTTAGCCTTTCATCTAAATCACCTAACTGGTTCTTAAGGAAGAGATAAATCTTCTAAATACCTGTTTTCTAAAGAATACATGTCTGATGTCCAACATAACACCAACACACGAGGTTACATTTAACCACTTCTATTTTCTAAAGAATTATCAATGTCTGCGTGTCAGTGTAATGTTGAATGCCTGAGTTGCTTCGTAGGTAAATACCAGTGACAACTGATAATTTACCAACGACCCATTAAAAGCACCTATATTCAGCCCGCTTCTATTTTATAAATTATTATCAATGTCAAAGTGCCAGTGTCATGATGAATGTTTGTGTTGCTTCATAGCTAAATAGCAGTGACAGCTGATATTTACCAATGACCCTTTTTTTTTTTGAAAGGCTGATATTATTCTCGTCGAGTAAGTGCAAGACGCACAAAAAACTCGCGGATAAAAAAGGGAAAAAATACAATGGGATGCCGCAATTATACGGAACACCACAAACCCACAAAAAACCCAATGACCAGTTAAAAGCATCTATATTCAACCCACATTATCTAACACACAAGGTTCTATTACATTGATAGATTAATATAGGAAATCAATAGACAATTACCTTGTTTTTTAATTTCTGATCAGCACCTTTAATCAGCAGAAGCTTCACTATATCAGTTCTCTGAGTCTGAACAGCAAGATGTAATGGTGTCCAGCCATCCTAAGACACAGCAAATGAATTTTGTTCTCAAACAGTGGTCCACAAAAGAGTAAGAGGTAGAAAAGCTAATTATTGGAACAATTGATCATACATTGTCCTGAAGATTTATATCCACATTGTACAACAAGAGTACTTTAATTGTTCGGACAGACGCTGTTTGTACAGCATAGTGAATCAAGGTGGCCCCATCCTGTTTCCAGCACATAAACAACAAAGCAAATGCATAGAATATCAGGATACCAACAGGTAACTAAGGATATAATAACTATATGTTAATAGATTAAGGGCATGTTTGGATTGACTTATTTGAGCTTATCTATTAGCATAAACACTCATGAGACTGTTCAGAAGAGCTTATGGAAACAGCTTATAAACATCTCCATAAGTTGTTTTCAGCATATTTCCATAAGCTCCCAGGATAGCTTATGAAAACAGCTTATAGCTTATATGCAACAATTTGATTTTATTTTATCTTTTGTTCTAAAACAATCTTATGCATAAACACTTATATGACAAGAGTCTATGCTATAAGCGTCTAAGATGTAATGATAACAATGATGAATTCCCGGTGAGGGCAGGAAGAGCACGAAATATAAATTGTAGTAAGAAAATCAACAGATAAAGGTTTACGTATGCTACTATGACAGCACAACACACAATTAATTTTTCACTCACATTATCTTGCACAAACGGATTCGCCGAGTTTCTCAAGAGACTGTTGGTTATGGCATGCTTTCTTCCAATTACCGCTTTGTAAAGAGCGGTCAAACCATCCTTGAAAAAGTAAAACAAAACACAATAGTTTAAATAGAGGATTCCACACATTATAATCTTCCGTGTATAAATTAGTATTCATGTACCTTATCCATAACATTAATATCAACATCATGCCGCAACAAAGATTCTAAAAGTAAAGATTCTCCGCTTGCAGCAAAAGTGTGCAAAGGAAGCCATTTATCCTACAAATAATGAGTATTAGCCATTGAAAACATAAATATAGAGATTACTTACCGAAGGTAACAAACAAGTGAATACCTTTTCCCCTACACTTCTATTATGATTCCAACATTGAAAAAAATGCAACAACTACTAAGATTACTACGCAACATCAACGATGGAACACAAAATTACTTCAACATCAAAACAAAGGAAAACTAGAGAGTTCTTATTTTCCGGTAACAGTACAAAATATAATGAGGATGATGATGATGAAATATCAGTGATTGTTCACCAGACATGGAATACTTACTGAAGTAGCAACTGACAAGTCTGGCTTTTTCTTACTCAACAAATCCCTCTCCTCCCTGGTAAACAACCTAGGACGACCTATACACAAAAGCATGAAAGAATGAAATGAAAATCGCAAAAGTTAAAAACCATATATTGCAAACAATGAGAAGCAGCGGTGCATAAAATGAATATCTTCCCGGATTTAACCATCAATGAATAAAATGATCCATTTCATCACAATCAAATTTCTTTGTTTATATTGCCATCCTAGGTTGTTTATGTAGCCGACCCCACTTAGTGGGATAAGGCTTGGTTGTTGTTGTTGTATATTGCCATCCATTAGGTACCAAAGGTTGTGAAGTAGCACCAATTTAAGAGCCATTTTGGATAAACTTCTCCAAAAACACTTATCTGAAGAGAAATACTAAAACTAAATCTCACAATAACTATGAGTTTTCAATACAATAGCTTCTCATATAAATTAAAACTAGCCTTTATATCTCAACTTTTTCATAGGCTCTATCATTTAACTTTTCAATAAACACTTGTAAACTTATAAGCATTTTTCACCATAAATTTGTTTTAACCAACAAGCTCCCATAAATCAAAAGCAAATCCAAACCACCCTTATTTTTCAAAATGTCCATACATCATCACCAAGGAAGTTGATTTTCACTACATCAGAGCATGTTGCAAAGAACCAAAAGTTATCTAACAAGCATAAATTATAATCTACGAAGCAGCAACACAGACACATATACCGGATATGACACTGACACATAGAAACCAAACATAACTACATGTGCTTGTGTCTGACACAAATACGTGTCAGCCACCAGAACGGCACCCTAAACAATAAGAGCAATACAAATACATATGCCAGATGTGACAATGACACGTAGATACCAAAGGTAACTACATGTATGTGTCTGACACCAATACATTTCATACACCCTGACACCAATACATTTCATACACCTGACACAATAATCTATGAAGCGGCAATTACAACACAGACACATGTACCATATACGACACTGACACGTAGATACCAAACGTAAATACATGTGTTTGTGTCTAACACCATTACGTGTCAAGCGCACCTGACACGTTCAATCTAAAACTAAAAGTTGTTACATAGGTCATAATAATCCTCAACAGCATTAACAAAAATAAAACCAAAACAGATTGTAAATACAAATTACCTCCAGTTTTCATAGCAGCAGAGTCATAACTCTCACTATTCAAAAACTCATTAACATCCTCGAAACCTCTCCCATAAACAGCCCATCTAGGATTCCTAGGCACTACCCTCTCATCACTCAACCCACCTTCTTCTTCTTCATCATCTTCTTTCTCAGCAAAAACCTTACCAAGAACCAAAGGCTTCAACTGAGCCAATTTAGCTTCTTTATAAGCCTTATACTCATTCAAATCCATATCCCTCGAAGGAATCAACCCTCTTTTCTTCTTCATAACTTTACTATTAAACTCAATCTCTTGAGCTATCTTACGCCGTTCTTTCTTCGTTATGTTTATCTCTGCTTGAACTTCTTTCCATTTATCAGGAACAAGATTCTCGGACTTTACCACTGTCTTCTTTTTCTTCTTTGAAATTGAAATTGGTTTTGGTTTTTTGTTGTTTACGAGGTTGTTGTCGGAAGTTGGAAAAATGGGGTCTTCGAAAATGCCTTCCTCGAAGACAAGACAGTCTCCGATGATGTGTTCTTCGTAGTTGTTGTCATGTTGGTGTGATGAAGAGAGAATTTTGTGGAAGTTGCGGTTTGTGAGAGATTGAAAAGATTGAAACTTGCGAGGTGTGGAAGAAGAAGAAGAAGAAGGGAATGGAGAGAAGAAGAGTGTGTGGGGTTGTGGATTACGAACAAGTGTGGAAAAATTGAACATTTTTGTTGTTCTTGTTGCAATTGACAACATTCAATCCATAACTAGTTGCGGGTTTTGATATAAGAATTGTTTTTTTTATAAATAAAATTGTTTTTATTTTGAAAGCCATGAAAACTTGGTTTAATTTATTTTGAAAATAAGAAACTTATATGCTCATGATTCTTCTTGTTTTGATGTAATTTGTGTAATATTTGGTAAATTAGATTTGTGGAATTTGATGGGTAGCACTTGGGTGCCTTTGGCTTCGGTGCCTTGTCTCTGTCTCTCTCCTAACCAATAATTCTCTCTCATCAAAATAATTTATTTTAATCATTCAATCACCACTCTCTTTCCTCTAAAATACACTAAAGTCACCAAAGTCCCCCAACACAAAGTCACTGAAGCCCCACCCGAATTTGATATTGTATGTTTTTTTAGTTTAATTGAGGGTGACAACTAGGGTACCCATAAAAGAATGGTGGGTAATTTACTCCAACAAATAAACATTTACATTTTTAATTGGTATATATGAATTATCTTGACCCCACTAATAAATTGCTCATTTTTCTGACCAAAAAAAAATTGCTTATTTTCATTGGTTGATGAGTAAATTACTCACCATTCTTCAAAGGTAATCTAGAAAAAGAAAAAAAAAACCTTAATCGACAGATATTGATATTGTTATGAATGGTTATATAAGTAATACAAAGATTAAAATTAAAAAATAATAACAAGGATTAACAACAATAAAAGAAATAAATTGTTTATGTCGATAAATGTTAGCTTATTTGAAAGGGAAATTTCATACTAACTTGAAAACTTGAATCACATGAGTATCCTCCCATGCAGTGTTTATTTAACGTCATTAACCTGACGCATCAACCATTGTTAGGGGTGACTTCTATGATAGAAAGAACGCATCATCATTCTCTTTTTTCTTGTTTGGTAGGAGTTTCATGAACTTAGCATAAAGAAGTAAGTTTTCCCCTGCTCCCATTGTGACTCTTGTTTTTTTTTTTTTAAACAAGTAAAAATGAATTATATTAACCTACTGAAGCAGACTCCTCAGCACAACGTGTGCCAAGAAGACTACTGAAAATACAAGCAGTCAAACAATATGTACAGAAAATGGATTAGTCAATGCCTAAACACGACAAAGGGCTCGTCCACCATAAATGATCACCAAATACAAAAGTAGCTTTCAACCACCACAATGAATAATATTTAACTTTGTCTATCAGCCGAATGATATTGCATTCTTTGTTATTGAATGACCTGTTATTTCGTTCATTCCATACAATCCAAACGGCAAGGAGTATGATGAAAGCTTATCTTCTTGTTGTTGGTGAATCTTCTTTTGAGTCTCCGATGTCATGAAGTATCATGAAAGATCCTCTTCTTGCACCATTACATCCTCCACAACTCTATGACTGTGTTTGGTAACACAAATAAGCTAGCTTATAACTTGTTGGACTAGCTTATAAGCTTGTTTTGATAAAATGAGATGTGTTTGCTAAAAAGTTTTTCTCACTAGCTTATATCATTTTTTAAAAAGCTAATTCAAATAGCTTTTGAACTTATAGCTTATAGCTTTTTATACTTTCTTTCATTTTTAACCTTTATTTTTATTTTATTATTTTTTAAAACAAGAGACCACTAACCCACGACACGTTATCTAAGGAACTGCCACTTTTTTCTTTTTCTTGTACGGTTTGCTGAACAGCCATGCACTTTCTTTTTTCATTTTATATATAGGGTTAAATATGTTTTTAGTCCCTATAAATATACCAACATTTTGTTTTAGTCCCTCTAAAATTTTCCTTCAACTTTTAATCCCTTAAAATTTTTCCATCTTCACTTTTGGTCCCTCTTTTAAAGTAAACTCATATATAGAATTAATATTTTTTAATGAAATTTTTTAGAAAAATTTATAATATTATAAGAATCTCTTCCAAAAAAATTTAGAATTTTTTAACAAAACATGAATTTAATATGAATTTTTATATTTTTGAAGGTTAAAAATTCATATTTAATTCGTGTTTTGTTAAAAAATTCTAGTTTTTTTTTGAAATTTGTTTTACAATATTCTACACATTTCTGCATAATTTTATCTAAAAATACAAAAATTAACTTAAAAAGAGGGACCAAAAGTAGCGATTGAAAATTTTATAGGGACTAAAAGTTGAAGAAAATTTTTAGAGGGACTAAAACAAAAAGTTTGTATATTTATAGGGACTAAAAACATATTTAACCCTCATATATAGATCCTCTTGCATTCTAGTTTATATACTATTTATAATTTCAAATAAAACTATATAATTTTCAAAAAAATAAAAAAGATATATTATATCAAAGTTAAAAAGTTTAATTACACAAAAATCACAATTTAATTTAATACCACATTTATCATTTTAAAGATGAAATTAATTAAAATATTTAAAAATAAATATATTAAGTAAAATTGTTTATAAACAAAATAAATAAATAAAAAAGACATGTACTTTTATGTCATTTTCTATTAATCAGCCACTTCAACAACCAATTTTACTAAACACATTAATTTTAACAAGCGAGCTTTTTCAGCTATAAGCTATCAACTATCAGCTGTAAGTTATTTTTTCAACTATCAGCTAGCTTACCAGCTATCAACTATTTTATAGCTTATTTTTCCCAAACACATCCTATGTGAATTTTTAATTGATCTATATACAAGTGTTAGAGTGACATTTGATGACTTTACCTGAACTCTTTCGATCTTTCTTATCAACAATGATGAAATTGAGTTAATGCATGAAATTGAGTTAATGCTTTCACCTAGACCACATCAAGCTTCTTTTATGGACAACTTCCTAATAAAATTGAAACTTTTGAATTCTTCTTTTTCAAGGTAACCGACATTGAAATATTGTATTCACTCTTTATGTTTTAAGTTACTACCTCAGTTCCTTTTTAATCATCACTTTTTACCATTTTACACAAAACAAGACAATCAATAAAAGTTACTACTTTTGATACAAATGTTTTATGTTTTAAATTACTACATCCATTCCTTTTTAATTGTCACTTTTTACCATTTTACACAAACCAAAACAATCAATAAAAGTTACTACTTTTGATACAAATGTTTTTACTTTTACTATAATGACGTAATTAATTTAATATTTCATTTCATGTGTTTCTTTCTCCGCAATAAATATTTAAGGGTAATATTGGTAAAACAATATTTAATGTTGCATTAAACTTTGAAAATAACGGTTAAATAGAAACAAATTTTTTCTCTAAAAATGAGAATTAAAAAGGAACGGAAGAAGTATCTTTCTATAAAGATAAATCAGTAATTTGAGGGACTCCATAAACCTCTTAATTGTACCCTCATTATCTTTTTTACCATCCACATCTTATCCAATTCTCACTTTCCTCTTTTCTGATCGCTGTTCGAAATTTATTTTTACTCTCTCGGTTATTCAACTTCTCCGATCCAAGGTAAACTACTCATCTTATCAATAATCAACATTCTTATTTCATTCTTATGTTTTTTATGGTTAGCTTGTATATTCATACTTTAGCATTTCAGAATGTAATTCAAAGAAATGAACCATTTCCTTTATCAAATATATGAATCCCTTTATGCTATCTCTACTATAGTAAGTCACATTTTTGACCTTATAGATTATACTAGTTTATAAGCTCGTATCACAAAAAAAATAAAAGACATGTTTGGTGACTATCTTTTTATCATGAGCTTATAACTTATATCAGTAGTTTATAGCTTATTTCTTAGACTATATTTGAATTTATAAGTTACTCCCTCCGTCCCATTTTAAATGACTTAATTTTAAAATGTGCAATATTCATATAACAGATTTTGACGGCATTTTCCTACTAATTAATATACATAGACAAATTATAGCATATAAGATATTGGATTTGTCTCGATAAACATTTTCAAAATATCAAATTTTCATAATTTTTTGAGATAAAAAATGTGGATTGTTATATGTGACAGAGTCAAATGTGTCATGTAATATGGGAAGGAGGAATATATATTTTTACCCTTAATATTTTTTCTGAAGTTCATCTTTACCCTTCAGTGTGTTTTAATTTACTTATTTAGTTTATGTTCATTTTTGCAATTCAGTGCAACCATGAAAAGAAAAAAGGGTTCAATAACTCTTGCTAGGGCTAGCCTAATAATAAAGCAAAAGGGAAAGTTGATGAGGCAGATAGTTGTGAACTTTATCCTTACTTTGATAATCTTCCATCTCACATCATTACCCACATTTTGCTTCAACTTCCCATTAAGCCTCTCCTCATTTGTAGATGTGTGTGCAAGATTTGGAAAAGACTTATTTCAGAACCACATTTTGCTAAATTGCACTTTGAGCGATCACAAATTTGTCTCATGATTCGGACAGATGATCGTAGACTAGTGTCGAGAACCATGTACCTTCTTGAGTGTGATCTTGAAATGTATGAGATTGGTTGCAACAATCATGTGAAGCTTGCGCCTATATTTAAGGTTCCTCTTCGTGATGCCAAATCATATAGGGAGAAAATCGAGAATAAACCCAAGCGCCCTATTCGTGCGGCGAGATTAGTTTTGGAAAAAATTGGAGAGAAAAGTAACGGGGATAGTCAAAAGCTTAATATTGATTTCAAGCCATATTATGATAAGTTTGGTGTTGTGAATTCTTGCAATGGCTTGCTTTGTTTGTGTTGCCCATCTGACGGACACCCTTTAACGATTTGCAACCCGGTCACTGGGGAGTTTATAAGACTTCCTGAAGCTACTATTAACACTCATGATAAGAGAAGTCGGCCAAATATGCTAGGACAAGTTGGTTTTGGTTTCCAACCTAAAACTAATGAATATAAGGTGATAAGAATTTGGGACAGAGATGTTAGACGAGGCAATGGCTGGGTGTTTGATCGTCTTGTCCTTGAGATAAACACACTTGGAACACCATCATGGAGAAATGCTGAAGTAGATCCTCAACTTTCTATTGGATCAGATTTGAGTATTTGTTATCCCACTTGTGTTAATGGCGCGATTCATTGGATCAGATTTAAGGATCATGAAAAGTCTATATTGTGTTTCTGTTTTGAAAACGAGAGGTTGCAATCATTTCCTTCTCCTCCATTGTTTCAAAATCATAATAATGGATTTCGTCATAACCATCTTGTTCACATGGGAGAATTAGGGGGATTACTTTACATTTGTGATACATCTTTTTTCCATGATGTTGCAATGTGGGTTATGAATGAATATGGCATTGGAGAATCATGGACTAAGGTTTACAACATTAATACTTTGGTCAGTCCTTTGGGCAGACCTGATTCGCAATGTTATGGTTTGTGTTGGCCGGTAGAACACTTTGAAGAGGGGGCTGCCATATTGTTACATCATTCCTGCGATTTTCTTATCTACTATGAACCCAAGAAACATGGTTTCAAAGTTTTTCAAATTCATGGCACTTCTTCCGAATTTTTTGAAATAATTCCACATGTTCCAAGTCTAATCTCATTGAAGGATGTTGTGAAAGGAGACAATATTGAGGTGCTGAATATCCACTCAAGGTAAGAATGTAGCTTCTAACATTTTATTTTGATCGAGAAATCGAATTTGATGCTCCCTTAGAAATCATACAAACTCTGTCCCCTAAATATATATGTGAGGTTTCCTAAGATACCACTTATATGTTAACTTCCTATTATGACATTTTATTTGGAGACAGAAAGACTTGTTACTTATGATCTTCTCTCTTAAGGCTGTGATGCTCAATCATTTGCTTTTACAACTAATCTATTTTATTGTATTGTTTATATTTGGTATAATTTTAGTTCCTCCTCGTTATCTAATATCTACCACCTTTCGTTACATATCGGCTCTGACAGTTAATAAAAAATGAACAATTATTGCAATGTCAGTTTTTGGATCTTCTATATTAGCCAAGTAATAAATAGATTTTTGAGATTATTCCCTCGTATTGTTTTAATTGATATAGGTGTGCAAATGTTGAATTGCCGGAAGAAAATGAAGTTCTTTCCTTGTCTCAACAAATGAGATTTGGAATGACACGTTCTTCATCATCTTATGGTGACATGATTAATATATTTTCCTCAGTCTGATGGTGAAGAATTCGGTGATGAGCCTGTATCGTATGAAAAGTACGTCTCTTTTCACATTGATGAGGATATTCTTACCCTTGCTTACTACAATTTTAGGCACTTACTTAGGTTCTTTTTTTTTTGTAATATTGGTGTTATTTTATATATGTTTGCAAATTTTAAATTACGTGAAGAAAATGAAGATCTTGAATGATGACTTGACAAGTATCCTCCTCCTTCGGTGACGAGGCTTTTGATGAAGAGTACAACTAAAAACAAGGAATTTTCATACAGCAGGAAGGGTTGTGCTAACTCACAATTATGATATTTTAAAAAAAAAAATGCATATCTCATTTTAGGATGCAAATGATGTTTTTTTTTTTTTTTTTGTAAACTTTAATTCAGATGTTCAGTAGTTATCATCTATGGTTGTACCAGATTGACTTGTTATCTTGTTGGCATGGTTTGGAAAAAGACAATGATTATTGCTCAACTATTTCATTCTTCTATCCCATTTGCCTAGACTCCCTTGGTTTTGTCAAGTTTATTTTAAAGTTATTTGAATTCAGACATGTTTTTCCAGTCAATTTGTTGTATGTGAGTAGGCACAAGTCCCTTTTGTTCAACTTTTACCATTCTATACTCTTGAGTGGTTCAAGAGTTTAGCAACATAGCAAATAAGCTACCTAGTTAATCAATGACTTAAACGGCAACTTGTACACTAAAATAATTATGCAGTTCATCATTTTGTTTTTAGCAAAATTCAATATAAATAAAAACGTCTTCAAAAATCATAAAATTATATAGTTTTGATTGGTTTTAAGGGAACAATTGTTTATCCTTATAAAAAAAAAAGAGAGAACAATTGTTTCATAACAAAAATATTAGAGTATTAAATGTCATTTGAAAAGCCAAAAGTAATCTATATTCTCAATTTTAATTTGAATAAATGTTAATTGTGCTTGCGCTTGACTTCATTTTTATAGAGAGAGTAGTTATTGTCCTTGTGAGCTTAACTCAGTTGGTACGGATAATGCATAAAAATATGCAAGGTCCGGGGTTCAAACCCCGGCCACCACCAAAAAAAGAGAGAGTAGTTATTTTTTAAATTTAAACTTCTTTTAATCTAAACAAGTAATTTTCAATAGATCAGATTAACCTGAGCCATTCATGAACTATTTGAGCTTGAGTAGTTAAATACTATTTCAAGTTTGTTTGATAAAACTCAAACATAAGATTGAGCTCAATTAATTAAATGGCTCATGAACAAGCTTATTGACTCCAGGTTAAAATATTTAATCTAGGATAGTAAAAGTAACTCGGTAAACTAGGTTTTTGCAGGTAGCAAAAGAAGGGAGAGGATTGGGATTTGGTGCTGTAACTTTTCCCGCAGTTTTAATGTCAGCCGTTGGATGAAGTTGTGCCACAAGACTTCCCAATGTTGCAATCTAATCCAATGACTTAAATGAAAAAGAAGACATTGAGATAAATAACAGCTGAAATCTAAATCTAAATATATTTCATATAACAATTATTTGTAGAATTCCTTTTTTCTTTTTTTTTTTTTCCATTTTGGATTAGAATAGAAGAATTTTATTTATAGTTACACATTACATGTTATGGCACAAGTAAATCCAGAAAACCCTGACACTTGAAAATGATGTACACTGATGGAAACTCTCAACTTTGATACCTGAAGCCAATCCAAACAGGGTCTATACACTCTATGAAACACTTCTTGACACAGTCCTCTAGACTAAGCTTTTAACACAATCCTTTGCGAGACGACGCCATATTCAATATAATTTAAGTTTCAGAGTTCCATGGAATGGCAAGAGATTGCAAAATCTGCAGAGCATATATCACAATGGCTTCAACACAATCTGCACAGGAGATCATCTTAAGAGGGAACTCCAACACTCTCTCGTTTGAATCATCTCCGCCTCTGAAACACATCTAAGCTAGATCCTTCGATGACGTAGAGTTGGGCTTGTTACGTTACGAGAACCAATGCTTGCAGTTCTTAAAAGTCTCCTGAATTCTGGTAAGCTGATCTTTCCATCTTTGTCAATATCGGCTTCCTCGAGCAGAGGATCGATGGAACCTCTCATACCAGTATGCTAAAAAGCCAAACAGAAAATTATATTAGCTGCAGAAAGTATGTATTTGATGTTGAAAACATTAATTTACAAAACGAGCGAATCACCACTTTGGTCCCCTTAAATTGTAGAGATCGGACAATTTAGTCTTTGGTACTAACAAAAATTAGAATTAATTGAAATTTCTCGATCACATTACTCCTTTCAAGTCTACTTTAGGAATTAGTTTAAAAGACTCAATAATTAATGTCATCAAGAACTTCCAATTTCAAAGATCATTTTGAAATTTCATCATATTCAGAGACTATATTGTTTAACACCTACAATTTCAGGGCTTAAAACGGCAATTCACGCTAAGTTGGGCATTCACTCTTTCACAACACACACACACACACATAGAGCTAATGTGGAGTAGATTTTCTAGCTGTGCTCAAACACCCCCTCACCTCAGAATAACAGAAACATTGATAAGGGGTACAAAAATCTACTAGTACATTGCAGGAGAACCGCTTTTAATGATCATAGGGAGGGATTTTATCATAAAAACTGTTCAGGGAGAATGAGAAAGATAAGAAACAAACCATTCTGAGTTCCTCTGGAGTAATATACCCATCCTTATCTATGTCAAATTTCTCAAAAGCAGCCTGTGACCGTTGCTGCCACTTGTCGGAGTCATGTTCCTCCAATTGATGCACATGTAAAGTAGCTGCTACAAACTCGGTGAAATCTACTAATCCATCTGTGTTGCTGTCAATCTGCAAGCACACAAGAATGTGCAGATGAGTGATTAGGGGAAGTAACATTTATTGTCATTAAATCTATATTTTTTTATAAAATATGAGAAAATAATATCATGAAACACCAACAAACTTTCTTTCAAATTTTAGAAGTGGAATAAGGGATGATAAGTGCTCGACAAATATGGATGGTGCCTGCAAAGGATATCAAATACTAACCGCTTGCAATATCTCCAATACACGGGATTCTTTCAACTTCCACGGGAGATCTTTAGCAAGAGCCTGCAAAATCTTCACTTTAGACCAAAGCAGGGAATACTAAATTATGAGGGTTAAGTAATCACTAACAGAAAAGTGGTGTGATTTGATTTATGGGTTACCTGTCTCATCTCTTCAAGACTAATAGCACCATTTTTGTCCACATCTATTGCATCAAACTGATCTTTGAGATCAGACAACTCACCTTCGTTAAGTGTGCTAGCCAATGCCTGCAAGATAACCAAGTAACCAGAAAATCAACATCAAACAAGTCCAACACCTTCTAACCTGCAAAGCCTTGAACTGAATTAATGTGTCTTCTTACCCTCAATGCAAATTGTTTCAATCGACTATACTTCACAAACTGCCGCATGTTGTTTAGGACAGATATATCAATTGGAATCTCGGATGCCTCTCCTCCTTCTCTAACCCATGGATGTGCTGTAAATATCAGGAATCATCAGTACAACTAAACATTAGGATATATAGCTATGTTTAAAATGTGTCATGAAAAGTAAATGAAAAATTTATACATTTAGAATATGGTTGTGTTAAAGTCTGAGTTCTTTATTAGATTAAGAAAACTCTAAAAAGAAAAATCATTTAGAATGATTCCCAAATCTGAAAGAACCAAAATTCTATTAGAAGAAACTACGGCATTAATTATGCAAACCAAACCACTCAAATCTGAATGAACCAAAATTCTATTAGAAGAAACTACAGCATTAATTATGCAAAGCAATTCAAGTGCGGCTGAACAATTACAGAAAGAATTCAGCTGCATGTAAGGATGCTTAGGCCTGTGTTAATTTCGAAAATGACTACCAAAGTACCCTTTATCTCTTTTTAGATAACTGGTTTTTCTACTTTTAAACTTACTCTTTGAATGTTGCATATTTACAGCAACAGTTATGTGAAATCAATTTTGCCAAGTTATTCTTTGTCCTAGGTTCCTTAAATTTTTTCTATTTCTCCTCCTTTCTTTCCCTTTTCACTTTAATAATTCGCATACATATGATTCAGAAAACACTCATTGAAAATAAAAATGTATAATCATTCGTTATTAAAAGACATGTTGGTCTCAGGCAAGAAAGAAATAGTTAATGCAAAGTTTTAAAAAAGGTTGCATTATAAAAAGTCTAAACTGAGCAATTTCGCAATATACCTAGTTGTCATCTTCACATCATTAAAACAAAATACTTCAATTTTTATGAAAAATAATTGAACACTCGGTGTTAGAAATGAAATAGATTTTCAAGTGCTTAAACTCTCTCTTCATTTTTAAAAAGGTAAGACTCTGTCTTACACTATATAATAATTTACACAATTTTCAGTCTAGTTCGTCATTAAGTATTATTGAACACCCTAAATTTGAAGCAGCGACAAATGTAATCATTTTTAGGAATGAAAACTAGATAATGTGATAAACAGCCTTCTCATAATAAGAAATAAGTTGGAAACATACATAGAGCCTGAGCAGCCGTTAATCTTGCCCGAGGATCTTTTACCAACAATTTCTTCACAAAATCTTTTGCAGCATTACTTATGGTTGGCCATGGTTTCCGCCGGAAATCAGGCTTGTTCCGTAAGACCTGCATATGATGTGATCGCAAAATATTAATTCATGTCCTTTAAAGGAAACAAAGACTTTTTTTTTTTTTTGAAGGAAAAGGAAACAAAGACTTGTTCAGGTCCTTAAAAAAATAGATAGAAAATCCAACATAACAAACAGAAAATTCAGAATGCCATAAGAATTAAGTTACCTCCTTGAAGATACCATCCTCAGTCTTATCCCAAAATGGCCGTCTCCCACAAAGCAATATGTATGTGATCACACCAATACTCCATACATCTGATTCAGGGCCTGACTTCCGTTTCAACACTTCTGGTGCGACATAGTAAGCACTTCCAACAATATCTTGAAACCTCTTTCCTGAAGATTCGTTTTCAAAGAGATAGAACTAGAACTCTTAAATAAAGATTGCAAGAACATGTATTTTTTTTAATAAGCTAAATTAGCCCACCTAAATTGGCATTGGAGGGAATCGAACCTGAGACCTCGAGGAGGAGCACACTCCCAGGTCCCAAGCCAATACCACCAGGCCAACCCAAGTGGGTTTTGCAAGAACATGTCTAATACATAAGGGCGTAAAAATGAAACAAATCAATCAAATGATTAACGTAAATAGTTTCCCTCACCAGGTTTTATGAAATCGGACAAACCAAAATCAGTGGCCTTCAAAGCTGAATCTTCTTTGTTTGATTTGAAAAGAAAATTCTGCATGCACAGATAAAAAAAAAGAATTTAATATCTAGCAGCATAACTCCATATTGCTTCAATATTCCAGTAAACTTGACCTCACCTCTGGCTTCATGTCGCGATGTACCAAACCATGTAAATGACACTGAGCTGCAACCTTCAGCATCTGCCTTACAACCACGGCGGCATCTTTCTCAGTATAACGGCTGTCCTTTCTGTAAAAGAAGAGGTAGAAAAAGTAAGTTCTGAGTACAAGGAAAAAACACATTGCTGATCCTGGATCCAAAAACTTGTGGAGTTGTCGACATTCTGAATAGCCAACTAGAAAAGGAAAAAACCAACTAAACAGAACTTACTTGTTTAGTATCCGGTCTAGTAGTTCTCCACCTTCGCATAACCTAATAAAGTAAATTGTCAAGCAGTTTACTTAATAGACGTATATATAATTGAGCAGAACGACAGATATAATAAAGACAACAAAAATGATTTGATAAATCAGCCGCCAAAAGATAAATCCAGAATTTATTGCAGTTAAATACTGCTTGGAATCATATGAGAACAATGAAAAAAATAAGGAAAATAGGGGGGAAAATTAACTTACTCCATAACTATGTACACATATGAATCATCGTCAAAAGCATTATAAAACTGAACCACATTTTCATGGCCTGTAAGTTCTTTCAATATCTTGACCTCTCTTTTTACATCCTCAACTGCTATAGGGAGAACCATCTGCCACAAAAGTCAATGATTGATTCATAAAACCACTTTTGTGAAAACGAAGCAGAGCAAAAACAACAAGAAATTACTAGAAAGAGCTCTAGTATATAGGAACTTAAAACTCAGACTACACATTCATTTAAAATCAAATAGCAGGCATTACATCACTAACCAGATCTGAAAATTACTCAACCAATCTGTTACTTGAACTCGCATTATTCTAACTAGCATTTTTTTTTTTGAAGCTAAATAGCCCACCTAAATTGGCACCGGAGAGAATCGAACCTGAGACCTTGCGGAGGAGCATACTCCCAAGACCCAAGTCAATACCACCAGGCCAACCCAAGTGGGTTTATTCTAACTAGCATTAATAAACACTATCATAACCATCCTCGAAGGATGCCACAACTGATGAACACAATGGCGGGAGAAACTGGAAAAAAGAAAATGGAATAAAAAGAGAGGGGAGGGTCTTTGATTTTCAATTGTGGCCAGCAACCGCAAGTACGGTCACAACGTACAAGTTTTGGAGGACTCCTTAACTGCATCACAACAATAATAGCATCCACACCAACCACATTTATTCATAATTTCCCACAACGTCAAATAACTTAAAAGATTTGGAGGTCTCCTCAGCCGCATCGCGACAATAATTGCATCTGCCTCTACCACGTTTATTCATAATTTCCCACAACGTCAAATAATGCAACAAAACCACAATTAAAAACCATATTACAATCAAATGGCTTGATATACAAGTTATATAACAAGTCAAGCTTGTTATGCCCAGTTACAAATGACTTCAACCACCAATAATTTGAGCAAAGTCTAGGTCAACACCAACCAAAAAAAAAAAACATAGATGCAGTATGAATCATCAGACATTGCAAAAACATCCCTTTACAATCAACTTAACAATACAATCAAACAAATGAAAATGAAATTCATCTATAATCTTATCTTACAATCCCAAAAATCCAAAAACATAACAAAAATTGATCAATCTCCATCACAAAAACAAAATCTCATGAATTCTCCCAAACCCAATAACCAAAACCAATAACAAAATCTAAATATTGATCTACATATAAAAAAAACATTTTTTTTTCTTCTGCGAATCGAAACAACAAGAGCTGAATCTCACAATACCTTAGCTTTTTCGAGTCGCTTAACGGCGACACGATCTCCATTAGATTTATCAACACCAACATAAGTATAACCAAATTGTCCATGACCCAACAATTTCCCAAGAGAAAATCTCTTATCAAAATCTTTCTCATACCCAAAATCCGTTCTTTTTCCACAAGGAACATGTCTAGAACCTGTTTTGTCTTTTAACCTATGATGTTGATGATGATTCTTCTTCTGGGCTGTTTCATCTTTACGTTTCTGTGCCGTTTGTTTCTGCTTCGCCGCCGCTGTCGGCGCCGCCGTGGTTGCTGTTGATTCCGTGGTTGTTGACGGATTCCGTTTACGGTTATCATTGTTGTTTGTGGTGTTGCTGTTAGAACCACTAACAACCTTTGTAGAAGAAAAACATAAACCCATGATGTTTTGTTTTGTTTTGTTTGAAAAATGATATTTTTAAGAAAATTTGAAAAAAATGATCATTGATTTAGAGAAATGAAGAAAGCGTGTGAGATGATTGAGATTGAGAAGAAGGAAGGAATGTGGCAGGAACGACGAAGAAGGGAAGAAGGAGAAGGTGGTGATGATGGTCAAAAGAGACTTTTTTCAACATTGAAATGAAGAGAGAGAAAAAATAATATGATTATGATTAAGAAAGTTAATTAAGAAGAATTAACAATGTCTTTGTTTAATTTATGATGATGATTGTAATAACAAAAACTAAAACAGAAATGAGTTGCCAAAAATGATTTAATTAGTGTGTAATATGTGTTTTTTTTAATTTTTCAAACTTAGTTGTCATATTCTCCTCATGTTAGTTTTAAGGTAATTATTACAAAAATGTTTATTTATACTAAGAAAGATTGTTATTTTCCAATCAAAAGAAAGAAAACAAAGTCAAGTTTGTTATTTTGAGAACAACATATATGACAGGTTAACAACTCTTATTTTCTAGCTATTAATAACTTCTTTTTTGTTATGGATGAGTCAATAACAAAGATAAGTTTGATGACTATGTCGTGACATCATTCTCACAATGGTTAATATTGAAGTTTCTTGCACTATATCGTATGTTTTGAGTTGATTCGATTGTGTAGAAGATGACATCATTTATTTATTTTTTTCAATGT
Organism: Medicago sativa; assembly: GCF_051527215.1. NCBI lineage: Eukaryota > Viridiplantae > Streptophyta > Magnoliopsida > Fabales > Fabaceae > Medicago > Medicago sativa. The sequence continues at coordinate 12,455,930 of NC_140753.1, read as the reverse complement.
TTCAAGAAGGTAGATGTTTGATCGGTTCAATTTTATTTAAACATCTAATAATGTTTACTATTTTTTTTTCCATCTAACTTATGAGTTGATGTTATCTTCGATAGCAAGTCATTAATATCATGCATGGAGTTTGTGGAAACATCTTAACTTGCATATCTAAGAAAGAAAAGTTTCTTCATCGAACAAAATTTATCCCTATGCAGCAATGATTTTTTAGGACTGGAATAATGTTCAAAACTCTAAACATCAACCTTAAAAGTTATAAGGCATGATCAAGCAACGATACTCCAATCTGGTTACCACTATAACATACTAATTCAAGTATATACAATGTGAATACAATTATGAATGGAAATGATATATTTCAAGTTGTGATGTATTATGAAGAGATTTAATGAATCAAGTTGCTCATCAATGAAGATTAGTCGGATTTATAGTTACTCCCTGAATATTTTTTTACCATTCTTCTTTATGTACTGGTGTTTTGATTATTAATGAAGAAAAAAACTGTTTCTTCTGTAAAAAGAAAATAGGTTTGATGTTTTTCTTTTTTTTCTTTTTTTTTGGGTAAAAGCAAAGATGAGAGATGATTAAGTTAAAACTTGTGGTATTTGTTTTCTTCCCTTTTTTAAGTATAGTGACAATAATGAAGTTTGATCTTTGAGATTTACTTACCTTGTATGATTTGCAATACATTTTTTAATGTTATAATTGAATTGTTTTTTTTAAGGAATAATTGAATTATTATATTTGTCTCAAAATATTCACAAATTAAATAAAATTAGTTTGAATATTCTTTAGCATGAATTAAAAAAAAAAATCAATTTCATTCATTTTTTGTTATAGATAGATAGAGAGAGACTACCAGGCTCTAAACTTAAGATATTATGAGGAAAAAAATCAAATTTATTTTTAAATTAACCTTTTTTTACAATTTCTAAATTACTTTTTTTTTAAAAAAATAAATTCTAAATTACGTTGTGACTTGCGATGGTGTGATCTATGGCATGTTTTTTTTGAAGGAGTGTGATCTATGGCATTAAATACCAGTATATACCACTTCATTATTTTTATTGTATTAAATTATTTAATGGATCCATTCGTATTTGTCTATCCATTAAATTTATCAATAGTCAATGGGTGGAACAAGTGGAGTCGACTGTTGTCTTAGTTGTCTTCTATCCATAGCTTACCCAACACTCTCACTCGTTTGGCTGCCAGATAAATATTGTCAAATAACTTATCATCATATCATATTATTAATAAGAAAATAACTTTTTTTATTTACCCTTACAGTAATTCAATTAAATCTATTCATGTCTTTTTTCACCTCCTCTTAAAAATGGTTTTTTACATTCATAGAATAACTAATGTATCTGATCAATAGTATAGACAAGATGCATAAATTATTCAATTAATTTAATTTTTTATTCTTTTTATAATAGTGATCGAGATGGGTATATTAATGTTTGTTATCTACAAATAGCTTGAAGGACACTTAAAATAAAACAATCTTTAATCATGCTTGTTATCGTGTTTACATTAATATTTCAACAAGTATTAATCTATTGTTATTTAATGAAATGTAGTAGACTTTTGTGTATAAAACATGAGGTGCTTTGTAAGAAAATAATAGTAACTAGGAGATGCACTTCCTAAAAGAAACAAATAGGAGATAGTGTGCATGGATGAGGTGGATAAACAAGTCCACAATAGCACACTATTAATAAAGTTTGAACCATTGGTGGGATGGAGAAGATAAAACAAATCCAACTCTGCATACCCTATAACCATTTGCAATGGTTGTTTAACCATTGTTTAAAGCCACAATAAACAAAAAAATGCCTTGCAATGGTTGTTTAGGTTCCGTTGAAAAGGAAAAAATGTTGAGGAAAATAAACCGTTTATTGCCTGCCACAATGGGACACGCGTCCCGCTTTCTTTCGTCAACCTAGGCGCGTGTAAGACACGCGCCGACAGTGGCGCGTCAGAGCAGGGAGGAAAGAAAGAGAAAATGTGCAACGGATAGATAGTGACACGTGGCCTGTTTTTATTGGTTGTCCGGATTCTTATCATTTCAATACTTTCACCTCAATTATTTCGTCCAAAATTAATTCAAAAAAAAAATAAAAATACCAAAATTCATGATTTTTTTTTCTCTATAAATAGAGACTTGGTTCATTTGATTTGGACACAGAAAAAAAAAACCAAGTTTTTCACTATATTAGTCTTATTATTATCTTTCAATTAGCAAAATTAGTGAAGTTGTTAACTTTTTTTGTTGTGAAATGGAGAACAATAATAACAATTTCAACAACCAGAATTCTTCTAGTTACCCACATGGCTACCAAAATCCCAACAATTTTCAAAATTAAAATCATCAATTTTTCAACCATCCTCCTCAAAACATGCCTAACTATGGTTTTCCATCAAGTTTCAACCCGACATCCTCTGCTCAAAACTATACTCAATATTTGAACCCGTCATCCTCTGCTCAAAACTATACTCCATATGGATCTATGATGGGATATTCATCTCAAACACCCCCGGGATATTCATCTCAAAGACCCTCGTTTGGTTATATGCCAATGGGGACTGAAAATGTTCAGAGTGTTGGTGCACCTGAATTTCCAGGATTTTCAACACAAATAACTCCTGGTGGCATGGCAGCTGCTAATCAAGTCACTCCTGATCCAGAAGATTCAACTCCTAAGAGCAAGAAAAGCCAGCAACCAGGATGGACCACGCAACAAAATTTGGTGTTAATCAGTGCGTGGATTAAATATGGAACAGACAGTATTGTTGGCAAAAATCAGAGAGGTTCAACATTTTGGAATCTTGTTGCTGATTCTTGTAATGAGTATTGCTCATTTGATGAACCGCGCGATCATATTGCATGCCGAAACCGTTTTAATTATATGAGCAGCAAAATAAATAAATGGATTGGTGCTTATGAAAGCGCTAAACGTTTGCAAGGAAGCGGTTGGTCGGAAAATGATGTTTTGAGAAAAGCGCAGGAATTATATGCATGTGGAGGGACTAATAAATTTATTTTGATGGAAGAATGGCAAGCTCTCCGTGATCAACCACGTTATCTGAGTCAAGTAGGAGGAAATATTGGCTCAGGAAGTAGTGGAACTAAGAGATCTCACGACGGTGATGCATGTGGCTCAAACTCTGTAGGATCTACTGCTCGTCCAATGGGTAGGGAGGCAGCTAAAAAAAAGGCTAAAAAGAAAAGCAAGGACGCTGGCGTGGAGGAGGTGGCAAAAGAGTGGGTTGAATTCAAACAAATCAGGGAGACTGAGATTGAACAAATGAAAGAGTTAACCTTGGTGAAGAAGGAGAAAAACCAACTAAAGAGAATGGAAATGTATCTAAAGTTAAGAGACGAAGAGCATCTCGATGACGAAAAGAAAAATTTGTTGGAAAGGTTGAAGCGCCAGCTGTTTTGGAGTGCTTACGTAGATTCTGTCAAGGAATCATACGATTGTACGAGCAAGAGTACCTGAGAGTACCAACCGAAGATGATCTGCAAAGAATACTACATGTTAGTGAAATGCGGGGGTTCCCAGGGATGATCGGGAGTATTGACTGCATGCACTGGGAGTGGAAAAATTGTCCTAAAGCATGGGAAGGTCAATTTACTAGGGGGGATAAGGGAACCACCACAGTCATTCTTGAAGCAGTTGCATCTCATGATCTATGGATCTGGCATGCCTTTTTTGGATGTCCGGGAACGTTGAACGATATAAACGTTCTAGATCGGTCGCCAGTGTTTGATAATGTGGAACAGGGAAAGGCTCCAAGTGTGAGTTTCTTCGTGAATCAACGTCCCTATAATATGACATACTATCTAGCTGACGGTATCTACCCTTCTTATCCAACTTTCGTCAAATCCATTAGACTTCCTCAAAGTGAACCCGATAAGTTATTTGCAAAATATCAAGAGGGATATCGGAAGGACATCGAACGTGCATTTGGAGTTCTTCAAGCTCGATTTAAAATCATCCGTGAACCAGCTCGCTTGTGGGACATAGGCGATTTAGGTATCATCATGAGGACATGCATCATATTACATAATATGATTGTTGAGGATGAACGGGATAAATATTCTCAACGCTGGACCGATTTTGAGCAATCTGAGGAAAGTGGATCTAGTACACCGCAACCACCACCATACTCGACCGAGGTGTTACCCGCTTTTGCAAATCATGTGCGTGCTAGATCCGAGTTGCGTGATTCAAATGTTCATCATCAATTGCAAGCAGATCTAGTAAAGCACATATGGGCAAAGTTTGGAATGTTTAGGAATTGAAGATAATTTGTATCGTACTAATTACGTTATTTGTGTGTTGTGTGCTTAGTTTATTGTTCAGCATTTTAAGTTATTTGTGTGCCGCGTGCTTAGTTTCTTGTATTGCATTTCAAATTAAGAAAATAAAAAAATATTTAAATAAATTTTGTTTAATTATAATCGTTAAGTGTATATTATTTTAATTTAATTATAATTGATATTTTTATTTTTATGTAATTAAAAATATAAAAATATAAAATTAAATAATAAAATTAAATAAGAATATGAATTAAAAAAGTGGTGGGGTAGAGTGTTGGTGGGGTAGATTGTTTAATGTTGTTTAACCATTGGAGAGGGTTATTTGTGAATGTTTGTTTAATGTTTAGGTGGAAGAGAGAGAAAATAATGTGGAGTGTTGGGAAGTGAAAAAGTGGATGTTTAAACAAAAAATGTTGTTTAACCATTGTAGATAATATAACCAGACATCAAACCACGTGGTGATGAATAATCATTTTCACATACTACCTCCGTCCCTAATTATAAGACCCTTTTGAGAAATTTTTTTGTCCCTTTTTATAAGACCCTTTTGCTATTTCCAACTACATTAATTTTTTCTTTACATACATGCCCCTATTTATTATACATCTTTTTCTTCAATCAACAATAAATAACATGTTGAAAACATAAACCAACCCTCTTTCTTAAAGGATAAAATTGTAAAACCAATAGTAATTACAAACATATTTAATATAAATATCCACTATCTTAATTCCCGTTATTTATTGAGAAATGATATTTTGACAACCATTTTTTGACAACTTTTGGACAACTTTCTCTCTCATACTCACATAATGTTGTTATCTTCTCTCTTCATTTTTCTCTCTCCATTGTTTTTGACCAATAAGAAGTGAGAAAAACAAGATTGTCAACAAAGTTGTCATCAAATAGATGTCAAAATATCATTACTCTATTTATTTTAATAAAAGATGAAAATGATGTGAATGATTTTTAAGTCAAGCTCATGTGTTCACGGTATGAGTCCGACCAATCTGGTGCATGTTTGGTGAAAAGTAAACGTGATTTTTGAGGTATAATAAGTTGATTATTTTTTTTTTTAACCCAAAAAAGAAGGTATAAATTGATTTTGATATATTTTGGTATTTAATGAAAAACAAATGTTTTTACTTTTAGAATAAGTTTTAATTTAAAAGTTGTTGGCTTGTTCAAAATCAATTTTAAGTCAGATTGCTATGGAGAGCTGAAGTTCAAACTCTAGTTACAATTTAATTTTGGGGTCTTATGCCTTTTTCATAAGTGCAAAAGAAAAGACTTAAAATGATTTGGTTGTGGTGTATTTAGTTGATGTGGAGAGAGAGAGAGAGAGAGAGAGAGAGAGAGAGAGAGAGAGAGAGAGAGAGAGAGAGAGAGAGAGAATGCTAGACATTTCAAGCATAAACAAGCAACCACGATGGACATTGTTGATAAGGTGAAAATCCACTCTTGATGATAGTTGAAAGCAAAGTCTCCTCGTTTCAAAATTTTTAAATCAATGGTAGTTCCATCCATTGGATTTTGTAATTTTCTTCTTCTGCTTTGTGATTATCTATTGGTTTTGTTTTGAGTTCTCTTAGTTGTGGTTTAATTGGGATGATTTGTTTTATATATAAACCTTGACTTATGTTGTTTGTATGTATTCTTCTTCTCTTTTCTAGTTTTCTTGCACATTTTGTACTTGGATAGAGTCTTAATATTAAATACTAATCATCTTTTACAACAACAAAAAAAAACTCTAAATGAAATACGAATTAATCAAACTTTATTTAAGTTCAGTTTATCTTTCTGTTAAACTTTAAATTATCATAGTCACTTTCTCTTGAAAACCGAATGATTATAAAATATATATATATATCAAAACAAATTTTTACAACCAAAATGAACACCACTCATTTTGGTTTTACAACCAAATTCATAAAACACACACAAGACTTTCAATGATATTTGATCCATAAGTCCTAACTAACATTTGAAAATGCATGACACACTTTCATACACGACTAAGTTTGACAAATTGTCACAACCCAACAACCTCTATCTAAATAAAGACAAAGACAAAAACGACAAAGATCCAATATTGTGCACACATTAAACACAACAAGTTTATCTTCAGGAATCTCTAGGCAAGAATCTCATCCATAGGTTAATCTTCAACTTTGGCATTAATCTCCATATCTTGCAATTGCTTCTCCTTGGCTAGTTTCTTTAGCTTAGCTGTCTCAATATCCTTACTCATCTTCCTTCTATACATCTCTGCAAATGTGATTGGTTCTTCTAGCAATGACTTCTCTCCTTCTCTAATCTTGAGAGGATACACAGTTGCATCTTGTGCTGGGTTTTGGAATGTGGCTATTGATAAACGGTCATGGTTTGAGTTTACTACTGCTTGGTGATCAGCATTCTTGAACCTTCCATTGCTAAGAACCTACCTCACACATGTAACATGTTCAATTCAATCAATTCAGTATGGACTAAGAAGCAAAATTTCAGTCAAAGTATTCAAGACCTAAATATTTATTACACATATATCATGATATAGTTAAAAAAAAATTGGTATAACATTTTTTTCATGACAGCGTAAAACTCTTTTATACATGGATACATACATACGTACATTCAATCAAATTACACCAAAGTATCACTTTTTAAGTTTGTTTATAAAATATATCTACAATATTTATATTTGAGGAAAAGTTTTACAATGTCGATGTATAAAATATATATTCTCTAATTTTCTTATGTTAAATAGATAATTTAGGACAAAAGAACTCATCAATGATCAATCCATTCCCCAACAACCTTGCATTATTGAGAAATAGATTGTAAGGTAGGTCAGTTCTATGGTGCACAAGTGAGACAAGTTTTGCATTATGCGTAAGCTAGTTTTCACAATTGGATAAATAAATCTCACCATTAAATTAAAGAAAATATGATATAATTTACCGATCTATAATTTTAAAAATGACACTTATGCATGGTGCAAAACTTGTTTGTGCATGTTAGACGAAGCATGCAAGGTATATTTCCATGCTATGGTAAAGATCATCTGATCAAGATTTGGTTGATCTAAATTTAAACGAGTATTTTTTATATCTACGGGGTATTAATCTCTGTCATAAAACATGGATGAGTAGATGACCAATACCATCTTTAAGATAGTGTTTGAGAGTTTTTTTATCAAGTTAGTTAGTGGTTAATAATCAATTAATGGTGAAGTCATAAAAAATATCATATACTCACATGACCATGATCTCCAAGGTTAACAACAAAAGCTCCCTCAATAGGCTGAATAGTAATCCATGTTTTACCATTATCCTTTGTAGCTTGAAGTCCACCAACTTGATCTTGAAGCAAAAGGGTAATAGTACCTGGATCTGTGTGGCGTTTGTTTCCTAATGTGAGGTCAGGTTTGGGACATTTTGGGTACAAATTGACCACAATTTTTTGATCCATATCCACACATGCTTTTGTCAATGCATCCTTTTCTAAATCCATTGCCTCTGACAATACCTCTAATAGTTTACAACCTAAATTCATCAAGTTTTCACTGTATTCTTCTATTACCTTTTTCCACTCTTCTGGTTTGTCTGGCCACCTTGAATAATCTCTGTCTTTAATTGGATATGAAAAATATATTACCATTTCTCTCCAATCTTGCACCACTTCTCCCTGCATATGCAAATCAACAATTAGAATAATACTAATAAACAACATTTACTTTTTTTGTGAGTGATCTATAAGTATCTATATAGAAGCATTCTTAAAATCTTTAGGCATGTTGACAAGTCCTTAAAATATAACTCACATTAAAAAATTTATAAGATCGTGCAACAAAAATTGTTTTAGAAGCATTAAATAAAAATTCTCCACAATATTTAGGTTTTAAGATGATATAAATGGTTAGTATTATTACTTGGAGGTGGCTGGAGACAACGAAACCACCCTTCTTGCCACCGGACATATCGAAACGAAGTTTCTCTTCAGGTGGCAAAGCAAAGAATTCTCTAGAAAGATGTGTCATCTCCGATATGAGTTTGGTGTCAACACCATGATCAACAATTTGAAAAATACCCCATTCCTCGCAAGCCTCCACAATCTTCTTGCATATCTCTTCTCTACGTCCATTCACCTCGTCGATTCCAGCAATTGAAATTACTGGAATCTCGTTGCTGAATTGGTTGTAAGCAACTTTTGGACGTTCGTCTTCATCACGAATGAAACCCGACTCGAACGTATTTTCCTCGGATAGAGAAGTGATGGTTTTTGCCTGTGCCATTAGTATTATATGTTGTTTAATTTGTTATGTTTGTTCCTCTTATTTATATTGTGGTTTTGTGTATAAATCGAAATATGATGATGGATTAATTGGTTCGGGAATGGAAGATAGCATGCATGTTGTGTTTTTTTTGTAATAAGAGGATGAAAGTATGTAATGAATGAATGGATTATAAGATGTTTCCCTTTACCACAAATCCAGTAACTATTTATAGATAGTGATATGTTTCCTTTTTTGGGGCAAAGGCAAATATCAATGTAGATTTGTACTAAAACTAGATAAAGTAAAGTTTATCATTTTTCGCAATCTTTATTTTTTTGAGGTGAATATCTTTGTATTTATTAGTTTTAAAATGTACAAAGTATTGAGTAATCTTAACTGGATAATATCACATTATCATTGTTCATAAAAAAAAAATCACATCATATTTGTCATTATGCTAACTTAAGATCATAAAAGAGTATTTAAGTCCTTTAAAATCAATATAAGGTATTAAATGTTTGTGGAAAAACCTGAGGCTAGCGACTAATTTTTGTTTTGCTTTGTAGAGAGAGTGTAAGTGTGTAAGTCGGCCTAGGTTTGAATACACGCTATGCCATTAAAATAATTTTAGGGCTATACATTAAAATAATTTTGATCTCTTCAAAAAAAATTAAAATAATTTTGATAGAACGTTATGATTTAAAACCTTCTAAATGTTGACCTATCAATTTTTTTCATACATATATGTAACTAATGAATTTTTATGCTACTATCTCTTTAAAAGATCTAATTTCAATTGCTTTAGACGTACAAAGAATAACAAGACCCAAAAAAATTTCTTTAGACACCTAGCAATCGCTCACAACCACCTCAAATATCCAAAAATATCTCCAACAATAGTTTTTGAAGAAGCTAAATTAGCCCACCTAAATTGACACTAGAGAGAATCGAACCTGAGACCTCAAGGAGGAGCACACTCCCAAATCTCAAGTCAATACCGGGAACCACTTTGGTGCCATTAATGGCACCAATGTCACCATACCATTACATCTCCACCACACACACACACATCACACACACATTCCCACACACATTCACACACATCAACGGCCAGGATTTCTCCAATGGCACCAATGGCACCTAAGCTAAGTCACTGAAGTATTTCCCGTCAATACCACTAAGCCAACCCAAATGGGTTATCTCCGACAATAGTTAACTACCGTTCACTACTGAACAAGAGTTAAATTCATTCAATGTAGGGATCATGGTTGGTCATTGGCTTGCAGCATTTGAAGTCACTTACCAACAAAGGGTGACTCCTGCACTGAACGGTAGTTAACTCCCGTTCATTGGTGAATGATAGTTAATTATCGGCACAGGTATTTTCGAAAATTTGAGTTGTATGTGAGCAATTGTTAGGCGTCTAACAAGCAATCCCCACGAGACCTTAGGCATGCACTTCTATGGCCCATTTTCTCGAAACCAATAATGGGCCAAATAGCCCAAAGAAAAGACCCAATTCAAAACCAACGGCTCCTTCCATATTGGGAAACGCGCATTCACCAACGGTTACATTCATTCTATAAACTCTATATATATACTTTCACCTTCTTCACTTCTTTTCATTATTCTCTATTCAATCTTTTTTATCTCTGCAAAATTCATACAAAGCTTTCTACTTTTTTCTATTTCTCAATCGTCAATCACTTTCAATGGAAACCCCATCATCCACAACAACTCTCACCAACACCATTCCACTTTCAAGTCAGTAAAAAAAAAATTCTCTCTTTTCATGCAAATTTATATTTTTATGGTTTAATTTCACTCTCAATCCAATAAACATCTTGAAAAAAATTCTGGGTTGTTCTAATATTCTTGAATCAATAACATTTATGAATTCTTGTTTTTTTTTTTTTTTTTGCAGGAAAATTTGAAGATTCTGTGTCAAAATCAAAGGGTCAACAAAATCAAGATCGATGTGCATTGATGGACATGACAAATGATTCACCAATTGTGGGTCTTGCTGGTGGAAATCTCGAGACACCGTCTGCGAAACAAAGAGGTAGCCGTGTGAAGAACACACCAGGATCTGGTGAAGCTTTGCTGAGGGGACAAGTGAAGACCCTTATGCAGATGGTTGAAGAAGAGGCTTCTCCTCAAATTCAGAGTCTTTCTGGTAGTGTCAATAACAATGCTTCTGTTGTTCAACAACAATCAATTTCTCAGGTACTTTTTTTTATCCCTAACCAAAGAAAAATTCATGAAATAAACTATTTCTTTGTTTTCTCTTGTTTTAATATTTACTTTTGATTTTATTGCAAGTCTTTTTAATTAGTTTGGTCCCATTTTATTGAAACTCACATGTTCTTTGTCACCAGTAGTTGAAATCTTTATGTTATTTATATTTTTCTGAAATTTTAGGTGTATAAAGATTAATATTTTTAGAATAGATATCATAATTAGTCATTTGTACAACTAAAATTTTATCATAGAACTCTTTATTTCTTTTGAGAAGTTTCAATTGCTTTTGAAAAAAATGGAGATTTGGCCTAGATATATAATCTATAAAGTTTGATTCATCCTCACTTAATGAACTATTTATGTGGCTTGATTAATCAATTTTTTTTATAACATCTCAATTTAGTGATTGTATAAAGTGTCTTGGTAGCATAATTTGTGGCTTGATTAATCAGTTTTTTTAAATAAGATCTCAATTTAATGATGGCAGGTGGTGAAAATGGACCAAGGTAGCTGTGAATATGAAAAGTGTGAGATAACCAAGTCCCTTGACTTCTCAGAGAAATCTCAAGTATCAGAAGAATGCACCTCTGAGGTGACAGAAGGAAGTGTGGTTGGTAGCTGCAGCATAGATGAAGATGCTTCTATCTGGTCAATGCAAGTCAACTCATGCAACAATGATGAAGATGATGTGGAGGAAGAAATGGCTGAGGAAGATGAAGAAGAAGAAGAAGAAGAAGACTACTATGATGTTGAAAAAGAAGAAGATTATGAAGGGCTTGATGAACTGTGTGAAGGGCTAAACAACATTAGAGTGAATGAAAAGGTGGTTCCAAAATTTGCTGGAAAACACACAAGGTTTGTTTACAACAGTGATGATGAACTTGTGAATGAAGTGGAGGATGAAAGTGTGAATGCTGATTCACCTAATGTGTTGCATTTGAATGGATTACCAACACCAAAAGGGAAACATCTTCGTTTTTCTGAGGAGGAAGAGGAAGGAAAATCTGCTAAGTGATTGTCATAAGAGAAAGTTCTGCTAAGTGATTCATGGATGATGAATGATTTTTTGTAGTTTTTTCTTTTGCATTGTTTTCTACTTTTGTTGAAGACTAATGAGAGACCACAATTCCTGTGGTCTTCAAATATTCCAATTCCAAATACTTAATAAAATGTTCCAATTAAAGTTTTAAATTTGTTTCAATTTTTGCCAGCATTGTGGTCTGTGTGATTTGTTCCAATTAAAGTTTTAGATTTGATGAAGGCTTGCAAGCATAGTATGATACGTGACTTTGGATCATTTTAGTCTAATAGAGAGATAGAAATAAAGAAAATAATGTCATAGATGTGATAAGTAAATTGATCATATCTTATGATAAAAACATAGTACGAGTAAACCATAAAATAATCGATATTACTTTGTAATATCCTCTCAATTTAATCACTAGTAACATGAAAATTTACTTTGTTCCTCGACTTTCTAAAAAAAATCTTAGTCATAGTTTTGTTAATATTCGTTATTAAATGTGTTAACAAAGATTAAGTCTCTCTTAAGTGATTTAGTTCTTTAAGTGTAAACATTTCAATTTAGTTCTCAAACTCTAAAAAACTTTTCTATTCATGAATGTTGGTTACTAAACACTAAACCATGATTTTTTTTGAAGAAAAACAATAGACAATTAGGATTTATCCATTAAATGTACTGTTGACAGTCTTAATCAGAGAAAATACAATATTTGAAACTGTAAAACAAAGAAGATAATTGTGTGCTCCACTACAAACGTAGGTATTTCATCAATGTCTTTACAAAAATATATCAGGGCATTGAACAAACACAGATTTCATAAACATCATTTTTTTTATTACAAAAATCATCAAATGAAAGAAAATGAAGAGTGACCACCATACCAATCAAACCAGTTTAAATCAATGAAAAACATTTGTTTCATTCACAATGTCACCAAGTAAAGGAAAGACGCACAAAGGTCAGGACACATAATTGTTTTCTATATTTATAATTTTCAATATTTTATATCCTTTTCTGTGACTAAGATTGCCAATACAATTAACAAACACATCATCACCATCCATGGTAACAAACATTCATAGAAACATTTTTCATATTCTCATGGACCATTTTGTTTGTCAACATTAGACTTAACAAACATGTCATCACCGTTGACGACATTTAAGTAACAGACATTGACAAAATGATGAAATTCAAAAACATTTACGTAGTCAAGGATCATAAGGATCATACGAAAATATTCATTATGTCAAGGATCAAATTAAGAGTGTGCTACAAAGTTATAGACCATTTTAGTGATTTACACGTTAGAAAAACCGAACATGCAAAATAGGATAGTGCTTGTATTATGTCTTTCATGAGATGAAAATAATAATATTTTTTCCCTATATGGCTTTTTATTTTATTGGGAGGAAAGTTTATCTTTTGGAATCACGAGATTTAAAGTTGATACAAAATAAAAAAAAAATTAAGAACTTGAATAAAGAATGAATCTACACAATTGAAGAATAATACACACTTTGAAATAAGTTTATCTTTTATATATTTGTTTGACATTTCACATTTATTGTAAAATGAGTTTCAAACAGTCACACTTACAAGAAAAGTAGCAATAAATGAACAAATTACAACTTAAGAAGGAGCTCCATAAGGTGATATTTTTATGGAAGACCAAATTATTCCAAGAAGTGATGTGTTTGTTTCTCATCATTGCAAAACTTCTCCTAATTGATTTGGGGCTATTCATCTTTATCCAAATACCCTTCTTCTAAACTTATTCCTGCAAAAGACATTAATTATTGTTTTCAATCATGAAAATCTGTAATTGTAATTGAAAACAGGGTGCACACTACATAGAAATTGGGGGAAAGGGTGCAGACCATATAGAAATCGTGAATCTGGGTGTATAGCACATGATAACAATTTGTCTAAAGACAAGAGTATCACCCGTTTTTGTTTTCAATTACAGTTTCTCAACAATTTAATTAAATAATAGTATGTAATTGGGGAAAGGATACACGCCATATAGAAACATATGAGCCTTTGATCAAATAAAATAGACGGTTGAGATTTGGTGTCAACGAATCTGTTGATACCTGGTGGTTAACGGATCCTGACTCATAGAATAATATCAACCATTTTAATTGTTACATCTACTGAAATGTTACTTTTAAAATTAATACTTTTTTTTAGAGGTTTAAAATTAAAACTGTTAAAATCAAAGAAAGGGTCAACCCCGTTTATACCTGCCAACTAGGTATAAGCATAGGTTGTACTTTAATTAAATTAAATAAGCCATGATTTAAACTGTTATACACATAGTATACACAAGGGTCAAAAAAAACCCAGTACATTTCCATAAAACAATGACCCTCTACGTACCTACTTGGTCATATTCCTGCACTCAAACCTTTAATTTAGGAGAAGGAAAATAGGGACCCAAGTTACAGATTCAAACTTGGGTTCAAAATAAACAGTAACTTTGCTAACATTAACTAGAATATATACACATGTACAGACAATACTGGTACAGATTTCTTAGAACCAGGGATGCCATGTCGGATCCATCATGCACAAGTTCCTTGGGTTTAAGGCAGCTTCAACCAACTCAGTAACACCCCGCTGCACAGATTGGGGTGGTTCCATCACATTCTCCTCCTATATCAACATTAATTAACGTAAATACTAAGTGATACAAACAAGAGATCAACGTTATAAAAAAATAATAAGTAATCTACCATGTTAATTGTGAGATATAGGAGTGAGAAATTTGAAGGGAAAAAAACAGGAACAAATATCAATCAATGAATTGAAAGTGGAAAGGCAAGGCATCCAGTTTTCCTCATTAGATTTTTAAGTGGTTCTTACGAAATCAATAGAGACACGTGTGGAGGATCAATTGGATTCTTGAATTTTTTGGTAGAACAACGGATTGGAAATTTTTTATATAATCATTTATCTCCCCATTTCATCAATTAAAAAAGAAGCATGAACTTAGACTTAACAATCATATTAGAACAAAACATAAAATTGAAATAAAAATTAAAAAATAGAGGCAATCTTTTAGCTACTCACCTCATCAGAAAAATTCTGCGGTGCTATTGCCTTAACTCTCCCAACTACATGTTCCACATTTGTAATAACCTTTTGTTTAAAGTCAACAGGGCTCATAGTACCACCTGCAGCCATAGGGGCCATGGGCATCCCAAGTGGTCTTCTCCAAGACCAAGACAGGAGCTCATCACGGAAAAACATTGCTAGATGATGCCATAGATGCTGACTTTGCTGCAACACAGCAATTTAAGAACAAATCAGTCGTGTGTCATGCAATATATGATTATAACATTAAAATATTGAAAACATCTTGGTTCACACACACGGTGTGTGTGTGTGTGTGTGTGTGTGTGTGTGTGTGTGTGTGTGTGTGTGTGTGTGTGTGTGTTGTGTAAATTCTCACTTTCGGTGAAGCCACAGCCTGTGCAGCTGCACACATCGAAGATACAATAAGGCCTTCTACTCCATGGGAGAAGAATGCTTGCATATTCCTTGTTAGCCTGAATGGGACTGGCTCATTAAACTCGATCAGTCCGTTTGCATCATATGCAGGATGAAAATCAGTTTGAAATATTTTTCCAGTGTTCTTTGCAAACAAAATTTTGTTGGGAGACCTCCCACCAATTTGTAGCATAAAGGACATGAAACTTGAAAGAGCCAACTGGATGGCGAATTGCTTCTTGAAAGCCCACGTATGGTTACCACTGGGTAGGGTTTTGTACATGTACTGTGAAAAGATGTTGTCATTAACAAGATTTTTAGTTATTTCATTATAGGCTTGCAGACGAAGATCAACAACAGCTTCTGGAGATATTTGCCCAGTTATGGCCTGATTCAACTGCTCCTTGAAATAGGTTATTGGAAGATCAGCCTCTCGGTCATTCCTTGAACAATGATTCTCATAGACTTCAAGGAAAGTACTATACATCAAATCATCTTCTACCATGCGAACCTGACCACACAATTTTTCAAGCAAAGATTAGTGGAACCTTTTATAAGTAGGCAATGACGTGTGAACGGAAATAAAAGAAAAACAAGAAACAATGTGCTTAATGAAAATTATTCTAACCTGGGACCAAACAGGAATAATTATCGGTGTGTGAATGCATATGTGACGGCGTCTAGATTCCTTGTGCTTCTCAAACATTTGGTTCATCATACGGAAAAGCTGTAATATGCGCTCATCACTTCTAGCGTTAGGAGTTAAAGACGTCTGTACAATAAAATGGCGTTGAGAACCATCAGAACCAATTAGAGTCAAACGCCGAAAACTGCTCCCATGCCTCCGTACAATTGGAATATCAGCTGCAACCCTATCCAACTTCACAGTATGATCAGGTGCAATTTCCTGGAACATAATAAATAAATGAATGAGAATCAGTATAAGATGCCTCATAAACTCAGGCTAACGAAAGGTTATTTTCACCCCAATCAATACTGTAATAACAAAGAAATAAAATTAAGGTCTTGGCATTGTTTGAAAAAATAAATCCAAAAGTAGTAGTCACCTGATCAGTGAAATACTGCCCTGGAACTTCAACATCAATAACATGGAAGTCTCGCAATACCCTACTTTCTTCTTCAAGCTTTAATACTGCTGGAAATCTATCCTCAACATTACTTTGCAGCACATTCTTCCAGTGTTTCAACCGCTCAGTCAGTTGAGAGAGGGTAGATGGGAATGTGGCAGTGCTTTCTGGATCAAGATCGCGTTCAAAATCCTGTTTGTACTCCCTTACAAAATCAACATGCTTATTAACAGCATCTGCTGAAAAGCAAGCTCTGCAAACACCTGAGAGCTCTTTCTTGAGAGACTGGGGAACTTCTGCAGTTGTAGCTGTTGGATATTTGTAGCAGCGGTGGAGCAGAGCGTTAACCACAGCCAAAAGTCGCTCCTCAGGAAGAGTGACAAACCTTGAACCAATTTCTGTTAGTAGAACCTGCAAAAGGAAACGTAATCTAGTTTAGGAAAGACATGGTCCAAATCTTATTCTCAGATACACGGGTACAATTCATATCATGCATACAAAACATTTGAATGGATAGTGGTAGTTCAATCCACTTAAATACTACTAGTTGAAACATTAAAGATGAGCTGTCATCAAGTATTGAAGTCTACACAAAATATATCACTCCTTCTCATGTGCCTGTGTTCTTAGAGTTGTGATTTCTAAGAATTACGGCTCCACCTAACCCCCAAAAGCTATAGCTCTAGGGGTGAAGATTTTGCATGCCTTCTAAGGAATACTTTGACCATATCATTAGTCGATGTGAGATATCAATTCTCAACACCACCAATGACAGCTATTCAGATTCCTACATCCATTTAATAAATCCATACAATCGTTTCATAGTTTATCCTGTGTGCTACAGCCTACCAGTAATAACATGGTTCAATTCTGTGACTAAGAGCAACCCAGTTTAGTATGGAGCCAGAAGAAGTGGTGGAGAGGGTGAGGCCGCATACATTTATTGTTAGTTATACAAAAGCAAATTAAAAACTCTTAATAAGATCACCTCAAGTTCACTGGCCAAATTAGAATGCTTTCCCCTAAGAGCCTCCATTATATCCTTTGCAGCATCAAAGGCACTGGCAGCTGAAGCCACAAAACCCAATGCCCCAGCACGCCTTAAAGTGTTCTGACCACCTTCATTGAGGTTTGCAGAACCTTGCTGCAATGGTTGGTCATTTGCATTGTGAATGTTGCTTTCTGCACTTGTGGACCTCTCAGGTTCTTGCCCATGTGAGTTTCCACCATCATGAGATCCAATTCCACCAGCGGACTGGGAGCCTTGGTGAGCTTGAATATCACCTGGAACTTGTGTTCTTGCATTTCCATCAGCAATGCCACCGTGAGAACCTCCACCAGTCCCAGAAACACTTTGCTGTGCTCTTTGCTGAGCCATTGCTATTCTCCCAAGTTCAGATTTATTGGCAACATCACGTCGTTCCAGCAAGTATGTGCGCAGCCAATAATACAGAGCCTGACATTCAGGAGAAGAAACTCCAGTTAAAAATTTAGGATCAAAATAACTTACAATGAAAAAAAGAAAATGACACTTACTTGAGGATACAAGGTTGCAATCTTCAGAAGAACAAGTTTACAGTGAGGAGCTTCTGTTCTCTGGAGGGAGAGCAAGAGCTGTGGAATCCAAGACAGCCAAACCCAATGTGGAACGTGTTCGTAGTACTTATCAAATGCCCTTCCGACAGGCTCATTAGGAGTATCGAAACTTAGAAGATAAAGAACACGGGCTAAATGGCTTCTTGAATTGGACACACCAAATTTTATACCTTGCAAGAAACAGCTGACAGCATATTCCAACCAAATTTCTTCATGAGTTTCTTTGTAAGCCTATTCAAAGTAGATGGTGGATAAGTATGAAGCTCAAGTTAACAGTAATAGAAAGTAAGAGCATGAAAAATATAATAGTGTATACCATATCACAATAGTTTCCCCAACTTATCCATCCCTTAGGCAGGTTTTTAAAAAGACTAATTGCATTTGAATAAGAAAGATTTGCATTCTCAGAGTCATTCAATTTTAAGAAGAAGTCCCCTTTTAGGCGGAAAATTTCAGCCTTGTGTTTTGGAGGAAAGTACTCCAGATTAGTGTTGTTGATCAGATTAAGACCAGCTGTAACCTCTCCTTTTGTTTCTAAATATGCCTTTGCCTGCTCAACTATCTTAACAAATGCTTCCTGTAAATACATAAAAAAGAGCAGATCAGAAACAATTAACAGAAGTTCTAAACCATTAGGGCTTTCTGTAGTTAAAAAGAATACATGATCAAGAAACAACACGGGTATGATAATGCTAATTTTTGTATGTGCATAACCTGACATTTGATAATATATGGTCCAAAAAGTATCAGAAGAATCATCCACAAGATAATGGTGCAGTCAAATAACACCAAAGACTAGCCTGACCTATAATTCTAAAGACTGTGAACAGATATTGACATAATACAAAAAATAAGCATTTATGTGTTAAACCTTTAACCATAAGTTCACAGCAGAGGTAGTTATTATCATACCTGTACTTCCATGGTCGAGTAGCCATATAATTTTTCGAGTACGTTGACACAGACATCAAATAGGCCTTGTTTGCGAGCAATATGAGCAAGCCTGTTAACAGTCCAAGCTTTGTCACGGTATCCAAGATGATGAAGCGCTGAATTTGTGGAGCCGAAATCTTTGAAAGCTTCGATTACAGAATTGTACGTGTCATTCCTCCACTGCAGCAAATCATACCAAACAGACATATTATCCCATTCATTTGGAGTTCTTAGCCTCCATGTCTCAAGGATATCCTTTAGATCAGCATAAAGGTTTCCTTGCACGCCAACTGCTGCATTCCCAGAGAGTTTATTTCCATTGGAAATGTCTATTAGCACCTTAGCTGACTCTTGAACTTCAACTAACTGTTGGAATTGCTGCAGAAGGGGAATCCTGGAATGAACAGACATTTCTGGCAGCTGCCACCATTGTTCTAGAGCAAGATCGATCCCTTTAACCACCATGTTCTCAGCATCCCCCACGCCATTTGTATTTTTTTCATGAAGAGCAAAGTATGCTTTGATCAAACGTAGTTTTGGAGTTTCTTCCACTTGAGCTTTCGGAATAACATGTTCCTTCATATATGTCCAATCAGGCAATTTCCATAAACTATCGAGCAGAATTTCATAATTCTCAACACTCTTGCCAAAATCTGCCAGTGCATCCCATTGACTAAGTTGACTGGCACAGTATAGCCATTGCTCTTCCCATAGACACATCTCGGCCTTGGGTACAGTGTTGTTATATGTTCCTTGAGTTGCCTTCACCATGGCTTGATAAAAGAGACTTTGAGCACGGTGCCAGTAACCGTGCTGAACAAGAGAAAGCCCTGCCCTGGTTTCAGCAGTGATTGATCTCTTCTTCCAAAGCCCACATCTCATATCCTCTTCATTGAGCAATCGATAGAGCTCAGCCAAAGACTCGCAGCATTTGGAATCATTTGGAAACAACATAACATGACTTTCCAGCAAAGCCAATGCAATGTGCCATGCATTATACGTTTTCCCAATATATTTAATGAGCTCACTTGGCATTCTAGGTTGAGGATGGCTCAACTGAAGCCCTTCTAATAGTGCTTGCACTACATTTGGCCTGCTGGCTTGCTGCCTCTTATGGTAATCTTTAGAAAGAAGTGTAATCATAGGTTTAGCAAGTGTTACTTGTTCTTCTTTATGTAATGTAACCCAGACAATTGGAAATACCAGAACCCACAAATGGTATGCAACATTAGCATCTGTATGGGCCAACTCTCTTAATGGAATTAATAGATCAGCCACCTGCCAAATTTGTTATCGGAGTATAAGTACAAAACTGTAAAATGCATAGAACTTACCAACAATTTGTCAAACTCGAAGGAAAAAGTTTGACTTTTTTATTGGAATATATTATTTCCTTTTATTCCTTTTGGTGTTTTGATAGTTTACATAGATAGGTTTAGGCAGTTCCTGATTCAATCCTAAAGCATGTGTTTCGACTTTGCTCTCTTCAGAAATATATATGTAGAGTCTTACTGTGAATAGGTTACAATATTACGATTTACCTATCAATAAAATATTGGTAAATGCTAACAAGTGTCATTTGATAAGAAATTTAAAGTAGAAATTTTATCTTGGGATTTGTGGATTTTCAACACATTGAAACATCAAAAAGCAACTTTTTCTACATGAAAATTATCAATTGTTTCCATTTTTGAATCCTTAACGAGTGTCATTAGGGCACTTGTTAGCAAGACCCTAAAATATTTATAAATAAAGCATGTTCTCCATATAGTACAAGTCTGCCACCGACATATGTTGACACATTATTAATGTAACATAATAACCTCAAATATGACATACAATCATTAAACTGAAAAGAAAACACTTTAGGCTTACCTCAAGTTTGCTCATGTTGTTAAGAAACTGAGTATGCTTAAGCACAAGAGTCTCGAAAGTTAGCGGAGCATCCTCAGCTCCTTCAGATGCATCATTAACCTTGTGCTGCATTCCAGACGTTTCCAGAAGAGAGCTTGATACCAGAAGTGGTTGAACCCTGGCAGAATTTGGAGCTAGTGTGATAGGTTTATCATCAACTAATATTGCCAAGAGAAGATCAAGGCCTTGTTTGAGCCAGAAGACATCACTCAAAGCTGCCCAGTCTTGAACTTGGATGATGAATTGAAGCCTGGTGAAAAGAGTTTTCGCAAGAGATTCGTGATACAGAGAGAAGAACTTCATCCTAATTTCAGGATCCCTAGCTCTTAAACCAAGCATAAACGTCCTTTCTACCTTCAGGAAAACCTCTTGACGCAAGGTTAAAGGGTATCTGGGGAAACCAATAAAAAATAATCAAACACGATATAATCTAAGCATAACATAATAGACTCAAGATGCTTTACTTACTTATTTGAATCAGCACAAATCCCAAAAAGAAGTTCAAGGTATTTCTGGTCCCACTCATCCAGATTAGTTGGTGAGAAATGTTGTTTGTCAACTTGTGAGAGCTTCTGAAGAAAAGAAACTATCTCCTTTGGACTGAGAAAGGCACTTGATGTGACGGAAGTTCCTTGTTTAGAATCATCTTCAATCCACCCTTTAATCACATCAAGTATGCAGAGAAGTACACTAGCATCGATACCTTTCTCTGAGAGCAAAGCATTCAATATTTGAGATACAGACCGCTTGCACTCAGGAACAACCATCACTCTTTCTGTAACAAGTTTTAAGATTGATTTTACATTTGAAATAACTGCTCCAACATCAACACCTTGACGAGAAGACGTGACTGCTGAATCTGGATCAGTTCTTTGACCCTATATTGGACAAAATTCTTAAATAAATAAATTTGGAACACAAAGTATCAAGCAATGTTGGTTTAGATTACAATTGAAAACCAAAAAGAAATTGTGTAAGGCAAGATATGCTCTAGATCACAATGGAATGGCATCAGTAGACTTGATTTAACATGTTGTACATTACTGTGTGTCAAACAAAAACACATTGAGGGGTGCATTACCATAAAGAATAACCATATACTCCCTCCGGCCTTAAATATAAGCAAAAAGACAAATGTATTTGGTCTAAATTTAGATTAAATCCATTTGACTTTTTGTGTATATTTAAGACTCAAGGGAGTATAATCTTACAGTTAACAGATTCAATACGTCTTAGTTTGAAACCAATGTCCAGGTCACATTTTCAAGCTTTACCTATGAAAGCCAGGTCGCAGGGCAGGAATTACAAAAATGAACCACAGAATTTTATATTCAAGTAGTATTTAAAAAATATAAAACAAAATTGGCATGTATTGTGAAGAGGAAAATTGGAATGACATGACGAGGGTGGTTTATTAACTGTTCTAGACTCGGGTGATTAGTACCTAGTCTACTGATCAGTGATAAGCTCCAAACTATGAGATAATTTATATTATTATATTAATCCTTGACATAATATTAAATTCGTATTTCTTGTGTGAAGGAGACAGGAGTATACAATCTGCAGTATATACGTAAGGTTTAACCTATTCAATCCCTAAAATTAGGGAATGGAATCAATTAAAAAGAGGATAGTATCTAAGCAAATACTCCAAAATCTCAACTTCTTGTACTATAAATATATGCCTCTGTATTGAGTAGCCATACATTTTTCCTCTAGACTAGACTTTTGACTCCAAAATCAAAACTGCATTTTAGGCCACAAATTATATATATATATATATATATATATATATATATATATATAAAATGAGAGGGAAAATCCAACTTACTTGTCTTATATGAGAACCTGCGGATGAACCCATATCACGCTGCAGGCGCTGAAGAAGGCGAACCAAAACTAAAGGATCAATGAAATTCCTCTGTACCTCAGTCAAGGTTTTAATGACAAGCAATAAGAAACTAATTGCACCGGCATTATTATCATCACTAGATGTTTGAGGAGCTGTGACGGTGGTAACATGCTTTTGTATCAAATCATCAACCTTCTGGTACAACAACTTAACGTCAGCAGGTGTTGAAGCTGCTTCTTGGGGAAAAGCAACACAAATCATCCTCAACAGTGAACAGAAAGACTTGCCAGCATCTAAAAGTTTATGCTTGAAACATGGTTCAAGAATCTGGAGGGAAAGAAATTACATCACTACAAAAATTGAAGAATTTGGAAAATAAAATAAAAACATACAGCATGATATTAGGCCTACTTGAGAAATCTGGTTTATGTTGTTTCTTATGAACATGTGAGGTTGTTTCTCTAAAACTTTGTTCATGACATCCAAACCCTGTGCCAGCGCAGTGGAAGGGTCCTTTGCCTGAGATGGTTGTATACTGCTCAACAACTTCTCCAAATAATTAAATTTTACATTTGCATTCGGCCACACCTCTAAAGCTTGTGAAAGTAGCTCCAAAGCTTGTTTATACATGGCACTTGCTTCTTTGTCCTTGGGTTCTATAACCAGAGCAACCTAATTCCAGAAATCAGAGTTAACCATCAATGAAATCTTCATAAACAAAATGATTTGCGAGGAGATGTTGAATATACGAGGAACTTTTAATTAACTGATTAAACTTTTGCCTCAAAATAGAAGTGCCCACACTTCCACACATGCATACTTGTCATCTCTATACCTCAAAAGGATGGTGAATTGTAATACCAAATTAAATAACTATGTATCCAATACATATGCAAACCTTAGCTACACAAGCTATGTAGTGAGATTAGAATAAAGAAATGACAGTATTCTGGGGAAAGCAACAGCAATTTATGCAGTCAGAGTGTAAATAAAATATTGTATATAGCCTCTTCACAAATGAACAAAGCTTTCTATGAACTAATCTGCCAACACCAATATTATCGAAAAGCTAAAAAAAACATATTAGAAGTAAGCCTTACTCTGATAAGAAAATTTATAATCATTTCCTCCATTGCAGCATTTGGTTTAAATTCTTCATCAGGTTGACTAGAAGATCCCGGAGTTTCAATGTTAGGGATTGATGATGGACCACCAGGTGACATGACACAAAGGGGTTGAAGACCAGGTTCTGCTTTTACTCGCTTAGTTGTATCATCAGGAAATGTGGACCCTTCCACAGATCGCTTAGACTCGGCTGAGCTAGGATTAAAGACATCACTGATTTGGTTCGGAGCATCAGAATCAGTAACAACTTTCATCTCATTTTGTCTTTGCCTCTCCCAGTTAACAACTAATCCAGCAAGTTCAATGGCAAGACGTCTGTTCTCTGTTGTGGTATTATATGGCAATCCAAGGCGACTCAGAGAATTCACCATCTGAGGAACAAACTGCGCTCTGCAGCTGTAGAAGAGGTCCGAATGCCGGACTATAAGTTGGAAAATGTGAATAAGATTCGGAATTGAGTGCCCTTCTTCAACAAGTATTTTCTTAGTGTATCTTATCCATATGGGCATCCGAGAATCGCCAAGCGGCAAACGTTTTGGCAGTGCTGGCATTAGAATGTCAAGAGCCTGCCTGACCAACATTCTATTTTCTGGTTGGCAGGTCCTAAGAAGAGCTACAAAAACCTGCAGTCAAAAATCAGTATTTGGGTACTGGTACATCGTCTGGATAGATGTCAACTTTCCAGACACGCTTATGTTATGCATATGAAATTGAGTTAGGTACAAATAACAAAAGACAGGTTTTCAAAGCACATATTTCAAAAAAAAAAAAAAAACGATAATGTTTCCTATGATATAGGCTCAAAAGTTTTCAATCTAGAGGCATCCACTCGTATCAAAGACATCACAAAACACAAATAAAGACTATCTCTAACTTCTATATCAAGCCCAAAAAACAACTCAAAAAGGGAAAGAAACTCTGGGAGGTTTACATGATTTAAATTGCTTGTTCCTGAAAGAGATAATCATGAAAGATATATGTCAAACATTTTTATGTAAAAGTAATAAAACAAAAACCTTGTACAATGTTGTCTACTGACTAAAAAAGAAACGGCTGTAGAAAGAATAGCCATAGCCCAAAGGAAACCAAATTTTGCAAGAAAATATCCAATCGCTATAACTACTAATGTAGGTATTTCCCAATTAATGCTGCAAGCTTTGAATACATAAGAGGGTCAAAGCTCCCCTTCATGGTTACACTTTCAAAATAGGAATGAAAATTTAAAAACAATAGGAAGTAAAGCCAAACGATTAGACAAAACTGTATTTCCATAAGAAAAATATCCCCAAGTCATCCAAATAATAACTAGTTGAAGTAATCCACATGTTGACAATATATTATTCCAAGGAATGTTTAAACAGAAGTCAATGTTTCCATACCTGAAGTATTATTTTTTCAGGAGCTTGATATGCCTCCAAGAAATGGCAAACATTCACAAATGCCCATTGTTTGCTTGCAGTATCTTCACGCTTAAGATGGTTCCAGCCGAACTTTATTAGTTCCTTCCTATGATGGACAAGATCATTCTGAAGATACTTAAGAAGCAAAGTTGCAAGCTGCAATAGTTCTATTCGTAAAGGCTCGTCATATTCTGCAGAAATCTACAAAAGAAAGACATGATGCATTGAGAGACACGTGTGAGCTTCAAAAGTTGTATCACAGACACCGAGTTATAAGATTTAAAGGAAGGGTCGTGTAAGAAATAAAACATAGCAGGATATACCTCTTCTGGAGGATCCAGAAGTTTGTCAACGATTGTTTTTATAATTGCAGGATCAACCACTTCCCAACTTTGGCCATTTTGAAAGGCATGTGCAAGCATCGGAAGAATGAGCATTTGCATTACAATCACCAAGTGGTCGTGACCAAGTTGTTTTGATTGGAAAAGGTTGAGAAAATGTAACAGGAGGGCCTTTTTCATGCTCGAAGGATAACCTTCTGCAACCTAAAAGGCACCAAGATAGTTCATATGTGAATGATGAAATACAAGAATGAAGTTTGATCTAAACAGAAAATACAGATCCAGTTATGAAGTACCTCGATGATGTAAAACTCCTTCAGGAATGTATAGTCAATTCGACTATGAAATAAGAATATGGTAAGTATATCAAACAGAACATTTACTTCATTTTTGTCATGTCTTAAGTAATTCAGGAAGCACTTGATAAGCCATTTACTTTCCTTAATCTGCAAATCCATGAAGATGACTGGGTTACGCATCTAAAATCAACAATGATGACAGAGCACTAAATAAATTGAGCTTTGCAACACTTACTTGCACTAGGTTCAGTTCCTGCTCATTTTGAAGCCGGGATATTCTGGCAGGTGACTTCCATACTAATACTAATGTATCAAACACGGCACGATTACTTTGTAACCAGCCAGGCATTAATTTGACCAGGGTTTTAATAAGTGCTAGACCCTGAAAGTAAGCATCGGAAGTTGCATTTGGAGTAGAAACAAGAACATTGGAGCCATCGGTCGATGCAGAGACATGGTTTTCTTCACCTGACAAAGTAGCATTTGCAATTGTGGATGATGAAGCCATTGCCACTTCAGATTTGGGCATAAATTCGGAGAATGCACTTGAAAGTATCTTCTGTGGTGATTTTGAAAGTTCGTCTCTCAACGGCTGACCGGCTTCTGAACAAATTATATACATAAAACTGAATTCACAGTACACACAAAACAAAGAAACAATGTCAGCATTCTAAATTATTAGTTATATAATAAAAATTCAGCTTTGAACATTCTAAAAACTAATATAATTAATATTCAACATTCGAAAAACTTACCGCCTGAAATATTTTGGTTCACTTAATCGAGTAAGAAAATAATCAACTGCAACGGGTGCATATCGATTTAAAAACTTTGTAATTGGGAGGCGGTATGGACTATTTATTTCACTGTATACTTGTCCAGGGGGAAGAGCTCCTTCCAAATCAATAGTCAAGGTTACAAGTTCATCGAGGAATTTTGAAGCAGCGGGAGGAAGCAAGTGAAACAGGTCAATTATAGCTGCAACAGTAGAGAATAATGTCATCAGTGCAAGAATAAGATGAGGAACTGCATTAGAAATATTTGCATTTAATAGGTTAGACCATAGATGTGTAACCTGCAGCTATCTTCGGTTCTTCACCAGCCTTCCATGACTTCTGACACTGTGCCAATTTTTCGGGCTCCAGCCACCTCCTTAGATGCTCTAAAAGTTTGCCGCCCAAGGTAACATTGAACCAATTGGATAATAGCTCAAGCAAGCGGGCAAGGCCTAGCAGAAGAGGCATGCTGAGATTTTTTGTGTGAGCTAAATTGACCAATATAGGCCTAAGGCTGCTTTGTAAAAGTTCCTTGGGCATCCTTTGATTTATAACCTACGTGATACAGACAGAAAGCAGTATTTAAGGATTAAAAAATTATTTCAAGTACACTAAAAGTATCTGCATCTGTATCTCTGTCAGGGTGAATTACTTAGCTAGTCCCACACCCCAAAAAAGAAGGTTGTGTTAGGTAATCATCTATGGATGTAAAATCTTGCCAAAGTTTCATGACATAAAAATGCATCTCTAAACTAAAAACATGCACCGATAAGATTATAGTAACAATATCATTTGTTTATTTAACAATACCACCAGAACAGTGGAATTATGAAAATACTGAAATGGAATGGAACATATAATTAGGTTCAAATGATCCCAGAATAAACTACTACGTATTTATCATCTATAGGCAGTCACATTCCTGAAAGTACATCATTAGAGATATATCTGCACATGCATTGCAATCAAGTCACATTACTGAACATATAATTAGGTTCAAATGATCCCAGAATAAACTACTACGTATTTATCATCTATAGGAAATCACATTCCTGAAAGTACATCATTAGGGATATATCTGCACATGCATTGCAATCAAGCCAACAAAGAAGCTTAAAGTATGCAACATAAAAGCTAAGTATACCTGCCGTAGGCCTTCCTTTGCAACAGCAACAATATCTGGAGTCCGACAGGTTAAAGACTTAAAAAACATTGCGATGATCTTTGCACGCAATTCAGAATGATTTGGAGTCTTGAAATCAGCCCATGCCATTGTGGTGCAGAGCAGTTCAATGCAAGCTGTCCGAAGTTTAGTCAAGGATGTCACAACTTTGGGGTTGATAAACTTGGCAACCCATGCATTGTCATCAGACTCTGCTATTTGTAATGCGTCTTGGAGGAAATTAACTAACTCTGGAGTCAACTTGAGAAGAGGTGGCCTCAAGGCTAGACAAAAATTCAATGCTGTAACTGTTCCAACCTACACAAGATATAATAAAGTAAACTGGTGAATGGATAAAAGCTCAAAGAAGGATCAAATCAATAACCATCAGGAAATAATAATTTAAGGGTACCTGTTGATCAACGGTCTTTAACTTAAGTGGCCGCATTATGAGAGGCTGGAGAAATTGCTGATACAATGGCTCTAGTAATTCAGACACCTCACTACCAGTCCTGCTAGCTAAAAGTGCCAAGCATGATTGTACATTCTTTCTCACAATGATAGAGGCATTCTGGTTGAATAACTCTTGAGCAAGAAAATCTACTACTCCTTGAAAGCTTTGCCTCCGCGCCTCACTGTTTGCTTCATCAGCATTATTCACTACTCGAAGAACCTGAGTGAGTACTTGACTTGTCTCTTCCTGCTCCTTGCTAGCATAAATGGGAAGCTTTTTAAGGACATATATTAGACCACGCACAATTCTTACTTGGAAAAGGCAGAGGGTCTCAACAGTGACCTTTCCAACCAAGGCACCAAGTCCCATCACACCACCTATTTGTGCTTGCCATTTAAGTCCATAGCAACAATGCAGAAGACGGGGCAATAGTTGCTCAAATACAGGAACACGAACACTAGGGGGAGGAGAATACACAGGGTTCATTGATGGACTAGAGACAATCATAGGTGTACCAGGCCCTCTGGACATTATGAAATCAGTATGTTTTGAACGAGCAAGAAATACAAGTGTTTCTGCAAACATATTTAAAGCATCAAGAGCAGCTTTGGCATGGAGCCTGTTTTCATCTGCTAATACATCAACTAAAGCATCCAAGAATACCAAAGGATCCAGCTCCTTCAGATTTGAACAAATACTAGATTTAGTCCTAGAACCAACATGAACAGATAGTGATGAACCCCCAATTGCAGCTACTGATACACTACTGAATGAAGAATCCATATGAAATATCATCGCAAAATGGCGACATATATTGACAACAAAATCATCTGCAGAATCCGTGAGATCTGGCTCACCATTGGCAGCAATGATAGTCATTAAAAGAATCTTGAAAACAGATTTCTCAGCCATAAGTTGAGTCTTTGTCTTTACTCCTAAGTCAGCCTGCAAATGACATGCAATATATTATATGACAGCAACAATAAATAAACCACAACACAGACCCAATTAAAATATACTGTAATTAAATGTAAAATATTAGAGAGGAAGTATATCAAGTTAAGGCAGTGAATTCGGCAAAAGAAACATAATGGGACTGAACTGTGGCAGAATTATTAATCAATTTATTATATTGTTCATGTAGGACTAGGAGTGATCTATGAAATGTGGTGAGCAGAATATTATATATTTCTCCATATTAATCAGAAGTGTTGGTACAGTGTTTTGGAGAATTTGTGAAGCACTATAATAATAGTAACAAACTAACCTTTGCATCCATTGACTCAGACCTGCGTGATGGTTGATCAACCGTAGAAGCCAACATTGCAGACAGCTGCTTGGATGTGCATCCCTCATCAGCAACAGTTCCAGGCAAATTCAACTGAGATGATAAGCAAACACGAAGGAACCTGAGAGCCTGCTTTCGATAGAAAGCATCCATGCCACAATTCCTGTTCATTACAGCCTCTACAGCAAGATTTATGCATCGATCAAGTGGCACCAAGAATGGGGTGGCAGGCTCAAATGTCAAAATCAGGCGAAGCCCGTGCTCAGGGTTCTCTTTACACTCAAGTGCCAGAGGCTCTTTGAGGAATCGCCTGTTTCGCCCACCTAATTTTCCAAGAAGCTGCAATGCTTTAGCACCCCAAGGATAAGGAGCTGGTCTTAAGTGGGACCATAAGGCCAGAATCACATCAGACATGACATTGGCCATACTCGGCTCTAGGAAGTCAGGATTTAAACTATCGACCCAAAACTCCAGTGTCCGTAAACCAAGACTTACTAGCTCATCACTTCCCTTAAGACATAATACCAGAGGCTTCATAAGACGAGACAGGTATGGTAACAGAGAGCTCAAACGGGCAGGCAAGGTCATGCAGAGCTCTAATAGAAGATCTCTCATATCTTCCACTGTTGGCCCTTCCAACATAGCCAATAGCAGATTGAGGCACGGCTGCAACATGGGGATCAAGTCCCGCAGCAAAAGTTCAAACTTGCAGCCTGAAAGTGCTCGGAACATTGTTCGAAGCAACTGCATGTAACCAAGAGGTCTTTCAACTTCAGTAGAATTTTTCATGCAATATTCCATTATGACAGGCACATGAGGCTGCAAAATCCGTTCAAAATCTGAAGGTGCTTTAGCAACAGCACCAAATATAAACCGAAAGAGATGCAAGACCAGTTTTGCTGCAGGTGAATCTGGGGTTTTCAACACATCAAGTTTGCTGTTTACAAGAAAATTAACAAGCACATCAGCAAATGGCCGGTACACTTTAGGGGCCGCAAGAAGTGTGGAGAATATATGGACAAGTTGCGTGTTGGAGATCATGCACTCAAAAAGCTCAGGCATACACAGAGAGAACATATCCATAAGATCTCGAGGTTCCATGATGGCCAAAATTTGTGAGAAGAGATGAAGCATTTCCCTTTCCTCATCCTTCTCCTTAAAGAGTGCTAAGCAATGAACACCACTTTTCAAAACACCAGAGGCTTTGTAAACCTACACAAGACTCTTAAGTCAACTTAAATACTTACGCTTAAAAACACCAACATTCAACCAAAATTTATCTAATGTACCTCATCTTCTCTCATGCCCCTAGATGCTTGAGGTGGTGGCAAATTAGACGAAGGTGAGACAAGCACCTGTAATGTTCCATGAATAAGGAAAATATCTCACATGAAAAACATTATATGGGAGGACAGAGGTGGTGAATCCACAGACGGCAATTATATATGGAAAAACATTATATGGAAAAACATTATACCGAAGATTTTATTACCTGGGACCTAGGAGAATGTGCATGAGTGATGCTCCATATGATGGTCTTCATTCCTGAAAGTCATATTTATAAAGAGAGGAAAAAAAACATCTCTGATCATATGATAAAAATGGGTATGTTTACCAGTCATAAAATCCATAAAACTAGTTGACAGCTTGACACTCTAAAAACCCAAGATAAGGAAGTTCGGAAAATTTAAAGAAATAAATTACCCATCACTAATGTCTTAATCAGATGCTTGTAATCATTTACTTCCTTCGAATATTCAGGAGGGCCCACAATATTGAAAACTGCCTGCAAGGAGAACATAGGACAGAATCATTCCAAGCAAAACTCAAGTTAACGGTATATAAAATAGTACCTTAACAATGAAGAATTAAAAAACAACAGTAGTAGTATTTTTACTTAAGACATACATAGTGTGCAAATCGGAAAAAAATTACAAGTTACAAGTTGTCAATTTTCATCCTTCATCCTTATCAATTATGTTTTGATTAGGTCATGACGTTTCAGGTTTTGATTAGTTCATATGTTTTAGGTCTTGGAGTGAAGATATCTAACCCAAGTGTGTTATCAACTTGTGTATAAACTTGTGATTCACTGAATAATAATACAAGTGCGTTTTATCCACTTATTACTATCTCTCTAAAAATTCTCTCTTGTCTCAAGTGTGTGAACCACAAAAGTGTGTGTTCAGTGTGTGCTGTGCCAAAATCCAAGACTTACTATTGAAGATGGTAAAAATTAAAATTAGAACTTGGCATTGTGTTTACAACTGAAGAAAAAGAGAGGAAGAAAGCAAAATAAATAACAAAAACTGAAAATGGAAAAAAGAAGTTAATTTATTCAAATTTAGTAAAAACATATGAACACAAAATGGAAATAAACTAAAATCCCAATAAAGCATACTTCCAGAAACACACATATTATAGTAACAGTTAGCCAAAAACAACCTTCACTCTTAAGCAACATTACCATAAGCAACAACCCCCGATTTAGAAGGTTTGGGTTTGGAGAAATAGGAGAGAAACAGGGGATTAAACCTCTAGTAGTGTGCAACATATAACTGACTTGTAATGGTTGTTAGCTACTTGGTGGGAGAGTTAGAAAAGGAATGAAAAGGTGAGAAGGAGGCTGTAATAACCATCAATATAATGGGAGAGTTCGGGTCTCTTGATTACCTGAAGAT
Source organism: Medicago sativa (assembly GCF_051527215.1). Lineage (NCBI taxonomy): Eukaryota > Viridiplantae > Streptophyta > Magnoliopsida > Fabales > Fabaceae > Medicago > Medicago sativa. The sequence continues at coordinate 12,423,652 of NC_140753.1, read as the reverse complement.
TCTTTTCATTCAATTATTTGTGTTCATTGTTATTCACTTCTGTCTGGTCCAATCCTATCACACTACGCAGTTGCGCAAAAATGTCCAACTTATTGACAAAAGGGCATTTAATAATTAAACAATATGACCTTATTCTCAATTGAGAAAATAACCTAAATAGTTCTCAAATAAAGATATATGTTTACTATCTAGTTTTGGAGTATGCTTTCGTATGTTCTCCATCATTCCCTCCTCTTAGTTAATCAGTAAATTCACAACCCTTTTCTAAAATGATGATCTGTTCCTAATAATTAGATGCATGGGGAATAATGATGAGTTCTCGAATGCAATGTCCTCGGTTTCTACTAGAATTGCAAACCATGAATAAGCAATTACTCTTATTTTTCTTAAAAGCAATTCATTCCAGAGAATTGTTTACAATTCCTCATTCCTTTCCTTCCTTTACCAGTGAGTTTAAACTTATAAATCTGTTTCCGGTATGTAGTTAAGCAAATAATGACAGTCTGAAACAAATTTAGATGTGAGGATAAACATAGCAGTGCCAATATTTAGCCGGAAAAAAATTCTCGAGTTTTCTAACAACCTGCACAGGGAGTTCAAGCTTTGATCTCAAGGTAGAACGATCCTTTCCTTCCTCGCCTTCCTCCAATAGCTATAAAAATAATAATAACATTAACAAGTTAAGAACAAATGTGACAGCACAAACAAGTAAAAAGTAAATCAATGGAAGTAAACCACTATATTGTACACACTGCAAGGCCAATTGGGGGAAATTTATCAGCAATCTGAGCGAAGAGCTTACTAAGTAACCCAACTCTCCTTAACAAATAGGGAATCAGGTTCAAACCCCTCAAAAGACCAAAACAAAGTGGAACTTTAGAAGCATCCTTAGTGGGTTTAAGTAATAAAGTCATTTTATAACTATATTATATATGTATATTAGTAAAGAAATGGTTGATATTATATAAAAAAAATAAAAAAAATAAAAAAAAGAGTTATATATGTATATTAGTAAAGAAATGGTTGATATTATATAAAAAAATATAAAAAAAATAAAATAAAATAAAAAAAAGAGTGATACCCTTCCAAAACAGCCTAGGGGAGAAATAGGGGAAATGGATGGACTGGAGTGAAATGGAATGGGTTCCTTCGTATTCCAGTTAATTCCAACATATTTTAGGACATCCAAACAATGACAACTAATGGTATTTCATTCCATTCCCTCCTATCCACTTCTTTTCATCAATTCCAAAATAGCCTGAGATATGATCCGGATATTATAGCTTTATATGATACTTTTCGCTTTGTCAAAAAAAAAAATTATATTTGTCGTATATTCTAACAATGACAATCCCCAAAAGAGAGGCTGCAAACAATTTGTGTTAATGAAACTACATTCACACAATTATATGAAACTTAAAATTATTCCCAAATAACCTGCGGTATTGTCCGTTTGAAAGTACTGAATTTCCCAACAAAAGCATCCAAAATGCGGCCCTAAAAAGCAACATCATTATGTCAATCCAAGAAAAAAGATTTAGTACAATACCAAATTGCAAAAACCTAACAGAAATTGCGCAACTGACCAATAAGATCCTAGCTTCATCTGTAGACTGCTGATCAACCCCTTTCTCAAAAATTGGTTCCACCTGGATCCAATGGAAAGGCACAACATAAGAAAGCTAGAAGAATTTAATCAGTCACCACAACTTAAATCTTTCTCTTCAGGGATAAGAGGAAGACAGAAAATGGATAAGAAAAGTTCAGTTGTTGACCGAGAAGAGATTAAGAGACAACAAAAAATAACTCCAGAAAGTGAAAAGAACTGCGAAAACAACAAAAAAGAGAGAGAGGATAATAAAATAATACAACTATACCACCCTCCAGTCTATAAAATACAATGTCAAACCCCGAATTAAATACAAGCAAAACACCATGGAGAGGACAAGTAAACAAATAAATTACAATTCAAAAGCTAGTGAGGCAACGGCACTATAAGCTAATAATAGCACAAAATCAATTTGAACAACATTCTCAGTATTTTTCTATAAATACCTGGAACTAAAAATTGACGTAATGGAGATAGAAATTCAAAAATGAAAACAGAAAATAATATTAAATATATTAAGAAGAGTAAGGTAGGTACCAGATTCAACATCAAGCGAGCACAAGTGGTGTGGATGCTCAATGATAAAGAAGCATCGTGCATATTACTTGAAAATAAGTAAATTATCCGCGACAACTGCAACCATATTAAATTCAAATTAGCAAGGTTGTGTGCAAAGGAAACACTGGCGATTAAAGATATTTGCAGCAATATAATGGGAGAAAAATTATGTCCCCGTATTCAAAATTAATATTCATAGAATGCACATATAAATATCAGTGATCATCTTTGTTCCGTCAAATGTTTAAACTTCTACTCATATTAAAAAATAAATAAATCAATTCAAGATGCTATTTAATATTTCAAAACCCTAGTAACCTGCCCTTTTGTGCTGCAATTTTTTTTTTTGCTGTAAAGGTAGAAATTTTCTTAGATGAGAGAAAAAAATGGAGCACTGATTCATTGAAGCAACATATATTATATAATCTTAAATGAAATTCATAAATTGAAGAATAATAAAAATGAAATAACAAATCTTCCATTATATTCAACCAGTGTTACCAATCCTGGATAGAGCAGAGCGTAGCATTGTGGCCAACCCCAAAACTCTAGAGAAGGAAAGTGGCGGGATGGACACTGTTTAAATTTTTATATAATTTATATGACAAATCATTTACACTATATACATATAAGCACAAAAACTAACTGTGACTGAACGGTGAGGAGGGTGAAAAAAAACAGCAAGGGTGAGAGAGATAAAGTTGTAACATTGTTTTGGTGTTTTTAATTGCAAAGTTCCTAAAATACCCTAACCAAAAACCCTACTCTATTGTCAATGCGGAAATGCGGCGCGGCCAACCCAAAAATTGGAGCGGAGCGGGCGCTATTTCAGCGACGCGGACAATAAAACTAAAAATAATATTATTAATTAAGGACTAAGAAAGTATGAAAAAATATGTTTAATATTAATATAAATGAAAAATTAAAGATGATTAATTTTTTTTAGTATTAAAAACTATTATAAAATGTATTTAATAATTACTATCAATATAAATGAAGCATATATTTATTATTAATTTATTAATATAAATGAAAATTTTATTTTGTATTCATATTTAGTATTAATACCATTGTTATTTACTTATTTACTTATATAAAATATGTAAGCTAATGTCATTATTGGGCCTAGCAAAATGACCCAATCCAATCAAGAATGCAATACACTAACCCTACTGTCTTTCTCTCTCCCAGCCCACCACACTTTTTTCAGATCTGATTTCCTTCTTCACTTTTCTCAAGATATTTTTGTACGATTTGCTTGTTTCACATGAATAAAAGGATGATGAAGAGAGAACAGAGATGAGATTTATTCCCATATCTCTAATCAGTCTTTCACTTATTCCCCTTCTTCATTTTAACTGTAAAAAAAGGACGATGAAGAGAGAACAGAGATGAGATTTTTTGTTGTTGTACGATGAGATTTTACACACGGAGCAAAACGTGCCGGCTTTGACCCGATTTCGACCCGCCCCGCTCCACCCAAATGCGTCCGCTTTGTCCGCTCCAGAGCGCTGCATAGCTTTTTGGCTAATTTGGCCGCTCCATGCCGCGATATCGCTGGTAGCGGCCGCTATTGACAACAGAGAAACCCTAACAACTGAATCTTAATGGTTTCTTTGGAGTTCTCAATCTCATTCTGAATTGCGACTCGATCTCACCGCAACAGCCGTTATTTCGGCTGATAAATCAAACCGCTCTCTAATGCACCTATGGCATCCAGAGGCTTCTCTGCTACTCGGCTATAGCGCGATATTGATTTCACTAGATCAACTAAGAAACCACTATGGAGTAACTATTAGCTATTTATTACAAAGAAGCTCACAAGACCACTTAATTCCATTCTATGTGAAACAAATAAAATATTACCCTTGTCTTAACCCCTTATGAGATATCTAAATCGGCGATAAAATAAATTCTCTTTGGAGTCTGGATAATACGTTTAGTTGAATTGATGTATGCTTCTGATAGTAATTCTAGTTTTAAGAATACACCAACACTTTAGCCGTTTGAATGATTTTGAAATATCAATTTGGTTCTCAATGTGTACTTTTTTACTTAAAAATTGTCCAAAAGTCATAGGAACAAAAGTAATGTCATGCTGATATGACTAAATATCATCAAATGTTCAATAACTGTTTCAGAAATCTTTCATGAACCAAATTGTGGGTGTACTCTTAGTTCAATAACTATTATTATTCTCTATAATAATATAAATAACTAAAAAATGGAGTGAATATTAAAATAAAAACCAACACTTACTACTACTGTAATAAATCACTAAAAGCGGCATGTAAATCTAAAATGAGATTAAGAGGAAAAGCATACCTGTGATAAAGACAGATCTTGCCGAACATGATGTACAATTTCTGCCAGAAGACTATAAGCCAAGGGCCTCAGCGTCTCAAAGCATGCTCGCCCAGTCCCAACCAGATTCCTGAAAGTTTGAAAATCTATAAATTAGAATATGCTCAATACAGCTGTATGCTGTCAGGCTTAATTTCCTCTTATTGTTCTACTATTCCCTGTATCCTTTCCAGTGTTGACAATGGTGGATAGCGGGTCATGGTGGAAGGCCAAATTTTCACCATTTTAAGCCCCCATTCTTTGCAAATTGGCCATGGCGGTTGACAAAAACATCTGCCACCGTAATCCGCCATGGTGCAACTAGGCCGCTATTTGATAACACTAAAAAAAATATTTCTTCCTGTTTAGATAAAAAGATAACACTAAATTCTCTATATTCCTGACAAGCATGCATGCATTTAAATCACAACTCTGCAATTTCTCAAACATATCTAATATTGTAAGCAAAAACAAAGAAAGCATAATCTAACAGTTAATCGTTTGTAGCTCAATAACTGTATAAAAAAAATTTGAACACTTAAATTTATGACCATCTAGATTGTATCACTAGCGGCCTTCAAAATACATACAACTTCAACCAGCCAGAAAAGTATACAGAGTCACCGTGGAGGATCTCTTGACAAAAAAATTAATAAAAAATATTTACATGACATAATATGATAATAATAACCACTCAGAGAGACTGTTACTGTCACGTAAAGCGAATATAATCTACACAATAACCATTGTTTTAGTTATTTATACCGATGGAAAATATTATTAACAGGGGTTCCTTATTTGAATTTCTTCAATAAAATATCTGCATCAATATCTTGTAATAGATCGTATTGTTACCTTTGTTCCAATAAAGTGTCAATCAGAGGAAATAAGCCTCGCCTGAAATCAGTTCCAAGGACATGTTTCAGGGATATTAACAACTCCTGCATCCAACACTTTTTGACTTTAAATCAAAGAAAGAGAAACTCAATGGCAAAATGGAAAAATAAACAATGGTATCACCTTTCTAATGGTTACAGAGTCGGTACATGTTACAAGCAAATTCACGATGCTTTTACATATACTTTCTTCATGTGGCCTTATATAATCAGCATAGCTTTTCAACAGATAAGTCAAGAATGAAACTGTCTGCAATAACAAAACAAAAAAAAACAAGTAAACAGCAATAATATTAGGAGAAAGATTACGGAAATACATTATTTGATCATCAACAGATAAAATTTGAGCCAAATCTAATTTTCCCCTAAATTCTCGTAAACTAGGATATGATTCCACTTCCTTGTGGCCACTAAAAAGAGGCTTAATGTTTCTAATATTAATTCTACTAGTGCAGTAGAAATCCATATTCTTTGCGCATGACTGAAGAATAACATTTGTAACATTGGTGGTAAACCCAAAGAGATAAGCAAAAACATATACAGGCCTGTCTTAATATATTGAAATGAATAGAGTAATAGCACTTGTTTTTCACTCTCGTACAGTCGTTGGGTTTGTTAACTTCTCTCCTAAAATTACATATCCCATTGTTAATGTTTGTGGTTTATTGAGTCACGGGCTTCTCCATTACACATTCGTATGAAAAAAATGATATTTTCTTGATTTTGTCATATAGATTTTTCATATTTACATTTCCACCATAAGAACCTACCTTGACCTGTGCGCCCTTGAGTTCAGTGAAATGAGTTCTCAGATAAGGAGGAACCCTTTCAGGGCCAGGGACCGATATAGCAGCAACCATCAAAGGCAATAATTGAGGAATATTTGCTTGAACGAAATGACTATACAGTTGAAACAGAAACATCACCACCAGTGGACTCTCCGTAACTATCTTGAACGAGCGAGTACTTGGATTGAGCTGCGAGCCAGTGGCAGTGGCAGGGTTTATACTTTGATCTGAAAGTGTATCCATCGGCTTGACATCCTCCCCTGTCATCGCCATGTTCTCAAAGAAATGACTAACAGTCAACTTAAAATTTTGGTAAATCTTGCATACGAAGTCAAGAAAAGGCTGGACTTCATTTTCTAAAGTTGGCCTAAAGTTCCTCAAAAGGTCAAAGATTATACGAATACAAATCAACCCGTTTTCTTCATTATCCGTTGTAAGCACTTGCATCGCAACCTTCAAGAGATCCTGTACAAAAGGCCGGAGAACTTCACTGTGCGGAAGCCTATTCAATATCTCAACCACAATATTCCTCAGCTTATGCTCAGGATTATCCACAAACTGTGGCTTTGTAATTTGCAGTAGTATCGCCGAGAATGCCCGAAAATAACACTTTAAAAAATTCAAATACTCAGCAGTGTGAGCAATCTCAAGACTATCCCTAACCTCCATCACCATTTGCAATCTCGCCTGTATCGCTGTTTCCACCACACACAAAAACAACAAGTTAACCCAATGCAACACATCAATAAAAAAATAAACCTCCAAAAAACCCAAACCAAAAACAATTGAACAACACAAACATTGTTGAATCTATTCTCCTACAGCCACTTAAATTAATTTATGTTTGGTTCTGCGGTGACAAGAAATGATTGTGTGAATTGAAGCGTAAGATAGAATCGGTCTATTTCCGACATGATATACCTAGACGCCCGATCCTTCATACTAAGGAACTCAAATTGCCTACTAAAGATGCTAAAAGTAAATTGAATGCAAATTGATTTATATTTGGATACATTCATGTAAAAGTGAGTTGAACAATAAATTTGAGTGTAAAAATCAATTCTAGGATTCTGAGACAACTCTAAAATTAGGCGTGTCACGATGTCTGCGTTTACTTTATCTGTGTAAGTGTGTACACACGTGTTCACATTCAAATTCAAATAATTCATTTTTTCCAATTATCATCCTATCTGTGTAAAGTCAATTCTAAAGACAGTATCAATTATACTCAAGAACAACCACACATATCAAAATCAATTCAATATTTCTATAATCAAATTGAGTTCGTCCAAAATTGGAACAAAACAAGGTAAAAACAGAATGAAAACCAAAATTTCAACTATCATGCAAAAATTTGGTTATGAAACAGTAAGGGGGATGAAGAGGAATTGACTTACTGAGATCAGGCTCAACGAGATGACGAGAATGTTGCTCGAAATTCTGAACGGGACTCATGATTGTGATGAAAGGGTTAGCCCTAAACCCTAACAGAGAAGAACGAAAGCAATTTGGCGATTGATGAATGTGATCGATCGTATTTCTAGGGTTTGTTGTGAACGAACCAAAACTGAGAGCGATTGATTAGGTTAAAGAAGAAGTAGAAGAAGAAGAAATTAGGGGTTAGGGAGAAGAGAGAAGAGAGGTTTTATGAGTGAGCGCCGGAGTCTTTGTTAAGTTTGCATTTGCATTGCGCCCTACTAGGCATCATGTACTTCTTCACACGAGGCTTGTGTTTTTGTTTTATACCCCAAAAAACACACACACCCCACTTTAGGAGGAGGTCAATAATTTATTGTTTTTCAAAACATTATTTTATTGTTGACTCAATTTTTGTTTTTTAAATGATCATCCTCCCAAAGAAAAAAAATTAAAGGATCATAGCACTAACTTGTGTCTTTAGGAGACATATTAAGCATTCCATAAATGGTAAATATTTATTATAAATTTTTTAAAAAAAAATTTTAAATGATCATTCTCCCAAAGAAAAAATTAAGGGATCACTAAAAATCAATATGGCCCTTGAATTATGTCTCTCCCTGAATTATTTATCTTAACTATTAAATTGATTCATGGTAATGTCAAATAAACGCTAAAAACTAAAAGAATGTGTTTTAACTTTAATTTATTACATTTTCATGTTTGAAATGAAATTTCATCCATGTTTAACGTAACCTCAAAGGTCTTTACGCAAAAGTGTTAAAAACCACTTCAAATTATCTTTGTTTTCTACATCCACAAGCTTATGATATTATAAACATAATTTTGCATATAAAAAATTCCCTCTGTGCTACCAAATCATGAACCACCCCTCAACCACCAAGACTGAAGCTAGTGAATCTTTAGGGCACTCATATGTAAAGATTCATTTATTCTTGACATTTTATGCAATTTTTATTTATGCTAGGTTAATTTCGCTACTAAAACTTGTAAGCATAATGTTTCAAGATGGAAGGGTACATCCTTTACTAAGGATGAAATAAATACTCTAAGTGAAGCAACTTTTGCTCGTTAATCAACTTATGATGAAATTTGTTGTGAATTCGTTAAAAAATCACACCAATAAAATACTTGATGTGTGGAGCAAAATAATCAAGCAACCAAAATAAAGTGGGTGACAGTTATAAACACAAGCAAAAGTAGAAAACAGCAAAAGAAAGAAAGAGATAACACAAGAAATTTGTTTACCCAGTTCGGTCCAATACTGACCTAGTCTGGGGGAGAGAGCAGCCCTCCGTTCCACTATAATGATGAGTAACTTTACAAAAGAGATGTCAAAGGGTTATAAGAATCAGTGTTCAAACCTAATTCTACCTAAAGTCTCAATCTCTTCCCGTGACCAAGAGACTCACTCCCACTTAGAGAAATCTCTCTAAAACCCTAGTTTGTTGTTTGTTCCTAAACCCTTGTTTTCAGCCCCCCTCTCTCAAGGTTTCATCTGATACAAGGTCTATATTTATAGAGAAATATAACTCATAAATTTGGAACGGATATCACACTAAAGATACATTTTTTTCTCTCCTTCAGTGAAAGAATATTTGCATCAAATATTCCATTTCAAAATATATTTCTATCAAATCTTCCTTGCAAAAATATATTTATTGTCCATAAATATATTTTCAGCACAAAATATATTTAAAACAAATCTTTTATAATTTTTTTTATATTTTTAGCAACAATATTCTTCCTCCATCAAATTTTGAGTCATACTACAACAAAAAATTTAGCATAAAATTTCTTGGAGTATTCATTGACAGAAACTTTTGTTTCATTATAGCCGAGGCTCTGGCAGGATGAGCAGCATGGCTTGCTAGAGGTTTGTCTTGTGTATGTGCGTAGAGAAGAGACAATGATACTTCTAGCTTTTTTTTATTTAACTTTTGTCCAAGTAATATTTTTATAATTTACTAAACTAGTTTTTAGATTATGTTTTAAGTGTTTCTAATACCGGTAATTATTACGTCCCAGCAAAAACTTAAGAAAACATAATAGTTTTATAGCTTGTCATATGGACTAAAAACTTTGTAACCAAAAAAAATATGGACTAAAAACTATAGCTTGTCATATGGAGTAGGCAGTAGCTTTTAGTTTATATCTTGTGACTTTAATATACATATTATAAGAGGCCATTAAGGCATTATGGAAGGTTGCATTTCCTGAAGAAGAACTTTGTGGACGTTAGAGCAGTGGAAGGAGATTGGCTGGCAAAGGTGGGAAGGATACGTCAATATATTTTAGATACTGTTCTTTATCTTGTGTTCGTCTTAATTAATTGAGGGGGTGTTTGTTTCAAGGTTTAAAATGACATTCTTTGGAATACATGGTTAGGGAATGACTATATCCATGTTTGTTATGAGGTTGAGAAAAAGATATTCATGGTTATAAAGGTTCCTGGGAATAAAGTAATTTCCCATAACTTCCAATATTCCCATGAATTTATTCCCGTGTAAAGAGATGGGAATGTGCATTCCCATAATATTATGCATAGATTTAAAAAATAAAAATTGTAACTTCCAATTTTCCCAGGAATGTGAAGTTATTTGTCAAACACTTTTTTTAACAAATAAACAGGAATCAAATTTTCATATTTTCATTCCCGAGTATGTTATTCCTGAGAATAATTCGTGTTTCCCCAAAACAAACGTCCCCTTAATGATTTTTATTGGTATGTGTTTGTCAGGGGTGGTGGTTTTATTACTTTTGAGAATTTTCTATTACACTTTTACGGTATATGTAAAAATACGTTTAAATTAACATATGCTTGTGCATGTAGAACAGAGAATTTGAAGTGGCTTTCAACATTTTTGTATGAAGACCTTCGAGGCAACATTGAACATGCATGAAACTTCATCTCAAACATGAAAGTGTAATCAATTAGAGTTAAACACATTCTTTCAGTGTTTAAAATTTATTTGACGGTATCAGGGATCAATTCGATAGTTAAGATAAATAATTCAGTGATCAATTTGATAGGAAGTGACATAATTCAATGACCATCTTGATTTTTAGTGAATAATTCAGGGATCGATTTGACAGTGTAACAATTTGTAATGACCTTCATTTAAAAAAAATCAAAAATAATAATAATTTTCAATCAATTTCGTTCCTAAATACTCCCTCCGGTCCTTATTACAAGAAACAATTGACTTTTTAGGTTCATTGTGTATGTGATGTAGCTAGTCTCTATTTATAATAGGTTACATTAATTATTCAATGAATCTAAAAAGATAATTGTTTCTTATAATAAGGACCGGAGGGAGTAAGTGGCATCTGAGTTGACAATCCACGTCATCACTTAACGTCGTGTGTCGTCACCGTTAACGGTGAGACTTGACAAAGGGACGAAATTGATCGAAGTTTGTAAAATTCATGGACGTTTTAGCTATTTCAAAAAGTTTGAGGACGAAATTGACCGGTGTGTACAAAGTGAAGGACGAAAATGCATATTCACTCATCAAATTTTGCTTTTACGTTTTGGTTGTCTATTAATATGTGTTCGGGTAGGTGTGTATTGGGGTTGGATTTTGAAAAAAATTGATATGAAAAGCCTTGGATGATTTTGTAATATGAAAGGGGCATGTGGCATAAAAACCTTACTTTATATGTCAAATATTGAGAATGAATATGAAGTGTGGAAAATCAAGATTAGGATCATTAGAACGTGGAGCATGCCGAACTTATGGCTACAAAATTTGACATCATTTATAGATTAATCATCAATAATAAATACAAAGTGCAGAGATTCAAGATTAGGTAATCATCAATAATAAATACAAAGTGCAGAGATTCAAGATTAGGATGTGAAGTATACCGAACATCAAAGATCGAGACCGAATTGATTTAATCGATATGATTTTCATGAGTGAACGAGCATGCATCAATTTCTTTATTCTTTAATAAATTTTAGAAACTAACATGATTTTACATTATTTTTCTATGATAATTAATCTTTATGAAGTAGTGTCTCTCAATGTGTCACGCTTTGCATGAAAAACAATTAATAAGATAATTCCCAGAAAGAACAACTAAATTTGAAGAGAACTAATTCCATCTGATTTGTTTATGTGCTCAAGCGGGGTGCAGGAAAGAGAAAATGATCAATCATCTTTTTTTGGAGTGCGACTTATTTGGTAGTAAGTGGGGTGTATGTTAGCAACTCTTGCATTTGCTAGAATACACCCACTTATTTTTTAGAAGGGGTATTTTAGCAAGTGAATAACTAAAAAGTGGTTAAATGCACCCTAAGGTGTAGCTTGCTAAAACACTTCCACGTAAAAACTAGTGGGTGTTCTATCAGCCCCATATATATATATATATATATATATATATATATATATATATATATATATATATATATATATATATATATAATTAATTACAGCGGAAAGCTTAAGTATGAAACTACTCTTTGTTCTTTGGGAAAAATAAGAATAGAAACATGCATATGTTGAATGCTAGTAATCAGAGTATTAGTTTCGATTTCAAAACTGAAATTATTTCTAGGTACAAAATTAATGATATGAATACTGAAACTTAACAACATGATTTTATTTATGGTAAAAGCTTTAAAACTTACAAGAGTTTTAAAGATGATAATACTTAAAACTTACAAGAGTTTTCAAAGCTCAGGGATCTCAGAATGCTTGCAGTAGAAAATGCGTGCAAACTGCGAATGCCTAAACATATGAAAGCTTCACCTACTTATAGCAAAAGCTTGAAGTCCGGACTTCAAAAATAATACACCGGATTTGATATGGCCGACAAAGACAAAATGGCCTACAGTAAAAGCAAATAAGGTGGCCGACAAAGACAAAAGGCCTTAACAGTAAAAGTAAAAATAATGGTCGACATGACCTTTAATTAATACAAAACGACAACTAACTTTTAATAAAGAAAAGTAATATTCGCAGAGATGATTGAGATCCACTGTTAATCAATGATTCCATAACAGTCGTCTTCATTGTCTTGTAATTGTTCTTCTGTAGCTGATTCACTGTCGCTTGCCGAAACAGTAGACATTGCCTCATGTAATTTTTCTAAAAATTTATTTGGATCTGAGGTGGATGATAATGAAGCAATTAATTTTGATTTAGTAGCTAGGAATGCAGATTCATCTGGAATAGAAACTCCTCTACATTTACTGGGGTTAGCTTTAAACCAATCATCTAATACCTGGGTACTTAAAAGGGCTGGATTAAATTTAACCCACCATTTAATTCTTATTTTCTTCACTAATTCTTGTCCCGTACATTCAGGCCAAATTTGCTGGGTGGCAAAAGACCATGCAGTAATCCAGGTAATTCCAAAAACAGCACAAAATGCCAACAGACTTTTATGCTTAGGGCAAGTAGTTGTTTGAGAAAATCGTTCATAGGCTGCTAAAGCATAATCAGGTAATATGGTTTTGTTAAGACCATAAACTTCAAACCATTGTACAAACCAGTTTGGAAAGGATAATGAGATATTCTTGTTAAACCAGATGAACCAGGTGTGTTCAAATGGTAGTAAATGTAAGAAGGAGCTCCAGGCATCCATGTAGTCAAAGTAATTATAATGTTGTGGAGAAAAAACCCTAGAAAAGGATTTTTTAGTATAAGGAGCCATTCCCCAGTCAGATGGAGATAAGACTTTGTTAATTTTGAATTTTGAAAATTTAATAGATGAATTCTCTTTTTGATGAGTCAGAATAATAGAGTCTGAATCAACCAAGATGAATTCATAATATTCTCTAGTTTTTAATAAATCTTTTGGTAGAAACCAAAAGCCTGGTGGAAAGATTTTCGAAGTAATTTGCAGTAACGATGACCCTTCTGGGCAGTAATGAGATTCCAGGGGAATAATTGGCAGTGCAATATCTTTAGTAATAAAGTTAGTCCTCTCCAAAGGAGGAGGAGAATAATAAGCTAATGGGGAACCAGTTGACCTCTGAGAGGTCGTAATTCTCTGATTAAACTGTGATGGTGAAACCATCACAGCTTGGGCTCTAGTTCCGGAGGAGGAACTAGGAGAAGAAATTTTTGATATGTAAGTAGGAGAGGATCCTACTACAATCTGTTTCTCTGTAATGGGTAATGGAGGGCCATAAGAATCTTTTCTGGAGGTTTTGTCATTTGAACTCATATTTTTCCCTGCAAGAATTCTCTTGTTAAGAAATCTGGTAAAGAGTTTTTAATGCCTTCAATATGCATAATTTCAAAATCAAAACATGCAAGTAATGCCTGCCATCGGGCAAAAATATGTTTTGAAACTAAATTTTTAACATCCTTTTGTAAAACACTTTTTGCTGATTTACAATCAGTTTTTAAAACAAATGATTTTGAGAATAAATCATCTTGAAATTTCATAATGCATAAAACAATAGCTAAAATTTCCTTTTTAATAGTACTATAATTTATTTGAGGTCCAGTCCAAGTTCCGGAATAAAATCTAACAACCTGTTCTTTATCTGACCCTGGTAAAACTTGTTTTAATATCCCTCCAAATCCTAGATCTGAAGCATCAGTTTCTACTATTAGGCTGGCCGTAGGACAAGGAATTCCTAGACAAGGTAATTTTTTAACAATTTTCTTAAGATTAATAATACTAGTAGTCATGGTATCATCCCAAGATGGAGGGTTTTTCTTAAGTCTTTTAAACAAGGGGGCGCAAATGACTCTAAGATTTGGAATGAAATCAGACACATAATTTAGACATCCTAAAAACCTTTGTAATTGAGTTTTATCAGTGATTTTATCAGGAAATTTACTGACAAATTCTAAAGATCGACTAATAGGAGTGTACATTCCTTGACTTATATCAAATCCTAAGAATCTAATCTTTGATTGAAAAATTTTTAATTTCTTTTCTGACAAGGCCAATCCATTAGATTTAATAATTTCGAAGAATTTATTCATGTGATATACATGTTGATTAATTGAATCGGAAAAGACTAATATGTCATCCAAATAGACTATAACAAAATCAGAATATTTATTAAATATGTCATTCATGGTATTTTGAAATTCTGAGGGTGCATTTTTTAATCCTAAGGGCATAACATTCCATTCGAAATGTCCAAATGGTACTACAAAGCCGGTTTTATATTTATCTTCTTCTTTTAATTGAATCTGATAATATCCAGATTTAAGGTCGAATTTAGAAAAGACACTTTTATTTTGTAATCTATTAATTAAATTTCTTTTATTAGGAATTGGATATCTAATCCATTGTAAAGCAGTGTTTAAGGGTTTATAATTTATAACAAGGCGAGGACTTCCTCTTTCTAATTCAGCAGCGTTAACTACTTAGAAAGCTGAGCAACTCCAGGGGGATTTGCTATGCCTAATTAGTCCCTTATCTAGGTACTCTTGTATTTCTTTTTTACAATAGTTTAATTGTTGTTCACTCATATGTATTGGTCTCGCTTTAGTAGGTATATTAGTTTCTTTAAAGTTGGGTTCATAAGGTAGAGATACCGTATGCACCTTTCTTCTCCAAAAAGCGTTAGGCTGTTCTGAACAAAGGTCTTTAATAAAGTTATCTTGTATATTTTTAATTATTTCTTGTATCTTTTTAGATTGTAATTGCTCATCTATTCTTTTATAATGTATTTCTTTATTAATGAAATTAATTTGTTTTCTCTTTAAATCTATTTGATTTATAATAGAAATATTATTTCTTTTTACTGAATTAATATCTCTTATTTTAGGTTGATGTATAAACTCAAACTTTACAGTTCTTCCTAAAGCTTCAGTAATTATTTCTTTATCATTAACCATAAATGGATATAATAGCGTTAAAAAAGGCGTTCCTAAGATTATATTTTCTTTCATGTCTTTCACTAATAAGAACGAAGTTTTATAACATACTTGATCTTTACAAATTTTTGCATTGGATAATTTATAAGCTACCTGTAACCTAGCTCCATTGGCTCCTGCAAGGACCTCTTTAGTTTTTTCATAATATTGGGTAGGAATTAATCCTTCTTGAATACAGTTTAGATCTGCTCCCGAGTCTATTAATGCGTCTAATACGTATGTATGATCATGTACAATTAATTCAATTTTAACATGCCATTTATGAGATATAATTCTAGCAATATTGGCTATGTAACCTTCTTCATTATTATTATTTTGTATGTTTGAAGATTCTATTTTCTCTTGTTGAGATATTATAAAATTTCCTTGTAATTCTAAAAATTTTAATTCT
Organism: Medicago sativa; assembly: GCF_051527215.1. Taxonomy (NCBI): domain Eukaryota; kingdom Viridiplantae; phylum Streptophyta; class Magnoliopsida; order Fabales; family Fabaceae; genus Medicago; species Medicago sativa. The sequence goes on along the minus strand of NC_140753.1, from coordinate 12,407,774 downwards.
AAATTATCACTTCTTTGGGTTAAATGGATACCTACTTCTTTTAGTTGTTTAATTTCATTTTTTAAAATTTTTATTTCTTCATTTAAATCCTTAACGGTAACCTCCTTAGGGGATTCAAACATTTTCATAATATCTTTAAATTCTATTTTATGAACATCATTTTTATGAATATTATTATCTTCTATAATATCTTTTATTTGTTTCATAAAAGCGGTTTTATTTTCAGAATCTTCCATTTTATCTAAAATAGTGATTAGTTTATCAGCTTGACTATTAGTAATTACATTAATAGTTTTAATACAATTATTACAATTACAAAAGTCTAATCCCGAACATTCTTCTTCTGGTCTATCTTGGATATGGTCTTCCCAATTTTCTAATTGATTTAGATCGTCGTATTCTGATGTATAATTATTAGAATCTTCCCCTGAAGATTGCTCCTTAACTGATTCTCCCTCATCAGTTTCTAACATAAATTTTTGTAATGTATTAACCAAACTTTCTTTTAATTCTTCTGAAATATCTAAACTACTAATTTGCTTAATTTCTTTAACTCTACATTTGTTAGAGTAATGTCCGAATTTTCCACATTTATAACATTGAATATTTTTACTATCTTTTAATGTTTTATGAGGTTTTTTTATAATTTTTTGTTGGACTTTTCTTATTAGATTTATAATATTCTTGATTGCCTTTATCTTTAATAATTTTATAATGCTTATGCTTATGCGAACTCTTTTTCTTTGGGTTAGAATTTTCTCTAGCTTTCTTACTACTAGGGGCTCGTAAAGGGGGTGCCCCGTATTGTTCGCAAAAAGATCCCATTTCCCTTCTATTACTCCCTAATTCGCTTTTAATTTTTCTTTGTATTTTAAAGTCGGTACAAACCTGCATACCCGTTTCTATAACATAATTAGAAAGTTCTCCTAGGGTTAAAGAATCATATGGGATAGTCCCATTATACACTCTTTTAAGATTTTCTTTTACCTTATCTGCAAATAATTTAGGTAATCCTCCTATAAATCTTTCTTTCCAATAAGACATTCCTCCGTCTGCCCTAAGACATAATTTTGAAAGGAACATGTCTCTATACCAACGATAATCTGACATAGTTGGGCAGTAAAGATTCATTAATTGATCAGACGCTCTTTGTTGGAGCTTTAGAGGTTCTCCTATAAAGAATTTTGTAATCGAATAAAGGAGGGTAGTAACACAATTTTCTTCATTAATTCCATTCTCAGATTTAACAGCAGTGTCAATTAAGATTTTATCTTGTGGGGACACAATATTATCCCACCAACCTTTTAATTGTCCAGTAAAACCCATAATTAGCATATCTTTAGTTTGCTTATCCGAATTATTTTTAATTTTTAATGCGGTTGCCGCCATTGTCATTTGTTGAATTACATCCAAAACATGCTGTTCAGATGCGCCATCTATATTCCATTCTGATATAGCTTGACCGGTATAAGAGTTTTCAACAAAATTAAATCTCTCTTCAAATTGCACATCTGCAAATGAAGGACGAGGATAAAAGTTTCTAGTTCTAGGCCTAGGTCCAGGACCTAGCTTATTAATACTATTTTCATATTCTTGAGAAAGCATATTGATTGAGGAGGTAGAGGCTAGATTCATTTTACTTAATTTTTCAATTAATTGGTTAATCTTTTCTTCTGACTTTTCTGGTCCTAATTTCATTTTGTTTGCTATATTTTTTGAAGGGACATCATATTTATATATAGGTCTTTTAGGATCAAGTTCAGTTTTAATTTCCTTTTGAGTAATAGGAAAGGTTTCTTCAATTCTTCCTAATTGGGTTGCTATGGTACTTAATGTCTGATTTGTGTAATTTAACTGAGTATGTATATGATAAAAATCTTTTCTAGTTGTAAGAGCAGGTGGTTCATCAGGATGTTTAATTGTTTTAAATGGGGCTGCTTCTAATTCCATATTTTCAACCTTTATTAAAATAGGTTCTAAAGGTGGATGTATTGAACTAATTATTTGTTTATTAGTTGTTTTCCACTGCGTGGTCATTCTAGTATTTGTATCTAAAAACATTTTATCCGCATAAGGATTAGGTATTTCGTATTCTAAACAATATAATTCAAACCAAGTAAAGAAATTTATATTAATCTCATGATGCGTCAAAAAATCATAGAATTCTTTTAAATAATAATCTGTTAATTCTTTATTAAACGTAGAGAAATACCAATCTCTTTTTTGTTTATTATGTTCTCCCATAAAATTAATTTTAATCCAATTTTTATCTATCTCAAAGGGTTCTTCTCTAGTTAATGTATTACAGACTTGAGATCTAGTAGGTGAAGGTGATCTAGATGGAGATCTAGGCCTTGGTTGCTGGTATAAAGGAACTGGAACTGCAGGTTGGAAATTGACACCTGACAATCCTACTCTAATAGTTGAATCTACAGACCTTCTAGACGCTGAGGGTTGCGTACTTGAAGATGAACTAATACTACTAGTTCTGTAATATCTATTTGACTGACTTCTATTCATTCTAATAATAACAGACCCATCTATATCTTGAATAGTATGACTAATAGATCTAGATTCTGGGTTTTCATTTTTAACAACATTTTGTATAACCCATTCCTCAGGTAATTTTTCTATTATTTCAGAAGCAGTTAATATCTTAGGGGTAACTACCATGGATTTATTTAGATTAGCTTCTATAATACAAGTTTCATTCTTAGGGGTTGCTTTTAATGATTTAAAGTCATAATTAACCTTGGATACCTTATAAGTAATTCGACTTATAACATCGAGGTTAGCAACTCCGGGGATGAAGGTTTCTCCCTGAGTTACTACACAAATGGCTAATGAGTGGGTAGTAAAAGGGTTAGATAAGCTCATACTGAAATTGGGATGACAATTAAAGTATGCTGGTCCACTATTTAAATTCGACTCTAACGTAGCTATTACTGATTCATGGAAATCTTTAATTCTAGTATCACGTAATACTAAGAGTAAAGGAGTATTTAATCCTAGTCGATGTAATGGTTTTGAAACCATTACATCGACTAGGATTAAATACTCCTTTACTCTTAGTATTACGTGATACTAGAATTAAAGATTTCCATGAATCAGTAATAGCTACGTTAGAGTCGAATTTAAATAGTGGACCAGCATACTTTAATTGTCATCCCAATTTCAGTATGAGCTTATCTAACCCTTTTACTACCCACTCATTAGCCATTTGTGTAGTAACTCAGGGAGAAACCTTCATCCCCGGAGTTGCTAACCTCGATGTTATAAGTCGAATTACTTATAAGGTATCCAAGGTTAATTATGACTTTAAATCATTAAAAGCAACCCCTAAGAATGAAACTTGTATTATAGAAGCTAATCTAAATAAATCCATGGTAGTTACCCCTAAGATATTAACTGCTTCTGAAATAATAGAAAAATTACCTGAGGAATGGGTTATACAAAATGTTGTTAAAAATGAAAACCCAGAATCTAGATCTATTAGTCATACTATTCAAGATATAGATGGGTCTGTTATTATTAGAATGAATAGAAGTCAGTCAAATAGATATTACAGAACTAGTAGTATTAGTTCATCTTCAAGTACGCAACCCTCAGCGTCTAGAAGGTCTGTAGATTCAACTATTAGAGTAGGATTGTCAGGTGTCAATTTCCAACCTGCAGTTCCAGTTCCTTTATACCAGCAACCAAGGCCTAGATCTCCATCTAGATCACCTTCACCTACTAGATCTCAAGTCTGTAATACATTAACTAGAGAAGAACCCTTTGAGATAGATAAAAATTGGATTAAAATTAATTTTATGGGAGAACATAATAAACAAAAAAGAGATTGGTATTTCTCTACGTTTAATAAAGAATTAACAGATTATTATTTAAAAGAATTCTATGATTTTTTGACGCATCATGAGATTAATATAAATTTCTTTACTTGGTTTGAATTATATTGTTTAGAATACGAAATACCTAATCCTTATGCGGATAAAATGTTTTTAGATACAAATACTAGAATGACCACGCAGTGGAAAACAACTAATAAACAAATAATTAGTTCAATACATCCACCTTTAGAACCTATTTTAATAAAGGTTGAAAATATGGAATTAGAAGCAGCCCCATTTAAAACAATTAAACATCCTGATGAACCACCTGCTCTTACAACTAGAAAAGATTTTTATCATATACATACTCAGTTAAATTACACAAATCAGACATTAAGTACCATAGCAACCCAATTAGGAAGAATTGAAGAAACCTTTCCTATTACTCAAAAGGAAATTAAAACTGAACTTGATCCTAAAAGACCTATATATAAATATGATGTCCCTTCAAAAAATATAGCAAACAAAATGAAATTAGGACCAGAAAAGTCAGAAGAAAAGATTAACCAATTAATTGAAAAATTAAGTAAAATGAATCTAGCCTCTACCTCCTCAATCAATATGCTTTCTCAAGAATATGAAAATAGTATTAATAAGCTAGGTCCTGGACCTAGGCCTAGAACTAGAAACTTTTATCCTCGTCCTTCATTTGCAGATGTGCAATTTGAAGAGAGATTTAATTTTGTTGAAAACTCTTATACCGGTCAAGCTATATCAGAATGGAATATAGATGGCGCATCTGAACAGCATGTTTTGGATGTAATTCAACAAATGACAATGGCGGCAACCGCATTAAAAATTAAAAATAATTCGGATAAGCAAACTAAAGATATGCTAATTATGGGTTTTACTGGACAATTAAAAGGTTGGTGGGATAATATTGTGTCCCCACAAGATAAAATCTTAATTGACACTGCTGTTAAATCTGAGAATGGAATTAATGAAGAAAATTGTGTTACTACCCTCCTTTATTCGATTACAAAATTCTTTATAGGAGAACCTCTAAAGCTCCAACAAAGAGCGTCTGATCAATTAATGAATCTTTACTGCCCAACTATGTCAGATTATCGTTGGTATAGAGACATGTTCCTTTCAAAATTATGTCTTAGGGCAGACGGAGGAATGTCTTATTGGAAAGAAAGATTTATAGGAGGATTACCTAAATTATTTGCAGATAAGGTAAAAGAAAATCTTAAAAGAGTGTATAATGGGACTATCCCATATGATTCTTTAACCCTAGGAGAACTTTCTAATTATGTTATAGAAACGGGTATGCAGGTTTGTACCGACTTTAAAATACAAAGAAAAATTAAAAGCGAATTAGGGAGTAATAGAAGGGAAATGGGATCTTTTTGCGAACAATACGGGGCACCCCCTTTACGAGCCCCTAGTAGTAAGAAAGCTAGAGAAAATTCTAACCCAAATAAAAAGAGTTCGCATAAGCATAAGCATTATAAAATTATTAAAGATAAAGGCAATCAAGAATATTATAAATCTAATAAGAAAAGTCCAACAAAAAATTATAAAAAACCTCATAAAACATTAAAAGATAGTAAAAATATTCAATGTTATAAATGTGGAAAATTCGGACATTACTCTAACAAATGTAGAGTTAAAGAAATTAAGCAAATTAGTAGTTTAGATATTTCAGAAGAATTAAAAGAAAGTTTGGTTAATACATTACAAAAATTTATGTTAGAAACTGATGAGGGAGAATCAGTTAAGGAGCAATCTTCAGGGGAAGATTCTAATAATTATACATCAGAATACGACGATCTAAATCAATTAGAAAATTGGGAAGACCATATCCAAGATAGACCAGAAGAAGAATGTTCGGGATTAGACTTTTGTAATTGTAATAATTGTATTAAAACTATTAATGTAATTACTAATAGTCAAGCTGATAAACTAATCACTATTTTAGATAAAATGGAAGATTCTGAAAATAAAACCGCTTTTATGAAACAAATAAAAGATATTATAGAAGATAATAATATTCATAAAAATGATGTTCATAAAATAGAATTTAAAGATATTATGAAAATGTTTGAATCCCCTAAGGAGGTTATCGTTAAGGATTTAAATGAAGAAATAAAAATTTTAAAAAATGAAATTAAACAACTAAAAGAAGTAGGTATCCATTTAACCCAAAGAAGTGATAATTTAGAATTAAAATTTTTAGAATTACAAGGAAATTTTATAATATCTCAACAAGAGAAAATAGAATCTTCAAACATACAAAATAATAATAATGAAGAAGGTTACATAGCCAATATTGCTAGAATTATATCTCATAAATGGCATGTTAAAATTGAATTAATTGTACATGATCATACATACGTATTAGACGCATTAATAGACTCGGGAGCAGATCTAAACTGTATTCAAGAAGGATTAATTCCTACCCAATATTATGAAAAAAACTAAAGAGGTCCTTGCAGGAGCCAATGTAGCTAGGTTACAGGTAGCTTATAAATTATCCAATGCAAAAATTTGTAAAGATCAAGTATGTTATAAAACTTCGTTCTTATTAGTAAAAGACATGAAAGAAAATATAATCTTAGGAACGCCTTTTTTAACGCTATTATATCCATTTATGGTTAATGATAAAGAAATAATTACTGAAGCTTTAGGAAGAACTGTAAAGTTTGAGTTTATACATCAACCTAAAATAAGAGATATTAATTCAGTAAAAAGAAATAATATTTCTATTATAAATCAAATAGATTTAAAGAGAAAACAAATTAATTTCATTAATAAAGAAATACATTATAAAAGAATAGATGAGCAATTACAATCTAAAAAGATACAAGAAATAATTAAAAATATACAAGATAACTTTATTAAAGACCTTTGTTCAGAACAGCCTAACGCTTTTTGGAGAAGAAAGGTGCATACGGTATCTCTACCTTATGAACCCAACTTTAAAGAAACTAATATACCTACTAAAGCGAGACCAATACATATGAGTGAACAACAATTAAACTATTGTAAAAAAGAAATACAAGAGTACCTAGATAAGGGACTAATTAGGCATAGCAAATCCCCCTGGAGTTGCTCAGCTTTCTATGTAGTTAACGCTGCTGAATTAGAAAGAGGAAGTCCTCGCCTTGTTATAAATTATAAACCCTTAAACACTGCTTTACAATGGATTAGATATCCAATTCCTAATAAAAGAAATTTAATTAATAGATTACAAAATAAAAGTGTCTTTTCTAAATTCGACCTTAAATCTGGATATTATCAGATTCAATTAAAAGAAGAAGATAAATATAAAACCGGCTTTGTAGTACCATTTGGACATTTCGAATGGAATGTTATGCCCTTAGGATTAAAAAATGCACCCTCAGAATTTCAAAATACCATGAATGACATATTTAATAAATATTCTGATTTTGTTATAGTCTATTTGGATGACATATTAGTCTTTTCCGATTCAATTAATCAACATGTATATCACATGAATAAATTCTTCGAAATTATTAAATCTAATGGATTGGCCTTGTCAGAAAAGAAATTAAAAAATTTTCAATCAAAGATTAGATTCTTAGGATTTGATATAAGTCAAGGAATGTACACTCCTATTAGTCGATCTTTAGAATTTGTCAGTAAATTTCCTGATAAAATCACTGATAAAACTCAATTACAAAGGTTTTTAGGATGTCTAAATTATGTGTCTGATTTCATTCCAAATCTTAGAGTCATTTGCGCCCCCTTGTTTAAAAGACTTAAGAAAAACCCTCCATCTTGGGATGATACCATGACTACTAGTATTATTAATCTTAAGAAAATTGTTAAAAAATTACCTTGTCTAGGAATTCCTTGTCCTACGGCCAGCCTAATAGTAGAAACTGATGCTTCAGATCTAGGATTTGGAGGGATATTAAAACAAGTTTTACCAGGGTCAGATAAAGAACAGGTTGTTAGATTTTATTCCGGAACTTGGACTGGACCTCAAATAAATTATAGTACTATTAAAAAGGAAATTTTAGCTATTGTTTTATGCATTATGAAATTTCAAGATGATTTATTCTCAAAATCATTTGTTTTAAAAACTGATTGTAAATCAGCAAAAAGTGTTTTACAAAAGGATGTTAAAAATTTAGTTTCAAAACATATTTTTGCCCGATGGCAGGCATTACTTGCATGTTTTGATTTTGAAATTATGCATATTGAAGGCATTAAAAACTCTTTACCAGATTTCTTAACAAGAGAATTCTTGCAGGGAAAAATATGAGTTCAAATGACAAAACCTCCAGAAAAGATTCTTATGGCCCTCCATTACCCATTACAGAGAAACAGATTGTAGTAGGATCCTCTCCTACTTACATATCAAAAATTTCTTCTCCTAGTTCCTCCTCCGGAACTAGAGCCCAAGCTGTGATGGTTTCACCATCACAGTTTAATCAGAGAATTACGACCTCTCAGAGGTCAACTGGTTCCCCATTAGCTTATTATTCTCCTCCTCCTTTGGAGAGGACTAACTTTATTACTAAAGATATTGCACTGCCAATTATTCCCCTGGAATCTCATTACTGCCCAGAAGGGTCATCGTTACTGCAAATTACTTCGAAAATCTTTCCACCAGGCTTTTGGTTTCTACCAAAAGATTTATTAAAAACTAGAGAATATTATGAATTCATCTTGGTTGATTCAGACTCTATTATTCTGACTCATCAAAAAGAGAATTCATCTATTAAATTTTCAAAATTCAAAATTAACAAAGTCTTATCTCCATCTGACTGGGGAATGGCTCCTTATACTAAAAAATCCTTTTCTAGGGTTTTTTCTCCACAACATTATAATTACTTTGACTACATGGATGCCTGGAGCTCCTTCTTACATTTACTACCATTTGAACACACCTGGTTCATCTGGTTTAACAAGAATATCTCATTATCCTTTCCAAACTGGTTTGTACAATGGTTTGAAGTTTATGGTCTTAACAAAACCATATTACCTGATTATGCTTTAGCAGCCTATGAACGATTTTCTCAAACAACTACTTGCCCTAAGCATAAAAGTCTGTTGGCATTTTGTGCTGTTTTTGGAATTACCTGGATTACTGCATGGTCTTTTGCCACCCAGCAAATTTGGCCTGAATGTACGGGACAAGAATTAGTGAAGAAAATAAGAATTAAATGGTGGGTTAAATTTAATCCAGCCCTTTTAAGTACCCAGGTATTAGATGATTGGTTTAAAGCTAACCCCAGTAAATGTAGAGGAGTTTCTATTCCAGATGAATCTGCATTCCTAGCTACTAAATCAAAATTAATTGCTTCATTATCATCCACCTCAGATCCAAATAAATTTTTAGAAAAATTACATGAGGCAATATCTACTGTTTCGGCAAGCGACAGTGAATCAGCTACAGAAGAACAATTACAAGACAATGAAGACGACTGTTATGGAATCATTGATTAACAGTGGATCTCAATCATCTCTGCGAATATTACTTTTCTTTATTAAAAGTTAGTTGTCGTTTTGTATTAATTAAAGGTCATGTCGACCATTACTTTTACTTTTACTGTTAAGGCCTTTTGTCTTTGTCGGCCACCTTATTTGCTTTTACTGTAGGCCATTTGTCTTTGTCGGCCATATCAAATCCGGTGTATTATTTTTGAAGTCCGGACTTCAAGCTTTTGCTATAAGTAGGTGAAGCTTTCATATGTTTAGGCATTCGCAGTTTGCACGCATTTTCTACTGCAAGCATTCTGAGATCCCTGAGCTTTGAAAACTCTTGTAAGTTTTAAGTATTATCATCTTTAAAACTCTTGTAAGTTTTAAAGCTTTTACCATAAATAAAATCATGTTGTTAAGTTTCAGTATTCATATCATTAATTTTGTACCTAGAAATAATTTCAGTTTTGAAATCGAAACTAATACTCTGATTACTAGCATTCAACATATGCATGTTTCTATTCTTATTTTTCCCGAAGAACAAAGAGTAGTTTCATACTTAAGCTTTCCGCTGTAATTGGTATCAGAGCCTGATACTGTTTGAAATTAGTTTAATTTCTTACAACTATATTAGTTTTCTTACAAGTTTTTCTCATCTAAATCTTTGTGACCCTGAACTTTATCCTTGCTGTATCTTAGTGTGTGGTCCAGGTAGTAAGACCATATATATATATATATATATATATATGGGGGCTGTTAACTTGCACCCACCTAAAAACACTAAGGTGCAAGTTAACAAGCTGCACCTACTTGTACTTTACTAAAACACCCTTTTGTCTCTATTAAACTTTATTTTAATTATAAGGACATTTTTATAAATAGCATAAATAATATTTGTTTATAACAGAAAAACATGAGGACATATTTGGGCGAAGGGGCTAAATCTTAGGGGGCCAAAATTGTAGTTTTTGTACTTATGGGGTCAAAATTGCAAGTCTTTGAAAGTTAAGGGGGGAAAAGTGCACTTTAGCCTAGTTCATTTAATAAATTATGGGTTATGATATGAGTCATTTTTTTTTTAATTTTTGAAATATATGAATTTTTAATGAATATGACACATAACATAAATAATAATATTATATATATAACCCGCGCAACGCCAAAAAAATATAGCTAATTAAGATTTAAAATAAGATTCTATATGTAAGATTTATTAAGATATTTATCTTATAGAAAGAAATTGGTCTTTTTATTTGAAAACACTCTCAATGTATTAGTAGCACATATGCATAAAAAGTAATATAAATGTGGTGTGGTTAAAAGTAATTTTTTGAAGGAAATGGTTAAAAGTAATATAAATGAGGAAAAGGTCTTTTTGTTTTTTTAGGGAAAAGGTATTTTTGTTTTAAAAGTTACTTTATGCCAATTCGCATTCCAGCCTTTACCTTCGTTTGCCAAGATATTTATGCCAAATGAAAAAATCAATTTTGAAAAAAAAATGAAAAACTAAAATAAAATGTTTGTTGGGATATTTATGTTAAATTTAAAAAATAGTTTAAAAAAAATACTGAGAATAAATGTGGAAACGACACATGAAATAAAAATTCTTACTTTATATTTACTATTAATTATTTATGAGACACAAATATGTTTACTTTTTCTATGGGACACATATGTATAATTGTTGAAGGATCAACAAATAAATTTCAATGAAATAGTCACAAAATTTATTAAGCATCAAAATACAAATAACAACTTTCCTTCTTTAATTCCTTCAAAAAAAAAAATAACTCTCTTTCTTTAATCAATATGTAGCATTTGAACCATAAGAGATACTCAATAATTTCATTTTAAAATACATAAACCTACTAAGTATCTGTTTATTTTTGTTTTCAGCATCAAGAAGCGCTTCTGCAAACCTCAAAAGTGAAAATTGAGTTTTGAATAATGTTTGGTTTGACTTTTCATAATTGCTTCTATCCTCCAAAAGCAATTCTACATTAAACTGTTATCAATTCCATAACTGCCATCTTAATTATCATCAATTTCTCTCACCCTTTCTCCAACCAAATCTGCTTTTTTCCACCTGGAACGTTAATTTCATTCACTTCACTGTCCATTTTTCTCTAGCTAGGACTCAACCACCCTTCCTAAATTTAATCTGAAAATTTATTACCATTACGTTATATAACAACATCATCTCCTACAAGGAAATATTGTGCTCAAGAGAACAACAAAAAGGAAAAATTCTGCTCAAAAGATAACAACAAAAATCAACAACAACAAGGTAATTTGACATTTTTGATTGATTTTAACTTTGATTTGCTTACTTGGTGTATCAAATTTAACTTTTGTTCCTTGTTGCAATGCTTATAAAATTTGTTTGGTTGAATAAATTAACATCTCTTATCAATTTCTACAGAGGAAAATTTTTGCATTATATGTGTTTGATAAAATGTCTCTTAGAGTTTAAAGTGTTTTTTTTTTATGGATATGAAAGTTATGTTAAAGTGTTTGATCATGTGGATATGCAAATTATGCAGTTAGTAATTTAAATATTTATGTTAAAGTGTTTAAATGTAATATTAAACACTAGTTTTAGACCCTTGCTTGGTGTTATGTAAAATTAGTAGAATGAACACTAGTTTTGTAAAATTTATATATTTATGCCATGAAGTAAAATTTATACACTAGTTTTTTGAGGGAATACTTGTTATGAATCTATAGAGGTAGTGTTGGCTCATTTTATCTTTTACTTTTCCTATCATACTTTGTGTACATAGCATTATGGCTACACAAAGGAAAGTTTATGCGGATTGGTAGAATCTTAAAGTGAATGAAATATTCATCCAAACATGTTTGGATTAAGTTGTCAAGGGTGAACGCATTGGCACTAGCTTTACTAAGAAAGGGTGGAAAAACATTGTTTGCCAATTTCATGAATCAACCAGGAGAAATTATGACAAGATTAAATTGAAGAATATGTATGATACCTTGAAAAAGGAATGGAGAGTATGGTTTAACCTATTTGAAAAAGTTACCATAATGGGATAATGAGAGGAATACCTTTGATGCACCAGATGAGTGGTGGGAGAACAAACAATTGACATGTGAAAACACAAATATGTTGCTTAGTAATACTTAGATTTATATTTAGCATGTTAATTACATGATGATGGTTATGAGATGCAGGAAAATCCTCTAAATTTAACTTAAGTTTAAATATTTTTTTTCTTTCTTTCTAGGTAAGTATTATTTAGTAGATTCTGGCTATCCAACATCAATAGGGTACATTGGTCCATACATATGTGAACAATATCATCTTCCTCAATGTAGGCGTTCTAACAAGTTCACAAATCATAATGAAGTATTTAATTATTATCACTCAAGTTTAAGGTGCACAATAGAAAGAACTTTTGGGGTATGGAAGAACAGATTTGCAATGCTACGTCGTATGCCTAAGTTTAAATTTGAGACACAAGTTCAAATAGTTGTCGCAACAATGGCTATACACAACTTTATCCGAAGGAAGGCAGAAATTGATATTGATTTTAATGTTAATGAAGATGAAAGCACATCCATTCACCATGATGATAGCTCATCTAACTTGGATCAATCACATGTTTCAAATGTAGTTTCGTCGTCAGAGATGGATCACATTCAAAACATAATCCGCAATGAAATTATTGAGCACATACAAAATATTTAGTATTGTACTTTAAATAATTATATCAATATTTTAGTACTATAATACACTTTAAATTAGTTTTGTAATAATATTTTAGTACTCTGTTGCACTTTAAATTCTATTATCTATTTGTAATTTTTATTTTCATGCTATTAGTATTGCAATAACTTATATTTTAAGACTATATTGCACTTAATTATCCTAATTTAGTAATTTCTATTTAACTATGTCTATTTTAGTAATTATACATTCGAAAACAATTTTGATCAAAACTATCCAAACAACAATTATTCTGTTTAATCAATTCTGCATTATTGCATCCAAACATAAATCAATTCTGTTAAAATCAATTCACAGAACCAAACACACACTAAAAAGCTTCTCAACTTTATATTCTTGTGATAATGTTTATACTATTACACATCCCTATAATCTTAGACCACAAATCACACTTGATTATCTCATATTTGACTCATCAATTTAAATATCTCTATTTCTTTAAAAAGTAAATACATCACAAACGAAATGCAATATTAGAATAAATTAAATGTTGCACGACACAATATGATTTAATTGTAACATCACTTCTAATAATCCCATGAACCTTACGTGGAATCTGTTTTATATACTTGTTTGTTATTTCTAGTTTTCTACTAATTAACATAGAATATAGGAAAATTATTCGTAGAATATTGGAAAAATAAAATTATCCAATCAGGGTGGCTGCCCCCAATTGGATATACGTGCATCCGTCCATGGGCACACTCCTCCGTCGGACATCATTTCAGCCATAGACTCCAACTAAAAATCTCTCATTCACATAACATTTCTTCCTCGAAATCTACTATCATTGTGACATCAATGTTTTTTTTGTTACAAGATCATCGCAAGATCTATTACTCCCTCCGTTTCAAAATATGAGCAAAATTCATTTTTTAGGTTCATTCATTTAATGATGTATGTGATCTATATTATGAACCACATACATCATTAAATGAATGAACCTAAAAAATGAATTTTGCTTATATTTTGAAATGGATGGAGTATCTTCTTTAATAATCACGAGTTCAAACAAATTCAATAAACATTAAAGTATAGTTTGAATTTCTCTTCCTCCTTTTTTTTTTAATTCAACTTTGAAAAAAAATGTAATAAAATTTTGTACAAGTGAAGTAGGTCTAACAAGAGGGAGTTGGCCAATGGCTACCTTATTTAATTAGCAATTTGGACGAAGTACCGAATACAAAAATAATTTCTTCTTAAGTACAAGAAAAAACCCCATTTTAAATATCTTTCTAAAAGTTTACATGCCTAAAATCAGAACCCACATAAATTATTAATTATTATTATAGAATCTCTAATTGAAAGGAGACAAGTCTCAATCAATGCAGCAAAAGAGTGCTTTCAAAAATCTTGATTTGAAATAGATTGAACTAACTAACTAACATGTCAACTTCAATTAACAAAATACTAGTGAAGTGGACGCAAAGAAAAGAAATTCTTAATTTGTACATTCTACCAAGTTTCTTTATGTTAACCAATTATTACACCACCAATATCCATTACTAAGAACTATAGTACTACATAGTTCCTATGTTTGTTACTTGTATTAAATGGAGCTCTTTTTGTTTCTCTTCATATATTCACTCATACACGTTTTGCTATTAATTGTATCATAGTTTTAATTTGTTGAGCTTGAATTTTAAGTAAAGTTTGTAACTATATAGCTCAATATGGACAGAGGTGAAAATGGTACATTGATCATGGGACGTGCAGAGATTGACACTGGAGCTCCATTCAAGTCTGTTAAAGAAGCTGTTCTTTTGTTTGGAGAAAGAGTCTTAGTTGGAGAAATTTATGCCAACAAGCTCAAAGAGGTTCTCATTTTTCTCTTTCTATTCATGCCTCTATTCATCAAGTTATATTGTTATTGTTATGTAACTAATTGCATGTTTGGATTCACGGTGATATTGACAGAATCAAAGCGAGACATCACAATTTTGGAATAAAGTTACACTTCAGAGCTTTAACAAAATCACCATGTCACTACAGTTTTGTCGAACTCACTATTCATCCAAACATGCACCGAGTGATTGAGCTGAACTATCAATGAGCTTTAGTTACTCGTGTTTGTAGTATATAATTTTATAGTTCATCACGATGTTCACAAAATTTTGTAAATGTCAAACAATTTGATTTTTAAATCAATGAAATTTTAAAGTAAGTTTTGAATTTGATATTATTTTTGTCAAATAGTCTACTGGTGAAACTCAAACATATTAAATGCGGAAAAGAGGGTACAATTTTTTTATAAGCCACAATAGTCTTAAATTGATTAATTCAGGAGTTAGAATGTTTCTAACAAAATGATTGAAGATTTTCAATTTTATGAATCATTTTCAGACTTTTGTCAATTTTAGAACCATGATTCACTTGCTAATGTGCTAGCTTTATAAACATAAGAATGCATGGCAACTCATCAATGAGGTTTGAAATTGAAGAGAGTATATATATAGTTTGATTAATTTTCTTATGATTATGCATGTGAAATGATTAAGATGCAAAATGAAGCAAGGGAGGCTGGTCATGCACAATCCAAATCTGGAGCATTAGCAGCTGAGCTAGAAGAAACCAAGCAAAAACTTGAAGGATCAAAAGAAGAAGCCAACTTCTTAGCTCAATGCATCAAATCCCTCCAGAAAGAACTTGATCAAACAAAGAAAGAATTGGAAGAAACAAAGGCAAGAGAGTTGAAGTTGCTTCAACGACGTGATATTCCAGAGACAAACGAAGACATCAAGTTCATTGCGAACGGAACCAATGTGGAAATCAAAACACAAAATGATGATGATATTGATGATGAGGAAACAATTCAAAAAAGAAGATATGTGAAATTTGCTAGCCCTCATGTATTAGCTCAAGTTATTCCTAATAAGGATGAGTTACTTGTGAGACCTAATTCAGTTAAGAAAGGTAAGAAGAAGACAATGATGCCTTTGATAGGATGGCTTTTCTCAAAAAGTAAGAAGGGAAGTTATGAAGTTGACTCTCCAAAAGCTTAAGGAGTCTTCAGATAATTAGCTAGCTAACATGCTTCAATTAAGATTTCCTCATTCATGAAATGTGTCTACCAACTTGCATGTTCTGATTAATAATTCTCTGTTGTTACTTTTCTTTGTTTTCCTTGCCAAGTTCTTGTTTTGAAACAATGTAGGAAAGAGTTTCTCACTCTCAGATTTTGTAAATTTGTGACTCCTAGCTCCTTAATTTGGTTGCTTTGGAGTCTGTTTAGTAGCAAGAGAGATATTGGAACCGTGTGAAATAGAAAGTGAGAAAATGAATAAAGTTATTTTGTGCAGGTGTATACTATTACTATATAGTGTATGTATACTGTAATATACTTTGCCACTCAAATATTCTATAGCTGAGGAATTTTTTCTTCTGTTTATTTTGTTTTGGCTAATAACACAGAAATCATTAGAGAATTTCTATTTTTTCTTCTGTTAAAGTGAGTTGTTCCTTTGCGCTTGTTGTGGGTAGTGTCTGCATGGGCTAAGGCACGTTAGATTAGAGAATTTCTATTTGTACCCCAATTATTTGCTTATACATCTCTTTCCCATTTTTAATTTCCCCCAAAAACACTTGTTACAAGAAATAAATCTTTGGAATGTTGTTTTTGCAACATAAAAGGATACCGGAAATTAATTTCTGAAATTCTAAAGTTCTGTTTTTAGAAATTTAATCCCATAACAAAATAGATCGAAGATTTGAACAATATTACTCATTTTTTCCCTTCCCACGAATAAAAATTGAGAGTCCGAACATATTGTTGTGAAAATCAAACCGAACTGAGAGATGGTCGTCAGCCTAGCAATTGGTTCAACCATGGTAAATTCAGAGGCACGTAGGAACGGTCGGATTGGGTTGAATTGCATATTTGAACCATGACCCGAAAGTCCCACCGATTCAATCGTCCACTTCTGACAACATTGATTTCTGAACTCAAAAACCAACATCATCAATGTAAGGCGTGGTGATGGTGCTAAATTAACTCCAATATGTACTTACTTCTCAAGTGACTTTGATGGTAAAAAATTCCACCCATTCAGTACTGCTATAGAAGGCAAACCAATGAGCGCATACCCTTGCTAATTTTGGTTAAGAATGTGGTATCTGTTTCTACAGAATAATGCCCTCTACACTTAAACTGAAATTCACTCAAATGTATCTTGTTTGTTGCTTCTAATATCAAAAGATGCAGCATGAACTATTGGATGTCATTATGTCAATCTAAACAAACTAGAAATATCTTCCTTTTATGTTAACATGTTTTGAAACGTGCCATGACACAACAAACACGTTAAGATATTCCTACTAGCCTGTGAATTCATTGATTATAAGTTTCTAAAACTATTTTATTCATTGTTACAACATCTATATTTTCATTTGTACATGTAACTTCATATGAAAACATATGGATGACACCAGTCATTAATATTGTCAATTTAAGCGCAAAAGTTATTAACACAAGTGTTAATGAATAGATGATTAAAAGTAAGGATATTTAGTCAGAAATCTAAGTTTAAGATAAAGCATTAAACTTCAGAGTACAATTAATACAAAAATATCTATCACCATATAAAATATTTTGGCATAAATGCGCCAAGAACCATGTCTATTCTTCTAAACCTCCAAACAACTGGCTTCTACACAGATAGAAATATATCCAAAACAATCTACGGGGAAGATGATATGCATATATATACATAATCATTCATCACTAATCTTCCAAGTTTGACCCTAAAGGGAAATCCTCCAAAAAATATCTATCAAGATATCAGAATCATGTACATCCCTAATCAGATGGCTGTTTTGACTGAGGCAATCCTTCCAACAAAGTTAATTGTCTTCGCAGCTTAACAATGTGAGCTTGCACCTAAGACATTGCAAACACAGTTAGCACAGAAATCTGCAATATGTTTAAAAAGACTTTGACTAATTCACAATACACGAGTACAAGACAAAAGTTCTTTCCACAATTAAGAGAAATCCACATGTGCACAAAGGAAACAGTTGATTTTGTGGTCATATGCATCCAAACCAGTGCAAAACAAATAAAACATTCGGCGAAACTCCAAACCAGTGCAAAACAAATAAAACATTCAGCGAAAAAAACAAACTAATCCATTAAGGTTCACCATCCAATAAAGGCCTCGTACACTAAAAACAAGAAGAATGCAGACAAATACAAAAAGCAAAAAAGGAAAGAAAAAAAAAAAACTACTCCAATAAGTTTCACTAGCCAATAAAACACTCTTCGACATCAAAGAAGAAGAATGCAGACAAATACATATGTATCTTGTTTGTGAAAAGACAATCTTGATTAATTGCACATTAGGAATGAATCAGGGAATCAATCAGTATTGTCAATTGCAGGTCGCAGAAAATAGTGGTTTGTTCAAATTCGCCTATGCAACAATGCTATAGCACTATATCACTGATATAGATGCGATTTAACAACCCCAAAATTGATTGTATTTATTTTCAGAATGTAGTCCCCATAACTGCATATAATAATGTTACTTTAAGGAAGAAAAGAGACAACTAATGCAGAAAAAAAATAAATGCCGCTAACAATTCTCTAGTCATAAAACAGCCTATTCAAATAGAAAATGCATAATAGAACAAAGCATGCAGAACCTGTTGGCGAGCGGCCGCTAGTTTTAAGAGCTCGTCTGCCTCTGAGAAGTTCAGGAACCAGTGGCTCAGTGGATGATCTTTGGTGTCACCTCTCCCCTTGTCATTCATAGGTTCGACCGGTACTGCAGAAACCAACAGAAGGGATTATAAAGAAAAGCTTTTGAAAGGGGAAACGTAATAGTCATATAATAAGTACAATCGAAAAATCACTAAAAGGAATGTACCCGGGCTTGGTAAATTCAAGCCATCCGGAAGCTTAGGAACAACAACAGCAGGATGATTCTGCACGCGTGCGAGAAAAGCCTCAGAAGGTTCAGGAAAAACAACCTCATTGTAAGATTCAATGACAACAGGTTTCTTTGTATTCTGCGGACCAGATTCATCTTCAGGATACAACTTCAAATGATGATACCTATGAAAACAAACAAAAGTCATTCAAAAAATACAATCTCCAAGTAACGAGTCAAAAACAAATACGAAAGAGTAAGCAACCGAAGCTTACAGATCCAACTGTTTTTCACAGGCATCACTGTGGAAAAAGAGAGTGATAGCTATCTCAAATTCACCCCAACCACATTCAGATATCTCAAAAGGGGGTGATTCAACAACTCTTGTTGGGTTGTTGAAACTAGGATGCAACTGAAACACAACCCTCTTAACAACAGCGCTAAGATCCTCATTAGAAGCTCCACGCACATAAACAGTCCATTTATGAGATTGAGACCTAGTAACATCAAATGATTAAATACAATCAAGAGTAAAGACCCAATTTGGTCCCTCACAATTTTCTCGTGACCCAATTAAATTTCCAATAATACTCAAACCAGTCCTTGACATTTTCATAATCGAGATAAATTAAAACATCTGTTATAATGAGCCAGGGACTTGTCCCCGGACTAATTTTTTGCCGGAGACCAAATTGAGCTGCGAGAAAATTGCAAGGGACCAAATTGGGTCTTCAATCTAAAATCAATAATCCAAAACACTGAGAAAATAAAAATCAGAACTTACTCACTAGCCTTCCTACCCAGATAAAATGCAATAGTCCCATAAACAATAGGAACACAAATTTCAACATCCTTAACCCTCTTGATCACAATCTGAACCAAAAATACAATCTTTATTAAAAACCAAATAATGAAGAATAATAAAAAAAGTGAAAACAGAATTAGGGTTTTTACCTTTTTGTCGGAATCTTCAGAGGATAATGAAATTTTGAGACGAGTAGGTTTGATAGCAGAGGAATCATCATCAGTGGGATTTTCATCTTGCTGTCTCTTGAGTGGTAACGTTTGAGATTGAGACATTTGGTTGATTGATTGAGAAATGAAGAAGAAATTGGGGATTTAGGGTTTAGGGTTTTGGAGAGAAATTGGGCGCGCTTCTTTTGTAGCTCTGAAAGATAATTGCTTTGCGTTTTGTGTGTTTGTTTTTTGATTCCTTAGTGGTTGTTTTTTTTTATTATTGCATTTTCTTAAGACAAAAAATGTTCTGAAGTTATGGTAATGTAATGATGTACTTTATGGCTGACGTGGCTGGCTATGTGACAAAATGGAAGGACCCACACAAGAGTTATCTGATTTCAATTTGAGTTTGCCCAATTTACCATGAGTCTATACAAATTACTAAATTCGAGTTTATAATCGATTCAACTCAAAACGAATATTTAGACTTGTGAAATTATACTATTTAAATAACTTTGATTTTAAGGAAGATAAGATCTTCTCTATTTCTTTTCTCCATTATCAAATTTTTGAGTGGTTTGAAATGTATTTAAGATATTTGAACCTCATTCAAGATAGATTATGATTGAATCGAGTAACTTGAGCTAACGTATTAGAGTTGTTCCTACAAATCCAGAGACTCGGTTCTGCAAGTGAAAAGAGGCCCGTAATAAAATAAAAATGTATTTTTTTTAAAAGAACAATGTTTTATTTTAATTTTTTAAAAGATAAATACAAGGTGTCGTATATATGCGGTACATCCAAAGGTAAAAATTACTACTATATACATAAGAAACCTCAAACCACCTTCCAAAAAAACACCTACCTAACACTTAGTAGTATTATGGACTATAATTTTTTTTTTTTAAGCTCATACCTTAGAGAGGCCCAGCTCCATTGAGCTGTTTGCACACCCCAAAGTCCGGCACCGTAACCTACTAGCATAAGTATATGCAAGAATGTTTAGGATAACTTACTTAGTACAAAACTTATCACAAGTTCATAAGTTGTTTCAACTTATTTTTAATAGCTTTTTATGATAGCGTTGAAAACAATTTATTGAGGTCATATTTCAATGGACAAAGATCACTAATAAAATGGTCATATTTCAACTTATTTTCCTTTCTCTCTCGTTAGCCGTCACAAAAACTCTAGTTTCTTCTCCTTCATCCACCAAAGTGGGGGTGATTTAGGGTCAATTTTTGACCCAAAATCACCCCTCTAACTCGTTTTTCTATTTCCCTTTTATTGAAATAAGTGATTTTCACATCTATTTCGTTTTATTTTGTGATTTCATCGTCTTCGTGCGACGTTGGTTGTTCGTCGTCTTTGTGCGACGTTGTTTGTTTTTCTTGTTTCTCTCAGGTATTTGATCGCTTCAGATTGTCAGATCAGCTTCGATCCAGTGCATATCCAATCAATGACTTTGGCGTCATCCACGTTGCAGATCCGGAAACATGATTATTCCGGATATTTAAATATAGTCATATGTGTAGGCATTTATACTTTGCCGTTTTATGTTATTAACATGGATGTTGTGAGCTTGTTCGCAGATTCATCATTTTTGTTTTTAGCGAATTTGCATTATGTCGATGTACTCTTTCAATTTGAATGAATGAATATCTTTTATTTTGTCAAAAAAAATGGAGAAAGAAATTATTATAAAAAAAGTCACTAATAACCATTTTACAACTATTATCGAAGAAATTTGAACTTTGTTCATTGAAATTACAAAGTCAAACCAGAATTACCATTAAGGTAACACCTTTTAACTTTTGTTTTAAGAATACCATGCACATAAACGCCTATGCTATAAACATTTGCTTGAGTTAGCTTATCAAAATAGGAACCTAATGACACACTATCATGTAAAAAAAAAAAAAAAATCCATTATACTATATTTTAGGAATATGCTTAAATCCGCTTTTAATCATTCACAAATCATAATTTGGTTTTTTTCTTCTTTTGACAAGATAACTTGGCAATTTTTTTTAAGGAACTTGGCAATTTTGATTACCACTTTTAAATGAGCAAATTAAATTCTATAAGTTTATCCTCAGTTGCAATTGCATGGTTCTCTCAAAAAAAAATCCCACATTTTTAAACGTATATGTAGTCATCTTACATGAATAGTTTCTAATATCACTTGGGAATATGTATCATGACAATACGTTTATGAAAATAACTAAAAATCTCAACTTTTTAGTTTAATTACTCATCACCTCCTCTTCCCCAACTGCCTAGTCTTCTTCCTCAAAACACTAGCTCATCAACACCCAATTCAAACCACGTCTTAAAGAGGTCATCTTCCTTTACCCAACCAACAATGATTAAATCCCCTTCATCATCCCTCTTCATCATCCCTCTTGAACCATTTCATTTGTTATACTTGAAGTTGACGTGAACAAGGAGTTATCCAATTTATGAGACACATCCAATGGTCATTGAGAGTAACTCGCAGCCTAGACTTGTCGGTAATAAATATTTGATGCCTTGATGTTCAAACTAAAAAGCCGCCAATAACAAATTTATTTGGTTAGATTGCATTTTACAAAGAAAAATGAAGGTGAGAAAAAGGTAAGAAAGAAAGTTTGAATTGTGTTTTTTATTTTATTTTAAAATAGTTCGTTTATTTTTATAATGCATAAGTGAGACAAATCTTACATCATATAAAATTAGTTTTTATCATTAAATCAATAAATTACATCATTAAATCAAATAATATATGATGGAATTCATTAATCTAATAATAAAAAATATACTTATGCATGTTACAACACCATTTAATTGTAGTCTTAGAAGTATATATTTTTACTTTCTCCCACTTTCTACTTCGAATAGAAAGTTTTATATTTTATTCTTTTCAATTTCTCTCCAACAAAACAAGTAAAAAATCATTTCACTTTCTCTTTTGACTTACCATTTCATCAATTTCATTCTTAATATTTTTCGCTTAAGTTATTTTGTTTCGCTTCTTTTTTTCAATATCTGTTTCTCAGCAACTTCAACTTCCCTTTTGACATAAAAATTATATAAATTTGAATTAAGACTAAATTTTGGTCTCTCGTAATTTTTTTCCGGTTCAAAATTTAGTCCATCGAAAAAAAAAACTCAAATTAGTTCATAATATTTTCATATATATGGACAAATGACTCTCTATGTTGTAATGAGTCAAAATCAATATAGCGAATAATTTGAGTCCCATATAAAAATGTCATGGATTAATTTGAGTTTTTTAAGGACTAATAAATTGAGTTGCGAGAAAATTATATATGCCTATTATTGCTTTTACTTTTAACCAGTTTATGTTTTTCTTCATTTGTAGTTAATACTACTTTTTATTCAAATCAGACGATATGAAATATTTAAAAATACAAGCAAAATAATTTTGTTAATTAAATGAATGAAAAGTTATGAAACTATATTATTGAATTGTATAGTTAAAAGAAAAATATTTTTTATTTCTGTTTTTTTATTTGACACAAATATTTTTTATGTTGATGTAGTTTAATCATGTTGTATAATTGGATTTAATGGAAAAGTTTATGATGTTCTATGTTCTAATTGATTTTGGATTATGAAATACAACAAAATCACAATCACGATTTAGATTATAAATTTCGAACAATGATAATTTTAAAAAATAATAGGACGCGTGAGAAGAGTGGAGAAACATAATTTCACTAATAAAAAAACACATGAAACAATGTGAAATCGTTCGTAAAAATCAGTTCAGTCAATACTTAATACCTAAACTCGAAATCGTGAGGCGAAGCTTTGATATGGAATTTAGTCCGGTCCTTAAATCGGACATAAAGTTTCTAAAATAAATCAACACTTTCATTTTCCTTGTGGAAGGTTGTTAAAATAGTTGGAAGTTATGTGGAGTTACTTAAGGTAGTTAGACTAGAGTTAGTAGCTTGGTTAGAAGTTAGTTAGAGTTAGTTACTCAAGCTAATCTCTATATATAGAAACACTAT
Source organism: Medicago sativa (assembly GCF_051527215.1). Lineage (NCBI taxonomy): Eukaryota > Viridiplantae > Streptophyta > Magnoliopsida > Fabales > Fabaceae > Medicago > Medicago sativa. The sequence goes on along the minus strand of NC_140753.1, from coordinate 12,383,893 downwards.
TGTACTCATTCATCATCTTTTATCAAATCTATTCATTTTTATAATGAGTTTCTTTGAGTATCTCTCACATAAGTACACTTATGCTTGTTCTCTTGCATACATCTATGATCTTTATCTCTATAATTCTACGATTTTCTACAAAGGTAAAGAAATTTGAAATATTTGCACACATATTTGTTTATTCTTTTGTTTGTTGTTTGGTATGATTATCTTAGTTTATCTTTTGTCGAATGTTCTTCTATCAATTTGTTCATCTATCTTCTCTTTGTACTGTTAAAATAGTATTAGAACGGGTTATGATTGCAATGTGACAGTTGAACTTAGATTCATGCCTAAGTGTGAGAGTGGGTATTGAAATTGTTTGGAGTTTAAATCTTACATTACTTAGATTCATGATCCTTTGGTGTATAATTGTGTTTGATCAGCTCCATCTTTTAATTTAATTTTTGAAATGAGATCCAAATCCATTTAACATATTTATTATAGTTTAAAATGATGGTGATCATAATATCTAAAATTTCAAAAATAAGTATTTGTTATTTACTTTATAAATAAAAATACTAAATAGTACAATTTTATTTTACTGAAAAATACTACTCCCTCCGTTCCATAATACTTGACACAGTTGACCCTATTACGCATATCAATGCATAATTTTGAGCTTAAATATTTTGAATAATATATTAGAAAAAACTATAAAAATTTGATATAGTGAAAATACCCGTTGAGAAGAATATAATGACATCTTATATGATATTATTTATTTTTGTATGTTAGTAGAAAAATAAGGTCAAAGTAAGTTAGATCAAAATTGCATATTTTCAAATAAGTCATCTATTACGGGACGGAGGGAGTACTAAATAGTACGCTTTAGAGTATTTTGTTTTTAAACTCTGACAATGTACTTGTAAGATACTACAAAATCGTGCTTCCATATTCCATTTGATTGATATAATGTCAGTATATGATTTGTTGATTGATAAATACTGTGCCAAAATCCTAATAATGTGATACAGAATTAGACAATTATTACTCCCTCCGTTCCGGAATATCTGACTCATTTACTAAAAAAAAGTGTCCCAAAATAATTGAGTCATTTCAATTTTCAATACAACTTTCATCATTTCCAATACAATATAACTTTAATTAATACTCCCTCTGTCCATATATCTAACCACCCATTTGACTTTATTTTTGTCCCTAAATCTAAACCCCTTTTCAAATTACTAGATGCATTTATTATTTTTTTCCAAAACGTACCCTTAATTAATACTACTGACTTATTTTGAAATTTAAAAAGTCAAATTTAATACATATACAAACAAAGGACAATATGGTAATATTAACACACAAAACAAACATAATAATTACACTGTCAGCTTTTCTTAAAAAATGTGAAAAAAGAAAAGGGAGGTTACATTAAGGGACGGATGGAGTATTACTTTCATCATTCCCAATTCAAGATATTCCACTTTCCCCTTTATTTATACATTTTTCTTAATCTGTGTGAAAACCAAACTAGCTCAGATATTCCGTGACGGAGGGAGTATCATTAGATGAGAGACATTGAGTTGAGACAATGGCAATGCAATGGGATGCACCTCGATAAATGTCTCAATCTGATATATGACAAGACTTTTCAATGTTTTCATCAATGTGAACAGGAATATGCAGAAGGTGTTATATGAAAAACAAAAATTTATCCTAAAATAAGATCAAATATTTAATTGAAAAAATGGAAACTCAAGTACTTCTGCAGTAGAAGCAAATCTCACGCGCGGTTATAATTCATACATTATATGACAATTATACATACAATGTTATGCATCACACAACGATTTTTTTTATACATATATGTCATCTTGATTTCTAGTTTTAAGAATATAATAAAAATGATAGTGTGGTATTGATGGATCTATAGTATATCGTAAATCACCCTGAAAAGGAGATCAATTTCATCAATTTTGGGCAAGAAAAAGGGAAAATAAAATAAAGGAAGGCATAATGGTGGTGTAGAATTGTTGAAGTTTGAGAATATAAGCGTGTGTTTGATTGTATGTCAAGAAAATTTGATTTTAAGTAGATTAATTATGTAAAATCGATTTATACAACAGTTGAGTTGAAAGTAAAATGAAACATGCTTGGATACACTATGTATAAGTGAGTTGAACAACGAGTATAAAAATCATTTTTAGAGTTAGAAACTACAATTTAGAGCTTTGAGTATAATCAATTTTATAGACAAGTAATTATACTTTAGAAGAGCTAAACTTGTCAAAATCAATTCTATATATCTAAAAACAATATTGGTTAATCCAAAAATGAAAGCAAACATACAATAAATATTTTTTATGGGCCCGACCCAGGATTTGAGTCCTCTCAATTCTAAAAAAACTTGAGAGAGTTACGTGGATGATTTCGTTATTAAAAAGTTTATTAGACTCTACAACGTATAAAAATTATAAGCGAAGTTCAGTGTATTTTAATGCTAAGATCATACATTTTTTTTTTGAGGAATGCTAAGATCATACATATCTCTCAATTTTATTTTATTTTTACAATTATGAGGATATAAATCCATTGACCCAACATTTATAGAGGCCTTAGACAAAATCTAAGCACATAATTTTTCACCCAACTCTTTGTTGTTAGAATCCTGCTCTTTACCCAAATGATATCGCTCATTCCCAAAGTAAAAGACCAAATTAGCCCTACGCAACTTAACATGCGCTACGTGATTTAACATGCGCAGCGTGACTTAAGTCACGTAGCGTGAGTTAAGTCACGCAAAGTGCCGTTTTTAGTTCAAAACTCAGCATGCAAGCCCAAAACACCATTTTTCTTTCCCTCCACCTCCAAAAACCCTAAAAGTGCGAATTTTTGGGTCATAATCTCAACTCCAAATCATTGCAAATTGTCAGGAAACAAGTTTCTACGCTCATCAAGCATCAAAGAACAGGTAATCTATCCCCAAAACTCATCCTATTTTCCTGGTTTTTGTGCCTGTCACGTCATGTTTTCCAGTAGGGGTAGGGCTCAGCGTGAGTTAACTCACGCTAGTCGTAAGTGTTGCGCAAGTTAACTTGCGTAGGAAGATAACACTAGCGTGAGTTAACTCACGCTAGTGTGTTGGCCAGATTTTGAAATTTTTCACCTCTTAATTTTTCTTGCTTTGCTTGCCGCACAAGTCATTTATTTATTTTTTGTTTGTTTTTTTTTATTGAGTAGACATTGAGTGGAATGGTTGAAAATGTGGCGGAGGAAAGCGTTGAGCCCAAACCGGGCAAAAACAAAGCTTCCGGTGAAGCTTCCGGCGTAGGCAAACCAACCAATGACGTGAAGTTTAAAGTGAAAATTCCTTTTCAAGTTGAAGCTCACATACTTCACAATCAAGCAAAACCGGTGCCTATTGGTAACTTTGAAGAGAAGCCTAAACCGGTACCTACCGGTGTTCGTGTTAAAGTAAACACCGGTTCATTTTTTACAACAAACGAGAGATGGAAAGATCGAGAAGAATTGCTTGGTTGGGTTTGTCGACAAGCGGCTAGGGCGAGATTTACTATTTCTATAGATAAATCTAGTACAATAGCGCCATAAATGACGATGCAATGTGAGAGGAGTGGTGAATACAAGCCACCTAAGACGAGGAAGACACCGAAGCTTGAAGGCACGGGATCATGGAAGTGCAATAGTCCGTTTAGGTTGAAATGCTTCTTTGAAAAAAAAACACAAGAATGGTGGATTGCAATGCTTTGTGGAGTTCACAACCATGAGTTGGTGCCAAAGTTATCCGGCCACCTTCTTGCGGGTCGACTAAAAGGGGAGGAGAAGCAAAGAGTTATCGACATGACAAAGAGCTTGGCAAAGCCTAGGAATATTCTCACGGATTTGAAGGAAAGAAACAAAGAAAGTTTGACAGTCATCAAGCAAGTGTATAATGCACGAACTAGATGGCGCAAGGGGCAAAGAGAGGACAAGACCGAGTTGCAATACTTGATTACAAAGTTGGAGAAGCATCGGTATGTCTATTTCACAAGAGCAAATAGCGAGGAAACCACTCTTGAAGATTTATTCTTTGCTCATCCGGATTCAATTGATATGCTCAACACTTTTCCCACCGTTTTGGTCATGGACTCCACCTACAAAACCAATACATACCGAATGCCATTATTTGAGATTGTTGGTGTCACCTCTACCAAAATGACCTATTCGGTTGCGTTTGCCTTTCTTTCCTTTGAAAGAGAGAATAACTTCATATGGACACTTGAGATGTTGGTTGGTCTTTTGACCTCAAAACACAACATGCCTAAGGTGATTGTAACCGATAGGGACCCCGCTTTGATCAAAGCCGTTGTCGAAGTTCTCCCTAAAACGGACCATGTACTTTGCTATTTTCATATTGAGAAGAATGTAAGATCTAGGTGCATCATGGATTGTAAAGTCAATGGCAACCCTTCGAAAGGAAAAGGAAAAGTTGTTGCCAAAGAAGCAAAGGAAGCGAATGATGACAAGCAATGTGAGCTTGTTAAGAAAATAGTGAGTGCTTGGAGAGATGTGGTTAAATCTCCTACGGAGGATTCATTTGCAATTGCATGGTTGACATTCAAAGATGAGGTATGTGGACTGTTTCCATTGTATGTTAAATATGTTGAGGAAACCGTTTTGCCCCTTAAGAAGCATTTTGTGAGGGCATGGACGAATACATACTTGCATCTAGGGTGTAGGAGCACCAACATTGTTGAATCGGCTCATGCACAATTGAAAAGATACTTGAGGAGTAGTGTGGGAGATTTGGCAACATGTTGGGATGAAATAGACAAAATGTTGAAAAACCAATTCGGTGAGATACATGAGAGTTTTGGGAGGAGCAAAACCGTCATGGTGCACAAATACCAAAAAACAAGTTATTCTCCGAGTTGGAGGGGTATGTCTCTAAGGCAGCTTTGGGTTTCATCGATGAAGAATATGAACGCTCTAGGAGATTCGGCTTTGCTAAAGAAGATTGTGGTTGTGTGCAAATGGCAACATTCGGGTTGCCTTGTGCTTGTATTCTTGCCGAGAAGAGAAAGCAAAAATTGCCTATTATTTTGGAAGAAATACACCCTCATTGGCGAAGGTTAAGTGTAATTGGAGAAGAGGTTGATGCCAATTTTTCCGTTACGGAGAAATGGGACGCCATTCAAGAACGTATCAAGAGGTCCCCTTATAAGATGAAACTCTTCATCAAATACAAGTTACGTGAACTAGGATTTCCGGAGGAAACAATGTTGAAGCCACCTCCGAGAAAAGTGGCCACCAAGGGGGCACCTAAAAGGGTGAAGTCTACACCGAAAACGAGGTCCACCGGTCGAATCCCCTCTAGGTGGGAGACTATTGATGCTCAAAATCCCGATAGTCAATGCACACATGGCAAGAGTAAGTCTCATAAGACTAAAGGTTCTCGTCTTGGCACTTGCTCCCGCTCACAAACTTCAACTTCTACTTCAAAAAAGCAACCTTATTTGCAAATACCATACATGTCACAAATTCCAAATCTCATGAGACCATACGTTGAAGACATTGTGAATGTTAGAGGGGATGGTAATTGTGGTTTTCGGGTTGTAGCTAGGCACATGGGATTTCATGAGGATGATCATGTTTTGGTTCGTCATGCACTTATTAATGAGTTGAAAACTCACAAGAGTGACTACTTGCCAATATATGCTACCGAGAGCCGTTACAAACTTATCTTGGATGGTTTACACCCTCCAACAAGTAAAAGTGGTATTGCACCTCCAGAGAAGTGGTTGACCACTCCGGATATGGGTCACATTGTTGCTAGGTGCTACAATAGAGCGGTTGTTCTATTGACTTTGCCCGAATTGGGTGGTTCATGTGAGACATATTTTCCAATCCGGAGTGCTCCACCACTTAATGCACATTCCAACATAATGTGCCTTTGCTTGATTCCCGACCACTTTCTTCATTTGAAGTTGAAAGAAAATTGTCCGCTACCACCTCCTCCTAAGGAGTGGATGACTCACAAGATTGGTGATGCGGAGCAATGGCTTTTTCAATTTTTGGATAGAAACGCCGCCTTCGATGAGCTCATGTATAAGGAGCCAAAGCCGCCAAAGAAACCAACAAATGAGCACAATCCTATTACTTTGGACACCCCTGAAAAGCCAAAGCAAGATAACGAAGTCATAGATGAAGATGGAGATTATGCACTATCACTAGTCTAGTTAGATATGTTATGACACTTTTGAGTCGGTGGGTGTTCGTCCTATTTTTTGGTGGTATTACACCCCGACATATTTTTTGGTGGCCTATTGTGTAATTTTAATATTTATGGCCAATATGTAACTAATATTATATAAATATATGAAATGAATTATTTTGGATCGTTTACGTGTCATTAAGTGTGTTTAAATTATTACGGGTCATTACCGGCGAATTTATGAAATTTGGACCGTTTGGATCGTTTATACGTGATTACGTGATTGTGATAAAAACGATGTTTTTAAGTAATTTTGATCAATTATGTCGTATTATCCAATAAACTTCTTAAACTGGCATAATTTGGTTAAGTTATGAATGTGGCGTGATTACGGGTCTTTTTAGACTTATCACAAGTCTGTTCTGTTACTGCATGCATTTAATGCAGTTTCTGTTTCTGCTATGAACGTGAGTTAACTCACGCCAGTGCAAATGACAACGTGAGTTAACTCACGCACTGCATTACACTAACGCATGTTAACATGCGTGTTTTTTTTACAAATAACACTAACGCATGTTAACATGCACAATATCTTTCAACAAATAACACTAACGCATGTTAACATTCGTAACGTAACTTAACATACGTTAATAATTGTACTAGTGTAACTTAACATGCGTAGGGGCAGTTTGGTATTTTACTTTAGGAGTGAGCAAACCTGTTTGAGTTAAGAGCAGGATTCTTGTTGTTATGTACAATAAAGTCTTCACAAACGAAAGTCTTTCTTGTAAGCTCATTGTAATGAGAATGGAGAGTGAGTTATGAGTTTTTATAGCTTTTGGGATCATGTAGTGTTTATGCGGTAATAGCGAGGTTCTTAATGGTTTGAGGTTGGATCATACCCATGGCTTTAGGAGGGTGGAACTTTGTGTTGAATAAACTGTAGTTGCTCACACGGTTGATAATCTTGTAAGTACACGATTTTATCGTCGTAATAAAAATATCAATATGTACAGACTTGTAAATATTAATGATACTTTTTTTTAAGTGTTTAGCTAGATGTTTTTGAATGTTTGAGAGTTTGATGATTGATTTCTGGGGAATTAGTCACTTTAGTCCCTGAATGGGAGAGGATTCGTCACTTTAGTCCCTGAATGAAGAGAAATTGCAAAACAGTCCCTGCATGGTCAATTTCAGGGACTAAAGTGACTAACAGAGTCTACATTCAGGGACTAAATTGACTAACGAAGTTTGCATTCAGGGACTAAATTGACTAACAAAGTCTACATTCAGGGACTATTTTGCAATTTATCTGCATTCAGGGACTAAAGTGACGAATCCCTTCTAATTCAGGGACTAAAGTGACTAATTCCCCTTGATTTCTTCTGAAAATATATAATTTAATAAAAAATGTCTTGACATTATTGAGTTCATTACATCAATGTACAATTTAGGTCTTAATCCTTTCAAATGTTATGGGAATTCAAGTCCAAGGACGAGGTAACTCTAAAGTAATTAATGTTCTCTTCAAGGTACAAAGGTGTGCTTTACAAACATAGCCCTCTTCTCGCATGGTTGCTATGTTGCTAAAATCCATTTAATCCAATTGCCTATATCACCCCAAGAATTTTTAGACTACTCTCATGTTTAAAAATCCTTGTCTAATCTTATAAGTTCAACAACATCCTCTCTCTTTCAATAAATATTGTTGCCTTGATTTTTCATAAAAGCAATAAAATTAGATTGGACTCTAAAAACACCACAACAAAAAAAAAATAAAGAGATCATCAACAGTTCATCCTTGTGGGACTTCTAACACATATATTGCATGTATTCCATACAAGTGAGATTTATAATTCACACTTGACACATAATAACTCATCCTATGTAAGTTCTTCCATTCATCTCGGTATGCTCTCTCAAGCAATTTTTTTCACATACACTTGCACTTGTTGGCTCACAACATCAATTGAACACGCAACATGAACATATTTATTAGTAATACTTTTGATACAAGGAAACAATCCCCGTTAGTAAAGTTTTAGGAAGATTTGGAGGATTTACGTGAATTCTTCAAATTTAATATTCTTAAATTAATTTATCATATATTTCTCAAAAGTGTAAAAAATTTCTTCATATATTTCTCACCCCTTCAAAACCCTCCATTTTTCTCCCTCCAAACAAAATGAAATTAAGTATACCTAATTTGAATTTGTTTTATCATAGACCCATGAGTTAACCATTCTCTGCTCAAAAATCAAACCAATGAAAATGATTAGACTGCCGGTCAAGGGCTCAAAGCAATTATATAGGGCTTTTGAAAAGATTTCCAAAAGTGTGTACAATTGATCAGAACCTAATTGAAACTTTTGCTGAAGGACAGACTCCCTGCTACATCGAATATACTTCAAATATAACTTAAGTGGTTACAAATATACACAGAATTTTGCTCAAAAAAAAAAAATATACACAGAATTAAATAGAGTCTTAATTTTAAGTTAAATAAATGTATATATTATCAGCTAATAACTTCTCAATTTTTCCCAAAAAAAACTTCTCAGCGTTAAACATCAAAAGAAATGGAATGTAGAGTAGTATATTTTAAAACCTGAGTTTTTTTTTTTTTGAAAACCTGAGATTTGTCTATTAAACAACTTGTTTAAGAAATGCCTAATGAAAATCAAACCCTTTATATCCTTGAAATAGATTAGACCCGAAATACTGAGGGTTCGCAACAATTTAAATAGTAAATTTCATTAAAAAAATAATATGACGTTTAACCAGAGTTTAAACAAGTCGTCTCTGTGAACTTATCTCAGTTGGTAAGGACAATATATGATATACACCCTCTGGTCACTGATATAAGCAAAAATTCACTTTCTAGGTTCATTCAATAAATGATGTATGTAGCCTATAATAAAGACTACATACATCATTAATTGAATGAATCTAGAAATTAGATTTTTGCTTATATTAGTGACCGGAGGGTGTATGTAAAGTCTGGACTTTGGAGTTCGAACCTCAAACGTCAAAAAAACGTCGCCCTCATTTAGAATATGATGAAAACAATTTTAACCAAATTTTAACCATGAAGAGAATCCTTGTGTAAATAAATTAATAATTAAGAGAATCCTACCTAATTCAAACGGTTGTGACTACACTAGGATAAATGTTGTCGCTGTATTCTTTATGTTATTTAAGTTATGAGTGTGTTTGATATGAACTTTTTAAAATTGATTTAAAGGTTTTTAGTAAAAAAAAATTAGTTGAAGATGGTTTTTTACCATTTTTATTAAAAGATAAATTTATAATAATAAAAAAAATAGAGAATAAAATATTTTATTAAAAATAGTAGGATTCCACTTTTGAACCGAGTCTATCCCTCAAGTTACAAGCCAAAGCTAAATAATAGTCCAAAATGTGGTCCAAGAATCATATATTGTCACGTAAAAATCAACTTACTTCAACACAAAAAAAAAAAAAAAACTCATTATACTCACGAAAGTAACAAACACTTCCCTTCAATACCTTTAAAGAATCAAAGTAAACAGTGAAAAATATTACGTGGGAGTCTATCCATAATTATGTCGATGAAATCATGCCAAATTCCATTTGAATATAAATAAATTCCTTGAAAATAAAAACAAAAGCCAAAATAAATAAGGTTTGTATATATGTCTAAGAAAATACTTTTTGTAAGGGTTGGAAAGTAAGTTGGAAAGTAAGTCACTATCGATCTAAAAGCATGGAAGGAAAGAAAGAAAGCAAAAAAAAATGAGAGCAGTATAGTAGAAGTAGAAGGCTAGATTGAGGGATATGGAATGATATCTTTAGAGATACGGGTGGAAAATTAGTGCAACAAGATGATTACCCGTAAGACTAGGAAGTGTACCACTGCGGCTGTGTGTGAGGCCTCTCTCTCTAGCTAGGGTTCCCTTATATGAGGTAAGCAGTTCAGGGTTTTGGATGAGATGAGAGAGAGAGATCAACAACTTGCCCTTAAAAATTAAGGTAAATAAAATATTCACAAAAAAATCATGGTAATTCAAAACAAAAGAATGTGATTTTTTGGTCAGTGAAATAGAAGTACTAAAAATACTTTATGTGAGACCAATATCTAAAATATGAGATCCACATTAATTTTACCAACAAGAGAGTGAATGCTCCTTCAAAAAAAAAAAAAAAGAGAGTGAATGCTACAACAGGGGTTGAAAAAAAGAGTGTTACTTTTTTTTTTTTGAAAGAAAAAAAAAAGTGTTACTAAAAAATTGCATTTGATTTTTTTTTTGGTAGTATTCTAATTAATAATTGATTTGATTACTTTTTTGTGCTTGAGGATTTGTTTGGTGTTTTTTTAATATAATTTCGCTTAGTTTCTTAAAAAATATTGGTTTGATTACCTTTTTATTAAATTTTATCTATCTCTTTTCCGAACTTTTAGATAATCCATGTCGTTTTTTGTCAAATGAGAAGGTGCTAAAGAAAAAGTGATTGCATAATTATTCCCAATCACTAATTTTGCTTTAGTCCTCCTCTTTCTTAAAAGCTATTTTGATCCTTTAAGTATTTTTTTCCTTTCTATATAATTTGGTTCACTCAGTGTCCCCCCAAATTCACCTAAAGCGACACGATTAATTGCCGTGACATCTACGAAAATTGTAGTGAGCTTACTCTCCATGTTCTTAAAACTAAGTTTCTCCTAAATAAAACACCCCAAAATCTCAATTCACAAACATCAATCTTCCTTCGATTACGCTAATTCATCTTTCTTTTCTTCTAATTCCTTACAGATATTCAACCACGATCAATATGATGATGGGTGATACTAACCAATACCCGAGTACCTCTCATGCATCATTAAAGGATGATTTAGGGATGGAAACGAAACTTTCAAAATTTGAAACTATTGTAATAATTTCATTTTCTCGCACGTGACATTTTTTTATTTACATTTTTTTTTATTATGAACTTGGTGTCACAACAATTAATTATGTTACCTCAACATAATCTTGTAAGAAAATTGAAGTAGAAAACCAAATTAAAAAGGAAGAAAATATAGAAAACTATAATTGTTGGAGTAAAAAAGAGAGAAGGAGGGATAAAATAAAGGAACATACCCTAGGAAAGAAGGGATATATAGCTAGAGAGGGGGGAAGGTCTTGAAACAATATTGGGTTGGCATGTAAATGCATGATAAGGAAAGGCAAATCTCATGATGGCGGTGTCAAAATCAAGCAAATTGTGTAATCTGAAAAGTTGAAAAACATAAAGACACGTAGACGAAGAGAGAATTAATAATATAGTTATTTTCAATGTTTTTTGGTTTTGCATCGATCAAGATCAACCATGAGACTGTTACAACAGACTGAATTCAGAAAGGAAAGATTGAATAGTTCCATCCACCTTGGTTTTCCTTATTGGTTTGTTTTTATGTAAAACTTGTACTACCCGTAGCGTACGCACACACGATACAAAGACAAAGTTCTTTTGTTCTTTTGTTTTACGCTAAAATAATGTTCTTTTTATTTATTCGTCTTCATTTGCTTCCAATGGTCCACAAATAATATCGGTTATGTGATTATAATTTAATTTTAGAAAATAAGACATTAGTTACGAAAATTAATATAATTTAAAGGAAAATGCTATTTATCTAGAAAAATAGCATCAAGAATTTTTCAAGACACATGTGGCAAGTTTTAATTGCATGATTTATTTGTCTACTTCCTATTTTTCAGCCACACCTCCTTGAATTGTGGCAAATAGTGCATTGTGATTGGTTGCTTTTTATTCTTGAAGAATTCTTGATGGTTTTTTTTTAGAGATATAGCATTGCTCTAATTTAAATATTTTGGAGCTTGTGTAGTTAAAATCTTAAGAGTGTAATAAATGATGTTAGTATGACCCTTTAATTGTTATACAAAAATTCAATTATGTCAAGTGTACGTGGTTGTGATCAAATGGTCAATGAATGATATCAAGATGAGTGTTTTGACAAAGTTTTGCATATTATTCCTTCGGTTTTAGTTTGAACTTATCAATAGCCTCTTTGCCCTAAAAATTGGAGAGTTAGGACAACAACCACCAAAGTTTATTCTAGTAAGTGAGGCCAACTATGTGAATCAAATCGAAGTGTCAATTAAGATAAAAAATATATTTGTATTAATACTATTAACAGTAATACCGTAGACAATAATAATATGACATATATAAAAGTAAAACATTTTTATTATCAGCACATGAATAATGAACTAGGACATTTTTAAGTGTTGGATGTGCATGCATGCTATAAAAAAATTGCCTAGTTGTTATATACCTAATGAAATTAACTGACTCATGATCACTTGAATTGATAAAAACTTTGTACATATGAATTCATGTAAGTTTTAATTTGGGCAGCATTTTAGAAGGAAGATTGCATGCAGCGAGGGCACATATATGTTTTCAGTATTCACTGTGGACTTAAATTATAAGTTCACTCACTTTCAAGGGCGGTTGTAATAGCAGCATAAAACGGTGAAAGGTGGTGGGTGAAGCAGTGGCAAAAAAATGATGTAGCTTTCGAGTTATGATCTCACAACAAGATAAAGATCCAGAAACCATGACATACTTTGCATTTAATGCTAAAGAGCATTTAATTTTTGGGGCGCGTGCTCAGTCGCATAAATTATAAAGACATGTTATGTTGCCATCAAAAAAGTCTTCAACTTACATTTACATTCCTATCCTACCATTCCCCTAGCCCTAGCTACCAACATCCTATGCCCCTATATATTTTCCTTCTTCTTTTTCTCTTATTTGTGATTCTTTGCTCTCAATTCATATATAAAATGGCAAACATGATTTATAAAGTTAGAATTGTTTTTGACACTTGAAAAACACTTCTAAGATATCTAAACGTGAAACTAAACATATGCTTAATATTAGTCAATCAAGTTATGAATTGTTTGCACCAATAAATAAATGTGACTTGATAATAGACAACTCATTGAATTTTAGATAGACTACAATATCATTTTGAAATTCTAATTTAATAATTTTAACATCAATTTATAAGTTGATGATTGTCCTCATTTATAAACACATATATTCAATCCATATTTAATCAACGTAACATACTAAAACCATCGACCAAGAAAGTAATAACATGTTAACAAACTCTAACTGATAGTTGTAACTAACTCTTAAGTAACTAATCAATCAATATTTCTAATAAACATGACCTCTACTTTTTTATATTAAGAGATAAAGGAGTTGAAGAGCCTAGATTCAAGTTCAATAGAGGATAAAATGTTAACCTAACAACTAATTACTAATATTGATAATTTAATTAAGAAATGGCCGTATCTAATTAAAAATTGGATGGTTTTCTTTATGATTTTTAACATACACATACATGCATGTATGTATGTAAAGTAACTTTAAATTATGTTGATACTGTTTTAGGGAGAAGGGTATCCAAACTAAGGATGACAAAGTGGGATGTCTCGTTCCGTTTAGACGGACTAACTTATGTGGTTAAATTTAAACCACTATCTCACTCGATCTTTGGTGGGCTGATCTGTCAATCGATTTTTTTTCATTCATATAGGAGTCATATAAGTTCATAATTCGCCGTTGTTATGAAAACTCTCCAACTACATAATTAACAACATCAAATTAATGATTTGGTGTTGTTATTCTCACAATTTGTCGATGAAAACAATAAAAAATTACAATTATTGTAAACTAGCCATTGAACTAGTTTGTCCTGTCTTGCTTTTTTAACGTGTTAAACGAGACGAGAAAACTTAAAAGTTTTATGTTGAAAATCTCTACCCATCCAGCCTAAAATAATAGGTTAAACGAGACGGATCGACGAGCTCGGCCGTTTTAACACCCCTAATCAAAACAACACCTAAATCAACAGTTTTTTTTACACAATCCAAATTAGTCGTTGTTGTCCCTTAATTTTATGAATCTTTTTATAAATTAATTTTATCAATTCTTAGACGAAAATTAAACTATATAAAAACTCGAGGAATAGATCATCTCATTAAAATATTATACTGATTTGGTGGGGTATTTTTACAAGTAGATTTAGTGGTTTTCCATCACAAATTTTGATAGAATCTCATCTCATCTCATTAATATATTTATAGAGCGATGGATACAAAACTTTCACATGATACCATTTGATGAAATCATGCATTTCCGTATGAATATACTATTTGTTTTATATTGGGATAGGAGATTGTGGCCGTGTGCATAGAGACAAAACGAAGAGAAAGCAAAGTGTTAGTTTATTTGTCACCCTCCAATAATTTGTAACTAAATCACTTCAAAAAGCTAACTATATAAAGTTTAAGAATTTCCCTTTACATTTCAACCCTATCATATACATGTCTCTCTATTTTATTATCTTCACATAAAGTGCAGTCACTTTATGCCAACATGTAGAAAAATGTGACATGTTAAAGAGAATCCTAACCTTATTGTATGATCTTGACTGAGAGAAAGAAAGATCAATTAATTACAAGAAAATGAATTTTGATAAACAATATTAATTGAAAGGAACGTATAACTAAAAAAAAGGCTTTATTTACATACTATATTTTCTGTTTTTGGTCATTTCCCAGTACTGATCATAATCAAGTCTTGTGCAGATATAATTATTAATTAGACATTTTGAGGGTACCTATTCTCTTATAGAGACTCAAGAAACTGTATAATTCAAAATCTTTGTCACACATATATAGAAATTGTACCATCCAAAACCACAATATATAGTCTTCTTTGCTCATCAGTATCATCAATTCTACCACTGCTTCAAAAGTACAGTTAGAAAAGTTATACTTCCTGATATAACTTTAGAATATGTGTACCAATATGCAGAACAAAATAAATTTAAAACCCTAATGAAAACAAGGCTCATATATTGGGACCCATACATGTGAGATTCATACTAATGAAAAATACATTTTTACCCTCCACTTTTTTTCTCTAGTACAACAATATCTTAGTAGCTATTGAAAAATGATATATTCCTGTAGGGGCCATGTCTGATTTCCACATCAAAAGAAGAACCTATTGAGAACTCCCAAATCACACTAGCATCATTCTATTTCATTCATTCATTCAGTAACATCTACTTTTTTCATATCATTTCATACATACATATAGATACATTACATACATACCCTTTATTTTTCTAATTTAAAATTTAATCAATGTATCAAATACATTATTTTTTTACAATATACCTAGCATACAATGCCTTTTGATCCCAGTAAATTCCTGGTCACTTTCTAAGCTCTCTTTTGTCCCTTCCCTTTTTATGAACATCTCTCTGTCAACTTCAGTCCTTCTCTCCCAGATATCATTTCTGATTTTCTCTCTTTATCACTCCATGTACCATGTGCATGCCCTATATCATCATATTCATATTATTTATATATAACCTACCAATACATTACATGCAGTAGTACTCTCCCTCAAACTCACCTACCCCTATATTTTTCTTTGTTTTCTTCTCTTTGTTTTGTTCTTGTTTTCAGTCCAACAAAAACATGGAACAACCTCAACAACAACAACCACAACAGCAGCAGACACAACAACATTCACCAAACAATGGGATTATGGGCAGCAGACAAAGTAGTACAAGGTGGACACCAACAACAGATCAGATAAGAATATTGAAGGATCTTTACTACAACAATGGAATTAGATCACCAAGTGCAGAACAGATTCAGAGAATCTCTGCTAGGTTAAGACAGTATGGTAAGATTGAAGGCAAAAATGTCTTTTATTGGTTTCAAAATCACAAAGCTAGAGAAAGACAGAAGAAAAGGTTCACTTCTGATGTTAATGTTGTTCCCATCATTCAAAGAGCACCAAACAACAATACTATTATTGCTGCTGCTAATTGGAAACCTGATCAACATGAACAACAACAACAAAACATTAATCTTCACACAAACCTTTCTAATTACAACATTTCATCTGCTGGTATATATTCTAGTTCCTTTTTGATACAAGAAAAAAAAAGTAACTAATTGATTAAATATTATATAGTATATCCTATATTAATTTTTGTGTGTGTGTTTATGTAGGGCTTTCTTCTGCTTCATGTTCTTCTGCTGAGATGGTTACTGTAGGCCAGATTGGTAACTATGGATATGGATCTGTCCCAATGGAAAAGAGTTTTAGGGTAAGTTATGAACATGAAAAACTTTATATTATTTTAAGCTTTCTTTCCCTTTAATATTTTCATATCTATGTTTTTTTTCCTTTGTCTAATGTGTATGTAGCTTTGCAATGCATTCAATCCATGATCCATCATGGTTCATGCATCCATGTGAGATTTGATACACAAGCAAGTGATCATAGTCATGATCTTTTATTTAATAACCAAAAGGACAATCCAGAAAATTTCCATAATAAGAAGAACAACCTCATAAACTAAGAATTAAAAATAAAACTTTAATTTATGAAGTGAAAGTAACACTTGTATTGAATCCACCAACAAGAGAGTTAATGCTTTTATAGATTATTAAAACTCTACTTTTTTTAGGTATAGCTTTAGACATGTCACATATATTTATTTTCTTCTGCAAAATGTTGAACCATTTTAATTTTAATTTAAAAGTTTTGATTTTTTTCGTCTTCTTCTTAGGAGTGCACAATATCAGCTGGATGTAGCAGTAGTCAAGTTGGAAGTACCATAAACCCTCACTTAGGATGGATTGGCCATCATCATGTTGATCCATATTCTTCAGCTTATGCAAACTTATTTGAAAAAATAAGACCAAATGAAGAAATCATGGAAGAATATGAACAAGGACAAGAAAATGGTTCACCTGAAATTGAAACCCTCCCTTTATTCCCTATGCATGCTGAAGACATTCATGGTGGCTATTGTAACCTCAAATCAAATTCATCTAACTATGGTGGTTGGTATCAAGCTGAAGATGCAGGATTCATGTATGGTTCTCGTACTACTTCCTTGGAACTTAGCCTCAACTCTTACGGTTGTAGGTCACCAGATTATGCTAATTAAATTTGCTAAGTTTGAAGATTTGAAGATCAAGCTTAATTTATCTTATCTTATATATATAATAGTATGCTACATATATATAATGAATTTAGGGTATGTGTTAAGGTTATAGTATATTTTATTGAATGTAAAAATTAATGTAGTTGGTTTATTTCTGTTTTTAGTCAAGAGTTGTTCCTAACTTGACAAGTGTCATGTAGGCAACTTAATTGGACTGACAATGACTAATTATTAGTAATAATTATTGTTATGTTATTTTGTTTTCCATTTCCCTACAAACATTCTTTGCATTAATTTGCTAATTCAAATGATTGGCTTTACAAAAAGAAGATGACTAAAAGTGATGAGAGAATGTTAGTAAAAGTTAATCATACACAACACATAATTAACCACCAACTTTACTCAAGTGGTAGCATCATATTTGGCTTGCAACCAGTGCAAAATCATGTGTTTGCATCAAATTCCATCGTTTTCTATGAATTAGTGACGTAATAATGACATTTTCTTTAGATGAGTGTTTGGGTTAGTAATTGATTTTAGGCTAAAATATGGTATTGGTCCCTGCAAAATAGGTCAGTTTTGGTTTTAGTCCCTGCAATTTTTTTTTTTATAGTTTTTGGTCCCTGCAAAAATAGGTCAGTTTTGGTTTTAATCCCTGCAAATTTTTTTTATAGTTTTTGGTCCCTGCAAAAATAGGTCAGTTTTGGTTTTAGTCCCTGCAAATTTTTTTTTTTATAGTTTTTCGTCCCTGCAAAATTTTTGTTTTTGGAAATAGTCCCTTACCCCAATTATGTGATGATTTGTCACTTTTGTGCATATGTGGCATATGTGCTTACTTAATACAAAGAATATTATTTTTTATAATTTATATAGCAATAATTATTTTTTAATTAAAAATGATAATAAAACAGATACAATAATTATTTTTTTAATTTATAAAAGTGACAAATCATCACATAACTGGGGTCAGGGGCTATTTCCAAAAACAAAATTTTTTGCAGGGACCAAAAACTATAAAAAAAAAAATTGCAGGGACTAAAACCAAAACTGGCCTATTTTTCCAGGGACCAAAAACTATAAAAAAAAATTGTAGGGACTAAAAACCAAAACTGGCCTATTTTGCAGGGACCAATACCATATTTTAGCCTTGATTTTATGATGTTATTTTTGTAACAAAGGGGAGATTCATATGTATCCAAATTCTTCACCTTAAAAAATAAAATTAAGGATTGTCTTATGAGTACAACTTATATAATAACTAGTTATATGCTTGCTTGAAAGAGCTAATATGCCTGATGTTTTGTTCAGAAGGTTCGTGGATCTAGATATCGTATTGACGGTTGATCCATTCGTCAACTTTAATCCATTTTGATTTGCACGGATGCTCCCTCTCCATCTTTTGTTATAACTTGGTTTCACGCTTGTACACAAGTTTGTTAGGTTGTGCGTGTAAGAAGTGCTTATTTTGTTATGATTGATTAGGACTGGTCCACTCCATTTATATTATCACGATGTATTTCTGATTTGGTTGTATCTGAGTTTGGTCTATTGTTCTCAAATTTTTATAGTATCTTTTTTTTATTTTACTTTATATACTTAACCTTTTGGTCTAAAAAAATATATCTAATATCTACGCCTACAAGTGTTTTTTTTGAAACATACATGCAATTCACCACTTGGTAGGACTGACTGTTTGAGTTTTGCAGCTAAACTCTTTGAAGCAAAAACAAAACAAGCAGTTACAAGAATTAATCAATCATCTCATTCATCAATGTGAGATAGATCCATTCATATTAGAGATTCATCAAATCATAATAAGTTCATCCTTAGGTTGATTTGAGATCAATAAATGAGTCACTAGAGTAGTGACTACTTGAAATTCAAATAACTTCAACATAGCTTAGTATTAATTATATGGGAAATGTTAACCAGTGCCCCGGGGCACTGGTTAAGGGTCAAATATAGTAGGATTTGCATTGAGAGATGCGTAATCAGTGCATTAAAAGCTGAAAAAGTATATTTTTTATTTAAAATTTCCTTTTTTGGCTTCCTTAACCAGTGCCCCGGGGGCACTGGTTAACATGACCCTAATTATATTTATGGGAAATGTTAACCAGTTCCCCCTGACACTGGTTAAGGAGTTAAATATAGTAGTATATTGCATTAAAAGTTGTGTTGTCATTACATTAAAAGCTAAAAAAGTGTTTTTTTGATTTAAAATTTCCACTTTTGGTTCCTTAACCAGTGCCCGGGGCACCGGTTAACGTGACCCTATATTTATTCATGGTTATAGCACGTGAGTGAGTGAGTTATAAATAAGTACTGTAGACAGAGATTTAGGTGGGGACCAATGAAGCCATCTTTGTCAGTGGTGTGGTCTTAAGGAACTGACAACTTGTACGGCAAGTTTGGTTTTCTTTTTTTCTTTTTTCTGTCTGTTTCATATTATTAATACTCCATCTTCTTATGCTATAGTATACTATAGAGATAGAGATACAGCTTTATTTTTATGTATCTCTGAGCATTTTATGTGTGTAAATGACAGAAGGATATGACTAAGAAATTGCATAAAAATAAATAGGGCAAGCATCAGGTCCGTTAAAGGAGAGAAATTAAAAAAGCATAGAATTAGACTGTGCAAACTGTGTCTGTCTGTGACCCTCTTCTCTGTTCACTAGGAGAGTATATATTTTGAAGTTTGAACCAACATCGAAAATAGTTACTACTATAATTATTATTTGCATGTCCTCCTCTCTTAGCTTATCTGTGAATGAATAACGAATCAATGGTGAATCAAATTTGTATCCGGATTATCTACCGTCGGAAAATGGTGCAATACCAAATATATTATTAAATATTGATCAAAATTGGATGATTGAGATTCATCTATAGTTACTATTTGATCCCATGAATCGATTTCCATGAGTATTGAGTCATGTCATGTTATAAATTTTAAAATGATTGTTAAACATTTTCCCTAAAAAAATCTTGTAAAAACATTTATAAATTAACTTTATTTTAAGCAACACGAAGAAGGGTATATATAGATCAAGAAGACAAATAAAAGGGGAGAAGAGTAAAAACGGGATATGATTAAGGCCTTTAACAAATAAAAGGGGAGAAGAGTAAAAACGGGCCTTTATATACAAACAAAATTAAGGATACTAAGGTGTGTTTGGATTGAGGGTTTAGGAGGGGAAGAGAGAGGAGATCTCACTTTTATTTTTTAAATTACGAATAATGTAAAATGTGTTTTAAAAATAAATTAAATGTTTTTGAAGTATTATATGGTCATTTATAATGTTGTTAATTTAATTTTTCTAAAAATCATTTTATAATGTCCGTAGTTTAAAAAATAAATGTAAGCCCCCTCCATTCCTCTCTTAAACCCTCCATCCAAACACACCATACTACTTCACAAATATACGATCATTGGGCTTAACACATCATTGCTAAATTTCGCAGACAACCCTTTAATATGACGATCATTGAGACAACATACATGCATAGTAAAATATGATTGTATCTTTGGTTCCACTTATGATTGTATCTTTGGTTCCACTTTTGCAAGAGGTAAATTTGAATATGATTGGTTTCTCCAAAGTAAGATTAATGTTGCTTCTACAATTGTAGCTTTTGATTTTAAAATTGATATTCACACTCAAATTTATTGTATAACTCACTTTAAGATAAATGTATTCAAACATAATTGACTTCACTTTCAACTCAATTTTATTGTAGAAACAATTTTACACATTCAATGCATTAAAAATCATTTTTCTTTTCACCGCATAACCAAACATGATATAAATAGCTCGAAACAACAAATGTCGAATCAATATCAAAATTCATACAAGTACCACCTCTAGCCCCCAAAGAGACACAAACTAAAAAGACATAGAAGACTTAACTTGCAATGACTACCCCAAAATCCCTAACCACTAACGACACCAAAAAAAGGATCAACAAACTAAGACGGATATGAATCATATTCAACATCCCTAATAACTTTTCTCAAACTTTTATTTTTAAAATTTTTATTTCTCAAACTTATTTCATGCATATTTGTTAAATCAACCCACACAATGCGCTATAATAATAATAATAATATAAAATTGAGTCAAATAATAAGAATGATAGTAATAGAGCTTCTATTTGCTTGTAATTGCTTTTATGGTGAGTTTGTTGCCTTTTAACAAGTCTACCCAAAAATAAAACCAGTAAAGCACATATCATTGAGATACAAAACATGTAAATTTGGACTTAGTAAAATTGATGATATATTAACCTACAACCTGAGTGACTCTATAGAATGGTGAAAGCTGAGCAAAAAAGGGTCGTTTTAACTACAACCTTATATATTTCTAATCAAAATGAAGCTCCTAGTTAAGTAATACAAATCAATGGGAGAAATAGACATACTCTTCTTAGGAGGCATGCTCTTCACTGAATTCTTCACCATACGTTGCCAAGTCTGAAACAAACTCTTGCACCAAGTACAAAGCTTTATTTTCTTCCCGCAATTTATACTTTGCACACCTAAATAAATTACAACATTATTAGTCAACAATGATAAAGAAAAGTTGCAAAATTTTCAATTTGCACGGGGTTTGGAATAGTTCCGAACATCCATCAACTACTTAGTGTATGTTTGGTTTGACTTTTCCACCTCACAGAAGTGCTTTTAGCCTAGGTTTCGCCGTGATTTCCACAAGCTATAAAGTGTAGCTTCAACTTTGCCGTGATTTTAAGAGAAGTAGAAGTTGAACCAAACATAGGCTTAATTATGATTTGTTAGAGAGCCTCATTTTCAATTATCTGTTAAAAATAGAATATTAGAAGTTACATCCTTACCTTGAGTGGATATTTAGCACCTCAACATTGTCTCCTTTCACGACATCCTTCAATGGGATTAGACTTGGAATATGAGGAATTACTCGAAAATACTTTGATTGAATCCCATGGATTTGAAAAACTTTGAATCCATACTTCCCAGGTTCAAAAAATATAAAACAGTTGGATGAATGATAGGCAGGACACTACTCAAGGACTAGCTAAAGGCCCATTAGGTAAGAGGGTAGTTAATAAGCCCAATTACTTGAAGGACTATGTGTAAAGAACATTCTAGAATCCTCATAGGATAGAGAGGAATAGTCATGCATATCTTTCTTGTTATTCCCTTTTGCATTTCCTGTTTTTACGGATTCTGTTAAGATTACAACTATTTGTAAGAGTGGCTTGGGCCAAGAGATTTATCAATCAAGTAATATTACAATTTTCTCTCTGGAGGTTTTGGTTCCTCGAAAACCAACTTTCTTATCTTCCCACTCCCATCATTTTGGTGCTTTCATTGAGCTCCACCATGACCAAGGCCACCGATGAACAATTATTACAGATGATGGCTTCCATCACTGAACGATTGGATGCCCTCTCCTTTGACTTCGCTGACTTCAAAGCTTCCTCTCCTCAACCTCACCGAATTTGAATCCCTCGCCAATCGTATCGTGGATGTTCCACCGTCCTTCCTGTTGGAATGTTTCATCTCCGGCCTCAAACCAGAAATCCAACGTGAAGTCCTTGCTCTCCAACCCATCTCTCTTACTGAAGCAGCTGAGATTGCAAAATTACAGGAAGACAAACACATGGATCTCCGGCAACCGCAACGACCTCGACCGGCACCGTCATACACCTCCGGCAACTCTGTTGGGACTTCTCCTCCCAAACCACCACTGTTTTCCACTCCAGCTACATGATCTCAGATTCTGTTCAAACGTCTCACAGCCGCCGAAATGCAAGCTCGCCGAGACAAGGGTCTGTGTTACAACTGCGATGAGAAGTTTGGGCCTCAGCACCGCTGTAAGAGTCGTTTTCTCTTGCTTCTGGCTGATGAAGATGATGAATTGCCGGAGCAAACGGACGACCCTGACGTTACCGTCGACGATGGGAGTAATGTTAACGACAATCCAGGTCAACTCAGTTTGAACGCGTTTGCGGGTTACTACAACCCAAAAACATTTCGGGTCACAGCCATGATTGCGGGTAAACCCGTCCAGGTTCTAGTTGACTGCGGGTCATCTCATAATTTCCTACAGGATCGGGTCGCAAAGGATTTGGGCTTGTGTACTGAGCCCACTAGGACTCTATCTGTTCTAGTTGGGAATGAAGAAGCTCTCACGTGCTCTGAGCTGGCACGTGACGTATGTCCTCACATTCAGGGGTATGATTTTTCTGTTGATTTTCATTTAATTAATCTGAGTGGCACAAATGCTGTCTTAGGTGTCCAATGGTTACAAATACTGGGACCCGTCCTCACCAACTATGAGACTCTCACCATGGAGTTCAACTTGGCCGGTCAATTAGTCAAATTGAGAGGGAACCCATCCCCTCCACCTCTTGAAGCTTCCCTACAACAAATGCGAAACATCATCACTTCCAAACAAATCTTGGGTCTCTATAGCCTTTCCTTATCAACAACAAACACTACTGCATCTCCACCTTCTGTCCACCCCGACGTACAACAACTCCTCTCCGAGTTCCAAATACTTTTCTCGCCACCAACCACCCTCCCTCCTCCGCGCGCCACTGATCATGAAATACCACTTGTGGCTAATGCTGAACCTGTCAAGGTGAAACCATATCGTTACCCCTACTTTCAGAAGAGGGAAATTGAGATTCAAGTGGCCAAGATGTTGGAATCCGGTGAGATCCAACCTAGCAACAGCTCCTTCTCCTCTCCGGTCCTCTTCGTCAAAAAGAAAGATGGGTCGTGGCGATTTTGTATTGATTTTCGGGCACTCAATTCCATCACGGTCAAAGACAATTACCCCATTCCAACCATTGATGAGTTGCTTGACGAATTAGGCCGTGCTACTTGGTTTTCCAAATTGGATCTCGTAAGTGGATACCATCAGATTCGGATGAAACCCGAAGATTCTCACAAAACTGCCTTCCGTACACATGATGGTCACTATGAATTCCGGGTGTTACCATTTGGCTTATGCAACGCTCCGGCAACCTTCCAAGGCGCAATGAACGATCTGCTTCGCAAATACTTACGTAAGTTTGTTATTGTCTTTTTTGATGACATTCTGGTATACAGTGAGTCATGGTCTGATCACTTATCACATCTAAGATTGGTTTTTCATTTGTTGTGAGATGCACAATTCTACCTCAAGCTAGAGAAGTGTTGTTTAGGAATTGAGCAGGTTGAATACTTGGGTCACATCGTGAAGGCTGGTGTTGTGTCACCTGACCCCTCAAAAATCCAGGCAATGAAGAACTGGCCCACTCCTACATCAGTCAAAGCATTGAAGGGTTTCTTGGGACTAACGGGATTTTACAGGAAATTCATCAAGAATTACGCTCTAATTTCAGCACCTCTCACTTCGTTACTAAAGAAGAATGCATTTCAGTGGTCTGCTCCAGCTGAAACGGCTTTTCAGGCCTTGAAATCTGCTATGGTTGAGGCCACACTACTAGCTCTTCCGGATTTCACTCAGCCATTTCTACTGCAGACCGATGCTTTTGGTTTCGGCATGGGTGCGGTTCTATCCCAAGGGGCGCGTCCTATCGCCTTTTTCAGCAAGATGTTTGCTCCAAAAATGGCAGCCTGTTCCATTTACCTTAAAGAATTGCATGCCATCACTACAGCTGTTAAGAAGTGGAGACAATATCTTTTGGGCCACTTCTTTGTGATCCAAACAGATCACAAACCTTTGAAAGAGCTCATGACACAAGCAATCCAAACCCCGAAGCAGCAAGTGTATCTCTCCAAATTATTGGGGTTCCACTATGAAATTCAGTACAAACCTGGGCTTCTCAATGTGGTTACGGATGCACTGTCCCGTGTTAACGAATCTGAGACAACGCAATGCTTCACTATTTCCTTGCCCCACCCTTTTCTCCTTCAGCAGCTGCGCGACGAGCTGAGCACCAATTCTGAGTTTTTGGCTCTCAAAGCAAGGATTCTAACTGATAGTTCCGGCCATCCAGACTATGTCCTAGAACAGGACCTGATTCTATTCAAGAGAAGGATATGGCTTCCCCGTTCCTGCTCCTTTCGTGAGCTTTTGATGACTGAATTCCACAATACTCCAATTGGGGGCCACATGGGTGTGAAGAAGACGCTTGCACGATTACTTGAGAATTTCCATTGGGAATCTATGGCAGCAGATGTGACGGAGTTTGTGCGTAAATGCCTCATCTGCCAACAGATTAAATATATTCCAAAGAGGCCTGGTGGTTTACTCCAACCTATTCCTCCTCCATCTCGCCTATGGGAGGACCTTTCTATGGATTTCGTATGTGGACTGCCCAATTCAGAAGGATCCACAGTCATTCTGGTCGTAGTGGACCGCTTCTCCAAAGGTGCCCACTTTGGTGCTCTTCCATCATCTCACTCAGCATACAAAATGGCTAAGTTATTTGTAACATTGGTTGCTAAGTTACATGGTATGCCTCGTAGCATTATTTCAGACCGAGACCCCATTTTCCTTAGTCGTTTTTGGCAGGAACTGTTCAAAGCCTGTGGGTCTTCGCATGTGTACAGCATATCACCCAGAGAGTGATGGCCAGACTGAGGTCATTAACAGAACTCTGCTGCAGTACCTTCGTGCTTTTGTGCATGACACACCATCACTTTGGACTACAGCGCTACCTTGGGCAGAATGGTGCTACAACACCTCCGTACACTCGGGCACGGGATTCTCCCCATTTGAGGTCATGTTTGGTAGGCCACCCCCCGCCATTCCAGACTACCTTCCTGGCAAAACTGATCTGGAAGCTGTTGATCACTGGCTAACTTCCAGAGACCGTATCCTGGCGAAACTGCAACGTAACTTGGTGAAATCTCAGCAGCAGATGAAAACCACTGCAGATGCTAAACGTCGTGATGAAGAGTTTGCAGTAGGCTCTTGGGTCTTCGTCTGGCTTCGCCCTTACATACAGACATCTGTGACTGGTCCCCGTCCGTACCAGAAGTTGCAGAAGCGTTTCTTCGGCCCTTTCATGATCACGGAACGTATTGGAAAACTGGCTTACCGTTTGGAGCTACCTGCGGGATCTCGCATCCACCCGGTGTTTCACTGCTCGGTGTTGAAACCGTATCATGGTCCTATTCCTCCCTTGGTGGCGTCACTTCCTTCCCACACTTTTGAGAACAGGCCAGTTCTGAAACCTGTTGCAATTTTGAGTGAAAAGCTGGATACCACTACAGACCCTCCCAAGCCTATGGTTCTGATTCAATGGGAGGGGTTACCACCAGAGGATGCATCTTGGGTTGCCAAAGAAGAAGTTGTCCTTGAGGACAAGGACTGTTTTGAAGGCCGCAGGGATGATAGGCAGGACACTACTCAAGGACTAGCTAAAGGCCCATTAGGCAAGAGGGTAGTTAATAAGCCCAATTACTTGAAGGACTATGTGTAAAGAACATTCTAGAATCCTCATAGGATAGAGAGGAATAGTCATGCATATCTTTCTTGTTATTCCCTTTTGCATTTCCTGTTTTTACGGATTCTGTTAAGATTACAACTATTTGTAAGAGTGGCTTGGGCCAAGAGATTTATCAATCAAGTAATATTACAATTTTCTCTCTGGAGGTTTTGGTTCCTCGAAAACCAACTTTCTTATCTTCCCACTCCCATCAATGAATGTAATGACAATATGGCAGCACCCTCCTCAAAGTGTTTTACCGGCCAATATGAACCAAAAAGCGGAGAAAGATCGTTGCTGAGAAAAGTATCAATGTTGTAAACCTTAGTCCACGATTCTCCAATACCATAATTCTTCCTAACCCACATTGTTACATTATGAGGAGAAGAATCATCACATATGTAAAGAAGTCCCTTTAATTCTCCCATGCTGATATGACATTTAAAAAAAATATTATTATTATTATGTTGAAACACATGTGGAGGAGAAGGGAATAATTGCAACTTCTCACTTTCAAGGCTGAAACACAATATTGACCTTTGCGAACGAATCCAATGAAATGTGCCATTCACATAAGTGTCATGTGTAAGCCTTGAACTATCAGTCTGATCATCCACTTCAACATTTCTCCATGATGGTGTTCCAAGTGTGTGTATCTCAAGCATCGCTTGCTGAAATGGCCTGCCATTGGAATATCTCACCCACATTTTTATCACCTTGTATTCATTCGTTTCAGGTTGGAAACCAAAACCGACTGCTTTTAACGGGATACGACCATGAGATGTAGTAGCTTCAGGAAGTGTTATGAACTCCCCAGTGACCGGATTGCAAATGACTAAAGGGTTTCCGTTACATGGGTGACACAAACAAAGCAAGCCGTTGCAAGAATTTGCAGTAAGAAACTTATAGTGAAGAGGGTTGTTTGATTTATAAAGGAATTTGTCTCTTCTTTTTAAAATTGGTATCACGAAGAGGAAGCTTGAATATAGGTGCAACCTTGACATGATTGTTGCTTCCAATGTCAAACTTAACAAAATGAGAGAACGTTTGTTGAAAGATCGGTCAAAAGTGCAATTGTTAGGGCGAGGGTTTATTTACTTATGTAAGCACATGAACGCAAAAGGGATTATGAATTAGGTCTTCTGGTTAATTTGTTGAATTTTTCTAGTTACATATTCTTGTTACATCCTAAAATGTCAAAATTATCCTTCAATCAAGTTTAATTTTCGAATTCACCCAAAACCCTTTGATCATTCTTTCTTTTGCAAAACTAAGTTTAAGTAAATCATGTAATAGGTCATGTAAAGTGAGTTAAGAGTACATACTTAAACTGAAAATTTGCGTTAACCTCCTCAAACTTGTTTAATGATTATACCCAATCTTATTTTAAGTAGATACATATAAATTTAGTTTAAGTAGGTTATGTAAACTAAGTTTACATGTACCTACTTAAACTGAATTTAAGTTAATCTGTGAATGTTTACTTAAATTTAATTAACGTTAACACGTGCTGTCCCATAAGAAAACATAGCTTGTAGAACACATAACATATCAACACGTTGAACAACAAGAAAAAAAAATAAAAACTCATCATCATTGAAGAAAAGAAGAAACTCACTTATCTAAATGCAATAGAGTATGGATGAAAGACGATTTAATTCTCTCTTTAATCATTCATTGAGATTGATTGAAAATTCATGATTGTTTGTGGGTGAAAGTTTAGAGCGACAAGGAAATCAGGGTTTTAAGAAAATTTATATGAAAGGGTAATTTTGGTATTATTGTAAAATTTTAAGTAAATTTTGGTGTAACAAAAAATATATGGGGTGTGACCAGAAAAATTCTACTTGTTTTAGTCTTTTTTCTTTTTATGTAAAAAAAAAAAACCCTTTTTTTAGGAATAAAAAAGAATTCCTCATTGATTTTTTCTAAGTTTAAAAGCATTTTGGCCCTTTAACTTTTATAAACTTTGATTTTGGTCCTCAACTTTGAAAAACAAAAGGTGTGGCAGTCTATTAGAAACTGAAACAACTATGTTGATAGAATTAATTTTTTGTCATTTGCTTCGACATAGTGTAGTTGTTTCGACTTTCGAGGTTTACTTAGAGGGGCCAATTCTTCGTGTAAAGATCCTCTCTATTTGTCAAAGTAAATGGAATATACAATTTGGAGAGAGATAGACAAAAAAAAAATTTAAAAATACGCATATATGATAGATTGGACAGAACAATATGCAATTCTAGTTGGAGGTTAACTTTTTGGGCAGCTTTTGTCAAAGTGCTTACAATAGTAGATTTCTCCGACCATCATCCCTTGTTGTTCTATCTATCTTTATGGTACAAGACCTTTGGCTATGCATAAACCATTTAGGTTTGAGAGTTCCTGGATCATGGGATATTTCTTACAAGAGAGTTGTCAAGGATGATTTGAATACAAATACTGATATGTCGCATAATTATTCCTAATGACCGAAATGACATGACCTACGGTGTCTAGCTTTGCTCATTGAGGAGCTCCTAGTGTCCACGTTCAGTTGTTGGCTTCCCACGTCACAGCATGATCCGTTGATAAGGCCAATAGTTCGTAGCTTTCCATGAAATGTGTGTCACACTCACCACTCCTCGCAGTTAGTGGCGGAATAAACAAGGAGCATGGGTTTGATGCCTCATTGTCCAGACCTATTGAACTTTGACTCAGTTTGATTTCTAGACCCACATACTAGTCAGTAGACTTGAGAAAGAATCAGCTATCCCTAACTCGATATGGAGGTAACTCGTGTAACCTCTAATTGCCTATCTGAACTAACAAGATGATTATTTTTAGATGTAAACATAGTGTTATAGTTCATAAGCGTGAACTAATTGCTAGGCTCAGTGCATCCAAATGAAATTACATAATGGTAGAGTTCACGGTGGTCTTATGAAACTTTAATTTTAAGCTCCAGAAATGGTTACCTCTGGTTTTAGAGTAGGAAGAGCTCATGTGGTTTCAACATTTGAGAGCTAAGTGGCTTACTGACATAGATCGTAAATTCGTAATACTAGGTACTACTACAATCTTAAAATAGTCACTCGGAAGGCTAAGTGGCTTACTTATCCAAGAATTAAAAGTGTTCTTGATCATGTGTTCTCTTGTTACTTGTAAGGAAGAGCAACAAATGGTTATTGGCATGGGGTCTTGGAAGGCTTTAGGTCTGGATGATTTTCCTGCATGTCTTCTCTTGTTACTTGTAAAGAATACTTTGCTTTTGGTAGAAAAATGTGCCTTGATCCAACTGCTATTGAGAATGTCAACTTTACTGATATGTGTCTTATGCCTAAAGTTCTCCATCTTGAATTTGTTAACTAGTTTCGGTCTGTATCTTTGTGTAACACTCTTTACAAAATCATTCGTCAAGTGGTGGTGAACTGTTTAAAGGACTGTATGCGGCAAATAGTTTCTCTAAAATCAGACATGTTTTACTCCAGCGAGAAGAATTCAATTGAACGTTGTGGTGGCTCAGAAGATGGCGCATAATATGAACAAATTGTCGGGTAAGGTGGACCTAGCTAAAGCGTATGATAGGCTTAACTGAAATTTCATTGAAGAAACCTCCATGAAATTGGCATCTGTAATGGTATATGATCAATGTCATCATTCATTCAGTTAGGAGCATTCAAATTAATGTGAAATAAAATGTTGTTACAGTTGAGTTTTTCTAGCCTCAACATGGGATTCATCAAAGGGATCATATTTTGCCTTATCTTTTCGTCATTTATATGGACACCAATGGAACTTTGAAATGTATAGGTAACCTGCCATGTCAGGTATATGTTTCACTTTGTCTAACGATTTTGGACGAAAATGACCAACTTGTATTAACAACATAAGTTAAGGGGCAAAAGTTAACAGTTTTAGAGTTAAGGTACCAACATGGTCTTCAAAAATAATTTAAGTGACCAAGAAGGTAAAATGTAGAAGCTTATTTTTTGAAAGGAAAATTTATAGATTAACACACTGCACATAAGCACAAGTATGCAGTCATAACTCCCCAAACCTCTTT
This sequence comes from Medicago sativa, assembly GCF_051527215.1. Lineage (NCBI taxonomy): Eukaryota > Viridiplantae > Streptophyta > Magnoliopsida > Fabales > Fabaceae > Medicago > Medicago sativa. The sequence continues at coordinate 12,353,191 of NC_140753.1, read as the reverse complement.
GTGTATTTCCAATTCAAACACGCCCTAATACCAATGAATACTCAATAGGTAGTGATATATAGACCACCTTAGGTGGCATGTACCACTTGTACATCCACATACAATTGTGACATGTGTCCATGTGGTCTCCCCACACACAAAAAACTCACCTTTTATGTCTCTCACACATTCTCACATGGGGTGGTACAATGTGTGTATGGAGAAAAGGGTGTCCATGAAACATTATCCTACTCAATAATCTGAATTGCTTCTCGACTTGACCCTATATTTGACATTCTTCTACTTTTGCATATTAAAGGAACCAACTATATTACAGACACTATTTTCTTCTCAACACTTAACATAGTGAACCAAGTACCATGAGAGAAAAACAATGTTTGAAACCTTTGATCCCATGCACACATGATTAAATGAGATCACACCAGCTGCAAAACTCCAATTCTTGAAAATTTCACGCAACACATGATAACTCATACCATACAAACCATATAATCCACCAACCATGCATCACATAATGAATTAATGAATCTGTACTAACTGTACACCCAATAACCATGTTATACCAACCATTCAATCGTTCAAAGTTTTATTATATTTAATGCAATCAAAGCTACTCAGATAAAATGGTTCACTCATTATATTTCACACTTCCAGAAGCCCTTTTCAAGGAGAAACAGAAAGACTATTCCTAGGAGGCATGCTCTTCACCATAAGATGATTCAGAACATGTACTTGCCAAGTCACAAACAAACTCTTGCACCAAGGACAAAACTTCACTTTCTTCCCGCAATTTAATTTTTGCACACCTAAATAAATAACAACAATATTAATAGCAAGGTTAAAGAAAAGTTGCAAATTGAAGAATACTCTCGAACATCCATTTACTACATGGCAATTAAAAAACATAAAATGTTAATTAATATTATAGTGAGTGTCTACATTCTTCTCCTCCACAACCACCGAAAGTGCAAAGAAAATTTAAAAGATTCAATTAGGCAGGGGCGGTTCTAAGGCCCGGCGAGCCCGGGCACTCGCCCGGTCTCCGGCCCAAATTTTTTGCAATTTCTTATGTAAATCCCCTTGAATTTTTTATATAAACCCCTATAAATTGGGCAATTTCTTTAAATTTTTTATTATTTGCTTGCAATTTCTTATGTAAACCCCTATAAATGTATTGCAAATTTTTTTTCGCCCGGGCTTTATAAAAATCCTGGCTCCGCCACTGCAATTAGGGAAAATGTTTAGAGGTAGGTGTATACATCTTGAGAGAGAGAGAGAGAGAGAGAGAGAGAGAGAGAGAGAGAGAGAGAGAGAGAGAGAGAGTGATGTGATAAGTTGGTGATGTGATTGAAAGGGAGAGATAATGAGAAAATGAAATGTTGAACGAGTGTTTGAAAACGAAGGGTGTCCAATTATCATCGTAAATACAAACAAAACCATAACCAGTTTAGTTGTAAAAGAAATTGATTAATAAATATCACAACCATAATTGAGAGGATCTACAAGTAAAAACCAAGCCTTCCTTCTCCCAAATAGAACCCAAAAATTGAAGTTAAGATATAGGTAACAACATAGAAAACTTGCACCTGTGTCTGTCCAGTTGAATACATATCTTACGATTCAAAGTAATCATGATTTTTATGAGAGCATCTGATTCAATTATCTAACAAAAATAGAATATTAGAAGTTACATCTTAGTATCTTACCTTGAGTGGATATTTAGCACCTCAATATTGTCTCCTTTCACGACATCCTTCAATGAGATTAGACTCGGAGTATGTGGAATTACGTCAAAGTATTTTGTTTGAATTCGAAAAACTTTGAATTCATACTTATCAGGTTCATGATATATAAAACAATTGTCGGAATGGTATAATATTATGCCAGCACCCTGCTTGTCGTAGTTTACTGGCCAACATAAACCATAATGTGGATATTTTGGTCCACCCAAAGGACTGGGCAAAGTATCAACGCCGTAAACCTTAGTCCATGATACCCCAATACCATACTTCTTCATAACCCACATTGTAACATCCCGGAAAGAAGTTGTATCAAATATGTAAAGAAATCCCCTTAATTCTCCCATTCTGCTTCTTTTGTACGGGATTCCCTCAAATGGAGGAGAAGGAAATGATTGGAACCTCTCACTTTCTAAACAAAGACACACTATAGACCTTTGCCTTCCCCCAAATTCGATCCAATGAAGTGCACCATTCACACAAGTGGGATCCATAAGCAGCGAAATAGAAACCTCAGGGTCCACGTCGACATTTCTCCATGATGGTGTTCCGAGTGTGTGTATCATAAGGATTGCATTATTGACTCGTTTAACACTATCATATTTCCTCCAAATATACATCACCTTATATTCATTAGATTTAGGTTGGAAACCAAAACCAGAATTACCTATTACCCGCGCTATGCCATTCTGGATACGAGTCGTAGTAGCTTTAGGAAGTCTTATGAACTCCCCAGTGACTGGATTGCAAATTACTAATGGTATTCCTTCATATGGATGACACAAACAAAGGAAGCCATTGCAAGAATTTACAACACCGAACTTATATAGATCACGATTTGGTTTATAGATCTCGTCTCTTTTTTCCATAAGTGATTTGGCATTTCGAAGAGGAAGCTTGAATATAGGCGCAAACTTTTCTGGCCCACTCTCAAGAAGGTATAGGGTTCTTGACACCGGTCTATCTAGAGAGGGCCGAATCATGAAACAACTAGGTGCTTGTTCAAAGTGCAATTTAGCAAAATATGGTTCTGAAATTAGTGTTTTCCAATTTTTGCACACAAATCTACAAATAAGAAGAGACTTAATGGGAAGTTGAAGCAGAATTTGGGTGGTGAGAGGTTGAGGAAGATAATCAAAATATGGATAAATCTCATTCCTAGTATCCCTTGTAGATGATGAGTCCTTTTTCCTTTTCATGGCTAAGCTAAGTTGTAAAAAGGAAAATAAACAAAATAGGTAAAGTAAAATAAAAACACATAAAAAGGCCTTTGCAAAGAAACTACGAAACAAAAAGGGAACAATAACAATTAAACATTAAAAATTTGAGGCAGATAAAGAGGAAGGGGTTAATGGGTTGCGATAGAATATTAAAACATGATAATGTTGATTATTGATAAACAATGAAGAGTGATTAGTGAAAGTACCTTGGAGAAGAAGTTACCTGTGTGCTATGTTAGTTTGATAGCAAAAGAAGAGAAAGTTTGCTGAAAGATCGGTGAAAACGGCAAATAAGAGAGGCGAGGATTTATTTATTCACATGAACGCAAAGGGATTATGGATTAGGGTAGGGTTGAAAATAAGTCAAGGTTACAAACAGTTCCGGCTCGGGTCGATAACTCGAATCAAATAAGTAAATATTGTTTGAACTCAATAGTATTACCGAGATTTCTTAAAAATAAAAAAGTATGACTGAGATGGTTAAATTCAACTGCAAATAGTATGAACCACTAATGGCCCATAACTTTTAAATGCTTTTCCAACTAGTGTAACGTCCCGTGCCAAGCACGGGATACATTTTATTTAATTTTTTTTAATGAATTTTACATATAAATAAGTTTTTTAGATATTATTTGATTTTTTTAGTTTGATTTCATTCCAGAATTTTGACATTATGTAGTACTTTATCCTCATATTTAAAATTGAAAGAATAAATCATCGTTTATTGAGAATTAAAAAGTTAAAATTTATAAAGATATAATTATTTTTGTGAGAATGATAAAATAGTGGGCAAAACTACAATTATGTTTAAAATATAAAAACACTGTGAATAATTAATATATTATGGGAGTTTTCTTTTTTCACTCGTCTCTGTCAAACACAAAATCCTAGCCGCCGTCCACTACTTTCCATGTTGTGTCCTCTCCTTCAAGGTCATCATTTAGTTGTCGTGTGAGTGGTGTGGTCGCTTAACTGTTGCACCACTTCACAGATGAGGATAGAGTCGATTTGGTGCCCACGTTGCCGCCGGTCGATTTGGCCTCGTTCATAGTCACTGGTGCTGCACCCCGTGACTTGTTTCACAACACGGTCTCGTCGTTCACACTTGGTGGTTCGAGGTCTTAGTGCGGGTCTTTTGACAAAAAGAAGGTATATTTTGGGTCGAGATTGCTTTTGTGGTCTTGAGTTACATATCTGGCCTAGAAGGTAGAAATAAAAAATGGTCTTTAATTTTTATATATATTTTAGAATTTATGTAAAGTTTAAGACACAAGTAAATTGTAAATTAATATGAAAATTGAAATATTTTTTTTATTGAAGGGTCAATACATGGAACAATATTGATTTATTCAATTGAAAATAGTAATTCCATTGTCAATGACATGGACCTTATTTTGGTACGTTAAGAACAGACATGGAACATTGACATAATGGACAAACAACTTGAACGCGATAAAACAAAGTCACTTGAAGACACTATTTCTCTATCTTCACAATCTTTTTAACCGGTTGAACAATTGCGTCAGTTGTTCCACAATCTTCATTTGTTGGTAAGATTCTCTTCTTATGAGGTGCAAATGATTCACAATCTAATTCAATAACACCTTTCGGGGTCCATAGATGATGGAGTTGTGGGACTTATTTCAGAAAACTTGTCCATTAAGTCCTTTAATAAAAAATATGTCAATTTATAGTAAAATAAGTATATATTATAATCACAACTGTCATTTACTTTTCTTCCAAAAAATCAAATAAAATAAACTTCAAATAGTTATTAAATACCATGACAACATTGTCTTTCTCGAGACAAACTGTCTTCTAAGCATACCGGCTATGAATTGCAAGTTCAACCAAATCATCCTATTTGTTTAAACATGCACACAAACAATAAAAATTACAATTTTGTATTACATTAAGGAAACTAATGTCCACAAAAATTGTTTCAAACAATTAGAGTGTTACGATACCTCGAGTGTCTCAACTTTTTTAAACTTTAAAAGGATGTTTGGATCGTTGCTAAGCTTCATAATACGATAACGATAGCTAGTCTCATACCTAGAGTTGAATCCAACACTCACGTCAACCTTAAATAATAACTTGGCACCAACCAATTGTGCAATCTCATTGGGTAAATCATGAGATGGATCACCCTGCCAAAATATCGTATGAATAAAAGTATCATACATTTGTTATTATTATTATTTGTGTACAATTATACATTTCCAAAGTAAATATTAGAGCTTTGTATTATAAAATAGGTTGAAAAAATACATATGACAATGTTGTTGGACTCGATAATGTCAGAACATGATTTATTAAGCAATCCAGAATCATCTCAATCAAATAAAACAAAAAGTGCACTTCCGCTGTTATCAACCAACTCTTGATTTTGAACGTGCATCAAACAGTTGGATGTGTTAATAACAAACGTAAGGATATCGCTTTACGCTGATTAAAAATCTCAATAAATTTAAGTTAGCATATACCTAGGTGTGACATGCACAACATGACGATCACACTTTTCACAAAAGTACATGTTAGAATCAACACACTTTTTTGTTGCATGAGCAAGCGGTGTACCACCATCCATCCCCATCAATAATCTCACTTATTGTTCCCAAGACAATAAAAGATGAGCCCTGCATCACCATACAAAATAACATTATACTAAAAGGCGTACAAACTTTATCAAAATAGATCGCTAATAAAACAAAAAACCTTATTAACATTCTTCAACTTCTTGATAGTGGTCCTAGGAGTAAGTTTGAGAAACTCCTCATTTACAGGCATGCGAGAAGGATCTGGTAACTGGATCAATCCCGATGCAGGAGAATTTGTATTTGCTATAAGAAAGTTGTAATAAAAAATATTTGTCAATAATATTATAATTTAATAAAAATGTTATATATATATATATATATATATATATATATATATATATATATATATATATATATATATAGACACACACACACACACATTTTCCTTAGTTCCTTTGTTTCATCAATTTCAGGATCGAAGGTGATTCTAGTGGAAGAAAATGCATTTTGCAATGCTAGTTTTCCTATCATTAAGATACAAAAGTATATCATTCAAGTGTATGTGTTATATATATATATATATATATATATATATATATATATATATATACACACACACACACACACACACACACGTATAAACAAACAATCACAATTGCGAGTAATAAATTATCACCGGACGATAGAAAAGAGTTCAGTTCCTCAACATACTCTCCAAAAAGAGTACATTTAAAACGATGGAAAATGATAGTTTTTTATTTTTGTAGTCTTGAACAAACCAAGCATGAACAACTCTCACAACCAATGTCCACGATTGTTTTCTTGGCGAAACATCAGAGATGAAGTCATCTTTCATAGACATTTTTCTTTTCATAGAAAAAATTACAGAAATAACTTAGAATATAGATATCAAAGAACCAGAGAACAGAAAAAGAAGAAGTATATTTTGTGATTGTTGTGTACTCGTATCCAAAAGCGCTACTATTTATATAGAAAAATAGTGCCATAACGGTTAATATCAATTAATTAATAATTTGACCGTTTTAAAATTAATATTATCAACGTCTTTAATATTATAAAATGTGCATTAAACGATTAGATTATATTTCATGTAACCTACAAAAAATTAACTTCATAACATTTGAAATTTAATAATATCTTATTAATATTAAGTAATATAATTATGTAACGAATAAAAATTAATTATATAACCTTAAAAACTAATTACTACAATTAAATTTTTAATTAGTAGGTTAATGTCATAGTGTAACGGACCAAAATTCAAAATATAATTTATTCAAGTTATTTATTATAATTTTTCTCTCAAAAAAAAAGTTATTTATTATAATTTTGTAACCTACCAAAATTTTAATGTACCGTATAAATGTTAATCTAATACTAATTATATTAAAAATTATTTGATTGTAACATACCAATTTTTTAATGTAACATATAAATTTTAATCGAAAAAATAATTATATTAATAATTATTTGATTGTAAGATACCAATTTTTTAATGTAAGATATAAATTTTAATTGAAACAATAATTATATTAATAATTATTTGATTGTAACCAACTATGTATTTTATGTACAATTTAATGTCAAATAAAAAACGGTTTTTAATAATAATTATAGTTATTAAGCTTGTATTAAAAATTAGGAGAGATTTTTGGAACAAATGCCAAGTAGGAATATGATGATGTGGACATCTTTAGAGGAGAGGATTTTGGAATAGGCTATTTCTAAAAACTCTAAATCTTATCTTATTTACTAAAGCTTAACCCGTAAAGCTAACCCTAAACCTAATTTTTTCCCCCCATTTTTTCATCCACTTTTCTAAACCATTGGATTTTGCGCATTTGGGCGCCATTCAATTTTAGCCATTGATCATATTATATTTATCTCTTCTATTTTCCGAAACAACTATTTCGTATTTATCTCTTCTATTTTCCGAAACAAATATTTCATATTTATCTCTAATTATAATTTTGGTCATATCCGAAATTTGTTATCAATTCACTTAAATCCGAAATTTGTTTTCCTATAGTTTTGGCCATCCGAATCCTTATTTATTAATTAACCTAACAAATTTCCCTTTCAAAAAAAAAAAAATTAACCTAACAAATTTCATTCGTATCCTCCTTTTTTTTTTTTTTTAAACATTTTCTACACTTTTACGATTGCAATTTAACATAACAAATTCCATCTAAAAAAATGCATCGCACAAATTCTATTCTTATCCTCGCCTTTTTTTTTATGAAGCAAATATTTTGGTTATATATACGGAGCCCTAAACCTGTTTCTCTCGATAAAAATAAACCCTAAACCGTGGTAAATGCTTAATCCGTAAAGCTAACCTTAAACCTAATTTTTTCCCCCCATTTTTTCTTCCACTTTTCTAAGCCATTGGATCTTGCGCATTTCGGCGCCATTCAATTTTAGCCATTGATCATATTATATTTATCTCCTATTTTCCAAAACAACTATTTCGTATTTATCTCTTCTATTTTCCGAAACAACTATTTCAAATTTATCTCTAATTATAATTTTGTTCATATCCGAAATTTGTTATCAATTCACTTAAATCCGAAATTTGTTTTCCTATAGTTTTGGCCATCCGAATCCTTATTTATTAATTAACCTAACAAATTTCCCTTTCAAAAAAAAAAAAATTAACCTAACAAATTTCATTCGTATCCTCCTTTTTTTTTTTTTTGAAACAAATATTTTCTACACTTTTACGATTGCAATTTAACATAACAAATTCCATCTAAAAAAATGCATCGCACAAATTTTATTCGTATCCTCGCCTTTTTTTATGAAGCAAATATTTTGGTTATATATACGAAGCCCTAAACCTGTTTCTCTCGATAAAAATAAACCCTAAACCGTGGTAAATGCTTAATCCGTAAAGCTAACCCTAAACCTAATTTTTTCCCCCCATTTTTTCATCCACTTTACTAAGAACACAAAGGTGTTGTTTGTTACTTCTTTCTTTCATACGGTATAACTATAAATACACATGACCATGGCTGTGAATGTCACCTTCATCCTTGAATTTTCTTATCCATGAAAAAGAAGAAGAAATGGTAGGTGAGAAAGCATGAGTGTGGCCTGATAAATTCTTTCTAAAGAGGACCATAGTTTTTTTTTCTTTTGATAATAAGTGGTTTGTTGTTGTTCATGTTGTAAGATGTTGAACTGCTGACATCGTTGTTTGTGTTTTAGATGAAGATTGTCACGTGCGCCCCTTCCCATTACCTTTTTCTTTTTTGTTTCTTTAATTATAATATACACATGTGGCTTTTTCTTTTAAATTTAATTGAAAAATAATGCATGTGGCGTCCAACTCACTTAAGTGATGAGCCACGTGGGCGTTGACAGAGTCAAGATTAAGGGGACCTTAAAGTTGAAAAAAATGGGTAAACTTAGGGGGTTAAAAAGTGGTTTTTTTAATAGGGGACCAAAATTGCAACTATGATAAAGTTAGGGGCCAAAAGTGCGTTTAAGTCTTTTAAATAAGATTTGGGTAGAAGAAAATCCAAAAGAAATTTGGGATCCATTTCCAATTAATATAATCCTTCTTTTATTTTTTTAAAAAAAATATATAAAATCAATTCAATCAAACTCAATTTTGGTCACCGCATAATCAAACACATGCATAGTAGCTTCTAAAATTGTTTAGTTTAAGTCGATTCTCCAACATGGGTATAATCCGTTGTCGCCCTTTTTCATATTTATATTCATGATTTCATATTACTATGATATTTAACTATTGTTATTGTCACACTAAATATCGTATAAGAAATTTTCCCTTTTCTTAACCATTAATTAAAATAATATTTAAACGAATTTAAAAAACACGGTAATAAAATATAGTATATATAGACATAATTATATTTTTAATTTTTAATTTATTTACATACTTTATATTTAACTTATTACAATTTATAGTTTCTTTATCTATATCTAATGAAATTTTATGTTTATAAATAAATATGTTTAGTTCCTATAAAATCACGACATTTTTAAGTTTACTCTGGAATTTTAAACGGTTGCGTGACTATTCATTTGTTTGCTAACAAATCTGTGTGCTGGTATTCTCCTAATATAATTTTTGGTATACTTTTTTAATTTTATAATTGAAACTATGGTTCCCTTACTAAATTAGTTACTAATCAATCAATGTATGGTAACTGATCTGTTCGGTGAGGAATCGATGGAGGCAACAGTGGTGAAAAGTGTTCTGATACAGTGGCGATGAGTCTTTACGGTGGAATGGAAGGTGCATGCAGGCACGTTAGCTCTACGAGACTATAGTCAGTAGAGAAACAAATACAATTAATAACTCCGACGATGGATCTGTTGTTGAGCTTAGTGTGGATTGTGCTGCGCCAAACAATTCAAATGTTCAGATGGTAATTATTACATTAATCTTTCATGAGTCCGTAAAGGTTTAATCCGTAACACAATTGATCAAATTGTTTGCCGCCAATGTCTGCAGGATGTACCAGAGGCTGAGGACTCATGCAGCAATACATGTGTGATTGACACACCAACCACCAAAACAGGTGCTAAGAGGTCCTCTAATAGCATTGACTATGTGGCTGTTGATGATGATGAAGCTGGCCAGACGTCGGCCACAAAACCTACCAGAGTTGTTCGTGTCAAAATTGAGCACAAGGACGACAAAGATGTTTAACTTGCTCGAATGCTAGAGCCGTTTGCTTTGTTATCGAATTCCTTCAATCTGCATAAATCAGACATTAAATAATCTGTGTTTTTTCCTTTTGTTTTTTACAGTTTGGTTTTTAATTTTCTTCAAGTTGCTGTGTCGGCTATATTTACTTAGCTAAGGAAACTTTTTCCAGTCCACCTAAATAAATTTATTCATTGCCATAAGTATTAATTCAACAATTTATTATCATTGTCTTTTATTAGCGCTTCGACCTCTAAATGTACGAAATTTATTTTTAGATTTACCTCCGGAAGGTGTTAATATTTTTCTGAATGTTAGATAGTCATTCACCAAGTTGGTATGCTTGATGAAGAAAACCCAATACTGATTTGGCTTGAGTAACTAGATCCCACACATCCACATGTTAAATTAAAAGTACAGATTGATAAAACCAAGTTAGTATGCTTGCCTTTGCTTAGTATGTGTTTAAGCGAAGGAACATTTTATAATGTTTTAAACAAGTATGTAACAGATCATTAAAAAATTTAAAATTTTAAGCATAATTAAATAAATTTTAATTTAATAAGGACTAAACTACGTGCTGAAATTTTTTATAGAAACCAAAATCTATCAAAAAAATTTACGAGGACTAAAAACTAAATTTGATATATTTATAGGGACTAAAAACTTTATTAATTATTCGTTTTATTATATATCAAATTATTCCGGCCCGTGAGACCCGTGCGTTGCACGGGTCGGCGTTCTAGTTGTTAGTATAAAGATACACTCAAATTGTCAAATAACTCATAAACTTTCACCCTATTATTTTATAGATAAGTTTATTATGTATTGTTTACAAAATTTCCGATGTGGGACTTATATATGATTCACGCTATCCTCTGTTTAATTTCGTCACTCATGCATATGTGCTCTTTTTGTTGTTGTTGCATATCATGCTTTCATGCTTTTTTGCTCAATAATACTATGTGCATATAAACGTGTCGAACTATGCATATTCCAAATTCAACGTATTTATTTAACGAGTTTAATTTTCAATTCAAGTTTGACTCATTTGATTTATAAAATAAATTCAATGAATTAATTATTGAACCAAAGAGTCCCGATCCAGTTTCGTTGTAAAAGAAGTTGATTAATAAATATCACAACCATAATTGAGAGGATCTACAAGTAAAAACCAAGCCTTCCTTTTCCCAAATAGAACCCAAAAATTGAAAATAAGATATAGGCAGCAACATAGAAAACCAAGCCTTCAAAGTAATCATGATTTTTAAGAGAGCATCAGATTCAATTATCTAATAAAAATAGAGTATTAGAAGTTACATCCTTACCTTGAGTGGATATTTAGCACCTCAATATTATCTCATTGTTTGCGCTTAACTGCATGGATTAATGTATCGAGTCGGTTAGGATCGCAACGGGTGGAATATCTCTCAAAATACATATTATTTAATTTTATAATTTGTTTATTATGGACCTGTACTATACTAACACATTAACAATTTTTTAATCAAAAAACCGATTTTTTATATATTATAAATATCTCTACACATATTGCACGTCTTAATTATCATTGTAAATTGTATGTAGAGGTACCGTTATTTCTACATATGTATCCATTAATTTAAAGTACTCAAAATATTACAATTTATATTATCTGTGTATACATGTTAATCTATTCACTTCGTGTCAATGGTCAACTTTATCCATGGATATCATGCATATAAATTTGTTGGCATCCCTAATTACTACTACTATTACTATTATTTTTTCCTTCATAAGTCTATTATTACTATTATATTCATTTGATATTTTTATTCATTTATATACTTTGTGTTATTTTTTTAACAACTAATTGCTAATATTTATCATTAAAAAAAATCCTTTACTTTAAGAACAAAATTTTGGTGCATTTTTCTTACATGCTTTATGTATCACGTAATTAAAATTCATTTTTTGTGGTTATAACAAACTTTTAAAAAAGCCTCTTAAAAAAAACTTGTAAAAAAATTGTGGATTTGAGAAATCATAGGTAGTTGTGAGTATTTTATGTGAACTACCACACAAAAAACCTTTAATTCTAGCAACAAACTTAGGTGTATTTTCTTAGGTGTTTTTCATATGATTCCTAAATAAACTACTCATGAAGAATGTATTTTTAGCTAAGAATCATATGAAAAACACATAAATAAATTCACATGAGTTTTCTCCTTATTTCAAACTATTTATTCGTTTCTCAGTTTTCTCTTTCATTAAATTATATTTTATTTATCATAGATTTTGTCAAATTTAATAGATAATTCATTCATTTTTTTAAATATTAAATTGATAGTGAAAATTATAGATGATTATTTGATTAAATCATTTATTTTAATCAATTTCATATATTTAAAAGGAAATAATTCTGTTTGCCTGAATGTGCTCATTATTTTCATTCTAAACACGCACTCTTGATAATTTTTCAATTTAAATAACTAGGATATATTTATTTTATATTTTAAGTAGTTTTTTTTAATTCGGTATGTGGTTCAATGACCGACTAATTAATCTGAGGAGTGTAATTTCACCTTTCATTTGCGGACACCGTTTAAATCCATATTTTAGGTAGATAACTAGTTTTTTTTTGTGGACTACCCAAAAAAGGGCACAAAGTATCAATGTTGTAAACCTTACTCCATGGTTCTCCAATACCATACTCCTTTGTAACCCACATTGTAACATCATTGAAAGAAGATGTATGACATAAGTTAAGAAATCCCCTTAGAGTGTGTTTGGATGGGGGAATGTTTTGAGAGAATGTAATGTTATGAGGGAATTCAAATACTTCGAGGTGAATTCCATTGTTTGGATGGAGGAATGTAATGTAATGTTGAGGAAATGTAATGTTATGAGGGAATTCAAATACTTTGAGGTAAACTGCCTATAATTTTAAATTCTTTAAAATTTCCAAATTACCTCATCCAAACACACTCTTAGTTCTCCCAGACTGCTATCTCGATACGTATCATTTTTAAACACATGAGGAGGAGAAGGAAAGGATTGGAATCTCTCACTTTCAAAGTTGAAACACAATATTGACTTTCGACTGGTGATCCAATGAAGTGCACGCCGTTCACGCAAGTGAGAAATCGAAGTCCATCAATGGATAACGCCAACTTCGGATCAACTTCAACATGTCTCCACATTGGGATTCCGAGTGTGGGAATTACAGCAGTCACACCCTCAAACCCAAAATTATAGTTGGCGTCTCTGACATATCTCCTAAACACTTTTAAAACTTTGTATTCGCTAGTTTTAGGCTGAAAGCCAAAACCAACAAAATTGCATATTATATATGCGTGAGTGTCAAGCCTCTTTATAAGGGGAGGATAATCAAGAAGTCTTGTAAAATCACCTGTGTGACTGGGCTGCAAAAAACTATAGAATGCTCTTGGAAAATTTTCCCTTTTGAACAATCGTTTTCTATTTCCATGGCTAATAAAACAATACAATAAGCGGAAAAACCATGGCTAATAAAACAATACAATAAGCGGAAAAGATCAGAAAGCTAACAAAAACATATAAATTGGAAAATCATAAACCTTCCCAAAAAGAAATAAATATTAAGATAATAAGAAGAAATTAACGTAAATTAAATTACATACTCTATTTATGGGGATTGAATTCGAATGGTTGTTTTGGCTCTTATAAACTTTTGAGTGTATATATAACGGTTTTTTATTTTTAACTAAACTATATAGTTTGGTCTTTGGTGTGCCTTTTTTTAATTGCATGTGTTTTTTTTTTTGAAGGAGCATGTCTTTTTTGTGAATGTCAATCGTGATATAGTTTGGTCTTTGGTGTGCCTTTTTTTAATGGCAATTTCTATGGTACTCCAAACAAAATTGAGTGTTTTGGTACTCTCAAATGTTTAACCAATAGAAAAGTGTCATTTCAATTAAATGATTCATGTCAACATTATTAAAGATTGACTTAAGGAAAAGTGTTTTGGTACACTTCTCTATTCAATTTAATCCCCAAAAATTGTATAAATTATTATTTCAGTAAATTAATTAATTAATTTTTTTAATCAAAACAAAACCAATTAATTAATTTTTTTAATCAAAACAAAACCAAATCATTAACCACCATCATAATTTTCTCTCCAACATTCATCATCTGAAACTTAACCTCCTCCTTTTCTTTCTGGGAACACAAAACTGCAAATTGGTGCCGTGAGTGTTCCCCTTTTTCTTGCTGCAAAGCATTAATTGCAAATTAGTGTTGTTTTTCTTGCCGTTCCCCTTTTTTGGCAGTGTCGTGAGTGTTTTTGGTAGCTATCCCCTTTTTTGCTATAAAAAATAACTGCAAAGTTTAATTAAAATGTCAAATTAGTTCTTGTAGTTTCCCACATATAAGCAAATTAGTACATGTCAGTAGCATTTCTTCATGATAATACCTCCTGGAGACCAGAAAAATAAAAGATTTTTATCGTTTGGCAACGTTCAAATAAAACTCGATGAAAATGCTCAAATTATTGCAATGAAGGAGATGAAGAAGAAGAACTGTCATGAGGGAGAAGAAGTAACGATTTAAATATGTTTTATGTTAAATCAAATTAAAATTAGTTATATCATAAAATAAAAGCCCTAAAGTGCAAAATTCACAAGTTTTGTGGTGTTAATTCTATAATCCAGTTAAACTTACTTGTTCCATGCTGTCAAAAAACTATTGGCCATTTTAGTTTGGAATATTGGTACATACAAATATATGGGTGTACGGTAGAAGGAGCCTTTTTTAATTGCACGTGATTTTTTTTTTGTTGAAGGAGCGTGTCTTTTTTGTGAATGTCAATCGTGATATAAAATTTGACATAAAATTTAACTTTTAAGATAAATTACATTGTCCTCAAAAAAGATAAATTACACTGAGTTAGTCGTATGTGGTCATGAGTCTAATTGTATATTGTTTCATTTTACACACACGCACACAAAGAGACCAGATAAAAATAGCTTCATTTTCCCTCAAACAAAAAGAAAGATAAGTAAAGTTCCTTTTAGCAGACTGTTAATGATTATAATGTCGTTTATTACATTTTTAAAAAATAGGGTCTTGCTAATTAATGTCCTCAGGGCAATGATTAAGGTAACCAAAATTAGTAGCTTTATATTGGAAACAACAATTTGTAAACTTTTTAGAAGTTGATTTGACCACTTTTTAACACTTTCTAACACAAAATTTCCATTTTTGCTCCTTTATCCAATGCCCCAAGAGCACTTTTTAGCATTTCCCTAAAAAATAATATTTTTTTTTCTCCTGTGTTTAATCCTTTTGTTATAATTTTTTTACCAAAGTATTTTTTAAGAAAAAACTTCAAATGAGAAAATGGTTTAAATAGCTTCTCATTAAAAAAAATCATTTTAAATATTTCATAATTTTGCTACAACGTTTTTTGACAATAAAATATAAAAAAAATGTAATTTTTATTATGTTAAATCTCTCATAATGAATGTCTAAGTTCTTTTTTTATCAAGTAGTCTCGTGGCTGGATGGGGTGCCTGTTAGTGTTAGGTTCAATAGGCTTTTTGAATTATTTGAAAATAAAGATGTTGTGATCATATATCAATTCTATAGGGTGGGGGCCGAAGGGAGGGGCTTGGCAATGGTGTAGGAACCTGTTTGTTTGGGATGAAGAGTTGGTGGAGGAGTGTGTATAGTTGTTAACTTCTGTTGTCTTGCAGGTAGATGTGGTGGATATATTCAACGTATTAATTATTATCTTTTACAAATTACATCAACGAGTGAAGATGTAACATACTCAATTTCAGAATAATTTTCCAATCAAAGCAAGAACATACAAAATTCTTCTTTGCATTTTTTGTTACGATTTATGAATTGTCATCAACAAGCTTGTAAAATTTCAATCACCGTGAATTCATTTGCTGCAGTCACGGTACTAGACAGAGACAACATTTATGAACTATTCAAATTCAATATCTTCAATCAATTGATAAACAAAAATAAGCAACGTAAAGGATGAAAAACTAGAAATGTGATAAAAAAAAAAAAAAAAGTTTCTTATGCTTAATAAAGCCATAGATATATTTAAAAAGTCAGAATACCAATCAATGCGAAAGCAGACACACTTTTCATAGGAAGCGGGTTCATAACCAAATTCTTCACCATCAGATGATGAAAAACATGAACTTTCAAGTCTCAACAATCTCTTGAGACAGAGAAAGAACATCATTTTCTTCCCGCAATTTAAACTTTGCACACCTATATTAATTAAAACAGTGTTAGGGAATAATGGATAAGTAAATATTAGCTGAAACTGCAAATTGTAAGGGATGGAATAGGCTCAAAAAACTATTTACTACTTAGCAACTAAAGAAGATCCAAATAACTGACATTACAACAACTATCCATTCATTTTCACCTCCTCCATCAACACGAAAGTATAAAGGAAATTTATAAGATGTAATTAGTAACAACAGATTGTGTCCAGGTGATTTTTTTCCCATTAACTATCAGAGCCAAACATGTAGTTAAAGGTAGTAGATATTAGATATCGAAAAAAACTAAAATTATAACAAATATAAACAACATCATAAATATATTAGTTGTAAAAACAATTTGTTGAGGAAACATCACAACCTTAAGTGAGAATATATATATACCTAAACAACATGTCTTCCTTAAGCAATCTGTTTTAGGATTAAAATTAATTACTATGACTTGTATGGGAGCATCAACCATCATATTCAAATTGCCAATAAAAAAATAAAATATTAGAAGCTACATTCTTACCTTGAGTGGATATTTAACACCTCAATATTGTCTCCTTTCAAGACATCCTTCAATGAAATTAAACTTGGAATATGCGGGATTACTTCAAAAAATTGTGAACGACTCCCATGTATTCGGAAAAGTTTGAATTCATATTTTTCAGGTTCATAGTACATCAAACAATTTTGGGAATGATATAACAATATGGCAGCACCTTCTTCAAAGCGTTTTATAGGCAAACATAAATTTGGACGCCATTGAACATGAAGGTCCGGAGGATTGAATGAAGTATCGATGTTGTAAACCTTAGTCCATGATTCTTCAATGCCATATTCATTCATAACCCACATTGAAACTTCAGAGAACAAGGTCCAGTCACAAATGTAAAGAAATCCCTTTAATTCTCCCATGCTAATCTTCCTCTTGAAGTTACGATGATTTCCATTATTATGATGATTTCCAAACACATGTGGAGGAGAAGGAAATAATTTCAACCTCTCACTTTCAAAACAGAAAAACAATATTGACCATTTTTTATGTTCAGATCTTATCCAATGAAGCGCACCATTCACACAAGTAGGATAACTGAGCTCCGAAAAAGATATTTGAGGATCCACTTTAACATTTCTCCATGATGGTGATCCAAGTGTGTTTATCTCAAGGATCACACGCGTGAACTTCCTCACATGTCTCACCCACATTTTTATCACCTTATATTCATTAGTTTTAGGTTGGAAACCAAAACCATGTCCTTGAATTCTTACCCGATTCGTGGTAGATTCAGGAAGTCTTATGAACTCCCCCGTGACTGGGTTGCAGATCACTAATGGGTTTCCGAAACATAGGTCAGACAAACAAAGTAAACCATTGCAAGAATTCACAATATCAAACTTATCAAAATCACTATTGCAAGCAATATAAAGGCTTCGTCTACCCCTATCACCGTTCTCATCATTTTCCCCCGAAACTAATCTCGCAGCACGAAAAGGGCGATTGGATACACTATTGATCTTGTCTCTTTTATCCCTAAATGATCTGAGAGGAAGCTTGAACATAGGCTTAAGCTTGACATGATTGTTGCTTTCAATCTCAAACTTTTCAGGTTCACACTCAAGAAGGTACATGGTTCTTGACACTCGGCTAGAGTCACGGGTCCGAATCATATGACTAATTGGTGCTAGCTCAAAGTGCGATTTAACAAAATGTTGTTCTGAAATCATTGTTTTCCAAATCTTGCACACACATTTACAAATGAGAAGAGACTTGATGGGAAGTTGAAGCAGAATTTTGGCGGTGAGGTGAGATGGAAGGTTATCAAAGTAAGGGCAAAGTTCATGTATGTCTGCCTCATCAGATATCACTTTTGCTTTATTGCATCTTCGACTAACCCTAGCAGGGGCAACTGAATCGTTTTTTCTTTTCATGGCTACATTAAATTGCAAAAAAGTAACAAAAACAAAATAAGTAACTTAAAAGTTAAAACACACAAAAAGGGATTCAAATTTGATAGTAGTTATCATATAGTCCAAACGAGAAACTAAGAAGAAAACACATTAAACTGTTTCAATTAAACATAACAAATTTGAAGTATGAACTTTATATGAAAAACTACAAACTAACCGTAAAAAACATGAAAATAATTGAAAAAGAAAATCTGAGGGCGATCGTAGAATTGCAAAAGCAGGGAGGGAGCGTGCGATGATAAAAGAAAATTATCGAGAGCGCGATCGTTGTAAAAAGTTAATAAAAAACGAGGGTTTGATTATTTTTAAGTTGGGTCATGGGCCAGAACAACACCTGAACATAGATAACTATTATTTTTTTATTTTCTTTTGGTTTGATTTTCATTAAAATTAGATGTGTAGATATTTGTTACTTTTTTTTAAGGAGATATTTGTTACTTTTTTTTTAACAAGATATTTGTTACTTTTTTTTTTTGACCGAAGATATTTGTTACTTTTAAACAGTAACAAACTTAAAGATTATTTTTAAGAGATTTTATAAAAAGATGAATTAATTTTGTGTTTATTTGTCAAAATAAAAATCACTTTTTTAATAAAAAATTACTTTTTTTGAATAAAATTATTATATAAAAGAGATTTTTTTGTTATAAAATTATCTCAATCTTTGGATACTATTTTCTCTCCCCTCTACAAAAGATCTATTTTAAAAAATGTAACGAACAGATACAACACTCTTTTTTTTGTAAAAAAAAAAACACTTTTTTTTCCCCTTTTCTTACAATCTAAATAAGTGATTTCCACGTATATCAAGTTTTTTCTTGTGTTTTTTCGTTGTTTCATCGTCTTGTGCGGCGTTGTTTGATTTCGCATCGTGTTGTGCAGTGTTCGTTTGGTTCTTATTGAAAGATCAACTTCAGGCAATCACAGATTCAGTCTTTGTGTGTCAACGTTGCAGGTCCGGAAGCATGAGTATTCTGGTGATTTAGATTTTATCATATTATTTGTAGGCATTTTTCCGTTTTATGCTAGTAAATTGGATGTTGTGAGTTTGTTCGCAAATTCACCCTTTACGTTTTTATCGATATTGATCATGTTATTGTCTCTGATGTATTTTAAAAATTTGAATGAATGAATATCGTTTTCCTTTTGTCAAAAAATAAAATAAAAAAAGATACAACACTCTTTAAAGTAGATGTTGATTTTTTTAAACTGTATCAAACAAATATAATACTTTTCAAGGTGATTTTTTTTTTTTTGGTCAAGTAGTCTAGTGGCTAGAATTCACCTTTTTCAAGGTGAATAAGTGGGGTGTCCGGGGTTCGAACCCCAGCCCCTGCATTTAACAATGCATGTCCCTGCCAACTGAGCTATGCTCACGGGGACTTTTCAAGGTGATTTTTTTAGAGGTAAAAGTGATTTGTTTTTTACTACGGTAAAAAAATTTTTACCAACAAAATAAATCCATAAAGTTACACCTAATCCGTGACTCGAGGCGAGTCGACCCACTTAACTCTTTTTTACAACAAAAGAGTGAGTTTTTTTTTGTGTACCGACAGTACAAATCATTAAATTATGTTTGATTCTCCTGTGATGAAATTTGATTGAGTGAATTGATTTTGTAAAATTGACTGTTACTAAAAACGAGTTGAATGTAAAGTGATTTGTGTTTGGATTCATGTAAAAGTGACTTGAATTATACATTTAGTTCTAAAATAAAAAATAACCAATTCAAGTTTCAAACATAATCAATTCTGAAGGTAAAATCAATTCTACACGAAAACAGCCAAATATGTCAAATCAACTATACAACTCCAGAATATGTAGTGGCTCCTGTAGAGGTGGAACCAATCATACAAAATGTATTGCTATTTTGTAATATTCTATCTAAACTTTAACAGCTTAAGATCCTTTTTTTACGGGTGGGAAGTAATTTCCTACATGTCCAATACTAGACAATGAACAATATATTTTATGGTTTTTGATAAATAGATTGGATGGTAGGATTGTCACCGCTTTTAATTTATTTAACTTAAGGGTATCTTGGGTGTTGTTTTATTCATTAATTTTGTATTTTTTTCGGTAGATACTTAAATACAAACTTCTAGTGAGGCTTGAGCAGACCTTGCAAGACAATTTTGGTGAAATTGCGTTAACCTAGTAGCTGACTGGTTAGCAGGGTCTGCTTTTAATTTACCTATGGGTATTCACCTCTTTGAATCTCCTCCACAAGGTTGTTTTAACCTCCTCCGGTAGAATGTGGCGGATATTTATTTTAGTCGTTGTGTTCAATTGTAATTTGGCCTTACGACCTCTAATTTATCAAAAACAAACTTTGAGTGAGGAAAAAATGCAGTAATGTTTTCAACAAAAAAGAAAGAGTAGTTATAACCATAAGAACTAGGTTTTGCAACTTTTGCCAACTCATGCACGAGACTAGTTGCTCTATTCTAAAGGCAAAAGTTATGGTGCATAAGCCATAACTTATGCACCATGCATAAGTTAATCACAACCATCAGATTAGGGACACGTGTTATAATCTTGTTCTTCAGCTCTTTCCCATTGTTTTGCATCACAACCACTCCCTCTTCTCTCACACTGTACATAACAAAAAAACAAATGAACAAAAGAGATGAACCTTCATCTTCAATCTTTCTCCGGCACGGTGGCCGGCCACCCTAGGGTGGCGGCGCCGCCGCCGGAGTTCACCAAAATCACTTTGTTTTCAAAACAAAATACATTTTCAACATTCCCTTTTCTTGCTTATAACGGATCCAAACTTATTTTTTTAAAGAACAACAGCCATAATCCCTAGATCTAAAGAAGAAAACAAGAACAAAATACTACCTCTTTTGCGATCTGGAGATGAGCAGTATGCGTGAGACTCTTCCTCCTTGACCTCGCGTTGACGTTGATTCTGGAGAAACAAAATCTTCGGACAGAAACCAGAAACTCTTCTCCTGTTCGGAAAACTTCAAACTCTTTCCGCTTCTTTCCTTTGAATTCGGTTTAATTCTCCTTTGATTCGAACCTTCACTTGAATGGCGACGGCTTTGCTTCCTCTTCTCTGTTAGATCTCGAGCCAGAAACTCTTTGTTCTTCGTAATGAGATTGAATCCGAACAGTGACGGTGCGAAAATGGCTCCGTTTGTGGTTGTGTTTGTGGATTTTGATGGAAATTCGCGTTTGTGAATTTAAGGTGGTGATGATTCAAAATCGGAGTGTGTTTGTGCTTGAGGCTTTGATGAATTTCGAATTTCTGATGTTAGATGGAAAGAGTTTTGTGTTGGTAAAAAAAAATGGAATGATTGTTCATGTGTTCTTGAAGTTCTGTGTTGGATCTGGAAAATTCATTTCAATGTTTTTGCGTTTGCGATGGATTCGTCTCCTCTATCTTCTCTGGCAAAGGTTTCTTGCTGTGAATTGATGAAAAAGAAAATTCAAAACCATTAAGTACATATAATGGTTTTGGAGTACAACTCACAGAAACCATTTCGACAGCAAAATGGTTTTGGAGTCCAACTCACGGAAACCATTCCCACATCAAAATGGTTTTGGAGTACAACTCACAGAAACCATTTCCACAGCAAAATAGTTTTGAAGTACAACTCACAGAAACCATACCCATAGCAAAACATTTTGGTTTCTCATAGAAGACTGTCAAAACCATTAAACCATAATTATGGTTTCAGTAATAATTTCAGTGTATAACATCTTAAACAACGTTCCAGTAAAGAAACTCATAATCCATACTCATTTCTCTCTCTAACACATAAAAAGCTCTCATCTCTCTCTATAAAACAAAGAAACAGCACCGCCGGCAAAAGCCTTCTTCTCCGACGAGACTCTTTTTTTTTCATTTCCGAATTAAAATTTCAATTTTTTTCGTTGTTAGGTTTCATCTTGAAGTGTGATTATGAAGGTATTTTGTTTTACATCATCAGCAACTAAATCAATGAAAAATGTTTTTTTTTTAATTATAATGAATTATTATTGTTCTTCATGTTTTATGAGAATTATTATATGATAATAATATGTGATAATTATTTGATTTGGTGTATTGTCTATCATTTAGAATCGCTTAATTCTGGTTTTTTGTTTTTAGGTATACTTTTGTTGCTATTAAGTTCTAAATTATCGCTATCTTGTCAAGTTGATTTCTAAACTATTGAAATTAATTAAAAAAAATCCTTAATATATACTTTCATGAATCAATTTAGTTCTTGGTTAAATGCTTTAGAGAACAAATTGGTGGATGATATAATTTAAAGACATTTTAATAGTCTATGAGCAAATTGGTAAAACGATGATAGTTTAATGACTAAATTCATTTTGTGAAAAAGAAAAATGGAATAAAATCATGATTTATTAAAAAAAATGTTAGGACAAACAAAAAATTCATTTCAGTCACTACAAATTTACCTACAAGAGTTTTTTGGCTCAAAAAAAAGATAAAAAATAAAAATTACACTTCAGAACCAGTGAAGTCCCGGCGGGTGGACTAGTTGTTCTTTGCTTCAGCGATGGCAGATTAATTAATTGGTTGTAGAATTATATGTATTTTTATGCCCTGTGTCATTGAAACTGGTTATTGATATTGTCAGCGGTAGAATTAGAAAGCAATTGGGGTGTAGAAAAGTTAAATTGTTTTTGTTGGACTAGGTGTTAATGAGCTGGACTTATTAGAATTAGGCTTTCACTTGGGGTGTAGAAAGCAATTATGTTAGGTGTAGAAAGCAATTATGCACGGTGCATAAGGATCTCCTTATGCACCATAACCACACCCTATTCTAAATGCCCAATGCATTTTCCTCATCACGATTTTCAAATAATTATGTTATCTACTAACAATATATAAAAATTGAAGTATAGTAAAAAATTTCATAATCGTCCTTTTTAAAAATCATAAATAAAAATATTTGTTTTTGATGCGGATAAAGAGTGATAATAGCAAGGGTTGAATGATAAATAAAAATACTAATTCTACTCAAATAATGTCATAGCTTTATTAGAGTTTTATTTCCTATTGCGTCGTATATGGGAGCTTTATATTAGAGTTTTATTTGCTCTTGCATCTTTTATGGGATAAAGTGATCATCATGGGTTCTTTAAGTGATGATCAATTTTTTTAAGGGATTTATTTAGTAGCGATGTTAATAGGGTGGTTACATTTTTTATTGTTGATGCACCTTTCTAATTTGCTCTTACATTTGCGAATTATTATGTTAGATGTCTTTTATTTTCAATTTGCATAGCTTTTACTCAACCTTCTGATCCTAACATATATTTGTAAGGGAAATCGCCTAAACTGTTACGACCAAAGCATTATATATTAGCAGCAACTAAAGTATTCCTCACCCCCATCAACTCCCAATTTGAATCTATAAATAATGGCGAGGTCGGCAATAGTCGAAAAAGAAGAGTTTAGAAAGCCTTTACATTTGCTTTATAAACCTGTTCTAAAAAGAAAAATAAAAGATTAGAGAAAATGTGTTAGGGACTATGGAATGGTTTAAAATGTTAAAAAAAAAAAATTCAATTTCCATTGATTCTTGAATTTTCGTAGGCCTTTTAGTTCTACCATTCATCATTTCCTTAATACGAAACTTAATATTTAAACAATAACTTTACAAAGGTTAACACTAATTGATAATTCATATATATTGAAAAAATTTCAATTTAACACTCATTGTAATTTTAATTTGTGTTACCAGATTTAAGGTTATCTAATGAAGAAATTTTCAATTTACCATTGATAAAAATTGAGAGATACTTGCAAAAGAATCACAAGTCTTTGATAGATTATGTTGGAATGCCATATGCAAATGGTTATGTTGCTAAGCAATGAGGAAATAGATTTATTTATGACAGCGTGCTTATGATCATAAAGAGCAACTTCAAAAATTCAATGGCTTATACCGAAGTCTCATAGGTTTGTAAAAGAGTCATTCTAATTGTGTATTTTTTCTTTTGAGAGGGTGCCTAATTGTGTATTATTAATAGCTTCTTCGAAAAAAGAAATTTGTTTTTGTTTATTATTAATAAACTTACTATGTCTTTGATTTATTCACAAGATAAACAACGAGGTATCTTCACAAAAATAATGGAAGTTGTAAACAATCAAAAAAGAGGTGTGTTTTTCCTTTACGGTCATGGTGGCACATGGAAGACGTGTGTATGTGGAGAACTTTAGCTTCTTACATACGTCAAATAAACAAATTGTTTTGATGGTTACTATGTCTGGAATCCCATCACTATTACTGCCGGGAGCTCGAACAACACATTCAAAGTTCATGATTCCAATACCCCCTCTTGAGTCATCAACATGTGGTATAGATAAAGGCAGTGATCATGCAGGGCTTATAAAACTAGCCAAGTTAATCATTTGGGACGAGACTCCAATGGCCCATAAGTTCTATTTTGGAGCGTTAGATAGAACACTTAAAGACCTAATGATGGGTATGCAAATAATGACATTCCATCAGATTTTTTGATCACTAATTTTGACGATCCAATTCAGACGATTGTTAAAAGCACGTATCCAGACTTAGTCAAGGATCCAATTTTTTTTTTTAACAATCCAGAGCTATTTTGGCTGGAACACTTGAGATTCTTAATGATATCAACGAATATATTTTGGTTTGATTCCAGGTAATACATTATTTCAACATGTGTTTAGAATTATATGTTATAATTTGATATTAATTGTAGTTTTTTTTTATATGTTTTATACGTGTTGAAAAGTGTGGATTCAATTGATAGATCTAAAGCTGATGGCAATGAGCCTTTTGATGTGTTAACCCCTGAGTTTTTAAATACTCTCACAACTTCAAGGCTGCCTAACCATAAAATAAAACTCAAGAGCAGCACACATATTGATCAATCAGAGGGTTTGTGTAATAGAACAAGACTCGTAGTAAAAAAACTAGCAAACCATGTTATTGAAGCAAATGTTATTTCGGGTAAGAACATTGGAGGAATTATATATATCCCCATAATGGAGATAACCCCCATACAATCTCCATGGCCATTCAAGCTTAGTAGAAGGCAATTTCCAATTACTGTTTGTTATGCTATGACAATCAACACATCTCAAGGACAATCACTGGATTATGTCTTCCTTGGAGTCTGTTTAGTCATGGTAAATTGTATGTGGCAATATCAAGCGTAGGGAGCAAAAGAAGGTCTTAAAAGTAATTCATGACGAGAAAATCAAGCATTGAAGTGCACCACCAATGTCGTTTTCAAAGAAGTTTTTGAAAACTTATAGTTTGTAATATATTTACACCTATATTATATGCTTATAGATATATTAAATAATTTTCGTAATTGTATCAAAAAAAACAATTTTCGTAATAAGAATGGTGTTGAAACTTTGTTCAACAAGCTCTCATTTTGTTCAGATTTTAGCATTTACAAGTTGTTTTAACTTTTGGAAGTTGACCATGGATAGTTTGTTGAGTAAAAAAAATTATGTTCAAATTATCTTTTTTTTTTTTGAGGGAATGTTCAAATTATTTAAACAGAAAAATACAAATATAGTGTTTATTTCTCTCACTTTTTTATTTTCTGTAACTTACACGTATTTCAAAAATGCACATAAACACCTAAAGACATTGTGTTTGAGAACAAAATTTTGATATTAAAAAATTATTTTGCATTTTAAAAGGAGAAACATTTGTTTATGAAAAAAATGCTAAATATTACTATGAATGTAGGACCCGATTGGGTTGACTTATATGTAAGCTTATCAAAAATATTATATGCAAATAAATTAGTTTTTATGTTAATTCATAAATTCTCACTAACGGAAATTGTATTTTTATAAGCAATTTTTTCATAAACTAGTTTGACTAGTTATAAGTAATACATAAAAGTTTATTTATTTATATAAACTATTTTGCAAGCTCAAAAATAAGTCAGTCCAAACGACCCTATAGTATATGTTTGTGTCTACTTTTGGAGGAGTCAAAGTTGATTTTAAAGGTGTAGAATTGATTTGTATTGATTTATTTTTATTTAAAAAAATAAGTAAAATCAATTTTACTCTAAATTTGATTATAATATTTTTTTTGACAAAAACAAAGGATATTCATTCATTCATATTGATAGAATACATCAGAGCCAATAACATATCGCTAAAAACGTAAAGGGTGAATCTGCGAACAAACT
Organism: Medicago sativa; assembly: GCF_051527215.1. Classification (NCBI taxonomy): domain Eukaryota; kingdom Viridiplantae; phylum Streptophyta; class Magnoliopsida; order Fabales; family Fabaceae; genus Medicago; species Medicago sativa. Next base: position 12,326,593 of record NC_140753.1, on the reverse strand, counting down.
CACAACACCCAAGTTAATAGCATTCAATGGCAAAATGCCTACAAATAATATGATAAAATCTAAATCACAAGAATACCCATGCTTCTGGATCTGCAACGTTGACGCTCAAATCATTGATTGAATTTGTGATTGTTTGAAGCTGATCTTTCAATACGAAGCAAACGAACACCGCACAACAAAAGATGCGAAATCAAACAACGCCGCACAAGACGACGAACAACACAACGTCGCACTAAGACGACGAAATTACGAAAAAACACAAAAGAAAAACTTGATGTATGTGGAGATTACTTATTTAGATTGAAAGAAAGGGGAAAAGAGATGCAGAGGGGTGATTCTAGGTCAAAAATTGACCTAAAATCACCCCTCCTCGATGTGTGAAAGAGGAAGAAAACTTAGAGAGAATGCAGAGTTTCTCTCACTAAAAAATTAGGGCCGGCTACGTGACACGGCTTATCTCCTCTTTTCTCCCTCCTTCATCCAATAAAAGAGCTTTGATTATAATTGAAACTTGAAAAATCCCGCAAAAAAATTGAAACTTGAAACCGGAGCTTTTGATTATAAAATTCATTTTTACAAAAAAAATTTATTGTTCAACTCGCTTTTACATACATAAATATAATTCACTTTTCCTTTAATTTACTTTTTACGAAAATAAATTTGACATAATCAATTCATTCAGAATCAAATTTTGTCAGTAGCTCAAAGATGCGCGCCTTTTGCCTAAAAAAACTAGAAAAGTTTCGCAGAACATCATCATCTTCATGGAACCAACTGATTCTCTCGTCCCGCAAACTCCATGATACTTCTTCCACAGGTATCTATCTCAGTTTTCTTCTATATTATAATGAACACCAACTGTTTGTGAAATTTACTGTTAGACTCAATTCAAATGTATTGTAGCTCCTCCTCCTGTTGAGAAGAAGCTTGACTACGCTTCAACAAGACAAGAGGAGAGGAAACAATTCTGGAATTCTAGAGCGGATACCATTGAGGAGCAACAACTTTGTGATTACACAAGTGTCTACAAGGCACAGATTTCGGATATGTTGAAAAATATAGACATTAGGTACGGTACCATTATTATTATGTTATTCCAAGTTTGTTCCTTGTATTGATATTATTATGTAATGCAGATTATGATGTGGATGATATTTCAAACTTCATTGCTAGTTATGCATTTAGCATTCCAAATTTTGAGGTGAGGAACTTCTTGATGATATGTGATGTGATACTGCAAGGACAATCTTCTTATATGGGTTGTTGGTAATTTGAAGGTTGAGCATATCATACAAAAGATCGAGAATTTGCATGGTGTGTTGGAAATTTTGCCTGCGTCCTCTATGTATGAAAAGCTAATTTTGTATTGTTGTGGTAAGGACAGGGTATAATTTTCTCCTTTATTCATTCTCATACTACGGTTATCAAATAAATATAATTGTCTTAAAGTCATCCATGAGAAGGAAAACGATAACAAGACGTTTGCTCCCTTCATTTCAAATTCTCTCTTCATTCTATTTTCTGTTACCATCATTTTTCAAAACTGCATTTCATTTTTCTTTTTCACTTATGCTTATGCAGGTGGATGTAGCTATTGATGTTGTTGATAAAATGTGTGAATCAGGCTTTACGCTCTCTAGTCATGTAATGCAATCTGTATTAGAGACTTGCTCGGAAACTGATCAACATTTTCGGGTACTATATATCGGGTACTAAATATCTTACGTAAAGCAACTGTTAGGGGAAAGATTTAAAGGTTAATGAGTTGGATCCAGATATGGTTTATGATAGAAGGGGTTCCACCATTTGGAGGACTTGAACTTGTGACCTTTTAGTCACACTCGTCACCTTTCTTTCAGTCACGTGACAACAACTTTACCATTGCTCCAAGGCTCACCCTTAAACTTTTACAATTACATAATGAAATTTATGATTCATTTTTTCCCCTTAATTGAAGCATTGATTCTTGTTTGTCTTGTTTTACTAATATCTGTTTGTTCATTTTCTATTCCCGTTGCTATATTGAAAATCAAGGTTTTTGAAATCTATTCCATCATAAGTCGCCATCCCCACCATTTCGAGTTAAATGGAAAGATTTGCAGGCTTTTGGTACACTTTTGTGTAGTGATGAAAGATGTAAGTTTTACCTTTTCTTTTTATTATCTCTTAATGTATGCTTGTTTTCTACAATGATATCTTTTTAAAGAAATTTTTTTACTAACCTGATAATGTATTTACTTTCATTATGCAGTTTGAATGTGCGTACAAGATGATTAATGAATTGCAGAAAAAGTATTTCAAATACAAAACAACCATGTATAACGCCATTATGGCAGGATATTTTTCCGAGGTATCATTGTTGGATTGTGCTCTCACTCAGATTTTCAACTATGAAAGCTTCTCTCTCTTAATGATTTCATTCATTAAAAAAATATTTAAATGAGTCTATGAAACCTATTTAAAATAGTTCTTTCATATTCTCACTTTTTTCGATATCATAGAAAAACATCAGTGGTGGGTTGAGGGTTCTCAAACAAATGCGAGATGCCAATGTAAAGCTCGATTCATACACTTTCAGCTATTTGATTGGCAATTGTGAGACAAAAGAAGAGATTAAAAAAGTAAGTTGAGTTTAATAATTTCATATATTCAAGTTTGGGGGCCTTTGAGCGGGGTTTTTGGTCTGATTCCTGATTTCATGTGTCTTATCTTTGTGGTGGAGTTGGCTTGGTCCATTCTTCCTTTGTTTTGGGCACCATGAGGGAGGGAGATTTCTTGTGTTGTTGTTTTTGTGATGGCGTGGTTTTTTAGTTCCCCTTAGTAGTGTTGCAGGTGTTCTTTTTATGTTATTGTTGGGGTTTTTTTCGTTGGGCCACCTTTGGTGTGCTTATTTTGACTCATTGTACGTTCGTTATCCTTTTCTTGTATATATATTCACATACTTTCAGCGACTTGGTCGTTTAGTTTTAAATCAAGTATTGAGATTAAGATTTGATTTTTCAATAATTGAGTTGCTAATTAGAATATTTACTTGTAGTATTATGAAGAGATGGAACAATCTGGAATCCACTTGACAAAAGAAGTTTTTGTAGCCCTGATTCATGCATATGTAGCTTGCGGTGAATTTGATGAAGAAAAACAGGTATGTTTGTGTAAATATATGTTGTCTTTCTACAAGTTCTCTTTTGGAGTGACCTTGCAAAGGAAATAGCATGTTGTAAGTCTCATGGTAGGGTTTTAGATTATTATTAATTTGTACAACTTCCACTTTCAACCTTAAAACTCATCAATCATTGTACGTTCTTAGGATGTGTTATATAATTTACATGGCGAGTTGGAGAAGGTGCTTATCATACTCAAGGAGTTGAGTGGTCAAGATTGGTTTGACGGTTGCCTCTGGGCTATCCGGTACTCAATTAAAAACAAAAATTTAAGGTATGACGTTACTTTTTTCCCAATGTTAAAATATGATTTTATTCTGCCATTTGTTTATGTTCATTGTATATTTCGCAGTTCTACCATTGAATTGTTTAAACAACTCAAGGATTATTTCAAAACTCACGAATCTGAAATATATATGGTTTTTGATGAAGTAAGTTTTTGTTTCCTTATGACTTGAATAAGAATTTGCGATTATAAGAATTAAATTTTGGTTTAATATTTCTGCGTGTATGAAGCATGACATATTGGTCTCATGTATGTATAGGCGTATTATCTAATTTGTAAATATGAGTCCACATATTTGCAATTTGGATTGGACTTGCTCGATCTAATAAAAAAAGAGCTTGGCCTTGTTCCTTCAAAAGTGTCTCTTGATATGCTCCTAATTGTTTTTTCCACATCAAGAGATTGGAATAATGCTCATTTGGTTTGGAGAGAATATGTATTTGCTGGATATCGTTATAGTGGATTAAGCTACTGGAGGTGGGCTTCTAACCTTTATGCTATTTTTTCCCTTTCTTATAATATTTTCCTTCTCCTTATGATTTTAATTTATGACTGTAGCATGTATCACGAGCATTTGGTCTCAGGAGATCACAAAGTTCCAAGAGTTTACTCTGATTTTTGTTCCGATATGGAGCCCAAATACATCACAATTGGTGACGAACTGGTACCTGATACCTAGGGTTGGCAAAACCGGGTCCAACCCGTCGGCCGACGTGTTTAGCCCGCTATTTTTACCGAGTTGAAGTTTTGAACTTGCTTCCTATAGTTGGCTCGCCCCCGCTTAACTTGATGAAAAAACGGGGCGGACACGAGGTGGGCGGGTCGACTCGCTTGACTCGTTTTTCTTTTATTTTTTAAACTTATTTTATCCTTCTGGGATTATTTTGGTTGTTGTATTTATTTTAAGATTTGTTTTATGTTGGTGGATTTACCTTATTGTGCTATTATTAAGTATGATGTTGAGTTCAACAATTTGTTATTTATATTGTTTTTACCACAAATTTGTTTGCTGCCTATTCTTTTATATTTTCTTATGATAAAAGTTTGGTCAAAGCAACATAGTTTTTTGTAACAATTAAGTTGTAAAAAATTGCATTCGAAAATGGATGGTAATACATTGCATAAATAAATAATTCACAAACTTTAAGCAATTTTGTCATAAACTGAAAATGTTATATATATATATATATATATATATATATATATATATATTTCACCCTCTGTATATTTTCTTTTTTTAGCATAATGTTGTACCATATATAGTCTTGTAATTGAGGCAGTTGTGTACGTTGCCAAAACTCAATTATATTTTCGAAAAACTTTTTTTTGGCCTGAGTATATTTTCAAACACCTGAAGTATACACATTAGTGTCTACATTATTAAAAATCTAGTTATCGAAGTAAGATGGTTTTCATCGGATGAAGTTTATTAAAAGCAATTTTTTAAAACAAAAGAGTGAGTTTTTTTTTCGTCTAATGTACAAATCATCAAATTATGTTTGATTCTCTTGAGATGAAATTTGATTTTGAGTGAATTGATTTTGTAAAATTGATTCTTACTAAAAACGAGTTAAATGTAAACTGATTTGTGTTTGGATTCATGTAAAAGTGAGTTGAATTATACATTTATGTGTAAAAATGAATTCTAAAATAAAAAGTTACAAATTCTAGTTTCAAACATAATCAAGTCAGAAGGCAAAATCAATTCTAGTGAAAACAACCAAATATGTCAAATCAACTATACAACTCAAGAATAAATAGTGGCTCCTCTAGAGGTGGAATCAATCATACAATGTGTTGCTATTTTTTAATATTCTCTCTAAAATTTAACAGCTTAAGATCCTTTTTTACGGGTGCAAAGTGATTTCCTACATGTCCAATACTAGACGATGGACTATATATTTTATGGTTTTTGATAAATAGATTGGATGGTAGGATTGTCACCGATTTTAATTTATTTAACTTAAGGGTATCTTGGGTGTTGCTTTATTCATTCATTTGGTATTTTTGTGGTAGATACTTAATACAAACTTCTAGTGAGGCTTGAGCAGGCCTCGCAAAACAATTATGGTGAGATTGTGTTAACCAAGCAGCTGACTGGTTAGCAGGGTCTGCTTTTAATTTACCTATGGGTATTCACCTCTTTGAGTCTCTTCCACAAGGTTGTTTTAACCTCCTCCGCCAGAATGTGGCGGGTATTTATTTTAGTCGTCGTGTTTAATTGTAATTTGACCTTACGACCATCAATTTATCAAAAACAAACTTTTAGTGATGAAAAAGTGTAGTTATGTTTTCAAAAAAAAAAAAGAAAGAGTAATTATAACCATAAGAACAAGGTTTTGCAACTTTTGCAACTTTCAAATAATTATGTTATTTAAACATCAAAATACAAATATAGTCTTTATCTCTATCACTTTTTATTTTCTATAACTTACACGTATTTCAAAAATACACATAAACACCTAAAGACATCATTGTGTTTGACATCAAAATTTTGATATCGAAAAATCATTTCGCATTTTAAAAGGAGAAACATTTGTTTATGAAAAGTGTTAAATATTACCATGAATGTAAGACCCGATTGAATTGACTTATATGTAAGCTTATCAAAAGTAATTTATGCAAATAAACTAGTTTGTATGTTAATTCATAAATTCTCATTAACGGAAGTTATATTTTTATAAGCTGTTTTTTCATAACTACTTTGACTAGTTATAAGTAATACATACAAGTTTATTTATTTATGGCTTAAATATGTATTTGATCCTTGCAATTAGGGGTCGTTTAAAAATTGGTCCCTGTATTCGCTAATCCTGGCACTTTGCCCCTGCAATTGTTAATCACTTAAAATTTGGTCCCTCAACCCACTTAATCACTGCCACGTCACTAAACATCTGAGGTGGCACATTGACTCAGCAAAAGTACATGCAAAATTATCATTTAACCCCTTTCTTCTCTTCAACCTTCTTCCTTATCTTTTACCCCTTTCTTCTCTTCAGCCTTCTTCCTTCTCTCGTCCCTTTCTCTTTTCCACCAACCCCACTAGCGCCGTCGCCGTCGCCGCTACCAACACACAACCGTGATAACACACAACCCCAAATAAAACTCGAACCCTACCTTGCTCCTCTAACGCCACTCTCAACCCACTTGTCTTCACCAATTTCACCTACCGCAAACTCTCCTTCCACAATTGCTTCAACAACATACAACAACACCTCATTTCTCTACCTTCTTTCCCTTCATCTCTCAAGGAACTCGTTTTCATCGACAACCCTTCTGTTGTTTCACCTCTCTACCCTTTACTCCATAATGTCAACTCTCTCAAGAAACTAATCTTGGTCGAAAGTGAAACACTACCACTGCAAATTGGTGATTTTAAAAATTCAGAAGAGCTTGCTCTTGCAAGGGCAAAGTCGTTATCGCCGCCGTCAAACACCAGAAGTGATGCATCCGTGGATCAAACAATGTTCTGGGTTCGATTTCGATTTTGATGTTTAATTCTAGGTTAGGGTTGTTCGTTTCAATATTCTGGGTTGTTATTTTTAATTTTTTTTTGTTTTTTTTGCTGGGTTGTTCAATATTCTGGGTTGAAGATTTGGTGAGGATTTCGATTTCTTTTTGCTGGGTTGAAGATTTCGATTTTTTTTGCTGGGTTGTTCAATATTCTAAGTTGGTAGTGGTGAGGATTTTAGATGAATGATGTTGTTGTTGTTGAAGATTTGGTGATGAATGATGTTGTTGTTGATGTTGAAGATTTGAGACATGTTGATTGATTAATGATGCTGTTGTTGACATTGAAGATTTGGTCATTTTTTTCTTTTTCTGGATTTGGATATTGTTCACTGGGAACCAGGAAAGACATAACACGGTGAAAGCCAGAGGCAAATTGGTGAGGAAGAAGATGAACTTGGGGGTAAATTTGTAATTTTGCGTTTGTGTGAAGTCTTAGGGGTATTTTGGTCCGTTCACATGAAATTTTGATGAGTCAGCAAGTGAATCAACCAATTAGCAGTCCCACGTCACCTAATCAGTGACGTGGCAGTGATTAAGTGGGTTGAGGGACCAAATTTTAAGTGATTAACAATTGCAGGGGCAAAATGCCAGGATTAGCGAATATAGGGACCAATTTTTAAACGACCCCTAATTGCAAGGATCAAATACATATTTAAGCCTTTATTTATTTATTTATTTATATAAACTATTTTGCATAAACTCAAAAATAAGTCAGTCCAAACGGCCCTATAGTATATATTTGTAGGGGTGAGCAGAATTCTATCAACCGCCCGAAACTCGTTTCAAACATGAGTGTTACGAGCGGGTCGGTTCGGTCCACGGGTGTAAAACTACCCAGAAACAGTTATAAATGGGTTTGAACGGTCGGTGTCGGCCCAAACAAATTGCAGATGTTGCTATCCGAACCCGCCCGAATTACTATTGTTATATTATATATTATGTAAAAATGCTTTGAGGTCACGTGAATAGCTAGCTAGTCTTTGGGTCTACTGTAATAAAAGCAATTAACATGTACTATGTCTTTGTCTTTTGTCTGCTCTACAGCTGTACAACACTTTGACATTTTTTTTTTTTGAAAGAACACACTTTGACATTTGAAATTAAACAATTTAATTTTTTTAATAAATGCTAGTATTAACCTTTATGACCACCCCTATGTATTAACTTCAATCAATGACAGTAGCGCCCCTCTCTTCCTTGTCCTCCCTCTCTAACCTCAAACTTTAATCTCCATTGTTCTTCAAAATCCACCCTTCTTCACAACTCCATCGTCCTAATTTCTCTTCACCCTCGTATTCTTCTTTCATTTCCTTTGTTGTTGATCATTTCTCTCTCACGTTTTTTGTGTTTGTCATTTTCAGTAGATGTAAAAATAGAGGTTGAAATCATGTCCATTGTGCTTACTCTACCTGCTTCTCTATGATTTTTTTTCTTTGTTGAGGCACATAACCGAACCAACCCACCCGTGCTACCCGTCCAACCGACTAACCGAGACCCGCCAGAACTGAGACAACATATGGTCGGAACTGGTTCTGGATTTTATGCCTTCGGTTTCATCTAGGGTGACGATTTCGGGCCCGACCCCGCCCGAAACCGTCCGATGCTCAGCCCTATATATTTGTGTCTACTTTTGGAGGAGTCAAAGTTGATTTTAAAGGTGTAAAATTGATTTTGTATTTATTTTGTTTATCTAAAAAATAAGTAGAATCGACTTTACCTCTAAATTTGATTATAATTGAAACTTGAAACTGGAGCTATTGATTATAAAATTCATTTTTACACATAAATTTATTGTTCAACTCACTTTTACATGTATGCATAAATATAATTCACTTTTCCTTTAATTTACTTTTTACGAAAATAAATTTTACATAACCAATTCATCAAAATCAAACGCACACTATATATATATATATATATATATATATATATATATATATATATATATATATAGTGTAATGCTAATGCACACCCATCTAAAAATTAGAAGGTGTGTGTTAGCATCCTACACATTTTTAGATGGACATAATACCCATTTTTTCTTTATTAAAAAAAGTCAAAAGAAAGGATATGATTGTAATTTCAAAATTAATATCATTATTATTTACTCAAATTAATGTAAAAGCAAAATGGACACTTTCTCTCTACCTTTTCTTAGGGGTGAGCATCGGTCGGTTATCCCCGGTTTCGGTTTGAAAATTTTCATAACAGATGAAACCGATGATGGAAAAATAGGAACCATTCTCGACCGCTGAAGGCACCGGTTTGAGAGGGTGACGGGTTGCGTCGGAGACGGTTTTCACGGGTGGGTTAAGTCGGTTTGATCAAACGGAAACAACCACAAATCCAGCAGCGTCGGCACATATCATTGTATTCAACCCAAAACACCTATATAACCCCTTCGTATCTCTCTTCTCTCCTTCTGTGTAGAAACTAGAAAACAACTTTGTAAGAAGAAAATAAATACAAATGGACATAACTTCAGAATAAGGAAGGAATAAGGGAAGATTCAAATAGCACAACAAATAACCCAAAAACAATGGTGTTGGAAGTTATAAAGAAACAATTGGTGAAGATCTGAAGAAAAAAAAACTTTTTGCGAGAGGCTTCTTTTCATGAAGACAAGCTGTGAGATACTTACTAGTAGTAAAATTTAAAATAAGGTGAAGCATTTAATTTCATATTATACTAATTTTTTTTAGAGGAATTTCATATTATATTTATCAGGTTACTTATTGTAGTTAGGTTACTTATTGTAGTTAGTTGGATGGGACATTGGGAAAGGATAAGAACATAGGAACTCGCAAAAGTATATAGAAAAATGAAATAAAGTCTTTGCAAGTTGTACTATTAGACATTGTAGAGTACAGACTAAAAAGATAAGCTTTGACTGCATGCTCCCTTTTTATTAGATATATATATATACAATATACATATTTCGGGCGGGTGTGGGTATTCGTGGTTTCAGATTTTCAAAACCGGTCCCGACCGTTTAAAACCATATGGACTCGCTTTTCCTTCTTTCTCCACCCGACGCCCGTACTAACCCGCCCCGTAAAACCCATGGTTATTCGGTTTGTTCGGTTCTTGGGCGGGTGCGGATAGCATGCTCAGTCCTACCGGCTTTTCCTTTTCTATTGCTCAGCAAATCGGTTGTTTCATCTTTCTCACATCATCCTTGTTCAAAAAAAAAATCTTTCTCACATCATCATTCTCCCTCATTTGGCTCGTTGTCTTCTTCCATGGTCACCATTGAAGAGCAAATTAAAAGCAAATTACCATTGAAGAAATTTTGAAGAAATTTAAATCAAGTTTAAACTATTTCTGATGTCTGAAATTTTGTTTTTTTTTTATTTTTCAATTCCACGGGAAATTAGTTCACCGTTGAAAAGCACTTGGGGTCAAAGCGAAGATGGCAAATAGAACACAACACCTCTTGAAATACTAATAATGCTTCCATATTAAAAATAAAACCGGTTCAGTTCAACAAAACTCCAACAAATTGATTCCTATCAAGATCATCTTTTGAATAAAATTCATCAAATTTTCTTAAATTAAATATCCATAAAGAAAGAGTTCGGTTAAATGGTGGAAGAAGAAATTTTGGTGATGTTTAACCAGAACATTTTCTTCTTTTCCAAAGTGATTGTAGTAGAGCCAGAGAAAAAAATTATGTAATGGTGGAAAAATACCGTAAGAGATATGTATTTAGGCACCAGGAAAGAGAGAGAAAGGGGTATTTTATGTCCATCTAAAAAGGTGTAGAATGCTAACACACACCTTCTAATTTTTAAGGCTTTGTTTGCGAGTTTGGAGGGGAAGGGAGGGGAAGACTTGGGAAAAAAGGAATGAGCAAGTGGAAGAAATAGAGGAAAATGGGAGGGGAGGGCTTTGGGGGTTAACTTTTCTTCATAATACTAAACCCTCTTCATTTGGGGGAACTAAAAAATTGTATTGGAGGAGGGTTTTGGGGGGTTTTAGAGGGTTTATATGAATTCTTCAAATTTAATCTGTGGTGTTGTATTATTTTTAAAATTAAAAATGTAGTAATCATATGCATTAATTTATTATTCTATAAAAAACTACTCTTTTAATTTTTTTGAAAGATTTCTCCATTTTCCCTCATATTTTCCACCCCTCAAAGCCTTCCCTTCCCCTCCCCTCCAAACTCGCAAACAAAGCCTAAGTGGGTGTGCATTAGCATTACCCATATATATATATATATATATATATATATATATATATATATATATATATATATATATATATATATATATATATATATATATATAGTAAACTTAACCCAAAAGACTTAAGGGGTCACAGGTCATGTACCACATTTTAAAATAGTACACTTAACTAACATGACTCTGCAAAACTGCAACCAAAGCTCAAACAAGTTGAAGTTGGAAAAAGATGTCTTGAGTTTAAATAGAGAAAAGAGGACATGCATTGTCAGTTTAAACTAGTTTTAAACTGACAAAAAATAGCAATCAATTATCTTTATAAGGTTATTCTCTAAATTCTAAATGCAGTTTTGAAATGGACTTATGTAGCAATATGGTGAATTCAACTGTCATCGGATGACAGTGTAAAAGTAAACTATAAAGTGAACTTAACAAAACTATAAAGTGAACTTAACAAAAGGATGATGGTAAAGAGTTCAATATCATGTCGACAAATTGAAATTGTGATCATTATAATTCACATTTAGGGATTCATAAACCTTTTTCAAAGAGCAGTTAAAGACTGAATCTAGGAAGATGGGATTGATGAAGAAAAGGACATATAGGAGATCAGGAAACAAAATGAAAAAGATGAGCAATAATCATTGTCTTTTTCTACCAAGCAAACAAATCACAAGTCAATCTTGTAAAACCAGACATCATGACAACAAACATCTAGATTAAAAGATAACAAAAAAGACATCATTTGCATCCTAAAAAGAAATATGCATGTTTTCAAAAATCATAACTAGCCTATTCATAACTTGTGATTTTGCATAACCACGCCTACTTTATGGAAATTACTCCTTAGCAGTTGTACTCTTCACCAAAAGCCTATACAAAATAACATCAATATTAAGTAACACCAATCGATGCGAAAACAAACATACTCTTCTTAGAAAACACAGTCTTTACTGAATTCTACACCATCGGATGAAGAGGAAGATATATTTATCACGTCACCATAAGATAATGAAGAATCCGTGTTTGCTAAGTCTCAAACAATCTGTTGAGATAAGGAAATACCTTCTTTTTCTTCCCGCAATTTAAACTTTGCACACCTATATAAATTAAAACAATATTAGGGAACGATAGCTAAGTTAGCTAAAATTGCAATTTGCAGGGAATTGAATAGGCTCAAGAAACAATTTACTACAAAGTAACTAAGGAGTATTCGAGAACTGACATTACGTAAACTGTAAAATTTCCCCTCCTCCATCAACATAGAAGGAAATTTACATGTAGTTAGTAACTAAAAATTGCGCCCACATGAATTTATTTCCATTAATTGTCAGAGCTAAGATGTAATTAAAGTAAGTATATATTAGATAACGAAAAAAAAATTAAAATTATAACAAAAATAAACAACACCATTAATATATTAGTTGTAAACATCATCATAAACTTAAGTGAGAAGATCTATACTTAACAACAAGATAGGAAGTTTAACTATAAGTGGTAACACATGAAATTCATACATGTCCCTTTGAATACTCGTCTTATGATTAAAATTAATTACTATGATTTTAATGGGAGCATCAACCATAAGATTTAATTTCCCAGTCAGAAAAATTAAATTTGAAGCTACAATCTTACCTTGAATGGATATTCAACACCTCAATATTGTCTCCTTTCACGACATCCTTCAATTACATTAGACTTGGAATATGTGGAATTACTTCAAATGATCTTGAAGAAGACCCATGAATTCGAAAATCTTTGACTCCGTATTTATCGGGGTCATAGTAAGTAAAACAATCCCATGAATGATATAACAATAAGGCAGCACCCTCTTCGAAGTGTTTTATCGGCAAACACAAAGCATGACACCGCGGAGAAGGATTGGTCAAAGTATCAATGTGGTAAACCTGAGTCTATGACTCTCCAATGCCATATTCATTCATAACCCACATTGCAACATAAGAGAAACAGTTTGAGTCACAAATGTGACATCCCTTTAATTCTCCCAAGCTAATACGTCTTCTCGCACCACGAACTTCGGTATTATGATTTTCAAACACAAATGAAGTAGAAGGAAATGATTGAAACCTCTCTCTTTCAAAACAAAAACACAATATAGACCCTCCCCTTTCCTCAAATCGGATCCAATGAAGTACACCATTCATACAAGTGGGATACATAAGATATGAAGAAGAAATTTGAGGATCCACTTCAATATCTCTCCATGTTGGTGTTCTGAGTGTGTGTATCTCAACAATTACCACGTGCTCAATCTCACAGGCATATTCACATATTACACGTCTAGCATATTTCTTCCAAATATTTATCACTTTATATTCATTAGTTTTAGGATGGAAACCAAAACCAGCTGCTTCTTGATTTATAACATAAGTTTTGTCATTTGGCATACGAATCGTAGTAGCTTCATGAAGTCTTATAAACTCCCAGTGACGCACATTGTAGCAAAAAGGAGTAAAAAAAATGCTTGCTCTATTTACCACTTTTTTTAATCAGGTAGCATAGCTCAAATTAAAAAGTTCTATAGCTTGTATAGTACAGCATTGCAACACTATAATAGAACCATGTATCAACACTAAATAACCACTTTTTTTAACCAGATTATTGAATGAATCTACACTAAATAACCATGTCAATCTGACCAATGAATGATACACACTATTCATCTCACTTGCATTTTCCTAAATGGACTGCTCCCTATCATGTATCAACAATTATCCTTCTTCATTTCCATACCTCCCACTAAAGGACTAAACTAAATAGTTCAAACCATAAAACTAAGGTAGTTATAGGACAATGAGAAATTATATACTAACTAACAACCTGAATTATTTATTGATTTGGTGGGAATAACCTAAAAGTGAATGTGACAAAAGGATGTAAAGGATTCAAGATCATGCCACCAAAATTGACATTCAATCATTAAAAATTTAAATCTAAACTATTCATCAAAGCTCCTCAAATCAATAATTCATTATAATTAACGCCCAGGGATGCAGAAACTCTTTTCAAGAAGCAGTTAAAGACGAAGAATAAAGAAAATCAGGATTGATGAAGTAAAACACAGTGTATGGAAATTCCTTCTTATCAGCTGTACTCTTCGCCAAAAGCCTCACCACCAGAGGAAGAAGGTATTTGTCAAAACATCATTCAAGATCTTCATTTATCTCCATGCAATTTAATATTTGCACACCTATATAAAATAACACCAATATTACATAACATAGTCTAGGTAACATACCTAAAATTGTAATAAGCAGGTGTCAGAAAACCAATAAAATGCAAAAACAGACATACTATTCTTAGGAAGCAAATTCTTCACCGGCAGATGATGGAAAACATGTAGTTTCTATGTCTCAAACAATCTGTTGAGACAGAGACACACCTTCCTTTTCTTCCCGCAATTTAAACTTTGCACACCTATATAAATTAAAACAATATTCGGGAATAATGGTTAAGTAATATTAGCTAAAACTGCAAATTGCAGGCGATGGAATAGCCTCAAAAAACTATTTACTACTTGCCAACTAAGAACGTTCAAATAACTGACATTAGAACAATTGTCAATTAATTTTCTCCTCCTCCATCAACACGAAATGTATAAAGGAAATTTATAAGATGTAATTAGTAACAAAAGATTGTGTCCACGTGATTTTTTTCCCATAAACTATCGGAGCCAGATATGTAATTAAAGTTGGTAGATATTAGATAACCGAAAAGAGCTAAAATTAATATATATATATAGGACAGAGGCTTACAAGCCTACAGAGTCGGAAGTCGATGATAGAGGTTAATCATTACAAGCACTCTTAAGCGCGGGCAAAAAAGAAGCAAATATATATATATATATATATATATATATATATATATATATAAACAACACCATAAATATACTAGTTGTAAAAGCAATTGATTGAGGAAACATCACAATATATATCTAACAACAAGTCTTCCTTTCTCTAAATAGAATGGCAAAATTGGAAGTCCCTTTGAAAACTTGTCTTATGATTAAAATTAATTACTATGACTTGTATGGGAAATGGAAATATCAACCATCAGATACAATTTATTAACTTATAAGTGGTAACATAAGAAACTCACGTGAATCACTTTGAAAACTCGTCTTTTGATTAACATCAACCATCAGATTCAAATGCCAATAAAAATAAAATATTTGAAGCTACATTCTTACCTTGAGTGGATATTCAGCACCTCAATATTGTCTCCTTTCAAGACATCCTTCAATGAAATTAGACTTGGAATATGTGAGATTACTTCAAAAAACTGTGAATGACTCCCATGAATTTGAAAAGCTTTGCATCCATATTTCGCAGGTTCATAATAGATTAAACAATTGCAGGAATGATATAACAATATGGCAGCACCTTCTTCAAAGTGTTTTATCGGCCTTAAACCTGAATGCCGAGAAACAGGACTGCCTGAAGGATTGAACGAAGTGTTAATGTTGTAAACCTTAGTCCATGATTCTTCATTGCCATATTCATTCATAACCCACATTGAAACATCAGATAAAATGGTCGAGTCACAAATGTAAAGAAATCCCTTTAATTCTCCCATGCTAATATGCATGTTACCAAGAATTCCGTTGTTATGATTTCCAAGCAAATGTGTAGGAGAAGGAAACGACTGCAACTTCTCACTTTCAAAACAGAAAAACAATATTGACCAATTTTTACCTTCATATCGTATCCAATGAAGCGCACCATTCACACAAGTAGGATAACTGAGCACCAAACAAGAAATTTGAGGATCCACTTCAACATTTCTCCATGATGGTGATCCAAGTGTGTTTATCTCAAGGACCACACGCGTGAACTTCCTCTCATTGACATGTTCAACATGTCTCACCCACATTTTTATCACCTTATATTCATTAGTTTTAGGTTGGAAACCAAAACCATGTCCTTGAATTCTTACCCGATTCGTGGTAGATTCAGGAAGTCTTATGAACTCCCCCGTGACTGGGTTGCAGATCACTAATGGGTTTCCAAAAGATGGGTCAGACAAACAAAGTAAACCATTGCAAGAATTCACAATATCAAACTTATCAAAATCTGTATTGCAAGCAATATAAAGGCTTTTTCTACCCCTATCACTGTTCTCATAATTTTTCCCGGAAACTAATCTCGCAGCACGAAAAGGGAGATTGGATTTATTATTGATCTCGTCACTTCTATCCCTAAATGATCTGAGAGGAAGCTTGAACATAGGCTTAAGCTTGACAAGATTGTTGCTTTCAATCTCAAACTTTTCAGGTTCACACTCAAGAAGGTACAAGGTTCTTGACACTCGGTAATAGTCATTGGTCCGAATCATGAGACTAAGTGGTGATCGCTCAAAGTGCGATTCAGCAAAATGTGATTCTGAAATCATTGTATTCCAAACTTTGCACACAGATTTACAAATGAGAAGCGACTTAATGGGAAGTTGAAGCAGAATGTGGGCAATAACGTGAGACGGAAGATTATCAAAATAAGGGCAAAGTTCATCATGACTTTCTGCCTCGTCAACTTTTCCTTTTGATTTATTGCGTCTTTGGCCTGCCCTAGCAGGGGCAATTGAACCTTTTTTTCTTTTCATGACTACACTAAGTTGTAAAAAAGGAAAATAAACAAAATAAGTTAATTAAATCACATCAAAAAGTGATTGAATTTGATAAATATCATAGAGGACGAAAGAGAAACTAAGAATCAAACACGAGAAGACAAAAGGTTGGTTTCTTTCAATCTGAAGTATGAAATTCATATTAAAAATGACAACTTTAATTGAAGAAATTTGGGAATTAAGAAAGCGATTATGAAATAAAGTGATGCAAGTAATTAAAAGGAAATTTGGAGAAACAATTAGAATATGATGTTGATTATTATTGATAGATTAATAGCGAAGAATGATTATGAACAAAATTGCAATGAAAGAAAGAATTACCTTGAAGAAGTTCGGAACCCTAATTTCGATGGAAAAGCGTTACAACAAGATTGTTGAAACTTGAATGAACCAACGCTGTTGAAAATTGACACAGGTCGAGTGGCTTATACACGCTGATAGTGGGAAAGGCCAATAGGGACCAACGGTTTAATATGTTCTATTTGAAATAAAATAGTGTGAATAGGCATTTTCGTCACTGAATTTGCTAAGACTAATCAAATTCATCCTTCAATTTGTCGAAATAGTAAATTAGTCCTTGAATTTCATCGACTTCTGTCAAATTCATCCATTCGTCTAATCTCTCCTAGGAAGGCTGATGTGTCAACCTTCATGTTGTGTTGTGATATCCACGTGTACAAGGACCATTTTGCATGAAATGTTTCAAATTTAACTTTCCACTTTTCACTTTCAATTTTTCATTTCTTCTCTTTTACCCATTTATTCATCCTCATATTTCATTCAGAAACATCAAACCATTCCCTGACTCTTCTCCTTCCCACTAAAACCTTCATCATTTTCATCAACATCTCTCCAAAGGCATCATCATCTTCATTGATCAACATTTGAAGTGCCGTTTTGAAGGAAGATTTCATCATCTGTGAAGGTAAACCTTTTATGTTCGTTTTTCCATTCATGAATGTTTGTTTTCTCCATATTTTTGACAGTTTTTTTTTCATTTTTCGTTTTCATTTTTATCCATTCGTTTTCATGTTTAAACTTCATTTGATGTTTGCTTTGTTGATCACACAGTCACATGTTTACTAGGGTTTGAGTCCATTTTAGGGTTTTCAGTTTATAAGTTAAAGTTTGTGTAAGTAGTCATGTTTAATTTCATAAACATTTTTTTATCCTACCACCTCAATGTTAAATGATCCATAAGTACTTTTTAACCGTGTAAATATTTACTTTAAAAAAAACAGTGTATATATTCTATGAATTAAATGACCAATTTAAAACAATAAGAGAGGAACAATATTATTGGACACCAAGAACAATCTCATTTTGACCCAACATAAAAAATATTGTGTTTTGGTGTAAAAAAAATTCTTTCGATTTTACCCTTCACTTAATATTTTTTTAACATTTTATATTGTTCCTGAATGTGTCTGATATATAGACATTTTTTTAAGGTTTGGCTTAGATGAAAGTTTGGTGTCACTGAAAAGCTAGTTAAACATACTAAGCAAAGGAAAATTATTACCAACACAATTTTTTTTATTAAGATAGTTTACTAAATAGATATCATAGGTTGTTTAATGGATGGACAACTAGGCTGCTCCATGCGTAATTCTAATTTCTCTGTGCAAACTAAAATGGAACCATCATTAAAGGGAAAACTCAGTATCCATTTTGTATATTCAATCCATTATATTGATTGAATATAAGGTCAACTAAAACTGAGACTCTATTGAAAATTCTGACAGGACTCTGTAACAAGAGCTCAAACAAGCTGAAGCTACACAATGTCTTTTTTAAGTTTCACATCAAAGAAAAGTAAATGTCAAAATTAGTTTGATCCAGTGAGTAGCAAAATAGAGTAAAAAAAATGCTTCTATTTACCAATGATTTAATGTACTATAACATGTACAGATATTATAATAATTGTACAGCATTACAACAAAATCTAGGGATTTAATTATAATCTTATGTGCTACAGTTATGACTCATTGAAATAGTTAAGTATACAACCTAGGAATTTGATTTTGACTCATGATAGCAGCTTAGGTTTCTTGAACTGAATCTCAATATTGACTTGGTGCGGAGATTATCATTGTTGTCACTGACAGAGGCATTTTCATTCCCCACATATGAGGCAAAAATGTTACAAATATAACTATACAGCGTACTTTCCAAAACAACATCAATTTGACGATCTCAAACTCTTGAACCACTACAGTCTTACCAGCATAATATTTTATCAGTTGAAAACAACTACAACCAAGCTTTTTCCCGGTAAGTCATGTCGGCTACATAGATCAAATTACGCCATAATGTTTTGTCATAAACCATATTTCGGTCCAACTCATTAATTTCTAAATCTTTCCTAATAGAATGTTGAATGCCGAACAATTAAGGAACAAAAGGGTTGTGCATACAAAACAAAATCGATGGAAAAATATGTCTAACTTAAATACCTTTGAAGTGAACTAGGCAAAAGGATGGTAAAGGATTCAATATCATAGCAAAAAAGAAAAGAAATTCAATCATTAAAACTTTCAAGTCCAATCAAATCAATCGAAGGTCCTGCAATAGATGATTCATTATATTTCACAAATTGAGATTCATAAACACTTTTCAAGAAGTTAAAGACTTAGAATCAAGGAAGACTTTAAAAAAAAGATATCATTTGCGTCCTAAAACGATATACGTATTCTTTCAAAAATCATAATTAGCCAAATCATTACTTGTGATTTAGCATAACCAGGCCTGTTGTATGAAAAGTACTTCTTACAGTTGAACTCTTCATCAAAAGCTTCACCACAGGAGGAGGAGGAGGGTACTTGTCAAGTCGTCGCTCAAGAACTTCATTTTTTTCACGCAATTTAAACTTTGCAAACCTATACAGAATATCATAAATATTGCGTAATAAAGCCTAAATAACGTAGGTAGCTGAAAATACCAATCAATGTGAAAACAGACGTACTCTTATTGGAAAATGTGCTCTTCACTGAATTCTTCATCATCAGATGAGGAGGAAGCTATAATTTATCACGTCGTTATAAAATGATGAAGAATATGTACTTGCCAAGTCTCAAACAATCTGTTGAGACAGGGAAAGAACTTCATTTACCTCCTGCAATTTAAACTTTCCGCACCTATATAAATTAAAACAATATTAAGGAACAATGGTTAAGTAAAATTGGCTAAACGTCTAAACTATTTACTACAATAATTAGCAACCTACGCATGTTCCTTTGAATATGCGTCTTATAATTCAAATTAATTATGATTTTTAAGGGAGCATTAGATTCATTTACCCAATAAAAATAAAACATTAGAAGCTACATCCGTACCTTGAGTGAATATTCAACACCATGTCTCCTTTCACGACATCCTTCAATGAGATTAGACTTGGAACATGTGGAATAACTTCAACTCCTTCTGAACGACTAATCCCTTGAATTCGAAAAACTTTGAATCCATATTTCTCAGGTTCATAGAAGATCAAACAATTGCGGGGATGATATAATAATTTGGCAGCACCTTCTTCAAAGTGTTTTATCGGAACACATAATTCCGAAAGCCATAAAACACGACTTTCTGAAGGATTCAACGAAGTATTGATGGTGTAAACCTTAGTCCATGATTCTCCAAATGCCATATTCATTCATAATCCACATTTTAACATTAGAGAATAAGGTCCGGTCACAAATGTAAAGAAAACCCTTTAATTCTCCCATTCTAATACACTTTTCACCATGAATTCCATTATTATGCTTTCCAAACACATCTGGAGGAGAAGGAAATGACTGCAATCTCTCGGTTTCAAAACAGAAACATAATATTGACTTTTGCAAACCTTCAAATCTGATCCAATGAAGCGCACCATTCACATAAGTGGGATACTTAAGAGTTGAAAAAGAAATTTGAGGATTCACTTCAACATTTCTCCATGATGGTTCTCCAAGTGTGTTTATCTCAAGGATCACACGCTCAAACACCCAGTCAAGGGCAGGTTTAAGTTTAACATGTCTTATCCACATTTTTATCACTTTATATTCATTAGTTTTAGGTTGGAAACCAAAACTAGCTACTCCTTTCATTCTTATCACATCCGTCCTTAACTTACGATTAGTAGCTTCAGGAAGTCTTATGAACTCCCCAGTGAGTGGGTTGCAAATCACTAAAGGGATTCGGTTGAATTGGTGACACAAACATAACAAGCCATTGCAAGAATTCACAACACCAAACTTAGAATAATATGGCTCGAAATAAATATTAAGCCATTGACGATGATCCCCATAATTGTCCTCGCCATTTTTCTCCCTATATGATTTTGGATCATAAAGAGGAAGCTTGGACATAGGCGTAAGCTTCACATGATTGTTGCTTCCAGTCTCAAACTTTTCAGGATCACACTCAAGAAAATGCAGGTATCTTGACACTAGTTTTTTGTCACAGGTCCGAATCATGAGACTAATTGGCGATTGCTCAAAGTGCAATTTAGCAAAATATGGTTCTGAAATTAGTGTTTTCCAATTTTTGCACACACATTTACAAATGGGAAGAGACTTGATGGGAAGTTTAAGCAGAATGTGGGTAGTGAGGTGAGATGGAAGATTATCAAAATAAGGGCAAAGTTTGTGACTTTCTGCTTTATAAACTTTCCATTTAAATTTTTTGCTTCTTCGTGTAGCCCTAACCATCTTATTTTTCATGGCTATATTAAGTTGTAAAACAGAAAATAAACAAAATAAGTAAATTAAACATTGAACATTTGATAGATATCATACATACATGAAGAAATCAAACATTGAACATTGAACATCTAAAGTATGAATTTCATGTTAAAAATGACAAGTTTAATTAGTAAATATCCAGTGAAAGTAAGTACCTTGGAAAAGTTCCGAACTCTGTTAGTTTGAGGGCAAGAGCGTTGGCGTAGAAGATTGTAGAGAGAGCAACTCAAAGTGCGATGATTTATCATCTACTCCATCTGGTCTCAAATATAAATATTAGAACTTGCATCTCAAGAAACTTGGACCTCAAGAATCCATGCAAGTTCCTTTAGGTCCAAGTTTCTTAATAATAATTATTGTCAAAAAAATTCTTAATCAAAATTGTACATATAAATAATATATATTTTACACTTTCATATTTTAACAAACTATACTTATATTTTTTAAATAATACCAACAATATAAAAAATATAATATCTTTAAAAAAATATAAGAAATCTAATATAAATTCTTATATTTTTGAATGACACCAACAAAATAGCATTCATAGTCAAATTTGTTTAAGGGTGTAATTGAAAGAAGAAAAAGTCAGCCAAAAACAACCTATTTTTCTTATATATATATATATATATATATATATATATATATAGTACTAGTGAAACACAATGCATGATGAGAGCGGTAGTAACATCAGGGAAACCAAAATCCTGAAGAAAAGAACGGAGAAAATCTCAATTGACATTATCAAAGGCTTTTTCTATAATTTCTTGCATGAAGTGAATAATTTCTTGCAAAACAATGCATTGTCAGTGGTGCCCTTAACAGGCAAAAAACTGCTTTGGTAAGGACCAATAATATTGTTAAGAATAGGTCTAAGGCGATGAACAAGGACTTTGGTGATGATTTTGTAGATGATATTGTAAAGGTTAATGGGACGAAAGTCTTTGTAAGTGTTGGGGGGTTAACCTTAGGGATGAGGGCTATGAGGGTGTCAGAGATGGATGGGTCGTAATAGCCGGTGTGGAAGGCTGAGTGAACTAAGTTGAAGACGTCATCTCCAACAATGTGTCAATACTGTTTAAAAAATATGCATTGAAAGTCATTTGGGCCTGGGGATCTGTAAGGCTTCATGGAATGGAGGGAGACCGTCACTTCTTTTTGGTTATGGGGCTAGTGAGGGAATTCCTATTGACATCATCTAAGGTGGGGTGGCTGCCTTCATTGGAAGCGTGGTTTTGGTGAAGATGATGGTTACCACATAAAAGGTTTTTAAAATACTTGAGTGCTTCTTCCTGAAGAATAGTATTATCAAAAGACCAAGAACCATTGGGAAGCTGAAGCTTGCGGATTTTATTCTTCTTCCTTCTAATAATAGTCTGAGCATGGAAGAAAGAACTATTTTTGTCACTAAATTTCACACATTGCTCTCGAGATTTTTGGTACCAAAGCATTTCCTCCTGAAAAAGAATGTGATTATATTCTTACTGAAGCTCTTTTCTAGTTGTACATGTCTAAGGGAGTCCACTCTCTCAAGATAATTTTGGACCCCCTTAAGCCTGTTCTCAACTCTCTTCTTCCTTCTGAAAATGTTACCAAAAACTTCATAGTTGAATGTGATAGAGTGAACCCTAACCTTGCAGAGAACATTTGTTGTGGTTAGAAGAACTACAGGCTCTGTCAACCAAATCAACATAATCCTCATGGTCAATCCAAGCGGCTTAAAATCCAAAAGGCCTAGGCCCTCTGGCTAAGGGAAGACCACCAAAACGGACGAGGAGAAGGTTGTGATCAGAATGTAACCTGCAAAGGATTTCAACAAAAGCTTTAGGAAAAGCTATCTGCCAAGCTACATTAGCTAAGCCTTTATCAAGTTTCTTTGAAAGAATACGGAGGCCGTTGTTGTTGCGGTGCCAAGTGAAACGACCTTCTATAGTGGACATGAGTGTACCCATTGTTTGTACAGAAATTAAACATCTTAGCAAAAGGAACGTGAGTTTCTAGAATGACAAGGAAAATAGGATTATACTTTCTGATCATGTCTTTCAGATGTCTTCTTGAGTTGTTGTTATGAGCTCCTCTGATATTCCAAGAGAGAATAGAAATGGCTAGGAGAGCTTCCAAAATCAACTGAGTATCTGAAAGAACGCAAGAGAAAAAAGGACTAAGTGACCATGTCCTCCTCATCTTGGATTGTTGTTTCTTGATCTTCATCACAATATGAGAGAATTGCATCAACATGTTTGTCTTTTGTTTGGTCAGAAGGGATGTCAATTATGTTTGTGTGAGGTTTAGCATTTTCCAAGATGTTGTTGGTGTGCGTATGAACCTGGAAAGTGGTGAATTGGTTAGGGGTAATTTCGGAAATAATTTCAGAGTTTGGGTTAGCTTTGTCTTGTTGTGAGTGTAAAGCTAGGGGCACGTGGCCTGAGGGAGTGTGAGTGGCATGTTTCGTACGAGGAATGGTCTTATGAGAGATGTTACTTCTCTCATCGATGTCGTGGTTGGGTCCTTTGCTACTTCTCTCAAAACTTTATCCCCGAGGCACAAGACAATGACACTCCTGGCCTTGTCCATCATCTCGGTCTTCTCTGCTCGTGACATGGTGATCGATAACGCACCTTCACCCTTCAAAGCTTTCTCACACTTTTGTTGCATTAACATCGCTTCCATCTTTACCTTCCATAACCCAAAATCGTTATCTCCGGTAAACTTCTCAATATCCCACTTCGAACCCATGATACTTGATTATCCTTTGACCCTTGCCCCACGGTGGGCGTCAATTGTTGTGAATTCGATGAAAAATCACACCAATAATAAACTTGATGTGTGGAGCAAGTGATAGTCAAGCAACCAAAACAAAGTGTTTGGAATTTATAATCATAAACAAAAGTAGAAAACAGATAGAGAAAAGAAAGAGAGAACGCAAGAGAATTTGTTTACCCAGTTCGGTCCAAATTGACCTAGTCTGGGGGAGAGAGCAGCCCTCCGTTTCACCATAATGATGAGTAACTTTACAAAAGAGATATCAATGGGTTACAAGAATAAGTCTCCCGCCTAATTCTACCCAAAGCCCCAATCTTTTCCCGTGACCAAGAGACTCAATCCTAATAGTGTTTCCCAAGGTGAATCAACCCAACCCTAGTGTTTGTTGCCAAAAGCAAATTCTATACAAACCTTAGTTTGATTTCTAAACCCTTGTTTCAGCCCCCTCTATCTCAAGGTTTACTCTTGTACAAAGTCTATATTTATAGTAAAAGTATCCCTCATAAAATTAGAACAAATCTGACCCATAAAAATGTTTTATTTTTATGCTGTTACGACAATTCGGGCGCCGATTTTGACCATTCGGGCCCCGAAAAATGTCGAATCAAATGTCTTCAAAAACAAGCAAAATTCAGGCCCCAGACAGAACCATTCGGGGCCCAATTTTGACAGATTCAGCAAACTTCAATTTCTCCAATTTTGAGTCACTTTCACAACAATACCCATACTACCGTTCTTTCAATTTTGGCGTTTGGTGATGCGAATTCCGATGACCAATGTGAGACAACTAAGCAATGATCAAAATTAACCAGGGACTGTCAGAGATGACTTTCTCCTTATCAGACACTTGATCAAATTTCAGCATATAGAAATCATTATCATTATCCATGATTTTAAAAGCCCCTGGAGTTTCCAAACTTTGTGCAGGCGGTCTTTCATGATGTTGTACCCGAGATTCTTACCCATCAGCTTGACAACGAGGGCATCTTTCCAAGGAGTGCAAAGTTCTTGGAAGGTTTGTAGTTCTAGGGAGACTTTTGGAAGGAGGCGGTTGCCGTCTTCGAGTTCAATTCACAAGTTTTTTCTCTATTATGTTTTTGCAACATTATTAAATCATTTTATCTTAAAAAATAACATCATTTATGTAAGGTTTAAATATGTTATTGGTCCTTGCACTTTCATCAGATTTTGTCATTGGTCCCTGCACTTTGAAGAAATATTGGTATTGGTCCCTCTGTTAACTTTCTGTTAAAAAAAACACAAAACTAACGGAGTGCCACGTGGCCCAATCATTTCATGCCACGTGGCACCAATACCAATATTTTTACAAAGTGCATGGACCAATACCAATATTTTTACAAAGTGCAGGGACCAATACCAATAGTTTTGTGTGTTTTTTTAACAGAAAATTAACAGAGGGACCAATATTAATATTTTTACAAAGTGCAAGGACCAATTCCAAACAAAAAAAATACAAGGACCAATGCCAAAATCTGATTAAAGTGCAGGAACTAAAGACATGTTTAAGCCTTTATGTAAATATGCATAAACTTTTTATATTTGAGTTTGTCTCGGAGCAAATACTTTTCGAAGCTTAATTGATCAGACAATCAAACTTGACACGAAAATAAACCCCTCACCCTCTTAACCCCATTCCCTCTCAACAGCGTTGGTTCATTCTTTCATCAATCTTGTTGGAACGCTTTACCATCGAAATTAGGGTTCCGAACTTCTTCGAGGTAATTCCTTCTTTCACTTCAATTTTGTTCATAATCATTCTTCGCTATTAATCTATCAATAATAATCAACATCATATTCTAATTGTTTCTCCAAATTTCCTTTTAATTACTTGCATCACTTTATTTCATAATCGCTTTCTTAATTCCCAAATTTCTTCAATTAAAGTTAAAGTTATCACTTTTAATATCAAATTCATACTTCAGATTGAAACAAACCAACTTTTTGTATTCTTGTGTTTGATTCTTAGTTTCTCTTTCGTCCTCTATGATATTTATCAAATTTAATCATTTTTTGATGTGATTTAATTAACTTATTTTGTTTATTTTCCTTTTTTACAACTTATTGTAGTCATGAAAAGAAAAAAAGGTTCAATTGCCCCTGCTAGGGCTGGCCAAAGATGCAATAAAGCAAAAGGGAAAGTTGTTGAGGCAGAAAGTCATGAACTTTGCCCTTATTTTGATAATCTTCCGTCTCACGTTATTGCCCATATTCTGCTTCAACTTCCATTTAAGTCTCTTCTCATTTGTAAATGTGTGTGCAAAATTTGGAAAACACTGATTTCAGAATCACATTTTGCTAAATCGCACTTTGAGCAATCACCACTCAGTCTCATGATTCGAACCAATGAATATAGCCGAGTTTCAAGAACAATGTACCTTCTTGAGTGTGATCCTGAAAAGTTTGAGATTGGAAGCAACGATCTTGTCAAGCTTGCGCCTATGTTCAAGCTTCCTCTCAGATCATTTAGGGATAAAAGAGACGAGATTAATAATGAATCCAAGCGCCCTTTTCGTGCTGTGAGATTAGTTTCAGGGAAAAACGACGAGAACAGTTATATGGGTAGACAAAGTCTTTATATTGCTTGCAACAGAGATTTTGATAAGTTTGATATTGTGAATTCTTGCAATGGTTTACTTTGTTTGTCTGACCCATCTTTTCGAAACCCATTAGTGATCTGCAACCCAGTCACTGGGGAGTTTATAAGACTTCCTGAATCTATTGCGGATCAAAATCGGGTAAGAAGGCTAGGACAAGCTGGTTTTGGTTTCCAACCTAAAACTAATGAATATAAGGTGATAAACATGTGGGTGAGACATGTTAAACGTGCCAATGTGTGGGAGTTTGAGCGTTTGACCCTTGAGATAAACACACTTGGAACCCCATCCTGGAGAAATGTTGAAGTGGATCCTCAAATTTCTTTTTCGAGTCTAAAGTATCCCACTTGTGTGAATGGTGCACTTCATTGGATAAGATTTGATGGTCTGCAAAGGTCAATATTGGTTTTCTGCTTTGAAAGTGAGACGCTGAAGTCATTTCCTTCTCCTCCACATATGTCTGGAAATCATAATAATGGATTTCTTGGTAGTAGGCATATTAGCATGGGAGAATTAAAGGGATTTCTTTACATTTGTGATTCGACCTTTTTATCTGATGTTTCAATGTGGGTTATGAATGAATATGGCATTGGAGAATCATGGACTAAGATTTACAACATCGATACTTCATTCAATCCTTCGGAAAGTCGTGTTCCACGGAGATATGGTTTAAGCTGGCCGATAAAACACTTTGAAGAAGGTGCTGCCATATTGTTATATCATTCCTGCAATTGTTTTATCTACTATGAACCTGAGAAATATGGATTCGAAGTTTTTCGAATTCACGGGAGTAGTTCAAAGTTTTTTGAAGTAATCCCACACATTCCAAGTCTAATTTCATTGAAGGATGTTTTGAAAGGTGACAATATTGAGGTTCTGAATATCCACTCAAGGTAAGAATGTAGCTTCTAAGATTTTATTTTATTTGCAATTGAATCTGATGATTGATGCTCCCTTACAAAGTCATAGTAACTGATTTTAATCATAAGACGAGTATTCAAAGGAACTTCTGTAAGTTTCCTATGTTGCCAGTTATATTTGAAACTATTTTGCCATTCTAGATGTAATTAAAGGAAGACATGTTGTTAGGTATATATATTCTCACTTAAAGTTGTCATGTTTTGTCAATCATTTGCGTTTACAACTAATATATTTATGATGTTGTTTATATTTGTTATAAATTTAGTTCTTTACCGTTATCTAATATATACCACCTTTAATTACATCTTTGTGGCTCTGATAGTTAATGGAAAAAAAATCACGTGGACACAATCTTTTATTACTAATTACATCTTATAAATTCCTTTATACTTTCGTGTTGATGGAGGAGACGAAAATGAATGGACAGTTGTTGTAATCTCAGTTATTTGGATCTTCTTTAGTTGCTAGGTAGTAAATAGTTTCTTGAGGCTGATCCATCCCCTGCAATTTGCAGTTTTAGCTACTATTACTTAACCAATATTCCCCAATATTGTTTTAATTTATATAGGTGTGCAAAGTTTAAATTGCGGGAAGAAAAGGAGGTTCTTTCTCTGTCTCACCAGATTGTTTGAGACTTGAAAGTTCATGTTTTTCATCGTCTTATGGTGACTTGATAAATATATCCTCCTCCTTATCTGATGGTGAAGAATTTGGTGAAGAACCTGCTTCCTAAGAAGAGTACGTCTGCTTTCGTATTGATTGGTATTACGACCCTTGCTTATTACAATTTTAGGTATGTTACTTAGACTCCGTCATGTAATATTGGTGTTATTTTATATAGGTGTTCAAATTTTAATTTGCATGAAGAAAATGAAGATCTTGATGTATAGACAAATACCTTCGTCGTCCGTTGCTGAGGCTTTTGGTGAAGAGTACAACTGATTAGAAGGAATTTCAAACAGTAGGCAGGGTTATAATTTGGCTAGTTGTGATTTTGAAAAAAAATACATTTCTTGTTTTAGGATGCAAATGATGTATTTTTTTTGAAAAATTTAATCTAGATTTTCATTATTCATTATCTATGCTTTAACGAGGCTGGCTTGATTTAGAAAAAGACTGATTATTGCTCAGCTATTTCATTCAGTTTCCTGATCTCCTATGTGCTTTTCTTCATCAATCTGGATTTCCTAGATTCCTAGTCATTAACTGCTCCTTGAAAAGGGTTTCTGAATAGGGCCTGAATTATAATGAATTATCTATTTGACTAGCTTCGATGAATCGATTAGATTTAAAATTTAATGATTGAATTTCAATTTTGGTGGCATGATATTGAACCCTTTACATCCTTTTGTCACGTTCACTTTAAAGTTATTTAAATGAGTTTAATAGTGGTGTATTGTCTGTCAATCTAAAACTATATTTCACTTTTAAATATGCATTTTAAAAATACTTGATTGTCATTTGTTGTCGGTGTTATAACTAGTTTACACTAACAATGCATATCCCTTTTTTTTATTTAAATTCTGAAATATTTTCTGATTGTTTCCAAACGAGTATGTGCAAGACCCTTTTGTTCTTTTTTTGTTTAGCTTTCACAATTCTATATAGTCTCATGCAAACACAATCTTAGTGCTTAACCGCTCCCTAAAAAGGATTTCGGAATTTCCAAGTGTGAAATACAGCGAACCAATTATTTGAGGAGTTTGGGAAAGTAAGCAGCCTAGTTATATTAAACATTTTGTCTCACATTGGTAATCAAAATGCTTCTGTCAAGTGACAGCATTGGTAATATTTCCACCACTAGAAATGAAGAAGGATAACTGCTGATACATGATAGGCAGCAGTCCATTTAGGAAAATGTATGTGAGATCAATAGTGCATCATCCATTGATCAGATTAGAACCATGAATGCTGTTATGTCATTCAATTAAAATGATTATTGCCCAGCCTTTCAATTCTTTTTACTTTTCTATTTTTTATGTGTTTCTTCATTTGTTTTTGAATCTGCAGCAAACTGCAAATCCATTGATTGTAATGTTTAGTTTAAAGACATCTTGACTGGGGTCTAATTTGGATGGAATAATTGGTTGAACTTATTGTTGTGTTGAAAGTTGAAACTATATCATATTCTTCTGATCACAATTAAAATGAAATTTAAGATTCAACTCAAGCAGATTTTATGAGTCCAAAATCCAATTTTGGAAGCTAAACTGGAGGAATTAGTTTTTGTTGATTATGTCTGCTCAGAAACTAGGAAGACTGCGTGATTATATAATCCACTTTTGAGAGAATTATATGATCCACTGTTATTCATTTTTTGTCAAGACCAAAGCAGATAGTAGTAGGAAATATAACAAAATGCACCTTTGCTGTAGTATACTAGTATATAATAGTATAATGGATGGTTATTCAGAAGTAATTCATTCATACCATGACACTTTACAAATAAGGACAAACCCCATAAATGGATAAAATCGCTCACTATTGCATCAAAACATAACACAGTATCATTATTTGGATATTTTATTATAGAAGAAAAAATTTCATTTCACTATTTCTAAAATTTAACCAAATTTAGTAGAATAATACATAATTTAGGCCATCAACACTTGAAATCGAAAGAAGAAGAAGAAAAACATAATTTTACTCCTTTAAAATTAGGGAGGGTTTCCTACATATAGATAGAGTTTTAAAATGTAATTGTGATGGAGTTATCATACTGATCCCTTGAGATCACAAGATATGGCGGTGTGGAGGATGCTTTTTACTCTCACAGTCCTAACACATCATAATTTGGTATACTAATTAAGGATTGCAGGGATATCATTTCTTCTTCAAATGATTTAAATTGTCTTTTGTTAGTAGAGATGTAAATAGAGAAGCTCGTGTTTGGCTAGAGTAGCTATCTCTTGGCCAGTTTCTTATCAATTTGATTTTATACCTGATTGTATTCACTACTTGATTATCAATAAGAAAGTGAGTGTATACTCTCTCTAACACTAATAAAACTAGACTAGGATTCTTTAAACAAGGTCTCGAGTTTGAACATTGTGTATGGAAAAAATATTGTTGGGATTGAAACTTGTTCGAACATTGTGTATGGAAAAAATATTGTTGGGATTGAAACTTGTCAGTTGGCAGGGCAGTAAGATTAAGTTCAAAACAATCTGTTGGAATGTATAAAGTTTTCATAGGATACATGTGTTAATTTATAAAGTTGATTTGATAGAATACATGTGTTGTGTTCTATTCAATCTTTTGACTTTTCATAGGATGCTGCAAATCCCTACCCGAACTATACGACACTTCGATCCCAACATTTTCCGCAAACTTCAAAGAATTCAACTTAAATCCAACATTATGATGATGCCACATATATTTAGGGAGAATGTAATTTAATGTAGATGAAATTAAAACTAAATAAAATTGTATATTATTTTAATTGATTTTGTGTAATTGTGCAACTTTATTCGAATTTATTCAATATTCAACTTTAATCAGATTTACTCAACATGCAACTTTAATCGAAATTATTCAATACGCAACTTTAATCGAAATTATTCAATACGCAACTTTATTCAAAGTACCAAAATGCACAGCATAACAAAAAAACATAAAAAAAAAACATCCAAAACAATTGGACATTACAAGCCATTACATTTAATCATCTTCCTCATCACATAAGTCAACTGGGTTGTCCTCGGCAGTCCTTGAGGCACCTGCTTTTGGTTGAGGACCAAAGTAACAAGTCCTTACGCTCCTCCTCAGCCTGGAATGATTGTACCTTCGAATTGCTTTTTTTAACATAACCATCACATTCGATTCCATGCCATGTGAAAGTCGATCTTGCTTTCTTCTTCTCACCCTCCTTTTGTAATTGAGCAGCATCGTCATGTTTCTGAGACATATCTACACAATGCAAACATCGAATCAAAACTTACTCTAATCCTAAATAAGTCTGCCACAAATTCCTAACAATTTTTACAATTTCTAATTTCTAACAATTCCTAACATTTTCTATCACAATTCAATCAATTCTACTTGTGTGGGAGTGTGTCGATTTGTTATCTGTTGTTGCTTTACAGGTGGATGAGGAGGATAGGTGGAGTTGGAGACATCATTCTTCGTCTAGGTACACTGTGAGCAGCGCCTATCAGATGTTGACAGAGGTTTTAGATCATGACGCGGTGGACACTGGTTACAACGATTTCAATCATATCTTGTGACTAAAGGAGATTCCGTTAAAGGTTTCATTATTTGCTTGGCCATTGTTTCATAATCGTATTCCTACCAAAGATAACTTAATGAGACGTAAGTGATTTCCATTATTGATCAACTTTGCAGAGGAGGATGTGGGTGTAATGAGAATATAGATCACCTATTTGTTTCTTGTATTTTTGATGGTGACATTTGGTATTTGATTTATTGTTGGTTAGGGATTTTTTTTCGGCATCCCCTTGCACATTATCGTCGCATATTCAACACTTTTGTGGCTTGGGAGGTTTTTTGAAAAACATTTGTTCAGCTTTCAAGATGATTTGGGTTAGCTGTTGTTTATATTATTTGGAAGGAGCGAAACAAGCGTATTTTTGAACATAAAAGAGCCTATTCATTCCATCGTTGAGCATGTTAAACTTATAGTGTTTTGGTGGATTAAATCGAAGTTTGTCTCGTTCGATTTTCACTACAATGATTGGAGGCAAAACCCTTTGATGTGTCTCACTGCTGTAATTTAATTTTTCTCCTTATCCTTTGCTGGATCTTTTGTTGACACTTTATTGTGGTAATGTATTTCATTTTAGCCTCTTCAAAAAAAAAAAATCTAACAAATCAATCAAATCATAAGATAAAAAATATAAAATATAACCTAAATATGTCACAATTTATCCAAAAAATCTAACAATTTAATATATAAAAAAACTAATGCAATAGGATTAGCACGCACTTGATTTTGTGTTTGTAATTGGCGCTGAATGGCTTTAGCTTCGACAAAATCGCACTTAAGAATCTCAACCCCCTCCCTCTCAACAGCGTTGGTTCATTCTTTCACCTATCTTGTTGAAACGCTTTTCCCTCGTTTTCTGTCAAATTAAATTAGGGTTCCGAACTTCTTCGAAGGTAATTCTTTCTTTCACTCCAATTTTGTTCATAATCATTCTTCGTTATTTGAATACTAATTCTAATCAACTTCCACATTTCCTTTTAATTAATCATTTACATCAGTTTGTTTGATAATTGGTTTCTTCATTCCCAAATTTCTTCAATTAAACCTGTCATTTTTAATATGAAGAAATTCATCATACTTCAGATTGAAAGAAACCAACTTTTTGTTTTCTAGTGTTTGATTCTTATCATTCTTTAGATATTCAATGTTCAATGTTTGATTTCTTATGATATCTATCAAATTTTAATCACTTTTTTATGTGATTGAATTTAACTTAATTTGTTTATTTTTCTTTTTACAACTTATTGTAGTCATGAAAAGAAAAAAGATTTCAATTGCCGCTGCAAGAACAAAAGTTGATGATGAGGCAGAGACTCATGATGAACTTTTCCCTTTTTTTGACAACCTTCCGTCTCACCTCACTGCCCACATTCTCCTTCAACTTCCATTTAAGTCTGTTCTCATTTGTAAATGTGTGTGCAAAGTTTGGAAAACAATGATTTCAGAATCACATTTTGCTAAATCGCACTTTGAGCGATCACCAATTAGTCTCATGATTCGAACACGAAACCGAGTGTCAAGAACCCTGTACCTTCTTGAGTGCGAGCCTGATAAGTTTGAGATTGCAAGCAACAATCATGTCAAGCTTGCACCTATATTCAAGCTTCCTCTCAGATCATTTAGGGATAAAAGAGACCAGATCAATAATGAATCCAAGCGCCCTTTTCGGGCTGCGAGATTAGTTTAAGGGAAAAATGACGAGAACAGTGATAGGGGTAGACAGAGTCTTTATATTGCTTGCAACAGAGATTTTGATAGGTTTGATATTGTGAATTCTTGCAATGGTTTACTTTGTTTGTCTGACCCATCTTTTGGAAACCCATTTGTGATCTGCAACCCAGTCACTGGGGAGTTCATAAGACTTCCTGAATCTACTACAAATAGAACTCGAGTAAGAATGCAAGGTCAAGCTGGTTTTGGATTCCAACCTAAAACTAATGAATATAAGGTGATAAACATGTGGGTGAGACATGTTAAACGTGCCAATGTGTGGGAGTTTGAGCGTTTGATCATTGAGATAAACACACTTGGAACCCCATCCTGGAGAAATGTTGAAGTGGATCCTCAAATTTCTTTTTCGAGTCTAAAGTATCCCACTTGTGTGAATGGTGCACTTCATTGGATAAGATTTGAGGGTCAGCAAAGGTCAATATTGGTTTTCTGCTTTGAAAGTGAGAGGTTGCAGTCATTTCCTTCTCCTCCACATGTGTTTGGAAATCATAATATTTTTTGTAGTAGGCCTATTAGCATGGGAGAATTAAAGGGATTTCTATACATTTGTGATCCGACCTTTTTATATGATGTTTCAATGTGGGTTATGAATGAATATGGCATTGGAGAATCATGGACTAAGATTTACAACATCGATACTTCGTTCAATCCTTTGGATCGTGTTCCACGGGGTTATGGTTTAAGCTGGCCGATAAAACACTTTGAAGAAGGTGCTGCCATATTGTCATATCATTCCTGCAATTGTTTTACCTACTACGAACCTGAAAAATATGGATTCAAAGTTTTTCGAATTCATGGGAGTCGGATAAATTATTTTGAAGTAATCCCACACATTCCAAGTCTGATTTCATTGAAGGATGTTTTGAAAGGAGTCAATATTGAGGTTCTGAATATCCACTCAAGGTAAGATTTTATTTTTATTGGCAATTGAATCTGATGGTTGATGCTCCCTTAGAAGTCATAGTAATTGATTGTAATCATGAGACGGGTATTCAAAGGGACTTGTGTAAGTTTCCTATGTTACACTTATATTTTAAACTTACTATTTTGCCATTCCATTTGGAGAAAAGAAGACATGTTGTTAGGTTACTTAGGTAGATATATTCTCACAACTAATATAAAGACATGTTGGAGAAAGGTTGTGATGTTTCGTCAATCATTTGCTTTCACAGCTAATATATTTATGATGTTTATATTTGTTATAATTTTAGTTATTTTCTGTTATCTAATATATACCACCTTTAATTACATCTTTGGCTTTAATAGTTAATGGGAAAAAAATCACGTGGACACAATCTTTTGTTACTAATTACATCTTATAAATTTCCTTTATACTTTCGTGTTGATGGAGGAGTAGAAAATGAATGGACAGTTGTTGTATTGTCAGTTATTTGGATCTTCTTTAGTTGCTAGGTAGTAAATAGTTTCTTGAGGCAGATCCATCCCCTGCAATTTGCAGTTTTAGCTACTATTACTTAACCAATATTCCCCAATATTGTTTTAATTTATATAGGTGTGCAAAGTTTAAATTGCGGGAAGAAAAGGAGGTTCTTTCTCTGTCTCAACAGATTGTTTGAGACTTGAAAGTTCATGCTTTTCATCATCTTATAGTGACTTGATAAATATATCTTCCTCCTTATCTGATGGTGAAGAGTTTGGTGAAGAGCCTGCTTCCTAAGAAGAGTACGTCTGCTTTCGTATTGATTGGTATTCTGACCCTTGCTTATTACAATTTTAGGTATGTTACTTAGACTTTGTTATGCAATATTGGTGTTATTTTATATAGGTGTGCAAATATTAAATTGCATGAAGAAAATGAAGATCTTGAATGATGTTTTGACTTCTTCCTCCGGCGGTGAGGCTTTTGGTGAAGAGTATAGCTGATAAGAAGGAATTTCCATACACTAGGCAGGGTTATGTTAAATCACAAGTTATGATTTGGCTAGTTGTGATTTTGAAAAAAAAAAAATACAAATCTCATTTTAAGATGCAAATGATGTCTTTTTTTGTAAAATTTAATCTAGATGTTCATTAATCATTATCTGTGCTTTAAGGAGGCTGGCTTGGTTTAGAAAAGGACTGATTATTGCTCAGCTATTTCATTTTGTTTTCCGATCTCCTATGTGCTTTTCTTCATCAATCTGGATTTCCTAGATTCCTAGTCATTAACTGCTCCTTGAAAAGGGTTTCTGAATCCCTAAGCCTGAATTATAATGAATTATCTATTTGAGTAGCTTCGATGAATCGATTAGATTTAAAATTTAATGATTGAATTTCAATTTTGGTGGCATGATATTGAACCCTTTACATCCTTTTGTCACGTTCACTTTGAAGTTATTTAAATGAGTTTAATAGAGGTGTATTGTCAATCTAAAACTATATTTCACTTTTAAATATGCATTTTAAAAATACTTGATTGCCATTGGTTGTCGGTGTAAAACTAGTTTACACTGACAATGCATATCCATTTTTTATTTAAATTCTGTAATATTTTCTGATTGATTGCATACGAGTATGTGCAAGACCCTTTTGTTCTTTTTTTGTTCAGCTTTCACAATTCTATATAGTCTCATGCAAACACAATCTTAGGGTGTGTTTGGTTTGAAAGAGAAGTTGTGAAGAGAGAAATAGGTAAGAGAGAATATAGGAAGAGAGAAAGAGGTGAGAAATAGAGTAGATTTGATGGATTGTTTGGTAGAAGTGAAGTATAAGAGAGATAGAAGAGAAAGAGTAATGTAATTGCTTTTAAAGGACAAAAATACCCTTAAACAAAATAAAAAGAAAACTAAATAGAAAAACATAATTTATGTTACCTTTTGTCAAAAAATAAGAATTTATGTTACCTGAAATACATTTTCTATCAACAACATTAATTAAAATATCCCCTAAAAAAACATTAATTAAAATCTTTATTTTAATTTAATTAAACAATTAATACTTTTTTATTAATTAATTTTTTTTTATTAGTTAAATTGGGTAGATGTGTATACTGAAGTGTAATTCATATTATTTTTTTATTGTGAAGTTAAATTTTATTGAGGAATTTTTATTATGAAATTAATTAAAATTTCAATAACCTTCACGTACGTTAGCAGCACAACCGTTTTCACTTCAGGCATATATCCACGTTTTTGTCTTTTTCCGGATGCATTGGAGGGGCAGAATTGGAATATAGCAAATGTTGCAACTCTCTCTCCTATTTCTTCTCATCCATGAGAAGACTCTAAAAACAGTGGGCCCCACATGTTTAAACTCTCTCTTCTCTCTTTCTCACCTCAACCAAACAGGAGAAGTGTAGGACTTCTCTCCTATCTCTCTCTCTTCAACTTCTCTCCTTTCTTTTTCTCCTCTACCAAACACAGTGTTAGTGCTTAACCGCTCCCTTAAAAGGATTTCGGAATTTCCATGTGTGAAATACAGTGAACCAGTTATTTTAGGAGCTTTGATTGCATTGATTAGATTTAAAACTTCAACAGTTAAATTTCAATTTTTTGGTATAATATTGAACCCTTTACCATCCTTTGGTCAAGTTCACTCTAAACTTATTTAAATTCAGACATGTTTTTGTGTCAAATTTGTTTTGTATTTGAGTAGGCACAAGTCCCTTTTTTTTTTTTTTTTTTTCAGCTTTTAGCATTCTATGTTTGAACCCATATTAGAAGGCAACACTAGTAAGTGGTTCAAGAGTTTGAAACCATCAACTGGATGCAGTTTGGGAAAGTGAGCAGCCTAGTTATTTTAAACATTTTGTCTCACATTGGTAATCAAAATGCTTCTGTCAAGTGACAACATTGCTTCGGTCAAACTGCTGATACATGATAGGCAGCAGCCCATTTAGGAAAATGTATGTGAGATCAATAGTGTATCATCCATTGATCAGATTAACATGGTTATTTAGTGTATAGATTCATTCATTCAATAAACTGATTCATTCCATTCTAGTGGTGGGAGTAGGGCAACCCAAAACCATTAGAACCAAGAATGCTGTTATGTCATTCAATTAAAATGATTATTGCCATGCCTTTCAATTCTTTTTACTTTTCTAATTTTTATGTGTTTCTTCATTTGTTTTTTGAATCTGCAGCAAACTGCAAATCCATTGAGTGTAATGTTTGATTTGTCTACTAAAAGTTTAATTTAAATTAATTAAATTTGAAGTTTTAAAAACATCTTAACTGAGGTCTAATTTGGATGGAATAATCGGTTGAACTTATTGTTGTGTTGAAAGTTGAAACTATATTGTATTCTTCTGATCACAATTAAAATGAAATTTGAGATTCAATTCAAGCAGATATTCCAATTTGTAGGTTGTGAA
Organism: Medicago sativa; assembly: GCF_051527215.1. NCBI lineage: Eukaryota > Viridiplantae > Streptophyta > Magnoliopsida > Fabales > Fabaceae > Medicago > Medicago sativa. The sequence goes on along the minus strand of NC_140753.1, from coordinate 12,288,512 downwards.
CTTGACTATTTCAACGAGTCCTAAACTGAAGCCGATTTTAATGTGTTGCAATGTTGTACAATACAAGCTTTAGAACCTTTTAATTTGAGCTATGTTATAGGTTAAAAAAAGTGGTAAATAAAGCAAGCATTTTTTATGGTTTTTTATGATAGTTAGTTCATAACCCAAAAAAAAGGGAATAAAGACTTTTGTATTTGATGAGAAAATATGTTCGCAATTGAATTTGTGTTGCATCTAATTTATAATGATATTAATGTTTTTTGTTGTATAGAATCTAGTAGAGTTTTAAATTGGTTTGATGTTATGAATGTCTATTTCCATCTATATTTTCAGTTTTGCTCCTTGGTTCATGATGAGATTTATGGTCAAAAGGCGTGGCAAATGATTTGGAATGCTCTTGTATGGTCTTATTTTATACCTACCACATCCTATCCTATACTATATATAAATGTTAAACAAGTAATTGGTTTTTCTTTTTTGTGTGGAGAGTGTAGAAGCAAAGCAAGGAATGATGGGATGGGTTAGTTTTTGTTGATCGTGTCTACTCACATTCTTTCCTTGTCTAATTAACTAGGGAGACTGCATGAAATATTATAACAAAATGTACCTTTGCTGTAGTATACTAGTATATGATGGATGGTTATTCAGAAGTAATTCATAGCATGACACTTTACAAATAAGGATAAACCCCATAAATGGATAAAGTCGTTCACTATTGCATCAAAACATTATACAATACAAAGATCAACGACATATTTAAACCTTAATGCATTTATTATGTGGTGAGGCTTAAGTTACCTTGACAAAAAAAAATTAGGAAAAGTTATCTTCAGAAATTGTGAGTAATTTATTCAACAACCAATAATAATTAGTCACGTACGTAAATTTATATGTGGTACTCACAAAGTGGTTTTTATTTCACTTACAAATTTATTTATTTGCTGATTTTTATTAATTGTTTGATAAATTATCAACAATTCTTCAAGGATAACATGTAAAAAAACCATATCATTTTCTCAAAATTCACATTAAGCACCCATGCACATTATTTGCAACTCTACTTTCCCATGTTAATACAAAAAAAAAAAAAATTGCTATAAAAAACAACACAATATGAAATTGGGAAGTTTGTAACCTAAGAAAATAATAATGAAAACATATCTACATGCATCATTACTTCGATCAACTTCACATATACATAAAAAAAAAAAAAAAAAATCTTGAATTTATCTCCAAATATATCTCACACACCCTCCTTATATTAATGGATCTAAATATTACAAGTCCATCACAACAAATTACAAATTAATTAGTTTTCTTACACAAAAAAAAGTATAATTTATAGAACATAATCGGAACCTGAATTTATTCTGGCTCCCAAAGTCCCATCTAGTCGGAATTTTCCGCATTCATGCAGTAAGAACATTAGTGGTCATCTGACAGACGGTCCAATTTAAGCTTGGTATTTTGAAATATATATAAAATTAAAAGATTGAACTATACCATTGATATCTTCGACTGCGTGAATTAATGCACCATCCCTCAAATCCAAAATCCAGAGTATCTAGGCATTACACGACATGATGGACATCGAAACAACCATCTCAGGCGTGTCGTCCGCGGAGCTACTAGCACTAGAGTGACGGTTTTCCTCAGTATCGGCGGCAGCTTTTTTCTTTATGAACTCAATGCAATCTGCTACAGCTTCACTATTGTGAGTATCATAGTGGCTATAACGTCTTTGCCTTTCTCCGTCACCAGAACCACCGTGATTAGTGGCGGTTTTTGAAAATGCAGACATCATCATTAATCTGAACACTGCTTCCCTAAAACGCTCTAACAATGTCATCGGAGATGGAATCTTGTTCTTGTATGAGTTGCTTTTAAGCCTTGGCATGCATTGACCCTTCATCATTTTGATACTTTCTTCTATGTTCCTAGGAGAATGCTTATTTATTGGAGAATCTATATTTGCATTGGACAATGATTCATAAATTTATGTTTGGTCTTATATTGTTTAAAATTTTAAGGTGATATGAATTAAAATGTACTTGTATTTGTTTATGTGGAATTTAGCTGTGTGTCTTGTTACTTTGGCATCTTAACTATATAAGGTTTGACTAATATAGTGATTAGTTGGTTTTTATTCGTTACTTTATTGAAAATATTCTTCCACTTTTCTGGCTAAGCAAGCAAGATTGTGGAAGGTTATGGCGGTTTGATTAATTAGATTGTTCATATTTATATACTATATATCTGTCTCTCTAGGTTTGCAAAACAAATGTTTATGTTAAATAAATATCAAAAGTTTAAATATGGGTGGAAGTTTATATATATTGAGCCATGCTCATGTTACTTTCGAATTCAAATTTTGTCTTGGACTGCCTGACTGAGAATGCTTCACATGGTTACATGTGCTTGGTAATTTACATTACATTACTTTCACGTCCACTACACATGAGTGATGAGATGTTTTTTTTGCAGCCTATTGTAAGGAAATTATTATTATTATTGTTTTATTGTTTTTTTACAATAATATTATTATTATTCGTTTAGAACAATTAGTATTCTATTATTTTTATCTAGAACTTAATTTTTTTTAAGGCTTATCGCATCATAGAAACTTTAATGATATGACTAATGTTTTGTTAAACAAATATTTCACAGTAATGATTAATTTTACATCCAACAATTTGCAACTCAAAATCTTCATCTTAACTTTCCGAGGCAAATATCATATTCTAGCCAGCTTCTTTTTCATAACTCGTATTCTAGTTCCTTCTAAAATCATAGATTATGAAAATGTGTCATAACCCATATATGCCCTAATTAGTGAGTTCTTTATCCAAGTGATTTAACTCAACTGCTTAATAAATTTCATCTAAACACGGATCGTTCAGGAGAATTTAAATTTGATTCCCCGGTAAAACTATTTTTAGCAAGAGTTTATTTACATCTCGATCAAATTAATATTAGTAGTGATTTCTTCTCCTGAGAATTAGAGAGAGGGTTTACACGAACAAAATTTCAGAGAACAATTTTGGTTTATATCTGAGTTCTATATGACAATGTACTATGTTGTTCTATTTGGTTTAAACTAGTTTAAACAATATTTGATAGGCAAATGTCTTTTCCTTTGATCCTTTATATAAATGAAATACTTTTGTTATTTTCTTTTTCAATATGACATAGAACAACTGTAGTGATGCGAAAATAGTAGTCTATTTATGTGACTTTCAGCATTGGATGAACTTCAATGCATTAGGTAGTGTCTCATATACAATCTAAATACGACAACTATAAAAAAAGAGTAAGGGTTACTCTCACTTATAAATATAACCAATATTATCATGAAAAATGTCCCCACTATAGATAGAGAGAATGGTATGATAAGGTTAGAGATAGAGAAGAAATGAAATGTTGAATGTGCGTTAAGAATTAAAATTAGGAGTGTTCAAATATCATTCTTATATCATATTCTTACTAGATTATAAAATTGTTCTTCCGATTAATTAATTGATCCCTTCCCCTCATCATGGTTAAATATTGAACTGTGTACTTCAAGTACTTTCTGCATGGAAGGAAAACAACTTGTTTTGTTTATACCTTTAATAGCATTAGCATAGATGAAACTTTACACGACAATGATATACAAGACAGAATCGTTTTGGTTGGTAATGAGAGAGGAGATGTGTTGATTGGTTTAACCATAAACCTTTTTACTGCTTATGCGACCTTAGGTGCCTGCCTTGTTTTGTCTCTATAGAAGAATTTAGGAGACAAGAGTAACATGGCTTCACATGTTTATCAATTCATAGGGTCCCCTTGTCATGTTTAGGCTCCAACCCCCTTTGTTTATTGTGCATTATATTGGTTGATGATGTTTAAGTATAAGCCTCTGACTTAATTGGAAAATGTTTATTCAAAAAAAAAAAACTTATGTTTTTTTTGAACAAATCAAAATGATATATATATTAACAAAGACGTTACACTTCCCCGCACAAGGTGTGCTAAGGAAAAGCAACGCTCAAAAGTTTACAACAAGATGATGCCAAAAAAGCAAAGACACCAACGAAAAAATAATTACAAGCTGAAAAAATAATTACAAGCTAACACCCATACAAAGAAGCGGGTGTTGCCACCAATCATGATAACATAAATGAAATGACGGCCATTTAGCTTTCAGCCACAAAAAAGAATGCAATTTGATTTTCTCAATGAGGACGAAGGGATGTGACCCCGTATTTTTGAAGACCCGGTCATTACGATCCTTCCAAATCACCCAGACACAAGCAAACCAAATTACTTTGAAGACACACTGAAAGCTTCGAGGAATACCTGGTAATAACGAGAATTGAGTATGATGCTCCCTCACCTGACAAGGAAGCACCGTTGGTATGCCTATCCATTGACGCACATATAACCACACACTCTAAAAATAGATGACTAGCTGACTCTGGTTCTCCGCACCCATAAGCACACACAATATCATCAACCTGAACAATTCTTCGCCGCAACAGATTGTCCTTCGTGGGGAGACGGTTGAGAAGCAAACGCCACACAAACAGAGACACTTTTGTTAGAATGAATCTGTGCCAAACATCATCAACCATGCTTCTATCTACTTGATCATGAGTAGTTAACAGACGGTATGCTTCACGAACTGTATAACCGTGAACAGGATCTAACTGCCATCTCCACGTATCAGAAACATTTTCCTGCAAAACAATGTTATGTGATAATAAAATACACTCCCTCACACTATCCTCCTCCCATGCTAATAGACGCCGCCTCCACACCCAAGCACTCCCTCCATCCTCCCAACCCCTTGTCGCCATTTCCTCCACCGAACATTCCTTATTCACCGCAAGATTAAAGAGCCGAGGAAATTGAAGGCATAAAGGCATGTCCCCAACCCATCTATCAAGCCAGTATAAAGTAGTACGACCATCACCAACAACACGGCGAGTGTTCTCTTCAAACCAGTTACCCACTCCAGCACCCACCCCACTACGCAACAGACACAAATTCCTCCACCACGAAGACCCCCATCTCCCACCCTCCTGCAGCCGCCCCCTACCTCACCATAACGGGCCTTTAAAACGCGGTACCAAAGGCCCTCCTTATCTATCAACATCCTCCAACACCATTTACCTAGCAAAGATAAATTAAAAGCACCCATCCTCCTAACCCCCAACCCTCCATCCTCCTTTGGGACACAAATAGAATCCCATTTTATCCAAGCAATTTTTCTACAATCCTCACCACCCCCCCAAAAAAATGATTTAAAAATTGATTCAATAGAGGAGATTATACCTGTGGGAGCCCTGAAGAAGGAAAGAAAGTAAACCGGGAGCGAAGACAGGACAGATTTCAGTAATATCAAGCGACCTCCAATAGACAAAAATTTATTATGCCACAAGGACAGGCGAGTCGTAATACTATCAACCACGGGTTTCCAAAAACTCAATTTTCGCGAATCCCCACCAATAGGAAGCCCCAAATAAACAAAAGGAATGGAGCCCCTTCTACAATGCATCACTGAAGCCGCCTCCGCTAACCAAGTATCTGATATATTAACACCTGCCAGCATACTCTTGTTGAAATTCACCTTTAAACCAGAAATGTCCTCAAATAATAATAACACTGCCCGCATAGACCTGACATTCAACCAACTCTTTTTGCCAATTATGAGAGTGTCATCTGCGAATTGTAGATGAGTTAATTTAACCTCACCCATGCTTCCAACCTCATAGCCATGAAACAAAATCGCCGTCACCAGAGAGTTCATCAACACATTAAACCCCTCTGCAGCTATCAAAAAAAGAAACGGAGAAAGAGGATCCCCTTGTTGAAGGCCCCTCTCTAGGTGAAACTCATCAGTCGGACTACCATTTACAAGAACTGAAGCCATCGCAGTGCCCACACATTCAGATATCCACTTACGCCAAAGAGTTGGAAAATTCATCTGTGCCATCACTGTATCTAGATAAAATAAGTCTACCGAGTCATACACCTTTTCAAAATCAACTTTGAATAATAAGACTTCCTTCTTCAAACGTTTTGCTTCATCGACTACCTCATTGGCAATCAAAATACCATCTAAAATTTGCTTTCCTTTGACAAAAGTTGATTGCGAGTCTGAAATAACACTACCCATAACACCTCGAAGACGATAAGCTAGAACCTTGGCAAGCACCTTATACATACAACCAACCAGAGAAATAGGACGAAAGTCATTGAGTCTTTGCGGACTATTTACCTTAGGAATCAAAGCTATAAATGTAGAGTTGACACCTTTCGTCAATTTTCCGTTGCGATGAAATTCCACCATAAACCTCATGAAGTCTTCCTTTATCAAATCCCAAAACTCTTTCAAAAAGCCGAAATTGATACCATCCGGCCCCGGACTTTTGTAACTATCGCAATCCCACACCGCTTGTTTCACTTCTTCCAACGAGAACGGTCTAGTTAAGTTACCCCCTTGACCAGCAGATAATTTACAGAACGGGATGCTGCCCACAGACGGCCGATCCAGCCCTTATGTAACATCAGAGGAACGTGATCGGATAGACCCCGTTGGTAAGCCACCTGAATACTATTAGGCCACACTGCACACCACTTTTCAGACAATAAAAACTGATCCAACCTACTCATCGAAACACCATCACCACGATACCATGTGAACAAACGACCACATAAAGGCAAATCAATCAAAAAGCTATCAGCAATGAATTTATTAAAAATGTCTGTATCCGCCTGTCTGAACACCGTACTCCTACCTTGTCTTTCGTCAAAGTCACGAATCGAATTAAAGTCCCCACATAAACACAAACAAAAATCCGTCTTGCTAGTAATGAAATGAACCAGCCGCGCCCACAAATTCTTTTTAGCCTCCGTATCGCAAGGCGCATATAAATTAAACTTAACAGATAATTTACGCATTGCGATACGGAACGGGATGAATACAAATTCTTTTTATTCTCCAAAAAATAAAAAATATCTTTATGTCTATATGTTTATTATCGACTAACTTGCACATAGGCATTGAAGCGTTTGTCTATATATTTCCCTTGACGGAATATCACAATCAATCTCTATGTGACAAAAATTAAACTTAAAATTGTGAACGAAATTCTAACATTTAATAATTAATAGTATTATATTTATTTCAAAAATTCAAAATTTAAATAAGGATTAGATCATCTACAATGGAAGTTCGTCATCAAAAAAATCTACAATGGAAGTTCTTCCCTTATTTAACCTCAAGCTAAATAAACACCTCCATCGTAACATCAATTAATTCGATGCCTATAGATATGAGTGTTTTTATAGGAACTCTCTCTCCTATTGCATATGGGTCCCACATACACAATTAATTGTAATATTTTTCTCTATTCAATTATTATATTATTTTAATAGTAAAAAAGTAAATTAAATAATACTTACAAGTCTTGTTTTTAATCGATCAACTTTAAATTTTCAATAAAAGACTATTTTTTCCCTCAGAAAAAATAATAGACTATTTTTTACTACATCAAATAATTTATTCATCTTATAGTTAAAAAAGAAATTAAGTGTGTGTAATTTATTATAATTTGATTTTTTTTTTTCAAGTTTTAATTTTTTTTGAATTATTAATAAAATTAAAAAATTGTTCACTTTTTTATAGTTTATAATGAAATTAATTCAATATTTCAATGTTATATAATTATGAATGAATAGATAAATTATTGTTAAAACTTATTAATATATATTTATTACTGAAACTCATTTAATAATTTTTTAGGTGCTGGGTTGGAGAGATTAGGTGCTTATTATATATTAGTTATGAAACGAGTGACGTGTACCGTCAGAACTTGTTTAAGCACCAAAACGAGGTGTTGCATTGTAGATGGTCTTAGGAATAGTTTAGATTTATTTTGTTTTTTTTTTTTGACAAAAGATTTATTTTGTTATTATTAATCTATTTAATATGTTATGATTGATCTATGACAATATAAAATGATTTTACAAGGATTAAAACAAAATACCAAGGACCAAAACCAAATATTCTATATTTGCAGGGACTAAAACCAAAAAAATATTTTTATAGGGACTAAAACCAAAACGCCAGATATTTGCAGGGACCATTTCCATATTTAAGCCTTTATTTTAAGCAAAATTACACAATTAGTCCTTTAACTTTATTTTAGGTAACACTTTCGTCCTTTATCTTTTTTTTTTGTCACGATTTAGTTCTTTATGTTATAAAATGACAATATCTTATCATTTTTTATGAGATTTTTTTAAAAAAAAAAATTTGATTTTCTAGGCTTGTATGATGAAGATATTTGCGTTTGTCTATGAGTTTGATGATTTTTTTTGGAGTTTTTGATTATTTTTTTCATAAAAAGGATAACTATGTTGTTATTTTATAACATAAAGGACTAAATCGTGACAAAAAAAAAAGATAAAGGACGAAAGTGTTACCTAAAATTAAGTTAAGGGACTAATTGTGTAATTTTGCCTTTATTTTATCATATTATTTGTAAGCATTTTATTGCTGTATGTTATTAACTTTGATGTTATAAATTTGTTCGCAAATATCTTTTAGCTTAATTGCATGTTTGATCCCTTATGTTTATGTTAGGTTTCAAGTTTGTCCTTTATGTTTTAAAAGTTTCAAGTTAGTCCCTTACGTTTTAAAGGTTTCAAATTGATCCAAAATGTTACTCACGTTGGAATAAGTTAATCCCTTTCGCGACATGATATTGAGTTTAACAAAACAAAAAATTGTTTTAAAACTAATTTTCTAAATAAGTTAAACTTCATAACCCATATTGTCATTCCGAATCTTTAAACGGAACGTTACAAAAGGGACTAAAATATTTCAATATGATTAACGTTTTAAACCAACTTGAAACTTTTAAAACAATGGGTACCAACTTGAAACTTTTAAAAGATAAGGGTCCAACTTGAAACCTAAAATAAACATAGGGGACCAAACATGCAATTAAACCTATCTTTTACGTTTTTAACGATGTTGAATATGTGGTTGTATTTGATATGCTCTATAGATTTAAATTAATAAATAATGTTATATATATGTAAAATAATAATAATAATAATAATAATAATAATAATAATAATAATAATAATAATAATAATAATAATAATAATAATAATAATAATAATAATAATAATAATAATAATAATAATAATAATAATAATAATAATAATAATAATAATAATAATAATAATAATAATAATAATAATAATAATAATAATAATAATAATAATAATAATAATAATAATAATAATAATAATAATAATAATAATAATAATAATAATAATAATAATAATAATAATAATAATAATAATAATAATAATAATAATAATAATAATAATAATAATAATAATAATAATAATAATAATAATAATAATAATAATAATAATAATAATAATAATAATAATAATGGTCATGTGTCACACATTCCTTGTAAACCCACTTTGAATGGACAAATTGATGATGTGTTAACAATATGCCACCAAATAAAGAGTTTCCAACACCAATTGAGCATGCTTTATACCGATGTAGACACATTTGGTCCTTGCATTGCAGCGCTACAAAATATATAAAATAAAAGCAGCAATAGTTGTATCCTATCCTATTTTAAAGAGGATTGCAACTTTTAATTAAACAAAAGCTTTTTAGATGACATTGATATTTAGAATATTAATAAATAAAAGTAAAATTAATAAGATATTTTTGTAATTAAATCCGAAAAATAGAAAATGAAAACAAAAACCAATTAGCTCAAGCTGTTAGTTTATAGAAAATGTTTTCATTTTGTTTTTTAAGTTTTAATTTTGAAAATGACACATCATTTTTACTCTGTATATTCTTTTATAGTATTTGTATAGCATATAATAAAACAAAAACAAAAACTGAGGCCTCTTTACTATAATTTTTTGTGTGTACTTTTAATTACAAAAAATTGACCTTTTCATGATGACAAAAGTCTGGCCTTTTTCATAATTAAAAGTAAAAACATATAATATTTGATCTGAGTTATTTGCTGATTTATTTATTTTTCTTCAAAAAAATGGTATGTCTTACTATTAGATTGTTTTTCTTGGTTTCAATCCGGCTTTGTCTTGTATCGCCTCGTTCTTATTGAACTCGTTTATCATCAGATTTTATCAGGTTCATAGTCGGTTTGGGTCTAATAAATTGGTTCAATTTTAATGTAAAGGTCGGGTGAGGGTCTGAGGGGCACACAAAACCCTGTCTATCTCCTTTTTTGTACACCCCTGATGTGACCAACACGGGTTGGGTTTAGCGGAAAAGACTAAACTTCTATAACGTGACAATCAATTGTTCATGATTGAGAGTGATATATATTTACATTTAGTGTCTGACAAATCTCGACGAATATGTCTCCAATAGAAAGAACCCAAGGGCACACACAAAAATAAAAGACCCATCTTGTGTGGAAATGTTTAAGATATTTTTTTAAAAGTAATAATCATGTTACGGCATATATTAAAATTGGGGTAATAGTCACTTTGGTCCCTGAATGTGTAGCAAATAGTCATAATAGTCCTTCAATGTATCAAAATTCTAAAATAGTCCCTGATTGTCCACTTTGTTAGTCAAAATAGTCCATAACGCTTAAATAATCCATTAATACTCACAATAACTCTTTTTATATAGGGACTAAAATGATAATAAGTAAGTACGTATAAGGACTAATATGATAATAAGTAAATCTATTCAAGGACTAATATGACAATATTAATGAAATATTTTAATATCAATGACTATTTTGACTAACAAAATACATAATCAAGGACTATTTTGAAATTTGGATACATTGAGGGACTATTGTGACTATTCGTTCCTCATTCAAGGACTAAAGTGACTATTTCCCCTGTTAAAATTATGCTCGTATATATGTTTCATTCTTCTAAGCGAAACTGTTATTTAAAACATGGGTGTTCACGTTTTATTTCATCTGCTAAAGGAAAGAAAATTGATGGGGTCTTATTCTCAATTCCATGGTCCAGGACTTCATAATTTGGTATCCTCATTGTACACGATTCTTCAAAATAGTAACAATGCCATGATGACATCTAGAAAGGCAGTATCATTTAATCTAGGTGGGCAAAAATAACCAAAAACCAAACCGAACTGATTAACCGAACCTGAACCGTGCTAAAATTAGCTGAACCCATAGGTTTTGGCCTTGTACTACATAGGTTTTATAAGCTCCGACTCTATCTAAAACGAGTATAATCTTATGTTGGTTTGTGACAAACAAGCATAATTAGTTAATTAGTTAAAAAAAATTAATTGATTGTAAAGTACATATTTGCTTAAGAGAAATGTTAACGAGTGCTTCCGGGGCATCCTTTAAGACCTTTAAAAGGTAACCTTTTTTGAAAATTAATGTAATCATTGCATTGAAAATTGAAATTTTTGACCTTTTTTATGGAATCATTTCTTCTTTTAGAATGCTTAAAGAGTGCCCCGGGGATACTCGTTAACAAGACTCTTTGCTTAATTAGTGTATGATAACAATGAGCTATATACCAAAATGAAAATATACCTATACTAATATCTTGATCCAACCATTAATTCTAGTTTGTTGATGCTTTATAGGAAGTATCAAGATACATTGCTTCAGCCATCAAATGATTCAAATCTGTACAATGGATTACCAAACAAATCTAATCTAATACAATTTAATTAGGGCAGATTATAGAAGAAGAGGGGTTTTAGACTTTAGTGTAGCTAGTTTGTCTTCAAATAAGCACACGAAAGATTTCCATTCTAATCCAATTGGCTCAAATAATAACCCATGTTGCCCCTAGTTTTACGATTCATTTTTTATTTTTTTTACAAAATATGATTCAATTGTTTAAGTTAATCAAATATGGAATGTTCCACTTCTTCTTAGAAAATAGAACCACAATACCTATATTTTTTTTTTGAAGAAATACCTATATTTCTTTACATTTAAGATCGCCTATACTAATCATATTATACCATTGACCCTCATATATGAGTTTATTAATGGAAGTCATGTTGACCTCGTGTAATTCTTAACATATATCTCTGATGCTCTGGCCTGGACATACACAATGGACCTTAATGAATGATAATAGATGACTTTTAACAAATATGACATGATACTTGATGGAAGAGTTCAATTTGATACATTGTCATCACATCATACATTTGCAGTCGATCGATCTCAAATAGGATTATCCGGTATCAGAATACCATGGATTTCATCCAAAAAAAGAAATAAAAATGGAAAGCATAATACTATGTGCCTATAGAATTTTCCAACATGATAATATCGATTAGAGACAAAATGCTAGGAAAATTTGGAATTAAGGGCAAAAAAAGTGGCCCACGTTGTCTATTGAAAAAGCAGCATGCATGCGAACCTCCACTGTGGTTGGAACTTGCTTTGCCCGTTAAACAAGTTTAGCCTAAAACACTTATAGTCCCCACACCCACATGACTTTTGTTCTCTCTTTTTTTTCTTCTATAAAACACCAACACATCACAAATAACTCTTCATCAATTTCATCCTCATAATCCACACACTTCACTTTTCTTCTCTTCTCTACCCCCCCAAAAAAACATTCAAAGTTGGAGGTGCAAATAGCAAAACAATGGCTATAAAAAAATCCAACAAACTACCACAAGCTGAAGTTATCAAGCAAATTGTCAAAAGATGTTCAAGTTTTGGCAAAAGGCAGAGTTACAATGAAGAGGGTCTTCCCGAGGATGTACCAAAAGGTCATTTTGTAGTTTATGTTGGAGAGAATAGAACAAGATACATTATTCCAATTTCTTGGTTGGCACATCCTCAATTTCAAAGTTTGCTACAAAGAGCTGAAGATGAATTTGGCTTCAATCATGATATGGGACTTACTATCCCTTGTGATGAAGTTTTTTTTGAGTCCTTAACTTCAATGATGAGATAAAAATTAAGGATTGGTAGATTTTATTAGTGGAGATTACCAAATATAAGATTCCTTTGTCAAGTGGTGGTTTTTGACCAAGTCGCTAATGATTTTACAAAAACTGCACCTTGGAGCTTGAACGAAATTACGTCAAACCAGCACTAATAACATTTTAAGTTTGGTATTGCAATTGCTAAATTGTAAATATAGGTCTATATATGTATATGGATTGATGTCCAAGTAGAGAATTTCCTTGGCAATGTCATTTGTATCTTGAGTAATGATTTATTAAATGAAGCGATGTTCTACATCGGATGAGGGCATTTTACCTCTTTTAATTATTTGAAACCCTCTTTGATTTAACTTGCTTTTGCTTGTTTGAGAAATAAAATATTGAAAGGGTAATGCTTAATTCAAAATAATTTGTTTTAGACATTGATCAAATTTAAACATTTTGACAGCAAAAAATAAGCTCCAAAACACAAAGATTAAACCCATATCTAATGATGGGGTTTTGGTCAATTTTACATTATTAGAGGTGTTAGGAGCAAAAGGGAGGGGATAATAAATGAAGAACCGTCAAAACCCCAAAATTTCAAAAAAAAAAATATTATCATGATATGCAAAGGCATTTTGCAGGGAGGAATAGGGTGTGGGGTATATTTCATAGTTATTTTACAAATTTGATAGTTGCTAGTGTTACGCTATTTCTGTTTTTACACTTCTATAGTTCTACTTCTATCCAATTTTATTTTATGTTGGTAAAGTATATTTCTATTCAATTAGCATGTGAGTAATTTCTAAAGATGAATGTAAGGGATGATGTATCAAGAGTAGAATGATAGAGACATGAATAGGTTATCCAAAAAGTGCCAAATTTTATTGTATTACGAAATGCACTAGCAAACTTCACATGTATGTATATATACTTTTATAAGTTTATTAATTATGCATGCTATATATTTTATGTCACATCCCTTTCAATTACAATTCAAGGTAAGCTAGATTCTTTTTCTTTTTCCCTCTAAGAAGTTAATTGACTTGAAGAATAATCCCTCCAAATAAACAAAGCATTGAGAGAAGTGGCCATCATCATGTTAAGGGAAAAGTATGCAAATTAGCCACCGATTTTTTACTTCTTTCCTATCTCACTTAACATGTGACCTAAAATCCAAATAACTGAAATTGGATGTGTTTAAATTCTTCATCGCATGCCATGATTAAAGAAGTTGCTACTTATTAGTCTTGTGGCCCAATTGCTTGTTTTTGTTATAAGAAAAAAATTCAAAGTTTAGAAAAATCTTTTCATGAAAAGAATTCTTGAAAATTATTTAAATTAAATAAAGTTTAGGAAAATTTCAAAAATTCGAAGAAAGTAAACTTTGAAAAGAAAAAAATTGCGTAATTTAATGATGCATGATCTCCAATTAGGATAAACTTTTCCACCTCCAAAATCACTCTGAAATTTACATTGGGAAAAACTACAGTTTTTGTGTCGTGCAGATGTATATTTCCATACAGAAATACAGTTTATCATGTGATTTTTTAGAAATATGGAACAGCTGCAAATCTATTCCCTCTCAAATCATACAGCTAATATGAGTTTGGACTTTTTCAAATATAGTTCATTTGCTCTTCCACCCGAAATAAAGGACCTAAAGTACTTGTCCATACAATTAGAAGTGCTCTTGCTGAGATATTTCCCTTCTAAATTACCTGAAAAGTACATAGTAAATAGTATTTACTAAATACGTTGGCCACTTGGCCACATGTTACTGTCTACTTGGCAATAGTTGCAATTAAAAATTGATCATAGTTAAATCAGATTATACATAGTTCATCTCAACAAACCCATGCTTAATAGGCTAATCCATCTACAACATTGTCCATCTGAGGCACATGGAAATGGGGCCTCATTGTCTATAAAATGGGTCTTCTGGACAATTAAGCCCTTAATCATTTTGTCCTTTCCTTAATTAACAGATAACAAAATACGATTACCTTAGCCACAAAAATAAAGCAAAAGTTTAGGTTCTTTTCTTTGATACCTTAGGTTTCAATCACAGAGACGTCCCTGGTCTGATACATTTTTTAGATAGCTTAGAGTATATGCAATGGAAGAATTTAAATGCAATAAGTATAGGTATTGTTGTCCCATAAGTATATCTCATATGGTAAAATATTGCATAGACGGTTGATATGTTAGGACGCGGAGTCAACTTGTAATTTCCACTTCTCAATAGTTAGTGTTTATAAATTTAGCTGCTAGATTTTTTTTAAATAAAAAAGAAAAGAAAATAATATGGTATTATTAGATATGTACATATGAAAGTAACCAAAAAAAAAAGATATGTACATATGAATCTCAGTTATCTTTTGGGATTCGTATATGCAATAGTATTTTGTGTAGGTTATACTATAACCCAAACATTACAAAAACGATGATATAGTAGAATGACTAAATCGAAAATTTTGTAAATTTAACAGACTTATGTATGACCAAAATAATATAAATGATCAATATGTTACAAACTTCAAATTTACAGGACTCGTGTATGACCAAAATAACTTAAAGACCAATTTGTTACAAACCTCAAACTTAAAGGATCTCCTGTAATTTACTCTTTTAAAAATCTATAAATTAGTTTTTAAATTATTAAATATCTCTATTTACCAAAAAATAATATTAAATATAACCATGTGTAAGAGTTTAAGATTTTCTTGTAAAATAAGAAAAGAGTTTAAGATTTTGCACTTCAAAATATTGTATCCATACGTAATCATATATCACCATGATGTCACTTCACAATAGAACTTAAGGGGTACTTAATTATTGACATGGTACTATTAGGGTTGGAGAACACTTCCAATTAAGAGGTGGTACTCGGTATTTACCCCCTCTGAGTCTCTCATATCATTGATGAGGCAACAATATATATGAGATGAAATGTAGAATTTGTTTACTTGTTTTATTTTCACCGGTTTTTAGAGAAAAAGATTTTGGTAATTTAGAGTTGGATCAGAAAATAAATAAAGTTTAATTAATAATAATTAATCATTTGAGTCTGATCACCTCATTAGATGAAATGTAAGAGTTTGAGATCATTCACTCTCTCATTTAACAAAATGATTGATATGCAACAAAAAAAATGCACTCTAAAAGTGGAGAATAAATTGAACATGGTGGCTGAGATGCTTGCGAGAGGGTGGGGGGTTAACGGGGAGGCGTGGAAATGGCGTAGGAGGCTTTTTTCGTGGGAGGAGGAGTTATTGGGGGAGTGTATTGTTTGCCTATCTAATTTCTCTTTGCAGGGTGACCGTGTCGATAGATGGATTTGGACGTTACATGATTCTAACTGTTACACCTCTGCTTATTATTTTTTAACAGACATGGAGATTGATAGGCATCAGCAGCATAATAATAATTACAGGTTTTTATGGCTGAAAACGGCGCCTCTAAAAGTGTTAATTTTTGCTTGGCGCCTGTTCCTCAACCGGATTCCTGATAGAGACAAACTTTTTCACCGGAAGGTCCTGCTTGTATTTGAACAGGGTTGCATTGCTAATTGCGGTCTTAATGAAGACAGAGAGCGTTTATTTCTTACGTGCGGTTTCTTTGGTGGAGTGTGGAATATCATTGCGGATTGGCTTGGTTTTTCAACAGCTTTTCATTGTCACTTTTTTGAACATTTGCATCATTTTGGTGGTTTGCGGGGCTTCTCAAACAAGTCGATCGAGTCCATGCATATTATTTGGCTGTCAGTAACTTGGACAGTTTGGAAAAAACGGAATAATAGATTTTTCAAAGGAAAGGAGGATAATTTGCTAGCGCTTGGTGAAAGGGCAAAGCTTCAGTCTTTTTGGTGCCTTAAACTCAATTTTCTAGCTTGTTGTTCTTTGTTTTTCTTTGCATTTTTGCGCCTTCTTGACTTGTACATGATTGATTGTGCTCTTTTGTGCCTAGGCGTTTTGGCACTCCTTGTGCTTTAGCGCCTAGAGTTGTTTAATATATATTCCATTTTGGTTTTTTTAAAAAAAAAACAAAACAAAAAAATGCACTCGAGTATAATTGAGTTTTATTTTACAATTTATTCTTACTTAATGTTAGAAATTAGAGCTTTTGATTCTAAAATTGAGTTTTACACTCAAATTACTTATTCAAATCACTTTTACATCCAAACATTATATATTCACCTTACATTGGACTAAAATTTTTACAGAATTAATTTACTTAAAATAAATTTTGTCATGGTGTAACCAAATACACGCTAAGGACATTTCAACCCGATGATATGATATACAAATTACAAACGGATTAGTCATTTTCATCCTTAAATATGTAACGAGTAGCGACACTAGTCTATGTATTAAAATTGCAAAATAGTCATTGATTGTGCACTTTGTTGTTCAAAAAAGTCTCTGACGTTAAAATAATTCTTCAATGTTGACAATAACTTTTTTCTTGTATGCACTAATATGATAGTAAACAAGTGCTTGTATGGATCCTTAAAAAAAAAATACTTATATGGATTGATATGACAATAACTAAGTATATTATGGACTATTTTGACTAATGTAATACAATCAGAGACTATTTTAAAATTTTGATACATTAAAATGCTAGTAATACAATCAGAGACTATTTTAAAATTTTGATACATTAAAATACTATTGTGACTATTCATTGTACGTTCAAAAACAAAAAGAAAATTGCTCTTCTCCCAACAAAAAACGTTCACTCTCATACAAACTGACCAAAATACCCCCGCAAGAGTTAATGCACGAAGGTGTTAAATTCAACTTGATTTAAGTTACGTTCGCTACCCACATGAGTTAACTCATGTAGGTTATAACCCTAGTGTGAGTTAATTCGTGTAGGTTATAACTACATCGTGAGTTAACTCATATAGGTTATATTTCAGCTTACCGAGCGTGAGTTAACTCACGCGGAGATATTTTGATCAGTTTGTATGTGAATGAGCGTTTTTTGTTGGGAGAAGAGCAATTTTCAAACAAAAAAAATGAGTATTTACCTACCACAATCTATCAAAACTAGGGGTGGCAAAAATACCCATGTCCACAGGTACCCGCAGGTAAAATCTGTCACGGGCACATGGTGAGTAGCTAAACGAGTATTCACGGGTATAATAAACGGGTATTTGACTATCCATTATTATATGGATACGGACACGGATTTGATTGTACCCATATCCACGGGTACTCATACCCGATAATAAATTAAGTAAATTACTAAAATATCCTTATATATATATATATATATATATATATATATATATTTCCTTTTATTTCAGGAATTAGGAAGTCAAATGAAGTTATTGAAATTTGGAATGCATATGAAATTTAGATGTTTATTTGGATGTTTTTATGCTTTTATTTTACTTCAAGAATTTGTATGGATTATGTAAGAATCATAAATTTTCTATGGATTATGTATGATTGATGAAATTTTGAATGGGTTATGTATGAATGTTTAAAAGTTGAAGTTTTTTGGTAATTAAAAAAAAGTTATTCTTTGTAAAAAAAAAAAATCAAAAATCCACAGGTATCCATGAATACCTCAATACCCGCGGGTATCTGCATAATGAGTACCCACGAGAGTATGGGACGGACACGGGTATCATATTTATCCAACGGAGCAGGAACGGGTATCATAATATCCATACTCATGATACTCATTGACATCCCTTCAAACAATCCTACCGACCTGAACACCAATTGGCAAATTTTAGTTGAGTCGACCACCTTTCTTACAAATGAACCATCCCCATGACGCTATTTTGATTTGATCGATAACACTACGAGACTCTTGAATTGATTTCTGATTTCTAAAGTACTCCATTTGGATTTAATTACAAGAAAAATAACTAATTACATATAAAAATATTAAGAAAAATTGTTAACCTCATTTAATTTTGTTGATGTAATATAAAAACAATTGAATTTTCTAAACTACTCTTTCTTTTCATTTATTTTTGTACGTGAACTTATTTTATTGAAACACTAGTTACAAACCCGTGCTTCGCACGGGTTCAATAACGTATTCGATAAAAAAAATCTTCGAAAGAAGAGATGTTAAAACGATGGAACATTGTGATTCATCATAAAATATGTATGGGCTGATTAAGAGAGCATATAATCAGTTTATGAGATTAGGAATTGACATAATATTTAGGATGAAAACAATTGGAACCAATAAAGGAACCAATGATGTGTGAATTTACATATTATCCAAAATTATAAAAAAGAGTGTTGTTGTTATAGAGTTACCAAAAAATGATTGATACCCATATTTACATCAAATGAAGTCAAGCAAAGAAGTAGCATCAGTGAGTGAATATAATCTAGTCTAGGATTAGAGTTAAGGTGATCTGTTGAAAGTGCGGATCATGAACACCAAATCTTTATTTGGAAACGACTTGAACGTGCATATTTTTAGGTGGCTTCTCTAGATCAAAAATTAACTTATCACCTACCTCTAACATATGTTCTCGGCAAAATTTGAACCATTGGCCGCTTAAGTATTTTTTGTAACTTGCTCTCTTTGCCGTTATCAAACGACACTTATACCTTTTTTGAGCTTGTTTGTCGATGAGTGTGATTGTTTTCCGTGTTCCTTTTAGAAATGTCATTGATATCTCATTTGAGAAGTGCTAGGTACAAAACAAATTGCAGTGTTAATTAAAAGTTATATATATATATGTACATTTCTAAAACATTTACCAAAGCATTATAAAGATTTACTGTAGGAAAAGAGCATGTTTTATTTTGTTCAAGAGATTAGGAAAACAACATTACAATTAACATGATACTAATTGGAACCAATGAAGAAACCAACAATGTGCATATTAACGTTACATAATAGTTAGGTTTATAAAAAAGATTGCAAGTTTCATAGACTAACCAAAAAGAGATTTTTGCCAATATTTACATCAGACAAAATGAAAAGAACAAATGATATCTCAAAGTCAAGATAGTTTACGACTACAGTCCAAAGCGATATGTCAAAATAGTAGAAGTTCAAATAGTTCAACAAAGATCTACTTTGGAACAACTCGAATTTGCAAGTTCTTCTGTGACTTTTCGAGATCAAAGATGAGCTTACCACCTTCTTTCATCACTCGTTATCTGTAGAAATTGAACCACTGCCCACCCAAGTAATTTTCATAGCTTGCTCTATCGGCGGTAATGAGGTGACAGTTATATTGTCTCTTTGTCTAGTCATCAATGAGAGTGATTGTTTTGCTCTTTCCTTTCAGAATTGTTCTTGACACCTCGTTTGGGAAATGCTAAACATGAAAATAACTGCAATATTAGTCTAATGCATATTTACATGGATAAGATGTATGCGAATATAGTTACATATAATTTATAAAATAAAGGTAGCATAACAGATTTTAAGCTAAAGAAAATGTAGCATGACTTCTAATTTATCATCCTATTATCTTCCTATAAAATCTAGATAAATGCATGCATGTACATTATATGTATCCTGTTGACCAATTAACATTGTTGAAACAAATGGAAATTAAGCATCACTTCCGCATGTGCGTATATAGCTAGCACCATTTGACATTGATGTCTTCGAACATTTGGTGCAACTCTCAATACAATCCAAACTGGTTAGGATTGAATTTAGTTGTTTTCCAAATAGTGATGCAGTATGTTTCCTAACACAAATTATGCACATGAAATAAAGAATAATGCAATATGTATTTTTAATTTGTGCGTAAAAAAACTCAAAGCATGTTTGTGCATAAAAAAAGCAGACATTGACTAAGTTTATAAATTCAGCAATTGGCCTAACTTGAGACAGTTTGGAAAAATCGTTGTACGAAGTACGTTGAGAAGAAGTCAAACTCTGACTTAAGTTCTAACTGAAGCTTTGACTCCGAGCTTGAGAAGTGTTAAGGTCACGACAACAATTCAAGAAACATGGTCAAAAAACAATCAAATCGGATTTTGAAATAATAAGTTACTCTAACACTGTATTGTGAAATCATAATGCAAACTTACTAAGTCTTAAACCTCTCAACAACCGGATGATGTAGGTTGATGAGCAGCCTCGAACCTGACCAATTGTTACATATATTTGGGTTGTCATTGACTACAAAATGGAAGCAAAGAACTCAAGTTAAATAGATGGTAAATGATAAAGCTACGGAGTATTTTTCGCATAGTGTTACATCAACTATATTCTCACTACATAAGGAAAGACTCTTTCGGGTAATTATCAAACTTATACAAAATCCTATCATCTGATGCATTATTAAATGGAACGGTTCAAAAAAAGAAAATAAAATAAAGTTAAATGAAAAGAAAACATATTGAAATATAATATTAAAAAATAAAAGAAAAGGTTCTCAACGTGAGTTGAAAAGAGGTGTTTGTGAAATATATTGTCGAGAAGTAGTTTTTTAAAGTAGCATTCAACAATTTTTGGCCAAATCACATTCCACTCAATTTATGCATTAAAAAAAGTTCCCGTTCTAGTAATTACTTAATTGATATTGTGTTTGACCTAACTTCTCCTTAAAAATGTAGAGAAGTAAAAAGATATCCGGTCAAACGGTATCTTAATCTCCCACAACGGCAGTGTAGAGGCAACTGAATTTGGGAGAAAAAAAATTGAAAAATAGTTAAAAATAAAAAATTGAAAAATAGTTAAAAGTTTTTAAAAATATAAAAATTGGAAAATAGTTAAAAAAATCGGTGAGGTAGCACTCAACCAAGCAACAATAAAAAAAATTATATGCATCAGCGTAACAAAAACATAGACAGATAGACATAAAATATTACTCTAAACGTTAATGTGTGTGTGTAAATATTTGCGAGGTTGAAGAAAGGAAATAAAAGTATTTGGTATCATTAAATGACAGTGTGAATAAAAATATTTGTGAGGTTGTGATGATTAAACAATATTGAAATTAAAATAATTGATAGTGTGTTTGACCTAACTTCTCCTTAAAAATGTAGAGAAGTTGGAAAAAAGTCGGGTCTCCCACAACGGCAACGTAGAAGCAACTGAATTTGGGTGAAAAATTGAAATAAAGTATTTGGCATCATTAAATGACAGTGTGAATAAAAATATTTGCGAGGTTGTGATGATTAAACAATATATTGAAATTAAAATAATTGATAGTGTGCTTGACCTAACTTCTCCTTAAAAATGTAGAGAAGTTGAAAAAAAGCCGGGTCAAACGATACATTAATCTCCCACAACGGCAATGTAGAAGCAACTGAATTTGGGTGAAAAATTGAAAAATAGTTAAAAAAATAAAAATTGGAAAATAGTTAAAAGTTATTAAAAATTTAAAATTATAAAAGTTATTAAAAATATAAAAATTATAAAATAATTAAAAAATGGTGAGGGGCAAAATGGGAAATGCTTAAAAGTTATTAAAAATATAAAAATTATAAAAGTTATTAAAAATATAAAAAAATATAAAATAATTAAAAAAATAGTGAGGGGCAAAATGGGAAATGCACCCTAAAAATGATGAGGTGGCACTAACCACACCCCATCAATAGGAATTTACAAAAATGCCCCTCTTAGGGGCAAAATGGTAAAATCATAGGGATTTACATTTTATATATAGTAAAGTAAGTAGATATTTTGAGAATAATATGATTAAATATGGTAAAGTAAGTTAGGTTTAATTATATTTACACTTGTGGTGTTAGCTCAGTTCAGTGATAAGTTTTTAACTTTGTAATTTCAAGATACCAGCTTCAAATCCCCTCAATGATGGTTGAAAAATGACCATTAATTAACAACAACAAAAAAACTTTCTCTGTTTTTTTTATAAAAAAAATAAATAAATCATATTTATATATGCATAAAAATCATATTTGTTCTTATGGGGTCCTTGATACTAGAGTTTAACATGCATTGTGTACCAACCATTTGTACAAAACTTTGTGATCTTTAAACTCATAAATTAAACTAATTAATAAATCATTCTATTTTAAATTTGAATTGAACCTCAATTCTTGATAATGAAGACTCTTTCTAATCTATTTTTTTTAAAGGTGTCGTGATTCTTCAAGCATTCTTTTATAAATAAATAAATAAATAAATAAAACTTTTCATTTAGGTTTATCCTTTAATTTCAGTCTTATAGATATTATTGAAATGATGACTAAATTATACTCCCTCCGTCCCGGAATATCTGACCCATTTTCTAAAAAAAAGTGTCCCAAAATAACTGAGTCATTTCAATTTTCGATACAACTTTCATCATTCCCAATACAATATAACTCTAATTAATACTACTTTCATCATTCTCAATACAATATATTCCACTTTCCCCTTTATTTATACATTTTTTTTAATCTGTGTGGAAAAATCAAACTGGCTCAGATAAAACGGGACGGAGAGAGTACATCTTTACTAGTAAACTCCTATCTACAATTCTAGAATAAAAGTAGGTCTAATCATAACATTAATCATAACAATTAAGCTTTAGTCAAGTCTATCCATTTAAAAAGCACTCAAGCCATACGTACTAAAAAATAATGAAATTCAATATTGAGAAATTGATAAGTAGATGTTAGTCAAAATGGAAAGACATAGTATCATATAGAAGACTTGCTTTTGGAAGTTGTTTGGCAAATCTAAAACCCATTATTGATTATTTCAGCAAACATGTAGGTGTTCGGTTGATGAAGAATTTGTAGGGCAAACATGTCAAGTGCATGAACAATAAAATAAAGCTTATGTTACCCAACGTACCAATTCTTTACTATTTTTAATGTAACACATTCATCATCTTTGCATGCCAACAAGGCCTAAACTAATACCAAACACAAAAATCAACAACCATTGGAATAATGTAATCTATATACTATCAAATATGTCTCCTAAATTTCAAACTAAATGTTCTACTTTATGTATGCACAATTTCATCGAGACCAAATGTCTTTGTCTTCATTGGTTTCTTTTGCTTCAATCCATAAGTGGATTTTAGGTACATTTTGAAACAGGGTCCTTCATATTTTAGACTATAGTTTTAAATTTTAATTCAGCTTGCACATGACATGTTTATGAATTATTATTTTTCATTCGTGGTTGAGCACTAAATTGAGTATAAGGTTATTTAATCTTTTCTTCTTTTTAAATTAGTTGACCCTTGCATTTGATTTCAGCTTATGCTTATCAACACACGTGTTTGGTCCATGGTATTTTTTGGCCAAACC
This sequence comes from Medicago sativa, assembly GCF_051527215.1. Classification (NCBI taxonomy): domain Eukaryota; kingdom Viridiplantae; phylum Streptophyta; class Magnoliopsida; order Fabales; family Fabaceae; genus Medicago; species Medicago sativa. The sequence goes on along the minus strand of NC_140753.1, from coordinate 12,264,329 downwards.
ATCAATAATTCCTTAAGTTGAAAACAATCGATTAGAAATTTGGAAATTCCTGTTTTTGAGTCAATGCCATAATATAATTGATAAAAGAAATAGTTAATGTAAATGATATTGAAATCATGTTTGCTTTTTAATTCTTTATGTATAGTCTAATCAAATGTACTTTAATTCTTTTGTTAACCCTCAGGTTCCTAAGGGTCCTTGGTAATCCAAGTTCAGCCGAGAGATAAGTAAAACATGAACAATTTGTTTTTTGGTGAAGTTCATTAACCACTTGAGCCAAATTGTTTGGTTATGTACTTCAACATTCATTCCGACTAGTTTCTTATATATGCATAATAAGCAAAATAATGTTATCCACTTTTTGTTCTCTATGAATATAAGTTGAATTTTCTTATGACTTGATGTCAACTCAATAGTATATGTTAAAAATGTTTATTATACAGAATGCCAAACAATCAATATTGGAGAAAATCGAAGTCCTTATGTCAAAAACAAAAATAGAAGTCCTACATGCACTAGAGATAAAATCCCAAAACATTTATAAAAAAAATTGGACATGTATCAGTTGATTTTGTAGCTTTGAAGTAGGTCCAAAATCTAGGATAATAATAGCATAATAATAGCTTATCCTGGATCCATAACATAAGACCACCGTGGAGAATTTGATTATAATAGCATAGATACAAAATTAGGCTTATTTGTGCAAATAGTCCCTGCAAATATACGTCATTTGAGTTTTCGTTCCTAAACTTGTTAATCTTTTCAAACAGCACTGTAATTACTAGTCATCTAGGTTTTCAACCATGGTTAACTGCCTAGTAGAAACACCATTGAATAACTAATGAGGCTTAATACCTATATAGTTTACACAGCCAGCTAAATTTTGGTAAAGTCTCAGTGATACATACATGGAATAGAAGGACTAGGGCAAAAACAATATTTAATCTAAGTTCAATATACTCAGGAGAATTACAGACACAAACATCAGTGTCCACAATTTTTTTTACTATATAGTCTATGTACAGCATCATCGATGAGGTCCCTCTGATACTTCTAGAAGTAACTAAAAGTGCTAGTGACCGGCTTTCTCTTTAGAAGAAAATAATTGACTCAAACCATGTGAATTTTGCTTCCCTGTGGCAGAAGCAGAAGGATGCGAATTTGATTCAGTAAGAATGTAACAACTCTGGCTTGACTTCATTGAAGAATTTGTCGAAAAATTGCCTTCGGTGTCCGAAAGACATGATGTGGAACCAAAGTTGTGTGAAGATGAAAACTCATCATTCATTCCTTGAATGTCAGAAGTAGAAGATACACTACATGCTTCAGTATGATCAATTTCATCTGAGGTATAGGAGCCATTAGAATTCGACCAGCCATAATTCGGTTTAACGGAAGATTCATTTGTTTGAAATCTTCTAGAGTCAGTTTGTGGGCACATTGCTTGTAATTGCCTACCAAGTACATGTAGTGTCTCCTGACATTCAGCTAGCTTTTTCTCTGCAGCTGCTAGTTCTGTGTCCTGTAATGGCATTAAGGTGTCGAAAAACTATGATTAAACAATGAATTCATGGATGAAATAAATGTAATAAAAACATTTATCAGAGCTGTTTCTAGTTGATGTTGGATTGAATTACACATAATGACATTACAAAACAGCTGCATAAGATATTACCAAAATATAGAAGTAATTAGATAAAATGAAAAAACAGATACAATAGTGATTCTATGAAACGTAAACACAGCCTCGATTTTAAACAAAGAGACCATTATATGTTGAATCAATTTCAGTACTGAACGCAAAACATGTTTGAAGGTACTATATAGGAAATAATACACAACTAACCATCACCAATATGATATGTACTAGTAAATAATGTAATGTAATTACCTTCTGAGTATTGATGTCGTTATTTTCTGCCGAATTCGCTGCACACACCAGACACTTGTCCCTTCAAGTGGCAAACAGAAAGAAAAATCAGAAAGTACTCGAGAAACAAAACAGAAAGCTCAAATTATACAGTATGTAAGCTATCATATTGTTGCCAATGGGCCAAACCTTTGCATTTTTTCCTCAATAACTTTGTGCCTCGTCAAAGAATCGTGATGACGTTGTTTTTCCTCTTCGAGATCATTCTTTAGCTCATCTATTTTTTCCTTTAGAAACTTATTTTCAGCTTCTAACTCTTCTACATGTGTTTGAAGTGACTTATAAGACTCTGTCATGCATTTCAGCTGAATCTCAGCCAAGTTGTATGATTTATGAGACGACACTAATTGCACTTTCAGTTCTTCCAGAAGCTGTTCATGTTCCACTAAATTCTCATTTTTGTCCTTAAGATCAACCGTATCAACTGATTGTTTATCTACGGCGTCGTTCTTAACTTTGTTAACAATTTGCACACTGGCATTATCTGATGAACATGCCATTTTCTCAACTTCAAGGAAATCGTCCATCAGCTCTGAGAAAGTTTCACTTTCGCGATTCTCAAATTTAACTGAGCTTCTAACTCTACTGTTACAAAAATGGTCAGAAACTGAGGATGCAAGTGACTCAACAGGACTTTCTAGATCCTTGTGCCAACCATCAGATATAGAAGTGATGCTCGGTGAATTGCTGGAAATTCTACTTGAGAAACTCCTATAATTGATTGCCAAATTTGATTTCCGGGAACTTCTTTCTTGATGAAGAACTTGTACCTCTGCTTCTAAGCTCTTAAGTCTTTTGACTGTTTTGGTGTACAAGTTCCTAGAAGTCTGTAATTCAGCATTACTTGAGGCCAAAGCTTCTTTCAATCTCTTTGTTTCTTCTTCAAACACCTCCAATTGTTTTGTAAGAACCTCGGATTCTTGCAGGCCAGTAGTTTTTCTTTGATGGATTCCACTGATGACGTGGCGTGTACTTTCAACTTCTAGCTTCATTTGTGCCAATGCAGCAGGACCAGGCAACTTCTTCCGCAACAGACCACGAAGCCGATGGCACTCACCCTCCAGCAAGGCAATAGTCTTAACATCCTCGGTGTGTCGTTTGTTTGCCACTTCTGCTGATTTCATAATCATGTTCTTCTCTTCATTTCGGATATCCATCTCCTTAGAAATCATATGCAGCTCATACTTCAAAGAACTTATTTCTTTCTCGTACGACTTAACATTCTTCTCTTGAAGCTCTAACTCGGACTCAACTTGGGACTTTTCTTCTTTTAGTTTCACAATTTTATTTGAACTTTCATGAAGTGATCTCAGAAGGGAAGCATTTTCATGAGCTTCTTCGCGAAGTCCTTTATCTAATTTGTGTATTTCTGCTTCAAGCTCTAACTTGAATTTCTCCCACTGTTGAGATTTCACAAGAATCACCTCTTGTATTTTTTGCTCACTTTCCTCCTTTACAGTTCTTATCTGCTTCATGCATTCTTTCAGAGCTCCATCTAAGTGAGCGATTCTCTCATCACAACTAAGCTTCGAAAGAGTGATAGATTCAAGTTGGTGTCTTAAGGAAACAACTTCTGCATCAGCTTTCTCCCAACCTAAAATGCATACAAGTATGAATCAACTTTATCTGATATTTTCTGTTAGAACAGCGACCCGGTTCAAAAGTAAAAAGATAAAAAATAAAAAAAAAAGCAAATAAAGAACACACGATGTTTGAGCACGGAGTTTGGCCAATTGCGCCTACCTCTCTGACTACAGTGTGACTGCTAGTACCTTTTTATTGATCAAGCTTACACTTAAGAGTTTACATGGTACAACTTGTACTTAAATACCACTTATCAGTAACTATGAGTCATACCCCAATTTTTCTTAACAAGTAGAATATAGAAAATGAGTGATCACTCTAATTATTTCATATTTCAACTAATATAAAGTCTATAGACGAGTTTTTATTAAGTCCTACCTGAGACGGCTTCCTCGGCAACTTTTGCGTGTTGTTTAACCAGACTTTCCTTGTTATCTAATTCTGAATAAGCTGCTGATAAATTTGCTTCCAAATCTTTTATTTGATTCTCCATGTTTACAACTTGATCTTCCAATCCAGACATACGCGCGTATGACTCCATTGAAATTTGAACATAGTTCTTATTTGTGCAATTTTCCTGCTGAAAAAAATAAGAAAAGAACAGGACTAGTGAGCAATTTAGTTTCGAATATAAAAAACTTTTCCATCACAAGAATTTAAGACAAAAAGTAAGTACCTGGTTTCCTAAATGTGCCACAGAAGACAAGGTGGAACCAACAGAGTCAGGTGTAACAAATGGTTTCTCAGCCTTTGTGATTTTGTCTGATGATTTTTTCTTCCACGGCCAACCTCGACGGTCCATCTCAGAATTCTACTACCCTGCTCAAAGTATGCTCAAATTGATCATCATCAGGTAAAAAGGATTTTACAGCACTGATTAATATTATTCTTGTTATAGAATCACATCAAACATAAGAAAGAAGCTGAAAATACATTCTATAATAAAAAAAATTGTCACTGTTATTACTTAAAAATTAAAACCTTTTAGTTTAACTAGATTTATCCAATCAATATTTCATGACAGCATATTACAGTGATATGATGCATTTTCATTCCCAATAAAGGTTTTTCTGTTTCTTTTCTTTTTTTAAAAAAAAAGGGAAAATTGCAAAACCTTTTAACCACCTATCAAATGCTTGCAACTTCAAGTAACCCCTTTTCCTCCCCAAAAAAAATAGCCTTTCCTTGCCAGTTGTACCCTAAACTATGTAGCAACGACATTTCAGATTGAAGGTGTGTCTCCAGTGTCGGAGACGTATTGCTATCCAATACAACATAGACACAAATACATTCAATCATTTCTATTTTCTCAAATTATTATTGCTAGCATCAGTGTCGTGTTTGTGCTTCATAGACGATAAGCTTTGTCATGTTTTGTAAAAATGGTCTGTCTAAGCTAAAATATCTTGTGAGTCATTCTAGTGAACATTTTAATGAGTGTATATATAAATAGAAACATTAAGAAAATCTAGAATGAAAAATGTAACATACCAGAAGTAAAAACAAGAATGAATCTGAGTGATGGAATGAAGAAGAGCAGAATGAGAATGAGATATGACTGTATGAGAGTTCCAAGAATGAATTTGAATTTGAAGTGTTAATTAATAATACTCCGTATTACTAACTGAAGAGAGAGAGGAGCGGGGTGGCCAAATGTGAGCGTGTGTGGTCACTGTTTAAACGCTCCTCATGTGGCTCCACCTTTATTACAAAAAACAAATAACAAATCATATTATAACGTCGTAGTCAAAGAATATATGCATTGGATTTTTATTTTTGGATTATTACAAATACAAGTACAAAATTTATGTGTCTTGTCTTGTGTAAATTTTGTCCTATTTTTGAATTGAAGTTTCTTTTTTCCTTGCTTGTACTTTTGTGCTATGTCGTTTTGTCATCCTTTTTCCACATTAATTGTTGTCGTTTAATTGGTGACTGGTGAGTATTTTCACACTATATGAGTGAATTTGAATGGTGATAGTTGAATAGGTTGTTTTGTTCCTTTGGTATGTTGACATGTTGATAGAATTTTGTTCCTATTTCATAGAAGTTGTGTGCTTGAAGTTCATTGATGTTTTATTTTCGACCAATTACATTTATAAAAAAAAAAACAAAAAATTTGAGGGATTATTCAAAATAAGCTGCTACATTGAAAGCTGTTAGTTTGTGTTGTGTAGATCGCATATGTAGTCAATATGCGATAAGAAACAACATACATACTTTTTAAGATAATGATCCTATTCTTTCAAAAAAAAAATAATGATGTTGATATAGTTTGAAACAATGATAAAATATAATAGGCTAATGTTAACTTGTGCCCTCAAGGCACATGTTAAGATACTTATTATAGAAGTACACATATCAAAAGGCGTGCATTAAACTTCTTAAAGGTTGTTATATTGTGTTTTCCAATGCAAAATTGTTCTATTTAGGTTGCTTAACATGTGCCCTAAGGGCACAAGTTAACATGACCCAATATAATAATTTGGCTCAAGTCTCAATTTATCGATTTTGAACGAGGTGAAATTAACATAGGTTGTGCATGTTTGGGTTAGTTCAATTCGAATATGAACATGCAGGAATTTTTTTTTGACTTGAATGGTACTTTTAAGTATAGAGTCGTTAGTTCGAACTTTACACATTTATTCATCTACATTGATTATATCTATTTATGTGCCTCTATCTAGTAAAGGGTTGTTGGAGGAATTCATGTTTACTTATGTTCCACCGTCGAACATGTCCATCACATTCTAAGGTATTATTTGTTTTGAGTATAAATCTTTTACGATTTTATCTTTTATAAAACGTCAAGTATGTCCATCACCTTCTCAGGTATTGTTTGCTTTGATTATAAGTCTTTCAAGATTTTGTCTTTTATAAAAAGGTGTTTGTTGGGTTAAGGAGTGTGTGTGCATTGTTTATAAACTACAATTGATCTCGATTACTAAGTAATTTGAGATTTTTTAGTGTAGCAGAACTAAAATTCTTAATTGAGGCCAATGAAGTAAAGGATCTATCATCTATTCTATGTGGCTTAGACTTTGCACCCACATGACAACGCCAATGATCTAGTAAAAGGACCAATGAGATGGTGGAACTTGTTGAACATCATTTTGTCGTTGTAAAGGAGGATGTGGTACATGTAAGTATTTTGACGCTAAAGTCAACGAAAGAATGAGTGAGAGGATAAATGTATTGAAAAAGGAATTACGTACCTTTGTAAAGTATTGGTTACCCGAGTTATAACGAAGAGATGACCTTGACAAAATGACGGTGCATCATTGATGAGATGATTTCTTGCTTTAAACAGGTTGGACCTAGGTCTAATCCAGAAAAACTTAGATGCGTATTTTGGGCATCGTATTCCATAATACGTAGAAAATTATACAGAGAAAGAAAACAAATATAAAGGCGAACCTATGGTAATTGAAGAAACTATTATTTTTTGGCATCATATTCCATAGCAGTCACTCTAGAACACGCAAGAATAAGTCCTCAAGAGTATAGCTCAGTTGGTAGGGACATTATGATATGCAAGGGTCGAGGTTCGAACTCTACGTTCTCCACTTATTCACCTAGAGTGGTGAATCTTTAGCCACTAGACCATCAAAAAAGAATATGCAACAATAATAAAAAAATATAAATTAAAGATATCAATGCAACATTTATTTTTTTCACTATAATATTCTTATTTATAAAATTTCATTTCACTTAACTACCCTACTATCCAAAATTAATAAGAGTATCTTACTAAATCATACTAACTTTACGATTGAAATCAACTCAACTAATTATTCTCTTAAGAATCACACACAATCCAAATGTGACATTTAATCTGAATCGATGAAAGTATCAAGATTAATTGGAATACAGAAAATTCACATAATTACAAGTGTTTGTTGTGGTACTTACTAGTGTTCACATGCCTTAATAGAAGATACATGCAGAACTAAATGATTTGGTCTAGTAGTAAACAAACATGCATCAGACTTCAAGAATTCATGATTTGAGCTACACTAATGCATTTAAAGGAAGATAAATATAAATCCTTTTACAAATGTTTTTTAAGTCCGAATGTCTTCCCTGCCTCAGATTATGACACCATGTTGTCTAGATAGATAAATCGACGAAAATAGTTTTAAAGAATTGCGGGGGGTGAGAATAGATAGAAGGTTACAAATTCAAACACTCCATAAAATCCATGGGCTTGTCCAGCTCAAAATCCATATCCATCAACAAGAACCCGGTTACTATATATCATCACCAAAACCTCAAACCCTAACTTCTCTGAACTCATTTCCATATCATCGCCGCACGGTGGTTAGAGTCGTAGGTTTAGTTTCCGGCGAGATGGGTAGGGTTATCAGGGCACAACGTAAAGGAGCAGGCTCCGTTTTCAAGTCCCACACCCACCATCGCAAAGGCCCAGCACGTTTCCGCAGTCTCGATTTCGGTGAAAGAAACGGTTACCTCAAAGGAGTAGTGAACGAAATCATTCACGACCCAGGTCGCGGTGCACCACTAGCTAAGGTCACATTCCGACACCCTTTTAGATATAAGAAACAGAAAGAGCTTTTCGTTGCTGCTGAGGGACTTTACACTGGACAGTTTATTTATTGTGGGAAAAAAGCTACTCTTGTTGTTGGAAATGTTTTGCCATTGAGGATGATTCCTGAAGGTGCGGTTATTTGTAATGTTGAACATCATGTTGGTGATCGTGGTGCTTTTGCTAGGTGTTCTGGTGATTATGCTATTGTTATTAGTCATAATCCTGATAATGATACCTCTAGGTTTGTTCTCTCTCATTTTATTATTCTTTCATATACCATTTTTAATTAACATATTGTAAGATTTGTGTTGTTGTTGTTGTTTAGTAATTAGAAATATACAAATATGATTTGTGGTGATGATGAAAATATGATTTATGTTAATGTATTTCGTAGTGATTTATGTTGATGCCATTTAGAAATTAGTTGTATTAGTATAATTGAATGTGAGAAGAAGTTAGAAAATGATCACATTTTTTTATTAGTACAACTATACGAGATAGAATTAGAAATGACAAGTTGGCGTAACACTTATAGTAGAAAAATGGATAGAAACTAGAATTAGGTGGTTTAGGCATGTGTAGAGAAGACGCATGGAACCTGTATTAAGGAGAGTAGACTAGATGAAGGGGAGTTAAATCACTTGAGGTAGGAGAAAAGCTAGAAAAACTATTAAGAGAAACTAGTATTAAGAAGGATATAGAGATTAATGAGTGTAGAGAAGACGCATGATTTTTGATAAAACACTTTGACACAGTTTGATTCATGCTGCTGCCACCTCATGTCTGTATCCATTTCACCGCGGAAATGGAGAAGCCACATATTGTAGCTTCTAACATAATGTTGGTCCACGTTTGGGAAGCCTCTAAAACAAACACATACTTAGTGGGATAAGGCTTGGTTGTTGTTGATGTATTAGCTTAAAAAATTAATGATGTGGATGTTAACTTTTAGTAGTTTATGTTGATGTCATTAAGAAATTAGTATGTCATGAGTTTGTATTAGTATGAAGCTTTAATTCATCATATGCACGAAAGTTTATGCGGTTAGTCAATCATAATTCTCCGATAGTCACACATATAAATGATTGTGATTAGTTGACATTGTAAAACTTATTGCACTTCTGATGCATGGAAATTATACCCTTAGTATAATTGATTGCGAGAAGAAGTAACAAAGTTATCACAGTTTTTACAATTAATATTAGTATAAAAACTTGAATTATGTGGGATGGTGATGGTAATTTATCTTAATGTCATATTGTATGTACATTATGAATCTGTAGAACTGAGATTGAGAAGAAATAAGAAAACAATCGCGTTTTTTATGATTAGCATTAGTATTTAACTTTTACTGATGATGGGTGTTGATGATTTTTTGACAGGATTAAGCTACCATCAGGGGCAAAGAAGATTGTTCCAAGTGAGTGCAGAGCTATGATTGGGCAAGTTGCAGGTGGAGGAAGAACTGAGAAGCCAATGCTTAAGGCTGGTAATGCTTACCACAAATTTAGGGTGAAGAGGAATTGCTGGCCTAAGGTTCGTGGTGTGGCTATGAATCCAGTTGAACATCCTCATGGAGGAGGTAACCACCAGCATATTGGACATGCTAGTACTGTTAGGCGTGATGCTCCTCCTGGACAGAAGGTTGGTCTCATTGCTGCTAAGAGAACTGGTCGTCTCAGGGGACAAGCTGCTTCTGCTGCTGCTAAGGCTGATTAACTGTTAAGACTATTTGAAGAGATTCTTAGGGTTTTATTTTGTTGCAAGATTTTGAAATTTTGTTTGATTCCTTGTCTGTTCCAAAACTACTTGGGTATTCTTTTGAGATCCTTTTGCCCCATATTTATATGAAATTTTTAAATGACAATGGTTTACATTTGTTTTTAAGTTTTATTCAATTCATAGTTTGCCTTCGTTCCGGGTTTCATCTATTTCTACTGATGTTGTTTTTTATTGCTTTCGTTTCTTTCTTTTTTTCTGTTGTGAAATTTATTTGTTTAGGTTGGATTTTTAGTGGTAAGTGCAGGATTCATACCTTGTTCAGGGAGTGGTTGTTTTACTACGTCGATTCGGTTGTAATAGTACTTCTGTAGTGAAAAGGTTACAAGGGCTATACTAATTTTTGTCAGTTTAGCTGAATTGTGCTGCTAGTTCCATTCAGAATGTGTACTAACTTGATAGTATCATGGCCTTACTGTTAGAAACTTGCATTGCTGAGTTGCTACATCGCCTATTCTGTGCTGAATTTTACTCCAAATGTGCAACATCCTTTTTTCACATGATAATTGTCATAATGGCCTTCATGTTGTAGTCTTATCCATCGTAACACCATTTCCTCTTTCTTGTTGCCAATCTCTTTTCTGAAATAGGCTATTACTGCTTTCTTTTATATATTTTAGAGGTTCAAGTTTGTGTTTGAAACCAAGTTTGTGGCCAATTTATCACGTCCAAATGCTTGTCTAATGTGAAAAATACGAAAGCTAGGAATTGTAGGATTTGAAAATGCGTTGGTTCACCAGTTTACCCTTTTCAGCATAGCAATCACTGCCTATTGGGCATTGGCTATGCAACATGCAGTTCACCATTGAGTGAGATGTTTAGAACACTTTGATTACTCTGTGGCATGAATGGTACATGTGTTGAGGTAGGATTATTGGTGGTTCCAAATGGGAAGGGAATAGTGACAGAGCCACACTTTGTTGGACGGTTTGGTAGTGAGGCCGGTTGAGTCGCTACTTTTGTATAAATGACAGCAACGACCATTAGCAGCAGCTGTTTTGAGTGCACATCCATGTCTTTGCTATTTTTCTCAGGTTCATCGTTACACAAATCCTTGGATTTGGTTGGTATTCTCTTGTAATGCTATTTAAAAATAGAAAAGTCAAAATGACTGATTTTTCCTATGGAATTGAATGATCAAATTAAGATGGTTTGTCTAATATTTATTATAATGTAACTTTAGTTTTTGGCAACCGTGATTGCAATGTCACACTTGTGTTAGCAAAAGGAGATTATTAAACATTATCAGAACTCAGAAGCTAACTACTATTTCGACCTATAAAACTCAAACAGCATGGTTAGAGATATTGCAATCACTATATTATTTAAAACTAAAAATACATTATAATGATAAATGTATATAGTCATGTTTATATATTATGTTTCTGTCAAAAAGAATGTTTATATTATCTATAAAAAAGAAATCGCTGAATTATTATAATCCTAAATGTGAATTGGTTTAAATATTACATTATCAATGGTCTAACCATTTTTATCATGATAATATTATAATGATATAAAAGCAATAGTTTAGGTGAGTTGAATTTTAATAATTCACATATTATATTATATATCGCTAGTAAAGAGTTAATATTCATCTTGCAACAGTACCAATTTTTTCTCAAGCATATCAGTCTTTTCTGTGATTGGAGGAGGAGCAGCATTCCTCATGAATATGATCCAAGGGTTTGGGAAAAGGGTGTTTAAGTGGATAACTTATTTATATCTTTTTAATGTTATTTCTAACAAAAATTACTAAATAAGTCTCACTAATAATTTTCCATCCATAGTGAAAATCAATCCATCAACACATTTCTTATCTTTTGTGACATTTACTTTTTATTTTTTTGACAAATACTTTCTTTTTTAAGATTATTCACACTCTCTATGCAACTATTATTGAGTAAGCATTGAAATATCCAATTTTTTATATGGATGACTTTAAAAATGGAATTTAAAGTATTTATTATTTTTCATATTTTGTGGGTTCTTTTCATTTGATTAATTATATTCAAGGCATTTTCAAACATTAAATATAAATACATCTTTTAATTGGTATATCTTTCGTTAAATCAACCGTCATTGGTAATTTAAATTATTTTTAAGCAGGATAGTTATTTTTTTTAAGGATAGTTATGTTACTAGCCATTTTAACACTATTCATAATTTTATATTTACTACTCCTTCCGTCCCAAATTGTACGACGTTTTGGGCATTTCACACATATTAAGAAATGCAATTAATATTATGTGAAAAAGAGATATTATTAAGTTGTTTTACAAAATTGTCTTTAATAAATAATATGGGAAAGATAAATGAAAGAATTGAAAGAAGATAAAGTAATAAATAGTTAAGATTGTAATAGGAAAAGTAACACTAATGTTGCATTGGTATTGTAATGCGACATATAATTTGAGACAAATTTTTCTCCTAAAACGACGTACAATTTGGGACGGAGGGAGTATTATTATTTCTTTTCATGGTTACAATGTTGGTAACTTACAACTGAACCAGGTAACTTTTAGCCAGGTGTGACTGTAGAGTGAGATACAAGAATAATAAACCAGATCCACACCCCCACCACACCAAAGAGATACTCCAAATCCAAGAATCCAGATCAACCAACATGTAATTCACGGTCACCAACACCGTGAATGAATGATAACATACATTATTTTTTTATTTGACAGGAGATGCATATGCTTTTTTTTATTTGACTGGACATAGTTTTTCATTAATTAATATTAGAAAGTTTAAGTGAGTTGTACTAAGATGTTCATTGAGATTAAGACATATAAGTCGGCAAAATGCTTATAAATTACCTATCAACAAACCCTTACAGCAGCATTGAGATTGGAATTCTGCTCTTCTCCCAACAAATTTTGCTCGCGTCCAACTGAAATACTGAAAATACCCCTGCATTAGTTAAGTAACGCAAGTGTTAAAATCTGCGCATCTTAACATGTGCTGCACAACTTAACTCACGTTGCGTGAGTTAACTCACGCAGGGGTATTTTGGAAAGTTCAGTTGGGAGCGAGCAAAATGTGTTGGGAGAAGAGCAGAAATCTTAAAATTGATAGTAGAAGTTGAACGTACATCTTTATAAAATATATGTCAATTCTTTACCTAACGGACCAACATATTCTGATGGACGTAAACTAATTTTTTCGAGGCTAAAATGCTAGTTTGTGCTGGTGCCTTATATGTGCACCCTAAAAAAAGCGCATAACATGATTAGATAGGTTTGAATAACTGAAATTGAGTGCATATTTGGATTTATGGTGGACTTGACATAATCACAATCAATTACTCTAACTTTGTTGTTGAGTTTAAATGTGAGGTTAGTTTCACATTGACTGCGAATAAATTCAATGTTAGGTACTTATTCTGGTTTAAAATAAGAGTTATGATTTGATTATGTATATTTTTCACATAACTTGATCGTATTTTTTTATACTAATATGCAAAGACAAATGTTATTGACTTCGTTATTAAATATCTGTTGCAATTTGACAATATGCACTAATCATAACATAGTTTGACCATGTTATTTTTAATAACAATAAGACTAATTTGCGTTATGAAAATGTCATCGAATTGGGGCCCAAAAAAATTGTAAAAGATCAAATTAAAATTCCACTCGATTTTAATAATATATTAATATATTTCACTTGGTCTCTACTGTAAAAGAAAGTTCACTCGTTAAGTTCATTCAATAAATGATGTATTAAAGATTACATGCATCGTTATTGAATGAACATAAAAAATGAATTTTCTCTTGTAATAAAAACTGATGTAATAAACTTGATTGATGGTAATCAAATTTTATTTTATTAAATAACATCGTGGTCAGAATTCAAACAAGAAAAAAATCATTCATACTCCCTCAAAAAAGAAAAATCATTCATACATAATTTCACTTTCAATTGAGTTAGAAATGTTTTTTTTTTTCAATTAGGTAGAAAAAACATATTGACTAGTATAATTTTTAATTATTCCAAAAACATGTTTAAGACATCAAATAGTAAAGTAAGCATAATTAGCTCAAAGAATCAATCAAGCAATTTTCGTAGTGTAAAAAATTCAGAATCAGATCAAGTAACCGCGTTCCTTACATCATCACTCCATTAATAAAGCCACAAAGATATCTCACTCATTTCAATCATCACAATTTTTCTTCTCTCAAACAACAATGGCAGATTCATCACCCAAAACCCCAACACCGTCAACAACAAACGGCGACACCACTCCTGCACCGCGGAAAGTCGCATTAATCACCGGAATCACAGGCCAAGATGGATCATACCTAACGGAATTCCTCCTCAACAAAGGCTACTCCGTCCACGGCCTAATTCGCCGTTCGTCAAACTTCAACACACAACGAATCGATCACATCTACATCGATCCACACGAGGCTCACAAAGCTCATATGAAGCTTCACTACGCCGATCTCTCTGACGCTTCCTCTCTCCGCCGCTGGCTCGACACTATCCTCCCAGACGAAGTTTACAACCTCGCCGCACAGTCTCACGTCGCGGTTTCGTTTGAGATTCCTGATTACACTGCCGATGTTGTAGCTACCGGTGCTCTCCGTCTTCTTGAAGCCATCCGATCTCATATTGATGCAACAGGAAGATCTCACATTCGGTACTATCAAGCTGGATCTTCCGAAATGTTTGGATCAACTCCGCCGCCGCAGTCTGAAACGACTCCGTTTCATCCTCGGTCTCCTTATGCTGCCTCCAAAGTCGCTGCGCATTGGTACTGTTACAATTCTTGATAGAACTCATAAATAAGATAAATGCATAAATTAATGAAATGGAAATAGCAACGAATACCGATAACTAACATTTACATCTCTAATAGGTACATTTTGAGAATAACACTGATATTTATGTAACTAACTTTTATATCTCTAATACTGTGAAAAAACAAGGACACTGATATGTAGTAACTAACATTTACATCACAAATAGGTACACTGTGAAAATAACACTAACTTACTTTTACATCTCGAATAGGTACACTGTGAATTACCGTGAAGCATATGGAATTTTTGCTTGCAACGGAATTCTATTCAATCATGAATCACCACGTAGAGGAGAGAATTTTGTTACAAGGAAGATTACTAGAGTTGTTGGAAGAATCAAGATCGGGCTTCAGAGTAAGTTGTTTCTTGGAAACCTAAGTGCGTCAAGAGATTGGGGATTTGCTGGTGATTATGTAGAAGCGATGTGGTTGATGCTACAACAGGAAAAGGCTGATGATTATGTTGTGGCGACAGAGGTTTCGCATACGGTGGAAGAGTTTTTGGAAGTTGCTTTTAGTTATGCTGGATTGAATTGGAAGGATCATGTTGTGATTGATAAGAGATACTTTCGTCCTACTGAAGTTGATAATCTTAAAGGTGATGCTAGTAAAGCTAAGAAAGTTCTTGGTTGGAAACCTAACGTTAGTTTTGAAGAGCTTGTTAGAATGATGGTTGATAATGATATTGAGATGGCTAAGAAGGAGAAAGTTCTTGTTGATGCTGGGTACGTTGATGCTCAACAACAACCTTGATTTTCTTTGTTACAATTGTGGTATTTAGATCAATTATGGTCTTTTTCTTTTTTTTTATTTTAATCATATAATGTTGCTGTTACTTTCAGTGATTCATTCATCATAGTTAAGGGAGTTTAATTTGATTTGTTCACAGTTTACATCATGGTTTTGTAGTTGTTATTTATTTTGCACTTGTTAATAAATCAAATCTCTCACTCTACATCCATTCACATTTTGTGGAAACTAAAATGCTAAGCAATATGATTCTCACTGAGTCTAACTTCTTTTTGACTCTAGTCAACTTTATTTTACAAGTAAAAATCAATTGCATTCATCATATAGTTAACAATCTTGGTAGCTCAACTAGTTGAGCTGAGAGAATACTAACATAGCAACTAATATACCAACATTTGCCCATCCGAAAAAGAAAGAAAAAAAAACTGAGATGATCGACAGTACTTTTAGCCTATTAATGGTGTATTAATTTTACCCGGTCATCCAAACAACAGAGAGAGGCATTTCAGATATTGAAAATGAATGCTAAAAGCCTGCTAGGTTTGAAGGATTATTTCATTTCCTGTTTGCAATATTATTTTTAAAAATGTTATCATATTTTCATTTTGTTTAAACAAAAATGTTTAGGAACTGTTGAAAACAACTTATAAAAGTATCTAAAAAGGAAACATAATCTTAGATTTTGGGTTGGGTTTAAATCAACCCGAAAAATTCCGACTTATAAGGTGAGCGACGTGTGACCCTATAGCGGGTAATCCAACTGATCTGGCAAAAACTCTGTTGCCTTTTTAAGCCATATCACATTCAGATGTGGAACTCCCAACACAGTAAAAAAAAGGTGACAATTTTGTAAGTACTAAAGAAAACAGAACATTTTCTTAAATTAAAGGGACCCTAAAAGTTTGAGTTTGAGTTTGGATACAGAAGGTATATTTCACATGGGAAAAAAAATTATGTGTGTGGAAAAGGTTGCCTTTGGTCCGAGTGCAGAGAGTGGGTGTATTATAAAATCTAGAATCCAATATTTGATGAACCCATTGAACTATTTTTGTATTAAACAGACCTGTTTTTTGCTTATTTCTTCAACCCTTTCTTCTTGCCAATCACGGTACATTGAGAAGAGCTCAAGAAAACCTTGGGATTCATTGTAGCTGTTTCGACCATGAAAAGGGAGCAACTAAGTATTAATCCCAAATACTATTGTTGGTATTAAATGCAGCTGATAGGATACAAAAAGAATGACCAGAACAAACATAAGATTTAAATGTGATTGAAAAACCTGAAGCTTACAACATCAAAGTTCATTTTTAAAAACAGCAAAATCATATAGGAAAAGTACATGCAGTAAAGGACATGCCAATATGCCATTCCAGCAAGCACCGACATTGCAATCTAGCATGAGTTCACGACATGACATACTAACACAGCCAGCTATCACCTGTGAGCTATGATAGGAGAATGCAGACTAAAAGATTTAACGGTATACAGAAAGATTCCTTAAACACTTCCAGATAATATACTTGCCATATTTGCAGTAGGAAGCTGAAAATTATCCTTGCTACTGTTCATTTTTCATAACCAGCTAAGTTTAAAATCTGAGCGTGAGACCTTTTCTAACGTCAGGTATTATTAACATTAAGAGTTAAAGTTAGCTAATATTTTCTAGGAAATGATCAGATGCAACAGAAGGCAGATTTTCTAGCATGCGTTGTTGAGACAAACAATAAATATATAAATTAGGAGAAAATAGATCCCTGTATTTCATTTTTCTTTAAGAAACTAGCCACCTAAACAAACAAGCCGTTGTTAAGTAAAGATGGTGTAAGCCCAGGCATTGATATCTTTGTCACTTCATGATAGGATCCTTTCTCTGTGGAAGAATGAATTCCCAAAAGTTGGACAAGGCTACCCAAAAAGGAGCACTCTCCTTTCACACTGGATAATTCCTAGTCACAAAATTTAATCTTTCAGAGCTATCTTTCCCTTCTAAGGGGTATTTAAAGACTTTCTAAGAATAACCAAAATAACAACTCTTAACCACCTAACAAATTAATCAACTTACTAACAAACTTCTATAAACTAAATCTTTTTTTTTGACTAACTCTGTAAACTAAATCTTAACAACTCTAATTATCATATATTATATATCCCAACACTTCATCATTTCAGAACGAGGAATTTAAGAATATTTTAACTGGGAGAAAATAAAGGGCATAAGATGTTAACCCAGTCGCAACAAGCAAAAACTAGCAACGATTAAGAGCCTCAGGCTAGAAGAATTGAATAAATGTAGCAAGAGAAAACATTGAAAATAAACATCATAAACATAAGACATACAATCAAAAGAAATATTGACGTAGTATCTGAAAACACACAAGATTAACACAGTCCATGTAGAACGAAAGCATTCTGAACAGTTTACTCACACCAATTTGATGACATAAACACTTGTACAAGGGTTAAGAATAGCTTATAAAAACAACTCATCATACGCGCACATGACATGTTTTCAACTAATTTTCACAAACTTCCAAAGATAGCAGAGCATGTCAAAGCAAAATAAAAATTGGTTATGTGGAACATCCTCTCATTCATTTTTCAATTGTACAATCAATACATAAACTATAACACTAATATGATAAACTGATAAGCCCTATATTCTAAGAAGTAATAAGATAGTAGTAATCAGTGTCTGTTTGGATTAGGCGATTCGCTTATTTAAGCTTATATATAGGCATAAGCCCTTGTGAGATTGTTTGAGATAGCTTATGGAAATAAATTAAGATATGTATAATTTATTTTTAGCTAATTTCCATATGCCCTCCAAGATAACTTATGAAAACAGCTTATAGTGTATATGAAATTTGTTTAACTTTATTTTATCTTTTATTATCGAAATAAATTATCCATAAACAATTACATGATAAACGCTAATGCTGAATGCGTTTAATTAAGTTGTTTATCCAAACATGACTCATCATATAATCAGTTGTATAATCTGATAACTTAGCGAAAATGTACCTAAGAACTAACAACCAATTAATTGCAACAATAACCCTACATTCTAATCTACCATGAATCAAAATCATTAAGCCAAAATCAACAATCACCTGAAGCCTGCGACGTCGAAGGCCTCCTCACTAAAATATCAGTTAAACTACCCTCCGCCGGAGGATTAGTCAGTAACGGCGGCGTCTACAGTTACAACAATCATCAAAATCATCAAATTCACCGCTTCATATGTATAGAACAAATGAATAAAAAGAGAATGAAAATAGAAATAGAAAACATACAATTTTGAGGGATTTAAGGCGTTCTAAAATTGGATCAGAAGTTTCCAATCGTTCCGTTACGGTGGTGATTTTGTCATCCGTCGTCTACTGCCACGGAGAATTGGGTTTGTTTTGGAATCGAGAGTGAAAGAAAAATGAGGAATTGAAAGAAATTTACCTGTACTATTTATAATTTTTAACATTATTTATACAAAAAATGTTGTAAATATACTATGTCCGTGGAAATTACTTTAAAATAACATTAAACTAATTTTGGGTTTTCTTACTCTTACCCACATCTTAAAAAAGTTTTAAATGTTGGTGTGAACTGAACCGTACGTAGATGCCGGTAAGTTATCGAAAACCCTAATGAGTGCGATGAGCTCGTTTGTTTTCTCTGCACAGAGTAACCAAACCCTTCCAGCCACCGAAAAGCCACCTGATCCCCACCAACAACCGCCCCCAAAGATTTCTTTCCGTGATAAACTGCTTGGACCTTCACAAGAAACCCTAATTCGCGAAAAAGAAGACATGATTGAGAAAAAGCTTGTCCGCATTGAACATGAGAATGGCAATCGGTTGTTACCAAAGGTTCACCTGGAACCAGCAGTCTTCCAAGAACTTTGTACACCATGGAAGGACGCTATTGTTGTTAAGCTGCTAGGGAAGAATATCGGATACCACACCATGAGAGAGCGCCTACAAAAAACATGGAGAACTCAAGGAGGATTCGAAATCATGGACAATGATAACGGATTCTTTATGGTGAAATTCGATGAAGCGGCAGATAAAGAAAAAGTCATAACCGGAGGCCCATGGCTAATTTTCGACCACTGTCTTGCAGTCGCACACTGGACACCGGAATTTGCTTCTCCAACTGCCACAGTAGACAAAACAATCGTCTGGGTAAGATTTCCAGGATTGAATCTTGTGTATTATGATGAGAGTTTCCTCTTAGCCATGGCGTCTGCTCTTGGCCGCCCCATCAAAGTTGACACAAACACCCTGAAAATTGAACGTGGAAAATTTGCAAGGGTTTGTGTTGAAATTGATCTCACTTTGCCGGTCGTAGGAAAAATTTGGGTCAACGGACATTGGTATAAAGTCCAGTACGAGGGGCTTCATCTTATTTGCACTAGCTGTGGATGCTACGGACACCTGGGAAGAAACTGCTCCACCATGCCGGCAAAAAACAACACCACCATGCCACCATCACAACCAGCCGAAACTAACTTCCATGAAGACAGTCAGAAGCCGCAACAACCAGGTCCCAACAGCATTGACTCTCAATTGATTCCGGAATCTCAAAACGGTAAGGCAATTACTGTTTTCACTCAAGAATCATTAGCTAATGATGATACAATAATTCGTAATGCTGGAGAGAATAATGAACTTCATGGTGATTGGCTTGTTGTTACTAGAAAAAAGAGAGTCCCCAATAACACCACTTTATTCTCCTCCAAAACCATTACACCCAAAGGAAACCGCTTTAATGCCCTAGCTAATATCACTGATTCCAACAAAACCGCCCCACATAACCAGACTGCTCTAGCTCGCCCTACCTTTCATGACCAGCCACATGCCCTCCATATCCCCAAGGTAACAAAACGGCCCAGGCATGACCATGATAACTTAACTGACAATCATATGCCAATAATAGCAACCCACAAAGCTCCAATAAAGAACACCTACGTGGCCAAAAAATTCCCTCAAATCTCCAACAGCCAAAAAGCCACTAATGACTCACACAAACATGTCCCTCCTGCACGTAATATACCTGCCCATGCTCAAAAATTAAACCACATTGATATAAACACTAGCTCGCCTATTCATGCTCAACACATAAACCACAATGAAGTTATTTCTAGCCTACATACTCAAACAGAACCAGCACCTAACAACCCCAATGAAACTCAAAACCGTGACACCAATGAAAGGGACCAGCATGACACCTTTATCCCTACTGACAAGCATGACACCTTTATCTCTACTGACAGTGACCGGGATTTACAGCATGCCCATGACGAGGACATGGTTACGTAATTGTTCTATCCACCTTTTTTCATCAATGTCTTTGGTTATGGAGGCTCTCCAAGATATCTCAATCCTCTCTTGGAATATTAGAGGGGCTCAAAACAGCAATGCAAAAAGACATTTGAAAGATTTGATGAGAAAATACAACCCAACTCTCATGGCAATTTACGAAACTCATGTTCCGTTTAATAGAGTCTCCACCTTTTGGACCAACACCGGTTACACACCCATTCATATTATCGAAGCAAATGGCCACTCTGGAGGTATTTGGCTTCTGAAACTTTCAGCCATGAACATTGATACTAATGTTATTGATTCTAACCACCACTCAATAACCTTCACTATCAACCGTGGAAGTACAAGCACCATCTGCACATGTATATATGCTAGCCCTAACCATACCCTTCGCCCTAGCCTCTGGACCCACCTTATGAACATCAACCAAAACATTAATGGCCCTTGGATGCTCATAGGTGATTTCAATGAAACCCTCCTTCCCAGTGACCAAAGAGGTGGCATCTTCCATCACAACAGGGCCGCCACTTTCTCAAACTTCATGACTACCTGCAGCCTTCTTGACCTTACAACCACTGGCGGTCGGTTTACTTGGCACAGAAACAACAATGGTATCCGCATTATCTCTAAAAAAACTTGATCGAAGTCTCGCAAATGTTGACTGGCGCATGGCTTTTCCTGAAGCTTTTGTTGAAGTATTGTGTAGGCTTCATTCTGACCATAACCCGCTTCTCCTTCGCTTTGGTGGTCTTCCGTTAGCTAGAGGTCCGAGACCTTTCCGTTTCGAAGCTGCCTGGATTGATCACCATGACTATGCGGACCTGGTTAAAAATTCTTGGCACCTCCCCACCATCACTGCGTCTCTGAATAAAGTTAAGGAAAATTCCATCACTTTCAACCATGAAGTTTTTGGCAACATTTTCCAAAGAAAGAAGCATATAGAAAACCGCCTCAAAGGCATTCAGAATTATCTTGAAAGAGTTGATTCAGCTCGTCATTCCCTCCTTGAAAAAGAACTCCAACAAGAATACAACCACATCCTTTTCCAAGAAGAAATGCTTTGGTACCAAAAATCTAGAGACAAGTGGATCAAATTTGGAGACAAAAACACCGCTTTCTTCCACGCTCAAACCATAATCAGAAGGAAAAGAAACCGTATACATAGACTCAAGCTTCCATGTGGCACTTGGTCCTCCGATAGCGATACTCTTCAAAATGAGGCTCAAAACTACTTCAAAAATTTCTTCTGTGGTAATCAACCTATCCATGACCGCATGTTCAACGAAGGCGCCCACCCATCAATTGATGCCGAGGGGAAAATTGCTTTAACCTCCCCTATCACCAAACCTGAAGTGTTCGCTGCCCTCAATTCCATGAAGCCCTACAAAGCCCCTGGTCCCGATGGTTTCCATTGCATTTTCTTCAAACAATACTGGCACATCGTTGGTGATGATGTTTTCCAAATGGTTCAAGCAGCTTTACAGAATGGTTACTTTGATCCAGAGATCTCAAACTCTCTCATTGCGCTCATTCCAAAAATTGACCCACCCACTACTTATAAAGACTTCAGACCCATTAGCCTTTGCAACGTCATTTACAAAATAATCACAAAGGTATTGGTTCACCGGCTAAGACCTATTCTCACTAACATTATTGGCCCCTACCAAAGCAGTTTTTTGCCTGGTAGGGGTACTTCAGATAATTCTATTGTTTTGCAGGAAATAATTCACTTTATGAAGCGCTCAAAAAAGCAGAAGGGATTTGTAGCTTTCAAGTTGGATTTGGAAAAAGCCTTTGATAACGTCAATTGGGATTTTCTCAACATCTGCCTCCATGATTTTGGATTCCCAGACATCACTATCAAGCTTATCATGCATTGTGTTTCTTCATCAAGCTACTCAATTTTATGGAATGGAAACAAGCTTCCTCCTTTCAAGCCTACCCATGGTCTTCGACAAGGTGACCCTTTGTCCCCTTACCTATTCATCCTTTGCATGGAAAAACTCTCTGTTGCTATCACCTCCGCTGTCAACCAAGGGAGATGGGAACCGATCCAACTTACAAATGGGGGACCCCAGGTTTCTCACCTTCTCTTTGCAGATGATGTTCTCCTCTTCACCAAAGCGAAGAGATCTCAATTTCACTTCATTCATAATCTCTTTGAAAGATTCAGCCGAGCATCTGGTTTGAAAATCAACATCTCTAAGTCGCGAGCTTACTATTCTTCAGGTACTCCTCATGGCAAAATCACTAGCCTCACCTCCATCTCTGGAATCCAAAGCACAAATTCTCTTGGAAAGTATTTGGGTTTCCCTATGCTTCAAGGCAGACCTAAAAAAAGTGATTTCAACTTCATCATTGAAAAAATGCAAACTCGGTTGTCCGCTTGGAAAAGCAGACTTCTTAACAGAGCAGGTAGATTGACTCTTGCATCTTCTGTCCTTTCATCCATTCCTACCTACTATATGCAGATTAATTGGCTCCCCCAAAATATTTGTGATAGCATTGACCAGACAACTAGGAACTTCCTTTGGAAAGGCTCGAATAATAAAGGAATCCACTTGGTGAATTGGAAAAAAGTCACTAGTCCAAAGAGTGTTGGTGGATTAGGCATTCGAACAGCAAGAAATGCCAACACAAGTTTGCTAGGGAAACTTGTATGGGATATGGTGCAATCAACAGACAAATTGTGGGTTAACATTCTCTCCAATAAATACACATCAGGGCCAAACATCCTACATGCCACCGCCAAGTACAACTGCTCCCCCACCTGGTCCTCCATTATCAAGGCTAAAGATATCCTCCATAGTGGTTATGTCTGGCGTGCAGGTTCTGGATCTTCTTCTTTTTGGTTCAATCATTGGAGCCCCCACGGGCTCATTGGCTCTCTTGTCCCCATCATAGATATTCATGATCTCCAACTTACGGTTAAAGATGTTCTCACTTATAATGGACAACCCACTCAGGCTCTCTATACCACACTTCCCCAGGCAATTGCTGCTTTCCTTAACAATTATCGCATTACTTTCAACGATAGAGTCCAAGACACATTCATTTGGAAAGAAAACATTAATGGCATCTATACCGCTAAGAGTGGCTACTCTTGGCTACTCGACAATACGGTAACCACTAACAATCCTCCTCACATGGTTTCTTGGGCTTGGATATGGCGTCTGAAAGTTCCTGAAAAGTTCAAACTCCTGATTTGGCTCGCTTGCCACAACGCAGTTCCGACTCTATCTCTACTGCACCATCGCAACATTGCTAACTCTGCCATTTGCTCTAGATGCGGGAATGAAGAAGAAACGCTGCTTCACTGCCTTCGGGACTGCAGTCATTCTAAATCTATTTGGCTCCAAATTGGCTTCACGGATCAGGAGTTCTATACCGGAGGCGCCGCTTCAACCTGGATTAAAAGCCATGCTGCTGGCGCTCGTTCTACCACCTTCCTGGCCGGTCTTTGGTGGTCATGGAGGCAAAGAAATCAAATGTGTTTTAGTGCTGATCCCTGGTCCCCTACTCGAATTAAGCTCCACATTCAAAACACTGTGGCAACAATTCAAATAGCTCTGCATTCTGAAGCCGTCTCCAAACCTGAGCGACTGGTTCGCTGGAACAGCAGCAATGTAAATTGTTTTGTGCTCAACGTTGATGGTAGCTGCTTAGGAGCTCCTATTCGGGCTGGATTTGGAGGAATCATCCGGAACTATGCAGGCCTATTCATTAAAGGCTTCTCAGGTTATCTCGCAACCAGCTCGGACATTTTATTCGCTGAGCTTACAGCGATTCATCGTGGTATTCTTCTGGCCATAGATTCTGGTATTGATGAAATGATTTGTTACTCGGACTCCATGCTCTCCATTCATCTCCTCACTGAGCATGCCTCCATCTATCATGCTTATGCTGTTTTAATTCAAGACATCAAGGATCTCTTGTCCACAAGGAATTTCACCATTCATCATTGTCTTAGAGAAGGAAACCAATGTGCTGATTTTTTAGCTAAGCTCGGTGCTGCTTCGAATGAAGAATTTTCTATCTATGATACTCCTCCAAGTGATCTCCTTCCTCTGATTAAGAACGACGCCATGGGAGTTACCTTCCATAGAGCTTAGGCTTTTTCTTTTTTTCTGTTGTTTTTTCCTTCTTTTTTTTTTAGCTTTGTAACCAAAAAAAAAAAAGATGCCGGTAAGTTTTGTTTTGTGACTAATTTTTTTTTCTTTTCCATAATATGGTGGTTGAAATTCACTTTTTAAGATAAATAAGTAAGGTGTTTGGGTTCAAACTTCGGCCTAGTATATAACGATTCTCCCTACCAACTAAGTTATGCTTGCAGGACGTTGACGTTTTGTGACTATTTATTTATAACAAAATATATTTGTTTGCTATGTATTTCTTCCACCTCAAATATTTATCTTGTGTGTTAGTGAAATTTATTGTTTATAATTGATTATTAAACGGGGTAACTCATTTTTAAGTTATTTAAATTATTTTATTTTGAATATGTGGTTTAAGAAATTGATATTTAAAGTTTATTATTATTTATTTTTGAATAAAATCATTATAATTATTTTCTTAGAGTGTGTTTGGATTGAGGAATGTTTTGAGGGAATTCAAATACTTTGAGGTGAATTCCATTCTTTGGATAACAATTTGAAGAATTTTTAAAATGATGGAAATTTATGAAGTATTTTGTTCAAGTTAAATTTAGAGAATTTCAAATGACACCTAAAAGTTAAGAATTTCAAAATTCTTCATTGTTCTATTTTTCCAAATTTTGCATTCTGGTCCCCAAAATTTACAATTTGACCCCAATAAAGTTTCAAAAAATTGCAAATTGACCCCTCATATTTTTCAAAAATTATAATTTGACCACTCAAAATTTTTGAAATTTACAAATTGACCCCTAATTTCCATTTTCAAATTTGGCCCAAAAAAATTAAAATTTATAAAAATTGGCCAAAAATGATGACAATGAAATTTTTTATTACTCCATCCAAACAATAGTATTGAGAAATGAAAGTAATTTAACTGAATCATTTAAATTGCCTAGAATTCTAAATTCTTTAAAATTTCTCAATTACCTCATCCAAACACAAGGAAAAGAAAAATAATTTTTATGATTTAGTCCTTATAACTTTTTTTTTATGTATTTCATTTTGTTATGTCATATCTACTTGTTTCATTTCTTTGATTTTAAAATGTTTCTATGGAGTGTAAAAAAAAATGTATGTATGGAGTCAGGATACGTGGATATATGGATATGTTAGCTGTTAGGGATTCGATTTAGGATTTTCAATATATTTATACGAAGAATCTCAGGTTTTGACAATAATTTCACCAAATCCACAATGCTAATTTCGTCTTGCTAAGTTCAGATTATATCTTTTTGGTCAAAAAAAAGTTCAAATTATATCTTTCAACAAAAAACTTTTTGAAAACTGTGGCGCTCAATTTTTCTTTAAGTATAGTATTTCTTACCTATTTTCTATAATCTATCTATATTTATCTTAAAGTGTAGAGTTTTCGATACATAAGATTTTCACTTATTTTCTCTCATTTTTTCAATGACACATCACCAGATCCATACCCCCACCACACCGAATAGATTCTCTAAATCCAATAATCCAGATCAGCCAACATGTAATTCAGTCACCGACACCATGAATGAATGATAACATACGCATTTTTTTACTGGGAAATGTTAAGTTGTGCCCTTGGGACATAAGTTAAGAAATCAAAAGTAGAAGTTTTTTTGAAATTGTGCATTCAATATTTTGAAAGTTCCAAAAGTTATCTTTTCAACATAAAATTTAGAGGAGGGATATTTTGACTCCAGGAGTAAGTGTAATAACTTACTCCAAATCTTGACCTTTAATTGCAATTTTGATTAATGACTTAGATTAATTGATATGGTAGGCTTTAATTCCATTTTCTATTGTAGTCAACATTTATCACCACAAAATAACAAAACAATAAATGTCATTTAATTGATTGATTTTTTTGTTCTTCTCCCATTGTTTTTTTTTTCCACGTTAAAAGAATTTTTGAGGGTTAATAGCAAAACTTAAAAACTCTTTCATGGCAAAAATGTTTATCAGCAAAAATTGTAAAACTCAAATTAGCTATTGATCACATGTTCCTTTACTGTTATGTTGAATTTCTGAGTTCTTTCTCAAATAACATCATCATCTATGTATGTCCATGACAACAAAAACTAATTAAAATGGAGATGATTATTTTAATTTTTTGTTATTTAATTATATAAAGAAAATAAACCAATTTATTTATTTTTATGCAATTATTGTAAATGAATTGGATATAAGAAAAGACCGAGGTTACTTCCTCTATTGTATTTTTTTCTGTGACAGATTAGTACATAAATGTGTGTTTACAAAAAATATAAGAAAATATCATGATTATATTGATGAAACCAAATAAAATATGTCGTATAAAAAATAGTAAAGGGAGAATAATAAATATACAACTCTTTAAATTTTACAATTGTTTTTCCTTAAAAAAAAATTACAATTGTTTTCTTTAAAAAATATATATATATGCAATATTTTTAGCGTAAAATAAAAATAAAGGGAGAAGAAATGGTCAAATAAAAAACTTTGATGCATATTTTACCACTAACCCTCAAAAATTATTTTAACGTGAAAACAAAAAAGAGCATGGGAGAAGAATTAAAAAAAAAATCAATTAATTAAATGACATTTATTGTTTTGTTATTTTGTGGTGATAAGTGTTGACTACAATAGAAAATGAAATTAAAGCCTACCATATCAATTAATCTAAGCCATTAATCAAAATTGCAATTAAAGGTCAAGATTTGGAATAAGTTATTACACTTACTCTTGGAGTCAAAATATCCCCCTCTAAAATTTATTACTTAATTCTATTTTAAGTTTCTTAACTTGTGCACTAACATATGACCCTTTTTTATTTGACAGGAGATACATATATCATGAAGGTTTTTAACTAGGATAGTTATTTGGCCCGTTTGTTTTAGATTTAAAAAAAAAATGGATTTTCCTTTGTATTTTTAAAAATGATTTTTTTTTTAAATTTACTCAAAAATAGTAAAAGTTTTCTCAAACTCATTTAATATAAGTTAAAAAAGAGATTTTAACATTCACTAACTTAAATATTCATTGTTCGAGATTTTACATAGTAAAAATCACATATTTTTTTAAAATGACATCTTTCAAAAATGATTTTTATGAAAAGCTATTTGAAATAGCTTTTTTTTTTTAGAGATTTTTCAAAATTTTAGTATCCAAAAAAAATTCTAACCAAATGATGAAATACTTAGAATGACATTTTAAAATAAACTATTCAAACGAATTTTTCATTTTAAACTTTCTTTGAAAATTTCTTTGTTAAAAATTTTATAACAAAAACACATTACACTACCAAAATCTATTTTAAAAAAAAGCTATAACAAACGGACCCTTTAACCGGTCTATACTCGGAATAAGAATTTCAAAGGCAAGTAAGTACATGATAGCAAACAGATTTATTTTATCATATATTTTGGTGTATTAAACATGAAATTTAAGTTGTATATGATTAATATATTACATCATGTCTTTCTATCTTATCCATCAAATTAATTTTTAAAGAAAGTTTATCATTTATTTGAGTCTCATAAAACTCAAGAGATTAATCTCTACAAATTGCATGTGGAGGACGATTTAAAAAAAATCAATTTTATTTTTATCAAATAGTTAGAATAAGAGAAAGATCATTCAACATAATATCTCACCGCTTGTTCAAAAAAAACATAATATCTCACCAACTCAGTTATGATAGGTGGATGTAATCAAAATCTAATGTTATTAAAGGAATATATTGATTGTTTACATAAAAAAAATATTGACTAGTATAATTTTCAATTATTCCAAAAACACGTTTAAGACATCAAATAGGGAAGTAAGCAATATCAGCGCAAAGCATCAATCAGTAATTTTGGCAGTGTAAAAATTCAGAATCAGATCAAGAAACCGCGTTCCTTACATCATCACTCCATAAATAAAGCCTCAACGAGATCTCATTCATTTCAATTTATCAAATCACAATCTCTCATTTCTCGCACAACAATGGCAGATTCATCATCAAAAACCCCAACACCGTCTACAACAAACGGCGACACCACTCCTCCACCGCGTAAAGTCGCATTAATCACCGGAATCACAGGCCAAGACGGATCATACCTAACGGAATTCCTCCTCAACAAAGGCTACTCCGTTCATGGCCTAATTCGCCGTTCATCAAACTTCAACACACAACGAATCGATCACATCTATGTCGATCCACACAACGCTCACAAAGCTCACATGAAGCTTCACTACGCCGATCTCTCCGACGCTTCCTCTCTCCGTCGCTGGCTCGACACTATTCTCCCTGATGAAGTTTACAATCTCGCTGCACAGTCACATGTCGCGGTTTCGTTTGAGATTCCGGATTACACTGCTGATGTTGTTGCTACTGGTGCTCTCCGTCTTCTTGAAGCTGTCCGATCTCATATCGATGCAACGGGAAGATCTCACATTCGGTACTATCAAGCTGGATCTTCCGAAATGTTTGGATCAACTCCACCGCCGCAGTCTGAAACGACTCCGTTTCATCCTCGGTCTCCTTACGCCGCCTCCAAAGTTGCTGCGCATTGGTACAATTACAATTCTTGATAGAACTCATAAATATGATAAATGCATAAATTAATGAAATTAACAATCGATTCTCTAATACTGTGAATACCAGCTATACTTATATGTAGTAACTAACTTTTACATTTCGAGTAAGTACATTGTGAAAATAACACTGAAATTTGTATAACTAACTTTTACATCTCTAATATTGTGAAAAACAATGATACTGATATGTTATAACTAACTTTTACATCTCGAATAGGTACACTGAAAATAACACTAACTTTTACATCTCGAATGGGTACATTGTGAAAATAACATCGATACTATATGTAACGAGTTTTTCGACATATCTAATAGGTACACTGTGAAAATAAGATTGATGCTGATATGTAACTAACTTTTATGGATTTAATAGGTACACTGTGAATTACCGTGAAGCATATGGAATTTTTGCTTGTAACGGAATTCTCTTCAATCATGAGTCACCACGTAGAGGAGAGAATTTCGTTACAAGGAAGATTACTAGAGCTGTTGGAAGAATCAAGATCGGGCTTCAGAGTAAGTTGTTTCTTGGAAACCTAAGCGCGTCAAGAGATTGGGGATTTGCTGGTGATTATGTTGAAGCGATGTGGTTGATGCTACAACAGGAAAAGGCTGATGATTATGTTGTGGCGACAGAGGATTCGCATACGGTGGAAGAGTTTTTGGAAGTTGCATTTGGTTATGTTGGATTGAATTGGAAGGATCATGTTGTGATTGATAAGAGATACTTCCGTCCTACTGAAGTTGATAATCTTAAAGGCGATGCTAGTAAAGCTAAGAAAGTTCTTGGTTGGAAACCTAAGGTTAGTTTTGAAGAGCTTGTTAGAATGATGGTTGATAATGATGTTGAGATGGCTAAGAAGGAGAAAGTGCTTGTTGATGCTGGGTACATTGATGCTCAACAACAACCTTGATTTTCTTTGTTAGAATGATGGTTTTTAGATCAATTACGGTCTTTTGCTTCTTTTTTTATTTTAATCATATAATGTTGCTGTTACTTTCAGTGATTCATTCATCATAGTTAAGGGAGTTTACTTTGATTTGTTCACTCACAGTTTACATCATGGTTTTGGAGTTATTTATTTTGCATTTGTTAATTCACATTTGGTGGAACCTAAAATATTAAGCAATATAATTCTAAATGAGTTGATTTCTTTTTGGCTTTGTAATGTGCTGAGAATTTTGTAATCTGGTTATTATGCCTTAATTTGTTTCAGTGTTATCATGGGGGATGGTGGGCCATGGTTGAAAGCCAAAAGTCTGCCACATCCACCATGGCTGGCGCTGCCATCGTTCAAATTGACCATGGTGGTTTGCTAAAAATCCGCTACTGCAATCTGCCATGGTATTTGACAACACTGATTTGTTTCTTTTGATTATGGAATTGAGTGTTTCACCTAGCTTGAAAGTTACAAGTCTGAAAAATGGAGCAGTACCAGACCGATTCATTGTTTTGTATGTTTGTAAAGAAAAGTACAACAATTGATTTGGTTAAGTCGATAATTCTTCCTGCATAAGATCAAAACCAGAATTTAGAAAATTGTACTTGGACGCCCTATATAAATACCAGTCAAAAAAATCTGAGAACGTGAAGACAAGAAGGGTTTTTGTTTAAACGCAAAGGGTTAAATAAGTTTTTGTAACACCACACTGTTATTGTTTGTTATATTCTTTCCTTTATGCTGAGGCAGTGCCATTCACATCTTAACAGTCTTTTCCTGAAACGAAACAAATCATCCACCTTAACTGTCCCCACTAACATGTTGACCCTAAGAATAGTGAGATCCACCTTTAGACCGGATCTATACTGGGGGCTCTCATCTTTAGATTCATTGGTAAAAACTAAGAAATTCCATTAGTACCTGATTGCTTATTTAATTTGTGAACAATTTTTTTTTGCCCATAGACAAAGTGCCCGTTTGGTTCAGCTTTGAATATAATTGATTCTGAGAGAATTGATTTATGTTTGGATACAATTATGTAGAATTGATTAAACAAAATGATTTATGTTTGGATGCAATTATGTAGAATTGCTTTTGAATGTATAATTACTAAAATAGACATAGCTAAAGGAGAATTGATAAAGAATGAGAATTGATAAAGGGCAATAAAGTAAAATAACGTGTTGTAATAATAAAATATACAAACCTATACACGTTCAAGGAGAATTGATTCTAGAAAAGCTAGAAGCTAGGATTTGTAGCTTCATGGAGAATTGCTTTTGGAGGACAAAAGCAATTCTGAAAAGCTGAACCAAACACGTTGTTTTTGGCTAGAATTGCTTTTGGCACTGTAGAGAATTGATTTTGGGCTAGAATTGCTTCTCAGAAGCCAAACCAAACAGGCCCAAAGTGGTAAACACAACTCACACACATAACCGTAAGGTTTGAGGTTCAAACCCGAACAAAAGTGTCTAGCCTGGCAATTTACAGCAGTATAAGTAACTAGTACTTGATTGCATATTTAATCTGTGAACAATTTAGAACAAACAAAAACAATCTTTATTTGTTTAAATAGCACTGTTGAGGAGAACAGCAAAATGTTGCACAATTACATGATCATGTATGCTATAGTGGGAACATCCCAAAACCACAAACTTAAAAAACATCCAAACAATTAAATACAATTAAATGATAGCTTCACATCTGATACTAGTGTTGTGTTATGACGTTCTTTCAATTTTTGGCATCCAATTAGCAAGTCCAAACTTTTGGTGTCGGTGATGGGCATCAAAGCTCCCTAATAAACAAGCAATGTAACGTGGCCCCATTTTTGTAAGGTTGCCATGAGTTAGATCTCAATTAATGAAAAGATTCACGCATTCCATCCAAAGCATGGCCCATAAAAAATTAGCCAATCACGTGATTGTGATGCAAAAGCTTTAGAAGCTTCTGAAAATGTGAGCAATAATCAGACCTGTTAGTCCAAATACTACTCTCCAGGTGGACTTGTTTTTTTAACTGTTTGCAAGCTAGTTGAACTTGAACAAATTTCTTGGTCAGCCTTAGCAATTGCAAAAGGTTTGATAGATGATCGGAGGGATTCTGGGCCCTCTGCTTCAATCCTCTTGCACAAAGCATCACAATTACTGATAACTTCTGTCAACCTTCCTTTGAGCTCTCCAATTTCTACCTGCAACGAATTAACTGCATACGCAAATTCCAAATATGTAGTTAACACGTGTTCAAAGGCAATCACGGTCTTCATAGACGACCAAAAGAAATGTTTCAAAAAGTAAACTAGAGATCGAACTGATGACACCTCCGAGTTACGGTTCAATCAGTTCAACCACGGTTAACCGGATGAAAAAAATAAATAAGGCTTAATAGCAGTTTTAGCCCCCTAACTATTCCAAAGTTGCGATTTTGGCCTCCTAAGAAAAAAAACTACAAAACTGCCCCCTAAGTTTTGCACCTGTGGCAGTTTTGGCCCCCAAGGCCAATTTTGACTCAGTCTACGCTGACGTGGCACCCTAAGTGAGGTGCCACGTGTTATTTTTTTTGCCTTGGGGGGCCAAAACTGCTATAGTTGCAAAACTTAGGGGGCGGTTTTGTAGTTTTTTTTCTTAGGGGGCCAAAATCGCAACTTCGTGAAAGTTAGGGGGCGAAAACTGCTATTAAGCCAATAATAAATAAATACTAAAAAACAAGAATAGTAATTAAAATTAAGTAAATAATAAAATCTGAATGAACCATCTGCAGTACAATTGGGATCAAACCAACTGGCGAACTGGCCGATTCTGGTTCAACCGATAGAAACGACCAACTCGATCCAGTTTTGAAAACATTGAAGCAGAGGGATAGTCCCATGCCCCTAAGTAAATACTTGTTCATCCATGCCTTGTAAAAATTATGACAGACATGCAAATGAATCAGTATTAAATGATTTGGTGAGCCTTGTAAAGCAATGTAAGAGGGGATTTTCCTCTCAATTTAGCAGATCATGCAAAGCATGTGTAACTTACAGGGTTACACGTTGCTAAAGTTAAAAATCAATTCCTAGTATTCCAAATATTGTAAGAACTTAGAACTGCGTCTGATAATACCTCCTGATAGATGCCGTGAAGCACTCTTCATTGTGGACGTTGAGTGATTATATCGCTGAAGAAGTTTGACTGCCAAAGCATCAGCAACTTCTATTCTGTTTTCTATTTCCTCCTGCAAACCAGAGAGGGAACACATGTTCATTTCCCTAAAGAGGCAAAATCCTCTAAACATTGATGGAAATAATGTCACTATTTAGTAAAACAATGTCGCTAGTTATGAAAATCATCTTCAGGTTTCAAAATCTCCTGCTACAGAAACTATAATAATACTTACAATAGTTTGATTAAATACATTCTATTACAATCATTCGCCAAGACATTTTCTCGCAATTTCTTGTGCTAGAACCGTATAAGACTTAAGACCACAGGCATTCTGTATTTATTGGCAAGAAAAAGTACCTAAGATGAGCATATAACTAAGAGTGAATTACATATACCTCCCATTTCCAAATTTTAACTTTTTGTTTGACTTTAACATACTAAATCAAATAAACCTTTCAAAACTTGTAAAAATAATTAACCCAAAGGTGATTCTTACTAAAAAAACTTCACAATGCTTGTTCTAATAAGAAAATCTAAGGGCTTGTTTACTTAGGAAAATATTTTTTGTTTTCATTTTTTAAAATATATGTTATTTTAACTTGCTAATAAGAAGATTACATACTTTTAAAGTGAATCACTTGTGATGGAGAGAAGATGAAATGATAGCCAGGGAAGCAGCATTTCCAGAAATAATGAAAACAATTTTTTTAACATTTTTATTGTATCTGGAAATACAGACAATTGTTCACTTCAATAATCACTCATCTCCTCGCTAGTAAATAAAATTAACACAAATTTAAGAAAATAAAAAATAGAAGATGTTTTCACAAAGTAAACAGACCCTGAGTATGTTATACTACTGGTCAACTTTATTTTACAAGTAAAAGTCATTGCATTCATCATGTAGTTAACAATCTTAGTAGCTCAACTAGTTTGATCTGAGAGGATACTATTACTAACATAACAACTAATATACTAACATTTTCCAATCCAAAAAAATAAATTAACTGAGACAATCGAGAGTACTTTTAGTCCATTAATGGTCCATTAACTTAACCCGGTCATCCAACCAACAGAGAGAGGTGTTTCAGGTATTGACAATGAATGCTAAAGGCCTGCTAGGTTTGAGGGAATATTTCATTTCCTGTTTGCAACATTACTTTTAAAAATGCTGTCATATTTTCATTTTGTTCAAAAAGATATGTATGTGATACAACTTATAAAAGTATCTAAAAAGAAAACATTATCTTAGATTTTGGGTTGGGTCTAAATAAATCCAAAAAAATATGACTTATAAGGGGAGTGACGTGTGACCCGCTAGCGGGTAACCCAACTGATCTTGCAAAGGCTCTGAGGCCTTTTCAAGCCATATTACATTCAGATGTGGAACTCCCAACACAAAGTAAAAACAAGGTGAAAATTTTGTAAGTACTAAAGAAACCAGAACATTTTCTTAAATCAAAGAGACCCTAAAAGTGTAAATTTGAGTTTGGACAGAAGGTGTAGATATTTCATTTGAAAAAAAAAATATATATATATATATATC
The DNA here is from genome assembly GCF_051527215.1 of Medicago sativa. Lineage (NCBI taxonomy): Eukaryota > Viridiplantae > Streptophyta > Magnoliopsida > Fabales > Fabaceae > Medicago > Medicago sativa. The sequence goes on along the minus strand of NC_140753.1, from coordinate 12,229,277 downwards.
TGTGTGGAAAAAGTTGCCTTTGGTCCGAGTGGAGAGAGTGATTGTATTATAAAATCTAGAATCCAATATTTGATGAATTCATTGAACTATTCTTGAATTTTACAGACCTGTTTTTTGCTTATCTCTTCGACCCTTTCTTCTTGCCAATCACGGTACATTGAGAAGAGCTCAAGTAAAACCTTGGGATTCACTGTAGCTGATTCAACCATGAAAAGGGAGCAACTAAGTATTATCCCAAATAATATTGTCGGTATTAAATGCAGCTGATAGATCCAAAACGAATGACCAGAACAAACATGATATATCAGAAAAAAGGACTAAGATTTTAATTGATTGAAAAACCCGAAGCTTACAACATCAAAGTTCATTTTTAAACAGCAAAATCATATAGAAGGAAAAGTACATATAGTAAACGACATGCCAAAATGCCATGCCATTCAATTCCAGCAATCATCAACATTGCAATCTAGCATGAGTGCACGACATGACATACTAACACAGTCAGCTATCATCTGTGAGCTATGCTAGCAGAATGCAAGCTAAAAGATTTAAGAGTAAACGGAGATATTCCTTAAACACTTCCAAATATATACTTGCCATATTTGCAGTAGGAAGCAGAAAATTATCCTTGCTATTGTTCATATTTCATAACCAGTTCAGTTTAAAATATGAGAGTGGGACCTTTTCTAACGTCAGCTATTATTAACCTAGTAACATCTGTAATTAATTAATATGTTGGATTACGAGTAATAGTTAACGGAGTCCACTTAATACCTAAAATTTTCTAAGGACTGATCAGTTGCAACAGAAGCCAGATTTTCTAGCATGTGTTGTAGTGAGAAACAATAAGTATATAAATTGGAAGAAAATAGATCCCTGTATTTTCATTTTTCTTTGGGAAACCAGCCAGCTAAACAAACAACCCATTGTTAAGTAAAGATGGCTTAATCCCAGGCATTGATATCTTTGTCACTTCATGATAGGATCCTTTCTGTGTAAGAATGAATTCCCAAAAACTGAACAGAATTGAGGAAGCAAAAGAATGATTCTAACTAGAATAAAGAAAGATTGAAAGCAAATGAAGGATTTCTTATTGTAGAGATACTGAAAGAGAAGATACAAAGGCATAAAATGAAGATAACCTTGCACACAAGGCTACTCCAAAAGGAGCACTCTCGTTTCACACTAGATAATTCCACACAAGGCTACTCCAAAAGGAGCACTCTCGTTTCACACTAGATAATTCCTAGTCACAGTTTAATTTTTCAAAGCTATCTTTCCCCTCTATCAATTGAGGGGTATTTAAAGACTTTTTAAGAATAACCAAAATAACAACTCTTAACAACCACCTAACAAATTAATCAACTTACTAACAAAGTTCTGTGAACTAATTCTATAAACTTACTAACAAAGTTCTGTAATTATCCTATATTATATATCCGAACACTTCATCATTTCAGATTGAGGAATTTAAGAATACTTTAACTGGGAGTAAATACAAGGCAAAAGATGTTAACACAGTTGCAACAAGCAAAAACTAGCAACGATTAAGAGGCTCAAAGGCTAGAAGGATTGAATAAATGTAACAAGACAAAACATTGAAAATAAACATAAACATCATAAACATAAGTCATTAGAATCAAAATGAACACTGATGTAGTATTTGAAAACAGTACACACAAGATTAGCAGTCCACGTACAACGAAAGCATTCTGAATAGTTTATTTACACCAATTTTATGGCATAAACACTTCTACAAGGGTTTATAAAGAGTTTATAAAAACAACCTATAAATGCACATAACCTGTTTTCAGCTTACTCCCATAAGCTTCTTAAAATATCTTCTAGAATGAATTTCCTCTAATTCAATCTTCAATGGTATAATTAGTTCATAAATAAACTCTAACACTAATATGATAACTTAATAAGCCTTTCAGATGATTAGGGTCTATTTCGATTGACTTATTTGAGCTTATCTACTGACATAACCAGAAGTCTGCAACATTTTAAGAATTAACAACTAATTAACTGCAACAATAATCCCAGAATTCTAATCAACTACTAAGAATCTAAATCATCAAGCCATAAGTGATAATCACCTGAAGTCTGCGACGTCGAAGGCCTCCTCACTAAAATATCCGTCAAACTACCCTCCGTCGGAGGATTAGTCAATACCGGAGGCGTCTACAGTTACAACAATCAGCAAAATCATAAAAAAACTAATAATCAACAACAACATTAATTTTCTTATCATAAAAAAAAAAGAATGAAAATAGAAAAAGAAAACATACAATTTTGAGGGATTTAAGACGCTCTAAAATGGGATCAGAGGTTTCCAATCGTTCCGTTACGGTGGTGATTTTATCATCCGTCATCTACAGCCACAGAATTAGGTGAGTTTTGGAATCGAGAGTGAAAGAAAAATGAAGAATTGAAAGAAATTTACCTGTACGTTGGAGAAAGTAGATTCTGAAGCGCCCATGACTGGAGAAGAATCGAGCTTAATAATCACAAGTTAACTAGAAGAAACTATCACTAATCACTAACTAACAATAAGTATAGAAGAAATGTTTCCATGGAGAATCATTTTTGTTTTATTCATATAGATACATAGATTGTCCATGTGTAATACTCCATCTTTTTGTTTTTGTCATATTGTTTATTTTGATAGACAAAATGAAAATTACTTTAATTACTTTTTTTTACTATTTATAATTTTTTACATTATTTATAAAAAAAAGTTGTAAATATTGTCTATGGAAAATACTTTAAAATTAAAATAACATTAAAGTTAATTTATTCATGCCTACTTTTTTTTTTTATAAGATTGTAATAAAAAAAAAACTCCCTCTGTCCCTATTCATAAGATTATTTACAAAAAATATTTTTTTTCTTGAACATTCTAAGACTATCTATATATTTTTAGATACATTTTTCCATTCTAAGTAATTGGGTCTAATATTGAAAGTGCTTTTTATTAGGAAATTGTCTCGAAACTAATGTTAACCAATACAATTTATGTCTGTACGGAAATCATGGGGTGATGCGTTATATGTATTTTTTTTTTTATGAAACAATAATCAAATAAGATTGAAATCCAAGGAAAAGTATTGTGCCATGTCATTATGGAAGAAATCATGATTTTCCATTTCGCCGTACATAGCATTACGCTTACGCTTGTACAAACGTGACACAATCTATGTTTTATGTTCAATATAAACATAAGGACAATTGTTCACAATTTCATTATCATAAAGAAGTTTTGTCTCTCTAAAAAAAGGTAAATGTTATAATAAATTATATAGACATAATTATTATAGTTGAAATATAGACATAATTATTATAGTTGAAATATCTATCCAAATTGTCAACTTACAATAGTAAGTGATAATTACCTATTACCTAGGTAAATGCCAAATTAGAATAGTGAAACAAATAATTTCACACATGTAATAGTGGTAAATTTAGTAGTATAAATACCACACTTTGGTCCATGTAAAAATACACCATTTTTGAGAAATCAAAATATATCATCCTACTTCTTTCTCTCTTGATTTACTTAGATTATAAAGTAGTAACTTATATCATCTTATTAGTTCACTAATATCATAAAATAAGTATTTAAATATCTAAATCTTTAACACGTTATCAGCACGATCGTTTCTACCGGAAGTTTACACTACTGCTAGGTATGTTATCTATTCTGATCACTTTAAAATCATTACTTAATATTGCTATGTATATCATTTATCTTTATCATCTTAATATTATTATTATCTGCCCCGGTTATAGAAAACTGGCAATCTGTCAAGTGATTTATAACTAGAGTGACTATTATTATTATTATTATGGAGGTCTAAAAACCCCATCTGATCTAATTTTTACTTTCATGCTTAATGGAGGTCGAAAAACCCCATCTAATCTAATTTTTACTTTCATGCTTAATGGAGGTCGAAAAACCCCATCTAATCTAATTTTTACTTTCATGCTTAATGGAGGTCTAAAAACCCCATCTAATATAATTTTTACTTTCATGCTTGATGGAGGTCTAAAACCCCATCTAACTTTTATATTTAATGGAGGTCTAAAACCCCATTTATAATATTGATTCATAAGACATTATTAAATATAAATAAATAAATTTAATATGATTATCATATATTCATTTACCTTATATGTTGTCTTGTGATTTTCTATACTACTCATGTGTCCTAACTTAGATGATATTTAAACACTTAAAATATTTTTCTCATTATCCAACGGTCATGAACAGTGATTTCAACGGTCATGAGCAGTGAAATCAACGGTCATGAACAGTGATTTCAACGGTCATGAACAGTGAAATCAACGGTCATGAACAGTGATTTCAACGGCTATGAACAATGTATTTAACGGTAACAGTAACGGTCATTTTTACAAAACTCATTCTATAAATACATCACCTTCATTCATAATTTTTACATCTCAAAATATTTACCCATACTTACAAAATGGCTAAAATCCTTTTACTATGCATCACTCTACTTGTGGTTATTGTGTTCTTCTTCTTTTTCACCCATATTGAAGAATTAGGAAAAGATTTTGTAGGATTAGCTATAATTAGCGTTTTACCATTATTAGTCTTAGCTTGTGTGATTACTTTTTGTTTTCGTGGAGGCTTAGATTAAAATATTATCATGTTCTTGTAATCGTTGCTATTAAATAAAATGATATTTCTATTTTCGTCATAATATATATATTAAATGTTGATTATGTTCTTCTGTATTTTAGATATAATCATGTCAAATGTTAAGCACCAATTCAAAATTTTAAACATAACTGGAGACAACTACATAACCTGGAACAACAACTTAATTGAGTATCTTGCATGTGAGGGACTCGACAAGATTCTTGAGGGAGACGATTTGGGAGATGTCCCAGAGGAATTGGCAAAGAAAAAATCAAAAGTAAATCGTATAATCAAGCACCACATTGATGATGGATTACAAACAGAGTATTCGAATGCAAAAGATCCCAAGATTTTATGGGACAAAATTAAGGCAAGATTTGGGCATCAGAAGAAAGTCTTATTGCCCTCATTAATGGATCAATGGAACAAATTAAGGTTCCAAGATTATAAAACTGTTGTTGCATATAACTCTGCTATGCATCAAATTATTGCACAATTAGAATTTTGTGGCAAAACTATAACTGAAAAGGAAAAGTTGGAGAAAACATTCTCAACTTTCCATGCATCTCAAGTGATATTGCAACAACAATATAGAATGAGGGAATTTACTGAATACTCTGATTTGGTTACAGCTCTTCTAGTGGCTGAACAAAATAATGAGCTGCTCATTAAAAACCACCAGTTGCGTCCTACAGGAACAATGGCATATCCTGAAATAAACGCCACAACTTTTAATCAAGGGCGTTGTGGTTATAATCGCCAAAGAGGACGTGGTGGCTATGCTCGTTTTGGTGGTCGTGGTCGAGGCAGAAGTCATGGTCGAAACCATTTTCGTGGTGGAGGCCGTGGAAGAGGTTATATGAATTATAGGCCTCTCAAATATGACCAAACCAACAAGAATCATCAAGGTAAAGGTAAAAGCATCCAGGAAGGTCCCTCTAGAAATCATGATGATCGTTGTTATAGATGCGGAAAGAAAGGTCATTGGTCTAAAGCATGTAGGACACCAGAGTATCTGTGTAAAAGATACAAAGAATCTGTTGATGGAAAGGAAAAGGAGGTTAATTTTAATGAAATTGAACCCAAGAATGATACTACCTGTCTTGAGGCTGCTGATTTCATAGGAGAAGATATTAATATGGATTAACTAATGAATTAATATATATATATATATATATATATATATATATTTGTGTGTGTGTGTGTAATGTGTGTTGTGTATATTTTTAAAAATTTGCATGTTGTGTGACTATGTAATATTTTTATGATCTAAATAAAATAATATTGTTGAATATATTGTATTATCTTACCCTCTCTTTTATTTAATCTTATTTTTATTTTAAGAAGGATAGAAATGGATCATGACAAAGATATTTGCATTCCAGACAGTGGAACTACCCATACGATCCTCAAAAGTAAGAAATATTTCACCAAAATATTTCCTACTAAAGGTGTAATAAACACAATCTCAGGTCCAGCAGATTTAATTGAAGGAACAGGTAATGCTATGTTCATATTACCAAATGGGACAAAGTTTGTCATTAATAATGCTCTATACTCTCCGAAATCAAAGAGAAATTTGTTGAGTTTTAATGACATATATAGTCAAGGATATGATACTGAAACTACAACCGAAGGTAATATGAAATACATTAATATTACTACTAATATTTTGGGAAAGAAGAAAATTTTAGAAAAACTACCAAAATTATCTTCTGGATTACATTATACATATATACATGAAATTGAATGTAATTTAATGGTAAAATAAGATCCCAAAACTATGACTTTATGGCATGACCGCTTAGGTCACCCTGGTTCAACAATGATGCGTAAAATAGTTGAAAGTACTCATGGTCATTCATTGAAAGGTTTAAAGCTTACAAAAGGAGATATACCATGTGAAGCTTGTTCTCTTGGAAAATTAATAACAAAACATTCACCAGGCAAGATTCAGACAGAATCACCCGCATTTCTTGAAAGAATCCAAGGAGATATATGTGGACCCATCCATCCACCGTCGGGACCATTCAGGTACTTTATGGTATTAATTGATGCATCTAGTAGATGGTCACATGTCTGTTTACTGTCAAGTCGTGATATGGCATTTGCAAAATTTCTTGCACAAATAATTAAATTAAGGGCACAATTTCCTGATTATACTATAAAGAAAATTAGACTTGACAATGCCGGTGAATTTTCATCTGAATCATTTAATAATTATTGCATGTCAATTGGAATTACTGTTGAGCATCCAGTTCCTCATGTACATACACAAAATGGTTTAGCTGAGTCATTAATCAAACGTCTTCAATATATTGCTAGACCTTTAATAATGAGAACTAAGCTACCAGTTACAGTTTGGGGTCATGCAATTTTACATGCTGCAGCACTCATACGTCTAAGGCCAAGTGCTAATCATAAACATACCCCTTATCAACTTGCAATTGGTAAGGAACCAAATATCTCTCATTTAAGAATTTTTGGTTGTGCAGTATATGTACCAATAGCTCCACCACAAAGAACAAAAATGGGACCTCAAAGAAGGTTAGGAATATATGTGGGGTATGAATCACCATCGATTATTAGATATCTTGAACCTTTAACAGCTGATGTTTTTCAGGCAAGATTTGCTGATTGTCATTTTGACGAAACAAATTTTCCAACACTAGGAGGAGAAAATAAACCATTGGAAAATGAAATAACATGGCATGTACCACATTTATTACATCTGGACCCATATAATAAATCATGGGAAGAAAATGTAAAGAAAACAGTACAATTACAAGATTTAGCAAATCAACTGCCAGATTCATTTACTGATTTAAAAAGGGTGACAAAGTCACATGTACCATCTGTAAATGTCCCAGCTCGGATTGAGATATCGAAACTAAATGATGTAGCAAGTACATCAAAGGCACGCTTAAAGCGTGGCCGACCTATAGGTTCCAAAGACAAAAATCCCCGAAAAAGAAAAGGAACAGAAAAGGATATGATCGAAAGTGATCTTGAAAAGACACTAGATAGTGATAAATCTGACAATGAAAAATGTGCTCTCGAAAAAGCACAAGATGATGATAATGAGATCATTGATAATGGAACTGAAAATAAGAATGATCTCGAGATTTCAATTAATTATGTTAATACGGGAAATTTGTGGAGCCGAAAAGACATAAATATTGATGAAATATTTTCATTCTCCATTGCATGTGAAATTACAAATGAAAATGATGATCCTGAACCCAGATCTGTCAATGAATGTCAAAATAGACATGATTGGAAAAACTGGAAAGATGCAATAGATACTGAATTAAAGTCTCTTAAAAATCGAAAAGTATTTGGGCCTATTGTGGCTATACCTGAAGGAATGAAACCTGTTGGGTATAAGTGGGTTTTTGTAAGAAAACGAAATGAAAACAATGAAATTGTAAGATACAAGGCCCGTCTTGTTGCACAAGGTTTTTCACAACGACCAGGTATTGATTATGAAGTAACATATTCTCCTGTTATGGATACCATTACTTTTCGTTATTTAATTGGTTTATCAGTATTTAATAATCTTGATATGTATCTTATGGATGTTGTTACTGCTTATTTATATGGCTCACTTGATAATGATATATACATGAAAATACCAGAAGGACTTAAGATGCATGATACATCAAAACCAAGAGAAACGTATGCAATTAAGTTGCAAAGATCATTATATGGATTAAAACAATCCGGGCGTATGTGGTACAATAGGCTAAGTGAATATTTGCTTAAAGAAGGATACGAGAATAATCCAATTTGCCCTTGTGTTTTTATAAGAAAAACAATATCCGGTTTTGTAATAATTGCTGTTTATGTTGATGATTTAAATATCATTGGAACTACTAAAGAAATTAAAGAAGCAAGAGAATACTTAAAGAAAGAATTTGAAATGAAAGATCTGGGGAAAACTAGGTTCTGCCTTGGTTTACAAATTGAGTATACTAAAAATGGTATATTGGTACATCAATCAAATTATACAGAAAGAGTGTTAAAAAGGTTTAACATGGACAAGTCAAACCCTTTGAGTACTCCAATGATGGGAAGAACACTTAACATTGAAAATGATCCTTTTAGACCTAAGGAAGATAATGAAAAGGATCTTGGCTCTGAAGTGCCATATCTAAGTGCCATTGGGGCACTCATGTACCTTGCTAACTGTACAAGACCTGATATAGCTTTTGCAGTAAATTTACTGGCGAGATTCAGTTCATGTCCTACAAATAGACATTGGAAAGGAATAAAACATATATTTCGATATATACGAGGTACATCTGATCTTGGTTTGTTTTATTCTAACAATACAAAACCCGTTTTGCTTGGCTATGCAGATGCAGGATATTTGTCAGATCCACATAATGCTAAATCACAAACAGGATATGTGTTCACATATGGTGGCACTGCAATATCATGGAGATCTCAAAAGCAAACACTTGTAGCAACTTCTTCAAATCATGCTGAAGTAATAGCCCTTCATGAAGCAAGCAAAGAGTGTAGATGGTTACGTTCGGTTTTGCAACATATCCAAGGGGCGTCTGGTTTAACAGTTGATAAGAATCCAACAATCTTGTATGAAGACAATGCTGCATGTGTTACTCAAATGAAAGAAGGTTACATCAAAAGTGATAGAACCAAACATATCCCTCCTAAGTTCTTCTCATTCACACAAGAACTTGAAAGAAACAAAGAAGTGAATATTCAATATATCCGTTCGAGTGATAATGTAGCAGACCTCTTCACAAAGGCACTCCCTACATCAGTTTTCAAGAAGCACATACGAAGTATTGGAATGCGTCAGTTTCGAGACCTTTAAAGAAGTATAATATGTGTTTGGTTGAGGGGGAGCATAATGTTGTACTCTTTTTCCCTTATTAAGGTTTTTATCCCAATGGGTTTTTCCTAATAAGGTTTTTAATGAGGCAACATATGTTTCAATCAAATTATCCTCAACAAGACTTCAATGGAGCACCATGATAGATATTTCAAAGGGGGAGTGTTATAATAAATTATATAGACATAATTATTATAGTTGAAATATAGACATAATTATTATAGTTGAAATATCTATCCAAATTGTCAACTTACAATAGTAAGTGATAATTACCTATTACCTAGGTAAATGCCAAATTAGAATAGTGAAACAAATAATTTCACACATGTAATAGTGGTAAATTTAGTAGTATAAATACCACACTTTGGTCCATGTAAAAATACACCATTTTTGAGAAATCAAAATATATCATCCTACTTCTTTCTCTCTTGATTTACTTAGATTATAAAGTAGTAACTTATATCATCTTATTAGTTCACTAATATCATAAAATAAATATTTAAATATCTAAATCTTTAACAGTAAAGAAGTTTTGTCCTATCACATGACATTTTTGTCCTTTAAATGATAGTGTCAATGATGTGTTGTTAAATACTGTTGGCTGGTTATAATACTAAATACGTGATTTAATTCCCAAATTTTGAAACATAAAGTTGCATATGAGTTGTTGATCCTAAACCTATCATCCTTATATGTCTAAAAGATATTTTAATGAAAGACTTCTTTATTTTATAAAGGAGTAATATAACAATTACGGACCTTATAAAATTAAATTATGACTTAAAAATTTGTTTTAAGGTTAGATATTTTTTTTAGAGAAAGCTTCACCTTCTTTCTATTTTTTTCTCCTTCTTCTAAATTTTGGTTTTTTTTTTTCAAAATTACTCACCTAAACCACTTGCCATCTTTTAATCTTAATCTAAGTAAGTGGTTTCTACATAGTTTATCCAATTGATAAACTAGATGTACATGAAATAAATAAATGTGTTGATAGTAATCCACTTTTAGGATTTTATATTAAAAATCATAGTTAATAGGGAGGTTGTTAGTGTTGAGTTTACCTCCGTGTTTTGACATATTGAATTTTAAATGTGTTAAATTGTGAGAAACAACTAATTTTTTATATGACCGTTGAGAAACGGCTAGTTTTAATGTTTTAAATTGTGAGAAACGACTAATTTTTTATATGACCGTTGAGAAACGGCTAGTTTTTTTTATGACCGTTAAGAAACAATTATTTTTTTATATATAAATGTGCACATACCTTTTTTCTTTTTTACTCTATAAATAAGGGTCTTGTGTAGCTCATTATACAACATAATTTACATTGTAACTGTGTCTAAAATTCTATCTAATCATTCTCATTCATTCATTTTACACATGCTAATATTTTTTTCTTTCGAGTTTTTTATTCTACATGGTTTGAGTTGTGCTTCAATTCGTATTATATTTACTCATTTTATATAATCATTTATTGGTTTTATTTGTATTTTTTGGTATGACCCCTAGGTATTCAAGAGAAAGGCTCTTGCATAAGGAAAGGTGATATCTTATTATTTATGTGGTAAGTTATCGGTTGCAAAAGTTTCTGACTTATCTTCTTTTAAGAGTTTGGTTTTAGTGAAATCTCAAAATGTTTTTTCTTGAGACGGATCGTAGGACTTAGTGTATTTTACGACTGAATTAGTATAATTTCTCATGTGCTCTCTCCTTTCTATTTCATCTATTTTATGTCTCTTTGCAATCTACTTTTAGTTTATTTATTTCCAACATCTTTATTGATCATCTCATTTAAATTTATTTTAAGCATCTTATTTTATTTGGTTATCCTTTTTAAGGGATTATTTAATCTATTTTTTAAGTTCACAATTCACTCACCCTCTCATGTTTAAGGTCCCTTGTTCAACAAATGTATGGGAGCTGACATTTTGTAAAAATTGGGTTTGGATGTGAAAATACACAGAATCCTATCAGAAAATGATACAATTGAAAATATAGAGGAGATTAGGCAAAGAAATATATTTTTACTCAACTTGAAAGCACACAAACACAAGTCTATCACATAAATACTTCCCAAAATTCCATTTCTTTTAAAGACAAAATGCACAAGTTGACACAACGGCATGTGTAAAATAATTTATATGTGATTATTACACGTGTCATTGTATCAATTTGTACATTTTATATTTAAAAGCAATGGGAGCTTGGGAAGTATTCATTCCATAAACTTGTGTTCGTATGCTTTTAAGTTTAATTAAGGTACATTTCATTTGTCAAATTATCTCCATTTTTTTTTACTTGTATCTAGTCTTGATTGCGTCCTTTGTATTTTCACATCAAAACTCAATCTTTTTATTTGACTTTGAGTAACTCCCCCTCTCTTCATTCGAGTCAATGATGTCTCAAATGCATGCAATATCGAGTATAGGGCAGCTGGATCCAATCCTAAAGCATTTGCCGAACAGATGGAAGAGGAGAGTGAAGAAGAATGAGATCATTAAGTGTAGAAGGCATGTTATTCTATTGTGAAGACTAAAACGATGCAACAATACATAATTATATTCCACCATGAATCACGAGGCATTGGTCCCTTTAGAAGCATCCTTCTCTCAATCGAATATTTTCTCAGTTTTTTTTTTCCCTTCAAACATGTCTATATCTCTCTTTAAATCTTATTTTTATTTGTAATTTTTTTATTCATTTATCTTCTTTCATTAAGAGATAGAAAAAGAGAATTAAGAGTTTTTTTTACAAGAGAATTAAGAGTTAATTTCCATAGTGTTTTATGTAGAGTGTTTATGAGTGAGAGTCAACTCGAACATCATGATAATTTAACCTAAAAGGTTTGGTTTTTTTTAGTTTTGGTCGAATCCAACTCGATCCAAAATGGTCTGGTATAAGTAACAAATTTATGATTTCAAACACACAAATCTACCATGTTTAAATAGAATTGTAAACCTGTTATTTTTGTGGATATAGTTGAACACTTTTATTCGATGAATTTATAAGTGTTTCAATTATGTCCACTTGATCATGAAATTCTAAACGATAAAATTTAGCCTATTGTTAGAAGTTTATAAAATAAAATGTTAATTTTTATTAATTTTTTAATTTGTAAAAATATTTTTGTCTCGTTATCTGATAACTAGACTATACTAACCCGTGGTTCGAATTTGATAGAAAAATCAATGATTTTTGAGTTAAACCATTGAACTTTGATTGACATATGTAAAAAATTGGAATAAAATCGATTCAATCCGACTGGTAATCATCAACGTTATTTTTGCTACTCAAATTGATTTGCTATTTTGCTTCCTCTACACATGTAGTTGACATGTACACCTCAAATATATACTCTTACTTCTACTAAACTTGAAAAATCAACTTTTTTTTTTCTACCTTCAAAACTCTTTCATTTATCTTCTTGAACAGACAAAATGCTACAACATTTTTGCCTAACAAGTAATACATGAGTCAAGACTTATTGCCTTACAATCAAGATTCAAGGAAATGCTTTGTCAAAAAATTTCAAGTACCTAATTGGTTCTATAAAGACAAAGTTAAACCACAAAATTAATGTATTTAGTCTGAAATTTGATTCAAATACATCAAGTTCCTTTTGTTGAATATTCAAATACATCCATTTTTATTGATCTAATTTATTCTTATATATAAATTTGGAGGGAGTATAAAGACTACGGCTCTGTTCCGTAAAAATAGCGGATAGCTTATAGCTTATAGCTGATGACTGATGACTAATAGCTTATAGATGATGGCTGATGACTGATAGCTGATAAGCTGATTAAAGTGTTTGGTAAAATTAGCAGTTCAACTATCTGATAAAAATAAAATGACATCTTTAATTCTAATAAAATTATTATTATTATTATTATTATTATTATTATTATTATTATTATTATTATTATTATTATTATTATTTTGAAAACTCGGTATCCGATCCAAGAATCGACTAATCCGAGGGGACCAATCCCACCGCCCACTTGCGGGGTCCCCATTTAAAGCCAGAGCAAGCTCTGTATGGACTTAGCCCACCGAAATTGGCAAGAGACCAATCCCACTTGCGGGGTCCCCATTTAAAGCCAGAGCAAGCTCTGTATGGACTTAACCCACCGAAATTGGCACCAGAGGGAATCGAACTTGAGACATTTGGAGGAGCAAACTCCAAGATCCCAAGTCAACCACTAGGCCAACCCCAAATGGGTCTAATTCTAATAAAATTATTAAATCATGTTCTTAATATATTTTATATATTATTAAATTATTATTTTTTGCTCTTTCAAAAACAAATATTATTTTTTTGTTAGTTTTATTTTAAATTTATTCCATTTCAGTTTTTATACTTTAAAAAAACGTATAAGTGTCTTTTAAAAAATAAAGTATAAAATTTGATGTTAAAATGAAATTTTTTAGTACAAGAACAAAAAAAAAAAATTTAAAAACAAATCGTATGCAAACAGAGCATTGAAAAAACATTGAAGACGTAATATACATAAGAACTGAAACGAAGGGAAAAAAAATATAGAGGCAAAGCATTGAAACGTAATAAATGTGTTTTAATATATAAAGGTAAAGGTGGGTTTTAATTAAAATAATAAGGATAAAAATGGAATAAAAAATATATGTTAAAAGCTATAAGCTCAAATGCTACTTGAATAACGTTTGAAAAATTGCTTATAAGCTCATAAAATAAGTTATAAGCTTTTGGTGAAAAGCCATTATCAAACAAAGTTTTTTTTAGTCAAACGAACCTATAAGCTATTCGCTATAAGCTCGTTTGATGGCCTTGCCAAATAAACCCTACATGGGAAAAATAGTCAACTAAAAAAGTCTTGTAGATTTTGTTTGGAAATGTCTACCAACTCTATCATATAACATTGTGTGCTCCGCAATGTCTCATGTTTAATTTTTGGGTTAATTATGCTTCTAGTCCCTATAAAATAGCAACCTTGTAAGTTTAGTCCCTACTTAATTTTAATAGCATTTTTAGTCTCTAATTTTGTTTTTCTGCACTGAGTATTAGTCCCTACTCAATTCAAATTTGTTTAATTTATGCTTAAACTCTTAAATTTTTGAACAATTTTTTGCAGACATGTTTAGAACATTACTAAAAGTTCGTCCGCAAAAAATTATTGCAAAATTTGATTTCTACATCCAGATTTTATTACTTTTTATCTTTAACTTTTGTCGTTTTAAAAAATTCATATTTAATTCATTTCATGTCAAAAAATTATAAATTTTAGTAAACGAACCTTTCATAGTGTTCTAATCTTGTCTCAAAAAAATCGTTCAAAAATTTAAGAGTTTAAGGATAATTAATCAAACTTTGTTTTAGCAGGGACTAAAATTATAAGTAAATTTTTTTTATAAGGACTAAAAATGTTATTAAAATTAAGTAGGGACTAAACTTACAAGGTCGCTATTTTATAGGGACTAGAAACATAATTAACCCTTAATTTTTTTATAACAATTTTATGGGACTAATTTGACTTATTCAAATTCTTTTTTTTTACCGACATTGCAATCTATTCTTTCTAGGCATCATCATTGCTAAAACCAGAGTAAAAAACAAAGAATGTTGGAGGAATATGGAGGAATTAAATCAGCAAGAAAATACACTCCTCATGTGTTTAAGGCTTTAAGCCAAAGTGACCAAAACAAAAACACAGTTGGCGATGGCATTCTAATCCACCGCCTTAAGCCAGAGTCACGTCACCGATATATTCACTTTCCACAAGTAACTCTTGTATTAACGCCACGTGTATGTTCTACATACCTCTTTGCCACGTTGGCAATCCTCACCTCACTGACTCTACCAATAGCAAAAAGAATCATTCTCTCACTATTTAACACAAGTTACCGTTTCATCTAACTCAGTAAAAAAAAAAAAATTCATTAGTTAGTTATGTCTGATGCCGGAGAAGTTGATGCTATTGTTCCCGTCGTTGAAAATCCGGTGGAGGAGGTGAAACCGCCGGTGGAGCCTAAACCTTTGAAGGAAATGAAACCAAAAGCTTCACAAGAGAAGAAGCCTAAACAAACCAAATTAGCTTCTCATCCTCCATATTTTGAGGTAGTTTCAAACTTTTGGTTGATTTTCAAGTGTACAATGATATAATCTCCATTGACTAGCTTATTTATTTTTATATTTGATTTGATTGTTTTGTAGATGGTTAAGGAGGCTTTACTGGCTCTAAAGGAGAGGAATGGCTCAAGCCCTTACGCTATAGCGAAATACATGGAGGAGAAGTTCAAGCCGGTGCTCCCAGCGAATTTCAAGAAGATACTAAGCTTGCAGCTTAAGAATCAAACCATGAGAGGGAAGCTGGTGAAGATCAAAGCTTCCTATAAATTATCTGAAGCCGAGAAGAAGCCAAAGAAGGAGAAAAAGAACGCCACGGCGGAGAAGAGGAAGAGAAATGGAGCGGTTGGTGGTAAGAAGAGTAATAAGAAAAAGGAGGTGGTGAATATGAAGAAGAAGAAGGGTAAGAAGGTGTCTGAGCCTGGGAAGCCCAAACAGCCTAAGTCCATTAAGTCCTCTGCTAATAAGAGGGCTCGGAAAGCTACTGCTTGAAGTTTGATTAGGTCAAGATAATAATCGAAACTATGTAATATATATGTGTTAATATATATGATAACTAACTAGTATCCTAACGTAGTCTCTTGCAGCTTGCTGTTTTTGTTTAGTATATATATATGAATCAAGTGGAGCTGTTTTTGTTGTTGTTTTGAGACATCCTTTTGCTGTTTTTGGTCTTGTTTATCATTTTGGGATGAATTTTCTGGAACATTGAAATTGTGTAGTTCCATGTTTTTTGGTATGAGACAATACTCGATACTGAGTTCATGGTTACTTGATCAGACTTTTCCCGTGAGTTGTCTAAAAAAACTATTAGCATTCAAGCAGTCTAGGATTTAATTATTATATTTATGTGTGCAAATATTTCAAATTTCTGTACCTTTCTAGAAAATCGTAGAATCATAGGGATAAAGATGTAAGCAAGAGAGCAAGCATAAGAGTACTCATGTGAGAGATACTCAAATAAACTCATTATAAAAATGAATAGATTTTATAAAAGATGATGAATGAGTACAATAGTGTTCTTATACACATTGAGAGAGAGGAAGAAGAGATGATGTGATAGACACGATATATTAGTGATGTGATAGGAAGAGAAAGACGGAAAGAAAATGATACGTGGAATGAGTGTGTGAAAATTAAGAAAATACATATATTATTGTTGTTTGACTGATTTTTACTAATGATTTCACATTGTTTCATGTGTTTTTTTATTAGTGAAATTATCTTTCTCCACTCTTCTTACGTGTCCTATTTTTTTTAAAAGTATAATCATTCGAAATTTATAATCTAAATCGTGATTTATGATTTTGGTGAATTTCATACACTACAAGAAACCCCTGGCAAATTTGTCAGGGAAAATGCCAGGGAGAACTGCTGGCATACAACCCAGGGGTTTGCCCGTCGGATATTGTAAAAAATATGTCGTATATGTTTGGCGCCAGAATGAATTTTGAAAAGGAAAAGGAATCAGTGCTGTGTCAGGAAATAAGCGACGGAAAATGCCAAGGAATGGCCGTCGGATGTACAAAAAGTCAAGGAATCTCTGCTGATTTGCAGATGACTTGACAAGGGCCTGCAAAAAGCTGTCGGTGCAGGCATGCCAGGGACAAAAACCCTGGGATATTGCTGGATTCCGTGGCTTATTGCTGCCTATTCTGATGCTATTCTGAACCTAGTTGTGTGCCTACCATGCCAAGGCTTGCTCCTCGTTTTTTCCTGGGTTTTTTCCCAGTCTATATAAACCTGCACCTTGTTGTATTTCCCTACTTTGGCACTTAGAAATTTTTTAACATTTCAATTCTCATACACTCTACTCTTCAACATCACTAAACTTCTCTAAC
This sequence comes from Medicago sativa, assembly GCF_051527215.1. Lineage (NCBI taxonomy): Eukaryota > Viridiplantae > Streptophyta > Magnoliopsida > Fabales > Fabaceae > Medicago > Medicago sativa. The sequence goes on along the minus strand of NC_140753.1, from coordinate 12,211,806 downwards.
TTTGGTAAAACTCTCTTAACTTATTGTTTATTTGTGTTTTGATTTTTTTACTACTTACTAACATAAATATTTCTTGCATCAGTGTTCAAGTATTGCTTCATCATGTTGATTGTTTGTCTTGCTAAGCTTGCTCTCTACTGGATTAACAAGGTGAAAGCACCAAAGTATAAGATATTTGCAAGTCCCTGGTTTTTATAAATTTATTATTCTCTTTATAGTCAACAAGTTAATAAACATATGTTCCGATTCCACAAGTCCCTGGTGAAACATATGTTTCGATTTTATTTTCCACAAGTCCCTGGTCTTTATAAATCCTTTCACCATGTTTGGGACTTGTCGAGCCTCAAGCTTCAACAAGTTAATAAATTTGTTATTCTCTGTATTTGCAAGATCTGAAATTTTTACAAAATAAAATTTGTTTGTTAAAATTTTAAAACCTTTAAAATAAAACAATTTTTTAAAATCTGTTTTAATTTGTGTAATAAAATCCTCTTGTTAAAAATATGTTTTTTTAAATTTTCTAATTTTAAAAACTGTTTTTAAAATAAAAAATAATTCATAAAAAATAATATACTAAAAGGTTTATTGTTGGAAAACATTTTTTTAAAATAGTGTATTAATAATATTCCCTGGGAAAAAAGTGAGGGAATATGCCAGGAGTTATGACAGGGACAAAGCCAGGCCATATACCAGGGGTTGAACCCCTCGTTTTTTTTCCCCAGGGGTGTAACCCCTGGCAAAATGTTTGCGACGAGCGCTTTTGTGAGTGCTTCCGCCCCTGGCAAATTCCCTCACAAACGTCCCTTTTCCCAGGGATTCTGTCCTTTTCTCAGGGATTTTGCCCCTGACAAAAGGTAATGTTTCTTGTAGTGATAATCCAAAATCAATTAGAACATAGAACATCATAAACGTTTCCATTAAATCCAATTCTACAACATGATGAAACTACATCAACAATAGCAAACATAAACTAAAAAAAATAAACAAGATAATGGATGAACCAAACAAATTTCCACATCGAGTTCATACGGGAACGTCCTGATTTCTTTACATGTCCTGTAGCGAATCAAATATATCCAAATAATATGAACATATCTTACCAATGTAGCGTCTAACTCAATTGTTCCCTTGAAACTATATAGGCCAAATATAAAGAATTTGATTCACATCATCGTCAGTTTGAAGTTGCATGTTGGGGAATCGAACATGCATTTGAGCCGATTGACAGATGACTGTACTCAACATTGACCTCCTTTCTCGTGTTGCTATGGTTGAGACGACCATTCACTTGGTCTAAATTGATCCTTCTAACGAGACAGTGTAGCATTGACTAAATCCTAATATATTGTGTTTCACCTTTTATGTAGTAAAATAAGAAGATCAATTGGAACCAGTAAAGTAGGACATATTGTACATATCCCTCCCATATGCATCTAGTCACGTGGTCCACATACAATGACATAGCTGATATATGGGACATGCCAGCTAGGTATAACTCTTCAGCCTATGATGATGCTGGCTAATGCTCCACCTCCTCCTCTCCCTAAGGTTGTGGTACATGCTCATGCTTCTCCGATTGTGGCTCGTGAGAGGATCCGCCTCTCTTGGCTTCACACTTCATCTGACAATCCTGTCTAATAGATAGAGTCAAGGACATCTTGTTACCCATAACGTGATCGAGGTGTGTCCATATCTTAAATGATGACAAAATTGAGAGAAATTAGCAATTTTGCATCTTTGTACACATTTCAGATTTCAGAAACAAAAATGACAAGGAACACATTTCGACTTCTAAAATCTAAACCCAAGCATTATGACGGAAAAAACGCAAATCAAGTAACCAAAATTTGAACAAGTGTGTACTAACCTCTTATATGGTAGTTGAAAATGTTTAAAATGCAACGAATTTGAACAACTTAAGATGAAAAATGCACAAAATTTAGGGAAGGAAAAGCGGGCAGGCCCGCCCTGGTTAGGCTCGCCCCATCTAAGCTCGCTTAAAACTGGACGAGACGAGTCAAATTAAATGGCCGAGTCAAAAATTTCACCCCGTCCCGTTTAGTGACAGACAAAAGAGTTGGCGGGTCGTTCCGCCAAACAAAAAGCTTTGTTTTTTAGAGTAAAAAAACATTTTTTTTATTGCATTTTTTTTACAACTTAATTGTTACAAAAAATTATGTTGCTTTTATCATTTTTTTTTTTGAAGTATATGTTGCTTTTATCATAAAAAAAAATATGAAAGAATATGCAACGAATAAATTTGTAGTAAAAACGAGATAATTAATAAATTGTTGAACGCAACATCATAAAAAAAATTCAACAACCAAAATAAATCCAAAAAGATAAAGGGCCCGTTTGTTACGGATTAAAATAAAAGTGATTTTAACATAAAATATTTTAGAGATTTTGTGAAAAATCAGAATCTATTGTGTTTGTTTATCGTAATAAAAATCACTTTTTTTTAAACAAATAATCTAGTTTGTTTGGATACAACTATATAATAGGGATTTTTTTGTTACAAAATTAGTTTAATCTTTTAAATCACATTTTCTCTCTCCTCTAAAAAAAATCTATTTTTTAAGAAGCTGCTCTTAACAGCTTCTCATTTGGAGCTGTTTTTAGATTTTTTTTAGATTCTGATTTTTTTAAAAATCTTTAACAAACGGATGCAAAACTCTTAAAAGTGATTATTTTCCTAAAAAAGTAATTATTTTCTTAAAAAAGCTATAACAAATGGGCTCAAAATAAGTCTAAAATAAAAAAGAAAAACGAGTTAAGCGGGCAGGCCCGTCCCATCATGAATCCGCCCTGTTTTTTCAACGAGTTAAATGGGGGGAGCCAACTATAGGAAGCGAGTTCAAAAGTTCGACTCAGCCCGTCAAAAATAGTGGGCAAAACGGATCGACCCGGCGGTTTGGACCTGTTTTGCCATCCCTGACAAAATTGTGGGATTCAGATTTTAGAGGGTTTTGAAAGTTTTTTAGGTTGAAATATGAAAATGGAGATGTGAGGGGAAGTGGCTCAAGCCTTTGATTATTGGCATGATTCAGATTCTACAATGCGCAACATGTTTTTCTATTTCAGATTTAGAATTCGAACATGAGTAATTGTTACATTAAGAGGGCACACGAGAGGCATGGAAAATAATTTTCACTTTTCACTCAACAGAAAATGTAATTTTGTATCGAAAAAAATGGAAAAAAGCCATTGAAAATTGCTGTATACACATCTAATAGGGCTGAAAAACACATGTAAAATACTAAAATGCCCTTCGGCGGTTAATTGTCGAGGAATTCAAAAATCGGCTACAGTTAACTGCCGAGGTTTTCTTCGGCAGTTAACTACCGAGGCGCTGTTTCATCAGATGAAACAGCCACCTGCTCCCCCTACACACTATTTCCTCATCAACTTCCATACCACTTCCATCTAATCCCTCAAATCCAATATTTTTTTCATCAAATCTTGCTCCAAAATCATTGAAGCATCAAGCATAGGAGGTATCAACACACTTTTGAAGTAAAAAAACAGGTATTAAGCATTTTAATTGGTTGATTTTTAGCTGTTTTTGTGGTTTTTTACGTCAGTTTATGTAAAATGCTATCATGGAACTCATCGGCAGTAAACTGCCGAATTATGGGAGCATCGGCAGTTAACTACCGAAGTAATTTCGGCAGTTAACTGCCGAGGAAAACTGGGCAGTTTTGCATGCCTACTGCCTCTTTTTTCCAGTTTCGTTTTGTTTTTTTTTTGTTTTTTTAATTCATTATGGCATTGATGTTTATGCATTAGTTAGTTGTTAACTCTTAGTTTTGTGTTGTTTAATTATAGTAATGGTGGAGAACACAGAAGATTATCCGAGAGAGCAAAACCAAATTTTTTCGAAAAATCCGGAGATGTCAATCTGCTTAAGGTTGAAGCCAAATCAAACATTGATGGAGCTTCCGTGCATGTTGAAGCTTCTAAATATGTCGACTCTGGTGTCCTCCCACTTCATGTGAATGAAGTTGACACGACTAGGTTTTTTCTGACGACATTAAATGGAAAGATAGGGATGCCTTGCTTAATTGGGTACGTCGTCAACCAAATAAGGCAGGATTTACAATTGTTACACAAAGATCAAGTTTGATCAATCCAATGTTGCGACTAGTGTGTGAAAGGAGTGGAGCTCACAAAGTGCTGGAAAAAAAACCGAAGCATGAGTCAACGGGCTCAAGAACATGTGGGTGCATGTTCATGGTTAGTGGATATCTTAGTAGGAAAACAAATGAATGGGGATTGAACATTCTTAATGGAGTTCACAACCATGCGATGGAGCCGACTTTAGAAGGACTCATGTTTGCCGGTAGATTAAAGGAGGATGAAAAGAAGATTGTACGTGACTTGACCAAGAGCAAGGTGCATCCAAGAAATATTTTGATAAATTTGAAGAGCAAAAGACAACATTGCATGACAAATATCAAGCAAGTATACAACGAACGTCAACAAATATGGAAGTCAAATAGAGGTGACAAGACGGCGTTGCAGTTTCTAATCTCAAAGTTGGAGGAGCACAATTATTTAACGTTTTGATGAATTTCAAACATTTGTGTAATTTGAACCCCTTGTCGGTTTGATTTAACTATGGACAACTGTAAAAGATAATGTATTTTTCTTGTTTATGCCTGAGTATAAATGTTGTATGAGTTATATTGCCTTTGGAAATTCTCTGGTTTAATAATTACAAGTAAAAACTTGCCGAAAAATGGCTTGGTTGAATTATGCAAAACCGGCTGTCTGCATAATAGATTTCATCGGCAATTAACTGCCAATGCAAACGGCGGTAGTTAACTGCCAAGGGGGTATTTTCATCTTTTATACGTGTGCTTTAGCCTTATGAAATGTGTGAACAACAATTTTCAAAACCATTTCATATTGTGATTATCAAAAAGCCCAAAGCTAGACTAACTAGTTCCACTTGGAGTCCAATTTGCCACAACTTCCCAATCTCATAGAAAAATTGCTCTTTAGCACCTATTAATTGCTCATAGGCACTTCAAATTATACAAAATTCTCCCAACGACAATTAATTACCGTTCATGAAACTTTTTAAATCGAATACACCAATTTAAAATGTGTTGAACGACAATTAATTACTGTTTTAAAATAAATGGTCTTTAATTGCCGTTCAATGAACAATAATAGTTGTTTGTGAGCAATTGCTATAAGTGTCTAAACAACCGTCTTCATCTTGATAAAAAGAAATGACATTGTTCTGGCCTGATTGAAGGTGTGACTTAAGCCACATTTTTTTTATGAGAAGTACTTTAACCTAACATTGAGCCAATTGAAATAAGAAAGAAAGATTTTTCTAGTATCCCTCCACTTATCTTCCAATCATTAATTTTTTCATCAAAATTATAATGGTTGTTTTCTCACTTTCAATTATAATATTCCTTTGCCTTTATATTTACAAAACTTGTTTCAAAATCTCGTGTCGTTTTTCATCTTTTATTGTGATGTTTATGTTTGATAATATATGTGAATCACTTCTATTTTTTTTTTTATAGGTTTAGCTTATTTCTACAAATGGGCTATGAATATTGTTTAATTTATAGGCTTAGCTTAACTCCTCCAACATTTTTTTTTGGCTTACCTTATTTTTAATTTATAGGTTTAGTTTAACTCTTTTAATTTTATTTTTTTATAAAGGCTTAGCTTATCTCTTTTTTGTATAAAGGCTTAGCTTATCTCTACAAATGAGCTTTGAATATTGTTTAGCCCTTATATTTAATGGTACATATTGTTTGGCTTGTTGTCCTTGAAGATTGAGTTCAAGCCTTTATTGTGTAAGCCCTAAGGGGCTAATTTTCACCACTCTCATTTTGAAAAAAGAAAAGAAAAACCACGTGTTTTGAGAGATACTACCTCCGTCCCGGTATAATTGACCTATTTTGGTTTTTCACACAGATTAAGAAAAATGTATAAATAAAGAGAAAAGTGGAATATATTGTATTGGGAATGATAAAAGTAGTATTATTTAGTGTTATATTGTATTGGGAATGATGAAAGTTGTATTGAAAATTGAAATGGGTCAGTTATTTTGGGACACTTTTTTTTAGAAAATGGGTCAGTTATTCCGGGACGGAGGGAGTATTTTATATGAAAGTGTACTTTTAGACGTATACAATTTTCATATTTTAAATATGTTGTACATTTGAAATGATATTAGGGTATGTGACACTAAAAGACAATATATTGGGGACGTTGAAAAACAAAATATTTGGAATACCTAACATATTTTGCTTAGGAATTACACGGTTCTGCTACTGCCTTCTCATTTGGGCTTAATTCAAGTTATAAGAGTCATTTATTCTTATTGTAAAAGAGTCACCTATAAATCCAAAAAATATTAACATAATTATATTAGTTTTTCAAAGACCCACTGCTTACAAAGGCAACAATGATTTCTTTATACGGCGTTCCAAATAATGGCCACTATATGATGAACTAAACTAATGGTGTTACAGGGCTCTAAGGGATGGTAGATATTCGTTAAGATCATAGACATGCTAGAAAAGGTTATATTCACCGGATATATCATCATATCATATAGTTATGCAAGGATGTAGGTAGCCACTCAACCAAGCTCTCTAAAAAACCAACTTAGCCACGTATAATAGGCCTCATAATTCTTTATTATTAGGTAATATTTAATTAAGGTTAGTCACTAACTAGAATAAACTGAATTAACCAAACAAAATTAGAAACCAAAAAAATACGAAGTTCGTCTCTAATATGACTGTTGAGTATTAGAGACACAAAATTGAAACAAATTGAAGATTAACATAATTTTTTATATCTAAGTTCTATCACATTCTTTAACATTTTAGAAAAATTAAGCTAAATGAAATCAACAAGACCTCAATCATTATCATTAAGAAATAAGAAATCTTGATAACTAAAGGAAATGCTAAGTTTTGGTGCAACATTTTTCTTTCAATTTTACTTTTACTTTATACTATTTTATTTACATAATTTTAATCATTCTTAACCCAACTGTAACCAAAAAATCATTCTTAACCCAACTAAATAACTGAATTTAATCTTAATTTTAAAATTCTAATCAAATTTTTAAATCAATCTTAACAAATGAAAAACTTTAAGCTTGATTTTGTCATGAGATCGATCAACTATGATCATTTTTAAGATATGAGAAGTGACATCTAGTAGCAGTACTATATAACACATAGGTCCCTCTTTGTTATTGAAGTCGGCATGAAACTTGACTTAATAAAAAGAGAAAGAAGAGTTAAAAGAAAAGCATATATAGCACTTATCTTCTCAATATCTAAGGCTATATTTGGACTTATTTCTACTTCCTTACTTATCCTTTTACATGAAAGCTGCATAGTTGCGTGCCATAATAGGTATCATTGTTCTTTAAAAAGGAACCTTGTTAGGGTCAACCATTGCATTAATTTATCATCCTTTTTTCATCACACACTTTGTCTACATTTTTCTACACTCCTGCTTTGGCCCATGCATAAACATAAAACTTTCCGACCAAGATCTACTTACCATGTATTCATAACAGGAGTGTACTATTAATCATAACAAGAAGTTATGTTATTTTTTAGCACTGGTTTTTGGTTTTAAACTTTGTTTTCACTGAAGTCATTGAATACTATGTGGTAATTGGTTGAGCCGCACAGTCATATGCCGACTGAAAAGGATGGGTTTTGTTTGTAGAGTGGTTGAGGTCACTTCCCACCATGACTTCTCTCTGTTTTTTTTTTTTACTGTCACATGTCACACTTTAGGCATTTCATCATGAGTTCATAATAATTGCAAAGTTCACATACACTCCTTCCAATCTTGTATATAAGAAAAAGTTGGATGAATAAAAGTTCATGTATCTGATCCAAATTTAAATAAGATATATAGTATATCAATTTTTGTTGGCCAAATTTTTCTTATATATAGGACCAGAAAGAATAATATATTTTGAATGATCGTATTTGTTACAAATAATTAATACAAAAATAGAAAAATAGATAAAAATACGATATTTAACTAATTAAATTCTGAATGAACATGCAAGAAAGAGAGTATTTATCATTTGTAAGTGTTTCATGCTACCACATAAAAATTGTGTGTTTCTTATCAAATTTCTCTTGCAACTATAAGTAGTTTTCATATTTTATAGCCTATGACACAAAACATGTTAGAGATAGTTGGATTTGTCAGATGTGAGGATAGTTCAAGTTGGTTATCATTAGTTAAGAGTTGTTAATTTCTTTAGGATCACTGTATAAAATGTATTGAAAAATTATATATAAACTTTTCTTACTCCTATAAATTTTTAGCAATAGGTCTTTGTCTCATTTTTTTTGGGCTAAGTTGGGTTTTACCGTACTTCTGAACCAAACAACTCAATAAGTAAATAATTGTTCAAGAAAAGGACTCTTAAATTAAAAAAAATAAAAATCAGAAATGTTACTAATTAGTTGTTAGATTAAATATCTGATCCTTTTTCGAGTTTGAATCTAAAACCTCCAACTCATTTACCATTAACTCAAACCAGTTGAGTTACCCGTTTATAAATTTGGTTGGTGTTAGCCTGCATTTTTAATGCTTGTTATCGACAGAAAATTACTTAGTCGAAGAGAAGTTTTGTTCAGATTGAACTAGAAGCATTGTATTCGACATGACATGGTGGATGTTGACATGTTCAAAGTGTTTGAGTGCGACTAAATGGAATTCAAATTGCTTATGGAGAGAAAGACCAAAAGGTCCAAGACACGTCGAGGGCAAGCCAAAGTTGTCGAAGATTTATAGTTTAGGACCGTTTATTTTTCAGTTATTTTACTTATGTATATATAGGAGATTTTCATACGAAATAAGGGTCACAAATCATATACGAAATTCTTCATGCTTGAAATATCCAAGTAATAGAGAGAAAAGAATAACAAAATAATGTATGCTTGATTTGATGAACCAACTTTTATTTATGCAATGCAAATTACATTCTTTTAAGTTTCATCACTTTATCTTTAAAGTTCTTGTTTATTTTAGATTCTCAAAACCTTGTTGATCCTGTCGAACAAGGCAATCATTTTCTTCATCTTTTTATATTAGTTCATGAACATGATGAATATTCAAATATTTTATGAAAAAACATTGCACAACATGTCATAGGATTTCTAGTTTGTTCCTACAAGTAACATTTTAAAACTAGCATTTTTTTTTAAAAAAACACGGGTAAAAAGTTGGTTAAATATAATACATCATGGACATATAAGAATTATTCTTTACTTTCTATGTGTTGACACATGGACTAGTTAATGATCACTAAGCTTGAGGGCATAGTGAAAATTTTATAGAGATACTCTCGTGGAAGGTTTCTAGAGAGAGTGAAGTGGTGCAAACCCCTGCAGGATATAATTGAATGTCTTATAAAAGTTAATCACATTTAAATATGCAATTTAAAGCTTAATACAAAAGTTACCATCATGTCACTTAACTTTTCTTTTACTATGTTTTGGAACAACTTTTGCATGTGGAGCACAAAAATGCCTCTTGCTTTATGGAGTAATGAAGTTCCAATTAATTAACCGAATTGACACTTGACAGAGTATAAGTTATCATCAAATTTAGCAATCATTGTTAAGAAAAATGGTACAAAATTATTGGTGCTAGAAGGTGTGGTGGATTGATGCTATTGGCAAGAAGGAACAACTTTTTTGGGGCATATAATTAAGATTGTTTGTGGATGATTTCAAGGAACTTGATAGAATTAATGATACTGCTTCAAAATTTAACAAAGAGGTGTGTTTCAGTTTAAACTCTTTGAGTCGACAAAAAGATGAAATATGATCCTTTTAGTGCAAAAGTTGAGCACACATTGTTTAGCACTTTTGGACCCTACTTGTTGAAAGAAACTACACGTAGATCAATGCGGACTTGTGAGACATGTCTTGAAGTTGAGCTATCAAAAGAGGATACAAGAGAATCCAAAAGTGTTTTGAAAGTGTGGATAAAGTAGTAAGAAAATAAATTAGACTAAAGTTCTTAATTTCAATTCTTGCGTAAAAAAAAGAACAGCTAAATTATCAAATCTTGTATGGAAGATATACTCAACAATTCTGTTTGGAGTGAAATAAACAGTAACTAGCTTGTATGGAAGATATACTATACAATTCTGTTTGGAGTGAAATAAACCGTAACTAGCAAGCTTCCTTAAGGTATATATAAATATACTATTTTTTGGGGCCATAATAATAGCATAAATACAAATATAGTGCTAGCAAATGTTGGAATAAGGTGATTAAATAGTCGAATTAGACCATTTGGTCCATCTAATAGGTTGTAGCTAAGCAGCTATACGATCAAAATCATATGAATAAAGATGAAAGAGTATGTATGCTTTTCCAAGCAAAGAATCACTTGCACATGCAATAAGTCTATATTTCTCAAATCAAGGTCTTGGCTGTTGTGGACCATATCAAAGTCATGTTTTAGAAATGGTTATTGACAATATTAAGTTTGAGTCTTATTTCTTTAATAAATGATTAAATGGTACTCCCTTCAGTTCTTCTGATAATGCAAAATATTGCTCAAGAGATCGCTCATTACACACACAAAAAGAAGGATGAGAAAGACTCTTTATTATTTAAAGTTGACTTTGAAAAAGCGTAAGAGTGGATTGAGATTTTCTAAGGATGACTATCTCAGAGTTTGGCTCCCCTTCTATTATTATAAATCTTATTTTGAGTCGCATTACCTCTTCCTCTCTTTCTCTTAAGCGGAATAGTGAAAAGCTTGACAACTTCAAATCTAAGAGGGGCTTAAGGTAAGGAGATCCTCTTTCACCTTACTTATTTGTGTTGCGCTTGGAGAAACAAGCCCTTATGATTCAAAATCATGTCACTAGTAATGTGTGAAGTCCAGTTACGATTTCTAAATCTAATGGTGACCCTAGTATTTTCTTCTACTATTTGTTGATGATCGTCTTCTCTTAACATAAGCTAAGTGTTCTCAAGTGAGGCTAATTCGGAATGTGTTAACACTTTTATGCTTGAAATCTAGCTTAAAGATTAATATATAGAAGTCCAAATTTGTAACTTTCACTAATGTTTGTCAGCCTAAGTTGTGGAAGTTTGAGTCTCTTCTTCATTTCAGTCATACTACTCAAATGGACAAATATATTGTGTACCCTATGCTTACTAGAAGAGTAAAAAAAATCAGACTTTTACATCATAGTGGATAAGATTAATGATAGGCTAACTAGTTCAAAGAGGAGTCTTTAGAATAGATTTGGTTGTGTGAGAATATTAATGTTGTTGTTCATTCTTTTATCTGGAGTAGAAATTCTTGTTATTGGGTTAACCGGAAGACTTTATCTATACGCAAAATTCATGGAGGGGTATGTGTTCGTACTACTGGAGTCTCCAATACAACCTTGCTTGGCAAACATATTTGAGACATTTTGCACCAACCTCAAAAGTTATGGGTTCATATGTAAAAAGTAAAATATTTTAAACAAGGAGACTCTTGTATTTGGAATGCTATAGCGAAAGTGGTTGTTGGTCCGAGTTTCATTTGGCGCGTCGGTAGAGGCCAATGTTTTAATTTGATACAATAAATGGTTAGATGATAAATATCTTTGTGAGGTCATGCCCTATGTTCATATCAACGACTGGGGATGGGAATAGGCCAGACCGACCTACCGGGGACTATGACCTAGCCTATGACAGGCCAGACCAGACCAGATTTTTTTCTTAAACATAGATGTCCTAGGTTATTTTAGAAGCCTATTTAGCTTTAAAGGTAAGTTCACAGACTATTCAAAAAGCCTCTTAGGCCTATTAGGCCGACCTATTTATGTAAATATGAATAATATTATTTATTATTATATTATATTTTGTACTTTGAATTAAAATAAAAATTTGTTAACTTTTTTAGTAATTTAAGGTTATTAGTATACATTATTTTGTTGCAGATTTAAATGTATTATTATAAACTAGAATTGAAATATGATACAATATATAGTCAAATTCCCTAAAAACTCATCTTGATTATCAAAAGAGAGTTTAATCTAATTGATATATTAGTTCGTTAGTCTATTTAAACTTAGATCATATTGCTTATTTAAAGATGTTCATATGAAATAAGCTTTTAAGCAGGCTAGCAGGTTGTATCAGGCTTTCAGAAGGTCAGACTCTGGCCTAAAAAGTAAGCTTATGACAGGCCACAAGCCAGGCTTAGGCCTTCAAAAAAATTGGCAGACCAGACTCAGACCTTGTAAAACCTAGCTCGGCCTAGCCTATTCCCACCCCTATCAACGACACCCATCTTTGCCTTGGAGGTATGGTTGAGAGTGAAGTTTAGAATTTTAATATTTTGTATACTCAACTCCCTAACACATTCACAACATCATTATTGATCTTGATACTAATGATAAGCTCATTCGGATTATAATAATAAAATGAAAGAGATGCAATATTTTATGCAAATGGACATCTCTTTAGATCCAAAGTTCAAGTTAGAATTAGCCATAGTTGAAGGGTTGCAACTTTGATTAAAGAATGTGTTAAGTTGAAATCTATATATTTGAAAGGTACTACGACTTCAACCAAAGTTAAGTGATAAAAGGGTCTACGAAAAAAGTAAAATAAAGAAAACAAACTTTTCTTGCTAGAAAGGGAAAAATTGCAAGAGAGTATGGTTAGTGCATAGCATAATACAAAGCATGGTGAAATGGTCAAGAGGAGCAATGGCGCAAAATGCATGCTAGACAACATACGGATTACGGGACCCACCAAAACTTCCCTTGCTGAGGCAAACATATATCAATCTAATTCATTCACCATTTCGCTACTTTTTCGTTTCAAAAATGGAATTTACGGCTCTTTCAAAAGCGATTAAACCCCATTGAAAAACAGTGATTCATCCCCTAAAAAACCAAATTCATGATTCATTTATACCCTCTCTGTTTTAAAATAAGCATCGTTTGAAATTTGTATACAGTTTAAGAAGTCCAATAAAGTTGTAAAAGACCCGACACTTTTACAAAACAACCCATATTAACTATTGTTGTGTTTACCATCATCATAAATGCATGTAAAATGATATGTGATGCTCGGAGGAGTATGCATAAGATGAATGAGTGAATCCAATTGAAAAAAGAAAAGTTTTACATTGGAAGTGAATTGGCGACACTTATTTTAAACCAAACTTTTTTGACTTTTAACAACAAATAAAATTTATCTAATCAAAGACGAAATAAGTATAAGTCCTCAAAGGGACACTTGTTAGGGAAACCAATGTTTTAAGGATACTCTTTAACACTTTCCAATAAATAAAGTGGTTTCAAACACACACGGTTAGAATGAAGTAAAAAAAAATAAGGACAACACATACCCTTCCCTCTACATTTTTTTTTGTTGCTTTTCTTCCATAATTTTGCTTTTTTTGTCGGACATTTTCTTGCATAGATAGCCCCTTAATTAACAACTCAATTATGTCGCAAACTTAAATTTAAATATACACTATAATTGTAGGAGCTCAAAAACAAACTACTTAGTGTGTTTATGAGGATTTATTTTGCAATCCAAAAAGGTCTGGCGTCGTAGTTTGTTCTTTGTTTGCCTTCCTTCATGTGTAATTAGTCATTGATATTTATTTTAAGTTGAATATTTTTCTATTACAGATATTCCCTTAATAGCTAACCTTTTTTTATAAAATTTAATTTTAAAAATATATAAATTGAATACTCAAAGTGATTTAAATAAAATAAATATTATAAACAAATTTAAAAAAAAAATTAAAATAGGTATAATACAAAAATATACTCCATCTGTTACTAATCATAAGCAAATTTGACTTTTTAGGTTAATTCAATTAATGATGTATATGGTCTATATTATAAACCACATACATCATTAATTGAATGAACCTAAAAAGTCAAATTTGCTTATAATTAGAAACAGAGGGAGTATATAATATATTAAAATAGAAAAAAGCTGATAGAAATGCATTCCCATTTAAGATATATATATAAAACAAGTAAAGAAGCATAAACCAAATAACTATCATTTCACCTCATAGCTCTTGCTCTTATTCCAATTTATGTGATATGTTGGAAAATCACTTCTAGAATATCATCACCAACCACAAATTCACTTAAATTGAAAAACAAAATACTGAAACTTAAATTATTTCTCTAATACATAGAAAATAACTTTAACTCTAGGTTTTCGTATTAATTGATTGATATTAAAATATTAACTAACATCCACGGGTTAATAACTACTCCCTCCGTCCTAAATTATAAGCAAAAAAACTCATTTTCTTTGTCCTAAATTATAAGCAAAAAAGATTAACTTTTATCATATTTAATTATGTTTTTTCAAAAAATTACCTTTTCCAAAGGAAAATTAAATACAAAGTGCATTCAATTTGCTCTTTTTTCATTTTCTCTATAATCAACTACCAATGAAAATTGTTTTTACATCTTCCTATAAAACAAATTTCAAAGATAAACAAAAAACTATGTTACAAACTAGTACTATGTTTTAGTTTTCTTAATACGTGTGATTTTTTTTTCCGCTTATAATATGGGTCAGAGGGAGTACAATATACATTTATCACAATAATGATATGTTGACATTTTTCCCTACCTTCATTATGCACCCCTATGAAAGCAAGTAGTATCTTGTAAAAAAGATTAATGCAGATCAATTATACAATAATAAAAAATATGCATGCTTAAAGATCAGAAGTGGCAAAGATTATAAGAAGGTTCAATTTATTTTTGTCAGCAGAAAATGAATAATACAGCCTGTACGTAATTTCGATATGTATAAAATGCACCTGCAGAGCCTATACGGACTCATTTTATATATCTACTATGGCATAAGAATAATGCACCTGCTTAATTTGCAACAACTTAAAATAGGATAAAATTCTATCTAGATTCAAGAGCCATTTTGACGCATGCATCTCAATTTGCACTCATTCAAGGGCAGAGAGATTTTAATTCTTCCACGCATATTTTTACAAAAATATATAATATGTCTCATCTCAACATATATAATATATATCCATGGAACATTTATATTATATAGTACTATACTACTAGTACTAGTACAAATAAAATGGTAGTTAATTTCTTCTTGCTTCATTTTTCAAATACGCATATCCCAATATCACTGCAATCTGAACTTGCATTCAAAAATGGACTTAACTTGTTCTCTTCATCCCTATTACCCTGCTGCAGTAACATCAATGCCATGTCCGAGCTAGGGTTATTATTTGTTCCAAAACTTGACAACAACACTCCTTGATCAGTTTCAACTTCATGACTCAGTTGAGAAGCCACAAACTTATCAAGAGCTCTCCAATCAGTAACTGTATTTGTAGTAATATTATCGTTGTTGTTCGATAATAATAGCAACCTGTTTTGGTCGTTAATGTCATCGTTATTATTGTCCGATACTAGAGACATTGTGCTTGGCCTCTTTACTAATGGCAATGAAGGACTTTCAAGCTGAGGAAGCTGCAAAAATTGTTCTGCATGCATGCATGCTTCTATCTCTTGCTTACACATGTTATAACTTTGGGATAAATAGCTTTGAGGTTGCCTTGAGATTAGTTGATCAATTGGATCCACAATGGAATTGTTGACCCTACTTGCAGCTTCTTCATAGAAGTAGCTTGTGTCCCATCCTTCAATAGTACTTTTTGTACTTTGGCTGTTTGTTGTTCTTTTCTTAAATGCTCTACACACTACCCATCCTTCCTCCTGTACAAAACATATAGTTTAATTAAGTATGAAACTTGAGGAAAGATGGATTCTCTACTATTAAATAGTGTCTGCATAAATATATTTAGCGAATTTCAAATCTACCGTCTAATGTCAATAAAATGATCGGCCTCAAATGCACTGATTGTATGTTTATGGAATTCTCTATGACCGTACGTAGGGAATCTAGGTCACTTCTTTTGAGAATATTTTTCCACACACCATCTTTTTATTGGTTGAGATTCACTTGAGTCTCTATAGATTTATAATAGACTTATTTCCAGAACGATGTATAAAATTATGTATGAACAACAATTCTGATTTAAAAGAATAAATAAGCAGTGAAAACGTACAGAGAAAAGTACAAAATGTTTGATGACAAAGTTTGACCAAAATACCTATGTTTCCGACTGCAAAGTTGCTGGAGTTTACTTTTATTACGAATAAAAGTTTAGGTCTTTTTGGGTCTACCCGTTTATCTGTAACTATGAGGCATAGTCAACACTCAAGTTCAAGTAATATGAATGAGTACATTAAAAAAGAGTGTTAATTGTATGTGTTAATGACGGTTGACACAGTCATCTTCTTTTGTTGATATGTATTAGGTTTGACTTTGAGTTGACTAGAGTTGCTTTATATTGCAAAAGAGGAAAAAAATAGTTACTCCTTTTGCTTTTATTTTTTTCTATTTTAATGTGTTTTGCTGTCCCTTTTGCTTTTGCATAATTTTCCATCAGTTTGGTGAGAGGTAGTAGTAGGTTGTATATGTAGTCAACTAATTAATTGCATTGATGTTTACCTTTGACAATCAAAATGTAAACAAAAGTGTGTAAGCATAAAAGGAAGGGAATGAAAGAAGATTAATTATTAGCTGTTGAAAGAATGACTTTTGACTTGTTGTTATGTTTGAAGAAAGCGTGTACGTGCCTTGTTGAACATTTAGATTATAGTGGTCTAGGAAAAAAGTGAAAGTGAGTAATAGAGAAAAGAAAGTTTGCACGATCTGCATTTAGAATAAGTAGCAGTGACATCACATTGAAGCACTAGCCAGACAGTAATAACTACATAAAGATCAAACTAGCATGACTACATAGAAAAATGCAAAAAGAAAATAAAAGAGAATGAAGTCGTGAACTACTCTTTTTTCTATGGTCGGGATTTGAACTCTGACCTTACATATATTATGTATTGTCTTTATCAACTGAGCTAAACTAACGAGGACACTCTTTATTAAAATGACACAAATAATCATTTTACAAATTTTTAATTTGAGATATAATTAGTAGTTACATACATGGTTTTTAATTAATAGTTTTCAAAAGAATTTAATTAAACTCCGCCGCTAGAGATTATAAGATCAAACTCTTACCATTCAGGTGACCTTTGACATTTCATAGATAAGTCAAGAACTACTCTATAAGATAATATTTAAAAGTTGAAAACTACTCGAATTTATTATGAAAAAATATATGATAATGTTAGGAATAGAAGGATATAAGTATTATATGGTTGATTAGTTACCTGTGGAGGTCCATTTTCATCAGATTCAAGCCTATATTCATGCATGATCCAATCAGATTTCTGTCCATTAGGGGCTCTTCCTTTGTAGAAAACTAGAGTCTTCCTCATCCCAATTAGTTTCATCTTATCATAAACTGCTTTATCTCTTCCTGTAGCTTTCCAAAACCCAGCCATGGTAGCTCTGTTAGTTCTTGTCCCTGTTGGATACTTTTTATCTTTATGGCTGAAAAAATACCACTCATTCTGCTCTTCATACCCGATCCTGCATCTCTCTGCCATTTCATTCACATAATTATTTAACTTTTATAGACAAAAACAAAAAATGAATACAGATCAATCATGGTTAATTACTATCATAGTTCTAAATTGCATTTCAACTATATATGGTCATATATATTAGATCTTCAAAACCCTAATATTTTGTTAGGGAAAAGAGGGGGAGAAAAGTATTTGTATGTATATGTGTGTATACCTTGAAGATCCCATGGTTCAATACGATAAAGATCGATCTCTCTGATAACATCAAGGTCAATTTTCTGAGAAGCAATTTTCTTTCTGAGATAATAGCCAACAAGTTCTTCATCAGTTGGGTGGAACCGAAACCCTGGTGGGACACATGACTCCATGGACTCCATGATAGAAAATTACTGGTGCTGCATCAAATTCACCACCACCATTAATACCCACCACCACACTCACTTTTGATGACTTTCTTCATCATGTTTGAATTATAACCAAACAGGATGTGATGTATGTGAGTGTTAATATCAATACATATATACTATATATGAGAGAGAGAAGATAATAACTCTAGTGAAAAGAGTGAAAAGAAATATTAATATAAAGTGTTTTAGTAAAAAGGTGACAAGTGTTATCAGAGATAATCATAAGGTCATTTGGTGGTGAGCAACACTCACTATATTAATAAATTGGAAAAATAAATTAACTATAAGCGCGTGTTATAAAACAAAACTATATAATTTCAGAAACAATGATATATATTCTTTGTTAGAGAGAGAAGAAAAACAAATGATTATGATGAGAGTTTGGTTTTGATAAGGTAAAAAAAAAAAAACAAGAGTCTTGGCATAGGGTAGGGCTTGAGTTTGATGAAGCAAGCAAGGGTATATAAGAAACGGACATGTATAGGGTTGTGCTAATGATGTTGTCTTGTGTTAGTGAATGGTGGTGGGAATTATGATTCATCAACAAACGGGGTTCCCCATTCCACATTACCATTCATTATTATTAGGCCTTACTATATTTCATAAATTATTAAAAATACCTAGATAAGTTAATTAATTAACTAACCAGTTAATGACAAGTATAAAACAATCAAAAACTACTTTTTAAGGAAACAGAATGTGCTAATTTTTCAGAGAAACAAGAGAATGCATGCTTAGGTTTCTGACTTAAGGACAATAAAATACTCATTACTAGGTTAATAAGGATGGGAGTGACGTAATCATAGTAAAACGGGCACGCGTTTTGTGGAAAGAGAGAAAAAAGTGAAGGGACAAAAAGAGAGGAAACGTTTTATTGGATGAAAAGCAAAGGATGAGAAAAAGTAGAGGAATATAGTGCTTGTTTAGATGAAGACATTACAGTCTTGGTTCTTCTCATTGCAGAAACTGGGACTCTACTCTGACTTTATTGTCTTTTTGTCCAGAATTTTCATGTCACATCTCAACTGACTCATTCTCCTTAACGGATTTTGAGATAAATGTTTTTGCTACTACTTTTATGGCTATACTTTCTCTAAACCTAATACTATGTTCAGAGACTGTGCAGGTGCAGCCTTCTTATAACTTTGGTAAATTTCATTCAAACTCAACAACATACAGATATGAAAAATGTGGATATAAACCTATAGTATAGAAATGAAAGATGAAAAAAATGTTACATGTATTAATTGTAGTTTACAAAAGACTTGTATGGTTTGTTTCTTACTTGTTATAGGAAATTACTACAATTCTGTGTTGGGTGAATTAATTGGGAAAGAAAAACATGCATGCATGAACCTAGGTTAAGGAAATTTTGCAGAAGAACATATATATGTTGATGGACTTTATAGTATATAATTATACTACTAGCTAGTAGCTAGTGTTATAAGCTCACCTGATGAGAAATTTTACTAGTTTAAAGAAGAAAAGTACTGCAGTGAAGAGAAGAAGTAGACAAAATGATCAAGGAGCTAGGTTTGAGTTGAAGAAGAAGAGAGAGATGGTGAGAGAGAAGAGAGAGAAGAGAGAAGAATTTTCTGATAGGAGTGTGTGAGGGGATTAATTATAAAGAATAAATAAAAGAAAAGAGTAAGGAAGGAAGGACCGCAAATCAAATTGCGCATGGCTTCATAGTTGTCCCCCCATGTAGTGACGTCATTGCCTAACATTCTTACCTTTTTCTTTTCTTTTTGTTTCTTTTCCTTTTCATTTGCAGAATATGTCTAACTCTCATCAAGGATTCAATAAACAAAATGGCACACATTTCCATCCACTTCATTCATAACTATGACTGCACTGCACCCGCGGGAAATTAAACTGAATACTAATCATACATCCATATTTTAAGAGGAATATTTTTTAACATATTCTTTTTAATACATTTCTTATTGACTGAAATTTGAATAGGTATTACTCCCTCTGATCTTGAATATAGATCATATACATCATTTACTCAATGAATTTGAAAAAAAATCTTCTTTTATCTTCAAGGTCGGACGGAGTATTATATTATTAATTAAATGGAAATTACGCTAAATCGTGTGAATTACAAATGGTGAATTATGTTGAGGAGTTTGAAGAAGCGCTCTATACAACAACAAATGTTCACAAACCATAAGAAAGATAGACATCACTTCTCCACTCAAAATTTTAATGATTAAGTATATGGGTAATCTTTCTTGTATCTCTATCATTTTGTCAATTCATATAGACGATTTGAGATTAGTCATTCAAACTTAAATCCAACAATCTTTATCTCAAGTGTGATTTTCCACATCCTATAATTGCACTTGTTATTACAAATGAAACACACCACATAACTACCATATGAGAAAACTTTTGACACACCTCATTCTGATATCATTTGTTGGAGGGCAACAAGAGCAACAATGAGTTAAGTGTCTATAATTAACCTCTAAGAGATTGACACTATCTTCATAAAAAATGTTAAGACATTAGATTTGGGTCACATCTCTTCTATATCCAACATTTTTCTCATTCATAGTTGATGTAGAAATAACCACTCACACTTGAACTAAGCAAATTACAATCTCGATTACTTGCTAGCTAGTGTTGGAAATGGAGAAGGTTATAGTGATAACTTTGTGAGAAATTTAGGATAAGAGAATATTTGAGAGGAGAATAACTATTTTTTTATTTCTTGAGAGGATACTTTGATTCTAGTTTTCTTACTTGATTTACAAATGACAAGCTCTCTCCTTTTTATAGTCTCTAAGAGAGAGTTCTAGACACATCCTAGGATAACTCTCTACACACTTCAATAGAAAGTTCTACATACTTCAAGAGAGAGTTCTACACACTTCTCTCAACTACATGCATGAGAGTTTTACACACTTCTCTCAATGATATTTCTACCAACCTAGTTCTACATGACTCTAGAACTTTCTATGGGCTACACCATTTATTTTCTAATTGGGCCTAACACTTGATTAGTCCAATGGACCAAATCAAGTTTATCATCTAACAACTAGCTATATTGATCTCTCTTGATTTAGGAGATAACATTTTCTACCTAAAATGTGATATGACGAGATGTGAAGTTCGTCATTTGTATTCTTCTTGCACAATCATGCATCTACCTAGGGATGTATATGAATATCCACGGGCGCGAATAATATGATATATGTGTCCATCTCATTGGATGAATACGATATCCGTGTCCTCTCCATATCTGCGCGAATATCTGTTAAACAGGTAATCCATGGATTTTAAGGTATCCTCGAGTATCCATATGGATAACATTCTTTTTTTTTTTTAATGATTTTTGTAATTACCTAAAATTTTACAACAAAAGCTCATCACATTCATTTCTTTCTTTTTGCCAAAACATAATTATATTCATACATTTCATTTCTATAAAAAAAATATATTGAAATTCAACAAAAACAAAGTTGTATGATTCAATAAAAACATAAATAAAGTTCATCATATTTAACAAAAGCAATTTTTTTATTAATATATATATATATATATATATATATATATATAAATATATAAAATTACTTACACGTAAATAGAAGGCAAGCAGGCAACAAGCCGCTCCTCTAGACCTTTTTGGATGGAAAAATCAATCCCCATAAATACAACATTCATAGATATCCATTAAATAAAGCTCATCATATTTACCAAAAACAAAGTTGCTTGATTCAACTAATATGTGGGTGGTAAGATTATTTATGTAATTTACTTAATTTAATAGCGGGTATGGATATCCGCGGATGTGAATACCATCAAATTCGTATACGTATCATTAAATAATGGGTAGTTGAAATATCCATTTATTTTATTCATGGATATCCATTACGTTATCCTCTTCGTATCATGACGGATTTTATCCTCAATATCTGAAGTTGCGGATATTTTTATCATCCTTACATCTACCTCTACATCTTTCACTAGATGAAAAATAACCATTTGTGGTCAACTTTAAAACGAGTTGTGGCTGCCAAAAGACACTTAGAAATTACTAGCAAAAATCCCTCACAATTTACGTCATTAATAATTGTAAAATTCAAGTCCATTGTTAATTAGAGACCGAAAAAATCCCTTTGAAAATTTGTGAGGGTTTTTTCTACCACAAAATCGATTATATTATTTTTTTTGGGCTAATTTGGTGGTCACACACTTCGTTACCAAGAAATTTTGGGAGAGCTTTCACCGTCACAAATTTGTGAGGGCTTTAGGCCGCCACAAATTTCCCTCTCACATCCTATATATCATATTTCATTCTTCTCATCTTTCTTCATTTATCACTTCCATCTTCTCTCTAAACATTTACTTTACCATCTCTCTAAAAAAATTGATTATGTTCACCTCCATTTCTTACTTCTATCTACTTTGTAACCTTTTTTCTACCTTCTCTTTGTTATTATTCTCGTCCTTCTTTGTACTATTATTTTTCTACATTCTATCAACTATTTTTAAAAAAAAAAAATCTATTTTTAATTTTAAAAAATTGTTTTCCCTCAAAAACAAAATTTGTTTAAGTATTTTTATATTTTTTAAATATATTAATGTTTTTCTAATTATTTTTTGTATGTATCTAATTATTTTTAAAAAAAAAAAAAAAGAGCTAGTGATTTGTGAACCGCCACATTATTTTCTAAAATATGGCATTTGTGGTGGTTTGAACTCATCAATGTTTGTGACCAACTCAAATATGGTTTTTTTTACTGCCACAAACATATAATTTGTGGTTATTTTTGCAGATTTGTGAGGGCTAGTGTAACATCCAAAACCCTAAGTAATATTTGCAACCAAATTATAAGTGTCTCTAATTATCTTAAGTACCAATTAGTGTTAAAGGATGAAATGTGGTACATTAATACAATGATAATTAGACACAAGGTCATTCGTATTGGTTGGTAAGCTAGCACTAAAACATACACCCTATTTAAGAGTGTGATCAACTAAAGTCAACAGAACTTCCTGCTCCATCTCTTCTGCTCTCTCACGACAACAAAGTCTACACAAAAGACCATTTTCCTTCTAAGTCCCTTACGAGATTCAACATGCAATCCAAACTCCATCCTTCATTCATCATACCTGTTGTGAATTCGGTAACTCCAAATCCCACACCAATAAAATTTAGATTTATGGGATAAGTATCAATGACAACTGATAACCAAACTAATTAACCACAAGCAACAACAACTGATCTAGATTTAATCAATCAAGTGTAAAACAAAACCACAATCGAACCAAAGGTTAAACAAGATAGAGAGGGTAGAGAAAAGAGAACAATACACCAAGAAATGTTAATCCAGTTCGGTCCAACAATGACCTACACTAGGGAGAAATTGATCTTTCTAATCCACTATCAATGAGTTCTTTACAGAGAGATACAAGAGGGTTACAAGAAATTAACTTCAACAAACTCACAAAGAACAAACCTAATTTCTACCATTTTCCCAACCTCTTCCAATGAACAAGACTCTCAATGATTTTCACTCTCTCAAGGTGAAACCTTAGAAAGAGATGAAAATCAATGTATTGCCTAATTGTATATATATCATGTCCATCATTTCAATTTCAAATGTATTTTAGGGTTCTCCATACAGAATAATTTTAGTTTTATTGAAAAAAATTAAACATCCATACAAGTTGAAGTGTCTTCCACTTCCCTTTACATATTCTATCCTCCGAAAACACTCACTTCTCTTTCCCTTTTAATTCTCAAAACAAAGTCTAGAAAAGCTTGCACATTTTTTATTGACACAAACACATTCATCTCTGGGCGGTGAGTTTCCAATCTCTATCGAATAATAACATGCGAAGTTGGCGCAATAGAGAAAAACACTCAAAACTGACCTTCTGTTAAGTCAGAGCCAGGGCCCTTCTTCGTTATAGCCTATAGTAGGGGTGTTCGCGGTGCGGTTTGGTTCGGTTTTGAGTAAAAAAGTCCAAACCGCGAGATAAAAAAGCATGCAGTTTGGTTTGGTTCGGTTGATTTTTAAAAAGTCATCCAAACCAAACCAAACCAAACCAATGCGGTTTGGATTGGTTCGGTTTGTCGCGAGATAAAAAAATATTACATTAACTCTAATATTGCCAACTTGTTACAAAATAAACAGACATTTTATTTTGATGTTTATATGACAAAATATTATGTAAAACTTATATCAAAATCGGTAAAATTAAGAAGAAACATAAGCATGAAACAAATTATTGGGAAGTAAAGAAAACAAATTCATCACTGGAAATGAATTGAAAGAGATGGAAAGGAATTATAATCGAACCTGATGGTGCAACGATGGAAAAATCAAATCAAAAGAGATTATTCTTGAGCTATGTAATTGGGCTAGTACATATTTAAGTAATATTCATTATTCTTGCGGTTTGGTTTGGTTTGGTTCGGTTGTTGAGATGCAAACCGCAAACCGAACCGAACTGCGCGGTTCAGTGCAAAAGTCATCCGAATTCATCCGAACCAAGTGCGGTTTTTTGCGATTTCGGTTTGGATTGGTTTGGTTTGCGGTTTTTCTATTGGGTTGGTTCGGTTTTGAACACCCCTAGCCTATAGGCACAAATATTCTGGAGACATATCAATATAATTGACACGCATGATTATTTTCTTTAAAACAAAAAGAAAATATTGGACTCATTAATTAAATGAACCTTCATTTAGTGAAAAGAGTAAAATATTACAATTGTTAATTATGAGATCGGAAAATTATTGGTAATAATATTAAGTAAATAGGCAGTATAAAACCTACCAAAAAAATATATATATAGGCAATATAACTGTACCAAAAAAAAAAGACAATATAACCTTATCAAGATTTACTTAATTTTCTTAATATTAACTATTGACTATTGAAGTGACTTATTCACAAAAATAACTTTTTAGTTTATATAGCTTTTATTTAAACTCATAAGCGTAAGATATACATTTTTTTAGAGGAAGAGTAAGATATATGTTTAATAACAATTTTTTCTCATAGAATTATAACATTTGTTTTACTAGTTTATTTACCAACATATATTGTAGCTTATCATTTTTATGTCAACTTTACACTTATTATCTTAATTGATTTTTTTTTTTTTGTGTTATGTTATACTTTTTGGTTTAACCGTTAATTTTGTTGAACACTATAAATTCAGTTTACTAATTTATTTGATACCAGTTAACTTTTTATTTATATATGATTTTTACCACACACAATTAAGTTTCATTCAATTCTTTGTTCGGGTGGTTGTGGTAACGAGGAAAACGTGGATCGCCTGTTTATGTTTGTGAGTTGTGGTTTTTTTTTTGTAGCATCTGGGTTCTCATTCGCTAACGGCTAGATATTTATTCAGCTAACAGGTTGCATAGTATCGATCATCTCATCCAATTTGGAAGCTTAGGAGGTGATTCTAGAAAAATTCGGTCTTCACTTCATTTGATATGGTTGGTTTGTGTTTGGGTCCTCATGTAAGGAAATGAACAATCACATTTTTCTAAAAAAAGAACGGTTATTATATCAAATTATTTGACAAAGCGAACTCCTATTGAAAACAAAAAATAAAAGCTTAGCTTTTGGCATTCATCACCGGTGGATAAACCCCCTACAAGGCTCCTAGCTGGTGATTTGGTTTGTTTGCTGGCTAGTGTTCTATTGTTTTTTCTTGGTGCTTGGTTTGTATTTTATCGTGTAACTAGTAAGAAACCCGTGCTGACGCACAGTAAATGTTTGCTATTTGTAAACCAACATTTAACATTTATAGGATTTTTCATGTATGTAATATAATTTTTTATGTACAGTATATGTTTTTTCTTGGTGCTTGGTTTGTATTTTATCGTGTAATTACTGTTGAGTCCTAACATTGCACTCTTTGTGCAGATTTGGATCTCTTTTTGGTTTGATATAATTCATTTTGTTTGTTTTATAAAAAAAATACCTTAAAATCTCATGTTATCCCTTCCTTCCTTGTACATTGTTAAAGAATAGCAATGACCCCTTATCCTTAAAAAAAATATTCCATTACCAAAAAATAATCAGTTTTATTTTAAAAATTATAGTTCAGCTATAGAACTCGAGTATAATGATTACATAAAATTCTCCATAAAGATTGTACCAAGAAAAAAAGAAGAGAGATCACCTTATAAAGAAGCTTTTTTATGGAGGTTATGAGAATAATCTATCTAGTGCCATTTGATAATACTTAATTTTTCACGTGAGCAACAAAATTCCTTATGCTTTAAATTTATCATATGATGTTACTATCTTATTCTAGCCAAACAACTAAATTTGTCCAATAAGCTAAGCTGTCTCCCTTGTTAGGATAACATATTTTTCAAAGTAAATGTTTTAAACAGGTTCATAACTATCACGTTAATTATATTATTATAGTCTTAATGGTAGGATAATTATATCGGATTATATGCGCAATACCTTATGAAATGGTGGTCTTCTTTTTTATTTAAGGTACCATTACAGTCATTCTAATCATTCCTCGACAAGTATTTTGAGGAAGGAACTATGGAAAAAGAAACAAAACGTAAGTTGAGCAGCAACAGTGCGATCAACCAACGTGTAAGTCACGAATTGGTGAATTTGTCATTCAACTTTACGTAGAAGATAAACAAAGAAAAGACAAAAAAATAACTCCAAAACATTCCTCCTATAAGGGCATGCCTTTGATTACCCCATAACCCCACCTTCTCTTGTCTAGCTCCAACAAAATAAATACTCCCTCCGTTTCAAAATGAGTGTCACTTTAGCCAAAAAAATTTGTTTCAAAATGAAGGTCACTTTCAGTTTCCGATGCAATAATAACTTTTTCTTTTCAATTGTACCCTCCAATTAATACTCTGCACACTCCTTCCAAAGTATTACTTTTAAAACTAACCAATAGTTAATAAGGATAATTTGGTAAAATAATCATTCTCTTTCTTTTAATCATTGCATTTTTTAATATGTGTGTAAACACCTAAAACGACACTCATTTTGAAACGGGGGAGTATAATTCTTTTCAAGAGTTAGTATCACTCTTCAAATTACATTAACACGACATATTATTCCTTTCAAACACATTCTAACAAACATTAGTGATAGTTTATCAATATGTGTTGACTGCTGACCAATTCAAATGGTTAAACAACATACTCATTTTATTGAATTTAAAGGAGATATAATCATATTCCATGAGTGTTGGACATTAAATATAAGTAACTCTTTTAGTTAAGATTCAGACATTGATTCACTAAGAAGAGGAAGTTTAAATTAGTTTGCTAGATCCTACCCTGTTTGTTATTCTAGTTATTTTTTAGGAGTAATAGTCATTTTGGTTTCTGAATGTGTAACGAATAGTCAGAATAGTTCTTCAATGTATCGAAATTTTAAACAGTCCTTGATTGTGCACTTCATTAGTCAAGATAGTCCCTAATAGTAAAGTATTTCACTAATATTGTCATATCAGTTCTTCAATATAGTTACTTATTATCACTACTTATAAGTACTTATTTATTGTTATTTCAATCCCTATATGAAAAGAGTTATTATTTTGACTAACAGAGTGAACAATCAAAGATTATTTTGAAATTTCGATACATTTAGGGACTACTGTGACCATTCATTGCACATTCAGGGACCAAAGTGACTATTACCCTAATTTTTAGGACGTATATATTTTTCATAAATAAAATAAACATTTGTACATTTGCAGGGAATCAACTGATATTGCATGCATACACACCTCTGTTGCACCGACAATTTTGAACGAAGACGGTGTCCGACACGTGTTGTGTTCGAATACGACACTGACACTTATGATTACATTATGTTATGTCATTTGATTTAAAATTTTATCGGTGTCAACGTGTCATTGTTGTATCTGGTGTTCGTGTTTCATAGCTACACACCTGAACAATGCTGAAAACTATGATTATCAACAGAAATTAAAGAGAAAAAAATAAAATATAACCAGTCTCTATATATTTTTAGATACCTAAAGTTTATATATAGATCATTTGATTAGTAACTATCATGCATTTACAAATAGACGAGGTACTTCAATTGTCGGCAATGGCGTGAAATCTTTAGTCGTTCTTTAAGTTTAATACATACAAGTGTTAATACATTGATCATAATTCTTGCTCCTTTAAAAATAATAATCATAATTTCTTGCTTTTTCTTAGATTGCAACACGAATGGACCATTTGTACCAATAGTGAAAGATGATCAAGGCCTGTTTAGGTCTTTCCTCTAGTACAGAGACGGGTGTATAGGTTGAGCAGTTGAGGAGTATATAGCTTAGAGTTTAATTAATTTGTAATAATTACAGCCCTGTTTAATTTATTGCATATAACAATGTAACCCAAAAAATGTAACAATCTCCTTCTAGAGGATTAACAGAAAGTAAAGTATTTATTCAAAGTGGTGTTCGAAGAAGGTCAGATCTTGAAGAAGATCCAACATCTTCAACTATTATTATGGTTTAAAATGCGTAATGTTAATTAGAAACTACTAGTACTAGTCAAATCAGTTTGCTTGTTTTCTTCAAAAAAAAATCAGTTTGCTCGTACCTTATTTAAACTATATTGTTAGTATGCTAATTTGGATAGAAATTTTAAAATGGTATGGTTAATGTTGAACTATTCCATGAATTCATAACGTAGTTTCTCTTAGACTTTAAGAATGAATCCAATTCAATTATTGACTGTTTTAATAAGTTCGACCATGTATACAAATATTTTTTGTTTGCTACAAAAGTACTTATAAATTATCCATAAAAAAGATCCTTACGTTGATAGAGAGAGTTAAACATATGATCTTTCGAATGAGTCAACAATTCATTACCAACTGAATCAATCTCGTATACAAATGTTTATAAACTAATTATAACTGTAATAACCACGAGAAAAATGAGTAGCTGCCTAGGACAATGATGTGGACAGGTTATTTCCACGTAGCACGGTGGTGGTGGTCGGCCGTGGTTCTCCAATTATGGAACGGAATGCATCAATGAACTCTTTGTGGACCCCACCAAATTCAAATGAAACCAATCTCTGTCTCTATCTATAGCCATAGCCAATGCCAATGAGCCAATCTCTATTGCATTTTAATTTTACAGAGTAAAACATTGTTTTATTTTATTTTCAAAAACACAAAAAATTACAAGAAAATGTGCAAAAGAGAATAAAGGAGTTAGCGTAACCAACTAAACTGAGATCCTTGTGGGGTCCTATAAAAATCTCAGTCCCTTTTGTTTTGACAGGACTCCTACCCCTTAAATTTTCTTTATTTCTGAATTGTTATGCAATTTTAATCTATGGTTGACGGTGTTTGGTGAAGAAAAATCACCTTAATCAACTTAAGAAAATGCTAACTAATGTCTCAATACATCAGTTAAGAAGACTAATATCGTAAAGAATTTTTGAAACTTGTACTGTCAAACTCTTAAAAGTGTAAATAATTTTCTTTTTAATGTAAAATTTTTTACTTTTGTTTTCTTTAACTAGTGTCCGGGTCACTAGTTAGCATGATCTATCGACTTAACTTTTTTTTTCATAAAGTAATCTTATTTGAGCCATGTTTGAGGTTGACACTTAACTTAGCAATAGCATGAGCCATATTGTGAAATTTTGCAATTTCGGTAGACTAAACTCTCTTTAGCTATTCAACTTAATTCTTCACTTGAAATGCAAAAGAAAAATAAAAGTATACATGAAAAAAAATAGAATAAATAAATAAATAAATAAATAAAAAGCAAATGGGGTTTGTCAATGTCTTCCAATTCACTATTTGTTTTTTGTAGCTAGGTGTGAATCACAAGCTTCTTTCAAAGAGGACATGAACCATGATTGCTACCTTATAGGTGCTAATTTTAACATTTTTCATTGAAAGGGTAATGAAGATATGTAATTTATGTTCACTTTCTAGAGCCCAGACTCTAGCAGCATCTCACTCAATACACCATGATTAAAACCGATTTTAAGACCCCTCTTGATGGAATTTTTTTGCACCCTTTTTCTAGATTTGTGGGTGTGAAATTATAAGCACTAATCAATTTGTAATTTTTCATTCTATCTAGTGATGATTGATTATTATGCATACCAATAGTGGACATGCCTGTGCTCAATTTCTATTACTCGTCTTAAAAAGTTTGGATTGATTAAAACTTGTAACAATGATTTTCTCAAAGGAGTTATTGTGCTGTACCAATGGAATTTTCTTCTAATTATATGTTTAAAATGATTATAGGATTGAGAGGAGGTGGAACATATGTCTCAATCTGATGGGAGGTTGTGTTCACTTTTATTTAACACATGTATATATGTGTTAGGAGAGTTTGGGGAGCAATTAGAGCCACAAGTTTGTTGGATTCAAGTGTAAGTGATAAGTCTCTATCATTTTTACTTATGTCATAAGATTTTCGGTGAAGTTGAGATGTCTCGATCTTTTAGTGATCATAGATGATTGATATGTTATCGCTCCAGATACACCACTGGACTCCCAACAAGTGATATGAGAGTTTAGTTCAAATTGGGGGGGGGGGGGGGGGGGGGGGGGGGGGGGGGGATTAATGAACTATATGATGAAGACCTGGACATCATGTCTCAACTCAAAACTTTAAGACATTGGATCACCACCCTATATCCTTCATTTAACTAATGTCATATTAATTGTTGTCATTTGAAATGGTTTGTTTAGGTACTAGAAAAAAGAATACTACTACAGAGAAATGAAAGTGATGGAAAAGTAATTCATTTGAACACGAACTCTCGAGGCATGGGCCTTAAATGGGTCTCTGATTGAGAAAGCATGGCTATGATGGTCACAGGCTAGCTGAAGGATCTTGCTCTAGAGATTATGGTGATGAATTTCAATGTCGGTTTTCAGTGGAGGGTCCAACTCAAATCGATTACTACGCGTTGGGAATTGACTAATTAAAAATCTCATGTTGCTTGTGTTACACAGACATGCCTCTTAAAGTATTGCCCTTAATAAATTTCGCATTCGCAATGAACTTTTATTTGTGTTAGTTTGTCAAAAAGTTGTGATTCTCCTTGTTTAGCAATATACCTTAATTTTTATTGGCTTTATTAGATTGTTTACCAAGTTCTGATTGAGACTTATTTTTGCTTTTAATAAGTGAAAGATGTTCATTAATTCTTCACAGGATGCCACAGAGACGAAGTCTATTATTAAGAGATACTTACAGGAGTGGTAGTGCACGGTTGCTATTTGTCATCCACCTAAGCAAATGTGACAGTTGCAATTTTGGATTAACATGTTAATTTCCCTAGCTTTTGTACGCCAAAATCTGATTTTTGTAGGCCAAAATCACACAGGGACCGACACGGCTTTTTGACTAGCATAGAGGATCCGCAAAGTTCCGTAACATTCCGACAACTCCTCGATTTTATTTTGATTTTTCGACCGAAACACGCAAAATCGCAATTTTGCAGACCTCTAGGCTAAACAAATGTTGAACTGCATGTTTGTAAGCAAATGCAAGTCGCCCCACAGCGTTGCAAAGACACAAGTTTTTTCGAGAAGGGACCAACACGGCTTTTTGACTAGCCAAGCTAGCCACCCTCGCCATGCTAGAGGGGACAACCTCGGAACGGGACGGGGAAAGAGGGAGAAATTATGTTTTACCATAACCAAGACAGTGTTTCGTCATGCCGCAATATGGTCAAGACGAAACATGAACAAACGTTGAATATATCAGCGAACACATCCACATGTGTCTTTTTTATTGGTTATTTTGGTTTTGAATCTATTTTTCAACGGTCAATTTAGCCTTTTTCATTGATCAATTTAATTCATAAAATTACTAACAAAAAAGACACTAAAAATATGATTGAAATTTTGATACATTTAAGAATTATAATGACAATGTCGCATACACTCATCGACCAAAATGACTAATTAAACCTTATCAAGAAGAGTAATGATATTTTGACATCCATTTGATGACAACTTTGTTGACAACCTTGTTTTTCTCACTTCTTATTGGTCAAAAACAATGGAGAGAGAAAAAGGAAGAGAGAGGATAACAACATCATGTGAGTATGAGAGAGAAAGTTGTCTAAAAGTTGTCAAAATATCATTTCTCTATCAAGAAATGGTGAAAGATGTTCATTATTGGAGTGCATATAGTTGCATGATAGTGGTGAAGCATTACAGATGCTAAAGAAAAAGTTTATCTTCTTTGCTCCGATATATATGCGGGGAAAGCAGAATGAAAAACTGAAAAGGCAATATTCATAGGTGATATATATGTAAACTTGTAAAGAACAAGCTTATTAATTGTGCACGCACCAATGATTCCCATTCTCACCTTTTATTACTGCACAAGCATAACATTGAATTCCACTTCTAACTCCAATTATAATCTCACTGTTCTTATACGTACCAAACACTTTGTTACAATTGACTTTATCCTTAATTTTCGTTATGGCAGGTCAGGTGCAAGTGGCACCATGAAATCTTCATCAAGATGCATGGGCCTACATTTTTGAAGTTTAACATTTATATAGCAATGTCAAAGATAAAATAACACTACGATAGAATTAAAACTTAAGTCTCACAAACCGTGTGCGAATCATAAAAAATGTACTTATATATAGCTATATTTATATATTTTCTCTCTACAATAAAAATTCATGCCCTAAAAGAACCTATGTGAATTATGAGGCATCAATATGTATTCGAATTGAAGATTTATACAGCTTGCTATACGGAAATTGGACAACTCACAAAAGTGATACAAAAACTTTAAGAATAGTTACGCTTCCATATTAAAGTGGCATTGCTTTCATATAACTATTTCAGTGATATGTTCTCAATGGACTTTTATCATGCATGTTTCAGACAACGTACCATATCATATCTGAAATGGAATTATGGCCAGTACTAGTTCTTCACTGTGAAGGCTCGAAAATGTGGTAAAAATTTCAATGGACATATTATTAGAACTTAGCCAATGATAACAAATTGATCCTACGAAGAAAAAAAACGTACTTTTAACATAAGGTTCTTTAAACGATCAATTTGTTCACTACAAGTTTAATGGGATAATTTTAATTAGGAATGCATGATCTAAAGAAAACAAAAAAATTTGGTAACTTAAAATATCATTAAACAAAATTACATTTTACCATTCAACAAATTGTTTAATGATTATGTACATAAGCAAAGTTAACTTTTTACACAAACATTAAATCACATTTGGTAATGATCAAAGGTGAAGCTTCTTTAGGGTTCAAGTGAGACACAGTCCCCCTCAAAAATAAAAATAAAACTTTTATGATCTACAACAACGTTTCCAAAACGTTATCTCTTTTCTTTCGACAACATTTTAATATCGTTTATTTTAAGGCGTTGTATATTCCTACAAAAACGGTGTTTATTAACTATGTATAATAGTTTTGAAATTACTCTGCAACAAAAAATTTAACGATTGTTTGTGATAACTAAAGTCGTTGTTATTGTTATCAAAGAGTACGCTTATAAAATGTTGTAGTTGATTTTAAAGAACCTATTTTACATAAGGAAAATGCTATGTATAGCGAACAAAAACGTCCCAAAACTTTCAAGAATGAATCTCATTGGCTAGTTAACACCACTACCCGGGTGTATTCCACTCTTTCCAGAGATTAACAACAAAAGCGGGTTGTTTATTCCTCTTTTTATTTTTAATAATTGTTTAAGATATTACAATAAACAAGTTCACATTCTAAAAAAGCAGCATGCCTTGTATCGTGAATTTCCGCGAAAAATGATTTCGCTTGATATAGCAACGCCCTTTACATAAACCAACTATTATGCCTACCGGTTCAAAATCAAATTTTACTTAAACCAACTATTTAGGAAATTGTGTATTTTTTTTTTTTTGAGGGAGGAGATTGTGTATTTACTATCTTAAAAGTTAAAATATTAATATTTTCAATATGAAACTTTTCTTTGAATTCTTTTGTTAGTTTCTTAACTTGTGTCCTAAGTTAGCATGACTCTTGATTTTTTTTTTTTTTAAATTATCCTTTAATTAGTTTTTTCACTAAATTGATGATTGTCTTGAATTTCTAAATAATTGGGGTGTTTACAAAATAAATGTATCTTAATAATCTAAGAATAAACTTTTAAAAAATAAGTATTTTTCTTTAAAAGTGAACGTTTAGAAACGGAAGACAATACAAAAAAATGGTAAGCATATCAATAATCTATTTCGTTTTTTTTTAACATATCAAATATATTTTGTTGTAGGGGATCAAGTCTATTTGGTTGTAGGCTGTATAAAGTAGATATGTATACTATTTTCAGCTGGTAAGGAGTTGATCTATATGTGAGCGATCTTTGAACTCTAAAGCATGTCCTAACGTGATGAGCCTTCAAAACCACACTTACCTAAACTTTATATTTCATATAAGAAAAAAATTATTAATGTGAAATAAGTCTTTTTTTTTTTTTGAATCGGCAAATATTATTATACGCCATCCCCGCAAGACGCAAGGTATGGACGGAACAAAATACAAATGGTGCCGCATATAGACGGTACACCATAACCACCTAAAAACACCTGAAGATAAACCCACCAACGCTCATCACCACCTAAAAACACCCTCGAGATAAACCTACCAAAACACATCATCACCTAAAATAAACTCCAAAAAAACAAGCACTGTAAACACGGTATCTACCATCGCCCATCGTCACTACTCACCCACCAAGAACACCCTCTAAATGAACTCCCAGACACCATCACCCAAGTTGAGTCACATATAGAATAGCACCTAACCGAATTAACATGCCGCTATCATAAACCTTGCGACCTCCGATCCACCGAGAGAGCACAAACAAAGCCCAAAAACCACCAAAAGTCCAAGAACTGACTCCCGATCTCGAATCAAAAATGATCGGCCCACCAGACTATAGAACCCAATTAGCATGGCACCCCTCACCCCCGGTACACCAAAGAAAAACCAAACCAAGTCAAACAAAATTGCAGCTAGACCCCGACTCCCGATCTCGAAGCCAAATGAATCGGTCCACCGAAACCCAACACACAAAATGAAAGACGAAAGACAAGGCATGCGAAGTTTAAACAGCAAACAAATCAAAAGGAAAAGGCTCAACACAACATTACACGCACCCTCCAAACTCCGTAAACACCTAACCCACCTAAAAAGCACAAACCAAAGTTAGAGACGACGAACATGGACCCGTGTAACATAGATTGCTTCTACAGGAAAATCACTCCAACAAGCACCCACCTCCTCACTAAAATAACTAACCACCACCACACAACATCACCCCACCACACTTCACCACCACGCATCACCACCCCCACCACAACTGAAAAAACCTCCACCACCACTGCATCACCACCGCGCACCACCACCACCGTCCCTACTTCACTACGTCGCCAAAACATCCTCACCAAGAAACAACAAACCACACAGACATAATCTAAAAGAAGACGAAATCCAACAACAAAACACGGGCAGCGACGCCGGTTTGTAGCGGAACCACAACCCAGATCATAAAAAGGCGGCCGTCGAAGACAAGGAAAAGACATTCGTCGCTGGAATTAAATAGAACCAATGGTGGAGCTAAACAACATATCTGCACATTTCCCGGATCCTGAAAACTCGTGTCCTCCTCAAGCTCAATCACCACCACGACCACACAACACTACTGCCACACAACACCACCACAACACCACAAATCACCACCACTACTATACCGCCACACCTGCTGCAGCCTCACCGCCACCACCTCACCACCTCAAAACGAATCTATGACAGACCCACCACCACACAACCCTGAACCACACAACCTCACACCACCGGAGCACCAACCCAGCACCACCAGAAACATCAACCGACAACAAAGTCGGAACCGCCGCAACGAACCAGCTGAAAAGAAGCAGCAGGAGCATCACGTGTAAAAAGGCTCAACATGGCAGAGAGAAGAAAAAAAGAGATTCAAGCTTGTGTAGTGGTACTAGATCTGAAATAGAAAATCTAGTGAATCCAAACAAAATCCCAAGGTAGATCCATGAACAAGCTTCGCTAGATCTGATCCAAAAGAAGCTGATAACCTTGAGTTATTATACAATCTCACCTCAATCTGATGTGCAGTGAAAAACTAGAGGTGGTGGCGCTCCCACCTCACCTCTGAACCAGACACGAAATAACCAGGACAAGGAAGACATGGACAGAGCAGGGGTGGAGGACGGTGGTGCGGAGACGAGGTCTCATTGCACCACCACTGCCGGAAAGCTACATGGGTTAAGCTGGATTTTTGGATTAAAGTGGGAAGAAGGTTTGAAAACTAGAGAGAGGTCAGAGGAAAATTTTTAGAGAGAGAAGTAGTTGTTTCTTTTAATGTGAAATAAGTCTTGAAACAAAATTTCAGGCTAAATTATTCTTTTAAAATATCAATGGAGGAATTTTCCACACCCTTGACATTTTTTTAAAGTAATTAATTAAGCATCATTCAAATATTAAAATTAAGATAATACAATCACAATGAAACATATAGAAATTTCAGAAACACGTATGTCGTTAACAAACTAAAATATGCCAACCAAACCAATTTCTTTCGCAAATGGTCAAAGATCAATAATATGTGAGATTTACTGTTAGTCTTTATTCTCTTCAATTTACAGAAAAATAAATATTTGTAGATGTTCGCTCAAATTAATTATAGATGGTCTATGCGATGATCAATTGAACCACATTTGGACAAGTCATTGATGAGACTAGGAGGATGTTGAATTTGTTGATAGTCGTCACAAGTCTCATACTAAAAATACAACACTAATAAAACAAGTCATTTCAATCATTTCTTCAACCAAAAGGGGTACAAACTTGAAACGAGCAAGAAGTAACAAAATCCAAGCGGAGAAGCATAACAAAGAAACCATAAAACCACCACCAACATCCGAATAATGATGGAGTGGCCAAAATGCAATGTTATATAATTTGACTTATGGGGGCTTTTGAAGGAGGCACTCAAAAGTCAAAAGTCATTTTAGCAATTGTTATGGCAACTATAGCAGTGAGATATAGAGGAGGCGTGGAAGTATTTTGTGATGTGTAGATAAAGAAATCATAACTTTTTCTTTTTTAGAGGAAAAAATCATGATTTTTTCGTTTATGGGTTACAACTTACAATAAAGCCTTTAGTAAAACAAAAACTAACAATAAAGCTACTATTCGCACCCGTGTTTTTTCCTTCTAATACCCCTTTGTTGTATAATTTGACTTATTAGACAAAATATCCCTTCGACAACATAGTGTGGCACAGGTGAAAAAATACTTGAGTCTCTTGGCCTTTGTCATTTAGATCCAGTGTATGATTTTTAACCTTAAATGGATTTTAGTTCATTATATGTGTGTACCAACACACACATACACGCAAAGGATTGGACCGGACAACTTTTTTGTATCTTGTTTGATTTACTAATTGATCATGGGACATGACAAAACATGTAGGGAAAAAACATGAATTTTGTTCCTCACTAAATCATATAGAACGACTTTTAGTCCAAAGTACAAACTATCGAAAATATCAGAGTAACCCTATGAAAATATAACTTTGATCTCCGTAGATCAACAATGAAAAGCTTGTATGAATAAGAATCTACTATAACAGAAAATTTTATTCACAAATCTAAAATTGTACAATACGATCAATCACTTATTTATACTATTTATAGTTCTATGCAATCCTAAACATGGTTAGTTATCAATCCTAACTAATATGCACAACTGTTTATAACAAAAAGTTAGATTTGCGATACAAGCAGATCTTATTTTTTTTAAATTGGGTTAAATAAGTAAATGGTCCCACTAAATATACCAACATTTGATTTTAGTCCCCCTAAAATATTTTTTAAGGTTTCTGGTCCCTCCAAAAAATTTCATCTATGAAATTAGTCCATGCCGTTAAAAAAATAGTGTAATACTCAATATAGAGCAAAGACTTTTTTTTGTGGTGGTCAGGGTTTGAACCCCATACATTGCATATATTATGCATTGTCCCTACCAACTGAGCTAAGCTTACGAGGAGCAGGGACTAATTTCATAGATGAAAATTTTTGGAGGGGCCAAAATCCTAAGAAATATTTTAGGGGGACTAAAATCAAATGTTGGTATATTTATGGGGACTATTTATTTATTTAACCCTTTTAAATTAGGGTTAATTATGTTTCTAGTCCCTATAAAATAGCGACCTTGTAAGTTTAGTCCTTACTTAATTTTAATAGCATTTTTAGTCCCTAATTTTGTTTTTTTGCCCTGAGTATTAGTCCCTACTCAATTCAAATTTGTTTAATTTATGCTTAAACTCTTAAATTTTTGAACAATTTTTTGCAGACATGTTTAGAACATTACTAAAAGTTCCTCCGCAAAAAATTATCGCAAAATTTGATTTCTACATCCAGATATTATTACTTTTTATCTTTAACTTTTGTCGTTTTAAAAAATTCATATTTAATTCATTTCATGTCTGAAAATTCTAAATTTTAGTAAACGAACCTTTCATAGTGTTCTAATCTTGTCTCAAAAAAATCGTTCAAAAATTTAAGAGTTTAAGGATAATTAATCAAACTTTGTTTTAGCAGGGACTAAAATTATAAGTAAATTTTTTTTTATAGGGACTAAAAATGCTATTAAAATTAAGTAAGGACTAAACTTACAAGGTCGCTATTTTATAGGGACTAAAAACATAATTAACCCTTTAAATTAAACAATTAACAATTCCGTGAGTTTATCTCAGCTGGTAGGGATATTGCATTTTATATGCAGGGGCCGGGGTTGTGTGAGCTCGAGCCATTAGGCTGCTTGACCCAAAAATAAATCAACAATTAACATATCATTTTTTTATCTCTCTCCGGTACAATTTTGTCATGTATTGTCATGTTTAGTACTTACCGTTTTGCAAATCAAACGCACTCTAAATTTTAAAATTTTATCTATACATAAAATAAATCAGGATAATACCAAAAATAACATTCAAAACCAATTAGGAGATTGAATTTTGCCTCTTTGATCCAATCGTTTGTCTCTTTAGTCACTCATGTCGAGCTCCACCGAACCTACAAGAATATAAATTTATATCTAAATCGCACGATTTTGTTTAAAACTAACATGTAAATACATTTTAGTTTTTTTGACACAAAAAATACATTTTACTAGTTGTGAGACATACTTTCAAAATAGTGAATTTAGAAACCTTCTAAACAACCTTATTCAAACTTCTTTTGTTTCAAAGAGTTCATAAAGAATAGATCTTATTCAAACATACATCTCATCATATCAAATACAGTAGAAACTCTTTAAATTAATATTCGGTAAATTACTAAACTCTCTAAAATAATAAATTTGTCTGGTCCCGACTTGGGCCAATGTAAAAAATTGAAAAACTCGATAAAATAATAAGATAATAATTTTTCGGGAGATCCCTTTATAATTTTCGATCCCAAGAAAATCATAAATTAATAATTCATACAAACTGAAAAAAATATATTACACTCTATTGAACACATTTGTTCCTCTTGTTTACATTTACTGTACTTCAAAAGTCATTATTGATTTCCAATGTATATGAACACAGTAGTTACTAATTTACGTTGAGTCTCAAGGTTCGCTGCAACGTAATTCTAAGAGACATAGACTAATTTGCCTTTTTGTTTGGTATGTACAGTATAATTACTTAAAAACTCTTTAAATTAATAACTATTAATTTATCGATAAATTAATAACTCTCTAAATTAATAAATTTCTCCGGTCCTAACATTATTAATTTATAGAGTTTCTACTGTATTATTATTACATTTTGACCTGCACCTTCTAAAGTCCAAACCATTCTAAGCTAAATTTACTCAATTACCTTCATAAAAAGAATTGATCCAAACAAAATAAATATCGGTTGGTTGAATTGCTTCTTATTATTATTGCATGTATTTTGTGAATACTTGCTTATTATTATTACACGTGGTGTGGTGTGAGTGATCACAAACTTAGTGGGGGTCCACTCATGAAACTTCCTTTTGATCCAATCCAAAATAAAAAATAAAAAATAAAAAATAAATAAAAAACAAGTGAAAAAGAAAATAACAATAATAATAGATCTCTATCTATCTTCAAAATCTATCACACCTTCTTCATTTCTCGATTCATCTCATTTTCACAGAAAACTAAAATGGCTGGTTTCAGCGGCGATGAAACTGCTCCTTTCTTCGGCTTCCTCGGCGCCGCCGCTGCTTTAATCTTCTCCTGTAAGCCTCAATTAATTCTTAATCATTTCAATTAATTCTTAATCATTCAAATTCAATTTTGATTCAAATTTCAATTTTCCCCAATTCAGGTATGGGAGCGGCATATGGAACAGCGAAGAGCGGTGTTGGAGTAGCATCAATGGGTGTGATGAGACCTGAACTTGTTATGAAATCGATCGTTCCTGTTGTTATGGCTGGTGTTTTGGGTATTTATGGTTTGATTATTGCTGTGATTATCAGTACTGGGATTAACCCTAAGGCTAAATCTTATTATCTTTTTGATGGATATGCTCATCTTTCTTCTGGTCTTGCTTGCGGTCTTGCTGGCTTGTCTGCTGGCATGGCTATTGGTGTTGTTGGTGATGCCGGTGTTAGGTATTTCATTCTCTCCATATACCTTTTTTTCGTTTTGATTTCATAACTGATTTTTTTTTTTGAGAGAATTTCATAACTGATTTGTTGTGTATATTGATTTAGGTTGGCCCGTTTTTTGTGTTATTATTTGATTTGATATATACTATAATTATTGACAGACACAAGACACACAAG
The DNA here is from genome assembly GCF_051527215.1 of Medicago sativa. Taxonomy (NCBI): domain Eukaryota; kingdom Viridiplantae; phylum Streptophyta; class Magnoliopsida; order Fabales; family Fabaceae; genus Medicago; species Medicago sativa. The sequence goes on along the minus strand of NC_140753.1, from coordinate 12,170,988 downwards.
ACACGACACTGACACATATACACTAATCGTAATTTAAGAAATAAGAAGTAACCATGTGTATCAGCATCATACATATAGACACGCTTTCAATCTGAAGTGTCGGTGTTAGAATATTTGCGAATAATAAGGAATTGACTCTTCTAGATTGAGTAGTTAGTAAAGTGAGTTAATCATGAGTTGATTTTTCATGCAAAATCAAGAGTTGGTGTTATGTAGGAATTAGTAGTTATCTACCTATAATATCTGTTGTCGATTTTCTTATAAATGATTGATATTACTTGGTTTACACTCTAAAGTGAGCGATTTTACTGGTATGTGATTGAATAAGATAAGATGCATATTATGTAAACATTTTTTTGGTTGTTTCGATAGTGGTGTTGCCTTCCTCTCGCCACATGGATAGAGATCATTTGTCTCATTGTACTACAATGTGCATAATGTGAAGAAGAAAATTTTGAGATAATCTTGCAATTACAATGGTCCAATTGGGATTAACTTGTAACTTATGGAAGCTGTATGGTTGAGATAAGTATTGGATTCTTGTCTAACAAAAGAAGCCCTTATAAATTTATAGGTAGTAATGGGGAAATTAGATGTGTGAGATTTTGAAATTGTTGAGATGCGAGACTTCAGATGTAGAAGATCATTTCAAGTTATGTGAAAAAACTGTTAGCTAGAAGACTCGTAATCACAGTAGGACTATTGTAATTTTAGTTTCCTATAAGTAGATGTTAAAAAGTTTATCCAAGCTTGCTCTATAAGTTTTATAAATAATAACTTCCAACATTTGTTGAAATTAGTTTATAGTGTACCTTCTGTTAAACTCTCTCGTGTTACTTCTATTTAAGCACGTATAAATTTATAAGGTCTATTTCATGGATTAATAACTAAATTCTTATTTGACTTTAATTCTAACTGGGTTTTAATATTTTTAGTGTTCTCTATGTTTTTCAGTTTTTGTAAGTTGAATGATGAATGATCTTTTCTCACATAACACATGGCCACTCTTCACTATTTTATTTAGTATTTTCTTGTAATTTAGTAAATTTTCTGAAATGTAAATGTGAGAACTGAACATGATGAAGTATACCAATTTCAGTAGTATGTTATAGGTACTTGGGTATTATGGGTGTTCAGTCCCGCATTGAATAGTATGGGATGCTCAGTGGAGTATTTAAGTGGCTTGGTTCTTCCCCCTTGATAGCTAGCTTATAAGGGAGGGTTCTCCAAGTTGTTAGATATTTATAAATTGGTATCAAAGTTGGTTGCTGGTGTCCAGGAAAGGGCTACCTACGGAGGGTTGACTTGAAAGGCCAAATAAAGCATCGTAATATGGGATGTTCGGTGGAGTATTCAAGTGGCTTAGTTCTTCCCCTTTGATATTACTAGCTTTTAAGGGAGGGTTCATAGGTTCTTATTAGTATCATGACACAATAAGTCGATATGGTTGTGCTAGGTATTTCATGTAGATTGGTGGATATTATACCTAGTTCTAGTTACTTTGTATTAGATAAAAGACATTATTTTATAGGTAGAAAATAGCATAAGTATTACTATGCTTGTTTGCAAGTATATAACGAAGAAACAGCTATTTGACCTCATTAACCTCTTTTACAGCACGGGGGAGTATAATTTTTTTTTTTTTGAGTATAAATCTTTGTTAGTCTGTTGTTGATTCAATTACAAACTCGTATCACTGCTGCTGCTGCTGCATTCGACAGTGTAACAATTTGTTCAAAGAGAAATTGTTTAACTCTGAAAGACTAAATCTGTTTAAGCTCTATTTTAATGCATTGAATTTAACTAACATGTCGAAAATGAACTATTTTTGCAGAGCAAATGCCCAACAGCCGAAACTTTTCGTTGGAATGATTCTCATTCTCATCTTTGCTGAGGCATTGGCGTTGTATGGTCTCATTGTTGGCATCATCCTCTCCTCCCGTGCTGGCCAGTCCAGAGCGGAGTAATATAACTTTTATTGTTGTCTGTAGTGCACAGCCACAGATTCATGGATTATGAACTTTATAAGAGACCTTGTCATGGTAAGGGTGGAGCTTTATCATACTCTTCTTTTGTCTTATGACTCTAATCTACTCGTTATAAAATTGAGGTTATCGTGGAATAAAGCCTATCAAACTATTTACTTGACATTACTGTATTTAATTATGTTGAGTCAAACTAGATTAGAAATTTCTGTAATAAACCTTTTGTTTGTGATGTTTTCAATAATTTTTAGTTATTGTGTTATATACTGTTCAACATTTCGCACCCAATCCAACATCTCTTTTTACAAATGTATTAAGATGTACGTAGTATGGTTATTGTGTATCTGTTTTCTACATCATGGATCATTTTCAAGAGTAAGTGTGATTTATGAATAGGGCTGCAAATGACTGATGTTGTTTGTGTTATCCATGTATGTATATAAAAGGTCGGTCTGGTAGGTGGTATATTAAATACAGGATCTACCGATCTAGACATTGCATTGGCATTATTGTGAAGTACTCAAACAACTTCACAACGAAGCGCAACTTAGTTGGTAAGACGTTTCACCTACATCCAATGGGTCTTGGATTCGAGTCATGGAGGGGGAAGTGAAGAATACCGCGGATCCTCGTTGTATTTATAGGATCCTCTCTGTATTTATAAGAGAAGGCAAAGAAAAAAGTACTCAAACAACTTACTATTATAGAAGAGGACTTGTATGTTTTGTAGATATAGATAAAAATTGAAATTGTTTTTAGGGAAAATGACTCTGAAAAGTTTTAAAAAAAATGATTTTTTAATTGTGCCGAGTCGTGATTTTTAATCACACAAATTTAATTCCTGGAGTAATCCTCCTGGCTCTTCTATTGAAAATGCTTATACATTAAATAATATCAAGCAGCCGATAACCCATTTGTACTTTTTGATTTTTTTTTTGTTTTTGTTAAGAAATACTACATGACCAGGACTCTAATACCCTTATTTATCAAATTTAATCAGCAAAATTAGACTATAATGCATTAGCACAACTATTTGCTTCTCCACGGATATGACTCACTTCATCCTTCTACCCATGTTGGTGAAGAATATGAGAAATCTCTGTGAGCAAAGGTTATAAGGTATTTATTGACCAAAAAAAAAAAGCTTATGAGGTATTTAGTCTTTGACAACCTTGTTATAAATCATGTTTACAATGATGATATAACCAATTTAAAAAATCACATTGTTCATTCCTGATTCCCTTGCCAAACAGATTAATGCCCCAGTGAGCAGAGCTTTCACAAAGTTTCCTTTATCATCTTTAATAATGCCTCAGCTGAGAGACCATTAGAGTAAGTCCCATTCATGTTAACTTTTAAGTTTTAACATATCCTTATTCCTTCATGTGGAAGTTAACAATGATCATGCATCTTGAAATTATTGTCATATCTTGAAGCAAGAGGAATCATTCTCTCTTTATAACATGCACCTGATTAGTAACCATTCCCTATAGGCTTACTCGCATTTTATACTCTTGAGAGAAAATAAGAGAGTTCCTATCTTTCCAAAGACCTCATAAAGCAACAATAATAAGAAGAGACCAATTAGTACGGATCTTATCTAACAATTTAGTTTCTAGATTCCATTCAATCCAAGCATGCAGTTCAAGGTTGAATTTTTTTTCATTGATAGTTCTTCAATTTAGTTTCCAGTAAAAAAAATTCTGGATTCAAAATTCTCTTTTTAAAAAAACTTTCTATTACTTTTTTTAAGAGTCTACTACTAATATATTAAAATTAATGTCTACAAAATTCCTAAAATAATATCGGTTAAACTCATAATTTTCTTAATTTTGTGGGTTTAATGTTCAGTTAAAACTAAATGGGGGGATTTATGTCTTAAAAATCAATAACAAATTTTGTCTGTATTTTTTAAATTTAAAAGCAAAAAATGGATTCCACATTCTCTTTTAAAAAAAAAAAAATTGTCATGAGAATTTAAGTCTTAAAAAATTTTTAAAAGAAGTTCTCCATTAAAAAAATGTCATGAGAATATAATTTGTTAACATTGATAACAATTTGTGTATTTTTTAAATATATAAAAAAAATCTACTACTGATATAATAAAACTAATGTCCATCATTTTTTTCTATTAAAAATATTTTTGTTATAAAAGAAACAAATATTTAATAGAAATATTATATTAGTTTTGATATTTTGAAAATATTCTGAGTTTTTAAAATTTAACATATCGATTATATCATATTGGGACATAATTTTATTTTTTTTTCATAGATATAAACATTAAACATCTGCAACGAGATATATACTAGTATTTAACAGATTTTACATAAAAATAAAAAATATTTTATAAAAAATAAAATATTAAAAAGGCTGAAACAAAACAAATTAACCTGGGTTGTGTGTAGATCGATAGATAGCTCCTCTCTCTCTCTCTCTCTGTGTGAGCTCAGTCGCCGTTTTTGCAGATCTTCAACAAACAAACAGAGCACAGAAGTAAGTTATCATCCAAAGTTCTCTTCTTTTATCAATAATCTATTCGCTTCAGCTTATCTCTAGCTTTTTTTAATTTGAAAAATTCATTCATGCTTCAAATTTTAATTTGAAAAATTATGGTATTGGAGAATCATGGACTAAGGTTTACAACATTGATACTTTTCTCAGCAATGATGTTTCTTCACGTTTTAGTTCATATTGGCCGGTAAAACACTTTGAGGAGGGTGCTGCCATATTGTCATTACATTCATCCAACTGTTTTATATTTTTTGAACCTGGGAAGTATGGATTCAAAGTTTTTCGAATCCATGGGATTCAATCAAAGTATTTTCAAGTAATTCCTCATATTCCAAGTCTAATCTCATTGAAGGATGTCGTAAAAGGAGACAATGTTGAGGTGCTAAACATCCACTCAAGGTAAGGATGTACTACCTTCTAATGTTAATTTTTAATTTATTTTTACTAATTTTTTTTATTTGTGAAGTAGTTGATGGATGTTCAAAACTATTCCAACCCCCTATGCAAATTGAAGATTTTGAAACTTTTCTTTATCATTGTTGGCTAATATTGTTGTAACTTATTTAGGTGTGCAAAGTTTAAATTGCGGGAAGAAAATGAAGTTTTATCCTTGGTGCAAGACTCTTTATTTGTGACTTGGCAAGTTCATGTTCTTAATCATCTTATGGTAAAGAATACGGTGATGACTGATGAGCATGCCTCCTAAGAAGCATATGTCTATTTCTCCCATTGATTAGTATTACATAACTAGGAGCTTCATTTTGACTAGAAATATAAGGTTGTTAAGACATTTTTTGACAATTCCACTTTTTTGCCAAACTTATTCAACAACCGCTTATTATCTTTTTGTGAAATTCATATTTGATTGAATTTCAGACATATTCAACATAAGCTTCACAATTTTGCCTGAAAGCAACAGGGTATATTTAAGGGTCATGCTAAGGAACCCAAGATATAGGAAATTTTGTGTTGGAAAAAGCCTTTTTTGGACTTTTAAATAGCTGACTAGACAGCTTCAAAAGCAATATTACTATAAATGTACCTCCGTCCCAATTTAATTGACACAATTTTGTTTTTCACACGTATTAAGAAAAATGTATAAATAAAGGGGAAAGTGGAATATATTGTATTGGAAATGATAAAAGTAGTATTATTTAGTGTTATACTCCCTCTGTTCCTTTTTAAGTGTCACTTTTTAACATTTTACACAAACCAAGACACTCAATAAATGTTACTTTTTCTTATACAATAATCTATACTTTTACTATAATAGCCTTAGTCATTTAATATCTTATTTCATATATTTCTCTCTCCACAATAAATAACTAAGGGTAATGTTGGTAAAACAACATTTATTGTTGCATTGAACTTTGAAAGTGACAGTTAAATAGGAACAAAAAATTTCTCCAAAAGTGACACTTAAAAAGGAACGGAGGGAGTATTATTTAGTGTTATAGTGTATTACTTGTTATTTGTTACTCCTATCTTTAAACTTGTTTGGAGAATAAACTGTATTCAGTTCTTTTATCAATGATAAGTTACCACTGCTTTTTATATGGTAATCATTAGAGGAATCAACAAGGAAAACGTACAGCAGGTAGTAATCAACGGTTGTCAGGCTTGTTTTATGATATGGTTCTGATTCATCTGAGCGTACGTGAATTCCCCTCCCCTTGTGAATCCGAGAGTGTATGCTGATTTTCAAATTTCTTTTAAGTTTTTTATATGTTTTTCCTGGTTGTAAATTCCTTTGGAAATTCTAGTTCCCTGATTTTTCGTTAGTTGCAAAGTAGTAGATGTTATGAGAAAGAGTAAAATCAGACATTGGCGATTATTCTCACCCCTGCTTGCTGTTGTTTTAAGCCTGTTACTTGGGCATTGTTACCTATTGCTGGTGTTTTTTTTTTTTTTTTTAGGAATGCAAAGTTAGAATCGTGCGAAGAAAATAAAGATCTTGAATGATGACTTGACAAATGACAAGTATCCTTCCTCCTCCTCTAGTGGTGAAGCTTTTGGTGAAGAGTACAGTTGCGAAGAAGTAAACTACCACAAGTTATGATTTGGATAGTTGTGCTTTCGGAAAATTTCAGACCTTGTTTTGGGATGCAAATGATATTTTTTTTTTTAAAACTTTAATTTAGATGTTCATTAATCATTATAGTCTATGGTTATATGGGATTCAAATATTATATATTATTGTCTTGGTTTGTATACCAATTCACTCTGTTTATTTAAACTACTCATATTTTGGGTCTGTATTGTGTTTTTGAGATGGGATTTGGTTTCAAAAGATTATTTGAACTACTCATATTTTGGTTCTGTCACTGCACCTTGAGTTTAAATAATATTTTACTGTTTTTATGATAGAAAAGGCCGACAATTAATCGAACCAATTCGAAAATAGTTCAAAACTTAGACTTGATAATTAATTCGTTGAACTTCGTTCATGAGCTAAATGAGTCGAACTTGAGTTGAAAATTAAGTTACTCGAACTATGTATCGTTCGACTCATTTGGTTCGTGAGATAGCTCGATCAATATATATATATATATATATATATATATATATATATATATATATATATATATATATATATATATATATATATATATATAATTTCAAAATAACCATAAAAAACCGGGGTGACATGGGAAAAAGTGGATTCTAATAATAAAAAATTTCAAAAGCAACCTAGATGTTGAATTTTTTCATGATTTATTTTTTCTGTTAAGGAAATTATAATACAGTTTTACACAAAAAAAAAAAAGATTGGGTGAATAGTGTTTTTCACCCCTGTAATATAGGCCATTTCCGGTTTTCACCCTTATGAAATTTTCGGTCCGGTTTGCACCCTTGTAAAAAAAAAAATTTTCCGGAAAACACCCCTCCCCCATCCAGCTCATCAAAATTGCCTATGTGGCGCTGACTTGACTTTTTCTTTTTGTTTTTTTATATTTTTTTCTTGCCACATCAGATATTATTATTAAAAAAAATTAAAAATAATAAAAATTAATTTAAAAATAAAAAAATAATTTAAAAAATTTGAAAATTAATTTTTGAAAAAAAAATTTAGATTTTTTTTTTGAAAAAAATTCTTGAATTTTTTTTTATTATCAAAATTTTCACGACTTTTTTATTCTGGAATTTTTATTTTCAAAATATAAAAAAGGTAAATTCTCAAAATTCATAAAAAAAAATTGTTTTACAAAAAAGAATTTCTGGGAAAAAAGTTAATTAAAAAAAATTTTGATAATAAAAAATCTGGAATTTAAATTGTAACACATTATTCCTTTTTCGAACAAAAATAATTAAAAAAAATCTGGAATTTAAATTTCAATATACAAAAAAGGCAAATGATTTTACGAAATTTTTTTTTTTAAAAACTTTTCGAATCTGGAACTTTTTTTGCCAAAACTTTTCGAAAAACTTTTTTAAAAATCTGGAATTTTTCGAATCTGAAATAGAATTTTTTTTTCGAAATTATGAAGATTTTTCGATTTTGGCTAAAGATTCCAACGAAAATCCATTTTGGGGCTAATGATTCGAAAAAGTTCAGATTTTTCTTTTGAAATTAAAAATTTTGTTTTTTTAATACAAAAAATATAAATTTTGGTAATAAAAAAATCGTTAAAATCTTTTTAATTTCTAAAAAAATGTGATTATACTTTTTTCCCAGAAATTCTTTTTTGTAAAATTAGTACACAAACGTAGGTTCTTGCGTTACATCCAGCCATGATCGGGAGTGAAAAATAACCAGGATAATATGACTCCTTATTATATAGCAAAGAGGGAGGTAAAAAAAAATGGGGAGAAGAACAAATTATCAGAAAATAGAATGATATGTATGAGTTTGTTTCAACAAATTCTGGCATACACGTATATATTGCATGAAGGGAGGGTGAAGAGATAGAGATAAATGCATACATTGGAAATAGCTAAGGTTTTAAAACTGATTGGTATGCATGGGGTATTCTAAAAGATGGAACTAAAAGCCTACCACGTTTTTCTTTGCATTTCACGTTCCAACAAAGACTGCTATAACTAAGGCTCAGTAAATGCTCACCAATAATAGGGAAAATAACTGATTACAAAGCAAAATTTGAATTCTAACTTAAGGAGGGAAATGTTTTTAGGGTTGATTAGCAATTAATGAGATGTGATTAGAGGGAAAAAATTAGGGTTAGTGATTAGCAAGACCTAATAAGCTTTAAGAGTAAGTGATTTGATTTATCTTGCGTTTGGAAAGTTACTGATGCTGGAATTGATGTTTCCTCTTCTAGTCGGCACCGGAAACAACAACGTTTACTCGGCTCACTAGCAATTTCAGCCTAAAGACTGACTCCTTCTCACTACCAATTGCTTGCTGGACAGGTAATGTAATGGCTAATTTCTCTGTTCCTCCAATCGTCGCGCTGCTTATTGGTTGTGTTCATGTGCGTTACAATAGGATAGTTTTAGTTTTGGGTATAATAGTTAGGTCCTTATTACTTTTTTGCCTTTGCTCTTTTATGTGATTTCATAGGCTATGTGTTTTAGGTTCCAAGTAATTGTGAGTTCTGAATCATTAAATATCGAAAGTTGATTATTGTTGATTAGCTTCTTCTTTCTTTTGCTTTTGTTTTCCATGCATCTTTTTCTTTTTTTCATGTGGTATTTTTGTTTAAGTTTTTTTTTTTTAGGCCAATAAGTTTGTAGTTAGTAGAAATGGTGTGTCAAAGAGAGAAGTATTCAATATTCTTGCTTTGTTGAAAACCATTGTCTAGGAAGTAATTACCAAGAGAGAGTTGTGAGTTGTGAGTTGTGACTAATTTCTTTCTTTGAAAATAATTGTAGAAGGTAAGATCCTTTACTTTTCTCTCCATCTATATCTTGTATGACTTAAATACCATGCACTACCTATAGTCTCAAGTGTCTCTTTTCTTCTTATTTACAAATAAAACTTATGTCATTTTAAGAAATGAAAAATACAAAACATTTTCACAAAGTAAACAGTCCCTAACCTTTTGAGCTTTTAGGTGGTTAGTTGTCTTAACATAGACATTGAGTGCAAACAGAATATTTTTTTTCAGCATTTGGACAAGGGATCTATATGTTATTAGCCTAAACAACTATTGAGTATATTTTTATTTTTTTATAGAATGAGTATACCATAGACAACATGTTTTGAGATACTAGACTCTTGAAATGAAAAATTGTACGCATTTTTTTGGAAACAATGAAAACGTGAAAAGATTGTTTTCATTATTTACAAAAATGCACCATCTCTAACTAGCATTTCACGTTCGTTTCATCACAATTTTTCCTTTTAAGGGTCTCACATGTTCTTATTAGCGGGTTAAAATGAACATTGAACACATATTTTAGAAAATAAAACAGTCTCTCTTAAACTAAACGGGTTCTTTTACTTTTCCTATTTTATTTCATTTTCTGTTTATATTTCAGATATGAAAAGAGTAAAGAGTGGCAAAAGGGAAGCAAAAAGTTGATGATGCAAGAAGTGAAGAAATTGTGACTTATTTTAATAACGTTCATATTCCATTAGAAGTCACTTCCCAAATTCTACTCAATCTTCCAATCAAATCTATACTCAAATGTAGATTTGTTTGTAAGAATTGGAACAAATTGGTTTCTTCACAAGCTTTTGCCAATTTGCTTTGCTCGCGCTCCCCTGTTGGTTTCTTGATTCGAACTGCAAACTGTGAGCTTGTGTCAAGAACTCTTCATGTTCTTGATGGGTATGAGACTGAATTCAACCAAGAAGTAATCAAGCTGCAGCCTATCTTCAAGCTTCCACTCCGTGATTCGAATTATGACACCAAGAAAATGCTGTTCGAGCGTCCTCTTCATTGTGATGCCACATTGACTTTGGACAAAGACAAACTTGAGTGTATTGCTTGCAGCCCAGATCGTGATAAGTTTGAGGTAGTGAACTCTGTCAATGGCTTGCTTTGCTTGTGTGCTCCATACCAAAAGAACCCTATAGTTGTTTGCAATCCTGTTACCGGTGAATTCATAAGAGTCCCTGACCCTCCCCCTTGGAAGATACAAACATGTATACATATTGCTTTTGGCTTTCAGCCTAAAACTAATGAATATAGTGTGTTAACTTGGATGAAACGAGCTAAGGGTGACGATGGTGTGGTTGCTGAAATTCACACACTCGGAACACCAACATGGAGGAATCTTGAAGTGGATCCTGAACTATCATCATCATCTTTTATTGATCTTACTTTTCTCACTTGTGTGAATGGGGCACTTCATTGGATTAGTAAGGGAAGGTCCATATTGTGTTTCAATTTTGAAAGTGAGAGGTTCCAATCTTTTCCTTCTCCCCGAGTGTTTGAAAATAATGTTGGTCTGGAGGAGGGAATGAAGGAGCATATCAGTATGGGAGAATTAAGGGGGTTGCTTTACATATGTGATAAATCTTCTTTTCAAGATGTTGCAATGTGGGTTATGAGTGAATATGGTATTGAAGGATCATGGACTAAGGTTTACAGCATCGATTTTTTGCCAAGTCCTTTGGTCAAACCAGATTCATGTTTTGGTTTTTGTTGGCCAGTAAAACACTTTGGGGAGGGTGCTGCCATATTGCTATATCATTCCTCTGGCTGTTTTGTTTATTTTGAGCCTGACAAGTGTGGATTCAAAGTTTTTAAAATTCATGGGACTCAATCACCAGTTGTTGAAGTGATTCCACACATTCCAAGTCTCGTCTCATTGAAGGATGTTGTGAAAGGAGACAATGTTGAGGTGTTGAGTGTCCACTCAAGGTAAGGATGTAACTTCCAAATAATTTATTGTTATTGCATGAATTGTATTTTTATTTTGATATGTCAGTTTTAATCTAAGGAAAATGCATACAATGTCAGTTTTTATTCTCGTTTTCTGTTAAGCTCCTATATTGTTGAATCCACTGATTGCATATCATTTAGTTACCCTCTCTGCTCTTACTCAGAGTTGCCCTATTAATGATGATTCCACTTTACTTGAGCATTGTTCCCTGATATTGTTGTAATTTATATAGGTGTGCAAAGTTTATATTGCGGGAAGAAAATGAAGTTCTGTCCTTGGTTCATGAGATTGATTTTGACTCAGCACGGCAAGAAAACAAAGTTCTTTCCTTGGTTCAAGCGAATGATACTGACTCAGCAAGTACACATTCTCATGCATCTGATGGTGGCTCGTCGAATACATCTTCCTCCTCTTGGCATGGTGAAGTGTTCGGTGAAGATTGAAGAGCATGCATCCTAAGAAGAGTACAACTGTTTTCACATTGACCGGTATGACCTAAAACTAAGATTCATTCCAAGTAGAAATATTTGAGTTCATGTTTGATTGAATTTCAAATAGATTTTTGCATCCCTTTTTTTTTTTTTTGTATAGTAGGATCGCTAGGAAACTGTTGTTCAAAACAAAATGTTATTTTTTTATATATATAAAAAAATCAATGTGTATTGTTTGCAGTTTTGTGTTTAGTACAATAATAACTACTAGTCTTGATTCATATGGTTAGATAAAATATTAGAAGCTACCTTGCCTAGTGGTTCGTTTTAGTTTTGCCTTAAACTTTCAGCTAATCAAAATTAAGCAATTGGACTTTCACAACTAGTTAAAGGAATTTTTTTTGAATAATAGTTAAAGGAATTTGATTTCAATTAGTCATAAACTGAATCAGGCAGGTACTGCTGTAATTATGATATATGTACAAGTTATAAAACATTTTAATTTGAGCTATGGTTACTAGGTTTAATACAGTGGTAAATTGTGCAACAATTTTTCTACTCTATTTTGCTGCTCATTGAATCCATTTCATTTTGACATTTTTTCTGGAAATACTTTTCCTCTTTATTTGCTGTGCAACTTAAACAAGAGAGACTAAGTTGTGCAGCTTCAGTTTGTTTTTAAGCTTTGATTGTGTATTTATTGAATATACAATTGTATCTTTTTTTGTTGCTTATTTCTGTTTGTCAATTGATTGCAGATATTGAATTGGAATAGTTCATAAACGTGTCTCTCTCTGCCTAGTACTGTGACTGCAGCAAATGAATAATTCATGTTATTGAAAATTTTCAGACTTGATGACAGTTCATAACAAAGAAAGGGAATAAAGATTTTTGTATGTTCTTGCTCTCACAAGTATATGAAAATAGAAAGTTTAGTTCATAGAAAATAAAAATGTAATATAATGAAATCAAAGACCTTATCGTCTGTAAGTAACTTTGTTGGTTACCACTTATGCTAATAGCTTCTATCAATTGGTTAACCTTTTAACGATCATTCCTGATTGGTATTTTGGCGAGCTTCTATCAATTGGTTACCACTTATACTTTGTTGCGTATTCTTCGTAGATGAAATTCTTGTGTTGATATTTTAACTATGGGTTTGTTTGGATTGAGCTTATGAAAAAGAGCTTAAGCAAATAATTAAACTTTTATGTTAATTCATAAATTGGTTTTACAAAAACTACCTTAACAAGCTTATAAATGATACATTAATGCTTATTTATTTGTATAAGTTGGTCTGCGTAAGTTCTAAAATAAGCCGATCCAAATGGACCCTTGGCTTCTATAATTTGACCTTTCATAACCTCTCTTATCTTTCCTTTGCTCGATTTCGTTACAGGAGTGTCCGACTTCCTTTCTATTATTTGCTTTTTGTTTTTAATCTCGTGTAACTAAAAAACAAGTAAAAATCTAATAAATACATTGGGACTGAACATTGAAGAGTTTATTTTAGAAGATGGGGTATGTTTTTGACCAATTTCAAAAGTGAGATGAGTAATTTCCAGAATTTTAAAGTCCAAGCATATTTTATATGAATATTTTTAAACAAATATTTTTAAATAAGTAATGTAATTTAAGTTTAAATAGACTAGAGAACTAATAGATCAATGAGAACGAGCCATGCACATGGTTGGTTGGAACAAGATCACAAAAACTAGGAAGCTTGGAGGTCTAGGAATTTGGCCAGCTCGATTACAAAACACAGCTTTGTTGGGAAAACTTGTTTGGAGTCTCGTGCAATCAGACAAGAAGTTATAGGTGTCTATCCTTGCTGACAAATACTTGAAAGAGGGTAATATGTTTTTAGAAAAAGCAAAGACAGGTTCACCTATTTGGAATGCAATCCTCAAAACTCTTAATGTGTTGGAAGATGGTTTCACGTACAAAATTGGAGATGGAGATACAAATATGTGGTTTCATCCTTGGATCGTCAAACATCCTCTTATTAATGTGGTACAAAATATCTCTCCAGATCATTTATGCCTCAAAATTAAGGATCTATGGGATAACGGGGAAAGCATCGTTGATGAGCTAAATCTTCCCTTATCTCCTGAAATTGTTGGCTCGGTACATGAACTGAAACCAACCATAATTACCTCATTTGCTGACACTTGGGTTTGGAAAGATAATTTAAATGGCGAATACACAGCAAAAAGTGCTTATCACTGGCTCTTATCTCGAAGAGATGGTATTGTTTCACCGGAGAAATGGAATTGGATTTGGAAGTTACCACTTTCAGCTAGTGTACAATTTTTTATCTGGAAGGTTTGTCATAACTCTATTCCAACTAAGTATGTCCTTCACCATCGAGGGGTGAATGTTTCTGCTGCATGTCCATGTTGTAACGGGGAGGATAAATCTATACTTCATTGCCTCATCCTTTGTCCACGAGTTATTGCAGTGTGGTCTGGATGTGGATTTCCTGACATTTCGTCGTTGTGCACTAGTAATCTCTCCAGTAATATGAGTGATATCATATAAATGTTATTAAGTAAGATAGGGAGTGTCGCCCCTATTATAATGTGGAACCTATGGTGCACTCGCAACAAGTTGGTGTTTGATGGTATCCAACCAATAGTCTCAACTACAGTTTCAAATGTTTATGCGCAATTGCAAGTTTTGCAACGGGCATTGGACAATACTAGTTCAACCACACTAGTTAGGTCCACTCATGAAGTATGCTGGCAGCATGGTGATAATGATACAATGGTTCTTAATGTAGATGGTAGCGCTTTAACTAACCCAGGTACAGCAGGATTTGGTGGATTGGTTAGGAATTTTGAGGGAAAAATGCAATTTGCCTTCTATGGTAGTGTGGGGTTGTCCAATATTTTGCATGCAGAAATTCATGCCCTTATGATTGGGATTAAGCTTTGTTGGGAGGCTGGTTATAAGAAATTGATTTGTTTTTCTGACTCTCTTCATGTAGTGCATTTAGTGTCAAAGGAAGTGTCGAGGCTTCATCACTATGCGAACCTCTTGGAGCTCATTCAGACGTATTTGGATAAGTAGGGGATATTTCCATTCATCATATTTTTCGAGAAGGAAACTCTTGCGCGGATATACTTGCAAAAATAGGTGCTAATCAATCAGAGACTCTTGTGATGGTACATCAACCATTACCATGCCTATCCTCAGCCTTACTAGCTGATGCTATGGGAGTGTCCTTTATTAGGACATAGTTTTTCTTTGCTTCTTTTTTTTTGTTTTTTTTTTCTTTCTTATCTCATGTAACCATAAAAAGGATTAAAAGCTTTTTTTTTATTGGTTACAAAGCTAATAGATTAAAAGCCTTTTTGATATTTAACATGAACTTTTAGAGAATTTGATTATATATTATATCATATTTTCATTCTAGTTTATAATTATACATTTAAATACACAAAATTAGTGCATAATCATAATCTTAAATTACTGAAAAAATGTTAACAAATTTATAATTTAATTCAAAGTAGAAAATATAATAAAATAGACATGAGTTTAGCTCAGTTAGTAAGGACATTGCATGA
Organism: Medicago sativa; assembly: GCF_051527215.1. Lineage (NCBI taxonomy): Eukaryota > Viridiplantae > Streptophyta > Magnoliopsida > Fabales > Fabaceae > Medicago > Medicago sativa. The sequence goes on along the minus strand of NC_140753.1, from coordinate 12,155,694 downwards.
GTTTACCTCAGTTAGTATGGACATTGCATTGTATATGTAGGGGTTAGGATTGGAACGCAACACACTTCACTTGTTCACCTTAAAAATAAATCTCTAGCCACTATACTACTTGACAAAAATATATATAATAAAATAAAATTAATAATAAATAACAATGTTCATAATTATTTAAGTAGACTGATCTGATAAGCTTAAGATGTTTTTTATCGGCATGACATTTTTAATTAAATAGACTTCTAAAAAAATTAAGTATTTTATAATTTAAAAAAAAAAGTCAACATGATCTTTCCTATCGTAGGCCCCGTAATATACATGAAGCCCGAAAAATCGACGTTGTAAAAATAAAATAAAAAATTCTATATTCTTTCTATTGTTGACCCTATAACATACACGAAGTCCAAAAAAGTGGCTTAAAGGTTAAAAAAATTCGCGATTTTTTGCATGCATGTTTAGGATATTAAAATATAACTTTCAAAAAAACCCTTATGATATTCCAACCATTCATACAAGATTATGTAACGAAATTCGACCGTAAGTATATATATACTTAGAACAAAATTACAATTTTGCACAATTGATTGAAAATCAAAATAATTCGAGGCATCTTTGAAATGCTACGAAACCTTGAAACTTCGTAAGTATATGTTTTTTATGTAATTTTTTTATAGATGTCTCTACAAACAATCAACTCAAAATTTGATTTCTATGTCAAAATTTCAGTTGTTTTGTTTTGAGTTTTTTACGCTTTATTAGGTCAAAATTTCTGTTGTTTTGTTATTTTAAGTTTTGTACGCTTTAAAAATTCATAATTAATTCACATCCGTTTTCAGAAAATTATAATTTTTTTGTGGTAAACAAACTTCATAATTTTCATAAACATGCCTAAAAAATGCCAAAAAATTATATGAAAAAATTCAATGTAAACTGAACAGCATACTTATAGCCTTGTGTCCAAACAAAATTGAAAATAAAAATATGAAATTCAAACAAATTGGTTAACCAAAAGTTTTATAACTTAGGGAAGAAAAAAAAAAAATCCTCAACAGTAAATTACAAGAGTTGCTCCTTTACAGTTTATCAATCTTGCTGGTTTTATACTAATGGTACAAATGATAGACCAATGGCTGGTGATCCCCTCAAAAAAGGTAAAAACAAAACCAACTAGAAAAGGCTGCTGACTTATTGTGAACATTCTCAATTTCAAAGAGTGGAAAATTCAAGCTCGCTCAATCCAGATTCAGTCATGTGTGACCAAAATATTTGCCTGTAATGTCCAAACCATATTTTCCTTCTATTAGGTAACACTGAACACCCTAAACATACCTGCCTTGGCCACCACATTGTCATTAAATTGATGAAATTATCTATGGATCGCCAAGATGTAGAATGATTGCTTACACCCGTTATTCAACGCTATCAGCTCCGATTGGTGGAACAAATCTGTAATTCTCAAGAGTTTGCTCAAATATATGTCCCACTCTCAGCAGCTCTCCCTGCAAATAAATTCCAAGCCAAAAAGGATGATTCTATTTTTATTTTTTTCAAGGAAAAAAGGATGATTCTATTGTTCAATGTCAAAGACATACTCATGCACATTATCTCTTGTAGAACTCAGGCATATACATGCCCACATTATTTTAGGTTAAAATATACAACACCAAAATTTTACCCAGAAAGACCAAGTTAGTTAACTTTGACCATTTGACAATTTTCAATCTTGGAAGTAAAGAAAATCCTACCAACAGTAATACGTAAGCTCAAGAAACATCTGTAGTTTTTCTATAAACATGGAAGTTTAGCAAATAGAACAAAAAAGTACACTTGGTCCACATGTAGTTCAGTATGTTTTGAACTTTCAAAATGCAGCCAACCCAATCTAAAGCAAAATGTAAAGAGAAAAATAACTACCTAGAGTTTTCTTTTTCACTTTCAATATTCTTTCCTTTATGAACTTACGTAGGTACCAGGGGAACAACAATAAAAAATCATAAACTCTCATTTAGACCCTCCTAAGTAACTGCAAGTTCCCACGTTTATAAATCAACATGCGTGCCACGTCTATTTTACATGATAAGGGTGTTTTGATAATTATATCATTTCTTTAAGAAACTATGCCCAGGAAAACAAATCATCAACGGAACAACAATTTTTAAACTTTCTTTGGAACAAATTTCATGTGTGATATTCCAGGGACAATCAATCCTGGGAATAATTTTGGTGACATCAAACAAACGTTTCCTTAGGTTTTAACCATCTCCCTCCTTAATGCTCTTTAGAAAGGTAGACTAAAAAACAAAGCAAAACTAGAGAATGCATAGAGAAGCCTCGTCAACATGAAGTTCAGTGTAGTTGATAAGAAAACTCAATACCTCATTAAATGCTGCACCAATCATTTGCAGGCCAACAGGAAGCCCTGTCGGTCCATTCTCAATAAATCCACATGGTAAAACCAAGGCAGGTAGTCCAGCTAGGTTGACATTTACCTGTAAAAAGAGAAACCACCAATAAATAAAGGCAAACATTATGCCCGGCATGCTCATGTAAACTGAGTAGCTAGAAATAAATTACAGATAATGCATAAAGAAGATGAAGCTCTAAACCACTGGGTGCACAACTAGTTATGCAACTTGTTGAAAAATTATTCACATATATGTATTTATTGTATAGGATTATTGTATAGACATATTGTATCATATCACATCAAGTAAATAGAAAAATATCTCCTATATTTATGTTGTTATTATTGTCCTTAGCCTATATAAATTTGACTCTGCTGTGTAGTTGAGACGCATCATGCCTCTATTTTCTATAATTCAACACAACTTATGCTAAATGATGACTTAATTCGCTAGGATATTCCTTTATGGAGTAACTAGAACTCACAATAATATATACTCGACACATGGTAAGGTACTAATACAATGCAACAACCCTGCACTTATTGATTAATTAAGATATTTTTTGGATTGTTTAATTGATTATCTATTATCTAAGGCATAAACCAGCAGTTATGTGGCCTGCTCAAAGCTCTATAAACTTTAGGAACTCATGTATGAATCAAGCTTAAGTTCAATAGAGTTGAAGTTCAACAGCACACGTTGAAACCTCAATTTAACACTAATTGTCTAGTTAACATTAACATAAATTAAAATCAGAAGTATGAGACAGAAATGTAGCCGATAAGAAGAATGAAATACTTACAGTCATGATGTCACCAGCATACATAGCCAAAGGATCATTTTTCTTTTCACCTGCAAATGTCAAAGACAAAGAAACAATTACTATTGCAGGCACTAACATGCAATAATGCAAAAGGAAAGCTACACAGATGCTTACCAATTTTATAAGCAGCTGAAGGAGCTGCAGGGGAAATCAAGATATCATATTGATCCAGTGCTTCCTTAAAGCTATTCCTTATAATGGTTCTCACCTGTTACATAGAACACACATAAAACGCCTTGTAGATCCCAAACTTCTAAAATAAATGAAATTCAGAACGTCGATAAGACAACATAGGAAATGAAGCAAGAGTTTAATTTAACTATCACATCAATATCTATGTTGAGTAACATCATATTCGAAAAGACACATAAAGAACAAGAGTGGATGTATATCGTGTCTGGATGAAATCTTGAAACATTATAAATTTCTTTAACCAAAAAATATTAAGCTGAGTCCAGTGACTGAATTCATGATCATTGGGCTAAGAAGACTTGAGAGGTATATCAGACCCACCAAGAAATACATAAAATAAAGTTAGACGTACCTGCTGTGCTCGTTTGTAATATGCATCATAGTAACCAGCTGAAAGGGCATATGTCCCCATCAAAATTCTCATTTTCACCTGAAATGTATTAAAAAGAGAAAGACAGCTCAAAATACAATACATACAAAATTGGATCATTTCTTTTATACAGGTATATGCATATATAAGGCTACCGAAAATCTTGCAGCCAAATTTGAAATTGAGAAGGATTAGAAGGTGTGTACCTCAGAACCTAACCCTTTGGCTCGGGAATCTCCATAGAGAGAGTCTAGCTCATCAGCATAAACTTGGTTTCCGTATCTAGATATAGAGAAGGTGGATCCAAGCCAAACAAAATGATTTATTAATGAAAATAAACAACACAGAATAAAATATTGTGTTCGGTTGTGGGTGTACTTGGACGAAGAGAGCGAGAGGGGTACATGGGGAGTCAGCCACTGACCTAATACCATCATAGCGAGACAAGTTGGAAGATGATTCAGACAAAGCGAGGACATAGTATGCTGGCAACCCAAGCGAAAAGGATGGCAGTGACACCTTTAAGTTAATGGACAAATGAAAAGGGTTAAATAACGGATGAATAGTAGATTGTAATAATATAAGCTTGTAGAGCAACTTAAAAAATTATCATTCGAGTTTGAGAGAAAAATGAGTGGAGGACCTCGTTCACAGAGCATCCTAATGCCTCAAAATGTGAAGCAGCATCACGAATTGTAGAAACTACTCCAGCATCAACACCATCTTCAATAGTTTCACGGATCAAACCAATTCTCAGACCTTTCAAGGGCTTACTTTCCAAAGAACTTGCAGAGTTAAAATGAGATAGAAAGTTGGGCACCTCCTGACAAATTACAATATTGATTGTTCATTGTTGAAAAGAAATTGGCTTCATAACAAAGAAAAAAACAAATAAACACTAGCAATAACTTCAGCAATTATCCATCATATTGAACAAAGACTATAGCCAACATAGTGAATAACCATTACTAATAACGAGAATTTAGAAATCTTACAACATTTGGACCAAACACAGTGAAGAACTCATACTTGCTTACTTGAGGTGGCATCAAATCTATCATGACCAGCAATTGCATGGAGAAGTATCCCAGCATCAGCAACCGATGAACCAAAGCAGCCAATGGCATCAAGTGATGACGCATACGCCATAAGTCCAAATCTTGAGACACGTCCATATGTTGGCTTCAAACCTACAACACCGCAAAAAGATGCCGGCTGCCTCATACTTCCACCAGTATCACTTCCCAACGATACAACACACTGCCTGGCAGAAACTGCAGCTGCCGATCCTCCGGATGATCCTCCTGGCACCCTGGAAACATCCCACGGGTTGGCAGTCACCTATTGAATGAACATATGCATCACCTGAGCAAAACTTATTTCAGTTATAAATGGGCAGTACAAGTAATAAAGCTAGAAACCATACTCTAAAAAACCATAGCCAACCCACCAACATACAGAGAACAAACAACAGAACCCCACTTTTTGCATGTCTTGTATTAACAAAAATATAAACTTAGCAATGCATCACTATATGCATCATCGGGTTATTCATCCACAATTTTCAACTGACCCAGATCCTCTATAATCTCTCTCTAAATCTAATGGTCCTTACAGAGACTGCACCACCCGGATCCTCTACAATCTCTCTAAATCTAACAATCCCTACAGAGACTGCACCATAAAGCAATTGTAGGCGATCCAATTTGCAATTATCATTCTGCTCATTTTCTCTCCCAAACAAATGTTGAACTCCTGCTCACAAACTTAATTCAATTGCTAAACACAAGATATCTTAAACAAGTAACCACATATTGTCACCTCTCACTCATACCTTCTCATATTCATTACTAATATTACAAACAACAGGGCATTTCAAATTTGGAGACATTCTTAGATGCATACTGCATATTGCATAAGACACCGTTCTTTTATTACACAGCTCAACATGTGCGACATCAGCCAAGTAGACCATCAATCATCATGATTCCTCACCAACACTAACCCCACACTAGTTGATGACACCCTGTCATCCTAGTTCTTTAGGCTATTTTTATGTAATTTTTGGGTCATTTTTGATGTAATTCTGGGAGCTAGAGGCCACAAAGGAGCAAAAATACAATTTCAAGGAAGTCAGAAATCGGCCACCGATTGAACCAATCAGCCACCGATTTTGCTGCTGAATTCCAACTTTTCGTCACTGTGAAAATCGGCCACCGATCCTATAGCATCGGGCACCGATCCTGGGCTTTTGGAACGCATTTTCTGGGCTTGAATGACGGATCGGTTACCGATTGGACTGCATCGGTAACCGATTTTTACTATGCTTATATAAAGAAACTCGGCCTCAGGTTAAAGAGAGACGATTTTTGGAGATAAAAACGGCTGGAAACACATAGGAGAGCGATTGGGAGCATCTTGGAACACCATTGAAGGAGTTTTAACAAGGTTTATTCATGAATTCATCTTGTAATTCTTCTTCTTTTGTTTATTGCTCAATTATGTGTAACTAAACCCTCCTTTGTTGGGGATGAGTAGACCTAGATGAACATCATTGTTATGACCTAGTTTAATATTATTGATTGAAATTCATATGATTGTTTCTCTTATTTCCGTTCTTAATGCTTTTTATTGATTGATCACCTTTAAATTGATTTACGGTTTATTTTGTGAAACGGAAGTGGAATTGATAAACGCTTTGAAATAAGAGATCCTTGCCTTTGTAATCTAGGAATAGATACAAACCCTTGGAATCATTAAAAGAATTCTTGTTCGTAATGCTTAACCCTAATCTTCAAATTCACTAAGGAATTAGGTTTTTATTCTAGGTTTAAAGTTTTTGTCACTAAGGAATTAGGGCAAGAATAAATTAGATGATTCGATAACAATCATACGCGTCGATTCAATAGTTAAAACTAGGTTATTAGCTTTTCATGGTCATCTAGCGAAACTCATCCCTGACATCTTTCTCTCATTAATCTTAATCACTTTAATTTCCGTTATTTCCAATATTGCGATAAAACAAACAACTTAACCTTTTGTTCAATTAAGTCATAAATACAATTCAACCGTATAACGCGATCCTCGAGTTCGACACTCGGTCTTACCGTTTTATTTACTACTTGAACGATTTCGTACACTTGCGAAATACGCCATCACTAGTGGACTCTCCCATATTGAATACTAGATGTTAGATAATAGTATATTGGATTTATGGTATCGGGCCTTTTATATTTCTAAGTTAGTAGTCTAGTCATTTATGTTTTATTATATTTTCTCTTTGTAACCCTTATTTCCATAACCATTGTGATATGAACATTATTGAAACCTTAGTCTTTTTCTCCATCCCTTATTTTGATATCTCCATTATTAACATTGAATACATCAATAATAATAATAAGGCTTAATTGCAGTTTTGGTCCCCTTATTTTCAAAATTTCTCAATTTTGGTCCCCCTATTTCTAAATCAGCAATTTTAGTCCCCCTATTTTGTTAAATTCAGAAATTAAACTCGTCCCTTGCCACTTGTGCTGATATGGCACATTAATATATTATGTGGCATTTTCTATTTTAAATAATCAGTCCCACATCATAATATATTTAAAATAAAAAACAGTATTATATTGTTAATTATAATATTATATTTTTAATAATTGTTAAGCAGATAATTAAAAGAATGGACAAGTGTTATTGAAAAAGGCAAACAGTGTTAAAACGCAGAAACATGAAAACGCATAACCGCTCAAGAACCCTAGAATGCCAACACTCAATTCTTGCGATTCTGGAAACAAAATCACGTTTCTGATGCTTCGATTTTGAAACCCAAAACTTACATTCTTCATCATCGAATTGTTTTTCTCAAGCTGTTCTTAGTCGATCACTTTCATTTTTCTGTGAATAACCATCAACTCATTTTCCTTGATGAATTCATCTATGAAGGCGAAGGTGGTGGAGAAAGGAGAAGGGGGTCGAGATGCATCTCTGTATTCAAGGTATGTGTATATTTTCTCTTTTGCCTAATGTCTTTTCATTACGTGATTTTTAACAAAAGCCAAAGACTACCTAGGTTAATCGCTGATCATGAATATTAGTGGTTTGTTCAAACTGTGGCATGCTACAGTGCTGCAGCTGATATTTGACAATACTCTCTAATAAATAGTGTATCACGGAGTAATGGTGATTCATTCAGACTCCGATATGTTGTAGCACCATAACATTATAGTCTCATTTGGCAACACTACTTGAAATACAAAATGCTCTAGTATTGCTGAAGTTAAGGTGTGTATATTTTGTTACTAATTTACAGTAGCTAGCTATTGTGATGTTTATTTCCAAATTTTGTTACTAATTTTGTATCTCTAGTTGATGGTTTGCTTGTTTCTATTTCTGATTTTGATATGTTGATAAGTCTATTGGGACTGCTAAGAGACTAATTGCAGCTAATGATATTGGGCCTCTCGGTGACAGGAACAGAAAGTCTCCAAAATGGTTAAATGACTATTATGCATACTAGTCTATCTAAATCTAAAATAAAACTCCTTATGTTTAATTACAAATCTGTCAACAATTGTATTTGGATGAGTGACAAGTGTCACAATCTCTAGTTATGATAGTCAAGCCCATCATCTATAAAGGCATGTAATGGGTACTGAGATATTTTCAATGAAGATTTCAAGTACAATTCCATATATTCTCTCTTAGTAATTGTAGCTTCTTTCAATTCTGTTGAGTAACTAGCTGATCCTTAACATATGTTCTTGCTACTGATTTTTTATGCTACTGATTTTCTATCTCTAGTTTATGCTACTGATTTTTTATGCTTGTTTTTATGTTCTTTATTTGTATAGGCCATCGCAAAGGCAAGTCATATTACGTATATATCATGGTGGGTTGTTCATGGAATCGCCTAGCAACATGTATGTTAGTGGTAAAATGGAAGAAATGAATTGTGGTTGGGATGTCGATGTCGTGTCCTACATGGATATTTCAAAACTGATTGAAAGTCTAGGGTATAGTGATTTCAAAAGCTTGTATTATCGTCATCCTAAATTAGCACTTAGTCGTGGATTAAGACCACTAAACTGTGAAGCAGATGTGGTAAAATTCGTTGAAGATGTTAAGGGATATGAAGTATATGTGGAACATTTACTTGACACACCAATTGTAGTCGAGGAACATATTAATGGTGATATTAAACTTAAGGGTAAGGGGAAAAGGAAAGCACTTGATATGAAGTTGTTATTGCCATAGCATTGCCTGCATGTGGCATAACCATGAAGTTCCAGAGGATTATGTTGCTTCATATTACAGGTATATTTTTAACTCAGCTTTTAAATTCGTATTTTACTTGTAAAGTTCTTAATTTAATTTCATCAATTCATATAGGAAAACAACATTTATAGCAACATATTCTCACATCATCATGCCTTCAAATGGTCCAAAGCTTTGGCCTATTATAGATAGTGAGTCAATAAATCCACCAGGTATGAGAAGAGCGCCAGGAAGACCCAAAAAACAAAGAAACAAGAGTAACGATGAGCCCAAGAATCCTAAAATACTTCCAAGGGACCTTCCAACTGTGAAATGCAAAAATTGTGGAAAGTTTGGTCACAATGTGAGGACTTGCAAGGGTAAAACAGCGGCAGATAGAGCGATGCCTAAAGGTGGAAATAAGGTAACTGATACATATTCTAACTGTACGGTTTATGTTGTTGATCAAAACATATGCTTGTTCGTTGTAACTATATAGCTTATTATTTATTTATGCAGAAGCAGAATTCAAAAAAGAAGTCACAAAAGAAGTCACAGGCTGGTGAGAGTTCACAAGCACCTCAACCTCGAGGATCACAAGCACCTCAACCTCGAGGATCACAAGCATCAAGTCGTTAGATAGTTTTGGTCTTAGATAGTTAAGCTTACATGATATCCCTTATTTTGTAATGGCAGTGTTGTGCCTATTTTTGAAACTTTTAGCATTATGGCTTTTGCTTATACCTTATGATTTGGGTATCATTACGACATTACTTTGAATAATTAGTTTACAACTAGCGACTTATGTGAAAATCAAGACCTAATGGTCTGAATGGTTATGCTAATGAATTTTTCCATATTTTATAAGCACATATTTGTTTGTTTGTTTTATATATATTCTCTAATTTTTCTGATATTTATTGAAATTTTTCTGGTATTTTTCTGATTTTTGTAGCATTTATCTGATTTTTTTTTGTATTTATTAGAATTTTTATGGTATTTTTATGATTTTCAGGCATTTATCTGATTTTTCTGGTATTTTACTGGATTTTATAAACTAATTTTTTTCTGGGTTTTTAGGATTATTTTTCTGGTTTTTTATTAGTTTTTTCCAAAAAAAAAAATCCCTGATTTTTAACTTTTTTTCTCTCTAAAAAATTTGTAACAAAAAAAAAAATACTGTTATTTTTTTTCGTTTTTTAAAAATTAAAAGTTACTATTTATTTTGTAAAATTATTTAGATTTTTAAATATATTATGATGTGGCACTGATTATTTAAAATAGAAAATGCCACATAATATATTAATGTGCCATATCAGCACAAGTGGCAAGGGATGAGTTTAATTTCTGAATTTAACAAAATAGGAGGACTAAAATTGCTGATTTAGAAATAGGGGGACCAAAATTGAGAAATTTTGAAAATAAGGGGACCAAAACTGCAATTAAGCCTAATAATAAATATATATCCAAAAACTAAAAAATAAGGTCAATATACAAACTTAATTCTAATTCAGCATGAATGCCCGTCCAAACTGGAAAAGAAAAACACACTAATCCTCAAAATCAACAAAACAAACAAACAAACACTGGATATAAAAAACAACAAACAGAGACACACTACAGTGCAAAGGAAAAAAAAAAAGATGAAATGGATTGATGCTCTCAAATCACTAGGGTGCTCTCAAATAGATCTCTGAAATTAGAAATATTTCAAAAAGTTCCTAAATGTATTAAAACTTTCAAATCAGTCCCTTTATTTAACCATTTACTATCAACTACGTCACTATATTTTAACAACTTACAATCAATTTAGTCCCTATATTTAACCCCTCGTCAATTTAGTCCCTAACATAATCTTGGGAGAACTAATATAAGTAAAATTTGACAGAGTCAGAGACTTTTTTGAAATATTAATAATTATTTAAGCGCGCCCGATTTGAAAGTCAAGACCAAAATGACTAATAAAAAATGCACGTGTGAATGTGTTTGCAATTTCAATACATTCATGGACGAATGTTTCAAAGATTAGATTAAACACACTCACAGAAAGAACATAAAATCAAAACTCACTTCAAATTATGACTAAGGTACATTGAAAAGCGAGTGTTAGAACCTGATAAGCAGAAGCTTCAGTGGTACTCCCCATACCAAACTCATCCATATTCGTCTTCCCAACAACAATCCCACCCAACTCCTTAACTCTCTTCACCGCCGTCGCATCAAAAGGAGGCCGATAACCCTCAAGTATCCTCGATCCACCAGTGGACGGCATGTCAGCCGTACAAATATTATCCTTAACAGCAACAAGAACACCAGCAAGAGGACCAATTTCCTCGCCGGCAGAGATTCTGCGGTCTAGGTCATGTGCTTGAGCGATGAGGGAGTGGTCAGAAGGGAGGTGGAGGAAGGAACGGAGGTGGGGTTCGGTGAGACGGAGGCGGGTGAGGTGGGATTGGATGAGGTCGGTGGCGGAGAGGGAGTTGGTGAGAAGGGAGTGACGGAGGGTGAGAATTTGAGAGGGAGGTGCGGTGGCAGGTGGGGGGTGTGTAAGAGTAGCTTGGGTGGATGATGGGAGGGAGAAGCGTGAAAGAGTGGAACGTGGAGTTTGGAGTGTGGATAGCATTTTCATCTTCACTTCTAGAGTGAGAGTGAATGAGTGTAATGTAAGTTTCTCTCCCAAACAAGGTTTAGGCTATTTATCAGTAAAAATAACAGAAAGAAACATAAAAAACCATCATGAATCCTCAATTAAAAGCTAAAATCTATCAAAAGGGTCATCATAAAATACCAAAAGGTTTCAAAATTCAAGATCATGCATGGGTCATTGAAATTATGAAAACAGAAGCTAAATTAAATTGAACAAAGATACATGGGAATTTCCGAAGTGCCTACAGATTCTGTTGAAGCGAAGGTGGATAAAGAGAGTGTTTTTGTTATGGTTGCAAGAGAAGAACGAAACTGAATCTTAAATCTTTTGTGTTCGAATTTACAGTCCAGTCCCAATCTTAAATCTTAACATAAATATCCCTTTAATCACTATTTTTGGGGCTAAAAGTTAAGGTTGTGAACAAAATTGCAGCAATTTGAATAGTAGAGAAATAAAAAAAATAAAAAAAAGTATGATTTCGAAAACAAGGAGCAAAACTGAAATTAAGTTAAAAATCAATATCGATCCTCTTAAAAAATTAAAAGTAAAAGTATTCAAACAAAGTTTTATTGAGTAAATGGTTACTTGGATCCCTGACTTTGCACCTCACTATCATAAATGTCTCTAATTCAAGATCATAGATAAAGTAGTCTTTGAATGTGCACTTTCGTTATCATTTTAATCTCTGACGTTAAATAATTATGTTAACTGATGATGTGGCAAATGTTTCATGCCGATAAGGAATGTGAGGTGTCACAGGACCAAAGTGAAAGTAGAAAATAGTCACTTTGGTCTCTAAACCGAAAATCAATATCCCTAAACCAAAAATTAATCTCTCCAAACTTGTCTCAACAAAGTGTTGCTCTTTTCTTGCTATTTATCAACGAAGTTATTCTAGTTGCGGGAGACTTGCTGTTAGGTCCCTGAATGTGCATACTTACTATCAATTAGGTCCCTGACACTAAACACTTATTGTCACTAAGGTCCTTGATAGTAAACACTTACAGGCACAAAGTAGACCTACTATGATAATATTTTATATCAATTTATCAATTCTAGCAATATGAAGAACTGTTTTAGGCTTTCAGGTCTGGTTATGAATCACCTTTTCCAAAATTATGTATTTGAATATCTTGAATTCCTTCATGGTTTCTTCTTTTAATCTCAATGTTAACTTCAAATTATACTATTACATTTTTTAAGAAAGATTATTGGCTTCAAGAATACATATTCAACTAAACTTCAATTGATTACTTACAAATATTGTCCTAGTATATTTATCCGAGCATGTGCATTTCTGCTGTATGATTGCAGAACAGAAACTTAAGCCACTTGATTCGGTATTTGCTTTTATATTAGCTATTATAATAATCATTGATAAAACGACAAACCTGTAATGTGAATTGAGCTAATATTTAGCGTTTGTTGTCACATTTTTAAGCATGTTGTGAGTTCATGGAATAGCAATCATTGTATGGAAGCATGATAAATATTGTAGGCGTGGAATAACAATTATTGCATGGAAGCATTAAATATATTGTGCGCCTTTAAGCGCTAATTGTCGGGGACCTTAGTGACAGTAAATGTTTACTGTCAGGGACCTAAAAGATAGTAAGTATACAACGTGAGGGACCTAACAACAAGTCTTCCGCAACCACAAAACAACTTCATTGAAGAAGATTGCCCAGTTCTTGACGAAGTGCAACACTTCGTTGGGACGAGTTTGAGATATTGATTTTCGGTTCAGCGATATTGATTTTCGGTTCAGGGACCAAAGTGACTATTTTCTACTTTCACTTTAGTCCTTGTGACACCTCATACTCCTTGTCAGCATAAAACCTTTACCACGTCATCAATTAACAGAATTATTTAACGTCAGGGACGAAAGTGATAACAGAAGTGCACATTCATGGACTACTTTGTCTTTAATCCTGAGTCAGGAACATTTGTGACAACGAGGTGCAAAGTCAGGGACCAAAGTGATTACTTACTCAAATTTTATTCTTGTAGTCTCTTGGTCTCTTTTAATCTTTTAAGGGAAATGTTAACGAGTGTCCCCGAGACACTCTTTATATAATATTTTATAAAAATTTGTGTATTTATTATAATAAAAATTGAAATCTTTAATATTTTTTAAAGAATAATTTCTTAATTAGGAATGTTTAAAGAGTGTTCTAAAACACTCGTTAAGAAAACTCATCTTTTTAATCCCCTCTAATATCTGTCTTTTTCAGATTGTTATCAATCCAAAAAAGTCTCATCATGCAAGTCTAGGTCAATCGATCTTTTTTTTTTTTTTTTCATTTGTCTCATCCTCATTCTCTTTCTCTTTCTATTATAGCGTAATCATAATCATTTGTTTTGTTTTTTATTTTGATCAAATATGTATAAAATATTGAGTTTGTTGAAGAATATTTTAACATGGTACTCTAAATAGAGAAACACTTGCATGGGCACAGACCCAACACCTGTCTTTTGGGCACAGCCAGTAGTTTTTTGACAAATCATGTTTGTGGGTTTTTAAGTCGGTTATAAGGTTGACTGACGTTGCTTGTGTGGCCTACTTATTGAATAGCATGTGGCAGTCTTTTTAAATCGATTGATTGGAAAAGCGACTTTAAAAAGCTTTAGTTTTTGGAAAAAAGATATTTTTATTTTCTTTTTTATTTTTGTTTTCATTTTTATCCCTCAAGATTGTAATACTGGCTCTGATACCAGGTTGGGGCAGAATCGCCAGCGGAATTTTCTCGAACTTGTTTTAACATTTGTTCGATTTTATATAAACCTTGAAATGGTTTTAAGAGTGTTTTAGCTCTTTCTTGTTGTATAATTGTAAGATTTTTTAAATCTTCTATTTCTTTCAGTAAATCATCAATATATTCTATATGATAGAGTACTAGTTCTTGAGCATGAAAAAGAATTTGTTTTAATACAATTCTTTCATTGTAAAAATTTATTTCAAAAACTATGTTTTCTAGTCTCTTTTTAAAGAGCTTTAGCTCTGTTTCAAGATTTAATCCTGGCATTTTCTAGATCTTTAGCTTCTTTTAAAAGTAATTCGATCTGTGTTAGTGCTTGAAAAGGTTCTAAGAGAATTTTTGCTCTTGTTTTTTGAACCTCTGTAGGATTATTTTCTTGGATTTCTTCTAATAAATTTTCTATTAGATCTATATGAGTTCTTGTTATAGTTTGGGCATTATAACAAATTTGTTTGAATACTATTAAATCATAGTACCATTCAATATCACTGACTATGGTTTTTAGTCTTTCTCTTAAGACTTCTAATTCCGTTTTGATTGTTAACCCATGCATTTATATGTTTGGGACAGAGTTATTTGAGGAATTTTCTTCAGCCTTTTTCAAAAGGTTTTCTAAATAACTTAACTTCTCAGCAGGCCATAATAAGACCTCAGCTCTTTCTTTTTGTTGTGTGGAAATAATTTCTATTTCTTCCAACTCTTTTAATATTTCTTCCATATGTGAAATATGTTGAATAATTAAGTCATGGATTTCCCAAATTGTATTTTTCATTTCTATTTTTAGAAAATTTCCTTCTATTTTGTTAACTAAATTTTCTAACCTTATTTTGAATAATCTTAACTCGTTTTTTATTGTTATTCCAGGCATTATAATTTTTTATTAATTCTTAGAAGTTCAGTTTTAATTTCTGATAAAGTTTTATCAACCTTTTTACTATCTAGTGAAGTTCTTGGTGGTAAGAATTTTGGTTCACTAGTACTTTCTTCTTGCTCTAAAAGAGGTGTTCTTTCTATTGTCATAATAGACTTTGATCTTTTTAGTGGTTTTAGAATTGGTGATTCCAGTTTTACTAATGGTGCGAATAGTTCATCTATTTGTATCTTTTCTTTTCCACTAAATTCTACACTATAGTGAGAGTTACTTAGTGCATAATTCATTTTATAACTTATGCTAAAAGGATGATTTCCTGGTCTCATAAGATCTTGATCTTTGAGTTTATAATGAATTACTAAAGATCTATTCAGATCTATATCATTTAGACTCAAGCCTATTTGTAAATTTATGTCGAATTTTATTTTTCCACCTATTAAATTTTCTTCACCTTTGGTTATTTGTGAATGTTTTCTATTCATCCTAGCATCTTCAATAAGAAGTTCTAGTTCTGAATTTATTCCTTTCATAAAAGTACTTTTTATGATTATTTGGATAGTTGATATATGAATATATCCTATCTTCTGTCTTTTTTCTAACGATAAGTGTTTTAACCTTTCATTTATTTGTTCTATATCAATCATGGATATCACAACAGATCCATCTGTTGATTCCATTGGTACGGGAATTTCTCCTACCATCATTCCATACTTTAGAATATTTTCTCTAGATAGTTTTTCTTTTATTAAAGAAAAAATACCTTTTTGTTTGAAGTTTTCTTCTGGTTTTAAGGTAAAATCTACCTTTTCTATATGATCTATTAATACATCTGCCATAAAACCAGATGAATTTTCTTTTATCATGCTAAATTCCATTGTGAAATGTAAAAACTATAAAGTATTTAAAATCATACCTGACTTTGTCTTGCATTTTTTATGATTCTGATCTTTCGATCTTTGGACTTTGAAATAATCTTTCGATTATTGATATTGAAAATTTTAAAATCTTTCGATTTGGTTATGACAACCTCAAATCCTGCGAAGTCTTTTCCCAACAATGTTTTTCATAAACTAATTGGTACTTACTTCATTGATTTTAGTTGTAATTTACAAGTGAGCATTGAGGCTCTTATATATAGGAGGATAGGACTTACAAGTAGTTCACATGTCCTTATCCATGACAGCAAAAAAAGAAAGACAATTGAAACACGCAAAGAAAAAGAAAACGCATTATCACCTAAAGTGATAAGATTCTTATCTCTAAGTGGACCCCATCTGACTCAGATGATAAGGTTCCACTATTACATCATGATATCTACATGACGCGTGTCTAGGCTTTTTCTTTTGCCTTATCTCCAATTGTTGGAATTGTCAGTATTTTGTTTTCTTCTACCGACACTTTGTCTTTTGCACACCATTTATAGATATGCCCTTTGTAGGTTGAGAAGTATTGGCAACACTCCTGTTGTACTTCATCTGGGATCCGGTAGAGACCATTTTCGAATCCTGAGAATAATTCTTCGAACTGAAGTGTTTGTTTGAGGTGCTCTGTAGAGACCCTTTTCTTTGAATCGCAGACCATGAAACAATAGTCTGAGACATATAAAACTTTGTAATTGATAATGGATGACCCATATTTGATTAGGTAATCATAAAAACGCTTCATTTATTGGATGAATGAGATTAATGTCCATCCAACACTTGTTGCATTTGGTTCTAGATAGGTTTTGTTTGAAATGCCTATCTTTATGATTGTTCTTGGCCTTACAGCCATCTGATTATTTTCTTCTTCGAACCATGGATATGTTTGTTCGAATTGGAGAAATATTTCTCTTCCTTTGGCAAGAAAATCATTGAATCTTTTTGCTGTATCACCAATCTCTTTTGGAAGATCAGCGAGTTCTTGAAATCTACAACGATTCCTTGGATATTCCTGGAACTGTATTAGCTTTTACCCCATGTTTGGTATTAACTGGATAAAAACATTCAACTGCCAGTTCTTCTTTGAAGTTTGCTAGCCATCTCCATTTTCCCATGAAGTTATCAATGGTTTTTGGCTTATTCTTCTCTTTTTGGAGGTTTATAATAGAGCCTACTGAAACTTTCTTTTTAGACTCCATTTTTGATGGTTGACCAATATCTTTTGCTATGGCCATTTCCTTGTAGGAAGCCTTATAAGCTTCTTTTGCTTCTTCCATGGTTGGATATGCTTTATGTCTGACATTTTTGCCATTGATGTGAAGACTTGCAATTGCCCAATTGCTATAGATGCCCTTCATTGGGCCGTCAAAGATGACATACACCTTTTTCCCTAGTTGTTCGTTAACTGGATCGACGACAACGTTTGTTTGATCTGAACCATTTTTTGGCTCTTCATTTTCTTCTTCGACTTTGTCTGCCCACGACTTTTCTGTATCTTCTTCTGGCATAGTGTCTGCTGAAGATGTTGATGAAAAACTTTGTTGTTCATTCAAAGTCTTTTTTGTTGGATCTTCTTTTGTTGTTGGAGTTTCAACAACATTTATGATCTTGGTTAATTCTTCGATCATTTTAATCATCTCCCCCCTCTCTGAAGAGAGCTGTTTCAGCTTTTGGCTATGAATTTCAATTTGTTCATCTTTTTGCTTTAGGCTATTTTGGAGAACTTTTAGAGCTTGCTCCATTCTCTTGTCAATGTATCTGCAAAACAATTATTTTCTGATTTTATTATTTGAATATAAGGATAGAATTGTTGGATGCGCATTTGCCACCGAACAAGTCTTCCTTGTTTATGATCAACTTTTAAATTGTAGCGCCAAAATCCGCTAACATAAGTTGAATCAGTTCTTAATAAAAATCTTGATGGAATTAAATCAATCCGCCATTTTTCCAAAACTTTTAAACAAGAAAGGGTTTCTTTCTCATTAATATGATATCTTGTTTCAGCATCTTTAAAAGAACTTGAAACATACTTGCATAATACAAGTTCATTATCCTTAATTCGGATGTTATTACTTGAATAATCAAGTTTTGTATCAGTCGAGACTGATTTTATATCTGATCGCCCATTAGGGATATCTGATTTTAATTGTGGGGTTGCGCCCACAATGGTATAGGATTGTTGTGGGGTTTCATCCTCAACATATCCACTGAGATTTAGTCCCAGTTTTTGTTTACCATTAGGTAGAGCCCTCATAACTCCAGCCCAAGTAAACTGATTTGCATCAACATTTACAACCAAAAAATCATTTTCTGATGGGTTGTATAGTTGTGGTAAAACTTTTAGTTTTTCTTTTAGAGATTTTACAGCCTCAGTATCTTTTTGTGTCCACGACCATGGCACTTTTTCATATATTTTCTTCTGTAAAATTTTTCTATCATTTGCCAAATCTTGGAGAAATCCTTCATTAGCAATGTAGTTTAGACATCCCAAAAATCTTTGGATTTGTTTTCTATTTGTTAATTGATCAGGAAAAAGTAAAAAAAATTCTTGAACATGTGGTGATAAATCGAGTTTTCCTCCTTCTCTTATAATAAGACCAAGGATCTCAATCTCTTGTTTCAAAAGTTCTGACTTTTTTCTGGATAGAACAATACCTCTATCTTTTATTCTGTTTAAAACAGTCATAACATCTTTGACATGTTGCTCTTTACTTCCTTTAGTGAAGATTAAAATATCATCGATATATACAAAGCAAATATGATCAAGACCTTTTAGAGTATTGTCCATAAACCTTTGATATATTGATGGTGCCTGTTTTAAACCAAATGGTAAAACATTCCATTCGAAATGTCCTTCTGGACAACTGAAAGCTGTTAATGGTTTTGTTTCTTCTGATAACCTTAACTGCCAATATCCGGATTTTGCATCCAGGGATGAAAACCAATTACATCCTCTTATTTTCGAAAATATAATCTTTTCTTGGTAACTTATAAGAATCACCTATAGTTGCATCATTAAGTTTTTTATAGTTGATTACCATTCGAGCCTTACCTCTTTTTATCTCATTGTGCTTTCTGACATAAAAAGCTGGCGCTAAATGTGGACTGACAGAAGCTCTTATTAGACCTTTCTCTAATAATTCTGCTATCTCTTTTTTAAATTCTTCCTTATCATCAGATGAATAAGGGATTTTGTATAGAACCTTAACTTCTTTTTTAGGATCTTTAAGTTTTATGACAACTAAATCCTATATCTTATTTACTACAGAATCTAATGGATTTTCAGAACACACTTGATCCAGATGGTGTTCTAAACCTTGTTCAGTTGTTAAGTAAAACTTTCTTTTATCCCACATACATCTAAGTACGTTAAGATTTTCTTTTATTGCCTTTAAAATTTCATTTTTTGTTACAATATTTGCTGTAACAAATTTACTTTCTTCTGGGTTGTTAACATTAAACCATTTTAATGTTATAGTGTCAAGTTCTTGAATAAAAGGACTATATAACTTTAAAAAGTTATTTCCTATTATCAAATCTATTCCAGAATCATGTTCATAAATTGATCTTACATAAAAATATTTATGTTCGATTTTTATGAAGGTATTTTTTAAAACAAACCATATCTTATGTTTTGTTTTATCAGCAATTATTATTTCTTTTAGCTTCTTTAATCTAATCCACTCTTTGGATATATATTTTCTTCCAAAACATAGAGTTGCACCAGTATCAATGTAACCCATAATTTTCTTTTTATTCAAAATAATTTGAATAAATGTTGAATTAGGATTTCCATTTTTTAAAATTTTTTTACTCATTCTTCAAATTCCTCTTCAGTAGTATATTCAAAGATACTACTTCCATCGGAATCTAGATCTGATTCTATTGGCTCGAAACCTACTTCCCAAATTAATTTTAAGGTTTCTTTTTTAGAATCTTTCTTCTTAGGACACTCATTTGCATAATGTCCTTCTTCATGACACAGCCAACATGTGCATGTTTTCTTACCTTTGGGACATGAATTCTTTTTAGGATATTTTTTCTTTCTCCTAAAATATTTTTGTTTGTTAAATTTCTTAGGAAATTTCTTTTTCCTTCTGTATTCTGATCGATCAATTCTTCTAAAGATTTTCCTTTTTCTTTTTCTTCTAGGTTTATTACAACCGTAATTACCTACCTTATCCTGAAGTTTGTCGCAACAGAGGTTTATTTTTGCTTCCCTTTTAGCAATTTTGTTCATACATTGTTCAGACACCCATCTTCGCAAAGCAGTTATCCTAGCTCCTAGGGTACCTTCTAGTCCTACAATCACCTCCAGGTGCTCTTGGAATATTTTATCCATTTTTGTTCCTACCGCAGATGGTAGTTTATTATAAAATAGACCTAAAAGATTATATTGTAATCTTTTATGTGGTGGTACTGCATAGTAATATTTTTTGAATTCACATATAAATGGTTCGATTTGACACATATCACAGATTCTTAGGTTAAAGATTCTATGAATATTAATGTTTTCTAAATCTGCTAGAGCTTCTGGCTCATCAAAACCTACAAATTCCTTTTTTAGAATTGAATATACGTGGTTTATTACTTCTTCAGTTATTGATGGAAGTTCTGAGTCTGATTTTTCAGACAAGAAACTCCAAGCATTTCCTATAGTTTTTGTTTTTAGATAATTAAATATACTTTTTGGACTTAGACTTCTTAGTGTAGAATCTAATTGGATTGTTACCATGTGATCATGATACCAACTTCTTAGCTCTTTTTTAATATCTTCACTACAGTCGATATCTAAAACATTATCTTCTTTGTGACGATTTATAGTAGGTATATACTTAGGTGGTACATTTTTAAATTTTCTATCATTCATTTTGTCTTGAATGATTTGTTGGTCAATAAATTATTCATTATTCTCACGACGTCCTCTTTTACGTCCTTGTTCTGACGACTCTGGGTTATCAGTTTTAACAAGTCCCACTTGTGGTTCATCTTCTTCAAAACTACCAAGTGAACTTTCTGAATCGAAATCATAGATGAACTTACTTTCATCTTCTGGTTCTTCAATATTTTTACCCTTTTCATTAATGTCCAAAGTAGCCATTAAGGTTTGTAATTCTTGTAATTGACTAACTATTTCTTCTTCTGTTTCGTCCATTATGGTTTTGGGGCGAAAAATTCTTGTTTTGGTTCCTCAGGTTTTTCTGAAATTTCTATGATGTCTCCCCCCTCTTTTTTGACAAAAGTTTGTAATTCTTCTAGGGTTAGACATTTGTCTCTTATAGGTAAAAGTTTTAATAGATCAATTAAATCATCTATTTTTAGGCAAAGTTTTTCATCTAACAATTTTTGATTTTCTTCAAGATTAGATAATTTTTCATTGAGCTTTTCTTCAAACTCTTTTTCTAGTAAAACTTCTACTATTTTATCTAACTGTTTCTGGAGTGCTGTTAGATTTTCAAAAATATCTTGTATTTTTTCACTTACACCTTTATTAGCCATTTGTAAACTTTTGTATTTTTTGACTTAAAAGATTTGCTATGTTTTCATATTCCCAATATGTAGAATAATCATCTTCAATTATTAGAAACCAAAATGATGTTTCTCGTAACCAATTAATTTGATTTTTTACTTTAATTATTTCATTATATCTAGGATTTAATGTAAATGGTTGTGATATTACTTTTCCAAATGGATTTATAAGACCTTCCATAATTTATCTAAATTTCTAAAATATTATTTATTTTATTTTGTTTTGGACTCTTTTAAGCCGGTTTTTATAAGAACTGATTTCAAAAGATTTTGACATGTGTCAAATTTTTATTTGTTGTGTCCAAGGATGATGTGTTATGTTTGTGTGCAAGAAAGAATTTCTCCTCTAAATAATAGATGTATGTTTATGTATAAAAATAAGCGTTAAAATGTTATTTTCCCTCTAAATAAATCAACTTTCAGTTCAAGTCCATGACAGATGTAATTTGGTATGTTTAGAGTAATTAATTCTCAGATCAACATGAACGTGTGTCCGATTCGAATGAACTCATTGTTAGTAGAAACAACTTAGTATTTATGTGATAGTTTGTAGGAACTTGAGGCAGTGAAGCATGTTCGTACTTGCCTTATCTAGATGTATCCTTATTTATTAATTTTGTTAGGTCTGCAACAATTTAATCTAATATTTTCCCGCTCATTTGCTGTATTAGATTAACAGTAATTTAACCTAACAAATTTCATCTAAAAAAATGCATCGCACCAATTTCATCCATATCCTCTTGCCTTTTTTTTTGACAATAATTTGTACACTTATGCCTTTTTTTTTGACAATATTTTATACACTTATTAAATACTAAAAAAATGCATCGCTATCATGTTGCCTTTTTTTTTTTGACAATATTTTGTACACTTATGCCGTATTTTTTCCTTTTTTTGACAATATTTTGTACGCTTATGCCTTTTTTTTGACAATATTTTGTACACTTATTTAATACTAAAAAAATGCATCGCACCAATTTTATACCTATCTGGTTGCCTTTTTTCTTTGACAATATTTTGTACACTTATTTAATACGTTTACAAACAGAATACCCTAATTTCCATGCAAACTCGGCTACCCTAATTTTCATGCAAACTTTGCTATATATAGCAAACCCTAAACCGTGTTCCTCTTAAAAAAAACCCTAAACCGTGGTAAATTACACAGATATCAGAAGAATCATATATTTTGATATTTTGATTTTTGCAAATGGAAGAACGTGACCTTACAACCTTCCTCTCATACCACTGCTTTACTGGTATTCTAATTTAACATGCATTTTATCGATATGCATATTTTTTTGAGAAATGGAATATCCTTTTTGCGTTTTTTTGTTTTTAGTTTGAGATGTTTACACCAATTTTGGCAGTCTTCCTTTTACAGCAAAATAACAATGCCCATTATTTAAGAGACTCAACATCAAAATTGGAATGAAGGTAGTCAATGGATTCTATATTATGTATCTTTTTTGTTAATCGTATTCTACTGTTTTTTTTTGTTGAAAAATTTAATCGCATTCTAATTGATAACTAAATAAAACTAATTCCCTTAAATGCCAACTCTTGGAGCAGAAAGGATGAGCAGGAAAGAAACAATAAGTGCAATGAAGTAGTAATTTATGTTAATTTTTCTTTTAGATTTTTCTATTCTATTTTATTTTTGAACCATGTATTTGCTTTTCGTTTTGCTAATTTTTTTTCTTTGTTTTAATTAATTTTCTTGCATTCTTCTTGTAGACAGTGCACTTTTGAAAGATGCTCACATTGGGTAACATCCATGACTAGGGAAATATGCAAGGTTAAACTTTATATTGGACTGGAAAGACATGATTTACTGATATAAGAGATACCATGTAATATCCCGCCTGTCAGTAATGGATTATTATCAGTCGTTTGTGTCAGAGAATTAAGTTCATGGAAAATAAGTATGAATGGAAATGTTTATTACGCTACGTCAGTTCATTACGTAATAATTATCAGAGTTGGGTATAGCACGTTTAAGGCAGGGGTAAAATGGTAATTTCATGGATAAAGGATATTTAAGTGTTTTTGGGCAAGATATTTTCATTCTTCTTATTCTTTTCTTTCTCTAGGTTTGGGAACAACTTTCTCTTCCTTCTCTCTTCCCTTCATCCAGGCCACCCTCTCTTCTCTTCTCCATCAAACCTTCCAAACTTCTTCTCCTATCATGTTAAGAATTCACCCTTGCCCTCTCATGTCACTATAAGTTGTGGAAGCTTGGCTTTATGATGGATCTCTTCTTTTCTCCCATGAAGTTCATTTCATCTTTTCTTCTTTGGAGCAAGAATTCTTTCAAGTTATTGTGAGAGAACTAAGCATGAATTACTAACAACATAGCAAGCAAGAACAACTATGATTTGGTATGAAGCTTTGAGGTTATTTTGGGAATCTAGGGTTTGTTAATTGTTAAGTGGTAGCTTGGTTAGGTTTTGGGTTCCTTGAAGTCAAGAACCATAAAGGAAGAAGTAACATGGGGATTGTATAGCAAGAGCTAAGGACACAAGAGGATCAAGCTAGGGTTTTGGAAGATGGAAAGTGAAGGATGATGCTTGCTTGAGCTTGAGGCTTGGAAATGCTTTAAGAGCTTGCAAGGTGAGTTCCTTAGTTAGTTCCCACCTTTGGGATCATGTGATTTAAGCTTGCAAGAAAACTATGTATTTTTCCCTAGGGTTTTTATATAGAAAAGTCACCCCTTTTTGTATCATGCATCCTTATACAAATGAATACTTGTTATAAAATGGTTTTACATGTTCTTTATGATCTCTAGTAGTGTGCCATGCCTTGGGAAGCTTGTGTTGAGGATTTTTGGGTTAAAAACACCATTTTTGCAGGTCTGGACTGTCATAACTCGCAACGGCGAGCAATTACTCGCCATGGCAAGCAAACACCACCGAAAGAGGTGTTTACTCGCCATGAACTCGCAGGGGCGAGTAAGTAACTCGCAGTGGCGAGTAGGTGAACTCGCAGTGGCGAGTAACATGGGTGGCAGCACCCTGTTTGCTCGCTTCAGGCCCTTTTTGGCGTACTTCAGTCCAGTTTCTTCGAACATTCTTTTACAGTATTAAACCCCTCAACATATGACTCCAAGACATGGACTTTAAAAATGTTTCCTTTGGAAAATTAAGTGAAGCAAGTATTCATTTAGTATAGAGAAGCATGGCTTATGAGGGCGTTATTTGAATCACGATCGGGTAGCAAGTTATATTCCAAGTAAGGGAATGGGACTAGAGCCTCGACATAGTAGTCGAGAACTAGAATGATAGTAAGAATCACTAGAATGATTAGGAGCGAAGTATGTTATCTTCGCACATGATTAAGATAGATATAGCAATGCATAAGTCGTGGATAAGATAGTTATCTTTACACCACGTTATGAATGAACAAGTATGAACACTTATCGTTATTCGGATCGATCAAGGTTCCGAGGTAAGCTTTAAGCATGAATAGGTTTAACCTAAATAAGCGACAAGACCATGACAATTATAAGTAGGTGGCATGTCTCTTGCTATCCACATCAGGGGGATACAAGGGGTTCTCAATATGAGAACGATTCAAGCCGTAAGGGACCCGCATGTCACTGAAATTAACAAGATGTAGGTGCTCGTGTCTCTTGTTATCCACGCCAGGGGGATACAGGAGGTTCTCGACCTAAGGGGAACGGTTTAAGCCGCAAGGGACCCACACGACACCGAGGGAGTCCGATGTACGTACATCGGTCATGTATGGGATTGATCTCGGGGTTACTCCACCCGGGACTATCCGTAAAATGAATCAAGATAAGAATGTTTGTTCAACGCTAACATAATGATTAATGAACTTAGATGCGATTATGATATGACATGATTATGATTACGAATGAACTTATGTATGAAATGTTAAGTACAAGTCAAGACTAGGACAAGTAAAGAATGTGATGCCGATGACGTTCTTAGGTTTCCCTAATCGTCCGGCTTAGGATGATGTCATGAACATGTTATATGAAGACCTCGATGCGTTTACCGTATCTTGGCATAGTGGTCTTAGGTTCCCTTGACCGCCATGACACATATGATGATAGTAAGCCTATAACAAGTAAGATGGAATTATGACGGTCCTAGTATGCACAACCGTCTAAGTATGCAAGTCCCCACACACGTATAACCAACCGTCAGGTTGTAAAGTAGACACGTGGTGACCGTAGGTTTCCCTTTCGGTTGCCTATAGCCTAGGATTAGGTGGAACTCACTGAGACATTATGTCTCATCCCAATCCTATTTTTGTTTCAGATAAACAGGTCGGACGTCAAGTTAGTTGCCGGGTGGATATCTCATCAAGTGCTCGTTCGTACACGTTGAGGAATGGATATGGATTCCAAGGATACATTTATTGTTTTAGTCAAAAAAGTGTTGTATCGTTTTATACGAACGTGTATTGATGTATAATATTCATTCGAAGTTTTATTTGTTGTAAATTTTTAATGTACCCAATACTAAATTAACGCTCTTGCTGGACTTTCTAGATACGTCTAGTATGGGTGTTACATACCATCAAAGACATGATGTTTGTGTAGGGATGTTATCAAAGAACCCAAAAGATAGTCAATTTGATAGTCAATTTGATACTTATTTATGACACTCTAAAAATACAGTCAATTTAATACTTATATATGACACTTAAAAAAAAACTATGCATCGCACGGGTCGAATTCTAGTAGATGTATGAATGTTCTGAGACGATGTAGATGGTATTGTCATGTGCTTCTCGTCGGGTCTGAGACGAGATAGTGCAAGAGGCACATTTATATATTTCACCATGCTATAAGACGGGGTGGTCACCTCGGAAAAAGTTGGGCATATGCCCAATATTGGGCCTATGTGCCATGTTTGTAATAAATAATCACATAAAATTTTGTGGTCTCCATTATTTTTTAGAAAAATTATCAATTTCAGTAGTTATCGCTTTAAACTAATACTAAGAACATTATAAAAATTGACTATTTGTTATAAATATTAATAGTGGATGTCCAAATAGCAATTTGGTTAATGGGCTATACTACTAGATTGTTTGGGCTTAGTCCATAAGTTATTCTATTTCCCTATAAATAGAGCTCCTTTGTAACATTGTAAAACACACCAGAGAAGAATAACATTTCTCTATATTCTCTCTTCCTCTTATTCTCTCTATCATTCTCTCTATTTGTTTTATTTTCATAACACGTTATCAGCACGATCTAATCAACTAAGAAGGTGAATAGTTCTTCTTAATCTATTATAATAAGTTGTAATTTGGTATCGATGATTATAGGCTATTGTTGCAATTCCATCAATTTGGAATCAAAGCCTTATAGACACATATTGTTGTTAGTATACAAATTATATATTGTTTTGTTTGTTTTTAATTAAACATTCATGCATCCATGAAGGATTGCATAAAAGATTGATCACATCTATAATATAGTTCCCGAAGAACTATATTCAGAAAGGAACGCATCCTTGAAGGATTGTTTAAAAACTCAAATTATTTTCCAATGAATTCCTGATGAATTCAAAGGTTTTGCATCCCTGAAGGATTGCTTAAAATCTCAAATTGTTTTTCAATGAATTCCTGATGAATTCAAAGGTGTTGCATCCCTGAAGGATTGCTTAAAAAGACAATTTTTTTACTGAATTCCTAATGAATTCAACTCCCAATGAATTCAACAAAGATGCATCCCTGAAGGATTGTACAAATGAATTAATTAGAGTTATTATATTTTTGATCAAGATTTAATTTATTATATAGTTTCGGAAGAACTCACAAAGAATTCAATAAGTATTTTAATATCCCTGAAGGATTGCAAAAGTAGCACAATTTTGATTATTTTTATCGTAAATTTGGTCTGTTTTAGTATGATCATCTTTAGCGTTTATTTTAATTATTGTGATGAATAAATGTGTAAGAGTAGTAACAATTTTTTTCTTTAATGTGAATTTTATTGTATTTTAATATTGTAATCAATAGTATTTTAATATGCATGAATAATTACCATATTAAACGTTATGTCATTATGGTTGCATTAAATCATTATTATGTGAATTGTTTTATATTACTGTTATTATTTATTCTGTATACATTTTTGAAGAATTCAAAAGTGTTAATCTCTAAAAGATTGTTAGAGAATTGATTTTATTGTTTTAATATATTGCATAGTTCTTGAAGAACTTAAATATTCGGTTTTATTTTCTATGAATTCATGAAGAATTCGGTAATGATACATCCTAGAAGGATCCTACAATTAACTGATTGGATTGGTTATATAGTTCTTGAAGAACTTAAAACCCAACTTTTATATGAATTTCACAAGAATTCAAAAGTCTATAGTTTATTCTCTATGAGTTTCATAAGAACTCAAAAGTCTCAAATTTTGTTTAAATCTGTTGGCTAATTCCTGAAAATTTTAAAAGCCAATTTTTATTCTCAATGAATTCTTGAAAAATTCAATATTGATGCCTCCTTTTAAGGATTACTTGAAGAATAATTTTCAAAGATCATTGGTTATGAACATCTGTGATATAGTTCTTGAAGAACTAAAATAAACAGATTATTGAAAGCATCCCTGAAGGACTACTTAAGGAATGAATTATCTCAATCATTGTTCATGAAGATTTGTGGCATAGTTCCTGAAGAACTAATGCTTTAATAAACACCCTTATGGGCCGTAAAAAACGGTGATTTTTCTTGGTCGCCGTTTATGTAAATTTGATGTTGAGTTCTTGAAGAACTACACATTTAAATCATAATAGAACACAAATTTATAAGATCTATTTTATCATGAAAAAAGGGAGGAAAATATGAGACAATAGATGTTTTTATACCACTCGAACATGCTCCTGAAGTAGCAAAATGAGTGAATATCTTGAAGAATATTTTTGAAAGGTTACTCACATTTGTAATTGAATAATGAGTGGTTTTTGATCAAAATAGTGAAAAGTCGCATTGAACGTCATTCCCAGAAGTGAATGGTTCATACTATTTGTTTTATGTAACTAATATCATGGTTATGGTAATACGATAATATTTTTATTATATGGATTGAATCCGGCAAGATTGTTTTCTTATTGCATGATCAAAGTTTGGTTATGGTTTTC
Source organism: Medicago sativa (assembly GCF_051527215.1). Classification (NCBI taxonomy): domain Eukaryota; kingdom Viridiplantae; phylum Streptophyta; class Magnoliopsida; order Fabales; family Fabaceae; genus Medicago; species Medicago sativa. The sequence goes on along the minus strand of NC_140753.1, from coordinate 12,126,807 downwards.
CTCTTTTTTATTGCATAAGACTTCTAGATGGTTTGAATTACAAGGTAAGCACAAATTCTTCTCTACATAATTCTTGAAAATATCTTCTATGAATTAACGTTATCTTATTTACATCTAAATTCTTCAAGATTATTATCTCATAAACATTACATGTTAGATATATATATTTTCTTATGCAATACATTTATTTGATCTTGATCTCACATGTAATTTACATTGTGGAGATGTCAAACTTGAAAAAGATATTTTATTGACAATTTTTGAAAAAGATATTTTATTGACAATTTATTTTGCCTAAATATTACCTTGAAAGAAAAGCTTTATGATTTATAAACTTTTACTTCTTCGAAGAAATTTCGTGTTTAGTTTATTTTATAATTGATAAAATGATGGCTATGCAAAAGATAAATCAAGGTTTTAAGAATATTCCTTATATAATTTTATTTGGGTAGAATTTTGTTGTTGTTTATTATTATCGTTTCAAATGGATAAAAACAAATGAAGCGAATATTATTGTAAACCAGAAATTTACAAATCATCTTTCAAATGGTAATTCTTAAAAATATATAACAATTCCAGAAGGATTGCTCAAAATTGTTTTTCTTGATTATTTGTGATATAATTCCCGAAGAACTACAAGATTACTCGAATCTCCTGAAGAGCTAATGTATTGTTACATAAAGTAACAAAGTTACAAGTTGAGATTGCATTCTAATATGATTTTATTGAGTTATAAAATATCCATCCAAATGGATATCATATTGAAAAATATATGTTAAATATCTCTATTACGAGATATACTCTAGTGAAAATAAGCGTAATGGAAAAGTGATGTTGTCTATGATTTGTAATACGCTTATATTAGTGCAATGGAAGCACATATTATGTAAACCAGAAGTTTACATACTATATTAAATTTGTCGTTGGCAAGACCGGTTGGGTTATCCCGGATCTATTATGATGCAAAATAGATAAATTTTAATGGATTTGTATTGAAGATCCAGTAGATTCTTCAATCAAATAACTTTTGTGTCTTAATATTTTTCAAGGAAGTAGAAAATTTGAGAATTTGAGTCTCTCAAAATTGGTGATATTTGTGAATCGATATATCGAAAGTGTGAATAAACTAAATGACATGTATGACTATTGTCAATTCACAACCAGAAGTTTGTGAGATTATTTTATCAACAAATTTGATAAAGAGTTTATTTTCTGAACTTTTCAGAAAAAATATGATAAGTATCATTTGTCAATTGAAATTGATATTGAACAATTGCTAGCATATTCTCATGAAAAAAAAATGGACTTGAAGATCCATTCTTTAGACGTCTAAAGTTAATTGTATGTTTAATACTTATGAAACCATACATTATAAACTCTATTTTGGGAATCAACAATCTTTTATGTTGATATATTGATTTGCATCAAGCCAACTTATTACTATATGTAAGTCCTCCCTCTAATTCATCATTTGTTTTAGGTTAACAATCTAATATTTCTCATCTTAGTAAATTTTTGGATGTGTTGTGTATATCACAATTGCTCCAATATAATACACTAGGATAAATCTTGAAAGAATATTGGGAAAACATTTTTGATATGAATCTCCATCTATCATAAGTTTTATTAAGTCAACTTGTTTACAACCCAGTAGGTTGATTATCGATTGATGGATTAGTTTTCCCAATATTAGGGGGAGATGATAAGCAGCTAAAAAATGTGAACCTGAAGTTCAAATAATTATTTGAAAGGAAATATTATTGTCTCATCATGATCCTCAAGATATAACTCATTTGCAAAGTTAAACAAATTGAATATTAGCTGCTAATGCTCCAAACAAAATAGATATCCCTGTAGGATATTCTAATATTGCAAATGAGTCTCAACTGTGCCTGAAGCATGGTAGACCAATCGGTTCCAAATAAAAAAAAAACCTCGAATAAGAAAAGGAGCTTAAAGGAAAGATAACCCAATCGAGGATATAGAAACTCTAAAAGAGTGTTCTGACATAATTGATATTTCAGTTCCAGAAGAAACTGATCAGGTACCTGAAATTCCCGAAAATAAAGAGATCTCAGTAAATTATGTCACTACTGAAATCCAATGGAACCGACATGAAATCGACGTTGATGATATTTTTTTGCAAACAACATAGCGCTGAATGTGATAAATGATAACGAGGATGAAGAACCAGGGTCTATTAAAGAATGTAGACAAAGCCTAAATTGGCCAAAATGGAAAGATGCAATTGAAGCATAATTAAACTCTCTTAATAAGAGAAAGGTATTGGACCTGTTGTCCGAACACCTAAAGGCCTGAAGCCAGTTGGATATAAATGGGTGTTTGTGCAAAAACGCAATGAGAATGGTGAAGTTGCAAGATACAAAGCAAGACTTTTGCTCAAGGGTTTTCACAAAGACCCGAAATTGATTTTGATGAGACATACTCACCTGTAGTTAATGTAAGTTGATGCAACTACTTTTAGATACCTAATTAGCCTTATAGCTCATGAAGGGCTCAATTTGCACATGTTGGATGTCGTTACAGCCCATTTGTATGGCTCACTTGATAGTTGACATTTACATGAAACTCCCTGAAGGATTTAATTTGCCCGAAGCAAATAGTTAAGTAACTCAGGAAGACTACTCCATAAAATTAAATAAGTCTCTATATGGACTAAAACAATCAGGACGCATGTGGTACAATCGCCTCAGCGAATATTCGCTGAGGGAAGGATATAAAAATGACTCCATTTGTCCATGTACTGTTATGAAAAGATCTGTAAAAGAATTTGCTATAATTGTTGTCTATGTTGATGACATAAACATTATCAGAACTCCTGAAGAGCTTCCATAAGCCATAGATTGCTTACAGAAAGAGTTCGAGATGAAAGACTTAGGAAAAACAAAGTTTTGTCTTCGATTACAAATTGAGCACGTAAAATGTGGGATTCTTGTGCATCAAGAAGCTTACATAGCAAAAGTTTTAAAGCGTTTCTACATGGACAAATCTCATCCATTGTCTACTCCAATGGTTGTTAGATCCTTGGATGTGGAGAATGATCTTTTCAGACCTCGAGAAGAAGGTGAAGAACTACTTGGTCCTGAAGTACCATATCTCAGTGCAATAGGAGCATTGATGTATCTTATTGATAATACACGCCCTGATATATCATTTTTGTCAATCTATTATTAAGATATAGTTCTTCACCCACGCGAAAACATTGGAACGGGGTCAAGCATGTCCTTCGTTACCTTCGAGGTACAATGGATATGAGATTGTTTTATCCCAAAGTATCCAAATTAGAATTAATTGGTTATGCAAATGCATGTTATTTGTCAGATCCTCATCATGGTAGATCACAAAGAGGTTACTTGTTTACAAGTGGAGAAACAGCCATTTCATGGAGATCTATAAAGCAGACCATAACAGCAACATCATCAAATCATGCAGAACTTTTAGCACTCCACGAGGCAAGTAGAGAATGTGTTTGGTTAAGGTCATTGATTCAACATATACAAAATAATTGTGGTTTATCTTCTGGAAGAATGGACGCAACAATCATTTATGAAGATAATACAGCATGCATTTCTCAGTTGAAAGAAGGATACATTAAAGGAGACCGAACAACACATATTTCTCCAAAATTCTTTTTCACTCATGATCTTCAGAAGAATGGTGATGTCAACATTCAACAAATTTGTTCGTGTGATAATCTTGCAGATGTTTTTACAAAGTCACTCCCAAGTAAAGTATTTGAGAAACTTGTATCAAGAATTGGTCTTCGTCGTCTAAGAGATATTTGTCTTCATGAGGGGGAGAAATAAATGTGTTCCGCACTCTTTTTCCCTTCACCATGGTTTTATCCCATTGGGTTTTCCTGGTAAGGTTTTTAACGAGGCAGTTCACACTCAAAAGGATATTGTACTCTTTTTCCTTCACTATAATTTTTTTCCCACTGGATTTTATTTTAGTAAGGTTTTAATGAGGCATATCCTCGATGGACATCCAAGGGGGAGTGTTATAAATATTAATAGTGGATGTCCAAATAGCAATTTGGTTAATGGGCTATACTACTAGATTGTTTGGGCTTAGTCCATAAGTTATTTTATTTCCCTATAAATAGAGCTCCTTTGTAACATTGTAAAACACACCAGAGAAAAATAACATTTCTCTATATTCTCTCTTCCTCTTATTCTCTCTATCATTCTCTCTATTTGTTTTATTTTCATAACACTATTTATTTTATTTCTTATTTCTTTTAATTACTAGTATAAGTATAAGTTGAAAATGATATTTAAAGTAGACATTAATTATAAATTATATGTTGAAAATAATATTTTTTGTCAAAAAAAAAATGAATAGGCTTTCGGTTTGGACAACCCATAAAATGATTGGGTCAAGCTTTCTAGGCACGCACCATTACACTCAGACTATTACTTTTTTCACCCTATCGATTTCTCACGTGCTCTATATATTTTTTTTACAAAAATGTCCATGTGCTTTTCGGATTTTATAATTCAAAATGAGTTTTCCCCCTATTTTTGGGGTGGAAAAAATAGTTTTACACCAATTCGGTTTATACAAACACACTAAGTAAGGCGTTTTTTTCGAATTATAAAATCCGGACACAAAGATTGAGCTTATTAGTATTATGGATAGTCATGTTTAAGAACCATACTAATAATCCTAACCCCATGCTTGTGTTTTAGGTCATTATTGGTTGTTCCCGCCATGTCCCACTCGAAAATCCGATCTTCGCGCTACTTGATAATATTACTCCGAAAGTTTCCCAAGGCGTTTTTTTCGAATTATAAAATTCGGACACAAAGATTGAGCTTATTAGTATTATGGATAGTCATGTTTAAGAACCATGCTAATAATCCTAACCCCATGCTTGTGTTTTAGGTCATTATTGGTTGTTCCCGCCATGTCCCACTCGAAAATCCGATCTTCGCGCTACTTGATAATATTACTCCGAAAGTTTCCCAAAAAATCAAAAGAAAAAAAATCAAAGATCAAGACTCCCCTTGTATTGTAGGACTTCATACAGGATTCCGCCCCTCAAAATCCAAAATTCAATTGTTTATACCCTTAAGAACCATACTAATAATCCTAACCCCATGCTTGTGTTTTAGGTCATTATTGGTTGTTCCCGCCATGTGCCACTCAAAAATCCGATCTTCGCGCTACTTGATAATATTACTCCGAAAGTTTCCCAAAAAATCAAAAGAAAAAAAATCAAAGATCAAGACTCCCCTTGTATTGTAGGACTTCATACATGACTCCGCCCCTCAAAATCCAAAATTCAATTGTTTATACCCATTTTTTTTTTCATATTTACAAAAAAAAAATCCAAAAACATTGCATTAGTATTATTTGATTTTTAGAATTTTTTGATGGTATTTTTCTATTTTTTTTATTTTATTTGATAGATTTTATCAATTTTTATTTTGTTTTTTTAGGGAAATGAGAGAGATTCTGATTGTTGCTTATATATAAGCATAATTCATATTATAGAATCTGAAACCCTATTTACATTTTTGTAAAAAATATAAAATAAAAATAGGGCGCGCGAGTAATGGATATAATGAGGAAAAAATAATAGTCTTACAATTATCAAATATAAGATTGATTAAATAGTCCTGCTTTTCTTTTGCACGCACTAGTTGCTTTTTTGCGTCAAACTAAAAATTGTAAGTTTTTGTCAATAACTATTCATCTTTTTGATGGATCTGAGATTGAAATGACGCCAAGAAAAAATGTCGTACTCTTCATCGTGATGCCAAATTAACTTTGGAAAAGACAAGTTTAATTGTACTAGACAAAGGATTAAAATCGAACAAATACTTATTCATTTAGAAACACCACAAAAAAAATCAACAAAACCATTTGTAAAAGGGAAAGAAATGTATTCGAGTTACGGGAAGAATCACCCGTCATTCACAACCATTTTCAATGTCTAGTAAAGCTTGTTCATTTCAAGAAACTAAGTTATTTTACTAAACATGTCATCCAAAGCATTGTAAAATAAATTTCTACACTTCATAATTGTTGGCTAATTTCAATTACAGAAATGGAGAAATTTACTTGGGAATACTCAGCATACTTCCACGCATATAAATGCAGACTTTGCAACGAAGCAAGAGTGTTTTCTTGAACAATGAAAAATATTTGTTATTGGCTGTTTGAATCGTCATATTTATAGATTTTTTAAGAGATATTTATAGATATTGAAAAAACAAAGTGTAAGTTCTTGACTAGTCACTTTCTTTTAAAAACATGGTGAGTTTTCCTACCCTCTCTTTCTTTTCATCAACATTATATTGAATCTACTTAGGGCCTTTGATTTGGTGGGGAGAGAAATGAAAGAAGGATTCAGGGGTCTTGATTTGTCACTTGACATGATAAATATGAAATGAATGCAATGCAATATAAGAAAATCTTCCTTTGATGTGATCTTTATTTTTTTTTTTTTTTTATCAATATTCTTACAAAAATCCACAATGTGGAGAAATAGGGAGTATGATCATTTATAAAACCCAAATACGTAATACGGTGCGATATAGATACGAGGATACGTAAAATTTAGGATGTGTTTGATATCATAAAAAGAATATAATGAGTATTGTTTTCTAAAAAAAAGTTGTTTTTTTTGAAGAAGCTAAAATTGAATATATTACCAACAAAAAGTGTCCTTCCTAGCACGAGGTGTACTAAGGAAGAACAACCAGGTCCAAACAATATTTACAATATAAACAGATAAGAGACTAGAACAGAAATAACAATTAGCCTATGTCCAACATGGTGAACGGACTAAGCCACCAACCATGTAAATTAAAGGGAAGAGTAATAAACCTCGCCTTCAACCACATAAAAGTAATGGACTTAATTTTGTCAACCACCTGAATTACCGAACATATTTTATCTGTAAAAAGCCTGTTATTTGTAAAAAAAAAATGTTATTTGATAGATAACAAATATATAATACATGGGTGTAATATGAATAAAAAATTATGATCATTTTGTATTTTTAACATATATAATATTCATTATCACTTGATATACATGACTCTAAAGTCATACTTAATACTTAAAAAACCATGGATAATGAATTCTTTTGAGGAGTCATATTTAATACATGAGTGTAATGCATTTTTCTTAAAGAAGTGTAATGCATATAGTTAGTTGATGGTTCTCTTAGTGATTGACATGCTTAACTTCATAAGTCATATGAAGGAAAATCAATTGTGTATAATTTATCTAATATACAAAAAATATATTTTTAGTTTAAAATTAATAATATATTATTGGGTTAATACCTCAAGTAAACCCTATAATTTGGGTGAGGTATAAAAATAATCCTTGTAAAAAAACACAAATCCCACTCTTGTAGCTTTGGATTATGCATTTTTAGCCTGATGCATGAGTTATTTTCAGATTTCGTAAAAAATATTTTTCAACAGTGAGAGGGTTAAAATATGAATAATTTAAAATTACAAGGTAAAATCTGTGTTTTTTTACAGAGGTGAAATTTGTAAAAAAATAAAAAATAGATTACACCTCTGTAATTTTGGATTCTTCATTTTTAGCCATTTACATGGGCTATTTTCAGACATTGTCTAGATTATAGGATCTATTTGAGGTATTTACCTTATATTATTCATGGTTTCACCCTTTCTTTAATAAATATTTAATGCATGAATGTGATAGCGGTTAGAATTTAACACCATTTTTACTTTCAACATATATAATATTCATTATCACAAGACATACATGATTTTAAGAGTCATATTTAATACATAAAAAAACTATGGAGAATTAATTCTTTAAAAATAAAATTGGTGATATCATACATGTAGTTTTTGAAATGATGCATGTAGTTGATTGGTATACATGACTTCTAAAATCATATATGATACATTCTTTTTTGAAAGGAAAATCATATATGATACATGAGAATTGAGAAAAATAAATTGTGTATGATTTATCTAATAAAGCTAAATTTTATATTAAATTCAAAATTAAATCATTTTTTTTTGTAATGGCCGGGATTTGAACCCCGGACCTTGCATATTTTATGCATTGCCCAAACTAACTGAGTTAAGCTCACGTTAACTATTTGATCTTTAAATTAAATCATTGATCATGAGTGTCTAAGTTTGATCTTTAATTTGATTTATACTTATTGTATTTTAATTACCACACAAATGAATTTTAGATTACAAGAGCCTATTTTCCTTAAATATTTGAGGGATATAAGATCAAACCTTAAAAAAATTATCGAACATTCCAAACTTATCACCGCCATAATTTTTAAAAAATGTTTAGAAAAATTAAATATAAATGTTATTTAGAAAGAAAAAACATAATAAAAATTTTTCTTTGCCGGATATAGTAACAAAAAGAATAAAAGGAGTCAAACGATTTTTTTTTTTTAAGGTTTAGTTGTACATTTGATAGCTAAAAATAAAACTCACAAAATAGTCCCCATTTTTTACAATTTTAGTCCCAACTCATGTTCTTAGTCTTAGAAAAAGGTAATTTGGTTCTAAAAAAGGTTATTTACAGTCCAGTCCCAATCTGAAATCTTAATATACCCCATTTGGGGTCAAAATCCACATTTTTGGGGCACTAAATCGCTATTTTTTGGGTTAAAAGTTAAGGTTGTGAACAAAATTGCAGCAAATTGAATAGTAGAGAAATAAAAAGGTATGATTTTAAAAAGGAGCAAAAGTGAAATTAAGTCAAAAATTAATATCAATCCTTTGGAAAAATTGAAAGTAAAAGTATTCGAACAAATCAACTTACAAGGCATGCAATATAGAAGCATATTTCATATTACGGAAATGAGAGATTCTTTTTTTTTTTTTTTTGAAGGAAGGAAATCATTGCATTTCATTAGCTAAAATATGTCAAATACATGTAGGTACATCATCAATAACTTGGGAGCTAGGATTAGATAGAGCTGTCTGAGCTAACTCGTGAGCTACCCTATTTGCTTGCCTCATGCTGAACTCAACATGAGAGTTCTGAAATCTATCGACTAGCAGCTGTTTACAAGCAGTCATAATACATCCAAACTCGCTACTATCATCTAAACTAGAATTGACACAATCAACAACCCTTTTACAATCAAGAACAAAATCTACATTATCAAACTGATGAATAGAGAGCCAATCCAAAGCTGTCTGAAGTCCAACAACCTTCCCCACATCTATATCACAAAGAGGAGCAAACCATTTTGTTCTTGCAAGAACAAAAGCACCATCATCATCCCTAAGACACATGCCCAAACCAACCATGTTAAGAGAAGTGGAAAAGGATGCATCAATGTTGCATTTGTACCTGTCAGGTGCCGGTTTCTTCCAAACATCTTCCTCTTGTCTCAAAGGTTGAACCTGCGGAGTTATGGATTGAGTACTGCTGCTGGATCTAATTCTTTGGGTTGTTCGCCATTCTTCAAGTACATGAGTTGCACTTTGAAACACCTGCGCGTCGGTCTCAAGTTGTTGCTGCCAAAGTTTCATTTGGAAATGAAAGATTCTTATTGCTGTTTATATAGAAGCATATTTCATATTATAGAATCCAAAACCTTATGTACATTTTTGTAAGAAAAAAAAAAGCGCACAAGAAATGGAAAGAATGTAAAAAGTAATAGTCTTACAATTATCAAATCAGATAGTATAAGACTGATTAAATAGTCTTCCTTTTATTTATAGAATAATGACTTTCAAAGAACATTGATTATAAATACTTATCAATGATTACTTATCAATGATTTTGCGACAAATAAAGCATGGAGGAAGTTTATTGATATATATGATCATGAATTCATGATGTCACGAGTCTGATGGTATGTTGTTGAAATTCACACACTAGGAAAACTAACGTATAGAATGTTGAAGTGGATCTTAAGTTTGCATCATCGCTTGTTTATCTTGATTTTTTAGCTTGTTTGAATCGGGCATCAATAGTTGTGTTTTAACTTTGAAAGTGAGAGGTTCCAATTCTTTCCTTTTCTCCCCCAAGTGTTTAAAACAAACAATGATGGTACGTAGAATAAGAGAAAACTAGTTAATCCATTAGTTAAGGAATAGTAAATTTTTGAGATAATGGAATGCTTGGCGCTAGCATGTGAACTCTTTAATTTTACGATATAAATATTGTACTTATTTAACTTGACTTTCCATCTCTTTACTAGAAAACTTTTGTCAAAAAAAAAAAAAAATCCCTTTACTAGAAAACCCTCACCAGCTCCGATCTTGGATATGGTTTAAGCGATTATAAAATTTAGGAGGACCCTTAACGGTCACTGCACTATATTTGGCGCTTGTGTTCTTTACCAGTCAACTTGCATCTTAGATTTCAGATGATAAAAAATAAACTATATTTGATTTCCCATGTTACGAGACTCATTATCTCATCTCTCAAACGTACCAAAACATGTTGGTGTAGTTTAATATACTAGTGCCTAGGAAAGCATGGTTCTTTATCCCACTGGTGGAGATTGGAGAATCTGGGTGGGTGGGTGGGTTGCTCATTGCCACCCCACCTACGCAATGAATGAATAACTCGTCAAGTTTTTTTTTAAAGGACAAAGATGAATATTGTGAATACTATGATGGGTGAGGACTTAAGCATTGATCTCATAATTATCACTTCACTTCTTAACTCTTCCAAATCAATTATAATGTCAATTGAATTGCCAACCTTGTAACATATTTCATAAAGTGTTTTTTTTTTTTTTTTGAATAACATTTCATAAAGTGTTGTGATTTAAAGAAAAGGATAATATCTTTTTGAATAAAAAGAAAAGGAGTATCAACAAAAGTTACTGTCCCATACTTCAAATTGGATTACAGATAAAGGGAGGAGAATAAAGCACACCATGGCTTCATTTGTCAAAAAAAGAGGACCATGGCTTCAAATTGGATTTCATCCCCACATAACCTGATCTGATGACAAATACGAATCTTCTTTCTTAGCACAGATTATAATTTTAATATAAAAATATGGGGAAATTCAGACAAGTGAAATTTTGTTTTGTTTTTCTCCTCTTTGAATTTTGTGACCCAATACCAAATCTCAAAAGCAAAAAAATGGTAATAAGACAAATCCAATTCAAAAAATTAATGCATGCTTGATAAGATTAATAGGAATGAGGAAGACCCACAAAAAGTTCAAGAGTTGTTGAGCCCTGGGCCAAAAAAAGGTTAAATCACATATGCCTCTAATCTTACAATAAATAAACAACAAAAATACAAACAAATTAGGACAACAGAAAAAATCACATGGCAAGTACACCAAACACCAATGCAATGTTCTACTCTACCCTTGGGAACAACATATATATAGTACAAATATACATCGTACCCCACAATCTTAACGGCTACATCGTCGATCTTTCTCCGTTGCCGGAACCTGCGCAAACTCACATGACTATGTCAGATATCCAGCTCCGTCCCGCAGACGGAAACAGTACCATTTTGGTGCCGTTCTGTTTGGCAGAAATTGTAACCAAAACAAGGGTCCCACTCTTGTCCTTACTTGACAATTGTCAAAAACGTTGACTGCATCAAAACTCACGAAATTTTATCATGTGGCCCACATGTTGTCACCACCATTTTGAAGGAGAAGACCAAAAAATGGAGGAACAACAAAAGTAGCCGCAATGTTGTGTTCCAGTTGAGAAAATAATGATAATAATAACAAGGTGCTACTAATGTTACTACTGTTACAATTCTAATAAAATTGAATTTCAAAAAACATTAATCTAAAATGATGACAATAAAACCGGGAAAAAGTGGAATTTGGGTTATGCTGGAGAATGTTGAGAGGTGGGATCAGCTGAGGATGGTATATCAGGACCAACACGACAACCTTCGAGCATGAAAACAATGTCGGACATGGTTGGTCGATCAAGAGGATCTGGTGCTGTGCAAAGCAAACCAACTTTCACACCTAGTAAAAACTCTTCCCATTCTGATGATTCTGGGTCTAATTCAAGTAAACCAGGTTCTAGTAACTCTGTTATTTGACCCCTTTGAAGTTGTTTCTTCACCCACTTCACAATGTCTTCGTCTTGTGTGAACATTACTGGTCTCTTTCCTGTTAGAAGTTCCAATAACACAATGCCAAAGCTGTAAACATCAGACTCTTTTGTGATTTCACCGGTTAAGATTGCTTCTGGTGAAACATAACCCAGAGTGCCAACTGATGTTGAAGTGGAGGCTGTCTCTCCTGATGTGGGGACTGTTAGTCTTTCTAAACCGAAATCTGATAAATGTGCTTCGAAATCTGCGTCGAATAGAACGTTTTGAGGTTTCACATCACCGTGGACCATTGTGGATTGATGTATGAAAGCTAATCCACGGGCGATTCCTAGTGCAATGAGGTGTCTCATTGGCCAGTTTAGAACATGGCCATCTTGGTGAGAAGCTTCTTGGAGGAGTGTTGCCAGGTTTCCATTGGGCATGTAATCGTAGGCCAGGAGTCTCATATCTGGTGGTCCTGCATAGTAACCTCTGAGAACGGTTAAATTTCTGTGCTTTATTTTGCCTAGTGATTCAGCTTCTTTTCTGAACATGTTCTCATCTAATGATCCATCAGGGAGCCTCCGAATGGAAAGGACCATTCCATCATTGTAGCAAGCCTTGAATACTAATCCATACCTTGTCCTGCTGAGTACATTCTCTTCGTCGAATTGTCTCGTGGCTTCAATTGTTTCAGCAAGTGTGATTTTGGTGTTGAACATTACGAGTTTTGGCCCACCGTTTTCACTGCTGCCACGGCCTCCACTTGCACCTGAACTTGCTCTTGCAGGACTCTTTTTCTTCTCCCCAGAAACCTTTTCTTTGAGCTTCTTGCGCCATCTCCATAAGCCGATGATGTAAAAACAGCAAAACAGAACTAATATGAAAGCTCCTACTGCAATGATGATAATCAACACAATCAACCTCTTTTTGTCCCTATTGTTTGTACTTTCGCACTTTGATTCCAATGGCTTCCCACATAAACCATGATTATCAGCAAATACAGAAGGGTTGTTGAACCGTGATCCCAAAGTTTGTGGTATCTCACCTTCCAAATTGTTCCCCGACACATTGAAATACACCAAATCAGGCATCATAGAAAAATTACTAGGAATTTCACCACTCAAATTGTTAGCAGAGAGATCTAGCATTGCTAGGTTTGATAAATTTGACAATGACCCTGGTATGACACCTCCAAGCTGGTTGTGATCTACTAGCAATGTGGTCAATGACAAACATTTGGAGATATCCTTGGGCACATCCCCAGTTAACTTGTTACCACCCAAATCAAGCACTTTCAAACGGGCAAGGCGAGAGAGATCGGTAGGAATCTGACCTGACAATGAATTCAACCCAAGCTCAAGAACTTCAATACCAGAGCTGTTTCCGATTTCTGAAGGAACGGTTCCTGTAATGTGATTATGAGACAACGAAAGAACAACCAACGATCGAAGAAAACCATAGTTCTCAGGAATATGCCCAGAAAAAGTATTAGAACTGAGATTCACATATTGCAAACTCATCAAACTGCTGAACCCTTCAGGCACTACACCAGATAACTTGTTCTCCTGCAGAGCAATAACTTGCAGATTCGGTAACCCAGAGAGCTCAAATGGCAACTCTCCAGAGAGATTCTGTTTGCTCAAATCAAGTGTAGTTAGCCTGAAAAGATTTCCCAAACTAGAAGGAATTTTCCCAGAGAAGTCATTACCACTCAAATTGAGAACCATTAATCTATTCAAATTCCCAATACTATCATAAATTTCACCACTAAACTTGTTATCACTAAGATCCAAAGTTGTCAAATTGCTCAAACTCATTATCATCTCAGGCATAGTTCCATTTAATCTATTACTTCTCAAACTCAATGTTTCAAGTAAAGAAAGGTTACCAAAACTCGCCGGAACTGAACCAATGAATTGATTTCCACCAAGTGATAAAACCTTGAGCCCCTTCACATTGCCGAAAAATGTAGGAACTTCACCAGCAAAATTGTTTCCTTCAAAATCAACAACACTAAGGGACCTACATTTCATTATTTCCGATGGAATAACACCAGTGAATGAATTATTAGCCACCTTCAACTCCGTCAACCAGGCGAGATTTCCTATTTGCCGCGGAATCTCGCCGGAAAGTGCATTACTCGAAAGATCAAGCACTGACAAAGTAGTTACATTGGTTAACCACAAGGGAAACGTGCCTGTTATGCTATTGTGTTGAATATCCAAAACCTGAAGAACACTGAAACACGTGTTGGTTTCAACTCCAACGAAATCCGTGAAACCATTGAATCCAAGCTGAACTATCCTCAAAGACAGGGCGTGGACCGAAACATTGCAAAAAACCGAAGCAGGAATTGATCCAGTAAGATTATTGTGAGAAAGTGACATCACCTGAAGCATCGGAATCGCCGAAATCGCCGATGGAATCACGCCGGAAAGTGAATTTCCTTCAGCACTCAAATGCACCAAAGAAGAACAATTTGCAAGTGCAGAGGGTAGTGTTCCTCCGAGAAAGTTATGATCAAGCCATAGATATTGCAGTTTCTGAAGCTCACCAAACCTCGCCGGAATCTCACCGGAGAATTGATTATACGAAAGGTTGACAAGTTGTAGAAGAGATAAATTACCAACGGTGACCGGAATCTCACCGGAGAACGCATTCGACGATACGTCTAGATACTTAAGACCAACCGGAAGCGAACTCGGAACAGTTCCGGTGAGTTGATTTTGAGCAACGTTAAGAATCATAAGACCGGTGAGGTTTCCGATCTCCGGCGGAATATCACCGGAAAATTGATTATCTTGCAAAAACAAAAACCTCAAGAGCTTGCATTTCGAAAGCGTTCTCGGAATGGTTCCATTGAAGAAATTGGAACGGAGGCTTAACTTCCTCAACATGCGTAACTCGCCAAGATGTTCACTGAGTCTACCAGCGAGTTGAAGACGAGGGAGACGAAGCTCAGTGACACGGTGGTTGTTGCAAGAAACGCCGCGCCAGTCGCATGGTGCTTCCGGTGAAGATGGATCCCAACCGTCGAGTGCTCCGAGAGGATCATGGAGGTTGAGCTTAAACGACGTTAGGATTTGGATCTCGGTGCCAGTGACGGTTACGGCGTAGGATAAGAATGGTGCGCAGAGTAAGAGAATGAAGAAAAGTGTATGAGTATGCATGGTTTTTGTGAAGAGTGTGAAGAGAGAAGAGTAATGAGGAAGGTTTGTTTGTTATGATAGTGTGTTAATGTTATGGTTAGCAGCGTATATTAGCATAGTGTGTAGTATAATAAAGGGAGAGAATATAAGAGGAAGAAACTCTGTTTATATTTTCACTAAGGTGGAAAATGGAGAATTCTAATTTATGATGATTTCTGTGTGTGTGCATGAAAAATGAAAACGCTGTTTATGGATTGTACAGCGTCTTCCTCTGGCTCTGCTATCTCTGTGTCTATTTTGGAATTGCATTTGTGACTGTTTCTTTTTACTATTTTATTATTATTGGAGTAGTATTATTATTTTATTTGTGTCTCCCTATTTCCTAGAAGTAGGAGTGTAGGACTAGGAACCCTTTGAACGAACACTTTTTTGAAAATGGGGGTACTGCTGTGTGAAGTTCTGCTGGGACCCTTTAGCTCTACAAACTTTTTAACCTCATATGATGTGATATGACTTGAATCATTAGCTATGCTCCACTCTCCCTTTTCTGCTATTTTTATTTTTGGTACAATTTTCCGCTATTTTTATATAGAGTTTAATTTGTTTTTGGTCCCTATAAATATACCAACTTTTTATTTTAATCCCTCTAAAATTTTCCTTCAACTTTTAGTCCCTATAAAATTTTCAATCACTACTTTTGGTCCCTATTTTTAAGTTAATTTTTGTATTTTTTAATGAAATTGTGCATAAACGTGTAGAATATTGTAAAAAAAGTTCCCAAAAAAATTAGATTTTTTTTAATTAAACATAAATTAAATATGAATTTTCAACCGTCAAAAATATAAAAATTCATCTTAAATTCAAGTTTTGTTAAAATATTCTAATTTTTTTTTGGAAGAGATTCTTTTAATAGTAAAAATTTTTCTGCAAAATTTTATTCAAAAATATGAATTCTATATATGAGTTTACTTTAAAAGAGAGACCAAAAGTGAAGATGGAAAGTTTTTTAGAGAATAAAAGTTGAAGGAAAATTTTAGAGTGACTAAAACGAAAAGTTGGTATATTTATAGGGACTAAAAACATATTTAACCCTTCTATATATATAAAAATTCTTTAGTATCATTTAAAAAAGGGTTAATTAAGTAAATGGTCCCTGTAAATATTCAGAATTTTGTTTTTAGTCCTTATAAAATAAAATCACACTTTTTAGTCCCTATAAAATTTTCCATCAGCATTTTTAGTCCCTGTAAAATTTTTCCGTCAACATTTTTAGTCCCTATAAAAAAAATCCATCAACATTTTTTGTCCCTAAAATACTTAAGGAAAATGTCACATGGAATAAAAAGTGTGATTTTATTTTGTAGGGACTAAAAACTAAACTGTGAATATTTATAAGGACTAAAAACTTAATCAACCCTTTAAAATAAATAAAAACTAAACTAGTCTATTTAAATCGAGTTTTTAGTATTAGTTTTTTTAGAGGTTTTTTTGATCAAATACTATAAGTTTGTTTTTATGATGAATAAGTGAGAAGTTTAAGGTTCGAACCTCAATCTACATACATAATAATGCAATGTTCATAAAAAAAAAATTACATAAACATTTACTAAGAAGGAAACACTTTATTTTTAGTAAAAAAGAAAAGAAAAAAAAAGTTTGACTCAGAAAGAAACTCTTGTTAGAAAATATAGTTATTGAAAAAATTAATCTTGGATTATTACGATTATATTGAACTCTTTCCTTAAAAACAATATATTGAACTTTGACTTGAAAAAAGTTATGTTGGTCTTCTAAAAAAAAAGAATTAGTTATATTGAATTAGGATCTATTTAGTTGAACAATGAAAAGAGAGTTAATTTTTTTTTGTAATTGTTCATTTATAAATAATAGAAGGGTCATGTTAACTTGTGCCCTAAGAGTATATGTTAAGGAACCCAACAAAAGCAACTTTGTATTGGAAAACATGATATTTTAACTTTTTTAAAAGTTAACTGCACGACTTTTGATGCGTATATTTCTATAATGAATTCCTTAACATGTGCCCTTGAGGGCATAAGTTAACATTTGTCATGATAGAATTGTATGTAAAAAAAACGATAGAATAGTAACCGGTGTACATGGATTGATCTAAAATAGAAGTTTTATCTTAAAATTTGTATATTCAACACATTGAAATATAAAAAGGCAACTTTTTCACATAAAAGTTATCAATTTTTTTCATTTTTTGAATCCTTAACAAGTGCCCGATAGTGATTAAATATGGGTCATGTTAACTTGTGCCTTAAGGGCATAGGTTAAGGAACCCAAAAAAAGCAACTTTACATTGAAAACATGATATTTTAACTTTTTAAAAGTTGACTACACGACTTTTGAGGCGTATATTTCTATAAAGGGCTCCTTAACATGTGCCCTAGAGGACACAAGTTAACATTTGTCATTAAATAAATATAGGAGTCTTGTGAGGGAGAGAGAATCAAACGTGCATTATGCTTTTCTCTAAATTAGGAGGATCTAAAGGGAGCGATAATAAACTATTTTCTCTCTCTTGTGAGTCGTCACCTGAAACCTTAATTTATTCTCCTTCATCCATCAAAACTACCCTCTTGATCGTTTTTTTCTTCCCTTTTATTTAAATAAATGATTTTCACATATATTTAGTTTGTTCTTTGGTGATTATACCGTCTTAAAACAATTTGTTTGTCGTCTTTGTGTAGCCTTATTTGTCTTTTCCATCTTGTTCAGGTGTTTGATTGGTTCCGATTGTAAAATCAACTTCGATCAAGTGCAGGTCTAATCAATGACTTTGACGTCATCAACATTGCAGATTTAGAGTCACGGGAATCCCAAATACTTGAATATAGTCATATTTGTAGACGACTAGACATATGTACTTTGCTATTTTAAGCTATTAACATAGATGTTGTGAGTTTGTTTGCAAATTCATCCTTTTAGTTTTTAGCGAATTTGTATTGTATCTATGTACTTTATCAATTTGAATGAATAAATATCGTTTGTTTTTTAGTAAAAAAATATATTTTCAGTTTAATTTTAAATTTGTTCCATGTGAATTTTATATGACAAATAGTCATTTTTTTGAGAGAATATGACAAATAGTCATTTTCACCGTAAATGTGTAACGAATAGCCATACTAGTTTCTTAATGTATCAAAATTTTAAAATAGTCATTTTTTTTTGAAACGGCAAATATTATTAAACGTCATCCCCGCAAGACGCAAGGAGTGAACGAAATCAAGATACAAATGGTGCCGCATATAGACGGAACACCATAACCACCTTAAAACACCCCTGGAGATAAACTCACCAAAACACCTCACCACCTAAAACAAACTCCAAAAAACAACAACCATTGTAAACGCAGGATCCACCACCGCTCATCGTCACTACTCACCCACAAAGATCACCCTCAACATAAAACTACCAGATCCCAACTCCCAAGCCGAGCCACAAATTGAAGAGCACCTAACCGAAGATCATGCAGCTATCTCAAACCTCGCGACCTCCGATCCACCGAAAGAGCACAACACAAAGCCCAAAAACCAACAAAGACAGAACTGACTCCCGATCTCGAATCAAAAGTGATCGGCCCACCAGACTATAGAACTAAATTGGCAGGGCACCCTAAGCCCCTGGTACACCAGAGAAAAACCAAACCAAGTCAAGCAAAGATTGCAGCTAGACCCCGACTCCCGATCTCGAAGCCAAATGAACCGGCCCACCGAAAACCAGCATACAATATGTAAGACGAGAGACATGGCATGCGAAGTTTAAAACAACAAACAAATCAATGGAAAAAATGCTCAACAAAATGGGACACGCACCCTCCAAACACCCTAGACACCTAAACCACCCACAACAAAACAAAAAAGAGAGCTAATGACGACAATCATGGACCCGCGTAACAAAAGCTGCCTCCAAGAATAACCACCCCAACAAGCACCCGACTCCACCACCTCACAAGACAGACACACAAAGAACCCGGAGGGTGTCTGACACCAAAACAAGCAGAATCGAAATCTACACGACCACCGACGCGAACAACCTCAACCACCACGATCCTTACAACAACAAACGATCCGGAAGTTCAATGAAGGAGGATTAATCATGGATGGAAGCGCTACCGCCATACCTTTAGCCGCTAGAGTCGGACCCCACAGTTCAGCACCACACATTGATTGTGCATTACATTAATCAAAATAGTCTAAGACGTTAATATATTTTGTTAATATTGTCATATCGATCCTTCAATATATATATTGATTGTCATATCAATTCATATAGATACTAACTTAATACTAGTATCTATTGGCAGAAATCTAGAATTACTTGGTTGAAAGAGGGTGAGGTTAATTCAAAGTTTTTCATAGTATTATATCCTCTAAAAGAAGAACGAATTCTATTATTTCTCTGTACTCAAAATTGAAGGTGTGTCAACTATTAGAAGTCCAATTTTTAACCACTTTACTACTCACTTCATAAAGACAACTTCAATTAGGCATAGTGTGGAGAATCTTCCTTTCAAATCTATATAGACTCATATGACAATCATATATGGTTAAAATAAACTTCTTTCAATTTTTCTCTATTTGTTGTTGTTATGGTTCAAGTTCAACCCCTTTCTTTATTTTGGTTGGACTTTTAGACTTTCTTTTCTCCCTTATGATGTCATTCTTTATCCCCTCAGCGGTTTTTTTTTACAACATTTCCTTATTTTTATTTATTTTTTTACAGCATTTTTTGTATAGCTAATTATATTCTTTTTATATCAAATAGTTAGTTATAGCTTTAGGTTTAATTAAAATAAATAAATAAATTTGTTATTTATAGTACTCTTTCTGTTCCATAATAAGCGAGTCATTTGCAAAAAAAATATTGTCCCACAAAATTTGACCCATTTCGCTTTTTAATAGAATATTAATTACTTCATCCGTCCTATAATAATTGAGTCTTTTGTAAAAAAATATTGTCTTAAAATAACCGACTCATTTCACTTTTCAATACAATACAGTATTAATTACTTTTTTTTTCTCTAATTATAACTCTAATTAATACTATTTTCATCACTCTCAATTCAATATATCCCACGTTGCATTTATGATAGTGGAGAATGCACCAATACATAACAAAAATATTTAAAACCATTTTTCTATCTCCTTTATTTATTCATTTTTCTTAGGGAAATGTTAACCAGTGCCCCGGGGCACTGATTAAGGAGTTAAATATAGTAGTAGTATATTGCATTGAAAGTTGTGTTGTCATTGCATTAAAAACTTAAAAAGTGTTCTTTTTGACTTAAAATTTTCACTTTTGGCTTCCTTAACCAGTGCTCCGAGGGCACTGGTTAACATGACCCTTTTTCTTAATATGTACACCATCCGGTCACTAATATAAGCAAAAATTCAATTTCTAGGTTCATTCAATTAATGATGTATGTAGTCTTTATTATAGGCTACATACATCATTTATTGAATGAACCTAGAAAGTGGTTTTTTGCTTATATTAGTGACCGGAGGGTGTATGAAATGAGCAAATGACTCGGTTAATATGGGATGGAGGGAGTACTTTTTTCCAATTATAACTCTAATTAATACTACTTTCATCACTCGCAATTCAAGATAATCTACTTTGCATTTATGATAAGGAGGAATGCACCAATACTTGACAAAACACTCAAAATCATGTTTCTATGTCTTGCTAACCGATGCCCCCGGGGCACTGGTTAAACATACCATAAAAAGGGAATTATTACCATAAAAGGAAACTGTTTTTGAATTTATTATAAATTAATTACACAATTTCAATACATTAACTACTACTCCCTCCGGTCCTAAATATAAGCAAATTTGACTTTTTACATTCATTCAATTAATGATGTATGTGGTCCATAATATGAATCACATACATCATTAATTGAATGAACCTAAAAAGTGAAATTTGCTTATATTTAGGACCGGAGGGAGTATATAATTTCCTTTTTTATATCTTTAACCAGGGCCCCGGGGGCACCGGTTAACATTTCCCTTACTTATAATACATTTTTCCTTAATATATGTGAAATGAAAAAAAAAAAACTCACTTAAAATGGGGAAATATTTTGGTGCCATTAATGGCACCATACCATTAGATCTGGGCCACACATTGCCCAAATGTGTGTGTGATATGTGTGTGTGGGTGCCATTAATTGCCAGGATTTAATGGCAAGGTGCCATTAATGGCACCCAAGTGCTGCTCCTTAAAATGGCACGGAGAAAGTAATCTTGTTTGCTTTATGTTTTAGGATTGAGATTTCTGTGAGGTCCACCTCAGCCATTTTTTCATTTCTCTTGGAGCTATTGAATTGGCAATTGACAAGTGGTGAGCCAAATCAATCCTATGGGGGATATGATTGTGTACATGGGGGAAACTGGGTTTTTCATACTTGGACGGCTGGGACACATCACATATTTTTATATATCTGTTTTGGCACTTTATGTTTACCCCCCATGATTTTGGCTCAATGTTAGGTGTTTTTTTCATTAAAAGTCTATGTTTATGCATTGTTTGTCCCCTTTCAATAGAATTGTCAATATATCAATTGAAGTTGAAAGCAAAAGGGGCCAAGATTTAACTATTGGTTAGGCTTTTGAATATATTTAGCCACAAAGTTTTTGTGGGAAAGTACAGCTAATGAGCAAAAGCTAAATCCATAAGGAGCAAATTGGATTAATGTCAATCAATTTGGTGGACCACAAATCTGATAGTCACACTGATACTTTAGTTGATCCTTTTAACAATGTGAGGACAACCAATTTTATGACGATTAATTTCAAATTAATGCCCTGTCATTTGGACTATGGTGTACAACTATTTATTGTTTTCTTTGTAAAAAAAAAACTTTATTTTTTCGTAGAGTTATTAAAAAAAAAACAAAGAGAGGAAAAGAAAAGAGTCACTATCAATGTTTTACTCTCTCCTTCTTTAGTATTTTATAAATTTCTTTTCAAATAAAAAAAAAAAGACCTTACCTCTAAATATAAACATAAGCTTTTTGACAAAAATAAAATGAAGAATACTAAAGAGTGTCTCGAGAGTTATTAGTCAAACAACTCAAATAAGTAAGTTTTCATAAAAAAATTGTTTAATCATTAATTGATCAAATAATGACTTATGCTTTCAAAACAAAATTTCTATTTACGGATTTCTTAATCAATGTCATGGGACACCAGTTAGCAAGACTTATAAAATAAACATAAGTTTAAGTTTTTTGGGGGTGGTGAGGATTGCAAGAAAATTTCATGGGTAGGGTGGCACTCTGTTTGTACACCAAAGGAGGATGAAGGGTTAGGTGTGCGAAAGTTGAGGGAATTTAATTTATCATTATTAGAAAAGTAGTGTTGGAGGATGCTGGATGATAAGGAGGGGTTGTGGTATCAAGTCTTAAAGGCTAGATACGGGGAGGAGGGGGTAGGTTGAAGGATGGGGGAAGGAATAGTTCTTCGTGGTGGTGGACGATCTCAGATGTTCGCGGAGGTGTTGGGATGGAGAGTGGGAGTTGGTTTGAGGACAATCTCCGTAGGGTAGTCGGTGGAGGTAGTGCTACCTTTTTTGGATTGATAATTGGATAGGAGGAGTTCTGCTTCAAGTCCGTTTTCCTAGGTTGTTCTCTTTGGCCGAAGATAGGTGGATCACGGTGGCAGATATGGCTAGTAGAGGCTGGGGGAAGGAGGTGGTGCCTAGATGTGGAGGACGCGCCTTCTTGCCTGGGAGGAGGAGAGTGTTACAGAGTGTGTGTTTATGTTGCATAATATTGTTTTGCAGGATCATGTTCATGACAGGTGGCGATGACTTCTTGACCCTATTGCTGGCTACTCTGTTAAAGGAACTTACCATTTCCTCACGAGTGTGGAAGATCCTCCGGATCGAGGTCTGTTTGACGATGTGTGGCATAGGCAGGTACCGCTCAAGGTCTTTCTGTTTGCTTGGAGACTTCTTGTTGATCGACTCCTCACAAAAGATAATTTGGTGAGGCGACGAGTCCTTCAGCCTGATGACAATGTTTGCGTAGGGGGTTGCGAGTCTCTGGAGACTGCAAATCACTTGTTCTTTGGCTGCGACACATTTTGCAGCATCTGGGTTTTGGTGTTCCAGTGGCTCGGTATCTCTTGCGTCGTTCCATATGAGGGTCAGAATCATCTTCTTCAGTTCGGCCATCTTGCAAGGTTACCGCGTTCATCTCATTCTTTCCTTAGAGTTTGGGTTATCTGGAAGGAGCGGAACAACAGAGTTTTTAATCGAAATTCTTGGATTCACAAAGTATTGCATACAAGGTTAAAAGACAATCTTACCTTTGCCTAAAACCTAATATGCAATCTTTTGTTTTCAGCGTTCATGACTGGTGGCGACATCCTTTACCATGCATGAGTGTTTTGATGTAATGTTGTTATTATTACTGTTTTCTTCTTTGAGGTGTTCCATTTATTGGCACCGGTGACTTGACTTTGTAAGTATTTTGGGTGTTTCTCTTTGCACGCCTTGTGCGAGATGAAACACCTTTGTTAGTGTTATATCTCACTTTGGCTTGTTCAATAAAAGTTTAAGTTTAGAGATGCATATATATATATATATATATATATATATATATATATATATATATGGGTAATGCTAATGCACACCCACTTGAATTTTAGAAGGTGTGCATTAGCATCATACACCTTTTTGCTTTGGACTTAAAAACCATTTTTTCCTTTTTAAACAACTTAGATTAAAGGGTAAGATAGTAATTTTATTTGTTTATTGAAAACATACAATTAATTTCCCCATTTTTTCTTATTTTTTCCGTAAAGAGGCTTTGAACTTACCATCATGTTCTCTCTCCAAAAAAATAACTCCAAAACATGACCGCCCATCTTCATTGCCGGAATCCAAGCTACTCCGATCACATTTCTTCATTATATATGTTAAGTTTGTCTTCTACCAAAAGAATATATTAATTTATCCTTTTGGTATTAGAATTTAAATAGCTTTAGTTTTGATACAAATTGTTAACCCTGTGCTGATGAATAAAGAGGAAACAAAGGTATCTATCAAAAATCATGGACGGTGGTGTTTTGTTTTTTGCCAACAGCAGATGTGATTCATAGACAATGGAAATAAAAATTTTGGTGTTGGTTAATCAAAACAATCAAAATAAAAATAGAAGAAGGGTTTAATTTTTTTTTTTTTAGGTGTAAAAGAAGGTTTTCTTCTTTCCCTGTGCTACAACGTGATTGTTTAGGAGCATGAAAGAGAAGATGATGAGCAAGAATGGCAAAATTACTTTAAGAGGCATATGCTTTTAATGACAATTGAAGAAAGAGAAAGGGTATTTTCTGTCCAAAGTGAAAAGGTGTATGATGCTAATGCACACCTTCTAAAATTCAAGTGGGTGTGCATTAGCATTACCCATATATATATATATATATATATATATATATATATATATATATATATATATATATTTTCAACTATATTTTATTAAAATTATAATTTGTCTTATAGCATAAAGAAGTCAAAATTAAACGCATATAGGTGAACGATAATTTTTTTTTGGGTACAATACATGAATGATAAATTATCAATATTTATACATAAATCAAAATACACATTGATATTGATTATACTATCAATATTTGTGGAAAGTAGGGAGACCTCTAACCTTTTTGAGTCAAGTAGTTTAACGAGGACAATTCACTTGTAAGGTGAATAAGTGGGTGTGTATAGGGTTCAAACTCTGCCTCTTACATAATACTATAATACATTGTCGATATCAACTAAGTTATACTCAAGGTGATTAATTATTTTTAAACCGTTGGAATTGGATAGAATTTCAATTAAATTGCTCAAATAAATTAATTTGTACAAAGTACAGACTCAGATTTCAATAGGTCTAACCATCCTCTGTCAAAAAAAAAAAAAAAAGGTCTAACCATCCAATTTAATTTTTATAATATTGGTCATTATTTGCATGTTCCATCAATGTAGTGCAGAGAGCAGCTAGTATGGCAACTAAAAAGGGTTTCACTTTAACAACATGATTCTTCGTTCCATTCAATATAAAACACATGATTCTGCGTTTCATAATTATGCAGTAATTGAACAATGGTCCATCTAGCAATAAGTGGTTTAGCAATGCCAGTAATTGCTCACAAGCCTGCTTGCTTAATTGGGTCGAGTAGCAGTGACCCTATGGTGTGTGTGAAGTGGGTGAGAAATGGAAATTTGGACATACCTAAATTTAAAGCTTTGAAGATGCATTATGAAAGTATTGTGTTTAGCGAGTATAGGGCATTCAATTTTACCTAATATATATGTCTATCTTTGTGATTCAATTGAATGGGAAATAGGTAGCAGTTTTAGTTCATTTGATTAGTGAAGGCACAGGGTCTAGATCAGGTAACTAATAAAGACGTTGTCTCACCCATACTCTCTACTCATACATTTCATTTATAACATTCACTAATTGCTAGTTTGTCACCATTTAATAAGATTGAACAGTCTCTTTTATTTACTTCGATCTAAGTGGGTAAAGATCCTCTCCATTTATAACTTTTTCCATTTGTTGCAATTTGGAGAGAGATGGACAAAAAAAAAGTGGTGGGTCCTATCACTAAGTGGATCCCACCATCATTATTTTTTATGTGTCTATCTCTCTCCAAATTGCAACAAATGAAAAAATTTATAAATGGAGAGGATCTTAACCCGATCTAAGTTATCTGATGGAGTTAACCAAAAATGTACTCCCTCCGATCACTATTATAAGCAAAATTTCACTTTTTAGATACATTGAATAATTAATGTATCTAGTCTTTATTATAGACTAGATACATTAATTATTCAATGTATGTAAAAAGTGAAGTTTTGCTTATAATAGTGATCGGAGGGAGTATATTTGATGGACTTGAGTTGTGTGTAGTCACACGTATTTTGCTGGGTCGGCTTAAGGGCCAAGCAACCCAAGCAAGACCTTTAGGCCTCAAAATTTTGGTTGAAAGAAAAGCCCTCTAAAAAAATTAATTTTGTTATAAGTATATTATATAATAGATAAATTAAGACATTTGCATAACACAACTGATTACTAAAAAGACCTCAATTACTCTTGGCCATGAATTCAAATTTTGGTCTCCACAAAATTGATTTTATACACATATTATGTTAAAAATATATATATACATTTAAAGGCCACATTAAAAATTTGCTTTAGGCCTCTTAATCTGTAGGGTCGGCCCTGATATTTTGCTTGTCTGATTAACATCGAACATAGTCTTAATTTTAAAATCGTTATTTGAAAAAAACTCGAATTTAATTTTTGGATGAAATATTTTTTTTATTAGACTTAACTTATCTCTGACCGAACATGATGTAGGAGAGTTTCCACAGTATTTTTATAATTTCCTTAGTATTTTATTATTTCAGTCCAATTTTATTATTTGTTTGTTTTTTTTATTTTGGATTTTCGACCCATTAGGGTTTTGTTATTTTCCTATTTAAGCTTAAGAGTTGTAGCCAAATAGACAACTTTTTTTATTTAATAAAATATTCGAGACTTTTCTCTCAATTTTGGTAGATTCCGAAAACCCTTATTCGATAGTTTTGTCGCTTGTAACTTGTCTGTTTGTCTTTTAGGTTTAACGCTTGCTTTCCGTACTGCGTCAGAACACTAGATTATTAGGACCTCCTCCCCTAAGAATTGGAAGGTTAATTAACACAAAAAATTATTTAAAAAAGAAAATTTAAAAACTACCGTAAAATCGTGACCATCCATCTAGACCATTAGATGGCTTCCAAAGTCCATATTTGAAATATGTGGCTCAAACATTACACTGAGTAGGTGGAAAGAGCTCTCACCATGAACAAGATAGGAGCTAATAAACAAGACAAGACCAGCTTGTTGTATGATTTATTTGTACAAACTTTTTTTTTTTTAGGAATTGTTTGAACAAACTTGTTACATGAATTGTAGTTTCTAAAAAATTTCTTTTCAACCATCAACATAAATTACATTTTAATATACCTATTCTCTCATATATCTAGGATAAACTTTTTCTGTTTTATAGAACGCGAAGTCACTAGGCAATTTACGTGATTCTAAAGGGATATTTTGTTCGAAGTACTAAAATGAGTGAATTTTTCTAATTCAATGAATAAATTGTTTTGTTTTTTTTTGGAGGGGGGTGACTGAATTGTTATTTCAAAATATTTGAGAGACTAAATTATCATTATTATTATTTTTAATAATTTTAAGAACAATAGATACGTCCTCTATAATTATTTGATCTACGTAATTTTTTAATTGAAATAAAGTTACAATGAAATATCTTTTGAGTTACATCATGAAATGTTTTATTCATTTTTTAAAATTTACTTCTGAGAAACTTCTTTCATGAGGCCCTCATGTACAGTACTCCATTGGATTGTGTCCCAATTTCTTTTGACTGGGTGGGGGAATAATGTTCAAGTATATTGGTTGCACGCTTGTCACACAAATCAGTAATCATATATATTTTACGAGAGCAGATGAACTATCCAATTTTCGAAGATCTTTTTTATATTTTTTTAAAAGTGAGTTAAGTATATTGGAATATAAAAATGAACATTGATGGATATATAAGTGAGATTGTTCATATATTTAATATTTTAAGGTTTAAATTTAAGATGTGTTGTCGAACTTGTTCAAAAGAAAAAAAGTGTTGTCGAACTCATTTTGTGTTTTTAAAAAGTTCGATGTGATGATCGTTGAGCTCTCCTCATGATCAAACAAAAGTATCATAATCGATAGCTCGATCAATTTGTTCTATCAAAAGTCTTTTGCACAATGGTACGTGCAGACAGCAATTATATTGATGGAGTATCTTTGAAGGTGCATGTGTATCTAGATGAAAATGAGTGTGACATACTCATATGAATGAATATCTAACACATGGGCAGATTGTTAGTGTTTCAAGTATGAGTTAAAAAGTCTTATATACAATTAAAGTTAGAGGGCTCATATATACCTAGTTTCGAGTTAAGATCTGACATTCATGTTAATTGTTTGTTTGCTCAAAATCTAATGGAGAATGCTAGAGTACCCCATGTGCATTTGTTAAACAACTAAAACAAATATGTTTCTATTAAAAAAATGATGTAATTATTACTTGATAAAAAATAACAATTTATATTTTCAAGACAAAATTTATATTTATGGATTCTTTAACAAATATCTCTGAGACACTGGTTATCAAGACCCATGAAAAATGCTAAAGAGTGTCCTGTGTGTAGTTGTTAAGCAACTAAAACAAATAAGTTTTCATATAAAAAAAATGATGTATTTATTATTTGATAAAAATAACATAATGTTTCATTGATATTTAAGTGATGAGTCATGCTTTTTAGAAGGATCTAGAGAGATCATTTGTGATAAGTCATTGTTTAGTTTGTTATGGAATTAGTTTGTTAGAATAGTTTTAATGCGACTCTTTTAGAATATTATTTCCTCCATTAATGAACAGTTAAAAAGTTGTTTATAACATAATGTTTCATTGATATCATAAAATACTTTTTATTTTATTTTTTAAAATGACTTATAATTTAAAGCAGAAAGAGTACAATGAAACAAACATACTCACATTCAACTTGTAGTATACTTGTTTTGACTCAAAGTGTTGTTTAAAGTTATGCACAATTTATAAGAAAAGTGTGAAGTAATCATATGGATTGAGATATATTTCTAGTATGTTAGGGTGAATAATATACACGATCAAACTATGATATGTAAGAATGGAGGGAATAACAAATAAGAATATAAATACAAATTGCTCAATATTTCCTTAATAATCTAAAATAATATTTCCTTAATATTTGGAAGAACATGTACCCAACATTCGCAAATTTTATAAGAGATTAGAACCTAGTGCAATCTATTATGCTCTTCTCTTCCCAACCTTTATCTTTTGGAAACACATTCCCTCTGCCTGATAAAGTACGCATTCCACATATTCTGGCCTATGCCAATGCCATATTTTGATCGAATTTTCTTTATTTGGTACTGTTTTTGTGTCGTTTACCTTTATTAAAGGGTGATTCTATTCATACCAATCCTAATATTAACCACTAAAGAATGAATGACAAAAGAAGTCAATAACACATACTTTACTAAAATAATCATATATAGCTTTTATATAATGTAACCATACTTGGAGAGTCTGAAGTATATGAACAAACTTATAACCTTACAATAACACATTTACAATAAATACAAATCAAAGTTAGAAACATACACAAAAAAATCACAATATATAAGAATTATAACATGGTCATAACAAACTACCTAAAAGTAATTCAAACTCCAAACTCACAAAATCTGCCTCATACTGTTTGTGAAAGACCAACTAAAAGATTTCCTACTTGTGGACCTTGGAGCAAAATTGAGCCCAAACATTTCCTTAAGAGCTTGTTCTGGCTCTACTGGACCAACCAGTTTGGCAACAACTGCTGCACTCTCTCTAATGTGATCAATGTTGTTTGTGTCAGTCCATAGATGATGTGCTAACTGCAACCTCCTATGTTTTGAATTCAAGTGAATGCTCCATTTCATGTATAAGTCCTCTCTATCATATTTTGATAGCTTTTTCTGCATTTGCTTGCACAACATCTGCCTCTCTCTTCTAAGATATCTCATGCTGTTTTCGAGTCAAAGACATTGTACTTTATAAGTTTCATTATTATACAACAAAAAAAATATTTGATGACAAAACATAATTTAGTACAAACCTAGCTAGGTGCTTCTTTGTGTGCTATATTTACATTTTTTTTTTAGTTAAATTCAATACATAGATTGTATATTTAGTGGTATACAATCTACTGACATGTCATAATTGCTGAGCAACATAAACTGAACTTATTACATAGGTTTTGTCTATTAATTAACCACAAAAATGTATGTTTACGAGAAATTAGTTAAGGGTAAGAGTTTGACCTCGTAATATTAATTAATATAGTTCAAACCCTTAGTGTAATTTAACAAAACCTTTATATTTGAAATGTTACCTTGTTTCAGGGGTAAGGGTTCTTCCATCTTGTAGAGTTTTATTGCCTTGTGAAAAAGTTTGCTTAAGATATGATAGCCTTCTGCGCTCTACCTCTAAATAAATAGAATCTAATGGATCCCCTTTGAAGAGAAGGAAAAAGTAAGTCCTATGAACCAATGAAACATTACAAGCATCCCATAGTTCAATAATCTCCTTTTGAAGCCTCTTAAATTTCAAAGGCCACTCTGAATGACTTTCTCCATCAGCTTGCATTGGGTCCAAACCAATGTCTTTTACATTCTTTGTGGACATAATGGCATCCAATCCTATCCCAGGAACCTGTCATGCAAAACAAACTCAAGAAATCAATGACTGAATTTTCAATACAACTAGTTTTTTTGGTATGTTTTTGTGCTACTGATCTCAATAACAAGGATGGTTATGAAGTTGTTAAAAATTGAGTGGAGCCTAACTCAACCCTGCAAAATTGGCTTGTAAGGTGGGGGAGGCCTAAGTTAAAATTTGTCTCATGCTCAGGATTAGACTTCTGGAGCGTGTCCTGACCGGTCCAATATCGAGTGGCCCATCAGATCTTTGATAAGCTTTGATATCATCTTAAAATTTACATTTAGCCTAACTTAACCCTAGATAAGCGGCTTGTAGGGTAAGGGATGCCTAACTTAAAATTTGTCTTATGCCCAAGACTAGACATCTGGAGGGGCCCAATAGCAGGTGGCCCAACATATCTTCAATAGACTCTAAGACCATCTTAGAATTTGGGTTGGGGTTGAGTCTAACTCAACCCTACAAAACCGGCTTGTAAGGTTCCCAAGTGCCTCTTTAACAGTTAACACACCCCTACATTGAAATCTTAACAGAATAGTTATTCAAATGAACCAATAAAAAGTGGAAACAAAACAAAACAACGACGAAGACTTAAAACAGAAGCTTACCTCATGGTCAGCCAGTAAATTCAATCTCTTAAGATTTTCTGTTTCCTTTGTTTTTGGAGTTAAAAGACCATTGATCCTACTTTCATCAGCAGCAGAACTTTCCATAGAATTCCTCTCAGCATTTGCATTATAATTTAGTGTATGAACCTTCTTCAGAAATCCCTCAGGTCTTCCAGCAAAGTCTTTTTCATTCCCTACTGGAGGTGTATTCTGAATTTCTTCATCATCTTCAAACCAATCAGAAGGTAAATTCTTCATGAGACTAGCTTTACAACTTCTACTTCGGCTCAAGCTCAACCTCGACGGTCTAGAACTAGAACTAGAACTAATTCTATTAAATTCTGTCAGCCAAGGAGTACTACTTTCGGGAGTCGGAAGAGCAAAATATTCACGCAAATGGTTCATTCTTTTGTCTTCCTTTAAACCGGATGAACCAAAATCCGTATCGTTTTTGTTCACGTCATCAACTACAATCAGTCCTGGCAAATCTGTCTTTGCGCGAGGAGATGATGCACTAGAATCACTATATGTATTTGATCTTAAATATTCTGAGTTTGACTGTGTATGTTGGTTTGTGATAGGGTCTTCTAACTCAATGCACCTTACTTCTTTACAATACTCCTGTTCATCTTGATCTTCAATGTTCTTCTGATCCAAATCATTCTGTGCAGCATCAATGCTTGTAATTGTAAGCCTTGGTGAAGAATTTCTAACCATGAGATCCTTTTCAAGGTCAGGGAGTTGGAACAAATTATCATCAGAACTAATACTATGTCCATCTGAATATTGAGATGCATCAAAGGACCTAACACTTTCTTCACAGTCAATACTTAATACATTTGGTTCCTCTCTTCGAGTTTCGAAGTTCCAATTATTTGTCACGCGTAATTTGGGATACCGAGGACCTAAACTCTCCTGGAGATTTAGAAGGAAAAATAGATTAGATCAAATAAAAAAATGCATGATTACTATTTTAATGCTATATAGCATGCAAATATAACTCACCACTCCTATTAAACTAGACATGTTATTTCCAGCCTCTTGGAGCATGTCCTTGATTTGAACTTGCGCAAGGTCGCGCTGCAAGGTTAGCTCCTTCACCTCTTTCTTTAACTGCATATAAAGATTTTGTATTTACAACCAACAAAAAAACACAAATTAAGAGTTTTTGCGTCAAAAGCTTTATTATTACCATCTCAATTTCTTGGTCTTTCTCTCTCAATAATGCTGTAGAATCAGAACTCTTAGGGCGTGCTGGTCCTGAATTTCTCAATTCACTTTCCAGTTTAGCTACCTCCTTTTGTAATTGCTTGACTAGTGCTTTATCAGATACCACTACATTGACTTGTGCATTAGTTTCAACTTCTTTAGCACAACTTGCAAAGAAGAGAGTGTTTCGGGTTTGTTCAACATGGCTCCGCGCAGGGCTCATGGTGCAGATGATTGCAGTTCTAGCATTGCCTCCTAATGATGATTGCAATATGCGCGTTAGCTTTGAATCTCTGAAAGGAATATGTCCATTTCTTCCCTTGCTGCAACCAAATTCATTACTTTTAGATAAAAGTGCAAGAAATATTCACCTCTTACTCCAAATCTTCCATAGCTTGATTTTAGGCATATACTTATGTATTGAATTTAAGCATATCACAAATATTGAAACATAATGTTCATAAGCTAACCTGAGTTTGCGGATAACAGTTCCTAGAGTTAGTAAACTACGATTTATATGGCAACCTTCTTTCAACCTTACCCCGGCTGAATTGGTTTGGGATGCCCTTTCACTTCCAGCTAGATCAACAAAATTCTGTACCACAAAAAAATAATCACCATCTTATTACCTATAGATGTTCATTAACATAAACTTGATACTTCAAATATATCATCATAAATTGAGCGAATTAGTCATACCACCGAAGCAGAAAGAGAGCTACACTTGTCATTTCCAAGAAATTCGCGCGCTGAACTTTCAACTGTCTGAAGGATCACATTGTTAAGCAAATGTGAGACAAGATGTACCAGAAAAATTCACCAAGTTCATTAACAAAAATAACAACATATCATACCAGTCTAAGAATCTGATGAGATCTAGAGCTTGCTTCATTCAGTGATGTCTCTCCTATCTGCCTTTGAGCTGTGAAATTTTGAATCCAAATACAACTATTTTATTAGCAAAAAAGAAAACAAAAGGAAATAAGTTCAATCCAAGTATATGAAGCAAGAATAATTCAAACACTTATTACTTTCACAGAAAGAAATGAGTTCTGTAAAGTGGTCCCAATCTCTAATAGTTTCCTCAGTAAGTTTCTCAACAACTGTCCCTCGCTGTCAAAATTAACACAAACCATGAGTAAAAGTACATGCACATTTACTAGCCCTTCGGAAAATGTTGAAGAAGTTATTTATTTACCTCAGGATCATCAAGAAGTCTAAGAGGAGTATAATCTGCACTAAGCAGATCCCTAACAGATTCGTTGTAAATCTCAATTGCTGAAAACTTCAAAATGAATTCTCGCTCCATGTGCTATAAAACAAGTAAATCCCAAATGAAAAATATGGTTTTGGAAAGTCCAAGTAACGCAAGGACTCGGATCCTCTCGTACAGTAGAACAACGTAGCAAATTTTTATCATATTTATAATTTTTTTTGCTGTATCGCTGCAATGTGGGAGTGGATTCAAATCCGCAATGCAGTGTTGCGCGTGCACGCATGTGTGTTTTTAATTTACCTTTTCCATGTAGTTAAAAATGTCTGCTACAGTACAATCAGTTATACCACTCATAGTGTAAGTTTTTCCGCTGCTTGTTTGTCCGTATGCAAAAATGCTTGCTGATTGATTGGAGAATCAAAGAAAAATATTAACATGGAATTTCCAGGGAAACTAATTCTGATAAAAGAGGAAAGAAAATCAAAGAAAATAAACTCACAATTGATTCCACTAACAACAGAAAGAGCAACTTCCTTAGCTGCTTCTTCATACACCTGCCTTGTGGAGCAATCTGATCTAAATACTCTGTCTATAACCAAATCAGAAAAAAGGTATCAAATTTTATCACACCACATTAAACAATCTTCAACTTCATATATTCATATCACTGAATATTTTTTTTTATCTTAACCATCCGGTTCAAAAGGGAAGTGGGCCCTAGTAATTTGGAATTCAAGCGGAAAGTAAGTGAAGCCTAATCAAAGATTGCTTCAGTCCGGATTCGAACTTGAGTTCTCCTATTAATTCATCCTTAACCGGAGTTCATTAATCACTTGAACTCAATCACTTGGTTATTTCACCAGATTTGTAACATGCAACATAAATATTTTCTCCAAAGCAGAATAATGAAATGATATCTCAACAAAATTATAGTAAACACATTTATTAAATTCCAACCTTATGGTAAAAAAGAAAACATAGTCAAATATGTAGTGTGAACATACCAAATGAATATGCTGTTGGATAGAGAGATCTTTCAGAAGCTGAAATGTTATTCCTGTAAATGATGGTAGTGTCATTGATACATTCCCAATCAGATACATCATTTCTTGCAATTTCCTTATCATTTAGAGGACGAATTCGAACCGAAACTTGAATTCTCTCTTCATGATTTTTTGTAGCCTCTTCACCTCCAACAGAACCCATTTTCTTCTCACTCAATTCCTCCTCAATGATGAGAATGAATATTATCACATGTCATTGAATTCATAGCATACCAAAGAAAAATCACTTTGCCTTTTAAGCTAATTTAAGAATGCTTTTTGAATTGTTTGATGAAGGTTGTTTTGAGTTGTTGGGATGGTATGAAACACAAGGACCACTCAAGGCTTCAACCCCCAATCATTATCTGCAGAGACAAATTAATCAAAGGTTAAATAAACTCTTGATTCAGAAGAATACTAAGATAAATATTTTGTAGACATGTTTATGTTTATATATACTTTATATTATATTATAGAGATGCATGAGAGGGAGGAAATAAATATGAATTAACTAATATCTATCTATAAGATCTTATAATTATTTATGTGACCAAAATGAGTTGGTTTCTGGAGTTTTGTGAAATGGTCCCCATCCTAATGAACAGATTGTCAAATACAACATCACATGGAATGTAGAAAAAAGTTTAGAATTTTATGTGAGGAAAATTTACCAAAGGTTAAAAACTTGGAAGGTTGATTTATTTATTTATTTTTTATCAAAGAAAATTCTTTATTCTTTATCCAACTTTGTGTGCAGATAAATTCAGAGAGATAGAGATGTTTCTGAAAATGGAAGAAGGAGGAAAAATATATTAATGGATGAGATTATCTCACTAAAAATCTTGTGCTCTATTTTGGTTGTGTAATTTTTTTTGCAGTAGTTCTAAATTTAGCATGTACAGTATAATCCAAAGAGTAGAAAAAAGTACAAATGTAGATTATGAAATGAATAAAAACAAATAGGTTTTCAGAAACTGGAAATTTGTCAGAATAAACCTAGATTCTAATGAAATTATTACTCTGACAGAAAAAAATGGTATCACATAGACAAACTCAAATGCAAGTGAATCTCACATTTTTCAGCATAGACAAATAAAACTCCTCGTTTGGTTATAGTCTTTATGGCAAACACGTCCTTATTAAACAGCTATAATAGACAAACTATGAATAATTCAGAGGTTTTTTTTTTCTTTTTTTCTGGGAGGTATTTCGGAGCCGAAAGTCAGAGATTAATCTTTTGAAATATAAAGATCTATTTAAATGATTGATGTCTCTTTTTTTCATATGCATTGGTTAAAGATCGAACTCATGACCACATGATTACATATCTTGTTATCCGTCAACTTGACTAGCGTTGATATTATGCGAGTTTTTGTCCTCCATTATATTGTTGTTATTAATATTTTTATTTTTTGGTTTCATTTTTTTTTTATTGTTATTATTATG
The DNA here is from genome assembly GCF_051527215.1 of Medicago sativa. NCBI lineage: Eukaryota > Viridiplantae > Streptophyta > Magnoliopsida > Fabales > Fabaceae > Medicago > Medicago sativa. The sequence continues at coordinate 12,090,712 of NC_140753.1, read as the reverse complement.
TGGTATGGGGTGAAGAACACAAAGTGGAAGTTCAAATTTCAAAGTCAACAGAATCAACACAAATGAAGAAAAAATAAGTATTGCATTAAAATGAAAATATAAAATACTATTTACAGCTCATGCAAATGCGCTGTCAAATGGAAAAGAAGATCACTGAGGAAGAAAAAACATGAGAGCCTAAAAGTAAAAGGTGAATGCAGAAATTGCATTTTCTCTCTTTTTCTTTCACTGTCAAAAGAGAGATTCTATCTGTAGATATGTTTGTAGGTGGAGTTTAGTATGGGAAAGGAAAGTTTTTTCCCATGATGGGAAAGTTTAACCACAACCATTGATTTATTATTTTTTTATTTGGATGGCTTAGATCTATCACTTGGTAATTGTTGTAACTTTTTGATGGACACATTGTGGATCAAAAAAACCGACCCCACCAATGATTAAATAACAATTTATCATTATTTATTAACATGTCAATTTTTCAGCTTTTATTTTTTATTAATTAACAATTATTTTTAAAAAAAACATTAACATCAAGCATCGGACCCTTTCTTCTTCCATCTCTTCCCATTTTTTCAATCCATCTTCTCCTTTCTCCTTCGACCTCTTTCCTTTTTTATGTGGTTTAACAAAGATTGAACATGTTTTTTCAATCCATTTCTTTCATGAATCCATCTGAATTAACATAGATTGAACATGTTTGGATCTCAGCTGTAAAATCAATTATGAATCCTAAAATTGATTGGGTTAAGCAGGATTTTCTAGCTTTCACGTTTCCTGTAAATCGATTCTTGAGAAGCTAGAAACAATTTCTCATTTTTTTCCCTCTTTAATAAAACCAACAAGGTTTTCCTGTTTTTCAAAGATGAAGACCCTTTTTTTTTCCTTCCTGTTTTGATTTTGGTTGGAAGTCCATCATAAAAAAAATTGTGCTAATATAATGATGATGGAAAGAGGAGAGGATAGAAGGTAACTCGAGAGAAGAAAAGGATGAAGATTCAGTGGCGTTTATTCTTGACCTGTGTTCTGGAAATAATTGAAGTGATGAAAGGATGAAACAAAGAAGGTACACTAAAAAGACAAAAAAAGCATTAAACAACTAATTTCATTATTTTTCTTATTTTTCTCTTAACAGGTTTATCACCGCCACCTGTCATGGGAAATGACAACTTTCCCATGGTGGGAAATAACTGTCCATTCCCAGGCTAAATGCCACCATGTTTGTATTGCTGCGACTATGCTTTTGAAATTGAGTGTAGAGGTTATTGCATCTCCTTCTTAATTTTTTATGATTGAAAAGTCACTTAAATAATTACATGGACTGTTAAAGTTAATTATGCGACACTCATTGTGCTAATTATATGATAATGTGGCATTGTAAAAAATTAAAGGATAAATTAGTCTCTAACAAATTTAAATACTATAGAGAAAGATTTCTGTCATGTGTGAAAAGTGATAATTACATTGATGATAGAGTTTGCTTAAATAAAGAGAACTCTATCATCAATGTAATAAAGATTTTGTATATTTTTTTTACAAAGGTTTTTTTTATTTTTTTTTATTTTTTATGAATACTAACAAATACTTATATTCTAATTTTAGTATTTACAATGCTCTACCTCATACTGGTTACCGAATATCAATCATTTTAAGTAAGTTGGTTGAATCATTGTGTTGGTAACCCTTTCGTTAACATACCTATCAGCCGATAATCAGAAGGAATGTAGGTTAGAGCTATTAATCTATTATCCAACTTTTCTTTTATGAAATGTCAATAGTTCTCAATATGATTTGTCATGTCATGTTAAACATGATTATGGGTAATATCAATGGTTGATTTATTGTTGCACAACAACTTGATAAGGCCTTCACATTGTATCTTTGAGTCTTTTAACACTTGTTTCATTCACAATAGCTCACAAATTCCTAGTGTCATAGCTCTAAATCTGCTTCAGCGCTTGATTGAGCAACTACACTTTATTTGTTAATCCTCCAAGCAACAAGGTTACCATACAAGAAGGTACAATAGCCTAAAGTAGATCTTATATCACTTATAGAACCTACATAATCAACATCAATGTAAGTCTATATAGTTAGAATTCCACCTCATTTGAACAAGAGTATTCTCCTTAAAATGGCTTTGAGATATTGTAGAACACATTCTACAACTTGCAAGTGTCTCACTCTTATGTCATGCATAAATTTGCTTTTAAGATATTGTAGAATTCCACCTCTTTTTTTGCTAATGAATGATCAAGTAGGACCGTAATTCAGATTAGGGAACATCATTAAAAAGATATTAAAAAGACTACCCATAAGAAGGAAAAAAAAATAAAACTTTGAATCATATAAAGCAATATACTTTTAGGCATACACTGCATAGTCCACACTCTACATACCTTAAGGTGGGGGCAAACACGTGCCGGCGGTGCCTTTTCACCACTCGCAAAAAAGAAATCTAAATACTTTCAAGTTTCGAGTTTCAACTTCATGCTCCTTTATCACACGAGAAAGAAAGTCTCAAGATAATTATTGGATCCCGCAAAAAAAAAAAATGGAATTTCGGTTGATTTTATTTTACTTAAATTCGCATTATGTCCATCAATTTTTGTCAACTTACGATCTTGATCTTTTAATTTATTTAACCAAGTAATGTATTTGTTAAAAATTTATTTTTTAAAGGGAATAATTAAAGTGTTTATCTTCGATCCCGACTTTATATATATTATACAATATTTTTATCAACTGATCTAAACTTAAAAACATCTTAATTTTCTATTTTTAAATCCAAAAATACAATTCACAAATGTTAACATTTTAGAAATAAAATGTTAACATCATTAAATTTTCGACTTATTCTCTATTCATCGTCATATTGGATAACGAACTAACAAATCATTAGATGATGTGGTAATGTGTGTGTTTTGGAATAACATGATGTTTTAGGGTTTTAATTTTTTTTTAGATTAAGCTTTATTTTTTTAAACAATATTTTAATGATACTGGAAATGAAATTGTAAGAATTAATCAATAATGCATTGTCGCACCACCATCTGATTTGTCAATTCATTATTCAACTTAATTGATACATAAACAAAATTAAATTTTTAAAAAATATTTAAGTGGCACAAAAATTTATGAAATCTGAAAAATTGAGGGATTATATTTTAGATTTTTTAAATAGAGAGATTAATAGCGCATTTAAGTCTTTTTTATACAAATATTTCATTCGATATTGAGTTAAGTTTATGTCCTTCAGTTTTTTAGTTTCTCTTTTATTTTATATTTAAAAAATTAAGTTTATTAAAAATTGTTTTAAGATAGATATTTAGAAATTTTAATATTTTAAACTTTATTCTCTCAAAAAAATATTTTAAATTTTATTTAAATGTTTTTTAGTAATAAATAATATTTATGTTATTTTTTAAATACTATTTATACAGTAGACTATTTACAATCTTTGTACTAAAAATAAAAATTCATAAAACAATTAACTATATAAATTAAAATTTGTGGTAAAATATTTGTGTGCCCCAATGATTTTGTCTCCAATGATGATGACCTGACTTTGCTGTGATAATAGGAGAATATTCTTCTTATTTTATAAATTTATTAAACGTTATGAAAACAAAATTGTTAGTATTTATTGCGTTTGTATAAATGACTAATTTGTTTCACAAAATGGACAAAATAATCTTCTCAGGCTAGTTGTTGTTGGTTGGGAGATTCTTATATATATGCTTTGTTTTTTTTGCGTACGGTTATATATGCTTTATCTTGAGTGAAATGAATGAATAAAATAATCTCCTTTTTTTTTTTTTTTAGAAAGAAGAAATAAAATAATATTTGTGAATCTTCATTTGTTTGAGTATTACGTTCTTCACAATTATTCCATGAGGTGAGGCAGTGGAAAAAGGTGTTGGGAACCTTTTGACCAAAACAAGTAATGTAAATTCAACATACCATGTGCATGTAACCATGTTGTAGGGGGGCCATGAAGTTAGAGAGAAGTAACATTGACTAGGAACTAGTGAGGTCCATGACTCATATGGATACTTGTACTATGAAATGAATGTTACATAAACGACAATGTATGTAGAGTACAAAACTTATATATGATCGAGAATCTTAAATATATGAATACATATTTATTCAATATTTATTATTGGTTATATAATAAAGTGCTTTGAGCAAAAAAATAGTAGGGTTTAATCAACCAACTAGCACATGCATGTGCCTGCATGTCTTACAATAGAATGTAGAATTTTATTATGCTCATATAAGTTAATGAGAACTTTTCAACCCTGAAAGTTATAATTACAGATAGATGAGAGAACCTATGGCCAACAGAGAGGGTCAGACTTACAAATTCTCTCAAAAAAAAAAAAAAAAAAAGAGAGGGTCAGACTTCCACACAGGACCAACTCAATACTGCTTATGAGTCTAAAGTAAATTTTATAGTGATGCATTTTAAAATAACAAAAAATTAGAACAAGTCTTATAGTAAAATAAAATTAAAAAACGAAGTTTTGTTGAGTCTATAGTTCGTGCTTGGATCAAGGAAGATATGATACCTTCATCTTTATTTTTTTGTTGACAAATATGATACCTTCATCTTGATCAATTGAGCTGAGGGAATATGTAGAAATAATATTTTATATCTATACTAAATTGAAAAAAACTATGCCTTTTTTAACTCTATTTTGAAACCTAAAACTCTAGGTTTGGCTGTTTGAATTTATCCTTTGCACACTTCACCAAGGTTTGAATTTTAACTGAAAAAGGTATCCATATAACATATTAATGTTAATTGACGGTCTCAAATACAATTATTTCAAGTAGAAAGAACTTATGAAAAACTAAAAAGGAAAAAGAGAAATGAGAGAAGTGATGATTGTGAAATTATCAAATTACAACCTCAATCTCAAAACATCGGCTGTGTTTAGGTTTTGGCACACAAGTCAAAAAATGATTTTTTTTTAAATGAGAGAAATGATTATTGAAATAGTTTTATACTAGAAAATGATATTAATTAATTATTTTTTCTTGTTAGTAATTGTTTATCTTTGATTATGTTGCATGTTATTCCACGGTTGGTAGGGCTGAGCACCGGTCGGGTTCGGCCGGGTTCGGGGCGTAAACAGTAAAACCGAAAAAAACCGAGGACGGAAAAAGGCCACCCATCTCCGACCGGTTCCTTGCACGGTTTGGTCGGGTGGCGGATAAATCGGTTGGCAGACATATCGGGCCGGTTTGATCGGTTAAGAGATGATATGTTGGTGCTTGAAATTGAAAAAGATCTATGAACAAAAGAAAATGGTTGATCACTATTTCAATGTTGTGAATATTGAGCAAAAATGAGGACGAAACAAAGAAGAGTAAGATTTGAGATTACAAGAGATGAAATAATGTTGGTGAGTAATAAAATTTATATTGGCAATGGTGACGGGAAGAGCATTTGTGGAGACTATGAAAGCGACTCTCTGCATGACTTTTGAAGAAGAAGAAGATAAAGGCCAATGACTTGTTTTTTTATCTACATAAATATAAAAGATTTGCTTTTATTTTTATATTATTTTTGAACAACTTGCTTTTTTTATAAAAAAAAAAAATATTTTTAATTGTACGTAATTATTATTATAGTAATATGATAATACTAAGAGTTGATGTGTCCTTTTCTTTTTCATTCAAGTTGAACGTGTAGCCTATATGTGTGTACAAGTTAACTAGCTTCTGCAAAATTTGAATGTGATTGCTTTTAATTTTATAGGTTTAATGTGTGTGCTTTTACTTGTTTCGAGGGACATGCAGGCTGCAGCTGTGGTCTAGGCAACTATGTTTGCTATTTTCAAAGTAGTGATTGGACAACTTGTAACCATTCGGTCGGGTATGGGTTCCCGCGGATCAAACATTCCGGAACCGCACCCGCCCGTTGACACCCATGTGAAACTGAAAAATGTAAATTATTAACCCGTGAACCATTTCGACCCGCCCGTTTCTATTTATTCACTGTCGGGTTTTACGGGTTTCGGGCGGGTCAGCAGTTCTTGCTCAGTCCTAACGGTTGGAGTCATTTGATGAAGGTGACACTTACAAATGCGAGTAAAAGTAAAATACTATTAAAAGAACAATCATTTACTTGTGACTTTTTATCATAATTGCATATGATCTTGTTATTATTTTACTTCGATTGTCTTTTTTTTTTTGGCCGGGGTTCGAACCCCGACACCAAATTTTCCGAAATATACCACACACTGGAAAACTTACATAAAATTTTTCATATTTGTGACGACGGTTGTTTTGCCACAGTTTGACCGTGGTTAACCCGCAAACTAGAGAACGATGACGCATTAGAGATGACAAAACTAACACGATATGTTTGTCAAGCATATTTAAAAAAGAAGCAAGTATAACCATTTCACCTTATCCTCGCTGTCGCCGGATAATAACGATCGTAATTGAAAATTAAAGGGAATGGATGCAGTTTTTAGGGATGAACATATGATGATGGTGGAGATTAGGTGCTAGTTGTGAAGGTGTATTAGGTGAGGGGCTAATTCTCAATTAAACTAGCTTAAATATATTTTTGTGAACCGACAAATAAAGACAAATAATGGATAGTGTAGAATAGCGATTGATATAATGCTACTTTTGCTAGCATTTGCTTTTTCATTTGTTCTTCTCCAAATAGTCGAGCAACGAGAATCACACACTTTTAGTTAGAAATTTAAAAGAAGTAGAAAATTATGAGTTTAAACACGTTTCAACAACATCAAATATCTCTACATATAATTAACGTTTGTTTTTATTCATTCCATGAGGAGATTAGGTTGCATGAACGTGACATCGCAATCGTTTTTGACATAAAGAGTTTGGACCATATTTAATTCAATACTATCCTCAAGGTAAAAATGGGAGCTTAAAATGATTTTGACACATTCCTATAAAAAAGAAAAAATAATTATCGTACGTTAACAAATAAATGAGTGATAGAATTGTTTTCCTTGACTGATTCCTTATGATTTAATATGTATTTATATAATGATGTTATCTTTGAGCACCAAGTATTTGGACACTAAGTATGTCTTGGGTCTCAATTATCTAAAACTAGTATACAATATACTAATCATTTATACAATGAATATTTTATATTCTAATACTTCCCCATAGTCGAAATGGGAGGTTGACGAATGCTGAGACTATCTTTGAAATCATCAAATAATTGCAGCGGAAGACCCACGGTGAAAATGTCAGCTATTTGATAGCGAGATGGGACATGTAGAACACGTACTTGACCTTTAGCAACCTTTTCACGCACAAAATAGATATATATATTTCAAAGTGTTTTGTGCGTTGATGTTGGATAGGATTACCTGAAAAATAAACAACACTAAACATTGTCACAGTAGACAAGAGTGACTTTGATGATCTAACACTGGAGTTCTAACAATAAGTTTCGAAGCCAACAAGATTCAGCAACACCACGATACTCTGCTTCAACACTAGAGCGGGATAAAGTTGACTGCCGTTTTACAGACCAAGAAATCAAATTATTTTCATGGTAGACACAATATCCGGACGTAGATCTTCTAGTATTTGGGCACCCTTTCCAAGTAAGCCTCTGTATATGTGGTGAGGGTATCAACTAGGTAAGGAGAAAGATGTAAACTATGGTGAATGATACCCTTCATGTACCTAATAATTCGCTTCAATGCAGTCATGTGTTGTGTGTGGATCATCCATAAACAAACACAATTGTTGGATGACATATGCGATATCAGGTTGGGTGAAAGTTAAATATTGCAATGCACCTACAAAACTTCAATATTCAGATGGATTATGATACAGATTACCTGAGAGGCCACAAAGTTTAGCTTTAGTGTCCACAACGGTAGAGACTGGTTTGCAAGATGACATGACATCTTTGTCAATAATCTCTTCAGCATATTTATGTTGAGAGAGAAAGATACCACTTGAATGTCTAGTAACTGAGATACCTAGAAAATAACTGATATGACCTAAATCTTTCATAACAAATTCACTACTGAATTGAGACATGATCCTCTGATGAAGAGTATCAGATGAAGCAATAAGGATGATGTCATCAACATTTAAGAGAATGTATGCATTACCATTGTGATAGATGAACAATGAATGATCACATGCACTGTGTGAGAAGCCCAATGTAGATACAAATTCAATGAAGTGTTGGTACCAGGCAGGAAGGGCTTATTTAAGGACATATAACGACTTCTTTAGTAGACACACATAATCATGATGATGAGAATCACGAAAGTCGACAGGTTGATGCATATAAACGGTTTCATTAATGTTGTCATGTAAAAATGGATTCTTGACATCCGATTGATGTAGACACCATGATTTTGAAATAGCAATACTAAGGATTGTTGGTGTAGTTGTTGGTTTTACCACCGGACTACAAGCTTCTCCACAATATACACCAATTTGTTGATTCAAACCATTCCTTACTAGGTGATGAGTCATAGATAGTATTAATTATTACCTTATTTAGTTTAGTTTTATTTTAGATTTGATTTAGTTTTATTGCATTTTATTTTATATTAGAATATTTTACTTCAAATTATGTTTTATTTTATTTTAGGAATAAATATATGGTGGAAGGTGCCTTGGAACAAAAGAAAGAGGACTGGAGCAAATACAGCGCAAGAATACGAAGATACGGGACAAAAATAAGTTCCCCCAAACTCAGAAGCTTGGCACGGCCCGTGCCAACATGTGGCACGGCCGTGCCCGTCCCCAGGATACTCTTTTGCTGCTTTTCTTCAAGCCCAAGTTACCCTGTTGCAGCTTTACCGTTTTATCCTTCTAGTTGCTTAGTTTCTAAGTCAGATGTAAAGCTATAAATAGAGTAGCTCTCCACCATAAACAATCATGCTTTACTTTGTTTATTTCAATTGCAATTTTAATAAAAGTCTTTTATTTCTCTTTTACTTTCTTTGCAATTTATTTTACCGTATTTCTCTCTTCTTCCTCCATGTCTACGATGAACATGAGTGAGTAGACTTCTTAGTCTTAGGATTATTGGGGAGTCTAATGACTCAATCCTAAACAAAACATGTCTAAACCCTAATTTCTATGTAACCCTAATTTCTAATCTAGATTCACCGTCTTAACGTGGATTAACAATTATCAAACTGTGGAAGCGAAAGCGGAGGGTTTGATAATCGTTAATCCATCATCCCAAACATCAATTCATAAAGCGAGAGCGGAGCTTTGATGTTGGAACAAGTGAATCTAGACAATAGTTGCAAAACAGTGAAATAGTCTTTGCAACTATTGAGACAAAGAGTAGTTTCAATCCTCTATGCATCTTCTAGTAATCATGTCAGTGAAATAGGCTTGGTTGCTAGAAGTAAACTCTCACCGGACTTTCATCGGAAAGGTGAGGGGCTAAGGGAAACCGGTCTTTAGAAATTAGTGTGTAAATCATGAAATTAGATGTTTAGGTTTTGTCTAGTGAAGGATTAGTTATTAAGATGAACCAATGATCCTAAGGCCCCATTATTATTATTGTTTTTACCTTCAGCAATCAAACCCTTTCTAATCAACTTTCTCTCCTCTAATCATTCATTAAAAGTTAATTAAATTGACCAACTCCCTAGCGGAACGATACTCTACTTACTACTATTACTTCGATAGGCCGTGCGCTTGCGGTTTGGCTCTATCAAGTTTTTGGCGCCGTTGCCGGGGAGTTAACTAATTTAATTAGAATTCTCTCTTCTTCTTTCTCTTTTTCTTTTTATTTTTACCTTTTTACTTTTCTGTTATCGTTAACTTCTTGGGTTCTCAACCTTGTATGCGAAGAACTAGAAATCAAGCGGTATTCATACCCGAGATCGAAAGGTTCTTACATAGGAGGAGGAGAGCAGCACAAAATAACACCGCCATGGCCAATCGCACTCTCAAAGAGTATGCAACGCCGTCTACGGCTGAGCCACAAGCTGTTATTGTGTACCCAACGGTTGAGGATGACAACTTTGAGATCAAGCCTGCCCTACTTAACTTGGTGCAGCAAAACCAATTCTCGGGATCCCCCACTGAGGATCCCAATCTTCACATCTCTGTTTTCCTACGAATTAGTGGAACCATGAAGGAGAACCAAGAAGCCGTAAGACTTCATCTCTTTCCCTTTTCCTTAAGGGATAGAGCTAGCGCTTGGTTCCATTCCCTCGAAGTCGGTTCCATTACTTCATGGGATCAGATGAGGCAAGCATTCCTTGCCCGTTTCTTTCCACCATCTAAAACCGCTAAACTTAGAGACCAAATCACACGGTTCAATCAAAAAGATGGGGAATCTCTCTATGAGGCGTGGGAGCGTTTCAAAGAAATGCTAAGACTTTGTCCCCACCATGGCCTAGAGAAGTGGCTTATAGTCCACACTTTTTATAATGGCTTGTCTTATACCACTAAGATGTCTGTTGATGCAGCTGCAGGTGGAGCGCTTATGAACAAAAACTACACGGAGGCGTATGCCCTAATTGAAGACATGGCTCAAAATCATTACAAATGGACCGACGAGAGAGCCATCTCTAGTTCTTCACCCTCCAAAAAGGAGGCAGGTATACACGAAGTCTCTAACTATGATCACCTTGCTTCTAAAATTGATACACTAACTGAAAAACTTGAAAAATTCAATGTTAGTGCTATCAATTCCGCTTCTACTCCTTCTTGTGAAATATGTGGTATAACTGGTCATGCTAGTGTTGATTGCCAACTAGGTAGTGCTACTAACGGTGTTGAGCAAATGAACTATGCTCAATACAACCAAGGGATGAGACAAAATCAAAATTTTTATAAAAATCAAAATCCCTATGGACAACAAGTAGCACCACCCGGTTATGCAAACAACCAAAGATTCACTCAAAAATCCAATTTGGAAATTTTGTTGGAAAACTCTATTGCCAACCAAAACAAACAACTTCAAGAACTCAAAAACCAAACTGGATTTCTGAATGATTCTCTTTCCAAGCTCAATACCAAGGTTGATTCTATTGCTACTCACTCTAAAATGCTTGAAACACAAATCGCCCAAATAGCCCAACAAGTGGCTACATCTTCCCAAACACCGGGAGTCTTTCCTGGTCAAACCGAAGCCAACCCCAAAGCCCAAGTTAATGTCATATCTTTTAGGGGTAGTAAGTTAGGCGAAACTTTTGCTAAGGTTAAAAACATTGGGAAAGAGAATGTCAAGCCCTTAGGTGATAAAGTTGTGATAGAAGAAGCTAAACCACTTGAAGAAAACAAAACTCCATCCCCCTTGAATCCCGAAAAGCTTAAATTAGAGGGTAAATTTGAAAAATTTGTTAACATACTTAAGAAGATTTGCATTAAACTTCCCTTTGCTGAAGCTTTGTCTAGGATGCCTCTATATGCCAAGTTTTTAAAGGAAATTTTTTCAAAGAAAAAAGCTATAGAGCATAATGAGACAATAGCCTTGGCTAAGGAAACTAATGCAATCGTCCAAGAAGCAACCCCTAAGCTTAGAGATCCAGGTAGCTTTGCCATACCATGTGAAATCGGGAATGAATCCATAAACAACGCCTTATGTGACTTAGGAGCTAGTGTTAGTTTGCTGCCTTTGTCTCTTCTTAAAAGGATAGGGATAGGAGAGTTGAAACCTACCGAGATGGAATTAAAAATAGCTGATCGTTCTACCATGAAACTTGTAGGATTTGTCGAGGACATACCTGTTAAGATAGAGGGGATATACATCCCCACTGATTTTGTAGTCGTTGACATTGAAGAGGACGATGACGTCCCTATAATCCTAGGTAGACCGTTCCTCGCAACTGCAGGAGCTCTCATTGATGTTAAACTTGGTAGGATCGTCTTTCAAGTGAGTGATAAGATGGTAGGATTTGAGTTGGAAAACGTTATGAAAGGTCCCGCTCTTTACTCTTGTTGCATGCTTAACGATCATGTTGTGAAAGAACGTTTTATAGCGCCATCTACACAACATGATATCTTTGATCCATTCTAAGGACTCTTTCTAACCGTCAAGCTACTGACATTAAAAGAGCGCTTCGTGGGAGGCAACCCACGCATTTAATTGCTTTTGTTTTGTTTTTCTCTGTTTTAAGTTGTTTTGTAGGTAATTGTCCAAGTGTGATTCGAAAAAAAATCAAGAAATTGAAAAATTCTGAAGCCCCCAGGTCCAGAAAGGTGGCACGGCCCGTGCTAGGTATGGCACGGCCGTGCCAAGTTTTTAAGTAAAAAAGGCCATTGAAGTCAGAATGTTGGCACGGCCCGTGCCAAGGGTGGCACGGCCGTGCCCGACCTCTACACCCCATATACCCACAAATTTTTCTTTCTTCTTCCTCATTCACAAACATCAACCCCATTCCAAAACTAACCCTTTCCACGCAAATTCTCATCAAAACCCTAACCTTCACCAAAACCCCAAAGTCAAACCAAGGTCAAAGTTCTAATGGCTTCACGAAGGAGCGGCAAGGAACCGGCAACATCTTCCGGAGGACCACCGTCAAAGAAAAGAGCACCGGCAAAGAATCATGGCATCACCTTCAAGGATAACAACCAAAAAGAAAGGTATAAAATCCTTATCTCTAAACCTTTGCATCCTTGTAGGTACCCTCATCCTCCTACTATGAATACTTTAGGGATTAGGGACAATGCTTTTGAATTGCTGAATAGATTAGGATGGGGTGAGCTGCTCAGTCCTATGCGAGGGTATGAAAATTTTACTTATGAGTTTTTAAGTTCTATACAATTCACGAAAGATAAGTTGAATTTAGATGACCCCGATCATAGAGTCTCCTTCCGGCTTTTGAATATTGATTACGAGATGTCCCTTGAAAACTTTTGCAATGAAATGGGCTTCGCAAATGCGGGGTTCATCCATGACTCTTGGAATCAAGCTCTAAAGCCGGAAGACTATAACCCTGCTAGCTTTTGGACACGCATCACCGGTAGAAACCAATATGTTCCACGATCCAACAAGGCTAGTAACATCCACAACCCAGTCCTTAGGTACCTTCAGAGGGTAATGGCTTGTACCATTTGGGGTAGGAAAGAAGTAGGAACATGTAGGACGGATGAAATCTTTATGCTTTGGGCTATGCTTACTAATAATCCCGTGAATACTTGTTTTTACATACTTGACTACCTCGCATCAATAGGAACTAAGCCTAATCTTGTAGCTGACATAGTGGCGGGAGGTGTTATTACGTTCATTGCTAGGAAGTTTGGAGTGAGCGAGGAGGAGGGGATAAATGAAATTCAGGGCAACAATAAGCTTAACATAGAGACATTAATCTCTATGAAATTTATCACACATCATCCACCCATGCAATATGCCCTTAAACTCAATGTGCCTATTCTATTTTTGCTTCCTAACCCATCTCGGACTAACACCGCGGTGGAGGAGAATTTGTTGTATGTTGATAATGAACAGGTACCTGAGCAACATGATGAAGGAGAAGGTGCTAACTTGCACCATGAGGAGGAGCACCATGACCATAATGCCAGAGAACTTAATAATGATGAAAGATGGGCATGGATGCAAACTGAGGTGGAGAGAATAAGCACCGAGCAACAAAGGCAAGGTGTGGAACTTTTGGGGCTACGAAATGATGTCCAAAGGGGCAACCGCCTGTCGGAAGAAAACAATGAAATGCTCCGAAGGATGATGCACCAATTCAACCTCCAAGGTCCTCCTTACGGACCTCAATAAAATGTGAGCTTTCCTCTTCCCTCTCTTCTTTTCTCTTCACTCTTTCTCCCCCTCTTCTTCTACCTCTTCTACTCCATCTTCTTCTTACTTCTTCTCCTCCTTTTTAATTTCTTTCTCTTTTGAATCATTGAGGACAATGCTTCCCCTAAGTGTGGGGGGGGGCCTAATAAAGTGTCTAGAGTCGTAGTGTCCAAACTCCCTTGAACTTTATTCTTTTGTTTTGTTTTTATAGCAAGAGGCATGACTAAGTAGCTTGTTTTTAATGTAAATATGGCATGAAAATTTTTGTTTTGTCTCTTCTTTAGGTCGCCTCTTGTACATGAAAATAGTTTCTTGTGTTTCTTGTGTTCTTGCTATACCCACATCTTGTTTTATTGTGAAATTCTCCAATGAGAAAAGCACCCGGTTGCAATCCTTGAGTAAATGTATGAATAGGTATTTTAAGGAACACGTTCTATCTTTAGTGTTAACTTAGACCCTTTAAAGTCTTAAGAGTAAAAGTAGTATAAGTTTGTGTGGGAAAATTAATCAATTGTGCCTTATTGTTATATTCTAAATTGTTAAAGTTATAATGGGGCGGGAGAATGGCACCAACATGTGGGGGAAAGGACAATCCCTAACTTCCTAATTGTGGTGGTGACTCCCTAATTTGAACCTAAAATGAAACAAATTCATCAATGCTAGGGGGAAAGGACAATTACATCCAAAAAGACTTCCTACGCGGAGATGAAACAAATAATAATTTTGCAGCACTGCTTAGAGTGATTTTGAATCTAGGGGGAAAGGACAATTACATCCGAGAAGACTTCCTACGAGGATAGATAGCCCCTAAGCATCTGCAGCCCCTTGTGCTTAATTGTTATATCTAATTTAATTTTAACTTGAATTCCCATCGCTCTTATATGAAATGAAGAAAGAACTTTTCTCGGTTACTTTAGCACTAAGGATAGAACCTATTCCTCATAATATCTGTCTTATACAGGAGCAAGAAAAGGGTTGGACTGCACACACACACTCACTTGAGACTTGATGTTGGGTAGAATAGGTTCATGAGAAGTATTTGAAATTGTAATTAGTGTACTTGAGGCAAGGCCTTTCTCTAGAGACTTATGTTCTTAATATTGCCATAAATCAATCTTTGTTGCTACTATGTTTGCTGCCTTTTGCTTGAGGACAAGCAAAGATTCAAGTGTGGGGGAGTTTGATGAGTCATAGATAGTATTAATTATTACCTTATTTAGTTTAGTTTTATTTTAGATTTGATTTAGTTTTATTGCATTTTATTTTATATTAGAATATTTTACTTCAAATTATGTTTTATTTTATTTTAGGAATAAATATATGGTGGAAGGTGCCTTGGAACAAAAGAAAGAGGACTGGAGCAAATACAGCGCAAGAATACGAAGATACGGGACAAAAATAAGTTCCCCCAAACTCAGAAGCTTGGCAAGGCCCGTGCCAACATGTGGCACGGCCGTGCCCGTCCCCAGGATACTCTTTTGCTGCTTTTCTTCAAGCCCAAGTTACCCTGTTGCAGCTTTACCGTTTTATCCTTCTAGTTGCTTAGTTTCTAAGTCAGATGTAAAGCTATAAATAGAGTAGCTCTCCACCATAAACAATCATGCTTTACTTTGTTTATTTCAATTGCAATTTTAATAAAAGTCTTTTATTTCTCTTTTACTTTCTTTGCAATTTATTTTACCGTATTTCTCTCTTCTTCCTCCATGTCTACGATGAACATGAGTGAGTAGACTTCTTAGTCTTAGGATTATTGGGGAGTCTAATGACTCAATCCTAAACAAAACATGTCTAAACCCTAATTTCTATGTAACCCTAATTTCTAATCTAGATTCACCGTCTTAACGTGGATTAACAATTATCAAACTGTGGAAGCGAAAGCGGAGGGTTTGATAATCGTTAATCCATCATCCCAAACATCAATTCATAAAGCGAGAGCGGAGCTTTGATGTTGGAACAAGTGAATCTAGACAATAGTTGCAAAACAGTGAAATAGTCTTTGCAACTATTGAGACAAAGAGTAGTTTCAATCCTCTATGCATCTTCTAGTAATCATGTCAGTGAAATAGGCTTGGTTGCTAGAAGTAAACTCTCACCGGACTTTCATCGGAAAGGTGAGGGGCTAAGGGAAACCGGTCTTTAGAAATTAGTGTGTAAATCATGAAATTAGATGTTTAGGTTTTGTCTAGTGAAGGATTAGTTATTAAGATGAACCAATGATCCTAAGGCCCCATTATTATTATTGTTTTTACCTTCAGCAATCAAACCCTTTCTAATCAACTTTCTCTCCTCTAATCATTCATTAAAAGTTAATTAAATTGACCAACTCCCTAGCGGAACGATACTCTACTTACTACTATTACTTCGATAGGCCGTGCGCTTGCGGTTTGGCTCTATCACTAGGCGAGTTTTTTATCTTTCAAAGTAACCATATTATTTTTTCTTATGCCTGAAAATTCACAAACTACGAATGACATTAGCATTATACGGGCATGATACCAAATCCCACGTCTTATTTTCAATAAGAGTATCTTATTCATCTTAAAGGGAATGATGTGATCTAATAATGACGACTATACATTTTTTTTTTGGATATTCTTCAAAAGAATATATATATATATATATATATATATATATATATATATATATGGGTTATGATAGAAGACACCTTTTATGAAGGTGTCTTTTATCAAGTTACTCTATGAGCATTTGCGAAAAGACACCAACTTACTTTTATGAAGGTGTCTTTTAGCAAAGTTATAACTAAAAAGTGAAAATCACACCTTAAGGTGTGACTTGTTAAAAGACACCACCAAAGGGTGGCTTGTCACAAAACCCTATATATATATATATATATTGGATTGTAAGAAATAGTCATTGATTTGAGTAACTTAACAATGTGTTTGGTAGAGGTGATTTATGTGAGAGAGAAATAGATCAGAGAGACAGAGTGTGTTTGGTAAAAATAAGCTATAAGCTAGCTGATAGCTGATAGCTGAAAAGCTAGCTTATAGCTGGTGGCTGATGACTGATAGCTTATAGCTGAAAAGTTAGCTTATTAAAATTAAAAGTGTTTGATAAAATTAGTTGTTAAAGTAGCTGATAAATATAAAATGACATAAAAGGACATACTTGTTTAATTTTTTTATTATCATATATAAATTTTTTATTACTTAACGCATTTACTTTTAAATATTTAAATATATTTCAAATTACTTTCATCTCCAAAATGATAAATGTATTTATGAATTCAATCGACTTTTTTTATTTAACAATTTTTATTTTATTTTTATGATTTTAATCTAACTAAACTTTCTTCACTACTTATTGTAAATTTTTTTAAAATTATATATTATATAAATTATGAGCAAGGTCAAAAAAAAAAAAGTTAAATACGACAAAATGGTAAACGTGGGTTGCCCATGAGAACATGGGTGGTTATTTTTATTATAAAAAAATAAAATAAAATCAAGAAAGGTTAAAATTGGAAGAAAGTATAAAAAGCTACAAGCTAAAAGCTAAAAAGCTACTTGGATTAGCTTTTTAAAAAACGCTATAAGCTAGTGAGAAAAGCTTTTTACCAAACACATCACATTCTATCAAAACAAGCTTATAAGCTAGTCCAACAAGCTATAAGCTAGCTTATTTGTGTTACCAAACACAGCCATAAAAGAACATTTCTTCAATTTGGTTCAACGTAGAATTTGTTAAGAGAGAGAGGCATGCGTATGACCCGCTATTTTTTGGAGTCTTTGCTTATCTGCAGATATAGGGAGAAGAAAAATCCTCTTATCATGACAATATATTAATAATATTACGACTTTATTAATTTTAATTAATGTGTCAATATCAATATTAAAATTATATTGACCCTCAAGCTATTTAGTCAGATAAGAGAGAACCGACACAACTTCAAATGAATGTACACTATATAAATAATTTACATAATTTACAATTTTAAATGAGAAATAATAAGCGTTTAAAATAGAAAACCTCAATTTAAAATTGGCGTAAATGCACTTTCCATCCTTCTATTTTAACAAAATTTGAATTTGAGTACCTTATTTCCACTACAAGAAAAACACTCTTTTGTAGCAAACTACAAAAATATTTGTGAACGGCAAAATACCCTGCCAAATTACTAGTAAAAAATACCCTCACAAATTGCAGAATTTAAATTTGAGTTCTCATAAACTTCTAACCAAAAAAAAAAGTTCTAATAAACTTTGTGGGAGATTATTCTGCCACAATTATTGTTGGGTTTTGTAAGGGTTTACGCCATCACAAATTTAGTTACGAAGAAATTTTGTGAGAGTTTAGACCACATAAATTTGTGAGGGCTTAGACCGCTACATATTACGCTTCACACTTCATTTATATCTCTTATTTCTCACTTCTACCTTCTCTCCAAACTTTTCCTCTACAAATCTCCCTGAAAATTTCCATTTCTCATTTCTTACCTTCATTTCTCTCTAAAAATTTGTAAGGGCATAGATCACCAGAAATTCTCCTCATATTCCATATGTGTGTGTTACACTTGATTCTTCCTATCTTTCCTTATTTCTTACTTCTATTTTCTCTCTAAACCTTTTCTCTACATTCTCTCTATTATTATTCTCTCCTCCTTCTCTCTACTATTTAATTTTTGAAATGGATTTTTCTATTTTAATTTTAAAGTTGGTTACATTTTTGTTTTGTTTTTTAAATTAGTTTAAATTGGTTTTTCTATTTAAAAAATTATTTTTTATGTTATTTTATGTTTTTAAATTGATTTTTCAGATAATTGATAATTTGTGGTGGTCTAAACCGACGCAATTTATTTATATATTTTTTGAAAATTTGTAGTTTTTGATATTTTGAACCAACACAAAATGAAAGTTTTGTTTTTAATATGATGGATGCTTTTCTTTCAAAAAAAAAAATATGATGGATGCTTTGCGAGGGTTTAGACCGCCATAAATTTATGGTGGCCTTGGCGGTTATAAAACTTGTGAGAGGTTTTGGCCGCCTCAAACACATTATTTGTGGCTGAATTTTCAATTTTCTGAGTCTCTTACGCCGCTTGCACTCTTATTGTGGGATTTTAGTCATCAATTTCAGAAGTTTCAGAATTTTTACCCACAACTTGTTTTGGTGTTTGTTTTTCATGACATAATTTTCATTAATGATGTAGAATCACATTTGATGACGTGACATTGTTAATTTGGATTAAAAACTCTACAATATTATATTTTCAGTTTTATTGGTCATATGCAAGCTTATTCTTCTAAAATTCGCTCCTTTGTGGTTCATCTCAGCAATGACACATTATAAATTGTAACTTCTCTATTTGTAAAAAAAAAAAAAAAAATTAACTTCTCATCGTTAATAAATAATAAATATCACATGTCAGAAAAAATAAGTCGCAGACTCACTTGTGGAAAAAAGAATCTAAAACTCGTGAAACATGAAAATTAAATCTCGAATTTAAAAATAAGGGGCTTAAAATTCAATCTCAATAAAATTAAAAGTACCAAAAAACATAAAAACCTTGAAAATTTTAATGAAAAACATAATGAAATTAGATATATATCGAATTGAAATGAGTTGTAATTCTGATGACCCAAGTATATTAAAATGAATCCATCCATTCAACCAATAGAAAAAAACAATAACTGCACTAAAACTCATTTTCCCTGGCATTGTAATAAAATTCTAAGGAGTCGAAGAAATACTATTATTCAGCTAATAATTAGTACTTGTTAGTTGTTACGATGGGATTCTTCCCACTAAATTCTTTGAGAAATGCTTTGGAATTTTTAAGAAACAAAATCGTCAACCTTTGAGTTACATCCAAGTTGCTACACATGGTGTGTCATGTTTACTTTTTGGTCAATACGGTTTGCCAGAGGTTGAGTTGACAAAAGATTCATGTTTGATCAAGAGGGTCAGCTTACCCTGCCCAATTTATTGGCTGGCCCTAGGCAGGACCAAGAACAGCTGCTGCATTAGTTTGATACTTGCTCTTTTAAACGATATTACGTGTTTTAAAGATTTTGAGAGATAATTCTTGAAAATGATATTTTCATACACTTTTACGTACCTTCCACTTTTTTTCAAAAAATTTCAAGCAGTAACATTTTTCACTTTTAACTACCTTTAATTTTTGACTTATTACCTGATATATCATTATGAAAGAAATGCTTTAAGCATTTTGCTGTCACGAGAGAGACAAAAATTTTCATTTTGTAAAACTTGAATTACCTGTTTGCAAAAAATAAAATAAAGTAGTATTACATATAACTCAAAATTTAAGGAATTTGTAGATTTCAAAGGAATTTATCTCCAAATAAATCTCCATTATTTGGAGGTGAGAGGCTTTAGCATGGGTGTGCTATATAGAAAATATCATTATAAATTTAGCCTTATATTGCACGAAGCCCTTCTTTCTGCATGTATCCAAGTCCATTTGACAAAGAAAACAAAACTCGTTTTTTTTTTACCAAAAAATAAGGAATGATTTCATTTTTTATTGAGTAAATAGCCGAAAACCCCCCCGAAATTGCAAGGTTCATCAAATACCCCGTGTAGTTAACGAAACATCAATTACCCCCTTGAAATTGTCTAGCGTCTGTCAATTATCCCCCTCCGTTAATTTCCTCCATCCAACATGCTGATGTGGCCGTTAACTGCCACGTGGCACTGCCACATGGTCAGAAAAGTCATGCCACGTCATAGGGGGGTAATTGACTATTTTTTATTTTTTTTTGAAAAAAATCTGATTTTTTTTTTGTTTTCAAAATTAACATTTGTGTCATCCACTGACCTTGCAAATACCCCCCTGAAATTTAACATTTATGTGCAATTACCCCCCTGAAATTTTCTGCACAACATAGCAACGATACCTTAACTTTCTCAATTTAATTAAAATACCAAACAATATTCATTTTGAGCAAACAAACACTCGTTGGAAAGCTTAGGGTGTCAACAATACAGATATAATTTTTGTTTTGAGATTAAATCATCCAATTGGTCCAGTTTAACAAAAGAGTAGGTATTGGTACAGAAACAAGACTGAAACTTTCCTCAAACTTGTAGGTAGCTTTTCTCCTACTATACTTAATAGAATTTAACAATTTTTGTGTCTAAACTGTAGGGAATTTTGTCTTCTTTGTAATGGTTCAAGTCCCACTCCAAAACGAATCATGTAACAGAAGTTATGACAGTTTTTCCAGCAACATGTCCATACGAATTTTAGCCAATTCGTGAGTACCCATGCCAATTCATTTCAATCGAAGGAAGGTAAGCTCAATTTTTCCTTCTTTATTTCCTTTTTCAGCTGAACTAAAACTATCCTTCTTTCCCAAATTCCATTTCTATATTTTTGGTTAGGTTGTGTTTTGGTATGTGGTGTTCGGTGCTGAAGTGGATGACTTGGGTTAATAGGAATCAATATTTAAGGATTAGTGAATGGCAAGCAGCTTTAAAACAGACGGAGTTTTTAACTTTGGCATGAGATGGAAGCTAAGCTACTCTTGAGGTGAGTTTTCCATTAAGCTTGAATTTGACAATATGGAGTTGAATTTAATGTTGGTAATAATTGGAAGAAATAGTGATCTAAACACCTTACTCTTGAGCTAAAATTCGTATGAACATGTTGCTGGAAAAACTGTCATAACTTCTGTTACATGATTCGTTTTGGAGTGGGACTTGAACCATTACAAAGAAGACAAAATTCCCTACAGTTTAGGCACAAGAATTGTTAAATTCTATTAAGTATAGTAGGAGAAAAGCTACCTACAAGTTTGAGGAAAGTTTCAGTCTTGTTTCTGTACCAATACCTACTCTTTTGTTAAACTGAACCAATTGGATGATTTAATCTCAAAACAAAAATTATATCTGTATTGTTGACACCCTAAGCTTTCCAACGAGTGTTTGTTTGCTCAAAATGAATATTGTTTGGTATTTTAATTAAATTGCGAAAGTTAAGGTACCGTTGCTGTGTTGTGCAGAAAATTTCAGGGGGGTAATTGCACATAAATTTTAAATTTCAGGGGGGTATTTGCACATAAATGTTAAATTTCAGGGGGGTATTTGCAAGGTCAGTGGATGACACAAATGTTAATTTTGAAAACAAAAAAAAAATCAGATTTTTTTCAAAAAAAAAAAATATAGTCAATTACCCCCCTATGACGTGGCATGACTTTTCTGACCATGTGGCAGTGCCACGTGGCAGTTAACGGCCACATCAGCATGTTGGATGGAGGAAATTAACGGAGGGGGGGTAATTGATAGACGCTAGACAATTTCAGGGGGGTAATTGATGTTTCGTTAACTACAGGGGGGTGTTTGATGAACCTTGCAATTTCGGGGGGGGGGGGGGGGGGGGGTTTGGCTATTTACTCTTTTTTATTCTATTGGTTTCCCCGCACGCATTATCAGATTTTAAAGGCTTAATTACTCTTTTCGTACCTTAACTTATTTTTTGGTTTCGTTTTGGTCCCTTAAGTTATTAACGTTACAATTTGGTCTCTTAACTTACTTTTTGGTTTCGTTTTGGTCCCTTAACTATTAAAAGTTTCGTTTTGGTCCCTTAACTTATTTTTTTGTTTCGATTTGGTCCCTTAACTT
Organism: Medicago sativa; assembly: GCF_051527215.1. NCBI lineage: Eukaryota > Viridiplantae > Streptophyta > Magnoliopsida > Fabales > Fabaceae > Medicago > Medicago sativa. The sequence goes on along the minus strand of NC_140753.1, from coordinate 12,068,358 downwards.
ATTTTTTGGTTTCGTTTTGTACCCTTAACTTATTTTTTGGTTTCGTTTTGGTCCCTTAACTCTAATACATTCATCCTAACGTGAAGGACCAAAGTAGTTGACGGAGGAAGAGTTAAGGGACCAAAACGAAACGAAAAAAATAAGTTAAGGGACCAAAACGAAATTTTTAATAGTTAAGGGACCAAAACGAAACCAAAAAGTAACTTAAGGGACCAAATTGTAACGTTAATAACTTATGGGACCAAAATGTAACCAACAAATAACTTAAGGGATCAAATCATTAATTAAGCCGATTTTAAATTATATAATCTAAAATGTCTAAAAGCATGTTAAAAACATGCTCCAAATTTTCAGATTTCATAATTCAAAGCATGTGTAGAAGGTAGGAAAAGAAACACTCAAAATAAGAAGCATACAACCCAAGTTAATCATCAATACACAATAATGGACTTTCCTTTCCGTTAAAATACTTTCATGATTTATTTATTAGTATAAAAAATTGTATATAGATCAGATAATTAAGAGACAAAAACAATTGAATCTTAGACAATTTTACTAATTTTTAAAATAATATTTGAAATTCTGGCACGCAGTGATCATATGTCCTATAAGATGTTCGGGACATTAGGAATGTCTTATGTGATGTCCTGGACACTTAGTTATGACAAAGTAACACAATAAACATTAATCAACAATAAAGTAAAGTGCAGGGAAGGAAGAGCACAAGCTATTTGGTAACCTAGTTTGGTGCAACGTCACCTACGTCTTGAGACATCCATGCCAAGAAAAGAAATCCACTATAATAGTATTAGTTCAAAGTCCCATGTGAACAACCTCCGGTTCACTGTCTTCTAACCTAATCATTACTCGTAGTATTTCTATCGAAGACTCCCCTAGATATGATATCTCATCTCACTTTCTCTCAATCACACAACCCTTGATTTCAACAACGATTACAATCAAATATGAGAAACACTCTAATAAACAAAACCTACTCTTGCTTAAAAGCTCTAGAGTGGTTTACAAATAACAAGGACAAACATGAAACCCTAAGATGACTCTTTTCTCAAATAAACAAAACCTACTCTTGCTTATATAGCCAGAGAATGGATGGGCTTGAACATCATGGGCTAAACAATCAGCAAATCAAAACAAATATATGGTCTTCACAATTTTCTAAGAGCAAATATATTATTTCCTTAGAAAATACGACATAGGCAAACCGACTCGAACAACTTCTAGAAACACACGCCTCTTGGAGCACAAATTACGTGAATCATATCTTTAATCAAATCTTCAGAGATCTCATGTAAAAACCAAATCTTCCAAGAATGTGAAACAAAGCATAACACCTTGAGACAAGATGTCATACTTAATTACATGCCTAAGACATCTGGTCCAACATCTTGCTAGAACTTCTTGTTTTAACAAAATGAAGCCAACACAATATAAAAATCCAACAATATTTATACATAAAAACTCCATCTGGGTTGGTCTGGCGGTGTTGACTTGTGATCTTGGAGTGTGCTTCTTTCAGAATCTTAGATTTGATTATCTCCGATGCCAATTTCAGTGGATTGGTTTAGCTTCTTAAATTAAATATTTATACATCAAATTCTTTACATTATTTTTACGTATACACTTAACAGACTTTTTTCTAGACCATCTAGATCCTAAGGAAAAGAGGCGTCAATAATCCAAGTTATGGATATTTCATTAATTGGATTTCATTAACCACTTGATTCAAACTACTTGATTACACTTGACTTGTTTAAATCATAAACTAAAAAAGTGTGTTGGTTAATCGATTCAAAAAGAGAGATGAATTAATTCTTTTTTACATTGTTGACAAATTACAACCATTCATACGCGTTACTTTAGAAACAATGATGATTAAACTCAAACATTTTTTATGATATGATACTTATGATTGATTGATAATATAAAAATATTTACAATGAGTGTGTATATAAATTTTATAATTTTTTTTATAGGAAATGTTAGTATTATCTTAAATTTTATTGTAGATATTATTTGACGAAAAAATATGTTGAAAAAAAAGTAGAACGGTGCATACTGCATAGTGGTAAGTAGTGTGAGCTTCTAGGAAATAGGAAAACACAAAAGACAGTCATGCCAAATCTGAGTGGGAAGCATCTTAGAAATTTCTCAGTATATCGTGATTGATATTCTACTTCTGCTTTCCGTACGGTATTGTGTACTCTCAATCCCATATTATCTAAAAAAAAGTGTCATTTTCAACTTTCAATTAGTTTTAATTAATTTTTTCAATTGTGTAATCATTTTTTTGGATCGGTTTTTTAATTGTATGATCTAATTAATATTATGTGCGTCATTCTTAAATTATTATTTTTCATTTTGCATTTAATATAATGAAAATAAACCAAAGATTAATAAAGATAATTTAGTATAATCATCTTTCATTTTTTGTCTTTTCTTAATATACGTAAAATGCTTGTGGGACAAATTGAGTAGTATGTTAACATGACAATAGTGCACCATCTCATTGTGTTTTCTTTGATCTAAAGAATTTTCCAGGAAGGTTCCTAGAGGCTAGATGGTAACCAAAATAAGGCTTTATATAAGAATCATCTTTGCTAATGGTATAATTCACTGCAAGATAAAAAGCTAATTAAGCTGAATGCAGTTGCTTGATTCATTGAGAGAACAAAAGTGGAAAATGGAGATTGAAGAAGTTTGTGAAACACAAGCACTTCCATTGCTCTCATTGAATCATGTGTCTCTTTTGTGCAGATCAGTGTTGGAATCTATGCAATTTTATGAGGATGTTTTGGGTTTTGTTCCCATCAAACGGCCATCTTCTTTCAAATTTACTGGAGCATGGTTAGCTTATTTTTTTATATTTTTGGTTACTAATTAATTTCTCTACTATATCAACTATCTTGCTACACTAAATATTAGCGTAGTTACATGCTTTTAACTTTTTTTTTGCAGGTTTTATAATTATGGTATTGGAATACATTTGATTCAGAATCCAGACATTGATGAATTTGATACTTACATGAATGAAACGAGGCCTATTAATCCCAAGGATAACCATATCTCATTCCAGGTAAAAATAAAGATTTATAATGCGACTAAATATAGTCATTTTTTGAAATGGTTATGGACGATAAAAGAAATAAATTTATATACTAAAAATGGAAATCTATGCATATGTAGGGCTAAAAACATATTTAAATCTTTATTTATCTAATCTAATATATCTCAAGATTTTATAGCCACTTTTTGTATTATGACCTTTGTTATAATTATTATGTGCATGGAGTTTGTCGTAAGTAAATAATTAACCGCATGGATCACAAATTTAGCTACTGTTAATTCTGTAGCTATGCTTACCAAAAATTTATATACAACATGGTTTTTTGCAGTGTACGGACGTTGAACTTGTTAAGAAGAGATTAGAAGAAAAGGGAATGAAATATGTTACAGCTTTGGTAGAAGATGAAGGAATTAAGGTAGATCAAGTGTTCTTCCATGACCCTGATGGCTACATGATTGAGCTATGCAACTGTGAGAATATCCCAATCATTCCTATTTCTTCATGCACTGCTTCTTTCAAGCCTAGAAGCCATAGCTTTAAGAGATCTACGTCCAATTCCAAGTGTGGAGGATTCATGCAGAATGTTATGATGGAAAGCTTGAGCATGGATATGATGAACTTTGCGTTTTAAAATGACAAAATTGAAGAACATTAAATTTCACTTCCTTTTTTTTGTTATATCAGATATGAAAAGTTTGTTAATTAAAATAGAACAAAAAAAAAAAAAAAAGATATGTTGGAGGATATTAGGAATGTAAAATTGTTAGTCTTGGTTTAATTGTGAGAGCAGAGTGGTGGGTCCAAGGAAAAGTTGAATTGTATTTGTAACATATGGTGTTTAAAATATATGGTTAAATATGTTTTTGGTCCTTATAAATATACTAACTTTTTGTTTTAGTCATTCTAAAATTTTTCTTCAACTTTTAGTCCATGTAAAATTTACAATCAATACTTTTGGTCCCTATTTATAACTAAATTTTTTTATTTTTCATGAAATTGTGCAGAAATGTGTACAATATTGTAAAAATCTCTAAAAAAAAAAAAGATTTTAACAAATTCTAATTTTTCTAACATGTAGAATATTGTTAAAAAATTCTAATTTTTTTTAGAGCCACTCTTATAATATTATAAATTTTTCTGCAAAATTTTATTCGAAGATATGAATTTTAAATATGAGTTTGGACCAAAAGTGAAGATGAAAAACTTTTGAGGGACTAAAAGTTGAAGAAATTGTTTAAAGGGACTAAAAAAAAAGTTGACATATTTATAGGGACCCAAAACATATTTAACCTAAAATATAATATGAAATTGTGAGATTGTTCTATTTGTATATCATGTTCGCGTGTGGCATTGATAGATGAAGTGTATGTTGTTATGCGGTAATAATAATTGATTTTGAGAGAATTGATTTTGGTTAAAAGTGAGTTATGTGAGTTAAGCGATGATGAGATATGAACTTAAGTTTGGCTCGAACTCTATTTTGGTATAAGTTTATGAACAATTTCGTTCAACTCGTTAAATTCATCTTGTTTGCTTCACGAATAAATGTCATATTTCTTCTAAATGTCTCATCAAATGATTGCTTGACCTACAAGAAGCAACAACAACATAGTTCCTTTTACGGTGCAAAACCCTGCCTTTTTTGTTTCATTCTTTAACTTTAACCTCACTTCTTTGTAGTAAACTTAAATTAGAGAAGTGTTCTTTCTCTTGACTTTTGAATAACACTATCGTTAGTCTTGACATATTCGTCATTCTCAACCTCATTTGTTGGTGTTGCTTCATTGGTTAGTGATCTTTTATTTGTATTTGCATCTAGATTAATGGTAGAATTTAATATAGTTAAGCACTCTTTTCCATCATTTGATGGTGATCCTTTCAATGATTCAATTGAGGTACACCTAAAACCACATGCTCTATTAAAAAAATTCAATAAAATATGCATACACCTAAAATCCAATAGAAGTATTTTTTTTTTCAAGCAAATGCAATAGAAGTAAAGAAGCTAAACAAAAACAATAAAGGCTATACACAACGAGGGAGGAAAAATATAAAGAAAAAAAGACACAATATTCTTTAGAGTTCAAACAAAGGACTATATCACTCAACAGAATATAGAAAGTAATGAAAAGTGACGTAGGAAAACTAAAAAACAAATATCGCAATATTCTTTAAACTTCAAAACATAGGTCTAGATCACTCAAAAAAAAAAAAATGAAGATGAAATCATTATGGAGAGATTATAAATTAAAGGTAGAGCAAACCATTAGCTATGAAGTTGAGTGACAAGACTACACACACCAACAAATGAAAGAGAAACACTTGTGTGGACCAAGACCAAGAATTTTGGTTTGGTCACACACACAAGATTTTCTCCTTCTCCCTCTTCTCTTCTCTCTTCTACATTTTCTCTCTCTCTTCTCTCTTCTCTCTCTTCTCTCTTCTCTCTTTGTGTGTGACCAAACCAAAATTCTTGGTCCTGGTCCACACAAGATTTTCTCCAAATGAAAAGAAAATTGTGTTGAACTCTATTTGCAAAAGTGATTTTGTTATTAAACGATGGACAAAGATGACGGTTGCTGACTTTGGAGAAGATGAAAGGTTTTTCTTTTTAGTAAGAAGGAGAAAGTCAAAGTTTGACTTCACTAAGAGGGGTAACTTTGTAAATAATAGTGACATTAATGATCGAATTACAATCATTTCATATGAGATTATAACCATGATTTTTTAGGTTACAAAATCAAGTTCTAACCACTTAGTGTGTGTTTCGTTCGGCGGTGGGAGGAATTGATTTTGATAGAATTGAGTTTGAGAGAATTGAGTTTGGTTAAAAGTGAGTTTGATGTAAATTGATTTATGTTTGGATACACTTGTACAAAAATGATTCTTATGAATTGAAGTTGTTTGGATACTTTGGATTAAAATTGCTTTTGGATGTTTAATTACCAAAATGGGTTTCGATTGTATAAATAAATTTTAATACAGTAGTAAAAAAAAATCTAAATAATCAACAAAAAACACCCCAACCCAATAGTAAAATAAAATCATTAATAAAAAAAATCATCAATTAAAATCATGTCCATGTTACTCATATCGTGTGCCCTTGTCTTTCATTTTCCAGAAGCTTCAGTCCATTTCTACCATTATGATCTCCTTTTCCCATCTCTCAATACTCTTCTACACTTCTCCTTCTCCCATATATCAACATTCTTATCTTATTCTACCATTTTTCACCAGCTTAAAAGGAAATAAACGAAATTATATAAGTTTGGGTTTCACAAGGAATTGACAACATGCATCTAGTTTAAGTGGTAGATATGGGTTTTACAAAGTTGCTGTCAATTCTTTTTATGAAATACCATCGGAAAACAACCTATTTCTCCCCTCTCTTCTCCCTGTTCTTTCCTTTTCTTTTTGAACCACAAAATTTGGAGTCCATTCTTTTATCATCTCTAACATGTAAATGTCACTGTAGTAAGCAAAAAAGAAAATTTGCAGCAAGAAGAAGAGAGTGAATGTGATCCTATACAAGCCACAACAAGCCAACAACGCTGACCAGTGACCAAGTAGTTTATTTTATTTTTGTTGTCTTTTGAAGCCCAGTATTATGAAGGGGTAAAATAGAGATGTTGTTGGTGACGTGTGATGCTAAAACGAGAATCGATTCTCTGAAAATTGAAAAGCTAGGAATTCTAGCTTTAGCTAGACGCGCGTTTTTGGGAAAGAAGTGCGATTGCGGCGAAAGCAGACTTAAGATCCAAACACCTCTGATTCGCGTTTGACAGAGCAGAAACGTGCTTTTATGATTTGTTCATAATGTAATTTGTTTTAACCCTTTCAAAAATGTATTTTTTTAGATAATGCAGGAGTATGAACTTGCATCAAAGTGACAATATAGATCCCAACTAGGTTGTCATCCTTAGAACCACAAATTCCTTCCAAGCATCCTCAATTTTTTTTAATAAAAGATAAACAAATACAAAGAGTTGGTAGAGGGGGCTATGCCGTACCCATTGGACTGATTATCAATATTAACATAAAAAATAATTAATATTAACATAAAAAATAATTAATTTTAGTGTGTAAAATTAAACTCATAAATTGATTAATACTAACAATAGAATCCATCTTCCTTCAAAAAAAAAAAAAACAATAGAATTCATAATAATAATTATCATTATAATACCATCAATTTTTTTTTTTATGAGAATACCATTATAGTGCTATTAACTATTCTCATGTCCGGTCTAAAAAAATCGTATGAATTATTTTCTTATGTTAATATTGATAATTAGTCTATAACTAAAGTATTTTCATATTTTATTATGACTATATGTGGAAAAGTTGGTATTTTCTTAATTTTAAAAATATTTGAATGAGAAAACTTAATACCAAAGCATTTTAAAATACACGGTCAATTGTATAAATAAAGAATAAGCCTTTTAGGTAATTATGTTTATAGTAAATTATTAAGAATTTTTTAATACAATAACAAATGTATTAATTTACCATTGATTTTTTTAAAAAAAATATCATTAGATATGTGAGTAATAGATTTTGTTCTTACCTTTTGGTGGTACATGGTCGTATTTATATTTGAGACATTATTATTGTTTTGAAAAGAGAATAAATTTTTATTTTCTTTCTTTTTATAATTTTTCAATTTCAAGAAAATATTTTACAAATAATTTTTAAAATTATTTAAGAAAGAGAATAAAAAAATATTCAAAAATTTATTATATCAAATATATTTATTTGTCAAAAAAGTCAAATATATTTATTTTCTTTTTCCTTAAAAAATATCTATTTTAATTTAATAATTTATTATTAAAAATAAAAATATTTTAAATTTTCACAATTGGTATCAACTAAACTATAAGTACTTTAAAGAAAAAACATATTTAAAACTATACATTAAAGAAAAAAATATTTAAAAGAGTGTGGAAGAGAATAGTTTTAAATGCAAATATTTTTTTCTTTAATTTATTTTTTACTCAAAAAAAAATTAAAGAAAAAAATATTTGCATTTAAAACTATTCTCTTCCATACTCTTATTTAAAACGAACTATTGTTTCTTTTATTCCATCTACTACTCTTCTTCTTCTTCTTCTTCTTTCATTTCATCAAAATTATTTGTTGTTTTCACGGAATCACCAATGGCCTCGAATGCTACAAGCTCTACCTTTGGACTTCAAGTTTGTCTCTCTTTACACTCTCGTCTTTGTTCAATTCATTTTGTTAGTTCTTTGTTTTTTTTTTTTGCATGAATGCGACATGTTTTTTAGAATTGTGAATATAATTGTCAACAAAACACAATTTGTTTTTGCATGAATACGACATATATGTTTTTTAGAATTGTGAATATAATTGTCAACAAAACACGATGTATGTTGTTTGTTCTTTTCATATTTTGGTGCTATGATAGGAAAACATTTTGGTCAAAGTATATTATGTTTATAGTGAACATTATCAAATAATGTCACTTAATATGGGACAGATGAAATATTTTCTATACGATAAAACTCACACACGCTAATTATTGAGAAATGTAAAATTGTGGATTTGAAACTGCACCAAGAATATAAAAAGTTCCAGCAATATTTTATCATCTGAACAAATATTTTCAATCAAAATATGCAGGAGCAATATCAAAATATCAAGGGAAAAGACCAACATTCTGAAGATTTTGGAGAAAATGGATCTCACACTGAGATATTTTTGAACAAAAGCTTGAGTGCCCATTTGGAAGTTTTTGACCGCCTTTTTTGTTCCAAATGTTTGGTAAATACTACTAAACTATCAATAAATATTTTGGATTTTTGTCACCACCATGTTGTCTAATATGCCTGTCTTTATTCTAGATCTTTTGTTGTACTTTGCACGACTATTCTGATCAACAAATTACATATCATGTAAGTAACACTGTTTTTTTTGTTACAAGAAACACTGTTCTTTATTCATTTCTTAACACATTTTCCATTAATTGATTAATTAATAAAAAAACGGATGGTTTACTTTTCAGAAAGTAAAACAACCAATTTGGACACCAGAAGATGACAGAGGACCATGTGGTGTTGATTGTGACCTTTATAACAGAAATGAGGGAAACTCTTGTGTTTCAAATTGGAAACTTTTGGAGAAAGAACTATGTCTGAAGGGAATAGAAATGTTTGGGAGAAATAGGTATGAATCTTTCTTATTTTTCACATCACACCTAAAATTATTGCATAAGTGATTATTTTATGAGATAAGCTAAGATTCTTTTTATATGTAACCCATGCTCTGCAGCTGCCTTATATCGAAGAACTTACTTTTTATGACGAAGACTTGCAAGGAAGTTGCTAGCTACATGTATCTTGAAGTTCCAAAGCCACATGGAATCATGAACGAAAATGAACATGTAAGATATTATGACATTAATATTATATACATGTAAGATATTATGAACATGTAAGTGGAGGATTGTGGATTTGAAACCACCCTGAAAATATCAAAAGTTCCAGTAATATTTTATCATCTGAACAAATATTTTCAATTAAAATATGCAGGAGAATTATCAAAATATCAAGGGAAAAGACAAACATTTTGGAGAAAATGGATCTCACACTGAGATATGTTTGAACAAAAGCTTGAGTGCCAATATGGAAGTTTTTGACCGCCTTTTTTGTTCCAAATGTTTGGTAAATACTACTAAACTATCAATAAATATTTTGGATTTTTGTCATCACCATGTTGTCTAATATGCCTGTCTTTATTCTAGATCTTTTGTTGTACTTTGCACGACTATTCTGATCAACAAATTACATATCATGTAAGTAACACTGTTTTTTTTGTTACAAGTAACACTGTTCTTTATTCATTTCTTAACACATTTTTCCATTAATTGATTAATTAATAAAAAACGGATGGTTTACTTTTCAGAAAGAAAAACAACCAATTTGGACACCAGAAGGTGACAGAGGACCATGTGGTGTTGATTGTGACCTTTATAACAGAAATGAGGGAAACTCTTGTGTTTCAAATTGGAAACTTTTGGAGAAAGAACTATGTCTGAAGGGAATAGAAATGTTTGGGAGAAATAGGTATGAATCTTTCTTATTTTTCACATCACACCTAAAACTATTGCATAAGTGATTATATTATGAGATAAGCTAAAAGTGTTTTATATGCAACTCATGCTATGTAGTTGCCTTATATCGAAGAACTTACTTTTTATGATGAAGACTTGCAAGGAAGTTGCTAGCTACATGTATGTTGAAGTTCCAATGCCACATGGATCCATGAACAAAAATGAAAATGTAAGATATTATTATGACATTATAGAAATGATTTATACTATATTTTGTTATCTACTAAAATATATTTGGCTATCAATTTCCCATTGATGGAATAGTTAGGGTCTGTTTGGATTAGCTAATTTGAGATTTTCTATTAACATAAGTTTTGTTAAAATGTTGCACCAATGTAGCTTATAAAAATAGTTTATAGCATACACAAAAGCAATTACATTTATTTTGTATTTTTCGATAAAAAAAACTTATGTAAGCTTATGCATAAACACTTACCATGATAAGCGCTTGTGCTACGTTACCATTAGTGTATTAGTGCCACGTTACCATTAATCAAGTCCCCCTTTCTTTGATTATATGGTGTTGTTCAACAATAACTTATGACTATAAAGGAAGGAATAACAAAAAAATAAGTTCATATATTTCTATAGCAATAGATGTGGAAGTAAAATATTTTTCAATTGCTTGATTAACTTCGCTAAGATTGCAAAAGCTGAATCGTTCAAGCTTGTAGAAAATAGATATAACAAAGATGTGACAATATACAAATGTCATGTCCTACATGAGAATGTTCATTATTTTAATTTCCTCATTCATTTATTATTCCCTTTTTGGGCATTTTAGGTAGACATCATAGAACCCCAGCAATGAAATTGAAATTAGAATAAGAAAGGACAGCATGAAAATTGAGCTCAGGCATATAGAAACATTTTTATTTATATTACCCTAACTATATTTAACTAATAACTAATCCCATTATCTTTGATCAAATGTACATTGCAGGAACTTGAAGGAATATGACATTACCTCACTGGATTACAAATAACTTATGGCCCTAAGGATGCCCTTGATTCTTTGTTTTTATCCCTTATTTCATTTTATAAGTTTTTCAGATGAAGAATTACTCTGTTAGTTTCCAATATTTTCTATTTTAGGTCCAATAATATTTGGGATTTTGTGGCATGCTTATTGCCATTTTTTTTTAATAAATTGCAACATTATCATTGCGTGTGAAATATGATTTTTTGTCTGGGTTGGAAAGTGTGGTCATGGATTGAAGAGTTGTAGTGCTTAAAAAATAAAAGTAAAATATCATCTTATATGAATGCCGAATATGTAAAATTTCAACATGAAGTGTATACCGAATGAATCAAGACCTATTTAATTAATCCCAATGATAACCATATCCAATTCCAGGTAAAAATATTAAAACAGAGATTTACTATTGAGAGTAAAAGGATTCATTTTGAAATGTTATTGATCGATAAAAGAAATAAATTTATAAGACATAAAGCAGAAATATAAGTTTTGGGGGATTAAGAACATATTTAAATCTTTATATAGTTCGTTATATTACAAGATTTCACAGCCATTTATTTTTATTGAAAGACGATTATTTTTGCATGAATGGAACTCAAAATCAATTGTAGAAAGATTTAAACATTCATGCAGTTAGCACCTTTCGTCCAATCTTGATTTAGACGACCTAGTTAGATTTCGAGCATTAAATATTGTTTTAATTTTTTTAAAACTCAATTTATTGTGCTTAGTAAATTGTCCGATTAAAATTGGAGGACACCTGACTACTAGCCGTGTGAATGTAATCCTTGCAAAATCTGGACTCTAATATTAGCCGTGTGATATGTTTACTCTTGCAAGAGATTTAATAGAATACACCATGTTAAATCTTGTAACACATGGGTGTGCTCAAACGTAGATCAAGCAACTGAAATGAGACATTCGAAGTAATTTAAGAATGAGGTCAAGGGTTCAAATTCTCTCTACTAACATAATATACTAAAAATAAACATTTTTCTATCAAACAAACTATGCCACAAGGACTTACAATTGATGATTTCTATACTAAACATCAATTTTTTGCAATATGAATTTGTATAGTGTATGGATGTTGAACGTGTTAAGAAGAGGTTAGAAGAAAAGGGGAGTAGGTGTGTTACAGCTTTGGTAAAGGATGTAAGAATTAAGGAAGATCAAGTGTTCTTCCATGACCCTGTAAGAATATCTCAATCATGCATGTTTCGTCACTAGCATTTCCACCCGTGCAACGCACGGGCTAGAAAAGATTTATTGTGGCTTAAATCAAATACTTATAGCCTCCCATGCTTTTTGAGGAATATGAAATTGTAGACTTAATTAAATAGAAACTTAAATGAAACACATGTAACTCGATGTTTTAAAGGAATATGAAACTTTGGACATTTAATAGAAATTTAAATCAAATACTTTATAACCTCCCGTGATGCATAAATTGATAAGTAAAAAGTGGCAAAATATTTAGTTAGTTAACCTTATACAATTTAGCCTCCCGTGATCCTCTTATGTTTTAATATCCTCATATAATTTCCAGAGCATCAATTTAGCTTTATTAAATTTTTAATATATATGGGCTGAACAACCATAACCCTTTCTCAAGGCCCATTATTAAATTAAATACTTTTACACCTCTAAAATTACTAATTGTTTAGATTTTTAAGCTTTTGTTGGACAGTATCATAACTGATTGTGTTGATCAAATTTTAGAATATTGACTAATCAAAATGATATTTTGATTCTTACCAACTTAGATGTTAATGAATTTGAACTTATAATCAATTTGAAAATGAATTCATCTATGATGGTTGAGTGCAAATCTAAAATTAATTCACTGGTTATAAAATAAAATAGTACTTGTAGGATTGCCACAAAGTGTGATTCACCTATCTAGAATGTAAATTTCACAATTTACATAATCATCAATTCATTAAGATCACCAAAATAATAACTCTCATTTATAATATAACAACTAAAATTTATGTTTGAGTTCTGGATTTAAATACATGATTCATTGAAAAATCTGTAAAAACAAACTCACTCTATTAGTATAAGTCTATAAGGGAAATAGCCAACTAAACATACATGTTTTACTCAAAAAAAAAAAAAACTAAACATACATGTCATTAAATTTGTCAAAAAAAATAAAAATACATGTCATTAAAAGCAATACCTTAGTCAACTGAGATGTATATCCAACGTCATTAGAATAGAATGCAACTAAATATAATAATAAGTCAATAACTTAAATGATGATTATTATAGATAAAGTCAAAGCTCATAATTAATATTACATCCCCATTACATAACCAAAAAGACAGACTCAGAGTACCAAAACATTATCAGCTAACCAAATAACATCAAGACTATTGTCACCTAATATATTAATGACCAACAATTCTTGTTATTCCAACAGCAATTAAAAAGGGGACCAGTTAGGAATACTAAGACGATAATTTAAATCTTCTCAATCTTGACAGTCCTCCTGAGTAGCTTCTTAATTGGAACATTCATGTAATCATCATCATCATTGGTGGGAGATGCCCTTTTGCTTGATGAAGATGCAGAAGCTGAGGGGGGTATCTCCTGGCAATATAAGCATGGCAGGATATTAGTGATACAATGTGCAATAAGCTGCACCTTGTTCTAATAAAATGAGGGCCACATAGCAAATTTTTTTATGGCAATTCTCTCCCACAAAAGTATGTTTTCAACCCAACTTATAAAGGAAAGACATCAAGAAATGAATCACAATATAAATAGGCGAATGAAATGTTGTTAGTAGTTTAGGGAGATTATTTACTTGGTTAATTAGTTTGATAGTTAGTTAAGTCTCGTATTCATTTTTCAGTAAGCTTCCAAAGCATTTGTCACTCAAATTTCAAGCAATTTTTATAATCCTAATATTGACTTTGACCATACTAAATGAAAACTATAACAAACAGATCCACAAAAAATGGCCAGGTTAAATTGGCACAACAAAGCAGTTCTAAAAATTAAATAAAACAGTTACTAAAAAGTTAAAGTTGTTGTGACCATCCGGTAACTAATTCACGTCATCAAACATCAGCCCTTTAATTCACATCAAGAAAGACTATGATTATTTGTTCTTTCTTTAATTCTTTTACATCAAAAAATAGTCAGAATTAGAATGAAGTTCAGCTGAGGCATATATGCAATAAAATCCATGAAATAGTTGTTCTTTATCTTAATGCAATATAATCCATCAAGTAGATCTAACCCACAAACATTAACTTAGAATGTTACATTGCAGTTGAGGCATGCAAACAGAATGGTGAATGCACAATAAAATTAATAGTCAATTCCTAATCCATGAATCAAATTAAGGAATGAGAAACAAAATTATGGTACCAATAGCACTATACAAATTCTGAAGTGAATAAGCTATGAAAAGCAAAGGATATCATACGACCATGACAAATTTTTACTATAATTTAGGCAATTATATGACTATAATTAGAAACAAAAGTCAATGAAAAAATGGACAAAAAATCATAATTGCTTTAGCTGATATATATTTTTCATTGAGCAACTTCTCATTGTTTGGCAATGTAAGCATTCAAGATGAGTATATATGCAAAGATAAAAAAAAGTATGGAAATTAAATCCCAAAACCTTGCATTTCAGTAGTCAATTAAGTCATTCATTGCTAATGATGGCAAACAAAGGAAAGAGATAATACTAATGAAAGTAAACAAAAAATCAGAATCCAATTTTTATCCATTGTTACCTTTGGTCTTTATGATTTCCCCAAACTGGGCTTCATCCCTACTCCTTGAAGATGAGACCTCGCTTTTCTTTCATCAAAATTTTCTTCATGTTACATTTCCTTCAATAAAGAAAGAACAGGGAAATATTCAAAGGATTAGAAAGAAGGGGAAAAAAAACAGAGTGAAAACTTACATCCAATCAAAACATGAAATCTCCGTTTTCCAGTTAATATAACCATAGTATACTGCATAACTCAAGCAACATTTTTGAAAAAAATAATATTGCAAGATTGAAAAAAAAGAGCTAAAAACTAAACCTTTAAGCAAAAGTTTTAATGTTTTTTTTTTGCCAAATTAATGTGTAGTCATTTTGAGGTATAATAAGTTGGATAGAGACTCAAATTACCGTAAAGAACAATTAAAAATTTAGATCAATAACATAAAAGTATAGTGAAAATTCAAATCTTATAAGTTTGGTATAATTATCAAATTGAAAGAAACTACAAATACAAATACAATAAATGTAATAAATAATTCAATAGAAACAATCAATGCATAGGAGGAACATCAAATACAAAGACCAACTGAAAGAACCTATAATAAATTAGGAAGAACTTACAAATAATAACATCCGATTGATGCTCCTGTTAAGTATAGAGCTTAAAATCAAAGAGCCTGCAAATAAAATAATTGAATTGAATGTGACTACAACAAATAAACTCAACAATATCACAGCTAGGCTCATGTCATATATAAAAGAAATATAGAAACTCAATTATAAAATATAGTACTCCATTCAAGTAAATTGTGTATTTGAAGAAAATATGGTTGTAAGTGAATAAACAAATTTCAAATCATGGTTATCGTAAAAAAAATATTGTCTGCCTCAATATAAAAAAAACTCCATGAAAATTATCAGAAGAAAAAAATCAATATAAAAAAAAAAATCACCTTGAGATGCAGACAACCCATTCAAATGTCTGCCTCAACAATCCCATGGAACCTTTTTTTTTTTGTCCACTTTACTCAACTGCATGAAAAATCAAAACAGAATTATAAAAATTCAAAGAAATCAAAACTCATGAAATTCAAGAGCAACAAATTCATCATCAAATTCATCCTATTTCCACTTAATACAATTAATTTACATACCTATTTTCACAAATTTATCCTCAAATTCATGCGCAACAATCTCTGATTGAATATGCAAAAAAAAAAAAAAAACTTTAGTAGAGTAAGAAGCAATCTCATGTCAGATTTAAGGAACAAAATAAAGTGGTTCTAGATCTGAAGATGAGCATGGATCTGGAATCCAAAAACGGAAATAGTTTTGGAGTTCTTACCTCTTCTTCTTCTGCACGTTGCTTCTGTATTCTTTTCCGTCAAACCGACGGCGGTGACATAGGAGAGGAAGTGTGGTCGCGAGACAGAAAATGAATGGAAAATAGATTATGGAAGTAATGAAGTGTGAGAGAAGATGAGATTCAAAATTAAGAGAGAGAAACCGATAAATGGGAATGAGATTGTGTTTGAAGAGAGAGATTGGAGAGAAATTGGGTCAGATTGGGATGAGAGGAAAGAATAAAATAGAATGGGAGAAAAGTAAGTTGAAATTTGAGAGTGATGTTTGTTGGGATAAGAGAAAAAGTAGGAGGGAAAGAATGATTTGAAAAATTTTGAAATTTGAATTTTGAATTGGAGAGGGAAAATGTGTGATAATGATATTTTATTGTTTGTATTGTGTAATTGCTTAAAATGGCAAAAGTAAAATTATTTTTTAATGATGATGTGACATTTAGTGGCTTGAGGATGTGACACATTGGATTGAAGATGTGCCACATTGGATTGGTGTAAAAAAAGTTGCTATTTGTTGCTTCATGTTTGTATATTATTAAGATGCTCTGCTTCTTTCAATCCTAGAAGTCATAGCCTTAAGAGATTTACTTCTGATATGTTCAGTGAAGATCGGTGATGAAGAACGGTTGTTCTTGGTGCTCCGATGCAACGGAGGTTGAGTCTTCACGGTGCAGGAAAAAGGTGTTTGCAGGCACGTAATCCCTATAAAGATATATAAGATTCACCCTAAATAAAAAGAAAACAACTAACTAACCTAATCTAAAAAGATAAGATTACCCTTAAAACGAAAAATAGAATCGTACCCTAAAAATAAAATAAAAAATTTTGAAAATAAAAAATTAAAATGAAACCTAAAAAACAAACAAAGAGAATTTCTTCCTTGAAAATATCAACAATCTCTGACGACGAAGTCAAAAACTTGATGACTAAATTTGTCAAATACACCAAACCATTTCCAGGTAATAAAGTACCAAAGCATTTAGTATTACTTTATTTTTAAATGACAATCCCAGTTCAATTACAAAGGAATTTGTGGTTTAAAACTCACAGTAATAAAAGTAATAAAGTTCAATCATTTTTAAAATCCCAGCTCAATGATTCAAGCATTTAGCGTTACTTATTTTTAATCAATAATAATTGAATTCATTTGTAAATTTTTCGTTTGATACTCACATATATAATGTTACTTATTCAACAGAAAATAAAAACAATGAAATAAATAAAAAGAGAGTAAATTGGAGGGAGTTTGCAAGTTTAATTTGATTGCGCAAAGCAGTAGTGATTTAGTAACCTAGTTTGATCGCAGAATTTTAGCGACGGTTAGGATTCTTCGAATCTCCTCTATTTCCTTGTTGGATTAAAGACAAGTAAACATTCATTTATGAGACAAAGGTTTTATTTAATTTATGACTTCGTAGGATTGTTACGTCTCTCCAGCCGTTGAGTTTCACCTACTAATCGCTCTAAGGTTATACACGCTCTAAGGGGTGTAGGGTCGTCAATCCTACATGATCCAATATGCCTACGTGTGTTAGAGTGGGGTCTTACTCTCTTATAAGTAATTGAAACATAAAAGAATTGAGATTCCTAAATTGTCATCTAAAGGCTCCAACTTCGTCTATCAATCTTAGAAGTTCATCACATACTCTGTCTTACCTTAGTAGTTCTACATACATGCATATGCAACCCCATCTCGTCTACCGGACCAAGAAAATATTATGACAATACCATTATATTGTCATTAAATATTCTCATGTGTGGTCAAAAAACAAAATTCTCATGAATTATTTCATTATGTTAGTATTAATAATTAGTCAACGAATTCATAGTATTTTCATATTTTATTACAATTTTATATGGAGAAGTCAGTATTTTCTTAAATTTTAAAAGTATTTGAATGAGAAAATTTAGTACCAAATCATTTTAAAAAATGAATTCAATTGTTTTAGATTAGAATTTTTAGGTAAAAAAAAAATTATAGTAAAATAATAACAATGTTATAATACCGTAAATTTATAGTAAATATATTTTGTTTATATTAATTTTTTTATTACTATTATTTTCCCCTAAAATTTGTAACAAAAAATATGTTAGTATTAATAATTAGTCAACGAATTCATAGTATTTTCATATTTTATTACAATTTTATATGGAGAAGTCAGTATTTTCTTAAATTTTAAAAGTATTTGAATGAGAAAATTTAGTACCAAATCATTTTAAAAAATGAATTCAATTGTTTTAGATTAGAATTTTTAGGTAAAAAAAAAATTATAGTAAAATAATAACAATGTTATAATACCGTAAATTTATAGTAAATATATTTTGTTTATATTAATTTTTTTATTACTATTATTTTCCCCTAAAATTTGTAACAAAAAATATGTTAGTATTAATAATTAGTCAACGAATTCATAGTATTTTCATATTTTATTACAATTTTATATGGAGAAGTCAGTATTTTCTTAAATTTTAAAAGTATTTGAATGAGAAAATTTAGTACCAAATCATTTTAAAAAATGAATTCAATTGTTTTAGATTAGAATTTTTAGGTAAAAAAAAAATTATAGTAAAATAATAACAATGTTATAATACCGTAAATTTATAGTAAATATATTTTGTTTATATTAATTTTTTTATTACTATTATTTTCCCCTAAAATTTGTAACAAAAAAAAATCCCCTAAAAAATTCATTGTGACAATATATATCATCATAGTGTCATTAACTATTCTCATGTTTGGTCAAAAAACAAAATTCTCATGAATTATTTTCTTGTGTTAATATCAATAATTAGTCAACAAAGTTATAGTATTTTCATAATTTTTTAAATATTTGAATGAGAAAATTTAGTACCAAAGCATTTTAAAAATGGATTCAATTATTATTGATTAAAAATAAGTCTTTTAGGTAATTTTGTTTATAGTAAATTAGTAACAATGTTGAAATAGAATAATAAATATATTAATGTACCATTGATTTTTTTTAAAATAACATTAAGATATGTGAGTATTGAATTTTGTTCTTATCTTTTGGTGGTAGGTGGTTGAATTCATATTCGAGACATTATTATTGTCTTAAAAAGAGAATAACTTTTTATTTTCTTTCTTCTTATCATTTTTCAATTTCAAGAAAATATATTAAAATTACTTTTTTAGATAATTTAAGAAGCAGAATTGATTTGGTCAAAGAAAAGAAGCAGAATTGATAAAATATTCAAAACTTTATTATATCAAATATATTTATTTTCATTTAATATTTTTTATTAAAAATGAAAATATTCTAAATTTTCACAATTCTATTAACTAGTCAATATATCCTTTAAAGAAAAAATATATTTTCATTTAAGATGGTGACCCCAAAAAGATGTATAAAAGAATGAACAATTCTCTTCCACACACTTGTCAAAAAAAAAAAATCTCTTCCACACTCTTATTTAAAATGAGTTTAAGCTTCTTTTGTTTCATCTACTCTTCTTTTTCTTTTCTTTTTTTTATCAAAACAACTTCTTATTTTTTAAGGAATCAAAACAACTTCTTTTGTTTCATCAACTTTTTTTTTTTTTTATCAAAGCTAGTTTCTATTTTCATAGTTTCACCAATAGCCTCCAATACCACAAACTCTATCTTTGAACTTCAAGTTTGTTTCTCTTTCCACTCTCATCTTTGTTCAAATTATTTTTTGTAGGTTGTTTCATTAATATTTTAATTGAGTATGCCATAATTTTTTAGAATTATGAATATAATTGTCAACAAAACACATGTATGCATTTTATTGTTTTCATTTTTGGTGATATGTTAACAATTTTTTTATTGTATATTTGGATAGGAAAAACATGGAGGGGGAGCAACAAACATTAGTCAAAATTTGGACAAAGAGATAATTCTATTGAAAAAACAAATCCAAGAACGACTTGAATCAATCAAAGTGAGTTCAATAGAATGGTCGATTCTTTGAAATAGTACATAGATTGTCAGCCAAGTGGTATATCTTGTTCCCATTCAACTTCAGGTCCTTGTTTAATTCTCTATGATATGTAAGCATTTTTATTTATTATTATTTTTTTTAAAACGCTGATTTTTTTTTTGACAGATTAATAAACGTTTTTTTAGGTCAAATCAGATTAAGAAACGTTAACTGCTGTCTTACAGTATGTGTGTTAGCTTCCTCAACTCAATATACTAATCGTGATTTCCATAACCACCATCAATCTCACCGTTTCTCTTCCTTATCACACAATTGTTCCAGAACCTTTTTCACTCTCACAATCTTTCTTCTTCTTCATACCGCTCAAGGATTTCACCACAGGTACTTTTTACCCTTTTTATATTTTCGTAACTAATTTTAGGGTTTCTCTTTTTAACCAATTGATTTAATCACCGACTCTAATGTGATTATTAGTTGTGTTGAGTTTGTGTATATAAATTCTCACTCGATTTTCAACCCATGCATATCAGTAGTCATCATTTGTTGTGTGCTTCCTTAGATCTTACCATTTCCTTCGTTATTATGTCTTCCTTCAATCTTACCATGTTGTGGTCAATATTATTTAATTATTTACCATAATTAACATCAATTGAGAGAAGAGTGATGTTTCATAATTAACTACGGAGGATGGTATTTTTAGTAAACATTATGAAGAAGATATTATCAAAGAGCAAATGAATGACTTTTCCAAAATACAGAAATAGTTGTGTTTGTTGTCTGCATATATATCGGGTACTCCAAATAACTTTAAAATGACCGAACAAATTATTTTATTTGTGTGAATGAAACATTTAATAGTATAAGATTAAATGTTTCATTCATACAAATAAAATAGTGTGTTCGTTCATTTTAAAGTTATTCGGAGTACCCGATATATATGCAAATAACAGACACACCTATTTCTGTATTTTGGAAAAACTCATTCATTTGCTCTTTGATAATTTCTTCTTCATAATGTTTTCCAAAAATACACTCCTCCGTAGTTATCTGATGCATATGTGTGTTTTCCATTTGTATTTCTACAAATGATCTAAGAACTGACACAGACGATGAACGACACTTTGTAGGGGAAGGCTTTTGATGTTTTGTTTTTGCAATAGCTTGTTTTTGTTTTGTGATTGGCATATTGCTATGTCCACCCTCCATACAATTACCGACTTCTTTCAATTTTTGTGCTTGAACTGACATATTTCTAGATACATCCTTCATAATTATATTGCCTTCATGCAATTTTTGTGTTTGAATCTAAAATATTGTATAGTTAATGATTAACAAATGATTGAATAGTAAAATGAACATTTCTTGTGCATATCAATATACATGTTTTTTGTATGTGACCGACTCGTCACCCCTCCTAATCTCATCATTACCATTGCATTTGTATATTGCAGGATTCTATGTGTAATTGATTCAGTTAGTGATCAAACAATAAACTAAACGTTTCTAGCACAACAAAACCAAAACCACACATAAACAAAGTAAAAAAAAAATCTCCAACTTTTTCATATAAAGATTTTTTTTTTCTACTTTACCTCGAGATTCAGAAAAATGAGGTTTCTTGGTCATTCGACATATGATCCTATTGCATCACCAAATGTTTTAAGCTTCTCTTTTACTATTTAATATATTAGGAAGGAATATGAGGAACATGGTTCAATTGAGGAGGTATCCAGAAGTATTAGGAATGATTTCGAGGCTACTTGTTCAAAAATTCAGGTAAAGTAAAATAATTTTCAGAGATGAATATACATACTTCTTATAGAGCTTATTGGTGACAAACTCACACAACAGTAAACGTTGAGAAGTGGGTGGATTTGAACCCTAACCAAGCTTATCAAATGTGTTCAAGCAATGTTTTATCATCTGAACAAATTCTGTGAATCAAAATATGTAGGAGCGATGCAAAAACATCAAAGAAAATGGACAATATTCTGAAGATAATAGAGAAAATGAATCTCACACTGAGATATATTTGAACAGAAGTTTGAGTGCCAATTTAAAAAAAATTTGACCACCTTTTATGTCATAAGTGTTTGGTAAATACTTCAAAACTACCAGCATATTTTTTGCATTTTTTTCATTGCCCATGTTGTCTATCGTGATAATGAATATCTTGTGTCTTTATTTTTGTAATTTCTTTGTAGATCTTTTGTTGTACTTTGCACGAATACCCTGATCAACAAATTTAATATCTAGTAAGCAACAATGTTCTACATTCATTTCTTAACACATGTTTCCGTTAATTAATTAATTAACTAATTTAATGGTTTACTTTTGAGAAAGTAAAGCAACCAATTTGGTCAGGTGACAGAGAACCATGTGGTGATCATTGTTACCTTTATTATAAAGGTACCACAATTAGTAATATTAGGGATCAAAAGTTGGATGCTTCCCATGAAGAAACATATGTCATGGATGAAACATAATTGAAGCTCTTGTCTAACTCAATGGAAGGACAAGTTGAAGGGAAGTGTAGTGTATCAAATTGGAAACTTTTGGAAAAAGAATTATGTTTGAAGGGAATAGAAATGTTTGGGAAAAATAGGTATAAATCTTTTTCTATTTTTCACCTTACACTTTAAAACTATATTATATGTATTGTTATATGCAATTCATGCTATGCAGTTGCCTTATATCCCGGAACTTAGTTTTGAAGTTCATGACTTGCAAGGAAGTTGCTAGCTACATGTATGTTGAAGTTCCAATGCCACATGGATACATAAACGAAAATGAAAAC
Organism: Medicago sativa; assembly: GCF_051527215.1. NCBI lineage: Eukaryota > Viridiplantae > Streptophyta > Magnoliopsida > Fabales > Fabaceae > Medicago > Medicago sativa. Next base: position 12,045,346 of record NC_140753.1, on the reverse strand, counting down.
GTAAGATATTATTATGAGTCTAGTGACATTATTAAGACATTATATAAATTATCCATATACTATATTTTCTTATCTACTAAAATATATTTGGCTTTATATATTTATTTGCAAGTACATTTTTACTAGTCATGTTAATAGAAGGTTTGAAATTGAAGGAAGTTAATGGGCGAGTAAGGAATAGAAAAATGTAGTTGAAAAGATTGGGATTCATGTAATAGTTAGTGTTTTAGTGTGTCATATATTACCATTAATCAAGACAAGATAACAATGTCTTCAACCCGTTTCTTTCTTAACTGCAAGTAACTTTGGAAGTAAAACATTATTCAATTGCTTCATTTTCTTTGCTAAGATTTCAAAAGGTGAATCATATGAGTTTCTAGGAAATATAGATAACAAAGATTTGAGAATATATAAGTGTCATGATTCTACACCCAAATGTTCGTTTTTTGCCTCATTTTTTTTTTTTTCCTTTTTGGGCATTTTAGGTTGAACTCATAGAACCCCAGCAAGGAAATTCAAAGAAAAGGAGAGAAGGATGACAACATGCAAATTGAGCTCAGGTATATAGAAATGTTAATTTATATTACCCTTACTATTTAAATAATAACCATTCTAATGATCTTTGATTAAATATGTATATTTCAGGAAGTTGAAGAAAGATGTCATTATCTCAGTGAATTACAAATAACTTATGGCCCCAAAGGTGCCGTTGATTCTTTGTTTATCCCTTATTTCATGTTATAAGTTTTTCAGATGAACATCTACTATTTTAGCTTTCAATATTTGCTATTTTAGTCCAATAATATTTGGGATTTTGTGGTTTGCTTATTGCCTTTTGTTTTGAATAAATTGCAACATTATCATGGTGTGCAAAATATGTTTTTTTTTTAAAGTGTCGTCCATATGGCTTGGATTGAAGAGTTGTAGGCAAAGATAAGGCTGTTATTTTTTCCACCCTCCTCTCTTCTCGCACGCCGTTTCAATATTCTGAAAATACCCCATTAGTAATATATATAATTTGAACGGGTTCAGACCCCAAGGAAAAAAATATGAATCAAACAACAATAAATCAATGGAATGTGACATTTTCTTGTGTTTGATGTTTAAAAAGGCTTGAAATGTCATGATTTGGGGAAGAAAAAAAAACCTTCAAGAATCATACAATGTGGGAAGTTCGGATTTTGGGTGGTGAGAGGGAAAATTTAGTGAAAAACCTAATGGTTGAAAATGAGAGAAGTTTCTTGGTTAGGATTATATAATCCAAATGGATGTATTTTGGAAATTTGGTAGGGCACGTGACAAGAGAGGAGGGTGGAAAAAGGAACAGCGCTTAGATAGATGAGTAAAATAACAACTCATTCAAAAATGTAAAGGGTAAACATGAATGACTTAAAAGCAGAGACTAAAAGTGTAAACGAAAAAACTTTTAGGAGACTAAAAGTCAAAGAAAAATCTAGAGAGAATAAAATGAAAAGTTAGAATATTTATAAGGATCAAAGAAATATTTAACCCAAATATTAAAACATCGATTTAAAATGAGAGTAAAAGGATTCATTTTGAAATATTATTGATCGATAAAAGAAATATATAAGACATTAAGCCGAAATATATGTTTGGAGGATTAAAAACATTTAAATATTTATTTAGTTTGTTATATTATAAGATGTTATAGCTACTTAGTTTTTATTGAAAGAAGATTATTTTTTGTACGAAGGGACTCAAAAATCGATTGTAGAAAGGTTTACCGTTTATTCATTCGTCCAATCTTGATTTAAACGACCTAGATAGATTTCAAGCATTAGATATTGTTTTAATTTCTTTAAACTCAATTTATTGTGCTTAGTAAATTGTCTGGTTAAAATTGGACGACACCCAACTACTAGTCTTGTGAATGTAAGTGACCCTGGCAAATCTAGACTCCGTTATTAGCATTTGTCTTCATGAAATGGTCACAAGATTCATAATTCATGATTGCTATTTTTACTCTTACAAGAGATTCTCGCAATTGAATACGCCCTATTAAATTTTGGGGTTAATTATGTTTCTAGTCCCTGTAAAATAGCGACCTTGTAAGTTTAGTCCTTACTTAATTTTAATAGCATTTTTAGTCCCTAATTTTGTTTTTTTGCCCTGAGTATTAGTCCTTATTCAATTCAAATTTGTTTAATTTATGCTTAAACTCTTAAATTTTTGAACAATTTTTTGCAGACATGTTTAGAACATTACTAAAAGTTCCTCCGCAAAAAATTATCGCAAAATTTGATTTCTACATCCAGATTTTATTACTTTTTATCTTTAACTTTTGTCGTTTTAAAAAATTCATATTTAATTCATTTCATGTCTGAAAATTCTAAATTTTAGTAAACGAACATTTCATAGTGTTCTAATCTTGTCTCAAAAAAATCGTTCAAAAATTTAAGAGTTTAAGGATAATTAATCAAACTTTGTTTTAGCAGGGACTAAAATTATAAGTAAATTTTTTTTTATAGGGACTAAAAATGCTATTAAAATTAAGTAAGGACTAAACTTACAAGGTCACTATTTTATAGGGACTAGAAACATAATTAACCCTAAATTTTGTTACACGAGGATGGGCCCAATCGTAGGTTAAACGGCTTAAATGAGACGTGTGGAATAATTTGAGAATGAGGTCCATAGTTCAAACTCTCGCTACTAACATAATATACTAAAAATAAACATTTGTCTCTCATTCTTAAAAAAATAAAAACATTTGTCTATCAAACAAATATAGCCACAGTACCAGGGATAACAATTGATGATTGCTATACTAAACATAAGTTTTCTACAATATGGTTTTGTGCATTGTACGAACGTTGAACTTGTTAAGAAGAGATTAGTAGAAAAGGGGATGAGGTATGTTACAGCTTTGGTAGAGGATGAAGGTGTTGGGTTTGATTGTCAAGTTTCTTAAATAAAAAAGAAGGTTAAAAAATATTAGTTATTAGAAAAGTCCCACATCGCTTAGTTTGGTGAAGCAATGGGAAGACCAAGGCTATATATTGAACCTAGGTTCTTTGTTTTTAGATGCACTAGTCAGTAACACTTTAAGCTTATATCTGACTTAATTTAAATATTTGCTTTGTGAGAGTGTGGTTATATCCGACTTAGTTTAAATATTTGTTTTGTCAGAGTGTGGTTGTACTAGGGCCATGGGGGTGAGAGTGAGAGAAGTTTGTAAAAAATTTCACATAGTAATAATTCTCTAGTTGTCAGTTTAGACAACGGTAGTAGATTTTTCTCCGATTTTGGAGTTTCCACGTTATATTCTTGTGTTATGATTGTGTTTATTTTTCTTCTTCAGCCCTTTTATTGAGTAGAATTCAAGGTGGATCAAGTGATTTTCCTTGAACCTAATGGCTGACTGAGCTATGCAACTGTGAGACTATGACAATCATTCATGTTTCTTCATGCTTTGCCTCTTTCAAGCCTAGAAGAAACCATAACCTTAAGAGATCAATTTCCAATTCCAAGTGTGGATTCATGGAGAATGCTATGATGGAAAGATTGAGCATGGACATGATGAACTTCACGTTTTAAAATGTCAAAAGTGGATAACATTAAATTCACCTCCTTTTTTTTGTAATATAAGATAAGAAAAGTTTGCTAATTAAAATTAAGAATGTAAAATTATTAGTCTTGGTTTAATTGTGAGGGAATAGTGGTCCAAGGAAAAGCTGTACTGTATTTGTATTATGTGGTGTTTAAAATAATAAGAAATCGTGAGATTGGTCTATTTGTATTTTATGTTCACACGTGGATTTGTTTCTTTTCAGATAAGCACGTTAATAAAGATTAGGATAAAGTTATGTGAAGATGTAATGATTATGTATATGATGCAAATGTACTTTTAATTGATATTTAAGTTGTGTTTGATTTATTAAAAAATGAATAATAGGATATGACAACTTCAGTTTTATAATGTTTGATTGTAAAATTATTTGAGGGAGTAAGAGAAACTAGGAGGTAAGAGATAGAACAAAAACTTAAATTATTGTCTTTTACTATATTACAACACAATCTTTTATTTCAAGTACAAGTTATCTAAAATACCAAAACAGTATTTTGTCCACCAAAAATCGTATAAGACAAAAAATTATTCAATACCATAAATGTTTGTTTTATTTGTTCTATATTTTGTTATGTTGTTCAGTCTTGTGTTGTTTACTTTTTTTGGCAGATTAAACGTAGCATTAAATTTTCATTTCATTTTGAATTATATGTAAAATGAGGAACTTCCTTTATGTAATACAACTTGGAAACTTATATTTTGAAAACAAATGTTTGGATTTGTAATGTATAATTAGGTAATTTTTGCAATTGTATAAATCACTGTATAATGTTTTGTAGTATGTACTGGTCTATAATACAAGATGTATTAGTTTCCTTAGTTTTGACTATTGTACTATAAAATTATATGAAAGATATGGCTGAACAAATGAGACATGATCGACCTCCAGGGAACCAGAGTGCAAACACCGATGAGGATAAGTGGACTCAAATGATGCCGCAACAACACCAAATGATGCGAATGTTGCAACAACAGTGGATGATGGTGCAACAAGCGCAAGGTCAACATCAACGTACCACCCCCTATCAGAGAAAGGAGGTCGTAGCTTCAGGAGTTTTGCAAAATTAAGCCGAAACCATTTGAATGGAGCCGAGATCCTTTGAAAGCACATAGTTGGTTAAAGAAGATAGAAAAGGTATTTAAGATGGTTCTTTGCATAGAGGATGAGAAAGTTATCTTTGTTGACCTTTCCTGCTCATAACGAGTTCAAATTCAAACTAGGATAATCATTAATCATATTTTAGTTGTCTCTCGGCTGAACATCTGATTATCATGACTCATTCCCTTAAAAACATAATGTTACCAAAAATATTATTGAAAATTGGCTCAAGAATTGGATGTTGAAGCAATGGAAAAATCTACCCCCATCGTTTACCAAGAATTGGCTCAAGAATTGTTTACCAAAAATATTATTGAAAATTGGCTCAAGTATAGTAAGGTATAGTACTATACTATTACCTACCCCCATCGTGGCACGATGGATGGAAACGCGACACGATGTCACGGGTTTCTGAACACTATTTAAGGTTTCATTCTTCAAGTTTTTTTTCGTATAGTGACTTAGAGAGAGAAACTTGGGAATACAAAGGAGTTAACTTTATGGTTGAGTGTCTTTGTAGTGAGGTTTTCTTGGGTTGGAAAACATTGTAAACACCTTGGGTAGTGAGATTTCACCATTGGAAGGATCAAAAAGCTTCCTTTTGTGTTTTTTTTTAGGATTCATTGAGAGTGTGGGTGACTTGAGAAATAGGTAGAAATTAGGTTTTGTTCTTTGTGAGCTCTTATGGTAATTTCTTGTAACCCCTTTGTATTACTTTCATCTTAATGGATTGAAGAGTTGTTCTCTCTCCAAGAATATGTCATATTGGACCGAACTTGGTAAACAGTTTTTGGTGTGTTTGTTCCTTTTCTTTCATTGTTTATCTTTATTGCTTAGATTATGCTTGTGGTGTTGATCTACACTTAGATTTAGGTCTATTTGTTGTTGTCGCTTGAGACTACTTTACTCATTAATTACTAATTCCTTTGCTCCATACATCTTTGTTTTCATTTGTGTGATTTTGTCCGAATTCACAACAAATATGTTATCATAATCGCATAGTAAACTATAAGTGCTTCTTGTGGTAAAGCAAATATGTGATCAAGTGGTTAGTGAATTCATTACTCTTTCATCCATTGTCGTATTAGTAACTGTTGATTAATTTTTATTATCATAAATATTAAATAGAAAATATAATACCTTATAAGTGTTGTGTGGTATATACTGCTTCTCATTTTTTACAAGTGTTACATATACTGTTAATTAGAGAGTAAAAGAAAATAAGACATAGAAAATTTAACTGACTGCCTAACTACGTGTTCTCTTGAAAAATCATAATCCAAATCTCTTGTTAAACTTGTACTCCCTCCGGTCTCAAATATAAGAAAAAATTCATTTTTTAGGTTCATTGAATAATTAATGTATCTGTTTTACAATGTAGACCACATACATTAACTACTCGATAAATCTAAAAAAGAAATATTTTCTTATATTTGAGACCGGAGGGAGTAGCTTTCAAAATGTGTGAGCCTTCTCTAAACATAAATGATGTAGAACAACTACTTTAGAGGTTTTGAAGACAAACTGAATATAATTCTTTCTAGGAGCCACAATAATTGTGGATTTATTATTAATGTCCTCCTATTTATGGACCCGTGAACAGTAATCTATAGTGTATTTAATTTGTTTTTTTGCTCAACTATGGAAAGTTAATTAAAAATGTTGAGTCTTTCACACGTCACCCTTCACTACCATAGATATCAATCCAAATCCACCAAGCCCTCTAAACTGCAAATAATTTATTGCACGAGAAAATATTTGCAATATTTTGTTTCGCTAAAAAGGGAAATTATTTTTGACAAAATCCCAAAAGGGAAGTTGGGAGATAAGCAAGTTGAATCATTAATCTTCTTTTTCATAAAATAATTAAATAATAATCATAAAGGACACGTGTCAATGGTGTCCTAGAATTTTTAGGATTTTCAATTGAGTGAGTCACATTTGGATTTTTGTCATCATCCACATATTCCGCATTTATATATCTACATTGTTAGATAAAGAATGGACAATTTATTAAAAAAAAAAAGATAAAGAATGGATAACACTTATTTTGAAATGAGTAATGATATTTTGACATCTATTTGACGACAACTTTGTTGACAACCTTGTTTTTCTCACTTCTTATTGGTCAAAAACAATGGAGAGAGAAAAAGGAAGAGAGAGGATAACAACATCATGTGAGTATGAGAGAGAAAGTTGTCCAAAAGTTGTCAAAAAGTGGTTGTCAAAATATGATTTCTCTTTTGAAATAAATTTTAAAGTTGATCGAGTGAGCAATAGAAAATTAAATCGGTTAGTGGGGATATCGTATATTATATACTCTATATGGATCGGGATACAAAACATCTACTTATTTATCTTTAAAAGATGAATTTCTAACCAATAAACTTCTTGACAAAAAAAAATTAGTCTTTGTCTTTAAATTTTAATTCAACCAACAATATCAATATTTTTAAGCTGGATACATTGATTTTGGACACAAGATCTCACAATTGTGAATGAATAAAGTGGAGAATAAAGTGGAGAATATTAGTCACTTCGTGAAAATCAATGTGAATAAAAATCAAGTGACTAAAAATCATTAAGATGGATACATTGATTTTGAAAATCAATGTGAATAAAGATCCGTACAAATTTTAGTCACTTCGTTTACAACCAAAAAAATTTATTCATCCTTTTTTATATGAATAAAGTGGAGAATATTAGTCATCCAATCTTTATTCAAATATAATTTTAAAGTTGATTTAGTAGAATTATAATTAGTTGGTGAGAAAAGACAAGTTGAATTACCAACTACGGTTTTCGTAACAAAATATAGAACTCGTGGAGAAAAAAATAGCCACATCTAAATCACTTATTATACTAATAATTTTTTTATATATATAAGTGTTTTTAGCTAATTAGCGATAATGAAGAAAAAGAGTTTAATTTTAATACATTGTAATGTAAAAAAATTATATTGTTAACAAATTAAAACCAATTCCTCAAAAAACAAATTAAAACTAATTATGTTTTTTGAGGGGAAAGTTAAATATTTTTTATGAGGGGAAACTTAAGATGTTTTTTTTGGTTACCAACAATAAATTGGTCTATGTGGTAAAGAATTTGGGCTCTTTAATTAGATGATCAAGGGTTTGATCATTGACTCCTACGCATGAAAAAATCTGATTAGGATAAGAGAACTCACTTTATGTGCCCTATAGACTCCCCGACAAAGATTAGTCACCATTAAGTGACAGTGAAAACTGCGTATTGATAACATAGGAACCAATATATTTGTGAATTAATTTTTGAAAGAAATAAAATGTACATTTAAGAAGAAAGGTAAAGGTAGTATATTTGAAAATTTCTCTTACATTATTCTCTACATCTTTGATAACTTTATATCTCTTAATTCTCATTGTTCTTTAAAAAATAACAAAATTATCAAGAGAGATAGAGAGCGGTATTAAATATAATAAAGTTAGAAGTATGATGTAGAAAATATGAGAAAAGGCGATTCAATTCTAATTGGATCCTCTCATTCCATTTTTCTCTTGCTCTTTTCTCCAATTCTCTCTAAATCTTACTGTTCTTTCATTATAAAATGATGATTTTACAATTAAAAGAGACAGTAAGATTAAAAGATAGTTAAAAGAGAGATGAAGAGAAAAATAAAAAGGAAGGATCCAAATTGAGCAAATAGTCACTTTAGTCCTTGACTTTGCACCTCGCTGTCACATAGGTCTCTGACTCAGGATTAAATACAAATAAGTCCTTGACTCTACACTTCCGTTATCACTTTAGTCCCTGCCGCTTAAAAAATCTGTTAAGTGATGATGTGGCACGCTGACAAGGAGTCTGACGTGTCACAGGGACTAAAGTGAAAGTAAAAAATGATCACTTTGGTCCCTGAATCGAAAATCAATATCCTCATTTTACTGTTAGATCCCTGACTGTGTGTACTTACTGTCAGTTAGGTCCCTGAATCGAAAATCAATATCCTCAATTTACTGTTAGGTCCCTGACTGTGTGTACTTACTATCAGTTAGGTCCCTGACATTAAACACGAAATTTCACTAAGATCCCTGGCAAGTTGTTAGTTTAACATGCTACTTACTCAACACTAAGGTATTTGTGCTAAATATCAAAATATTATTATAACACTTATAAAAATGATTCCATAGTTTAATAACAAATGTTTCCATAACATAACTATTAAGTCATTAATGTCAACCATAGAGTAAGTAAAAGATTGCACCATATTTGGGCATATAATTCAACAAGTCATTACATAATGATTCAGCAAAATATTAAACAAAATATCGCACCACAGTTGTGCTTATAATTTAGCAATTTCGGTACATAAATAAACTAACAAACATCACATAGTTGGCCTCGGACCCCTTGGAGTTGGCATGAAAGATGTAAGCATTTGTAGTTCATTCAGACGTGCATTTGGATTTTGACCCCTAATTTCGTGTTTACTATCAGGGACCTGACTGCCAGTAAGTATACACAGTCAGGGACCTAACAGTAAATTGAGGATATTGATTTTCGATTCAGGGACCTAACTGACAGGAAGTATACACAGTCAGGGATCTAACAGTAAATTGAGGATATTGATTTTCGATTCAGGGACCAAAGTGACCATTTTTTTACTTTCACTTTAGTCCTTGTGACACGTCATACTCCTTGTCAGCGTGCCACATCATCACTTAACAGATTTTTTTAACGGCAGGGACTAAAGTGATAACGGAAGTGTAGAGTCAGGGACTTGTTTGTATTTAATCCTGAGTCAGGGACCTATATGACAGCGAGGTGCAGAGCCAGGGACTAAAGTGACTATTTGCTCAATTCGATCCCCAATTTGGTAAAATTTAGTGAAAAGATCTCATATTTATTTGAGTGGTTAGAGAGAGAGGGAGGGAGGGGCATGCATTAAAAGGCAAATATTTAGGGTGGACAACAATAAGTAAACAAACAAAAATATATGAAAATGGGTCCCATGTGAGATAAGTGAAGTAGTGGGTGAGAATGAATGAAGAGTTAGTGTCAACCCCAAATTGGCTTTGAACTTGTGGCTACCAAGTAACATCATAGTTGACAACACAACACAACATTCAACAAACAATACTCTCTCTCTCTCTTCTCTCTTCTTTCATATTCATTTATTATTATTATTTGTGTTTGTGTCTCTCCAAAGCTTTCTCACTTCTCAAAAATCAAAAGAAAAAAAAACCCTTCAACCCAAACCAAAAGGTCCCCCCAAACTCCTTCAAAATCCTATAACTTTCCATCATCAACAACCTCCATCTTCATCAAACTTCATCACAACCCAACATAGTTTTTTTTGATAAAAAACAAAACTTTCTTACAAACCCACATGGATTTGGTGAATATCTGTCTTTTTTTTTTTCTTATCTATTTTTTATTATTATTATTTTAAAGTAGATAATTCAGGTGGTTTTTTATTTCTTTTCTTGTTCTATATCTGACTTTTCAACTATGTTTCTATTTTTTGTATTGAAAATGAAGCAATGAAAGTTAGAGAGTTCAATTATGCGAACGCTTTGTGATGCTTGTGAGAGTGCTGCCGCTATAGTTTTCTGTGCTGCTGATGAGGCTGCACTCTGTCGTGCTTGTGATGAGAAGGTAGCTTATCATCAATCTTTGATTTCATTTCTTATAAATATTATTTATTTAATTTCATGTTAATCATTGACCATCAATTTTTTATAATTGGATCTTTTTTGTAAGTGTAATGTTTCATTATTAATGTAGCAATATTGAAATTTTGAATCTTGCTTCATTTGAATGAGTCCATTTATGTTGGATTAGGTTAAAGATTGGATTGGACCACTTGCAATTTAGTTTCATAATTCATAAATACTAGACCATCGACCCGTGCTATCGCACGGGTCATATTAATAGTAATAATTGGCAATGAAATAAAAAATAATATAAAAGTGCGATGGCAAGTCATTTTATAATGAAACATCTACTCTGCGAATATAACATAATATTGAAATAGCATGAGTCGTTTAACACAAAAAGTTTGACACTTTGCTAATACCTTTAAAATGAACATATGTCGGAAAAAATAAATTATACAACGAAGTACTACACATTACAAAAAACTTTTTTATAAACCACATTCGATGTAACATTGGTATCTTCACCGTCTTCATAATTTATCAAGATCTTCAAACCATCTCTTGAAGTAACCCTTGATATTGCAACATACAATTGTCCATGTGAAAAAACAGGAGAAGGTAAATAGACACTAACATTTTTTAGTGGCTAACCTTGGCTTTCGTTGATAGTCATTGCAAATGAAACAATTAACGGAAACTGATCTTTGGATATCAATGTTGATAGTTTTTTGTTATTTACAAATGATATACTTTATTTATTAATTTTTTTTTTGGTGCATCATATACTTTATTACTTATCCTCATTGAACATGTAACACATTCTTTCGGTCTTTGGAGTGCATTTTATCCTCCAAGCATTTCTTTAGTGTTTAATGAATCATCATATTTTCCTTTATGTTCTTATTATACATTTAACTTTGGATATTATTTCTCAATTCCTTCCGCAGAATTTTCTTTTGATAGTAATGGGGAAATTTTGCTAAAATTCATCAATGTATCTCAAACTTTTTAACCAAGGACTAACAATTCTTATGTCTTCCACATCTAGAGTGGTTGTTGCCTGTTATCATGAATTAGTTGTTGCCAAGTTATACTTATGTCAATCGACTTGTATATTGCATATGAGCATCTTTAAGGATTAACAAAAGTTTATTCTCTAAGCTAATGGTAGTTCACTTTCATAATTGATTATTCGCACAGGACATAAATTATAATGTCATAAAAAATATGAACATAAATTTATTCCTCTCGTATTTTTCTTTAATCGATCCTCACAGACCACAAATCAAACCTGCACAAAAGAAACTAAAATATTGTCAGAACTCCCAATTTAAAATAGCAAATCCTTTCAATGGTCCTTGTAAATGTTCAACAATTTTGCAACCGAACTAATGTTCAACACTTTCAATCTCAAAAGCAACCAAACTTGATTGAAGGAACAACAAATTTCAATAAGCATTTAGAATATTCATGTGAAAAGTCTACACATACAACAATTTTGCCGACTTAATGGCTGAACAATCTGATCCTTCAATTATGCTTAAAACATCATGCAATGCAAAACAAAAATTCAATCATGCAAAATAAAAGATTGACTACCCATTGTTCATTTTGAAACCATCACCAACAACAATATCATTCTATACACCAGTATAGTTGAGTTAGTTCAAGTGGTTCTCAAGAGAACAATCCAATTTGAGCTTCATAAGCAATTTGATTTTTCCTGCAACTTCATTCCCATAACACAATAAATTGAATGTGGTCAAGAAATTGATATACATTTTGCTCAAACATATAATTAACGAACCACCATATCACAACATAAATTAGAATACATAAATAAGAATATAAAAGAAGACATAGATAAGATGACATAAATAAGAAGACATCTTTTTCATTAAACTACTATTAAACTATAAGAAAATAGACATAAGAGCCAAGATATTAATTGGTCGGTGAGCAAACCAATATAATTGAGTGTCCTCTAATGATAAAGGTAAGAAAACTCCTAATGCTTACAAACCATTCTGCAAAATAAAGTGGATCAAATGAGTATGGTTTATAGGAGTATAACAAAATCAACTTAGAAAAACTGAAAATAAAAGTGAATATATAAACTAAAGAGAAGAGTAGAAGGAAAAAAAAATAAGCAAATGATTTAATCTACATGACTATGTCTTGTGTAAATCCCGCTACACAAAAAAAAGTACCTTGATACAAAGCAAGCCATAAGTGAAACAACAATCAAATTTCAATGTGAGCTAAATATCCTGCATAGCATAAGCAAACTCAACATCATTGTGTTAGGTTAATATTGTAGTACCCATCAAATAAAATATATTCTTTAGCAACATTGAAAGGAAAAAATTGGAAAATTCTGCATTTAAGCCAATTAATATATTTTTAAAAATAGCAATGTTGTAGAAAAATACCTGAGAAAAATACCTCTATTGGAGGATGTAATAATTCCCTAAAATACTGAGTCAATATGTTAGCAATCCCTAACAAAGAAAACCAAATGAAAATTAGCTCATGAGGCTTTTCATGCTAAATGAAACCACATAACAGAAGAGATTGAGGGCTATATAGAGAGGTAAAGAGAAAAAGGCACAAAAAATACACTAAAAAGAAAGTAATATTTGCAGAATGGAAACAACTTTGGTACCTAGAGACCACATCAACCTAAGAGATTACAATCAACCATCAGCCATCAGAAACTGCATTTGATTGTAATCCAGTAAGTAAGAAAAAACTCACTTTATTCCCAAGCAAGTTGCTTATATAAGAAAGCTAAAGCTATCATCAGAAACTGCATTTGATTGTCGTGCATTTTCTGTTTTCTCTATTTCTTTCTTAACAGCCAACCTTCTACCAAAATCAAAGGATTCCATACTCTATATGAGCATCACTTTTTGGAGATATTGAGCAACCTATCAATATATCAATTCACTCACCTATCACATTTCCAAAAAACAATAAGAGAAACAACAAATTGTTTGAATTAGAAAAAATATGAAAAAAATAAAATAAAAAGGATTCGTGCATCACAATTTAAAAAAGGTATGGCAGTGAGAAACAGAACATATTGATTCAAATGAGCTTAAAAAAATATTTAGAATCCATTACTCATGAAAATTGCCTAAATTGTTTATCTCAAAATCTATCATTCGTACTACCAAAATATTTCTCCAATCGATATGAAAAGTCGATACCAAAGAGAAATTACAGAAGTAATAATTAGAAAATAGAGATATAAGTCAGTGTCAGAAGAAAACATGAGATATTTCTTCATCATGATGGCGTGTCATAGAATGGGAAGGATGAGAATTGAAGAGATAGTGGGAGAAGAACAAATGATCAGGAAATAGAATGGAAAAAGAAAGGATTTGCATACTCACGCAAATGAAACATTGCTTTTCTCAAATTTATTAACGGAAAAAGAAAGGATTTGTCAAAAGATGAAACATTGCATACTCACGCAAATAATTAGGTTGGAAAGGATAGGAGCGATCTGTTTAAAGGAAATAATAGGAGTGGTTTGTTTTTTTTTTTTTTAATGTTTATCTGTTTAGTAGGAAACGATTCTTAGAGTGCAAACAAAATAGGAACAATCTGTTAATAGAAGTGATTTTTTTATTTTTTTTATTTTTTATGTTTATCTGTTTACCAGCAAATGATTTTTGTCTTCCAAACAAATAGGAGCAATTTGTTAATAGGAGTGATTTGTTTTTTTTTTTTTCATGTTTATCAGTTTATCAGCAAAATAGAGTTTTCTTATAGGAATGTAGCTAATCAGAAAAATAGATTTTTTTTTATGATTATCGATTTTATTTGTACGATTTTTGTGTTGAAAACAAAATAGGAGGAAACTGTTATAGGATGGACTCCGTTTAGTAAAAGGTGTGAAAATTAGGGCCGATTTGTTTCAACAGAAAAATAGGGTTGATAGGGAAATAGGAGATTAGGTCCAATCTGTTTCAACAAAAAAAATAGGGTTAATAGGGAAACAGGAGATTATGTCCGATTTGTTTCAACAAAAAAAGGGTTAATAGGGTTAAACAAATCAGAATTAAGCTTTAGGGTTAAAACAGTAAATTTATGCAATAGGATTTAGGTTAAAATTAGGGCTAAAATAAGCTTTCGGGTTAACTTTTATAGATAAAGTGATATTATAAAGAAGCATGGAAAGAGTGGCATTCTTATATATGTAACAGGGATAGCGCACACAAATCAATCTATATAAAGAAGTGCACAGAAAAAAATTAAATAAGAGACCAAAAACACAAAAGTACAAAAGTTTAATTATAAGCAAAGAACATTATACAAATCAAGGAAAAGGATAGTTGAACAAAGAGGAAAGTATACTCACAGTTTCGACGTCATAGTCGACGATGTATGTTCTGTATTTGAGTTGTAGCTTGTTGATTGCCTTGTCATAATCTGAAATTGGGTTTGTTAATAGAGGTCCTGTCAATGAAGGAGAGTGAAATATTGGTTATGCATAAATTGCAAGGAAACAAAAATAATATAAACATCAGCAAAAAATAGTTACATAAAACAGCAAAAATAATAGCAGTTAGGCAGTGATAGGATAGGAGATTTTCCATGTTTCTTCCAGCCATAGGTCAAGAAAAGGAGAACGAATTTTTGTTAGGGTTGGAAACAATATAGGAAGCAAGTCTTTTGTCTGATTTGCGGCTTTATGTGTGATAGGAAACAACTTATACGCCAAAACAACAATTTGAGATATTTCCGTATTTTTTTCTCATCTTTATCTGTTTATCTGTTTTCTATTTGCGTGTTTGATCTGTTTGTGGTTTCGGAAGAATTGTGCACAGATGAAAACAAAAAAAGCCTTATTTGTAGCGCAAACAGTTAGGGTTTAGCGGAAACACCCATGTTTGTAGCGCAAAGAGATGAAAAGCCTTATTTTTCTTTTAATTTTTCTTTTTATTTTTCATAATTAAAGTTTGGAATAGGGTAAAACAGTAATTAATATCATTAGGGCTTCTGAAAAATTAGGGCGAAAATTATAGCTTGGGGCAACTTTTATATATAGTATGATAATTCGATTTGATTTGATATTTTTTGTGGACTTTGTGTAAATTCAAAATCTAAGGTGTACGCTCAGCCGTAAGAGTTTGACCTTATAAGCTAAAATCGTCATTACTGAATAATTTCTCCTTCTCGATTTTGTTTAAAGAAATCCAAGTTAGTTTTAAGTATAATCTGGTATTGGAATTTGATTGATTTTCCTGGTCAATGTCTTTCAACTAATGGTTCAAAGTTTGCAACTTTTGGAAATTGCAGGTTCATATGTGCAATAAGTTAGCTAGTAGACATGTTAGGGTTGGTCTTGCAAGTCCGAGTGACGTGCCGCGGTGCGACATATGTGAGAATGCCCCTGGTAAGAAGTTTCTTCTTTTGATCCTTGTAGTGTTGTTCTTCTGATGTTTTTCGTTGCTTATGAATTTGTTTTTCTCAATCTCGTTGCAGCTTTCTTCTATTGCGAAACAGATGGAAGTTCCCTTTGTTTGCAATGTGATATGATAGTTCATGTTGGTGGTAAAAGAACGCATGGAAGATATCTTCTCTTTAGGCAAAGAGTTGAGGTGTGTCTATCCTTTATCCAAAATGAATTAGTCTTGAATTGATTATAGTAATTTTAATCCTTGAATGTGTGAGGCAGTCACTACAGTCCCTCAATGTATCAAAATTATTATAAAAGTATACCTGAATGTGTCTTTTATTAGTCAGTTTGGTCCTCAGATGTATCTTTTGTTAGTCACTTTCGGGGTTGTTTTTGAAATTTTGATACGTTCAGGGATTATAGTGACATCGTTTCACACATTTAGGGACTAAAATGATTGTTTACTCTCTTGAATTTTTCTTCTTCATACCTTCAAATGTATGTATAATACCTCTTTGTTTCATAGTTTCCAGGCGATAAACCTAGTAATGCAGACAACCCGGCTTCACAACCTCTAGATCCAGGTGATATTAAAAGAGGACAAAGTCCACTTCCTAAACAAAAAATGGGAGAGAAGCAACAAAATCATAGGATGCCTCCGGTTCCAACTTCAGAACCTAATGCTGATGGGAATTCTAAGATGGAAAATAAATTGATTGATTTGAACATGAAGCCTAACAACAGAATACATGAACATGCATCAAATAATCAGGTTAGAGTTCATGGGAAGTAAACTTTGTTCTGCTGGTTATAAATTTCTGCTGTGATAAATGTGTGTGTTTAACATAAATTAGATACTGCAAAATATACTTAGTGAAATTGATAAACGTATTGGCTGTTGCTACTGGTACACATTAATCACGCTAAATATGAATAATTTCTGGTTAGTTGTGCTAGATTCATCTCTAATGCATTAAATATAATGAACTTGTTTGTATAGCTAATGTAGTTATGATTGGGATATAGGACTGATATTGCGAAGTGATGTGATTGTTGAATTTATGATTATCTACAAATAAAACTTGTCGCGTTTGAACTTGAATTCATTCTTCCAAAATTTGAGCTAGTCCAATGAATGAGCAATCATCCACCTTGATGGATCCAGTTCCACTATTTCATCTCATCTTGTGAAATCAAATGACCAGCTTTACTTAAAGAGACATCAACAATAAAACTTGAGATGAATCCTCTCTACTGATGCATTCTACAGAAATTAACATTGCAAGGACAATATCCATGTGTTTATGATTGTGGTTTGAAATATTACCTTAAAAAGTTTCTATGTAAAATATATCTTGAACTTTTGCGGATTGGTTCCTTATTATTTTGTTATTTTTCCGAACGACAAACCATTCATCTTTCTGTCTTCAATGCAATCATCCAATGACAGGATAAAGTAGAACCTTTTAAGCGCGTGTTTGATTTACCATTACACGTTGCAAAGCATGTGTGATTGACATACATGCATCTCATGAATATTAATGTTGTTTTGTTTATCTTGGCAGCCATAGGTTGTGCTACAAGGCAGTCTGATTCCGACAGGATCTTACATCAGAAATCTACCATAGATCGTGCTACAAAGCAATGCGAGTCTAAAGAATTTGTTCTCTCATGTAGGAATTTAGCTTTTTAGTTCAACACATAGAATCTGTACTGCAAAGCATTGTTTATTATACACCTCTGACCCCCTTTCAATGAATAGTGTGTTGAAATTTGTTTTTGGTTTCAGTTTTGTATGTGACATTTGTGCTCCCCCATGACATAGAGGATAATACTTCTTTTTCAAAAAATTAAAAAATAGGAAATGTGTTTAGCCAAACTACAATTGATGGCAGAAATCAAAGGACCGCTGCCTTGTTTCTGTCGTTGTTTGTGAATTATTGAGCATCTATCTATCAATTTCTAAAATACACCATGCATGATTTAACAACCATGATGAAGACTTGCACGGCTATAATATGTTTCTTTCTTTAGTTTTTTTAACACCATGCGTGTGAATACTTATGAATCTTAGTTTGCTACTGTGAGAGTACTGCTCCTTCTACTAGACTTAACCCTGGTTAGTTCATGGCTATAATATGTTTTATTGACATATATAGTGAATTATAATAGATAGTTTAATTTTCATATATTCAATCAATGTAAAAAAAAATACATCACCAACAAATTACAACAATTCATATGCAGAGTTTAAAAGGAAAGGAAATGTTAATTTGTGCCCTCAAGGGCATATGTTAAGGAATTCATTATAAAAATATACGTATCAAAAATCGTGCATTCAACTTTTTAAAAGTTAATATATTATATTTTTCAATGTAAAGTTGATCTTTTAGGGTTGCTTAACATGTGCATTTAGGACATAAGTTAGCATGGTCCTAAAAGTAATTATGGTCAAGTCAGGTAATTTTATGCTTGGATATCGTTATGATTGACCAACACTGGAAAAATTCTTTACACCGTCACTATGTAGACAAGTACATAGTTAATATTGATTCTCAAATGATTTCTAAAAGTTAACCATTTGTCAAAAATAAAGTCAAATTTCGATAATCATTTACTCCTTCTATTTTTAAAAATAGGTCACACTTATCACTTCATACACGTTAATGCACAACTTTGACTATTAATATCTTTAATATAATAAAAAAATTATAAAGAGTTTATATATTGAAATTATTCATTAAAACAAATTGAATATCTTATATACTAGCATCTGTTTTTATATGTTAATAAAAAAAATAATGAATTGGATATATTCCTTCAAGAGTCAAAGTCTTTAGGTGCTGTGCTGTATAAGGAGCCAATTCATCGACTATCAGCATTTCTTTCACTTTCCAACACCTTAATGGTTGGATATTTTAAACTTACTGAAAAATTTCAAAGTGTAAATTTCAAAAGTATTGTAAGAGGAAATCTTAAAATTATAACGAATCACGTATAATTAATTCAAATAAAATGTAAGCTGCTAGAGTTGGAAGGGAAAAAAAAAACAGCCGACATGCATTTTTGCTGTTGGAAGAAGAAATTGTCAAATTATTATATACACCGATTGAGATTGATAATGATATTAGGCTTCATTTGTTGTGTAAATTCAATGCATGTTTCTCTTTGTGGTATAATTGAGGTTTGCGTGGTCTCCCTCCAGGAATTACTTTATGAAGACTCCAACTGGCTTTCTTGTTGGCTGTTGCAATTGAGGTTGCGGGTTACATTAATCAACTTTTTCTTTTCCGTAGATTTTCTTTTCTTCCCATGAAATCCAACTATTTTATATTTTATTATTTTGTGAAAAACCTTTAATTTGGTTAATTTATCACTCACTCTCATAGTTTCTCTTTTTTTTAACCAACTCTCGTAATTTCTCTTGAATATAATAAATAGTCTATAAAATATTATCAATCAATCGAGTCATTCCCTCAACTATTTTTAAAATGAGAGAGAGAATATTAGTTTGTGAACTAAATTGATAGATTGTGAATAATTTAAAGTCAATTTATTATATGTTTATAGTTCATATACCAAATAGTAGAGAAAATGATAGTATTTTTTTTTTTTTGCCAAAGAGAAAATGCTAGTTCAGAGACTATATTTGTATTTAATTTAGGCATCATCTTATGCTTAAATTTTTGTTTCTCGAAAATATTTACTAAGTTATTCTTATGATACGGTGTTCATATACTATTCAAGGAGTTAAGATTTTCTTCATTTAGTACTTTCTTCATTTCTCTAAATAGAGAGGATTCTTACTCATTTTTAAGTTGCCTGTTGGTTTGGTCATCCTTAACTAGTTTGATTATCAAAGCAGTCTATCGACAAGGAAACATAAACTTTTTTTTTTAATCAAGTATTCTCTACGCGCAACTGCAGAGACCAACCATCCTCAAGAGATTTAATATTGATGCACTTACATAACTAGATTCGAACTCATGACCTCTGATTAAGCTAGAAGAGAGTCAGTGTCATCTCATACAAGTGCTCTTAGGTAAACATATACTAATTTGCTACTATATCTTTATCACTTTATTACACCATGATTTCATTATTATTATTTTTTTATTTTTTTGGTCAAGTTATTATTATTTTTTTATAAGAATGATTTCATTATTTTTATTTAATCATTTATTTACAATTAAATTTATGCTTGCTACTTCGTATACATACCAAAATAAAAATGAAAAGAGCTTTAGTAATAGTTATACAAAGTTAAAGTTGCTTGATAATTTGTATTTTTCTATGTTTTTTAGAAGAAAAAAAATGGGAAAAGGGAAACCATTTATTAGTAAAGGTGGCAAAAATTATTGTATTACATCTTTATACATTAGGATGGAGGCTTCTTCAAAAAAAAAAAAAACATTAGGATGGAGGTTAAGTGAGTTCAAAGCTACAAATTTGAGAATGTAAGCTAGATTCATAGATAGTTGAATGTATATTGTACATCATTTGTGTCATTTTTATTGGTGACTACTTCTACTTAAATAGGGACAAAAGACTTCTAAGTATCAAGAGACAAAAAACTTCTCAGCAGTAGAGATCTAGATTGAAGAAGGAATCATTGTTTTGTTGCAATCTTATAGCTTTTAACTAGTGAAGTTTATAAAATTATAAATTTAGAAATTTTGATAACTTTGACCTTAATTGAAATCCTTGATAAACATTTGCCTCCTAAACAATGACCTTTCAATGAATGCAAAGTTCTAAGCATATAGCTATATCGACCAACATTTGTTCGTCATAGAAAGAGAGATTGTATTTGTGCATAAGATGATATGAAATGTACAACCAAAACCTGTCTAAAATTTGAAATCAATAGTTGAATATTATGCATACAGGCTTTAGATCTTAAGGAGAGAATTAGACAATACTTAGATGAGTTTCCGTGTTCTACACAAAAGAACAAGACACAATTTCAAGAACTTTTCCTTGTGTACCATTTCCTGATACTAATATACAAAAATATGGAAATAAATAGTAGTTGTCAAAATACAAAAAGAGTTTTGAACCTGATGAAATGCAAAATACATATTATACGTTTTGCTCCCATATCCTCTTTGTAGTAAAGCCAAATCATCAGAGCAAACTTGATCTGAGTACTTCGAGAGGGAAAGTTTTCTCTGAAACTCAAACAGATGTAACTTACATTAATACTTCACTTTTTATGCAAAAGAAAATATGCTTCCACAATATGTATTGCAGTATAAACAAAGCTTTAGTTGATGATGATCCATAAAAGTGAACCCTGATGTCCCAAATAAACAAAGCTTTAGTTGCAATAACAATAATATCACACAATAGAAAATCTCCAAGTTAATTTGCAACAGAGAAATGTTAATGTGCACGACATAGGTGTCATGCAAATCTTACGAACGACTCAGAAATGGAACGTGGATACAGTCAGTCTTAACTTCTATTTTTTTTCTTTCCAAAATGCCTAGTTTAACCATGTTGTTTTTTTAATAGAAACGCAGTGGATACTGTTATTGCCTCCACCTCCAACGGTGGTGGATGTGCCGTCTCCTGTCGTTTTGGAGGCATGCCACTCCGAGGCCAATCATATCAGAAACACCCTCTGTCTTCCGGCCTCACTTTTCGATAGAATTGATACCTTGCCAATTCACTCTCTATAAATCGAAGAGGTTCCCAGATGTAACTAGCAGATTGCTACTTGTATTTCAATAATAATCAAGAGGAATTTCAGTTATGTTTTTTTGCTTCTCTGCTCTTGTGATTGAGAACTCTCATCAGTTAACACCTCTTGGTAAGCATGAAAATAACTACATCAAAGAAAATTTAGAAACTTCGAGAGCATGGTATATATTATGTAATTCCACCACAATATAATTGAAATGTGGTGACATGCTGCTATAAACAAGATTCAGTTCAGTCCCTAATTAGCACAGATTAAACCCAATGTTAGCCATCTTGAATTTGATGATGTAGTAAGACAGAGAGAATGGATTGAGGGAGAGAGTTCAAACCTTATATATAGTTAGGAGATTATACAGTTCAATCAAATTTCAGTTGGCACATTGCAGAGGCCCTTGGCACATCAGATAATAACTTGAGAATGAAGTACTTCTTTTTTAGGTCCAAGGAAATATCAGCAATAATCATCGTCTTTAAAACATGTCCTTTTTGCAAAACATACTCAACAAATGAAACCTCGTCTGGAAATCCTCGAAATCCTTTAAATTCAATAAAGCTCAGGTGGGATACGAGACAATTAGGAATACTTGGCTGTGGAGACCATGCTAAAATTGGCGACCGTTCCTGTTGTAAGCAACAAAGGGCTTGAATAAGATGCAATATTCTTAATAATGAATTAATCATGTCATATATTCAGTAGCGTAGTGTTCAATAAGATGCAACTTCTAATTTAGCAACAAAGTTTAATAGACCAAATTAAGCTTGGATTAAATGAAACCTTGTCATTCTGAATCATGAGAGCTTGGAGCAAGGGACATTTCTGAATCAAGTGGAGAAGAGAATGTGAGTTAAACCAGGGAAGAACGAGCTCAAGGCGAATCAAATATCGAAATTCTTGAAAAAGCATCTCATGGGGTTCACCAAGCAGCCACTGTTTGGACACGAAATCAAGTAGTAATTAGTACAAAACGATATCTATCTATCTACAAATATAAATATATCACAATTATCAGAAATATAGTTACTTAATGATTTATTATTATTAGTTAGGTTCTAACTCTATATATAAATGATGAGGTAAACATAAAATAACTAAAGAAAAAACTTAACCTTGGTTGTTGAACGACTCAACATGAGATGTTTTGTCCCATAGAGAGCGCCAAAGAGGTTGTGCAAAGGGACGATGGAACCAAGTGATGTGGGAAACACATCAAGATACGCTTCCACCACATTGGGCAAGTTGTACAAGCTGAAACCTTCGCCGAATGTGATTTGGGTAATATTAAGGTATTGAAGATCCGGTGCATTTACTTCCAAGTAAGCCCCAACATCATTCTCAATGGTGATTTTCAACCTTTTCACGGAAGGCGGGACGCAAAGTTTTTCCAAGCTTTGGGCTGAAAAGCAAAGATCCAGAATTTCTAGATTTGAGCAGCCATCAAGAAGTGCATTCACAGAAGACACTTCCACATAACCAATGTTGATCATCAACATCTTTAGTGATGGTAAACTAACAACCGTAGAGTGTTGGATGCTTACATGAACTGCACCGGAGAGACTGGCGTACAAACAAGAAAATGTTATATTATATCACAATTCAGAAACCAAACAAATCAAATATACTAGTTTTTACTTTTGGACTTTCTTGTTTTATTCTAGTCTCCTAAAATTTGTTCATGTTGAAAATGGTCTATAATGTGTGTGTAATATTCATTTCAATCCTTATGTAGCCATATTGAAATGGTCTAATATAAAATCAAATGTTCTACCTATTAAAATGACCAATTCCAACCACCGTAACCAAGGTAGTCAAAATCT
Source organism: Medicago sativa (assembly GCF_051527215.1). Classification (NCBI taxonomy): domain Eukaryota; kingdom Viridiplantae; phylum Streptophyta; class Magnoliopsida; order Fabales; family Fabaceae; genus Medicago; species Medicago sativa. The sequence goes on along the minus strand of NC_140753.1, from coordinate 12,022,091 downwards.
AGATTTTACGCAAGATCGGTAAGCGGAAGTAAAACACTTGTGCATATTTATAATCATAACCATAGCTCACATTACAACATATGTTGCATAACACGTAAGTAATTCAAACTCATAAGTCTCAAATAAGCAGTTCCACCACCACGACCATAATCGAAAAATCGCTCATAATCACTAAGGGCAAGTATAATTGCAAAATAGTAAGATTTAACTATTCAAATCGAGATTTTTTACTACTATGTATGTAATACCGACACCTCTGATTAAAGGTGTGTCTGGTCCATCATCGACACAACACTCACACATATTACATTTAATTAATATCTGTAACACTGACACCTCTGATTAAAGGTGTGTTTGGTCCAACATCAACACAACACTTACACATATTACATTTAATTAATTTGTTTCCTCAAATTATCTATCATTGGTGTCAATGTCGTAACTTGAGTCCCGTGTCTGGTATTTCACTTCAAACTTAAACAAATACTGAAGGACACAACAACAACCACAGAAAGGAAAGAAAAATGCTTTAAAATCAAAATGTAGTATATATAAAATGAAAGTGCGTGAGCGTGAGTGCATGCATGCCTGAGTGAAACTAGATTAGGGCATGAGAAGAGGGTTTGCGGTAGCTTGAAGTCGGGACCATCCTCGTCAGAAAAGAGAGTAAGCTCGAGTTCATGAAGGTGGGGTCCAACAGCAGCACGAACCCAAGTCTCCACTGAGTATTCACGAAACTTATCGTCGGAGAAGGAATGAGCACAGCTGAGACTCATCTTCCGAATAGCGCGGGGATTACGGAGGAGAGCCAAGACACCGTTAACTAAAAGAGCAAAGCTCTTGAAACGTTCCGCTGGTTGGTCCACATATTCGTGGGAGTCATCGGAGAAGTGAAGAACGGAGAGATCCTGCCAGAGGTGACGCCACCGGCTAGAAAGGCGGGCGGTAGAAATGGAGGTTTTGGTAGGGAGCAATGAGAGGATGTGGTTCAAAACACCGTCGGGTAAGGAGCTGATTCTGTCTTCGTTTTCTTCTTCATCCGTTACCGGTTTTCTTCGTTTGGACGATATCACCATTGTTTTTGCTTGCTTTAGTTTTGGATCTGTTTTGGTTGTTACTAGTTTTCTTTGCGGAAGCTACTAGTTTTCAGGGAAGCTAGTCGGTTAAGTTTCTCTCACAGACGGAAAGAAGGAAAACAAGCTACTGAAGCTTCTTCAAGAAGCTTCAAATTCTCGTATCAGTTAATGCCATTGAGTACTGGCCACAAAATCAGTAGAGCAGAGTGAGTAGCCCTCACCTTTCTAATCTATACCTTCTTTTTTGCCTTTCTTACTAGTTTTTCGTGCTCTTTTTTTTTTCTTAAATAATCTTCTATTACATCACTAATTTATCGTATTTAAAAAAAAAAATTATTATCATATCTATTAAATTACTTTTTGGGTTAAATAAGGTTTTATAAGGTTTTAGTCTCTATAAATATAATCATTTTTGTTTTTAGTTCATATAAAATAAATTGACAATGTCCTCTTTTGTACAGAAAAAAAAATTGACAATGTTTTGATCCCTATAAAAAAATTCAGCACGTAGTTATTAGTCCTAATCAAATTAAAATTTATTTAATTATACTTAAATTTTAAAAAAATTTAATGATTTTTTGAAGATTTGTTTGAAACATTATAAAAAGTTCATCCGCAAAAAATTAAATCAATTTGATTTTTAATTAAATTTTCATTAGTTTTAGCTTAAAATTTTGGTGTTTGAAAAAAACATACATATGTAATTCATTACATGTTAAAAAGTTCTAATCTTGGAAAGGGAAAAGGTTGTGATGCAAACTTAGAGAGAAGTCAGAGTGAACGGTTCTTTAGTGAGAGAGTCGGTCTTTTATACTAGGCACAGTTCACGCGTCAGGTTTTCCGACGTTGTTGTTCTCATCATAACCCGTTAGGCTTCGCCGAGAGAGATGTTGTGCCAGAATATAGGTGGTCACCGGAATAGAGGTGGCCGTCAGAGAGAGAATTTTTATGGTGAGGGAGAGAAATGAATTCTGATGGTGGGGAGAGAGAAAGTTTAATGGAAATGAGAAAGGTTGATTGAGTGTGGAAAGACACGTGTGTTAATTAAAATATAGCTTTTAATCTGAACCATCTATTTTGATCTGATGGTTCCTAATCATTCTCATATAAGCATGTCATTCTCATATGATATGTCATATATATAGGGGGCATATCAAGTGAGAATGGTAGGAACATTTATCATTCATTAGATCAAAAATATATGGTTAAGATTAAAAGAGTCCAATTAAATAACACATGTGACACACCCACTCTATCCATCAGTTCTATTGCACATTACCGATTCTTCTTCCTTCCACCACCAGATCTGACGCCTCCAACATTCCACCACCATAGGGTCGCCGTCACCCCGTCCACCGCCGATTCCGGCGCATAGAACATAAAGTCATGACGGCATCCCAACCTTCCACCACAGGGTCGTCGTGCCTCACTCTACGTCTCTCTCAGCATGACTATTGGGTCGCCGATGGGAGCTCAGACAGGATCGTCATCGTTGCCAACATACCACAGGGATATGAGACAAGATGGGTATTAAGGTGATTTTATCCACTCGACATGGGTTCAATTGACATCCCTAAACTAGAGTCCTAAAGACATTTGTTAAAAAAGTCAAAATATAATAATTTTGTTTTAAAAACAACCATTTTTAACCTTCTAAAAAGTTAAATTCATCATTTGCAACAATATTTCTATGTTTATTTATTTATTTAACCAATGTCCTTTCAACTTTAAAAGTTTATACTTTTTTTGTCCCTAATTATAAGTCCTCTTTAAAAAAAAAAGTCTAGTCTTTAAATATAAGCTATGTATAAATTACTATATGCATTTATCATTTTTTTTCTTAAATAGATCTCTAATTAATACTATTAACTTGCATTAAAATATGAAAAGTCAAATTAAATACAAACAAGATAATTTAGTAAAATATATACACAAACTAGATACATTAATTTTAGCTTTGTAACCAAAAAGAAGAAAAAACTGGATACATTAACTACATTACCATTTTTTTTGGGAAATGTTAACCAGTGTCCCTGGGGCACTAGTTAAGGCCTTCAAATAGTAATTTATCATAAAAATATGTATAATCAGTGTATTGGAAATCGAAATATTTGCCTTTTTAATAAAATAATTTCTTCTTTTGGAATCCTTAAAGAGTGTCATGGGGCACTCGTTAACAAGACCCTTTTTTTTTCAATGAGTCTTTGCTAACCGGTGCCCCGAAGGCATTGGTTAAGGATTCCATTTATAGAAATTTTATCTTGAAAATACAAATCTTTACTACTTTTTTTAATGCAAACTTACTTATTTTAAGGAATATCTCAAAATCGCATTCTCCTTTTTTTAATACTACATAGGGGTGGCAAAATGGGTCTGACCCGCTGGGCCGGCCCGTTTGGCTCGCTATTTTTGGCGGGCTGAGTCGAAGTTTTGAACTCGCTTTCTATGGTTGGCTCGGCTCGTCTCGTCTCGTTAAAATACGGGGCGGGCACGGGGCGGGGCGGGGCGGCCCGCTTAACTCGTGTTTCAATTTGTTATTTTGAGTCTTATTTTATGCTTTTGGATTTATTTGGTTGTTAGATTTATATTGAGACTTATTTTATGTTTTTGGATTTATCTTAGTTGTTGAGTTTATTTATTTTGAGACTTATTTTATAATTTGGTTGTTGGATTTATTTTATGATTTGTTTTATGTTGCGGATTTGCCTTATTTTGCTATTAGTTATGATGTTGAATTCGACAATTTGATAATTATCTTGTTTTTCACAAATTTACTTGCTACCTATTCTTTTATATTTTTTTAAGATAAAAGCAACATAGTTTTTTTTGTAACAATTAAGTTGTAAAAAAAATTTAAAAAAAAATGTTTTTTGTTTGGCGGGCCTGCCCGCCAACTCGCAAGTCCGCCACTAAACGGGGCGGGGTGAGATTTTGGACTCGGTCATAAAATTTGACTCGGCTCGTCTCGTCTCGTTTTTAGCGGACTTAGACGGGGCGGGCCGGCCCGCTTTGCCATCCCTAATACTACATGTTAAATTAGTCAAAGGACTTACAATAAGGGTGAAGGAGAGAGTACTTAGTTTCAATTTTGAAAGGATGATTTAGTTTCAATTTTAAAATGATCAAAATAATTAGAAAATCAACGTCAAAATAAAAAAAAACAAGAATTGGAAAATCAATTTTACAAAATAAAACCAAGCAAGGACGAATTAATTTAATTTTCAAGATTTGTTCGCTTGAGATTGTAGTTTGTTTTTGTTTTTATCATTTCTTCTTGATAAAAAAAAATAATTAATTTTCAAGGTTGAACAGGGGGTTGACGTGGAAACGATGAGACAGCGTTGGGTGATGATGTCGCCGTGTTTGTTGGTGTTTCTGTTCTTGTTCTCTACAGCGTCGGCAACACCTCCTTCGCTGCAACGTCGTTTGTCTGAATCTGCAAGATATCTGACTAAGGAAGAATTGTGGTTCCCCCAAACACTAGATCACTACTCTCCCTATGTACTTGTTTCTTTTCTCTACTCAGTAAAATCAAATGAAATTCTCCAATTTTGCATAAAGGGACTTATTTGAGTTTATCTACTGATACAAACATTTTCTAGACCGTTAGGAGAACTTATGAAAATAGCTTATGACATGTTCATAAACTGTTTTCAGCTTATTCTCTTCAGCTTATTTTCATAAGTTTTCCAAGATTACTTATGAAAACAGCTTATACGAAAATAATTTAACTTTATTTTATCATTTGTTATAAAAATAGTTTATACATAAGCACTCATCATGATAGTTGTTTATCCAAACAGGGCCTAAATATCACATTATGTGAAACTACAGTATACATGCTGGTTGAAAATGAAACTGTTTAAAAAATATGACATTCTACACTAATTTGAGAAAAGAGGATGTTTTGATAGTCTTGTTAAGTTTTTCACAAGTGTAGAATCTGTTTATCTACTTTACTTATCAAATTTTAATTTGATCGATTCTTCTTATTTGTGTGCTTTATAAATTCGCTGCAGGATCACCGCAAATTCCAGCAGCGTTACTATGAGTTCCTTGACCATTTTCGGATTCCAGATGGACCGGTGTTTTTGGTGATCTGTGGTGAATATTCATGCAATGGGATAAGAAATGACTATATTGGTGTAAGTTGCTATTATTGGTTCAGTTTTGTATTATCATACGCTATAACCTATATGCTTTTTTGCGCAATGTATATTTGTTGTCCTAATATGTCTCGATCGAATCCTATAGATCATAGTGACCAATAAGATTGATAATCTTTCTTTTAAATATATTGTGGCTTTTATGAAGCTAATATATATCCATGTGCTTTGAACATCTATAGGTTCTGGCAAAGAAGTTTGGAGCAGCTGTGGTTTCTCTTGAGCATCGCTATTATGGGAAGAGTTCGCCATTTAAATCTCTGATGACAGAAAATTTGAGATATCTTTCATCTAAACAGGCGCTTTTTGATTTGGCAGTTTTTCGCCAGAATTACCAGGCAAGTGCCCTTCCTGTTTGATGACTACTTGGCATAAATAAATGCAGTGAAGTAGTACCGAAACCGTAAGAATCTATTTGAAAATGTTAAGATATCTAGTTCATGCAGAAGTTATTTAAAATCAAATAATAGAATTCGTAAACTTATGATAAATGCTTCCTGAAATTGGCAGTATATTCTTGCAGGACTCTTTAAATGTAAAGCTTAATAGAACAAAAACTGACAATCCCTGGTTCGTATTTGGTGTTTCATACCCTGGAGCTCTCAGTGCATGGTTCCGTCTTAAGTTTCCACATTTAACATGTGGAAGTCTTGCAAGTTCTGCAGTTGTTCTTGCTGTTTACAACTTCACAGAATTTGATCAGCAGGTGAAGATAGTGATTTCTCCTTCTTGGTCATACATTTTTGTGGATCCAAATATGGTTTTTGATAGAACACTATGGCGTCATTTGATCCATGTAGCCGACCCTACTTAGTGGGATAAGGCTTGGTTGTTGTTGTTGTTGTTGTTGGTCATACATTTTTGTGTGTCAAGATGGTGTATATTTTACAAATTTCACTATTTTCTAGTGTCAAAGTTTAGATTTCTATCTTTAACATGCAGATTGGTGAGTCAGCAGGTGTTGAATGTAAGGCAGCATTACAAGAAACCACTCAACTTATCGATCGAAAACTTGCAACTAATGGAAAGGCATTGAAGGCTTCTTTTAATGCAGCTGATGTATGCTTATTTCTTTCTTACACCTTCTAAAGCATATTATAATCTAGTCATATACAATTTCACGCTCCCGAGTCCCCACTAGATTTTCTTCTACGATTCTCATGTTGGGAACTTCTTGTTTTGCAGCTTGAAATTGACGGTGATTTCTTGTATTTCTTGGCTGATGCTGCTGTTACAGCGGTAATTGATTTGACTCATGCTGCTTTTTTATTAATTCTTTCTTGCAATATCTTGTATTTAAACTTCACCATGTCTTCTTTGTGAATGCTTCAGTTTCAATACGGGAATCCTGATATATTATGCAAGCCTCTTGTTAAAGCGAAGAAGGACGGCGAGGATTTGGTGGTATGTTTTTCAATTTAGCTACTTCTGCCAAAACATTTCGAAACGGCTCAATCCTGAATGAACTTGTTTTGGATGTTCAAATTAAATTCACCTTTCATTTTTATTTTTCCTTGCTTAGTAATATTTTTCCTTTGTCATACAATATAGTCATGTAATTTTTTTTATCTTATTGTATAGTTCTAAGTTGGCACATATATAATTCACTATGCAGGATGCTTATGCCAAATTTATCAAAGAGTTTTACCTTGGAACTGAAGGTGAAAGTACACAAGATTATAACCAAAAGAACTTGAAGAACACTCCTATCACTGAAAACAGTTCTGGTAGACTGTGGTGGTTTCAAGTTTGTACTGAGGTTGCATACTTTCAGGTGGCTCCCTCAAATGACAGTATACGCTCCTCAAAAGTTGACACAAGGCAATATCCTTATTTCCATTGTTAATATACTTCTCTCTTGACAATATTCCTTTCCTCCTCTTTTGTATACATATCATGAAAAAAACTATATTTTAATATTTCTAGTTTTCATGATCCTGTAAATATTTACGGAGTGGTGCTCATAAATTGCAGATACCATTTGGACCTTTGCAAAAATGTCTTTGGAGAGGGCATATTTCCTGATGTTGATGCAACAAATATATATTATGGAGGCACAAAAATTGCTGGTTAGAAACTTGCAAAAATTGTTGTTTCTTTTTGTTTTCTTTTTTATTGTATCGAGTCTCACATCAACTAGAGATATGACCTAAGTAGTGCTTTAAGTTATAAGGTTTGAATAGTCCTTACATTACAAAACCCACAAAATAAAACATAAAAGGTTTAGAATTGTATAAACTTTGTTGAACTCTGTCAGCGAACCCATGATAAACTCTTGTAATATCTTAGAATTGGGACTTCGGGCCTAAATCATCCTTTTTGTTAGGTAATGATTGCCTAAGCTTTATAAGCTTTTTTTAAGGTCATATTTCTAACCTGTGTAACTTGGGTTTTTTCGCAGTAGGCATATTTGGTTGGACACTACATATTTTACATTCTTCTATGATTTTATTATGAATATATACTATTATATAATCTTGAAATTTGGCTTCATTTCATGTATCCAAATTTAACTTGTGTATGGACAGGTTCCAAAATAGTATTCACAAATGGCTCACAGGATCCTTGGCGTCGTGCATCAAAACAAATTTCATCACCTAATAGTGAGTTAAAATTTACTTTAATCAAGTTAGACCGTAGCATTCATTATTTGTGTAATAATTTATGATGTTCTCATAAGATTTGCTGAATAATGTTTTATCACTGTTATACTTTCAGTGCCTTCCTACACTATCACTTGTCATAATTGTGGCCATGGAACCGACATACGAGGATGCCCTCAAAGTCCCTTTAATATTGAAGGTATGTCTGATTATCATTATTGTTATCGCAGTATTTTTTAGGCCGCCAACCTTCAACCTGCAATTTATTGGGTTTACTTATCACCTAGATTTCTTCTCAAAGGCATCAACAAATAAATCTCATGCTTATCAAAAGAGGAAAAACATTTTTAATGATGATAATAATAACGATGATGATGAAAACATAAGAGGGAAAATAATCAAGCAGGTAGGCGTAGGATCAAGAGGTTAATGACTTTCGGCAAAGATTGAATCGATCGGGAATATCCAAGTTCAAACTTTGTCTGTAACAATCATTCGCCGGTCTTTACTTACCTGGATTATAGATATCTTTTTTCCCTGAGAATCAAAGAGTTAAGACAAAAAACATTAAGGAAGAAAGTGACAAAACAATATGTATGCGTTATTTTGCTATATCAACCAACATTCTAATTGTGAAATCTCTTTTTAGGCAATGAGAAGAACTGCACATCCCCTGATGCTGTTCACAAAGTTAGACAAAAGATCATAGAGCATATGGATTTATGGCTGTCTCAGTGTCAGGACACGGGCAGGACTTGTATATAAGATTTGTATGGGTTGCATGATGTACAACTAAAAGTTACTCTGGTTTCTAGTACTAATACTAAATTATATTGTTGTGTTTTGAATAATCTTGTGTAAGTTGATCAAATGCAAGGCAAAACATATTTGTACAAAGTTATTCTATTTCGTGCAATCTCAAGATGATAGTGTACCAGTTATATATTTATATAACATTTGGGTGTCATTGGCCTATAGTGAAAATCTACCAAGAAAATGGATGTCTACCAGTAGTGACTTTGGTCATTATTCCTTTGCCACTAGTGCATATTGAGTCCTTAGTCCCTGTCTTTGTTACTTCAGTCTTGCTCAGATTGACATTTTGTTTGCATGCATGAGCCATGTAATAGGTCTGCCACTTGATGAATCTCAGTTACTTGAGATATGGATACCTTGGCTTATCAGAATAAAAATGAGAAGGCATGCAAAGGCTGATTAAGAGAGGAAATTGAAGAGTTAACTAAAATTGATAAACCTGAGGTTGTATTCAAACAATAAAACATTAAAACCAATCGTTTGATTTTTTTTTTTTTTAAAATCTTGACTGATCGAGTGGCCAAGTTGAATAAAAATTCACAATTTTAATAAATTGAGGGGAAAAAACATAAATATGTCCCCAACATTCATGCGTTTTCCATTTTATAGCATTTACCCTGAAAGTGTCCATTCACTGCATTAAATTAGTAGCGAAGCAAAGATGTGAAGATGTTGAATGCAGTGGGATTTAACAAGCAAAAGCATTGTGGGAAGAAATGGAAGAAGCTCAAACCATTCCAGCGTGAAAACGAGCACAAGAAAATTTGACAGAACAGGTGAGATAACCTCTATGTGCGATTGCACAAAAAGCTTCAAGTTCAGTTCATATTCATTGGATTTCATTCTTCTTGTGACCCAGTAACTGAACTGAAATGAGATCTGAATCAACACAATAATACCAACGCATTACTTTTAATCGGTACTGTTTGGATTAGTCGGACATCATGATAACCCAGACAAAGGAGAGAATCTTACAAAGTGAAACCATCTGGAAGTTAAGCATTAGGAATTTATTGTATTTGCTTTGTGCAAGACAATATCAGTTGATTACATGATTTTATATGTACAATTTGTTACACAGCTGTACAAATTTACCATAGCCCATTCGCACGATAATGATGGTGAGGATTGAACTATTCAGATTTTTTACACAGTGAACGTACAAAGCCTGCCACTCCTTGTGAAGTTCCGCAACCACGCTTCGCAAACCTTAGAATGATAGGAAAGATTAGGTGTAACCAAACTCCAAAAGCCCCTGCATCAAGACATTTAATTCCAAGTCTCATCACCAGCAATAGATAGGTAAACATAAGTAAATAAACCTGATGTATAATCAAAGTCTAGTATGACAGAAGCTGGAAATATCAGGACAATAATGGTCCAATACTGTGGTTGGTAAGAAATAAACTTGGATTTTTATGATTGAACCAATAACTACGAGTTAAGAAAAGAAAATTAAGGTTATCACTTGCTATTTAATTTGAATAAAGTGGAAATTTACTTACATAAGAACACAATATAAAAAAATATACCATCATCATGACTGGAAGAGAGTTATTGTTGCAATATAACCATTCTTCATCACCTGCTAAAATCACAAAAGTATAGCTTAGGGGTCACTCACAGGCACCATAATAGACTGGACTATTAAATAAGCAGAGCACCATAAGCACAAAGAATGAGTTACCTCAAAAGCAATATTTTGATAACCATATACAAGAGTAGAACCAAACGGGTTACTGGCAGAACCTTGTGTCTGAATGGCAGCTCGCCCACAATCCCCAAGTATTTCCTACAAGAATCCATTACATGCTATATTATTATAAGAAACCCACATCAAAGCTACTCACAACTTTCTTCCCAAAATTACTTCATGCATTTTAAATAAGTACATACAGATTTACTATAACTCAGTATCTTCCAAGATGAAACATCATTATAAGGCAAAGCATACAATTTGGAAGGGGTGAAAGCTACCTTTACTTGTTCCCACTTTGTGCTGGGTGTAATAACCCTCTGTTTGCTGTTATTTACATCCTGAAAAGATCCTCCAACAGCTGGAAAGGGGGAAAAGATTTTACCACTTTTTTCACAGCAAAAAATTATATAACTGTTACATTGAGACCAATCTAAATACTGCAATGCAAATAAAAGATTGCTTACCATCGGAGCAATAGATGACAAAGTTGCATTTCATGTAAGAATTAAAATCAGCATGACCGGGGTAGTTAGTATGTAACACAAACTTCTTAATCTTGTGAGTCTGAAAATACAAAACATATAAGAGGGATCATTGATTGTCAACTGTATGCTTGTGTGTATAGATAGAGAAGAATGTGGTAAGGTGCAAACCTGTCCATCAAATAAGATGTCCAGACCACGAGTAAAGTAATTATAAAAGTAATCTCCGCAGATAGTTGTCCGTGGCCGAAGATCAGAGGCAGAATGTATAACCATTTGATCTACCTGCAAAGCAATAACGTCAGAATCCAAACAAAGGAAATACTCATTCGAGCAGCAACAATTAGCTTCAGATTTTCTTGCTTGTTAACAATAAAAAAGCATCAGATTTTCTTTAGATAATCTTTAAATTGATAATTTTTGTTTGGATCCATCCCAACTCCCAGTATTTAGAGCGCTCTACCCAAAAAGAACTTGTCAGTTCGCTAAAACACAGCAGTCAGTTGGCTAGGTCCTCCTATGATCCATTAAAATATCAGGTGGAAGGCATTTATTGGTATGTTGAAATTGAATTTATATTTACTGGCAGACTCAAAAATGTACACCAAAATCTCAATAGTGGAACTGCATAAATCATCAAAATTTCAATTTTCCCTGGTGCATCAACTGTAAAGATGCATAAAGAGTTCATTTTGATTCTGTAGTGCATTAGTTGAAGACTTCAAGTCCACAAAAATCCTACAAAAGATCCATATTCCATTTTTAAGAACTAGTAATTTATGGTACCTGCTTTTGATGAATACCGCAGGGACGTCCTAGTTCAGTCCACACATCCTGCGTAAAACAGAAGCATGGTAAACACCTCGTTTCAGATAAAGAATAATAATAAAGTGGAAGGTGACAAGAGAAGAAGTGAAAGCACGGGAAAATAATCTGATAAAAGTATAACTAACAATTTTGATTGGATGTTAAGCTCACCTGTGGGGATGCACCAAAAGGAATGTGTTGGGAGCCAACAGTGAAGTACAATTCTTCCCCCAGCTATATAACAGAGAAAGAACTGAGTTAGACAATAAATAATAGCTACCTTGCCAAGACAAGCAGAAAGCTTATGCAGCCAACTAAAGGTGTTGTACTAAATAAGCAAAAACACAAACAAACTTAGATTTTAGAGATTAACGAAACCAAACCTTAACGTGAACCTCTTCCATGTAAATGCTGCCAGTAGGTAATGGAGGAGCAGAAGCCTTATCCATTAAAGAGCCCACACCAACCTTCTTACCGGAGGAACTATCATATATAGAAACGCGGCATGTAACTGGCGTTGTCCCATCTGGAAACTCCAACGGCAATTCCACTTTCATAATGAAAAGAAACAAGGTTAACGTATGAAAACTAGACAACTTAAAACTTTTCAAATTAATTATGATATACCTCCCCCATCATGACAGCAGTCTGTAAACTGACCCGGAATAGGAAATGCAAAGGAAAGCCCCTAAAGAACAAACCAAGAAAAATATTAACCAGAATATTTTAATGTGGAATAGTAAAACCAAAATAAAGACCAATACTTATGCATTACCGGGTAAAACAGCGTGTAAATGCCTCTATCCTTATCGAAAATCCCTGGGTATGTGGGCCCAAACAGTGCATACACCGCAACAAAAGTAGCTAGCGTTGTTGGTCCCCTAGAAGTTGAAAAGAATATCAGTTAGGGGTTTCATAATAAAAGTTAGTTTGGATAAACTTATCAATAATCATTTGTAGAGAAAAAAATACTAATAGAATATTATAGTACCAAGGAGTCTTTAAAAACAATAGCCTTTCATAAAAGTTGAAATAAACTTCATTTTATTTTATTCAAAAAAACTATTATTTAATTTCTCCACAGATGCCTACTTAAAATGACTTTTTGGAAGTGAAGAACCAAAATAATAACTAGGAAGTGCATAAGTTAGACGCAAATCCAACTGTGTGCAAGTATAGATTGTAGCAAAATTGTAGGTTCAAAGACTCACCCAATCAAAGAAGTAGAATAGCGCATTTGAAGCCGCTTTACATCAAATATTTCAATAAGGCGCAGTCTCTAAAATAGTATTGGAAAGTGTTGTCATGATAAAGTCATCTTGTTAAGTATAGAAAACAATAAAAAAACAAGCTCTCTGCGACAGCAATAACATGAATGAAAGCATAAGAACTGCTACATACAGCTGAGGTTGGAGCTTTAAATCTATAAGAAGAGAAGAGAGAAGATTGGAAGTGTCACACAATTTTTTGACTAAGCAATATCAGCTTAAAAAATACAAGTTCTCTAGCATGATATCATCTTTTCACAGGAACGAACACAAATGTAAGAAAAGAAACAGATCTAGTGTCGAAAAACCCCTCACTTTCAACTAATCCACCCCCAATGAAATTGGAGAAATAAAGTATTGCAAAATTCTAAAATAAAATTACACACTCCCACAGTTTACATTTGCACGGGGATAGAAACACAAGATCCTTACACGGTTTTCATTATTATTCTCTTACCAGGTTCCGTTTAGGTTTTGGGGTTCAATTTAACACTACAAAATCAGTTTGTAAAGTGAGGATGGTCCAAACTTTATAAGTTCTATTTAGACATATAGTCAATGTACAAATCAAGTTTCTCCCAATACACTGTGTCACGCCCAAGGCTATTGGGTCAGCTGCATGGATAATGTGGGAAGCCCGATAACTGGTTTAAGATAGACTTTGATACCATCTTAAGTTTCGGGCTTAACAGCCCACAAAATTGACTTGTAAGGTGATAAATGATAATTACCAAAGCTTTGTAAGCTCTATTTAGGCCATATCTCTAACCGATGTGGGAGTTGGACTTTTCCCGATAGTTCTACATAGATTCCATGGAATGCAAAGACACTACAAAACTACATAGTTTTTCTTATGAAAATCCTATATTGATAATAATTCGTGCAACCCCAACACTGAACTAAAGCGCCAATGATAGTTCCCATAAATAAATTGTGACATTCTGATAATAGCCATTGAAACACTCATGCTTCCTATTAATGCAATAATAAAATATTTCACTTAGACGTACCAAGCCATACCCCCCCCCCCCCCCCCCCCACCCACCCCCAAACACACGCGCGCGCACCTGAATAGGCATTTAAACAGGTAAAAATCAATTGTTGGTATCCTAAAGAGGGAAAAAAGAAGCACCTGAGACCATGGATCGAAACGGAGATGAAAACCATGATCAGGAAAGCTAATAACAATGTCCAACTTCAGGGGTTCCTGCAAATGCACAAAGCATAAAAAACCATTGTAAACATAAATAAACCTCGCACAAAGTAAAAATATAGAGCAGCAGAGGCCTCCAGAGCTATGAAACACGGACACGGCACTGACACATCGACACAGTTAATAATTTGAGAAAATGGCATAATTCAGTGTGTAAACTGTAAAGTGTAAACACATGTGTCAGTGTCGTGTTGGTGCTACAGAGCTCCAGAGGCAAAACCATCAATAAGCCGGTTCTGGTTACCACAGAATTGAAAAAACTACAGTGTGGTGCAATATTTCCTACTTTTTGACTTTTTGTGCTTCAATGCAGTGAATTTCAGTATTCCACAAATCTGTTACCTCTAGTTTCTAACATTATTTATGCAAATTCACATATAACACTGACAACACAAACAAGAGATTATGTCACAAACCTCATCAAAATACTTGACATGCACCACATCATACAAATTCGGCTGCTGTTCAATCTGAGCAAATGCTTCACATATAGGCATCCCTAAACATCACAAAGAAAACAATAACCTCTTAAACACAGTACCAATTCTCAAACTCCAACAAGATTCCCAATAACACAAACTTCATTTCGTTCTAAAAATTATCAAATAAACTGAACAAAAACTCCACAGCACTTAACAACAACATTACATAATTATTAATAACTGATAATATAATCGATCAAAAATCACAATCAGTTTGACCTAAATTTATAAACGCGCTGACGAAGAATGATTACTATAATATCTAAATTCAAAAATGAAATCGAATTAATCGGATTTCGAAGAACTGAAAATGGAATGGAAATGATGAAGCGGAATTCGGAAATTGATCGGAGAATTATTCGATTGGGAATAAAGCGCGATGAATGTAATAATCGAATTGGTGAAATGAAAAGAGAATTACCGAGGGAGAAAGGACCGATTCCGAGACCGGGACGAAGATCGAGAACGATAGCGCCCATGGCTGTGCCTTCGCAACGGCGTCTGGGTCTCTGCAACATAATCGGGGAAGTTGGAGGGTATTTTAGAGATTTCTGGGTTGGAATTCCGTTACTATCGGAGATGAAAGTACTTCAAGATGATGATGTGTTGAATTGAATGCTTATATGGGGTTGGTTCGTTCTATTGGTTTAGATTTAGATTGGAAATGATATTTGGTTTGGATCAAATTAAAAAACTAACTAACAAGTTTTTGTTTTTGGACATCACATAACGCAAAAGTTGCCCCCTCTCGCACGCCACCCAAACCACATTAGCGGTATTTATTTGGTTACGACAGGGTCATGACTCATGAGTAAGAGAGAGAAAAAAAAAAGGTCATGTTAACCGGTGCCCGGGGCACTGGTCAAGGAAACTAAAAAAGGAAAATTCAAAATAAAAATAACACTTTTTAAGTTTTTGATGAGTTGACAACACAAGTTCTGAGGCAAGACTTTTTACATTTGATTCCTTAACCCGTGTGCCCCGGGGGCACTAGTTAACATTTCCCAAAAAAAAAATGTTAACTAGTGTGCTCTTGGCGACGGTTAAAAATCAAATATAATAGTATTTGCATTGAAAATTATGCGGTCTTTAATTGTTTAAAAAATGTTATTTACAACTTCAAATTTCTTTTTCTGTTTTCTGTCCTTAAGACGCTCGATAACATGACCCAAAGAAAAAATATTAATTCACTGTAGGATTGCATTTGATCATGTCATGTGAAACTAATTTGCTAGAGTCTTAACATGTTATGTTAAACTTTTATCTATATAATGTCAGACTTCTAACATTTCACCTCTTTTAGGAGCTAACGTCTACAACAACTTCTACTTTATCTATTAGATGGTAGTTCTTTTACTTTAGCGGCTTCACCCACCTATTAACATTTGGTGGAGGAACTTTCAGCATCTAGACATCAATTTTCATGATCCAAATCTCAACGAAGCATCAATTGTTAGGACTTGAGTTCGTGAGAAGAATATAACCCAAAAGACAGGTCTATAGTGCAGGAGAGTCTCATGATTTAAGTATCACATTGACACTTTTATCGAGAACTTTCAAATAAACTTTGAATTCCTTCTTCAAAAATTAAAATAAACTTCAAACTTCTAAGCCCCGTATAAATCCCCTTGATAATGGATCATTTATGAGATAACATTTTTTTCTCGAGTCCATCATCCCATGTTTTTTTTTATCAAATAAACGTAGTTTTAATTGCATTAAGATAAGGACTCATAGATCACATGTTTTCAACCATAGTATAAAGTTTCATAATTCAATCATAATTTACGAGACTTTAGTTACACGTGATAGTAGTAATAAATAACAAAGTTCAAAGGATAAGAGAAAGATACATGAACAATGGTATCAATCTTCCAACTTGTTTCTAAGCCTTCAAAAACACGACCTTAGGGTTGCTTGATCGCACCTTATGCCTCAGAGCCACCAAAATTCATATCCCTCACTTTTGGCCGAAAATAGGGCTCTATAGTAAATTTCTAGGTCGTACATGAGGCTTAAGCATCATATTAATTAATGTGTGTGGCGTCATGTGATTGGTATCGTATGCACTTCGCGCATGATGTTGTCTGTAACACCCCGTTTTCCCAACGTAAAAATTTCATAAATAAATCAGAGTTTTTCAACTTTAAACGGAATGCTACACTTCTTAAAAATTCATAAACTGAATAAATAACAATTTATTCTTCAAAATCATTTAACATAAGTAATTCAAAACTTCGCAACGGAAATTAGTTCAACAATAAAAATAATCTTTGGCACGCAGGCCTCAACATAAAAATCTCATAAGTCTTATTCAACATTTATTCATAAAAATCCATAAGTAATACGTAAGGAATAGAAATAGAAGACATAATCTCATCTCGTTACGTATCAGAGCACCTAAGACACACTTGTGAGGAGTCCACTCACGACCACAACTAATCCTGGTTACCTGCAAGTTACCCATACGAAGAGCAACATTTCCAAGCAGAGGGGTGAGATTTCTCAAACAATAATATTAAGCATATAAATCATATAAAGTACATTCAACAACTTAAACATCTTATAATTCATTAATCATATCTAATAACTTAAACTTCCTTAACTAGTGTCATTATCCTTCCTACATTAGTCATATACTTCATCAAATAACCTCAATTATCAATCATAAAACATCATCGCATGTCATCAAATAATAGTCACAAACACCTTATCATAAATCACCCTACATCTTATCATAAATCACATAACATCTTATCATAAATCATGACCATAAGCATCAATATCTAACACCAAATATAATCGTAAGCATCGTCATATAATTCACATAAGTATCATTATCAAAACAAAGCATTTATCGAAAACAACTTCATAATCAAGTTCATAATCAACTTCATAAACAAACATCATCATTAAATCATAATCATCAAATCACAATCAAACTTCATAATCAAACCTCACTTAACTCGACAATGCGACTCAACTCGACTATGTAACTCTTAACATCTCAAATCATCTTAGCATCTTGACAACTTAACAACTTGACAACTCGACAACTTCACATCTTAAATCATCTTAAAGCTTCTTGATATGCAAATGCATTTGGTACCAATACAGAGCATCAAGCTCCCAACCAACTTATATGAGCGTAAATAGGCTCTTCAGAGCATCAAGCTCCCAACCAATCGTGTGAATGACTAAGCATTCCAGAGCATCAAGCCCCCAACCAACGTATATGAGTATGCAATGGACTCAACTTCCTACAACTTAGACAACTTCATGAACATCTATGACATCCTAACAACTTGATATCTTGACAACATAACATCTTAATAACTTGATGACTTCATAACGACTTGACGACTTAAAAACTCTTATCATCTTAACGTCTTAACATCTTAACATCTTGACAACATATGAATCACATAAATAATTCATGTCATATCATAATATAACAATATCAAATGATAATAAACAACATCTTAAAACATCATATTCATCAATCATAAACAACTTCATATAACATCGTATTTAAACATCAACAATAATTCACTATGTATCTTTGTAAAAACATAATAAATTATCCACAACATATTTTCATGTCAAACTAAAGCTATTGGAAAGATATCACAAATATCAACAACTTTCATGTTTACAACAAAGATCAATTCAAAACAGAAACATATGAACAAAACGCAAAAACATGAAACAGGGAAGGTTGTCACCGTACAATTTTGCTAAGACCTCCCTGTAGTATTTTCATCATAACTCAAAGACCAAACATCATTTTCACGTCAAACCAAAGCCAATGGAAAGCTAACAAAATTATCTAAAACTTTCATGTTTACGCCTAAGACCAATTCTGTACCGATCAGTACCAGTTTTTATTTTAAATTCGGAAAAGTTGTGTTGAAAGTCCATAAAAATTCACTGTGACCTACGTGCAGTAATTTGACCATAACTCAAGTTCTATAAATCCTATGGCATTAGAAAGCTAACATCCATACCTACAACTTTCGTGTTTACACCTAAACCCATTTCGGAACTTAAACTTGTCAAACTGAGACAATAAAAACGAGTTTTGCACATTGACAGCAAAATCGCAGTTCAGCTGCGATTTCGCTTTGGGAAAATCTTTTCCACTTCGTATTCGATCCAATACTCTCCAAACTTGACCCTAATCATTACCTAATGATTACCCTATCATTAGAACATTAATTATTCATCAACTTACTGTATGCAAATTCAAAGGGTTCTCAAATCTATTAACAACCTATTACAATTATTAAACCCTAATTCTTAAACTCACCAACATCTCATCCAATTCCATGGTTCTAACCTCAAAACTACATCCAATAATCATCCTATTGGGTTATCTAAGGACTGTATACTATTTCTACATCAATTCAACAAGTTTTCATCATCTAATCATCAAATCTCTCTCAAAACCCTAATTCTCAAATTCTCACAAACTCTCCCCAATTTGTTAGATGTAATCTAATGATTTAACAACTTAATATTAATGCAAGATAGTCTTACCCTCACCTTAGATTAATTCTTGAATCAGCAGCAACGTTCTTCTTTCCTAAGGTCTTCTCCTCTTCTCTTGACTTTTCTCTTCTCTTCTCTTCTTTCTTGTTCTCCTCTTTTCCAAAAAGCGGTTTTAAGTAAACTCTTTCTAACCTAAGCTTCTCTATTTATAATACTAAAATATTCTTCCCAAATCTATTTAGGCCCAACAACTTATTCTTTTTTTCTATTCTAACCTCCAATTTTACTCACACTAATAATCCTCATATTCAAATAAATAATATTTCTCTACTAAATATATAATAATACACCAAATAACAAATATATATCTATAACAATTAACAAATATATTATGCTTCCTTCAAAAAAAAAAATTAACAAATATATTATGCTAGTAAATACCAACATATAACATAACAAAATATCACTCAACAAAATATATTAACTAAATTATAAAAAGACATCTAATTTCAACAAATCATATATCCCTCATATACATCATATAAATATATAAATATATTCTAAAACTAATTAAAATAATTAAATAAAAAGGAGGGCGTTACATTGTCCGACGGCGACATAAGTTCGGGGTAAATTGCATATGCCAAACGTTTGGTGCATCACACATAATTGAGTTCCTTTTTTGGCTTTCAATTCTTCATTTTAAAATTATCTCAACCATTGACATGTCCTGTGAGTTGGGACAGAATTTTCCCAAGCATAGTCAGGTCTTCAATTCTTCATTGTAACAAGTTTAAATACCTTTCTAACTTCTACCAAGCATCATCTAATTGGATCAACCTGTCAAAAATTACCCAAAAGACCTTGACACATATATAGTTGTCTTGTTAGGGAAGTAAAATGACTTACAAAAAAACTTGTTGATACAAGATCGACTTTTCCAGAAAACCATGAGCAGCTCATTCAAAAATCCTTTAAAAATTTCAAATAAATTACCAAAATGACTTGATAAAGCACACATAAATACATGATATGATGAGGATTCATCACAAGATTTAATGATTATTTTCTCATTCGCAAGTCAAAAAAGATTTTACAATGAATATTTTCTCTATCTTATGGCACCATGATACCATTGTTCATGTAGTAATTTCTATTTGCATTGCATCACCTCTCAACTTAATTTTACAGACAATGCAACACAAAGGGGCATTTGTTTACACCTAAAATTAATATAAGTTGTTAGTTAAAGTCGACAAGCAATTGAATTATGTTTAGTCAATCCTCGAGAATCCAAATGAAGGTCAATCGAACTAAAAGCACACGACTATGAGCTAGACGAAACTTTCTCAAGAGCCCTAAAGTCCGTGAAGGTCGTGAGAGTGTCAAATGAGTTAAAGGCACGTGAAACTTGACAATTTAGTAATATACATGTGATCCATGTTTATAACTTCTCTTCACAAACTAAAATGACTAAAGGCACGAGATGGAACAACAATGCACACATGGATCATGGAAACATAAATGTCGCGAGATATGAGAAAATCAAGCCAAACGTGGAGCACCGATCAGATTCATCGACGAGTAAATCTACGCATTACCCGCGAGTGTTGCCGATTAAGGCAAGTTACACCCACTTGTTTTTTTAGAAGGAGTATTTTAGCAAAGATATAACTAAAAAGTGGTTAAATGCACCTTGAGGTGCATGTTGCTAAAACACTCATTCTAAAAAGTATAAGTGGGCGTAAGTTAATAACTCCCGCCAACCTTTGCTAAAATACACTCACTTATTTTTTAGAAGGAGTGTTTTAGTAATTGATAACTAAAATGTGGCTAAATACACCTTAAGGTATATGCTTCTAAAACAAACCTTCATAAAAACTAATAGGTGTATCATAGTAAATCCCACACACACACACACACATATATATAGGGTTTTGCTAGAAGCCACCCATGAAGGTATCTTTTAGCAATCCACACCTCAAGGTGTGATTTCCACTTTTTAGTTATAACTTTGCTAAAAGACACCTTCATAAAAATTAGTTGGTGTCTTTTAACAAATGCTCATAGAATAACTTGCTAAAAGACACCTTCATAAAAGGTGTCTTCTAGCAAAACCCATATATATATATATATATATATATATATATATGGAAATATGAATTAATTGATCAAGTTCTTAAGAACACAATTAAGTGTAGAAAAATCCAAACAATCAGACAAAACACTTATGAGACGTGAACAATTAAGCTTGATGATATTCATATGCCCACTTAGATCTGGTAGACGTTAAAGAAGCTTTAGAATGAAGAAGGCATTGTTATGCATGTTCTGGTCAAAGTCCAATTAAGTCAAGATTCGATCATTTGGACTACACCAGAGTAACAAGCCTTCCTGATGCAAAGACAATAAGAGCCAAACTCATTGTCTGGAAGCAAATCATATCGTCTAGATCAACGGTCAAGATAGTATGTTTGGGTCAACAATCAGAATAGTCAGTCTGCATCAAGGTTTAAGAAGATCATTTGGAATAAGCTCAAGATCAACCCGTCAGAATCAACACTCAAGAAAACCATATGGAACACAATTTATGATATTTTGTCTGTATCAAGCTCAAATGATTTGTCAATGCAGTCATCCCTTAACTCATCACATATTTGAAGACTAACATCATCTACATATAGTCAACAAACCATTCATTAACTCATTCATATAATTGATGATCAACACAACCGTATTATCCTTTCCCCTCAAATCCAAAAAACACAATCCACCATGTAGATCCAGATGTGTGGTGGTGTGACGAGATTCTTCCATAGATTCTCCGCATCACCGGCGTACTGTGCAAATCTGCCGGCGGCGGCTACGGCAGCGGCTACGGCGGAGGTTGCTCAGTGGTCATTTTTTCAGATCTTCGAATGTTGGTACTGGTTGCTGACAGTGTTCACATGGTGGTTCTTATATATTGGGTGACTTTGCTCTTGTTTTGGTCCCTAATCTTGTGGAGTTGTTGTTGTGAGCATTTGTTGGTGTTTCACGGTCTCAATATTCTTTTGAGTTTGGGGTTTGTTTTTTCTTTTGTTTTTATTGTTGTTGGTGCAGTCACTATCCATGGCATAGTTGCTGTTTTGGAGACTTCTTTGTAGACTTTGGGTTAGTGTGGCTTGTTCTCCTTGTATTTCTTAAGTGGTGTATTTTCCCTCAATCATAGATTTGCTTGGTTCCTGCCATTCGAACCTTTTGTCTTTCATGGGGTCTTCTTGAGTTTACTATGAGGGGTTAATGGTGTTGTCACCATAAGGGGTGGTTGTTGTGGTTTTGATGGTGTACGGGTGGTGTGAGGCCTGCTGTGATGGTGGATCTCTCACGGGATCCGTTTTGGAGGTATCTTATGAGGTGGTGGTGGTAGAGATATGGTGGTAGAGACATGGTGGTGGTGGGTGGTGGTCCGGTTTTGCTATTGTTTTTGTTTTGTGTGGTGGTGTCGTGATGGTGGTGATATGTGGTGGTGGTGGTGGAGAGGCAGTAGTGGTCCGTGGAGGCATGATGGTGGTGGCTGGTGGTCAGGCAGGAGTGGTTCACTGTTGTTCTGTTTGTAAGGTGGTGACGTGATAGTGGTGTTATGTGGTGGTGGTGGGTGGTGTGGGGAATGTTTATGTGGTGTCGATATGTGTGATCCGGTTTCGACGGCTGCAGGTGTGGCGGTATCTCTTCCATTCACGATTAATCCTCCTTCAACGAACTCCCGGATCGTTTGTCGTCGTAAGGATCGTGGTGGTCGTGGTTGTTCGTGTCAGTGGCCGTGGTGCTTCGGATTTTGCTTGTTTGGTGGCTGCTTGTTTATGGTCGGGAGCTATATAAGGTGGTGGTTGGTTTTGTTTAGGTGAGGAGGCGGGTGTTTTGTGGGTGGTGATTCCTTTGGGAGGCTGCCTATGTTACTCGGGTCCTTGTTCGTCGTCACTAGCTCATGTTCACGATTTTTGGGGTTGTTAAGATTCTTTAGGGTGTTTAGAGGAAGCGGGTCCGGTTGAGTTGTGTCTTTTCCTTTTGATCTGTTTGTTGTTTGCACCACCGCATATCATGTCATTTGTCATTCTTTTTTGTGTGCTGGTTTCCGGTGGGCCGGTTAATTTTGCTTCGAGATCGGGAGTCGGTGTCTAGCTGCAATTTTGTTTGGCGTGATTTGGTGTTTCTCTGGTGTACCAGAAGTGAGGGGTGCCCTTCTGATTTGGTCATAAGGTCTGACGGGCCGATCACTTTTGATTCGAGATCGGGAGTCAGTTCTGTGGCTCAAGTTTTAGGTTTTGGGCTTTTTATGGCTTCTTTCGGTGGATCGGAGGTCGAGAGGTGGTGGAAGTTGAATGGTCTTTCAGTTAGGAGCTTTTTGATTGTGGCTTAGCTTTGGTGTTCAGGACGGGGGGTTTATTTTTTAGGGTTGTTTATCTTTGGGGGTGAGTAGTGACGAAGGATGGTTGGATATCGTTTTTACAGTGGTGGTTTCGTGAAGGAGTCTGTTTTAGGTGGTGACGAGTAGTTTGGTGGTGTGGTCCTCATGGGTGTTTTTAGGGTGTTTATTTTCGGGTGTTCCGCCTATATACGACGCCTTTTGTTTGTATTCTCAATTTCACCGGTCTCTGATCGTCTTGAGCAGGGATTAGGCTGTTTAATAAAATTTGCTGTTTCAAAAAAAAAAAATATCACCTATATCAGATCAACAACCAAGTAAGAAGTCAAGTCCAATACTAAATCATTTGACAAAATGAACTCAACATAAATCACCCAGTTATCAAACATTAAATTATCTAGACCAGGCTTATTAGCAAGGAGCATAATCTTGATTGAAGATTCAAGACAAGTATTATTTGAAGACATGCTTTGAAGCAACAATTTAAAATGAATATTTGTTGAAATCTACAATCGTCTTTTCATAATGACACGTACAATCTTGGAGCACGATATCATTTCAAAACTGTACAAGTCCACAATAATTCTTTATATGAACTCCTGTCTCACCTTAAAGCCCCAGGGTCTCTTTGCCACAGACAACTTCTTCATGAGTATAAAACTAAAAATATTCAAATATTCAAGTTGAAAAAGTTGTCAAACGACCAAAAAGAATTACAATTGATGTGAAGAAACATCATCACAAAAGGTCCGAGTGATCAATTGTGTGTGAATAGGTCGATTAAGACAAAAAATGATTTAGAGTTGAGAGCTGAACATAAATGGTTGAATGTCATATATGTGCCAGAAAAGAAATCAAAGACCAAAATCAACCATCATCTAGATTATGGTGTTATGAGATGATTTTGCAGAAAGTATATCAATAGGAGCTAAGAAAAGAAAAAATGCATGTTCATTGAATTGTCGTCATTTTTTAAAAAGTCCATGAACTTAAGATCTAGAACATCACTGCAGATCCACTCAAGAGAGTATCATTATATACCAATGTAAATCAATAAAGTTGTCGTCAAACACTTGAATCAATATTAATGAATTGTAACATTCTCCTTCTTTAAATGAGAGCACCGAGTATCACTCAAATACAAGCTCGTTGTTGTAATGTGTCCAATAGTGACAACTCATCTTCATGGAAAGATAGGGTTGGCTGATTAAGAATACTCAAACTTAATAGAGGTTGATTAACAAAAATTCAAAGGTGGAAATATGCACACCGATCTCTCTATAGCAAAAATCTCACCGGAAAGGATTCTTGTCCTTTTTGTTACATTAAGCCCTTGTATTTTTTAGAGGAGCCCTTGTTTTTTTATTACCCTAACTAGAGGAGAATGATGATGCACTTCAGGGGTCCATGTATTTAACGAGAGTACCATGAATTGTTAGGACATATCACATCTCTTTGGCTAGCACTAGTGTGTTAACCCGTGCAATGCACGGGTGCTAGGCTATTTTTTTTAGTCTCTAAAATATATTATATTTTTTACAAAGTAAAAAAAAATGGTGTCCTTAAAAATAACGATGTTTCAAATAGTTATTTAGATAAGCACAAGTTAAAATTTCGTCATACTTAAAATATTGCAAGAAGATGCAGTATCATTATCATTTGTGTACTTGATTTTTGTTTAATAGGCTAGTCCACACCAGTGTTGACTCTCCCATAAAGTTCAATGATGGTATCATAGTTCGGTTTGATCTTAGATGCATAAGGCTGCATAAGGCATGGCAATGAGCTGCAATTGAGAAGGGTTGTACGTTTTTCTTCCGATCATCGACTCTCATATACTTACATGTTACCCTACTCATATCCGATGGGGATGAGAAATTGAATCTCAACCCCTTCTCCAGCGGGTTTGGGTATCCCCCCCATCCTCATCCTCGTTGTGAATCATTTTTTAATACGAAAAGAAGTTTTTTCGATCACCGCGGACAATGTTATACGGCATTATTCAACAATATGCTAACATTAACATTTCCATGATCGAGAAATTTGGTTGCTCCTTTAAATTTCAATAGCAATTATTATAACATGGAAAATCTTAATATGTAATAAAGTAATTTTCTTCGTTTGAAATGAGTTTGAGTATGTGTTCGGGGTGGGTACCTATATCCATGTTACCCGTGTTGAGAAATCAGTGAATATATACCCAAACCCAGTCAAAGCGGAGAACCACATTGAATGCAAGAGTGGATGTTGTGAAACATATACTCCATCCAGTCTCATTTGTAAGTTAATTTCTACTTTTTAGATTCATTCAATAAATGATATATGTGGTCTACAATATAGACCGCATACATCATTTATTAAATGAATATAAAAAGTCAAAAATTTGCTTATGATTGTGACCAGAGGGAGTAAGTGATATGACACATACACCTAATGCCTTAAGGTTTATGGTGAAGATGTGGTGTCAAACTTACTTGTGTGGATTCTCCTAATTTGATGTGATAATTAAATTCAATGTATGATTCCCCGAAAGGCACACTATTATGATGGACTTTTTTTTAGTTATTGTGTTTAATTTTTTATCTTTAAATTTGGATTTGGATTGAATAACATTTTGGTATAATTATTGTGGTTCTGAACAGTAGATATGTCTGGTTTTAACTAAATATATTAACTTTGAGTGTTAATTTTTTACTGAATTTGTTAAATTTGTTAATTACCTTTTCATAACTTAATCTTTCCAAGGAAAACCATCACCTATGCATTCTCAGAAGATTCAGATAGTATAAAATCGGTCAAGTCATCCACAAAATGGCCATGGAGAATACACTTGAATCGATAACTAAATATACCATAAACATTTTCGTGTTTCTATTCCGTGAAATTATAGATTTTATAAGTTTACATCGAAAAAGATTAATGAAGTAAAAAAAAACCCATTATTTTTGTGTTTATTATTGACAAATAATTGTTCCATTTTTTTATATAATTATCGATGATAAAAACTCCACATAAATAAATTGTGTTGAGTACATGTCTCGTACTTTTTTTATTCACCAATTACAAATATTTGTCTCCTTTTTCTTAAATGTATTATTGATAAATATTTGTCTAGTGTTTTCTTGATATTTATCAATGACTAATATTTTTCCCGTGATTTTTTTTGCATGAGTGATTAATAGTGGTCTCATTTTTTTAATATTTATCAATGGAAATATATTTCTTATGTTTTTTATGTATCAATGACAAATACATGTCTCTTATTTTTATGTATCATTGATAAATATGTTTCCCGTGATAAATATTTTTATATATGTATCATTGATAAATATTTTTTATAAATCAATGACAAATACTTGTATTGTGTTTTTTATACTCTTTACTAATAAATATTTGTTATGAATTTATTCAAGTATCCTTGGTTTATGCGTATTTTTTATATTTATTGATGACAATTGTTTCTCGATTGTTTATAATTGATTATTAAGCGGATTAACTTATTTTTTTAGTTATTGTGGATTCAATGTATCCTAACTCAATTTTATTATTTATTTTAGAATAATGTGACACTTTTTCCTCAAAATAATATCATGTCGTTTTTGTTTTATAATACAACCATTTCATTGTTTTTACTTTTTTAATATTTTGTTTATACAACCATTTCAATTTTAGTTTTTAATTTTCACAAAAAAAAAACTTAGAGACAAAAAAAAAACGTTTATATGCAGGAAGCAATGTCATTAGTTTAGATTATGATTCTTCGACCAATGCAAAATATATCCTATAAATAAATAGATATTATATAATTAAAAAAAAACTATATTTTTACAAATTTAATAAATTCTAATTCTAAGTTTTTATTTTGAAATTATGTCATTTTATATAATTTGACTACCAATCAAAACTATTGAGTTAAACTTTTTCTTTTATCATAAATGTTGTCATTAAAAAAAAGTTTGTCATAAATGGTGATTTGATTATGATTGTTAGTCAACTTTGCATTGCCATTTGCCACATGTAATTTTTCCTTTTTATTTGATCTTGATATGCCATGTGGATTGTTTCATTTTGTTCATTCTCAAATGTATGTATAGAGGATTCCAAAACAATTCTAATATCACGAGAAATCACATGTAATTACACGGCAAGATTGTTTGTGCGACTCCAATAATCAAAGAAACTTACTCTCAACTTGCGTTGTAGATAAGTTTACCAAAATCAGATAACGAAATGAATATCAATCTCACTTGATATAGATACATAGATACATGTAGTTCATGTCTTTTCACCACGTCCATAGGGAGCATACATTACAGTTTAGCCAAGCCACAATTTCAAACCAAAATCAATGTGTCAAGTAATCCCCTTAGCTCAAAGTAACGCAATCCATGAGTCAAACCAAGCATTTAATTGGACACCGTCAATGCATAAATAATGCAAGAACTTACGTACACATCCTATAACTTGTGCGAGTAAAAAACCTTAATCATTATTAATAATAAATCGCATTAATAAATTACGACGAGTAGCATTCGTACTCAGCAGCAACGTCAATTGCCCTACTTCTTCTAGCTGTCACGGAATTTAATCTTCTTTCCATAAAAATATATTTTAGGTCAGATGTCTTAAACATTATGCCTCACCCTCTTTAGAATATCTCCTTTAATATAAGAAAAAAACATGTTGTGGAAAACCCACTTATGCCCTAATCTCTTTTTAATGCAATCATCTCAAAATTTGGGGTAAAACTGGTATTTTCTTCTTAAATATGTGAAATTTCCCATTATGTCCTATGCTTATGAACTACCACGTACAGGAATAAAGGGCAAATGAAGTCTTAATATGTTTTTAAAGTTACTTTGTTGAATATAATATGTTTTTAAACTTGCTTGCACATGCTGAACAATAAAAAAATCATCATGCCCATACCAATGTGAAACAATAATTACAAATATAGTGATTGTGAAGCACCAACCGCATTACATGGGAGAGCTTCTCAGCTGTCTTTTCTCCCAATAAAAAAATCACATGCCCATACCAATGGTTCATCATGCCCATACCAATGAGATAAGTTGTATAACTAATAAACTAATATGCCTATATCAAATTATTTTGGCTCTCAAATATCAATTTCAAATTTCAAATTCTCATACATAAGTTTTCAACATCTTTCATTCTTTCCTCAAACAATACCTCTTTCGCAATTTATTTCTCTCTCTCTACTAACCTTTCATTTCAAATTTCATTTACTTCCTCATGTATCTTCTTCTATCATTTTGTTCTTCATTTTCATCATGTCTTTGTAATCTTAAACTCCAATCTGTTTTTGCTGAAAAGTTGAAAAAAACATTCTTCTCTGCACAAACAAAAAAAACACCGGTAAGTACAATAACACCAATTTTGTATCTATACATATTCATTCTTTTTTTATTCTATTCATATCATCTTTAACAAACAATCATGTTTGTTCTTCCTTAGGTTCATAACCACACAAATTCTACAAATAGGTAAATAAGTTTCTATTTTTCTTCAACTTCTTCCTTTTCAATATTGATGCAACACAAAATTCTAATAACTGAACATTAATTAAAATACACGTCACACTTTCTTCTTTCTTCTGTAAATATAAAACAAAAGATGACAAATTATTGTTACAATACCTTTTTACGGATCAAATGAAGTTTTTATCTCTCCAACAAATGTTCTTTTTGCAGGTAACTCAATTGATGTTGTTGTTGTCCATCCAGGTAACTCATTGTGATATTTTTTTTTTGTGTTATTATACCTGTTATGAAAAAAATAAATGAATATATAAGAAAAGAGTTTATTTGTGATGACGAAACCCCCTTTTTTTTTTAGAGAAATGACGAAACTTTTTTTAATCATTTCCCACATATTAAATGAATAAAAATGATGAACTAGAGAGTTTAAATTATATTGTTTCCTAACCAACAAAACAATTTTACTAAACTTCATATTCTGTTCTTCCACTTAATGTTGCAGGAGATGTACAAGTTGCTCATTCTCCAGTCAACAGTAGAGCCCGATGTTCTGTAAAATAAGCCGATGTTAATTTAATTGATTTAATCATAGATCTGAATTTAAACAAAAAAATACATATAGAACAGTTGAAAACGACAAATTTATTTAAACATGAGATCATTTAAACATAAAATCCAAAAAGAAATTATTTATTTCTGTTTTTAGTGTAGATGTAAATATTTTATTTTTATTGATTTAATCATAGATCTGATTTTAAACAAAAAAAATATATATAAAACAGTTGAAAACAACAAATTTCATGGTTTTTGCATATGAATACGGTTTTTGAAAGCTGACCTTAAGGGCATATGAATATGAAAGCTGACCTTAAGGGCATCTCAGCGGCGAACACGGTTTTTGCCATGGCGGTTTCTGGTACGGTGGTTGCCGGCGTACTTGCTTTGTTTAAAAAAATTCTTCATGGGTTTTGTAGAGGAAATATAATAGAGTATTTCTATGGTGAAAGTTTTGTGAAAAAAGATTTGTGTTGTTCAAGATCTGCGTTAGAAGTTGGTGATTGAAAAATTAGAAATATCTCAGATATGAAAATAAATTTGATAGATAGATAGAGGATGGAGATATGATACAGATGACGCTGTTATGGTAGCCATCGGTGACCGGAATATGGTGGAGAACGTCCAATTTTGACATGGTGGCTGATGGTGGTGGCTGTTATCACTGAAGAGAAAGGAGAAAAAGTATCTAATATGAGAGATAGAGAAACAAAGGAAACTGTACCAAAAAAAAAAAAGAGAAACAAAGGAAAATTGAAATGAGAATGATCCCACCTATTGAAAACTCATAATTAATTTTTCATTTTCTATACATGTGGGCCATCAATTTGGACTCTTTAACTTTTTTTTTTTTGACAAAGACTCTTTAACTAAATATTGATGCTTTGCTGTATCCTATCCTATTAGTATATAAGGAAGTGGCAGGGCACGTGGGGGAAAGAGTAGTGAACACATGGGAAGGGAAGCTATAGACTTAAACATAATGGAGGATTGAGGACCCATTGTGTCTGTGTAAGACATACATACATTCTTTTTTTAAAGAGTGTAAGACATACATACATATAATGAAATGCAAAAGATAAACCAAGTTGGCAATTGCTTATTCATCTTCCATTGCATGTGGTCCATCACCCAAAATTACAATAATGTCTTATAAACTAAAAGTTTCTAAATTACCACAATTATTGACCGCCTATTTTGGCGTTTCTATTCACTCCTCCTCCCCATGTCTTGTCATTCTCATCTTCCAATCTGTTTGTCTTTTCATATAAATAAATAAATTGATATAAAAAAAAAGTTATACATGTGACATAAGTCATCACTAAAATGCTGATAGACTAAAAATTACGGGATATTGAATCATGATGAATTAAAATTTACTGTAAAATGTATAAGAGAAGTGGACATTGACAAAAAAAAAACTCAAAAGTAAATCAAATGCACGGGATAAGTTGTCATTCACTAAATTTACTTTGATACATGTGACAAACTGTTATTTATAAAAAAAAATGATCTTAGACAAACGTTTATGCTATTTAGAATATCACATCATTTTAATTCTATAAATATATTAAAACCTTATCAATTAAAGTGCAATAATATTTAATTCTCTTCAACTAAAATCCATCGGTTAAGTGGCCATTGTCTAAAATTTTCTAAATAACTAAATTGCATGGGATAAATGGGCATTTACTAAAGTTTCAGAAGTAACTCAAATGCACGGGATAAGTTGTCACCGACTAACTTAACTTTGATACACGGAACAAGTTGTTATTTATATAAAATAAATGTTCTAAGATAAAGGTTTATACTATTTAAAATATCACTTCACTTCAATTATACAATGATATTGAACACTTATAAACTAAAATACACGGGATAAGTGGGCATTGAATTTCATTTGTAGATATCAACCAACATTTTTATGAATGATAAATATAAAATATACAAACCAAAATTTGTGAATGATATATATAAAAAGCCACAACCAAATTTTTTGAACAATAGACCTACAAAAGGCATGAGACCAAAATCTGTGACTTATAAATTAAAAAAAAACATGGGACCAAAATTTGTGAATGATAAATATCAAAAACATGAGACCAGGTTATTTTAAAACAATTCAATTTATATAAAATAGTTTGAAAAAGAATTACATTTAATTGTACGGGTTAAGTTGTCACTTACTAAACTAATATTATTTGATTACATTACAACAACCCATTATAATGTGTACACATTAAGTTGTTTGATTAAATAAGACAAGTAGGCGCTGAAAAGGTGTTCGGGTCGGCTGCTTTTTTGATCTCCCTTGGTGGTGATGGAAAATTGATTTTTGTTAATTTTTCAATGGGTGTTTTGGTGTACTTTTATGTTATTTCTGGTGTAATGCTTGGGATTTATTCCCCTATTTATATATAATATATTTTGCCATTCAAAAAAAAAACAGGCAATTTTTTAGTGATACTATTTCAGAATTAACTTTAATGTACGGGTTAAGTTGTCACTGACTAAATTAATACTAATACACGAGACATGTTATCGTTGATACATAGTTTATAATAATTATAATGCACGGCCATGTGTAAAACTTGAAGACTATTACATTACAACACGTGCCATGTGGTTATTAATATAAATTTTTGAATAATTTAAGAGTAAAATCAATTGTAGAAAACAAAAACTATAAATTGTAGCTTCAAGTTGAATAATTTGTACAATCAAAATCAATTATACTTTAAATCATCCCAACATCATAAAATCAATTATACAACCTCTATAATCACTTTTGACAAATCACTCATTCCGACCCTTTAATCATATTTTTTATAGTACTTCATTAAAATAAATCTTATGTGTGTGACATGTTGTTTATTATGATAATTTAACATAATTATTAATTATTAAACATGACATAAGTTGTTCAAGATAATTTTTTTTTGAAATAACTATTACACACGTGGCCAAGTTATTCATGATAATTTTTTTTAAATATACTTTTAAACATAAGGTAGGTTGCCTTTGATTCAAATTTTAAAACAATTATCATACACCGAAATATTATTTTTTGCTAGAAATCCAATTTTTTTATTTAAAAATAATTATAAAACATGTGATAAGTTGTCTCTAATATAAATTTTCAAATAACTATTATACATGAGAAGAGTTGTCGTTAATAAATATCCATCAATAATTATGTTACACGGATAAATTATCGATAATAAAAATTAGAAACAAATATTATACACGGGATAAGTTGTTCATAATAAAAATATAACAACTTCTTACTCTTTCATAATGGGAGAAGTTGTTCAAAATAAATATTATACACGGGAGAAGTTTCCTCTGATATGCCTTTTGTACATGCTATTAATGCATTATTATCTAAATTTTCCATGAAATAATTTAAATATTAAACTCTTACTGAACCCGTGCGTTAGTAAATACAATACAATACAATATTTATATACAAATATCATATATTTTAGATAAGGACATAATTGTATTGTATTGTATAGACGGGACAAATTGTCGTTAGTAAATACAATACAATACAATATTTATATACAAATATCATATATTTTAGTTTTAAGTGTATAAACAATCAATATCTAAACTATCATTATAAAATAAATTATAAATAAATACCATATATTCAAGTTTTTAAACAATCAATATTTTTATAAATAAATACCATATATATATGTTACATATATCAAACAAATTTTTATAAACTATCAATATCTAAACTATCATTATCCAAAAAAATTATAAAAAATAACATATATTCAAGTTTTTAATGTAAAAATCGTCCACCCCGACAGGTACCCGTGCGTCAGCACGGGTATTCTTACTAGTTACTCATCTAAAAAAGAATAAAATACTAAAAGGAACTTAGATTTTTTTTATTTTTTATTTTGAATTAAAAGGAACGTAAGATAGACAGGAAAGTTTGTACTGTAGCAAAGGAGGAATAAGATACTCCTTTTGTGTCACATGAATCACCCCAAACCCAACTTTCCGTTTTAAAAAAAACTTGTGTTTTCGGCGTTGAACAAAAGAGCAAAGTGGCTCCCACATTGGCTGGCCTTTCCTTCGTACCCACTAACCACGTGGTGCTGCTCAAGAAACATTGATCGAATTTTTTTTGAAAAGTGTTTGAAGTTTATTCATACTTTCATTTGAATTTTTTTGAAAAGTCTCATAATCCTAGTAAGATTGAATTGAGGACATTACTTTGTCAATTTAAGCCGTTTAATTAATAGAAGAGTGACTCACACATTCTTCAAGTTTAACTAATATATCTATATTAAATAATATATATTTTTTTCTTTCAATAAAACTTTTTTTTAAGAAGGCTGTCTTTCAACAAATCATTATATAATCATAGAACCAAATTTTCATAAATAACAATTTAAAAAATACAACTACATTTCATTTTATCACTTCAAGAATATTAAAATGAAATTACCTACTTTTTTTTCCAAATGTTGTGAAATACTTTATCCATCCCGATCTTTGTTGACTATTGTACACATATTAATATATATCTTCGACCTTTAATATTTATAATAAATTTTGACATTTTAAAAATAATCGAGACAAATCCAACAAGATCTTATATGTTATTATTTGTGTTTATATAATATTAAAAAAATATAGTCAAAACATGTCACATGAATATTACACATTTCAACCAAAATCACTTATTTTAAGACGAAGAAAATAATTTTTTCCTAACGAAATTGAAATGAGTATGACACATTGATGCAAGTTTAACTCACATCGTCAGAGTTACATTCATTATAGATAATTTGTATACATTCAGTTCTAAATTTTTTCTAGTCAAGTAATTTAATGATCAGAATTTCATTCATTGAGATGAATAAAAGGTGAATCTCAATTTAAACTTCAACCCTCACATGTTACTGCAATGTCTTTAATAATTGAACTATTTTAAAAGTACGCTTTTCTATTTTATTTATAAAAAAAAAAACTTTATCAATTAATTAATCTACTACGTATAAAGGCAATATTAGAAGGAATTAAAGGTAATGCTAGAAGTAATAAGAAAAAACAAAAGAAAAAAGGAGTAATTAGAGGGAGGTGCCACATTGAACCAATCGTGAGTGAGCAATAGTAGGCATGTTGTCGACTTTCTTTCTTCTCTCTTCTTCTTCTGAGTGATAGTCAGAGTTCCACATATTCTCTCTCTACTTTCTCTCCCTAGCTTGATAGAGATCTCTTCACTTTTTCCCACAAAATTACCAAAATTATCACAAACAGCTCCTTCTTACATCTGAACCCAGTCCATTTCCATTTCCATGTGTTAGGGTTTTCACTTTTCAGTTTCCCTCACGCAAACTCAACTCAATTCAAATTCAACTCATCTTACCTAATTATTCATGATTATTGATTGATTATTATTGATTCTCTCTCTTCCATTCGATTCGATTTTTTTATTTATGGAACAATCAAAGCCGGAAACACCGGCAACTGTAACGGAGACAATTCCGGCGACTGTTCCGGTTGCCGTTACGGAGACCGCGGCGGAGACGAAGACTGTTGAAGTTCCGACGAAGGCAGTTTCCGATGTGAACATGACGGAGAGAGACGGCGGTTGTTGTACGGCGCCGAAAGTAGTTCTCGCTGTCATCGCCGAGAACAGTGAGGTTATGAAGAAGAAGCGCGGTCGTCCGGCGAAAGGAACTCCGAAAGTAGCTCCTCCGCCGAAGCAGATCAAGAAGGAAGATGAAGATGTTTGCTTCATTTGCTTCGACGGTGGAAGTCTCGTTCTCTGCGATCGCCGGTGAGTGAGGGTTTAGCGATTAAGAATGGAATAATTTTGAATTGGAACTTTAACTGCTTAAGTATTGATTTTGCGTTTTATAGATTCTATCTTAGATTGGCTTTTAGATTGCAATTAAAGTCGAAAATGCGTTATTCAATTTCAATCATTATCATCAATGTTTTCTAGTAATTTATTAAATTTTTCTCTCTCTTTTCATTTCTAGGGGTTGTCCTAAAGCGTATCATCCGGCGTGTGTCAAGCGAGACGAAGCGTTCTTCCGTTCAAAAGCCAAATGGAATTGCGGTACTTTGTTTACTTCTTAAACCGTTTTGTTCTTTAGGTTTAATTATTTTAGTTTCATTTATTAAGTAATTATTTACATGCAATTGGATTTTATTTGTGATATTGCTTGGAACATTTGCACATATGTTGTAGATTATATAGAATCTACTAAATATTCTCTCTTATGCTGTTCATAAATGATATTTTGACACAACAATTTATCTAATTTCAAATTCGACAACAAAATACTCCCTTGTGTCACTATTACAAACAAAAATCCACTTTGCAGATTCATTTAATAACTAATGTACCTGGTCTATAATACATATCAGATACATTAGTTATTCAATGAATTTAAAAGATGAAATTTTGTGTATAATAATGACCGGAGGGAGCATATGGTTAAATTAGTTTTGTGGATGGTCACTTAAATCTAAAAAGGTGCGCCAACTAATTAATTATCCACCAAACACAATTAACAACGATTTTGAACGCCATTAACCATGATTTTCAAGTGTATGTTTGAATACAAATCGTAGTTAATGAATATCATATATATTTATATTTGAACACCTAAAAATCATGTATATTCAAACATAATTTGGATGACATATATGTCTATTTTTGAAAAAATTGTGGCTAATGATGTTTAAAGTTGTGGTTAATTGTGCTTGGTAAATGGTTAGTGAGTTGCAACATCTTGTTATTCATTAATCATCTATTGGACATAATTAACCACATATTTGAATTGTGTTAACTATCTATTTTGTTGTTGAAATTTGATGTCAAATTTGTGTGTCAAAATAACACAATTGTATGTTTTTATGAATCTATTATCATGTTTAATAGTGTCCATTTGTTAATTTGCCGATTAGCACTCACTCATTCCTTATTTTGAGAAATCTATCACCTATATTTGTTTTAAATTTTAATAGTTTATTTTGGATTAACCAAATTGTGCAGCTTTCCTTTAATAGACTTTCTTTTTGCGCTGCTCAGGTTGGCATATATGTAGCTCTTGTCAGAAAGCATCCCATTATATGTGCTATACATGTACGTATTCTTTGTGCAAGGGGTGTATAAAAAATGCGGATTTTGTTTCTGTTAGAGGAAATAAAGGTTTGTGTGGAATTTGCAAGAAAACTATAATGCTGATTGAGAACAGTGCCCAGGGAAATAAGGAAATGGTATGCTTATCTTTCTTATCTACACTGTTAATCTCTCTCTCTCTCTCTCTCTCTCTCTCTCCATGTGTACCAAGACTGAAGGGGAACTTGATGTTGAGCAAATGAAATGATACATGATGGTCTAATTGTATTGACTTATGCTACTTTTACAGTGTGACGTGGATTTCGATGACAAGAGCAGCTGGGAGTATCTTTTCAAGGTGTATTGGACATTATTGAAAGAGAATCTATCTTTAACGTTTGATGAGCTCCTTCGAGCTAAAAACCCATTGAGTGCTGCTGCTCCTATGGGTCAAACTTCCCACAAACTTTACCATCTTAAAGATGAAAAAGGTTCTGGTTTTGAGAACTCCTGTGTAGATATAGAATCAAATAATTTGAAAAACAAGAAGCCTAAGGGACCTTCAGGCGGTGACACGGGTGTGTCTTTGCCTGAGTGCAAGAGATGGGCATCAAAGGAGCTTCTAGAGTTTGTCTCACATATGAAAAATGGTGATACGTCTATACTTTCTCAATTTGATGTCCAGAATCTCTTGCTGGAGTATGTAAAGAAAAACAATCTGCGTGACCCTCAACAGAAATCTCTAATTGTTTGCGACTCTAGACTAGTAAATTTGTTTGGAAAAGCTCGTCTTGGATACATTGAAATGCTAATGCTCCTTGAACCCCACTTTCTTATAAAAGAAAATACCCCTGCAGAAAATAATTTTGGAGCAGGAATTAGTGATGCTGTTGCAAATGGAAAGGAGGCTATTGACAGTAACAATAAACAGTCAGTATTAGTCAATGATAAGAGATGCACAAGTAAAAAGGCTGACATGCCTGTGCCACAAAATAATCAAGATGCATACGCGTCAATAAATGCTCACAACATTAACTTGATCTACTTGCGGCGAAGTCTGATGGAGAGTCTGACTGATGATAATGAAAGGATTCACGAGAAGGTTGTTGGTTCTTTTGTGCGGATAAGAATCTCTAGTGGTGATCAGAAACAAGATATGTATAGACTTGTCCAAGTTGTAGGTATGTGACCTTTTACCACATCTAATACCTCAGTGAATTTTTACACATTGTAAATTTCACGTCTTGAAATTAGTTTTGGTAACTAATTGTGCAGGTACAAGCAAGGTTGCTGAACCTTACAAAATTGGCACAAGAACGACTGACATTAAGCTTGAAATTTTAAATTTAAACCGGAAGGAGGTCATATCGATAGACGAGATTTCGAATCAGGAGTTCTCCGAGGTAAATAGGAAATTACTTTAAGCATCTTACAAGTCTTCATATTTTGTAGAGGAGTCAAGTTTCTTCCATGGGAGTTTGCAGATGATCAATATATTTATCCTATGTCCAGGATGAATGCAAGCGATTGCGTCAAAGTATAAAGTATGGGCTTTCAAAGAGATTGACTGTGGTTAGTGTGTATATTATGTCAGCTTCCATGAAGTATGCTATATTTTGTATGAGGTTTATAATGGCTGTCTTTGTTTGTAGGGAGAGATTCTGAACAAAGCGCTCACATTTCAAGAAATTAGAGTCAATGATGTAAGTAAATTTTCTTTTTTTATCTCGTTTAGTAATCTGATTTACGGTTCAGATTAATGCTCATTTAATTGTAAGAAATCATCAATGTGTAGAAATTTCATACTGAAATTTAATAAAGTACCATGCCTAAATAATTTAATGCCATGCTTTTGAAATGTTACTTAACTATTGCCAAATGCCATCTGAATTGAATTTGTGAGATGCTTTAGTTAAAATAGCAGCTCTTGAATTTAGAAAGCACAATATTTTTACTCTTCTTTATCATCATGAATGCCTCTTTTTTTTTTTTGGTGGAAATCATGAATGCCTCTTTTATTGATGTAGTTATTGGAAGCTGAGAAATTGCGGCTTAATAATCTTCGGGATAGAGCAAGTGAGAAGGGACACAGAAAAGAATATCCTTTACCATTTACTTCTTTCCTAAATATGCTAAACTGTGGGTACTGAATAATGCATATTGGATACTTCAATTCTACAACTAGCGATAATTTATTTGTGAAATGTTTGCCAATAAATGAAACATAAAGTTTATACAAATTAAACCATTAGCAGTGCCTAGATGCGTGGGTGTTACTATCATAGGAAAACTGTGTAGGCATATACAGCAATATGTTAAAATTACTGTATTTTTACCCCCTTTTTGTTGGTTATTCTTTCTTATTTTTTCTAGTATATCTATAAATTCTTGCTGTAACTAGCTACTTTTTTATTTACCGTGCTGTCCTCTAATTTATTTCTGCTTAATACTTTAACTGAATTTGCAATAATGTGATATGTTTCACAATTTTTTAACAAAGAATTAGGCGCTCATGCAAGAAATAAATTTTAACATGGATATGTTCAGCAATAAGTGGGTATGTGCATGTTAGTTGGTTTCTTAGTGATTGCCTTTTCTGCTTATTCATTCATTCCTTGACCAAATTGCACGCTTAAAGAATGCGTGGAGAAGTTGCAGTTACTAAATTCTTCAGAGGAACGTCAGCGCAGACTGCATGAAGTTCCAGATGTACACTCTGACCCCAATTTGGATTCATTGTATGAGTCTGATGAAGATGCTGGAGAGTCAGATGGCAATAAACAAGGTAGAATTCATTTCCTCCACTGAGTTTGTTTTCAAGTTTCTTTTAGCAGTTATCCTGACAGTGCTTATATCACCGTAACTATGATTATGTATATGCAGATGGCAATATACCTATTTTCTCCAGAATTTGGGATGGTGTCTTGAATGGTGTTGGGGGAAGAACACGGGACTTGACCACTGCCAGTGACCCAATTGAGAATACATGCTTACTAAAGAAGCATATCAACCCAAACGAAACTCCTATTGATGATAGTGCTGATGTTGTTACGAAATCAGAAGTGTCTAGTGTTGCAGTGGACATTTCATCTCCACTTATCTCTACAGGGATTGCGCAGCCATTTGATGATTTTATGAATGATAGATCATGGCATTATCAGGATCCATCTGGGAAGGTTCAAGGACCTTTTTCTATGTTGCAGCTGTATAAGTGGAATGCAAGTGGACATTTCCCTCCAGATCTCAAAGTATGGAGGATAGATGAGAAACAAGTAAACTCTATATTGTTAACTGATGCACTTAATGGGAAGTGCTCCAAAAATGTGCCATTGCGGAACAACAGCCTATTGCTCTCTTTAGGAGCCAATGTTGCATTGGATGACAAAGAAAGCAGTCAGGATGGTGGGAGGAATTCAACAACGAATGAAATTTCTGCAGATAGCCGAATCATAGAACAGATCAGAGAACAAAAAGTGGATGATACTTCAACCCAGTCTAATGGTAAAGATGAATCCGTTAGGAGCAATGGATGGCATGACCAGTCACATGTACACACTTCTATACAACCAACTTCCTTTTCTGAGAATTTGAATGAGAATCACACCAACAAATTAAGGGAGGATCATGGGATTGAAAAAAACTCTGAAGATAATGGAAATCATGACTCAAACAGGACTTCTGGTGGTCAGAGTAATAGTGGTCAGAATCATCAGAAGCAATCAGATAGTGAAGACAACTCAGGGCAATCTTCGGCACAAAGCTGGAGAAACCATAATGTAAATACTTCTTCCAATTGCTTGGATACCACATCGGCTCATGTTTCTGAGACAAGAACATCACCACTTAAGCTGGGATTTGATTTGCACCAACCCCCTTCCCCTCCAGCATGCAATGCAACTACGTGGCAGGCTATTATAGGTGAACCAGATGATTTTGATGAATCAGTTTCAGATCTTTTGGCAGAAGTGGAGGCAATGGAATCGCTTGGTGGCTTGGAATCTCCCACTTCAATCATGAAACGTAGTGAGGAATTGACTGATGGTTCTAAAAATCTTTGTCTCAGTTTTGCAGAGCTTAGTCCAATGCTTGATGCAGGTAAAAGCGATGCATTGAGCTCCACATGTGATTTACAGTTACTATCTCAATCTACAGCAGCAGAGGAACCGTTACAACAAGCAGATGTCAATCATCATCATCAAAGAATATCAGAGGAGCTTTCCTCGAGAAATTCTAAAGTTGACGTGGGTTCAAAGAACATATGTGTTTCAAGTAACCAGTGGGAGTCAGGCTCGGAAAATTCTTCTATTTTTCCAGCCACTGCAACATTGGGCATGACTGTAGACACCACTTGGAGACTTGGATTGGAAAGTACACACCTGGAATGGGGAGGAATGGATCAACGAAATGCAAACACGAGTTGGGGAGTAGGACATGCGGCAGTGAATGAGAACAGAAGCTCAAATTCATGCACTTCTGTAGTAACTCCAAGCTTTGGGGATAGCCAAACAAGATACGGAAGTGATCGATTTTCTGTGCCCAGAGATCGGGGTTTTCCTGGTCATGGTAGGGAACCAGGTTTAGTTAGAGGCAGAGCTGCGTGGAACAGGCAACCGCCATTTGGTGTTGGTAATGGAGGCTCGTATAGACCTCTGCCCAAAGGGCAGCGAGTTTGTAAATTTTATGAAAGTGGGTACTGTAGGAAAGGGGCATCCTGTGAATACTTCCACCCATGATTTTGGATCCCATTAGCATTGGCCGCATTTGATTTTTGTAATCCGTAACATATCTGTAGTTGGCTCTTTCCAATTATTGTAATTTAACCTGGCAGTACTAGTCAAGTGTCAATTTTTTTATATGAACTACTCTAGCATAGTTTACCTGTTTTATGTGATTGCTCATTATCAATTTGTTTGCTCATTCTGTTTCTGTTCATTCTTTTTCTTCCTTT
This sequence comes from Medicago sativa, assembly GCF_051527215.1. NCBI lineage: Eukaryota > Viridiplantae > Streptophyta > Magnoliopsida > Fabales > Fabaceae > Medicago > Medicago sativa. The sequence continues at coordinate 11,980,477 of NC_140753.1, read as the reverse complement.
CTGACCCCAAATTTTCATTTTATTCTTGTGTTACCAATTAGTACTGGTATGTTCTTGGATTTCAGCTGTCAAAAATTTCCTCAACAAATAGTTCGAGTTGTCAAATATCAATAGCACTAATACACAATTCTGAAATTAGTGGATTTCCATGGCGGCCTCTGCAGGAGTCAGGTGAGTTGGTGACAATAGGAAACAGCAAAAAAGTGATAAGGAAATTGTTCTGGCTATATTTGAGATGACATGAATTGCTTTACTGTTCTTGCTTCTTTTCCCCATTTATTGTAACTACCACATTGGATTCAGCGTTTTTTTTTTGTATCTAAATTTTGATGATATATTGCACATCTCTTTTGTTATAGTGACGAGATTGTTATGATGGAAAAGTGGGTAGATTACAAGACAGGATTAGAAATGACTGTATTAGAGTGAAAGTTGGAGTAGCACTTACTGTGAAAAAGATGTAGAGGAGTCCAGCATTATATGGTTTGGGCTTGTGTTAAAAATACCCATAAAAGCTCTTGTAAGGAGAGTAGACTAGATGGTGAGTAGTTACGTAATAGAGGAGAGTAGAAAAAATCATGTCAAGTCATTAAGGATTTAGATATAAATGCTGTCATTAGACATGATTAAGAAAAGGCTTTTATTTGTTGTTTTGTTTCATATATATTTTATTTTATTTTTTATGATTTGATTTTTCCCAATATGCATAGTATTTGGTTTGCTGAACATTGGTTGCAGCGTGTTTAGCCGAAGTCTACATCTGCACCAAGTTTTTATCTTCTTTGAAGTGTAATTGATAAAAAAAATTCAAATATCACATTTGTTGCATTTACATTTGTAGTTATGAAGATGAAAGTACTCTTTTAGGAGGCAATTAGACCATAATTGCTAATTCTGCAATGGTTTTCATTAAAAATAAATAATCAAATCAAGAAGGAACTCAATCAAGATAAGCAGGTAGGCCAAGTCTAAGTGAGGTGTTTATGTTGTTATTAATGCCACCTTATTAGGCGTGTGAACCTTGATGGCTGTGACTGGTGGTATGAACACCTTAACAAGCGCCGTAAGTGTGTTTAGGAATGCATAATTTCAAACTGAGTCAATTTTGTCATGTATTTGATGCTTTCTGATTTTAAGCTTTAATAGTAGTAGCCTACCTAGCAATTGATGTAGGGTGTGGTGCTTTGCCTCCAATTTTGGACACTCTGATCCTTTTATTGGAGCAAGTGTATATGCAGCTGCAAGTGCTGCTGGAACTATTGCTAGTTCAGCTAGTGATTGGATTTTTTATCATATTCTCACCCTAAAATTATATCTTCACTCTACATGGCAATTAAATATGGTTTTTCTGTGTTGTTTAAGGATTTTGTCAGAACTACCAAGTTGTTATTCATATTATATGCGTTTGAGAGTTTTGTATTCAATTTGAGGTTTTGATTGGTACTCAGTATGATAGTTTTTGTGCTACATTACTGGGGGTACTTGTTCAGCTTTGTTGCTGCAGTTTCATTGATTTGCATGCTCACAGCAGTTCTTGAATAAGTTAGATAACTTTCTAATTTTCCTTTTCATAACAGTTTTAAAATGGTTGTAGGAGGAATTTGTCTTCAATCTAAGAAAAGCATGGATGAATGATTCCTTCCCATCAATACTTATTTCCCGTTATCCTGAAGATGGTACAGTCAGTGACCTAGTGGTGATAGTTTTTTTTTGTATAATTTTTTTTTTCTTTCCAATAACTGGATCTGGAATTGGTTGAAGCAAAATGGCTTTAAGACCATGGAGAGTTGGGAGTGAAGTCAAAGCCATTAGAAAAAACCATAACCATGGCATAAGTTTATTCATTTCAATTTTCACAATGCTACCTTCTTACTTAAGTTATGATCTATGTGCTCGAGCAAACTCTTTCCTGAACATTGTCTAAACTTTCTCATTTTATTGAACATTACTTTTTTTACTTAGTTTATTGTTTCAAATTAGATTTGTTTTGAATTTCTGCTTGCAGAGGCTGCAGGTTGATATCTTGGTCTCTGGATTCATCAATGTGAAGGACTTTTTAAAAACATTGTAAAGGACAGAATGATAGGTACACATCCTTGCCATTTTCCATCTCCTAATATGGAAGACAGTGCACATGTTTGGTTAATCTTTATTTGGGTATTACGAGTTGGTGTAATTATGTACTTTTTCCATGAATACAATTAATTCTCTTTGGCCAACAAAGGTATCATTAGCACTAAATATGATTGATGTGTGTGTTATATTTGTATTCACCTTGTAGTTTCCTTCAGTTTTACTTGATTTTAGAAACTCCAAAGTTAAATTCTAATGATCGATGATCCAAGTAAAACAAATGAACATTTCATATGCACTTGCAGAAAGATAAGTTTGCAATAATTGGTTTTGGTTTCTGGCTGACGGTACAGTTTTGTAGTGTATTTAAGTAGTGTTCATATATTATATCAATATTGCTTTGATTTGCATTCTGAATTGTCATTGAGCTGATGAAGAAAGGGGCAGGCAGCAATGTCTGTCACAAGTGCTTTTTTAACCATATTGGCTTGGCCTGCCGCTTTACTTCCGACAACAACTGATTTCATAGAATGCACCAATGTAATTGCTATCTACGTGCTCAGTTCTATCTCAACCTTATATAGAACTTCTGGATTGTGGGAGGAAAAGAGATCGGATTACCTTTTCAAGTTGGGACCAGAGTCTTTTAATCGTTTTTTTTTTTTTTTACTGTCAATGTCAATAGTTGCTATTAAATTACTACTTGTTTGTTTCCATATGTGAAGAGCTTCATAATCCCGCAAACTTCCAATTACGGTGTACTCCAATATCTTTAATTTCTTTCACCACCATTATGGTAGCTCACAATTTTCAGATTGAAACAATAGCTGTGAAATAATTGCGTTGCTAATTGCTGTTTGAATAATTTCATTGATATGAACTTTCTTATGACTGCAACCCAAAACTAAACTAGAGAGATATACTCAAAAGCGATACGATAGAAAACTAGAGAGATGTTGTGTTTGTGTGGCTTCTTAACCACAACCCAAAATTTTCCATTCAGAATCTATCAAAGCTCTAGATAAGTGAATTTTTATTTATTTTTTCTCATGATGAAACATACATAATTAAATGGAAATCATGCACATTGTGCTGGGCGTAAGTAAATTTTAATCAACCCCCTTTATGTGCCATTATATATTTACCTTCTCATAAGATCTCCAAATTGCTTGAAATGGGGGAAATGGTTTTATTTCTTTTTCACTGCAAATCAAGACAAATCTAAATTATGCTATGAAAATAAAAGATTATTTTTAATCTAAGCCGAATATTATAACAAAATTGCACTTTATGTACGAGTTGAACAGTCATGATCGGAGAGGGCAGTTGGTATGGATTCAACCAACTTTATTTTACCTCTCAAAAAAAAAACCAACTTTATTTTACGGAGTCCGTTAATATACAGCAGTAAAAAAAATGTCATGTCAATGTGAGTTATTTCTTTAAAACCATAGAAGAAATAATTACTTAAACAGCGGAAACTTAAATTAAAGGATCAAGGCATACCTCCAGCCATTGCTCCTGCTTGAAGAAGTTGAGGCTCATCTAAACCTTCCACAATCTCACTTTGATGGTGTAAGTCTTCTGAATAGAGATGCTAGGCTTAAGGAACCAAAACTGATGAATTGCAAGCCTTTATATAACTTCTGCCATCAAAGAAGTTATGTTACGTGCAACAACTGCTCCTCATTCCAAATGGGATAGTGGGCATTTACTATAATTGAGGGAAAGAATAAAAGACCACTTTCTGCTTAATGGGTAATTACCATAATGGGCCCTTAATGATAATTACCACTTATTTAAATAAATAAATTAATAATAATGGGAAAAAATTCAACATTCTCCCACTTGGTCGACATATTCTTTCACTCACAATGATAAGAAACAAAACATATAGATCATAGCGATAGGTCCTCTATATAATCGAGAATTATCTACTATGTATCACAATGTATTACTATGTCTCTAACCAAATCATATAACTTAATGAATAAACTCTTATCATTTATGTTTATTCTGGTTCCAAACTTAAACGATATTTCTCAAAATCAAATGTGTACACTTTAGAGATCAAAATATGAGAAAAATACCATACATATAGTTTCATAAAACTAAAATCGTTCTTACAACAAAAATCAGGCATAGGAACCAAATCCCATCCTCTCTACATGATCCTTAAATTTGACGGTTGCATGCCTTTAGTCAACGGATCATCAGTCATCAATTCAGTGTCAATATGTTCAATAGTAATTGTTTGATCTTTAACGTGCTCCCTTATGGCTAAGTACTTAATGTCGATATACTTGATTCGACTTTTACTTTATTATTCTTAGCCATAGAGCCGCAACTGAATTGTCACAAGATATACTTAATGGTCTAGAAATTGAATCCACAATTTCCAACCCAAAATGAAACTATTTATCCATACACCATGTGATATAGCCTCAAAACAGATACAACTTAGCTTCCATTATGGAAGTGGCAGTCAAGGTTTGCTTTGTGCTTTTCCAAGAAACAACCCCGCCGGCTAACATGAAAATGTAACCGGATGTTGATTTTCTTGAATTAGACACAATCCGCAAAGTCTGAATCAAAGTAACCTTTGACCAATAAATGTTCAGTTTGCCTATACATAAGCATGTAGTCTTTGCAGCTTTCCAATATTTCATAATTTGATTACTATGAAATCTACTTAATATCCCAATTACAAATGCAATATCAGGTCATGTGCAACCTAAGCATACATTAGGCTTCCAAACAACGGGAGCATATGGAATATTAAGCATTTGTTCCCTCTCAAAATCTTTCTTCATGCATTATTCCATATGGAACCTATTACCCTTTGCAATAGGTGCTACACTTGGTGAACAATCTTTCATCTGAAAACTCTCTTAAGACCTTATTGAAATATACCTCGTGACAAGACCCGGGCAATATATTTTTCTTGTTTTAAAATAAAATTGAAACGGGTTGCATCTTCAACCTCTCGACGGGTGTATCGACCCAGTTGAAAATGTCTCCAGCCCCAGTTTTTTTTAAGACCAATTTAATGTCAAAAATCAGGAATTTAAACACATAATCACGAACCAAATAACATCTTGTTATGGTTTCAAACACTTTTCTGCATTTAAAATACCCAAATTTGAAATTGAAATGTTTAACAAAATTGCTTAAACACAGAAAACGAAATCGCAAGGCAGAGGTTTAAATTGGCTCTGATACCAAATGTGAGTTATTTCTTTAAAACCATAGAAGAAATAATTACTTAAACAGCGGAAACTTAAATTAAAGGATCAAGGCATACCTCCAGCCATTGCTCCTGTTTGAAGAAGTTGAGGCTCTTCTAAACCTTCCACAATCTCACTTTGATGGTGTAAGTCTTCTGAATAGAGATGCTAGGCTTAGGGAACCAAAACTGATGAATTGCAAGCCTTTATATAACTTCTGCCATCAAGAAGTTATGTTACGTGCAACAACTGCTCCTCATTCCAAATGGGATAGTGGGCAATTACTATAATTGAGGGAAAGAATAAAAGACCACTTTCTGCTTAATGGATAATTACCATAATGGGCCCTTAATGATAATTACCACTTATTAAAAAAAATAAACAAGTGGGAAAAAATTCAACAGTCAATTGTACAAATGCACTGGGTGTAGCGAGGGGATCACAAGAATGAGGTAAAGTGCAATCTTCCGATCATCTTTTTCTACATTTGACAGGCATGAATCTTGACTTGGGAGGGAGAGCCACTTAAGATCAAAACAGGAAAATGATAGAACAGTTCTACGTTGTACAAGTGAGATAAATTTTACTTTAAATGAGATAGGGCGTGGTGAAAAAATTCAATTGTGATGATGTAAGACTATTTTAACTATGCATGTTAGACAAAGGTAATATGACGAATTATATTCCCCTGGTTTGTTTTTTTTAAGACAAATAAGTCAACCAAAATTGATGTATTTGGTTTATAATGTAGATTAAATACATCAAGTTTTATCTACCAATTTGTCTTTTATAAAAAGGACCCAAGATAGTAAATATTTAATAGAACATATGCCAAAAAGTTCTAGTTAATTATTACAAGATTTTAACTTGCAAAAACAAATAAACTAGCGGGATTGACACTTTTGTTTTAATGTATAATTTCTCGATGCAGAAGCACTTTAAATAATAATGAATTTAATTCATCGACATTGTAATTTATTTTTATATATACTTTCAAATAAATCACGTAATGTAGACATGTCGAACCAGATCATTAAATATGCTTCAAATGTCATAAATGCAACCTTACAAATATAACATGGTGTCCTTAGCTACTGAGTTATGCTCACGAGGAATCATAAAAGTAGCATTTAAGTGAGTTTATAACAAATGTATGATAACAATTGAAAGACGACAATAAAAATTGTGGTGTAAGGTTTATAACATAGGAAAGTTTCTTGGGTTGACTCAGATTCTATTTGTTTGGAAAATTAGTATAGAGCGTTGGGGTAAGGTGGATGAGGGAGTGATTTTGCGCTATGGGAAAGTGGTGCTGGAGGATGGTGGCTGATAGAGGTGGTTTAGAGTGATGTCGGCTCGATATGGTGTAGAGGGGAGTCGTGTGAAGGAGGGTGGTAGGGATGAGTCTGTTTGGTGGAAGAATTTAATGTGTATCTGTGATGGAGTTGATTTAGAGGTTGGAGGCTGGTTTGAGGAGAATGTGCAGGGGGAGGTTGCTAATGATAAAAAAAAAATTACGGATCAATGGTTAGGGGTTGTGTCATTAAGAGATAGGTTTTGGAGGTTGTTTGATTTGAATGAGAATAAGTTGTTGACAATGACATATATGTTCTCTTTGGGATGAGGTGAGGGTGGGGAGGCATGGGATGAGGATCTGGTATAAGAGTGTATGATTTTACTTCAAAATATATTTTTGCTAGTGGATATTCATTGGAGTTGGAATTTGGACCCGACGTTTGGGTACTCAGTGTGTGGAGGCGTATCATCTCCTAACTAGTTAGGAACCTCATCATTTTACAGTTGTGTCAGAATTTACCTGGCATAAAGATGCTCCCTTGAAGGTGTCCTTGTTTGCTTGACGAGTTTTCTGAAATAGGTTACCCACTAAGGATAATCTATGTAGACGTGGCATAAACCCTTTAGATTCTCAGCTTTGTGTGCGTGGTTGCAGGACCTTTGAATAAGCAAATCATATATTTTTTACTTGTAATATTTTTAGTTCTCTTTGGCATCTTGTTCGCAATTGGCTTGGTATTTCATCAGTTGATCCTTTCGGAATTGCGGATCATTTTGTTCAGTTTGGAAGGTGTTTCAAAATCTCGGCGGTCAACTATGCACTTACTTTGGGTTCTCCTGTGCATGAGTTATTCAGAAAGAAAAAAAAGAACAACCAGATTTTAAATAATAAAGAAAACTCCAATAATCATCTTTTGCGCAAAATTAAACTACTTTCTTACAAGTGATTGAAGACAAAATTTACTCATATTACTTTTAATTACCATAGTTGGTGTGGCTTAGCCCTTTTGTTTGTTTGGACATTTGTTAATTTTAATTCCTGATCTTGTTCAGTTGTTGCTTTGGAAGATTTTGATGTTCTATCCTGACATGCCTTGTGCTAGTATAATGTTTTTCCTAGGTTAATATATTTCATTTTGACTTGTTAATTTTTTGTGTGTAACTGGTATATAACAAACATTATGATATTGATTCAATATTGTAGGGGGTATATGATTGTTATTATGTAATTGTGGATTATCAGCATTTCTCACCAAATTAATTAGTATTCCGTATAATTTTGTCGCAAGGTATATGTTTTAGGATGTCATAGTTATCGACGCAATTTCTTTTTATTTGCATGTTGAGGTGGAGATTTTCATTCACCAACAACTTGTTGTATGCTTAACAAGATATCAAAATTGTCATGTTTATATCAAATAAGATGATGAAAACTATTAAGAACCTGGACCGACGATAATGTTGGGGACGTCGAGCAAGACTTATGAGGATATTCGCGACAACGTTGATCTCTTTAATCCTCCTATGAAGCGTATTTTGGCATGATGTTATATTGGACATATCAGAAGTTGCATGTCTATTGAAGAAATCCAACATGTCGTGAACTCTTTCATGGCTAACAACGTCGTATAATAAGTTTATGGGTTGTGCTAACCCTAAGGGCGCATGTTAAAATCCTAAAAATGGAATTAAAAGACGAGTGCCTCCAATACACTCTTTACTCATTCTAAGTTAAGTAATTGTTTTTTAAGAAAGGCAAATATTTCATAAAAACTTACCATTTAGGGTTCTTAAAAAGTGTCATGGGGCACTCATTAGCATTTTCCTTTATAAAATTGCCAAGAACCTGAAACTTTTTTACAACGATCTTTCTAGGGGCGGCACAACATTTGTAAGTCACATTAGATACATTTGCTTGTATCAGAAGAGTCGTATCACAAATTGAAGGAGATAATATGGAATTAAATAAAATAATAACGAAAGTGTAAACTTGTTTGGGATTTGGAATTAGATTCTAAACTATTTATTTTTCTTTTGTGGTCCACCGTGTGAGAAATTGGTTATTTGATAGTTTTTGTCTTTTGAGAAAGAAAAAAATACGGGAAAAGTAGCCCCCACAAACGGCGTCATTTTTCAGAACAAACAAAAATGAGGATAAAGATACTCACAACAACGGTAGATCATGGAAAGAGGTGCTCCATGGATGGTGGTGGTGGTCGTAATTCAAGGAGGAGATGGAAGCGAAGGAGGGGTGTGTACATGTAGGCAATCCAACACTCAAGTCAGTATATCGGCAAGAAGAGAGATTAAGGATGAACTAATGTTTACCTTATGAGCATATGAAAGGCTCTTCAATCTTTATATAGGCGTCAATGAGGCGTTTGTGTAGTGATAGTAGATTCATTACAGAGAGCTGCCATAAGTGTTGTAACATATGGCTATTATAAGCCGTTGAACCAAAATGTGGCTTTATTGAGACTGGGAGGATATGAGGTGAGGAGAAGATTCTGCTCACTTGGGTCTATGTATGAGTGGGCCATAATTGATGACAAATTGGGCTTTTGCCCAATCCAAAATAGATTTCAAAACATGAAAGGGACCTTATGTGTTTCACACGCGCCCTATTTTCCGCTAAAATACCCTCGAATTTTAGAATCTGAAACCTACTTTGAATTTTAAAATCCGAAAACATTGAGTTTGCACATAATTGCAACATCATTGAATGTCTTTGTGGATTTGTGGCATCAACAATTATTTGCAATATATAAAATAATGTAAAGGACAATAAAGTTATATTTATACCAAAAAAGTTGAATTAATATCACTACACATTTCACCTAATGATATATATTTAAACTAATGATATACATTTAATTTAATCTGCCCCTAGATTTATGCTACAATCATCAAGATTAAAGTTTTCATCCTTTTCAATCTTCACATCATCTTCAACCTTCTTCTCACCAACAACATTCTGTACAGATCACGACACTTCTCAAGAGCCCAAGTAATGTTATCTTCCTCTCATACATCATATAAGCAATAAAGAACGTGTACTCAGTAGAAGTGACACCAACAAACTCAAGCAACAGAAGACGTAATTGTTGGTCTTATAAGTGAAATCTAACACAAGCACTGTAGAGAACGTGTTAAACTACTTAATACCGTTTGGATGCACCCAAAAAATATCACTGACATCATCGATTCATGATACTTCCTACAATGATACACATACTTATTCTCAACCACTGATTACAAGAGATGTTGAATGTTTGTTCTCGTACCCCTAATAGACTGCCTATACCTGTGACAAGCATTATCAATATTCTTGATAGTAGTTAAAGTTTTACTATTCCTTTTCCTTAAATTTGTAAGAATTTGCCTTGGAGAAACATTTGATTTTGTCAACTCACGAAGGTATAGGCTTTCATTTGAGTTGAGACGTCCAGTGGTTTTATGACCTTTCAACACATCTGTCATCTCATGGTTGTGTCTACCATCACCAACTTTGAGACTCCAATCACAAGCAATAAACAAATAACCTCTCAGCCGAAACAGACACTCACATTTAACCGGTACATGAACCTTCTTTTTCACATATCACAATAACAAATGCATTTCTCCGATTGCAACCTTTATCTGATTTACCGATAACGATTGAAAATCCTAGCTTCCTTGCTTCCTCTCGAACCCACTCCAATAAATCGTTTTGTGTATCAAACTTTTGTTTGGTGGTAAACTGTACTCAATGATCAATAAAAACAACAATAACTTGAGGTATAATAACTAGAGGAGCATCCTCTACCTTCACATCACCGGAATGAATGCCAACTTTTGGTGAAGGATCCTCAGGTTTGGCATTTTTGGAATCATCTATAACTTTAAGTGCAACAACCGACAACACATTAGGTGGTTCAATCTGAGGTGGCAATTCATTTGAGGCATCAACGGGAACATTCATTATTGAAACAATGTGAAAGCATGGTCAGAAAATGCAACCAGTTTTTGTATTGGTGGTTTTCGGATTATAGAATCTGAATCACCTTGTTGAGTTTCAGATTTTAGAATCTGAATAGTGCCAGTACAGATTCATTGACGTGATCAAAATGAAAACGCCTAGAAATCGAATAAGGGAGGTTTTATATAAACATTACTTTTGCTCTCAGACGTAAATGATGTAGTAAACGCCCCTTGATGACCATATTACTACTCAAAATCACGCTTTCGCTCAAAATAGTGTGTTTTTGGAGGTGTAGGGAGTGTTTGGTGATAAAAGTGGTGAACTTCAGCTAGGTCATGGGCACGCCTTATGTATTCAAATATTTAGGATTAAAGAATCCGAAATATTTTGTTACTTTTCCCGCTTTTTGAAAAGTGGATATTTCGGATTATACATTCCAAAATGTATAAATAAAATTCATATTGTTTCTTCCTTAAAAAAAAAAAAATCAGATTGTATAGACCAAGGGTTGTTTCACCCTAGTTATGTTAAGGATGTCATTAAGTCATGTTGGGCTTCAATTTTGCTAAGTTTTCTTTGTCACATTTCGGATTTAGAATCAAAACTGAGTTCAGATTCTAAAATCCGAACCAATGGTAATTTTAGAAGAAAAAAATAGGGCGCACGAGAATGCCATTAGATGGAAAAAGTAAAAGCCAACATAAAAATAGTATAGATTTTTTTTTGAGGTGATATAGTGTAATTGTGCTTAATGAATTTTGTCAATGGATCAAGCCAAGAAATAAGGAGGATTTATTGATTCAAAATACGCCTATGAAACATCCATTTCAATTAGTTTTTCTTTTCTTATAATTTCACGAGTGATGACCATTCACGTCATTATATTGTATATCACATCATTTAAAATATGTCAAATCACCATTTTTAAAATCAAAGTTTCAAAAATAAAGTTTTTGATGAGTTTTTCTTATAATCTCATGTGTCTTGATCATTTCACGTCATTATATTGTATGCCACATCATTAAAAATACGTCAAATAACTATTTTTTAAATTAAAAATATAAAAGTAAATTTTACTAAGCTTTGGTTATAATTTATGAATATTGATCGTTTCAAATTTGCCATGTCATTTATGTCAAATTACAATTTTTAAGTATAAATATCTCATGGAGTAGCCAAAAGTGAATGATTTTGAAATAGGAGGATCGATTTTTTTTTTAATGATTAGAAACATGGGACCAAAACTGAAATTAAATTCAATAATAATGAAAGAAGATTCTTATTAAAAAAAATAATGATGAACGAAGATTATTATTATAAACATAAGAGTAAAGTTTTAAATTAGATTATGAATTTTTTATACAAGTATTTGTTAAAGTGATATTCTTTTTTATTAAAAAAATGTGTTATTCATTTTAAAACAAAGGGATCATCAGATTAACAAAGTTTGCATGAGGACATTTTTTTTTTTTTAATATATGCTTTATGTCATTATCGTCAAAAAAATAGCCCTGTCTGTTTTAGGAAAATTGTAAAACTAAAATAATCAAGTAAAAGAGAAAGTTTATCAAGAGAAGAATTACCCCTTTTCACCATACATTCTCATTACGATATTTAAATAAATCCAACCCCCAACTTTCCACTTTCCTAAATATATAAAAAAACATTAAATTAGAGATCAAATAATTTATTTTTATGGATTACCATACCAAGTTTCATCGTTGTTTAAAGTTGAGTAATTTACGTTGGGTAACTCATGGAGCAGACAAAATGAATTGGTGATTATACAATAATACAATTTGATGTAGATGTACTCTTTTTTTTTTTTTTTTATAAGTGATGAAAATGCATTTTAAGATGGTCAATCTTAAGTACTATAACGCATCAATGGTCGGTAAAGCACCCAAGTAAATTTTAATATCCATTTAATCATGATAAAAAAGTTTAGAAATTTTAAAAGATACTCCCTCCGTCCCGTAATAACTGACCCATTTTCTAAAAAAAAGTGTCCCAAAATAACTGACACATTTCAATTTTCAATACAACTTTCATTATTCCCAATACAATATATTCCACTTTCCCCTTTATTTATACACTTTTCTTAATCTGTGTGAAAAACCAAAGTAGGTCAATTATACCGGGACGGAGGTAGTATCTAACTTAGTAGTATAACCCTTTTTTTTATTTTTTTGTACAAACCTAACTACTACTCTTAGTATTAAATTGAAAAACTTGATCTTGACCAAAATATGAAAACAATTAAAATTATAGTACTAAGTGAAGTGGGAATAGAAAGACCAAAAAAATGGTTGAATTAAGAAAGGAGAGGGGTGATTTGGATCATGTTTATGTCGTGGATCAAAATAGTAAAGTGGGTCCCACATACATTGAGGGGTGTGATCTTTCCTCAGATGACAACTAACCACGTGCATTTCAAGAGAAGCAGATTCGGACACGCTCAATCCTCGCTTTTGTCCACTCATTCAACAGTTTTCTTTGTTTATTTATAACTAACCATCATGAGGACCTTACTTGTATCAACACTCATAACTCATAATTAACCAATTACCAATAAATACCAATTAATAATTAAATTATTACACTCTCTATTTCACAATAAATATATCACTTTAATTAAGGAAATTTATTTGAAAATGAGTACTCCCTCCATCAGTAATTAATAAACTCTTTAAAGCAATTATTCGTTCTTAATTGAAAGCTTTTTTTTTAACAATTTTTTTAGATGTATTTACTACTAATTTTTTTTGAGGGAATGTATTTACCACTAATTTGTTTTAAAATATAAAAATTAACCTGTATTATATTCAAATAATCACACATTTCAAACAAATTTACCACTCTAATTACTTTTTAATAATATTCATGATTTTTGTTAAAGATTCGTATAATAAGGATCAAATGAAGTTTATGTTTAGCTCATCGGCACCTTTTTCACATCTGGTCAAAACCATGACACAAATTCACGTTTCTAGTGAAGCTACAAATAGTAGTTTCTCTAAATCATGTTAAAAAGACATCTTAAAAGTGAGACAAGGGTACCATAAATCATGTCAAAAAGACATCTAAATGTGAGACAACGACACCATAAATCATGTCAAAAAGGCATCTAAACATGAGACAGCGGCACCAAAAGTTAAACCAAACACATACGAAGTATTACTTTAACTTTTCAATATGTAACTGATTATTATTACCTAAAAAAGGTAACTATTATTTTCAATTACATCTTAATTATTAATAATATGCATGTTAATTTTTTTTAGTGTTAACTCTTCGATTATTAGGGGAATGGACTATATCAATCTAGAGTTCAACCGTTATGTAAGTATATAATCAAACAAAAAATTGTTTCATCTATATAAACTGAATTCGATTTTTTGAACCATTGATCTTTTGATGAAACCCATCCATCTGAGTCAAATCACTTGCTTACAACATTATGTACATTATTTACAAAAATTATAAGTTTTTTTAACTCAGACGATTATACTTGAACTACTAATCTTAAGAGACATAATTCAAATTCCATCTATAATATCATTGTTATTAATAAAAAAGTTTCCTTCTCCAATTTAAATTTTTTAATAACTTTGTGATACATTGAAAAATTAAAATACTTACCTTTTTTCAATAAACAATTTCTTTATTTGTAATTTTCAAACATTTTTTTTTATCAAGATTCTTCTTTTTTACAATTATAGATAAAACTTAAAATGACAAACTAATTTTGAGATTTTCCAAAGTTTCTTTTTGACTAATAAATACTAAAAAATAAAAAAGTGATTAAATAAATTAAAAAAACACATTCGTTAAATTAAAAAAGGTAAAAAAACTTGACCAAAAAAATATATATAAAAAAAATAAAAGAAAGAGTGTTGAATAAAAGGAAAGAAACAAAAATAAAAGAAGAAGGTGTTGTTACATCATCTGCACTCAGTCCATTCTCATTTTTCAACTTCATTTCGTTTCCGTGTCCACTCAGATCAAAACCCACCGCGTCCCCAATTTCTAGGGTTTCTCTCTCTTTCTCTTTCTAAATTCAACTCATTTTCTTCAATCCTTCAAATTCACCTTTCATGGAACAAAATCACCACCCACCGATTCAGAAACCGGTAATTCCACCTCCAATTCCGGTCACCGGAGGTGAATTTACGGTTTCTGAACATACTCCGATGATCGGAGTCAACGCTACCGACGCTGACGTGGCGGTGAGTAAGAAACGCGGTCGTCCGCCGAAAGGTACTGTTCATGTTCATGCTCCGGTTGTGAAGAAGCCGAAGGATGAAGAAGATGTATGCTTCATTTGCTTTGATGGTGGTTCACTTGTTCTATGTGATCATCGGTTAGTTCAAAAAAAAAATCTAGTTTTTTTTTTATGTGAATTAAGATGTAATTGATTTTTTTTTTGTACGCCGATAAAATCGTTTATTTAATTATTAATGTTATTCTTTCTATTTTAGGGGTTGTCCTAAGGCGTATCATCCGGCGTGTGTTAAACGAGATGAAGAGTTTTTCCGTTTAGCTGAGAAATGGAAATGTGGTATGTTATTTTTGTGTTTATTGTGGTAATTGTTGACATGCAGAAATTAAATTGTTGTTTAATGCAGTGATTAAGATGTTTTAATTGAACTTAATTATGAGTTGGATAGTGTTTTCATGTTTGTTTTTGTTTGCTAAAATCTGATAAAGAATTCTTCTACTGATGATTAGAATTTGGGTTTTTCCGAAACGTCATTTAAAATAAGTTTTATTTTGTGCAAAGTGGATGAGATATGTTTTATCATTTGAATGAAATTTGATCTTTTTTTTTTTGTATGAAATGTGATCATTTTTTTTAAGAGCATGAAATGTGATTGTTTTTCTTTTATGGGTATGAAATCTGATCTTTTTTTTAACAGTTTGAAAAATCTGATTACTTACAAATGAATTTGAATTCTCTATATTTGAAAGTAAAATGGTTCGTGTCTTTGTTCTGGGGGCTGAACTGAACCGGCGAAATTGTTGCTGGTTGAGAAGATGGTCATTTCTGTGATTTTCATTTTGCTTGTGTATTTGATGTCTGGGGGGCTTGGTTTCCCTTCATTAGGCATGAATTTAGTGTCTTTGTTTATGGAAATTGTTGAAGATCAAGGAGTGGCGCTTGTAACTGGGGGAGTGGGGGCTGTATCCCTAATTCTCTCTCTTTCCTTGATCTATATGATATTGGTATGTTACTTCATGTTTGGTGAGGGTCCGGCCAAGTATTGGGAATTTGGGATCCTTGGGGGTACAAAAACAGGAATGAAAATGTAGGGTTCATTACACGTCCAGAATCACAAAAACGTGAATGAAAAATTAGGGTTGATGAATTGATTATACAATTGTGTCAAAGATGTACTAATTTGGAAGGAAAAAGATGAATGTGCAAGTGACATTAGATCCCTTGCATAGATCATGTTTTATACAATAGATTTCTCATGCATGGCTTATTTGTGTTTTTGCTTGAAACATGTGGATAAATGTCTTGGATTATGCAGGATCAATTCAATATTTATCAATGCTATTCATTTATTATCTCTTGTCGTAGTCTATCGCAATTATTACGTTTTCTAATTAGTGCACCTTCCCTATTTTTGACAAGCTGATCACTTCTTTTTGTTGTAGATTTTTATTTGAGTGTCTAATGGCATAACTAAGTTTTTTTTTTTTTTTTTTTTGCATTGCCTAGGTTGGCATCTATGTAGCGATTGTGGCAAATCGTGCCACTACATGTGCTATACCTGTCCATATTCCTTGTGCAAGGGATGTACAAAACAAGAGTCTGATTTTGTTAGTGTCAGAGCAAACAAAGGTTTGTGCGGAGCATGCTTGAGGACTATAATGCTGATCGAGAACAGTGCCCAAGGAATTAAGGTAATGGTCTGTTAAACTTTCTTATGAGTGCACATTTGTATTTTCCCCTCCCTCCCTTTATACATGAAAAGCTTAATGGTCTAATTTTTATTGTTTTATTTCCTTGTGCTATTTTTTTAGTGCGAAGTGGATTTTGATGATAGAAGCAGCTGGGAGTATCTTTTCAAGGTGTACTGGTTGTACTTGAAAGGAAAACTATCTCTAAATTTTGATGAGATCCTTCGAGCTAAAAATCCTTGGAAAGGTGCTGTTCGTGCGAGTTGCAAGGTTCAAACTCCCCGGAAGCGTCATCATCTTAAAGTTGACACTGGTTGTGGTTCCGAGAATTCCTGTATAGTAGATTCAAATAGTCCTATAAACAAGAAGGCTAAGGGAAAT
The DNA here is from genome assembly GCF_051527215.1 of Medicago sativa. NCBI lineage: Eukaryota > Viridiplantae > Streptophyta > Magnoliopsida > Fabales > Fabaceae > Medicago > Medicago sativa. The sequence continues at coordinate 11,963,629 of NC_140753.1, read as the reverse complement.
GTTTGGGACAGTGTCTTGGACGGTGTTGGAGGCAATGCACAAGAACTTTCCACTACCTGTGAGCTAAATGTGAATACATGTACAATAAAGAACGAAATGAATACTAATGAATCGGCAATCAATGATGGCACTGATGCAGGGGTTTCAAGACTAGGAGAGTCTGGTGTTGCAGAAGACATTTCATCGTTGCTTCACTCTACAGGGATGGAACAGCCAGTTTGGCATTATCAGGATCCAACTGGGAAGGTTCATGGTCCTTTTAGTATGTCGTTGCTGTGCAAGTTGAAAGGAACTGAATATTTCTCTCCAGATCTCAGAATATGGAGGGTAGATGAGAAACAAGAGAACTCTATATTGTTATCTGATGCACTGAGTCTGAAGTGTTCCCAAAATGTATCATTGCCGCTCAACTGTGAACAACAGTCTTTGGGAGCCAATGTTACATTGGAAAATAAAGAAAATAGTCAGGATGGTCTTAGCAATGCAACAAGGAGTGAAATTTGTGCTAACAACCAGATTGTCAAGCAGAGCGAGGAAGAAAAGGTGGGTGATACTTGTACCCCCCCTAATGGTACAGATGAATCTGTTAAGAGCAACGGAGGGTACACTCCGTCTCCTAGTGTGACTACACAAGCAGATGGGAATATCAGTGATGGGCAAAGTGGTTATTTTGAACGAAGGGAAGAGTCACCTAAATGTGAAATTTCTTGTCATGGTGGTCCCGACGTACACCTTGCACTACCTTCAACTGCCTTTGATGAGAATTTGAATGACAAACCTTCTGATGAAGTGGTGGAAGGTCATGGGAATGATAAAAAATTGGAAGTGAATGGAAATTTGGGTTCCAATGGGTCTTCTGAGGGTCCGAGTAATAGTGGGCAAAGTGATCAGAAACAATCCGACATTGAAGAGAATCCGGGGCAATCTTCTGGTCAGAACTGGATGATGGCAGCACTCTTTGGCGATGATTTCCTAGTTGATGATTCAGTTTCAAATCTTTTGGATGCAGTAGCGGCGGAGGAGAAACACAGTGTCACGGAACCTTCCGCCGAAGAGTGGGATATTGATGTGTTCACTGATGGTGCTATAACTGATTGTTTACAAGGTATAATACTACCAGATTTTGATGCAGGTAAAGGTGATGCTCTGAGCTCCTCAGGTGATTTACATTTACCCTCTCAATCCACTGTAGCAAATGAGCAACCGTTTCAGCAAGCAGATGTGCATAATCAGCAAACTATATCTGGGGAACAATCTTCAAAAACTCCTGAAGTTGAGGTGCGTAAAATGAATATAATTGTATGTAATCAATGGGAGTCTGAAAACCATCCCACCCGTTGGTCTTGTGTAAAATATATCTTAAAAATTTAGTTTAAATTTAGATTTGCTAGGCTTAAAGTAGAAACTAATCAATCAATTATGTGCAGGCTCCTTTCCCAGGTATTTGCTGGAACCAAACTCATCAATTTCCATGGGGTCCACCTCGTAAGTTGTTTCTCTACCTTCTTCACTAATGACTATTTTTGCAAGTTGCTATCATATCTTGTACTCCCTCCGTTTTAAAATGAGTGTCGTTTTAGCAAAAAAAAATTGTTTCAAAATGAATGTCGCTTTCAGTTTCCAATGCAATAATAACTTTTTCTTTTTAATTGTACCCTTCAATTAATACTATGTTACACTACTTCCAAAGTATTATTTTTTCTTTAATGAAAAACAAACCAATAGTTGATTAGGATAATTTGGTAAAATTGCTATGACATTTGACTACTTCATTCAATTCCTTAATCTGTGTGCAATTGGCTAAAGCGACACTCATTTTTTTGAAACAAAGGGAGTATAATCGTAGCTAGGCTTCTTCAATTTACAATTCATTGAATTTGGATATTTTTGCTAATAAGTTTTTTGTTTTCAGGTTAACTTGGCAGATTACATTGGAAGCTATTTATCTTTAGTCTTTAGGCTAAACAGATTTTAGACCAACTTGAATCGGATACTTAATATCCTGTTTATAACAACATTCTTTTGCAAACAGTGACCTCTCACCTTCCTTCATTGTCGAGGAAGTAATGGAAGAGTGTCGTTCTTCGTAGCCTACTCTATTTTGCTATATAATTTTATTTAAATGAGAGAAACGGATTCTCGTTACTTTTTTTGCAGAAATTTATAATCAGCGGTATATATTTCTTTCTTTGCTATATATATTGGATATATTTTATTCAGCCTGCCGTTATAATGAACAGCTTACTATGTTATTAAACCCAAGCTGTGCATTTGAATGTGCCAAAATATGCTCTCGTACGAGTTGGGAGAAGAAAATTTAGAATCTGGGATTTTGGTCCCTCAAAGGGGTATTGGATAGGAATTTTAGAAGACTATTTTGGCAAAAATATATAATTATAAGGCCATAAATTTGAAGACTTTGGACCTTTTCGGATTGATTTATTTGAACTTATCTATTAACATAAGTTTTTAGAGAACTTTTAAAAACAACTTATGACGTTTTTCTTAAAAAAATTTCAGTTTATTTTCATAAACGTAGAAGCTTATGAAAAATAGACTTTTTACAATCTGAATTTTATAATATGAATTTAGAGGGATTTTAACTATAATTTGAATTTAGAGGGATTTTCACTCAGACTGTAGATTTCAAATTCAAAGTTACATTACAGGAGTGAATAACGGAAGTTTTTTTTTTTTTGTTTTGAGCAAAGACAACGGAAGTTAATAAATAAATTCTTGGGTTTGGATAAAAAAATCAATACAATTTTTAAAATTTTCAACATCAAAGTGATTGTAGCTCCATGTCATATTTTTTTTTTTTGGTTACAAAGCTAAAGGAAAGAAAAAGAAACAAAAACAGAAAAGAGAGAAGCCAAGCTCTAGGGAAATAAGTTTCCATTGCGTCGGTCCTAATCAAGGGCAAGAGGTCACTTGGGGGAGTAACATGAATGACAAATTCTTCATTAGAGGTGGCTCCAAGCTTAGCCAAGAAATCTGCACATTGATTCCCTTCTCTGAGGCAGTGATGAATGGAGAAATTTCTGGTGTGAAGCAGGTCTTTAATGTCTTGAACTAAAACAGCGTATGCATGATAAGTGAAAGCATGCTCAGTGAGGAGCTTGATGGAGAGCATAGAGTCTAATAACACACCATTTCCTCAATGTCTGTTTCGGCTGCTAGCAACAGACCTCGATGAATTGCAGTCAGCTCCGCCATCAAGATGTCTGTCGTTGTTGAAAGAAAGCCGGAGAAACCTGAGATATAGAAACCGGCAGAATTCCGAATAATACCACCATAGCCAGCTCGAGTTGGCGATCCCAAACAGCTGCCATCCACATTGAGTACAACACAATTGAAATTATTGTTGTTCCAACGAACCATACGGTCAATGTGGGGGACAGGCGCGGTATGGTAAGTTGCCTTGATTAAATCAGCCGTGTTTTGAATTTGAAGGTTGATCCGAGTGAGGGACCAGGTTTCATGACTCAAACACATTTGATTACGATGTCTTCACGTCCACCAGAGACCGGCAAGAAAGGTGGTAGAGCGCGAACCAGTAGCGTCAATCTTTATCCAATTAAGTGCAGATTCTTCACCAAAGAAATCATGATTCGTGAAGCTTAATTTGAGCCAAATATTTTTGGAGAAGCTACAATCGCGGAGGCAATGCAGCAGAGACTCATCTTCCTCGCCACATCTGGAACAGGTAGCGGAGGTAGCCATGTGGCGGTGGTGAAGTAGAGAAAGAGTAGGGACAACGTTATGACAAACAAGCCAGACAAGCACCTTGAATTTTTCAGGGATTTTTAATCTCCATATCCAAGACCAAGACACCAAAGCTGAAGGATTAAAATTGGAATCCGAATGACTGAGGAGCCAAGAGTATCCGCTTTTTGCTGTATAGGTACCATTGATGTTATGATTCCAAATGAAAGTGTCGTCGAATCTCTCATTAAATCTGATGCGGTTGTTGTTGATGGAATCTGCAATTGGCATGGGAACCAGAGAACCAAGAAGGCCATGAGAGCTCCAGTTGTAAAACCAAAAAGGCGATGAGCCCGAACCAGCACGCCAAACATAACCGTTACGAAGAATATCTTTGGCTTTGATAATAGAGGACCAAGAGGGGGAGCTGTTGCTATTGGAGGTGGCATAGAGAGTATTCGGACCTGAAGTGTACTTGTTGGAGAGGATGTTTACCCACAGTTTGTTTGTTGATTGAACCATATCCCAAACCAGTTTCCCAAGCAGACATGTGTTTGCATCTCTTGCCGTTCAAATACCCAATCCTCCAAGATGCTTCGGTTGAGTTACTTTTTCCAGTTAACCAAATGGATTCCTTTGTTATCAGTGCCTTTCCAAATGAAGTTCCGAGTTGTTTGATCAATACTATCGCAAATATTTTGAGGAAGCCAGTTTATCTGCATGTAGTAAGTAGGAATGGAGGATAAAACTGAAGCTGCAAGAGTTAATCTACCTGTTCTGTTTAGCAGTCTATTCTTCCAAGAAGCCAAGCGAGCTTGCATTTTTTCGATGATGAAATTGAAGTCGCTTCTCTTTGGTCTACCATGAAGCATAGGAAAACCCAAATACTTTCCAAGAGAATTGGTGCTTTGAATCCCTGAAATGGAGGTGAGGGTTGTGATTTTACCATGAGGAGTACCTGAAGAATAATAAGCTCTAACTTAGAAATGTTGATTTTTAACCCAGAAGCTCGGCTGAATCTTTCAAAGAGGTTGTGGATGAAATGAAACTGAGAACTCTTCACTTTGGTGAAGAGGATGACATCATCTGCAAAGAAGAGGTGAGATATCTGGGGCCCACTATTGGTGATTTGAATTGGTTCCCAGCTTCCTTGGTTGACGGCGGAGTTGATAGCAACGGAAAGCTTCTCCATGCAAAGAATAAAGAGATAGGGGGACAAAGGGTCACCCTGTATGAGACCGTGAGTTGACTTGAAATATGACAACTTGTTTCCATTCCATAAGATAGAGTAGTTGGATGAAGAAACACAGTGCATGATAAGCTTAATGGTGATGTCGGGGAAGCCGAAATCATGGAGGCAAATGCTGAGGAAATCCCAGTTGACGTTGTCGAAAGCTTTTTCCAAGTCTAGCTTGAAGGCTACAAAACCCTTCTTCCTTTTAGATCTCTTCATGTAGTGGATTATTTCCTGCAAAACAATAGAGTTATCTGAAGTGCCCCTTCCAGGAAGAAAACTGCTTTGGTAGGGACCAATAATGTTAGTAAGAATAGGCCGTAACCCGTGAACTAGAACCTTAGTAATGATTTTATAAACGATATTACAAAGGCTGATGGGCCTGAAATCTTTGTAAGTAGTCGGGGGGTCAATTTTGGGAATGAGAGCGATGAGAGTGTTTGAGATCTCCGGATCAAAGTAACCTGTTTGGAAAGCTGATTGGACCATTTTAAAAATGTCATCACCAACAATGTGCCAGTATTGTTTGAAGAAGATGCAATGGAAACCATCTGGACCTGGGGCTTTGTATGGTTTCATAGAGTTAAGGGCATCAAAGACTTCATTTTTTGTGATAGGGGCGGTTAAAGAAATCTTTCCCTCGGCATCAATGGAAAGGTGGGTGCCTTCATTGAAAGAGCGGTCATGGTTAGGTTGGTTGCCACTGAAATTTTTTTTGAAATAGGTTTACGCCTCTTCTTGGAGAATGTCGCTGTCAGAGGACCAAGTACCACAAGGGAGTTGAAGCCTATGGATTCTGTTTCTCTTTCTTCTAATGATAGTTTGGGCATGGAAGAATGCAGTGTTTTTATCCCCAAACTTGACCCACTTCTCTCTAGATTTTTGGTACCAAAGCATTTCTTCTTGGAAGAGGATGTGGTTATATTCTTGTTGTAACTCTTTTTCAAGGAGGGTATGCCTGATGGAATCAACTCTTTCGAGATAATTTTGGATGCCTTTGAGACGATTTTCAATATGCTTCTTTCTTTGGAAAATGTTTCTGAAGACATCATGGTTGAAAATAATAGATTTATCCTTAACTTTGTTTATGGACGCAGTGATGTTGTGGTTGGGGGAGTGCCAAGAATTTTTAACCAACTCCGCATAATCACTGTGGTCGATCCAAGCTGCTTCAAAGCGGAAAGGTCTTGGACCTCTAGCTAGAGGAAGTCCACCAAAACGGACAAGAAGAGGATTATGATCAGAGTGAAGCCTACACAACACCTCAACAAAGGCTTCAGGGAAAGACATGCGCCAGTCAACATTTGCAAGACCTCTATCAAGCTTTTTAGAGAGTATGCGGATGCCATTATTGTTTTTATGCCATGTGAACCGACCACCTGTAGTTGTAAGGTCGAGGAGGTTGCAAGAGGTCATAAAGTTAGAGAAAGAGACAGCTCTATTATGGTGAAAAACGCCACCTCTTTGGTCGCTGGGAAGAAGGGTTTCATTGAAGTCACCTATAAGCATCCAAGGGTCGGCTATGGAATGGTTAATGTTCACAAGATGAGTCAAGAGGCTGGGGCGCAGGGAAGGGTTAGGGCTAGCATATATACAAGTGCAAATGGTGTTTGCACTTCCGCGGCTGATTGAGAAGGTTAAAGAGTGAGGATTGTGGTCAATGACATTAGTAGTAATATGAGTAGCTGAGTGTTTCAGAAGCCAAATACCTCCAGAGTGGCCATTTGCTTCAATGATGTGAATGGGGGTGTAACCATTGTTGGCCCAAAAGGGAGAGAGTCTGCTGAAAGAAACATGAGTTTCATAGATAGCCATGAGAGTAGGATTATGTTTTCTCATCAATTCTTTCATATGTCTTCTGGCATTGTTATTTTGAGCCCCTCTAATATTCCAAGAGAGGATTGTAATATCTTTGAGAGCTTCCATAACACCGGAGACAGATGGTATTAAAAGGAGGTAACAAGTTACGTAACCATGTCCTCCTCATTAGCTTCATGGGAGTCATGATTTTCTTCTCTAACAAAGCTATCATCATGGACGTCTTCATAAGTGTCGTAAATTGGAACTTTGTTAATGTTGTTAGTTTCCAGTTTGGCTTGTTTATGAGGGCTATTGTTCATAATACTGTGTTGGTATTGTTGGTCTTGGTTGGGAATATTTCTTTAAGGAGGGCCATGTTTCTGTTGGTCGTGTATGGTTTCTTTGTTGTTTGGAGTCTTTGGGATACTTTTGGCCACGTAGGCAGTCTTGGGAGGGTTTTTTTGAGTGGGGATAGATGACGAAGGGGTATGGCCCATGGAATATTCTAAAACAGGTTCACTCATAATATCCTCATCATGCCTACGCCGTTTTGTTTCTTTGGGAAATTGAGGAGCACGAGATTGGTCAGTAGGATTGGGGCGTGAACGTGTAACTTGGATGGGTGGACCAACTTTGTTTTTTAAAGTCAGGTTATTTAGGGCAGTAAAGCGATTAGTGGCTTTTGGCTTAACGGTTTTTGTGTTGAGTGGTGTGGGGCTATTTGGAATTTTCTTTTTTCTAGTGACAAGCAGCCAATCACCATGCAGTTCATTGTTTTCACCATCAATGTTAATTATTGTGTCATTATTTGCTGATGATTCTTGAGGAAAAGTAGTAACTGCCTTACCGTTTTGGGACACCGGAATTGAATGCGTGATGGTAGGACTTGGTTGTTGCGTTTGGATATGCTCTCCCTGGTGGTTGACGGCGTCTGGCTGAGTCGGAGGTGTGGTGGTGCAGTTCCGTCCAAGGTGTCCGTAACAACCGCAACTGGTGCAAATGAGGTGGAGACCCTCATACTGGACTTTGTACCAATGCCCGTTTACCCAAATCTTTCCTACGACTGGCAAAGTCCGATCAATCTCAACACAAACTCTTGCGAATTTGCCTCGTTCAATTTTCAGTGTGTTTGTATCAACCTTAATGGGGCGGTCAAGAGCAGAAGCCATAGCTAAGAGAAAGCTCTCGTCATAGTAAACTAGACTCAACCCTGGAAATCTCACCCAAACAATTGTTTTGTCCACCTTAGCATTTGGAGATGCAAACTCTGGCGTCCAGTGTGTGACTGCGAGACAGTGGTCGAAGATTAGCCAAGGGCCTCCGGTGATGACCTTTTCTTTGTCTGCAACTTCATCGAATTTCACCATATAGAATCCGTTATCGTTGTCCATGATTTCGAATCCTCCTTGGGTTCTCCAAGTTTTTTGTAATCGCTCCCTCATAGTATGGTAGCCGAGGTTTTTCCCTAGCAGCTTGACGACAATTGCATCCTTTTTAACCGGTGATATCTCATTTTTTCTTGGGAAGGGAAAAAGTAAGCAAAACCCTTTGAGAATCAAGGTCCGGGAGTTGTTTTCGCTACGGGAAGGTGTTAGGCACCCATAACGACTATAGTAACCTATAGGAACCGTCTTTAATTTCTACGCGCGCGCTTTATTTTTAAATGCTATTTTGAAAAGTGATATTGGGCCTAAGAGTTTTCTAAGTGAAGAATTGGAGGGAGAAGAATGTGTTTGAATTTTTATTTTATTTGAATTGAAGGAATTTTGTTCCGTGCGTACGTACCCATTTAAGGGATCAAATCCACCGTAGTTCTCTTCCAAAAATGTTTTTGTTTTTTGTTGGTTGATTTTAAGTTTGAAAATTGGAATTTTGAAGAATAGAAAGAGGCCTTAAAGGCATGAGAATTTAAGAAAAGGTGAGGTTTGATTAGTTATTTTGGAAAAAAGTCGAGTATGATTACAATTCATTGAAATTTGATTAAGAAAATGAAAAGGGAAAATACAATGGGATTTTGATCCCAAGGTTTATTTTGAAAATGGTTTGAGTGAAGTTTGTTCAAGTTTTTTGGAAAATGATTTTTCTAAGTGTAAAGCCTAAGCATTCATCTAAACATACAATCCTAAATATACATCTAAACATGCATATTCTAGCTATATACCTAAAGTGATGTGTGTGCATGTGTCGGTGCTTGTGTCGGTGTACATCATTAGAGTCCATTGTCCTTATTACATCATGCCCTAGTTTACATGCTATGGTCTTGCAAGAAATTAAAATTGCATGAAAGTAAAGTACAAAAAGTCCTAATTATTATATTCTAATCTTTGGTGAAACTTAAAGTGCAAGAAATAAGAAGGAGATGGAATGAGATATGGAATGTTTATGATGTATGAAACATGGAACAAAGAGATTAGTAGCACAAGATATAATATGGAAAATAAAGCAAGTAGAAATTGCATAACAAAATGAGCAAAACTCAACCGAAAAGTAACAAAAACTTTAGCAAAAAATGGGAAAATGGATTTGAAAGATTACCATAACATCAAAGCAAATTTAAGACTTAAAATTCTCATATCAATGGTAATTTTCAAATGGCTTATTCCAGCCACATTATGAGAATTATAAAGTCAAATATGAGCCAAGACCTATAGTGCATTTTCAAATCCACTTTACACATTATTTCCCATTGTAACAACACACATTACTTACAATACAAGAAATTCACAATTTGTACTTTCAAAACAGCCAAACAAACACAATTTTCAGAAGTAAACACATCACACATTTGCATATTAAGTATCAACATAATGTGGCAAAATATCGGAATCAAAAGCATGCAAAAACTCCACAACAATTGACACAAAATCACAAGGGAATTTACATGAGCCTTTATCAAATTTTTAACATGCAAGAAAGAAGCCAAGAATCAAGTCTCTCGTATCAATACCAGCCCCAAGAATGTTCATGCAATTTTGAAAGTTTTTTCACGATTTTCTTACCAAGGTTAAAAACACTAGACTAACCAAACAAACAATATTTTCACCTATATTTTCTAAGCAATTTTACCATGTAAAATACACCAAAAATTAACAAAAATATCAAGAATAACAACTACAAAACTCAGTAATTTTATTAAACAATTTTGGTGCAAAGAGGGGTGTAGAAGCATTTCGGCGGTGTAGAAATATCAAGAAAGTTCCCTCAAAACAAAAACTGTAAGCAACCCACAGTCCAAGCCCAATCCAAGACGGAAAATGGGTTGGATCGGGTTTCACATGGGTTATGGGTCAAGAACTATGGGTCAACCACAAGTCAAAAACGTGACAAGCTTCTTCTTCCTCTCCATCGCTCATTCTTTTCTTTTCTTCTTTCATTTCTTTCCCATTCCCAACACACACAGTCACATAATCATCTTCTTCCCTCAACCAAAATAAACTTCTTCTCACAATCTTCTTTCCAAAATCGTTTTACACACATAAAAATACAGTCACAACCAGATTCCAACACATCCACACATAACGGTTTAAAGCCAAAACCAATCGGACAAGATATGAAGGGGACAAACACGCATAGATTCATACGGCAGCGACGTGTGTAAAGGATCCTAGCATGCTAAACGTGAAGAAAATAGACTACAGAGAGATTCACCAAAACACAATACAAAGCTTCAATCAACATCTCAATTTCAACGCAAATCAGAGAAGGCCGAATTCGAATGCAAAGACAGAACATCAACACGTTGATTTCATGCGAATCAGTTGAAAGAAAAGAAGATACCTGAGCCGAATCAGACAATCGAAGGCTTCTCCTACTCTGGTTGCGGTTTCGTTTTGGATCTTCTTCTTCCGCCTCAAATCCGTTCCACGCAGCTTCGCCGTTTCTTCTCCGTTTTCTTTTCCGTTTTTCACTTCACGTTTGGAATGGATTTCGGATGGCTATACCTTGCTTCAGCGTTTGTTCTGGTTCACTTCTGCTCAGGGTTGATGCTGATCTTGATGATGATTTGCGGTTGTGTTTGTTAGCTACGTCGTCGAATTCGCGAACGGTTTCTTTTTCCTTCTTCGAACTGAATCAGCTTCAATTCATTCCCGTTCTTGCTCCAATTCTGGTTGTACACGAAAACGGTTGGTGATGGTGTTACGTTGATTGATTGAAGGAAGAAAAAGGATGATAATTGTGATTTTGGAAATTTGTTTATGAGTTTCAATGATGAGGATGAAGGTTTGGTTATGGAGGATTGTGGTGGTTTTGGTGGTGAATTGAAGTGGATTGTGGTGGTTGAGTGGTTTGTTATGGTGGTTTTGGGAGGTTGTTGTGGTGGAGAGAGAAGGTTGTTAGGGTGGTGAAAGTTTGTTGTGGTGGTGAATTGCCACGTGAGAAGAGAAAGGAGGAAGAAGAGAAAAAAGGTTTTTGTGATTTTTTGGATTTTTGTGAAATAATGATTGGTTGTCTTGAAAATTGACCATGCCTTTGACTTATATAGGTGATGTGGTAAGCCTTGGACCAATTGGAATGGGACATGTGGCACTGGACTTGTAACAAACTCTTATGGACCAATAGCATTTGGACACATGGCACTTGGACTCTAACAAACTTAAAAAGGGATTAAAATGCAAATAACAAAAGTACAAGGACCAAAATGAAAAATTAAAACTAAAATTGGATTGAAAAAGTAAATTGAAAATTAACGTAAAGCGAGACGATTAAAACAACAAAGCAGATTAAAATGAATCAGCAATTTTATGTGAAATGACCAAAATGCCCCTGGAGGCTTAAAACGACTAAAAATGACTCAGATGAAATTTTAAAATGGATTTTTAACAGGAAATTAAAGCAAGAACTTATACAAGACTCAGAGACAATTTTTAGAATTTAAACAGGGCTTTAACACATGAAAAGACTAAAATGCCCCTAGGGGCAAAACTGACTCAAAATGACTCCAAATGCAATTTTTAAAATGGATTTTGACATAGAATTGAAATGAAGACTTATTCACACTATTTGAAAGGACTCAAACAAATTTTTAAAGATTGAAAGAAATTTTAACATAGGAAATGACTAAAATGCCCCTAGGGGCTAAACTGACTAAAAAAAATGACTCAACTGATATTTTTTGAAATGAATTTTGACATGAGATTGAAACAAGGACTTATACAAACCAATTTAAAAGACTCAAACAATTTTCAAGGATTAAAATGAGTTGAATGCAGGAAATGACTAAAATACCCTTTTATGTGAATTTTGCAAATAATATTGAAGTAAAATGCAGAGAAAGATGTAATTGATCAGAGACAAATCAAATGACTTGAAATGCAAGATAAGAAGAATTGAGTTAGTATTTTTAGGTCCAAAATTAGGGTATAACAGCTGCCCCTATTTAAGTTTCTTTGTCCGGAGAGTCAAGAGACGAAGTCTTTGAGTTGACGGGACAAAGATACTTAAATATTAACATTTGCACTGCTTTTGGACATAAAAATACGTTTTCAGATTTTCAAAAATATGAATGCCATGCAATACTTTGATTATGAATGCAAGACAAACAACTGGAGTCTATGGAACATGTCATGTCACTGGGGATTCAGGTGGACATTGACATGGTAGACAAACCAGGGGACAAAAGATAGGTACAAGCTGTTCTTTGGATCGAACCTGCCACTTGACCGAGAGATACAAACAAGAGATGGGTACAAGCTGTTCTTTGGATCGAACCTGCCACTTGACCAAGGAAATACAAACAAAAGATAGGTACAAGCTGTTCTTTGGATCGAACCTGCCACTTGACCAAGAAATACAAACAAGAGATGGATACAAGCTGTTCTTTGGATCGAACTTGCCACTTGATTGAAAATACAGCCATATAGGCAGATACAAGCTGTTCTTTGGATCGAACTTGCCACTTGATCGAAGATATAGACAAAGGGTAGATACAAGTTGTTCTTTGGATCGAACTTGCCACTTGATCGAAGATATAGACAAAGGGTAGATACAAGCCGTTCTTTGGATCGAACCTGCCACTTGATCAATACCACAACATGTAAGTAGGTGCAAACTGTTCTTTGGATCGAACTTGCCGTTTGACCGATAACAAAACATAAGCAAAGGGTGCAAACTGTTCTTTGGATCGAACTTGCCGTTTGACCGGAAACATAGACATATAAGCAGGTACAAGCTGTTCTTTGGATCGAACTTGCCACTTGACCGATAACAAGATACAAATTGAAAGTTGGATTGAGAAAGGTTCAAATTGAGAGTAAGTTGACATTGATTGGAATTGAATTGGAAGTTGACATTGAAAGAGACATTGAGATTGATTAGAAACATAGACATAGACATTGGATTGGAGATTTGAAATTGACATTGAGATTGAATTGGAATTGAGTTGAAAATTGAAATTGATATTGATATTGAATTGAAATTGAGATTGGATTGAAAATTGGAGATTGAGATTGAAATTGAAATTGAGATTGCTTCGAATTTGACACTTGAAATTGAGATTGCTTCGAATTTGACACTTGAAATTGAGATTGCTTCGAATTAGGATTGGATTGAATTGAAATTGGAATTTGAGAGTTGAGATTGCATCGAATTTGACAGTTGAAATGATTTGAAATTGGGATTGGAGATTGCATCGAATTTGACAGTTGGATTTGAATTTGACAGTTGGAACTGAAATTGAAATTGAGATTGAATTTGACAGTTGCAATTTGGATTGGAATTGAGATTGGAATTGATTTGAAGTTGGAATTGGAAGTGGAAACTGATTTAGATTGGAAATTGAAATTGGAAATGCAGCATGTATGTATGGCATAACAAGATTATTGAATGTATGAGCACATAAAATGCATGATTATGCATGTATGAATGCTTGAAATGCATGATTGGTTCGTAGTTTGACAGAGAAGTTTCACAGAGGCAGACAAAGCATTGGAAGGTTGGGCACGTAGTGGCTCGTGCTGCAATATATTCACAGGGGAAAAAAACCTCTTTGGAGAGACCGTCGTTGAGAGACGTATCGAAACTTGTAGGCGTTGCTAGGCGTGTCAGTGCTGGGTAAACATTGGATATTCGCATCTGTGGTCAATGCTTTTCATTATTTCATTCTTTCATTCTTTCATTTTTCAATCCCATTTTTGCCTGAACCGCCCTTTCGGGTTTTCGATTCACCGGGGAATAAAATTCTTTTCGTTGCCCCATTTTTGCCTGAATTGCCTTCATAGGTTGTCAATCAGCGGGGTGCTCATTTTTGCCTAAGCCGCCCTTTCGGGTTTTCGACTTAGCGAGCTTTTCATTTGCATTTTTCAACTTTTTTCATTTTCATTCTGTTTTTTCATTCTTGCCATTGACCACAGATCATCTTGGGGAGTAACCTGCTTGTAACATGTATTGAAATAGACATTGACACTCATTCATTCATGCATGTTTCATTGAAATGTACCCTATTGCTCAGGTTTGTTTTCAAAATAGACAGGAAAAAATGTTTCAATTTTCAAAAATGTTTGTTTCAGATATTGACATTATCAAAATGGAAAGAAAATATTTTGTATATAGCATTGAATGTAGAAAGAAAAATAGAGTTTCAATCAATAGCACATGCTCAAATTGATGTAGAAGAGTGAGAGTCAGCCAAAGGCATGACTTCACGGATTTACAAAGCTTGGAAAATGGTAATTTTATTGGTTGGTGATACATTGAACACGATGACCGCTACATTTCATAGAAATTTTGAATTCACAAGTACAGAAGCTTCTGATGAAGACGATCATTGACAGTTGCAGATGTCCCAAGGGGTGATGGTGATTTGCCAGATATAGTTACTTGTCTTTTATTGTCAACCTCATTTTTGCATGAACCGCCCTTTCGGGTTTTCGGCTCATCGAGGCGCTCATTCTTGCCTGAGTTGCGTACAATCTCAGCGAGCTTCTTCATATTTATTTTTTGTCCCTAACTTTTGCCTGGATCGCCCTTTCGGGTTTTCAACCCACCGGGAAGCGCATTTTTGCCTAGGCCGCCCTTTCGGGTTTTCGACCTACCACGCTGTTCTTTTCTTTTTAGACAAAGTATTTCTTGACTATATCAGCATTAACAGGATTTGGAAGCTCAACACCATCCATGTGTGTAAGAATCAAAGCACCACCAGAGAAGGCCTTTTTGACAACATAAGGACCTTCGTAGTTAGGTGTCCACTTGCCCCTTGGGTCGGGTTGCTGACTTATCCTTCTTTTCAATACAAGTTCGCCTTCCTTGAATTCTCGAGGTCGGACTTTCTTGTCAAACGCATTCTTCATTTGCGCTTGATACAACTGTCCATGAGCCATAGCATCCATACGTTTCTCTTCAATCAGATTCAATTGATCGTACCGACTTTGACACCATTCAGCCTCAGTTAATTTTGCTTCCATAATCACTCAAAGAGATGGAATCTCCACTTCCAGAGGGAGAACTGCTTCCATGCCATACACAAGAGAGAAGGGAGTTGCCTCGGTTGAACTGCGCACTGTAGTACGGTAACCATGCAAGGCAAAAGGTAACATTTCATGCCAGTCTTTGTAAGTAGTGACCATCTTCTGAACAGTCTTCTTGATGTTCTTGTTAGCGGCCTCAACTGCACCATTCATCTGAGGTCTATAAGGAGAAGAGTTGTGATGTTCAATCTTGAACTCTTCACATAAAGCTTGCATCATGTTATTGTTTAGATTGGAACCATTGTCGGTGATAATTTTGTTGGGAACACCATATCGACAGATGATGTTATTCTTGACAAACTTCACTACCACTTGCTTGGTCACATTGGCATAAGAAGTTGCCTCAAACCACTTGGTGAAGTAGTCAATTGCCACCAGAATGAAACGATGTCCATTGGAAGCCTTTGGTTCGATTCTTCCGATCATGTCGATGCCCCACATAGAGAAAGGCCATGGGGAGGAGATAACATTGAGAGCGTGTGGAGGCACATGAATCTTGTCAGCATAAATTTGACATTTGTGGCATCTTTTAGCATGTTTGTGGCAGTCACGTTCCATAGTTATCCAGTAATAGCCGGCTCTTAACAGTTTCCTTGACATGGTGTGGCCCGAAGCATGGGTCCCAAAAGTACCGTCATGTACATCATGCATCAGTTTCTCAGCTTCTTGCTTGTCAACACATCTCAGCAAGACCATGTCATAGTTCCTCTTGTATAGGATTTCTCTGTCCAGAAGGAATCTGCTAGCCCATCTTCTCAAAGTCTTTTTATCCCTGTTGGAAGCACCAGTTGGATATTCATGATTCCGCAAGAATTGTTTGATGTTGTAATACCAAGGCTTTTTATCCTTCACATCTTCATCAGCCTGATCCGGCATATTTTCAATAGTAAACACATGTGCGGGTCTATCGAGACGCTGCACTTTGATTACGGGCACATCATTCCAGTGATTGACACGAAACATGGAAGACAAAGTAGCAAGAGCGTCAGCCATCTGATTCTCATCCCGAGGGATATGGTGCAACTCAACCTTGGTAAAGTATGTCAACAGACGTCTGGCATAGTCACGATAAGGGATCAGCTTCTCATGATGAGTCTCCCATTCACCCTTTATCTGATTAATAACAAGTGCGGAATCTCTATAGATGTCAAGGTGCTTAATTCTCAGATCAAGGGCTTCTTCAATGCCCAAGATGCATGCTTCATATTCAGCTATATTGTTCGTGCATTCAAAAGTTATTCGAGCGGTGAAAGGAATGTGGTGCCCCTGTGGAGTTACAATGATGGCCCCAATTCCTTTACCATAAGCATTAACAGCACCATCAAATACCAACCCCCACTTGCTATTGGGGTCCGGCCCTTCATTGATCAGTGGTTCCTCACAGTCTTTCGCTTTCAAATACATAATCTCTTCATCAGGGAAATCAAACTTAATCGGCTGGTAATCATCAAGAGGTTGACAAGCAAGATGCTCAGCAAGAATACTTCCTTTAATTGCTTTCTGAGCTTTGTACACAATATCATATTCAGACAACAACATTTGCCAACGTGCGATCTTTCCAGTAACAGCAGGCCTTTCAAAGATGTACTTGATTGGATCCATTCGGGATATCAACCAAGTTGTATGATTCACCATATAATGACGCAGACGTTTGGCAGCCCAGGCTAAAGCACAACAAGTCTTTTCAAGCATTGTATACCGAGTCTCACAGTCGGTGAACTTCTTGCTCAGATAGTAGATATCATGTTCTTTCTTTCCAGTCTCGTCTTGTTGACCGAGAACACAACCCACTGAATCATCTAATACTGACAGATACATAATCAAAAGCCTTCCTTCCACTGGCGGGACAAGGATAGGTGGCTCTAACAGGTATTCTTTAATGCTATCAAAAGCTTCCTGACATTCATCATTCCATACAACAGGCTGATTCTTCCTGAGCAATTTGAAAATTGGACCACAGGTAGTAGTCATGTGAGATATGAATCTTGAGATATAATTCAAGCGTCCGAGGAAACCTCTGACTTGCTTTTCAGTTTGAGGGGCCGGCATCTCTCTGATGGCTCGGACTTTGTCAGGATCAACTTCAATGCCTCTTTGGCTGACAACGAAGCCTAGCAACTTTCCAGATCTTACACCAAATGTGCACTTATTAGGATTCAACCGCGGCTTGTACTTTCTTAATCTTTCAAACATCTTTTTCAAATACACAACATGCTGCTCTTCATTACTTGATTTCACAATCATGTCATCAACATATACTTCAATCTCCTTGTGAATCATATCATGAAACAGAGTAGTCATACCCCTTTGATAGGTAGCACCAGCGTTTATTAAGCCAAACGGCATCACCTTATAACAGAACATTCCCCACGGAGTGATGAAGGACGTCTTTTCTCTATCTTCAGGAGACATTCGTATCTGGTTATAGCTAGAGAAACCATCCATAAAAGAGAACACTTTAGACTGAGCAGAACTGTCAACAAGAACGTCAATATGAGGCAATGGGAAGTTATCTTTTGGACTGGCCTTGTTCAGATCTCTGTAATCAACACACATTCAAACTTTCCCATCTTTCTTTGGTACTGGTACAATGTTGGCAATCCACTCAGGATATTCAGCCGTCATGAGGAAACCTGCATCAATTTGCTTTTGTACTTCAGCCTTGATCTTAAGAGCCATGTCTGGACGAGACCTTCTCAATTTCTGTTTGACAGGAGGACATTCAGGTCTTGTCGGTATTTGATGTTCCACAATCTTGGGATCTAGACCCGGTATATCTTCATAGGACCATGCAAAGACATCTGGATAATCATGGAGAAGCTAAGTGATCTTCTTTTTCACTTCTGGCTCAAGTGCTGCACCAATCTTGATCTCTCGCTTGTTCTCTTCAGTACCCAGGTTGATAAGCTCAATTTCTTCCTGGTAAGGCTGAATGGCTCTTCTTTCTTGCTCAAGCAGTCGAGTGATCTCATACAGTATCTCTTCATTATCTTCCTCATCTTCAGCTTCATATACAGGGAATTCAAAATTTGGAGGAACCATAGGGTCACTGTGTTCAACGGGTTTATTATGGTTCAATCTGCATAATATGATTGGGATGATTTTAGAAAAATGTTTTTTTTATGCAGATTTTTAAAATTAATAAGAAAATACAGATGTTTTGGTTTTTTCTGGCATTACCATTATTTCAAAGAAAAAGGCACTAAAAAGTAGAAAACAAAGAGTCGTGAGAAAGACGACAAATTTTATTGATAACGGCAATGCCGAAACAAACATGCCCTTACAATGATATCACTTTCGCCTTGGGCAGAGCGAAAGGATTGTTATTTTGAAAACAAAGAAAACATGAGCAACAATACACATTACATGGAAGCATGCATGACTAAAGGAACATCGATGGCCTCCCAATTTCTCACAGTGCCTCCTGGTACAACAAATGTAGGCACATAACTACTCTCAGCAGCATCTTCAGCAATAGCATTGATAACCCAGCACTGTAGAAAGTTCCTGTTGAAACGCCTGAGGTCGGGGAGAATCCAAGGCCCTCTTTACGCTTGTTTTCCAAGATCTGAATCACTTTGCCCCAACCCGCAGCTTGCCCTTCTTGAACAGCCTTCTGGGCATCTTTCAATGAAGCCATGCTAGCACTGGCACTCCGGGGCTCTGCCCCTTCAACAGTCAAGCCTTGAAATGACGTCCCTTCGGCGGACCCTGCTTCAACACAAGAGAAAGATGACACTTGGCTAACCAGATATGCTTCTTCACCATGTACAGTGACAATCTTACCGTTCCTCACAAACTTGAGTTTCTGATGTAAAGTAGAAGTTACTGCCCCAACGTCGTGAATCCACGGTCTTCCGAGGAGACAACTGTAAGAAGCATTGATGTCCATGACCTGAAAAGTAATTTGAAATGTCTCGGGACCAATGGTAATCGGTAGATCTACTTCCCCAAGAACATCTTTGCGAGATCCGTCGAAAGCCTTAACCAAATAGCTGCTTCCCCTTAAGGAGATTCCATGATGACTCAACTGTCTCAGTGTAGATTCAGGCATTACATTTAAGGATGATCCAGTGTCCACCAAAACATTGGATATCATATCAGACTTGCAGTGTACTGAGATATGCAAAGCTAAATTGCGGTGTTTCCCTGCTTCAGGGAGCTCATCGTCACCAAACCCCAAGTTATTGCAAGCAGTAATGTTACCCACTATTCCATCGAACTGATCCACAGAGACTTCATGATCCACATATGCTTGCTCTAGTACTTTCATCAACACTTTCCTGTGAGCTTCTGAGCTCAAGAGCAGAGACAAGATGGATATCTTTGATGGAGTTTGCAGCAGCTGGTTTACAATCTTATAATCGCTCTTTTTGATAAGCCTCAAAATCTCGTCCAGATTAGACTCTTCAATGGGCTGGCCCGAGGGGCTGGCATTCTCTTCCTCAAGGTTAGCCATGTTCCTTCTCCTGTACAATCTTGTTTGATGAATTCTAGCCGGTTGGTAAACCTTACGAGCACGAGCCACCTTTCTCCTTTCAGACTGGGGCGAAAAACCAGGAGACAATGAGCACGGGAAGCCATTTGTGACCGATGAATGATGCATATGATGCATGATATGCAAATGCAAAAAGACTCTTTTTTTGTCAGAAGACTTGTCAAAGTGGTTGTGAACATCACGGAGAAACACGGTTTTATTTCAAGATCTTGAGCAAAACTAGAAGTTTAGTTGAGATGGTATCACTTGGTGTTCACATCCGTGATGTTCAAAAGATGACTTGTCTAAGTCCTCCGATAAATGCATGAAAAAAAAGTTTATGCATGTATGCATGTATGCATGAATGCATGATTATGTTCAAGTTCGGAGAAAACATGGTGGGTTGAAGTTCAAAGTCAAGGAGTCACGGGTGGACACGGTGTCCGGTGAAACTAGGGCTTTAGGAAATAGTAACCGGGTTCTAAAAAGGTTCCCAAGTTGCAACCTCTCCGACGTATATCACGGTGTCACGAGACAACACTCGCTCCATGATTATCCGTGGAAGGTCTAACTTGAGTGTAGTATCGCGTGACGACTAAAATTCGAGACAACACTCGGTTTAGTCTCCGCACTACATCCTAGAAAATGGCCATGGATGGGTTTGGTTATCTACGGTTCATAGCGTCATAGAACAATTAGAAGTAAAGTGCCTAAACGCGACAACACGCGCCGACAACATCACCCCCAAAATGACTCAGCTATGTGGGATTGATCGCATAATCCAAAACACGAGGCAACCCCCGGAATGAATTGTCGATTATATCCCTCCTAAATCCTAAGTTCACTCAGCCCGGGTGTAGGACTTTTGATATTCTCACCCCACACGTTTGCAAGAAATTAAACATTTATTCACATAGGAAAGCAAGTAAAAGAAACAAGTAAAAAGAGCGCAAGCGTGGAAATAAAGACTAGGCGTGACTCTCGAATCTCCCCAGTGAAGTCGCCAGCTGTTTTATCTTGGTTTTCGGGTGTCAAACATTGATTACGTTTGAACCTTTTTAACCGGTGATATCTCATTTTTTCTTGGGAAGGGAAAAAGTAAGCAAAACCCTTTGAGAATCAAGGTCCGGGAGTTGTTTTCGCTACGGGAAGGTGTTAGGCCCCCATAACGACTATAGTAACCTATAGGAACCGTCTTTAATTTCTACACGCGCGCTTTATTTTTAAATGCTATTTTGAAAAGTGATATTGGGCCTAAGAGTTTTCTAAGTGAAGAATTGGAGGGAGAAGAATGTGTTTGAATTTTTATTTTATTTGAATTGAAGGAATTTTGTTCCGTGCGTACGTACCCATTTAAGGGATCAAATCCACCGTAGTTCTCTTCCAAAAATGTTTTTGTTTTTTGTTGGTTGATTTTAAGTTTGAAAATTGGAATTTTGAAGAATAGAAAGAGGCCTTAAAGGCATGAGAATTTAAGAAAAGGTGAGGTTTGATTAGTTATTTTGGAAAAAAGTCGAGTATGATTACAATTCATTGAAATTTGATTAAGAAAATGAAAAGGGAAAATACAATGGGATTTTGATCCCAAGGTTTATTTTGAAAATGGTTTGAGTGAAGTTTGTTCAAGTTTTTTGGAAAATGATTTTTCTAAGTGTAAAGCCTAAGCATTCATCTAAACATACAATCCTAAACATACATCTAAACATGCATATTCTAGCTATATACCTAAAGTGATGTGTGTGCATGTGTCGGTGCTTGTGTCGGTGTACATCATTAGAGTCCATTGTCCTTATTACATCATGCCCTAGTTTACATGCTATGGTCTTGCAAGAAATTAAAATTGCATGAAAGTAAAGTACAAAAAGTCCTAATTATTACATTCTAATCTTTGGTGAAACTTAAAGTGCAAGAAATAAGAAGGAGATGGAATGAGATATGGAATGTTTATGATGTATGAAACATGGAACAAAGAGATTAGTAGCACAAGATATAATATGGAAAATAAAGCAAGTAGAAATTGCATAACAAAATGAGCAAAACTCAACCGAAAAGTAACAAAAACTTTAGCAAAAAATGGGAAAATGGACTTGAAAGATTACCATAACATCAAAGCAAATTTAAGACTTAAAATTCTCATATCAATGGTAATTTTCAAATGGCTTATTCCAGCCACATTATGAGAATTATAAAGTCAAATATGAGCCAAGACCTATAGTGCATTTTCAAATCCACTTTACACATTATTTCCCATTGTAACAACACACATTACTTACAATACAAGAAATTCACAATTTGTACTTTCAAAACAGCCAAACAAACACAATTTTCAGAAGTAAACACATCACACATTTGCATATTAAGTATCAACATAATGTGGCAAAATATCGGAATCAAAAGCATGCAAAAACTCCACAACAATTGACACAAAATCACAAGGGAATTTACATGAGCCTTTATCAAATTTTTAACATGCAAGAAAGAAGCCAAGAATCAAGTCTCTCGTATCAATACCAGCCCCAAGAATGTTCATGCAATTTTGAAAGTTTTTTCACGATTTTCTTACCAAGGTTAAAAACACTAGACTAACCAAACAAACAATATTTTCACCTATATTTTCTAAGCAATTTTACCATGTAAAATACACCAAAAATTAACAAAAATATCAAGAATAACAACTACAAAACTCAGTAATTTTATTAAACAATTTTGGTGCAAAGAGGGGTGTAGAAGCATTTCGGCGGTGTAGAAATATCAAGAAAGTTCCCTCAAAACAAAAACTGTAAGCAACCCACAGTCCAAGCCCAATCCAAGACGGAAAATGGGTTGGATCGGGTTTCACATGGGTTATGGGTCAAGAACTATGGGTCAACCACAAGTCAAAAACGTGACAAGCTTCTTCTTCCTCTCCATCGCTCATTCTTTTCTTTTCTTCTTTCATTTCTTTCCCATTCCCAACACACACAGTCACATAATCATCTTCTTCCCTCAACCAAAATAAACTTCTTCTCACAATCTTCTTTCCAAAATCGTTTTACACACATAAAAATACAGTCACAACCAGATTCCAACACATCCACACATAACGGTTTAAAGCCAAAACCAATCGGACAAGATATGAAGGGGACAAACACGCATAGATTCATACGGCAGCGACGTGTGTAAAGGATCCTAGCATGCTAAACGTGAAGAAAATAGACTACAGAGAGATTCACCAAAACACAGTACAAAGCTTCAATCAACATCTCAATTTCAACGCAAATCAGAGAAGGCCGAATTCGAATGCAAAGACAGAACATCAACACGTTGATTTCATGCGAATCAGTTGAAAGAAAAGAAGATACCTGAGCCGAATCAGACAATCGAAGGCTTCTCCTACTCTGGTTGCGGTTTCGTTTTGGATCTTCTTCTTCCGCCTCAAATCCGTTCCACGCAGCTTCGCCGTTTCTTCTCCGTTTTCTTTTCCGTTTTTCACTTCACGTTTGGAATGGATTTCGGATGGCTATACCTTGCTTCAGCGTTTGTTCTGGTTCACTTCTGCTCAGGGTTGATGCTGATCTTGATGATGATTTGCGGTTGTGTTTGTTAGCTACGTCGTCGAATTCGCGAACGGTTTCTTTTTCCTTCTTCGAACTGAATCAGCTTCAATTCATTCCCGTTCTTGCTCCAATTCTGGTTGTACACGAAAACGGTTGGTGATGGTGTTACGTTGATTGATTGAAGGAAGAAAAAGGATGATAATTGTGATTTTGGAAATTTGTTTATGAGTTTCAATGATGAGGATGAAGGTTTGGTTATGGAGGATTGTGGTGGTTTTGGTGGTGAATTGAAGTGGATTGTGGTGGTTGAGTGGTTTGTTATGGTGGTTTTGGGAGGTTGTTGTGGTGGAGAGAGAAGGTTGTTAGGGTGGTGAAAGTTTGTTGTGGTGGTGAATTGCCACGTGAGAAGAGAAAGGAGGAAGAAGAGAAAAAAGGTTTTTGTGATTTTTTGGATTTTTGTGAAATAATGATTGGTTGTCTTGAAAATTGACCATGCCTTTGACTTATATAGGTGATGTGGTAAGCCTTGGACCAATTGGAATGGGACATGTGGCACTGGACTTGTAACAAACTCTTATGGACCAATAGCATTTGGACACATGGCACTTGGACTCTAACAAACTTAAAAAGGGATTAAAATGCAAATAACAAAAGTACAAGGACCAAAATGAAAAATTAAAACTAAAATTGGATTGAAAAAGTAAATTGAAAATTAACGTAAAGCGAGACGATTAAAACAACAAAGCAGATTAAAATGAATCAGCAATTTTATGTGAAATGACCAAAATGCCCCTGGAGGCTTAAAACGACTAAAAATGACTCAGATGAAATTTTAAAATGGATTTTTAACAGGAAATTAAAGCAAGAACTTATACAAGACTCAGAGACAATTTTTAGAATTTAAACAGGGCTTTAACACATGAAAAGACTAAAATGCCCCTAGGGGCAAAACTGACTCAAAATGACTCCAAATGCAATTTTTAAAATGGATTTTGACATAGAATTGAAATGAAGACTTATTCACACTATTTGAAAGGACTCAAACAAATTTTTAAAGATTGAAAGAAATTTTAACATAGGAAATGACTAAAATGCCCCTAGGGGCTAAACTGACTAAAAAAAATGACTCAACTGATATTTTTTGAAATGAATTTTGACATGAGATTGAAACAAGGACTTATACAAACCAATTTAAAAGACTCAAACAATTTTCAAGGATTAAAATGAGTTGAATGCAGAAAATGACTAAAATACCCTTTTATGTGAATTTTGCAAATAATATTGAAGTAAAATGCAGAGAAAGATGTAATTGATCAGAGACAAATCAAATGACTTGAAATGCAAGATAAGAAGAATTGAGTTAGTATTTTTAGGTCCAAAATTAGGGTATAACAGTCGGCACTCAGAGAAAAGAATCGCAAATCGTAACAACGTCGCTCCATATCATATTTGAAGTTAAACTATCCTCTATAAATTAACAATTAACATATTTTCGTTCTACTCTTGAGTTTGAACAATGAGCTATGCTATATAATGCGAAAATTTGCTCCCGAGAAAATAGCGAAAGCGTGAATGTTGGAATTTAGTTATTTTGTTTGTTAAGGCATAAATGCAAGTCGGTTATTCTTAACAGTAGTGCTACACATACGTGCTTTGTTTTTACAACATGGTCAAACTTTTAAGTTGTTTGTTAGCGGCAATCATGGAGGGGTGGTGTCAAAGGAGCCAATGCTAAACGTTTCGCTATCTTTTCGCGAAGCTATATCTCGCGATATATAGCATTTTTCTTGAATAATAGATTATTAATCATGGTCTTCTTTAATTGGTAACATTAAAGATTAAGATTTATATGTAGTTTCAATTTGAAATTCAATAGAGCAATATGTGTGTGTCTATATATATATATATATATATATATATATATATATATATATATATATATATGGGCTGCTAATTTATACACATCTAAAAACATTAAGATGTAAATTAGCAAGCTACACCCACCTAAAAACACTAAGGTGTAAGTTAACAACCTACACCCACCTGAATATATACTCATTTTTATAAATTTTATCAAATTGTTTACAATCACCTCACTAATTTACACTCACTTTCATCATTATAAAAATTGTTTCCTTAAAAGTTTGTCTCTGCTACATGTTTTGTACCTTAAACATGTCATTGTCTTTTTTGTTTTTTTTAAGGATTTTCCTTAAGATAGTTACAAAACTGCCCTTCTATTTAAATTTAATTAAAATAGAAATAAAATGGGTGTAGCTTGTTAATTTACACCTTAGTATTTTTAAGTGGGTGTAAAATAACAGCCCCATATAAGTGCGTTTTAGTCTTTTTTTTCCTTCAAATATTCTTGTAGTAAGAATTTCATCTTTAAAGTAAATAAATAAAGAATCTTGAGTTTGAATAAAAACCCATAATAGAAATGAAACTATGAAACCCACCGTTCACCAAAACAAAAACTGAGAAAGGAACCCACGTTCACCGCTCCCACCGCAATTATCTCATCTTTCCCGCTAATCAAAGAATCTGATTGAAATTCAATCTCAATTGTTGTGATATAGCGTCGTCGTCGTTCTCTTTTTCACACTCTTGCCTTTGTGAATCAGGTCTCATATTCATTCTCATGTAACTCTGTTTTTGCTTACCATCATAGCTTCCATTGATTCATAGCATTAAAGCAGAGTATTTCAGTTTTAATTTACTTACAAGTATTTTGTGTATTTGTTGTTTTTATAGATCATTAGCAGGAATTTTATGCCGATTGATTGATTTTTCATTTACATAACTGTGTTAGTCAATTAATATAGTTTTTTTTTTAATTTATTGTATTAGTGCAAGAAGGATTTGAGTCTTGTGATGAATTGGAAACTAATGATTGTTTAGAAGCAAATGGTACTTGTGAAGAAGAAACACCTTGTGATGGGATGTCATTCAAATCTGAAAAGGAAATTATCGAGTATTACAAGAATTATGCTGAACGGGTGGGTTTTGGAATTAAACAAATAAGTTCAAAAAAAGGAGATGAGGGGAAAATGTATTTTACTTTAGCATGTAGTCGAGATAGAAAGTATGTGAGTCGCTCAAAGAATCTGTTGGAGCCAAATCCTGTAACTAAAACGCAGTGTAAGGCTAGATTGAATGCGTGTATCTATTTAGACGGAACAACTAAAATTAAAAGTGTATTTTTTGAGCATAATGATGATCTAAGTCCGGGGGAAACACTATATTTTAGATCAAACAAGAATATGGGGGCTCAAATGAAGAGGAGGTTAGAACTCAATGACGAAGCTGTGATTAATGTTAGCAGAAATTTTTGATCTCTAGTCGTTGAAGAAAATGGGTATGAAAATCTCACATTTGGAGAAAAAGACTGCATGAACTATATAGACAAAGTAAGACGACTACGACTTGGGACAAGAGATGCTAAAGCAATACAAAAATATTTTGTTAGGATGCAAAGGCAAAACAATCAATTTTATTATGTCATGTATGTGGATGATGAAAGTTGATTACGAAATGTGTTTTGGGCAGATGTAAGATGTAGGGTTGCATATGAATATTTTGGCGAAGTTATAACTTTCGACACCACTTACTTAACAAATAAATATGACATGCCTTTTGCTCCTTTCTTGGCGTAAATCATCACGGCCAGTCTATGTTGTTGGGTTGTGCTCTATTGTCAAATGAGGATACTGAAACTTTTACTTGGTTGTTTAAGACATGGTTATAATGTATGCATGGACGTTCTCCAAATGCCATAATCACTGATCAAGACAGGGCAACGAAGAATGCAATTGAGATTGTCTTTCCTAAAGCTTGTCATCGGTGATGCTTATGGCATTTAATGAAAAAGATTCCAGAAAAGTTTGGTAGACACTCTGACTACGAGTCTATCAAAACACTTTTGCATGATATTGTATATGATTCTTTTAGCAAAAGTGATTTTATGACGAGGTGGGAAAATATGATTGAGTGTTACAAACTACATGATAATGAATGGCTGAAAGGGTTATTTGTTGAGCGACATCGTTGGGTCCCTGCATATGTAAGGGACACATTTTGGGCTGGAATGTCAACTATACAACGAAGTGAAAGTATGAACTAGTTTTTTTGATGGATATGTAAGTTCAAAGACAACATTGAAGCAATTTGTTGAGCAATACGATAATGCATTGAAAGATAAAATTGAAAAGGAAAACATTGCTGACTTTCATTCTTTTAATACAGTTATTTCTTGTATTAGTCACTTTGGCTTTGAGTTCCAATTCCAAAAAGCATTTACCAATGCAAAGATTAAGGAATTCCAATTGGAAATAGCTTCTATGATGTACTGTCATGCATGTTTCAACAGATTGGAGGGTTTGGATTCTATATTTTCTATTACATAAAGTAAGAAAGTATACGACAAGATGAAAGATATTGTGTTCATGGTGTTCTTCAATGAAAAAGACTTCATGTTAAAATGCACATGTTGCTTGTTTGAATTTAAAGGCATTTTATGTAGGCACATCCTTTGTGTGCTTAAGCTCATTGGGAAAACAAATTTCGTGCCATCTAATTATATTTTGGCACGGTGGAGGAAGGATATAAAGCGGAGGTATACACTTATTAAATGTGGTTTTGATAATTTGGCTGGAAAAATTGAATTGCAACGTGTAGGTAAAGCTTGTGATGCCTTTTATGAATTTGCTTCAAGGAGGATAAATAATAAACATCGATTTAATGTTATACCAATGTTCCATTGCTCAATACCGTTTTACTCGATGCATATTTTTTAAATTTGATAGTTAGGTTGTAAGTTTATATCACATAGATCATTTACGTAATTTTTACGAAAATCTAAAATCGTTTCGTATGTTATTTAGATACATCAAGATTATCAGTTTATGCACTTTTATAGAACACCATTAATCTTGTTGTATCTCAATAACATACGAACCAAATATATATAAAAAAAAACAGAACCAAAATCACGCCACAATTATTCCTATATTTTAATGATTCCTTAATACTTCTGCAATCAGCTAAAACAACAAAAGAAAATAAATAGAGGGAGTAGTACTTTAGAAACTAAATTAGGGATAAATTTAAGGCTCCGTCTAGGGTGCATGACCCTAATGGGTCTCTCACCCATAGGAGACCTCTCTCTGTTTTTTTTTTTTGGAAAGTTGGAACACAACTTCTACCACAAATACAGGACACAATACCATATCACTGTTCCATACCCAAATTTCATTTTTTTTCCTTCTCTCTTCTTCCACCTACAACCACTCTCTCTATCATACGTCCACCTTCGTCCATCACCCAGTCATTCGCTCTTCAAGCATTTCTTCTCCCCACCGATGTGGTGCTAATAAAAGTCTCAAATCTCATTTCAAAAAATGAAACTTTCAGATATGGATCTAACAAAGTATTATTTGTTCCTTTGTTCTTCATGCAATCAAAATACGCATGAACATCAATGTGAATGTCATTGTCATCCGTGAATTTTCTCAATCATGAAAAAGAAGAAAAAACGATTTTATTTAAAGAAGCAGAACTATCTCTCCTCTTCCCCCCTCCTTCTCTACAACAACCCTTCAAATTTGCTGTGATTTTAAAGCATACTTTGGGTGAATTATTGATTGGTGTTTCGACTTACATTAACTAAAAATTGCAAATTGCAGTTCCAATTTTTTTTTTTTTGTATAAATATGATAGAAGATTTCGATGATTTTGCTGGTTAATGGTTTAAAGAATGTTGCATGTTTGCAGATTAGAGAAATGACGCATTCGCCCTTGCCATTGACTTGATATAACAAAACAACCCCTGTGTCAATGTCAAGTATTTGTCCACACTTCTGCGTCTAAATTTACACTTTTGTCCTTTTTTTACTCAACCATTGGATTTAATCCAATGGCTCCTATTCATTTTGCAAACACAAAAAAAAGAAAAAGAAAAGATGGTCTCCTACGGGTGAGAGACCCATTAGGGTCATGCACCCTAGACGGAGCCTAAATTTAATGGTCTGTTAATTATTTTTTTATTGTTTTTATTTGTTGGATTTGATTTGTATGAACTAACAACCTAAAATTATTTTACATAGCATACATTTGTTTTGTGTGTGAATCATAATATGTTATCTATGTGTAATTAAAGAGATTAATAATTCGATTTATTTAAGACCTCTATGAGAGACAAAATCCTCCTTGCATGCATTAAATGATCAACAATGCAACATCAAATACTCGTACAAAATAGTTTAATGTTAAATCTGTATAAAAATTAATACTTCATATGTTTTAAAATCAACATCATATTTGAGTGGTGCTTGTTTTTTTTGTTAGAAAAGAATCACAATTTTTAAAGAAATGATTAATTATATTAACTTTAATGGTAAAATTAGTAGTATTATTTACTATAATTAAGTTTTTTTTTTACGGAGAATTGTAATTATTAACTAAGGCCATGTTATGAAAAATAATAATAAATGTTACATTAATATTCTAAAGTGATAATTATTATGAGAGAAAGAAAAATCAAGATAAAAAACCTTAAAAAAAAAATAAGATGGAAAAAAAAACCGCAAATGTGACACTAATTTATACTATGAGTATTTTTCAGTGTTTGATTAAAATTTGAAGATTTTTTTTTTGACAAAATTTAAAATTTGAAGATGAAATTGAAAAGGTACAAAAATAGAAATGTATAAAAATCAGTTATAGGAAAAATAAAACCGCTTTTATACAAACTTTGACGTCAGAAAGAGTTAGTTGAATTCTCAAACCCACCGTGTTACTCCGATCACTCTGCACGCGTAAAGTGCTGATGTCATCAACTCCGTCGCCATCACCGTCGTATCTGACGCCGACGCAAAGATACGCCGCCGGAGCCTTATTCGGCCTTGCTCTACACCAAGCACAACTTCATCAAACCCATCCACTAGGCCTTTCAACCGACGATTTTCCTTCTCCGAGCAGTTCCACCTCCACCCGTGCGGTTTCCGAAGATCCTGACCTTTGGGTTCACCACACCTCCGGTTTGCTTCGCCCCGTTTTTATGTACGTTTCTATCAATCATTTTTCTTTTATTCAATTCATTGCCATTTTCGTGATTAATGCTTTCAAGTTAATCAAAGTTCTGTTTCTGTGCAGATTTCTTGATATTGATTCTGCAGCATGGTCTGGACTTGAGGAAACTTCTGGCTCTTCTGTGGCTACGCGTCATGTGGGACCGGTATGTCATTCTACGTATCATGTGGATTTTGATACATTGTGAGTGTAAAAAGTTTTAAACAGTTAGGAAAGGAAATCACAGTCGGACATATGTGTAGCTTTATAAGTAGTTTTGATTAAAGTCAAATGCTTTTAGTGATGTGATAAGGATGATTGATAGGCAGTCTAAAAAATCTTTATGCTGACGATGTATATGAATTAAATAATTTACTCGGTTTTGTTGCTTTAAGTATGCTTTTTAAATCATGGTAAATGTGTTGAAATTTCATTTATTGCATACTCCATCCTTTGTTCGTAAAGTGAGGGGATTATAATATCATACCTATGTAGCACTTTTGATCGAAGGTGTGTCCGATGTCTGACACGTGTTAGTATCTGTCACCAACACAACACCAACACGACACGTACACATGTAATTACATTCAATTAATTCATTTTTCAAAATTAAAATCCATGTCGAAGTGTTAGTTTCGTTGCTTCATAGCATCATACCTTTTTTATTCTTGTTCTTCTATGTATACAAATGTAATTTATTTGCCTCTTAGCACGTATTAGGACCTTTGAACTCTTTTGCTGAGCAAGATGGTGGTGTCAAATGATATCTCATGCATATTTGAATCGTGTTTATAAACCCAGCTGCGATGTGTCGATAAAAAGAATTGCCAAAAGATACTAAAATTATTAGTTTTCAATTTGTTTGTGAGGAGCTTAACTGCTCAACCACCAAGCTATGTTTATTACTGTTACTCATGTTAACTGTTCCACACTGTTCTTATTTTTTTCCGTCTTCTTTACTTACTATTGCATTGGTGTCGGTGTATTTTTGTGTATAAAGTTTGGTGCTGTGTGGCATAACTTTTTGTTTTTAGTTGTTTTGTGTTCATATGTTTAATTTTTTTATTGATAAATCACTTAAAGATAATGCATGTGAATGCTGCAGTTCTTGAGACTATTGTCAGAAGAATATGATGATGATAATGCTAAAAGGTTAGATCAAGAGCTTGCTTTGTCGGAAGCAGTTGATGCTTTGGTTCTTAGCTTAGAAAAAAATTCAGAGTCTTCGAGGTCAAAACGAAAGAAGTTGCGTGAATACGAGCATGAATGTCGTGAGAAGTTTTCAACTGCCGATGTTCAACCAAATTCTGAGAAGGTAGACATGCATTTGGAGACTCAGCAAGAGGAAGATACTCTTTTCTTTGAATGTGAAGAAGACCCACATGAGGGATCTTCTAACAGTAAGACTGATGAAGGTCCAGTTGAAGAGTTAATGATGCTCAGCTATCAGAGGAAAGTGACAGTTCTCTACCAACTTCTCGCTGCTTGTTTGTCGGATATTGGTGAAAAAAACACAAAATATACTCGGAGAAGAAAGGGATATGATGCTCGACATCGCGTGGCTCTACGGCTGCTTGCAACTTGGCTCGATATCAAGTGGACAAAAATGGTTTGTCAAATAAATCTTTTGATTATTATTTTTATATGATCGGGAACCAATTTTTTATATGTTGAGGTTATCACGAGATATGACTGTAAGAGTTGTTTTTACTGTTTATAATGTATTAAAAAGATATGTAAAGAATCATCCTCACTCTGGTGAATACAGCTTATAAATTCATCTTAATTTTTAAAGCTACATGTTGAGCCTGATTCTTCTACATGATTATATGTTATAAGATTTGGTTTAAACTATTCTTTTATTAAATCTCACATTAACAGACCCCAT
Source organism: Medicago sativa (assembly GCF_051527215.1). NCBI lineage: Eukaryota > Viridiplantae > Streptophyta > Magnoliopsida > Fabales > Fabaceae > Medicago > Medicago sativa. The sequence goes on along the minus strand of NC_140753.1, from coordinate 11,931,459 downwards.
AGCCCCCATATCTTCTACTTCTAAATTTGATAATTAAATTTCACTTTGCAGGAGGCTGTTGAGATGATAGTTTCTAGTTCTGCAATGGCGATCGTTAAAGAGCAAGAATCAAATAAAGAAGCTCAATCAAATGAAAGCGGCTGGGCTAAATGGAAGCGGGGTGGTATTATTGGTGCTGCAGCGTTAACTGGGGGAGCTTTGATGGCTATTACTGGTGGTATAAATGAATAATTCCATAACATATTTTGTGTTTTGATTTGAATTGAACAAGTTTCTTTGTGGATTTGACTGTTTTCACTTTTAAGCACAAAACAGGATTAGCTGCCCCAGCAATTGCTGCAGGACTTGGTGCTTTGGCTCCAACTTTAGGTACTTTGATCCCTGTTATTGGAGCAGGTGGATTTGCAGCAGCTGCTAGTGCAGCAGGAACTGTTGCTGGTTCTGTTGCTGTTGCTGCCTCATTTGGAGGTATATATATGTCCATGTTTGATTGGATTTTTAGAATCTTCTCATGCCAAGTAGCTCTCTGTGATTTCTGTGTTGTTTAATGATATTATCAGGACCACCAAATCATTATTCATATGCTTATATTTCTTAGAGATTTAGGCCAGCACTATTTTCAATCTGGGGTTTTGGGTTGATCCTCAATGTGATGGTTTTTTGTGCTACATTACTGGTCAATTTATACATTTTGTTGCTGCAATTTGTTGATCAACCTGCGTGCAGTAATTTCTTCAATGAAATATGTTTTATAACTACTAGTCAAACTGTAAAGGGAACAGTTTGAATTGCCTTTTCACAAGGCGCGTTAGAAGGGTTGTATGGGATTTTTGTTTGAGTTCAATTCATATACACTGTCGGTGTAAAAAAGTTTTACACATGCATCCAATGGTGTATTGACACATCATTTAATGAGTTAAAAACACGTGACTTGTCATACCTCATTAATTGATGTGGCAACACATCAATCAATGGTTGCATGTGTAAAAAATTTGTACATTATAAAATTAAACTCTTTTTGTTTTATAGCTCATTAACAATCTGGTGGAAACCACAGGCCCATTAGTACGTCCTATATTTTATTATCGGGAGCACGGGACATTTCTAATTTACAATATTTCTTTGTAGTACTAGTACATTCTATTTTAATCTGTTTTTAGGACATATTTATGATCTGTAGGACAATTCTCATTACCCTTTTTTTAGTGCTAATGATGTTCCTTTTCTAGATAATAAAAGTAATTTGTGTGTCTTTGTTCAACCAGCTGCTGGAGCAGGGCTTACTGGAACCAAAATGGCTAGAAGAGTTGGGAGTGTTGACGAATTTGAATTCAGAGCTATAGGTGACAACCATAACCAAGGCGTAAGCATTTATTGATTTTGTCGTATTCTTACTTTTTGGTGACATTTCTTGCTTGATCGAGTTATGATCCATGTGCATGCAAGGACATGTATGCATGAACTTTTTTAACCTTGTATTGTATAGCAATACTTTTGCACTAAGTTCATTGTTCCATATCAGACTCTTATTACTTCTGCTTGCAGAGATTGGCGGTTGAGATATTGGTTTCCGGATTTGTCTTTGAGGAAGATGATTTTGTAAGGCCATGGGAAGGACAGAATGACAATTTGGAGAGGTAGAAATTTTGCCACTTTCCATCTCCAATAAATGTCATTTCGATAATCATTGTTTAGGAAAATGTAGTTGATATTGTTAAGCTCCCACATCAGCTAGGTATAATGCAAAAATACTCCTTCAATTGACTTTGATAATCCTTCCTTCTTTAGTTTTTGATATTGTGTTGGCCTAGTCTATTCTCAGTATTGCATTATGTTGTGGTTTCCGCAAAACTGGCAAAAGGGGCTAAAGTGGTCGCAAATGCTTTAGAGTATGAAAGATGTCTTGCCTATAGTGGAGTACAAGGCGGTTTTAGTTTTTTTTAAATAAGGTGATTCATGGTCCATGAGTGAATATATTTTGTCTTTTATTTAAAAAAAATTAGTATTTTCATTTTTTCTTAACAATTCAATTAGTTTGGTCTGGTCTGGGAAATATTTAAAAGGATATGTTGTAAGTAGATTTCTTTCTTGTCTTTTATTTGGAGTCTTTTAATATTTTTATTACTTTGTTTTGAACATTTCAACTTTTGAGTTAGTATTTTTTCACCTTTTGCCCTGGTCTGTGAACTATTTCAAAGGATGCACAGTGAAAGGAATTTGTCTTCTATTTAATTTTTTTAAAAATATTTTCAGTATTTTTGAATAATTCAACTTTGAGTTAATATATGTCACCTTTTTATACCACTTATTTTTGTGCAGGTTTTGATTTTTGAACAATTCTTGTACATTATAGCATACTTTTTTTTATGTATGTACTGTAATTGCGTATTTTCCCACAGTTTCTTTACATTTGTAAAATTGCAATGTTAATACCCTAATGATTCATGGTCCTAGCAAAACAAATAACTTTTCATATGGCCTTGCCAAAAGTTAGGTATGCACTGCAGTGGGAGTCCAAGAATCTAATTGCTGTTAGCACTGCAATTCAGGACTGGCTTACTTCAAGTAATTGATTTGAGTTTCAGACTTATAATATTTTTTAATATTATAAAGTAGAATTGCGTATGATGTCAATATTTCTATGATGCATTAGGAATTGCGATGGAGCTGATGAAGCAAGGGGCAATGATGACTGTCTTGAGTGCACTTTTAACTGCATTGGCTTGGCCAGCTGCATTGCTTGCCGCTACTGATTTCATAGACAGCACGTGGTCAATTGCTATTGACAGGTTTAATTTTATCTTTTGGTTTTAAGTGCAATAGAATTTTTGCAAAGCATGGAGTTTCTATCGTTTTTGATGGACAGTATACTGTGACTATAGTTTTTTTGAAGAAGCTAAAATGGAATTAAACTGAACACTTGCCATTCCAGCACAAGATGTGCATGGAGTGGCAAAGAAAAAGTCAAACACAAGAATCACATGTCCAAACCGGCTAAACAAAACCGAAGAAAACACGTATGCAATATATCTAGCCAAAGCCTTATAGTATACGACCTACATACTACATAGCGTGGCACAGTTGGCAGATAATGGGGTCCCTTAAGCATGTGAGCATGGGTTTGATCCCTGCTTGGTGGTGCATATGGAAGAGCACTTGTTGGGAGAGGTCAACCCTTTAAGTGGAACCTGTATCTCGAAGGATTAGTTTCTGGCTTCCGGCTGGGGATCCCTTGGGCAACCAAAAAAAAGGAACCCCGTAAAGTATATGAACTATGAAAAATCAATGTGTTTTGGGGTGGCTAGAATATATCTGTTCATGTTTATCCCTTTTTTAGACAAACGACATGGTAAAAAAAGGATGTTTCACTGTCTCGATTCCATTCGTAATTTCTTATTTATTTTGCCTATCTAAGTTTACTTTACTTTTCAGATCAGACAAGGCAGGGAAGCTGCTTGCTGAAGTGTTATTGGGAGGATTGCAGGGAAATAGGTATTTATCTTGTTTAGAAGTTTCTTTAAAAAGTTCTGCTCCTTAAAACGATGGAATATGCAATATTTTTAATCTGAGTTTCAGGCCTGTGACACTTATAGGTTACTCACTTGGAGCAAGAGTTATTTTCAAGTGTCTAGAGTGTTTGGCTGAAACGGAAAACCATGGTAGGTGTTCCTACTTTGTTTCTTTTAATATTTTTGGTCTTCGATATGATAGATTGTTTTCCTTTCTTTACTGGTCAAAGGATAAGCTTTTCCCCCCTTACAACTTTTCGACTCTGGTGATGGGGACATTACATAATAGTTCATGTCTATGTGAGGTGCTTCTTCTGTTTTTTGGCAGCTGTGATTAAATGAAAAATGCTCCTTCTGTTTATTGGCAGCTGAACTTGTAGAAAGAGTTGTCCTTCTTGGAGCACCCATTGCAATCAAGGATGTGAATTGGGAAGCTGCTAGAAAGGTAGAAATGAATTCGGTTTTTCTCTTCATAGTTAGTACATTCTCATTCTCACAGGTGTGATGAAAATAAAGTTTTTATTAGTTTCAATGATATATCCTTGTATTCTGTAGATGGTAGCTGGAAGATTTATAAATGCTTATTCAAGGACCGACTGGATGCTTGGAGTTGCTTTCCGTGCCAGGTACATGAAAATGTAGTGGTAGATTTTATTCAGCACCATCGATTCTTTCAGTTGACCCACAGTACATAGGGATAATTCTTGCAAGAATTCAGTCCAAAATAAAAAAATGGAATGGCTTAAAGTTGTATTTGTGGTTCTCACTACATCTATAGATAAATTTTTTTATGCAGTTATAAGCATTAAGTTGTAAGTTAAGGGGGAATTAGTCACTTTAGTCCCTGAATGGGAGAGGATTCGTCACTTTAGTCCCTGAATGAAGAGAAATTGCAAAACAGTCCCTGCATGGTCAATTTCAGGGACTAAAGTGACTAACAGAGTCTACATTCAGGGACTAAATTGACTAACGAAGTTTGCATTCAGGGACTAAATTGACTAACAAAGTCTACATTCAGGGACTATTTTGCAATTTATCTGCATTCAGGGACTAAAGTGACGAATCCCTTCCGATTCAGGGACTAAAGTGACTAATTCCCCTAAGTTAAGGGGCATTCTGATGCTACAACAGTGACCAGTATTTCATATGTGCATTGATTTTGTTTATTGACTTCCATATGTTGATCTGGATCCATAACCTTGTCATGATTTTGGATTTATGAGCAATTTTTGCATCATACCTTTTTTGTGTATGACCGTGAGGCACTGTCTCACCTAATCCATAGAGAGATAGGTTGAACACTTTTAGTAAATAGAAACTAATATATTAATTTTGTGCAGCTTACTTTCTCAAGGTTTAGCTGGAATCCAGCCAATCGATATTCCTGGAATCCAAAATGTAAGTTTTTCCATCCTCTTCACCACACAATTGTTTTTTTTGGATATTTTTAAAATATATTTGGGCACAGCTGCAATTAGCAAGTTGCTATTTTGATTTCTATGATTAGTGCTAGTCTGCTGGAAATTGGAATTTATAGTTTAATGGATATGGACATTTTGCTAAAACGCACTGGATTTTCAGGTTGACGTGACAGATCACATTGAGGGGCACTCTTCATATTTGTGGGCTACACAACAGATCTTGGATGAACTTGAACTGGAAACGTATTATCCCGTTTATAACAGCATTCTTCCTAAAGAGTAAACCACTTCCAATCCCACTTTCTTCTTGTTTGAATATAAGGAAGATAAATTCCTAGTATCACTGTCAAGAGGATCTGGATTCCCATGCATGAGGGCTGAGGCGTGTATTGTTGTCATATAACTGAGTCTCTCTCAAACATGTAAATTGTAATCATATATTTTATATCTAATAATGAGTGTGCATGAATGAGCGAGCTTAAGATAGTTCATTAAGTTTGTTTGTTACATACTCCCTCCGGTCACTATTATAAACAAAGTTGACTTTTTAGGTTCATTCAATAAATGATGTATGTGGTCTATATTTAGACTATATACATCATTTATTGAATGAATATAAAAAGTGAACTTTTGCTTATAATAGTGACCGGAGGGAGTATATTATTTGATAGAGAGAAAAATTTAATAGTAAAATTTGGCGGGTTCAATCTGTACAATAAAAAACTAGCCAGTCTCATTTTTTTTAAATTAATAAAAAACAATTGCATTATCTAAATTGTCCCTCGTAAAAACTCGTTTTACAAGAATATAATCTTACTTGGTTAAATAGAACTTTAAGAATGACAATATGGACTAAATATTAATCTAACAATCAATATTTGTCATTAAAAAAAGAGTTAAGTTTGTGAGACAAAATAAACTCTTTTTAATTATTTATAAGAAGGGAGTCCCTAATATGGTCCTTAATATTTAAGGTCCACCCATGGTCCACCATCTTTTACCTAGTATAACAGGTTGCAATTGTTTTGTTTTCTTTGATAGTGGCATGGGCAGTAATTAACTCAGATTCGTTGGGTAATTTTAACATAACCCATTTCTGCAAACCATATAGGACCAGTTCCATACTTGTTCTCTTTCTCTCGTGTCCTTGAACTCTTTGTAACCACTACAATAGTGTCCCGTCGTTAAACACAAGATCAGTTCCCATTAAAACAATCCTCAAGGATTTTAAGCTACCGTATAAGTAGTTATTTACAAGGCAGATCGGAACAATTTAAAACGAATTGACAATAGATTAATCAACTTCTTTCTCCATTTTTATTTTCCGCCTTTTATTAGCAAAAACTAATCTAAGAAACAGAGAAACATAACACAACACAGTTGAGTATCAATCAACTTGTTGCTTTTGTCAAAAAAAAAAAATTGTTGCTGAGGTGCAACAACTTAGTATAATAGGAAGAAAAGAAAGAACAAAAAGGACGCATGTTAAACTTTTATCGCCACTGTGCGGTCTCTGTATTTCCTGTGAGGTGGTTTAGCTGCGAAAATGTCATCTCCGCAGTTCCCTCTCGACGTGTTTGCGGTTCCTCTGTATCTATAGCATTTTTGTTATGCATCTTTTCCTCTCTGCTCTAGATTTTTTTTGGAAGGGGCTTAGAAAAATCAACGTGAAGTTTCCCAATGTATAATTGATACAATACAAAATGCCAATCGGTCCCACATTTTTGTACCTTTAATTGTAACCAGCTATAGCAAGTTAAGTGGTTGAGGTCCACCAATGGTCCTTTTAAATTAAGGTCCATATTAGGGGCACCTTTATAAGAAAACTCTTTATTCTATTAAGAAACCAAACATACCCTTTCTTGATAGATTAAAAAAGTTTATTTTATAAATAACTAGTTTAGAGACCCGGCGTTGCCCGTGTTAGATATTAAATAAGTTTTGTAAGTTTGTGTGCACGAATACACGTGTCAGTATATTAGATTGAATTTATTTAAATTTACAATTATAATAATATCATAAAAATAAATATAAATGATGAGATGAATGTCCAATGCAAGAATAAAAAGTGTAACAAAATCAATAATGAATTAGTCCAAGTGGTAAGAGTTTTGGGTCCCTTTAAACATGTGGTCATGGGTTTGTTTCGTAACTCATGCGTATGAGAGAGAAAAATCGATTGAAAGGGAAGAAAGTGGTTGAAATATATATATATATATATATATATATATATATATATATATATATATATATATCAAAGTATATGTATGAGAAATAATAAAATTGGTGTTTGGCAAACCTGAAGAAGGAAAAATGTTAGATGAAAAGAAGGTTTGGGGTTTCTGCTTGTGCTCAAATATGAAAATATGTGATTAACGAAAATTTATTTATTTATAATTAACATTTGCATTAGAATATGCTGCTAAAAGATAACATAATAATTAATCGAACCTTTTTTTCCTCAAACATAAAAACTAATTGAATGATATAGTGCTAAAAGATTAGTAATAACTAATTGAAGCTTCTTTTCCTAAAAACAAATAAACAAATTGGAGTCTTTTAATCATAAAATAAGATCGTATATGTAAACTTTGTTGAAAGTATTATGTGTAGTTTGTTGAGATATTTCTGCTACATAAAATATTAGAAATTCAATAAAAATTTAAAGAAAATATTGAGTGGATAAGATCAAAATGTTGTTGAGATATTTATGTTAAATAAAATAGGGTTAATTAAGTTTTTAGTCCCTATAAATATTTACGGTTTTATTTTTAGTCCCTATAAAATAAAATCACATTTTTTAGTCCCTGTGACATTTTCCTTAAGCATTTTAGGGACCAAAAATGTTGATGGAAATTTTTTATAGGACGAAAAATGCTAATGGAAATTTTTTATAGGGACTTATAATGCTGATGGAAAATTCTATAAGGAGTAAAAAGTGTGAATTTATTTTATAGGGAATAAAAACAAAATTCTGAATATTTACAGGGACCATTTACTTAATTAACACAATAAAATATTGGTTTTTAAAATTATAAAAAATAATAAAAATATTGAGAATGAATGTGGAAGTGACACGTGGCATAAAAAACCTTACTTTATATATATACTATTGATAAAAATAGTCATGTGTAATTCATTTTGACCCCCCCCCCCCCCCCCCTCTCTCTCTCTCTCTCTCACACACACACACACTTGTGATTCTCACTTGCCTTCATCTTGTTGTCTGCGTCTCATTCCAACTCATTTATTCCAATTCTGATTTATCAGATTTTGGTGATTTAAATTGTGTTTTTTGACGTCTCTCATCCATGTTGTCGGTATGCCCAATATCTTATCATTGTTCGCTAAAATTGTTGACAATGATGACATTGAGCATCACCCTCTAGTTAGAATTGTTTGTTGTACTATTATACAATCTTGTCTGGTTGATTGTCTTCCACCTCATATTCGGCCGCTAAATCTGCTCTATTTGGTTGTGACATCAATTACAAGATCTTCAACCGCCCTCTAGAAAGCCACCATGGAACTTTGTCTTGGACACTCCATCACTGTTGTTTTTCTTTTCTTCTTTCAAATTGTTTATGCAGATGCTTTTATGCTTCTCTTGTTTTGTATCTTTTTTCGCCCTTGTTACTTTTAGTTTGTTTGAAGTTGATGCTCTATATGCTCGCTGAAATATCTGAGAAAGACTCACTTTGTAGGTGCCATATTTCAAGTAAAAGATTCACGAAAGCTCTGACCAAATTTAACATTCTCTTGGTCTTACAAATAACTCATCAACATGTGGGTGAATTAATCTTGTCCAAAACCACATCTAGTCCATATGAGCAAATACCAACATTTTTCTTTTTTTTACAAATGAATGAGATTAAAGACCGACTTTTGTATTTTCCAATGAATGAGATTAAAAACTGAATTTTGCATATTCCTTTACCATTGTCCACGTGAAAGAAATTAGTTTGATTTTTTGTTCATAAACTTTCCATCCGTTTGTGAAATGTTTATGTGTATGATTAACATGATTTTATCTTTCTCAATCACAAATGATCACAAAATGGGGATGTGGCATATTTCAACTCATGGTTAGTTACTTAATTTGGTTGGACTATCTTTATTTTAGAGGTTGAATGAAACTTATTGTTAAGTAAAAAAAAAAAAAATCCTTTGAAAAAAAAAGTGAATAAAAAAATTCCCACATGGCCATTGGCTCTATGTTTGGGACCAACAAAAACAATACAAAACAAAAGCGTGTCATAATCGTAATGGTATCTATCTTTAAGTTTAATCTATCTATCTATTTCATTTTTGATTCAAAAAATAGGATGAACTAAGAATCAACCAATAAACCGCGTAATCCCTTTTCTAATTCCCACCATTTACTTCCCTAACCCCCATTTTATCTCAATTAATCTCCCCTCCTATTGTATTCCCTTTCAGGTAATCTTCTTTGATTTTCCTATCAATATAGATATTTTAATTCATTAATTTTTTTGTTCATGATTATGTTATTCTTTGCTAGAATTGTTGCTGCTGCTGCAGCTATAAAATTTATGTGACCATCGATTTCAAATTGTTGGAGGAATTTTGGGGTTGCAATAAAGTTTGGTTTTTTGGAATCAAATGGCCGCTGTGGCGGGTTGCCGGCGATTGGGGAGATTGAGGACCAATTCCGGGGTTGGTTTAACTGGTTTTGCTGGCTATGGAATTGGAGCTTCCAAATTTTCACCTTCAATTTCGGGTTCTATGTATTTTTCTGGTTTTGGTAAATCAAATGGACAACGGTTGTTTCTTGTTGATACATTAGCCCTTGTAATTCACATTTTCTCTTTTATACTTTTTTAATTATTTTTTTATTTGCTTTTCATGTTTCTTAATCCAATGTTTTAACAATTCAACCGAACAACGAACCATCGAAACCTCTGGGTCATATTCAGTTTCAACCGCCTTAAACCGTAGTCAAACTGCTAAAGTAAATGAACTGTGGTAAAGACATGTTCAAGGTTTAACCGATTGAACTGTCCGGTTTGGTTTTAATTTTAAAAACACTGCCATTTCATTTGTGGACCCGGGCTCCCCTGCATCCACGCAGTCAGGACATCCGTGGCTGTTTGTTTAAGATTAGATGATCCATATTCAAACTCGGCATTTTGAATTATAAATTAAAATCTGCATTTTTTTGGATCATCCGATCTTTGACCAAAAGGCCACTAACGTCCCGGCTGCGTGGATGTGGGATCTTCTGACTGCAAGGAATCCAAATTCTTTATTCCCTTGGATTAGTTATGAAGAAAGGCTTAATTTTTGCACCCTTTGTTGTTGTGTAGGTTAAGAGGCTTGAGGGACAAGGAGTGCCTTTAAAGCAAGCTGAGGCAATAACTGGTGCTATAACTGAGGTGTTGAATGATAGCTTGGAGAATGTATCTCGGTCATTGGTATCAAAAGAAGAAATGCAGAGGGTAATGCCTGCCCTTTTGAAACTTATTTACAATTCCAGGAATGTGGGATTTTCATTGTGCTGCTCTATTTCAAGTTTTATTGCTTTTGCAACCGTGATGCAAAAAGTTATGTAATAATGTTTTTTTGAAGGAAGTTATGTACTAATGTTAGCTCTTTTGGTTCTTGCTTTTGTCTTAAGACTGAGATGCAACAAGAAGCCAACCTGTCCAAATTCAAAACAGAAGTGCAGAGCTCACAGGTATTCATTAATTGCAAAAATAGTGTTATATGTGGACTTTGATGACTTAGGTGCATGTGTATGATATGGTAATGAAATTTTAAAGGTTGAATGAAGGGCTTTTGTGCATATATATGAACTGCAACTACTACAAATTTTGCTTTAGTGTTGTAGACATAGGCTACACGAATATAACAAATAAACGTTCTTATATCTACTTGTTTTTTATTAGCAAAGAATGCGAATAAATGTGAGTGCAAGGAGTAATGGTAATCCAACCTTTTACAATACAAGTCCAGCACCTAAGAACACAAGGAAATAGAAGAGATTGGATTTAGACACCAATCAGAAAAATATAACCAAAACCACATTTCGACTTTGATCAAGTCCAAAATGGCAAAAATATCTTACCTACAAAAATTTTCCTCAGCAACCAAATAGAGACCATACCGCAGCGTGCCAAATGCAATAAAAAGATCTCCTTGATTTTTTTCCTGCAATTAGCTAGCTGCCCAAGTACAATTCCAAATCAGAGGAAGGCATATAGAATGAAAATCCAAGCTAGGCATATATTTATCCAAATATGGTGAGATACGGAACAAGAAATAAATAACTGATTAATATTCTCTTCACTAGAATTACAGAATATGCAAGAAGCCCCTGCAGAATTAACAACACCTCTCTTAGATAGAGCAGCCCTTGTGGACAACCTGCCTAAATTCAAACAGCAAGAAATTACTTTCAAAGAAGTCAAAATCTTCCAGAAGATTTTAAAAATAGCATCAGCAGAAATCAAAGAGGGCGCAGTGCAATGATTTTCAAAAACACATAAACGGAACGAACAAAATATTTTGTAAACAATCCTCCTTTGAAATCCAAAGTCCTTTTCACCTTCAGAGGAATAAATGACCGCAACCAGGGTGCCTAGTTCACTGACCAAGTCTTCTTCCCATGCTAGAGAGGATATTCTCCATCTTCAAGACCAACACAATACATCATCCTTCCACTCTCCCATGTCAATAATGAAGGCCTCCTTATATTCAGATAGTTGGAACGACCTCGGAAACAAAGATTGGAAGTTACATGTACCAACCATAGTATCCAACCATAGTTCTAAATTTCTGTTACAGCAAAGGAAAACCAAAGAAAGGGGACACAAAAAAATCAATTTGAACTAGATCTTTCTACCAACTTGAGGCTTTGTTACATGTACATCTACTTGTTGGTATGCTACACATTAGGAATTAAGTGCATCATCCTTCTCATGTTTTTACTAGGCAAATGCCAAGTAGACATTCTTTGTCATTGTTTTGTACAGCAATAAAACATTCTAATTCTATTGTTTGGAGTTCTCTAAAGTAATTAGCTCATTCAACAAAGTTAAAATTTTCGAGCGGAGCACTTAGTTATCTTCACCTTTTCCCTACTTTTAATATTTTGACACTTTTCTATTTTTCTTTCTGTTCTTTCCTTCCCTTTCTTTTATTGTACAACTGCTCTTGTATTGTTTGTCATGATGTTGTCACTGGCATGCATAGTCTTTCCTCGATTGATGCCTTTTGATATTGGTGTCACTTATGCATATAAGGCTGGTGCAAAGAGTGATAATTCTGGAGGAAAGTATGCTAATATCTGACATTTGTAAAACCAGATTGTATGATAAGAAATGGAAAAAGGAAATGATATTTAGATGTGTGTTAATATTTGTCCTTTATCGGAATGGTTCTCCCTGGTCTTTAGAATTTCATATGTTAATTATGAAATTAGTAAAGCTCTGTTTGGGAGTTTGGAGAGGATGGGAAGGGAGAGCTTGAAAAAAAAAAAGGAAGAAAGAATGGAGAGCTTTGGGAGGAGAGAGCTTAGTTTTATTCATGATACAAAATCCTCCTAATTTGGGGGAACTAAAAAATTGTATTGGACGAGGGTTTTGGGGGTTTGGGTAAATTTTCCAAATCCAGTTATATATTGTTATAATACTCGCAAAATTAAAAGTACATTAATTATAAGTATTCTTTTATCATTCACTAGAAAAACACACTCGCAATTTTTTTTGAAGGATTTCTCTATTTTTTCTTCTAATCTCATCCCTCCAAAGCCCTCCCCTCCCTTCCCCTCCAAACTCCCAAACAAAGCCTAACCCACTCCCTTTGGCTAGCTGACTTGTGATCTTCAAACTAAGGTGTATTTGTTCTTGAAATTATCTGTGGTTATTGAAGCAATCCTGTGATGGAAAATACGTATATATTCTCTTAAATAAGTTTGGTTGGTATTGGTTGCAAGATTTAGGACATTATGCAGGGATCCATCTTTCTGCTGAAGTTACTTTGTTTCTTGTTTCTATTTTTCGTCATTCCTTGTTTTCCTTGTCCTTATAATGTTTCCTCGGTGCTTTATCGAATTGAGTTTGACTTTTTTTTGCCCGATGTGGTCATATAATGAAAATATTATAATGCAGGGACACCACTTTTCTCTGCTCCAACACGAAACTGAGAAGCTTAAAAATGATATAGAGAAGATGCGTAGTGAATTGAGGTCTGGTTTACCTTGATTTCATCGACTTTCCTTTATCAACCACTAGTTTCATTTTTCAGGTAATAAACTTTATGGTGCATTGTTCTGGGTTGTGGTGTAGGTATGAGATAGATAAAGTCACGGCTGGACAGCGGTTGGATTTAAACCTTGAAAGGGGGTAAGAATTACAACTGAAAAACCAATTGTCTGAGCATTACTGAACTTAACGTTTCATCGCAATATCATATTTTCCATTATGATTGTTAATGTTTGACTGTAAGTGCAGGAGGATAAGGGAAGAGCTAACCAATCAGAATGCTGAAACTAACAACCTGACTAACAAACTTGATAGAGTAAGCAAATTAGTGTAGTGTACAGTTGTAGTTTTCTAGTAATTATTTTTTTTTTCTAGTAATTATTATTCCTAGTCATTTTGATTTTCTTTAATATTAATACAATGTTCAGGAAATCCATGCTTTAAGGGCTCAGCTGGAAGCAGCCAAATATGATGTGATAAAGTACTGCATAGGAACACTTGTTTCAATATCTGCTGTTGGCCTCGCCGTTCTTCGTATATTGATGTAAAACACAATGTATTCAGATTAACACTGACAAAATTGAGGTGAAGGAAACTAGAGAAGCTGTTTGGAAGATGTTGTATGTTCTGTAAGAGAAACAATTGCATGGCAGTGCTGGTGGAGCTGAAGTGGTTTCCATTAGACTTCAAATGGGCCTTTTTTTTTTCAAGCCCATATTCATTACATATCTCAAAAACTTTTTTTTTTTTTTTAATTACACAGGAAGCCAACTCATTTACTTGCCTTGCTGTTGTTTGTGAGTACTTGCACAATTTGTATCTAACTATAGAACGATTTTAATTATAACTATAATTATACAGTATACACATTGGATTTGTCTGTACTTGTTTTTCTACTCCACCAGTTGATGTGGTTTTCTGAGAAAAGCTTACAAGTACGCTTATATAGCGATGTTCATATCTTCTTTGTACTATTTGCACAACCACTTATATGATTTTTTTTTTTTTTTTAAAGGACACTTAAATGAATGTTGTACTTGACCATAATGCAACTAGCAAATGTACTTCATGAATTCCAAATTATAAGTCAACTTGCACAAAAAAATGTCGAATTATAAGTCAATCTGCAATATCAATATATTCTTTACTCTCTTCTTTCAATTTTTTCTCTCTCTCTAAGGAAGCAACTCAATGCATTTCATTAGCTAAAATATGCCAAATATATGAAAGTACATCATCCTAAGTGTGGGACCTAGCATTAGATGGGGCCACCGTACCAACTCGCAAGTGATCTCATTAGCTTGCCTCTTATCAAACTCGACATGAGAGTTTTGAAAATTATTTTGAAACAATTGTCTACAGACAAATATCATACAATCAAATTCACTATTATCATCTACACCCTTTCTAAAAGCATCCACAACCTTTTGATATTCACTCCAGAGTTGTATGCAAACCAACAATTTCCCCTATGTCAACATCACGTAGAGGAGAAAACCAAGCAGTTTTTACAAGAACAAAGTCCCCTGCATCATCACGAATTCACATCTCAATTCCTACTCTGTTCAATGATGAAGAAAATGAAATATCAATATTGCATTTGTAACGGCCGATTGCTAACTTTTCCCATCACTTTGGCTCAGACTGAGCTGGTGCAAAAGGGTAAAGATCATCGCTTCTATAGGCTAAATTACATCGGAGGTCCTTTAAGTTATTTAACTGTAACAAATTGGTCCTTTAAGTTTTTTTTCCGTACCAATTAGGTTCTTTAAGTTAATTAATTGTAATAAGATAGTCCTTTAAGTATTTTTCGTAACACTTAGGTTTTTTAAGTTATTTAATTGAAACTTTTAGGCCCCAAATAACTTGCATTTTTAAGATCTAAAAACCCTCAAATTGTTATGGTTAAATAACTTAAAAGACCTAATTGGTATGGAAAAAACTTAACTTGTTACAGTTAATTAACTTAAAGGACCAATTTTGTTGCATTTAAATAATTTAAAAAAAATTTGGTGTAATTTAGCTGCTTCTATATTATAATTTTGGCAAAGAACTCTATCAATTTTGTCCCATAAATTCACATCACGCCAAACTTGTACAATATTAGGATATTCTAAGAGAACATGAATGTTATCTCATAGTTTCTTCCACATATAACACAATTTGTTGGAGAATGCACCCCTCTACTGGTTAGGCGTGCTCATGTTGGAAAACAGTCACGACACACACCGCAATTAAGATTTTTTATCTTAGGTGGAGCTTTGAGTTTCCAAACTAAATTCCAAAGACATGGTATATGCAAATGAGATTTATCAGCGATTTCACTTACACATACGTTATAGGCACCACACATCGAATAATTGCCATTCTTTTCAGCCTTCCAAATCAACGTATCTTCATTAACCAGAGGTTGTAAAGGGGATTCAAAATAAGTTGGGCCGTATTTTAATAAAAAAATTGTAAATTAAATGAGCATTTCATACCTTGGAGGAGGGTTTAAGGATATCCTTCACCTTCACGTAAGCCAAATACGTGTAAGTAGGGCTATCAGTTTAAGGATATTCATCTTTTAACTATGGTTCGCCAAACAACCGAATATTCGTACTTGTTCCTATTCGCCATCTCGTCCCTTGTTTCACAACCATCTTCGCGCTAAATATGCTTATCGACATATAGCTCGGATTATGCCCAAGCCTTGACACTATAAAATCGCTATTAGAAAAATAATGTGCCTTTTAAACAACCGTGTTACAAGGCTAGTATTATCTATCTGAAACTTCCAACCCTGTTTACCAAGCATTGCCACATTGAAAGAAGTAATATCTTTAAAACTCATACCACCATGATTCTTATAAAATGACAACAGTTTCTATGACACTTTTCTTTCAATTCTTTTAATTTCTCTTTTCAATTTCATTAATGAAAGATAATTTTTGTAAAACACTCATAATTTCTTTTTACTATACAAAATTAACCATATTAATGAATTTGTGTGAAATTATCAAAACAATTCATAATTTGAAACGTGGATGAGCATTTATGTAGGTGTGGAACGTTGCCGCCGCATTTGTTTGATAGTGCCAATTAGCAGTGTCTGCAAGAGCAAGCCATCTAAGGGTGGTAAAATGGGTCCATCGACTCTTTGTCACCATCAATGCATTTAATTGTTTTAAAAAGACATATGTTGAAAATATTAGCCTACTATATTTGGTAGTTGTTGGTAGGTCCAAAAACAAAAATTACTAAATTTGCTAAGTTTTTACTATAAATTTGAAATATGTGTGTGTGGATTTTACCAATTAGATCTATTCTGTAATTTTTCGTAATTAAGTAAACGGTTTTTAGAGGGAAATACAATGTCCTAACGTTTATGATGATATTTTTAGAGGGAGTATTGTTTTCTTAGGTCTTGTAAATTATGATTTTTTTATGCATGAATCAGAGATCAAATTTATACCTTATGTTCAAAGAGCCAAATTTGCTTACCATCTGGACCACACCAATTTAGTTATATACTTTTGTGTTTAATAAATATATAATACACGTTGAATATACTTTGTGTTTGAATGAAAAGAAACAACAGAAATATACGAACTTTCTCGATTTAAAGAGAAAATGTGGAATTTTATATTCCTTGATAACAATCCTTTTCAATGGACTGAAAACAAGGTAATAAAAAGTTTGGGGAGAATGAGAAAACATAGAAAAAAAATACATTAATAAGTGTTGTTGATGTTGAAAATAGTTATATCACGTTGTAGAAAGTCCTAACACGGATTAGCGTGAGATTCATATGAAGAAGACAAGTAACAAGAAGGACAATTTGTCAAGGTACAATGTCATCCACGGATAAGATAAGAGTGGTCGTAATTGTATTGTATACCATAACACTTCAAGAGGCAATTTCAAACAGCTTGTTAGTGATATAGTTGGGGGTTGATACTGGGGTTGCACAATATTGGGCCATGTTCACTTTGTAACTTTATAAAAATTTCATTTATGATTGTACCAAAAAAAAAAAAAAAAAATTTCATTTATGATTTTCAACGTTATTACACTTGGTCGGTCCACATCATTCTTGTTTCCTGCTAGCATGGGGCATGCCTCATGTGTGCCAAGTAATCGAGTTGAGTAGCAAACAATTAATCATTAATGTTATTGGGTCAAAACTCAAACGTACGGGACCATAAGAGACTCACCCACATCACTAGCCTATCCCGTTCCCGCACCCCACCGAGCCTAACCAGGGCTCTGATACCACTGTTGGGTCAGGAGGGGAGCCTGAGGGACCGTCCACATCAAGGCTAGAACAACCACACAAGTAAGAGAGACACCACACTCATACCCCAAAACCTTAAGACAATGAGTTTATGGGTTCCCTCTCTTATATATCCTTTGTTTCCTCCATTTATAGTCGATGTGAGATATAATCACTCACACTTGATTACCCAACATTCCCGACCTACATGGGTCAACGAGACCTAACCTACGATAGATCAAGCCAGATTTTTTTCTTAGAGAAGACCTAAACTTTTTTGTAATCTTATTTAGCTTAAAAGTTATGAACCATTGCCAATTTGTCAATGAACCATTGCTAATTCTGTTGCATGAACTAGTCATATTAGTGGCGTTTAATATTGGGACCTTATATGATGTGTTTCACCCTATAAGTCAATCATTTTGAACACATCCAATTTATAAAGAAGACGCAACCCATAAATGACTTTTATTAGTCGGGCTAATTAATGTTGTATGATTTGGTTGTTTTATGCATTTGTTCATCATATTAACAAAGACCCAATTCTCTTTACTTGAATTTTCGTTGCTTTATAATGGATTTAAGTCAAGTCAGGTTTATTATTTAATAAATTTGTTAGAAAGATCGCGCATATAGGTCAACTAAAATGTCTTCAAACTATAACATGTTGTTTTACAACTCAAACTATAACATATTTGGTCAATGCATGTAATATATTAACCAATATAATATGTTTTAGGGTCATGTTAACCTGTGCCCTTAGGGCACAAGTTAAGGATCTAAAAGAAGAATTAACACATATGTTTTGTATTGAAAAATAAATTTTTATACTTTCAAGACATTGAATGCACGATTTTCAAAATTAAGTTTCTACATTTGCTTTCTAAACTTGTGCCTTGAGGGCACAAGTTAACATTTCCCTATGTTTTATAGTTGAATATACAAGTTATAGAGACCTATAACAGTTATCCCTAATTCAGCCCTAATATTTGATCGACCAATTCTTTACACCTAAAAGCCACATGTTCTAGATTTCACTATTTAATGAAATTTTAGATTTAATTATTCTATTGTGTCAATTGAAATAATTCATTCTCGCGAGAGAATCTAAGTCATTCAAAGGTATTCGGGTTCTCTCATGTTGAAAAAATATAAGAAAATAATGTGAAAAATATAGATCGTTGAGATATAAATTAGTATTTTGCTCAACAAACGATAAAAGTTAGTCACATAGATAAATTTGTAAATGAAGAGTAAAAATTTAAGTCATTTAAATTGATTTTTGAGTGTATTATCGATATTTTTTCAAAGATAGAATAGACCTCAACTAGAAACTAAAATGTGCAAATAGTTCTTTCAAAAAAAAAAAGTGCAAATAGTCCGGTGAGACAGAGTAATTAATTGATCATCATAAGTCAAGAACGAAATATTCAAGGAATTGTTTCTTATAGGATAATACATTATAATATTTGAAAATAGAAGCTTACATCAAGAAAAGTGAAGAAAATTCCAATTCTTTTACACTCTCACGTTCTTGTTACGTGTCTTATTTTATCATCACATAACACTTATGCTTATTGTTTAATAGAATAACAATAAAAAAGAAAAACTCAAAATAGAAAATTCAAGGTCAATTTTTTTTTATCATCACATAACACTTATGCTTATTGTTTAATAGAATAACAATAAAAAAGAAAAACTCAAAATAGAAAATTCAAGGTCAATTTTTTTTCTTCCTCTTTTTCTTTCTAATCCAGAGGACACAAGACACGCTTAGTAGGAATAGCAATGAGTCGACTTGCTCTCGGAGCAGTGAGTCCAAATACATCACTCATATCCATCTCACTTGGTTTCATTCCATCCGGCAACTCCCAAGTAAAGCAATGAAGTAAATGAGCTACCGCCAAATCAAGCGCGTACAAACCCAACTGCATACCTGGACAGGATCTACGTCCTGACCCAAACGGAATAAACTCAAAATTACTCCCTTTAAAATCGGGCACACCTGGTTTCAAAAACCGTGATGGCTTAAAACTCTCGGGTTCTTCCCAACAATTTGCGTCTCTTCCAATAGCCCATGCGTTTATCATCACGCGCGCTTGCTTTGGAATGAAATAACCATTAACCGTTGCTTCTTCCGCAGTTTCGTGAAGAAGCAAAGGAATTGGTGGGTGAAGACGTAGGGTTTCCTTAAGAGCGCATTTCAGATAAGTTAGTTTCTCGAAATCGGGCTCTTCGACCTGTCGGCTCAGGCCGACAACTTCTGCTAGTTCTTGTTGGACTTTTTTAAGATCTTCTGGGCTTTTCATTAACTCTGCCATAGCCCATTCGATTGCTGATGCTACCGTTTCCGTTCCTCCAAACATCACGTCCTGTAATGAAAATGACAATTTATTTAGTTTATTTATTACCATCTTCAAGTTGCAACAAAAAAAATCTAGTGTTGAGTTTTCTACTAGAAATTTAATATTGAGTGTAAAATAAGAAAATGTGGACATGGATTGAGAAACGACACCATTTACCAACTCAAACCACAGAAATACAATCGCCATGTCATTGTATGGTTGGTGGTTTTTGATTCCAAACCCGGTCCAAAAAACAATCACATGTTTTATTGAAAATATGTTTTTTGGCTTCGATATATACATTCACATCATTAAAAACAATTGATTTTAATTGCAGCTATTTTTATACTGTATCAAAATTAAACTCTATACTTATATAGAAATGCATCAAAATTAAACTCTATACTTAAACTCTATACTTATATTAATTGCAGCTATTTTTATACTGTATCAAAATTAAACTCTATACTTATATAGAAATGCATCAATGCAGCTATTTTTATACTGTATCACTATATTAATTGCAGCTATTTTTATACTGTATCAAAATTAAACTCTATACTTATATAGAAATGCATCAATGCAGCTATTTTTATACTGTATCAAAATTAAACTCTATACTTATATAGAAATGCATCAAAATTAAACTCTATACTTAAACTCTATACTTATATAGAAATTCATATATAATAGAAATTCATAGCATTGTATTTTCTATGCTTATATAATTCAAGAAATAGACATTTTTTTTTTTGTGGTGGTCGGGGTTTGAACTCCGGACCTTGCACATATTATGCATTGTCCATACCAATTGAGCTAAGCTCACGAGGACAAGAAATAGACATCTAAAATAACTTTTGACATATCAAAATTATGCGAAGAAAGATTTAAATCAAAACATATTTCCATATCCTAAGTAAATTGTGAGACAAGTGTAAAAGTTTTTACACATACTTTTAGTCAAATTTCTTAAAAAGGTTTTACATAAATTTGAGTCACATTTCACCACGTCGGTAATTATTAAGATATTGTACTATATTATCTTCTTATTTTACTTTTTACTAAAATTGTACTATATTATCTGTTTCTACTTATTGTCAGACTTATTTTGGATCTTGTTGAGTACTTTTGGCACTCATAACTTTCTCTTTTTCTATATATAACATATTTTCCATAAAAATAATTAAAAATAAAGACATTTTAAAAATTAATAAAAATAAGATGACATAATAGCAAAATATAATAGATACAGATAAAAAAAACTGGCCGAATCTTTATATAAAATAAGAAAATTATAACAAAGACACAAGTTTGATGTGATGGAAAAAATGAGAATGAACCATCTCGTGTCTAATTTGCTCATCATAGAATAAAATGTGATCATTCATCATCCAAAACAAGATAAAAATGCATAATTTTTCTTAGATGGGATGAATTTTAATAGTGAAAAATTACTATCTCACTTCAAATCACGTTTTTTTTTTTTTTTTTTTATGAAATGAATATCTCTTGTATACAACTGTATAGACTAATATATAAGTTGAATAGAATTGTAATATGTAATCTCTCAAAATATTTAACATTGGTGCATTTTCCCGAAACATGAAAATCACGTTTAATAGAATCCCTCTCCCAAAATAAATCAAATTGGAACCCAAATTGATTATATATATAAAATAAAAAAATGGATCCCAAAATAAATATACCCTTTTCCTACCAGATGTATTCGTGAACATATCTTGCACAAAAAAGATGAAGATGTTTTTGGTTGGGATTAGTGAGACCCACACAGTTCCTAAATTACCCAAAACTTGCAATCAATTACTACTTTTTTGACAAAAAAATGAAAACTCGTTATATGATAACTTCAAGAAAATGAGATATATCTAATTATTGAAAATGAACTCATACCATTATGATGGCTTTGATGTTATCCTTGGTAAGTTTGATGGAATTATGCAAATCATCTGATTCATTATTCAATTTAGCCTCCTCACTGTAGAAAGCAAGCAACTCATCCACCATATCCGTTTCTTCATCAACAACACTCTTCTTCTTCTCCACATGTTCATCTATGATTTTGTCTATGAAACTATCCAAATCTTTACGAGCCTTCACAAGCCTAGCATTAAGCCCTTGAGGGTCAATAGCTCCAAAACAAGGTACAAAGTCGGAAATATTAAAAGCTCCAAACAATTTGGAAAACTCTTGCAATATTCCAATAAACTCATCTTGTCCTTCTCTTGAGCTCGACCCGAAAGCCGCTCGATATATAATGTTTTTAGTTAAATTGAACACCAGTTCTCCAATGTTCACAGGGTTGCCTATGTTGTCCGAAACAGTTCGGATAGCATGGTCAACCTCGTCTCTAACAGATTGCCAAGACTCTGCGTGCTTGCGGCTGAAAAGCTTCATCACGCAGAGTTTTCGCATCTGGCGCCAAAAGGGACCGTAGTGAGCGAACGCCATGTCAGCACGGTCGTAAGTTAGGTATTTAATGGCTACAGTTGCTGGCCGGTTGGAAAAGATGTTGTCTTGAACTTGGAGAACTTGTCGTGCGGCGTCTGCGTCGGAAATAGCTACCATGTGGAGGAATCCCATGCGTAGGTGAAAGATGCCTCCATATTTTTTGGCTAAGTTGGCTAGACCACGGTGGGTTAATTGGTCCATCATTAGCATGTTACCTATAACAGGTAACCCTTTTGGTCCTGGTGGATATCTTGGCCTTTTGAGGATTCGTGACACTAAACCCAACAAGAGTATTAGTGGTAAGATGAACATGATTGCCATAAGAAATGGTTCTTCCTTAAAGTTCTCCATGATTGGATATTTTAGAAGAGAATCCATATGGTTTTGTGTTAATTTATGCAGCTATATGATTGTGAATATTCCTATAGTTTTTTGGGTTTGAATGGATTGCTTGCAACTCTCTGAGTGTTGCTAAGTTGAGGGAAATGTATTGGAGCCTTTATATATACAATTTTGCTATCGTCATTGATAGGGAGATAAAAATAGGAGTAGAGGCTTCTAATTGTATATCATATCTATAAATCATTGCCGCAAAAGCAAAAAAAAAAAAAATAAGTAACAACCATAAAAGTGAAAAGATAAGTAACAGTATATCATGAACTCGTTCCAGTTACAAAAAGTCAAAATAACGGTTGAAATTGAGAGAAAGGAAAAAAAAAAGGTTAAATATGTTTTTGGTCCCTATAAATATGTCAACTTTTCGTTTTAGTCCCTCTAAAATTTTCCTTCAACTTTTAGTCCCTATAAAATTTTCAATTTTCACTTTTTGTCACTCTTTTAAAGTAAACTCATATGTAGAATTCATATTATTTAATAAAATTTTCCAGAAAAATTCAAAATATTATAAGAATCACTCCAAAAAAAAATTCAGAATTGTTTAACAAAAAATGAATTTAATATGAATTTTTATATGTTCTACGGTTAAAAATTCATATTTAATTTTTGTTTTGTTAAAAAATTCTAATTTTTTTTAGGAATTTTTTTTAGAATATTTTACACATTTTTGCACATTTTCATTAAAAAATAAAAAAAATTAAATTAAAAATAGGGACCAAAAGTAGTGATTGAAAATTTTAGAGGGACTAAAAGTCGAAGGAAAATTTTAGAGGGACTAAAATGAAAAGTTGACATATTTATAGGGACTAAAAACATATTTAAGCAAAAAAAAAAAAATATCGGACAAAACTTAATGCATTTATTTAGATAAGAGTATATCTAGATGTTTGTCCTCGTAAGCTTAACTCAGTTGGTATGAACAATGCGTAAAATTTGTAACGTCCGGGGTTCAAACCTCGACCACCACAGAAAAAAATATCTAGATATTGTTTAATATGGATTGAATGTAAAGATAGACTCTTTTATTTATCAAAATAAAAGAGTCTATCTTTACATTCAATCCATATTAAACAATATCTAGAATGGATTGAATGTAAAGATAGACTCTTTTATTTTGATAAATTGTAGTAATATATTATTTTTTTTCCTTCATCTTTTATTATTATTATAAAATACTCCGTATATTATTATTGGGAGCTGCATATTAGACACACTCTTATGTTTATTTACTATAAAGAGAAATCTCACATTGTTCACATGTTATGGGTAGGAGTCTAGGAGGTATACCGTCCATAAAAGGAATGTGGATCCTTTCTCGTAGAGTCGTGTATTTCAATAGAAGTTGGGACAAAAATCAAATGAACCTCTCGTATACAGATTGAATTATGATGATGATATAAGATAGATATATAGACATGTATAATTAGTAGCAAGTTGTTTATACTTCCTTTTAATTCATATAAATTAATTTACATTTTCTTTTTGTTTCAAAACATATGAACATAATAACTCTTTTATCATTATATTTTAATACACGATTAAGCATAATTTTCTCCTTATGAGTCACGCAAGTATTAATACAAGTTCAAATAAGATATTTGGACTTTTTGATTTTTTTACATCAAACCACGTAAATTTATTTTATTTTATTTTGGTCAAAAACCACATTAATTTATACTCCTTCTATTCCTTTCTATTTGACATTTTAACTTTTATACAAACAAAAACAATCAATAAATTTTGTTATTTTTTATACAATTATTTTTCTTTTTCCTGTAACACTCTTAATTATTCATTTCACCAGAGTTGGGCACATTGGGTCGTAATCGGCTAAACCTGCCTGAACCATGTGGCCTTAAGTGCTAACGGGGGGTTTAAGCCGAGTTACCAAGTCAATAAGGTGGTTCAAATGAACTGTATTGAGTAACTTTGATTTCAATGGTTATCTTGGACCCGTTCACACCTTAACTTAACCGAACCTAATAATTATACTTTATATTTTATTAGTACTAGTAATAGGCCCGTGCTTCCGCACGGGTCACATAACATTGCGGTAATCATATAAAAAATAATTACATTGTTAATATTGTCAAATGTTTAAAATTATTAAACGAAAATTATCAACATTAATATAATGTTTCTATTGAATATATTTTACTTATATATAGAAAAATATGTTAAATAATTGAATCGCGTATGTTGTGGATTTTATTTTTTTATGTACGCGAAAAAAAAAATTTATATACATATATGAGAAAGTCAATAAAATAAGTTTTTTAAAACTCATGATTATTTTCAAAATATCAACATCAATATATATATTAAATGACTTATTATTTTATATGCAAAACGTCGTTCAATGTTTGCACCGCACCCGTTGTAGATTTTATGTGTTTTATCTGCAAAAACAATTTTTTATGTGAATATATGAGAAAGTTGATATGATAAAATTGTGGAAACTCATTAATATTGTCAAAATTTAAACATTAATAGTGTTTCTTTTGAATAAATTTTTATTTTATATGCAAAACACCGTTCAATGTTTGCACCGCACCCGTTGCAGATTTTACGTGTTTTATGTGCGGAAATAATTTTTTATATAAATATATGAGAAAGTTGATATGATAAAATTTTGGAAACTCATTAATTTTTCTATTAAAATTTTTATGCTTATATATACAAAAAAAAAATTAATTAACGATATGTGATAGTTGATGTGATAAAATTTGGAAAACTCGTAACTTTTTTCAAAATATCAACATCATTGTACTGTTTCTCCAAAATGTCGTTAAATATTTACACCACACTCATTGTAGAATTTATGTGCTTATATCTCTTAAATCAAATTTTAAGTATACCGATATAAGAAAGTTGACATGATTAAATTTTGAAAACTAATGATTATATTAAAAATATTAACATTAATGTAGCGTTTCTATTAATTGTTTTTATATGCAAATTAGTAAGATTAAGAGATTAAAAGAGATGAAAATAAACTATTCTCCTATATACTTATGGCATAAAAGAGTAGCATAAACAATTTTCCTATATTTATGCTATAATACACTGTTTTTTCTTATTATTTAATTACAAATTGACCGTGAAACCCACTAAATTAATGATATTAGAAGTCTAATCGAGGATTTTTTGTGCAATTTATTCAAAAAATAAAGAGAATCATATAATAATAAGAAGAAAGAAGAAACAAATTGACTTTTTTATTTGCAAGATTCAAGGAACTAATGTTAGGCTTGGAAGTGATAAAGTAAAAGAATTAGTTAGGCTTGAAAGTGATAAATCTACAAAATGGCGATACAGAGGATCGGAAGTGATAAATTACAAAATGACAATATACAAAATTAGTTAGGTTTGAAAGTGATAAAAAATGGCGATACATAGGGAATTAGTTAGGCTTGGAAGATAAACAAAAATATATATAATAATTTTTTAAAAATGAAAAAATTAGATTTTTATTTTGTAAAATGACGATTGAATCCATAAAATTAAGAGGATTATGAGGTTAATCGAGGATAATTATAAAATTTTACTCGAGTAAGATTTTCTTATTTTCTTATTAGTAATTATAGTAGTAGTAGCAGCAGTAGATGATTAATAGTAGAAGTAGTAGATTAATAGTAGAAGTAAATGTTTAAATTTGTTGTGTGTAATTGAAAATATAGTCGTCCATAATTACGATAATATATATTGACTTTTAAAAAGGACAATTATTGAAATTTCGATTGATTTCGATTTTTATATATCACATTTTTTTAAATAATTTTTTTATATATTATTAATAGATTAAAAAAAACAAATAATATTTTGAAATTAATTGTATTTCAAAGAGTTATTAATTTTGGATCCAAAAAAACAAATATCGGTGGAAAATTGTTATATTCAGCTATTCGTGGAAGTACAAATCAGCTACAAATTTTTTTTGAAGAGAAAATGTTGGTTACACCTTTTTGTTTTTAAGTAGAAAACAAATATGTGTGGAAATTTGTTATATCTGTAGATAGTTTCATAATATTTGTTTTTAAGTCATGTTTTAAAAAACAAATAAACTGATTTCATAGTTATCCGTGAAATTTGTTAGACTTGTGATGACCATCCATAATTTTTTAACAAATTAATTAATTTCATAGTTATCTGTGAAAATTTGTTACAGTTGTAATGACCATTATCCATAATTAATTTTAAAATAAATAAATAAATAAAAATTTGCAAAATGGCCACTATGCACGTAAAATTAAGGAGATCATGAGTTTTAAAAAGGACGAATATGAAATTTTGCTATACTTCAACTTTCATATATTGTTAGAAGAAGTTAGATTGGAACAACATGGAATTAGATAGGGTTAATAGGCTTTTAGCCCCCTGCCATTTGGGGGTCTTTTGGTTTACCCCCCTATGGAAAAAAAAACTTGGAAATTCCCCCTGTAAAATAAAGATTCTTTGGTTTACCCCCCCCCCCCCCCCCCCCAACAACCAACAGTCAGCATCTGACTGGACACATTTGATGATTTGGCATGCTGACTGTGTAACGATGGGTGACGTGGCACTGACACCTCATAATTTTTTTTTATTTTTTAAAAAATGTTAAAAAAGTGAAATACCTAATTGACGTTTTGTTAATTTCAGGGGGGGTAATTGACGAAATTGAGGGGGTAAATTGATTAACGTTGTGCAATTTCAGGGGGGTAATTGACGTTTTGTTAATTTCAGGGGGTAATTGACGAAACTTACAATTTCATGGGGCTAATTGCATATTTACTCATTCTTCAATATACATATCATTTTTTATAAGTACTTGCATACTGTCGTATCAATCCATATATAAGAGTTAATGTTAGCAGGGTCATTCCTTTGGCAAGAGCAAGGAGCTCTATGGAACTAGGCCTCCAATTTACGGGGGCCTCAAATATTTGTAGGAATAAACCCATAATGGTTGGGGTGTAGGATAAAAACACAACGCTTTTACTTACGACAAAATCTGTCACTAAATGTCATTTTTTCGTAGGTAAATGTCTTTTTTTGTTGAGGAAATCTATTTGTCTGTAGATAAAAGTCATGTTTGAACCAATGCTAATATATTTTACTACAACTTAATTATTTATCACTATAAGTGGCGTTGTATTTTTTATTTAATTTTTTTTTTAACGAAAATTGTCAAGATTACAACTGGACTTCTAAATTGTCGGGAACGGCCCTGAATTTTATTTTTTTTGAGAGAAGGCCCTGAATGTTAGTATTGGACTACATTAAGATACTATTGTGCTCATTCATTACACATTCAAAAACCAAAATTATTATCATCCATTTCTATATTCTAATGGATGTAACTCTCCGGAGTCATAGGTGCCTTGTAAAAAAAATAACCATAAAGTGCCCGAGAAAATATCTATTCAAAATTGAGAGCAACAAAATGAAACCAACATGAAAACATAAAAAGTGGAGGCCACCATGCAAGCGATGACTTGGGACAACAATAGAAAGCGACGAATAATCGTTCACCGTCATGAGTGTCTAACTTTTACTTATCAAAACTTCATTCATTCTTGCATGAAAATTAAAATATTGATAAAAAAAATATACACTTTCAACAATCCTTTAATTTCTATGTTACTAATTGTCTTTGATGACATCTTAATTTTGGTCTTTCTTTTGAGTTTTGAGTACCATCGGTTATAAGTCGTTTGCTTACGTAAATTTGTGGGCGGAAATAAAACCGTAGACTTACATTACTATTCGTTTGTCAGACAAATAATCAAATTAATAGGGAAGAAAAAAGAGTCATATATTATTAATCTATCTGAAAGATGTCGTTGTCGTGTTTGGTGAATTACCTCATGCATGTTTATACTCAAAATTAAGATGAACAAGTAGTAATTTGTCTTCTATATTAATTAGAGTAAATAATAATTTTGGTTCCAGTTAGTTATTTTTCTTTCTCCCCTAGCCGTCAGTTAAAACCTTAATTTCTTCTTCTTCATCCACCAAAGAGAAGGGTGGTTTAGGGTCAATTTTTGACCCCAAATCATCCATCTACATTGTTTTTCTCCTTCCTTTTTATTTAAATAAGTGATTTTCACATAGAATTAGGTTTTCGTCGTCTTAGTGTGACGCTGTTTTGTTTGTCGTCTTTGTACGGCGTTGTTTGTTTTCCCTCTTGTTCAAGTGTTTGTTCAAATCAGATTGTCAGATCAGCTTCGATCCAGTGCAGATCCAACCAATGACTTTGGCGTCATCAACGTTGCAGATCCGGAGGCATGACTATTCCGGTGATTTTAATATAGTCATATTTGTAGGCTTATGTACTTTGCCGTTTTATGCTATTAACATGGATGTTGTGAGTTTGTTCACAGATTCATCCTTTTTGTTTTTAGCGAATTTGTATTGCATCGATGTACTCTATCAATATGAATGAATGTCTTTTGTTTTGTGTCAAAAAAAAAATTTGGTTCCGAAACAAAAAAGTGAGATCAAATTTCGTCTATGAGAAATGTCAAAAAATATTTTAGTCATAGAAAAATAAATCGGATCAACCAATCTGTCTCTTTTTTTCCTTTTATACAATGAATACGTAGTGTTGATTTATTGCTTAAGTGGCAAGAAATTTATTTATTTTTTAATAAAAGAATTTTTTTATACTACATCCAGTGTGACAAACACTCGTATGTCCTTGTGAGCTTAGCCCAACTGGTTGAGACAATGCATAAAATATGCAAGGTCTGGGGTTTAAATCCCAGCCACAACCAAAAAAAAAACACTCGTTTTTTACGTCCTCTATTGTTTTTTAACAAATTAAACCCTCTGGGGTTTAAATCCCAGCCACAACCAAAAAAAAAACACTCGTTTTTTACGTCCTCTATTGTTTTTTAACAAATTAAACCCTTATATGATTCTCTTCTCTGATTCTCGCAAATAAAAAATAAAAACAATCTTGTCCTCTATTGTTTTTTACAATCTTGTATTCTATTGTTTTTTAACAAATTAAACCCTTATATGATTCTCTTCTCTGATTCTCGCAAAGCATATTTTTAGTTATCTGAAGATCGAAAATTAAATTTTATTTTAAAAACATTCTTGTCCTCTTTTGTTTTTTACAATCTTGTCCTCTATTGTTTTTTAACAAATTAAACCCTTATATGATTCTCTTCTCTGATTCTCGCAAAGCATATTTTTAGTTATCTGAAGATCGAAAATTAAATTTTATTATTTCAGGTCAATTTTAATAATTACTGTTTTGGATTTTTGGTCTATTAAGGTTTCCTAAGGATTTAGGGTCCGTTTGTTTTAGATTTAACAAATTAGAAATTTACTCAAAAATAGTAGAAGTTATTTCAAACTCATTTAGCATAAATTAAAAATGAGATTTTGGTATTCACTAGCTTAAATATTCATTGTTAGAGATTTTACATAGTAAAAATCACATATTTTTTTTTGACAAATAGTAAAAATCACATATTTTTCTAAAGTGACATTTTTAAAAAATGATTTTTATGAAAAACTATTTGAAATAGCTTTTTTTTTAAAGACTTTTTCAAAATTTTAGTATAAAAAAATTATAACAAAATGATGAAATACTTAGAATTACATTTTAAGATAAACTATTCAAACATATTTTTCATTTGAAACTTTCCTTAAAAATTTCTTTGTTAAAAAAATTGTAGCAAAAAACTATTACACAATAAAAATCTATTTTAAAAAAAGCTAAAACAAACGGGGCCTTAAACACTTCAGTTGTAGGCAAAGAGACAATTTATTCATTCAATAAAATTTCAGAGAGTTTTCTTAAATTCTTGTGGATTCTAAAACTCTATTTTCAAAGGTTTATTGCTTGCAAACATGCTTCTTTTAATCTAGATTTAGCGCATGTAAACCTACGCTTTTGACTACGATACCCTCCATATAGAGTTCAAAGCTCTTTGGTTTGAACATAATGGACATATAACCAATTGCAGAGAAGACCCAATCACATCAAATACTACGAGCCACCTGTCAAACACCCCCAACGGTCAGAAGCTTAGGGTTCTTATGAAATCGTAACGCCTCTAACCATAAACTCACATTAAGATCAACATTTTTAACATGATACCCGTCGATCGTAACGTTTCTTAACGGCTAATCCAACGGTTCTTCCCTCAATTGTATAAAAAGATCATTAGACCACAACACAAGGCACGCACAATCTATCCTTTTTTACCTCTCACTCCTCGATCTCATACTAATTTGAACGTCATAGTGCTAGCTATCAGGTACCCCATCCCCCTTCACAACTCGCATCTCAAAGATTACTGCTAGACACAAACCAACATCCTAATTACTCCAAATAGGATTGTTTAGATATTACTATGGTTCAGTTTGAACAATACACATGTCTTTTTTTAAAATTCTACAACACTTACGGGCTAAGTTTTCCCAATTTAATACTTTTTACTAGACTAAACGGTGACATATGTCGTTCCCTTTAAATTTTACAATAATTAAGGACTAAGTTTTCCCAGTAAGATATTTTTTTTTTTTTAATAAGCTAAATGGTGCCTTTACTTTTTTTCGGGAACTAAGATAAGTGTATTGCATATTTTTTTTTTTCAGGGAGCAAATGAGGGTGTTCACTCTATTAATCATCTGCTCATGGAAAAGATATGATGTCGTTTTACCAGCTTTCTTTGCTTACTAGCAAATTTTCAAAGCTAATGATTTGATAAGTCTTCATCAACTCCCAGCTGAATTATCGTATTTAATAGTGATTCACTCTATGTGTCATTTATTAATTAACTGTTAGAGCTCAAGGATTATGACAAAATTAGATGAGAAGCTTGCATCCATGATTATTATTATTATTCTCAACGAAGCATGGAGCCAATCTGATTTAGAACCTTTATTATTACACCCAAATCTTGCGTGAACTTATGCATCGTCTCTCTTGATTTTTATTAATTACTATTTATTTATTCTTAACATTTAATTAATCTTCCCATCCTTATAGTACATGTTTTGAGTTAGAAACAATCATAATTAACGAAAACGACTGAATGATACCTGAATTGATTTTGGAGAAATGATGGGTTCCAAACTTCCAATATACCTATATATCCATCTGGTCGCATGCACAAAAATGTTTAGACTTTACTTTGGAATAAATTATCAATATATATTGTTGTCAGTATCGGTTTATTATTGTCATCGTGATATATAAATGATCAAGCATATAAAGGTTTATGTAAAACTAAAATTCGCAACTATGTAATCTTACCATCAAAATTTTACTTGTATTTCCTAAAATTTGTGGTTGAGTTTAATTCAGCTTTACAAAACCAGCTTGTAATCAAGGTGAGAATTGTATCGCATATCACATCTAATATGAGAGACTCCTAATTAACGCACATTTTCGCTTACACTCCTGAGTGGACATCTTAAGCGTGACCCGAGTGGTCCAATAGCATATCCAAAACCTAATAGGGTCAATGAATCATGGATAGACTGAGATATTATCTTAGAATTCGGGTTAGGTCTAATAACTCAATCTTACAAATCAACTTGTAAACATATGTTCATGTCATCTCTCATCCAATGTGATTATGTTGACACACTTATTACTGAACATATAGAGCAAGACATGAGTGACTAGTCTAGAAGATTTTTATTATATGTAGCAATATATAGTAATTTTAACAAAAATTGTTCTTCTTATATATGTTATCCTTTTCAAATGTTTAACTTCTTTAATTAATTTTTTATTGAATTATTCTTGTTTTACCTCTTTGTATGTAAGTAATAAATCATTGAAACTTTTGGGTAGCTTAAACAATTGGGATGGATCTCACATAGGATAAAGAGTAACCACGCATAAAATGTGAGTTTTCACACTACATCTTCACTCGAAATATTTAGACATTAGGTATGTATGGCCGAGTTTTTTCACTTATATATGATGTTTAATATATATACTCTTCCATTGAATTTAGAACTTTTAAATGGAAATATTTAAACATTAGGTATGTATGGCCGAGTTTTTTCACTTATATATGATGTTTAATATATATACTCTTCCATTCAATTTAGAACTTTTAAATGGAAATATTTAAACATCAGGTATGTATGGCCGAGTTTTTTCACTTATATATGATGTTTAATATATACTCTTCCATTCAATTTAGAACTTTTAAATACTCACACTTCATATATCAATTTACATACTATGATATAATAAATGAAATAATTATTTTTCTTAAAGGATACATTTGAGGATAGAAAATTAGGTATTAATAAATTTAATATTATTACCAAATTTCTTAATTTATGTGACCGATCACCCAACATTTCAGTATTTTTGCTGCAAAGCAACTTAAAGGATATTATTAATAAAATAATAATCAATTTTAAAATGATACGTAAATATGAAAAAGTTTCTCAATTTTAAATACGATAAGGGTCTTCTTCACTCTACTAGTTACGTAGCTTCTATAACTTCGTGCCGTTTAATAGCGTCCACATTTAATACGCTCTAGGATTTCAAAGGAACCAATTCATTTACAAAAAAATGATAGGTGGTCTGTGTTTTTTTTTTTTAATGCAGGTGGTCCGTGTTGAATGCCTCAAAAAAAGAAGTTCGTCCGTACTAAACTATGATTAATAGAGTAATTGTTTTTACAAAAATAAACGATGTTGATTCAAATTAATACAGTACATCAATACGTCATACAAAATCAAAGTCGTTAAGCTTTCAATTTGAATCAAAACAAATAACGTTGCGATAAGACAATGAAATCATAAAAACAAAAAAAGAAGACTAAAAATATACGGCAAATATTTATTTAGCTAAAGGAGAGAGAGAAATTGAAGGGGTGATTTTGATTCAAAGTTGACGCTAAATCACTTCTCTGACTAGGTTTAGAGAGGAGAAGCGAGAGAGGACCAAAAATATAAGGAGTAATTTTTTATCAGATGATCCTTTATTATAAAAGCTAGACTTGCTTGGCAATCATGTTTGCCCTAATTCACTCTTCTTTGCCCTAATCCCTAGCATTTTTCCCACCTAAACATGTACTAATGACTAATCTAATCTCATCCGTTCAACCTCTATTTTCACACTTAATCACATCCGTTGATTCAAAGTCTACAAATTTTCTCACATATTACTTAGTTAATGCAATTGAAGACGTCTTTAATGCAAATAAAGTCGGTCAACAATCCCCTACACTAATTGCTGATCAAAAGGTGTTCTTCGTACTGACATTACAATGTTTCACACATACATTTTTTTCACTTTAATTTGCTATCCGAAATAGAGTGATAGGAAGATTTGCGTTTAAAGGTGAAGTTTCCCCCAAATTTTACCACTTAAGTTAAATGTTCGTTCTTCACAGTGCATGTACAAAATCAGGTTTGTTTCACTTGATGATTTAATCTTTTGCTATTTAAATAAGATGAACGGAGTCCGTAAACTTCTAAGATGAACGGAGTCTGTAAATTAAATTCTCTTTTGGTTGGATTTAATATTTTTTGTTGTTGTTTAAATCAGCTTGCAATTGTTTTTCATTTTTTTAATACACTGTCTAACTTCTAGGATGTCGGAGAACTGCAACCATTCTTTGTTGCTGAATATTTCTACGAGCTACCGGAGCAATGGCACTTGCTAGATGGTGATGGGAATACTCATAACGTTATGTTCAACAAATCAATTAGTCGGTCGTTGTTGACAGATGGTTGGAGTGCATTGCGATTATTCTACGAGTTTAGTGGAAGTAAGATTATTGCTTTCCAGTACCTTGGTGGAAGTAGATTTCAAATCTTTGTTTTTGCTCATAACATTACTCCAGCTGATTATCCACCCTATCATTCCATGAGTGCGGCAGCATCGTGTTATTGTACCTTTGAAGTTCCTATCGCTGGATATGGATCGACGAAATCACCGAAGGTTGTTTATTGTTTTTTTGATGCTATTCATTTAGAGGTTTATATATGCTATAATAAAGGATTTTTGTATGTCATTAACATTTTTTTTTCTTAACAGTTTTTTTCCTTTTTTTTTTTAGGAACTACCTTATATTTTTGGTAAATTCCTTAGAGTGAAACATCACAATTACGTCGTGTTGTGCGAACCTTATGACAATATCATTCCTGTGAGACTCAAATATACAGACGACCTCATACCAAATGTGATGTTCGGAAAAGGTTGGACGAGTTTTTGTGTTGCCAATAGTATTGAGGGCGGAGACGTGTTGATTTTCAAGTGCAAGTGCGTCATGGACAAAAAATATGTTATCGTATCCAAGCGTTGATAAACGCTTGACTGGAGTTTTTTATTAGTGATAGTTTAAGTTTTTCTTTGAAAGAAAGAATAATTTAGTTTTTATTTTCAAATATTATCAGCATTGCATCAGTAAAAAAGTTCGAAAAAAGTACGTAATGCGGTTTATGTTATTGTCTTTCCAGTTTAGTTTGCTCTCTTTTTCGTGTCGTGGCATCTTTAATTTTCTGTTTAGTGGCAAAAAAATATATTGCATCACGATAAAAATTGATGCAAAATAAAATTTGTTGTTAAATTTACTGTTTCCATTATTTACGGTAATGACACTTTTTTTGATTCTCTCCGTTTGTCTTTATGATGTGTCTTAAGATCAAGCAGTTCAGGGCTATGTGCAATTTTGTTAACAAGTATTCAATTTTATTTTCACCAAAGGAATTGCTTTTAGTCTCACCCGTTGCTTTTAATTGCTTTTATGCATTATTCACTAATTACTCTACCAATTACTACCTATTAAAAACAATTAAAACGTACTTATATCAATTGGTCACGAAAAACTTAATACACGGAGAAGTTAATCGACTATGCTATATATGTTATATATCAAATATGCTCCAATAACAAAAAATAACCACGAAAAATATACTAAACACATTTGTCACGCTATATGGAAAAGTTTTGCATCAATATGCACAGAAAATTTAACAACAAATTAAATATTGAATCACGAAAAAAATTGATGCAGTATATTTTTTGTTAAATTTTCTGTTTCCATTCTTTACGGTAATGACACTTTTTTTGATGCTCTCAGTTTTTCTTTATGATGTGACTTAAGATCGAGCAGTGCAGGGCTATGTGCAATTTTGTTAACAAGTATTCAATTTTATTTTCGTATAGGAATTGCTTTCAATTGCTTTTAAGTTTTTCTTTATGATGTGACTTAAGATCGAGCAGTGCAGGGCTATGTGCAATTTTGTTAACAAGTATTCAATTTTATTTTCGTATAGGAATTGCTTTCAATTGCTTTTAATCTCACCCGTTGATTCAATCTATATTCTCAAACTCATCATTTTCTCTCACAAGACTTACTTAATGCTAATTAAAAACGAATAACACACTTTTAATGCAATTAAAAACGAATGACACACTGTTAATGACAATTAAGAACGTAGTTAATGACTTGAAATCGTAGTTAATGGCAATTGGAAACTTTTAACCTGCATATTTTCGTATAGGAATTGCTTTTAATTGCTTTTAAAAGTGTGCACTAATTACTCTACCAATTACTACCTATTAAAAGCAATTATGATGAACTTATATCAATTAGTCACGAAAAACTTAATACACTTATAAGTTAATTGAATATGCTATATATCAAATATGCTCCAATAACAAAAAATAACCACGAAAAATATGTTAAACACATTTGTCACGCTATATAGAAGAGCTTTGCATCAATATGCACATGAAATTTAGCAAAAAAATATTGCATCACGACAAAAATTGATGCAAAACATTTTTTGTTAAATTTTCTGTTTCCATTATTTACGGTAATGACACTTTTTATGATGTTCTCCGTTTGG